>NC_135720.1:49750597-52327602 GCF_964656455.1 Halichoerus grypus
GCTTGTGTGCTCTCTCTCTCCTTCTCTCTCTGTCTCTCTCTGACAAATAAATAAAATCTTAAAAAAATAAAAATGAAAAAAAACCCAAAAAAACAAAAACCAAATCCCAATCTGATCTATCTTATTTCATCTTAAAAAAACCTTGCTAACCTTAAACATAAATAGCCAGTTATTTTACCAGCAAATGACTTTACTCAGGGATGGCGGAGAATTGCAATTTGGGATGCACAGGCTATGGCAAAACCATAGGTAAGTCCAGCGAACGAAAGAGAGCAACACTCTTTTACAGAGGAAAGGGGGGAGTTGGGAGGGGCTGTTATAAACAAAGAGGCCATTGGAGTAAACTGGCTTTTCATTGGCTGAGTAGTGACAGTCTCTCATCGGCTGGGCTATTGCCAGGCAAGGGGAAAAACTTCTTCCTCCTGCTGGGGTAGTAAAGTATAGGCTTCTTCCTCTTGGGCCTGCAAGGGACTGAGGAGGAGTGGTAAGGCATGAGTGCTTCTGCTGGTCTCCTGACTCCATTTTTTAAATTAATTGATTGATTGATTGATTGATTTTTAAAATTTTATTTATTTGCCTGACACAGAGAGAGCAAAAGCAGGGGGAGCTGCAGGCACAGGGAGAGGGAGAAGCAGGCTCCCTGCTGAGCAGAGAGCCCAATGCAGGGCTCGATCCCAGGACCCTGAGATCATGACCTCAGCCAAAGGCAGGCGCTTAACAGTCTGAGCCATCCAGGCGCCCCCGACTCCATTTTTAAAATAAGGTTCCCCTTTATTAATTTTCACAACCTGCTGGTGAAAATTCTAAATTGATTTTACAACCTACTCATGAATTTGGATTTGAGGTTTGAAAAACACTGATCCAATCCAATGCTCTCATCTTATAACTGATGCTGGGGGACAGGAAATAACTGTGTTTTGACTACTCCATGAACACGTACATCAATGGCATGATAGTGACAACACTCGGCCTCCTGATCCTCATCATGGCCTTCCCTCAGAACCTCCTAATACTTCTCCTGTCTTCATGTATAGAGACAAAATTTCTTATTTCTATGTTAAGAGCTATTTAAGCTTAAAATAATTAAAGCTAGGTAAAATTTAAAATTCAGTTTCTCATTCTCATTAGTCACAGTTCAGATGCCCAATAACTACATGTGGCTAGTTAGACTCCCATATCAGACAGCACAAAAATAGAATATTTCCATCATAACAGAAAGTTCTGTTGGACAGCCTTAATCTAATGAGCAAGGTAATAGTACCCCTCCACCCTGATGCATTCAGTCAGTCCTGGGCATTCCTCTTCAAATGAAACAAGGACACAGAGAACAAAGAAAAATCAGAAGAAGATAACTACAAAGCTAAAAGACATCATTTGACAAATAATCCTAAGGATCAGAGAGATTTAGTCTGGAGGAGAGGAAAACCTCGTGTAAATGTGAAGATTATCTTCAGGTATTGAAGGACTGTCATATGGAGAAAGAATTAGTATTGTTCCATGACTTAAGGAATAGAATTAAACCCATGGGTCAGAGTTAGAGGGGAAAAGATTCTGGCTCAACAGAAGGAGGAACTTCTTCCATGTCAGAGCTTGTACATGGCTCAGGAGGTTAAGTGTCTGACTCTTGATTTTGGCTCAGGTCATGATCTCAGGGAAGTGAGATCAAGCCCCGCATCGGGCTCCACACTGGGCATGGAATCTGCTTATGATCCTTTCTCTTTCTCTCCCTCTGCCCCTCCCCACTCCCTTTCCAAAAATAATAATAATAAGATAAAAATAATTTGGGGTGCCTAACTGGCTCAGTCAGTAAAGTATGCAGCTCTCAATTTCAGGGTTGTGAGTTCAAGCCCCACATTGGGCATGAAGCTTACTTTAAAAAAAAAAAAAAAAGAATAAGCAACATAACTGGAATTAAATGGGGCACAGGGACAGAAAAGAAAAAATTTTTAAAGGGGGGGAGGGGCAGAGGGAGAGAGAGAATCTTAAGGAGGAAAAGGAGATCTTGAGAAAAGGAAAGACAAAGAGAAGAAAGAATTGGGATGGGGAGAAAGAATGAGATAGTTGTTAGAGGTCTGTGACAAAAGGCACAAATAGAAGCTTCAATTTTGACGCTCCCTGACTCAATAAGTGACCTAATAAGTTTGCTTAAATAGGAGTAGAAAAATATGAATGGGATATGTAACCAGAAAGCTTGACAAAGGGAGAGACAAAAACGGAAGAATACAATAAACACAAAATATTACTTTTTGAAATACCAAAGTGGAAAATATTTGACTAACCACAGAGCCAACAAGATTTCTTCTACTACTACCTATCCACCCTCTAGCCTTTCAAGAGTGTGATAAAAATAATACAACTATTTTGAAATGAAAATTGTATTGATTTTCTATTACTACTATAACAAATTACCACAAATTTAGTGGCTTAAAACACTAGTGGCTTAAACAAATTGATTCTCTCACAACTTTGGAGGTCAGAAGTCTGAAATGAGTCTTAACTGATCTAAAATGAAGATATCTTCAGGGCTGATTCCTTCTGGAGTCTCCAGGGGAAAAATCTGTTCTTTGCTTCTTCCAAATTCTAGAGGCTGCCTGCATTCCTTGGCTCATGGTGACATCACTCCAATCTTTGGCTTCTGTGATCATATCTCCTTTTCTGACTCTGACACTCCTGACTCCTCTTGTAAGGACTCTTGTGATTACTTTGGACCCATCCAGGTAATCTGGGATAATCTCCCCATCTCAAAATATTTAACTTAATCACATTTGCAAAATCCTTTTTACCATGTAAAGTAACATATTCACAGGTTCTTAACTGACTGACCCACCCAGGGACCCCTAACATATTCACAGGTTCTTAGAATCAGGATGTGGACTCCTTAGGAGGCCATTATTCTGTTTACCATAAGGATGGTAAGCATTTGCATGTAATAGTTAGAAATATTATATGAAAGTATTCAAAATTAAGGTCACTGACCCAGCATTTGTAGGACATATGCTATTAGGGAGCATGGTGGTAGAAAATGCAATGAATCAGGATTCAGAGGTCCCAGGTTCTAGTCGTACCTCTGCCATTAGCTATGACATTAAGCAAGTCACTCCCTCTTCTCTGGAATTCCCCTTGCCTGTGAAATAAACTCTATCATTCATCAACTCAGTCATTGTCAAATTAGTACTCTTGGCTTATTTTATTCTTCCTTGTGAAAAAGGTCATAAATCTTTCCTAAAAGTTATCAGTTCAGTGGCGCCTGGGTGGCTCAGTCGTTAAGCGTCTGCCTTCGGCTCAGGTCATGATCCCAGGGTCCTGGGATCGAGCCCTGCATTGGGCTCCCTGCTCATGGGAAGTCTGCTTCTCCTCTCCCACTCCCCCTGCTTGTGTTCCTTCTCTCACTGCGTCTCTCTCTGTCAAATAAATAAATTTTTAAAATCTTTAAAATTTTTTTTTAAAAAGTTATCAGTTCATTCATTGTTGCTATGAAGCAAATTTTTCTTTTTTTTTTAAGATTTTATTTATTTATTTGACAGAGAGAGACACAGCGAGAGCAGGAACACAAGCAGGGGGAGTGGAAGAGGGAGAAGCAAACTCCCCGCTGAGTAGGGAGCCCGAGGCGGGGCTCGATCCCAGGACTCTGGGATCATGACCTGAGCTGAAGGCAGATGCTTAACAACTGAGCCACCCAGGGACCCTGCAAATTTTTCTCTTAATGACCAAATGGTCTGGGGTTCTAGACAAACTCAAGGGCACTTTATGAAACATGTCACTCAGTCCCTGGAATAGTGTCAGTGTGTACTTTGTGTGTGTTAATCAAGTCTCTTAAGAAAACAATGCTCTGAAGTTTGTTAAGATAAGACCTATGAATTTAAATGAGTTCAGCATCCTAGGCCTGTCCTCTCAAATAATGATTGAAACTATTATTTACACACATATATCCACTTATTCAACAAACATTCATTAGTACACCTAGTACCACAAAGCACTGTGCCAGGCTGATTCCTAGCAAGCTCGGTTCCTAATTATAATAAAGACTACTATACTTAATAGATTAAGTGGGTCACTTGAACATTGCCACTCAGCAAACAATTCAAAAAACATTTACGAGGAGTAAGCACAGGAAATAGGAACTCAAGTTCTCTGTAATACCATACAAATACAATATGAAGTAACATACTAAACATGCCTTAAGATCAGGATTGGTTTTTTTTCCGAAGTTTTCATTTTCCTTTGTATTTATAATTTTTTAAAGGGGGGAGGGGCAGAGGGAGAGAGAGAATCTTAAGCAGGCTCCATGGTCAGTGCAGAGTCCAATGTGGGACTTGATCTCACGACCCTGAGATCATGACCTGAGCTGAAATCAAGAGTCAGACGCTTAACCAGCTGAGCCACCCAGGCACCTGATGTATTTATAATTTATTTAAAAAAATGTCAGCCTCCACCTCCACTCCTTTCCAGGTGCTCTTTCTTCTAGTATGGGAATACGAATGTAGACTTCTGATCTTAGGTTCTGTGTATTTTTTCCAGTTACAACTAGGATAATGCCTTTCTTTTATTTTTAAAAGTATGTGTGTGTTTTTCCCTTCAAGATGGGATTTTGACGGTTTTTCTCCCGTTTTGTTTATCCACATTTTCTCATTTTTCAGCAGGGAACATTTTTTCATCATATAATGAAATATATCAAAATGTTTTCATGGAAAATAGATCCTTACCACTTATGATAAATTTATTGCCCAAATGATCTCTTTGTTGGAAAACTTAGAAGTACTACTCAGTTTCCACAATGGTAGTGCATGTCTATACCTCCTGATAGCTGCAAGTAATAATTGTAGTCATAAAGCATTTACGAGATTGTAAGATTAAATTTTGGCTCCTCTCTGACTCATTCTGGAACTGAAGAACAGTTAAACTTCTCTGCACTGTGGTTTCTGGCCACATTTCACTCTGGGAGTTCTTCCCTAACCTGGCACAAATTAAGAATGATACAGGCTTTGATGGTCAAACAACCTTTGAAAGCTATTTATTATATTTATATCTGCTAATGGTCACTTAATGATATAAAAAGTTTGAGGGAGTTAATTTGGCACAACTATAAATCTCACAAAACTAGTAAGTCTCAAAACTTGATTAGCTAATTAATGTCCAAATTACATACTAAATCCTCATTGCAGCTTCCTGAAGGTCAACAGGTGAAAGACAGAAGCTAACGTAAGCACTGGCGTAAGGTTATAATTTAACCAGTGGTTCCCATTTGAGATGACCACATTCCTACACAGAAAACAAAATGTTTGTTCAACGGTTTTATCTGTTTTCTTCCATGAGATTTGAAGGGATTTACAACTGAGAATCAGTAATGTATTATTCTAACTCCAGCTGCTTTCTTTAACAAACTTCAGGATGGAGCCCAATTCACACATAAAGCACATCAAAGGTGGTAGTCTAATATTTGATTGCACTCCTTGACTCAACCCCAGAAAGATTAAGTAACCCAAGGTCACATAGTTATAAGAAGAGAAGGGATCAGAACATAGAGTTCCTAGTCTCTGGATTAATCAAGGAGCCCTGTTTGGTATTTTACTGAATCATGCAATCCCCTTTTTAGTTTCCAGCCATGACAGTCTCCAGTTCTCACATATCACAGCTTGTTGTCTCAGTCCCTTGCCTTCATTCACTCAACAGCCATTTTTGAGCACCTGCTCCTTGCGAGTCACTGTATAAAGCATTGATAGGATAACCAACACATTATAGTGTTGTGCCATTTACAAGCCACTGTCACAAACACCATATCATTTGGTCATGTAGTGTGAATAATGTGACCTATTCAAAATCAAGCACTGGGACTCATTCATCCTTGCATCACCTGGCACTTAGTTTAGTGCCTGCACAATGCACCAAACATTCATTGAATGGATTAATAAATGCAGGAGAAAATGAAGGGGTGAGTGAATATAGAGGGCCTCATATCTCTGGTCTATGCCATTTTTTGTTTTCATAGGCTTGGCAAACATCAGCTTTTCTCCTCAATTCTTTTTTCCTTTAGAAAAGCTTTCTGGTTCCTACTCATTTCTTTCTCTCCTGTAGAGCAACACCTCCTAATTATGCTCAGAGGCAAACCTCAGTTCCCCAGAAGTCCCTAAAACTCCTACCTTTGTTCCTTGGCCAGGACCCTTGCCATTAGCTTTCAGTCTCTGCATGAGGGGATGCTATGGGTCAGTCCACCTGTTTTTAAAACTGACCAACTCTCATAAAGAGTTTAGAAAAAAAAAGTCTGGCAATTGGATTATAATAAAATTCTTGTCACTTGTCTTACTACTGTGGAAGAATAATTTTAAATGGAATAAAAAGCTGTGAAACTAGGTTTTGCTTGTTAGATTTAAAAACCCAGAAAGCAATAAGTCAAGAAACCTAGAAAACAATGGTGGAAACCATAAGCTAAGCTGATGTGCAGTTAGTGCTCAGGTGAGGTCAACAGAATCAGGAAGTGGATTGTGTCCAAGGATTGCTAAAAGAGTTCAAGCAATTATCTATTAGTCTCACAAACAGAAAGCCTTTTTCTTCTATTTTTTTTACATACTTCCAGATCACCCCAAGATTTTAAAACTTTTCAGGGCATCACCTTGAAAACAGCCCTGAAGACAGGTAAGACCCCAAGAAAACAAGGCACACCTTTCCCATCTAAAGTGGCAATGATCAACTTCCAGGGAAGATGGCAGAGTAGGAAGATCCTAGGCTCACATCACCCATGGATACACTTAGATAACACCCACATCAGTGTAAATAACCCATAATATAACTCAAAGACTGGCAGAATACACTCTCCACAGCAAATGGAGGGAAAAGGCCACATTGAAAAGGGTAGGAAGGGTGGAGATGCAGTCGGGAGCCAAATGGACCTATGGGACTATCCACAGGAGGGAGGAATCAACTGGCCACAGAGAGGGGAGAGGAGCAGATCCCACCCCAGGCATGGGGGACCCACACTGGGAAGACAAATTGCCATAACATTTGGCTCTGAAAACCAGAGGGGCCTAACTTTGTGAGTTCTTACAATCAGTGGGGCTTAACACTTGGAAATTTAAAAATCAGCGGGCTTGGCTCTGGGAGAGCCAGAGGGCAATAGGAAACTGAGTCCCCACCCTTAAAGAGACAGCACAAGAAACAGCTCTGCTGAGATACAGCATAGAAGCAGCAGTTTGAAAGATGCCTGGGGTGTATGGAAGGGAGATTTGTTTGCTAATCTTGGGGCCTGCGCTAGAGGGGCAGGGATCTTTGGGAGACTTCTGCAAGAACAAAGGAGTTTGCAGGCATCATTTCCCTCCTCACACCCAGCTTAGATACACGGACACCTGTGGGAATCAGCACAGCACAGCACCAACACTCTCCACCCTAGCCTGCAAACAATGTGTCCTACTCCCACACCCTTCCAGGACCAGCCCCCTCTGGCACCAGCCTCCTCCCCCCAGACCAGTGCAAACTTTGCTAACACCACACATCCTGCCCCTGCATTCTCCTGTAGACTTGCTCCCTCCACCACACCCTTGGTAGGAGTCTACCCAAAGCTGCCCCACAAGCATGGTAGTGTGCAAAGAGCCCCGACAAGTGTCGGCATCACCCCAAATTGACTCCTGCCCCAGGGAGAGAGGAAGATAAACACACATACCAGTTTGACTATGGTCCCAGTGGCGGACTGGGGACAGACAAATGGTCTGACTGCAGACCCTGGCAACCAACAAAACCTTCTCATGGGACAACACAGGGAGAGTGTCCTATAGTTCAGTGTTACCACAGCTCTGGCAAAAGCCTAATCTGACCCAACTCAAGCACAAGGTGACACCAGACTGGCCCACTAACAACACAGGGAATAAACCCTGCCACAGCAGGCCAAGAGAGCCATTGCAGATGACTGGACTGAAGGCAAATGCAGCTCAGTCACAACAGTAGGATGTACACAACACACATAGGAGACCCCTTTAAAGCACCAGGTTCTGGTGAACAGGGGACATTGCACTGTGGGATACTACAGGACCTCTTCTTCATAAAGCCACTACTTTCAAGAGCAGGAGACATAGCTGACTTTGCTAACACATAGAAACAGACATAGAGTTAGACAAAATGAGGAGACAGAGGAATATGTCCAAATGAAAGAACAGGACAAAATCACAGAAAGAGAGGTAAATGAAAAGAAGGTAAGTAATATGCCTGATAGAGAATTTAAAGTAATGGTCATAAAAATACTCATAGGACTTCAGAAAAGAATGGAGGGCCTCAGCAAGACCCTGAACAAAGAGATTGAAAACCATAAAAAAGAACCAATGAAAGATAAAGAACTTAATAACTAAAATTTAAAATACACTACTGTGAATAAAGAGTAGACTAGAGGAAGCAAAAGAAAGGATCAGCAACCTGGAAGATACAGTTATGGAAAGCAATCAAGAACAGGAGAGAGAAAAAGGAATAATAAAAAATAAATATAGATTAAGAAAACTCAGTACCACCACCAAGAGTAATAACATTCACATTATAGAGATCCCAGAAAGAAAAGAGATAGGAAAGGGGCAGAAAATGTATTTGAAGAAATAATAGCTGAAAACTTCCTGAACCTGGGGAAGAAAACAGATATCCAGATTCAGGATGCACAGAGAGCCCCCAATAAAATCAACCCAATGAGGTCTACACCAAGACACATAGTAATTGAAATGGCAGGAAAAAAAAAAAAAGAGTGATAAAGAGAGAATTTTTAAAGCACCAAGAGAAAAGAAAATAGTTACATACAAGGGAAACCCAATAGGGCCATCAGCTGATTTTTCCGTGGAAAATTGGCAGGCCAGAAGGGTGTGGAATGGTATTTTCAAAGTGCTGAAAGAAAAAAACCTGCAACCAAGAATACTCTACCCAGCAAGGCTATCATTCAGAATAGAAGAGAGATAAAAAATTTCCCAGACAAACAAAAGTTAAAAGGAATTCATCATCACCAAACCAGCTCTACAAGAAATGTTAAAGGGTTCTTTGAGTGGAAAGGAAAGACTATAAGCAGGAGTAAGAAAAGTAGAAAGCACAAAAGCAGTAAAATTAAATATATCTATAAAAAATCAGTCAAGGGATTCACAAACTAACAGGATGTAAAATATAATACCATATACCTAAAACGTGGGGGGGAGAGGAGTAAAAATGTAGTGCTTTTAGAATGGGTTCAGGGGCACCTGGGTGGCTCAATCGTTGAGCGTCTGCCTTCAGCTTGGGCTGTGATCCCAGGGTCCTGGGATCGAGCCCCGCATCAGGCTCCCTGCTCTGCAGGAAGGCTGCTTCTCCCTCTCCCACTCCCTCTGCTTGTGTTCCCTCTCTCGCTGTTTCTCTCTCTGTCAAATAAATAAATAAAGTCTTTAAAAAAAAGACTAAAAAAAAAATGGGTTCAAACTTAAGTGACCATCAACTTAATATACACTGCTATATGCATAAGGTGATATACATAAACCTAATAGTAACCCAAAAAATCTAAATCCAGTAATAATAAAAAACCAGTAATAGACATGAAAAAAATAAAGAGAAAGGAATCTAAGTATATCATTAAAGAAAGCCAACAAACTGAAAAAAAAAAGAGCAAGAGAAGAACTATAAAAATAACCATAAAACAAGTAACAAAATGGCAATAAGTACAGACCTACCAATAACTGCTTTGAATGTAAATGGACTAAGCACTCCAATAAATCAGACATAGGGTTATGGAATGGATAAAAAAGCAAAACCCACCTATATGCCTACGAGAGACTCATTTCAGACCTAAAGACAACATGCAGATTGAAGGCGAAGGGATGGAAAAGCATTTATCATGCAAATGGCAGTGAAAAGAAAGCCAGGGTAACAATACTTATATCAGGCAAAATAGACTTTAAAACAAACACTGTAAAAAGAGACAAAGAAGGACACTATTATAACCCTAAAGAGAACAACCTAACAAGAAGATATAACAATTATAAATATTTACGCAACCAACATGGGAGCACCTAAACACATAAAGCAGCTAATAACAAACATAAAGTAACTGATAGTAATACAATAATAGAAGGGGACTTTAACACCCCACTTAAATCAATGGATAGATCATCCAAACAGAAAATCAACATGGATACAGTAGCTTTGAATGACACATTGGGCCAGATGGATCTAACAGATATATTCAGAACATTTCATCCTCAAACAGCAGAATACACATTCTCTTCAAGTGCACAGGGAACATTCTTCAGAATAGATAACATGTTAGGCCATAGAACAAGTCTCAACATATTAAAAAAGACTGAAGTCATAGCATCCTTCCTGTCCGACCACAACACTATGAAACTAGAAATCAACCATGAGAAAAAATCTGGAAAGAACACAAATATATGGAGGTTAAATAAGATGCTACTAAACAATGGATGGGTCAACCAAGAAATCAAAGTGCAAATCAAAAAATACATGGAGAAAAATGAAAAGGAAAACACAATGGTCCAAAATCTTTAGGATGTAGCAAAAGCAGTTCTAAGAGGGAAGTTTATGACAATACAGGCCTACCTCAAGAAACAAGAAAAATCTCAAACAACCTAAACTTATGCCTAAAGTAGTTAGAAAAAGAACAAACAAAACCCAAAACCAGTAGAAAGAAGAAAATAATAAAGATGAGAGCAGAAATAAATAGAAACTAAAAAAACAAAACCAAAAACCAATAGAACAGATCAATGAAACCAGTAGCTCGGCCTCCACCTGAGTGCGGCAGGAGGTGCAGTCGGCCCCACCTCTGCATCCTTCCCTGGACAGAAGAGAAGGACCTTCCACTGCCTCATGAACCTGGCCCTTCCCTAGTTTACCTCATCTTCTTTGCTTTGCATGACCCTTTCCCTCTATTATCATTTAGATGGTTGGGTCACCCAAAGAATATAAAAACACTAATTTGAAGAGATATATGCACCCCTATGTTTATTGCAGCATTATTTACAATAGGCAAATTATGGAAGCAACCCAAATGTCCATGGATAGATGAATGGATACAGAAAATGTGGTACACACACACACACACACACACACACACACACACACACACACAATGGAATATTACTCAGCCATAAAGAAGAATGAAATCATGTGATTTGTAACAACACAGATGGATGGATCTAAAGGGTATAATGCTAAGTGAATTAAATCAGTCATACAAAGACAAATATATGATTTCACTCATATGTGGAATTTAAGAAACAAAACAAATGAATAAAGAAAAAAAGAGACAAAAAAGACTTAAGTATAGAGAACAAACTAATGGTTACCAGAGGGAAAGTGGGTGGGGAGATGGGTAAAATAGATGAAGGAGATCAAGAGTACACTTACCATGATGAGTACCGAGTAATGTATGGAATTCTTTTTAATCACTATATTGTACACCTGCAACTAATATAACACTGTATGTTAATTATACTGGAAACTTTAAAAATAAATAAAAATAAAAATAAAAAATAGCCAAGAAAAGTGGCAATGGTCCAGTTCCTTTGTTCACTGTTCAACAACTATTTATTGAACATCTATTTGTCAAGCAGTCTTAGGGACATAGTGTTAAAAAAAAAAGAAAAACAAGGACTCTGCTGGGTGGCCAGGGAAGGAGATGACACTTCAACTCAGCCCCGAAGCACATGCAGAGCGCCTTGGGCAAAAGGTTCTGGCCTGCTCCCGCAACCAGAGACTGGAGAGGGAGACGGTGGGAGAGGAGATCTACAATGGAGGCAGATGCAGAAGGGCCTCAGGTCAGAGGAGGCAGCTGAGTTTTATTCTGCGTACAATAGAGAGCCATAAGGTGGCAAGAACCTTAAGGTAATATGGCCACCCAAAGTGGCACAGAAGTTACTGACTAGCCCTTTGCATCATTTATTTGGATACCATTTTAGAGGATTAGCTAAGTCAGTATGTTTCATTACTTTACTAAACATTTCCCTTTTCATGTAGATCGTGCCAGGTTTTATCCAAATTATTGCATTAAATCTTCATGAAAACTTGCTCTATGTCAAAACCATCTGCCAGTCTTTGACAAGAGACTTCAAAGACTTTGCCACCCCGGAGCACCACCGGGCTGTGCCTTGTTGAGATGATATTCCATTAATGCCGCAGGAGAGAGTCAAGATGAGGATCTGCTCCTGCGTTATCTTTCACCACCAGGGCAAATACATCTGCTTGTAGATTTTGATCAGGAGTAACTCAGCACATAGTCATGGGCACTAGAGATATGAAAATGGGGAGAACATAGCCCCGATCTTGTCCTTAGTTAAGTAGGACAAAATCTCATAAGAGCTCAAATCTGTTGCCCTCCTTTCAATCACTCTCCTCTCCACCTACACCCCTCATGTGTTTCTGTGATGGATAATGGAAAAGAGCTCGCAGGCGAGCCGCAGGGGAAGAGGCAGAATTGTGTCCTTCTGGCAGCTCACACCTTGAAAATGCACCCCAGAAACACTAGGCGTGAGATCAGGGGAAAACTGAGATCAAGGTTGACCTTTGGAGAAAAGAAGGCAGGCCGGGGTGGTCCCTACAAGCATGGGCTGGGGGAGTGTTCTGCCACCACCCACAGCAGGACTCTAGGCAAGTTACTTAACCTCTTCATGTCTTAATGTCTCACCTGTAGAATGGGAACAGCAGTACCTACCTCACTGGGTTGCTGTGAGGACTCGAGGAAGTGGTATCTGAGACACCTACCTCAGAGCATCACGCGTGGTCCGTGTCTAATGATCGGTGGGGAATGCGGCCCCAGAGAATACTGCAGAGACCTGGATGTGGAGAGAAGAGATTGTCCCACTGCTGTGCTCTGCAGGTGGGCTGGCAAAGACTGGGCCCACAAAGCCCCACACGAAGGGAAACACACGCTTCCACCAGCTTGCACACATGTACATCAGGTCAGAAGGGAGGTAAGCAGGCTACTGGCACCAATGGGAGTGCTGCCTTCTCGGCCCCCTTACCCCTTTCCTGGCCCAAGTAATCACATGGAAGGTGGCGGCAGCAGCCACAGGGAGGAGATCCTGGGAAATGGGGTATGTTTACTTGTTGTGTTAAGCTTCTGTCTCCCTCAGCCCGTGAGGCCCACTCCATTCCTCCAGCCATGCAGAGGAAGACGAACACTTTAACTGGGCCTAGAGTAACATGATGTGGCCCAGAACCAGCTGCCTTCATAACCTTTACATGTGCCACAAAGAGTTATCCAAAGCCTGGAACATTCACCCTGAAATCTGGAAGATAGGATGGCACCGAACAGGACAGGGACAGACAGAGCTTTTGGGTTTTAGAGGAAGGAGGGAGGGAGGAGTGATCGCATCCTGCTGAGGGGCCTGGGGATGCTCCATGAAACAAATGGCTTCTGAGGGAATGGAAGGGGAGCGTGTGTGTAGATCACAGACACTATTTTTCAAGCAGCTTAACTAATGAGAGAGAGAGAGACTCCGGGAGTAGGGGGAGGTATACAGAGAAGAGAGAGAGAAGGCATTAACTAGAGAGAAAGAGGATCAGAGAGAGGAGGGTGCATGTTCTTAGACCCACATGACTTGAGCAGGGGTGTAGGCTGAGGGAGAGAGCCAGGATGGCTGAAGGAGCAAGCTCCCAAAGGGGCTGTAAGGGGCCTGGACTGGCCTGAGCAGAAGGGGCAGATCACCCTGTGACATGAGGAGTGGAGGTGAGATTAGTTGTAAATGTAGGTAAAACAGAGAGGGAGCAGGTTGTTCAGGTCCTTGAAGCTCTGTGGTTCGATTTTCTCGACAAAGTAGGGAGTCAATTCCTGAGACTGAAGGAGGGTGGGTCAGGTGGGGCCTGGGGAGAGAGGCCAGGTTTTGCAAGAGTTGCTGAAGACTGCTGCTTGGTACGGAAGACCCAGCTGCAGCCAGGGTCCTCACAGGGGTGTCGTTTCCTTCAGCAAGTGAGAGAAGCCTGTGTGTCCCCGTGTAGGCAGACTACAGAGTGAGCAACAGAAATTTGCAAGAAGGGGCGGTAAGGTTCAGGTGGTCAACTGTGTGGTCAAATCTGGATAGAAAAGTCGGAGGTCAACAGAAGTCTGACACACTTGGTCGGACAAAGTTGGGAGACAGTGAAACTGGAGGTCCATGGGGGGACAAAGAGAAAGTGTTGGTGGAGTGAGACGGAATAGCTGGAAAAACCGTGTAGTGGGATGACAGGGTCCTCCAAAAGTCCATGTCCACTGGAACTTCAGAATGTGACCTTATGGGGCGCCTGGGTGGCTCAGTTGTTAAGCGTCTGCCTTCGGCTCAGGTCATGATCCTGGGGTCCTGGGATCGAGCCCCGCATCCGGCTCCCTGCTCCGTGGGAAGTCTGCTTCTCCCTCTCCCACTCCCCCTGCTTGTGTTCCCTCTCTCACTGTCTCTCTCTCTGTCAAATAAATAAATAAATAAATAAATAAATTCTTAAAAAAAAAAAAGTGTGACCTTATTTGAAAATAGGCTCTTTGCAGATATAAGTAGTTAAGATGAAGTCATACTGCAGCAGGGTGGGCCCTAAATCCAATGACTGTTGTCTTTAGGAGAAAACAAAGACACAGAGCTATCCACAGGCACAGAGGAGAATGCCCTGTAAAGACAGAGGCCGACACTGGAGAGTTGCACCTACAAACCAAGGAACGCCCAGGACTGCTGGCAACTACCAGAAGCTGGGACAGAACCGCATGGAACAGATCCTCCTTAAGAGCCTCTAAAGGAAACTACCCTGCCAACACCTTGATTTTGGACTTCTAGCCTCCAGAACTATGAGACAATACATTTCTGTTGTTTTAAGGCACTCAGTTTGTGATCATTGTCATAGCAACTCGATGCTATGTTAATCCAGACAGGAAGAAGGTCATGGTTTAAAAGCTGGGATTGACAGATAACTGCATCGCCCGCCACTCCCACTTTCGTGCTCTGTCAGGACAGTGAGGATGAAGAGGGTTGGTGGATGCTCCAGAGACCATGTGGAGAGGGACTCGGTGTGACCTTGACAATTCATTAGAAGACCGGCAGGGGAGGGGGAGGGGATGTGCACAAAAGGGGCAAAGGTGACCAAGGTTTCACAGCCAGTAAACGAGAGACCATCTTCCCTGATCTCCTTGTTCTGTGAATGGCACTACTCTTCTCCCAGAGGAAAACAGGATATGGTCTGAGAAGATTCAGGAGTCTTGGTGTCTTCTCAGGAAAGATGTGGGGAAGGGGCCACACTACAAAGTGATGAGTAGGTTTGTGATGAGGAAATGGAGGTGGTTAGAAGGGATGAATCGTCAGATGTTTAGGAATGAAAGAGGAAGCTCAAGTAGCACTGGTCTTTGCTGGGCTAGAAAAGACATGTTCTTTGGACATCGGTGTGGTTTGTCTGCTAAAGGGTTATCTTGGGTTAAGAAAAATTAATATTACTCTCATTTTTTTCTCTCCCACCCCATATATGTGCATAGATATAGGTATAGAATATATGTTACATTGGATACAGTCCCAGCTATTACAACCTGGTTCCTGAGTCAGCCACAGACAGTGAAACAGAATTAGAAGGAGACTCAAAACGTACATGCCTGTGACCATGAGTGTGTGTGTTGGGGGGTGGAAGGTGGTGGTGAGGACGCAGGGAGTGATTAGAGACAGCAGTGCCCTTTGGTACACTGGTGTTGTCCACTTCTGAGCTGGGGGCTCCCACCCCCTGTGCCCCCCCTGCCTACATGATGCTCTCCCTCTGGAGGAATGGTGAAATGGCTGCCTTTGAGAAGTCCGGGGCCCGGGTCTTCTCTGGTCAGCAGGGGCTGCAGCTCCAGGGGAAGCTCAGGGATTACCTCCTCCCCTGTTTCTAGATCACAGCCAAGGTTGCTCCTGCCTCTTATCTCTGCTAGATAAGGGCCCATCTCCTAAAGTTGTGATATGTCTGACTCTGACAGCAATTTGTTGTTGTTATTCTTTATTACTTCTAAGTAGGACTCCTTGGCATATATTCCTGGCAAAGAAACAAAGAGCTGGTTAAAGCTAATACCTTGTTCTAATGGAGCCCTGGAGATCAAAGCCAGAGGATGGGGGTGGGCAGCTCACTTCCAAGAGTCTGATAGGCATCTCCCTTCCAGCACAATTTTCACACTCCCCTTTCCTCTGTTTGCTCAGATGATTCCTCACTATGATATAGTGCTCTTGCTCCACTTGCAGTCTTGATGCCAAGGGGAATTCACGCTTATTTATTAAAACTTGACAGAGTTGAGTAGGATGAAAATTAAGAACAAAATCAAATCAAAGGCATAGGTGTTTGATTATGCACACCACCACCCACACTGACCAGTCTGCTGATGAAAAGATAAGGGGGGAAAGGGCTGAAGGGGAAAATCTAGAGAAACCAGTGAAGGAAACTTTTCTTTACTAATGGCTCCTCCAGGCCACAGCTCCCTCTCGCCCAGTGATTCGACAATGTGTGAGGACCAGAATAACATACTAGGGATCCTGAAGAAATGCAAACCTTTTATTAATTCATTCAAGGTTTTGAGCACCTACTGTGTGCTGGGCATTATGCAAAGAAGGCTCAGGGGATATGGAGAAGGATACTACACAATCCTTGTTCTTGTGTAGTGGCGAGGATTAAGGATTAAGGCCTAGACAAACACACAGAGAAGAGAGTTGCAGATACCTCCTGAGGAAGTTGGGAAGGCTTCAGGGAGGAGGTGATAATTCAGGTAATTCTGTGAGGTTGAGTAGGAGATCACTAAGTATTAGAAACAGCATGTACTAAAGTACAGAGTTGTAGAGAACATATTTTGTTCAAGGAACATTAAGAAGCTGAAGGCTGAGATAATTTAGGCAGTGGTAGGGGATGTGGCCAGAGAGGCAAACTGGGAACATACTCTGAAGAACCTGTTCTACCACACAAGAAATTTGGATTTTATGTGAATGGAGCTCTGCTGGGAGTATTTAAGTAGGAGTATTTAAGGTGACGCTTTCCTTTTGAAATGATAGATAGGATGGGGTGCCTGGCTGGCTCAGTCAGTTAGAACATGAGACTCTTGATCTCAGGGTTGTGAGTTCAAGCCCCACGTTGGGCATAGAGCCTACTTAAAAATTAAAAATAAGGGCGCCTGGGTGGCTCAGTCGTTAAGTGTCTGCCTTCGGCTCAGGTCATGATCCCAGGGTCCTGGGATTGAGTCCCACATTGGGCTCCCTGCTCTGCGGGAAGCCTGCTTCTCCCTCTTCTACTCCCCCTGCTTGTGTTCCTGCTCTCACTATGTCTCTCTCTGTCAAATAAATAAATAAAATCTTTAAAAAAAAAAATTAAAAATGAATAAAAAATAAAATGATGGATTGGACTAAAGGCTGGGAGACTTAAAGGCTGATGAGTCGTGAGACCCCTGGGTGGGTGGGAGTGCTATTACCAGGAGTACACGGCAGGCAGTAGGTTTGTTGGGGGGGGGGGGCGGCATGTACAATTCAAACCCATTGGATGCACTAGGTGCTCTAGGAGGCAGGTGACAATATGAGACCATTGAGGTAAGGACTTTTAGCACAGGCAGGGACAGACCTACAGGTGGAGACCCACCTAGAGGTGGAGAATCAAAACGGACACTGCTAGACAGTACAGGAGTTACGCATGAAATTATGAGCTACTAACTACAAAGAACTTAGAAGAGTCAGTGATCCAAGGAGTGAGAGCATCGTCGATGGAGAGAGCTTTAAGGAGTACGTGTATCTAGCCAGGAACACCTGAGTCTCCCACACTGGATGAGGGTGATGAAGATGAAGAAAATTCCTCAGATGGAAGGCAGCTGAAATCTTCCTGTCTTTTTCTTTGTTTGACCCCCCTGCCCTCTGCCTCTTACCTCGGCCTCCTCTCTAGTCTGCGTCGAACCCTTCACTCCACAAGGGGAGTCAAGACCATGTGGACAGGTCAGCCCTCAGATAGCTCAGTTGCTGCAACCTGGCAAGGAAAAGAAATTTATTTTCTCAGTTATAAGATTTGTTTATTTTTTTGCCATTATGAAATAAAAGATACAAGACAATTTGGAAATAATGGAAAAAAGAGAGAATACCTATAGTTTCAGAAACCCCTATTAAAGTTACGGTGTATCTCCTTCAAGTCTTTTTCTGTATACACAGGGATTTTGTTTATTGTTACTTTTGTTTGTTTTATACATACCTATAATGGTTCACTTAAAATGATATTTTAAACATGTTTTCAAACATGTTTCATAAATACCACTTTCAGGGGCTGCATAGATTGCTTTGATTGGAAATAATTTATTTAAATAGGTTAAAGTACGTGGTAAAAAATTCAAAATGCAGAAAGGATATACATGAAAAATTAGTCTCTCCCATGCCTATGTCCCAGCCACCCAGTTCTCCTCAAACATAATACCAGTTCTAATCTGTTGTGTGTTCTTCTGGAGATATTCTACATATATGCAAATATGCATTTACAAATTAATATCCTTCCATCTTCTCCCCCTGAGGTTAGCTAGCATATTATACACACTGTCTACACTTTGTTTTTTTCACTCATCAGTGTATCTTGGAGCCTTTTTTAGATCGCCAAATTAAAACTGCCCTGTTCTTTTTATTGGGAAAGCAATTTCTTAGCAGGCAACAGATGGTGGCTCTCCCCAGAGCAGCTGGACCCTCCCTTGAGCCAAAGTGACAGGATGAAATAGCCTGCCTGCCAGGTCTTGCTCATGTGAGCCAGGAAAGTCGAGTCTGAGATTTCCATTCCCCACCCACAGATTGGGGGTGCTCAGAAGCCAAGGAGACAGTGATGTCTCCTGTTAATAAATGAAGACAGCAAATGCAGAGAAAATGAGGCAGGATGAGTGAATTTTGCTCAAGAAACGAGGTTGTTTTCTGTCTTACGGTCACTACCTCGTGTGAGTACACGTTTTCCAGGAAACCTCCCCAGACCTCCCCAGCCTTCTGTCGCTCCAATGCTTCAAACACAGATGGGCCGCTCCAACGGTAGCGTGACAACCTTGCCCACAAACGTGCCCCCCCCCCCCCACCGCCATCGCCCTTTTCTCGTAGTTTTCTTGAAATCTCCCAGTTAGAGGAACAGCCTTCTGCCCCAGCTTTATCCTGCTAGCCTTTTAGGGTGCATTACCTTACCAAATCAACTAACCCATGCATTAAATACTCAGGCACCAAAAATCTAAGGTTTGATATAAAAAGGAGGGAGATTAACGAAGAGAAATGTGGAGAGCAGCCTGAAGCATTTGTTGGGAACAAGACTTTCCTATTTTCCTTAACTTCTACGCCCTACCCAACCCCAGACAAATGGAAAGAATGGTTTATTGTGTTTATAATATCAAGGAGACCCAAAATTCCGTATCACATGTCTCTTGATCTCAGAGAGTGTACAATCCTAGCACAGTGCTAGACACTATGGACAGATACAAAAACAAGGTGGGGAGAAGATCATGGTCCAGATGGTAAGACAAAACATTGGCATGAAAAGTCAAATATCCATGGAAGAGATATTACTAGGTGGTAAAGAATGAATATCAAAACAATAATTTAGATCAAGTTTTCAAACTATGGTTCTTGACTCCTCACCTGATCATGAAAACAAATTTAGTGGGTGGTGTATGTGACCAGAATCCTTTTTTTAAATGGAGTAGAATAGAATGTGATTGATTACTGCTTTGTAAAGCTTCTTTTTCAGCTATATATCTATATGTATGTATGTTTGTGTAAATATATCTATATATCTGTGTCTCTCTCATATATCTATCTCTATCTATCTCTATCTATCTATTTATCTGTATATATATCTTTTTTTCCAGTTACATGTGTTCTGGCCATGATAGAAAATATATTTATTACTGTAGATTATAGAATACAACTGACTTCCCAGGAAGAATTGATCAACGTATGTTTGAGTAGCCAGGGAAAAATTCCTCAAAACTACAAGAGCAGCACAAAGTAGGTGCACCAAAAATGTTTACTGAGGCTTCACATACTACAAGACTTTAAGAGAAGGCCAAATAAAGCAAATTTGGGCTCAGTGGCCCTGAATAAATAAGGGAAAATTCTTGGTGTCCACATGGGGCCTGCTCAGGCAATGAACCTTGTATCTGGAATTCATCCACTTTGCTCCAAATCTGCCATTCTAATCCAAGTCCTTGTTATCTCTGGTCTGGACTCTGGTCAATGTCTCCACACTGGCATTCCTTCTTCTGATCCAGCCCTCTGTATCAGTGAGGAGTGCATTCAGCTGTAATAGGAATCCCTACCACAGTGGTTTAAACATGCAGGGGATTGTTCTCACATAGCAAAAATTGTGGGGGGGGGGGGTTTGATCAGAGCTTACATAGCTGCTTAAAGGTGTCACCTAAAAACCAAGCTCCTTCTATGTGCCTGCTCTATATTCTCAGCATAAAACCTTCATCCTCATGGCTGCAAGATGGCTGCTGCATCTCCAGGCATTGTATCCTTTTCCCAGATAGGAAAAAGAAGAAAGAGTATAGGGCAAAGGAACATGCCTTTTCATCAGCAAAACAATAGCTTTTCCTGAGACTATTGAATTCCACTCAGTAGACCTCCAAATTATATCCATTAGTACTTGTAACGCTGTCACATGGCCACCCCTTGTGCCAGGAGAGCCAGTTAGTTTGCATTTTTGTCTGAATACATTGATGCCTTGAGCAAAAAACAAGGTTTTGTTGGCAAAAAATTAATATCTAGAAGCATCTGCTACATCCCCTTCAGCATAGCCCCTGCCTCAAAATCTTCAATGGTTTTCCATTGCTCTTAAGAGCAAATCTGAAATCCTTACAGTTATGCTGTTATGGACTGAATTGTACCCCCAAAATTCATATGTTGAAGCCCTAACCCCCAGTTAAAAGATAAACTGAGGCATATTAAGAATTTTAAGGGTTTATTTAAGCAAAAATCAACTCAAATTGAGCAGCATCTAATCTAGCAGATAGGAAGGAACTCTGAGTTGCTGCACAAAATGACTTTCATGGCCATAAGGGAACAGGAACAAGGTTATACTAGGCATAAAGGCAGATGGTTGTTACAAGGTTACTTTCCTTTAGGGGATGGCAGGGACTTACCAGGCAAATCACCTAACTAGTGCTGATCAGGCAATTCCTGATTGGTTTAAATTTCCATTTCTGGGAGAGATGAAACTGTAAATAAGTTAAGTCTTGGTTTGGTGATGTGAGGCTTAGCACAAGCAATTCCATTTTGGGCCTGCTCTCTTGTGTTTTAATACCCCAGTATTTCAGAACGTAACTGTATTTGGAGGTAGGCCTTTAAAGAGGTAGTTAAGTTAAAATGATGCCAACAGCCAACAGTTCAATCAATCATGCCTAAGTAATGAAGCCTATATAAAACCTCAAAAGGACCACGTTCAGAGAACTTCCAGGTTGATGAACACGTGGAGATTTGGGAAGAGTGGTACACCAGACAGCAGGGACTCTCCGTGCCCTCTCCCCATATCTTGCCCTACACATCTCTTCCATCTGGCTGTTTCTGACTTACATACTTTTATAGTAAACCAGTGGTCTAGTCAGTGAAATGTTTCTCTGAGTTCTATGAGCCATTCTAGCCACCCTAAATTAATCGAACCTAAGGACAGGGTCATTCGAACCTCCGATATATAGCAAGTTGGTCAGAAGCACAGGTGACAACTTACACTTGGCAATTGGCATCTGGAGGATGAAGGGGTGGGGCAGTCTTATAGGACTGAGTCCTTAACCTGTAGGATCTGGTGCTGCCTCCAGGTAAATAGTGTCAGAACTGAGTTAATTGCTTAGTGGTATAGGGAACAAAACACATATCCTACTGCCCCAGCAACTAAAACAGTTGCTTAAAAGAGCTGAGCATAATCTGGATTCCCACTAACCTTAGGCTCCCTCTGATGCCATTCTCCCTTGCTCACTGCCTTCCAGCCAGGCTGGCCTTCTCTAGTTACTACAACAGGTGAGCTTTGTCCCAGGCTCTGGGCCTTTACATGCACTGTTCCTTCTCTCTAGAGCTCTGTTTACCGTGCTTTTTAAATGACTAACTCCTTGTCCCACAGATCTCAGCTAACACACAACTTCCTCAGAGATGCCTCATTGACCACCTCATACAATGAAGGTGGTTCCTTGATATTCTCTATCCCAGACCATGGTATATTTCTTTCATAGATCTTACGAAAGATTCCTATGGGGGCGCCTGGGTGGCTCAGTCGTTAAGTGACTGCCTTCGGCTTGGGTCGTGATCCCAGGGTCCTGGGATCGAGTCCCGCATTGGGCTCCCTGCTCAGCAGGAAGCCTGCTTCTCCCTCTCCCACTCCCCCTGCTTGTGTTCCCTCTCTCACTGTGTCTCTCTCTGTCAAATAAATAAATAAAAACTTAAAAAAAAAAAGAAAGAAAGATTACTATGATTTGTAATAATTTTATTTGTTTATTTTTGTCATGTTTTTTGTTTGTCTTTTCCAGTAAAATACCTCAAACGCCATCAGGGCAGGAACATGTCTAGTTTATAGATGTGTCCCTATGGCCTACCACATGCTATACCTTCAATAAATAATTTCTGAAAGAGTGAACAGGATGTATGTTATCTGGTGTTTCCTGTTGGTTAAATTTATTTTTAACTAGGTGTGAATGAGAAGAGGAAGGGCAAGCCCGGCCTTTTGAATGAAAGATGGGTAGCAGTTGGATATAGTCAATACCCACAAATATGCCCTTGGGGTTTGGGGGATAACACTCTCCTGCTTCCTTTTTTTTTTTTTTTTTTAAGATTTTTATTTATTGGGGGTGCCTGGGTGGCTCAGTCATTAAGTGTCTGCCTTCGGCTCAGGTCATGATCCCAGGGTCCTGGGATTGAGCCCCGCGTCGAGCCCCGCATTGGGCTCCCTGCTCAGCGGGAAGCCTGCTTCTCCCTCTCCTGATCCCCCTGCTTGTGTTCCCTCTCTCGCTGTCTCTCTCTCTCTCTGTCAAATAAATAAATAAAATCTTAAAAAATATATTTATTTATTTATTTATTAGAGAGAGAGAGATCATGAGCAAGGGGGAGGGGTAGAGGGAGAAGCCGGCTCCCCACCAAGCAGGGAGCTCCAATGTGGGACTCGGGTCCCAGGACCCTGGGATCATGACCTGAGCCGAAGGCAGACGCTTAACCGCCTAAGTCACACAAGCGCCCCACTCTCCTGCTTCCTTTGAGCCATTTAATGCTTTTTTCTGATGTGATCTTCCAAATATTTTGCTTGTTAGTGATTCTAGTAACAGTTTGGTGAAGGAGAAGTTTGGAAGTAATTGTGTGACTTAAAATTGGTCAGAATTTTGTGAACTGTAGCAAATCCTCCTTTAACTCTGCTCTAAACTCTACCTAGCTCATTAAATGAAGACATCCAAATATATTCAAACCCTTATGTGTTCCCTTTACAACAATCTAACAACAAAAAACAAAACCCAAGCTATTTTAAAGGGGCGCCTGGGTGGCTCAGTAGTTAAGCGTCTCCCTTCGGCTTGGGTCATGATCCCGGGGTCCTGGGATCAAGTCCCACATGGGGCTCCCTGCTCAGCGGGAGGCCTGCCTCTCCCCTCTCCCACTCCCCCTGCTTGTGTTCCCTCTCTTGCTGTCTCTCTCGCTGTCAAATAAATAAATAAACTCTTTTTTTTTTTTTTTTAAGATTTTATTTATTTATTTGACAGAGAGAGGCACAGCGAGAGAGGGAACACAAGCAGGGGGAGTGAGAGAGGGAGAAGCAGGCTTTCCGCCGAGCAGGGAGCCCGATGTGGGGCTCGATCCCAGGACCCTGGGATCATGACCTGAGCCGAAGGCAGACGCTTAACGACTGAGCCACCCAGGCGCCCCTAAATAAATAAAATCTTAAAAAAAAAAAAGTTTTGTATCAAGGGAGGATTATTCCAAGCATCACTTATCATAAAGGTTGAACTGTTCAACAAAAGACTACCAGGGCAAATTGGAATCTGCTCCAGGTCTTTAACACTGAGCCAGGAGTAAAAAGAGTCTGTTATAGTCTCTACATCTAACTTGAAACCTCAAGATTCAGAACAGCGATTGTCCTGCCTCAGCTGGCCATAAATGTCTCCTTGTCTGAAAACTCCATGCCTGCCAGATTGTTGGAACAATACAATATTATTTCAAAACATCTAAGTTTGTGCAAAAGCAGAGGTACTAACTAACCAAAAATAAGGATATGATAAAAGTCACTGGAGTTCCATTAATAAAATTTATTTCAAAAGGTGTTTGTTTTTTGTTTGTTTGTTTTTTATTAAAAGATTTTATTTATTTATTTGACAGAGAGAGACACAGCGAGAGAGGGAACAGAAGCAGGGGGAGTGGGAGAGGGAGAAGCAGGCTTCCCGCTGAGCAGGGAGCCCGATGCGGGGCTCAATCCCAGGACCCTGGGATCATTACCTGAGCCAAAGGCAGACACTTAATGACTGAGCCACACAGGCGTCCCTCAAAAGGTGTTTGTATGGTGCCTGGGTGGCGCAGTTGGTTAAGCGTCTGCCTTCAGCTCAAGTCATGATCCCGGGGTCCTGGGATTGAGTCCCACATCGGGTTCCCTGCTTTGTGGGGAGTCTGCTTCTCCCTCTGCCTCTTTCTCTCTCTCTCATGAATAAATAAATCTTTAAAAAAAAAAGTGTTCATAGTTTCTAACCCAAAGGTTTCTGTTCCTTTGAACAGGTTTGAGGGAAGCAAAAATACTACATTTGCATTTTTGGATAAATGAATAAAATATGGACAGAGTTGGCTAATCGTCAATAATTAGGTCAGGGTTTTACCTCTAAAAGAAATCCAAATATTAGCTTTTCCGTTTTTCTCATTTTATAACCATAGGTGAGCCTTATTTGAGAGGATCATTGTGTTCCTGGAAGGTTATGTACAAAAAATATTTTTGGAAATAAAATGATCTAATATCTAAAGATGCCAACTATTTTAGGGATCCTTATACTGAATTTTGCTTGTAATATTAACAACTATGTTTATAATGAAAATATTCACTTTTTAATTCTTCCATCTTTGAAAAGCAGAATTTACAGAGTCAGATTTGTCTTGTGGGATTATACACAATGACCAAGTAGGATTTATCCCACGAATGCAAGATTGGCTTAACATACAAAACATCCAAAATACATCACACTGATAGCATAAAAGTCAGACCCCACAGGATCCTCTCAATAGATGCAGAAAAGCATTTGACAAAATTCAAGACCCCTTCATGATAAAAACACTCAACAAACTAGGAACAGAAGGGAATTTACACAACCAGATAGAGTGCATCTACAAAAAACCCACAGCTAACATCATCCTTAAAGTAAAAAACTGGGTGCTTTTCCCCTAAGATAAGGAACAAGACCCTACTCTATTCAACATAGTGCAGGACATTATAACCAAGGCAATTCGGCCAGAATAAGAAATAGAAGGCATCCAGATTAGAAAGGAAGAAGTAAAACTATCCTATTAACTGATGATGTGATCTTGCATGCTAAAAAAACTATTAGAACTAATAAACAGGTTCAGCTAGTTTGCAGAATTCCAGATCAATGTACAAATATAAATTGTGGGGCACCGGGTGGCTCAGTTGGTTAAGTGTCTGACTAATGATTTTGGTTCATGTCATGATCTTGGGGTCATGAGATTAGCCCTGCCTTGGGCTCCACACTCAGTAGGGGGTCTGCTTCTCTCCCCTCTCCCTCTCCCACTGCCTCTCCCCCCAGTTGCACACACACTCTCTCTCTCTCAAATAAATAAATAAATCTTTTAAAAAAACACAAAAAAACAAATATAATTGTATTTCTATACAATAGTTACCATGAGCAACCAAAAATGAAATAAAGAAAAGAATTCTACTTAGAATAGCACCAAAAGAATAAAATAATTAGGACTAACCTTAACAAAAGAAGTACAAGACTTGTACACTGAAAACTACAATCATCTTTGAAAGAAATTAAAGACCTACATAGGGGTACCTGGTAGCTCAGTCGGTTGAATGTCCAACTTTTGATTTCAGCACAGGTCATGATCTCAGGGTCATGGGATCAAGCCCCATCTTGGGCACCATGCTCAGCTAGGAGTCTGCTTGAGATTCTCTTCTCTCCTTCTGCCCCTCTCCCACTCATGCTCACTCTCTCTCTCTCTCAAATAAATAAATAAAATCTTTAAAAAAAGAAGAAGATGAAGGACTGTGTAAATGGAAAGACATCATATGTTCATGGATTAAAAAACTTAAAATTGTTGAAATCTTGCCATTTGCAAAGACATGGATGGAGCTAGAGAGTATTACACTAAATGAAATAAGTCAGTCAGAGAAAGACAAATATCACATGATTTCCCTCTCATGTGGAATTTAAGAAACAAAACAAATGAATATGGGGGAAAAGAAAGAGAGAAAAACCAAGAAACAGACTCTACTACAGAGAACAAATTGATGGTTATAGGGGGTTGGGGTGGGGGTGCGATGGGTTAAATGGGTGATGGGAATTAAGGAGGGCACTTGTGATGAGCACTGAGTATTGTATGGAAATGTTGAATCATTAAATTCTACACCTGAAACTAATAACTAATATAACACTGTATATTAACTACTTGGAATTTAAATAAAATCTTGGAGGAAAAAAAGCCCTTAAAATTGTTAAGATGGAAATACTTTTCAAATTGATCTACAGATTCAACACAATCCCGGTCAAAATCACAGCTGACTTCTTTGCAGAAATTGGCAAGCTGCTCCTAAAAATTCATGTGGAAATTCAAAAGACCCAGAATGGCCAAAATAAACCTGAAAAAGAACAAAGTTGGAAGACTCACATTTCTCCATTTCAAATCTCATTATAGAGCTACAGTAAGTAATCAAGACATTGTGGTACTTGCATAAGGAAAGACATATAGGTCAATGGATCAAGAGTGTAGAAATAAACCTTCATATTTACCGCCAATTGATTTTTGACTAGGGTGAAAGACCATTCAATTGGAAAAGAATAGTCTTCTCAACAAATGGTGCTGGGACAGTGGATATCCATATGCAAAAGAATGAAATTTTATCCCCTACCTCACACCATACAAAATTAATTCAACTGGATCAAAGACCTAAGTTAAGAAAGTTTTCAAAGAAAAACACAGGAGGGGCACCTGGGTGGCTCAGTCGTTAAGAGTCTGCCTTTGGCTCAGGTCATGATCCCAGGATCCTTGGATCGAGCCCCACATTGGGCTCCTACTCTGCAGGAAGCCTGCTTCTCCCTCTCCCTCTCCCCCTGCTTGTGTTCCCTCTCTCACTGTGTCTCTGTCAAATAAATAAATAAAATCTTAAAAAAAAAAAAAAGAAAGAAAGAAAAACACAGGAGTAGGTCTTTGTGACATTGGAATAGGCAATGGTTTCTTAGATAAGACACCAAAACATAACAAAAGAAAAAAATTGATAAATTGGACTTCCTCAAAATATAGTTTTAGTACTTCAAAGGACATCATCAAGAAACTGAAAAGGCAACTCACAGAATACAAGAAAATATTTGCAAGTCATATATCTAGTAAGGGACTTATGTATCTAGAATGTATTAAAAAAAAACCTTTACAACTAAGTAAAAAAAGACAAATAACCCAATTTAAAAATGAGGAAGGGATCTGAATAGATATTTCTCTAAGGAAGATAGACAAATACCAAAAAATGCATGAAAAGATGCTTAACATTATTGGTCATCAGGGAAATGCAAATCAAAATCACAATGAAAAGCAAATCTGCCTGAAAACAGCATTATGACAACCTCTTATTTACTGACAAAGAAGTATCCCTTTTTTGTTGGCAGATGAAATAAAAAGCATCCCAGGGGCACCTGGGTGGCTCAGATGGTTGAGCGTCTGCCTTCCGCTTGGGTCATGATCCCAGGGTCCTGGGATTGAGCCCCACATCAGGCTCCTGGCTCAGCGAGGAGCCTGCTTCTCCCTCTCCCTCTGCCTCTCTCCCTGCTCATGCTCTCTCTCTCTCTCTCTGTATCTCTGTGTCTCAAATGAATAAATAAAATCTTAAAAAAAAAAAGAAATAAAAAGCATCCCAAAAATACACAAAGAAGTATCATTTCATATCTGTTAGAATGGCTATGATAAAAACAGGGAGTGCCTGGGTGGCTCAGTCCATTGAGCACTGGGCTCTTGGTTTTGCCTCAGGTCATGATCTTGGGGTCGTGGGATCAGCAGGGAATCTACTTGAGTTTCTCTCCCTCTCCCTCTGCCCCTCCCCCCTGAAATAAATAAATAAATCTTTTTAAAAAACAGAAGATAACAAATGTTGGTGAGAATGTGGGAAATTAGAATCCTTGTACATTGCTGGTGGGACTATAAAATAGTACAACTGCTGTGTAAATAGTTTGGAGATGTCTCAAAAAGTTAAACACAGAATTAACCATATGATCAGCATTCATTTGTCCCACTCCTATGTATATACCCCAAAGAATTAAAAACAGGTATTCAAACAAATACATGTACATGAATGTTCATAACCGCATTGTTCACAATAGCTGAATGGTGAAAACAATCCCAATATTCATCAACAGATGAATAGATAAATAAAATGGAGTAAATCCATATAATGGAATGTCATTTGACAACCAAAATTAATGAAGTGCAGATACATTGCACAGAATGGATGAACCTCAAAAACATGCTAAGTGAAAGAGGCAGTCACAAAGCATCACATGTTGTATCATTGTTTATACGAAATATCCAGATTAGGCAAATCCATAGAAAGCAAAGTGATTAATAGTTGTCTAGAACTAGCAAAGGAGAGAGAAGTTGGAGGATGATGGCTCCGGGGAGGTGGTTTCTTTTGGGATAATGAAAATGTTATAAAATTGATTGTAGTCATAGTTGCACAACTCTGTGAATATTCTAAGAGCCATTAAATCATACACTTTAAATGTGTGAACTGACCCCAAATAGCCAAAGCAATCCTGAAAAAGAAAAGCAAAGCTGGAGGCATCACAATTCTGGACTTCAAGTTATATTACAAAGCTGTAGTCATCAAGACAGTATGATATTTGCACAAAAACAGACACACAGATCAATGGAACAGAACAGAAAACCCAGAAATGAACCCACAACTCGGTGGTCAATTAATCTTCAATAAAGCAGGAAAAAATGTCCACTGGAAAAAAGACAGCCTTTTCAACAAATGGTGTTGGAAAAACTGGACAGCAACATGCAGAAAAATGAAAGTGGACCACTTTCTTACACCATACACAAAAACAAATTCAAAATGGTTGAAAGACCTAAATGTGAGATAAGAAACCATCAAAATCCTAGAGGAGAACACAGGCAGCAACCTCTTTGACCTCGGCCGTAGAAACTTCTTACCAGACACACCACCAGAGGCAAAGGAAACAAAAGCAAAATGAACTATTGGGTCTTCATCAAGATAAAAAGCTTCTGCACAGCAAAGGAAATAATCAACAAAACTAAAAGGCAGCCTGTGGAATGGGAGAAGATATTTGTAAACTATGTATCTGATAAAGTGTTAGTATCCAAAATTTATAAAGAACTTATCAAACTCAAAACCCAAAAACAATTAATCCAGTTAAGAAATGGGCAGAAGACATGAATAGACATTTTTCCAAAGAAGACATCCAGATGGCTAATAGACACATGAAAACATGCTCCACATCACTCATCATCAGGGAAATACAAATCAAAACCGTGATGAGATACCACCT
This sequence comes from Halichoerus grypus, assembly GCF_964656455.1. Taxonomy (NCBI): domain Eukaryota; kingdom Metazoa; phylum Chordata; class Mammalia; order Carnivora; family Phocidae; genus Halichoerus; species Halichoerus grypus. The sequence goes on from NC_135720.1 coordinate 49,780,236, forward strand.
CACACCTGTCAGAAGGGCTAAAATTAACAACAGAGGAAACAACAGAGGTTGGCAAGGATGCAGAGAAAAGGGAACCCTCTTACACTGTTGGTGGGAATGCAAACTGGAGCAGCCACTCTGGAGAAGAGTATGGAGGTTCCTCAGAAAGTTAAAAATAGAACTACCCTATGGTCTAGCAATCGCACTACTAGGTATTTACCCAAAGGACACAAATATACAGATTTGAGGGGGTACATGCACCCCAATGTTTATAGCAGCATTATCAACAATAACCAAACTATGGAAAGAGCCCAAGTGTCCATCAACTGATGAATGGATAAAGAGGTAGTATATATATATATATACATATATATCACATATATATAATATTCCATTGCATATATATGCATTGGACTATTACTCAGCCATTAAAGAATGAAATCTTACCATTTGCAACAATATGGATGGAGCTAGAGAGTATTATTCTAAGCAAAATAAGTTAGTCAGAGAAAGACAAATACCATATAATTTCACCCATATGTGGAATTTAGGGAACAAAACAGATGACATGTGGGAAGGGGAAAAAAGAGGGGGGGGGAGGCAAACCATAAGAGACTTTTTTTTTAAGATTTTATTTATTTCTTTGAGAGAGAGAGCAAGGAGGAGCAGAGGGAGAGGGACAAGCTGACTCTGCACTGAGCATGGAGCCTGACACAGGACTCGATTCTGCGACGCTGAGATCATGACCTGAGCTGAAATCAAGAGTTGGAGACTTAACCCACTGAGCCACCCAGGTGCCCCCATAAGACACTTTTAATGATAGGGACACCTGGGTGGCTCAGTTAAGCATCTGCCTTTGGCTCAGGTCATGATCCCAAGGTCCTAGCGTTGAGTCCCGTGTCAGGCTCCCTGCTCAGCAGGGAGTCTGCTTCTCCCTCTGCCCCTCCCCCCACTCATGTTCTCTCTCTCTCCCTCTCTCTCTCTCTTTCACTTTCTCAAATAAATAAAATCTTTAAAAGAGAGAGAGAGATGTTTATCCTACAGATGTTTATAAAGAGGATCCTGTAAAACGTAGTAAATGACAGTCCCAATGATATCTTTCAATAAATGCAGCAACACTTAAATGAGGATATTCTTAGAATACTCTTTAACACAGGTTAGGAATAAATAAATGCAAACCCACCCTCTGGCTTAATCAAAGAATGCACTCTGGGGAAATAGATTGCACACCTTGCAGAAGAACTTTCCTAATTGTTTCTCTCAGCCTATTTCTTTTTCTTACCTCCCCCTCTTACTTACAAATACAAAGCATGTCTGTTGAGAGAAATAGAGATGAATGAAAAGAGGAAATTAAAATCACCCATAATCTCACCACCTAGAAACTATCACTGTTAGCATTTGCGTCCTTGAAACTGGAGATAACTAGTATTGGGAAAAAAGGCTTTTTTTTAAAGGAAATCCACTCAAAACAAGACCCAGTATGTCATAGTAAATAGTGTTTGGGGTGGGGAGGAAAAGGTTTGATTTGGATTCTGTCTGGGAAAATAAAACTAAAAATTATGAAAATGTATACATTTATATTGTTTTTGCAAGTGTGAGTGAATCAAACTTTTAGAGATGTGTGATTTTATAACTATATTTGTTTGATAGCCTGAGTAGATAGCCTTATTTCATTCTTTGCCCTTACAGCACAATTCCATAAAGAGTGTTGTTCTTACAAATATATTTGAGTATTTCACCCATTTTCCAAGGGCCGAGCTTATCTTTGCTAAATACAGAGTGTCGGTGAGCTCAAGATTACACTCACTGATACAGCCATACAATGGAATATTATTCAGCCATAAAAAGGAGTAAAGTACGGACACATGCTACAACACGAATGAACCTTGAAAACCTTATGTGAAGTGAAAGGCCAATCACAAAAGACCACATACTGCATCATTGCGCTTATGTGAGATTTCCAGAATAGGCATATCCATAGAGACAGAGAGTAGATTAGTCAGAGAAGGAAAGAATGAGGAGTGACTGCTAATGGGTAAGGGATTTCTTCTCGAGGTCATTAAAATTTTCTGGAATTAGATAGCAGTGATGGCTGCACAACTCTCTGAATGCACTAAAACCACTGAGGTGTATACTTTGAAAGGGTGAATTTGATGATATATGAATAATATCTCAATAAAGATTATACTCCCTGACAACTTCATGGAGAATAGCCATGCTCTGCTCCTAGTAAATGACCCGTATTCATGCACAAATTGAGGACCTTGAGGATGACAAGGGCTAGAAAGCAGCCTATATCATTCCCTGGAGGTGACAGGGAACCACAGACCACAGCTTGAGGACCCCCTCTTGGGGAGTTGTATCTTACTCCTACCCATTTTGTGCCCCTCCCATGCATGGCATAGAAACTGCCAATAAGTTCCTCTGCTAAAGACCCTACATACACTGCTCTTTTACATAATAAACTAATAATTAATGACACGCTTTACTGAATTAAAATGCCACAAAGTTATATAATATGAAAATTATGCCTGCTATCTTACCTGACAATTCCAGAAGCATATAGGCAAGGGCTGAAGGAGATCATGGAAGAATGAAAGCAGCAGTTTCTTGACAGTGGGAGGTTTATTCCTTCTCCTTCTCTCTCTCCTCCTCCTCCTTCTGTTCCTTTATTGTTCTTAAGTTTGCACAATAATTATAATTAATGATATAACTTAGTCCTCTAACACATTTCCCAATTGTATAATTGCATCTTTTTTCTGGGTTAAAACCTTGGTAAGTATCATTTGAAATCACTGTTATTACTTTTAAATTGACAGATGCCGAGAAATGCTGAAGGATCCCCCTCGTGTTTACTATTAACATGTGCTCACACCTCGTATACACTGACTACGGAAGATGTCATTTGACTGAAGGGAGGTAACATTCCTTTCCCAGCCTTTCAAGGAATACTTGAAGGATTTCTCAGTGCCTATTGTTAAACCCAGACTTAATGGGGAAAAGAAATCAATTGCCTTACAAATTATTGCAAACTACTGCAGTTGGTTTATAAGCTGGATTTGTATTTGCTCAATAACTCACTTTGAGAGACCAAAGTCACAAGTTCAATTTCAGTCCCATCTAGTTGTAGTTGTTATTCACATTAGTAGGAAATGTGTTTATTAAAAAAGAAAAAAAAAAAAAACCTCAACAACAACAACAAAGAACTTAGAACTTGGTCATTCTCCTATCCCTCAATGTCCCCTGTTAAAAGGTTAGACTAAACCAAAACTTTTCTCCATCTAACTTCCACTCATTGGTTATATTTATGACTCTGACATTTCGATAGAATAAATGCAATCCCCTTTCTTCCTGATTATATTTCAGATCCCTGGAGACAACTATTATACCCTTCATTCATCCATCCATCTTTCATTTCACAAAGACTTTGCGCTCCCCCAGATCTTCATACACTGCTTCCTCCTTAACATTCAGGACTCAGTTCAACTCCTATGTCACCTTTACAGAAAGATCTTTCCTTGTCGTTCTAGTTAAAGGAGACGCTTCTGAGTCACTCTTCACCTGTTCTATTTTATTGTCTTTTTATCATTTATCACTTTCTAAATTTATCCTATCTGGGAGCACCTGGGTGGCTCAGTCAGTTAAGCGTCTGCCTTCAGCTCAGGTCATGATCCCAGGGTCCTGGGATCGAGCCCCATATAGGGCTCCCTGCTCGGCGGGAAACCTGCTTCTCCCTCTCCTGCTCCCCCTGCTTGTGTTCCTGCTCTTGCTATCTCTCTCTCTGTCAAATAAATAAATAAAATCTTTAAAAAAATAAATTTATCCTATCTGTTCACATGTTTTACTGCCTGCTTCCCTTAACTAGAATATGAGCCTCGTGGCATCTGGGAACCTCTCTCTTATTCTAATGGAACTGTATGTCCAACATAACCCAGCCATTCCACTCCTAGGTATCTACCCAAAAGAAATGAAAACATTTGTCCACAGAAACTTGTAACATGAATGTTCATAGCAGCTTTGTTCATAATAGCCAAGAACTGGAAACAACCCACATGTCCACAAACAGATGGATAGGAAGCAAAATATACGTCCATACAAGGGAATACTCCTCAGCAATGAACTACTGATAGATGAGCAAGATGTATGAACCTCAAAATCTTCATGCTGAGTTAAAGAAGCCAGTCACAGGAGTTGTCCTTTTCTATTCCATTTACTATACAAAATTCCAGAAAATCTTCATCAATCTGTAGTGACAGAAAGCAGATCAGTGGTTGCCTGGACTTGGGGTAAAAAGTTAATGAACTACAAAGACGCATGAAGAATCTTTTTGGGGTAATGAAAATGTTCCCATCTTTAATGTGCTAGTGCTTTCATGGGTTTATACAAATGTTAAAACTCACCAAATCATACACTTTAAGTGAAGGTACTCTTTTAAAGATATTTATTTATTTATTTATTATTTATTTATTTATTTATCAGAGAGAGAGAGCGAGAGCACAAAGCAGGGGGAGCGGCAGGCACAGGGAGAAGCAGGCTTCCCGCTGAGCAGGGAGCCCAAAGTGGGACTCGATCCCAGGACTCTGGGATCATGACCTGAGCCGAAGGCAGAAGCTTAACCGACTGAGCCACCCAGGCGTCCCAGGTACCCTTTAAAAAAAAAAAAAGATTTATTTACTTATTTTAAAGAGAGAGAGGGAGTGGGAGTGGTGGTGGTGGTGGGGAGGAACAGAGGGAGAGGGTGAGTGAGAATCTCAAGCAGACTCCTCACTGAGCATGAAGCCTGACACGGGGCTCAATCTCATGACCTGAACTGAAACAAAGTCAGACACTCAATCCACTGCACCACACAGATGCCCCTAAAGGAATGTACTTTATTATACATAAATTATATTCCAATTAAGCTGATAAAAATAAATTTTGTTCAGTGAATGCCTTTCTTCCCCTGGGAAATTATTTCCACATCTGGCAAGGTTTAGAGATCTTCATCACTCTCATCACCATCTTCTGAACACAATCCAGGTAGCTCAGGTTCCTCCAAGGGTGGTGCCCAGAACTGGAACCAATACTGTAGATGTGGTTTGGGCAAATTCGAGACACTGGGTCTCTGTTACCTCTACCCTTTTACTAATTTTCATATCAGGTAGTGCCATTTTCAGACTTCCTTATTTATCTCATGTATACTACTTCAGTCAACCTGAATGTTCTGTCAGTGCAGTTTCTATTTCTATGGACCTTTCTGGAAGTCTGCTCACATTGATGACTGACAATGGGTTTGTCCCCTGGGTCATTTCCCAACTGTAGCACCATGTCTTCCTTATCCTATGTTTGTTTAAGTAATCTCTGCGCCCAACATGGGGCTTGAACTCACAACCCCAAGATCAAGAGTCACATGCTCTACCTACTGAGCCAGCCAGGTGCCCCTATCCTAACTATGTTTATAGTTCCCCCTCTAGATACTGAGCTTCTCACTTATCTTACTAAATTTCTCCTTTTGGCTTCAGTCCACCTGCCCACCCTGCCAAGATATTTTATATCCCAAGATACTTTACTTTTATGTCATCTAATATTCTCATTGCTTTATATCATCCACAAATTTAATAAGTGTGTCATCTTTGTCTTCATTCAAGTGGGAGATAAAATTGTTTAGGAGACAAAGGCCAAGGACAGAGCCCTGTGGCTTGCCAAGGAAGATTTCCTTTGCAGATGCCACAGATTTATTCATCATTCATCAACATTCTTTGGGTACAGTAGTCCTTCAAACTGCCATGAAGTGGCCTAAGTGTTTTAGTTATATCACATTTCTCCATCTGATTCACAAGAATACTTTGAGAGACTTAGATGTCTTGTTGAGAATCCCCTAGACTAGAGATGAGAAGACAGGGGATCTATCTAGGACCAGCTTCACTTCTTTCAGGTGTGTGACTTCAGACAAGTAACTTAGTCTCTCTGAGCCTGTTTCCTCAACTGGAAATTATATATAATACCAACTGCACTATACATCTTACAGGATATTTTCAATAGCAAATAAAATGAACATATGAAAATGCTTTCTAAAAATATTTCTGTCCTGGGGCACCAGGGTGGCTCAGTTGTTAAGCGTCTGCCTTGGGCTCAGGTCATGATCCCAGGGTTCTGGGATCGAGCCCCGCATCGGGCTCCCTGCTCCACGGGAAGCCTGCTTCTCCCTCTCCCACTCCCCCTGCTTGTGTTCCCTCTCTCGCTGTGTCTCTCTCTGTCAAATAAATAAATAAAATCTTTAAAAAATAAAAATAAATAAATAAAAAATAAAAATATTTCTGTACTTGTCTGGGATTGAAACTCCAAGTCATTTCAATTAGCCAGGTACTTTCCATACCACATCTCACCCACCTTGACGGTAGGAGGATTACTCTCTGGAACCCTCCTTCTCAACCATGATGGCTACTCTTCTCATATTCTAAGCATGGAAATAACATAAGAAATCTGTCAGTATCATACCACCTGCCTTATTAGGCACTTTAAAAAGTCATACTTTGGCAGCAGCTCTTTCTGCCCACGGGTCCTGTCCCTGTGCTTTAATAAAATCACCTTTTTGCACAAATAAATAAATAGTCATACCTTGTCATCCTACCGCCACCACAAAACAAGACCTCATTTGTTTCCTCTGCATTTGTGGGAAAATGCTGGGAACTAACATTCTAACACTACTGTTAGAGAACCATACCAGTAATTGGTGATGACCATGGTTTTTTGCTGTCCTTAATTAGATCCTTGTCCTTTAAAATCTCAGCTGAGCTCTCAGAGAGCAACAGCAGAGGATGTCAGTTTCTTTTAACGCCACAACCCCCACCCCCACCAACACCGCACCGCCTGCTGTCCTCCCCTCCCATATTTTCCACAGCCAGAATTCTTGTGAGGAGCTCCCATGCCACTTGAGCTTTGTTTATTGATTTTTCAAGATTCCGTCTAATCCTTCCCTAAGGTCTCCCTATATGGAGGAATGTGCTGGGAGTAAAACTCAAACCATTTGTGACCTGGACTAGATTTAAGTGATGAGTCAAATGAAAAGAAATGGGGCCTAATGGGGACAGCAATGAATTCTCATGCTCTTACCCCAGTGCCCCAAACCCCAGAGCTGCCTCTGAGAGGCTGAACTGCAGGTGCTGTCACATTTGTCATCTAAAGTGATGTCTCTAATCTGTTGGGTCACCTTGCCATCTGCTTTGTCAGGTGACTCGGGGGAACCAGCTAAGGGATGGAGGTAATAAGCTTCTCACATTGATGAATGTGAATCTTCCAAGTCTATATCAAATGCACCAATTAAATAGTTTGTACTTTACCTCCAGGAACCCCTGAGCTCACTTGCAGTGTTTTGAGAGGGACAGAGGTGTTGCCTGAATACAGCCGCAACTTTTGCTCAGCCCTAACTCTGCTTGCAAGTCCCTTACCCTGATCTGGAATCCAGAGGTGGTCCCCTGAAGCCCAGGGTTACAGCTGAGTGGGAGGGCATGCCTCACAGAGCCAACATCTGCCACTCTGCTTCTTGCTGAGCCCTCAGAAACCCAGTTTTGAGTTTGAAGAATCAATCCAAACCCAGTAAAGTACTTAAAGTTCAGGGGCTTTGATCTTTGCTTAGCAAAAGCCCTAAATGCAAAGTTCTAATTTTGTTATTTCCCCATTATCTGCCTTTTTGCATACTAGCCCCAGCCCTGCTCAGCAGGAACTTGCAGTGTTGGACCTTTCTCCCTGGGTTTGGAACCTATTTTCTGATGCCCAGAGTGTGTGTGAAGGGTGGAGGTGGGGGTGAAATGGGTTGGGAGAGGGAGGAGGGAAAGTTGTTTAAAGGAAGAAGCAGAACAAGAACAGATTTAAAATGCATGTTGGTTATCTTTAAAAAAAAAAAAAAAAAAAGGTGCCTGGGTGTCTCAGTCGGTTAAGCGTCTGCCTTTGGCGCAGGTCATGATCTCAGGGTCCTGGGATCGAGTCCCCCATTGGGCTCTCTGCTCAGTGGAGTCTGCTTCACCCTCTCACTCTCCCTCTCTACTCTCTCAAATAAATAAATAAATAAATAATCTTAAAAAAAAAAGGTCTACTTTATTTATCCCTTATTTTAAAACTTTTTCCCAAAGGGCTTTGAAATGGAAAAGTACAAATGACTCCACTCTAACCAAGGCAGTTAAAATTCCTAACGTGGGCCCCTCCGGGTGATACAGGAAACACAGAGCAATAGCCTTCCTGTGTTAAACTTGAACTCAAGTTGTCAGTTTGAGAGAAAAACAATATATATTTAAAAGCAAGGTGACTGGGGCGCCTGGGTGGTTCAGTCGGTTAAGCTCTGCTTTCGGCTCAGGTCATGATCTCAGGTTCCTGGGATGGGCTCTCTGCTCAGCTCACTCTCCCTTTCCCTTAAATAAATAAAATCCTTAAAAAATAAATAAAAGCAAGTTGACTTTCTTGTCACAGCTAGCATAAACCTCAAGCCAGCTAGCCCATTTTACCTTCTTGTTCATAGTAGCTTATTTCAGTGGATTATAGCACTAGGATATATCCACCTTTAATGCAGTTATGGGATATTGTGACCATGTTGATGATCTGTTAAAAGTGCTCTAAAGACGTAATGAAGACCCTGTATATTTGCAGGCTCTTAATTTTATGATGGACAAAGCAACCAACAACTGAAATTCAATTAAAAAACAAGGCTTCCTGGGCACCTGGGTGGCTCAGTTAGTTAAGCGTCTGCCTTCGACTCAAGTCATGATCCCAGGGTCCTGGAATTGAGTCCCGCATCGGGTTCCTTGCTCAATGGGGAGTCTCGTTCTCCCTCTTCAGCTCCCCCTGCTTCTGCTCTCTGTCAAATAAATAAAAATCTTTAAAAAAACAAGCCTTCCCTTGTTGGTCAAATGTTAGCAGTGGTTTGAACTTCCATTGTAAAGTTTCTTTCCTGGCCCCACCTGGGGGAAGGGGGGATATGAAATGGCTAAAAATATAAACAAAAGGAAGGAGAGATCAGAAGCTAGATGATCAGATAACTGAAAACTGACTTGGGGTAAGTTCTTTTTTCCCCCCTTCCTTTCTTGAGTAATGACAACTCTACTTTGGATTATGTTCAATACCAAGAAAACAAATAGGCTTTAGGTTATAAAAAGGAACCAAATTTCATTAAATTATATATAGCTTGGTATCAGTATTAACATCCTAGTAAAAACAAAAGGAATTTGGTATTTAAAACCAAAAAACCTGTTTTCTTCATCTACCAAAATCCAGTGTTAAGTAAAACTTAGTTAAGTAAAAATTAAGGCAGTTTACCAGCTCTATTGAAATGAATATATATTCTCCAATTCATATATGTTGTGTCCTAAAGTTCAAGGACAAGTGAAATTAAAATGCACTTCCCACAAAACCGGTGGGTGATATAAATGGTGGATCAAAGGTTCCAGATGCCTCAACAACTCCAACAAAGATTTCTTCCCCCTCCCCCGCCAAAAAAAGGCTTCCAACTAGGTCTCAGTAATAAATACTATATAGTACTTTTCTTACTGAAGAGGATGCATTCAAATACTTAATGACTCTATAATCTTGAGATAAAAATTTCATAGGAAACAAAGGGATGCATTACCAAATCTCAAGAGGATTGATTAAAACAACCAACCTGCGGTGCCTGGTGGTTCAGTCAGTTAAGCATCTGCCTTTGGCTGAGGTTATGATCCCAGGGTCCTGGGATCTAGCCCCACGTCGGGCTCCCTGCTCACTGGGGAGCCTGCTTCTCCCTCTATCCCTCTCCCTGCTTGTTCTCTCTCTCAAATAAATAAAATCTTAAAAATAAATAAAACACCCTAAGGGGCACCTCGCTGGCTCAGTTAGCTGAGCATGCGACTCTTGATCCCTGGAGCTATTAAGTTTGAACCCCACACCAGATGTAGAGATTACCTAAAAATAAATTTTAAAACAAACACCCTAAGACAATGTCCCACATACCAAAAATGTGGCCATCTCTATCAGCTGAATTGCTGAGAGAGGTCTTCCTGGTAGAGAGGTCAAGGTATGGCAGGGTCCTTCCTGTAGGTGGCTAGTAAGACCCATTGCTTGGCTGAATCATTATTTCCATGTTAGCTGGAAGTAGGGGATCAAGCATTGGGTAAGGACTCTGCATTCATTGTTTCTGATGCCCCTTTCATGGCTCCTCTTCTCCCCAACTATTGTCCATTTACTTTTAGATGGCTGGATATGAATTATTTTAGCCTTTTCTCCACATCTAGACATAAAATGCCTGCTTCAGATCTAAAACTCTGTGGTCTTTGGGTAAATGTATAATCAAGCAACAAGTGCAAATGAATACCAGCTCCCTTTTTATGAGGAGAGGTATTAAGCATCTGGAAAGGGATGGGGAGAGAGAAGGCTAAGGAATGGGTTTATTGGAGAAGGGAAATTTAAAATTGAGGCTCTAGCTTTTGCTTAGTGTCAGCAAACTCACGTTAAGTGTACGCACACACAGGCATAAGGGAACTCCTTGACATGGAATTGAAAACAAAAGCATTTCCACCTCATATAACAAATTATAGTTGACGTATGTTTGTGTTTTTGCAACATGGTTGGTTTGCACTTGTATAAAGGAGCTTCTTTACCAGGAACCTAAATTTGAACATTAGGGAAAACATACTAGTATGCAACAGCAGGAAGAGGAAGTAGAAAGTTTCTTCCCATTTTCCTAGGCACTAGGTCCATTTTTAAGAAAATTTCAAAATAGGGCGCCTGGGTGGCTCAGTTGGTTAAGCGACTGCCTTCAGCTCAGGTCATGATCCCGGAGTCCTGGGATCGAGTCCCACATTGGGCCCCTTGCTCAGTGGGGAGCCTGGTTCTCCCTCTGACCCTCTCCCCTCTCATGCTGTTTCTCTCTCTCTCTCTCAAATAAATAAGTAAAATCTTTAAAAAAAATTTTTTTTCAAAATAAGCTCAGTTTGGCTTTGGCTCACTCCTACTTGGTATGAAAACACCCAGGGCCTTCATGTGACCTTTAGCTACCTAGAGTTACTCAGTACCCTAAGTGCCCTTTGTCTCAAACCTTACCCAGTCCCTCCTTTCTCACTTCTAGCCCTACCAAAACTACTTTTCTCTCATAGAAGGGGGGGACAGAGCTTAGTGGCAGAATCCCTTAAGATAACCAATAGTATGGTAGGTAATATGTCAATGATCAGGTGGTAGACATGTTTTTTTTTTTTTTTTTTTGCTACTTACTCATAATTTTAAGCTTTAGGATTTATAAATTAAGTTTATAAATTGATTTGTGAAAAATAAAGTCTTCAAAGTGTATATCTGATTGTTTTAGAACATACTGTTTCTTTCCATCTATATGTCTCTCTTAATAATACTGTTGTTTGAAGATAATTCAATTTATTCTTGGACTTGAGATTTTTTGTTATCATTATAATGAAAACCTTTCTTTCTGAGATACAGATGGTAAAACTTTTATATGCATGTATCAGCCACCTTACTATTATTAGTAGACTGCACAAAGGCATTTGGACTAATGGCTAATGAAGAGATGATGTGCTACCAACCTCCCTGCCACTTGTTCTTGTATGACTGAATTAAACATTACTAACCACAACCTTCTTTTTAACAAAGTCATTCTCTAGTGTTGTACAGAAATCAGTGGAATGAAACAAATTGAGTAAATACTTAATTCCCTCATTCTCCCACCCCTGCTCAAGGGTAGGCTCCTTGCAAGGTCCCTCCAAGTCTTCCTAACTAATGATGGATACACCAACTGGCAACTGGTACGGTGACAGTGGTTCCTTTTAGCTGAGTTATGGTTGTTAGCTATCTGCTAACTGGCTTTTTCTTACTGGGAAAGTCCTCGGATTAAATTTGGTTTAAAACATCTGAACAAAGACAGTTAGTATTGTAGCCCAACATGTCAATGGCCTTGATTCTTTCCCTCCCTTGTAATAATACCGCTGGCTCCTGTGTAAAAGGAAGGCAACTCTTGACTGGTCCATTTCCTCCACGCCTGATAATGGAGTCAGAAGGAAGCATGCTTCCATATTATTAGTTTATTTCTTCTTAAGTTAGAAGCAAGACAGAGGATGCAGTTCCTACAGGTTTGAATGCTCGATCATACTTAGGTGAGAATTGATGCAGTGAAAGAAAAAAAGTGCTTTAGCCAGAGTGTGCAATGAATACATAGCTCAGATCCAGACACATTCAGGCTTTAAATCTTCACCATGGTTGGCTATTTGTCTCCTACTGCCTGGGACAGTGTAGTACAAACTTTAAGGCCTGCTCTTCATCCTGTGAAGCCAGACAGGGTGCTGAGAGTCTCCCTTTTGTTTGCTTTCTCTAGGACGCTGCTGACTGAATCTATGTGATTTCTCCCAATCCGGGAGAGTGGGGCTGCTTTCTGCACATGCTCACTAGCCCCTTCCAGAAGCTCCCTCGTGTTGCCCTCCTGTGTGTGCTGGTGGCAGGCCACAGGGTGGGATGATATATGGGCGAGGGACTGAGTATTGTGTGTGTCGTGGACCATTTGTGGGGGTCTGCAGGCAGGCCATCTCCAGTGGCTCATGGGCAGATTCCTAATGGAGGCTGTGCCGTGGTTTGTATGGTCCATGTTGGTTTACTGCCCTCCAAGAGCCCTGGGTGTGGTTCTCCTAGGTGCACCCCACTCCCCCGTTGAGCAGTATATCTCAGTATTCTGGGTGGGGCTAGAAAGAGGGTTCTCTTTGGCAGCATCCTGCAGAGCTGGGGGAGCCACTGCTCACTCACATGTTCTCCCTCCCCTCCATGGGGAAATCACAGGCTGGAAGGTTTCTCTTGGTGGGGAACTGTGTCACATGGGCAGGGCTGATGAGGTTAAAGTGAAATTGTTCTTCGTGCCCTCCTCAATCTATCCAATCTCAGATTTGTTTTGCTCCACAGTGTGCTGGGTCTTCTCTGCTGGACTTCCTCACAGGCACTTCCTTTAGTTTACTGTATAACTGTGAAGATCAGTGGTTCTTTGGGGTGGGGTGGGGTGGAGATGGTAGAAAATTAGTGGACATGCTCTTAAGAGAAATGTTTTAAGACACAAAGTTAAAAAACTTAAATGAATCTCTAACTGGCAAAATTTCAGGCAAAGTAACAGAAGAGTGAAAAACAAAAGTCAGGTTGTAGGTATGTGTTGGCAGATGGGGTTAACTTTCCAGGTAACTCATACTACTAAGTGTGTATACAGTTCCTTTGGGCCATTTCTACTTTCCATGGCTTTCTCCCTTTATTGAAAGTTTAATCCAGAAATTCTTTAAAATACCAATGGCTGTTCGGGAGATCCCACCTCACCTACCAACCCTGGAGGGGAGGGGGCAGAGGGAATACCATTAACACAGAGAGAAAATGGCCCACCAGGATGTATCTCAAAAGGGGCTTACTTTCAACCTCATACTAGTAGATTAGTGTTCATAATATATATAATATATAGTTTAGGTAAATTACCACACTATAAAAATATTTAATAAAATCTTTAAGAAACTTAGAAATGACTGATGATTGATAATTCTCTTAAGTAAACAGACTACAATAACATTATAGTCACTGGCTAAGTTCCATCAGTTTTTTTTAATTCTCTTTGATTTTTTCTCTTGGTCTTCTGTTATCCTTTCTGCAGGTCGCTTCTTCAAACCCTTCATTTTCCTGGTTTGTAGTTTGCTTAGGTCTTGCTTCTGCATATGAATCCTTCCATAAGTTGTACCAAAAGTATCATGGGAGACATTTTTCTTCTTCTTTGGCTATGAAACAAGAATATATATATAAATAAATAATTATATATATTTATTATATATGTAATGGTATCTATTGTCATAAACTGGTAAAAATCTAGTGTACAACTATCTTACTAATAACTCAGAGCATCAATTCAATAATATAGTCTATAACCCTATAGAACTTTCTTCTCAAACTTAAGTACATACAAATCCCTTGAGGATCTTGTTAAAATGCACATTATAAATCAATAGGTCTAGGGTAGGACCTGAGATTCAGCATTTCTAACAATTCCCAGGTAAACTGTCAGACCACACTTTGAAAAGCAACACTATAAACTATGCTAACCATTGTCATGCATTGAGAGAATTTCCTGTGTTTAGCTTAAGGAATTGTGACTATCATTTCAATCTTTATTGGCATTCCAGAGATGCCATTTCTACTTGTTTTTCAAAACCATTCAAAAGTCAAAATACATTTTATACAAGTATGGGTTATATACACATCCTGTACTCTAAGTCACCAATCTCCACAATGCCCCAATTTTCTTTCTTGCTTAAAACTGGCAGTCTTGGCTACCAGAAAGCTCTTAGCCACAGCTGATGCATGGTTTCTACAACTCTTTTATTATCGTTTATGGTGGCTTATTTGCTTCTTCCTCCTTTTCTTTGTTCTGAGAGTCTAATTTTATGTATATTATTGAGCTCTTTCTGTATGTTCTTTAGTGTCCTATGCTGCAAATCTTTTTTGGAAAGAAGAGTGGAATATACAAATAAATATGGCACCAATCTGCAAGTTACAAACCTTGAGTGCTTTTGGCATTTTCATAGATAATTTATAAAGATCATCTGATGCCAGATGTGTCCTCCTCAGAACCAGATCCAATGAGGGACCCATCTCTTCCAATTCAATCCTTGGTGTTCTACAACCAGATTTCTTCAACAGCAACCTTTATGAAGTAGAAAAAAAAGAAATATTGCTTTGACTTTGATGGAAGTCCTATCCCCTCAAATATTTTTGTGTAAGAGAATTACAGTTCCATAAAATGACACTGTCTTTAGGAGGCTAAGCTTCTTAAATACTTTCTGCATTTAGGCCAAGTATATTCTTTGGTTTGCTGCTTTTTAAAAATCAAACACAACGGGGCGCCTGGGTGGCTCAGTCGGTTAAGCGTCTGCCTTCGGCTCAGGTCATGATCCCAGAGTCCTGGGATCAAGCCCCGCATCGGGCTCCCTGCTCCACGGGATGCCTGCTTCTCCCTCTCCCACTCCCCCTGCTTGTGTTCCCTCTCTCTCCGTGTCTCTCTCTGTCAAATAAATAAATAAAATCTTAAAAAAAAAAAAAGTTTTAAAAATCGAACACAAAAGAATACAATACTGTTCGGCGCCTGGGTGGCTCAGTCAGTTAAGCATCTGCCTTCAGCTCAGGTCATGATCTCAGGGTCCTGGAATCAAGCCCTGCATCTGGCTCCCTGCTCAGTGGGGAGTCTGCTTCTCCCTCTGACCCTCGCCCTACTCGTGTTCTCTCTCGTTCAACTAAATAAAATCTTAAAAAAAAAAAAATACAATATTGTTGAGAAACAGCAAGTGAGACAGACAATTCTAAGAAATTAAATCTTTTTTTTTTTTTCAAAGATTTTATTTGGGACGCCTGGTGGTTCAGTCAGTTAAGAGTCGGCTTTTGGCTCAGGTCATGATCCCAGGATCCTGGGATTGAGCCTGGCATCAGGTTCCCTGCTCGGCGGGGAGCCTGCTTCTTCTTCTCCTCTACCACTACCTCCTGCTTGTGCTCTCTCAGTGTGTATCAAATGAATATATAAAATCTTTAAATAAATAAATAATAAAAATAAAATATTTTATTTATTTGAGAGAGAGAAAGAGTACAAGTTGGGGGGTGGGGAGGCGGGGAAGCAGGGTCCCTGCTGATGATGATGCAGGGCTTGATCCCAGAACCTTGAGATCACAACCTGAGCCGAAGGCAGCCGCTTAACTGACTGAGCCACCCAGGCGCCCCAGAAATGGAATCCTTTGATTTGACTTCTTCATCTTACTTACAGATTTACATAATTATAAAAACAATTTCAACTGAGCCTTTGAAATGTTACGTTTACATGATTAACAAATTCTTATTTCTCTAAGACCCATTCAGAATCCACTTTTGGGCATAGTACAGACACTTACTGATCTCTATAGCTTGGAATGAACTTTAAAATCCTAATATAATGGGGCGCCTGGGTGGCTCAGTCGGTTAAGCGTCTGCCTTCAGCTCAGGTCATGATCCCAGGGTCCTGGGATCAAGTCCCACATTAGGCTCCCTGCTCAGTGGGGAGCCTATTTCTCTGCCCCTCCCTGGCTCGTGCTCTCTCTCTCTTTTGCTCACTCTCTCTCTCTAATAAATAAATAAATCTTTAAAAAAAAATTTTCTAAGTAAAAAATAATAAAATCCTAATGTAACAAAACCACAACTTTCTAGATTCTGTATGTCCAAATAGCTCTGGATCTGGAAACAGATGAGGGACATAGGCAGGAGAAGAGGAGACAAACAATCTCTTTTTGTGAGTGATACCACAAGAACAGCTCAAAGACCTGAAGATTATTTGAGCTGACTCAATTTATTCTAGTGGCCAGATCTCTACATGGAATAAGAGAATTAAATGAATAACAATGTTTATAAAAGATCAAACTTTGCGAAAAAATGATCAAACTTTTCACACCAAAGGTGGAAAGTGAGAGAGGCAACCAATGACACGAGAGAAGAGACAGAACATGAGTAAAAGCTCAGTAAGGAAAACCCACAACCAATCAACTCCAGGAAGCAGAACAGAGTGTGCACAAGCTCATTAATAGCCTTTCGGGCCCCAAATGTGTCACATGCAGACAGTCCACACCCATGGGAGGTGCATCTACTGGCTGTAAGAAGAGTCTTAATGATAGATACGCTGTATCAGACACAGTTATTTACACCAAACTGAACAAGGCAAAAACAAAACAAACACCGACCCAGGATATGTAAAAAGCAGAAGTGTTAAACAATAAAAAAAGCTCTACTAACAATAAAAGATAACATGAATATTGGTATGGGACTTAAAGGGAGCAAGCAGAGGGGAAAAAAGTCAAAACAAGAGTGCTTAGGTAACTCTCTTCATTGTGGTTCCAGGAGAAAAGAGTTGAGAGTTGTCTCAGGCCCACGGTGGAAGTCGGTGGTATCAGGGCATCTTCCCTAAAAGCTGATTTAAAGCATATGGTGGCAGTGACTGTTTTGACTGTTTTAACTCATGTATTTCTGCTTCTGCATCCACATTTTCAATACCTCCAGATAAATGATATTTATAAAGCTGAACTCATAATAAGATAAGTATCTTGTTCAGTAGACTACTTAAGAAATCAGAGAAATTGTATATATAAAAATGGCAAACTAAAAGTGTTTCTACCACTTAAAATAATTTTCAGCTAAATGGAAAAGCTGTAGATCTAGAACAGCTCATTGCATGCCTGATGGATTCACATCACCCAAGTACCCTTTTATCTATGCAAGTATCCTCCTACCAAAGTAATTTTTTGAGTGTATATAATTAAGATTATTTCCAAATAACTACACACACACACACACACACAATTAACATATGCTGTTATTTACCAAAGAATTAAGTTACAGTGCCATATTGTCTGTGTAGGTGATCTTTCTTTTTTAAAGATTTTATTTATTTATTTGAGAGAGACAGCATAAGCCAGGGGAGCAGGGCAGAGGGAGAGGGAGAAGCAGACTCCCCACTAAGCAGGGAGCCCGACATGGGACTCAATCCCAGGACCCCAAGATCATGACCTGAGCCGAAGGGCAGACGCTTAACTGAGCCAGCCAGGCGCCCCTGTGTAAATGATCTCATCTGAATTACTTCAATGGGCATGTTTATTGGCAGATCAAACTGATGGAATCAGAAGAAAACTTTCTCCAATTTTCAGTTATCTATGTATGGTTTCTGGTGATAGATCTATCATTCTTTTTCTTTATTAAACTTTTAACAGTGAAGGGGCGCCTGGGTGGCTCAGTCGTTAAGCACCTGCCTTCGGCTCGGGTCATGATCCCAGGGTCCCAGGATCGAGCCCCACATCGGGCTCCCTGCTAGGCAGGAAGCCTGCTTCTCCCTCTCCCACTCCCCATGCTTGTGTTCCCTCTCTCGCTGTCTCTATCTCTGTCAATTAAATAAATAAAATCTTAAAAACAAAACAAAACTTTTAATAGTGAAATCTAGAATCTAAAATTATTATTATTTTAGAATCTAAAATTATTGTTAATCTTTAAAAAAAAACCAACTTGTTTACTTTTTCTCAGAGGGGATGCATTAATAAAGAACTTACAAATGATTTTTCTGATCACACTAAGCAAAGAGACTGACACTGACTCATTAAAAATAAAATTAAAACCCTTTCCTTCACCCTCATCCCATCATACACACCACACTGTTTTTTAAAGATAGACATTTCATTTCCAGGCCATCATGTCACCAGCCAAATACCTACGCCCAAACTGTTACATCATATGCCTATTAATCTCCATCTCAGATCCTAACCTCAAGCTTTGTTTTGTTTTGTCTCCCTGTAAGCTCTAAATCAAAAGTGACATTCAATTCTGCAAGGTTCTATGGTACAAGATGCAGGGACGCAAAGACAACCCAACTCCTTCCTTCTCAAATGGGCTCAGGCTATTAGATATGTTGATGGGTAATTTTTATATATTTTAAAACATTATTTGCCTATTTCTTTTTTTTTTTTTTAAAGATTTTATTTATTTATTTGACAGAGAGAGTGAGAGAGCACAAGCAGGGAGAACAGTAGAGGGAGAGGGAGAAGCAGGCTCCCCACCAAGCAGGGAGCCCGATGTGGGGCTCAATCCCAGGACCCTGAGATCATGACCTGAGCCGAAGGCAGACGCTTAACCATCTGAGCCACCCAGGCGCCCCTATTTGCCTATTTCTTGAGAAAGACTGCCATTACCACTCTTGTTCAAGTTGTAATTTCCCTATTTTTCTCCCTCCCATATCCCTCTCTTCTGCTGATGTTCTCTTTTCATTACTTAAACTCCCTGTCTACAATGCTGTTTGCTTGTTAAGGTACACTAATACTTCCTTGTTTTGCATGTTTCTCCCCATAAAACCTAACCAATGTCATGGCAAAGGCAAATGTGGCAGTTACTAAAAATTTCCTGTTTTATATTCATGGCTTTGACTTTATAGTGAATAAAATTCTCCAAGGAATATAAATGGTCACTCACATATGAGGAATTAATTACTATATGATACATGGGAAGAGGTCAGTAACAATGATTTATTCCCCCCAAAAGGTCAGATCAAAGTATATTAATATAACTTCATGTTTACACTTTTTCATCCAAGAAACTCAAAGCCATTTTCTAAGATTAACCTTATTAACTTCACAAATAATGTGTATTACCTTTTACCAATTGCTTAAGGGCTGGTTCCAAGTAAAAGAAAGAGGGCAGGACACCGAAGAGTACCCTGCAAGAGTGCCTAAGGAGCTACCCTAAGTCAGACACACCTCTCCAGTATATTCCCACCTCTATCCACAACCCTCTCCCTCTTATAAAGGAATTACTATTGATCTTAGAGGGACCGCAGAATTACCTACATGGTATCACTACCTTTTGCAAAGGAAAAATGGAGGCCCTAAGCAGTGACCTGCCTAGGTCATGTGGCTAAGCCTGGCCCAGAGCCAGCTCCCTGGGCTCAGAGGTGATGCTCATTCCTCAGACCACTTCTTCCTTCCTCTCCCAAGAGCGGCACGGCCTCTGCAGACTAAGCTAATCTACATCGAATGATTTTTTTTTTTCCCACTAGCAGCTTGCTCTCACTCACAGTCTATTTTCTATTATAAATCAATAGCTAGCAGGTTATTACGGGACCCGTATAAAACATCTGGGATTAAAATTACACTAGGGTGTCTGATCTCAAAAGTTCAAACTTTTTTTTTCATTATGGGACATGCC
The DNA here is from genome assembly GCF_964656455.1 of Halichoerus grypus. Lineage (NCBI taxonomy): Eukaryota > Metazoa > Chordata > Mammalia > Carnivora > Phocidae > Halichoerus > Halichoerus grypus. The sequence goes on from NC_135720.1 coordinate 49,799,928, forward strand.
ATGCTAACCTAATGGTGATTCCAGCAATTCTTCTTAAAGTAAATGGATGAGTGGATATGTGTAATTACACTGCTAATTTATCCATGTTCTGAAATCTGATTTACTAATTTTCTGTCTGTTTTATTTTCTCTGCATTTCTTTCTTTACAAATTAATCTTTCTTTTCACTAAATACAAGTTCTGATAGAAGTGAATTCTTTCTTTCTTTTTTTTTAAGATTTTATTTATTTATTTTTGGGGGAGAGAGAGAGACACAGACAGACAGCAAGCACAAGTGGGGCAGAAGGAGTAGCAGACTCCCCGATGAGCAGAGTCCCCCTGATGCGGGACTTAATCCCAGAACCCTGGGATCATGACCTGAACTGAAGGCAGACGCTTAACTGATTGAGCCACCCAGGCGCCCTAAGTGAATACTTTCTTTGAAACTGTTTACAATGAAAGAGTTTTAGATTACTGTTATTATTCATTTCTTATTCTCAAAGATTTTGATCTTTATATTTTTAGCTCCTTTGTATCCCCAGGGTGGGCTGACACAAGTTTTTTTTTTTTTAATATTTTATTTATTTGACAGAGAGAGATACAGTGAGAGAGGGAACACAAGCAGCGGGGAGTGGGAGAGGGAGAAGCAGGCCTCCCGCTGAGCAGGGAGCCCGATGTGGGACTCGATCCCAGGACCCTGGGATCATGACCCGAGCCGAAGGCAGACGCTTAACGACTGAGCCACCCAGGCGCCCCAACGCTTTATTTTAAAGAAGAAAAAAAAAATATATGTATATCATGATTACCTCAAAAGGCACAATTGTAGCATGTCACTAAGCTTTTTAATGAAAACAAAATCAGTGTTAGGATTTATATTTATATTGTGGTAGAGGTAGGGCTAGATGGTCTAGGCTGGAGAAAGAGGGTAAAATGAATCTAGCCACTGAATCTTCTCAGTCCTTTCAGACTCGTTTTTAGGTTCAGAGTTTTGAGATTTGCTTTGGCTGGCCTAAGACTTGTGGCTTGGTGCTCTAAATCCAGTCATGAAAAAGAAGGAGGGGCACCTGGGTGGCTCAGGTGGTTAAGCATCCAACTCTTGGTTTCGGCTCAGGTCACGATTTCATGGGTCATGGGATCAAGCCCCGTATCGGGCTCCGCAAGGCGTCTGCTTGGGACCTTCTCTCCTTCTCCCTCTGCCCTCCCCTCCACTTCTCAAATAAATAAAAAAAAGATCTTAAAAAAAAAAAAAAAAGGAGATATTGCATAAAGTAGGGTCAAGACTGAATTAGTGTTCTAAGGTCAGAGGAGTGTAGCATCAGATGCTCTGGGGCCCTGGAAAAGCAGGGTTTCAGAGGAAGAAGGGCGCAGGGGAATGACAGATTTGGGGAACAACACAGACCTGCTGTGCCACTACTAGTTTGTGGACTCTCCAAACAAACTTCTGACCAAACACCAATTCTAAGTCTGAGCTCTACAAAGGTCACACTAAAATGCTAACCCTGGATTCAAAAATATGCTACACAATGTACTTACTTATAGCTTCGAAAGTAAATCTTGCCATTCAATGCAGTGAAGTGCAGAACATACTCTAAACCAGCCAGGCGGATATTTGGTACCGTGGGGCCTCTGAAGAAATCTGAAAACAAATTTGAGATCATTAAAAAAAAAAAAAAAAAAAGAGACTAACATGCTTTTAAATTCAGTTACAGAAAGCCAGATTGCAAAGTGCTCCATATTGTATCAATACGTACCTAAAAAGATAAAAAGGTGGCACAAAAACTGATCCCTGAAGAATGTCTGAGAGTCCCACTCCTCTACCATTTAAGCTCATGACTTTGTGTGTTTAGTTCACTGAGCCATGTAATTTGTCAGTTTTGAAGTTCTCACTCTAAGCCAATGCTTAACATATGCGTATATCGTATTTATCATGCATATTAACTTTTTTAAAAATGTAAATCAAAGCATAAAATTTTTTACCTATGACACAGGTAGGTTAAGATGGCAAATTTCTATCGGGCGCCTGGGTGACTCAGTCAGTTAAGCATCCAACTCTTGATTTCAGCTCAGGTCATGATCTCACGGTCGTGAGATCCAACCCTGCATAGGGCTCCACACTCAACATAGAGTCTGCTTGTCCTCTCCCTCTGCTCCTCCCCCTGCATTCTCTCAAATAAATAAATAAAATCTTAAACACACACACACACACACACACACACACACACACACACACACACACAAAACAGCTGTTCAAACTTTGACTATTAAATCAAATTAGCCTTGGTTTTATGGTAGAGGCCAACATGGAAGTAATTCTAAGAAGAAATCTCAATTATATGAGCAAAGATAATAAACTAAAGTGTTAAAGCCAGAAAAAAACCACTGAGATCCATGAGTAGGCTGTTTTCCCACAGTGTGGTAGTCATATCACTGGTGGCACATGAGATGATCTTAAATGATACACAGGCAGATATAATTTACGATGTATTATTTATTTTATCAGATACCATTTTCCATTCATGGTAGAAACATAAACTTTCCTTGTAAAAAAAAAAGGAGTCAGGATAAAGAAACATCTCCAGTGAACAACACTATGAATACTACATGGACTTGGCTAAAGTTATGAAGGTAGCATGTGAATGAAAAAAGTTTGAAAAACAACAATCATTTTATCTTAACAAACAAATTTCAAAGTCCTGTTCACCAGGGGCGCCTGGGTGGCTCAGTTGGTTAAGCATCTGCCTTTGGCTTGGGTCATGATCCCAGGGTCCTGGGATCAAGCCCCACATCGGGCTCCCTGCTCAGCGGGAGGCCTGCTTCTCCCTCTGTCTGCCGCTCCCCCTGCTGTGCTCTCTCTCTGTCAAATAAATAAATAAAAATCTTAAAAAAAAAAAAAGTTCTGTTCACTAAAAAAGCCTACAAACAATGACCAACCATGAAACAATTCCTATCACCCAGGCTGTGATTTCCAAAATAATTTCTCAATTTAAAAAAGTTCAGGCCTCCTTAGAGAAGCAGCTGATTCCAGGAATGGAGCAATGAAAGTATAAGAGGAGTCTGAAACATCAAAGGGGCAATGAATTAAAATGTGTCTCAGAACACTGCCAAAAAGACCCCTAACCCTAAAATGAGCAGGAATGATGGCTGAGATAAAGAGAGATATTAATGAGTAAGATAAAAATAAAAACCTGGCTAAATACAAGTAAGGGGGTGAAGAGGTAGAAGAAAAATTGGTTATGGTCAGAAGGAAAGCCCTAGCTTGGACCTTTTCTCAATGGATCAATTCCAAGTAAAATAAGGCCTCAAGCGTGGCTGTGTCCAGGAGTAAATATACTGAGAAAGGGCACAGAAGGCTAACCAGGGCTTTGATGGGAAAGACCAGAGGATCCAGAGTTAGAGAATAGATCAGATCCTGATTCTGCCACTTACTAGCTCTTTACTCTGGATAAATAAGTTAACTGATCTCAATTTCTTCGTCTACAACAAGGGAATATTACCATAATAAACTGAATGTTTGCCCCCACTACTCCCCCCGATCACTACCAAATTCACATGTTAAAGTCCTAACCCCTAATGAAGCTGTATTTGGGCCTCTAAGGAAGAAATTAAGGTTAAATGAGGCATGTCGTAAGGTTGGGGTTCTAGTCCCATAGGACAGTATCCTTATAAGAGACCCTACAGGAGCGCCTGGGTGGCTCAGTTGGTTAAGCATCTGCCTTCGGCTCAGGTCATGGTCCCAGGGTCCTGGGATCAAGCCCCGCATCAGGCTCCCTGCTCGGCGGGACGCCTGCTACTCCCTCTCCCATTCCCCCTGCTTGTGTTCCCTCTCTCGCTGTGTCTCTGTCAAATAAATAAATCTTTAAAAAAAAAAGAGGGAGACCCTACAAAGCTGACACCTTCCCTCCTCTCTCTCCCTCCCTCCCATGCACAGACATGAAGGAAAAGCCAGGTGAGTACATAGCAAGAAGGCAGTAAGAGTCCTCATCAGAAAATGAGATCTTGGACTTTCAGCCACCAGAACTGGGGAAAAAAAAAAAAATTTCTGTTTTTTAAGCCACCCAGTGTATGGTATTTTTTTTAGCAGCCCAAGCAGACTAATATGATTACCTTTGTAAAGCTGCAGATTACCTGACCTAAACTATGGCAGTTATTTTCATCATTATATATTTTTCAAGTGGAGTTAAGAATTAGGAAATGAAAAAGGTTAAAAAAAATTAAAATGACCACTGATATAAAGAAAGGCAATAAGAAAAAAGTAACCCAGTTAGGAAGTTAAATTTTAAGACAGGCTTTAAAGGAACATTTAATAAAACTAACCTACTACTTGATTTACTATATCTTTGTATATAAGAAATAGTAATATTAAATAGTAACCATAAAAATTAGGATACACTGAATCTAAAAATAGATATTTACTGATTTTCTATAAAGAAAAGCAAGACCACTAAGATTAACTACAAATTTATATAGTACTTAAGAAAGCAAAACAGAAGCAAAATTCAGAATGAACAAAATGGCTACCTGGCATAAAAACACTGAAGTTAATAAGTTAACTTTTCTTTCTGGCCAACTACCAAAAAAAAAAAAAAAGAACTTCCTAAAAGGAAGCAAGCCCTTGATAAAATCCTCTTTCCCTACTGTTCTACTTTATTTCATATGAACATAAAACATACACCAAGGAGTCTACAGCTGGTCTTACTTCATATTTATATTAAAAACTCAACTTCCCTTGGGGCCTGACAATCTCACTTCATTCCTCTACCTTTCTTCTTCCCCAGATTCCTTTTGGGTTTTCACTCCCTCCCCTTCACCACTGCATTATGTGGTTATTCCTGCCATCTAGTGGAAGCACGAAATAATAAAGTTCTCATAAAAACTACTTAAAAGCAAACAAAAGCATTCTCTGTTTTAACAAATATATATTGACAATTGATAATTATACAGGAGAACTAGGGGAAAAAAGGCAGAAAATCTGAGCCAATGGAGTACAAGAACAAGAAATCCTGGCTAAAAACCACCCTTGATATTTTGGGGTGTGTAATATTGAAAAAAGGAAATGTTGGTCATTGTCTTTCATTGTTGTTTTTTTTTTAAATTCATGAAAAATTCAGGTAAGAACCTATAGCAAAGACTGCAACGAGTCAGTTGTTCAGCATGGGCAAGATGGGCGGCAGAGGCAGAAAAGCTCAGCCTTTGGTTTTCATTTTGGCTCACCTACTTAATAGCTCTTAATGTCTCTAACCTTCCATTTTCCCATCTGTAAAGTGGAGTATCACTAAACTCAAGAGCTTTAGTAAGGATTGAACTGAGCACTACTCAGTTCTTTAAAACACAGCCATTTTTTTAAAGTAACTTCTAAACCCAACATGGGGCTTGAACTCATGACCCCGAGATCAAGAGTGTGATGCTCTACCAACTGAGCCAGCCAGGTGCTCCCAAAATAGCCATTATTAGTAAGAGAAATGAAAAGTTTTGAAAATTGCAATCCCAACAATAAAACCATAAATAATCACAACAAGGAAAAATGAAAGCAATGTGTCTACCCACAAATGTTTTTCAGTTGGTTCAGATTTGTTTCATTTTTTATTTTTTAAGATTTATTTATTTTAGAGAGAAAGAGAACGCAAGCGGGGGAAAGGGCATAGGGAGAGAGAATCCTCAAGCAGACTCCCCACTGAGCACAGAGCCCAACACAGGGCTCAAACCCAGGATCCTGAGATCATGACCTGAGCCAAAATTGAGAGTCACATGACTGAGCCACACAGGCACCCCCCAGTTGGTTCAGATTTGTAAAGAGCATGTGTACAATTTAATTTACTTATAACAGGCAGCTCTTCCTGCCCATGGGTTCTGTCTCTGTGCTTTAATAAAAACACCTTTTCGCACCGAAAAAAAAAAAAATAGAAGAAGAACTTATTTGTAACATATACTCCAACACTCCAAAAGTGATCTAGGGCAAAGTATATCAAAATCCAAAAGAAGGACAACCAAAAAACTGTAGTAAAGCTTGTAAGAATGGTCAAGAAGGGACACCTGGGTGGCTCAGTTGGTTAAGCGTCTGCCTTCGGCTCAGGTCATAATCCCAGGGTCCTGGGATCGAGTCCTACATCAGGCTCCCTGCTCAGTGGGGAGTCTGCTTCTCCCTCTGCCTGCCGCTCCCCCTGCTTGTGCTCTCTTTCCTCTCTCTCACTGACAAATAAATAAATAAAATCTTTAAAAAAAAAAAAAAAGAGGGGCGCCTGGGTGGCTCAGTCAGCTGGGCATCTGCCTTCGGCTCAGGCCATTATCCCAGGATCCTGGGATTGAGCCCCGCATCGGGCTCCTTGCTCAGCTGGGAGCCTGCTTCTCCCTCTCCCTCTGCTGCTCCCCTGCTTGTGCTGTCGAATAAATAAATAAAATCTTTAAAAAAAAAAAAAAAAGAATGGTGCAAGGACAGCTCAGATGGAATAAATTACTTAAACTTGAAAAAATGCTGCTGTGTATCAGAAGAGTTTATATCGCTAGGGACGAACTACATTACTTTCCAAAGTTAGAAAAGAGCTGGCAAAAGTGATCACAAAATATTAAGTAGGATTAATATTAGCAACCTTTAAGAAATTACAGAGAACAATAACGCCAGCTTTTCAAAAAAGGGGAGAAAAAGTGATTTAAAATAGGTAAATTTAACGTCAATCCCAGATAATGACAATAACTGTATACTGGATTTTAAGAAGGTGACTTGTGAACACAAAGGAAAAGATGTAGTCATTACATAAATCATTAGGAACTAATGTAGTTCACTAAGAATAAGTCATCTGTAAGACAATTTTACAAGGTCGTGAGAATAAAGCAATACATATAAAGTACTTAGTACATGCTTGGCACTTAGGATGACAACGATAATGAGATAAAAGGAGCTGGGAAGTCACTGAAGGTTTCCTGGGGAAGAAACTTGATCTAAAACTTGCAAGAATGAAAGAAACTAGGTAAATAAGAATGAAATCAGAAAAGACAATAGGAAAGTGCATGATATATTTTCAATAAACCACTTTTTTAATGGAAAAGAGGGAGGAAAGTGGGAGAGATAAAAAACAAAACAAAACAAGTTATAAGGGGTTATAGTGTAAAAAGCCTTGCACATCCGCCTAAGAAAAATTAATAGAGGTTTTTGAGTTCGAAGCTGATGATGTATAACAATCTTGAAAATTTAACTTTTCAATTTTCTAAATTTAATGATGCCAATGACAGGAAATGGGTGTAAGCATTTTATAAAGTATAAAATGCTTTATAAATAGGTTGATACTGAAGTTACTATAGCATCAAAAAATAATAATGGTCTATGCAATATAGCATCCCTTAACCTCTCCCCTGCTAGTGGGGAATAAAACAAAAAATGAAAAGGGGGAAAAAAAGAGATCAAAAAGAAAAAGCTGTGTACCTACAGTGAAGTGGCAAAGTGTCACCAATGACAGTCCTAGATTGCCTACCTCCCCTATCCTGGGGATAATAAGTATTAAAATGCTTACCAATAAGAAGACTTTTTAGCCTTCTGTAGTCTTCTGTTACATCAAAATCATCACCAGCAAATATTAACATGGGTTTTGTTCCCTCGGGACATTTACTATTCTATGAAATGGAAAAAAAATTATAATGATATAATTATCAATTCTAAACCACCTATAAGCTGGTTTTAAAGTAGTCAATACTTACATACAGTGATTAGTTCTCATATTTTGACTGTCCTAAAACTATGTTTATGAATATTGATTAAAATCTAAAGACTTGGGGTGCCTGGGTGGCTCAGTCGGTTAATCATCTGCCTTCAGCTCAGGTCATGATCCCAGGGTCCTGGGATGGAGTCCCACATTGGGCTCCCTGCTCGGTGGGGAGTCTGCTTCTCCCTCTACCCCTACCCACTGCTCATGAACTCTCTCTCTGTCTCTCAGATAAATAAAATCTTAAAAAAAAAAAAATTAAGACTTAAAACTACAGTTGCAACTTTTAAATTAAAATACAGTTTCTTGTTTCATTCCCTCACATTGTCAAATAAGTGGTCAAAGAATGATTCAAAGAATAAAATAAAAAGCTAAAATTGCTGCAAACCATACATAGCCCTTTAACAGCCAGCATCTCAGAGTCTAAACAAAGTTAATTTCTTTCAATTATTTACTACCTCTGTACCTTTACCTACTGTATCATATAAACAGTATTTTAGGGGTGCTTGGGTGGCTCAGTCTGTTAAGCAGCTGAGGTCATGATCCTGGGGTCCTGGGACTGGGGTCCTGGGATCGAGCCCCATGTCGGGCTCAGCGGGGAGTCTGCTTCTCCCTCTCCCTCTGCCCCTCCTCCCTCTTGGTGCATGTGTGCATGCTTCTCTCTCTCTCTCTCACTTGCTCTCTCAAATAAATTTTTAAAAATCTTTAATAAACAGTACTTTTAAATGAAAGCTAATCTAAACTACCAACTAAACAGGGGCGCCTGGGTGGCTCAGTCGTTAAGCGTCTGCCTTCGGCTCAGGTCATGATCCCAGGGTCCTGGGATGGAGCCCCGCATCGGGCTCCCTGCTCCGTGGGAAGCCTGCTTCTCCCTCTCCCACTACCACCTGCTTATGTTCCCTCTCTCGCTGTGTCTCTCTCTATTAAATAAATAAAAAATCTTAAAAAAAAAAAAACAAAAAAACTACCAACTAAATATTCACATGAGAAGCAACAGAATTTTATACAAGCTATAGAAAGTATGAGCAAACCTTACTCGGCATGACTGAAGCTCTTACTATAAAAGTATTTTGTCCTGTTTTGGATTTTTTTTATACAAAGAATAACATGATGTGAATAATAAGAATCTTTAAAAGCCACAAAAATAAAAGAAAAAATCTAACAAAAAAATTCTTTAACTGAATGATTAATTTCTGAAGGCAAACGGGTGTTAGTCTGAGCTTTCCGTTGATTCTAGCACCTCTACTCTGGTTCCAAACAAGGACTGTACAAATCTAGAAATAAACAAACAAACAAACAAAACTGGACAAGAAAACAAACATCCTCTGCCCTAGGACCAGAGGTCACGTTGCTTCCCTGTTCACCATGACCACTTTTGTTGACACTCTCTGCTTCCAAACTCTGAACCTTAACTGTCTATACTTAGGAGGTGTGCCTAAGATCTGTCTGCGTGATCTAGGGCCTGAAGGGACCTACCAGACCCAATGACTCCTCCACTTACTGTCTGTGCCGACCTGACCCTGCTACTTCTACCCCTATGTCTATGGGGGCTGTTTAAGTATACAGAAGGTAGGAGAAAGTGATGCAATATCCTGACCACAATGCATAGTAATAAAAAAAATCACGTTAAGTCATGACCTGGTATACACATCATAAAAATATAACTGAACAAGGGGGCGCCTGGGGAGCTCAGTAGGTTAAGCATCTGCCTTCTGTTCAGGTTATGATCCCAGGGTCCTGGGATGGAGCCCCATGTCGGGCTCCCCACTCAGCAGAGAGCCTGCTTTTCCCTCTCCCTCTGCCCCTTCCCCCTCCTGCTCATGCTCTCTGTCTCTCACTCGCTCACTCTAGCTCTATATCTCAAATAAATAAATAAAATCTTTAAAAAGATATGTAACTGAACAAGTTATATGAAACAGTACTTAACATTTTGATCACTGATATTTTTCACAATGTGAAAACCCAGAACTAGAAGAAACTACAACAGATGAGCTTTATTTGAATAGTATAAGACACTAAAAATTCAAATACCATATAAGTACTATGATTATAGTATACTAAAAACATCATAATTATGTGACATCCTTGAACTAACCTTCTGAATTTTTTTTTTTTTTTAAGATTTATTTATTTGAGAAAGAGAGCAGAGAAAAAGAGGGTGAACCCAGGGAGGGGCAAAGGGAGAGAGAAACTTTAGCAGACTCTGCGCTGAGTACAGAGCCTGATGCAGGGCTCAATCTTATGACGCTGAGAGATTATGACCTGAGCTGAAACCAAGAGTTGGATGCTTAACCTACTGCACTACTCAGGGGCCCCTGAATTAAGTTTTGTTTTATTTTGTTTTTAAACAAAGGCAAAAAATTCTTACAAATGATACACAAACTTCCCAAACAAAATATCCCCAGGCAACTGCAATGTATCTTAATTTTAATTTTAAATTAAATTTTAATCATCTCATTCATTAAGGCTTATTTTACGTAAAATAACCATCCCTAGAAGTTTGGCCACATCTTAGAAAATACACTCCTACAATAATCACTCAATTTCCTGGTAGAATCGAATCACCTGTTGCTTGAGAGTAAACAAAAGGATGAGGCTTGGCTTGGTAATAAAAGTAGGCAAGTGAGAAAAGAAATACTGGTGAAAAAGTCTTAAAAATAAAGAAGTAGATGTAAAAAGGAAATAAATATGAAAAGAAAGTATAACAAACATGCAATTCCAAAACAAACTAAAAATAGAAGGTTATAATGGAATAACGAAGTAAAAGTAAGGTCCAGTTAATAGTCTATGGGGGGGGGGCGCCTGGGTGGCTCAGTCAGTTGAGCGTCTGCCTTTGACTCAGGAGGTCATGATCCCAGGGTCCTGGGTTTGAGCCCCACGTCCAGCTCCCTGCTCAGCAGGAAGCCTGCTTCTCCCTCTCCCCCTCCCCACTGCTCATGTTCTCACTCTCTCGAATAAATAAATTAAATTAATAAATAAAATTTTTTTTAAAACTTAAAAAAAAATAGTCTATGTAGGAACTGCCAATGTAAGCATACCATCATCAATTAGTGGCTTTAAGAGTTAATGGATATGCTCCATGAGTGAAAATTTAGTATTCAATTTAAATGGTTCTTGTTTAGAATGAGATCTGACAATAATGGTTTTGTGGTCTGGTATAGAAGCTACACAGTAATGGAAGTACTCCTTTGCTTAGGAAGTGAAATGCAAAGAGTGGAGGGGTTGGCATGCTTGCATCGGCCAGTGTTCACACCCACTAACTGCTGACCAAGTAGCAGCAGTGGTGAAGGTAAAATGGGGATATGCTGCTCATCTCCAAGGATTCATGCACTGTCCTAAAAGACAAACTGTAATAAGATGAGCTTCCACCATAATAAAGCATCACAGTTTATACGCTTTCCCAAACACCTTCTAAAATATTATCTTCACTAACTAGTATTTTCACATATATTATCTCATTTGAATACCTATTTATTTTTCTTAAAGATTTATTTATGTATTTGAGAGAAGGGGAGAGTGAGAGCAGGGGGAGAGGCAGAGGGAGAGGATCTCAAGCAGACTCCTTGCTGAGCACAGAGCCTGACAAGGCTTGATCTCACAATCCTCAGATCATGACCTGAGCAGAGATCAAGAGTCAGATGCTGACCAACTAAGCCACCCAGGTGCCCCTGGTATTATTATACCTTTTTAATACTTGATTGCAATTGAAGGTCAAGGAAGTAACTGACTTGTCATGTCACAAGTCATCTAAATGGCCAACACAGGCCTTCAACCCAAATGTTCTGCCTCTAAATCCAATCTCAGGCCACTGTTCTACCTTGTACCTGAAGAAGCTGCTAAAGCTAAGTCAGGATCTGGTAAGAGGCTTTTTCAAACCCACAGAAAACTTGGAAGGCATGTTCTCTTTTTAGGGGAGACTAGGAAAAGGAGTCATTATATATTTTACAATTCTTTCAACTATACCATGACCCTCAAAGACCCATAAACTAAGAACAATTATGTAACTTTCCATTACAAACTTCAATATTCATTCTTTCAATGTTCATGGTTATACCATTCACTATATGTATGACTCCAGGTCACCAACAGAATTCCTCTGGGCCTTGATCTCCAACTCTACACAACAGGGAAAGTAATTTCAGCCTTACACAGGGTAGCTATGAAGTCTAAATAAAATAACTATTTGATGGAATATTTGATGGAACAGATTAAGCCAGAAGCAGAATTCTGAAGGAGTAGAAGCCCAATTTGGACCCAGGAACTGAATTAGCACAGTTTTCTTGCCTTTCTAAGACTATTTACTACTTTCTATTTTATACCATTTAAACAAAGGAGACTCAAAGATGCAAGTCCTGAAGGAAAGGACTGAACTAGCATTTTGGTGGCCAGCAGCCTAAATACTGTAGGATCAGCTAAAGCATCCTAGGTTTAGAACAGGGTTCACTTTGGGGCGCCTGGGTGGCTTAGTCGTTAAGCATCTGCCTTCGGCTCAGGTCATGATCCCAGCATCCTGGGATCGAGCCCCACATCGGGCTCCCTGCTCAGCGGGAAGCCTGCTTCGCCCTCTCCCACTCCCCCTGCTTGTGTTCCCTCTCTCGCTGTCTCTCTGTCAAATAAATAAAATCTTAAAAAAAAAACCACAGGGTTCACTTTGAAAACTCTGGTATTGGGGCACCTGGGTGGCTCAGCTGGTTAAATGTCTGCCTTCGGCTCAGATCATGATCACAGGGTCCTGGGATCGAGCCCCATGTTGGGCTCCCTGCTCAGTAGGGAGTCTGCTTCTCCCTCTGCCTCTCCCCTCACCCCCCACCACCGCTTGTACTCTCTCTCACTCACTCTCTCTCTCAAATAAATAAATACAATCTTTTTTTTTTAAAGATTTTATTTATTTATTTGACAGAGAGAGACACAGAGAGAGAGCGAACACAAGCAGGGGGAGTGGGAGAGGGAGAAGCAGGCTTCTCGTGGAGCAGGGAACCTGATGTGGGGCTTGATCCCAGAGTCCTGGGATCATGACCTGAGCTGAAGGTAGACGCTTAACCGACTGAGCCACCCAGGCGCCCCTAAATAAATAAAATCTTAAAAAGAAAAGAAAACTCTGGTATTTCTGAGGTTCCATAAAATAGGTGCTGTGACAATTCAGAGGGATGGGCCCAGACAAGAGTTAATAATCGCTCTGAAGTCTAACTGCCAGAAGACCCACATATGTGTTATATGCTGTAAATAAATACTTCTTTTTAAAGTAAAGATAAAATGAAATTTGCTTTTATCTCAGCACACTAGGATAAAAATAAAGTTCTTTCTTTCTTTAAGGTACAAAACTGTAACAGTACTCTTCACCACAAGATGTCACTATTGCCCAAGAGCAATATTACAAAATGCCTTGTATTTTTATGCGGAGTATCTTACCTTAATATCTTTTAGAGAGACAAACTTCTCGATACCCAATTCAATCATATCCAGCACATGGTAGTCATACATACGACCTAGAAGGAAAACATTTTCTTTTAAACATTTATTTTTCCCAAACAGCCACCTTATATGTACCCACTTAATCTGCATGTTCAAAATGTTAGTCTCTGCCTCTTTTTTCCCCTCACACCCCACCAAACACATCCCCTCTTTCTTAAACTTTCAACTCTATCTAGAATAGACTGTTACAATCTTGGCCCTGAAAGAATCTTGGAAATTACTGAGCCAAACTCCCTGATTTTATATGAATAAATAAAGGCCCACAGAAGGAAAAGGGCTTGCCTACACCAGTGACCATGCCAGACCAAGTGCAAAACTTACCAGGGAAGGGTTCATTTATGTGGGTAGGTATGCTACTTTGTGTTTTTTTCTCTAACACAGATTTAAGGTACATATATTTTATATCAGGAAAGTAGCTGCAACTTTAGGTAAAGTAATATTTACATGCCCATTGTTTACTTGCAATCTGGTAGATAAAAACTTTTATTCAAAGTCACAAGGAAAATTTAAAAAAACTAGCTTAGAGATTACTTGTTACTCCTGAATCCTCAACACCATCAATTAATCTGAGTCACAAAACTGACTCTGTAAATAACAATATTAGAAAGTAAGTGATAGGGGCATGTGGGTGGCTCAGCTGGTTAAGAATCTGCCTTTGGCTCGGGTCATGATCCCGGAGTCCCAGGATCGAGCCCCACATCAGGGTCCCTGCTCAGCGGGGAGTCTGCTTCTCCCTCTCCCTTTGCCCCTCCCCCTGCTCCTTCTCTCTCTCTCTCTCGCTCACTCTCTCACTCAAACAAATAAATAAAATCTTAAAAAAAAAAAGAAAGTAAATGATATTTACCTATTACTAGATTATTTGGCCGCTTCTTATTATGGGAGCCAAACATAAATAAAGAACAATCTGACTTCTTTGAAAAGAATTCCTGTAAAACCAAAAAAACTCTAATTAGTGCATTAATGTAAGAACTTTAAGAATCATACCTCTGACCTTTAAAAAAAAGTAATGAATACTTAATGAACTAGACAGGAATAAACAGAGGAAAGGGACTTTATTTCTAGCTTTTTACTTCAATTTTTCTGATTTGGGGTACCTAGGGATAAGAAATAAGTTTAAGACTAAAAATATGTTGAAAAGTTTAAGTTAATAAATAAAATGAGACTATTTATTCTCACCAATGCAGTTTTGAAACAGCACACTAAGTATTTCATTTGCTGAACAAATGCCTTTATTCATTAGACATTACCGCTACCATCAATGGTACATCTTACCATGCATTTAAAATACACATGAATAGGGGCACCTGGGTGGCTCAGTCGGTTAAGCCTACAACTGTTATTTTTTTAGGATTTATTTATTTATTTGAGAGAGAGAGAGCGAGAGCACACGCACAAGCAGGGGGCAGGGGCAGAAGGAGAGGGAGCAGCAGACTCCCTGCTAAGACCAAAGCCCAACGCGGGGCTCAATCCCAGGACCCCAAGATCATGACCTGAGCCAAAGGCAGCAGCTGCTTAACCAGCTGAGCCACCCAGGAGCCCCTAAGTCTCCAACTCTTGATTTCAGCTCAGGTCATGATCTCATGTCAAGCTCTGTGCTCAGCAGGGTGTGGGTATGGAGCCTACTTTAAAAAAAAAAAAAAAAAAAGTTTCTTAAGTGTCCAAATAAATTCCAAATAAATGAAAATGCTTTCTTAAAATGTTTTCCTTTTTACATTCTCTTACTATGACTAACACCCCAAAGCTATTCATGAACTACCTTTCACATACATATATAGTACTCATCTCTACTGTTCTTCTCCATAAAAAGTCCACTTTTTGTTAAAATTCTAGAGCAAGCATAGTCAAATTATCTGCAAAAGGCCAAATAGTAAATATTTTTAGGCCTTTTACATGCTTTTATAAAGAAACCCTTTAAAAATACAAAAACCATTCTTTATGGTTCTCACAGAAACAGGGATTTGACCCACAGGAGGTATATTTGCCAACTCTTGTTCTAAAGCACAGTTCCAAAATTGTAGTGTAAGAAATGTGCTACTGAAAAAAAAAAAAAAGAAGTGCTACTGGAGGGATACATGGTCAGGAGAAGGAATTCAACCACATTTCCAACATGACCACTGTTTCCACAACTATTGTGAGCTTTAGTAGTCTGAGATTTTCTCCATCCAATGAAATATCTCCTATCTCTGGAGGTGGGATATCAAAGAGAGGAAAGTCACAATTTCAAATGTAAGAAAAACTGTCATATCAAAACGAGATTGACAAAGAAGTACAGAGGGGCTCCTGGTGGCTCAGTCAGTTAAGCGTCTGCCTTCGGCTCAGGGTCCTGGGATGCGGCCCTGCATCAGGCTCTCTGCCCAGCGGGGAGTTCTCCCTCACCCTCTGCCGCCCCCTCCCCTTGCTTGTGCTCTATCAAATGAATAAAATCTTAAAAAAAGAAAAAGAAGGGGTGCCTGGGTGGCTCAGTTGGTTAAGCCACTGCCTTCGGCTCAGGTCATGATCCTGGAGTCCCGGGATCGAGTCCTGCACCGGGCTCCCTGCTCAGCAGGAAGTCTGCTTCTCCCTCTGACCCTCCCCCCTCTCATGCTCTCTCTCTCTATCTCATTCTCTCTCTCAAATAAATAAATAAAATCTTTAAAAAAAAAAAAGAAAAGAAAAAGAAGTACAGAATGCTACAGATTCTACATCACAACACTGCTACAAAGTGGTCACTCAACCAAAAGCATCATGGTGCCAAAACAAAGCAAGCCCTTGATAAGCAGTATATGAAAGAGACAGAATTTTGGATTAGAGCCCTTATTTTCAATTTCACAATCTCTTCAACAATGACTGTGAAAAACCCAAGACTATAATGAAAGTAATTTTGTAAAAAACTGAATATTGGGATGCCTAAGTGGCTCAGTTGGTTGAGCATCTGCCTTTGGCTCAGGTCACGGTCCCAGGGTCCTGGGGTCGGGCTCTGCATCAGGCTCCCTGCTCAGTGGGGAACCTGCTTCTCCCTCAGCAAATCTCCCCACCCCGCTCCTCGTTCTCTCTCTCCCTCTCAAATAAAATCTTTTTTAAAAAAATTTTTTAAAGGGGCACCTGCATGGCTTAGTTGGTTAAGTGTCTGCCTTCGGCTCAGGTCATGATCCCAGGGTCCTGGGATCAAGCCCCACATCAGGCTTCTTGCTCAGTGGAGAGGCTGCTTCTCCATCTGCCCCTCCCCCTGCTCATGCTCTCTCTCTCTCCCTCCCTCTCTCTCTCAAATAAATAAAATCTTTAAAAAAATATTTTTAAACCCTGAATATTGATTTTTCTTAATATAATTTTCAATGCAGTCAGTTGCTACATTAGGAGAAAATGTTCATTTTTAGTCTTCTAATTAATTACTGAGATTCTATTCAAAAGTTCTTTCTTTTAAATTCACTAACTAGGGGCGCCTGGATGGCTCAGTCAGTTAAACATTTGAGTCTTGATTTCAGCTCAGATCATGATCTTAGGGTCCTGGAATCGAGCCCCATGTCAGGATCCGCGTGCTCAGCGGGGAGTCTGCTTAAGGATTCTCTCTCTCTCCCTCTCCCTCTGCTCTTCCCCCTGCTCATGTGCACGCATGTGCATGTTCTCTTTCACTCTCTAAAATAAATAAATCTTTAAAAAATAAATAAATTCACTAACTAAAAGGAAAAACAAGTAATGGTGTTCCCCTCAAGAGAACATGATCCCATTCTGATTTTTTTTCAGTATCTTTTAATCTTTTTTTTTTTTTTTTTAAGTAAGCTCTATGCCCCATGTGAGGCTTGAACTCACAACCCAGAGATCAAGAGTCACACGCTCTACTGACTGAGCCAGCCAGGCGTCCCCTATTCTGACTTCTTTTTAAGTCAATTTAGTTTAAACCACTTATTCTTTTAAGGTTTTCTTTAGAAAGAAAGCAGTATCATCACATACCCAAAGTCCATTCATCATTCACCATTTATTATATACCATCCTTTAGCTTCTGATTTTATTCACTAGTCTTTTTCATTTAGTTTGGTTGCCAATACACTCAAATAGGAATTTGATTAGTAAAGCAACTGACAATTGTTAGCAATAATTCAGGTAGCATTCCTTGTTCTAAAAATATCCAAAGAAATAAGTCAGATTTTTAAAAATCAAACTTGCTTTATAAAAATAGACCTGTAACATGCTTCCTTTTGATAATCTATTAATTATGCACATAAAATATAATTCAACTTTTAAAAATTCTGTCAATATACTTACAAGCAGTGAATAATACTGGTCAAAGTAAAATATAAGATCTATAGTCATATTTTTGAAAGTATGAAAGTCTTATTTCAAAATAATAAATAAATGTTTTAGTTCCCCTCCAATTTACATTAAAATTCCCTCATATAGGATGATTTCTAATTCAGAAACATCACAAATTAGGAGTACTAAAGGAGCAGTGATTAGTCTGAATAATCATTTACATGCTCTCTTAAATCAGAAAGATGCTTGGGGTGCCTGGATGACAAAGTCAGTTAAGCGACCAATTCTTAGTTTCAGCTCAGGTAGTGATCTCAGGGTCCTAGGATCAAGCCCCATGTTGGGCTCCACACACAGCACGGAGTCTGCTTGAGATTCTCTCTCCCTCTTCCTTTGCCCCTCCCCTCACCACATGCACGCTCTCTCTAAAATAAATAAACTTTAAAAAAAAAAAAAAGATTCAGGGTGCCTGGGTGGTTCCATTGCTTAGTGTCTGCCTTCAGCTCAGGTTGTGGTCCTAGGGTCCTGGGATCGAGCCCCACGTAGGGCTCCCTGCTCAGCGGGAAGTCTGCTTCTCCCTTTCCCTCTGCTGCTCCCCCTGCTTGTGCTCTCTCGCTCTCTGTCAAATAAATAAATAAAATCTTTAAAAAAAAAAAAAAATTCTTGTACTCACCAACGATGTCTGATCCTCAAATGGTCTTGTAATGTTTTTCCTAAGAATATTTTAACAGGTGACCTTAATTTTAATAACCTTAATAGCAATTCACCCATAACAATTAAGTAATATATTAAATAAAGATAATTTTATATTCAGATGATCAAAAATAAAGCTGGAGGGATATTCATTCATTCAAATATGTATTTAGTGCCTGTTATGTACCAGGCACTGTTGTAAGAGCTAAGGATCCTCGAAAACAAATCAGACCCTTGCTTTCATGGAGCCTACATTCTAGTGAAAAAATAAAAATTTCAAAAGTAACTGTAGTGACAAAAATAAAATAGGGTATTCTATTAGTATGAAGAGTAGAAAATGACTATTTGAGCTGAGATCTGAGAGATAAGCAATAAGCCATTGAAAAGTTTTGAGGCTAAGAGTATTCTAGGAAGAAGGAACAGAATAAGCAAAGATCCTGAGATGGAAACAAGCTCAGACTATTCAAGAAATGGAAAGAAGGCAAGTGTCACTGAAGCTTAGTGTGCAAAGGGAAAATGGTGGGGCATAAGGCCAAAGATGAAGACATGGCCCAGATTATGTAGGGCCTTGTTGATCAAGGTAAGGAATGTAGATATTAATAAAGTAACAGGAAGCATTGAAGAGTTTCAGGCAGGAGTGATAAGATCAGACTAAAATTTTCTTTTTATTTATTTATTTTTAAAGATTTTATTCATTTATTTGAGAGAGAGAGCACAAGCAGGGGGAGGGGCAAGGGAGAAGCAGACTCCCCATTGAGCAAGGAGCCCAATGTGGGGCTTGATCCCAGGACCCTGGGATCATGACCTGAGCCGAAGGCAGCTGCTTCACCAACTAAGCCAACCAGGTGCCCCTAAAATTTTCTTTTTATTTTTTTATATATATATTTTTTAAGATTTTATTTATTTATTTGACCGAGAGAGAGAGAGAGAGCACAAGCAGGGAGAGCGGCAGGCAGAGGGAGAGGAAGAAGCAGACTCCCCACTGAGGAGGGTGCCCGATGTAGGGCTCGATCCCAGGACCCTGAGATCATGACCTGAGCCGAAGGCAGACGCTTAACCGACTGAGCCACCCAGGCACCCCTAAAATTTTCTTTTTAAAGGACTGTCTGTCTACTATGTGAGAATGCAATGTAGTATGGCAAGAATGAAAAGAGTTAGTAAGAAGCTATTGCAGTAATCCAGAAGGGAAAGAAAAAAATGGTGCATTGGACCAGGAAAATTAGTAGTAGAGCTGGAGAAGCAGTGGGTAAAACATGTTATCTTTCATGCAAAAGGGAAAGAAATACAAATAAATATTTTTCTTTGCTTAAATATGCATAGAGGGGCGCCTGGGTGGCTCAGTCGTTAAGTGTCTGCCTTCGGCTCAGGTCATGATCCCAGGGTCCTGGGATCGAGCCCCGCGTCAGGCTCCCTGCTCAGCAGGAAGCCTGCTTCTCCCTCTCCCACTCCCCCTGCTTGTGTTCCCTCCCTCGCTGTGTCTCTCTGTCAAATAAATAAATAAAATCTTTAAAAAAAAAAAAATGCATTGACAAATTCTGGTAAAATATGTAAGAAACTAATGAGAGGTGGTTGTTCTGGGAAGAGTGTTTATATTTTCACTTATAATTTCTGATTTCTAATTATGTAAATCAAGTTTCTATAAAATAGTTCATCATTTTTATGAAGCAAAATCTATATACAACATGATCTCAATTTTGCTTAAAGAATAAATTAGGGACTCCTGGGTGGCTCAGTTGGTTAAACAGCCAACTCTTGATTTCAGCTCAGGTCATAATCTCAGGGTCCTGGGATTAATCCCCACCTTGGGCTCTGTAATTAGTGGGGAGTCTGCTTGAGGATTCTCTCTCTCTCCCCCTCCCCCCTGTTCACACATGTGCTCTCTCCGTAAAATAAATAAATCTTTAAAAAAAGAATAAATGTACAGATACGAAAATATCTGTTCAGATATGAAAATGGGTGAAGGGGAGTGGGAGATACAGGCTTCCAGTTATGGAATCAATAAGTCATGGGAATAAAAGATACAGTATAAAGAATATAGTCAATATCATAATAGTGACAGATGATAGCTACACTTTTAGTGAGCATAGCATAATGTATAGACTTAACAAATCACTATGTTTTACACTTGAAACTAATGTAACATTGTGTGTCAACTATACTCAAAAAAAGAAAGAAAGAAAATACACAGGGAAAAAAATATGTCAGAATGTACATAGTGCTATGAGTGATTACTTATTCCATTATCCCGATTATCTAAGAGAAATATGTATTACTTTTATAATCAGTAAAAAAAGAGTATTATTTTTAACAATGCGCAAGGCAAACCAAGAAAAATTATTGCAGCATTTATGATTAACAGCTAGCTATAATTCACAATAAGCAAATATGACCTGTTGGAAACACAGAAAATGCAAATTAAACAAAGTATGTTTTTCACTTCTTAGCTTAAAAATATAAACCAAAAGTAGGTAATGGTCCATGGAACTTATATATTACACTCTGTCAAAAGGACAATCTTTTCAAAAAGCAATATAATTAATTTGCCCTATTGGGTATGAAGCTGTACCCAGTAATCTCATGTCTAGGAATCTCATGTAGGAACTAATTCAAAAGAATAACTCATTTGTGTAAAAATGGCCATTTTAGCATTATTTGTAAGAATGGCAAAACAGAAAAACCTAAATTCCCCCAAATTAAGTTACAAGTAAATTTTAGTATAACCATTTAATAGGCATTATACTGGCAATGAAAATAATACCTAAAGGATCACCTATCAATAGAAAAGTGTTTACAATATAAATGAAAAAGACTTGATATAAAATTTAATGTATGGCAACAACACAGATAATTTTTAGACATTTTGTTAATGAAAGAAAATAGACTCCAAAGGCTATCTGTTGTATGATTCCATTTACGTGACATTCGGAAAAAGGAAAAACTATAAGGATGGAAAACAGTTCGATGGTTAAAGGGGTGGGGGAGAGATGGACTACAAGAGCGCACTGCACAAAGAAATTTTCAGGATGATGGAACTGTTTCTGTATCATGAACTGTAGTGGCAGACACAGTTCAATGCATTTTTCAAAACCCACAAAACTATACACGACAAAGAGTAAATTTTACATACATAAATTAAAACAACAACCAGGATGTGGAGAAAAACCCAAAACAGAATACAAACTGTAATAAACGACCCCAATTGTAGTTTAAAGGAATAACACAATCACATTAAAGAGGCAGAAAAAACCTATGTTCCATTGGGAAACAGTATTTGAACTGGATACTCTAAAGCTAAAGACACAAAGAACTATATACACATTCTACACTCTAGTTAATTTGTTGCTTATAGGGTTGGAAATTCTGATACTATGTATGTACTAGAATTATACAAATAAATAAATATGTATATTATCAATAATGAAAGCCAGGTTTCTTACTGTCAGAAGAAAAAAGTTACAAGGAAAGAAGAAAGGCTGGAATGAAGTCTGTGGCACTGGGCTGGAATTGGAAGTATTAGTATGAATGCATGATTTTTTAGGAAGTATCGATATGAACTCAGTCTTTAAAACACATAAATATAAATTTAGATGTGCATGTATGCACAGGTTAATACGCATAACACATATTTTCAAGCTCTGTCTGCTGAGGGGATCTAGAGACAATGACACTCCCAGAGCAACAGAGCATACTTAGTGCCCAGATCTTTGTTTCTAAATTACCAGTCTCCAATATATGGAAACAGGGCTCCACAGAGAAGGGGTTGATTCCAGGGCTGTTGCAAGGAAAAATAAAAGATGAGTGTAGAGCATCTTGTGGCACCAGAAAGGAAGTACTCAAATACAAGGAGCATGTTGAAAAAGCACAGGTGCCAACCTGAAAAAGATCCCAAAGGCCAAAGGTAGAATTTGAGCAACAAAATAATGATAGCATTGGATTATAACTCCAAAGAATATAATAAACATCCATAAGTCCACACTAATATAAATGAGTAATTCAACAGAGGAGAAGCGAGAGATTTTCCTTACAAAATTCCAATTAATAAATGTAGAAGGAATGAGGGAGACAGAAAACCACCATTAGAACAACACCACAGTAATCACCTCTGTAGACAAGATCCATTGATGGATGCTAAAATGAGTAAGAAAAAGTGTGAGGAGAAAGAGAATTATTTGCATAGTTTTTGCAGAGTCTCAAAGTATTTCCTCCAAACATTTATTAATTACAAAAGGAAAAATAGTAAATTTATAGTGGAGAAACCAAGCAGACTCACTTTAACTGAGGTTAATGCTACCAGCGTAACACATCCTGTACTCCCTGGTATGATTTACGGAGAAAAGCACATCACTTTAGTGGTATTCTTGCCAAAAATGCATAAGGCTCAATCTGTTCATGAGAAACTTAAGACAAATCCAAACTGACGGACATTTTACAAAATAATTAACAAGTACTCATCGAAAGTGTCAAAGTCATCAAAAAAGGAAAGACTGGGGAACTGTCACAAATGGGAGAGTAAGGAGACATGACAACTAAATGCACTGTAGGATCCTGGAAGAGAAAAAGGCTATTACTGGAAAAACTGGTACAACCAAATCAAGTCTACAGTTTAGTTAACATTATTGTACCAATGTTAATTTCTTACTTTTGATAACTATACTATGGTTATGTAAGATGCAACATTAAGAGAAGCTGGGTGAAGGTTATGAGAAATCTATTAATTGCTGCAACTTTTCTGTATGTCTGTAATTATTTCAAAATAATATATATATGCTAAGATTACAACTATGTAAGTATTCAATACAAATGAAAACACAAACTGGAAAGAAATAAATTTTAAAAATACTAGTAGCTATATGTAAGGAACCGTCATGTTTTTTAAACAAAATACTTTTCTAAATCTCCCATAAAGTAACTGTTTGCTACTTTTATAATAGAACAATATAAGTTAAACTAAAATAAATCATTACTTACTTTTTATACAGAACTCCATACGGTTTTTTCAGTGCATACTGTAAAACATAATTTATAGCTTTCAAAACAAATTACATTCTGAAAAGCGGAAGCAAAAATTAAATTGCATTGTATCAGTCATTATACAAGATTACCTGGTCCCTGAATCCTATTCTGATGTCTTCTGCTTGGCTCCCTTTTAATCACTTATATAAACCTGCAACATAAGCTTAATAACCTAACTTAAACTGCACTTCCTTAATCTAAAGTTTCTATGCCCTTTCAAAAATCTGTCCAACTTAAATGATTCCTTTCATTTCTTTAAATTCTACCTATTCCATTCTTTCCAGACAAACTATTTATTTGAGAGTAGAAAGAAAAGCAGAAGAGAACAAAAAAATAAATCCTATCAGAAAAGGCTGACAGAGTTGAAATAATGTTGTCTGGAGATAAGAGAACGGAGAAAGTGTCCCGGTGATGACAATCAGAATACTACTCAGGAGTTTAAACACAGCCCTTTAAAAAATTCCTGTCATTCAACCCTCTTTTCATTTTTTTCTTACTTCTTTCCACTCATTCACTAATAATCACTTATTACCTGTATGGTCAGTTCTGCTCTACCACAAGGAATAACAAAGACCTAAAGCATTCCCTTGCATTAGGAAAAGGGGTAAATGACGGAAACGATGAAATGAAAAATGATCATTCATCAACAATCAGAGCTAATGAACAAAGGAAATTCAGCAGTAAAACCTATCTTTTTAAGTACTGAACTTTTTTTTTCTTTTTTTAAGTTTATTTGTTTTAGTAATCTCAACAGCCAACGTGGGACTCAAACTTTCAACCCCAAGATCAGGAGTCACATGCTCTTCCGACAGAGCCAGCCAGGAACCCCTTCAATACTAAAAATTTTAATAATTCTTGACCAAATGTTTCCCTGCCTTGGTGTAATGCACATTACCACAGTGACAACTCAAGAATCATAAATATGAATGTTAACTACCACAGTAACGTGTAATAGTGTGCTATTCTTAGAGCTTACTTAAATACAGGGCCAGTATCCTACCAATACAATGACACTGAGACAGAAAGATGAACATGTATTAGACATTCAGATATCTGAACCATTGTGTTTAACAAGCATAGAGAGTTTAGTCAAGTTTAAAAGTCTATTCAATTACTTAGTTGATTTAAGTCAAAGAACCTATCTGCTGTATTCAAGGCCTAAATATTCAACCACCAAGTAGGTATCTCCATAGACTATGCTTTCTAATCACTGATTAAACATTTACTGAGCATCTACCATGTGCCACACACTGGGCTAAACATCAGGCTACAGAGGTAGAAAAAAACATAAAGTTTTTATCTTCATCACTTACATTACAGGTCCTGAACTGAACATACCACTTCTCTCTCCAAACCTGCTCCACCTGGTATATTCTCTAATTGGCATTATCACTCATCAAGAACCCAACCCAGACACTTCTACCCTCAACATCTAGTCTCTCTGATCATCTCTCATTTTCACTTGCAATACCACACTCCAGATACTCATTACCTGCCTGACAGCAATGGCTGAATTAGTTTCCCACATTTGCTCTCAATTTTCTCTGGTCAAACCGATTAAAGGAGCTGATCATATCTGTCACCAACAATCTTTCAATGGTTCCTTAGAGCTTTCAGAACAAAGCTCAAACTCCATGTTATCTGATCCCTGTCTGTTCTTCTAGCTCCATAGAGCCCATTTTCCCTTTAGCCATCCCCAATTACTTGCAGTTCCCCAAATGCATCATGCTCCTTCACATTCCCTTCTTTGTTGTTGTTGTTGTTTTTTTGCTTGTTTGTTTTTTGCACAAGTATCTTCCTCAGCCTTGGAAGACTTTCTCCTCCTCTTCCTCTCCTCCTACTTGCTCTAACTCCTCCTTCAAAACGAAGTTAAGTATCTTCTCTGGGAAGCCCACTCTGTGTGTGGCTACCCTTATGGGATTTTAACTCTGCCTCCCATCCTACCCTGCACATGCCTCCAGCAGAGCACTTAATTCACAGTGCTATAATTTCTTACTTGCCGGTCTCCCTCATTAAGCTCACTGAAGGGATAGATGTGTCTTATATAACTATTAATCCTCAGCACCTAGCACAGTATTTGGTATTGCTGAAGGAATAGACAGTAATATGCAGTTATTTCACTTTACAAACTAGATATATTCTTTAAATGCGAGTAAACCAAATTCTAGTAATTGAAACCAGGTGAAATTTACTAAGGGAACTACAGTAGTTGTTTCAAGGAAAACCAGTGGTTAGTGTCTTGCCAAGGCAAATAACCTCCAACTTGAGCCTTTCTCTAAGACTAGCAGTTCTTAAGGCAAGGCAAACTTATCCATGTATTTCTCCAGCAGCCTAAACTAGTACACTGAAAGTTTCCTAAAATAATTTCAATACCATCTGAAAAATTAGTGTGCAGGGACGCCTGTCTGGCTCAGTAGGTAGAGTGTGCAACTTGTGATCTCAGGATTGTAAGTTCAAGCCCCATGGTGGGTACAGAGATTACTTAAAAATCTTTTTAAAAAATTAAAAAATAGGGGTGTGTGGGTGGCTCAGTCGTTGAGCATCTGCGTTTGGCTCAGGTCATGGTCCCAGGGTCCTGGGATCGAGCCCAGCGTTGGGCTCCCTGCTCAGCGGGGAGTCTGCTTCTCCCTCTGCCTGCTGTTCTCCCTGCTTGTGTTCCCTCTTTCGCTGTCTCTTTCTCTGTCAAATAAATAAAATCTTTAAAAAAAAAAATTAAAAACTACGTGTATATATATACATACCACATCTTTAAGTACTTGTGTCACCATTGAATTTGCATTTCCCCCTTTAATCAGCATAGCATTTTTAATATTTTCACTGAGTTTCGGTTCTCTCTTCTCAAGGAATCTCTTGGTTCTTTTCGTTTTGGGCTTTCTGTTCAGAAAATCACAATTCATCACAACTTAAAACGTTTTCCTCAGAGTACAAAACCATGACTTGACTAACGTGCAAATTCTTAAAAACCAACAGATATTACATAACATTTATCAGTTAGGATTCTACCACTAAACAAAATCTCACTTTTTAGGGAGATAATATATATCCCCAACATTCTTTTATTACTGCTTTTTTCCAAAACCTTTATTTAAAAAAAAAAAAAAAAGACTCAATGCATATACTGTTGCTATTTTTACTCCATTATTTTTTCTTCAGTCTAAATAAAGCAAATAGTACTTACCCTAACACAAAGAACTGCACACCAACTAGTGACCAATCTGTGGGCAGTTACTAAACACAGAGAGGCTACTAAATGCCTCTCTTTCATCCAGGTTTAAGACCACAATGCCTAGTAGGAAGTATACACTATCCCACTCCAACATCACAGCTGAGAAAGTCAAATATTATTGCTACCAATGGGGGATAAAAATGACTGACAACTTTATAGAGTCACTCTATTAGGTTTATCTTCACCCAGATCCCACCACACAGGTAAAATTATTATCTTCATTTTACAGATGAGGCAACTGAGGCTAGGGAGGTAATACGGCCAAGGTCACACATCTTACAAGTAGGCCAATCTTCAAAATGAGCTAGATTAAAAAACTCATCTAGACCAATCACTCTGCAAAATATGAAGGGAAAACAAATTCATTATTCTGATCTTATGATGTGACAGCAGGAGTAGAATGTTTTTATACATTTCTGTTCAGAAAAAGGGCTTCACTTCTGCTTCCACTATATCTTGCTTTTCCAACAGTTCCCTGCCATCTACTGAAAGAATTCCTCCTCTCTTAAGTAACTATGACCCTCCATCCTCCTTTCAGTCCTATGGACACTTTGGACAGGAAAAGAGAAACAGAATATACACACACTCAATTTATCACGCAGAGTTTAAAAATTCTCCTCCAGATAAAATGTCAAGCAATATAAAGCTTCCAATCATTTGCTGTTTGATAAAGATACACGTTTGTTAAATCAAGAAATATTTAGTATGTCTAAACTAAAAAAATAAAAGTGCTCTATACTCTATATTCCATGTGGTTTGTTACTTCTCACTAGCCAGCAAATAATGCAAATAACATCTTATATATTTTATCAGCTGTTTGTCCCCCAATCAGATCGCAGTCTTACTCATCTTTGCCATCCCCATACCTGGAGGAATATATAGCAGATGCGCAAAAATCTCTGAATTAATGACTAAAAGAAGAACTTGTTTTGGTTGGATGTTAACCAGGCAAATCTCAAGCAATAACAGCAGGACTATTTAGGAGATCAATAAATATTTTCTGAACGCATTTAAAACAAACATCAACTCGAGAAAGAAAAAGCTAATCAACATGTCTACGTGCTGTAGCAAAAAGGCTTTACATACATTCTCGCCAATAATCCTCACAGTTCTACTAAGTACGATTATTACGAACGCTATTTTACAAAGTAAACCGAGGTTTAGGGGGATTATATGGCTCAAAGTCACAAAGCTTTGAGAACGCGCCCGGACTGTCACCTACAGCTGTCAAATTCCGAGGCCTTGTGCCCAGGACGTTTCTAACTGGCCAAGATAAAAGCGGCCATCTCCGTGCTACCGCCTAGGCAGCTCCCACTAGTGGGCTTCCGGGCTCTCCGTCTCCCGGCGGGCGGCACCAACAGAGGGAGACCCAAGCTAGTGGATAGATAGGCCCACCGCAGTCCCAACTGACAAAGAGCGGGAGGAACGAGTGGCAGCCAGGCGGAGCAGAGACTTTTTCACTCCTTCCCACCACAGGAGTCCCACTCTCTAACGTCCCCCAAAGAAGGGACCCAGCGCACTTACACAACTCGATCCAAAGCGTCCATGGCTACCGCAACGCGAAACCCGGGAACGCACGTGCACGGCGCGCTTCCGCGAGATAGGCCAGTGTTCCGGAACAGGCGGAACCGGAACTTGAGGAACCGGAACTTGCGCGTGACGCCACTTCCTGGGACCGCTCGGTCGCGGACGCTTAGGCCAGTGCTGCGTTCCCTTGGTTACAGATTCTCTTTTAGCCGGAAATTAACACTCTAGGTAACACCGCCTGTAGCCGCTTGATGTACACGCCTGTGTGTATACCCGCAATAAGATATTCAGGGACTAGATGTTATTCTTCTGGGAATCTCCCAGAATGCTAAAAAGGTTGATGACATGGTAGGTATTCACGTAGTGGTTAAAAATATCAATGTGAAATGTGCACTACTGACTGAACTGTAAGATCAGTGAGGCAAAATTTAAAACTACCACAGTGCCTGGCTCATAAAAGGTGTGCAGAAAATAACACTGCTGGGGCGTCTGCCTTTGGCTCAGGTCATGGTCCCGGGGTCCTGGGATCGAGCCCCGCATCGGGCTCCCTGCTCCGCGGGAGGCCTGCTTCTCCCTCTCCCACTCCCCCTGCTTGTGTTCCCTCTCTTGCTGTGTCTCTCTCTGTCAAATAAATAAAATCTTAAAAAAAAAATTTTTTTTTACCCCTGTAAAGTGTACATGTCAGTGGTTTTTAGTATTTTCGCAAAGGTAAAACTATCACCACTATCTAATTTCAGAACATCTTTATCACCCCAAAAGGAAACACCCACCCTCTCAACCCAGTAGCCATCACTACCCATTTTCCTCTCTTGCCGATCCCTGTCAACCACTGATCTATGTCACTATAGATATGTCTATTATGAACATAACATGTAAATGGAATCATAGAGTATGTGCCCTTTTGTGTCTGGCTTCTTTCACTATGTTCATACATGTTCGTGTTTAAGGTTCAAATGTATAGCATGTATCAGTACTTCATCAGTACATTCATTTCTTTTTTAGGACTGAATAATATTCCATTCTATGGATATGCCACATTTTTTATTCCTTCAAAAACTTATGGACATTTGGTTTTTTTCCACTTTTTTACTATTATGAATTACACTTGTTTGAACATTCACGTACAAGTTTTTTTGTAGAAGTTTCAATTCTCTAGGAGTAGAATTGCTGGATCATATGGTAACTCTATGTTTGACATTTTGAAGAACTGCCAAACTAGTTTCTGCCTGCACCATTTTACATTCCCACTAGCAATGAAAGAGGGTTTGGCACCAGTATTTCTATTCTATTTCTGTTTTCTATTACCATAAATTTACTGGTGTAAATAACACAAAGTTATGTTAGGGTTCTAGAAGTTGGAAGTCTGAAATTAGTTTTGCAGTTCTAAAGTTAAGATGTCACAGGGGCCCCTGTGTGGCTCAGTCAGTCAAGTGTCTGTCTTCTGCTCAGGTCATAATCTCAGGGTCTTGGGATCGAGTCCCGCATCCGGCTCCTTGCTCAGCGGGGAGCCTGCTTCTCCCTCTTCCTCTGCCTGCCACTCCCCCTGCTTGTGTTCTCTCCCTCTCTGTCAAATAAATAATAAATAAAATCTTTTTAAAAATCTTTTTAAGAAAAAAGATTTAATTTTAAGTAATCTCTGCACCCATCGTGGGACTCAAACTCACAACCCTGAGATCAAGAGTCATATGACCTACCTACTGAGCCAGCCTGGAGCCCCTAAACTTCTTTATAAACTTTTTAGGGGGCACCTGGGTGGCTTAGTTGGCTAAGCATCCAACTCTTGATTTTGGCTCAGGTCATGATTTCAGGGTGGTGAGATTGAGCCCCGAGTCAGGGTCTACAAAGGGTGTGAAACCTGCTTAAGATTCTCTCTCTCTGCTCTCCCTCCCTTGATCTCTCTCATAAATAAACAAATACATACATACATACACTTTTTAGTGGTTGCCCTAAAGTTTGCAATATACATTTACAATTAAATCCACATCCACTTTCAAATAACTACTTCATGGAGTGTACAGGTACCTTATAATACAAAGATACTCCTAATTCCTCCTTCCTGTCCCTTGCATCATTTCTGTCATTCACTTCACTTAGACATAAGCAAACATGCCTTAGGCCATTTGAGGAGTTATAAGAGAATATTGTATACTAGTGGCTTATAAAGAACAGAAATGTAGGGGTACCTGGGTGGCTCAGTCGTTAAGCGTCTGCCTTCAGCTCAGGTCATGATCCCAGGGTCCTGGGATCGAGCCCCGCATCGAGCCCCGCATCGGGCTCCCCGCTCCACGGGAAGCCTGCTTCTCCCTCTCCCACTCCCCCTGCTTGTGTTCCCTCTCCCGCTGTGTCTCTCTCTGTCAAATAAATAAATAAAATCTTTAAAAAAAAAAAAAAAAGAACAGAAATGTATCAGCCACAGTTCTGGAAGCTGGAAAGTCTAAGATCAAGGCATCAGCAGGTTTGGTGTCTGATGGGGGCCCATTTCCTGATTCACAGACAGCCATCTTTCACTGTGTTGTCACATGGAACAAGGAACAAAGGAGCTCTCTAGGGTCTCTTTTATAAGGGCACTAATACTATCCAGGATGGCTTTATCCTCATGACCTAATCACCTCCCAAAGGCCCCACCTTGCAATACGATCACATTGGGGGTTAGGATTTCAACACAAGAATTTTGGGGGGAAACGTTCTGTCTATAGCAATCCATATATACAAAAGCATTCATAGTCAAATATATTATTATTTGAACAAATTTATCTGGTAAAGCAATTAAGAATAAAAATAAAATTTTTATTTTACCTTCACTTATTCCTTCTCTGATGATCATCTTTTCTTTATGCAAATCCAAGTTTCTGACTCATCTCATTTTACTTCTCTCTAAATAACTGCTAACATTTCTTGCAAGGAAGGTCTGCTGGCAACACATTCCCTCAATTTTTTTTTTAAGGTTTTATTTATTTATTTGAGAGAGAGCATGAGCGGGGTAAGGGGCATAGACAGAGAGAGAAGCAGACACCCCACTGAGCTGGGAGCCCGATGTGGGACTTGATCCCAGAACCCTGGGATCATGACCTGAGCCGAAGGCAGACTCTTAACCGACTGAGCCACCCAGGCACCCAGCAAATTCCCTCAATTTTTGTTTGTCTTTATTTATGTTTTTGAAAGTCTTTCTCTCTCACATTTAAAGGATAATTTTGCAGAGTACTGAATTCTAGCTTGGTGGGTTTTTTTCTTTCAACGTTTAAAATATTTCATTCCAACTGTCTTCTTGACTGCACAGTTATTGAGGAGAAGTCAGATGTAATTCTTATCTTTGCTCCTCTATAGGTAAGGTGTTTTCCCCCATCTGACTTCTTTCAGGATTTTAAATTTATTGTTAATTTTCTGTAGTATGAAAATGATATCCCTAGGTTTAGGGATTTTTTGGCATTTATCCTAGTTGGTGTTCTCTGAGCTTACTGGATCTGTGGTTTGGTGCCTGAAATTAATTTGGGGAAATTCTTAGTCATTATTGCTTCAAAGTTCAGCTTTTTATTTATTGTTACAATGGAGTGGCAACTTCCAGCTTCTCAGTGCTAGACCAGAAATGAGAAATGTCTCTGATAATATTTTATTGAATGCCAGATATTGTGAATTTTACTTTGTTGGATGTTGGATATGTTAAAAAGATTGGGGTGCCTGGGTGGCTCAGTTGGGTGTCCAACTCTTGGTTTGGGGTGCCTGGGTGGCTCAGTGAGTTGGGTGTCCAACTCTTGGTTTCAGCTCAGGTTGTGATCTCAGGGTCATGGGATCAAGCCCCACATTGGGTTCCACACTCAGCTCAAAGTCTACTTGTCCCTCTCTCTTCCCCTCAGCCTCTCCCCTAACTCATGAGTTCTCTAATAATACATAAAATCTTTAAAAAATATATTCTTGGGGCTCCTGGGTGGCTCAGTCATTAAGCATCTGCCTTCAGCTCAGGTCATGATCCCAGGGTCCTGGGATCAAGCCCCGCATTGGGCTCCCTGCTCAGTGGGAAGCCTGCTTCTCCCTCTCCCACTCCCCCTGCTTGTGTTCCCTCTCTCGCTGTGTCTCTCTCTGTCAAATAAATAAAATAAAATCATATATATATATATATATATATATATATATATAGTGTTGCCTGAGATGCAGTTACTGGGAAATAGCCTGATCCTTTCAGGTCTTGCTTTTAAGTTTTGTTAGGTGAGGCAAAAGCCTTATTTAGGCTAATTATGCTCTGAGGCAAAACCGTTTTGAGTACTCTATCCATGCTCCATGAAATATGAGGTTTTCTACACTGGGTGAGAACTGCAAGCCCAGGGATTGTTCAGATGGCTCTTTTCCCTGCCTCCAGTGGTTTTCTGGCATACCTGTGATCAGTATTCTACTGAAGACTCCAGGAGGATTCTCTGTAGATCATTGAAGCTTTCTCTCTGTACTCCCTTTCTGGTATTCTGCTGTGCAAGTTCCAGCTCTCTTGGTCTTCTAGGGGTTCCAGTTCCATCTCCTCACCTCAGAAAGACTTCTGATATTCATCTGGACTTCTCCTTCTTACACTGTAACCTGGAAATTCTCTCAAGGCAGTATTCTAAGGAAATCATAAGGCTACCTCACTTGTTTCCTGGGATGGGACAATTTATGCACCAAAGTGAGAATGACAGTGTAGCAGACAGAATAATGTCTCCCTAAAATGCTGAGGTCCTAATCCACAGAACCTGTGAATGTTATATATAAAGGGTGTTTTGCAGATGTAATTAAGTTCAGGATCTTTAGATAGGAAGGTTATCCTGGATTTTCTGTATGAGCCCAATCTAGTTACAAGGAAACTTTTAAGTTACAAAGGACCTTTTAAGAGGGACACAGGAGTGTAAGAATCAGAGATGTGATTACAGAAGCAGGTGAGAGAGAGAGAGAGAGATTTGAAGATGTTATATTGCTGGTTTTGAATATGGAGGAAGGGGCCTCAAGCCAAGGAATGCAGGGAGCCTCTAGTAGCTGGAAAAGACAAGAAAATGGATTCTCCCCTGGAGTCTCCACAAGGAATGTAACCCTATCAACATCTTGATTTTAACCCCGTAAGACTTAATCTTGGAATTTGACCTCCAGAACTATAATAAGTTTAATGGTGTTTTAAGCCACTAAATTTGTGGTAATTTGTTACAGCAGC
Source organism: Halichoerus grypus (assembly GCF_964656455.1). NCBI lineage: Eukaryota > Metazoa > Chordata > Mammalia > Carnivora > Phocidae > Halichoerus > Halichoerus grypus. The sequence continues at coordinate 49,832,916 of NC_135720.1, forward strand.
AATAGGAAACTAATATAATCACCAAATGGGAGCATGGAATATGAATAGAAAATAAGAGTTTGTGAAGACATGATAGTGAGGGGTGCCTGGGTGGCTCAGTCGTTAAGCGTCTGCCTTCAGCTCAGGTCATGATCCCAGGGTCCTGGGATTGAGCCCCGCATTGGGCTCCCTGCTCTGCAGGAAGCCTGCTTCTCCCTCTCCCACTCCCCAGCTTGTGTTCCCTCTCTCGCTCTCTCTCTCTGTCAAAAAATAAATGGAGGGCGCTGGGTGGCTCAGTTGGTTAAGCAACTGCCTTCGGCTCAGGTCATGATCCTGGAGTCCCGGGATCAAGTCCCACATCGGGCTCCCTGCTCAGCTGGGGGTCTGCTTCTCCCTCTGACCCTCTTCCCTCTCGTGCTGTCTCTCATTCTCTCTCTCTCAAATAAATAAAATATTTTAAAAAAATAAAATAAATGGAAACTTAAAAAAAAAAAAGACATGATAGTGAAAGAACTCTTATTTGGGTTTTGAGAAAACTAGGACCTTTGCTTTCTTGACATCCTTATTCATGACATGCAAGTATGGCTACATCAAACCCAAAACAAAGTACCAGCTGTCCCTCCCACCCCCAAATAAGAAAAAAAAAAAATTTTTTTTTAAGATTTTATTCATTTATTCATGTGAGAGAGAGAGAGAGGCAGAGGGAGAAGCAGGCTCCCCACGGAGCGGGGAGCCCAACGTGGGACTTGATCCCAGGACCCTGGGATCATGAACTGAGCCAAAGGCAGATGCTTAACCGACAGAGCCACCCAGGTGCCCAAAAGAAAATGTTAAAAAAAAAAAAAAAAAATATATATATATATATAGCATTATCTAGAAACTACATATTGTCATTAACAAAGGTGTATATTCACTCTGTATTGAGTCAATAATGTGTACTTTTAAATAATTTTATAAACAGGATTCTCTTCTTCTGTAAGGAAATAATGGTGGAAGTCATAAAAGAGAGACAGAAAACCCATTTTTAGAATCAGTGACATTTCTGGAAGATAACTCTACGCAAGCCTGACACATTAGGAAGTTTGTGCAGTTTTGTATGGGAACAAAATTAAATGAAAACAGTAGATTCTAAAAAATCATCAGCTGCTACTGATAGCTAACCACATGATATCATCAACAATTTCACTCAACTGACCATATCTGTCAATAAATTTGTTATGATCAACTATGTGGTACAAATGTGTGGATTTCCTAACATTTCCACAATGGCCTTAAGGAATAATTCCCCAGGGTGCACCTTAGCAATATAACGCTATTTTTTAAAAAAGATTTTATTTATTTATTTGACAGAGAGAGAGAGAGAGAGCACAAGTAGGCAGAGCAGCAGGCAGAGGGAGAAGCAGGTTCCCCGCCGAGCAGGGAGCCTGACGTGGGGCTCGATCCCAGGATCCTGGGATCGTGACCTGAGCCGAAGGCAGACGCTTAACCGACTGAGCCACCCAGGCGCCCCAGCAATATAACACTATTAAATAAAATATTGTTACTTGTAAGCAAAAGCCAACCACTGCATTCCGTGTCAGAAGTAGTATTGTGCCAGCTACATAGAGACTGTAGTTCCAAGCTTAGTCTGTAAGTAATTTTAAGTCAGTAAGGCAGATCAATGGTGAAGAAATTCATTTGTGAAGTTCTAGTCTTACAAAATATTTCATAGTTGAAAAATAAGATTTAGTTTACTAAATTGCAAACATTTATTCTCATTTACAAGTAAGGAACTAACACACACTATGTTCTCTTCAGAATATAAAACTTTATTATCCTCTTCAATTTAAGGTAGAACCGCATCAGTCTAGATCAGTTTCTTTAGCAAGATTACACACGTCAAGAATCTTCCATTCTACTTCCTTATACTCTTCTGTTTTTCAAAATGCGTACTGTAGTAAATAGGATTAAGTGTGGCTCTACAGAGTGACTTAAACGAGAGCCGAGTTACTTCTCTCGCATGAAGGCCAGACGCAGGCAGTCGCAGCGCCTTCTCTGCCTGAGCAGCGGCAGTCGTCACAGGTTTCAAAGGACGTTCACATTCACAGGACCTAATAGGCCTTAGGGGACTGAACCCAGCCCCAGACTCACTTAACTTCATAGGAAACAGCACAGCACCATGAGGCTTGTTTCAACAGGAGGCTTTACTCTGGCACCCAAGTGTCAGTTCAAGTGTAAGGAGACAAGATCATCTGGGTGGGTGCAGAAGCCACGCTGGCTTAGAAACTTCACGCTTCCCAAGAACCAACTTCTCTTGAAACAGCCATGAGTGTAGCTTTCAGGAATCTTTGTAATAAGAAATACAGGGCTTGGGGCACCTGGCTGGCTCAGTCAGTAGACCATGTGACTCTTGATCTCAGGGTCGTCAGTTCAAGCCCCACGTTGGGCATGGAGCCTACTTAAGAATACAAACAAAAAACACATGGTGCTTAAGTAAGTCCAAAGTCCGTATTTTCCAATGGGCATTTATAGCGGTTGTAGTCTTCCTGGTCTAGACACAGTTTACCAATAAGGGATCTTTTTTTTTTTTTTTTAAGTAGGCTCCACATACAGGGTGGACCCAACGCAGGGCTTGAACTCATGACCCTGAGATCAAGAGTTGGACACTTAACCAACTAAGCCAGGCCCCCCAGGCTCAGGGGTCATTTTTAATCACAAACAATATTGCCTGACATCACAGTTGACATTCTATTATTATCTTCTCTAGTAGATTTCCAGAGAAACAGTGCCAAAAGGTAAACTTGAAGTCATTTTACCATGGGGAAAAAGAAAGGATTTATTAACCCTTATTCTTGGCAGTCCAGGGCAGCATCACATCAGGATCCAATCTTCTATCTTGTTGCTCTGCCACTCATGGCTTCTATTTCCAAGGTTTCTTTACAATCCAAAAAGTCTCCTGAAGCTCTGGCCACCACATCCATGCTCCAGTGGAAAAAAAGAGAAGATGAACTGGCTCATCTCCCTTTATGCCTTAAAGTTTAAGGAAACTTTCCAGAAGCATCCAACACTCAACACTTATAATTCCATGTCACTGGCCAGAACTTAGTCATTTGGCCACATATTTACACATATATGGGTACACTGCTAACCTGAATAATTCTGGGACCGTTACAAAGTAAAAAAGAACAGATACTGGGTCAGGTAATTAGCAAGGTGGGTCAGAGATAGGATGACGGAAGAAGCAAAAGAAGCAAGAGATTTACTGGCTTTGAAGAGAAGAGGACCATAAGCCAAGGAATGTAGGCAGCCTCTAAAGGCTGGAAATGGCCCTCAGATGACAGCAAGAAAATGGGACACTGATCCTTCAATGGCAAAGAACTGAAATCTGCCAACAACTAAATGAACAAGGAAACAGAGTCTCCCCAACCTCCAACCTCCAGAAAGGAATGAAGTCCTGCCAACACCTTGATTTTAGCCCAGCCCATGTCAGATAGCTGAATTACAAAACTATATGATAATACACTTGTGTCATTTTTTTTGTTTTAAGATTTTATTTATTTATTTGACAGAGACAACGAGAGAGGGAACCCAAGCAGGGGAAGTGGGAGAAGGAGAAGCAGGCTTCCCGCCGAGCAGGGAGCCTTATGCGGGGCTCGATCCCAGGATCCTGGGATCATGACCTGAGCCGAAGGCAGACGCTTAACGACTGAGCCACCCAGGCGCCCCACACTTGTATCATTTTAAGCCACTAAGTTTGCAGTAATTTGTGATGGCTGCAATAAAAAAACATATACACTTACCTTAATAAAACTTCCAATTTAAAGAAATTCAAAGAAGGGTCCCTATAGTCATTTATACCAGATTTTTAAAAATTCAATTCATATTGGGTCCTTAATGACTCTGGTATATTAAACTGTGCTATAATCAGAAATGCATGTATAGCCAACAAAACTAGCAAAATAGTGAACTGAAAGCTACACAATTATGTTATATAAAAACTCCAAAAAGCTCATTACTAGTTATAATGAGAAACATTTCATCTAGGAGTGATTTCCGAGGCACTATCTTGAGTTTCCATAAAAACATAACCTTCTGTCTCAGAAGAAGGGATATCAATAAGAGGACCAGAATTCTCTACTTCCAAGTTCAGTGATTTCCCCTGTTCATAATTCAGGTTTGAATTATCTTTTGTTTGAATTTCTTGCTCTTCCAACTCCAAAGACTTATCTGAGGCTGGAGCTACAACGTCGTCATCTTCATATTCATGCAGAAAGCTACAAATCATGTTGGGTCTATAGGAGAAATCATTGTCCTTGATTTGCAGCCATTCCACACCACCTAATGGGGGACGGTGAGGGATGGGAGGAAATATGAAAAAGGAATTTCAGTTACTTACATTTATTTCTCTTTAATTTTTTTTTTTTTAAAGTAGGCTTCACGCCCAGTACGGAGCCCAATGTAGGGCTTAAACTCATGACGCTGAGATCAAGACCTGAGCTGAGATCAAGAGTCAGACACTCAACCAACTGAGCCACCCAGGCGCCCCTCTCTTTAATTTAAATTTTCATCCTATGAGTACATGTCAAAATAAAGCCCCAACATAAACCAATGAACATGGTACCATGACTACTGATAAACAATCACATATTTTCATCTTACATGGAGACCCTGGAATGCCTATAGTATATGCAACATCAAAACTCAGTGTAAGTGAAATATAGTCAATAATACTGTAGTAACTATATGATGACTACACTTATGGTGAGCACTTTGTAATGTATATAATTAACGAATCACTATGTTGTACACCTGAAACTAATATAATATTGTATATCAACTATACTTCAATTTAAAAACATTTTTTATTTTTATTTTTTTAAAGATTTTATTTATTTATTTATTTGACAGAGAGAGAGAGAAAGAGGAATCACAAGTAGGCAGAGCAGCAAGCAGAGGGAGAAGGAGAAGCAGGCTCCCTGCTGACTAGGGAGCCCGATGCGGGGCTCGATCCTAGGACCCTGGGATCATGACCTGCACCAAAGGCATACGCTTAATCAACTGAGCCACCTAGGTGCCCTAAAAAAAAATTTTTTTTTTTTAAAGATTTTATTTATTTATTTGACAGAGAGACAGAGAGAGAGCACAAGTAGACAGAGCGGCAGGCAGAAGCAGGCTCTCCGCTGAGTGCAGAGCCCGATGCCGGGCTCGATCCCAGGACCCTGGGATCATGACCTGAGCCGAAGGCAAATGCTTAACCGACTGAGCCACCCAGGCGCCCCCTAAAAATTTTTTTTTAAGATTTTATTTATTCATTAGAAAGAGAGAGAGCATGAGCAAGAGAGAGCACACAAGCAGGGGGAGGGGCAGAGGGAGCAGAAGAAGCAGGCTCCCCGCTGAACAGGGAGCCCGACTTGGGACTTGATCTCAGGACTCCGGGATCATGACCTGAGCTGAAGGCAGACACTTAACTGACTAAGCCACCCAAGTGCTCCTCCAATTAAAAATTTTAAAAAATAGGGCGCCTGAGTGGCTCAGTTGGTTAAGCGACTGCTTTCGGCTCAGGTCATGATCCCGGAGTCCTGGGATCGAGTCCCACATCGGGCTCCCGGCTCAGCGGGGAGCCTGCTTCTCCCTCTGACCCTCTCCCCTCTCATGCTGTTTCTCTCTCTCTCTCAAATAAATAAATAAATAAAATCTTTAAAAAAAATTTTTTTTAAATAATTCAGACCATAAAAAAATCACTAAAACTAATCAACTTCATTTACTATTCCAAGCCCTTTTTCCTGAGTCCAATTCCCAACTCACTGAGATAAACTGAGCTCTCACTACCACCTCATCTTTCATTTACCTACAATTTTCTCCTCAGTTTCCATAACAGATGATACTACCCTATCGTCTTTCAACTCAAAACTCACATGTCATTCTGAGTTGGAACATCCAACTATGAAATAAGACACCTCTCCCCCACAAAAAAAACTTGAAAAAAAATTGTTCTTTTTCATACTTACAGTCACAGCCCTAAGCCATCAAAGAACCTTCCCATAATCAAGTATTGTTTCAATAATGCTAGTAATTTGGGGGCGCCCAGGTGGCTTAGTTGGTTAAGCGTCTGACTCTTGGTTTTGACTCAGGTCTGATCTCAGGGTTGTGGGATTGAGCCCTGCATCAGGCTCCACATTCAGTGGGGAGTCTGCTTGAGATTTTCTCTCCCTCTCCTTTTCCCTCCCCCCTGCCCCTCCCTGTGTGCGCTCTCTCTAAAATAAATTTAAAAAAAAGCACTAGTCATTTTTTCTTTTATCCTTCTGACCCCTTCAAATATTTTCAATGGATCCTCATTAATCTCTATAGCAAACCTGAGCTATTTACTGTCATCTTCAAAATGCCATTAGATATCTCTAAGATACTGCAACTTATCTTGCCACCCTGTTCACACTTCCAACTGCTCCTATTCCCCATCATAAACCAACTCTTCTGTGACTGTTGAAACATCCTTACAGCTGATGCCATGTCTTCTCATATGTTATTACCAAAAAATCTTCTATCAAAAGTTGTTTAGTCCTTTTCTCTCTAGTCAGCTTCTACTATTCTTTCATTTTTTTTCCCCCTGCAATACCATCATTCACCTAGTCACCAGCTTCAAAACCTTGAAGCCATCCTGCAGCCTATTCTGTTACTTAGCATGATACGTGGCACATTTCAGATACTTAATTGCATAAAATGTGTGTTGAGTCACATTCATACATGTGTTTCAATGTGATTTACTTTATTTATTTATTTATTTATTTTTTTTAAGGATTTTGATATAGTGAGAGAGGGAACACAAGCAGGGGGAGTCGGAGACGGAGAAGCAGGCTTCCTGCTGAGCAGGGAGCCCGATGCGGGGCTTGAGCCCAGGACCCTGGGATCATGCCCTGAGCCGAAGGCAGACGCTTAACGACTGAGCCACCCAGGCGCCCCCAATGTGATTTACTTTAGAGTGCAAATTCCCAGAAGGTAAGGACCACATCTCCTTCCATTTTGTTCTGCCTGCAGCATATTGCCATGTTTGGTCGCCAGCCTCCAAGATGGTCCCCAAAGGTTTTCACCTTCCTGGTATTCATGCCCCTGTGTCATCTCCTCCCACAATGAATAGGACACGGCATAAATAACAGAATGTGACTTCTAAGGCTGGTTCATAAAACATATTGTGGCTTCTACCTTGTTCTCACGGATCACTTGATCTGGAAGAAGCCAGCTGCCATGTCAGGAGGGCAGTGGAACAGTACTGTAGGGAAGCAAGGAATTGAGGCCTCCTGCTAAAAGCTGGCACAAACCTGCCAAGCATGTGAGGAAGCTGTCTTCTATTTAGATTTTCAGGTCATTGCAACCCAGCCAACATATTGACTGCAACCTCAAGAGAGACATCGAGCCAGAACTGCCTGGCTAAGCTGATCCCAAATTCCTGATTCACGGAAACTGTGTAAAATATTTTTGTTGTTGTTTTTTCAAACCATTAAGTTTAGAGGTAAATTTCTATGCAGCAATACATAACCAATACAGCCTTGTTGGCTAACTAATTTATGTGATTAAACAAAATACCCAAATCTTCCAAAAGGCCTATTAGATTATTAAAGACTATGGGAAAGGAAATTCTACAACTTTCTTCTTTAAAAAGAATATCTGGGGCGCCTGGGTGGCCCAGTCGATTAAACATCTGCCTTCGGCTCAGGTCATGATCCCGGGGTCCTGGGATCGAGCCCCGCAACGGGCTCCCTGCTCGGAGGGAAGCCTGCTTCTCCCTCTGCCCCTCCCCCCTGCTTGTGTTCCCTCTCTTGCTGGGTCTCTCTCTGTCAAATAAATAAATAAAATCTTTAAATCTTTAAAAATAAATAAATAAATAAATAAATAAAAATAAAAAAGAATATCTAAATAATAGCTAAGCTATCTGATATGTATCTACCTTTCAAGTTCTTTCTAGAACTTCAAGTACCTCTTCCTGTTATTTTTACAGAGTGATAAAAAGGAGGAGAGATTGAGGATATACATGTTAGGAACAAAGATTTTTTATGTACTTATGTGTAACTGGTATAATTAATTTCTACATGATTAATATACCTTCAAATAGTTATTCCTTAAAATACAATAAATCAAGCCGTAAATATCAAGCCATAAATATCCATCACTAGAGTCATGTTTACTAGAGTTTGAAATATGTCTTTGAGCAATGAGGTTTTTGTTGTTTTTTTTTTCAAATTATGTGAATTTTTTAAAACTGAAGTATAACTGAGGGGCGCCTGGGTGGCTCAGTTGGTTAAGTGTCTGACTTTGGCTCAGGTCATGATCTCTAGGTCCTAGGCTTGAGCCCCATGTCGGGCTCCCCACTCAGTGGGAAGTCGGCTTCCCCTCTCCTCCTATCTTTGCCCCTCCCCCTGCTTGTCCTCTTTCTCTCTCTCCCTCAAATGAATAAATAAAATCTTTTAAAAAAATCTGAAGTAGGGCGCCTGGGTGGCTCAGTTGGTTAAGCGACTGCCTTCGGCTCAGGTCATGATCCCAGGGTCCTGGGATCGAGTCCCACATCGGGCTCCCTGCTCTGCGGGGAGCCTGCTTCTCCCTCTCCCACTCCCCCTGCTTGTGTCCCCTCTCTCGCTGTGTCTCTCTGTCAAATAAATACTAAAAATAAAATCTTTAAAAAAAAAAAAAAAAAAAATCTGAAGTATAACGGACAATGTGACATTAGTTTCAGGTATACAGCATAGTGATTTGAAAAGTCTATACATTACGCTATGCTCACCACAACTGTAGCTTCCATCTGTCCCACACAACACTGTTACAATACCACTGACTATACCCTATGCTGTACCTTTAACTCCCATGACCTACTCATGTATAACTGGAAGCTTGTATCTCCCATTCCACTTCAATCATTTTGTCCATCCCACCACTCCCTCCCCTCTGGCAGCCACCAGTTTGTTCTCTGTATTTATGGGTCTGTTTCTGCTTTTTGTTTTTCCGTTTGTTTTGTTTTTTCTATTCCACATATAAGTGAAATCATTTATCTTTCCTTCTCTTACTTCACTTATGAGCAATGAGCTTTGAAACTATCAAGTGATTGGGGCACCTGGGTGGCTCAGTCGTTAAGCGTCTGCCTTCGGCTCAGGTCTTGATCCCAGGGTCCTGGGATCGAGCCCCGCATCGGGCTCCCTGCTCCGCGGGAAGCCTGCTTCTCCCTCTCCCACTCCCCCTGCTTGTGTTCCCTCTCTCGCTATGTCTCTCTCTGTCAAATAAATAAATAAAATCTTTTAAAAAAAAAATAAATAAATAAACTATCAAGTGATTATTATCTCCACAAACATGTACCTGCTATGGTTGCAAGAAGCACTGGTCTAAAGTCTCTACTTTGGGATGACCAGCAACTGGAGAAGGCTCAGTGGATGTGAGTTAAGAATGAAACTCAGGTCCAACAACTGTGGTCCTAGAGTCCCTCCCTCACATATAAAGCCAGCTTCTTCCAGTTATTAGCTTCCTGGGGAAGGTTGCCACCACTGCCACAAGTTTCCAGGAGATCCTCTGGGGTTTCATCTTGAGAATCCAGATCCTATCATCTCCACTTACAAAGAAGTTTTAATTAAAGGGGTGGGGGATGGTGGCTGCTGAATTCCCTAGGGGTTGGAAATCTATCAAGTTTCTTGACAAACTCCTCACAATTGTCTCCAATGCAAAGTAGATAAGAAATTTCTTACATGTCACCAGTGCCCTCTGCTACACTCAAGTTCAAATGAAATTTTTGATTTTATCTTTTTTTTTTTTAAAGTAGGCTCCATGCCCAGAGCAGAGGCCAACACGGGGCTCAAACTCAACCATGAGATTAAGACCTGAGCTGAGGGATGCCTGGGTGGCTCAGTCAGTTGGGCGTCTGCCTTCGCCTCAGGTCATGATCCTGGGGTCCTGGGATGAGCCCCATGTCGGGCTCTCAGTGGGAGCCTGCTTCTCCCTCTCCCTGCCGCTCCCCCTGCTTGTACTCTCTTTCTCTGGCAAATAAATAAAATCTTAAAAAAAAAAAAAAAAAAGACCTGAGCTGAGGTCAAGAGTCAGAAGCTCAACTGACTGAGCCACTCAGGTGCCCCTATAATTCAAATGAATTTTAAATCTATATCTGATACTTTTCAGGAAGCACTCTCAATTTCCATAAAACATAGTTGTTACTACAAAGTACAAGGAATGTCCTGGCAACAATGTGTCATTGTCAAAGCCAACAGTAAATCACCTACTTTCAGAGAACTAAGTGAACTAACCTATGCTTTCTTCTCCTTCCTTCTTTTCTGTCAAAAGAGTTCTTGTCATGCTGAGCTTCTTCATTGTATGGCATTTATATTTTAGCACTGTTTTACTACTGCCTTCTGCATCACCTAGAACATAAAATGAACTCAATTATCTTACTGTTGATGCCACCAAATAATCATGTTAAGCCTCAATAACTCCAGTTCAAAGAGTGAGACTAAACTACTTCCTGTTGAGATAGTGTAGTAAGTTCAAAATTTAACTCATCCCTCCTGCTCCCAGCACAGAGAAATGAGATAAAATATGTAACAACTGAAGGCACAAGTGGACCCCAAAACAACAAACATCTCCAGAGGACCAAAACACAAAGCTGTGAGTGAAATTACATCTATTGGCCTGCTAGGCTCCAGCCCTGAAGTAGGGAAGTGGGACAAGGAATTGCCTTACAGGGTAATGGTGTCTCAAATTCTACCACTCTAAATGAAGCACCAAAGTCAGACTTACTACTTGAAGCCAGAGACTGGAGTGAGGACATTCTCAATCACAAAGAAGGCTGAGAAAAAACCTGCTGCCAACATGCTGCCTGGGGTTACAGCTTTATAGGAAACTGTGGGCGCAGGCAGGAGGGAGGACAAGGCTCTGAGTTAGAGGTGTGAAGCACACTGAAAACTTCCAGACGCCGCTATGTGTCACTGACACACACTTTAGAAAAGATCATACCACTACCTATAAGGTTGAACCACATGAAACTGTCCATATTTAGTTCAAGTTGGTCACTTCATATGGTTAAACCTAACACACACTCAGCAATCTGGTAATTCCATTTCTAAGTGTGTATCTTTGAGCCATTTTTGCACACATGCACAAGGAGACACAAAATACTCATGGTAGCATTTCTGCAGTGAGTTAATAAGCATAGTTAAGATCACGGGCTCTGGACGAGACCACCTGGGCTCAAATCCCAGCTCTGTCTCTTACTTCGTGTATGACTTTGGGAATGCTATTTACCTCTTTGTGTTTCAGTTTCTCAAATAGAAAATGAAGAAGGTATCTACCTCACAGACTTGTGGTGAGGATTAAAGGAGTTAATACATGTAGCATTTAGAACAATGCCTGACATATAAAAGGCATTCAATAAATTTTCATAGCTATTAAAAATTACTGGTAAAAAATGGAAGCAATCAACATGTCCAGTAACTGGAGAATACACTGTGGTATGGTCACAAACAGAATACTTAGCAACAGGGAAAATAGAATTATACATACCAACATGTATAAATCTCAAAACCTATCTCTAACTGAAAAAAAGATATACAATGGTACATATAATATGCTGTAATTTGTGTCAGGTTTGAAAATATACAAAAAAATGCTACTCATTGTTTGTGGATACATATATATGTAATACAAAATCAGGTATAGGAAAGAAAAACATCAAATTCGGGGGAGTGATTACCAAGGAAGGGAGTATGTTAGAGAGGAGTACACACGAGGCTTCAAATGTATCTGGAATGTTTTTTAACTATCTGGCAAAATGGTAGGATTTGATATAACTAGACAATGGGCACATGAGATGTTTAATTTTAATATTTACTGTACAAAAGGAAGTTTGCAATATTTCATAGTAAAAAATTTGAGTCAGCAATGCAAGCACTTACCCTGTTCAACATTTTCTTCAAATATAACACAGGTCCCAAGAGTGTCTGCAGAAAAGTTGAAGGCAACTTGTTGAGAAATAACAGAGTAACTTCCTCTGAAAAGCATATTAAAAAGGGAGTTTTATCTATCTGACATCCTCCTACCTTCATACTCTCCAGCAAAGACATAGCTGTCCACTTGCAGAATGGGCCTCTCAGTGTCAATTCCCTGCAACAGAATACAGGATCATTAAAAAAAATCATCATTAGAAAAAGCCTTGCAGGGGCGCATAGGTGGCTCAGTCAGTTAAGCACATCCAACTCTTGATTTCGGCTCAGGGTGGGTCATGAGATCCAGTCCCACCTCAGGCTCTGTGCTGGGTGTGGAGTCAGCTTAGGATTCTCCCTCTCCCTCTCCTTCTGCCTCTCCCTCCCCCTCTATAAAAAACAAGCCTTGGGGGGGTTGGGTGAAATGGGTGAAGGTAGTCAAAAGATACAAACTCTCAGTTATAAAATAAGTAAGTCCTGGGGATGTAATGCACAGCATTACTCTACTTAATAATACCTTGGTGTACACTTAAAAGTTGCTAAGAGTGTAACATCTTAAAAGTTTTTACAACAGGGTGCCTGGCTAGCTGTCTGTAGAGCATGCAACTCTTGATCTCAGGGTTGTGAGTTCAAACCCCATGTTGGACACCGAGCTTGCTTAATTGGAAAAAAACAAAAACAAAAACTCATTACAAGAAAAAAATTGTAACTGTGTGTAGTGATGGATGTTAACTAGACTTACTGTGGTAAGTACAAACAACTATTAAATCATTATGTTGTACACCTGAAATGTAATGTTATATGTCAATTACATCTCAATTAAAACCAAAAAAAGAAAGAGGCTTCAATATGTAACCTTGCTACCAAGGAGAGTGATCTCCAAAACTGGGGAACCTCTGGAGCTTGTCCTAGCAAGTGCAAGGTAAGCTAAAAATGCTCTGCTCACAGCAGTTACAATGCTTCATTCATATCCAAGTAGCAAGCTGTATTTCAATCAACCCCCTCTTCAAGTTAAGGCAGGAACAGAAAAAGTCTTGTCAACAGTAGCTCAAAGATTTTTTTTTTATTATGTTATGTTAATCACCATACATTACATCATTAGTTTTTGATGCAGTGTCCATGATTCATTGTGTGCGTATAACACCCAGTGCTCCATTCAGTATGTGCCCTCTTTAATACCCATCACCAGGCTAACCCATCCCCCCACCCCCCAAGCTCAAAGATTTTTAAGTAAAATGATAAAAACTGATGGTAACATGACACCACAGCTCAAGTCAACAGTAGAGCGTGAGGTCTTTAAATTCTTTTCTTTGTAGGCTTCTTTCCTCCCGTCTCCAGTTAATCTGTGTGCATATCTAAATGGCCTGTCTTCACTGTTTTCTCTCCCTGCTCACTATCTAAAACAATGTATTTTTTCGAAATATATAGGTTGGTAACAAAATGCTACCTCCTCTAAATCTTTAACTCTCCCCGGGCACACATTCAGACACTCAAGCAAAGTATGGCATTTTCTCCCACTTGCTCCCATAGTCCCTCTGTACTTCTCTATGATTGTCCTTAGAATCCAGTGCTTTGTAACGAGGAATAGATCTTTGGGGATACGTATTTCACTATTCATTCTTGTTTAAATGTAAGAAAATCTACAGGAATCCCCCAATTCTAGAAGACTCACCAAAATCTTGCATTTATTTTCACATTTTGATAGAAAGTCTGAATCAATAATTCCGGACAATTCCACCAGAACCAACTGCTCCTGGTGGAAGAAAGAGGAGTTAACATGCTAGCACGGGAGTGTGCAGAAGGGGCAGTTAATAAGCGAAGCCAAAAATCCCCACTGCAGCGATCCCCACCTTTGTGAACCCTAGGTCCTGCTTTCAACGAGAGGAAGCGACGTTGCCTAAGGTAACTTTCTATACTTCCCCATTCTAACTACTGTGTGGCAGCTAGGGCCGAGGCCGGCGCTCCCGGCTCCGCGCGCCCGGGGCTCTCCCTCCCGCCAGCCGCATCCCGACTCCCTGCCCCACACGCCGCCCGCGCCGCGCAGGCCGCCGCCGTGCCACTCACTGCTTCCTCTTCTTCCTCTTCTCGGTCCTCCCGAATCCGCTCCTCGGTCGCCGCCATGATTCCGCACCTTTTCGGAACCTCAGAGTCGCTGGCCACGCCCTCCATGGCCGCCATCTTGAGTACGGGCAGCAGCTCCCCAGGTCTGGCTGCTGCTCCGGCCCCGCAGACCGCTCCTGCCAGGACGCGAGATGGCCGCCCCCGTGCCCACGTGGACGTCCGCTCCAGGCCTCCTCCTTGTTCCTTTCTTGAGAGCAAGAGTGCGGGTCTGGTGGCGGCCGGCCGCGGCAGGCCTGTGACCGAGGACACCCTCAGGCTACCGGCCTAGGTTGGGGGAGAGGGCTGGGGAGGGAGAGAGGATAAAGAAGGTGCAAGATGGGGCGCCTGGGTGGCTCAGTCGTTAAGCGTCTGCCTTCAGCTCAGGTCATGGTCCCAGGGTCCTGGGATCAAGCCCCGCATCGGGCTCCCTGCTCAGCGGGAAGCCTGCTTCTCTCTCTCCCACTTCCCCTGCTTGTGTTCCCTCTCTCACTGTGTCTCTCCCTGTCAAATAAATAAATAAAATCTTGAAAAAAAAAAAAAAAAAGAAGGTGCAAGCAAGGAGGCCGCCATGTGAGAGGGAAACGAAGAGGCCTCTCTTTGGCCCGACTCAACATTCTTGGAAAGATATTCTTAATATCGTGTGAGCACTGCTCCTCAATTCTAGCTCTCCTTGAGCCGAGTTAAGAGCACATTTCACTGTAACACGTAAGGAGCACGCAAAGTGGGCCTGGGTTTCAGGCCTGCCAGCATCAGATCTAAGATAGGTAGAGAAAGGGACCCAACCAATTATATGCTAATGAGCTTGCCCTAGGTGCTGTAAGACAAACATCGTTAGGGGAATTCAGAGACCTGGGGAAGTGGAGTTTTGAACCAGTTTTCTTAAACTCATGGGTTTCTCTGATTATAATATAAATGATCTTTGTATATGAAGCAGGATGATCTAGCTCCAAAGAGCATGAGCTTTGGAGTCTGATACTTGACCAGTTCAGCTGCATTTTTAGCAGCAAGGTCCTAGGCAAGTTGGTTATTGTGAGGATTAAATGAGACAATACATGTAAAATAGATTTAGCCCAGCATTTGGCACAAATTGAGCATTTAACGTGTTTTATCTATTAGTAGTAATATACTACTTTTTAGAGTATTGACTTTTATTTTTATTTTTTTAAAAATTTTGTTTATTTATTTGACAGAGCGCGAGAGAGGGAACACAAGCAGGGGGAGTGAGAGAGGGAGAAGCAGGCTTCCTGCAGAGCAGGGAGCCCGATGCGGAGCAGGGAGCCCGATCCCAAGATCCTGGGATCATGACCTGAGCCGAAGGCAGACGCTTAACGACTGAGCCACCCAGGCGCCCCTAGAGTATTGACGTTTAAAAAACACTTTCCCGTATATCCTTTCAGCTTTCTTCTACACATAAACACTTTTTTTTAAGCATTAAATTTTTACCTCTGTTTTTAACTTGCCTTTAGTCACTGTATACAGTATCATGGATGTTTTTCCAAGTTTTCCATGGTAAATACAGATTTATATCATAATTTTTAGTAACTGAATGGTATTTATTGTGTAATATTATTTCACAATGGTTGTGTGGCCTGGCTGGCTCAGTTGGTAGAGCATTCAACTCTTGATTTCAGGGTTTTAAGTTGGAGCCCCACCTTGGGTGTAGAGATTACTTAAAATATTTTTTTAAAATATCACAGCACTTTAATAAACATCTTTGTACATTTTTACTGAGTTGCCCCATTAAAGAAATAGGATTTCATTGCTTAAAAAAAAAGAAAAGGTAGACTTGTTAGACGTCGTAGATTTGAATTCTAGCTCTGAAATGTAATACTTGTGATCTGGGACAAGCTGCTACACTTTCTAAGCCTCAGTGTTCTTATTTATTAAATGAAGATAAAAATATACTTACTGTATATTTTGCATTTGAAGATTAGATCCTGTTGTATCTAAAAGTGCTTTGTAAATTGAAAAATTACACAAGTTGTCAGATTTTATTGGGGTAAAAGGGAAGATAAAGAGGAGAAGGGCAAGCCAAGCTAAGGGAACAGCAGTCACAAAGGCTTGAGGGATGAGAATATGTGTGTGTATGGTTTTTTAAAAAAGATTTTGTTTATTTATTTGACAGAGAGCACAAGCAGGGGGAGTGGCAGGCAGAGGGGGAGGGAGAATCAGACTCCGTCTGAGCAGGGAGCCAGACACAGGGTGTGATCCCAGAACCCTGAGATCATGACCTGAGCTGAAGGCAGACGCTTAACCACCTCGAGAATATGTGCGTTCTGCAAGGTCAGTGTAATAATTTAAGAAGTCCCTTTCAGGGACACCTGGGTGCCTCAGTCAGTTAAGCGTCTGCCTTTAGCTCAAGTCATGATCCCAGGGTCCTGGGATGAGTCTGACATTGGGCTCCTTGCTGAGCAGAGAGCCTGCCTCTCCCTCTGCCTGCCCCTCCCCCTGCTTGTGTGCTCTCTCTCTGTCTCTCTCTGACCAATAAATAAATAAAATCTTTACCAAAAAAAAAAGTCCCTTTTAAATAAACAAGCCTCATACATCTAGTCAAGGTTATTACTGTTTGCTCTTTATGAAGTAATTATTATTTTTATTTATTTTGAACAATTTACAAAAGGATATAGAGTGAAAAAGGATAGAATAAGAAGCTTTCCATCCCAGTCCCCCTACATCCCCTTCCCATAGACAAGCAATTTTACCAGTTTCTTACATACATATACTTTCAGAGATATTCTATATATTTACAAAAACGTGTATACAAAACCTGTAAGGTAATTTTAATAATAAAACATCGCACACAAACTAGAAAACCATTCCCTTGGGAGGAAAGGAGACCTAGTATCGGCTTCATGGCCTAGAGCTCATGCCCTTTGATAATTAGCTTAAAGGTTCAAACATCTTGGACAGAAAACAGGTAGTTATTGGGCATAATAACCCATCAGCAATCAACTTTGAAAGAGGGAGAAAAAGAAGCCTTTTGGTGATTGGGAGGAATTTCAGTGGATTCTAATTGGAGTCCATTCTTTTTTTTTTTTTCCTAAGATTTTTTTTTCCCCCAGGAATGTCTACATCCAATGTGGGGCTCGAACTTAACAGTCCTGAGATCAAGAGTCACATACTCTACCAATTGAGCCCATTCTTAATATGTTCTATTCTCAGGGTACCTGGCTGGCTTGGTTGGTAGAGCATGTGACTCTCGGTCTTGGGGTCATATAGTTCAAGCCCCATGTTGGGCATAGAGCTTACTTAAAAAAAAAAAAATACATTCTATTCTCAATCCTAAAAAAGATAATAAGTCTCAGATGTCAGCTTAAAAAGACTAAATTATCTTTACTTAAAAACAGAAGCAATAGGGGCGCCTGGCTGCCTCAGTCGGTAAGCTAGAGCATCCTATCCAATTCTTGATCTCGGGGTAGTGAGCTTGGGCCCCACCTTGGGTGTAGAGATTGCTTAAAAAAAAAAAAAAGAAGAAGCAATAAACCGAATTTGGCTGATCTATATATGGAATCTTATTTGCCAATAAAAAGGAATGAAGTACAGATACATGCTACAACGTGGGTGAACTTGAAAGCAAGGAGGCAGACACAAAAAGCCACATATTGAATGATTCCAATTATATGAGATTTCCGGTTAAGTGAGCCTATGGAGAGAAAAGGTTGATTAGTGGTTGCCAGGGCCCCCGGGGGAAGGGAAATGACTACAACTGGATGTGTGGTTTCTTTTGGAGGTGATGAAAATATTCGGGAATTAGTGGTGATGGTTGCACAACTTTGTGAATATCCTAAAAACCACTGAGTTGTATACTTTAAAATAGTCCATTTTATGGTATGTTTATTATATCCTAATATAGCTGTTATTAAAAACAACAACAATAGAAGCTGCTAGTTTGAAACTGAACAGGGAAGAGAAATTGCTTAGGTGATTAAAAAAAATCTTTGAAGGCCAGATGAGGGCCAAATCCTATGGCAGCTGTATAGCAGAAATATAATTTGGCCCTGGATCCAAAAAGATGGCTTAAGGATCCATGCTGGAGGGGGCAGGGAGGAGTTGGTAAGGGTCAATTGTCATTAGCATGTTTTGACCGAATCCACTTTAAGCCTTATGACAGTCTCAAGAGGTAATTATTATCAAGAGTGATGTTCAAAATATTTAACTGTTAATATTTAACAGGATGGCAGGAAAATTTAATCTCTGTCAGTTTTCTCTCCTTTACTCTCCCAAATCTTACATAGTATTTGGAGAGAACTTTCCAGTCTCCGGCCCACACTTGTTACTACTGAAATTCCCATGGTTGAAGCCACACAGATCCTTGAAATGCAGGGCCTCTTGTTTCCCAGAGCATGGGAATCCTTGCTGTGTTTGGGAACCTCAGTGTTTAAAGGTCTAGCCTTTCTAAGCAGATCATAGATCTTGGCACCTGTCCAGGGCGCTGGGAGGGGATTGAGGACATACCAGTCTATGCTCCTTCCCAGCCTCCAGTTTTAAATAAAGGCACCCCCTCCCCTTTTCCCTCTCAGACATCTAGCATAATTTCTTCAGTGAGCTCAGACTCTAACAATGGACAGGAAAAGGCACCATCTTCAAAGCTTCAGCTTTCCATTCTTTAGACATGCCGAGATGATGGAATACAAATGGCTTGGCTACCTGCTTGGAAGGGCTAAAGGGGGAAATGTGGGGTATTAGTATCTCCATAAATTATCCTGCCATATCAATAAAATTTTTTGGAAAAAATCAAACCTTGTCTTGTTGGTTTTAAGAGTCAAAAAAATTTGTTCACACCCTAGGTCGGTTATAGCCTGGGAGCTTAAGGGCTCAAAGTGCTAACTGAAAAGAGATTTGGTGGCAGGGGCTGCCCCGGAACTCTGAAGATCTTGTGTGGTTGCTGGGGCATTGCAAGAAAGGGGGTGATAATGAGAGGAATAAAGGATAATGACCTGGTGTCCTTCAGTCCTATAAAGGAAGAAAACGCATTTCAAAGTGTTGTAAGTAGTGAGGTTCTACTGCTAAGAAGTAACAAAATGAGGGAAAATTTACAAGTCAGCTTAAAAAGAGCCATGTTGGAGACAAATTACATGATTTTCTGCAGCCACAGAGCGAATAGAGAAAAATCTATGGAATTTGGTGGAGAGGGCCAATTGATTTTAATTGTAGTTAATAAGAGGACTCTTAGGGAAAAAATCAGAAATAGATTTTTTAAGAAACATAAATAGGGTGTCGTGCTCAATATTTAAAAGCCTGCCACTAGGAGGAGACAAATGAATTAAAAATTGTTAAATTGGCTCTTCGTCTAGAAATTGAGAAGAGCCTGTATGAAAAATATATTTAGTAGAAGAATTCTAGTAAAAAAAAAAGCCTTTAGTGGAGAGTGAGGAGCTGGGGGGAGGGGGATGAGTATTAACATTTGTCTTAAAAATTAACAGGGGTGCCTGGCTGGTTCTGTTGGTGGAGCATGCAACTCTTGATCTAGGGGTTGTAAGTTTGGGCCATGTATTGAGCGTAGGGATTATTTAAAAATAAAATCTTTAAAAAAAAAAAAAAGAACAATTTGCTGTTAAATAATAGTTCATATTCCATTAAGTTCTTCTTTTTTTAATCTATATTTTACTCTGTTTTAGATCTGAAAACTAAATGCTAGACCAGTGGTCCCCAGCTGCATCAGAAATCACCTGGTGGGCTTGTTAAAATGCAGATTGCCAGCCCCACACGCAGAATTCCTGATTCAGCCAGTCTGGTGTAGGACAGAACAGAATATATGCATTTCTAGCAAGCTCCCAGATGACGCTGGTTCTTTTGGTCTGGAGAACACACTTTGAGAACCACCGGGCTAGATGACTATGGAAGTAAGCCATTTGGCAATAGCCAGATTTAATGAAATATTGAGAACATACTAACTAAAATATTTCAATTTGCAAAAAAAGTAACAGTATCAGAAATAAGATTTGAATGATCATTTTTGGAGGGGTTTGAATACAGAAGAAAGTAGTTTATACTTAATTTGGTAGCAGTGTGGCACTTTTGGAAACTCTTGGAGTGTGTTGTAGGCACTGGTGAAATTAGACACTGAGTGCAGACAGACCAGGTGGTCTACAGGGGTCCTTCTCAAACCAGGACACAGGTACCCCATGCGAAGGTCCTGACAAACCCAAGATGTTCCCAAAGCATCCATTTGGCTCCCTGACAAATAACTAAAAGCTTCCTTTAATGTGAAAATAAAAATAGATGGAAAAATAAAATAAAAATAGATGGAAGAGTTTGCAAAATCTGCCTAACTTTTTAAAGATAACAGGAGTCTACCAAGAATTTTCTCCAAAGTGGGGAGAGGAAGATTTAAAGCTTCTAAGGGGTACAATCCCTAAGGATACCCTCCTCCTCACCCTTTATATTTTCTCTGCTGTGAGAGGCACTTTTTGGAAAAGTTTGAGAAATACTGGTGTAGGGAAAGGGCAAGAGGTCATGATGGAAAGGAAGTATCAATGTGGGTAAACAAGCATTTAAATATTATTGACTTAGGACACCTGGGTGGCTCAGTCGTTAAGCGTCTGCCTTTGGCTCAAGTCATGATCTCAGGGGATCAAGTCCCACGTCTGGCTCCCTGCTCAGTGGGGAGCCTGCTTCTCCCTCTGCCGCTCCCCCTGCTTGTGCTCGCTGTGTCAAATAAATAAATGAAATCTTTTCAAAATAAATAAATAAATACCATTGACTTTAGAGCACAAAGTTTAAAGATGTTACAGTGTTGAGGTTAATGAGATGGGCAAAGAGAGCCAATGGACACAGCATCTGAGGGCTCTCAGCGGGAAGGTAATCTGGCACGTGGGGGTGGGTGGCTTGGAAGCTTTTCTAGAGCTATTCGGGTTCTGGGAGATGAGACCCTGGATTGCGGCAGTGACAGAGGAAGGGAAAAGGGGTCAGAGACATTCCAGGTGAAAAGCAGTAGGACCCAGGAGACTGCCTAAATGAGGAGGCCAACAAGAGAAGGACGTTTTTAAAAATCTCCATATATGAGCCTGAGAGTCAGTTTCGTTCAGAAGTACAGTGTCGGTGACCCTGTAGAGGTACGGGCCCAGCTGCTCTGTCCAAACAGGGAAAAAAGGGTGATTAATGGGCCCATGGTTCTCAAGAGCGGTCCCCAGACCCATGTAGTCAGCATTACTCAGGACTCTGTTACCAATGCACATTCTCAGGCCCTACCCCAGACTACTAAATCAGAAACGCTGGGAATGAGGCTCAAGGCTTTGTGGTTTAACAAGCTCTCTAGGGGCTTCTTCTGATGCCCACTGAAGTTGAACTCTGAGCGAGGCCAGTCAGGTTTCCTTTCTTTTTTTCCTTGCAAGCATTTGAAGTGAGATATACAGAGAAAATCGGTCTGTTGATTGTGGGGAGAGAAGCTGAAAGTCGGTTATAGAAAGACTATGAGTAAGCTGGAATTATGAGTAAGCAGAAACTATAACTAAATGAGGTAGCCGGCCGGTAGTCATAGAGACAAAGGAGGGATGGTGACACCCTATGGTTGGGGAATACTACATTCCTGCTGCAGCCAAGAGTGACAAGTCAACCCAGGCTCTGGGTGTGCATGGAGTTTTTCCAGTTCCCTGTTCATTTTCCTTCCCAATTGGAGCCCAATCATATTGCTATTCTTAGGTCCCTACGATATTCTTATCTCCTTTATAGTCACGTGTATCCTTAAAATAGTGAGACTTGCCATTACTTGAGGTGACCTGAGTGGATCTGCATTCCTCAAACATGAAAAGCTGATAGAGCTCCAAAGTAGATGGAGCAAAAGTTTAAATTAATGAAAAGAGTTCATTTAAAATATATATATGGACACTTATTTTTTTCTTCTTTTTTAAAAATAAGATTTACCATCAGAACTATTTTTCAGTGTATGCTTCAGTGGTTATGTATATTCACACTGTTGTGCAACCAATGTCCAGAACTTTTCATCTTGCAGAGAAATAGTTTCCAAAGAATTACTTTTTTGGGGCACCTGGGTGGCTCAGTCGGTTAAGTGGCTGCCTTCGGCTCAGGTCATGATCCCAGGGTCCTGGGATCGAGCCCCCCATCGGGCTCCCAGCTCTGCGGGAAGCCTGCTTCTCCCTCTCCCACTCCCCCTGCTTGTGTTCCTTCTCTCGCTGTCTCTCTCTCTGTCAAATAAATAAATAAAATCTTTAAAAAAAAAATAAAAAAGAATTACTTTTTTGATGAAATCTATTTTTTGTTACTAAACATTTTATTGCTTTAAGTTTTTCATTTTGATTCCAGTGTAGTTAACATACAGTGTTCTATGACTTTCAGATGTACAACATAGTGATTCAACAATTCTGCACGTCACCTGGTGCTCATCATGGTAAGTGTACTCTTTAATGATGAAATCTATTTTAATGCTATCACCTGTCCACCTGAAAAACTGAATAACTTCTAAAGTTCACCATCAAATCTAATGCTGCTCAGGTTCATACGTGGAGGTGTTTGTTTTGTTTTACTATCTTACTCTCTCTTTTTTTTTTAATTTTTTTTTTTTAAAGATTTTATTTATTTATTTGACAGAGAGAGACCCAGTGAGAGAGGGAACACAAGCAGGGGGAGTGGGAGAGGGAGAAGCAGGCTTCCCGCGGAGCAGGGAGCCCGATGTGGGGCTCGATCCCAGGACCCTGAGATCATGACCTGAGCCGAAGGCAGACGCTTAACGACTGAGCCACCCAGGTGCCCCCTTTTTTTTAAATTTTTATTTAAGTAATCTCAATACCTGACAGGCACTCGAACTCACAACTCTGAGATCAAGAGTTGCATGCTCTTCTTCTTTTTTTTTTTTAAAGATTTATTTATTTATTTATTTGACACAGAGAGAGAGACCAGCTAGAGTGGGAACACAAGCAGGGGGAGCGGGAGAGAAGCAGGCTCCTGGCTAAGCAGGGAGCCCGACGCGGGGCCCTATCCCAGGACCCTGGGATCATGACCTGAGCCGAAGGCAGACGCTTAATGAGTGAGCCACCCAGGCGCCCCAAGAGTTGCATGCTCTTCTGACTGAGTCAGCCTGGTGCCCCTACTATTCTTATCTTACCTCCTTATTCAGGCAATCATTCTAAAAAAATACTATTAGTTTTTGAACTGGAATGTCTTTTGACCTGTCCTCTCATTTCCCTCAGGAATTTGCCCTAATCCACATCTAAACTTCCCACCCTTGGATTTCAGCATTTTCCCTGTATGGTGTCTTTATCATTTCCTTTCTCTGATTTTATATTTCACATTTTTCATATTGATCTTTAAGTAACAATAATCAAGCAATTCAGGTACAGTCATAAACAGTTAAGATTCCAGCAACTGTCAGCAAGTAAGACAGCAGCCTAACCTGGCTAGTCAGTGCTGTAGATAGGACCCCACTCTGCATCCTGGCTTCTTGACCTCTCTCATCTGCTAAAACGGGGCTTGGATTAAAATAGATGATCTCTAAATTTTTTCCATCCATGACATTGCCTATACCATTATATTTTGCTTTATCATCTTTTTTTCTTTAATTTCTTTTTTTGGGGGGGGCTGGAGGGGGAAGGAGATGGACAGAGGGAGAGAGAGAGAATCTTAAGCAGGCCCTGCACTGGGCATGGAGCCCAACGTGGGGCTCAATCTCACGACCCTGAGGTCATGACCTGAGCTGAAATCAAGAGTTGGACACTTAACGGACTGAGCCACCCAGATGCCCCTTGCTTTATCATCTTGATGGCATTTCCCTTCAGTTTATTCACAAAATATTACTTATTTAAGTAGCTTGGTCTTGTAGAATTCATGTTCTACTATCAATACATTTCAAGAAAGGAAGTCAGAGTTCTGAGAACAAGACTGTTATACTTAGGGTTACAAATGTTTTCATTTGTTATGACAGCTTGGTTTGTATCAGAATGTACCATACCTTATCAAGGTTCACACTCTTCCTTTCCACCCACCAACTAACCCTTTTGTTCCAACCAAACCAATCTGTTGAAACTCTACATCCTGCTTTTTTTTTTTCTTTTTGCCACAGGGCCTTTGCTAATGTCATTTGCTCTGCCAGGCTGTCCTTTACTCCTCAGTCCATGCCCATTACTTCTCTCGGTCCAAGAAACTTGGCCTGACTCGCTTATTCTAATCTTACATTCATTCATTAAGCCCACATTTACCGAGCAGTTAACGTTTGCGAGGCCCTCCTTCCACATTTCCTGTGAATTTCTGTATGCAACTGTTAAATTTAATTAAACAAGGAGCCCATTAGATTGAGGTGGCTGTAATGAACCCACAAGAAGCAAACCAAAAATCTAAGCCTGTAAATGCCTCAAGTTTACAAAGTTGGAACCAAGGACAAGGAAGCACAAAGAGCCAACGAGGCTTTACTCTGTAGCCAATCAGTGAGTTCCTTGCTTTGCTTCCACCTTTTCTAAGTCTCTCCCCAGCTCTTGCAGAGCACTTGTAACCGTTTAGGGTTTGGTGCTGTCTGTTTCAGATAGATTTTTGTTCACAGGTGCCTGGCTGGCTCAGTGGGAGGAGCATGTGACTTGGGGTCTCAGAGTCATGAGTTCGAGTCTCATGTTGGGTGTAGAGATTACTTAAATAAATGTTTTTTTAAAAATCAGTTTTTGCTCAAATAAACTCCTAAACATTTTAATATGCCTCACTTAAATCTTTTAACACAATTTTAAATCATATTGTTCACATTCTGCTTTGCATTTGTTCGTGAATGTGTATTTTTTTTCTCAACTTGATTTTAATTTTTTTGGTTTCTTTGTACGGTACTGTGAGTTCATTAAGGATATTGAATGAATGGATAGATGAATGAATTAAATAATATGAAACTGGTTTAATTCAAAGGAATTTGAAGGAAATACTTTTTTTTTTTTTAAAGATTTTATTTATTTATTTATTTATTTGACAAAGAGAGAGATAGCGAGAGCAGGAACACAAGCAGGGGGAGTGGGAGGGGAGAAGCAGGCTTCCTGTCGAGCAGGGAGCCCGATGTGGGTCTCGATCCCAGGACCCTGGGATCATGACCTGAGCTGAAGGCAGACGCTTAACGACTGAGCCACCCAGGCGCCCCGGAAATACTTTTTTTAAAAGATTTTTTATTTTATTTATTTGAAAGAGAGAAACAGAGATAGCGAGAGAGAGAGAGAGAGCGAGCACAGGCAGGCAGAGGGAGAAGCAGGCTCCCCGCTGAGCAGGGAGCCCAATGTGGGACTCGATCCCAGGACCCTGGGACCATAACCTGAGCCAAAGGCAGACGCTTAACTGACTGAGCCACCCAGGCACCCTGAAAGAAATACTTAACTAGAATTTAAAAGTCATTCTAAGTTCAAACAGCTTTGAGGGTTACATTGTAAATGATTCAACTGAGTGACATATCTCTAAAGATTTTACTTATTCATTTGACAGAGAGAGAGAGCACAAGCAGGCAGAGCAGCAGGCAGAGGGAGAGGAAGAAGCAGGCTCTCCACTGAGCAGGGAGCCGGACGCAGGGCTTGATCCCAGGACCCCAGGATCATAACTTGAGCCAAAGGCAGCCGCTTAACCAACTGAGCCACCCAGGCGCCCCTAGAGTGAACTATCTCTAGACTGTGCACTCCTTCTTAAGCATTTTTGACTGGAATCACTCTTTTTTTTTTTAGTTTTTTTAAGATTTTTATTTTTATTGGGGCACCTGGGTGGCTCAGTCGGTTGAGCGTCTGCCTTTGGCTCAGGTTGTGATCCCAGAGTCCTGGGATCGAGCCCTGCATCAGGCTCCTTCATTGGTGGGGAGCCTGCTTCTCTCTATCCCTCTGCTGCCCCTCCTGCTTGTGCTCTCTTGCTCACTCTGTCAAATGAATAAATAAAATCTGAAAACAAAAAGATTTTTATTTTTATTTATTTGAGAGAGAGCATGAGCAGGGGAGAGGCAGAGGGAGAGAGAAAAGGAGAAACAGACTGCTGAACAGGGAGCCTGATGTGGGGCTCGATCCCAGGACCCTGGGATCTGAACCTGAGCTGAAGGCAGATGTTTAACCGACTGAGCCACCCAGGCACCCCTGGAATCACTCATTTTTGACTCTTACTCATTCGCCATTTATATTATTTCTTCTCTATGGAAGTGAGTGACTGACACATGTTAAGCATTCAGAAGATGTTTGTTAATTATTAAAAGGAATTAATAAAATCTTTAAAAAGGAATTAATGTATATTATTTAACCTTTACAATTAAGAGAACAAGTTCCTTCATGACAGGGACCCAATATTTGAAGTAGTCTCACACACACACACACACACACACACACACAGAGATTTATTTATTTCATAAACTCTACACCCAATGCGGGGCTCCAACTCACCACCCCTGGATCGAGAGCTGCATGCTCTACCAACTGAGCCAGCCAGGCATCCCACATACACATAGATTTTAGAATTACAGCTGACCCTTAAACAACACTGAATGAACTACATGGGTCTACTAATATGCCTGTGGTGTTTTTCAGTAAATACAGTACTGTATTTTCTCTTCCTTATGATTTTCTTAATAATATTTTCTTCTCTCTAGCTTACTTATTGTAAGAATTTGGTATATCATACATATAACACATGTCTCATATATAGTATATGTGACGTATGTATTACATATGCAGTATATAACATACAAGATATGTCTTAATCCACTGTTTATGTTATTCATAAGGCTTCCTGTCAACAGTAGGCTATTAGTCATTAAGGTTTGAGGGAGTCAAAAATTATAGACACATTTTTGGCTGTAGAGGGTGGGGGTTGGCACCCTAACCCCTGTTTTGCTCAAGGGTCAACTGTAATACAATTCTGAGTTTACCATGGGTACTTAGTAAATGCTTCTTGAATGGATGAATCGATTGCAAAGAGAAATATCTTCCCTTAGAAGAAAGAATCTTCTTTCCTGGTAGGAGCAATGGCGCCCTTCAGGATGAAGACCCTGCACGGAGCCCAGAGCCCAGGCGCCAGCAGGAAGTGGTCCCCTTCCAGGAATTGGCTCCTTGTGCACACTCAGCGGTGCTGGTGTAGTTTAAGCACTTCCTGAAGCCAGCAGTGTCTCACGTGGAGGCGCGTCTGCTGGAAAAGATTTTCGGTCCAAGCAGAGGCCTCCTCCCAGAGTTTGAACGGGAGCTCCAAGTCCTGCTCCAGATGAGAGAGCCCAGCTCCGAGGGCAAAGCTGAAATCTTCATTATGGGGAGACTCTGGTACCGCAAGTGCCAGAAGGCTGATTCGCATTTTGGCCGTGAAGCCCCGAAGGATGCTGTGTGGAGGCGCCATGCTGCTCAGCCTGGAAACCATGAAGTCTCTTGAAAAAGAGAATGTTCATTCCGGCACTTTCCTCTCCACCACAGTGCTGAGGAGCCTGGACGAAGCCATGCAGTCACTGGAAATAGGTCAGGAGACTGTCTAGGAACCTGTTACCAAAACAGTGTGATGTTTGTGATTAGGATCTCAGTGCAGGGGGGTCAGTCTGGGTCAGCAGTCACCCTTAGAGGCCCCGTCTGAACTCTGCCTTTGTTCCTGTGGCTCAGGGAAACAAGTAGTGTTTAGTGGCCTACCCACTGGCCCC
The DNA here is from genome assembly GCF_964656455.1 of Halichoerus grypus. NCBI lineage: Eukaryota > Metazoa > Chordata > Mammalia > Carnivora > Phocidae > Halichoerus > Halichoerus grypus. The sequence continues at coordinate 49,860,477 of NC_135720.1, forward strand.
TGCATAGACAGTGGTTTAAAGATTCAAATGTGAGTCAGACCTGTACCCCTGACAAATAATACATTATATGTTAATAATTTTTTAAAAAGTTTTTTTGAAGATTAAAATGTGAGTTATAATAAAAAATAAACTTTAAAAAACATATATTGACATAAACATAGATACAGATTAGTATTGTCAAGAAAGACAATCTTGCTTTGCATGCTCCAAGATGGGAAAGAGCTAAGAATCAACAAATGGTTGGTTCTGCTTTTTCATAGTGTGTCGTATTAGGTGGGTGTGGCTAGGATCTTTAACGTTCCAGGGAGCTTCCGCAGATAAGGAAGAACTTTACTGTTTATTTTTTCATTAATGCTAATTTTTGAAAAAAAATGTTACATTAATATTAAACAAGCTTTATAAACCCCCCCTCCAAAAAAAAGAATCTTCTTTCCCTAAGTCAGTAGTTCTCAGTGGGATACTGGCCCCTATATGAGAGTCACTTGGGAGGCTTGTTAAAACTATGAGCTCTTCAGCCACCACAATCAGAATCTTGTGGGAGTGGTGTTGGGCAGGTGGGTGTAAGGGCCAGAAATACGCACTTTTAACAAGTGCCTCAGATGATTCTGATGCTCCCATAATTTCGAGTACCCTTACCCTAAGCACAAGGTAGAACTAACAGGGCTCATGAAGGTAGCTGCTCAGCAGTTAGGAGCAGGACCTTGAAGCCAGATTGCCTGTGTTCCTCAGACTCTACCACTTACTACATGTATGTTCTACCCATGCTCTTTAACTTCCCCGTGCCTCAGTTTCCCCACCTACAAAATGGAAAGAACCATATAATTATCTCGTAAAGTTGTGAGGATTAAATGAGTCAGTATATGTAAGGTGCTTGGAACAGAGTCTGACAGTATAAACACTATATATATGTTGGCCATTATCAGAATTATAAGTATCCACTTTCCAGCAACTGGTACATTTCTGTATAAAGGCTGTCCTCTTGTAGAAAACCTAACCCACAAAGCTTTTCCTTTCTTTCTCCTTTTCTGTTTTAGAGAAGTAGACACCTCAAACCAGAATATGGCCTTATTGCAGGGTAAACCTGCACAAAGAAAGCTTAGATCTTTTACCACATGCTGATGAGCCAGAGAACCGTACTCAGTCTTTTGTACGGCTTCCCCATAATTAAAATCACATAAAAAGGGCAGGGATTCAAATAAGCCTAACATGTTTTCTCACTTACCGGAAAGTGTTTGGGTAGCTACAAAGGGCAACAAAACACAAAGCCTATTGTAGCAACAATCCCATGGCCAAATCATCTCCTGTCCCAAGTCTGTTTGGAGATCACATTGATTCCAAGTCTCTTCTTCCTCTTGTCTCCAGGAGATTTGCTAGCCTCCAGAAGATGGAAAATATTCCCAAGACCAAACCGGAGAGTGTATAATTCCCCAATCCCCTCCCTTTATAGAATGAGATGAGCTTTGGCAACTGATCCCTTGAGGACGGATCCTTGACAGCTGGTGTGCTTGGGAAGTTTAGGACAGTTTTCCACAATGGGCTCCTTGTTGGTGTATATATCCAGATTGGATATAATTAACGGACTCTTTAAACTGGGCTTTCTTCTTCTCACGTGACTTCTGGAAAGTTAGTTAAGATTAAAATTTCTATTTCCCTATTTGTAAAAAGGAACTTACATTAGAATATTAGTACTACAAGGACTTTTTTGAGACAGCTTAATATAACTCTTTAAATGTTTATGAAGAGGGGCGCGTGGGTGACTCCGTCGTTAAGCGTCTGCCTTCGGCTCAGGTCATGATCTCAGGGTCCTGGGATCGAGTCCCGCATCAGGCTCCCTGCTCGGCGGGAAGCCTGCTTCTCCCTCTCCTACTCTCCCAGCTTAGTTCCCTCTCTCGCTGTGTGTCTCTCTCTCTGTCAAATAAATAAAATCTTAAAAAAAAATTTTTTTATGAAGAAACTAGATCCAGAGAGAGAGTGTGGGAGTGGAGGGAGGGGCAGAGGGAGAGAGAATCTCTAGCAGACTCCACGCTCAGTGCAGAGCCCCATGCCCGGCTTGATCTGTTGACCCTGAGATCATGACCTGAGTGGAAACCAAGAATCAGATGCTGAACCAACTGTGCCACCCAGGTGCCCCTACTTAAAGATTTTTTTTTTTTTTTAAAGATTTTATTTATTTATTTGAGAGAGAGAGAATGAGAGACAGAGAGCATGAGAGGGAGGAGGGTCAGAGGGAGAAGCAGACTCCCTGCCGAGCAGGGAGCCCGATGCGGGACTCGATCCCGGGACTCCAGGACCATGACCTGAGCCGAAGGCAGTCGCTTAACCAACTGAGCCACCCAGGCGCCCAAAGATTTTTTTATATAATTTCAGTTATACAGAAAGGTTGCAAAGAATCCCCAGATAGTCTTCACTTTATAACATTATATATATTTCTATATACATTTTTTTCTTTCTGAGCCCCTTAAGAATAAGTTGCAGACATGATGCCCTTCTAACCTTAACTCTTAAGTAGAAAAAATACACCACAGCCAGTGACTGTAGAGTCAGCCAGTGAGCCAGTATCGGTCTTTTCAGCAACACCCACTCAGACAGATAATAATCATTGTTGATAGCATCATTTTCAAATTGTACATCTTCTGACTTGAACAATGGTAGATAAAAATCTAGCTGTAAGAACAATTAATATAGTCTTCACTCAATAGATATTTACTAAAGAGTACATTAGTGCCCTAGTGGATGGAAGAACAAAACTTGTCCAGATTTTGCTCGTTTTAGAGATGCTGAGCTCAGCAAAGAATTCTCTCTCTCTCCCCCCTCCCCTCACTCCCTCATCTCTCTTTCCCTCCTTTCTCTCTCTCTCTCTCTCTGCCTTATCTTTCCCCTTATACACTGAAGCATTTTCTTTCAGGGTGAGAAGAGGATATAAAATAAAATTGCGTTTGCTTATAGATGAAGGATTGAAGGATCAAATCAGAATCTAAAATGAGCAGTTGTGAACTAAGAATTAGGTGTTGTTTTCTGCATTTTCATTATTGTGCTGGTCATTTCTGTTTTTGTTGAAGTTGAAATGAAATTGAAGGATGTCAAATAGGTCTTTAAGAAATTTCTCTCTCTTGCTTTTTTTGCATTGTCTTCCAAATGATGTTGACACTCAGTGGATGCTTCAGTACAAGGAAACCTTTTCACTTGTCACCTTGAATACACATTCTATCTACATCTCCATGTGAATCCCAATCCCCCTGGCATCAATAACCATAGATTTTGTGAGATCAAATTATGGGTTCAGTGGACAATATAGGTGCCCTCTTATTTAAAACTGCCACAGGAACTCTGAGTAGCAAAAGGGGACAGCGGGTTAATAATAATACTTGGCATTTATTTAAGCCCACTGCTATCCTTTGTGAACAAAGCACCCTTGTGCAGGAAGTTAGTTATCATCACTGTGTAGATCAGCATAAATAATCAGAGAGCGAACTGGCCTGCTGTAAGGCAAGCTCATCTCTATGAGCAAGAAAGTTTTATAGCAACTTTTTTTTTAGCAACTAGACCCTTATTCCTGGTTTTAAGCACAAACCTTCAAAACACACTTATTTCTCGTATTTAAGAGGACAAATTTGTGAAAGATAGCTAAACCTTAGTTATAACCTCATCATTCTGTGTTCTTTTTTTTTTTTTTGAAGGTTTTATTTATTTATTTGACAGAGAGAGAGAGTGAGAGAGCACAAGCAGGGGGAGTGAGAGGCAGAGGGAGAGGGAGAAGCAGACTCCCCGCTGAGCAGGGAGCCTGATGTGGGGCTCGGTCATCGATCCTGGGATCATGACCTGAGCTGAAGGCAAAAGCTTAACCCACTGAGCCACCCAGATGCCCCTGAGGGGTTTTTTGTTTGTTTGTTATTTTGGGGGCACCTGGGTGGCTCATTCGGTTGGGTGCCCAACTATTGATTTCGGCTCAGGTCATGATCTCAGGGTAGTGAGATCGAGCCCCGCATGGGGCTCTGTGCTCAGTGCAGAGTCTGCTTGGGATTCTCTCTCTCTTTCTCCCTCTGCCCCTCCCCCTGCTCGTGCTCTAAATAAATAAATAAATAAATAAAATCTTAAACAAAAAATCATTTGTGGGAGGCTTGTGTGGCTCAGTTAAGTGTCTGCCTTCAGCTCAGGACCCTGGGATCAAGTCTCACATCAGGCTCAATGCTCAGTGAGGAGTCCACTTCTCCCTCTGCCCCTCCCCCCACTCGTATTCTCTCTCTCTGACAAATAAATAAAATCTTTAAGAAAATCATTTGTTATTTTTAGGGAGGGAGGTGCTTGTTTCAATTCTACAGAACTCTTATAATGATTCCTCACGTCATTTTCTATGTGGAAGTCACTCTGGTAGGTTGGGAACACAAATGAACATCATCAGTAGCTTTTCAGAAGACTCTTGATAACTTTAGATACAGCTGGGGCGCCTGGGTGGCTCAGTTGGTTAAGCGGCTGCCTTCGGCTCAGGTCATGATCCCGGGGTCCTGGGATTGAGCCCTGCATTGGGCTCCCTGCTCAGCAGGAAGCCTGCTTCTCCCTCTCCCTCTGCCTGCCTCTCTGCCTACTTGTGCTCTCTATCTCTCTGTCAAATAAACAAATAAAATCTTAAAAAAAAAAAAACTTAGATACAGCTTTAGGAAGAAGAAAAATATTTTACTCACATTATGCTAACTTTTAAAAAAAAAGATTTAATTATATTTTTTAATGTAATCTCTACACCCTATGTGGGCCTTGAACTCACAACCCTGAGATCAAAAGTTGCATGCTCCAGGGGCGCCTGGGTGGCTCAGATGGTTAAGCGTCTGCCTTTGGCTCAGGTCATGATCCGAGGGTCCTGGGATCGAGCCCCGCATTGGGCTCCCTGCTCAGCGGGAAGCCTGCTTCTTCCTCTCCTTCTACTGCTCCCCCAGCTTGTGCTCTCTCACTCTCTCTGTCAAATAAATAAATAAAATCTTAAAAAAAAAAAAAAGAGTTGCACGCTCCCCGCACTGAGCCAGCCAGGCGCCCCCTCACATTATGCGAAATTAACAGCATCTATTTATTCTTCATGAACTTGTGTTCCATGAAACACTGTCCAGAAGCTGATAAACAATTTGAGAGTAAGAGACCATGTGTCATTATTATTATGTCCTTTGGTGTCAAGCATTAAAACTACATACATTGTAGGATATTGATATATACTTGATGAAATGGAGCAATTCATTACAAAACACCAGTTTGTAGGTAAAAATTCAGTACATAAGGGCAAAAAAGGATTAACTTGGGGAAACAACTAACCTTAGTTTTTCTAACTTTCCTAACATGAAAACCACATACATTTCTATTCAGAAGTATGTCACCAATCCAACTGGGTGTCATTTAAAGTTGAAGCTTAGAGGGGTGCCTGGCTGGCTCAGTTGGTTTTTTTTTAAAGATTATTTAGATAAAGATTAAAGATTCATTTTTTAGAGAGAGAGAGAAAGAGCGCATGCAAGTGGGGGGAGGAGCAGAGGGAGAGGGAGAGATAGAATCCCAAGCAGACCCCCTCCCCCCGGCCCACTGCAGAGCCCAATGGGGATGGGGGAGGCAATCCCATGATCACTACCCGAGACCATGACTTGAACCGAATCAGGAGTCAGAGGCTTAACCAACTGAGGCACCAAGGCCCCTGGAGTGTGCAACTCTTGCGATTGGGTTGTGAGTTTGAGCCCCACATTGGGTGTAGAGATGACTTAAAAATAAAGTCTTAAAAAAAATAAATAAAAATAAAGTTGAAGCTTGGAAAAAAAGATGAAATATAACAAAAACTAATTTCAAAATTCTTGTGTATTATTGTGTTTGACAGTATTGATGTTCCCTTGGGGAAATAACAAAGGCTCTTTTTTGACTGGCATGGAACGAAAGTTCCCCACTGCTCGTGGGGACGTAGGGACAGGCAGCAGAAGCGGCTTGGAGCACTTCATCATGTCGGTGCTAACTTGCTGTCACAGCTGTCACATCCTGGGGAAAGTCACGAGATAGGAAGTTTAAGAAATGTCCAAAAATGACAAATCATAGTATAAAACTTAAATATAAGTGCCTTTATCATCAAGGAAATGAATGAAAGACAAAGCCTCCCGGCCCTTAAGCAGTTGTTTAGCAGATGTCAGCTGCCTCGTTTATAAAATGAGAAAATTGGGTTGGATAATACTAAGATCCCTTCTACATAGCTTGCTTCATGCTTTCTCGGGAACCAAAAGTTCTTGTGGCCGAGACAAGGAACTGACAGAAAACAGTAATGGTAAGAATAACGATAAAGATGGTGGTGGAGTCCTACATGGTATCAGGCTTCAGTAACGCCAGTCCGTGGACTTCGGTAGCCCCGCACCAGACACTGTGGTATTCACCTGAGGCTATCCTCAGGCGATAACATGTTGCCCAAATTTGGCCTTAAAGGGGTTTGCTGTGTTCTAGAGCTAGACGACACAACAGCGTGGCGGTCAGAAAATCTTTGTTCCAGTCCCAGGGTTCCAGCTTTCTGATCTTCTATCATTCTGCAAGTTGTTAGGCAGGTATTTTCATGTTGGTATTGTCCACTCTCTTGTAATCCCGTCCAGGGCAGGAATCACCAACTCTTCACCTCTATCTCCCATTCTACCTTTGCATGTGCTTTGCAGATAGTAGATACTCAATACATGTCATTTGAATGATCTGTCTACAAAATAATATTGAAAATAATATTGCCACTTACAAAATAAGTGGCATTTCACATGAAAGAATATTCATATAGTATCTACCACCTAAAATATTTGCTTTGCTTTATGCGCATTAAACATTTGACCCTTTCTTTAAGCGTTAGGTCAGGTTCATCCTTTTCTATGAAGAACTCATTCGTTGTTACAACCCTTGATGATGACTTCTTATTTGTTTGTACCACTCAGGTGCCTTAGTATCTTGAGTCTATATCACATTAGGTTTTTAGTTTATCACAGGAAGAATCATTCCATGTCTCCTTGTATCCTGCCAGCATGCCGCTTTCACAACAAAGGTGCTAAATAAATATTTGATAATGATCATAGTGATCATAATGACCAATAATAAGTGACTTACTATTAAGGGTTCAGATCATTTGCTTATAGAAAATCCCCCAAATACTTCAACCACATGTTTTCTAGCAGGAGAGTGCTTTGGGAGCAGCAGCTTTGTCACTGTGTTCTTTGGTATGGGCCTTCCTCCCAGACCCCTGCAGCATGCTTTAGCTCGGACCCAGGCATAGCCTTCTCTATATTTTATTGCTTTAGTTTTTCTGGAAGCCAGGGGATTTGGAGGAAGATCAAATGTTTTTTAAAAAAGGGGCGCCTGGGTGGCTCAATCAGTTAAGTGTCTGCCTTCGGCTCAGGTTATGATCCCAGGGTCCTGGGATCGAGCCTGGCATCGGGCTCCCTGGTGGGCAGGAAGCCTGCTTCTCCCTCTCCCACTCCCCCTGCTGTGTTCCCGCTCTTGCTGTGTCTCTCTCTGTCAAATAAATAAATAAAATCTTAAAAAGAAAAAAAAAGAATAGACATTGTAGACATTTGAGGTCGCTGTAATCTAATGGGATAATCTATACACACCACTGAAAATATATAAGAATGTAGAATATAGAAATACAGATGTACTATATCTTGGGGCGCCTGAGTGGCTCAGTGGGTTAAGTGTCTGACTTCGGCTCAGGTCATGATCTCAGGGTCCTGGGATCCAGCCCTGGTCGGACTCCCTGCTCAGCGGGGAGCCTGCTTCTCCCTCTGCCTCTGCCTTTCCTGCTTGTGCTCGCTCTCAAATAAATAAATAAATAACCTTTAAAAAATGTACTATGTCATACATATACAACTGTATCTCTCTCTCTATACTCAGAGGCAGGACTAGTCAAAGAAGGAGAGAGGAGGAGGAGTGGAAGGAAAGCAGGAAGAGAGGGCAAGATGAACATGGCTACTAAGAGGGAGAGATGGTGCTAAGTGAGGCTTTGGGGTGAGTGTGTATGACTTCGTGTGGTATATGGAGCCAACTGGCTTCCTGGAATGGAGCTTATGCTCAGGAGGTTAAGAAGCTGGTTGAGTAAGGGGGAAAAGTCAGCTGAAAGGGGGCCTTAAGGCTCAGTATGAATAATGGACAGTTTCTGAGAACATCATAAGCATTATACATAACTTACCTGTATTCAAAACAGTGCTTGAGGAAGATGAACTGTGCTATGCTAATATTAGCTAGCTAATATTTGGTGAACACTGACTGTGGGTCAGGTTCATATACGTAAAGGCTTCACATACTAGCCCATTTCATCACAACCACCCTATGAAGGAGGCACTGCTACCTCTATTGTACGGGCAAGGAAAGGGACGCAATGATCTGTTAAAGTGGCATATTTCCCCAAAGTCACTGCTTCTGAGTAGCAGAACTGGAGTATGAACGTGGGCAGTCCAACTCAAAAACTGGTGTTCCTACCCATTATGTCACATGGCCTTCTCTTTCCACAGAGCTGTTTATCTACACAACAGCCAGCCAGGAGAGTCCTCAGGAGTTCGTGGTAGTATGAAGCATGTAGTGAGCTTGCACCGTGGCTGCAGAAAAGCAACGAAGGGATGAAACGAAAAAAATTCCCAGTGGAGAACCATTTTTTTAAAGATTTTATTTATTTATATGAGAGAAAGAAAGAGAAAGAGAGCGGGAGAGCACTAGTATGAGCGGGGGGGGGGGAGGGGCAAAGGGAGAGGGAGAAGCAAACTCCCTGTGGAGCGTGGAGCCCAGTATGGGACTCTGAGATCAGGACCGGAGCCAAAATCAGATGCTTAACCAACTGAGCCATCCAGTCGCCCCTCATTTTTTTCTTTTTAAGTAGGCTCCACGCCCAGCATGGGGCTTGAACTCACGATCCTGAGATCAAGAGTCGGGTGCCCTACCTTCTGAGCCAGGGAGGTGCCCCCTCCATTGGAGAGTCAATTAGACTAGCTAGGTAGATCTGAAAAATGGAGAAGAGAGAGATTAGAGAGGTAAGGATGATGTTTGTGTTTATATGATTTCATTCCAAAAATATTTATTGAGACTTCCTATGTGCCAGGGACTGTGCTGGGGAAGAAACAGTGAACCAAATAGGCAAAGTCCTGGCACTTACGGAGCAAGATTGTGTTATTAGTAAAAAATCAGTTATTTATGTATAGACCATGTCTAGAAGGAAATACAACAAAGTGGTAACACTAGTTGTTCAGGAGGGGAACAAGATGGAAGCAGGGGCACGTATAAAAGGGGAATTTCAGTTTTATGCCTATTGAAATTTAACACATTATGTGTTATCTATTTAAAAGTCATTTTTTACGGCGTGCCTGGGTGGCTCAGTCGTTCAGCGTCTGGCTTTGGCTCGGGTCACGATCCCAGCGTCCTGGGATCGAGCCCTACGTTGCGCTTCCTGCTCTGCAGAAAGCCTGCTTCTCCCTCTCCCACTCCCCCTGCTTGTGTTCCCTCTCTCGCTGTGTCTCTCTCTCTGTCAGATAAATAAAATCTTAAAAAAAAAAGTCATTTTTAAAAAGATTTTATTTATTTAATTGAGATAGAGCAAGAGTGAGAGAGAGAGAACATGAGCCCAGGGCGGGAAGGGGCAGAGGCAGAGGGAGAAGCAGGCTCCCCACTGAGCAGGGAGCCCACCATGGGGCTGGATCCCAGGACCCTGGGATCATGACCTGAGCCAAAGGCAGACACTTAACCAACTGAGCCACCCAGGCGCTCCGTCATTATTATTTTTTTTAAATTGAGGTAGTAAGACTGTGTGCTATGGGGGGCGCGTGGGTGGCTCAGTCGTTAAGCATCTGCCTTCGGCTCAGGTCATGATCCCAGGGTCCTGGGATCGAGTCCCACATCGGGCTCCCTATTCAGTGGGAAGCCTGCTTCTCCCTCTCCCACTCCCCCTGCTTGTGTTCCCTCTCTTGCTGTCTCTCTCTGTCAAATAAATAAATAAAATGTTAAAAAAAAAAGAAAGACTGTGTGCTATGTACTAAGACATATATATGTAAGTGTGTATGTGTGTATGTTTGCCTGTATATGCATAGACTTTCCGGCAGTTCATACAAGAAACTGGCAAAACTGGATGTTTCTGGGGCGGACACTGGGTAGGTAGGGAATATAAGTAGGAGAGTGAATTCACTCTATGCTCTTTTTACAATTTGCATTTTTAATAAATTCAGTTATTGATTATATACAAGTATTTTTAAAAATATTTATTTATTTATTTGAAAGAGAGAGAGAAAAAGAAAGAACGTGTGAGCATGGCGGGGAGGAGCAGAGGAAGAGGGAGAGAGAAACCCAAGCAGACTCCTCACTGAGCAAGGAGCCCTACACACAGTGCTCGATCTCACCACCCTGAGATCATGACCTGAGCTGAAACCGAGAGTTGGAGGCTTACCTGACTTCACCAGCCAGGAGCCCCGATTATACACAAGTTTTAATTAAAAACTCAGTTTTGGGGCGCCTGGGTGGCTCAGATGGTTAAGTGTCTGCCTTCGGCTCAGGTCATGATCCCGGAATCCTGGGATCATGTCCCGCGTAGGGCTCCCTGCTCAGCGAGGAGCCTGCTTCTCCCTCTGCCTCTGCCTCTCTCTCTCTGTCTCTCATGAATTAAAAAAAAAAAAAAAGAAAAGAAAAAATCTTAAAAAAAAAAAGAAAACTCAGGTTGTCTGGCTGGCTGTGTCGATAGAGCACGTGACTCTCAATCTCAGGGTCCTGAATTCAAGCCCCATATTGGACGTGGAGCCCACGTTAAAAATAAATAAATAAAAATTTAAAAATAAAAATTGGGTTTTGAAAATAGAGCCCTAGGGAATATAGGTTTTATATAGAAAGAAAATCGCCTGAGTTTCTTTTCTTACAAAATTTTTTTGGAATATAGCTGACACACAATGTTACATTAGTTTCAGCTGTGCAACATAGTGACTCAATATCCCTAGACATTATGCTCTGCTCACAAGTGTAGCTGCCATCTGTCCCCACACAACACGATTACAGTATCATTCACTACATTCCCTACGCGGTGCCTTTTACTCCCATGACTTACTCATTCCATACCCAGAAGCCTGTGTCTCCCACTCCTCTTCCCCAATTTTGCCCATCCCTCCACCCCTAAAAATCACACAAGTTTTTATTATGTTTTATATACTAGTGTGCTTTCTCCGAGTTGTAACTTCTTTTTTTTTTTTTAAAGATTTTATTTATTTATTTGAGAGAGAGAATGAGATAGAGAGAGAGCATGAGAGGGGGGAGGGTCAGAGGGAGAAGCAGACTCCCTGCTGAGCAGGGAGCCCGATGCGGGACTCGATCCTGGGACTCCAGGATCATGACCTGAGCCGAAGGCAGTTGCTTAACCAACTGAGCCACCCAGGCGCCCCGAGTTGTAACTTCTTAAAGATTTTATTTATTTATTTGTTTGTTTGTTTGTTCAGAGACAGTAGGGGGAGAGGCAAAGGGAAAGGGCGAGAGAATCTTAAGCAGGCCCTAAACAGGCTCTATATCCTGTGCAGAGCTGACATCAGGCTCCATCTCACGACCCTGACATCATGACCTGAGCTGAAAGCAAGAGTCCGCCGCTTAACTGACTGAGCCGCCCAGGTGCCCCTCCAAGTTGTAACTTTTACCAAATTTCACATTCAAAGAAAAAATATGCATATATGTGCACACATACAATCTAGGGGAACCCCCTCCTCCCTCCCCCAAAAAGTTGGTGTTTGTGAAAATAAGAGAATTGAAATGTTTTGGCCTTTGGCGGATGTGAGAAAAACTCCTCAGCTATCAAAATTCTCTAGATAAGCTTTCAAAAACGCCTAAGGCAGTTTCACTCCATACAATAGACACACTGTTGAAACAGGTTCAGCTGGTGGCCACCCTCCACCCATAGCCTTCAGGGATTTTGTGCTTTCTTACAGAACTAACTAACCCTGACATGATAGCTCATCCTGGACTTTAAATCTGAATTGATCCACTCAGTCTTCACCAAAATCTGGATCATGAAACCCCTTAATCTTTCACAGAAGTAGGATGCTCAATTTGGTGAAATCATGATTAGAAAATTTAGTTTTGTTGCAGGTGTCCCATTACATTGCTTTCTGCTAAGTGACAATAATCCTAATATTGATGAAAGTCAGGTTACTTCTGTCAGTTTTGTTCCTTCCTGGGATATTTATTAAATGGCTACTATGTGTCACACATATAGTTCTAGATCCTTGGTACATTAGCTATCTCTTACAAGGTAACTAATTACCCCCAAATTTAGTAGTTTAAAACAGTAAACTTTCAGGTGCCTGGGTGATTCAGTCGTTAAGCGTCTGCCCTCCGCTCAGGTCATGATCCCGGGGTCCTGGGATCAAGCCCCGCATTGGGCTCCCTGCTCGGCGGGAAGCCCGCTTCTCCCTCTCCCACTCCCCCTGCTTGTGTTCCCTCTCTCGCTGTGTCTCTCTCTGTCAAGTAAATAAATAAAATCTTAAAAAACACACACAAAAAAACCAGTAAACTTTCTCTCACAATTTAAATAAACTTGAAATTTGGGAGCACCTTAACTGGTTCTGGGTTAGGGTGTCATGAGGTTGCAGAAAAGATGTTGGCCAGGAGCAGTCATCCAAAGGCTTTATGGGTCTAGAGGTTTTCTTTCCAAGATGACATGTAAAACCTTTCTTTTGAAGTCACACTTGATAATTTCCATACCATCCCATTGGCTACTTAAGTGATCTCTATCAATGTGAGAACCATCAGGGGCCATCTTGGAAGCTGGCCTCCACACTTGGGAATAAAGAAATAAAACAGACACATTATCTCTGCCCTCAAAGCTTACATTCTAGTGGAAGCATCTGGACAATAAACATGATAAATTACTTAGTATCTAATGGAAAAAATGAATAAGATTTAAGGAACAGGGGTGCCTGGCTGGCTCAGTTGGTAGAGCATGTGACTCTTGATCTTGGGGTTGTTAAGTTCAAGCCCCATGTTGGGTGTAAAGATTACTTAAAAATAAAATCTTAAAAAAGAAAAACGATTAAGGAACATTAAGATTGCTTTGGGGTCAGGTTCCAATTTAAAATAGGATGTTCAGGGGGCACCTGGGTGGCTCAGTCAGTTAAGCATCTGCCTTCAGCTCAGGTCATGATCCCAGGGTCCTGGGATTGAGACCCGTGTCAGGCTCCTCGCTCAGCTGGGAGCCTGCTTTTCCCTCTGCCTCGCCTCGCCCCCCCGCGTCCCCCCCGCCCTGTCGCTTGTGCGCGCTAAATAAATAAATCTTTTTTAAAAATTAAAATAAAATAAAATAGGATGTTCAGGGGCACCTGGCTGGCTCAGTCGGTAGATAATTTGACACTTGATCTTGGGATCATGAGTTTGAGCCTCATGTCAGGGGTAGAGATTACTTAAAACTAAAATGAAATGAAATTTAAAAAATAGGGAGTTGTTGGGGCACCTGGGTGGCTCAGTCATTGAGCGTCTGCCTTCGGCTCAGGTCATGATCCTGGGTTCCTGGGATCGAACCCCGCATCGGGCTCCCTGCTTGGCCAGGAGCCTGCTTCTCCCTCTCCTGCTCCCCCTGCTTGTATTCCCTCTCTAGCTGTCTCTCTCTCTGTGTCTAATAAATAAATAAATAAAATCTTAAAAAAAAAAAAAAATAGGGTGCTCCTGATAGGTCTTATTGGGATATTTAAACAAAAACTTTGGTTGGTGAGGGACTGACCTATGTAGGTATCTAAAGGAAGAGCATTCCAGGGCACAGTTGGTGCAAAGATTCTGAGACAGAATCATGCCTGGTATGTTCTAGAAAAATCGAGGAGTTAATGTTCCTGGAAGGGGTGAGCAAGGGGAAAGTAGATGAGGTCAGAGAGGAGGAAAGGGGAGGCGCCTGGGTGGTGCAGTCAGTTGAGCCTCTGACTCTTGGTTTCTTTTTTTTTTTTTTTTAAGATTTTATTTATTTATTTGACAGAGAGAGACACAGAGAGAGAGGGAACACAAGCAGGGGAAGTGGGAGAGGGAGAAGCAGGCCTCCTGAGGAGCAGGGAGCCCGATGTGGGGCTCGATCCCAGGACCCTGGGATCATGACCTGAGCCGAAGGCAGACGCTTAACGACTGAGCCACCCAGGGGCCCTGGTTCCTTTTTTTATTTTTTTATTTTTTTTTATTTTTTTATTTTTTCAAAGATTTTATTTGACAGCGAGAGACATAGAGAGGGAACACAAGCAGGGGGAGTGGGAGAGGGAGAAGCAGGCTTCCTGCTGAGCAGGGAGCCCGATGCGGGGCTCGATCCCAGGACCCTGGGATCATGACCTGAGCCGAAGGCAGACGCCTAACGACTGAGCCACCCAGGCGCCCCCCGGTTCCTTTTTTTAAAAAAAATATTTTTAAATTTAAATTCAATGAACTAACATATAATGTATTATTAGTTTCAGAGGTACAGGTCAGTGATTCATCAGTCTTATATAACACCCAGTGCTCATTACATCACTGCCCTCCTAAATGTCCATCACCCAGTTACCCCATCCTCTCACCCCTCTCCCCTCCAGCAACCCTGTTTGTTTTCTATGATTAAGAGTCTCTTATGGTTTGTCTCCCTCTCTGATTTCATCTTTTTAAATTTTTCCCTCTCTTCCCCTATGATCCTGTTGTTTCTTAAATTCCACATATGAAATTATATAATTGTCTTTCTCTGATTGACTTATTTTGATTAGCGTAATTCCCTCAAGTTCCATCCACATCCTTGCAAATGGCAAGATTTCTTTTTTTTTTTTGATGGCTGAGTAGTCATTGCATTGTATATATGTGTGTGTATATATATATATATATATACTCTATATATATACAGCACATCTTCTTTATCCATTCATCTGTCAATAGACATCTGGGCTCTTTCCATAGTTTGGCTATTATGGACATTGCTGCTATAAACATTGGGGTGCAGGTGCCCCTTCGGATCACTACATTTGTATCTTTGGGGTAAATCCCTAGTGGTGCAGTTGCTGGATTGTGGGATAGCTCTATTTTCAACGTCTTTCTTTTTTTTTTTAAGATTTTATTTATTTGTCAGAGAGAGAGCATGAGCAGGGCAGAGGGAGAAGGACAAGCAGACTCCTGGCTTAGCAGAGAGCCCTACGCGGGGCTTGATCCCAGGACTCCAGGATCATGACCGGAGCCCAAGGCAGATGTTTAACTGACTGAGCCACCCAGGTGTCCCTATTTTCAACTTCTTGAGGAACCTCCATACTGTTTTCTAGAATGGCTGCACCAGCTTGCATTCCCACTAACAGTAAGAGGGTTTCTTTGCACCCTCTTTCTCTGCATCCTTGACAACATCTGTCGTTTCCTGACTTGTTAATTTTAGCCATTCTGACTGGTGTGAGGTGGTATCTCATTGTGGTTTTTTTTTTTTTTTTAAAGATTTTATTTATTTGACAGAGAGAGACACAGCGAGAGAGGGAACATAAGCAGGGGGAGTGGGAGAGGAAGAAGCAGGCTCCCCACCGAGCAGGAAGCCCGATGCAGGGCTTGATCCCAGGACCCTGGGATCATGACCTGAGCCGAAGGCAGCTGCTTCACCAACTAAGCCAACCAGGTGCCCCTAAAATTTTTTTTCTTTTATTTTTTTATATATATATTTTTTAAGATTTTATTTATTTATTTGACCGAGAGAGAGAGAGAGCACAAGCAGGGAGAGCGGCAGGCAGAGGGAGAGGGAGAAGCAGACTCCCCACTGAGGAGGGAGCCCAATGTGGGGCTCGATCCCAGGACCCTGGGATCATGACCTGAGCCGAAGGCAGACGTTCAACGACTGAGCCACCCAGGCGCCCCTCATTGTGGTTTTGATTTTGTATTTCCCCGATGCTGAGTGATGTTGAGCACTTTTTCATGTGTCTGTTGCCCATTTGGATGTCTTCTGCCCATTTCTTGACTGTATTATTTGTCCTTTGGGTGTTGAGTTTGGTTAAGTTCTTTATCTAGATTTTGGATACTAGCCCTTTATCTGATAAGACATTTGCAAATATCTTCTCCCATTCTGTTGGTTGTCTTTTGGTTTTGTTGACTGTTTCCTTTGCTGTCCAAAAGCTTTTTATCTTGATGAAGTCCCAGTAGTTCATTTTTGCCTTTGTTTTCTTCGCCTTTGGAGACGTGTCTAGCAAGAAGTTGCTGCCTGTGTCCTCTACTGACTCTTGGTTTCGGCTCACATATGATCTGGGGTGATGAGATAGAGCCCTGTGTCTGACTCTGCCTTCAGCACAGTCTGCCTGAGTTTCTCTCTCCCTCAGCCCCTCCCCCACTCTCTCTCTAGAATGAATCTTTTTTA
This sequence comes from Halichoerus grypus, assembly GCF_964656455.1. Classification (NCBI taxonomy): domain Eukaryota; kingdom Metazoa; phylum Chordata; class Mammalia; order Carnivora; family Phocidae; genus Halichoerus; species Halichoerus grypus. The sequence continues at coordinate 49,876,777 of NC_135720.1, forward strand.
AAAAGATTTTGAGAGAGCACAAGCGGGGGAGGGGAGGGGCAGAGGGAGAAGTGGACTCCCCACTGAGGAGGGAGCGTGACACGGGGCTTGATCTTAGGACCCCAGTATCATGGCCCGAGCCAAAGGCACTTAACCGACTGAGCCACCCAGGCGTCCCATGAATAAATCTTAAAAAAAAAAAAAAAAGAAGAGAAGAAAGGGGACAGATAGACCTTAAAAGGCCCTATAAACTACTGTAATAACTTTGGCTTGAAATGGAGTGAAATGGGTAAGTATTGGAAGATTCTGAGCAGAGGGTTTTCTCATTCCCTCTGTCTTAGGCTTCTGCTCAGTAAATATTTGTGGATTGATTTCAGTGGGAGCCATGTGAAGATGCCGACTTAAGAGTTTTATCCTAATAGTAAGAACTGTCGGGTGGCCCCAGGGCAGCCAGAGGGGACGATGTTTTGAGGCAGAACCTTCAGACTTTTCCACATAGCTAAAAACAATTTAGAAATACCACCAAGATAATTCACATACTTTCCTAAAAAACATTTAGTAGTGATTTAATGAATCTTGACAAGCTTTGGGCAGCAAGATTCTCTTCACCATTGCCTCCCATACTTAAGAACAGGCCTTCAGTCCCACTGTCTCATTCTAAAGACTTCCTTTGGATTACTGATAAAACTTGATAGCTTTTTAATTATGACCAATTAATAGTACATCACAAATATAGTACCATTTAGTGACAATGTATTGTTTATTTTTTTAATATATTTTTTAAAGATTTTATTTGACAGAGAGCTCAAGCAGGGGGGAGCGGCTGAGGGAGAAGCAGGCTCCCTGCTGAGCAGGGAGACCCATGCAGGGCTCGATCCCAGCACCCTGGGATCATGACCTGAGCCGAAGGCAGATGCTTGACTGAGCCACCCAGGCGCCCCTGTAGTGTTTTTTTTTAAAAAAGATTTTATTTTAGAGAGAACGCATGTGGGAACAGGTGGAGGGGTAGAGGGAGAGGGAGAGAATTTCAGGCCGACTTTGAGCAGTACCCAATGCGGGCTTGAACTCTCGGCCCTGAGATCATGACCTGAGTGGAAATCCAGTTGGTCTCTAAACCGACTGAGCCAACCAGGCGCCCCAACAATGTAGTGTTTTTAAAAGGAGAATCAACGTTAAGGGATGCCTGACTGGCTCAGTCGGCAAAGCATCAGATTCTTGAACTCAGGATTGTGAGTTAAGGCCCACATTGGGTGGGGAGCCTACTTTAAAAAAATGAATCTGAACTCTTTCTGTGAAACCTTGGGCAAAGTTACTTTAAACAAGACATTTCTGCCTCCGGTATTTGGGAGCCTGCTTCAGTCATAAAGTTCCATTACTAAACTCCCCCAAGGACAGGAATATTATCTTAACTGATAAAGACAGGATCATTTCATGTATGCAAAAAGGGGGAGGGGAGGCCTGATAAAATACATTACCCATTCCTGAGAAAATGAGCAAACTATAAACAGGAGACTATGTAAAAGGTATCTATACATAGAAACCAACAGCAAACATTCCTGATGGAATATGCAATGCTTCCTTCCTAAAACTGAATCAAGTAGATGACTTTAATAGGAGACAAGGGTAAGACTCAGGCAAGCAAAGCCCTTGTTGAGCAAAAGGAAAGGATGTACTCTCAGATGCCAACTTGCACTACCCTGAAGATACCTACCTGAATTTTGCTCCCTAGGTGTCTTAAACTCCCTTAGCCACAGCCTGCTCTTACCACCTATATTCAACAGGTATTAGAGGTCCTAACCAGTGCATTAATAAAGAACTCAGCAAGGTCCTATATAAAGGCTTTAAAAATTACTGTAAATTACCTATAAATTAGCAATTAGAAAGAAAATTCAATTGACACTAGCACCAAGGAACCTAAAATACTTGAGTTCATCAAAATCATACAGAACATCACACAAAACATTTCTGAGAAAAATTATAATGGATTCTACCCAATCCTAACAATCAGGCTCATTATTATTTTTTAAAAAGATGTGAGGGGGGAGGGGCAGCACGACACGGAGAAACTCCAGCAGACTCCACACTCAACTTGACCAACTTGATCCTGACCAGAGCCAAAACCAAGAGTCAGACGCTCAATAGACTGTGCCACCCAGGTGCCCCAGGCTCTTTAAAAATAGAAATTGAAGGGCAGCTGGCTGGCTCAGGTGGGACTCATGATCTCGGGGTTGTGAGTTCAAAGCCCACTTGGGTGTAGAACTTAAAACGAGAGAGAGACAGGCTTGTTTTAACATTTACACAAATACAGGTAACCATGAAATATAAGTCAGTCAGGAACCAGTCAAATGAATTTAAAAGGTGCCAAAAGTAATTCAATGGAGATAGTACAAATGGTGCCAAAGTAACGGCACAGTCACATGGGTAAAAACAAACTTCAGACCCTACCTCACACCACACATAGAAATCTAAGGTGGATGACAGATGTGAAAGCCAAAAATTACGAAGCTTTCAAAAGAAAACAGTACCACCACCACCACCACAATGTGAGGTTAAGTAAATTTACTGACAGAAAAAGATCCATTGAGAATGTTAGTAAATCAAGACTTGAGATTAACAACTTCTACTCATCAAGTCGTATTAGGAAAATGAAGAGAAAATACTAGATAGAAAACATTTGCAAAACACTAAACAAGGAACTTGTATGCAAAATAAAGAGCCAACCTAACTTAAATGTATCACTTTCAAAGAACTAATGGTGAATAGTAATGGTGGATAAAGACAGAACATGTTCAGTACTCAGAGAAACAGATTAACACAAGATACCACTACACATCCAGAAGCCACAAAAACACTTGTATGCAAATATTCATAGCAGCTTTATTCATGTTTTCAAAAAATCAGAAACCAATAAACAGAGTGGATAAACTATAGTATATTCATGCACAATGGTTCCTACTTGGCAAAAGGAATACATGGCGCAACCTCTCAAAAACTTTGTATCAAATGAAAAGCACTTTGAGTATATACCTCATGATTAAATTAGTATAAGGTTCCAGTGGGGCAGGGTCCCCAGTGGGACCCTATGCTGTGGTGAAAAAAATTGGCGAAGTAGTCAGCTTGGGGGTGGAAGTAGATTGCTGAGTTGCCTAATTAGGGCTAAATGAACCTTTTGTCCCAATATGGCTGTGGGCTAAAAGTGTGTTCACTTTTGAGAAGTATAGTTAAGATTTGCATTTTATAAATCTTCCCTAAAAAGATGTGTAGTAGGTATGTACCAGAGCAGAACGGAGGATAGTTTAAGGTAGGATATGAAGATTCAATGTAATATTTTGTTTTACTTTGTGTATTTGAAGATTCTCCAAGTAAAATGTTTAATTACAAATCTCATCTATTTTCTGGGGTCCTAGCTAATCCCTGCAGAAAGCTGTTACAAAGTCTCTCAAGGTAGAAGGGATGGAATCCAAAGAACAGTTTCCATTTTAACAGGAATAAAGGGGGGGGGGGGGAGAAGAAAACATCAAGTTTGAAGATGGGGAGTCAGGAATTGGTGAGTTATTTGGCTAGGAAAATGAGCCACACCTGCAACTTGTGTGTCTGAATCTCCATCACTTAACCTGTTCCTGTAAAAGAACCTGGTGTTGATGGTATTATGTTGTCAATATTTTACTTTTCTAGGATCCATCCTTTTTTCACTCATGTCTTAGAAAAAAATATTCTTTAATATGCTTTTCCTGAGAAAGGTATGAATATACATTTTTGTAAGATTCCAATTTTCAGATTACTGTAGACATGAGACTGAAGAACTGAAATTTTGTCAAATAAATGACCATGAGACATGTACCTAACATGGCAAAAATGATCAAGGTTATAACTGTTCTATTAACAGAAATAACAGTGAATGAAATAAAGGATGTTTACAACTTGTTCCTCCTCACACCACCAGTATGAGCCTATTCCACAATAAAGGCTGGAACATTTTACCTTCAAATCCAAACTCACAAACGCACTTTTTCTTACTACTTACCTTTCCTACTCTTTGATATCCAGGATACATATATAACCCAGCTATTTCTTTTAAGCTTCAGTTATGAAGCCACTAACAAAAAATGCTTAAATCTGAGTATAAATTATTCTCCCAGGAGCTTAAAGATGTCTTCATGATTATTCTCCAAAATGTTAGGAAATAACCAAATATAAATTTCCTCAAATCACAAAAATTTGTAGATACATTTTTTAAATAGTACACATGAACAAATACTAGACATCAACAGAAAACTTTCTGAATGTCACTGGACAATGAATTAAGCAAACTTTTATTGAAGCTTAAATTGTGGTACAGAAATACATTTCAACTGATTTAAGTCCAACACCATGAAGAGAGAAATAATGGCACCAAAATTTTCCCTCCTCTATCATACACACTAGGATTAATTTCCAATTACTATTGAATCTATAGTTTTAATTTTTCTAGGCTTTATTCCATACAAATTTGTGTTTTTCAGTATTAGATAGAAATCTTTATCTATTAGGAAAAAAAAAATCAGACCTCAAGCCAACAAATGTCATCAAATCTACTGGGACACTGTTCAAGAACAAAATCCACTTTGAGCATTGGTCCTCAGAACAGTACCGAAACATTAGGTACTGTGTGCTAATTACAGAATCTAACTGATCCACTGACTGAAAGTTTCTTCAATGAAACTTCGAATCAACATGCTTAAAATAAAAGTCAAAATTTGTGTTCCAACCACTTGATTTCAAACCAAGTAGATTTTATGTTTAGAAACACTAAAAAAAAGTGTTTCATTTATAAATACGGAAGGAACAAAAACATCACTGCATCAATCCAGAAAGAATCAAAAAAATTTTGTGAGGACAAGAATATAAAAAATTTAGTCAACTCTGCTGTTTTCTCAGCTGCTTAATCTCATATTTGCAAATATGGCTAAAAGATGCCAACTCCTCAAAGCCTGTATTTCTAGTCATTTCCCACTGACCAGTTTGGAATTTTGTCTTATGGACAGCATTCTGCTTCATTGTGTATGTCTGAATAACTTGAACAGTTCTCATTCTGGGAAGTTTCAGTTGATGCTATGAAATCATGGTGAAAGGAACACCAGGAAGAGAAACAGTTCAAGTCAGAACACTATCATAATGCATTACAAAGTCAAAGAACTTTAAGTCACAAGATGACAAAGACAAGACTCCATTTTCAACCAAAGTTTACGGTGTATTATGAATGAAAATGATTGGAGATAGCTGCTAAAGTAAAAGTTAAGGTGAATCATCTGAGCTGACTTATTAAATCCTGTAAATACCTTTATCTTAATTTCCTTGCTAATAAACTTAAGTGATAAAAATTTTTATATAACTACTTAGCAAATTACTAAAGCCATGGTACTCAGTGAGAAGCTAATCTCATTTAATGGGAACACAGAATGGCATAGTTTCTGCAACAGTTCTGCCAAGTATACCCTAATATAAATGTGTCTTCCTTGCTAATCAACAACAGGTTTATTTTTGTCACTATCTCCCAAAAGAGCCCATGTCAATATAAAAGGAGGCCAAACTCCCTTGACCTTAAAAAGAAAATTAAGCCCAGGGTCCACTCTCCCTTCCCCCTCCCGGGTATAAGATTAGTATAAACCCACAGTGTAACAGTGTATTGCTTTATTGAGGGGAGGTTGGGAGGCAAGACACCATGGTGAGGAACAAAATCAATGAAAGGAAGTACAGTTACAGGAAGCAATAATGTTTTTAAAAAAGTAATACACAAAATGGATAACTGCAATCATTTTCTTAAGAGGACTTGACTCGTGGAAGATAAACTTTAATTGCTGTTGCAAAAAACATCTGTATGAAGTAGAAACTGGTTTCAGTAATATTAGTAGAGAATATGTTCTAGAAAGTGGAGGTAACTGGATGTAAAATCCTGGCAGCAATTTAATAGAACAGTCCCAGATGATTAGGCTGAGGCCAACACCTAATGAGGACGAAAGCCTTGTCTGTGGGGAATTTTGGATGATACCTGGAGAAATATTACACTGTGCGTAAACCAAATTGAATTGTTTTCACAAGTGTTGTAAAGTTTCATATAGTAAAAGGTTTTTTCTACATGCACTTCAATTTCACAGCAAGAGTGGCATAGGATACCTAAACACAGAAGAGAGCATTCATGCAAGATATCTAACTCCTTGATATAATAATGCATACAATTCAAAATGATTACACTATCATTACATCTAGGGCTTTCTGCAGCTACAAGGTGGTGGTTATGGAAAGCATGGCCCCCGATATCAATATCTAAAAAGCAGCCACCACCTCCTTCTATGTGTGTTCTCTTTTTGCGTTTTTTCTTCATTTTTATTAATCAACTCTGCTGTTGTTGCTGCTTCTTAGCAAAACTGGTAAAAACAAAATTGTAATCATTGAACATAGCGCTCTGGCAATCAAGACGTTTAAAGCCTTCAATCTTCTGGGGTGAAGAAAGCACTGTGCGACATTTAGAACTCTGGGGAAAAAATTTAAATAAAGCATTAGTGTTTCAAATCTGAAAAAGTATTTTCAAACAAAACAGTCACTTAAAAGTATTTAAGACTACTATCTGAAGAAACTGTGGCATTTGAATATTTTAGCTGTCTCACGGGTAGATGGAGTAAGACATCCTATGTTGTCCCCCCAGCTGCCCATCTGTCCAAAGGGAAAGGAAGACAGAAGGAACCCATCACTTGGGGTAGATATAAAGCAACGACCAAGTCTAATCAAAGATATAAAGCATCTCCTCTACCAGTAACCTTAACAGTAGTACTTCTAGATATCTGATATTTGCCGTCTTAGAATACATTTTATGACATGACTCACTATCCTTATTTCCTGTAAGATTTTATTGCCAATAATAAAACAAATTACCTGATTTACAAACAGGGTGGTCACAAATTTTCCTGGCTTGAAGACTTCCACAACTTTCCTGATCAGGTCATCATAGGAGGTCTGACTTAAGTTTGTTTCAAAGCTAACATAAGAAAATTCTGGTTCTGGAGTGATGTGAATAGTCCAATAAGTTCCCTTAAAGAAATAGGTTTATGTCAGTAATGGAATGGGTACACTTCAATATTTAGTAATTGTTAAGCAAAATATCACTTACATCCGATTTCATTCCATTCATCGAATACCCACAAGGATTGAAAAGTGTGGCATCAATGACAGAACCTGGTATCAGGTCACGAATTCCACTCTCCTGGGAAAAGGAAAGACTGAATTACATACAAATTTGAAAAATAAACTGAGAATGAGTTAAAATATTTAGTTCTCAAGAATAATCCAGAATCATTCTTGAAACCGCTTACACGAGTGACATCCTTTGCAGTAACACCATCTTTCATGTAGAACTGGTCCATAACTGCTGGGTCAAGCTCACTCATCAGAATTTCCAGGGTTTGATCTGGCTGACTGATTACCCGAGTCTCTGGGAAATCCAAAGTATATAAGTACCTATATAAAAGTAAAAAGTAGTTTCTAAAAATGACAAATGGCAATTTAAAATAAATCCTATAAAGACCAAAAAAAAAAAAAATCCATAAAACTGTGTCCAACATACCAACAGTCAGAATTCATACGTCCCATACAATATGCTGCTCCATCTGTTGAGGGAGGAGAGAATGTAAAGTAAATTTAACACCTCCATTTGGTAGCTTTGCCCCCACCCTTCTAATGGTTAGGGTGTTAGTGCTTGCCTCCTATCAGAAATGTTATTGGTGAAGGGAAGTGAGTTCACAAGTAGGCAGGATGCCCTCCGTCATCCCTTAAATATTTTACTAAAAATATTTTATTGTCATTTAGAGATATACTTCAACTAGTGAGTTACTCTGAGAGCTGAGAAAACCATGGCTCACTCTCCCCTAAAACTCCATTAAGGAATGGAATTTGATCACCCATTTATCTACATTCCCAAGTCAGTACAAGTCATTTTATGTAATACATTCTTTCCATATTTTTGTTCCAAAGCCTCACTCAACACAGTAAATTAACTGGGAGATATTTACACCAAATTATACTCAGCACTGCTACAGCCTGGAATAATTTCATATTAGTAGATAAGAACAGGATAAAAAATCGGACTTTCTTGTCAAATCATGCCTGGAGTGTTTTTGTGCCAAGTTAGTAAAATCATCCTAGGTTTTCAGCCACATCTATGATATAAGGGTGTTAGATTAGATAACCTTTAGTTCCCTGACCTTGAAACTCAAAAAGGAAAGTCTATAAATAAAAGCTTAGTAAATGGAAGAAAATCTTGCCAATTTGTTTGAAGTGACATTATGATCTGTGTTTCTCATTTTTAAGCCAGCTCAATTCCTGAATAGAAGAATGCCAGTCCAGAGTTTCATAACATGGACCAAGATCTTAGCATGGGTATATGAAGGACCATGCATTTTTCTGGATGAAGGAACAACCACTAAGTTAGATATAAATTAGAGCAACTGGCTAAACAAAGATGATCTCTCCCTCTAGCAAGTGATCAATTCATTTTCTTTTCCCATCTTTTCAACAGCATTGACCTGATGTGCATGCACACTCTAAAATTTGTCATCAACTTTACTGATATTTTTATTTTAACTATATAATGCATATTTGCATTCAAATGCTTTCACATATATAAAAAGATCTCTGAAAGGACAGACCTTCTAAGGAAATGGGTTTCAACTCTATTTAAACTTACTTGGGAAAATTGCATTAAGAAACTCTATTTCTTCCTGGAAATTCCGGTGTGGGTACCCTTGGTGAGAAGGCTTCATGAAATTCTTACGAGAATAAAAGAAGCTCTGAAAAAGACAGATAACTTTATACGTAGGATTCTATCACTTTTCATAGTCAACTATTTTCTGGATATGTATATCAAAATCAAATCTATAAATATTTTCTCCAATGCAATTTAACATGTTTTCTCTTTAATGTTTAAAATGTAAGCGGTCTTTTGCTGGCCAATAAAAAAATGAAGGCCACTGTGTCAGAGCAAGATTCCAGACCAATATGCACGAGATAGTGTTACACAGAGCAACTTTAAGTTGTGGAGAAGAATCTCAAGAAAGTCTTAAAAATGCAGATCACTACTGTGAGTTTCTGGAAACTAAAAAATACCCATTCTACTCATGATGGGTCACAACTGTAGAAACAAGGTACATTATTTCTGGAGCAGTAATTTCAGATCTGAGCTTTTAAATAGGCATGGAAGCAACAATCTGAGAACATGTGTACATTCAGTTTCAAGAGTCAGTGATTACCCACCACAACTAAGCAGTAAATACACAAATTTATTTACTAGGCATATGTATAACACAGAGCCCTAATGTCTGCCTGGAAAAAAAAGGATTAAATGTTTGATTACTTACTTGAATCGAATCAAACCCACTGTAATCCCTAGCAAGTTTCAACAGGGGAACCAGTGCTTTCAGCAAGAGGGTGGTACCACATGTCTTCAAAATGAAACGTCTCTTGGAGACAAACATGCTACTCTCACTGCATTTGAAAAAAGTCACAAGGTTATAATGATGTTTCTGTATTACTGAGATGCAATTAATCTATCACTGGATTATTTACAATGTAAAATTTGGCTATTAACCCCCTTCTACTACTAAACTTTCCTCCTCACCTCACCTATCTTAGGATATTATTTACTGAAGTCATACTTTACTTCAGCTTGTACCAACCACTCTCACGTGTATTTCTGTAAACATCTCATTACTTCTTTTACTAGATAATAAAGTCCATGAGGAAAGGAATTTATTTTTACTCACCATTATATTCCTAGAGCCTGACACAAGCATTCAATAAACATCTGTATATGCCAAACATAAGCTTAGTAAAAACCAGGCACCTTATGCACCTTGTTCAATCCAGTAACCACAAGGTCCCTTATAATACATTAGAAACTAATGTTTTTATTGGGGCACCTGGGTGGCTCATTCGATTAAGCACCTGCCTTCTGCTCAGGTCATGATCTCAGGGTCCTGGGATCAAGCCATGTGTCCGGCTCCCTGCTTGGCAGGGAGTCTGCTTCTCCCTCTCCCCCCACCCCTGTTCGTGCTCTCTCAAATAAATAAAATTTAAAAATAAAGAAAAAAAAGAAAAGAAACTAATGTTTTTATTGGATAAATTAGCTTTGTACCTATGAACATGTTGAATGGCTTTCTTCTCCTATATACTGCAAAGAGACATCTAAAGTAAACATTTTATTTTATATCATTATTTCTCAAAATAAGGAAAAAATGATTATAGTACTAAGATCCAGAGGAACAATTCGCTATTCCCATGTAAAGTATGATTCAGACTAAAATCAGGTAGCTAACAATTGTTTCTGCAGCACTTACCTGAGTACATAAGCTTCCTGCTTGTCAGTTTTTGTCACACTTATGATTGAACATTGCACATCCTTCAGAAGTATGTCCCACTCAGATCTATTATTCAACAACAAAAAAGATGATTAAGTCCTAACAGTACTTGCCTACTTGGATAAAAATTATATTTGGATGCCTTTGATTTCTTTTTGTTGTCTGATTGCTGTGGCTAGGATGATAAAAATTATAAAGCTCTTACACTTTGGTGTTCTAACACAATTTACACCATGTATTTTGTATTTGCTGTCACATTCTTGTTCCAGTTTCTGGGTAACATTTAGTTTTATTTCAAAAGCCTATCTATATTGACATATCCACCAAGTAACAAAGAGCAAACTGGAAAACTGGAAATTATAAGCTATTTGCAATTTACTAAGAAAAAAACAAATGATGAAATGAATAAGCCATGCACAGAGATAATTAAAAGGCCCATAAACCAAGGAAAATCATTACCTTTCACCAACAAGCAAGTGAAGAAATTAAGTCAAAACGAGATGTTTGCCTATCAAATTCTTCTTTTTTTTTTTTAAGATTCTATTCATTTACTTGACAGAGAAAGAGCACAAGCAGGGAGAGCTGCAGAGGGAGAGGGAGATGCAGGCTCCCCACTGAGCAGAAAGCCTGACATAGGGCTTGATCCCAGGACTCGGATCATGACCTAAGCCAAAGGCAGACGCTTAACTGACTGAGCCACCCAGGAACCCCATTGCCTATCATATTCTTAGATTTTAAATCTTACTAGAGGAATTACAATTTAAAAAGCATCATTTCCTTCACCGATTAGATTGGCAAAAAGATTTAAAGGCCCGACTGTTAGTAAGCCGGAAACTCTCATACTGTTTAGATACTATTTTCTATCAAATTAGCAGCTAATCGTAATACCTAGTGGTGTCTAAAGTCTAGAAGCATCAAAAACTTGAAACATGGCTTTTGTTGGCAATTCAACCGTCAATAAGATTTTGGGGGAACATTATGCAACTCTTTAACAGGAAAAAAACCGCACATTTCAACAAAGCAAAAAGTCTGTAGTACAGGCAATAGACAGCAAAATGAAGTCAAATGGACATAACGTAAGAAATTGGTTTTGGGGGCGCCTCGGTGGCTCAGTTGGTTAAGCGACTGCCTTCGGCTCAGGTCATGATCCTGGAGTCCCTGGATCGAGTCCCGCATCGGGCTCCCTGCTCGGCAGGGAGCCTGCTTCTCCCTCTGACCCTCCCCCCTCTCATGTGCTCTCTCTCTCTCTCTCATTCTCTCTGTTTCAAATAAAAATAAATAAAATCTTTAAAAAAAAAAAAAAGAAATTGGTTTTGGGGCGCCTGGTTAAGCGTCTGCCTTCGGCTCAGGTCATGATCCCGGGGTCCTGGGATCGAGCCCCCCTCTTCGGGCTCCCTGCTCAGCGGGAAGCCTGCTTCTCCCCTCTCCCGAACTCCCCCTGCTTGTGTTCCCTCTGTGTCTGTCTCTCTCAAATAAATTTAAAAGAAAAAAATCTTTAATAAAAAATAGAAATTGGTTTTAATTTTATCTGATTGAGACTAAGAAGTACTTCCTCTTTAGTGTGCCCACTACAAACAGAAAATACATAAAACAATTCCACAGGACAAGCTTATAATTACCGGATTAAAGGCTAGAAATGTTTTTAAGGCTCTTAATGTTTGACAGATCATTCTTGTAAACCCAAGAAAATGGCATATTATGGTTAGTTTTCTTATCCAATTAAGACTCTGTAAAAAAAAAAATCCTCAACAGCACAGCCAGCACAAAAATAGGTATGTTTTATTCTTCTGTATTAAAAATCAAGCACAGGGGCACCTGGCTGGCTCAGCCAGTAGAGCATTGAACACTCAATCTCAGGGTTGTGAATTCAAGTCCCATGTTGGGTATAGAGAGAACTTAAAAAAATAAAATCTTAAAAACAAAAACCCACAAGCATAGTACCAGTCAATCCTGCTAGCATTTTGTGCCTGTTTCATCATTTTCCAAAAGAAATTATATGACCAATCACAGAAGGCAGTAATTCCTATGTGGGGTAAATTAAATTGAACAGTACTGAGACCTACCTGAAAAAACCTAAATGAGTTAGGCTTGCTAATCAAGAGCGTGCGCATGCGCCGAGAACCAGAGGGGGGGGAAGGTCAGAGGGAGAAGCAGACTCCCTGCTGATCAGGGAGGCTGATGTGGGACTCCAGGATCATGACCTGAGCGGAAGGCAGTTGTTTAACCAACTGAGCCACCCAGGTGCCCCTAGGCTTGCTAATGATTATAGAGCCTATTTGCCTATAACTTTACCAAGGAGTTTTTTAAAAATTTACTTTTATTTTTGGGGCACCTGGGTGGGTGGCTCAGTAGGTTAAGTGTCTGCCTTTGGCACAAGTCATGATTCCAGGGTCCTGGGATCACGGAGCCTGCTTCTCCCTCTCCAGCTCGCTCCCCCTGCTCTCTAATAAATAAATAAAATCTTAAAAAGATTTAGAGAGGGGGAGTGGGAGGAGAAGGAGAGAAAGAGAAAGAGAAAGAGAATGAATCTCAAGCAGACTCTCTGCTGAGTGTGGAGCCCGACACAGGGCTTGATCTCACAACCCTGAGCTCATGAACTAAGCCAAAAAAACAAAAGTCAGATGCTTATCCGACTGAACCACTCAGGCGCCCCTGCCAAGCAATTTTTTAAAAAAGCTAACAATTAGCTTTCTTTTAAAAAGGTGCCAACAACTGTTTATATAAAGAAAAAATACATATTAGACTACGCCATATCTTGGCAGTTTGTTTCAAACTTTTTAAATGGTACAATTTGTTGTTTAGGAAGAAAAAGTTACAATTAAGACCCAGTTCTGAGCAACACAAACTGATCATTTTAATCCTCTTATTGTAGGTGGTCAGGCAATAGCTTGGGCTTTTGTATTTCTAAGGCTCAAAGTTCACTATGTATGAACATTTCAGAACCCACTGTAGCTCAATTCCACAAGTAATATGCTTTAATGCAAAAAGGAGTAATGGGGCTCTAAAAGAAGCTATTGCTGGGGTGCCTGGGTGGCTCAGTTGGTTAAGCGACTACCTTCGTTTCAGGTCATGATCCTGGAGTCCCAGGATCGAGTCCCACATCCGGCTCCCTGCTTAGCAGGGAGTCAGCTTCTCCCCGACCCCCCCTCCCCGCCGCCGCTTGTGCTCTCTCAAATAAATTTACGTACTTGATGGAAGAATTCAAGCACTGTAATCTTGCCATTTGCAACGACGTGGATGGAACTGGAGGGTATTATGCTGAGCGAAATAAGTCAAACAGAGAAAGACATGTATCATATGACCTCACTGATATGAGGAATTCTTAATCTCAGGAAACAAACTGAGGGTTGCTGGAGTGGGGAGTGGGGTGGGAGGGATGGGGTGACTGGGTGATGGACACTGGGGAGGGTATGTGTTCTGGTAAGCGCTGTGAATTGTGCAAGACTGTTGAATCTCAGATCTGTACCTCTGAAACAAATAATGCAATAGATGTTAAGAAAGAAAAAAAGAAGAAGAAGAATGTAGCAGGAGGGGAAGAATGAAGGGGGGGAAATCGGAGGGGGAGAAGAACCATGAGAGACGATGGACTCTGAAAAACAAACTGAGGGTTCTAGAGGGGAGGGGGTTGGGAGGATGGGTTAGCCTGGTGATGGGTATTGAGGAGGGCACGTTCTGCATGGAGCACTGGGTGTTATGCACAAACAATGAATCATGGAACACTATTATCTAAAACTAATGATGTAATGTATGGGGATTAACATAACAATAAAAAATTTAAAAAAAAAAAAAAAGAATTCAAGCACTGTATACGTAGGTAAATAATAAAAATACCCACTATAAGAGGCATTAAGTAAAATTCTGCAGCACAGGGGTCTCTCTTTAGAGCTTATCTAATAATTCAGATCCTACCTAATGACTCCCCACTAGAATTCAGCACTCTTGCAAATATTCTCTTCCACCCACTGGACACACTACCTCCTCAGTTATATTCACTATTCATACAGACTCCGTCACCCCCAGTTTTATTGAGATAATTGACATATCACTGTAAGTTTAAGCATAATGGTTTGGACTTAACACATTTGTTAAATGATTACCACAGTAAGTTTAGTTAGGATCTCACATATACAATAAAAAAAAAAGCAAAAAAAGAAAACAAACTTTTCCACTATGAGAAATTTTGGGATTTATTCTCTTAATTTTCATGTATCATACAGCAGTGTTAACAGTATATTAAGACTTTTAATCATGCTGTGACTTTTTCTTTCTTGTAGAATTTTGTTTCTCTCTGGATTTAAAAGCTGTCTTGCTTTTTTCATTTGCTTTGGTTTTCTTTCTTTTTTATTTTAAAGATTTTATTTATTTATTTGTCAGAGAGAAAGGGAGGGAAAGACAGAGAGCAAGCACAAGCAGGGGGGGCGGCAGGCAAAGGGAGAAGCAGGCTCCCCGCACAGCAAGGAGCCTGATGATGGGGGACTCGATCCCAGTACCCTGGGATCATGACCTGAGCCGAAGGCAGACGCTTAACCGACTGAGCCACTCAAGCGTCCTTTTCTTTTTTTAAGATTTTGACAGAGAGAGAGAGAGAGCACAAGCGGGGGGAGGGCAGGCAGAGGGAGAAGTAGGCTCCCTGCTGAGCAGAGCCAGACGCGGGACTCAATCCCAGGACCCTGGGATCATGACCCGAGCCGAAAGCAGACGCTTAATGACTGAGCCACCCAGGCGTCCCTGCTTTGGTTTTTTATGCATTAATTTATCTTCAAATGTTCCCCCAACGGTTTCAACATTTCTTTTGAGTGATTCTTGGCCAAGATTAGGGTACTAAGACTTAGCTAAGTCAGAAAGTCTATACACATGGATGGGGCTTGTTTACTGTGGGCCTCTATACAGGCACTGTGGGGGGTTTCACTGGGGAACTCCCTCCCTATCGGTTTTTTTTTTTTTAAGTTCTTTCCTGGGCAGGTCAGATTATCCAAATATTCCATTCTCTTGCCTGGAGAACATGAAGATTTCTGGTAGGCAAAAGGTAAAGGGCTAAGGATCTCACTCATTAAAAGCCTTTATTCTTTATTTTCAGTATAGTTACTCTACCCCAACAGTACCTGGTCCCCTCATTTCAGAGAGACCCTTTTTTACTCCCAGAGAGTAATTATCTAATCTTCAGATCTCCTGGCATCCCTCTTTTCATCTGACTCAGACAAATTTTATAATATAAAGACAATGAATCAGAAAAGCAGCTGAAATAAATAAAACACACACTGACAAATATATAGGTAACTAGCTCTATCCCCATTTTCCTGTATTTCAGTCACACGGGACTTTTCCACCAACCATTTTCTCCCTAGAAATAGGGCACCATAAATTTATTCACCCAAATCAAGCCACATGAGAGTGAAAGAGAGCATTATAATTATGCTGGACAACACATGTAAACTTTGTTCTGAGTGCTGCTGGAATGGATTTCACCCTACCCTGTCCTCGGCACCTTCTTCTACCTCAAGTCACCTCACTATTCCCACCAGATCAAAGATCTTTTCATGAAAAGGTTTTAATACTCAGAAAGCTTACCAAAGCATTTTATTTGTGTGGCTATTTTGGTATTCATGCAAATCCCACTAGACATTCCATATAGTTAGGGAGTTTGTGTTTTATTGTTTTTATCTCCGGTGCCTAACCCAGTTCGTGAGAGGTCCTCAATTATTTGTTGAATCTGGCAATAATTATCCTGATTAAATCTTACGGACATTTGGGAAAATAACAGCCTTAAAATTTTTTTAAAAAAGATTTTATTTGACTGAGAGAGACGGAACACAAGCAGGGGGAGTGGGTGAGGGAGAAGCAGACTTCCTGCCGAGCAGGGAGCCCCATGTGGGGCTTCATCCCAGGACTCTGGGACCAGGATCTGAGCCAAAGGCAGATGCTTAATGACTGAGCCATCCAGGTGCCCCAAAATTTGTTTTTTATTTTTAAATGTAATCTCTATGCCCAAGTGGGGCTCGTACCTACACCCAAGATCAAAAGTCGCATGCTCTACCAACTGAGCCAGCCAGGTTCCCCATATAGCCTTAAAATTTTCAAATCTAAAACTGTTACATGCTCCTTTACTGTTTGGGACCTGTGGGACATTTGCTGCCCCCAATCTTTTTTCTGTGTTCAGAATGGATAATTCCTAACTGATCTATCTTCAGGTTCACTTACTCTTGTCATCTCCAATCTACTAGAGCCCACCCAAGCAACTTTTTATTCCAGTAGTTATTTTCTGGTTGTATTTTTAAGTTCCATCTTCTATTTCTCTAAGATTTTGTCTTTTCCTTTTAAGTGTTCACTTTTCTTTTCTTTTTTTTTTTAAGATTTTATTTATTTATTTGACAGAGAGAGACACAGCGAGAGAGGGAACACAGCAGGGGTAATGGGAGAGGGAGAAGCAGGCTTCCCGCTGAGCAGGGAGCCCGATGTGGGGCTCGATCCCAGGACCCTGGGATCATGACCTGAGCTGAAGGCAGATGCTTAACGACTGAGCCACCCAGACGCCCAAGTGTTCACTTTTCTTACAGAATGGTTATGACAGCTGTCTGTAAAGCTTGATCTGCGTCACCCTGAGGTTGTCTTTTTCCTTTGAGGGATGCTGAAAATTTCCCATTCGTAAGTTGAGCAATTTATGATTGCATCCTGAACATTTTGGTCATGTTATATAATTTTAAATCTTGTTTAAATCCTATGGAGCATGTTGATTTTTAAAATTGTTTTAGCAGGCAATTAAAATGGTTAAGTTCAGGGGCGCCTGGGTGGCTCAGTCGTTAAGCGTCTGCCTTGGGCTCAAGTCATGATCCCAGGGTCCTGGGATCGAGCCCCACATCGGGCTCCCTGCTCCGCGGGAAGCCTGCTTCTCCCTCTCCCACTCCCCCTGCTTGTGTTCCCTCTCTCGCTGTGTCTCTGTCAAATAAATAAATAAAATCTTAAAAAAAAAAAAAAAGGTTAAGTTCAGTCTTCAAGTTTTTAACCAGCTTCTTTGGGTTATGTTATGGCTTCAGTTTAGTTATGAAAGCCCTTGCCACGGTATTCAAATTTGTCCTGCCTTCATGTCGCCCAGTCGCCAGACTGGGACTGGGCGGTGATCTATCAGTTTTCAAAGCCTTTGATATACTGTTTATGATCAGATCTATACAGTAGCAGCTCAGTGGTATTTATATAAACCTTTATGGGATCACTTTCTTCACCTCTCTCCTTCCCATAATCTTGCTGACAACTTCTGGTTTGGGGAGGGGGCCCAATTCTTGGGTCCTCTGGCTAAAAAGGGAAGGCTTTAAGTTTGTCCAACTGCAGCAGGCTGCCTGTGACTATCTGTCTCTCTGTGGCCAAATGGGTAGACGACAAAAAGGGAAAAGAGCAATAGGAATATCCACAATGCTCTTCACTCTTGGGACCACACTCCTCAGGTCAAAAAGGGGTCTCCCTCCTGCACCTGGAGTGTTAGGCATCTGTCTGGCCACCACAACTGTTACAGAACTGCCTACGCTGTGGGCAGAACACACACACAAAAAGCAAAGCAATACAAAAACAGAACAGTGATTTTCCCTACTCTCTCTGACTCAAAGAAGCCGGCTCCCTTTCCTTCTCTGCAGCCCAGAAAAAGACCTCTCTTGGAAGTCTTTTTGCCTGCACCTAGTGTGCAGTTACCAGCTTCTGGCAGCTTTTCAGACCACCCCAAGGGATAACCAAAGGGAAAAAAAAAAAAAAAAGAAACGGAATCACAGTTGTTTCAGTGGTATTTTGAGTTATGGTTTCTTTCTTCAATTCACCTGCTAACATTTAGTTTTCAAAGTCCTCAGCTGTTCCATGCATTCTGCCCAAGGTTTTTAGTAAACACAAGAGACAGTACTGTGCTTATTCCATCTTGAGAGAAACCAAAATGCTCTTGCACTCATTCACCATTAGTTAATAAATTTTGCAACCAAACTCTTCCTCCCCTAAAAGAAACCCTCTAGTATTTTTTCAAAGTCATAGTATGAAAGAATGCAGTTATTTAAAACACCTTACAACATAGCTAAATGATGGGGTGCGTGGGTGGCTCAGGGTCCTGGGATCGAGCCCCGTATCGGGCTCCCTGCTCCGCGGGAAGCCTGCTTCTCCCACTCCCACTCCCCCTGCTTGTGTTCCCTCTCTGTCAAATAAATAAAAATAAAATGTTTAAAAAAAAAAACAAAACTCCACATAGCTAAATGATCAACAAAAAAGACAACCTTAGGAGAGCCAACAAGGTTAAAAAAAGAATAAATCAAGGAGCAAGATGTGAGAGAAAACTAAAAAAGCCAATACAATGCTATATATGTATATAAAGAAAAAGGTGAAAAATCAACACCAAAAACAGCTGAGAATTTCAGCAAGTTATTTTATCATATTTCTTCCAGGAAAATAAGCCTCCTTTTGTAAATAAAGCTTTATTGGATCCTAGTCACACCCAGATCATGGTAAGTATGCCCCCAAAATAGGATACTCTTTACTAGTAACAGTACATGGATTATTAAGGTCACCATGCCAGAAAGCAAAACATTAATGGTATATTATATTTGAAGTTTTTTTTTTTTTTTTAAAAGAATCTGTGGTTTACTAAAAACAGAACAAGTTGGAGCATCTACAACGGAAAAGACACAAGTAAGATGACAGACTTCTAGGTCATCTGATTCAACAAAACCCAAAATGGACAACTGACTACATTTTTAAATGTAGTATGTAAAAAGAAATGCCATAGGTCAAATGACCTTCAACAAAGGTGCCAAGACTACAAAATTGGGGGGGAAAAGCCATCAAACAGTGCTGGGAAAACTGGGTGTCCACACAAAAGAATGAAGTTGGATCCTCACCTTACACCATCTACAAAAATTCATTAATAATAGATTAAAGACCAAAATTAAGACCTAAACTACAAAAGTCCTAGAAAACATAGGGGTAAGCTTCAGGACACTGGATCTGGCAATGCTTTCTTAGATATGACACAAAAAGCACAGCCAACAAAGGTAAAAGACAAATGGAACTACATCAAATCTTAACTTTTGCACATCATAGGAAAGTACTCAACAGGAGAAAATACTTGCAAATCATATAGGTGATAAAAGGTAAATATCCAGATTATATAAGGAACTTCCCCAAGGGCAAAAACAAATAACCCAACAGGGCACCTGGCTGGCTCAGTCAGTGGAGTGTGGGACTCTTCAAATGGGGTTGTGAGTTCGAGTCCCACATTGGGTACAGAGAACACTTAAAAAGAAAACTAAATAAATTAGCCCAATTAAAAAACTGACAAAAGGATTTGTATAGACAATTCTCCAAAAAGACACACAAACTGCCAACAAGCATATGCAAAGATGCTCAACATCACTAATAAGAGAAATGCCAATCAAAACCATGAAATAACACCTCCCATCCATTAGCATGTCTACTGGAAAAAAAAGAAAAAAAAAAAGGAGAACAAGAAGTTTTGGCAAAGATGTGGCGAAATTTTAACATTTGTGCATCATTGGTGTAATGGTACAGCCATTACAGAAAACAGTATGGAAGTTCCTCAAAACCCTAAAGACAGAATTACCATATGACCAATCCAGTAATCCCACTTCTGGGTATATATCCAAAAGAATTCAAAACAAGGTCTGGAAGGAGGTATTTGCACACCCATGTTTGTTGTTGTTCACAACTGTCAGGAGATGGAAGCAACTTAAATGTCCATCAAAGGATTACTAGATAAATAAAATGTGATATATACATAGAACATGGATGAATCTTGAGGACCTTATGCTATGTGAAATAAGCCAGTTATGGAAGGACAAATACTGTATGATTCCATTTATGAGGTACTCACACTCCTATGAAGTGTCTAAAGTAGCCAAAATCCTAAAGGAAGATGTTTGCCAAGGACTCCAGGAAGAGGAAAGGGGAAATGAATGGGTACAGTTTCAGTTTTGTAAGATGAAAAAGTTCTAGAGATCAACAATGTGACTATACTTACAATACTACCCACTTAAAATAAGTCACAATTTTACAAATAAATGTCTGAGGGAACAGAATGCTGCTGGCAGGTGGAGGAAACCCGTCAGAGCAGAGTTACCACTCTCATCGCCTGATGAGTTGGATCCTAACCTCAGACCCAGTAGGTCAGACATGCAGCAAATGGTGCCTAGAAATTTGCATTTAAAAGGCCTCCCTGCGAATAAAAACTGGGTTCAGGGTTACCTAGTAATTTACTCAAAAGTCACACTAACCTGTTTTAGAGACTTTCCCCTTACCACACTACATTCAGGCCTCTATACCTTACCCAAGTGTATTAGTCTTCGGGACAACACCATCCTAAAATAGGAGATCACTTTTTAAAAAAAATATTTTATTTATTTATTTGACAGAGACATAGCGAGAGCAGGAACACAAGCAGGGGGAGTGGGAGAGGGAGAAGCAGGATTCCCGAGGAGCAGGGAGCCCGATGTGGGGCTCGATCCCAGGACCCTGAGGATCATGACCCGATCCAAAGGCAGACGCTTAACGACTGAGCCACCCAGGCGCCCCAGGAGATCATTCTTAAGCGAAGCCTAGACTGACCAGAAATTCTGGATATCTTCCCTGAATCAGGGCAGTTAGTTCAGATATCCAGAAAAATAAAAGCCTTCCCCTTTTGTTCAAAGAAATCAACTGAAAATACACTAATTTTAATCACAATGAGTATAATTACTGCTACATTCAGTTATTAGTTTCAATGCATACTTTAGAAAGGGTGCCTTGGGGATAGCAGTTCAAACTTTTCTGAAGAATGTAATGAGAAGCTTAATTCAGTATGAAGCTTTTCTACTAAAAACATTTACACTAAAAGGTTTTGGCAATGGGTTGTAAACTTCTTCAATGTAAAATCACTGATACTGCAATACTGTGCAATGATGTGGTTAAGACAGGAGTTCTGGGAAAGTTAATGTTGAGGTGTGATTTACAATCTTTGCAAATGCCCCCAATCCTTTACTAAAAATTAAATTTTAGCTTACAAAATTTGAAGGAGAAAAATAGCAGAACATCCCACTAGTCCTAAATGCCTTCAACATGAACACTATAGATTCTAGTTTTTATGGTTTCACATTAACTGTGCAAAAATACACCTCTCTAACCTTCCCATAGTTAATATTTACTCTCTTCATGTCCACTATAATTTCCCATCTGAACCCACCTCATTACTAGGAAAAATAGCTCAGGGTTATAAATTCAAAAGCAAAAATCTTTCTTCTCAGCAAAATTTCTTATTTTCTAACAGACTTCCTCCCCATAGCTGCCATTTCCTTAACATAAAAGGCTTTTGTTTGGTCCTGCAACCCTAAGACCTTTTAATACATGATCACTGATTTCTGTTCAGATCCTTTTGAAATCTGAAAAACTGCTGGAGAAACTGCAGGTTAAACCTAATATACCACCCCTTTTACACTTCAAATTCAAGTAATGTGTGAATTAAGTCTGTTTTAGAACATATCATCTATTCCTTTTTTCATATGGATACACTGGACTGCAGCTTTTCTTCAACATATTGTTAACCAGTATTCTTCAATCTGAGCCACACAAGATTTTCCATTTTTAAAATTTATTTTTATTTTTTAGTGCCCAATGTGGGCTCGATCTCACAACCCAAGAACAAAAAGGGGTGTCTGGGTGGCTTGGTCGGTTAAGCGACCGACTCCCAGTCGATTTCAGCTCAGGTCATGATCTCAGGGTTGTGAGATCTGGCTTGCATCAGGCTCCATGCCAGGCATGAAGCCTGCTTAATATTCTCTCTCTCCCCCCAGGGCGCCTGGGTGGTTCAGTGAGTTAAAGTGTCTGACTTCCGCTCAGGTTGCGGTCTCGGAGTCCTGGGAATCAAACCCTGAGTTGGGCTCCACACTTGGTGGGGAGTCGGCTTGTCCCTCTCCCTCTTACCCAAATAAATAAAATCTTAAAAACAAAAATTCTCCCTCTGTCCCTCCTGCCCCCTCTTGTACTCTCTCAAAACAACAAAAATTATATAATGTACCCTTTGTCTCCCTCAAAAAGTCAGTAAAAAGATTCTCAGTGTTCTGTAATTTGTTCAGATTACAGGTGAGGTAAATTCTTCCAATTGGCCTATAGGAGAGTGGGGAAATGTTTAACAGAGAAGTTCCAGATTGACTTGGGAGTTAAAGCTTGGAAAGATGAGCCAATTTTGCTTCAAGTGCACTGTATTCCCTCATACTGTATTAAAAATAAAATTCCAGATGGAATGCAGATCTAAATATGAAAAGCAAAATGAAATTTAGGAGAAAAAAAAGAACATCTTCATTAATCTAAAATGAGCAAAGATATCTCAAATTGGATGCAAAGCTGCTAACCAGAGGCAGCTGGCTGGCTCAGTTGGTAGAGCATCATGAGACTCTTGATCAAGTTCAAGCCACATGTTGCCTGTATAGGTTACTTAAAAAAAATTAAAAATTAAAAAAAACCAAAAACCTGCTAACCATTAAAGAGAAAATATTGGTAAGCTGGACTACATTAAAACTATGCACTTCTGGGGCGCCTGGGTGGCTCAGTTCGTTAAGCCTCTGCCTTCAGCTCAGGTCATGATCCCTGGGTCCTGGGATCAAGCCCCATGTCAGGCTCTCTGCTCAGCAGTGAGTATGCTTCTCCATCTCTGCAGTGCCCCCCCACCCCCATGCTTTCTCTCTCTCAAATAAGTAAAATCTTTGTCTTTTTAAAGATTTTATTTATTTGACAGAGAGAGAGATCACAAGCAGGGAGGGGGAGGGAGAGGGAGAAGCAGGCTCCCTGCTAGCACAGAGCTCGATCCCAGGATGCTGGGATCATGACCTGAGCTGCAGGCAGACGCTTAACCACCCAGACGCCCTTCAAATAAATAAAATCTTAAAAAACAAACAAAACAAAACAAAAAACCCAAAACACAAAACCTATGCACTTCTGTTTCTAAAGATATCACTAATAGAAAGAAAGGGGAAGCCACTGAGGGTGCAAGATATCTATAATACACATATTAGAATTCATCCACAATATATAAAGAACTCGTACAAACTGAAAAGGCATTCCAAAATAGGCATTTCACAAAAGATATCCAAATGGTGAATGAAGACATGAAAGGATGCTCAACTCCATTAGTCTGATGGGAAGTACATACTTTTATACACCCACAATAGCTAAAATTAAAAAGATAATACCAAGTGTTGGATGAAGATATGGAGCAACTAGCACCCTCATGCTGGATATATGCACACCTTATGATTTAACAATTCTACTCCTAGATGTTTATTCAGAAAAGCATACTGTTCACTAAATGACATACTAGTGTTCATAGCAATATATTTGTAATAGCAAACTGTAATCTACTCAAATACCCATTAACAATAGAATGAAAAATTGTGTACACTGACACAAAACACTACACAAAATGTCAAACATAAGGCTGACCAAAAGAGGCCTTACGTAATGATTCATACTAAATGATTCCATGTTATTTAAAGCTCAAAAACAGGGAAAACTAATCTATAGTGGTTAGAAGTTGGGAGGAGAGGGTAGGACAGTAACTGGAAAAAAGTACAAGGGGGCATTTTCCCATAACAACTTTATCTTTTTTAACGTCTAGCATCTATAGCAAGGCCCTCTTAGGACATTTTGTGCCTTTTCACAGTTAATTCTTCCCATGCCCTTCGGTTATTATCTGTTTTATGAACAGTGTAATTTATTTGTTTATTTTAATCCAGTCTGTTAATGTCTTCTATGACTTTAGTTGCATTTTAATGGAATTACTGAGTGGGGGTGTGGAGGCAAGGACTTTCTGGCTTTTAAATTTTAATACATTATTTAATGATAAAAATATAATGATGCAATCTAAAACTCTCTACTCGAATAAAAATATATTGAATTGCTAGGACACGCTTTAACATGTAGTCTTTTACACTACAATCTGACAATTTCTTCCCCAGGCTTGTTTGCTTAAAAAAAGGAGAAAAGGAGGGGCGCCTGGGTGTCCCAGTAGGTTAAACGTCTGCCTTCAGCTTAGATCATGATCTTGGGGTCCTGGGATTGAACCCCATGTCCCGCTCCTTGCTCAGCCCGGAGTCCACTTCTCCCTCTGCCCCCCTGCTCAAGCTCTCTCTGGCTTGCTCTCTCTCAAGTAAATAAATAAAATCTGAAAAAAAGGGGGGGGGGATGATCTTTAAAGGCAAACAAAACAACTCCCCCCAGAAGATGATATAATACTTACAGAGTGGTTACTGTGTGTCAGTTTCTTAAGTACTGTACATATATGAACCCACTTAATCCTTACAATGACCCTATGAAGGTAGGTACACTATTTTCATTCTAGAGATGAGGCGATATCAAACAGCTAGCTATTGAATGCTGTCTGAATTCAAATTTAGATATTCCAAGGCAATTTACTTACTTAACCATTTCATTATGAATTACTCTTCTAGATTATAATCCTCCTCTGAAGCCCCTAACACCCAACTCCTCAAAAGACCAGAAGCCAATGATCTCTGGCCAGGCCACTGATTTTAGATGATTTACCTAGCATCTACTATTTTTCACGTATTTTTACCTCCTAGTTAATAACCTAACCTGTGCATCCTTGCTTGACAGGTCACAGAGAAAAGTTCCTACCAAGGTTGCCAATGGACTTCAGCTAAATGGAAGATTTTTCAGTTCTTACTTGCTCTACCTGCAACAGCTGAAATGTGATATAAACTCTCAAAATAGTGCTTTAACCAATGTTTAATGTCTATAAAACGTTGTGGCACTAAATCACGAGCAAAATTGAATATTCTGTCCTTGAACGTTTAACTTTCGCCATCATTTTAAGAGCCACACCAAGGGAGCAAAACAATTTCAGCAGCCGAAAGTACAAAGGAAAAGTGGTTCTCAGACATTTAAAGAAAGCAAACTACCCTTTTATGAGCCTTTCTCCGCCCCCCTTCGACTCAGGGAACTTAACGAGAAAAGCCCAAGCGTAAATTCTGGTATTTTTGCCTAAGAACTTGGAGGGAGGAAAAACCCTCTTTCCTTTATTAAGAATGTGTGCTTACAAATAAAGCTTCCAAACATTTAAAGAGCCAGAGCAAAACAATTTGTTATCCACCTTATACG
This sequence comes from Halichoerus grypus, assembly GCF_964656455.1. NCBI lineage: Eukaryota > Metazoa > Chordata > Mammalia > Carnivora > Phocidae > Halichoerus > Halichoerus grypus. The sequence goes on from NC_135720.1 coordinate 49,902,267, forward strand.
ACTCACTCACTAGTTCTTCACCGACAGGATTTTCTAACATTATCTAATCACAATGGTTTCATCAGACGCATACCACCACCACCACCAGGGAGTTTTTCCCTTTGTGAAATGGAGGAAATACTAAGCTTCCCCGTATTTGTAAGTAACTGCTTCCTATACTATAAAATGTTTAAAGCTCAGCCTGGCACGTAGTAAAAGGCTACGTTAGACATCTTAAGTGTCGCACAAAGCTTGAAAAATGAGACCTGTCACATTTTAGCTAACACGACGCTTTCCAGCAGGAGAATCCTTCAAGATAGATATACCGCCTTAAAAGTCCCGGCAGCACGTGTCCGCCTGGATTCCCTTCTCCAGTTGCTTTTTGTCAGGGACGGCAGCGAGCGCAGCCTACATTCCTGAAACGCCCATTGGCCCACACCCTGGGGCCAGGCTCTCTGTCGGGCCCCGGAGCTCATTGGTCGTCGCCTCAATGAGGCAGCCGCGCCGGTTCCTCCGCCGCACCGCCACACTCGCCGCACTTGTGCGCCGAAAGGCAAGGGGCGGCTAGCGGTGTGAGCGCCGCGGAGAAAGGCCCAGCACCTTCGCAACCGCCTGCGCTTTTGCGCTCAGCTTTCCCCAAACCACAAGAAGACCTCTCCTTTTCTGCCCGATCAGCCCAGCCCTCCCGCGTGACTGCCCGGGGTGGGAGGCTGGGGCCCCAGATTCCTTTGCAGGCTTAGGCACTAAAGGTATTATGTCCTGGCTCGGACGGGCCTCTAGCCCGTAAATGCAGTCAAACCTTCCAGCACCCCGCACCTCGCCCGGAACCCGCCGACGCGGTAACAGGTTACACTCCCAAGGTCAAGAGTCTCGGGGGCAAGCCTCGGTGGGCTCCGCGGCCGTCTCCCGGGGCCGCCCCGAAAAGATTTGGTGCAGAGCACGTTAAGGCGGCGGTGGGGCCCAGCCACTGCGACACTGCTCCCGCCCAATCCCCGCCGCCCGGGCGCCACATGCTGCCAGCGCGGACCGCGGGCGGGAGGCCTGCGCGCCAGACCCTCAGTCCGAGACCGGGAGAGCCCCCTCCTCCCGCAGCACGCGGAGAGACCGAGCCCGGCTTCAGACTCGCTCCCTCCCTCCTCGCTCTCCGAGACGGGCACGCCCAAATTAGCGCCTGACTAAGCCTGCCGAGCCACACCTGCCGGGAGGCAGCCCGCGCGGCCCCAAAACGTCCCCACCCGGGGCCCCGGACCGCCAACTCCGGAGGGGAAAGTCGGACGGCGCGGGCCCACAAACCACCCCGACTGGCGCCGCCCGCCGCCCCGCACGCCGCGCGGGAGACGTTACCTGAGCACGCGGCGCGCCGGCCTCCTCCCCTCCCCCCCGGGCAGCGCCCGGCCCAGCAACGGCGGCGGGAGGAGCCGGCTCGCGCCCCGCGTGGACGCGGCCGCTCCCCACCCCCAGCACCGGGGCCCCCTCCACGGCCACCGAAACGAGCCCCGCCCGGGAGCTGCCCCCACCTGAAGGCTGCGGGAACCCGGCCCCCGCCCGTGGCTGATGCTTTCGAAGCGGCGACAGCCCCCAGCACCCACCTGGGGATGGTGCGAAGATCTCCAGATCCTTGGTTTGCGTCGGGCTGCTGCCTGGAGAACCAAACCTCCAGCAGCTTCTCGGTCCCTTCGAAAAAATGTGCAGCTTCCATCACCGTGAGACTAGCGAACAACCAACAACCACAGAAAATCAACTAAATTAAATCTCTTCTCCCGCCGCTGCCGCCGCCGCTGCGGATTGTTCCAGCTGTGTTACTAAAGTTCAGGTTCCTTTTTTTGCTATAATTTTATATTAACTTTTTTTAAAAAAAAGGATTAATAAAATTTTCCCGGCTTTTTTTTTTTTTTTTTTGTGAGCGAAAGTTGAACGTGAGTCTGTTGGAAATAGAGGCAGATACAGTTCAGTCTCTTGTAGTCCGCTGTTTCCCCGTTAGAGAGAGTAGAGCGAGCGCTAGCTAATGTCGCCGGCCATACTGTGGAAGCGAGGGCGCTGCGTGAGCACCGCATTTATATACCCCATCTCCCCCGAAAGGCCAGGAAGTGACGCAGCATCCCGCCCCTGAGGCTCATTGCTGCTGCCGCCTGTCAATCAGCAGCCGCCGAGTTGCGGCTGGCTGGCGGCCCGCCTGCCAGGAGCGCGGGGAGCTGCCCGCCGTGCTGCGGTTCGGCTTCGCGCTGTCCCCTGGGCGGGAGACGGCGCTGTGTGGTCCGGCTGGGGATTAGGAACCTGGGGTCGAATGCGGAATGGGTGGGGAGAACGGGAAAGTAGTGAGGAAAGGCTGTGCCGCGCTGCGTTAAACAACTAATTAGCAGAGATCATGGGTGGGTCCTTAGGAAGGGTTGGCGGGGTTCGGCGGGGGCGGTGGCCACTGCTGGGATGGCGTGGTGGTTTTGATCCTGTGCAGTTCACCGCGATTGCTGAGGTACTTGGCCATTCTCTAAAGTGCGTTTCCCCAAGGCGAAAGAAGCCACGCATTAAAACTCAACATTTGTCCGTGACGCACATGTTGCTAAGGGTCGGATTAGAAGGCGCTTTAATTCTGCTCGTGCCTTAGCTGATGTGCGAGTAAACGCAGTTCTCGACCCGTTTACACAATAGCCAGAAGCGTTGTCTCCCTATTTAAAAGAGAAAAGCAACGTGGCGCCCAGCCTTGGAGGGCTCCGGCTCTACCTACCTCCCACCATGTGGCTCGCCAAGCCTTGGAGTTGGCCGAGTGCAGCAGCGGCCGTGAAAGCACTGGCAATTCCGTGCTCGATTAGGTCAACTGGTGGGAATTTATTTTGCAAAACTATTTCTAGAAACTGGTTTATTAAATATAATCTGAAATTGTTTGATAATTTTTTTCTTTGAATGTTCTCAAACTGATGAGCTAGTTGAAAGCCCCCCCCTCCAAAATTTACAGTGATATCATCTCACGTGCTTCAGAAGCATTTGGAAATTCATATAACAGGCATTCTGACATATCACTAGTGGTGATTTAAAGAACCATGAACTTAAAAAAAATAACCATAAATTTAATACTTCAGTGATCAATGTGAACTGTAAAATAGTTGGCAAGTCGTAATTTTCACACAGTGGCAAAATTGTGGTAACAAAGTTATGACTTTTACTCGGGCATAGGGGAGAAAAAAACCGATCCTGACATAAAAATTACCATTGTCACAACACAAAAGACTTTTCCCTGTCATCCTCAGAGAAAGACTTCCCTCAACCGAAAGTGAAATGAGATTGTTTTAAGCATGAAAAACCTAGTGAAAAAGACGTGGTTTGAATTTGCACTCTAGATTCCCTCCAGGGTAGTATTTGTCTTACAAGAACGTGAATTTGTTCACATTTCTCCATGAAACCTGTTGAAAGAAGCTATGTTGTGTGGTAGGTACGTAGACTACTCTTGCCATTTTTTAAAAAGCATCCAACTCAAACTGGGAATTGGGACAAAAGATAAATGTTGCTTATTTTATGATAATAATTCAAAGAGAATGTGGCAGTTATACTTGGAATAAAGATAAAAGAAGTATTTACGTGTTTTACAAGCTATTCAATTATTTGATGGTTGCTTACTGAAATGAAGAATCTGTCTACTAAACCACCTCAAACACTAATTGTGGTGTAAACATAATTTGGCTTATAATTGCTTATAATTAGTTGCTTTTCAATTACTATTATGCTTTTTCCCAATGCAATTTAAGTTAATATAAAAGTGCCAAGAATCTTGGCAAGGTAAGTCCTTGTTAATTTGACAGAGGATAATTTAAATAGTGTCTACCAATTGGATTGGTCCTTTGTAAAACATATTATTTTTCTTAAGCATCATTACCATCTTGAGGCTCAAAAGACCCTTGTACTAATTACTAAGTTGGTCAGTTAATCTCATTTGAATATTTTGCTAAACTTAATATGTCCAAAACATATCTTTGGCTCCCTCAGATGATTTACCACAGAGCAAACCTGAGTGATTTATTTATTTGTTTATTTTTAAAGATTTTATTCATTTATTTCACACAGAGAGAGAGAGCGTGAGAGGGAACACAAGCAGGGGGAGTGGGAGAGGGAGAAGGAAGCTTCCCACGGAGCAGGGAGCCCAATGCGGGGCTCAGCCCCAGGACCCTGGGATCATGACCTGAGCTGAAGGCAGACGCTTAACGACTGAGCCATCCAGGCGCCCTGCCTGAGTGATTTTTTTAAACATAAATCCAATTATGACACTTCTCTTAATATTTAAAAATCCTCCACTGGTTTCCCCTTACACTTAAAAGCAAAATTCTTTACCTTAGCCTTCAAACCCCTACATGATGTGGTCCTCAACTAATTTTTCTCCAAGCCCATCTCCATTGTTTGCTCACTCCCTATGCCCTAGGCATACTGACTTTTCTCTTTTTAGGTCCTTTTCATTTGTCTCAAATGCTCTCTCTCCACTTTGTATAGCTTTTTCATTCTTTTCACTTAGCTCTTAGCCTAAATGTCACTGCCTCTGAGAGGTCACCTGTAGTAGTAAGGCATAGGCTAAACTAAGATAACAAGGAGATCCCCAAATACAGTAACTCAAGGGAAAGGTTAAAGTTTATTTCTCTTTCACATAACATCCAGAGGCAGGGAGGTGGTAAAGGGTGAGTGGGCAGCTCTGCTTTGGGAGATCATACAGGGACCCTGGTTCCTTCTAGCCTGTTCTTACCACAGGATACCGTCTTCATTCACATGATTAAAGCTCATCCACATCTGTCTATATTCCAGCCTGGAAAAAAAGGAAAAAGAGAAAATGCAGAAAAAACAATTTTCTTATGAAAATAAGACCTGGAAATTGCAATATCAGTTCTGCTCACTTAGTCACATGTTCACACCTAGCTGCAAGGGAGGCTGGAAAGTATGGTTCCTACTTGGGTAGTTAGTTGCCTGGTCAAAACTTGGCCGATTCTGTTACTTAAGAGGAAACAGGGAGAGAATGGATGTGGGGGCCATTCTCCAGACCTGCCACACTTTTCCTTACCTTCTAATCTACAGTAGCCAAGTAGATACTCCCCAACACACCATTCTGCTTTAATTCTCTGCATAATTCTTACTGTTCTCTTGTATTTACTTATTTGTTGATTGTCAGGTCTCTGTCGGATTTTAAGCTATGTAAAAGCTTGTTTGTCTTTGCTTAAAACTGTATAGCATTGCCCCAAAAAAGTATTTGGCATAATGTATTCAATCAGTATTAGGCTGAAACATGAATTTTTAAGTGCCCTCCTGATAGATCCTGCTCTTTCAAACTAATCTTATCTCCCAGCATGCCCTCAAAGCCCCTCCCCCAATTCTTCACACTATAAAAATCTTATTCAATTTCCATACTAGCCATAATTCCACATAGCATTCTCTAGGACAGTACTCTAGCACACACTGTATTATCTCTTGGTACGTGGTAAATTACACAAACTTAGTTGCTTAAAATAGTACACATTTATTATCTCACTATTTGTGTGGGTCAGGAGTTTGCACATGGCTTAGCTGAGTCCTCTGTATCAGGGTCTCTCTCAAGACCACAGTCAAGATACTGGGCTGTGCTGCAGTCCCATCTGAAGGTTTGACTAGGAAAGGAGCTGTTTCCTCGTTCCCGTGGTTGTTGGCAGAATTCAGTTCCTTAAAAGCTACTAGACTGAGGGCCTTAGTTCCTTGCCATAGGTCCTTGCCATATCTTGCTTCATCAAACCCAGAAACAGAGTATGCTAGTAAGCCAGAAGTTACAATCTAATATAACATAATTACGGAGTGGCATCCCATCAGCTTTGCACCATTATCATATTCTATTGGTTAAGAAAATTGGAATAACGTCACAAGTTCTACCCACACTGAAGGGGGTGGATTCCATAAGGGTGTGAATACTGGGAGTCAGGGATCATTGAGGGCCAGTTTACAACCTACCTATCATCACACTCAGAAGCATTTATTAATTTTTTAAAAAGATTTACTTATTTTTTTGAGGGGGGAGGGGGCGGAGGGAAAGGGAGAGAGAAACCCAAGCCAATTCCACACTGAGCGCAGAGCCCAACATGGGGCTCAATCTCACGACCCTGAGATCATGACCTGAGCAGAAACCGAGAGTTGGAGGCCCAACCGACTGTGCCACCCAGGTGCCCCTCCAGGAGCATTTATAATTAAGACCACATAATTTACCATTTAATAGCTTCATTGTTGGTTTAATATGCCAACTAAACTGGCACATCCATATCTTCTATTTTGATATCCCAATCTCAAAACCAGGCACATATGTAAGTTTTCATAAACTTTTGGAATGAATTTAATGTGACTGGGGGGTGTGCTAGAGCTGGCTTCTTCCTGTTTGCAAGAGCCACTTGTTAAGTTTTCAGAACTCTTAGGAGCCAATTGACACAGGTAGGTTGAATTGGCCATGGTGGGAGCATTTACTTCAAGGAAATTGGTAAACTCTACAATTAGGGTTCTCCATGCTTTCTAAGATTCAGTTGTAAAACATTGACCAGTATACCACTGGTGGTCCCAAATCTGTCACATTCATAGTGTTGTAAACATTGTTTTCTCTAATGTAAATGTGAGTTCCACCACCCAAGGCTGTTGTGGGATTATAAGTGATAAAAGTGGCTTGGAAACTGCAGAACCTTATACAAGCTAGGACATGGCATTATCACTGCAAAGTACAAAAACAAAAGTACTGAGGAATACCTGATGTGTTTTACATTAAATTGTGAAACAAAAGTGCCCAGATATAATCTGTCCCCAAAACTGTTGACTTCATCGGTGGGACTACTGTGAAAAGGAGAAGATATGCCAAAAGTGAAAATGCAGTTTTCTTTGGAATGATTCCCCTTACTGTTTTGTGTTGTATTTCAATTTATCAGACATAGGGGAAGGACAAGTAACATAAGAAAGTGAAACTAGTAAGAGAGAATAAAAATCTCAGAATATAGCAAATTTAGTGATGGTATTTCCTAGGCTGAATTAAATATTTAGCCACAGATATAAACTTAAAAATAAGAACAGATTGACAATGACCTTAATGGAAATGGGCAAAGCCATTTATAAACAATATACTGGCCATTGTCCTGGCAAAATATGCTAACAATTTTCTTGTTTTCACCAGTAATTAAATATTCAGTAAGCAAAGAATTTGTAATGTGCTGTTAGCAAATTTCATGTGGTTCATAAACACTTTGTTTTAGTTTTTAAATATTTAAGCAGATAGCCTCTTTGATTCAAAGGTTTTTTAATTTTTTCTTTTGAGACTTTTTTTTACTGTTTTTGAGGTATACTTTTGTTTTTTCTTTTCTTTTTTTTTTTAAAGATGTTATTTATTTATTCGACAGAGAGAGACACAGCGAGAGAGGGAACACAAGCAGAGGGAGTGGGAGAGGGAGAGGCAGGCTTCCCGCTGAGCAGGGAGCCCGATACGGGGCTCGATCCCAGGACCCTGGGTTCATGACCCAAGCCAAAGGCAGATGCTCAACGACTGAGCCACCCAGGCATCCCATGTACTTTCTTTTTCTGTTATAACCTCAACTTGTACTCATTCTGTCATCTAAAGGATTAAAAAAGTAAGTGTTTTGAATGTGTATAAAATATAAATTAAAGGTAAAAATATCACAAATTATAAGTCTTTTTTTTACAAAATAAAATTATTTTCAGATACTTCAAAAAGCTATTTTTTCAAAATGTATAATTATGTTAAAATTAAAGACAATACAGGGGCGCCTGGGTGGCTCAGTTGTTAAGCGTCTGTCTTCGGCTCAGGTCACGATCCCAGGGTCCTGGGATCGAGCCCCGCATAGGGCTCCCTGCTCAGCAGGAAGCCTGCTTCTCCCTGTGCCACTCCCCCTGCTTGTGTTTCCTCTCTCACTGTGTCTCTCTCTGTCAAATAAGTAAATAAAATCTTAAAAAAAAAAAAGACAATACATATATGAATTATAATTAATAACAATTTACAATTGTAAGTTTTTTTATTATTTTTTTTTATTTTTTAAATATTTTATTTATTTATTTGACAGAGAGAGAGTACAAGCAGGGGGAGCGGCAGGCAGAGGAAGAGTTGGAAAAGCAGGCTCCCTGCTCCCAGGACCCTGAGATCATCACCTGAGCCAAAGGCAGAGGCTTAACCGACTGAGCCACCCAGGCGCCCCTAAAGGTAAGGTTTTAAATTTAATTTTTACAAATTTATGAAACATTAAATATTTTTATGAAAATTCAACTATTTGCAATTCTTATATAACATGTCCATTTTGCTACTAATGTAAAGAGTCTGTATCACATTTCTTGTATATTATGCCTATACCTACCTATACATAAATTTTTTTTTTTTAAAGTAAGCTCCACACCCAACACAGGGCTTGAACTCACAACCCTGAGATCCAGACCTGAGATCCAGAGTTGGATGCTCTATTGACTGAGCCACCCAGGTGCCCCTACATAAATTTAAGAATAATATAAAAGTGTTCAGTATTGCAAAATGTTCCTCAGCCATCACGTTCAACTGTTCGAATTTTCACCCTAATTTGCGAGTATCTCTGGTGCCCTGAGAGAAGCAAGAAAATGGATACTTGGTACCAGGAAAAGATACTTCATGAGGCCCAAAGCTATTGCATTCACAGTAAGAGGAAGAATTTGACAGTTATTTTGTCTCTTCTCTTATCAGTTTCTGCTATTCAAATCCTCCCCACATTCCAAAGGTCTTGCTTCTGTGTCAACAGCACCATAAACCATAAACCTTCATGGCATTTGTGTTCGTTGCCTTTTGCATAGTGAATATAGGGCAAGAGATATGGAAGAGTATTTCCCTGGGGTCTAATTGGTGTTATTTCCAGGAGTGGACGTTTAAGTTTATGAGTCACACTATGCCAACGATGTGCCCTGAATTTCAAGTGCCAGGGGTACTTGTATGTTATTTAATAAGTGCTTTTTTGGTGTATATCTGTGACATGCAAAGGCACGGTCCTTTTTGCTGGGTCTAAGATACTGGTTTCAGAGTTCACTGCAGCTTCTAACAGCTTTTTATACCTGTGGCTTAAAGCCCCAACTCCCCACCTCCTTCCTAGTCCTTCTATGCCACTGGTAGATGAAGTTTTCTTAGAAGTGTTTAATCTTTTGGGTCCCACCAGCCATACTTTTTTTTGTTGTTGTTGTTAAAGATTTTATTTATTTATTTGACAGAGAAAGACAGCGACAGAGGGAACACAAGCAGGGGGAGTGGGAGAGGGAGAAGCAGGCTTCCCGCGGAGCAGGGAGACCGATGTGGGGCTTGATCCCAGGACTCTGGGATCATGACGTAGGCAAAGGCAGACGGTTAACCGACTGAGCCACCCAGGTGCCCCCCACCAGCCATTCTATCTAAAAAAATCTGTCAGATTGAAATAAAAAAGCCCTGGGGTGCCTGGCTGGCTCAGATGGTAGAACATGCAACTCTTGATCTCGGGTTGTAAATTTGAGCCCCACATTGGTGTAGAGATTACTGAAATAAAAAAGCCCGCATTCACTGAGGGAAAATATTTACAGAAATTCAGTTATTGTATCTATTGCTTACAGTAAATTTTTAAGTCAAGTTCTTTTGAATTTTCAATTTTAAGTTCTAAGGGAAGATTAGCCCCATTCTCTCCCTCTCAGGTCAAACATCTACTTTCAGAAAGCAACTCAAAACTTCTCAGAGTTTGGAGATTCATACTCTGTAGAAGCTGAGTACCTCTAAGTCAAAGAACTCTATCTATATACTCACATTTCAGGCTCACTTCAAGAGGAGAAAAACCTCAAGGTGCCTGGGTGCCTCTGTTGGTTGAGTATCCGACTCTTGATTTTGGCTCAGGTCTCAGAGTCCTGGGATCCAGTGCTAGGCAAGGAGCCTGCTTAAGATTCTCTCTCTTTGCCCCGCCCTCCCACCTGGTGCATGGGTGCTCTCTCTCAAAAAAATACACACAAAAACCACACCCTCAGCTTGGTCTTTCTATGGTGAAGCCCACAAGTTCAGAAGCCAAGAGCTTACAATCTCTTTTGTAGTGCTTAAATAGTTACAGCCAAGTATCAGATATTCAAAGAAAACCTTCAACATTTAGAGAGAAATCAAAGTAAATAGGAAAGAAAGGAAACCAGAGGAAACAGAAATAATGTAGGCAGTAGAAGTAAACTTCCAAGAAAAAAGACCATAATTATACACCATGGGGATAGGAGAAATTATTCTATCCATAAAAACAAAATTATTCTATCCAAAAACATTGTGGATATGTAGTATTCATACCACATAAATTTATGCAGTATGTAGTATGAATACTACCTAAATAAGAAATGTTCAAAGAACAAAAGAGAGTGCTTGAAAATTAAAAATAGGATAGCTGACAAAAAAAAAAAAAAGGTAGGAGATAAATTTGAAGAAATCTCTGGGGTGAAGAAATCTCACCTGCGTGGCTCAGTGGATTAAGTGCCTGACTCTTGATCTCAGCCAGGTCTTGATCTCAAAGTTGTGAGTTCAAGCCTCACACTGGGCTTCATGCCTAGTGTGGAACCTACTTAAAAAATAAAAATAAAAAATAGTTAAGAAATAGTTAAGAAATCTCTGAGAGCGGAGCCTGGGTGGCTCAGTCAGTTAAGCATCTGCCTTTGGCTGAGGTCATGATCCCAGGGTCCTGGGATTGAGCCCCGCATCGGGCTCCCTGCTCAGCGGGGAGCCTGCTTCTCCCTCTCCCTCTGCCCGCTCATGCTCTCTCTCACTCACTCTCTCTCTCAAATAAATAAAATCTTTTTAAAAAATAAAAAGAAGTGTTTAAGTTTTTTTCATGGCTTATTCTCTTGTACTCTCCTTATTTGAGAAAGATAATAACTGGAAGAATTGGAGCAATAATCTTTCACTATAAATATGTTATCTCTCTTAGGATATCTTCATTTGGAGCTGAAGAATAAAAGCTGTTCTGGCACCTGGAAACAGGTTTTAGTTGGTCATTCAAAGCTTCCATTCATTCTGGAAGCCAGAGAGGTAGGTAGGAACCAAGAACCTTTCATACACCCCATTTTTAAAAAGATTTTATTTTTAAGTAATCTCCACACCCAACATGGGGCTCAAACTCACAACCCAGAGATCAAGAGCCACATGCTCCACCAACTGAGCCAGCCAGGTGCTCTCCCTTCCCATTTTTAATAGAACAAACTATATCTGCCACAAACCAAAAGCCTACCTTGTTTTGTAATAAGAAGAATATGCTGATAGGATTTGACATTTCTGCCATCCATAGCCTGAACTCCCAAGCTGAAAGAGACATATAAATAGCCAACAAAGTCCAACTTCAACCTATATGGTATCTGGTAACTTGAGATGCTAATTGTTTCATCTTCACCCCGATCCCCTTCTCAGAGAATGTGCCCAACCCACAGTCCCTGGAAGGGGCAGCCCTACTTCCATTAGATCCTGTCTCCTGAACTGTGGCTGATTGGACGAGGGGAGAACACCTAACCCAGTCAGGTTCTTCTGCTTGATTATTTGAACCCAGAGACCTAGACATTGAGTCAGTAACTCTGTGGAGGAAACTAGAGCTATAAGGTCAGGTAGGCTAAGGAGTGGCAGTCATTTTTTGCTGTATACATGCAAATAAACTGAGAAATCTGGTCCTCAGAGATATGCCATAAGCTGGATGTGCCAAAGGAAGCAGAAATCATACAGCTCTAGAGAAAGATAGAGAAAGGAATGGTCGGACAAGTTGGACTATTTCTATATTTGTGTTGGGAACCATGAGATTTCTCCTCTGGGACTTCTTCTTTTTTTTTTTTTTTAAGATTTATCTATTGACTCTAGAGAGAGAGAGAGAACATGCGCACGTGCAGAGGGAGAAGGATAGAATCTGAAGCCGACTCTGCACCGAGTGTGGAGCCCAATGCTTGGCTCAATCCCATGACCCTGAGATCATGACCGGAGCTGAAACCTAGAGTCAGAAGCTCAACCCACTGAGCCACCCAGGAGCCCCTCCTCTCTGGGACTTCTAATTACCTTCTTTTTACTTGAGTTAATTTGGATAGCTTTCTTTTACTTGTAACCAAAGAATCCCTGACTCAATAGTTTTTAAAAGTTCATTTTTGGCACCCATGACTCTACCTTTTCATACCTCTCTAACCATCTGGATCCTACAGGTCCTCTGTAATTTGTTTTAAGTTATTTGGGAACACAGAAATATCCAAGGAAAGAGATTTCCTTTTTTTTTTTTTTAAGATTTTATTTATTTGAGAGAGAGAGAGAGAACATGAGCAGCAAGTAGGGGCAGAGGGAGAGGGACAAGCAGACTCCCTGCTGAGCAGGGAGCCCAATGTGGGGCTCGATTCCAGGACCCTGGGATCATGACCTGAGCGGAAAGCAGACCCTTAACCGACTGAGCCACCCAGGTGCCCCAAGAAAAGACATTTCCTTGTAATGTCCTACAGAAGGGATGCCTGGGTCTTTCTAGTTACAGGGATTCAGAGATGCTTAAAGGATCATCCCTTTAAGACTCAGCCTGCTCTTCAGCAGTTCTGATCGATGTTGGAAGAAACCAGAGGATGAACCTGATGAATAATCTACATAATTTGATGCCATTTATTAACTTAGAATTATATCAAACTATAATTTGTGAGTAAAAGTTACAAGATTTGTTATGGTTTATTGTTGTCTCAGTACTCTTTTGTAAAATAAAGCTATTACATCTTGGTTGCAGAATTCCTAACCATCAGTTTTTCTATAGATTTATTTTTTTATTTTTTTAAAGATTTATTTATTTATTTTGGGGGTGGGAACAGAGGAGGAAGGAGAAAGAGAATTCCAAGCAGATTGTGTGCTGAGTGAGGAGCCCAACTCAGGGCTCAATTTCACGACCCTGAGATCATGACATGAGCTGAAATCAAGAGTTGGACGCTCAACCAACTGAGCCACCCAGGCACCCCCATTTTTTTTTTTTTTTTTACAGATTTAATACATAGAGTTACAATACTTCAAGTATACATGGACATTTTTAGAAATTTTTCCTTTATTTCCTTAAATCTCAGGATTCTTAAAAATCTGAAAAAAGATAGGAATTTTGCAAAAAACATGAATTTGATTGAAGTACCAACCTAGATAGACTTTATCTGCTAGAAAGCCAAGATTCTAAAGTAATGGGGAATTTGAAATGAAGAAAGTTATTGTTTAAAAGCATAACTTTAAGGGGTGCCTGGGTGGCTCAGGTGGTTCAGTGACTGACTCTTGATTTCAGCTTAGGTCATGATCTCAGGGTTGTGAAACTGAGCCCTGCCTCAGGCTCCACACTCAGCACAGAGTCTGCTTGGAATTCTCTCTCTCCCTCCCCGCGCTTGTGAGCACAGGCGCATTTGCTCTCTCTGTCTCTCTAAATAAATAAATAAATAATCTTTTTTTTTTTTAAAGATTTTATTTATTTATCTGACAGAGACACAGCGAGAGAGGGAATACAAGCAGAGGGAGTGGGAGAGGGAGAAGCAGGCTTCCCGCAGAGCAGGGAGCCCAATGCGGGGCTCGATCCCAGGATCCTGGGATCATGACCCAAGCCGAAGGCAGACGCTTAACGACTGAGCCACCCAGGCGCCCCTAAATAAATATCTTTTAAAAATAAAATAAAAGTGTACCTTTAATACATTCAGTAAATTAAAGTCTATAAACAAGATAAAACTCTCATTTGTACACTGACATAATTAATGGGACTGATAATGCTTTGCTGGACAATAATACTTTCAGGTCCTCACCATCAGATGTTGAAAACACTGTCCCACATGACAGTCAAATATTTCCCCTATTTAAAAAAAATTTTTTTTTTAAATTTTAAGTAGGCTCCACGCCCAAATGGGGCTTGAACTCATGACCCTCAGATTAAAAGTTATATGCTCTACCAACTGAGCCAGCCAGGTACCTCAAGATATTTCCCTTTAGTTATTCTCTTGTTTTTTAAAAATGTAAGGTTTGAGGTGCCTGGGTGGCTCGGTTGGTTAAGTGTCTGCCTTCGGCACAGGTCATGATCTTAGGGTCCTGGGATGGAGCCCCACGTCAGGCTCCCTGATCAGTGGGGAGTCTGCTTCTCCCTCTTCTCTTCCCTCTCCTCCTGCTTGTTCATGCTCTTGCTCTCTCTCTTGCTCTCCTTCTCAAATAAATAAATAAAATCTTCAAAAAATGTAAGGTTATATTTTTTGTGGAGTTTTTTCTTGGTCCCTTGTTGAAACTTTATCTTAACAAATACCAGTATTGAGATCTCTATTTGAGAAAGTCTCTGCTGAGTAATTGTCAAACTAGAGAATTTTTAGCCATGTACTCAGAGAATGTGGAGAGAACCTCCCCAGGTAAATATTTGTAAACATACCTAGTCTTCACATTTTTAACAGAACCAGTTTAGTATTATTCAAAATCCACAATTGTAGGGGCACCTCGGTAGCTCAGTCAGTTAGGCATCCAGCTCTTGGTTTCAGCTTAGGTTGTGATCTCAAGGTCCTGGGACTGAGCCCCATGTCAGACGCTGCACTGAGTGCAGAGTCTGCTTGAGATTCTCTCTCCCTCTGCCCCTTCTGCTTATGCGCTCTCTCTCTCTCTCTCTCTCTCAAATAAATAAATTTTTAAAAAGAAGAAAACCAAAATCCACAATTGTAGTTTTCAACTTAGCAAAATTTTGTTGTCTGCTATGTACTTAGCACTATGTGGAAGTATAAGATGAGGATCCTTCAAAGGACCATACAGAAAATGCATGAATCTAGGAATTTATACATCTCAGTGTAAATTCAACTAATGAATTTCAATCCATAGAATGAAAGGATTACAAAAATTTGAAGGAGAAATACTGTTAAGAAGAGTAGGTAACTTTTTGTATAGGCAAACATCAGATAATTATGGGTACTCTGGTATCTGGTCATATCACAAAGTATGCATTTTTTTTCTTTTTTACAAAGTATGCACTTTTATTTATTTATTTTTATTTTTATTTTATTTTTTAAAGATTTTATTTATTTGTCAGAGAGAGAGAGAGCACAAGCAGGGGGAGTGGCAGGCAGAGGGAGAAGCAGGCTCCCTCCTGGGAGCCTGATGTGGGACTCCATCCCAGGACCCTGGGATCATGACCTGAGCCGAAGGCAGATGCTTAACCAACTGAACCACCCAGGTATGCCCCAAAGTATGCAGTTTTTTTTTTTAAAGATTTTATTTATTTGACAGAGAGAAACACAGCGAAAGAGGGAACACAAGCAGGGGGAGTGGGAGAGGGAGAAGCAGGCTTCCCGCGGAGCAGAGAGCCTGATGCGGGGCTCGATCCCAGGACGCTGGGATCATGACCTGAGCTGAAGGCAGACGCTTAACGACTGAGCCACCCAGGCGCCCCCAAAGTATGCAGTTTTAAAGTAGAGTCCTCTTTTAAATGACTGTCAAATTCTGAGATACTAAAAACCATACATTTATTTATAAGTCAGTCACAGTGTTTACAATCATTAAATCCTTATGAAAGTAAGGTGGACCAAAAATGAAAATCATCATTACCGTGGATGAAAGAAAATAAATTGTTTCTACCCTTGGGTAATTAAAAATTAAAATATCTTATGAGTTTAACTATGTATGACAAGTTAATTTTTATCTACTTTGAATAGTGAAGTCACAGTACTGTTTATTTGTTTCATATCTAAATGAAATGTGAAAGTTTTCCATTCATTTTGATATTTCTATAACCTATTTCATATCAGTATTACTTGCACTAAGCCTTAAAAAGAAAATAACCTTTTTATTCCTTATAAGCTTAGTTTTCCTTAAGAATATTCCTAAGAAAAACAATATTTATTTATTTACTTATTTTTATTTTTATTTTTATTTTTTTTAAAGATTTTATTTATTTATTTGAGAGAGAGAGTGAGAGAGAGAGAGAGAGCACAAGGGGGGGAGCGGGAGAGGGAGAAGCAGACTCCCTGCTGAGCAAGGAGCCCGATGCGGGACTCGGTCCCGGGACTCCAGGATCATGACCTGAGCCGAAGGCAGTCGCTTAACCAACTGAGCCACCCAGGCGCCCAGAAAAACAATATTTAAAGAAGTAATTAATCATTTCACTTTATTTATTACTTTTATTAATTTTCCATTGAGTATTTTAAAGCTTAATTTTTTTAAAGAAAGCAATTATGTGAACAAAGTAATACAGTAATTATAGCTTAGTTTTGTCCAAATAGGCTGGTTTGATGTGTACACTTCAGCCACTTAGAATTATAATTACATTGAAGGAGAATTTACTTTGTGCACTCACATTATACTTCCACCCAAGGAATTACATAGAAAGAAGTGATTCCTTTCTCCTTTGTACTCATTTATTTTCCTTTTTGTGCACCTTGCTGACCTACATAAAAGTTAGTTGTAGCTCGTTTAAATTCAGTCTCTGGTGTGAAGTTGTGTATTGCTTAACTGTAACCCAAAGTGTGAGAATGGGAGTGTCAGTGTTTCTCAACAGCAGTGTCTTTAGCAATTAAGGTGTGGCATCACTAGAACTGCTGAACCCCATTCCAGTCAAACACACTTCTGTTCTGCATCTTCCATTGGGGAGTAAACTTTCTAATATATAGATTCTAATTTTTAAATAAAGAAAAAAGGAGCTAGAAAAAAAAAAAAAAGAACAAATATCACCATCCAAAACCAAGAGTCATCCATAGTGTGTGAAAATTCCTGGACATAAAGAATTGGTCACTGGATTTTCCTTCATCCCTGCCAAGTTCTGCCTCCTCTGAGTAGGTTTCCAACAGGAGATGAGAGAGGGTGGCAGGGAAGTGTTGCTAAGTAACACGTGGCGTACAGCTGTGCAGTGGGCCTATCAGATGGCACAACCTTGAGCTTTGTGCTGGCTTACAACCATTCCGCAATATAATAAAAGAGCTGCAATATTATGTAGATACAGAGAGGCAAAATAGAGAGTTCCTAACCTCAATTGTTAGTCCAGAAAGTCAGGTAGTTGAAAAATGACATGGTTACTTATACCTATGAATTTTTCTTGTTAGTCTTATTTTTTTCCCAGAACACTTTTAGGTTTAGGCATCATTTTTATGTATTCATGAATTAATTAACTAATTAATCCAATCATTCATTCATTCAACAACTATTCACTGAGTACCTATTATGAAATTTTGCTAGGTCTTAGCTATTGAAATTGAGACTCTTATAATGATATTGTGAGGTTTCCATAAGCAGTTTGTTATAAAAATGAACAAGAACAGAGATCAAAATCAGCAATTCCTTCAATCAGTTATTATTGTTGCATTTTATTTTTGAGGTAATGTTAGAATTCGAGCCTTTATTTGATAGGCCTGAGTTAGAAAACAGTTATTTCCCAACTGTTAAAGGAGGTGGGGAGAAAGTCTAAACATGAATAGCTATATAATACACATTAGAAAATCCATTAGGTTATAGAAGAATTTACCAGGGTTCCCTTTTAAACAGCAGCTTTCAGTTGACTTTAATCAATTTATATATATTTTAAAGTTTTATTTAAGTAATCTCTACACCCCGTGTGGGGCTCAAAGTCACGACCCCAAAATCAACAGCTGCATGCTCTTTCGACTGGGCCAGCCAGGTGTCCCAATTTATACACATTTTAAAGGGGTGCCTGGGTGGCTCCATTGGTTCAGCCTCCGACTCTTGGTTTTGGCTCAGGTTGTGAGATCATGCCCCCTATTGGGCTCTACACTCAGTGGGGAGTCTGATGGAGATTCTTTCTATCCCTCTGCCCACCTTCCTCCCCTCTCTCTCTAAAATAAATAAATAAATCTTTAAAAAAGAAAAAAAAAAGCAGGGGCACCTGGGTGGCTTAGTTGGTTAAGCATCTGCCTTCAGCTCAGGTCATGATCTTGGGGTCCTAGGATTGAGCCCTGTATCAGGCTCCCCGCTCAGCAGGGAGTCTGTTTCTCCCTCTCCCTCTGCCCCTCCCTCCTGTTCATGTGTTCATGCACACTCTCTCTAATAAATAAGTAAAATCTTAAAAAAAAAAAAAAAAGCACATTGGATTGCCTGGCTCACTCATTTGGAAGAGCACATGACTCTTGATCTGAGGGTCCTGAGTTTGAGTCAAACTTGTGTGTAGAGATTATTTTTAAAAAGGGTGTAGGGGCACCTGGGTGGCAAAGTCCACTGAGCGTCCAACACTTGGTTTCAGCTCAGGTTATGATCTCAAGGTTGTGGGATCAAGCCCCTCATCAGGCTCTGGGTTGAGTGTGGAGTCTGTGTGGGATTCTCTCTTCCTCTGCCCCTCACACTTGTGCTCTCTCTCACCCTAAAATAAATAAATAATTAAAAAAAAAAAGGTGTGTAGAGTGTAGAGCTCACACACACACAAAAGCACATTACTGTCTAAAGTGAGCTGTACTGGGCACCTGGGTGGCTCAGTCGTTGGGCATCTGCCTTCGGCTCGGGTCATGATCCTGGGGTCCTGGGATTGAGTCCCGCATCGGGCTCCTTGCTCGGCGGGGAGTCCGGTTCTCCCTCTCCCTCTGCCCCTGCTTGTGTTCCCTCTCTCGCTGTGTCTCTCTCTGTCGAATAAATAAATAAATAAATAAATCTTTAAAAAAAACAAATAAAGTGAGCTGTACCTGTTATTTATTTTTGCATATTCAGCCCCTATTCTTTGTCTAGTGTAACTTTCCTTTTTTTTTTTCCTGGCAAACTTAATATGCCTAAAATATATGAATAATGCTAACATTTATTGACTGCTTAACTTATACAACCTGGAGTCATGTTAAATACTACATGCTTTATCTCACTTAGGTTTTAAGAAGTAGATACTGTTATTATCTCCACTTTACAAATAGTAAAACTAAGGTTAGTTATGTTCATTGCAGCATTATTTACAATACCTAAGATATGGAAGCAACCTAAGTGTCCATCAATAGATGAATGGATAAAGAAGATGTGGTATCTATACACACAATGGAATATTACTCAGCTTTAAAAAAGAATGAGGGGCGCCTGGGTGGCTCAGTCATTGGGCGTCTGCCTTCGGCTCGGGTCATGGTCCCAGGGTCCTGGGATCGAGCCCTGCATCGGGCTCCCTGCTCCACGGGAAGCCTGCTTCTCCCTCTCCCACTCCCCCTGCTTGTGTTCCCTCTCTTGCTGTGTCTCTCTCTGTCAAATAAATGAATAAAATTTAAAATAAAAAAAAAATAAATAAATAAATAAAAAAGAATGAAATATGGCGATTTGCAACAACATGAATGGATCTTGGGTATAATGCTAAGTAAAACAGAGAAAGACAAATACCATACAATTTCACTTACATGTGGAACTTAAGAAAGAAGACAAATATACAAGGAAAAAAAGAGACAGACCAAAAAGAAAAAAGAAAAACCAGACTCTTAACTATAAAGAACAAACTGGTGGTTGCCAAAGGGGAGGCCGGTGGGGGGATGGATGAAATAGGTGATGGGAATTAAGAGTACACTTACTGTGATGAGCTCTGAGTAATGTATAGAACTGGTGAATCACTATATTGTATTGTATTGTATTGTAATATAACACTGTATGTTAATTATGCTGGAGTTAAAATTTTAAAAAATTTCTACCAAATACAAAAAAAAAAAAAAAGAATAAAATTTTGCCATTTGTGACAACATGAATGGACTTAGAGGGTATTATGCTAAGTGAAATAAGTCAGAAAGAGAAAGACAAATATCATATGATTTCACTTGTATGTGGAATCTAAAAAAACAAAACAGAAGCAGATTCATAAATACAGAGAACAGACTCATGGTTAACAAAGGGGCAAGGGGTGGGGTGGATGGGCGAAATAGGTGAAGGGATTAAGAAGTACAAACTTCCTGTTATGAAATAAGTTGCAGGGATATAAAGTACAGCATAGGGAATATAGTGGATAATATTGTAAGAATTACATATGGTGACAGATAGTAACAAGACTTATTGTGGTGATCGTTTTGTAATGTATATAAATGTTGACTATGTTGTACACCTAAAACTAATATAATATTGCATATCAACTATACTTCACTGAAAAAAAGGAGGGGATATGTGGACAGAGATACACAAGGAGAACACCATGTGAAGATTAAAGCAGAGACTGGGGTGGTGCTTCTACAAGCCAAAGAATGCAAAAGATTGCCAGCAAATTATCAAAAGTTAGGAAAGAGGCATGGAACAGATTCTTCCTCACAGCCCTAAGGAGGAACAGACCCTACTGATGTTTTGATTTCAGACTTTTAGCCTCCAGGACTGAGACAATAAATTTCTGTTGTTTATAAAGAAGTCATTAAATAAATAAAGTAAACAAAATAAAACTAAGGTTAATTAAAAAAAAAAAAGGACAGGGGGTGCCTGTCTGGCTCAGTCAATAGAGCATGGCAGGTTTTATCTTGGGGTTGTGAGTTCAAGCCCCTCACTGGGCATAGAGTTAACTTCTTTTTTTGATTCCTATCTTTTTTTTTTTTAAGATTTTATTTATTTATTTGACAGAGAGAGACACAGCGAGAGAGGGAACACAAGCAGGGGGAGTGGGAGAGGGAGAAGCAGGCTTCCCACAGAGCAGGGAGCCCGATGTGGGGCTCGATCCCAGGACCCTGAGATCATGACCTGAGCCGAAGGCAGACGCTTAACCAACTGAGCCACCCAGGCACCCCTTCGATTCCTATCTTTTATTTTTTATTTTTTTTTGTGTGTGTTTCTTTTTTTTATTATTTTTATTATTTTTATTTATTTTATTTTATTATGTTATGTTAGTCACCATACAGTATATCATTGGTTTTTTTTTTTTAATTTTTTTTATTGTTATGTTAATCCCCATACATTACATCATTAGTTTTAGATATAGTGTTCCATGATTCATTGTTTGTGCATAACACCCAATGCTCCATGCAGAACGTGCCCTCCTCAATACCCATCACCAGGCTAACCCATCCTCCCAACCCCCTCCCAGTACATCATTGGTTTTTGATGTGGTGATCCACAATCCATTGTTTTCGTATAACACCCAGTGCTCCATGCAGTACGTGCCCTCCTTAATACCCATCACCGGGCTAACCAATCCCCCCTCCCCCCTCCCCTCTAAAACCCTGTTTGTTTCTCAGAGTCCATAGTCTCTCATGGTTCATCTCTCCCTCCAATTCCCCCCCCCATTTTCCCCTTCCTTCTCCTAATGTCCTCCATGCTATTCCTTATGTTCCACAAATAAGTGAAACCATATGATAATTGACTTTCTCTGCTTGACTTATTTCACTTAGCATAATCTCCTCCAGTCCCATCCATGTTGATGTAAAAGTTGGGTATTCATCCTTTCTGATGGCTGAGTAATATTCCATTGTATATATGGACCACATTGGGCGTAGAGTTAACTTAAAAAAAAAAGTGCAGTAAGTTGGCCAAAGTCATACAGACATTGAACTACAGAACCAAATCTGGACACTCTGTCTCCAGAACCCTTCTCATTAATTGCTATGCTCTACAACTTCCCATGAGCTTCAGTTGTAGTCATCTGATAAAAATTTCATATGATACATCAAAATGCCTCTAACACTTAAAAATGTTGAACTAGAGAACTACAGTTTATTAAATGTAGTTTGGCTTTTCTCATTTATTGGGAATAAAATCCACTCATATACACAACACATTAATTACAGAAAAGTGCTTAAAAATCTCAACTTAAAACCTTTTATAGCATTTAGAAACAAAACACCTAAAATTATAAAAATAAACTACACTACTTTTTTAGAGAAAAATTCATGAATTCATGTTATCAGGACTTAAAAGCAAGTTTGTTTGTTTTTATTTACTTGTGACGCCATAATGAAGTTTAATTTCAATCCATATTTTATACATACTTTGTCCTAAAAACAAAAACATGTTAAAGATTTTTTTTTAAATCCACAAACTATGCTTTTTTTTTAAGATTTTATTTATTTATTTGAGAGAGAGAGAGAGAAAAACAGCATGAGAGGGGAGAGGGTCAGAGGGAGAAGCAGGCTCCCTGCTGAGCAGGGAGCCCGATGTGGGGCTCGATTCCAGGACTCCGGGATCATGACCTGAGCCGAAGGCAGTCGCTTAACCGACTGAGCCACTCAGGCACCCTTAACATAATGAATTTAAAGTAAATGAAACAGCATATGTTTCTTGTGAAATGGGAAATGTTTCCTTTTCTGTGAAGAGGATTTCACGAGGCTAACAATCTCTTTCACTCTCCCCTATGCCTCCCAGCGAAGGCAAATGATTTGCTGAATTGGAGGGAAGAAACTGGGTTTCTTTATCCCACTCACTTCTTCCATTCTCCTGATAGCTGGCAGCC
This sequence comes from Halichoerus grypus, assembly GCF_964656455.1. Lineage (NCBI taxonomy): Eukaryota > Metazoa > Chordata > Mammalia > Carnivora > Phocidae > Halichoerus > Halichoerus grypus. Next base: position 49,924,532 of record NC_135720.1, read on the forward strand.
TCCATGAGCATCCAAGTATTGTCATATGGGAGAAGGGGCCAGTCTCTTCAAGTGAAGCCTCTGGTTTTCCAGCATTACCTGTTGACCAGATAGGCAAATCTGCCTACTTTTGGAGTTCAGTATTAGGAAGCCCGCGTGCCCACAGTTGTAAGCCATATTCTCTGATATCTGCTTTTAGTATTAATAAAGAATATCCTCGGGTGGCTGGGTGGCTCAGTCAGTTAAGCGTCTGACTCTTGATTTTGACTCAGGTCATGATCTCAGGGTCCTCAAGCCCCACGTCGGGCTCACACTGGGCGTGAAGCCTGCTTAAGATTCTCTCTCTCCCTTCCTGGTGCTTGTGTGCTCATTGGGTGCGGACCTGGTACCTCTTTTGTGAAGCAGCAGCTGAGGAGACTCCGGCGCTCACCGTGTCCAACGAAAAACCCAAGGAAGGCGTCAAGACTAAGAACAACGATCATATTAATTTGAAGGTGGCGGGGCAGGATGGTTCTGTGGTGCAGTTTAAGACTAAGAGGCATACACCACTTAGTAAACTAATGAAAGCCTATTGTGAACCACAGGGTTTGTCAATGAGGCAGATCAGATTCCGATTTGATGGGCAGCCAATCAATGAAACAGACACACCTGCACAGTTGGAAATGGAGGATGAAGATACAACTGATGTGTTCCAGCAGCAGACAGGAAATGTCTACTAAAAAGGGAACCTGCTACTTTACTCCAGAACTCTGTTCCTCCAGACCAAGAAGACATTCTCAATTAGAAAGCCACAATTTGGTTCCACCACATCCTGACTACTACAGTGTAGTTCTATTTTTTCATTTTCCCCTTCCCCATTCCTTTATTGTACATAGAGTAACTGTGTATATGCACAAGCATATTGCATTTTTTAAAACTAAATGGCCAATGGTATGTTTTGATCGACATCAAATGGAGATGGGATGGGGCAAAATACTGCTTCTGTGAAAATACCCCCTCTCTCCATGAGTGGCATGCTCAGTCAGCTCTTATCTTTATATTCCAGTAAGTTATTTTGCTCTCACTGTTTAACAAAAAAAGAACAACATAAAAATCCTTGCATACCTTGTTTGATTGGAGAATTTTAATGTTTTTCATTTATCATTGTAAAACCAAGGACAATTTTAGAACTTTTTGGTACATAGCTGTTACATGTAGGGCAATCTGTCTTTAAGTAGGGATAAATTACTCCAGAAGAAATGAATCCTAGATAGTTTTCCTTTCAAGTCAAGCATCTTGTTGTTTAAATAAACTTCTTGTTTATTTTATTTTTTTAAAGATTTTATTTATTTATTTGACAGAGAGAGAGAGAGACAGTGAGAGAGGGAACACAAGCAGGGGGAGTGGGAGAGGGAGAAGCAGGCTTCCCGCGGAGCAGGGAGCCCAAAGCGGGGCTCGATCCCCGGACCCTGGGATCATGACCCAAGCGAAGGCAGACGCCTAACGACTGAGCCACCCAGGCGCCCCAATAAACTTCTTGTTTAAAATGAAAAAAAAAAAAGATTCGCTCTCCCTCTGCCCCTCCCCCACCCTCCCCTCTGTCTCTAAAAATATATATATATGTATATATCATGGTGCTTCATATACCTACTCTCTTTTTTTAAGAATTTTATTTATTCATTTGAAACACAGAGATACAGAGAGAGAAAGAGAGAGAGCATGAGAGGTAGAGGGAGAAGCAGGCTCCGCGCTGAGCCAGGAGCCCGATATGAGGCCCCATCCCAGGACCTTGGGATCATGACCTGAGCCAAAGGCAGACGCTTAACCATCTGAGTCACCCAGGCGTCCCTCATATACCTACTTTTTTTAAAGATTTTATTTATTTATTTGACAGAGAGAGACACAGTGAGAGAGGGAACACAAGCAGGGGGAGTGGGAGAGGGAGAAGCAGGCTTCCCACTGAACAGGGAGCCCGACGCGGGGCTCAGTCCAAGGACCCTGGGATCAAGATTTGAGCCGAAGGCAGACGCTTAACGACTGAGCCACCCAGGCGCCCCCCTCATATATCTACTCTTATCTCTTAATTAGTTCAGAACACAGGTGGGGAAGAGGAAAAAAACCATACAAATATACAAACATGTTGTTTCCCTTAAACATGAACATGTGTGTGATTGATATTATTAAACAGTATTTTAAAATGAACCAACCTTTTTTAAACTAACATTATTTTTTTTAAAGATTTTTAAAAGATTTTAAAAAAGATTAAAAAAAGATTTTTTAAAAAAAGATATACAGAGAGAGCACACGCACAAGCAGGTGGAGCAGCAGGCAGAGGGAGAGGAAGAAGCAGGCTCTCTGCTGAGCAAAGAGCCCAATGTGGGGCTTGATCCTGGGACCCTGGGATCATGACCTGAGCCTAAAGCAGATGCTTAACCGACTGAGCTACCCAGGCGCCCCTGAACTAACATTATTTTTAATAATAGCTCTAAAGATATATATATATATTTTATTTATATATGTTTATATATAAATTTTATATGTGTATATTTTATATATAAATTTTATATATTATATGTATATTTTATATATAAATTTATATATTATATTATATATATTTTTTACATATATATGTATTTTTAAAGATTTTATTTATTTATTTGACAGAGAGAGACACAGCGAGAGAGGGAACACAAGCAGGGGGAGTGGGAGAGGGAGAAGCAGGCTTCCCATGGAGCAGGGAGCCCGATGTGGGGCTCGATCCCAGGATCCTGGGATCATGACCTGAGCCGAAGGCAGACGCTTAACGACTGAGCCACCCAGGCACCCCTACATATATTTTAAGTAATCTCTACACTCAACGTGGGGCTCGAATTTGCAACCCCAAGACCATGAGTTGCATGCTCTAGACTGAGCCAACCAGGAGCCCCTAAAAATATTTTATATTTAAAATCAGCTCTTCCGCTGTGAATTGTAAGACTAATGAATCACAGAGCTGTACCCCTGAAACAAATAATACATTATATGTTAATAAAATAAATAAATAAAATGGGGGCACCTGGGTGGTTCAGTCGGTTAAGCGGCTGCCTTAGGCTCGGGTCATGATCCTGGAGCTCCGGGATCGAGCCCCCCGTTGGGTGCCCTGCTCAGCGGAGAGCCTGCTTCTTCCTCTGCTCCTCACCTCGCTAGCTTTCTCGCTCGCTCTCTTGCACTCTCTCAAATAAAGAAATAAAATCTTAAAAAAAAAAAATCAGCTCTTCATCACAGACCATGTTAAATTGTGAAGTAACCGGACAAAGTTCGAAGGAGTGTTAAGATTACGTATTTCTGAGAAAGGGACCATCAAAAAAGTTGAACTAAATCTTAAACAAAGCTAAGGGCCAGTAGGATCCAGAAGCTCATTTCCTCTATACAAGGCTTTCCCAAACATCTCTAGCACCTGGGCCACTTGTCAAATCTGCAGATTATCTATCAGGTCTCTCCCCTGGACATCTTGATTCATTGAGCCTTGATTGGGGCCCAGGAATCTCTGTTGCTAACTTTCTCCTAGGCAAGCTTTCCCATTAGGGAAATGGGAAAAACATTGCCTTTTACCAGAAATAATGAAGCTAACGTATTTTGATTTATAGCTGTGCATAAAAATGTAGAATGAGGGACGCCTGGGTGGTTCAATCGGTTAAGCATCTGCCTTCCACTCAGGTCGTGATCCCAGGGTGCTGGGATCGAGTCCCGCATCAGGCTCCTTGCTCAGGGAGGAGCCTGCTTCTCCTTCAGCCTGCCGCTCCCTCTGCTTGTGCTCTCTCTCTCTGACAAATAAATAAATCAAATCTTTAAAAAAATGTAGAATGAAATTTAGGTTTGTATTATGACATCATCTAATAAATAAGTTTGGCTTATTTTTCTACTACTTCCAAATAAACTACTTGTTAATAGGAATATTATAGAATCAAGCACAATATAAAATATAGAACAAAACTTTCAGGATTTTTGGGTCACATAATTCACACACAAAATGATAGCTACTGTAGCATTTGGATTCAAATCCCAGCTCTGCCACTTCCCAGGTAAGTGATCTTGTACAAATTATTTAACCTCTCTACCCCTTTTAATTTTATTTATTTGAGAGAGAGAGAGAGAGCACAAGCAGAGGGAGGAGGTAGAGGGGGAAGTAGGCTCCCTGCTGCGGGGCTCTGGGATCATGACCTGAGCCAAAGGCAGATGCTTGACCAACTGAGCCACCCAGGCGCCCTACCCCTCAGCTTTTTGATCTGCAAAATGGAGATTGTATTAGTAGTAAATTCCTACAGAGTTGCTTTGAAGAGTTAATGAGATAATTAATGGAGTCTTCACAGTAAGTAATTAGTTGTTGAGTATCTTATTATGCCTTGTGTTAATTAATTTTAAGAGTTAATACACATAAAACCCTTAGGACACATAGCACATAGTAAGCCCTCAATGTAAGTTATTACATAAAGTAGGATTGAGATAATGATGACCTTTATTTCTATGACTATTTACATTTTAACATCCATCTTCACTTAAATATCCTCCCATTTGTTCTTTTCATTAACCCTGTGAGGTAGGTATTATTAGCCTTTTTTATTAAGGATTCCTCCTTAAAGAATTCCTCTTTGAAGCTTACAGAGATTAAAAATTTACTCAAAAGTTCACAGTTTGTTAGTTGAGACCTACTTAGAAGGTTCAGTGTGCTGGAGTTTGTGAGGTGGGTCTGTTTCTTTTGTCATAGAAGGGCCTGGATCCAGGGATGCTTCATAACTGTTTGATGAATTTGATTAACCTACATGCTTTCTTACATCCTTAGTAGTTCCAAAGCACCTAATAAATCAAGCAAAAACTATTCTGAGTTTATCATTTCATTGCCTAGCCTCGTTTTACTTAATCTCACTCATCACATACACCCTTATCCACTCCCTCTGCTTAAGTACGTTTCTTGTTTCTGAGGCGTAATTATGATAACTATATTCTCCAAATCTAAGCTTGGGACATATGATTTGAATAATAGTCCAACAAAGGGGCAGATCATTGAAATCAGGTTCAGCCCAGAAAACTTGGGGTGTACGTATAACGCTTGTAGATGTGACCCTCCTTTCACTCTTGATCTTTCACTCCTGGTAGTATATGATTTATTCCTAATCTCGGTCCCTATAATTCTGCCTTAGAAATGTGCTCAAGGGGCACCTGGGTGGCTCAGCCGTTAAGCATCTGCCTTCGGCTCAGGTCATGATCCCGGGGTCCTGGGATCGAACCCTGCATCGGGCTCCCTGCTCAGCGGGGAGCCTGCTTCTCCCTCTCCCACTCCCCCTGCTGTGTTCCCGCTCTTGCTGTGTCTCTCTCTGTCAAATAAATAAATAAAATCTTAAAAAAAAAAAGAAATGTGCTCAAAAAGTATGTATTTACATTTGCATATACATTAAAAAATTTTGGAAAATATACACCAAATGGTTAACAGTGGCTACTTCTGGGGAATGAGATTGGGGGTATCCAATCTGGATTTTGATTTTTTAAAATATTATACAACTTTTTATTAGTTGAATGGTATTATAATGATCATATGTTACTTACATATTTCAAAACTACTTAGGGAAAAAAACTACTTAGGAATTAATTAAAAAATTAATCACAAATAGAACTAAAATCAGGATGTCTTCTTTTTTTTTTTTTTTAAAGATTTTATTTATTTGTTTGACAGAGAGAGACACAGTGAGAGAGGGAACACAAGCAGGGGGAGTGGGAGAGGGAGAAGCAGGCCTCCCGCGGAGCAGGGAGCCCGATGTGGGACTCGATCCCAGGACCCTGGGATCGTGACCTGAGCCGAAGGCAGACGCTTAACGACTGAGCCACCCAGGCGCCCCAATCAGGATGTCTTCTTTCCAAATAATAACAACTGCTCAGTCTAGGTTTCAGTCAACTAATCAAGCCAGCTGTTAGAGCCATCTCAGCTACTCCAGTTTGAACACTAAATTCAGGATCTCAAGTCAGAGCCTTTATATTGATAACGTGTGCCCAATTTGTTATTATATTCTTCTTTGCTCTAACACTCTTAGAATCCATTCCCACAAGCTTCCCAGTTTCCTATTAATACAGACTTGCATGGTTTCGCAATTATTTTGGTATGTAAAGCCCTATCTTCTTGGAACAGAAATGCAGCTTTCCCCTGGGGGTACCCTGGAAAGTTAACTGGTTTCTGGAGGCAGGAAGGAATGGTGGGGGTGAATCTTCAGGAAAATAGGCATCCTCTACTAAGGTCACAGCCTTAGGCAAGGTTTCACAGAGTCTTTTAACAAGGGAAATTGGTTTCCTCAGGCAGAGAAGGAGGTTCTGTTTTTACTTGCAAGGGAGGTTCAGGGGAATTTGCGTACAAGATTCTCAGCTTTGCCTTAGTCCATCCAAATATCTCCAACTCAGGTCTTATTTCCCTCCTTCCCAACTTATATCCTACTCTTAACATAAGACTTGGTGAGGGGGCACCTGGTTGGCTCAATTGGAAGAGCATGTAACTCCTGATCTCTTGATCTTGGGGTCATGAGTTTGAGCCCCACATTGGGTGTAGAGATTTCTTCAAAAAATAAAACTTAAAAAAAAAAAAGACTTGGTGAAGTTGTTTGTTCTGTTGTAATTCTGTCAGCTGCAAAATTAAATTGGGCCTTGCCTACCAGGCACTTGCAAGAGATCATTTATTTTTATTTTTTTATTTTTATTTTTTTAAAGATTTTATTTATTTACTTGACAGAGAGAGACACAGCGAGAGAGGGAACACAAGCAGAGGGAGTGGGAGAGGGAGAAGCAGGGTTCCCGCGGAGCAGGGAGCCCGATGCGGGGCTCGATCCCAGGACCCCGGGATCATGACCCGAGCAGACGCTTAACGACTGAGCCACCCAGGCGCCCCGAGATCATTTTTTTTTAAGGTTATAGAATTTCTGTGGTTTTCTACCTATTTCTTGAGCTCAGAACCAATGTCCTGATATTTTCTTATTTTTACTGAATATTCTTTTACTCACTAGTATAGCTAGAAGGAATCTCACCTCTCAGTTCTTGTGGCCATCTTTATCATCATACTAGACTAGCCAGTACTTGAATTCTCAGAGCCTTGCCCTATTCAGACCCTCCATCTCAAACAGATCACATTTTAAGAAATTATGTCATCCCGGGGCGCCTGGGTGGCTCAGTCCTTAAGCATCTGCCTTCGGCTCAGGTCATGATCCCAGGGTCCTGGGATCGAGCCCCGCTTTGGGCTCCCTGCTCCGCGGGAAGCCTGCTTCTCCCTCTCCCACTCCCCCTGCTTGTGTTCCCTCTCTCGCTGTGTCTCTCTCTGTCAAATAAATAAATAAAATCTTTAAAAAAAAAAAGAAATTATGTCATCCCATGGTGTAATGGTTAGTTTCATGTGTTAACTTGGCTAGGCTATAGTACCTAGCAATTCAATCAAACACTAATCCAGGGATTTTGTAGGTGGGATGGAGATTAAATTCTACAGTTGTTGACTTTAAGTAAAGGAGATTACCCTCTATTATTATTATTAACTGGATAATTATTCTCATCCAATCAGTTGAATGCCTTTAAGAGCAAAGGCACCTGGGTGCTCATTCAGTTAAGCGGTTAAGTATCTGCCTTAGGCTCAGGTCATGATCCCAGGGTCCCGGGATTGAGCCCCATGTCCTCAGGCTCCCTGCTCAGTGAGGGTCTGCTTCTGCCTCTTCCTCTGCCCCTCCCTGCCACTCGTGCTCGGTCTCTCGCTTTCTCTCTCTCAAATAAATAAAATAAATAATCTTAAAAAAAACAAAACAAAAACAACAAAGTACGTGAGGAAGAAATTCCACTGAATGGACTTCAGCTTCAGTTTCTGCCTGAATTTCTACCCAGAGGGCCTGCCTGTGCTATAGATTTCAGACTTGATTAGTCAGTCCCCACAACTCCTTAAGGTAACAATTCCTTGAAATATACATATTTGTATATGTACTAGATAAATATATATATTAGATTCTGTTTCTCTGATACTTCAGAACCCTGATACACATGCCATTTCAAAGCTAGCTACATAATTTGTTCAGCCCACTGCAAAATGAAAATGTAGAGACCCTTATTCAAAAAGCAGGAAACAGGGGCGCCTGGGTGGCTTAGTCAGTTAAGCGTCTGCCTCCGGCTCAGGTCACAATCCCAGGATCCTGGGATTGAGCCCCACATGGGGCTCCCTGCTTGGCGGGGAGCCTGCTTCTCCCTCTCCCACTCCCCCTGCTTGTGTTCCCTCTCTCGCGGTGTCTCTGTCAAATAAATACATAAAATCTTAAAAAAAAAAAAAAAAAGCAGGAAACAGGGGCACCTGGGTGGCTCAGTTGGTTAAGCAACTGACTCTGATTTAAGCTCAGGTCATGATCTCAGGGTTGTGAGGTCGAGCCCTGCGGCGGGCCTGTGCTGGGCATGGAGCCTGCTTAAGAGTCTCTCTCTCCCTCTGCCTCTACTTACTCCCCATCCTCAAAATAAAAAATCAAATACAATCCAAATGTGGAATGGGGATTCTTTTTTTTTTTTTAAAGGAGCAGGGAGCCTGATGTGGGACTCGATCCCAGGATCCTGAGATCATGACCTGAGCCGAAGGCAGACGCTCAACCATCTGAGCCACCCAGGCGCCCTGGAATGGGGATTCTTTAAAAAAAAATAATGAAAAGCAGGAAACAAAAAAGCAGGAAACAAGTGCCATACTAAAACATAAAACTTTTTCCTTTAAAAATATTTTATTATTTATAAAACACATGGAGGCAATGATACATGAGTAACAACACAAACTTACTAATTACAAAAATGTATTTTTGTTGTCATATTGTAAGTAAATAATACTTTATTAGTAAATAAATAATACTTTATTAATGTGATATCTTGATTGATCTTAAGATTTTTCTGGCTTGCTTGCCTGCAAATTCATTCGTTAGGTCATCAAAATTTATACTTTTAGCAACTTCATTTTTAATCAATATAATTGAAAGTAACATCAGTTGGTCTTGGCAAATGCCAGATTGCAAATAATTTTTGATAATTTTAAATTTCAAGAAGGATCTTTCCGCTGATGCAACTGTTACTGGAGCTATTAACAGTATTTCATAGACTTTGACAACATTGGGGTAATTTTCTGATAACTTAAATTGAAAATATAACATATAACTTATGTTATATATATTTTATATATTTATTTATTTACATATATATTTAGGCTCTATGCCCAGTGAGGGGCTTGAACTCACAACCCCAAGATCAAGAGCTGCATGCTCCACCGACCGAGTCAACCGTGTGCTCCACCCATGAAATGTATATTTTAATTCACCTAGAGCTAACAATTTACATGAAATAATTTTTCTAAAGAGATTTAAGGGGCACCTGGCTGGCTCTGTCAGAAGAGCACGTGACTCTTGATCTCGAGGTTGAGACTTCGAGCCCCACATTGGGTGTAGCGATTTTTTTCAAAGTTTTTAATTTATATTTTTAGGTAATCTCTATACCCAACATGGGGCTTGAACTCACAACCCTGAGATTTAGAGTTGTAGGCTCTTCTGACTGAACCAGCCGGCTGCCCAGGTGTAGTGATTACTAAAAAAAAATAAATAAAATTAAAAAAAAAGATTTAATTCTACATATATATCAGCTTCTTGTAAGCCTGAATTTAATTGTAAATGTAAATTTATGCAATGGCATTTTAATGTTTCTTCTGACATTTCCAGTAATTTGTAATGGTCATACAAGAAATTTAAAGTGGCTTTGTGATTTGTATATAATTCAAGATGGCTGTTTATGCGTTCTGTTACGGCATATTCAATTAAAAGGAAAAAATTAATTTTCAAATTCTCTCCCTTCTCAATTTGCTCACCTACAGCTTCATATGAAAATAGTGTTCTTTTCCATTACATGTGACAATCTTTAAATTATTTGTAAAAACCATGAATACTTGCTTTGTAATACTGTCATTTTCAAGCTTCTGGAATTTAAACTCAAGAGTTTTGGTAACTCTCTGAAATGATTTATTACAATACCCACGAGCACACTTGCATTTTATAGTAATTTGTTGAGAGCGTCTCTTGCCAGCGTGCCGGCAGCTCCTGTCTGGGGACTCAGGCCAGAGGATTAGTGTTTGTGCCGATGCCGCCCCTCCACCGCTCGTGTTGCCCCTGCCATCATCACCAACACCGGGCTGGACCCAGACCCTGGCCCAGGCAAAGGCGGGGGCAGCTCTAGGCTGCCAGGTCAACTGTCCAATACCCAGGCTATCTGCTGTGCCCATGGCTCTGAACCCTTGTCTGCATGGGCTGCCTCCCTCCCTCCCAGTGTATTTCGGTTGCTCACAAGAATGCTTCATTGCCCTATTGAGCTTCACTTACAAAACACAAGTTCAGGGGCACCTGGGTGGCTCAGATGGTTGAGCGTCTGCCTTCCGCTCAGGTCATGATCTCCAGGTCCTGGGATCGAGCCCCACATCGGGCTCCCTGCTCAGCGGAGAGCCTGCTTCTCCCTCTCCCTCTCCCCCTCCCCCTGCCTGTGCTCTCTCTCCCTCTCTCTCAAAGGAATAAAGCCTCTCCCCCTGCTTGTGCTCTCTCTCTCTCTCAAAGGAATAAATAAAATCTTTAAAAAACAACAACAAAAAAACCAAAACACAAGGTCAAAGGTAAAATTAAGTATGATGCCTTTCTTATGTGAGGCCCATGAGCCCATGAAGCAGTTCTGCATGGATTATCAGTATCCTAATTTCACTTCATTTATGCTGTACTAGGTGAGCAACTCAATCCCCAAATTACCTTGAGAGTCTGTTTACTATGTAAGGAAAATATGGTCAGTGCCTGTGAAGTAGCTGTCAAGAAGGAATTAGGAATGTGATAGATTTACTGGGGGGCAATGTTTGTGAAAGATAAATGGAGGGGGATCAGTGGTAGAGAGGGAAAACCTTCACATTCAGTGATTCTGTGAGAACTCAGGTAGCTTTAATATAGATATTATAAAAATGTTAAACTAAATTTTAAAAAACCTTGCTTAGAGAAAATCAAAATTAGATTTTCAAACTTTTTTTTTTTTTTTTTTTAGATTTATTTATTTATTTGACAGAGAGAGACACAGTGAGAGAGGGAACACAAGCGGGGGAGTAGGAGAGGGAGAAGCAGGCTTCCCGTGGAGCAGGGAGCCCGATGTGGGGCTCGATCCCAGGACCCTGGGATCATGACCTGAGCCGAAGGCAGATGCTTAACGACTGAGCCACCCAGGCGCCCCAGATTTTCAAACTTTTTAATTTCAAAAAAAAACTTCAGGCATTAACAGTCATGTTTCAAAGTAAATTTATGAAATCCAATTTCAGAACTCCTCATAAAACTTTAAAAAAACATCTGAAGTTCAAATCTAGAAACAGATGAATAACTTAGGAATTTAAAAAATGCCTCTTTGTATTTTGTAGAGCTATTTTCAAAAGGCCATGATCACAAAACTTATCTTGTTATCCACAAGCTGAATGAACTGAAAGGTTTCATAGGTAAGTATAATTCATTTTAGATATGTTCACTTTATTTATTTATTTATTATTATTATTTTTTAAAGATTTTATTTATTTATTTGACACAGAGAGAGAGTTAGCGAGAGCAGAAACAAGCAGGGGGAGTGTGAGAGGGAGAAGCAGGCTTCCCGCGGAGCGGGGAGCCCGACTTGACTAGAAGCTCATGGTTCCTTGATACATTATCTGTGGGAACCGTCTGAGGTCTCAGTTCTTCCAGGGAGGATTTTCTCTTGCTTATACAGATGGTTCCTGATTTTTTTTTTTTTTTAAGATTTTATTTATTTATTGACAGAGAAGGAGCAAGAGAGGGAACACAAGCAGGGGGAGTGGGAGAGGGAGAAGCAGGCTTCCCGCCAAGCAGGGAGCCGGACGTGGGGCTCGATCCCAGGACCCTGGGATCATGACCTGAGCCAAAGGCAAACGCTTAACGACTGAGCCACCCACGCGCCCCCAGGTGGTCCCTGACTTAATGATTGTTCAACTTAGGATTTTTTTGACTTTTCACTGTCAGTTTATTAAAAGCAATATGCATTCAGCAGAAACTGTACTTTGAATTTTGGTCTTTTCCCTGGCTAGCCCTATGTGGTGCATACTCTCTCGTGATGCTGGACAGTGTCAGTGAGCTGCAGCTCCGACTCAGCTACCCAATCACACAGGTAAGCAACCAATACACGTAAAACCATTCTGGGGGCGACTGGCTGGCTCAGTTGGTTGAGCATGACACTCTTTATCTCAGGGTCACGAGTTTGAGCACCACATTGGAGGGGAGTAGATTGTACTTCAAATAAAAACATAAAAATTTAAAAAATTAAAAAAAAATTAAAACCAGGGACACCTGGGTGGCTCAGTCAGTTAAGTGTCTGCCTTCGGCTCAGGTCCTGATCTCAGGGTCCTGGGATCGAGTTCTGCATCAGGCTGCTTGCTCAGTGGGGAGTCTGCTTCTCCCTCTGCCTGCTGCTCCCCCTGCTTGTGCTTGCTCTCTCTGACAAATAAATAAATAAAATATTTAAACAACAACAAAAACCTAAAACCATTCTGTACCCCTACAACCACTGTTTTTCACTTTCAGTATTCAATAAATTACATGAGATATTCAACATTCATTATAAAAAAGGCTTTGTATTAGTTGATTTTGCCCAACTATTGGGTAATGAAAGAGCCTGAGAATGTTTAGAGTAGGCTGGTTAGGTAGGTGTATTAAATGCATTTTCAGGGCGCCTGGGTGGCTCAGTTGGTTAAGCAACTGCCTTCGGCTCAGGTCATGATCCTGGAGTCCCGGGATCGAGTCCCACATCAGGCTCCCTGCTCAGCAGGGAGTCTGCTTCTCCCTCTGACCCTCCTCCCTCTCATGCTCTCTGTCTCTCATTCTCTCTCTCGCAAATAAATAAAAAATTAAAAAAAAAAAAAAATGTTTAAATGCATTTTCAATTTACAATGTTTTCAGTTTGGCAGTGGGTATATTGGGACATAATCCATCATAAATTGAGACCTGTACTAGCTTTCTAAGGGTATGACCAACTTAGGACCAATTTAAAATATATTTTCAGCATAAGGCTTTTTCCTTCCTTCCTTCCTTCCTTCCTTCCTTCCTTCCTTCCTTATGAGCTCTATATCTAATGTGGGGCTTAAACTCATGACCCCAAGATCAAGAGTCACGTGCTCTACCAAGAGTCAGCCAGGCACCCCTAAGCATAAGGTGTTTGGTGGAACCACCTACACTTGAAGAATTGTGAAAGATTTGAGATTTTACTCTGCCATAGTTAGCCTGCCTTAATTGCATGGATTTTTTATGTTTAATTGCATGGATTTTGGCAGAAGACAGGTACACTACTCTTGGGTCAGAGACCAAAGACTGGTTATTACTCAAGCAATAGCAATAGCCAGAGTGTTAGCATTTGTGTTGGCTCCCCAAGGCCCAATTCCCACAGGCAACACAAAGCAGGCCAGGTGACATCTCTATATGCAGTGGGTTGCATTACAGGAAAGGAACCCTGAACTTACAGAACATGCATTATTTTATTTTATTATTTATTTTTTTAAAGATTTAAACATTTTTATTTATTTGACAGAGAGAGACACAGTGAGAGAAGGAACACAAGCAGGGGCAGCGGGAGAGGGAGAAGCAGGCTTCCTGCTGAGCAGGGAGCCTGATGTGGGGCCCGATCCCAGGACCCTGGGATCATGACCCGAGCTGAAGGCAGACGCTTAATGACTGAGCCACCCAGGCGCCCCTTTATTTTATTTTTTAAAAATATTTTATTTATTTGCTAGAGAGCGAGCAAGCAAGCGAGAGAGCGCGGGAGTACAAGCAGAGGGGGCAGCAGGCAGAGGGAGAAGCAGGCTCCCTGATGAGCAAGGAGCCCTACTCGGGACTCAACCCCAGGACCCTGGGATCATGACCCAAGCCGAAGGCAGACACTTAACTGACTGAGCCACCCAGGCGTCCCAGAACATGCACATTCTATAATGGGCAGTAAGCATGCCTACCTTTTTCTCCAGAGGTGGACTTTCTGGCTATCTTCTAAGGCTGTACACAAAGCTGCCTCTGGTCTAGAGGGAGACACCATCAGTATCTTCCAAGATTGCTCACTACATAAACCGTTGAAAAGAGAGTCTGGAACAACGACAGTCAGTGCCTCTGCTCACAAGATGTGCAGAAACTTGAGCAACTCATGAAGAATTGTCTTCTAACAATAGATAATTTGAATTGGGCCATGAACCCATGCTTGTGTTTGGCAAATTATTAGGGTAGCTTTATCCCTCCTTTTATTTAGAGCCAAGATCAAGACAGATAAGTTTTCTTGCTGTCCTCTGGTATAGGTTTGATAAAAGTGTAGACCTTTGTTCTAGTTTGTGTATGAGTATGTGTGTGTGGGTTAAGGATCTCCTATTAGACTCCCTACCTTGGCTGGAATCTTGGGTTTGTCTCCTGTCCCTACACCCTTCATAGTCATTAGAACTCTAGTCCAAGCTCACTAGAGTTCAGAAGACACCCCCTAGCCCCATAAAATCTTCCTTTTGTGCTCGTACCTCTCCAGATTCCTGCTTTCACTTGATTTTTGGCCTCTGGTTATTCCTTAATTTTTTGGTATCTCAGAAATGTATTTCAATAGATTTTTTTTGTTTTGTTGAGAAGTATTATTATTATTTTTATATGAGAGGGCTATTCTGTGTCCCTAATCTCCTATACTGCCATGGTGGCTGAAATGCAGAGAGGTAATCCTAATTGGAGCTTAGGGTCGTGAGTCACCTGAATGAAAGCTGAATTCACCCAGAAGGCTGGCAGGTTTGAAAGAATATCCTTGTTGTTTGAAAATACCAAGATGCATGTGTTAGGAAGAATGAATGATAAAAACACTGATTTTCTTAGAAAGCTCTTTGAAATAAAAACATATTTTAATAAAAAAAAGAATATACTTAACCAATATGATTAGGAAATGGGGTGTTTTAGTTAACTGGATCTTCCCCTCAGTTTTCCCCCCAGAATAGATATTCTTTATATCTAAAGAATAACTGGGGGGTTATACCCACGTAAGGCTGCCATATACAGGAAGCAAAGCCTCAGGATTCTCTAAGTTGTATATAGTCACAGCACAGTTGCATTGATTATTCTGTTGGCAACTTTAGAAATATTGCAGGTATTCAATTTCATAGCTTTGATATAGTAACTACTTGGATCACTCCAGGATCACTCCAAAAATGTAGGATCTTATTTCACAAGATTGTTAAAGGAATAAAAAGAGATAATGTAATGTAGGGTTAATAGACACTGAAAACTTGCTACTCAAAGTGTAGCCCATGATCAACATCAGCATTAGTACCAGCTGGGTGCAGTTAGAAATGAAGATTCCTAGGCCCCTCTCCAGCCCTACTGACCCAGAATCTGCATTTTAACAAAGTTCCCAGGTGGTTCCTTTGTGCATTAATGCTTTTTATTCTTTAAATATTTGTTTATTTGAGAGAGAGAGAGAGAGAGATTGAGAGAGAGAGAGAGAGAGAGAGAGAACACCTGCAGAGGGGCAGAGGGAGAGAAGCAGACTCACCGTTGAGTGCAGAGTGCAGAGCCTGATGCAGGGCTGGGTCCCACAGCCCTGACATCATGACCCAAGCCAAAATCAAGAGTTGGATGCTTAACCAACTGAGGAACCCAGGTGCCCCTGTGCATTAATGTTTGAGAAGCACTACCTTAGAAAAATGTTTTGAAGAAGGTACAGTTGTTGCTGACGACTCCAGCAGTCATAAAATTTGGAGGCAGTGTAATACAACGTAGAAAGCATGGTTTTAAGACTCAGAATCTGAGGTCCACTCCTGAATAACAGTATGAGCCTCAACAAATCACTTAACATTTCTAAATGTAGGATCTGGGGTGCATGGGTGGCTCAGTAATTAAAATTACATATTTAAAATGATCTTACTTTTGTAAATTGTTTTTCTAAAGGCAAATGTGTGTGTTTGTGTACACACCACAAATGGATGAAAAGATGTCAGAAAGGAAATGCACTGGGGTGCCTGGGTGGCTCAGTCGTTAGGCATCTGCCTCCAGCTCAGGTCATGATCCCAGGGTCCTGGGATCAAGCCCTGCATTGGGCTCCCTGCTCAGCGGGAAGCCTGCTTCTCCCTCTCCCACTCCCCCCCCCGGTGTTCCCTCTCTCGCTGTGTCTCTCTCTGTCAAATAAATAAATAAAATCTTAAAAAAAATGTAGGATCTTATTTCACAAGATTGTTAAAGGAATAAAAAGAGATAATGTAAAGAGTGCCTATGACAGCACCTGTCATATAGTAGGTATGCAGTAATAGTTTATTTTCTTTCCTTTTTCATGTCTTGCCTAGAAAGAATAACTTTTCCCTCTATCATTCAAGTGTGTAGAAAATAGTTTTTATAAATCCATAAGAAATGTCAGTTATTAAAACAATTACATTCATGAATAGGTAAGATATAAATTATAAAAGTTTCCATAAATGATGAAATATGGTTTATAAGAGATACATACAAAAATATTTAAATTAAAACAAAGTGAAAAAAAAAAACAAATGAAAATCATTGGACGTTGAATAGGAAAAATACCTACCACATAGCCTATCAGTTACTCTAGGCAAGTTTGAAATGTAACGCTGAGCTTCCTAATCACCATAGCAAAGAGGAAAACTCAGTAGATTACATAAGGAAATTATTCCAGAGACAATTTCCTTGGCATTAAGGTCCAATAATGCATGAGTCCTTGTCCAAGGAGCATCAAACAATTTAACGGGATATATTTAAATGGTACAACTGGAAAGTAGCTGTTAAGATAATGAAAACGTGACTTTTAAGGGGTCTCTGGTTCTTTATACTTGAAGACTAAAGATAGATAGAATCTAAACAGAATTTTTTCTTCTTCCTTAATTACGAAAAACCAGCACAGGCTGAAAGAAAATTTCTTATTAAGCTCTCTAGAAATGGATTATCTATAATTCTTGGAAAACTTAATTTACACAATCAGAAGAATATTTTATATATCAGTTATAGGCATGGTAAAATGTCACCCAGAATTTTTCTAACCTGTATAGGAGGCATATAGACAGATGGAAGAAAGTATTCTTTTTTCCCTACCAATAGGG
This sequence comes from Halichoerus grypus, assembly GCF_964656455.1. Lineage (NCBI taxonomy): Eukaryota > Metazoa > Chordata > Mammalia > Carnivora > Phocidae > Halichoerus > Halichoerus grypus. The sequence continues at coordinate 49,941,624 of NC_135720.1, forward strand.
ACCAACTCTTTTTTAGCCTATAAATATTAACTTGCTCTTTCCACTAGATTAATTCCCAGTAAAATAAATGAAGGTATATATATTAAAACAAAACAAAACTTAAGCCAGTTGATGTCTTGTGTTTTATAATGATTTTTTTTAAAGTAAGCTCTATGCTCAGTGTGGGGTTTGAACTCATGACCCTGAGATCAAGAGTCACATGCTCTACTGACCAAGCCAGGCAGGTGCCCCTAGAATGATTTGAAAATAAAAATAGCATAGAGGGCACCTGGGTGGCTCAGTTGGTTAAGCGACTGCCTTCGGCATAGGTCATGATCCTGGAGTCCCAGGATCGAGTCCTACATCGGGCTCCCTGCTCAGCAGGGAGTCTGCTTCTCCCTCTGACCCTCCCCCCTCTCATGTGCTCTCTCTCTCTAATTCTCTCTCTCAAATAAAAAAATAAAATAAAAATAGCATAGAACTCCTATTGATTTCTTAATAGTTTGAAACAAAAAAAATGCATGATCAGAAATATTTGGGAGATGTCCTAAATGAAGAATATTTTGGCAAGCTTTCTATAATCTATTGTGTTTTTAATATTTTTAAAATTTCTGGGTTTTTTTACTCTGTGATATGAATGGGCATCCCTCCCTATTAATACAAACTATATCTATACCATTCTTTTAAATGGCTGCAGCAAAATTCACTGAAGGGATATACTATTACTTATTTAACCAATATTTAAACTATTTTTAATTTTTTTATCATAAAAACCATAGTCATGTTCATCTTTGCATATATATCTTTACACACTTGCTTGGGATTACTTTTTCCCCCCCTTTCCTGGATTACTTTCTTAAGAGTTCTCAAAAGTGGAATTGTTAGGTTAAAGGGGATATATATTTAAATTTTTAAATTCATATTGCCAAACTGCATTCAAGAAAGATTACATCAGGGCACCTGGGTGGCTCAGTCGTTAAGTGTCTGTCTTCAGCTCAGGTCATGATCCCTGGTTCCTGGGATCGAGTCCCACATCGGGCTCCCTGCTCAGCAGGGAGCTTGCTTCTCCCTCTCCCTCTGCCTGCAGCTCCCTCTGCTTGTGCTTGTGCTCTCTCTCTGTCAAATAAATAAATAAAATCTTTAAAAAAAAAGAAAGAAAGATTACATCAGTTTACCTTCCCACTGAGAATGTATAACATTGTCCAATTTCCCTATCTTTAGTGAAAAGCAGCAATCATTATATATTGGCAAATCAGAGAGGTGAAAAGTGATTCAGGAATTATTTTAGATTATGCTCTCAAAAGAAAGGGAGTTAGGGAATTAGTATGGAGTAGGGGGAAACGTTAAGTCAGGTTATCACCTCAGCTGCAGACTAGCTCCGTTCAGCCTTATCCCAAGGGGACCTCTGGTATATGATGTCACCACAAAGGTACTGCCCTGAGGCAAAAAGACTAACCGTGAGCTGCCTCTGGGAGGGGGTAACCACCTTCTTAGGTGAAACAGTTGCCTTTGTCAAGGGCAGTTCTCTAGACTCTAGAGAAAGGACAGCTGTGAACTTTTAGCTGCCAACACTCATAGCAGTTCTGGGATGGGTGTACCTTCCTGCAGGGAATATTGATGGGTATCGTAGTCAAGTAATCGAGTAGTGTCCTCCTTAATTCATGTCCACCCAGAACCTCAGAATGTGACCTTATTTGAAAATAGGTTCTTTGTAGATGTAATTAGCTAAGGTGAGGTTGATAGGAGTCAGGACACACTACCCCAAAATATGGCCCTTGGCATATTGAATATTTTAAGCTGAAGGAGTTTGAGAAAACAGCAGAAGCAGTAAAGTCATCCCGACCACCTCTTCTCATCCCCTGAAAGAGATCGTAAAACACTCCTGTGAGAGGTGGCCTCCCTACATCCCAGGGGAAAGGAGCATCCATATAGCTGAAGGAAAACAAAGGGACCCTAAGAAGAATATGAACAAGACAGGCCTTGCTAAGTTTCCCATATTTATTCTCTTTAACTTATCATATTCCTCCACAACTGTCTACTCTTCATCAAATCTAGCATAAAAATCTCAGGTCTGTTTCTATGAGTCTTCATTTCCTTATGAAATTCTCCCATGTCACGTAAAAGTTATTTTCAGACCCAGCTAGGGACCCTAAGAGGGTCCAGGAAAACTTTTTCCTCCCCTACAAATTCATGCTAGATTACAGTGGGCCCTAAATCCAATGACTTGTGTCCTTATAAAAAGAGGAGAGCACACAGACAGACACCCAGAGAAGGCCACATGCAGGTGGGAGCAGAGATTGGAGTTATGCTGCCATAAGCCAAGGAATGCCTGGGGCCACCAGAAGGTGGAATAAATAAAATCTGTGGGAACAAGGCCCTACTCATATCCTGATTTTAGACTTTTAGCCTCCATATCTGTGAGAGAATAAATTTCTGTTGCTTTAAGCCAACCAGTATGTGATATTTTGTTATAGCAACCCTTGGGAACTTATGAAGTAGGGCACTAGCTATTTACCAAGCAGTTCTTAAAGTATGGTCCATGGACTCCTGGGCATCCCTAACGCCCTTTCTAGGAGTCTACAAGGTTAAAACTATTTTCATAGTAATGTTAAGACTTTATTTGCCTTTGTTTTTTAACTGCGTTGATGTTTCAATAATGGTGCAAGAGCAATCAATGGGGGTAACATTGCTGGTGTCTCAACATGTATGAGTTAATGGTACCAAACTGTACTAGCAGTCGTTGTATTCTTCACTGCCATACTCACAATAAAGAAAATGCCAGCCTGTATAGGAATGTCCTTGATGAAGCATAAAAATTATTAGCTTTATTAAATCTTGACCCTAGAGTACATAGCTCTTTAATATTTTGTGTGACAAGTGCTTTGTCTGACAAAGCGCTTCTGCTGCATATTGAAGTACAATGGTTGTCTTGAGGGAAACACTTGTGTAATCACTGGAACTGTGAGCTAAAGTAGCCACCTTTTCCCACAGACTATCATTTCTACTTGAGAGAATAGCTGCCTAAAAAACTATGATTATTCAGACTTGGGTATTTGGCATTTTCTTAGAATTGAATGGAGCGGGGGTGCCTGGCTAGTTCAGTCAGTAGAGCATGTGACTCTTGATCTCAGGGTTGTAGGTTTGAGTTCCACGTTGGGTGTAGAGATTACTTAAAAATTAAAAAAAATATATATTTAAAGAAAAAAAGGAAATGAATGAAGTGACACTGTTACTTCAAGGAAAAGAGTTGATGGTATTTGTTACCAATGATAACAGTTGAGTTTTCAAGCAAAAATTAGTATTTTGAAAAACTCATCTGACACTGTGAGAGTTTCCTGATGAGATCATGGTGATATTAGCAAATATGATTTTTATGATCACGGAATGTGTCAACATTTGTCAGATCTGCATAACTCTGGAAAACATTTTCCAAATGACGAATGTGTGATGTTACAAATTAATGTGTGAGAAAAAGATACATTCAAGTTCAAGATAGACCAATGTTGACTTTTTAGATAATAGAATATGAAAACCTCATTGCTATTGGTTTCAGATTTTACACTGTAATCATCTTTAATAAACTGCCACTTGTTGGGGTGCCTGGGTGACTTAGTCGGTTAAGCATCTGCCTTTGGCTCAGGTCATGATCCTAGGGTCCTGGGATTGAGCTCTGTGTTGGGCTCCCTGCTCAGCAGGGAGCCTGCCTCTCCCTCTGCCCCTCCCCCCTGCTTGTGCATGCACTCTCTCAAATAAATAAATAAATAAAATCTTAAAAAAAACTATCACTTGTTAAGTTTTGATACAGTATCAGAGTATAATACCCACATAATTATCTGAAAAGTCTGTTAAGATACCCCTCCTTTTTTATTTTTATTTTTTTTAAGGGGGGAGGGGCAGAGTGAGAGAGAGAATCTCAAGCAGGCTCCATGCTCAGTGCAGAGCCTGATGTGGAGCTCGAGACCACAACCCCGAGGTCATGACCTGAACCTAAATCAAGAATCGGTTGCTTAACCAACTGAGCCATCCAGGCACCCCACATCCCTACTTTTTTAAAAAAAATATCTGTGTGATGCTAGATTTTCTTCATAGCAAAACATAATAAAACATAACCAAGGGGCGCCTGAGTGGCTCAGTTGTTAAATGTCTGCCTTTGGCTCAGGTCATGATCCCAGGGTCCTGGGATTGAGCCCCACATCGGGCTCCCTGCTCAGCGGGAAGCCTGCTTCTCCCTCTCCCACTCCCCCTGCTTGTGTTCCCTCTCTCGCTGTCTCTCTCTCTGTCAAATAAATAAATAAAATCTTAAAAACACCCTCAACCTATTGTAATAGAATGAATGCAAAAACAGAGATGGAAATCTACCTGTATTCTGTAATCCAAATACAGAGATTTACAATGACATTCTTTTCACTAATTTTATTTTTGTTTTGGGAAACAGTTATTTTTCATATAAATGTGCTAGTATATTTATTATTGTTATGTTTAAATAAAAACTACTTAAAAATTATTAGTGTCTATTTCTAATACACTAAATATTTATAAAAATAACCCACATATATAAAAGTTTTTGGGGTCCTCAATTTTTAAGAGGGTTAAGGAGTACAGAGTCCAAAGAGTTTAAGAGTATTTAGTGTACTATGAGTCTTGTTTTAAAAATCAACTTTAGGGACACCTGGGTGGCTCAGTCGGTTAAGCAGCTGCCTTCGGCTCAGGTCATGATCCTAGGGTCTGGGATTGAGTCCTGCATCGGGCTCCTTGCTCAGTGTGGAGCCTACTTCTCCCTCTGCCTGCCACCCCCGTTTGTGCTCTCTCTCTCTCTGACGAATAAATAAATAAAATCTTTAAAAAAAAATCAACTTTAATAAAAATTTTACAAAAAAGTATATAGTTATATAGACTAAACACTACTTATCAAACAATAATAAAGTCAATGAGTAGAAATTAAACTCAACTATTTCTGAGAATATTTAATCAGGTACATTCTTTCTCATGATCTACTTCACTGACAGTGGTTCCCACCTTCAATTTCAGTTTACTTAGTTCTTTATTTTTTATTTTTTTTTTGAGAGAGAGCATGTGTGCAAGCACAAGTGGCAGGGAGGAGGTGGGGGACAGGGAGAGAGGGAGGGAGAGGGAGAGAGAGAGAATCCCAAGCAGGCTTCACACCTAGCGTGGAGCCTGAAGCTGGGCTCGATCTCACAACCCTGAGATCATGACCCAAGCCGAAATCAAGAGTCAGATGCTCAACCAACTGAGCCACCCAGGCGCCCCCTCAGTTTAATTTATTCTTAAAATTAGGCTACTCAGGGTGTCTGGGTGGCTCAGTCAGTTGAGTGCCAGATTTTTGGTTTTGGCTCAGGTTGTGATCTCATGGGTCGTGGGATCGAGCCTCATGTCCAGCTCCATGTTCAATGGGGAGTCTGCCTGGAGATTCTCTCCCTCTGTCCCTCTCCCACTAAAATAAATAAATAAATCTTAAAAAAAATAAAATTAGGCTACCTGAAGCACTCTTTTTTTCCTCATGGATGAAATCATCTTTAATTTCTCTAGACGTATTTGAATCCTTAAAACTAGTTCTATATCCCTTGATAATGGAGAAGGCTACACATTCGTGGGGACAGAAAGTACATGGTAAATCTCTGTTCGTTCCTTTCAATTTTGCCGTAAATCTAGAACTGCTGTAAAAAATAAAGTCTATTAAAAACACAAAAACAAAACAAAGAAACAAAAAGCTGAGTGCTACATCCCCAATTCTGTTGCATGTTCACTTGGCTACTGTAGATGGTTAAGTCATATAAAAGAAGGATAAACTCTTTGGATACCTGAAGCATTCTTTTATTTAACAAATTACTAAGTGTGTATGGAATACTATAAACTGCTAGGCATTGGTTATTTATTGGTAAGTAAAATAGACATAGCCTTTGCCCTTGTACCACGATTCTTGCTTCTGGTTAAAGATGGGGGTGGTGAACATGTTTCCTTCCTGTCGTTTTTTTTTTTCCTTCCTGTCCCTCTTACGACATCACTGAAATAGAGATTCAGAAGCACAAAGAGGAATAAAGTAGTAGTGAAGAGACCAGAGAATGAGCTTTTAAAACATTTCTTTCTTTCTTTTTTTTTAAGATTTCTTTGTAAGTGATCTCTATACCCAAGGTGGGGCTTGAACTTACAACCCTGAGATCAAGAGTTGCATGCTCCACTGCCTGAGCCAGCCAGGCTCCCCTAAAACATTTCTATGAGACTATTCTGACACATGGAATGAGGAAGCTACAGGCCTCATCTACGAGGCTGGAGAGATGCAGGTGGTCTGCCACGAACCTCTAAGTGTTGGGGCTGCTGGAGTTGGCATACAAGGAAATACAGCAATAGACGTTAGAGTTTGGATGTTAATTGAAGAATTGCATATAGAACAGTTGACCTTCCCTTATCTGCTCCATTCTTCATATGGGCAAAGTACTGTCAAAACAAAGGCATTAGACATTTAGCGCTAAGCCAAAAACAGGAGTGCCTTCTTTAAGAGAAGGGAAATGCTAAGGCCCCTAATATACGTATTAGCTCCTCAGAAGATAGAGAAAGAAAGAACTGATTAAGAGGCATTAAGAATCAATCTAAGATAGGCACCTGGCTGGCTCAGTCAGAAGAGCTTGGAACTCTTGATCTTGGGGTTGTGAGTTTGAGCCCCACATTGGGCCTACAGATTAATTTAAAAAATCAATCTAAGAGGTCCAACATGAGAGTTAATGAGAGTCCTCAAAAGGGTGCAAAAAGGAGTGGTGATGTGACGATAGTGAAGAGGGGAAAGGAAAATCAAAGAGAAAATAAAAGAGCAAAATGAATTCAAAATACCCATACCCAGACACATCCTGAAAGATTCTATTTCCATGATTAAGAATAGATCCTAGGGGCACCTGGCTGGCTCAGTCAGTAGAGCATGCAACTCTTGATCTCAGGGTTGTAAGTTCGAGCCCCACATTGGTTGTAGAGATTATTTAGAAATAAAATCTTTTTTGGGGTGTGGCGCCTGGGTTCATTTAGTTGGGTGTCCCTTGATTTCAGCTCAGGCCATGATCTCAGGGTCATGGGATCAGCAGTGTAAGGCTCCATGCCTAGCAGGCTGTCTGCTTGAAGATTCTCTTCCTCTCCCTCTCCCTCAGCCCTTCCCCGCCTCAGCTCATGTGCTCTCTCTCAAATATATAAATCTTTAAAAAAAAACCCCATTTTTTTTAAGTAGGAAGGTAAAACAGATTTCTTTATTTTTTTTAGAGTTTGTTTGTTTGTTTGTTTATTTATTTATTTATTTATCAGAGAGGGAGAGAGCACAGGCAAGGGGAGCGGCAGGCAGAGGGAGAAGCAGGCTCCCTGCCAAGCAAGGAGCTCGATGCAGGACTCGATCCCAGGACCCTGGGATCATGACCAGAGCCGAGGGCAGATGCCCAACCGACTGAGCCACCCAGGCATCCCAAAACAGATTTCTAATACAATTGAACCACTGATTGTTAGAAAATAGTGGGGGTATGCCTTTAGAGTTCTGAGGAAATTTCATTTTTAACTTGGAATTGTATATTCAGCCAAAAAATAATCAAACAGTTTATAGTTTGGAAAGCAACCAATCTAATCTGCTCACTGAGGAGCTTACAGCCTGTCTGGGAAGAAAGACAGGTAAACATGATATGCTTAAGATAAGAAGGTATAAAGAGGTCTCACAGGTGTTACCAACATGGAGAGGGGCACCCATCCTAGTTTGGCGAGGCCAGAGAAGACTTCTTGAAGATGATCCTGAGTTGACCTGAATACTCAGGTCTTGAAGATGATCCTGAGTTGAGCCTTGAACCATGAGAAAACAACTTGGTAAATCTCTTCAATAAATTTCCCTGACCTAGAGTAGACTGTGGTAAGAGAAACTTTATCTCCATATTCAAACTTGACTTCTACATAGCTTATGACTAAGGGTATAAGCATTAAAAAATCATCATGATTTTGCTCACTCCTTCTATCACATATGCACTGAACCTGATTTGCAAGATGTGCAGCTCAGTTCTCCTCATGACTAATCCATTGGAAGTAAGGCACACCTACCTTTCCTTCTGACTTGAACAAATGGTTGAAACCGTCACTTTTTTCTTTCACTGTGGTTCTCTACCTGTGTCAAGTGCACTCAGTTTTTTAATGTTTAGGCCAAACTTTTCAAATTCCTTATTGGCATGTGATTTAGGCCTTACTAAGTTCTGTGTGATTATCATTTATTTGTTTTTTTCTTAGATCCCAGGGCAGACTATATTCGGATGTCAGAGAATGATTTGTGCTGTATTGGGGCTAAGAAGTTTAAAGAATGAAAAGATAGCCATCAAAGTCATATTTGTGACTTCCTATTTCTTTTTCTCTCTGTTTTCCTGAAAACATAGTAAGCCAAAAAGACAAATAAGGTACCTATGAAGTCTTGCTCCTACTTGGAATTTTTTTCTTTTTTGAATGAAAAAAAAAATGTCCCAGCTCTCTTTGAGATGAGCATCAGCTGAATAGGCCTACTTCATTGTTATTTTGTAGCACACTGTAGTTACTATATATTTGAAAAATCCTATATTTTCCCATACTTGAGCTACTAAAAAAATGATAAGAAGAAGAACAAGAAGATCTTGTAATCTGTTTACAAGGCTACTTTTTTTTTTTTTTTTTTTGTAAAGTAGGCTCCATGCCCAACATGGGGCTTGAATTCACCCTGAGATCCTGAGATCAAGAGTTGCATGCTCTACTGACTGAGCTAGCTAGGCACTCCTACAAGGCCAATTTTGAAAGATCACATTCATTCACCATGACATGTTTTTGTTATCAGAGCAGAGAAATACGGCTAAAAGATGGAGAGGGAGTGTTTTAATAACATTCTTGTAGTTAGACTCTCCTTTATTTATTTTTATTTATTTTTTAAAGATTTTATTTGAGACAGAGAGAGAGAGAGAGAAAGAGAGCACGGGCTTACACAAGCAAGGGGAGGGGCAGAGGGAGAAGTAGGCTCCCTGACATGGGGCTACATCCCAGGACCTTGGGATCATGCCCTGAGCCTAAATCAGGAGCCAGATGCTTAACTGACTGAGCTACCCAGGGGCCCCTAGACTCTCCTTTATGAAAAGAAAAATATAAATAAGAAAGCCCACTCTGGGGATGCCAAAAATTCCCTCTTATTCCTACTGAATGTTGTATGGGATGAGGGAAAAGATCATTTTCTTCCTTTTTTTCAGGATGGCCCCTCATTCAGTGACAGTCAAAACTGAGCACAGTTCCTGGTTGAATAGTGTTTCCCCCAAATTCATGCCTACCTAGAACTTGAGAGTATGATGTTACTTAGAAATAAGATTTTGTAGATGTATGAAAGTTACAATGAGGTTCTAACTTGTACAATGAGGATTAGGGTGGGGCCTAAATCCAATATGACTGATGTCCTTTTAAGAGGGAATTTGGACACAGACACAGATGGAAGATGGCCATGTGAAGATAGAGGCAGAGACTAGAGTTATGTTGCCACAAGCCAAGGAAAGCCAAGGACGGCCAAGGACTACTGACAACCACCAAACAAGGAGGGAGGCATGCAGCAGATTCTCCCAGAATGAACCAACCTTGCTATACCTTGATTCCAGAATTCCAGAATTGCGCCCCAGACCATCCTTAATATATGAAGCGTTGTTATCAGACTTTTAATCAATGTTTAAATAGTCTGAATATGCCTCCCAGAAGAGTTACAGGTATTTACATGGCAAATAATACCCTGAAATCTGATTGGCCAGAGAACTATTGCTGTTTGAGTGGAAAAGCAAAGGCAAGGAAGGCCTCTTTAACATACTAGGACAATGAACATCATGGGGCACCTGGGTGGCTCATTCGTTAAGCGTCTGCCTTTGGCTCAGGTCATGATCCCGGGGTCCTGGGATTGAGGCCCACATCGGGCTCCCTGCCAGGCGGAAAGCCTGCTTCTCCCTCTCCCACTCCCAGTGCTTGTGTTCCGTCTCTCTCTGTGTCTCCCTCTGTCAAATAAATAAAATCTTAAAAAAAAAAAATACTAGGACAAGGAACATCTCAATGGCTGTGGCAATGATAGTCTCTGTATTTCATAAGCCCTATGACTCTTCCACGCACTGAGAAAGCAGAAAGAGATGACTGATATCAACCAAATATGAAGAAAAATAAAGTAGAGGTAGTAATTTTAACATATACAAAGTAGAGTTTAAGACACAGACGACGGAATGTCTCAGAATCATTTGATCTTGATAAACAGCCCTGTTAATACTTGACAGTATCATCCTCTAGTGTCATAGAAACCTGAGGTTAAATCTTATCACTAACTGTAACATTCCATAGTTTATCTTCCTAGAGCCTCTGGTTTTTTTATTTGCAAAATGGAGATAATACATATCTTCCTCATAGAATGGTTGTAAGCTAATTTATATAAAATGCCTAGGATTCAATAAATGTTAGCTTTCATTCTGTCTGCTTATTTGTCAAAAAAAAAATATGCCAAAACCATCATTCCTTCTTCAAGCCCCCTGCTCAAGCCCCATTGCTTTTTTTCCTCTGCATTTGATCATGCTTCCCATGTTATATAGAAGTTATTACTTTTATTATAAGGAGGCTAGGAATGTCTCAGTTCTTCAATTCCCTTTCCTTCATGGAGGCCTAGTCTTACTCTCCCCACTCACCTTCTCAAGATTTCTCCCTTTCCGTGTGAAGCTACCTCTGTTTGGATTTTGTCCCCTAGAAGCTCCATATTTTACCCCCAATATTTCCTATGTTTTCACTTTTCTTTCTCCACCAGTTCTTTCCTTTCAGTATATGAAAAGCTTCTTCCTCCTATTAAAAACAAACTAATAACAAAACCAAACTCTGAACTTCTCTTGACTATGGTAGGTTCAATTCTATCTTTCTCCATTCTTAGCCAAGCTCCTACTGTTTTTTTCAAGATTTATGTATTTGAGAGAGAGAGCGAGCATGTGTGCACACACACACACACACAGAGGCACAAACGGGGGGAGGGGCAGAGGGAGAGAGAATCTCAAGCAGACTTCTCACAAGCAGGGAATCCGACGTGGGGCTCCAGGTGGGGCTCAATCTCACAACACAGAGCATGACCTGAGCCGAAATCAAGAGTCAGCCACTTAACTGACTGAGCCCTCCAGGTGCCCATACTTTTTTTTCCATTTAAATTATTTAATATTCACCTTTTGAAAAGGCAACATTTTATGAATCAAAATTCAAAAAGGCCAGTACAAATTCTCCCTCCTATCCCTGATTCTCAAGCCATTTATCTTCCCTGAGCAAATGGTTTCCTGTGGTCTTTCTATGCATATACAAGCAAATACGTATTTTTCCTTTTGTATGAAAATTTTAGCATATGGCAGACACTCTTCTGATTCTTGCTTTTTTTCAGTTAAAAATATATCTTGGAGGTCTTTTCATATTAGTGCCTAAACAATTTCCTCATTGTTAAAGTGTTCTCAAAAGCAGATGCCAAGATGGGATTAGACATGCAAGAGACTTACTGGAGGAAATGCCTGTGAGGGAGAAAAAGGAGAGAGCTGGAGACAATCAGATAGTGATGCTGATCTGAGCCCCATGAAGGAGGGGTGGGGGGAATTAGGAGGGTTGGGGTAGTTAGTGACTCAGACTGCAACATAGTTCTAAGAAAGTTTCAGACAGGCTTAAACCTGGGGATTCCTTAAAACAAAGTCACACATCAGAGGAATCCTGCATCCTGCAGGAATGGACCTGCCTGAACATCCTGCTATGCTCAGTCATCCGCTGGGAGAAGTTCATGGGGAGTGTGGCCTCATTGCAAATGCGGTGGTAGATTCAGGGCTTAACAGATGGAGCCTCCCGGCAGGGAAGAGATCTGAGAGGAATAGTTCATAGCCTTCATATTATTTTTAGGGCTGCATAATAATCCACTGATGGATGTGCCATACTTTATTTATCCATTCTGGGAGGTACATCACAGCATCTACCACAAGGAGTAGTACTATTATGTATTTTTTTTTTTTTTTTGTAAACTACTATGTAATTTTGATAGATGCTGCCAAGATCAAAATCTAATGTATATATTTTGTGAATGTGTACTTCCACTAGCAATGTAGAAGACTATTTCCTCATATCCTTAGTAACACAGGGTGTGGTAAAACTTTATTTTTTTAGTTAACCTTTTCATAATCTATATTTGGTTTTTTACTTACACATTTTCCCAGTTTTCATTTACTCCCAAGTACATACTCATTAAGCCCTGGCTCTGTAATTTACTAGCTGTCTCAGTTTGTTCATTGTAAAATAAGAATAATAAATCAACAAACCTAATAGGGATATTTTGAGGATAAAATGAATGCAAAACTCAATAGTTAAAAACAGCAACCAACCAAAAAATATTCTCCATACTCTACACTGATGATTTTCAAATCTATACATTTAGGCCAGACTTCTCGTTGGCAGGTAAAAATATTCATCTGTTTACTTGCTCTTTCATTATTTATTTATTTTTTAAAGATTTTATTTATTTATTTGACAGAGACAGAGAGAGACACCAAGAGAGGGAACACAAGCAGGGGGAGTGGGAGAGGAAGAAGCAGGCCTCCTCTTGAGCAGGGAGCCCGACGTGGGGCTCGATCCCAGGACCCTGGGACCATGACCTGAGCCGAAGGCAGAGGCTCAACCGACTGAGCCAACCAGGCGCCCCGTTCTTTCATTTAAAAAAATTTTTAATTTAAATTCAACTTGTTATTTATTTATTTATTTATTTATTTTATTATATTTTTTAAAGATTTTATTTGACAGAGAGAAACACAGCGAGAGAGGGAACACAAGCAGGGGGAGTGGGAGAGGGAGAAGCAGGCTTCTCGCCGAGCAGGGAGCCTGATGCGGGGCTTGATCCCAGGACCCAGGGATCATGACCTGAGCCGAAGGCAGACGCTTAACAACTGAGCCACCCAGGTGCCCCGTTCTTATTTTTAAAGATTTTATTTATTTATTTTGACAGAGAGAGAGAGAGAGACAGCGAGAGAGGGAACACAAGCAGGGGGAGTGGGAGAGGGAGAAGCAGGCCTCCCGCCAAGCAGGGAGCCCGATGCGGGGCTCGATCCCAGGATCCTGGGATCATGACCTGAGCCAAAGGAAGACGCTTAAAGACTGAGCCACCCAGGTGCCCCTTACTTGTTATTTCTATCTTGATGCCCCCACAAGCACTTCAGATAGAACATGCTCTAGCCAAACTTATCATTTTTCTCTTAAAAACTGCTCTTATTCCTTTATTTACATTATTGTTACAGTCAAAACCCTGGAAGACATTTTGGATTATTCTTTCTCCCTTAAACCCACATTTAATTAATCACTAGGTTCTGTTGAATTTGATTCATAAATAATTCTGGTATCTGGCTTTTTCTCATGATCAGCACTATCACTCTATGGTTCAGATCCCTGTATTTTTTAAAAAAATTTTTTTAAAGATTTTATTTATTTATTAGAGAGAGAGAAAGTACAAGCAGCGGGAGCAGCAGGCAGACGGAGAAGCAGGCTCCCCGCTGAGCAAGGAGCCCGATGTGGGACTCAATCCCAGGACCCTGGGATCATGATTTTTTTTTTAAAGATTTATTTTTATTTATTTGACTGATAAAGACACAGCAAGAGAGGGAACACAAGCAGGGGGAGTGGGAGAGGGAGAAGCAGGCTTCCTGCGGAGCAGCAAGCCCGATGCAGGGCTTGATCCCAGGACCCTGGGATCATGACCTGAGCTGAAGGCAGCCGCTTAACCGACTGAGCCACCCAGGAGCCCCTAGATCCCTGTATTTTGTAAGTATTAAGGTAACAGCTTCTTCTTCTTCTTTTTTTAAATAGGCTTCACCATGGGGCTTGAACTCAAGACCCTAAAATCAAGAGTCACATGCTCTACCAACTTGGGGATCCAGCCAGGTGCCCTAAGGCAATAGCTTCCTTACTGTTCCCACCTTCTTCCAATCTATCCTGAACACTGCTGTCAGGAGTTTTTGAGTACACAGCACTGATTATAATACTTCTTAGCTCAAGAGTCTTTAATAAACTGGACCATTTCCTTACACCACACACAAAAATAGACTCAAAATGGTTGAAAGACCTCAATGTGAGACAGGAGTCCATCAACATCCTTGAGGAGAACCCAGGCAGCAACCTCTTTGACCTCAGCCACAGCAACTTCTTCCTAGAAACATCGCCAAAGGCAAGGGAAGCAAGGGCAAAAATGAACTATTGGGACCTCATCAAGATAAAAAGCTTTTGCACAGCAAAAGAAGCAGTCAACAAAACCAAAAGACAACCGACAGAATGGGAGAAGATATTTGCAAATGACATATCAGATAAAGGGCTAGTATCCAAAATCTATAAAGAACTTCTTAAACTCAACACTCAAAGAACAAATGATCCAATCAAGAAATGGGCAGAAGACATGAACAGACATTTTTCCAAGGAAGACATCCAAATGGCCAACAGACACATGAAAAAGTGCTCAACATCGCTCGGCATCAGGGAAATCCAAATCAAAACCTCAATGAGATATCACCTCACACCAGTCAGAATGGCTAAAATTAACAAGTCAGGAAATGACAGATGTTGGTGGGGATGTGGAGAAAGGGGAACCCTCCTACACTGTTGGTGGGAATGCAAGCTGGGGCAGTCACTCTGGAAAACAGTATGGAGGTTCTTCAAAAAGTTGAAAATAGAGCTACCCTACAACCCAGCAATTGCACTACTGGGTATTTACCCCAAAGATACAAATGTAGGGATCCGAAGGGGTATATACACCCCGATGTTTATAGCAGGAATGTCCACAATAGCCAAACTGTGGAAAGAGCCAAGATGTCCCTTGACAGATGAATGGATAAAGAAGAAGTGGTATATATATACAATGGAATATTATGCAGCCATCAAAAAGAATGAAATCTTGCCATTTGCAATGATGTGGATGGAACTGGAGGGTACTATGCTGAGCGAAATAAGTCAATCAGAGAAAGACATGTATCATATGACCTCACTGATATGAGGAATTCTTAATCTCAGGAAACAAACTGAGGGTTGCTGGAGTGGTGGGGGGTGGGAGGGATGGGGTGGCTGGGTGATAAGACATTGGGGAAGGTATGTGCGTTGGTGAGCGCTGTGAATTGTGCAAGACTGTTGAATCATAGATCTGTACCTCTGAAACAAATAATACATTATATGTTTAAAAAAAAAAAGAAGAAGATAGCAGGAGGGGAAGAATGAAGGGGGGGAATCGGAGGGGGAGACGAACCATGAGAGACAATGGACTCTGAAAAAGAAACTGAAGGTTCTAGAGGGGAGGGGGTGGGAGGATGGGTTAGCCTGGTGATGGGTATTAAACAGGGCACGTTCTGCATGGAGCACTGGGTGTTATACGCAAACAATGAATCATGGTGGGTCAGCCTGGTGATGGGTATTAAAGAGGGAACGTTCTGCATGGAGCACTGGGTGTTATACGCAAACAATGAATCATGGTGGGTCAGCCTGGTGATGGGTATTAAAGAGGGAACGTTCTGCATGGAGCACTGGGTGTTATACGCAAACAATGAATCATGGAACACTACATCAAAAACTAATGATGTAATGTATGGTGATTAACATAATAAAAAACACCTTTTTATCTTAAAAAAAAAGTCTTTAATGGCTTCCGATTGCCTCTAAAATGATGAAATTTAAAACTTTTACTTGACATATATATAGGCTCTTCATAATCTGACCTCTGCTTATCTAACCTCTTTTTAGATATCCCTTTCCCTGCTTTAATCTGTAACAAACTAGTTGCATTTCTCAGATTATATCATGTTCTCTCATGATATATGTATTTGCCATCCTGCCTTAAATAATTTCCTGCTACTTGTCCACTTGCCCTTCATATAAGGTTCTCTAAATTTTGGCTCAAACTGACCTCCCTTGTGAAGCCTAGCCTGACTCCTCTAAAAGTCTTCCTATTCTACCATTGCTCTTTGTTCCCACACGGTTTGTTTTTAATTTGCCTGCGTGTTTATTTCTTCAATAGGTTTTAGTTCCCCCGATGGAAAAAGACCAATTTTCATCTGGTATCTTCAGCACTTATCACGGCTCCTGGAAATAAGAGAAACTCAGATACTTTTTGATTGACTTCAAGATCTGAGAAAGTTTCCCAAGAAATTTACTCTTGTAGTAAATAAATGATCTCCCCCCCACCCCAAGTTTTCCAGGTTTCTTCCAAAACCTAGCAGGCAGCTCACTATCAACTTTCCTTGCCACTTTATTTATTTTTTGAAGAAAGCCTTTTTTTTTTTTTTAAGATTTTATTTATTTGTCAGAGAGAGCGAGGCAGGCAGAGGGAGAAGCAGGCAGAGGGAGAAGCAGGCTCCCCGACGAGCAAGGAGCCCCATGCGGGACTCAATCCCAGGACCCTGGGATCATGATCTGAGCCGAAGGCAGACGGTTAACCGACTGAGCCACCCAGGTACCCTCCTTACCACTTTAGATACGAGTGACCATTTCTTCCTTTGTGCTCCCACTAAATGTAGTATATTAGTCCTATCCTAGCAGCAATCATGTTTAAGATTGTATCCCAATTATCTGACACATTAAGCACGCAATAATTAAATGAATCAATCTTCACCTTGATTAAGGAGACTTTCTTGAACATTCTAGGAGAATGTCACCATTATGCATAGACTGTAAAAAATCTTTTACAATCCAAACCTGATGATTGTTTTTAAAATGATGCATCCCCCTGGCACTTTAACTGTCCTTAGACAGATGGCCAAAGCTTGGCTGTGGGAACCGCATATGGTAGGAGGAGACCATGACTAGAGCGCGAGGAAAAGGATGATTGGCAGCTCAGGGCTCAGAAGTTCTCCTCACACCTAAGCTAGGACTAGGAAACTGCTGATGGTTCAGCTTTTGAAATACGGTTTTCGCATCGTAAAGAAAAAAGATTAACCTATCAGAAACAACCGAGCACACCCAATTACCAATCAAGAGCGGGAAAAGAGCCAAAGCCTGGGGATACCCACGCACCAACGAGGACGTCATTCTCTAGTCTCAGCCAATGAACGGTTGGACGGGGGAGGGGGCGGGGTAACAGGCGGACCAATTGCCACAAAAAACAAACAATCTGCAGTACAACTGCCCTAACCACAGCGCTCGCCTCTCAAACCGCAGGAGCAAACTCCTGAGCAAACCACTTGTCAAATACTTTCCACTCTCCTCGCCCGGGAGCAGTTATAGTGGAGTACCTTCCTCACACCAGAACAAGAGCCTTCTTTCCACCAGCTCCCACAGACTCGCAGAAAGAATACAGCAACTTTGAGCTTTCTACCTTCACAGGAACTGGCAGTCCGGCGGTACCTGAGGGGGAGGGGCGGCCCCAGTGCGCAGGCGTGCACGCCTCGTGGGGGGCGGGGCTGTGGCGGCCCAAAGCAACCTGGGTGCTGTATTTCTTTTGCTGGCAAAACTCAGCCACTCCTTTAGACTGCAGAACTGTATTTCCCAGGAGCCTCCGCGACTTCGGGGTGGGCGGTATGGTTCGTTAATGAGCTCGAGGAAGCCGCGGAGCTGCCCACCAGGTTCCAAAACAAGGAAATGAAGGGGGGAGGCGGGACTGGGGCTGCCTGCGGGAGCCGCCGCCGCCGCCGCCGCGGAGGAGGAGGAGGTGGTGGTGGAGGAGGTGGCTGCCGCGGCCGCCGAGGAGTCCCTTGCTGAAGGCGGACCGCGGGGCGGCGGGCGGCGCGCGCGCGCCCGAGAGGCGGCTGTTGGAGAAGTGGAGCGGCGGTCGCGGGGGGAGGAGGAGGAGGGACTGAGCGGCGGCGGCCCCCGCGTCCCGGTGCCTCTATGGGGAAAGCAGACAATGGATTATGATTTCAAGGCGAAGCTGGCGGCGGAGCGGGAGCGGGTGGAGGATTTGTTTGAGTACGAAGGGTGCAAAGTGGGACGCGGCACCTACGGGCACGTCTACAAGGCGAGGCGGAAAGATGGGTAAGAGCAGGGGTGGGGGGAGTAGGCTCGCTTGGGTCTTCGCCCAGCCCGCGACCGCGCGGGATGGGTGGGTCGGCGCCGGGTCGGGCCGTTCCCGAGTGGCGAGGCGGAGGTGGTCGCGGGGCCGTGTCCCAGCGCGGACTGAGGGACGCGGGTGCTGTCCGCCTCCCGCGCGGCCCCGTCGCGCCTCTCGAACTCCCGCGGCGCAGCCCAGTCGGGGGGCGTCGGTCCCGTCCCAGAGGGCGCCTTCCGCGTGCATGGAGCTGGCGGCGGGACTCGAGTTGGGACCTCGGTTGGAGGTGGAGTTTGTGGGGTCTGGTCTCTTGGGGAGACGCGGAGGGATGAGAAAGCTTTGCCGAGGAGTTGCCGCTCCGGCCCTGGGCTGGTGACGGTCGTTGTGGAACTTCCAATCGGCTGAGCGCCTCCCGGGGGCGGCGGTTTGAAACCTAGCCGAGGAGCCGGTCGCGCGGCCGAGTGCTGGGGTCCTAGCCAGCCTCACGGGTCTGACCCGCCGGGCACCTCTGCCCTTGGCGCCAGCCAGCCCATTGGTTCCTCAGCGCAGCGCCCCCGTCCCAGTCTATACCTGGCGATTTCTGGATCCCTCCTCATTCGCCCCCGATTGCGCTTTTTCACATTCTGAATTCCGCACCTTACCTCGAATGTAGGACCTCTTGGGAAACTAACCGCGTTTTACCCGCAGAACTTCAGAGTTCGCCTAGTTCTCTGGTAACTCATTTCCCCCAACCTGGGATAGTCTGATGTCCTGCACTCCGTCCCCTGGCTGAATGACTGCGTGCTGGGCTTTATCGAGCACCTAGATTATCCAGAACGGAATTGAAGTGACGGAGATCTGGGCCTCAATCTTTGTTTTCCTGGGAGTTGAGGGAGAACCGTAGTAACCTCTTAGGAAGCCTTTATTGATTGTTCTCTTAGGAGAAGGCGAGCTGGATAAAGTATTGAGAACACCTGTCTTTCGTCCTGTAGGGTAGACGAGCTCGTACTGTAGGACAGGTGGAACAGCTGCAGCTCCCTGCCTGTGAAGGGTAGGTGTAAACCAATCGCCTCTTCACCGCCTATCCTGGCAGAAATTCTCCTCCCCCAGAGTTAGGAGCCCAGGAACGTCTATCTCCCTGTCCCGCTTAGATTTCAAAGACTTAGATTTCAAAAACTATATGAAAGAGAGTCTTTAGGGTCGTAACGGAACATTTCTGAATAAAGTGAGTATCAGCCAAAATGACATTAGTAAGATTTGAAGTGTTGCCTATCGTTCTGCGCACTCTGTTGTAATTGATATAATTGATTTATGAACTCTAGGACGAAAGTAGTTGGAGTGTGTGTGCTAATTTCGTACAGAGAACGAGAAAGCACAACTTTACAAATTGTTTTATCATAAAGTATCGTGGAAATCACCAGGTACTATACACGTGTCTAAGGATTGTTACTGGAAGTAATTTTTGTCTTATAACTGAACAGGCCCCATGGTATTCAGTTGTAAACTTTTCTCATAATTCTTTCAGTTAATTGCCAGGTGTCCTTGAATTAGTATCTTGGAATGTGAGGTACTATAACTTGTATTTTGTTTTTGGAATATTAACTTTACTTGTTTTACTGGTGTCCCTGTAGTAATCTTATCAGATATACTTGGGGAGAGGACATCTAGTTTTCCTGTTTGGACATTGGCATTACAAAACAAATTACACGTGGTGTTTTTCATACTCCTCATGCTAACTTTATAATATACTTGATCTGGAATTTCTAAAATGTATTTTCATTTTTGTTAAAATAGCTTCCTTTTAGTAGGCAACTTTTGAGAAAAATTGAAAATTCTGCTTTTGAATTGTATTTCGATAGCATGGGCTATAACAAAAAACAGATAATTTAATTCCTGCTTCTAATTGTTCTTTTTGAATATTTTCCCCTCTAATAAAGTTCTTGATTCGACTACACTTTCTTCTTGAGTGAAATTTGTTTGATTAGAATTAATAAAGTTTCTTTAATAGAATAAGATCAGTTTGTGTATTTTCAAAATATACTTTTTAAAGAAACTTGTAGGATCTGAAAGCATTAGTTGATATCACTGTATTACTTGTAAGAAAAATCAATAAAGGTAGGTTTTCTTGGACCAAGGGTCTAGTTGAGATTTGAGGCTTTACAGTAAACACATCTCTTGTGGGTTGGTAGGATTAGTTTTATGTTCATTGATACCAGCGATTTGAAAGAATAGAAAGTTTTCAGTGATGGTTCTAAACTGTGATGCAGATTTGCAATGTAAAGGATTTTACACTCTGATCATGGTCAATTACAGTTTAGTTCTTTACAGAATTTATTTTGGTTAATTCAGAAAAAATGTGTAATGCTATTTTAGGGAGCAAGAAAAAAGTCACATGGGTTCATTAAAGAGAAATTATTCTGATGTATATAACATAGTATATAACCAAAAAATCACTCAGGTCTTTTGGAGAAACACTGGAAGAAGTAATGTAACACAAAACATCACTAGAAAAGCCTCTGCTTGTAGTTTAATACTACAGTTTAAAAAACCTTAGAATATTTTCATTGAAATATGACTTTAACTTAGACTATGTTATTTATACTACATAACTTTATACAGTGGAAATGAAAGATTACATTTGGGTTTTTCACTTTTAATAAAAATGTTACTTTTTCTTTTTGTTTTGAAGGAAGAGAATCTTTTGACCCAACCATCCTTTTTAAATAAACTCAGGCTTAAAAGTTATTCTTGAGAAACAAGTTCAGAGTATTTCTAGATTTTTTAGTATGAGCAAGAATTTGTAATAGTTTTAACAGTAACAAGTCACATATAACGGTTTATGATTACAAATCTCAAGACCATATTTCTTAAATTTGAAAAACTTTGTTTTGATTGATAAAGGAATATTGTTAAAAAGTTCTTTTGTCAATAAGAGGTTCAAACAAACTTGATTCCATAGGATAGTGTTATGTCTGAAAACTGTTGTACCCAACAATACTACTATTCAACTTTGCAGACATTCATTTAGTCTTTGAACCACTCTAATCAAAGAATGCTCCTTTTTGGAGATGTCTGAAAGATACTTGTTAATTGAAAGTGAAATGGCTAACTGACAACAGTTTCAGTTTTGCCTTAGGGTTTCAGATGAGTAGTTGGTGACTATGTATCTTAATGTGTAAAGTTACAGATGAGCAATTGGTGTCTGCATGTCTACTAATATAGGTCACGAAATCCTTCACAAATAAATGTAGTTAGGTACATGTGGATACATATAGGTAAATAATAGGCATGGTCATAACAGCCTGGTTTTGATAGATTTTTCATATTTGGTTTGTAGTTAAAATAGATTATATTTGCGTTCTTTTTTTTTGAGATCTACGAAGATTAAAGATGATGTATCAGTAGGATCATAGCATTTTAGAAAGCTATCAAGAGTTTTAAGATCATTTAGTCTCATTTCTTTACAAATGAGAAAACCAGAGCTGTTAGAGGTTGTTATGACCATAGTCTCACAGCAAAGACAAGCCTCACAGCAAATTGCAAGACAGTAATCCAGATTTCGTGACTGAGTTACTGCATTTTCTAATGTGTTTTCCTTCTTTAATACCATAGGAAGCAAAACAAAAAAGGTCATGTTGCTTCTAGTTTATTGTATAAACTTTTTCCATGTAAAGGATACATCTATACCAACAAATACAGAAAAGGGAAAATATCACATGGACATTTAAAAAAAGTAGAAGTGCAGGCCTGTAGTTCTCTTTATCTGGTTTCTCTGCATTCTCACTGTCTTACTTTTGTCCACCATCTTTGATTTGCGCAGTAGCTTAATTGGTCTCTGCTGTTAGGTTAGTCTTTCCTCATGATAGTCCAAGATCCAAGTTACCTGGGGTCATTTTTCTACAATATAAAATCACTCATGTCACATCTTGGAAAACTGTGCAGTCTCTCTGGCTCATACAATCACATCCAATCTTAATTCCTTACTTTGGCATGTAAAGCCATTTGCATTTGGATCCTAAAGTCTTTCGTCTTTACAGCCTTTATGCTTGCCACCAATTCCCTCCTTTTTTCCAGAGTGGTCAAGCCATGCTTCTGTAGCATTGAACTCATATTTTCTAGGACTTGGTAAGTCCTTTTCATTTCTATTTTTTTTCTGTAGTCAAAGTAGAATGGTGTTGCTCTGCTACTCCCTGCCTTTTCTCCTCACTCCCCAAAACTTGGCAAACTCCTGCTCATCCTTAATACCCAATTCAAATAGCTTTGCTTCCAGAAGCCTTCTCTTATTCACCAAGTATATTCATTAGCTGTGATTCTGTCCTTCTTTGTTCTTAGGTGTGTAATATCACTATAAGTAATAACCCGCAGGGCTTGATCTCACGACTCTGAGATCATGACCTGAGCCAAAATCTCAAGAGTTGGAAGCTTAGCTAATTGAGCCACCCCAGGTGCCCGTTCTGTGCTTTTACTAGCAATTTTATAGAGATGCTTAGAAAATGTTAGCATTCAAGCATACTTTAGGAAATTTATTGATACTATGGGTTTATGTTAATAAATTTAGTATCTTTAGCACTTAGTAAATTAAATGGTCATTGGTTTATGTTTAATTGGTTCTTCATTTATGCAGTGCAAGCTTTCAGAACTTTATTTTTGAAGCTGAAGGGAAATAAATGCTCTTTTCAATGAAATTTGATTGTTTAGAGCAATGGCCGACAAACTTTTTTCCACTAAGAGGCATATACTAAATATTTTGGGCTTTGTGAGCCATACCATATATGTTATAATTACTTGAATCTGCTGTTGTAGTGCGAAAGTATCCACAAATAATATATAAATGAGTATAAATTAGAATGGCTGTGTTCCAATAGAACTTTATTTACAAAAACAGGTGGTGAACTGGCTTTGGTCTGTAGGCTGTAGTTTGCCCTGCTTAGTTTACCAGCCCTTAGTCTAGAGCAGTGATGCCCAATAGAACTTCACGCAATGATGAAAATGCATCTGTGCTCTACAGTATAGTAGCCACTAGCCATATGTGGCTCAAGGAGTGTGACGACTGTGACTGAGAAACTGGCTAGTTGCTGTGATACTGGACTGGGAAGGTTTAGTTTGTGGAATGAGTGGCTTAGCAACACATAATTTTCAAATCCATGAAGTGACTTTTTTTTTTTTTTTTTTAAGTCTTTACACCCAACATGGGGCTCAAATTCACTACCCCAAGATCAAGAGTTGCATGCTCCACCGACTGAGCCAGCCAGGTGCCCCTGAGGTGACCATTTAATAAAAATGCGTATATGAGGGTGTGGACAAATGAAATAGGAAAGCTCATGTCTTTCAAGTTATAGGAGGGATTTTGAGGCTGAAACATTTTGATGATGCAAACTGATACTTGAACTGAAAAACTGTCAATTTGTGAATGCAGTCAAGATCACCTTTTCAAAAAAATACTTTGTTAAAAAAAAAAGCATGTGTTCAGTAAGTAGTAAGTGCTTGTGCATAAAAAGATATACAATGTAATATATAAGCCTTCCCTTTCCCCACCCCTTTCCCTTTCTACAGGCAGCCATTCTTGGTTTTCCATTTTAGAGAGATTTTCTTGGGGTGTGTGTGTTTAATAAATAGTTTACATTTCTCTATTTTTAAACAAATATAATTTGAAGATCATTACATAACTGATATGCAGAGATGCCTAGTTCTTCTGAATAGTTTTACTGTATTCCATTGTATTGACTTACATAATTTACTTAACCATCCCTCTTGATGGATATTTAGGCTGTTTCCAGTCTTTTGCTAGTACTAATACTACAGTGAATAAATAGTAGGTACAGTTTTTGTGCATATTACTGTAGCTAATTAAAATTTCTGTAAGCTATTTACCTTTGGAAGTACTGGCTTGAAATGATTTGCTAACATGGTGATATATGAGATATAAATCTCTGAAGACTGGAGACAAGGAGGCTGAGGATAAGGAAAAGAAATGTTTAAGGCTTTAAGAATAATATATAAAAATGAGTTTTAAATCACTAGTTTGCTATAGGAAATACAGGTTACTATTTTAGCAGCATGGGAAAGGCATGTCTCCGAGTTTTATGTAGGAAAAAGTAGACCTATGGAAAGGTTTTTTTTTTTGATGTAATGGATGTCAATATTGATGAATTAAGGATTTTTACTTTTGTGTATTGTATGTTTGGACTGAATATGCTGGATAAAAAATTAATACGTGATGTTAAACTGTGCTTGTTTTGCAAAATGCTCACATAGTATAGTGAAGTTTAGACATCAGTATAGAAGACTTGAAGGCAATATATTATAATTTTAAATCTTCTTGGTGGTAAATGATGAGAGTAAGGCTATTTGGTTAATTTTTTTTTTTTTTTTTTAAAGATCAGCCTGTTCATTATCTTGTGATGTTGGTATTGTATAATGTTAGTGCTGCCTTTGGATCCCAAAACAAAGGGACAAGATATTTTTTCCCCAGAGAGCATTTTAATGTTTTGAATTATTAACATGACTGTTTCTTTAAAAACAGGTAGTTTTTAAGGTCTAGAACCATGAAGAAGTAGCCAACAAAGCTATTTGAAGATTTTGTCCATTTATAAATAGCTGATAGTTCAACACTTCCTGTAATAGGCCTTTTGAGCTCACATTGTGCAGGATAAAAGAGAGTCTCAAGAGAGGAGACAGGATGTAATTCGGGATACAAGTGTGCAGCAGTAGTTTTTTATTGAGGGTTCGAATTCTTATCCGAAAGTAAGTGATGGATCAAAGAGAAGTAAAAACCTGTGAAGTCCTCAAATAATTGGTATCCTTATAAAATATCTTTAATTTCTAATATAATGAGTCTTTCTAAAGGAGAAACACACCCTCCTTATAGAGGCTTTAAACCTGTTGTGTGTTTTCTTTTCTTTTTTTAAGATTTTTTATTCATTTATATGAGAGGCAGAGAGAGAGAACCGGAGCAGGGCAGAGGGAGAGGGATAAGCAGACTCCCGGCTGAGCAGAAAGCCCGACTCGGGGCTCAGTCCCACGACTCTGGGATCATGACCTGAGCTGAAGGCAGATGCTTAACTGACTGAGCCATCCAGCTGCCCCTGTTGTGTGTTTTCTATCTAAAAATATTATTTCAGTGAGATTTTGTGGTTGATGATCTCAGTTACCAAGGAAAACGTGATTAGGAGATGGATTTAATTTTGTTTTGTACTGTGACCACAGACCAAAACCATGTCATGGCAAACTGTTTTGTAGATACTTATATTTGGACAGAAAGGTGAATCCAAGGATGCTGGAAAAATAAGGTAAAACTTTTGCCTTACAGGTGGTTAGTTTGCCTTACAGGTTAGTTGCATCTTTCTGTAGGGAAGTTATAATTTTCTTTATGATTGTTAAATAAGCTCACCTATGAAAGTACCAAGTGGTCTGAGGCACAAAGTATGTTGCTTTTTACAAAAGTTAGTTTCCTTTTTCTCTTTCCCTTTTTGCAGTGTAATTATTATAATTGCATTTTAAGAGTGACTTAAACACCGAGTGAATCCTATTGCTTTGTTAGGTGCAAATTTTAAAAAAAAGTGACCTTCCTTTTTTCTGAAAAATTATTTGTAATTTGAACTCGTATAACTTAGAAAACCAGAGTTCTGTTAACTAATTTCTCAGCAGTTTTTGATCTTTATAATATATTTGTGTCAAAGTGGAAATATTTTTATTTTTATGCTATTAAAATTTCTTAAATAATAGTTGTACATGATTAAAACAAACTCCAACAGTACAACTTATATAAAGTGAAAAGTAAAAGCCTTCCTTCTTATTGTCCACTCTCAAGCTTCCCTCATTTCTCAGAGGTAACCAATGTTAACTATTTCTGTTTTAAGTTTTGCTGGTGCTTACCACTCTAATCATATAATTCTGTTTCTTTTTAAAAAATATTTATCTATTTATGTGAGAGCAAGAGAGAGTGCGAGTACACATGAGTGGAGCAGGGGGAGGGACAAAGGGAGAGGGAGAGGGACAAGCAGACTTCTGGCTGAGCTCCATCCCAGGAACCTGAGATCATGACCTGAGCTGAAGGTCTGGTGCTTAACCAACTGATCCAACCAGACACCACCATAATTCTGTTTCTTGATTTATCAACTTTAAATGTTTTTTGTTTTTCCATTAGAAAAGCTGAACAATTTTGTGAAATCTCACTACTTCCTGTTTTCCCCTTTCCCATCTCAACGTTCAAATTTATTACCTTTGTTATTTTAAATTTTTTATGGTGAATACTTTTATGACTTAAATCATAAATTTCTTTTTCTTGATTTGTTAGTTTAGATATTATTTGTGGTCTTTCTGATATGAATATTAAGGAAAGTAATATATTTGTCTTACTCTTTTTCTCCGTCTGCCAATAAAGTATAATTTTTATAGCATCCTGCTTTTTGTCTATGAGTTGATTTTAAAAAGGGAACACTGAAAACCATTTAACAGCCTTAAAATATTGTGATTATGAAATTATTTATTGTGGGATGAATTAGTATATTAAGACCCATGGAGAAGGAAAAGTAATCTTGTGCATTAAGTAATTGCTGCTTAAAAGTCTTCCAGGTATTAAGGCCTAATGGGTCTTTTTAAGTTATTTTGCCCTTTCTTCAAATATTTTGGATCTTACTTAGCTAATAGCGTTTCTTTATATCTCATGTGTGATTTTTCTTGGATTCCTCATTTTGGTTCAGTTGAGGACATCTTTTTGAGTAGCTTTTTCATATAGGATGTGTACATATTCTGAGTTCTTGTGTGTCTGATAATGTGTTTTATATTCATACTTGGTTAATAGTTTGGCTGAATATATAATTCTATATTAAGAATAATTTTTGTCTCAGAACCCAAAACTGTTGCTTTATTTCTTCTGGGATTTCTTGTTGCTCATGGGAGTTTCTTTATTGGAAACTTGCTTTTTCCCCTCTGGAATCTCAGGAGTCTTCTCTTTATCTAGGCATTCTAAAATTTCACCAAAGCCTGTCTAGAAAACGTAGGTCTTTTTTTTTTTTTTTTTAAATTTATGTGGTTTTGTTCCCATGTCTTTAACAAAGTATTTTTTTTTAAATAGATAACCTATGCATATAATTTGAGGTAAAAAGTGATATTTAGTCTAGTTGCATTCCTTCTGCCTTGTTCCCTACACCTTCACTCCCCTTTTCCAGTCTTGCCAGTTTCATATGAATATTATAGTAGCCTTTTTCTTTTGTCTTTGGTTTAGGGCAATTTTTATTTCTTGTTATTTATTTGATTATTTTTTCTTCTCCCTCTGTTGCCTTTCTTGTTCTCTTCTTCAGATATGCTTATTAACAAATGTTGACCTTTTAGGCTCTATCTTTCATGTTTCTTAAATTCATTTTCAAAAATTGCAACTCTTTTTTTCTCTCTACATTCTGAAAGATTTCCTTTATTTAATCTTCTAGATTACCAATTTGGTCTTTGGTGGGGGATGCTATTCTTTTATTACAGCATGAGTCTGAGTGCCTGAGTTTAAGAGGACGTTGGTTTAATAAAGTAAATAAATTCCTTATTAATATTTAGCTTGTTTCTAGTGTTTCTTAAGTAATTTTTTTTGTATGTACCGTGTGCTGTTTTTAGCTTTTCCTTCTTAATATTTTTCTTATAATCTGAGTGCTGGACCAAGATAATGGAAACATTTCTCTGTTTTGTTTTTTTTTTAAAAAGATTTTATTTATTTATTTGACAGAGAGAGACAGCGAGAGAGGGAACACAAGCAGGGGGGAGTGGGAGAGGGAGAAGCAGACTTTCTGCTGAGCAGGGAGCCCGATGTGGGGCTCGATCCCAGGACCCTGGGATCATGACCTGAGCCAAAGGCAGACGCTTAACCGACTGAGCCACCCAGGCGCCGCTTCTCTGTTTTTTTTAATGCCTTTTTTTTTTTTTTTAAAGATTTTATTTATATTTGAAATAGAGCGAGAGAGAGAGCATGAGCAGGGAGACAGAGGGAGAGGGAGAAGCAGGCTCCCCACTGAGCAGGGAGCCCTTTGTAGGGTCGATCCCAGGACCCTGGGACCACAACCCGAACCAAAGGCAGACGCTTAACTGTCAGCCACCCAGGCCCCCCTTAAATGCCTTTTTTTTTTTTAAAGATTTTATTTATTTATTTATTAGAGAGAGCACACAAGCAGGGCAAGTGGCAGGCTAAGAGGAAGAGGGAGAAGCAGGCTTCCCACTGAGCAGGGAGCCCTATGTGGGGCTCCATCCCAGGACCCTGGAATCATGACCTGATCTGAAGGCAACCACTTAACCAACTGAGCCACCCACGTGCCCTTCTGTTTTCACATATATAGAAACTATATTGGTTTTACTGTCACTTTAATATAATAGTAAATTCTCAACAACATCCATTTATTCACATATTCATTCATCAACCTATCTCTATCCAAATCTCTATCCATTCATCCTCCATCTGCCTATCTTCTATCTATCTATTATCTCTTTTCATCTTTCTTCATTTTTCTGGTATCCATTCACTTATCCCTTGTTTACTATTTATCATTTGATTCCTTTCCTTGAGCCAAGTATTGTGCCATACGTAATGAGTATACAAGGATAGTCCCAGACTGCAAAAACCGAGACTGGAGGTAAAACAACAAATTGCTAATTGTGACTGTCTACAGGAAGAAAAAATAGGGTTGAGAGGAAGACTTTTTGAAAAAAGTGTATACTCTTGCATTATTTGAAAAATATCTACATATTTATTTTACTGTATTTATATTACCTATTTAAAAATGATAAAACATTAAACTGTAGAGTGTATATAACAAGGGAAAAAGACAAAATGCCTTTATTTTTAATTTTTTAAAAATTTATTTATTCTTTCTAAGTATGCTCCATGCCCAATGTGGGGTTTGAACTCATGACCCTGAGATCAAGAATTGCTTGCTCACTGACTGAGCCAGCCAGGTGCCCTTATTTTTTATTAAAAACATTTATTTATTTATTTTTAAAGTAAACTCTATACCCCATGAGGGCTCGAACTCATGACCCCAAGGTCAAGAGTTGCACGCTCTACCGACTGTGCCAGCCAGGCGTAAAAAAGGCAGATATCTTTAAAAAAACAAAATAGCTTCTATTATCTTATAAAAATCAATGTGTTAACAAAAAGACCAATATGTATTTATTAAAGAAAAGTTAAGAATTATAGAAACATGAAAAAGAAAACATAAATCACTTATAATAAGATCACTCAGAGATAAGCATTGATAATATTTTGGTATATTCTCCTGGTGTTTTTTTTTCCCCCAGTTCTATTGAGACAGTATTTACATACAGTACTGAATAAGTTTGAGGTGTATTGCATAGGGGCAACTGGCTGCCTCAGTTGGAAGAGAGGGCAAATTTTTTTTTTCTTTTTATTAACATATAGTGTATTATTTGTTTCAGGGGTACAGGTCTGTGATTCATCAGTCTTACACAATTCACACACTCACCATAGCACATACTCTCCCCAATGTCTATCACCCAGCCACCCCATCCCTCCCACCCCCCACCACTCCAACAACCCTCAGTTGTTTCCTGAGATTAAGAGTCTCTTATGGTTTGTCTCCCTCTCTGGTTTCGTCTTGTTTCATTTTTCCCTCCCTTCCCCTATGATCCTCTGCCTTGTTTCTCAAATTCCACATATCAGTGAGATCATATGATAATTGTCTTTCTCTGATTGACTTATTTTGCTTAGCATAATACCCTCTAGTTCCATCGAGAGGGCAACTTTTGATCTTGGGGTCATGAGTTTGAGCCCCCCATTGGGTATAGAGATTACTTAAATAAATAAAACATAAAAAATAAGGTGTATAGCATAATGGTTTGATTTATATTTTTTGTGAAATGATTTACCACAATAGGTTTAGTTGATTCTCTCATAAAGATAGAATAAAAATCTTGATTGGTAAACATAAAGTTCATCATTTTAGAATTATACAATTCAGTGATTTTTTTTTTTTAAAGATTTTATTTATTTATTTGACACATATAGATAGTGAGAGAGAGAGAGCACAAGCAGGGGGAGCTGCAGGCAGAGGGAGAGAGAGAAGCAGGCTCCACTGAGCAAGGAGCCCGATGCTGGGCTCTATCCCAGCACCCCGGGATCATGACCTGTGCTGAAGGCAGAAGCTTAACCGACTGAGCCACCCAGGCACCCCAAATTCAGTGAGTTTTAGGACATTTGTAGCATTGTGCAACCACTATCATTACTTAGTTCCTTACTAAAGAACTTAAGATAGTTCTAGAACATTTTTGTTGTAGCAAAAGGAAATCCATACCTGTTAAGCAATCACTCTGATTTCCCCTCCCCTGGATCCTGGCAACCACTAACTGCTTTCTGCTATGGATTTGCCTATTGTGGATATTTCATGTAAATGGAATCATATACTATGTGGCTTTTTGTGGCTGGCTTCTTTCACTTAGCATAATATTTTCTTTTTTTGTTTTTAAGATTTATTTATTTATTATTAGAGAGAGAAAGAGAGTGGGCACACTCAGGGGGAGGGGCAGAGGGAGAGAATCTCCAGCAGACTCCCTGCTGAGCGGAGTCAGCCATAGGACACAGGGCTCGAGCCCACAACCCTGAGATCATGACCTGAGCTGAAATCAAGAGTTGGACGCTTAAGTGACTGAGCCACCCAAGTACCCCTAGCATATTTTCAAGGTTCGTCCATATGTAATGAATATCAGTACTTCAGTACTCTTTATGGCTGAATAATATTCTATTGTATGGATGTACCACATTTTGTTTATCCATTCATCCACTCAGAAATTTAGGTTGTTTCCACTTTTTGGCTATTGTGAGTAATGCTCTTATGAAAATTTGTGGACAAGTTTTGTTTTAATATGTTTTCAGTTCTCTTGGAGTGTAATTGCTGGGTCATATGGTAATTCTATATTTAACTTTTTGAGGAATTGCCAAATGTTTTCTGAAGTACCTGTGCCGTTTTATATTCCCATCTACAGTATATAAGGGTTCTGATTTCTTTACATCCTCACCGACACTTGCTATTTTCTGTTTTTGTTTGTTTGTTTTATTATAGCCATTCTAGGGGTGTAAAGTGGTTATCTCATTCTGGGTTTCTCTCTTCCCACTACCAGTTTTATTGAGATATAATTGACATATAACATTGTATTAATTTAAGTTGTACAGCATAATGATTTGATATATGTATATGTCGTGAAATGATTATCATAATAAGTTTAGTTAGTATCCACTACTTCATAGTTACAGATTTTTTTCATGTGGTGAGAACTTTTAAGATTTACTCTTTTAGCAGCTGTCAAATATAGAGTACAGTATTGTTAACTGTAGTCATCATGCTGTACATTACATCCCTACAACTTATTTATCTTATAACTGAAAATTTGTACCTTTGACTACTTTTAACTCTCCTCTCTTCCTCCCCACTCCCATAACCACCAATATGTTCTTGTTTCTATTTTAGTTTTTAAAGATTCCACATATAACTGAGATGATAAAGTATTTGCCTTTCTTTGACTTATTTTACTTGGTATGATACCCTCAAGGTCCATTCATATTGTCACAAATGGAAGGAGTCTTTCCTTTTTTATGGTTGAATAATATTCCATTGTACTTATATACCACATTTTCTTTATCCATTTATCTACCAATGGACACTTACGTTGTTTCCATGTCTTAGCTATTGTAAATAATGCTGCAATATTTAGTAATTCATTTTTGAGATAGTGATTCATTTCCTTTGGCTATATACCAATAAGTGGAATTGCTGGATCATATAGTTGTTCTATTTTTACCTTTTTGAGGAACCTCCATACCAGAATTATTTTGACCTAGAGGTGTCATGAATAAGTTAGTAAGATAACAAGATTGTTTAAGTTTGGGATCCTCTTACTTAAGATGTGAAGAATGTTTATCCGTATTATTAAATTTCTTTTGAAAACTTGATTTATAATGGATGTCTATATTCTTCTAGCATGTGGATTTGTAATGCTTTAGTTAACCCTTTCTAATTATTGAACATTTAAGTTCTTTCCAGTATTTTGATAATACAAATAACACTAGTAGATGTTTTTGTATGTA
The DNA here is from genome assembly GCF_964656455.1 of Halichoerus grypus. Taxonomy (NCBI): domain Eukaryota; kingdom Metazoa; phylum Chordata; class Mammalia; order Carnivora; family Phocidae; genus Halichoerus; species Halichoerus grypus. The sequence goes on from NC_135720.1 coordinate 49,973,666, forward strand.
AATTTTGGTCCATATATTTGATTCTTTCTTACAGTAGTCTTATAAAGAAATTTACTGTGTCGAAGTATATTAATTGTTTTAAGGCTCTTAATATATATTTCCTAATTGCTTTTCATATGTAGTTTCATTCACCACCACAGACAGTATATATGTGCCCGTCTTATCTCATCTTCAGTAGCCTTAAGTGTTCTTTTTTTTTTTTTTTTTAAAGATTTTATTTATTTATTTGACAGAGAGAGACACAGCGAGAGAGGGAACACAAGCAGGGGGAGTGGGAGAGGGAGAAGCAGGCTTCCTGCCGAGCAGGGAGCCCGATGTGGGACTCGATCCCAGGATCCTGGGATCATGACCTGAGCCGAAGGCAGACGCTTAACGACTGAGCCACCCAGGCGCCCAAGTGTTCTTTTTTTTAATCATTTTATTTTTTTCATCATGATAAGTGTACTCTTTAATCTCCATCCTCTATTTCCCCCATCCTCCCACCTACCTCCCCTCTGGTAACCATCAGTTGTTCTCTGCAGTTAAGAATCTATTTCAGTAAGTGATGGGAATTAAGAAGGTGATGAGCACTGGAATTATTGAATCACTACATTGTACACCTGAAACTAATATAACACTGTATGTTAACTAACTGGAATTAAAATAAAGACTTAAAAAAAGTCTGTTTCTTGGTTTGTCTCTCTTTCTTTTTTCTTTGCTTGTTGTTTTGTTTCTTAAATTCCACATATGAGTAAGTTCATATGGTATTCATCTTTCTCTGACCAAATTATTTTGCTTAGCATTGTACTCTCTAGCTCTATCCATGTTGCTGCAAATGGCAAGAGTTCATTCTTTTTTATGGCTGAATAATATTACATTGTGTGTGTGTGTGTGTGTGTGTGTGTGTGTGTGTGTATGCCACATCTTTATCCATTTATCTTTTTTTTTTTAAGATTTATTTATTTATTTGACAGAGAGAGACACAGTGAGAGAGGGAACACAAGCAGGGGGAGTGGGAGAGGGAGAAGCAGGGTTCCCGTGGAGCAGGGAGCCCGATGTGGGGCTCGATCCCAGGACCCTGGGATCATGACCTGAGCCAAAGGCAGACGCTTAACCGACTGAGCCACCCAGGCGCCCCTATCCATTTATCTATTGATGGACACGAGTTGTTTCCATTTATCCGTATTATTGGCTATTGGCTATTGTAAATAATGCTGCAATAAACATAGGGTTGCATGTATCCCTTTGAATTCGTGTTTTTATATTTTTTGGGATAAATACACAGTAGTGTGATCACTGGATTGTAGGGTGATTCTATTTTTAATTTTTTGAGGAACCTCCATATTGTTTTACATAGTAGCTGCACCAGTTTGCATTCCCCCCAACAATGCATGAAGGTTCCTTTTTCTCCACATCCTTACCAACACTTGTTGTTACTTGTGTTTTTGTTCTTAGTCATTCTGCCAGGTGTGAGGTGTTACCTCATTGTAGTTTTGATTTGCATTTCCCTGATGATAAGTGATATTGAAAATGTCTTTGTGTGTCTGTTGGCCATCTCTATGTCTTTGTAGAAATGTCTATTCATGTCTTCTGCCCGTTTCTTAATTGGATTATTTGTTTTTTGGGTATTGAGTTATGTCAGTTCTTGATATACTTTGGATACTAACCCTTTTTTGGATATGTCTTTTGCAGATATCTTCTCCCGTTCAGTAGGTTGTCTTTTAGTTTTGTTGATTGGTTCCTTTGCTGTGTAGAAAATTTTTATTTTGATATAGTACCAATAGTTTATTTTTGCTTTTATTTTCCTTGCCTTAGGAGACAGAGCTAGAAGAATGTTGCTATGGCTAATGTCAAAGAAATTACTACCTGTGTTCTCTTCAAGGATTTTTATGGTTTCAGGTCTCACATTTAGGTCTTTAATCCATTTTGAGTTTATTTTTGTGTATGGTGAAGAATGGTTCAGTTTCATTCTTTTGCATGTTGCTGTCCAGTTTTCCCAACACCATTTGTTGAAGAGACTATCTTTTTCCATTATACAGTTCCTCCTTTGTTGAAGATTAATTGATTATTCTTATTTTTGTAGCTCCTTCAAGTGAAGGTTATGTTGTTTATTTGATTTTTCTTGCTTTTTGAAGTAGGTATGTATTGCTGTAAACTACCCTCTTAGAACCACTTGTTGTATCCCAAAGATTTTAGACTGTTGTGTTTTCATTTTTATTTGTTTCCCTATTTTTTATTTCTTCTTTGATTTCTTGGTTGACCCATTCATTGTTTAGTAGCATGTTACTTAACTTCCATGTTATTAGTGTTTTTTTCCAGATTTTTTCTTGTGGTTGTTTTCTAGTTTCATAACATTGTCGTCAGGAGAGATGCGTGGTATGACTTTGATTTTTAAAAATTTGTTGAGACTTGTTTTGCGGCCTAATACGTGATCTATTCTGGAGAATGTTGCATGTGCACTTAAAAAGAATGTGTATTCTGCTGTTTTAGGATGGAATGTTCTGAATATGTCTGTTAAATCCATCTGGTGCAGTGTGTCATTCAAAACCACTGTTTCCTTGTGCTTGCTTTGGCAGCACATGTACAAAGCCACTGTTTCCTTGTTGATTTTCTGTTTTGGATGATCTTTTCATCGCTGTAAGTGGGGTGTTAATGTCCCCTGCTATTATTGTATTATTATGGATTATTTCCTTTATGTTTGTTATTGACTGTTTTATGTATTTGGTTGCTCCCATGTTGGGTGCATAAATATTTACAATTGTTATATTCTCTTGTTGTAGTGTCCCCTTTAGTATTATATAGTGTCCTTTGTCTCTTGTTACAGTCTTCATTTTAAAGTCTGTTTTGTCCAGTATTAATGTTGCTACCCCGGCCTTCTTTTGAAATCTACTTGCATGATAAATGTTTCCCCATCCCCTCACTTTCAATCTGCAGGTGTCTTTCAGTCTGAAATGAGTCTCTTGTAGGCAGCATATAGCTAGGTCTTGCTTTTTTATCCATTTCCTCACCCTATGTCTTTCGATTGGAGTGTTTAGTCCAATTACAAAGTAATTATTGATAGATATGTGTTGCCACTTTGTTACTGTTTTGTGGTTGTTTCTATAGATTTTCTCTGGTTCTTTCTTCTCTTGCTCTCTTTCATAGTTTATTGGCTTTCCTTAGTGATAGACTTGAATTCCTCTCTCTTTATTCTTTGCATGTCTGTTACTGGTTTTTGATTTGTGGTTACCATTAGGTTTGTATATAACATCTTCTGCATTTAGCAGTCTATATTAAGCTGATGTTTGCTTAAATTTAAACCCATTCTTTACTCCTTCCCCCATCATGTTTTAGGTATATGGTGCTGTATCTTATATACTTTTTTTTGTTGTTTTTTAAGTAAACTCTGTGCCCAGCGTGGGGCTTGAACAAATGATCCCAAGATCAAGAGTCATATGCTCTACTGACTGAGCCAGCCAGGTGACCCTTATGTCCTTTTATTTTATGAATCCTTCCACTGATTTTTACAGAAATATTGATTTTTACTGCTTTTGTGTTTTTTAGTTTTCATACTCTCACTTATGGGCATTCCTTTCCACTCAAAGAGTCCCCTTTAATGTTTCTTGTAGTGATGGTTTAGTGGTCATAAACTCCTTTAGTTTTTGTTTATCTGAGAAGCTCTTTATCTTTCCTTCTATTCTGAATGATAGCCTTGGTGGATAGAGTATGTTTGGCTGCAGATTTTCCCCTTTCAGCACTTTGAATATATCATGCCATTCTCTTCTGGCCTGCAAAGTTTCTGCTGAAAAATATGCTGATTGCTTTATGTGGTTTCCCTTTTATGTAACTGTCTTCTCTTGCTGGTTTTTCTTTTTTTTTAAGATTTATTTATTTATTTTTTATAAAGATTTTATTCATTTATTTGACAGAGAGAGAGACAGCGAGAGGGAGAGCACAAGCAGGGGGAGTGGGAGAGGGAGAAGGAGGCTTCCTTTGGAGCAGGAAGCCCAATGTGGGGCTCGATCCCAAGACCCTGGGATCACGACCTGAGCCGAAGGCAGACGCTTAATGACTGAGCCACCCAGGCGCCCCCTCTTGCTGGTTTTTTAAAAAAGATTTACTTATTTATTTATTTATTTATTTATTTATTTATTTATGAGAGAAAACGAGAGAGAGCAGGTGGGGAGAGGCAGAGAGAGTCCCAAGCAGATGAACGCAGAGCCTGATGCTGGCCTCGATCTCATGACCCAAGACCACAACCGGAGCAAAAAGCAAGAGTCAGACGCTCAGGTGACTGTGCCACCCACGCACCCCTTTCTCTTGCTGCTTTAAGAAATTTTGTCTATTGCTACTTTTTGCCATTTTAAGTACTATATGTCTTGGTGTGGACTTCCTTGGGTTGAATTTTTGGGTGATCTCTGTGCCTCCTGCATCTGGATATCTGTTTCCTTCCCCCGATTAGGGAAGTTTTGAGCTATTATTTCTTCAAATTTTCTGCCCCCTTTTCTGTCTCTTCTTCTGAGATCCCAATAATGTAAATGTTTATGCTTGATGGAGTACTCAGTTCCTTATGACTACCCTTGATTTGTATAATTTTCTCTCCTGTCCTTTGTCCAGCTTGGTTACATTCCATTACTCTGTTCATCTAGCCTGCTATATTCCATCAAGTGTATTTTTATTTTTATTTTTATTTTTTTATTTTTTAAGATTTTATTTATTTATTTGACAGAGAGAGAGCAGGGGAAGTGGCAGGGAGAGGGAGAGGGAGAAGCAGGCTTCCTGCTGAGCAGGGAGCCCGATGTGGGGCTCGATCCCAGGACCCCAGGATCATGACCTGAGCTGAAGGCAGTCGCTTAACCAACTGAGCTACCCAGGCGCCCCTCAAGTGTATTTTTAATTTCGTATATTGTGTTCTTTATCTGTGGTTGGTTCTTTTTTTATCTCTGTAAAAGGATCTCACTGATGTCCTCCACTCCATACACACGGGTATCTCTGTGATTGTTACTTTAAATTCTCTATCAGGCATATTACTTCTATCTGTTTCACTTTGGTCTCTTGTTGTGGTTTGGTTCTGTTGTTTCATTTGGGAAATATTTTTCTGTCTCCTCATTTTGTCTGACTTTATCTGTTTCTGTGTGTTAGGAAAGTTAGCTACTTTTCTTGCTCTTAATGATAATAGTCTTATGAAGAAGAGGTCCTATAGTGCCCTGCAGTGCAGTGTCCCCTATTCCCCAGGGCCTGGTGCTTCAGGGAGGGTCTCGTATATGTGTTGCATGTGCTTTGCTGTTGAGTCTTGGACTCTTTTCCCTTCAGTTCAGTTGTATGCAGAGGCTCTCTTTGCCTATTGTGGGCAGTGTTTGGTCCCCAGCATGGGTGGGGTGTGTTTTAACAAGATGTGTGGTAGTGTGCTGGTGAAAGGATACCTGCCGCCACCAGAACTGAGGTCCTACAACAGGTGGTGGTCAGGAGAGGTGGTGTTGGCAGAATTGCTGGTTTTCTGGGGGAGGGGCCTGCAGCACCATTTGTAAGGGGAGCATGCCTGGGAAGGGTGGATCCGCTAAAGTGCAGGGGGCTAGGGCTTGGTGTAAGCAAGTTAAGTAGTGAGTGTCTGCACTGTGCTGGTTCCACAGGTGGCTGTTTATGCTGTGGGGTGGGGGAGGGAAATGGCACCTGCCAGCTCCTTTGTTCCTGGAGGAGACTCCCTGTGATCCCTATCTCTCTAGGCATGCTCTGAGATGAGCAAATCACTGTCCCTCCTGTCTGCCCCTGGCAGTTTTCAGATTGCTGGTTTTATACTGTATCTGCATGGGTTGTTTGTCAGCTGTCTCTTTATGGGTGGGGACTCTGCTTCCTAACATCATCCAGGCTCTGTGAGAGTGGAGCCCATAGGTTTTAAAATTCCAGTCTTTAAGTTCTACTGTTGTAAGAACTAATGAAATTCAGCCCCTCTCGCTTTCAAAGGCAAATATGGAGATTTGTCCTCCTCACTAGTGTGAAAGTCTGTTTTTCGCCCTCCTCCATGCCACCACCTCCCTCCCCACCAAGGATGACCAAGGTCTGTTTTGCTCCTGGACTGTGTCTTCGCCCTTCCTATGTTCTTTGATGTGTCCTCTTCCCTAACTTTAGTTGTGGAGTTTGTTCTGCCAGTTTTTCAGTTGTTTTCAGTGTTATCTAGTTGTATCTGTGGGACCAGGGGAGCTTAGGGTCCTCCTACTCTACCATCTTCCCACCCAACTCAAATACTTTTCATGCTTTGCGTGTTCATTATCACAGTTTGATAGGTGCAATCATTTCTATCTTAGCCTGATAGGAATTAGAGCTATTTTCTCTATACTTCTCCTAAAGCTCAGATAAAGGTCTGGCCAGCTTTACAATTTACATCTCTCTTTAGCTTCTTAGGTATTGTAATTCATCTCCTTCTATCTGTGTCACCAGTGTTTACCCAATTTATAGTTAATATTTTTGGCTTATGAGAAAGAAGAATTTTTTTACCTTGGAAAACTATGTATTTATGTAACTTAGCATCCACATTTTTCCTACCTGTGTGTTGAAGAAAATTACATATTGTGTTTTACATATAGAAATGGTCAAAAGCATTTAAAAAAAATTTCAAACTGCTGGAAAGAGGAACAGATCTAGCTGTCCTTTAAATTCTGGAAAGAACACCTGCTAAGGTATGTTTTTGTGTCAGTTGTAGCTTCATGTGACAGAAAAGCCAATTGATAATGGACTCAAACAAGTAAGGGGTTTATATTCTTCTTGTATCAAAAAGTCCAGAGTTGGAGAGTACTGTGCTGGTGCAGCTAGCCAAAAATATTACCAGAGATCCACCTCCTTCCCTCTGTTTTGTGGTTTTTGTACACATGGTCAAATGATTGTTATACCTCCAAGTATTGATTCCAGGTTCTAGGCAGGAAGCAGGGGAAGAGGCAAAAGTGCAAAGACAAAAGGGGCTGTGCCAACCAAGTGGTAAGCAAGTGCCTTCTCTGGTGTAGAGGAAGGCAGAGGAAAAGCAGGCTGTGAATGGCTTTTGGGAAACTAGTTAATAATAATCTGTGACACTTTGAGGTGTTGAAGGAGAAAGGAACCTTTGAATTAATTTTAAACTGTTAAAAAAATTCAACCAAATAAATTTTAAAGATCTTATTGGCTCTATTTAACAACTCATGAATCGGGCTGCATCCAATCCAGCAGGTAGAAAGGAGCTCTGAGGAGCTGTACAAAATGAAAGACTTTTATAGGCCAAATGGAGAGGGAACAAGAAAGTTCTAGTAGACAAAAAAGCGGATTGGTTTTGGCAAGGTTACTTTCCTTTAGAGCATGGCAGGAATCTGTCAGGCAGATTATCTCTAACTAATGCTGATTAGGAGATTCTTGATTGGTTCAAGTTTCCATTTCTGGGAGAGCCTAAACTAATTAAATAGAGCTAGTTTGGGTGATATGTAGCTTAGCATAAGTGATTCCATTTTGGGCCTGTTGTCTTGTTTTTAACAAAGCTTAGCTATCACTCAAGTGCTTAATGATAAATTCAGTTTGTGAACTGTTACTGTTTTCCACACTGTATAAAGATTTTCCATAATTAACCACAACAAATTTTGTAGACCCTCAAGTCCATATAAAGGTTTAAAATTTAGATGGATGAAGATGGGCTTTTAAGTAGAGCCATATGATGTTATGGGAACCCTTATCTTTTCATACATATGATAGGTACACACGAGAGAATTCTGTTCTAAAAGAGAACAGAATTTAGTCATATTAAATTTTACATGTGATCTTTGCTCTAGGCCAACTAACTAAGCTTCTTTGTTTAGTTTATTGGGGTTGTAAATTTGGTACTTTTATCAGAAAAACATTTTCCATTACAAAGGCATTTGAATGCATAAAATACTTTTGGGTCCAAATGATTTAAATAAAGCTTATTCCTTCTTAAAGAACTACTTGAATGTCATTTCTCCCTGAGGGGTTTTTGCTTCTGATTCTCAATAAATATACATATAAATGAAAAGCACAACTGTGGTATCAGGAAAACTTGGAACTGGAACCCCTCAAATCTGAGCTAGTACTCTCTAGCTTCGGGATTTTGGTAATAACTCTGAACCTTAATTTCCCCACCTGTTAAAATTTGTATGACGATAAATTATTGTCTCATGTGGTTGCTGTGAGGAGTAATTAAACCATAATGTAGGGGTGCCTGGGTGGCTCAGTCGTTAAGCGTCTGCCTTCGGCTCGGGTCATGATCCCAGGGTCCTGGGATGGAGCCCCTCATTGGGCTCCCTGCTCTGCGGGAGGCCTGCTCTTCCCTCTCCCACTTGCCCTGCTTGTGTTCCCTCTCTCGCTGTGTCTCTCTTTGTCAAATAAATAAATAAAAAAATCTTAAAAAAAAACAAACCATAATGTATAAAAGTCCCCAGCAAAGTATTGGTTTATTTATTATCCAAATATATTAAGGGGGTTTCCATGGTAAATTTCCCTAAAGATTAAATTAGCAAATAAAAAAGCGTAGGTACTGAGTAAAAATTATAGTCACCTTAGTTTTGAGAATAAGGATTAATCTTCTTAGGGTCAGTAGGAAGCTAGAATTTTTTGCCCATTTACATGAATTGTTATAAAATGAATGTTATAGGAATTGTTATAAATGAATTGTTATAAAAAACTTCATTAGGAAAGAAAAATCTGTTCTGTAACGGGCTATTTTACTTTAAGCCTTCAAAATAAAGAAAACAGATGAAAGAGGAGAACCTTATTTTTTATTAAATTAAAATTTTTTATTTTTCATTTTTATTTTTTAAAAGATTTAATTTATTTGAGAGAGAGAGAGAGAGAGAGCACTAGCAGGAGGAGGAGCAGAGGGAGAGGGACAAGCAGACTCCATGCTGAGCATGGAGCCCCACATGGGGCTTCATCCCACAACCCTGAGATCATGACCTGAACCGAAATCAAGAGTTTGACACTCAACTGACTGAGCCACCCAGGTGCCCCAGATTAAAAATTTTTATTATAAATAGAATATGTTTAAGAAAAGTTAGAAAGTAAAGATAAGCACACACACATACAAATTGTAACTATGAGATTATAGATGTGTTAACTAACTTTACCATGGCAATCATTTCCCAATACATACATAAATCATCACATTGTGTACTTGAAACTTATACAGTGTTATATGTCAGTTATATCTAAAAGCTGGAAACAAATTAAGGTAAGCAAAGAAAAGTAAAATAATTCATAGAGGAACACTATGAATGGTATGGTATACATTTTTCTATATGTTTTCAAGAATCTGATTGTATTCTACATGATTTTTGATAACCTGAATTTTCCATTAAAAATATTTAATGGATATTTTTCTACTTCATTTAATGTTCTTTTCCAGCAGTGGTTTTCTTTTTTTTTTTAAGTTAAAAAAATTTATTTTGAAGATTTTATTTATTTATTTGAATGAGAGAGAGAGAGAGAGAGAACAAGCAGGGTGAGCAGCAGAGGGAGAGGGAGAAGCAGACTCCCTACTCAGCAGGGCTCAATCCCAGGACCCTGGGACCATGACCTGAGCTGAAGGCAGACACTTAATGACTGAGCCACCCAGGTACCCCAGCAATGGTTTTCTTTTAAAGAAAATCTGTACCATTTACATACACAACTCTTCCATCAATAATATCATTAATTAAATGCAGTTATTCTTGAGGGTATGGGTAAAAAGTCTGCTTTCTGATCTTCCTTCCCCAGAAAATCACTCTTTATTTTTAGGGACCATAGTCCACTGTATGGAGGTACTGTTATTTGTTTACCGAGTTACTCGATTGATGGTTATGTTGTTTGTAACTTTTTATTGTTATAAAAAGCACTGTGATCAACAGATATTTAGTTAAAATTTTGGTTTTCTGAGAGGGGAGTTTTCTAAAGTGAAAAATTAAAGTGAAAAGGAGAGAATACATAAAATGGTGCTTAACTATTTGATTTTAAAATGGAGACCACCATTAGGAAACATCAACGTGAACTGGTGTTTCCTAGTATTACTATATTGATCTGAATAAAGTAGGAGTTTTAAGGATTTATATAATTTAATTAAAAACTTAAAATATTTCTTCCTGGGGTGCCTGGGTGGCTCAGTTGGTAGAGCAACTGACTCTTGGTTTTGGCTTGGGTAATGATTTCTGGGTTGGGGGATCAAGTCCTGCATCGGTTCCACAGTCAGCATGGAATTTGCTTGGTATTCTCTCTCTCCTTCTTCCTCAACCCCTCCCCCTGCTCGCTCGTGCTCTCTCTCTCTAAATAAATAAAATCTTAAAAAAAATTTTTTTCTGGATGTACTTATAGGTAGAAATAAAAACACAACATAAGTGTTTATAGAACTTCATGGAATCCTGTATCTTGTTCAAATCACTTGCCTTAGAACAAGTCCAGAAATATTAATGCCTCCCCTAAGATCACATGGTATATTTCAGTATCTGGTATATTTCTGTCATTTTCTGATTCCTACCCAACATTCTTACCTATAAGAAGTCTAATACAAAGGTAATGAGAACGGTTTGGAGCTATGGATCATCCATAATCTTTAATGAAGAGACTGGATGAAGGCAAATTATCATTTGTTGGGATGCACTTTTCTCTAAACTTTCTAAGATACTGATTGACTGATAAGTACTGCCATTTTCATCAGTGAAATATTTATTTAGGTCCACCTTGGCAGAGGCTTTTTTTTTTTTTTTGACAATTCAGTGGTTTTAGTATGTTCACAGAGTTGTGTAATCATTACCCCTATCTAATTTTAGAACATTTCATCATTCCAAAAGAAACCCTGTATCCATTAGCGGTCACTCTATTTCCCCATTCTCCTAGCTCCTGGCAACACTATTCTACTTTCTGTCTCTATGGATTTGTCTATTCTGGACATTTCATAAAAATGAAATCCTACTGTATGTGGTTTGTGTCTGGCTCTTGCACTTAGCATAGTATTTTCAAAGTTCATCCATGTTGTACAATGTGTGAATATAGTTGACCCTTGAACAATGCTGGGGTTAGGTACACCAACCCTCATATAACTTTTGATTCCTTCAAGACTTAACCACTAATAGCCTACTGTTGACCAGTAGCTGTACTGATAACATAAATAGTTGATTAGCACGTATTTTATGTTTTATATACAGTATTCTTTATTTTTTTAAGATTTTATTTATTTGTCAGAGAGAGAGTGAGCACACGCAGAGGGAGTGGCAGGCAGAGGGGGAGGAAGAAGCAGGCTCCCCATGGAGCAGGGAGCCCCATGCGGAGCTCGATCCCAGGACCCCGAGATCATGACCTGAGCCAAAGGCAGACACTTAACCGACTGAGCCACCCAGGTGTCCCTGTATACAACATTCATATAATAAGGTAGAGGAAAGAAAATGTTATTAAGAAAACCATAAAGAAAATACATTTTCAGTACTATACGTATATTCATTGAAAAAAAATTTGCATATAAACAGACCCATGTAGTTCAAACCTGTGTTCAAGGTCAACTGCATATCCTTCTTTTATTTTTTATTTTAAATTTTTATTTTTATTTAAAAAAGATTTATTTATTTTAGAGAGGGGGAGGGGCAGAGGGAAACGGAGAGAGAATCTAAAGCAGACTCCCCACTGAGCACAGAGTTTGACCTGGGGCTCGGTCTCACGACCCTGAGATCATGAGCTGAGCTGAAATCAAGAGTTGGATGCTTAACCAACTGAGCCACCCAGGTGCTGCTTGTCTGTCTTTTTGATTTTAGCCATCTTAGTTGGTGTGAACTGGCATTTCATTGTGGTTTTGATTTGTATTTTCCTAATAACTAATGATGTTGAATATCCTCTCGTGCTTTTTGGCCATTTGTGTATATTCTTTGGAGAAATGTCTATTCAAGTCCTTTGCCCATATTTTCATTGGATTTTCTTTTTATTCTTTTTGTTGTTGTTCGTTATAAGAGTTCTTTATATGTTCTGGATATTAAGATCTTATGTGACTTATGATTTGCAAATATTTTCTCTCATTTTGTGGATTGCTTTTTCATTTTCTTGATGGTGTCCTTTGAAGCATAAAAGTTTTTAATTTTGTTGATGTCCAGTTTATGTCTTTTGTTGTTGTTGCTTACAGTAGGAAACTGCTGATTGATCTAAGCTTGCAAAGATTTATTCCTTTGTTCTAAGGGTTTTGTGGTTTCAGTTCTTACCTTTAGGTCTGGCAGTGTTTTCTTTTTTTCAGTGAAGGGGACATGTGACAGGGTTGCAGCCTTTTAGGACTTAGAGTGTATTTGGCTAAATTAGACATATACGGCATAACTAGCAATACCATTCACTCATTTATTTGGCACTGACTGAATAACCCTATGTAGGAATTAGTAGTATAAGAATAAAAGACATAGTTCCTTTCCTTACCATCTAGAGAAAAAATAAAATAGATTACAGTACAGGGCTATGAATCGTTTTATATAGGTATGCACAGAATACTGTGTGGGTAACTAGGAGGGACACTGAACTGACTCATGAATGTGTGGGTGTTGGGAAACCTTTCCAGTATAGGGAAATCCCATGATAATTGAATTTTGAAGGCCAAATAGTGAGCCAGACAGAGAAGTGGTTTTTAGTTCAGTAAGATGAGTTTTAGTTTAGTAAGATGAGTGGTTTTTAGTTTAGTAAGATACCTCTAGTATAGAGGTGAAAGAAGTAATAAACTCAGAGATCTGGAGGAGATTTCAGTTCTTGTTTGAGCCTGATAAATTCTAAATGTGTATAAAAAGTTCTTTATACCTTGGGAGGAACAGGAAAGGATTAGAAAATAAAAATCTGTAAATGGGGATGGTGTCTTTTACTTATGAGTTGTGAGGATTAAAGAAGATGATGCTTTTATACTATAAGAAATATATGTGTTAATCCTGTTACCATTAATTTTTTAACATAAAATTTTGATAATCATTGGTTTTTTAGTATCTTTTTATTTCTGGGGTGTCATGAAGTCCTTAAGAACAAATTGTTCTGAATTTCTTTTTTTTCTTCTTAATTTCTTAAATATACACTGCATGTTATAAACAAGGAAATGGTTATGCATGTTATTAATAATGAGATGGTGATTATTGAGCTGTAAAAAGCAAATATTTTAAATTGACTATGGTTTTTAAAATAATTATAAAAGTTATACAATCTGCAAAAGTAATTAGTAAGGAAAGCTATAAGGGAGAAAGTAAGAAATATTCAAAATTCCACCATTACGTGATAATTACTTACTATTTTGGTGCATTTCCTTCCTTTTTTTTTTTTAAGATTTTATTTATTTATTTGACAGAGAGAGAGATAGCGAGAGTAGGAACACAAGCAGGGGGAGTGGGAGAGGGAGAAGCAGGCTTCCTGCCGAGCAGGGAGCCTGATGTGGGGCTCGATCCCAGGACCCTGGGATCATGCCCTGAGCCGAAGGCAGACGCTTAACAACTGAGCCACCCAGGCGCCCCAGTGCATTTCCTTTCTGACATCTTTTCATCCATTTGGTGTGTACACAAACACACACATTTGCCGTTAGAAAAACAATTTACAAAAGTCAGATCATTTTTAAATTTTTTTTTTTTTTTTTTTTTAAGATTTTATTTATTTGCGAGAGAGAGAACGAGAGACAGAGAGCATGAGAGGGAGTGAGAGGGAGGAGGGTCAGAGGGAGAAGCAGACTCCCTGCCGAGCAGGGAGCCCGATGTGGGACTCGATCCCTGGACTCCAGGATCATGACCTGAGCCGAAGGCAGTTGCTTAACCAACTGAGCCACCCAGGCGCCCAGTCAGATCATTTTTAAAAATTTTTTTTATTTTTATTTTTTTTTAAAGATTTTATTTATTTGAGAGAGAGAGAGAATGAGAGAGAGAGCATGAGAAGGAGGAGGGTCAGAGGGAGAAGCAGACTCCCTGCCAAGCAGGGAGCGCGATGCGGGACTCGATCCCCGGACTCCAGGATCATGACCTGAGCCGAAGGCAGTCGCTTAACCAACTGAGCCACCCAGGCGCCCAAAAGTCAGATCATTTTAAATGTGTAATTTTAATCTTTTTTTAAAAGATTTTATTTTATTTTATTCTTTTAGATTTTTTTTAAAGTTTTTATTTACTTGACAGAGAGAGACAGCGAGAGAGGGAACACAAGCAGGGGGAGTGGGAGAGGGAGAAGCAGGCTTCGCACTGAGCAGGGAGCCTAATGTGGGGCTTGATCCCAGGACCCTGGGATCATGACCTGAGCTGAAGGCAGACGCTTAAAGACAGCCACCCAGGCGCCCCAAAGATTTTATTTTTAAGTAATCTCTACATCCAACGTTGGGCTTGAACTCACAACCCCAAGATCAAGAGTCACATGCTCTACTGACTGAGCCAGCCAGGTGCCCCTAATCTTATCTTTTAATCTAAATGCTTTATGAGGTTATCTTTCTGTGTTAGCAAATATAGATCTATATAATCATCTTGTTTTATTGTATTCCATTGTCTGGCAATATTTTAATGTGATTAATCCCCTATTGATGAATATTTATGTGGCTTCTAGTTTTTTTACTGAATAGTGCATAGTATGTTTGCCCACTTGTCTGATCATCCCTTTAGAATAAATTCTTAGAAGCAGAATTGTTGGATCACAGGGCATGCCTGTTTCAAATTTAGGAAGTATTGCCATACTTTTTCTCCAAGTAGGTTGAGCCAATTCTTGTATTCATCTTTTGGGTATTTCACATTCATTTCCTTTGTGCTTTTTTCAATAGGCAGTGTGTATGGCAATTAATATTGGGCTTTGAAGTTGTATTATCTGGATTCATAATCACATCTCTACCACTTTTTAGCTGTTTGACTTGGGCAAATTAACTGCGTCTTAGATTTCTCATCTGTAAAGTGGGGATAATGGCAGCAGTTACCTTGTAGGGTTGTTGTGAGGACTGCATGACATGTGAAGTGCTTGCAACAGGGTCTAGCAGATAACAAGCACTGCTATCACTATTGGTCTTTTCACACTTGCATATTTCTATAGGATAAATCCCTACTAGGGTAGCCGCGTTCGAAAATAGAGATCACCAAATTACTGGTTTAAAAAGTTGTTCCTTTTGCACTAAAACCTGCATAATAACTCGTTGCAGTATCATATCAGTATTATGATTGTGTCCATGCTCTCTGTCTCAATGATCTGTTTCTGTATTCATGTTTTCTTGAGAAATCAAAAAACTCATGTATAAAATTATATTCATTTCCAACTTTTGATTATAAAAAATCTCAAACATACAGGGTATTTTAAAGACTTAGTCCTATTATGATCACCTGTATATCCACTGTCTAGACCAGGAGTTAGCAAATTTTTTTTTCTGTAAAGGGCCAAGTGTTTTCTGTATTTCTGTAAAGGGCGAGTAAATATTTTAGATTTTGGGGGCCATATAGTCTCTGTCACAACTTCTCAATTCTGTAGTTGTAGTGAGTAAGCAACCATAGACAGCGGGTGAATGAATGGACATGCAGTGTTCAACAGAACTTTATTTACAAGAACAGGCACAGCTGGATTTGGCCTGGGCTGTAGTTTGCCATCCCCAGATCCAGATTAAATAGTTAACAGATTGCTATGTTTGCTTTCTCTGTAAATGTGTTTATGTATTTCTGAACCACTTCAAAGTTAAGTTGCAATCGTCATGGCATAATCATTGTGTGCCTGGCTTCAGAACTTGGCCTTTAACCTGATGGAGACATAGAGTAATGGATTCCAAATGGAATAGATTCTAATATTTCCCCAAATGGAAATAGCAATTTTTTTTTCTGATTGTAAAAGGAACACATACTTGTTGTAAAACGCAGACAATTAATATAAAATGTAGGCATTCATGAGAGCTCTCCACTGCCAACAGTTAGGTGTGTAGCCTCACAGTGGGGAATTTCATGATGAGTTTTGTATTGGTGTGGATGGTAGAGAGGACCAGAGGTGTGAGAGTGGAAGTATGAGGCTCTTAGGTCTAGGTGAGAAATGATGAGGACCTGTTTCTTAGTAGTAGCTATGAGAGTAGACAAAGGGCAAGGCTGGGGTAACAGTTCAAGGGCTATTTGGGAGATAGATGGGATTCAGTGACTAGTTGGATGAATGGGCTGAAGGATCCCCCAGTGAAGTGGCCAGGATGGTAGTTGAGTGGATTTTCCAGAACTTGGGACCAAATTGTGGGGTCATTTGAAGGGGGCATAAAAGGAAAAATACCAGTTTTGCCAATGGCAGAATTCGAGTGGAAAGTGTATCCTTTGTTCTTATTTTTATCCTGTGTTTCCAGGCTTATTTAGAAGGGGAGGGTAAAAATAAGAATTCAATTATATTTTGACAGATAAGAGCTATTATATATTATATCATGCCCTTTTCTCTTACTGACTGTTCCGCTCTTGAATTAGTTAAGGTTAGCAGCTTCTGTTTTGGTGTGTAACTGTAGCATAACTTTTACATTTCACAAAGTTCTTGTTGCAGTCTTTAAATTTTTATTCTGAGGAACTGGGATTGGAGTGGGGTAAAGGGGGCACTTGGGCAAGTTATTGGCAGAGGTTCTTTGACTCTGAATTAAGGACTGTCTAGGTCTCTGAGTAGGATCTTGCTTTCACCAGATTCTGCTATGTTTCTAATCACTGGAAACAAGGCTTTAGAATTATGGTGTGAAACTTTGGCTCATTGTCATCTTCACAGTAATGCAGTGTTAGCATAGACTCTGAGTTCTGGGACACAGTGAAGGATCTTCAGTATCCAGTTAACTAAATGATTGGTTGGTTAATGGCGGGTGGGGGGTTTATGGAGCTAAGGCATTCATTCCTGCGTGAGAAAGACTTGGGTCACTAATGCTAACTTCTCTTGCTTTTTCAGATAGGATTAAACATGGTGCTCTATACCCTTTAATATTTTAACATCTCCTAAAAATAAGCGCATTTTCCTGCATAACCATAATACCATTGTTACAGCTAAGAACATTATAATTTTGTTCTTTTTAATAGAACTGTATAATGTAGCACAAAAAGTATGAAAATCCTTAGATTTGCTCTTCAACTTTGTAACCTATTGAACTGTCTTTATCCCTGTTACTCTTTACCTATCTTTTTCTTTAAAAAAAAAATTGTTTTTTAAAGATTTTATTTGTTCATGAAAGACAGAGAGAAAGAGGCAGAGGCAGAGGGAGAAGCAGGCTCCCCGCGGAGCAGGGAGCTCCATGTGGGGCTTGATCCCAGGACCCCGGGATCACAACCTGAGCCAAAGGCATCAAAAACTAATGATGGTGGGTGGATGGGTTAGCCTGGTGATGGGTATTAAAGAGGGCACATATTGAATGGAGCACTGGGTGTTATACGCAAACAATGAATCATGGAATACTACATCAAAAACTAATGATGTATGGTGATTAACATAACATAATAAAATAAAATAAAAAACCCCAAAAAGCTAATGATGTACTGTATGGGGACTAACATAACATAATAAAATAAAATAAAATAAAATAAAAATTATTTTCTAGCTTAAAAAAAAACAACAACAAAAACCAAAGGCAGACGCTTAACCGACAGAGCCACCTAGGCGCCCTTCCTATCTTTTTCTTTAGATGGAAATCTGTATTGGGTAGTGCGTTTGCTGCTTTCATTTGACCCAATTACACAATCAAATGAAAGGAATATTTTGATTTTTTTTTCCATGTGTTTGTATTTTTAAAAATCTGGGTTTTGTTTCTGTATTTTATATGATTTGAAAGAGAATTACATGTAACTTATAATCAAAAGAAGAGTTTACATAGTCTCTAATTTCCATTTGATTGTTGGTACTTGTTATGTGGTAGAAGAAACTGAAGGAAGGCAAAGCCAATTATGTGCTTTTAAAAAAGTGGCCAACTTTGGAATTTTCATACTAAAAGGAGGAGGGAAAGTAATATGGATATTCCCATTGTTTTCAAGTTTAACTTTATATGCTTTTATTTGATAAGAAAATTTATAATAACTTCAGATAAAGATCTTGTACTCTGAAAAATTATGCTGCAAATTTATCCAGGGTCCTTGCTTTATTTTTCTCTACTCCTCCATCCCCCTCCCAGATTTAGTACTCTGCATTGTCTTCCTCCCATATCATCTCCTAGGCTGTGGATACAAAGCACCATCTTATTTTATCCTTTTAAAAACATCAGTTACCTTGATTAGAAGGAAGGAATTTAGTGTCTTGGTATAGCCGCGGCGCAGTAGGCTACAGTTAGGAATAGCATGAGCAAAATGAGGTAAATGAGAGCTTATTCTTCCTAGATTACAGACCTAATCATAACTACCAGTTTGAGGCAGTTTGACTAGTAGGAACAGACTGAAAATTATTGTTACATCTCTGTATTCTACACAGAAGAAGCAAAATGTATAAAATTATGATAAAAAGAAACACAGCAAGTAATTGAGGACAGCTAGTGTAAGCACTTGGGATGGAGGTTGGAAATATGTTTGGTTCTATCAGTTGTACTCTTTATTTTTTTACTTATTTTTTAATTAAGTAGGCTCCACGCCTGGCATGGGGCTTGAACTCACAACGCTGAGATCAGGAGTTGCGTGCTCTACTGACTGAGCCAGCTGGGTGCTCTTTAAAGTCAGTTTTTTTCTCATTATTTAAAAAATGGCTTCCTTGCACCCAACCAAAATGTTGTAAAGAGTGATGAAGCATATTAAAGCTTAGTTAACTGGTGAATTATTTATTGATAACTTTCTCTTGGCTCCTGTATTTTATGTTTATATCCAAGAATTTAAGAGCTAGCATGTAATGGACAACAGTCGTTAGAGATAGACATTTCTGAGTTCAGATCCTAGCTGTTTAACTTTCACAAAAGATCGTGTACTACTTAGCCTTTAAAATGAGGTGAAGAACTATCTCACAGAACTTTTATGAAGCTTAGTTGAAATTATGTATGTTTGGAACCTGGTACAGTGCTGCGTAGTGGGCACTAAAAGGCACCAGCTCCTTCTGTTATACCTAAAAACAAACTTGAGTTTATAAAAAAATGGAAAATTAAAGTCTCTCTTCTAAAAAAAAAAAAAAAAATCTAAAGGCCATCTCCTTTAAGCCTTGTCATTGTGTGGCGATGGGGATAGATGCACTCATAGTTTCTTGGGGCTTTTTGTCTTTCAAAGAGCTCATTATTCTGTTTTGTAACTGCCTAGTATAATGCTTGGCACATAAATATTCCTCATATGTGTTAGAGGGATGTCTTGCAAAGAGAGAAAATGTTCTCTATTGCTTTGTTCTCTTGAACACCTCACAAGTTGTTTACTTATATAGATTTACTCATCCACTCAAGATACTTGGCTTGTTTTGGAAGAGAAATGATATTTTATATTTAGGGAATTAAGTACAGTGTTACCGACTGGCTAAAAATCCTGATGTCTAATGATATATTCCATGATATCAGAATTTTTGTGATTTGAAATGAAGGCAACAGTATGCTTTTAAATGTTTGAGGATGGACAACCCTCTTGGGTCCCCTCCCTCTTCAGGAGCTTTGTATTATTGCTCAATAAACTTTACTATCACTCTATAAACTTTGCTTTGCTGCACCAAAAAAAAAAATTTTTGAGGATATGAAATTTTTGAAGGGCTTAAGAATGACTGTTTCTCTGAACTTCATTCATTCACCCCACATTTACTGAGTACTTCTGTGTTCTCTAGACCCTGTGTTAAAGGCTATGGAAAGCCGAAGAATTACTGATGGTTTCTGTCCTCAGGGACTTTTACTTCAGTGACAAAGGCAGATAAGAGAACCAACGTTACATTATAATTGAAAAATACTATAGGACCTGCACAGAAAAGGTGAACATAGAAGAGGAAGACGATCTATCCATATTTGGTGCGTGAAGGTGTTGTCTGTGCCTGTGTCAATGACAGGTGCAGCGGGCAAACCCTTTGGAAGAGCTGAGACTGGAAGGACAGGTGGAGAAAGTTTCCGGAAAAGGACATTGCAAGCAGCTCGTGCAAAGGCAGGGTGGTATGAGAAGCCTATAAGTTGTTCTTTGTATGATGAAGCTGGGATCATCAAGGACTGGGTTCCTTCTGTTTGCTTCACTGTCCTTTGGCATTGCTTCTATTACCTTGCAGTCCAAAATCACTACCGGAGTGCTCTCCATCATGTCCCAGTAAACGGACACACTCCCAGCTAAGTGAGTTCCCTTGAAGTAGCTTTTCTGGAAGTCACATTCATGACTTCCACTTCCAGCTCATTGACTAGTTGCAGCAGCTGGGAAGGCTGGAAAGGGTGCACTTCTACCTGGGGGAATGCCATCCAGAATAAAGCCAGGGTCTGTTACTGAGGAGAAAAGAGAGAATGGGTATGTAGACAGCCAGCGGTGTCTGTCACAAAGAGGATTGAGAATGGAGGTGGGGAGACCAATTTAGTACAACAGTTAAGTAGTAATACTTGCAGTCTCTTAAAGAAGAGATTTCATTGATAATCTTGAAATGCAAGAATGTGTTTGGTTACTAAGTAGAAAAGCTATTCTGCTGGGAAAACTAGAGGATTGAAGCCATTATTTTGATACCATTCTGTTCAAGTTTCTGGGAGCAAAAATTATGCTTTAATTATTTTAACCCTTGAGTTAATTCTTTCCAACTAAGCTTTTCATAAAATTAAATATTTTGTTGCTAAAGAGGATTAACACCGATAAGAATGGCATGAATAGGAATTACAGTAAAAAAACTATAGCATGACTTTTTCAACTGGGTAATAAACGAAAGGGGATTTACAATGTATTTTTTCTGGGAGAGGAAATAATGAATGATTTTATTTTTCTTCTTTTTATTTCTCTTTAAACTTTATACACTTAGCACATATTATTTTTTAAAAAATGGGGTAGGGGTGCCTGGGTGGCACAGTTGGTTAAGTGACTCTTGGTTTCAGCTTAGGTCGTGATCTCAGGGTCATGAGATTGAGCCCCTCGTGGGGCTCTGCACTCAGTGGGGAGTCTGCTTAAGATTCTCCTCCTCAGGTGGAGGGGCAGAGGGAGAGGGAGAGAGAATCTTAAGCACATTCTGCGCTGAGTATGGAGCCCAGTGTGGAGCTCAATCTCATGACCCTGAGATCACGACCTGAGCTGAAACTAAGAGTCTGATGCTTAACTGACTCCACCACTCAGGTGCCCCCATCTTAATCATTTTTATTTTTTTATTTTAATTTTTTAAAAGATTTTGTTTATTTATTTGACAGAGAGAGACAGAGCAAGAGAGGGAACACAAGCAGGGGGAGTGGGAGAGGGAGAAGCAGACTCCCCGCGGAGCAGGGAGCCCAACATGGGGCTCGATCAGGATGCTGGGATCATGACCTGAGCTGAAGGCAGACACTTAACGACTGAGCCACCCAGGTGCCCCCATCTTAACCGTTTTTAAGTGTATGGTAGCATTAAGTACATTCATATTTTTGTGTGCCATCACCACCATCCATCCACAGAACTTTTTTCATCTTGCAAAACTGAAACCCTGTACCTTTAAAGAATAACTCATTTCTCCCCTTCCCCCAGCCTCTGGCAACCACCATCCTACTTTCTATCTTTATGAATTTGCCTACTACTCCAGGTTCCTCAATAGAAGTAGGATAACACAGTATTTGTCCTTTTGTGACTTACTTATTTCATCTAGCATATTCTTAAGGTTAATCTATGTTGTAGTATGTGTCAGAAAAAAAATTGAAGATCTAATTGGCTTTATTAAATGATTCATGAATCAGGCAGCATCCCATCTAGCAAGTAGAGAGTTACTCTAAGGAGTAGAACAAAATGGAAGGTTTTTATAGGAAAGAGTGTGGGGCAAGAAAGTTATAAGCAAAAGAGAAGAAAGGACAGTTTCAGGCAAGATCACGTGCCCTGAAGGGAATGGGCTGAGGGTCTTATTATACAGATTACCTCATCTTCCTTTGGGGGATAGAGAAAGCCCATGGCACATATTACCTCATTGGTGCTGATTAGAAAATTTTTAATTGACCAGTTAAGACACTGGAGATTGAGGGGTGCCTGGGTGGTCCAGTTGGTTAAGCGTCTGACTTTAACTCAGATCATGATCTCAGGGTCCTGGGATCGAGCCCCTTGTTGGGCTCTGCGCTCTGCCTGTCCCTCTCCCTCTGCCCTCCTCCTGCTCTCTCTCTCTCTCCCAAATAAATAAATAAAATCTTAAAAAAAAAAAAAAAGACATTGGAGGTCGAGACTACAGTTAGATCTGGTATTAAGCCCTGGTTTACTGACTTGGGGCCTTAAACTAAGTGATGGCATTTGGGGCCTGTGATTTTCTTTTTCTTTCTTTCTTTCTTTTTTTTTAAGATTTGTTTATTTATTTTAGAGAGAGAGAGTGCTAGAGAGCGTGAGGGTGCATGTGCATGTGTGAGGAAGGGGAAAGGGACAGAGGGAGAAAAATCAGGCTGACTCCCTGCTAAGCATGGAACCTGACACGGGGCTCAATCTCACGACCCTGAGATCATGACCTGAGCCGAAATCAAGAGTCAGCTGCTTACTGACTGAGCCACCCAGGTGCCCCCCTGTGATTTTTTAACAATTACCCCCTGGGGATCAGACACTTGGTTTAACTGAGAGATGTGCTCAAAATTTAAGGCATTAGCACCGCTCTCAGCTACCGCCCTGGAAAGTTCCCACAGTTGTTATGATTTCTTTGTGCGGTATCCGTAGGTCATGATGTTTTTTTCTAATCTCTGTGATATTCACAAGTAACAAGTTAAGGTTTGCAGTTTTTAAGTCAGTCATTCTCTTTGTTTACTTGGTGGTTTGTGGCTGCAAACAGTCATTTAATTTAAAGCTTTTGTGAGAATACAGTTTACCAGGGAGATTATTATGATTACTGTAAACAGGATAATTTCCAATGTTTGGAGTATATTTTGGAGCCATGGTCCCCAAGACTCAAGTCAAAATCATATAGGTCAAAGAAAGACCCACTGAAGGAGTCACCTTTTTTAGACAAGCGGCCTGCTCAGTGATCTTCGTAGTTAAGTTTCAACTTCCCCAGAAATGTTAATCCTGCTGTAACTGGTGCTGTCACACAAACACCTCCTTGCTTGGCTAAAAGATAATCAAGAGCTATGCTATTATCAAGATCAACTTTGGCTAGAAAGTCTAAGGATCTTTTTTTGGGCAGCTATTGCTTTAGCAGCGGTTTTTGCAATAATTTTAAGAATTAAGGAGAAGTTCTTGATCATAACCTCATTACATTTATCCCTAACCAGGGAGATAGGGACCTGTCAAAGCAGTGGATCCTGAATCATGAGTGTCTCCTGCTAGGTCCTTTTTAAATCAACAGTGTAAGTTGAGGGGAGCCTACCAGTGAGATGTCTCATTTTGCTTGTAAAAAATTAGGGGCACAGTTAGATTTTCTCCTAGCCTGATATAAAAGGTTGTTCTACTTTCCAGAAGTTACTCCCCTAGCAATGGCCTGGGAGATAAAGATGAGGGCGTTATCTTTCCAGGCCAATGCCAGAGGAAAGGAAAGGAAAAGGAGGAAGTTTCAGGTTTAGTTAACTAAAGTATGAAGTCTTGGTTCATTGTCTTGGCTGGGAACAGTCTACCTTGATGTCAGCTCCTTCTCTTCCTCGTCAAATTGATTTGGGGGTCTCCAGTCTCTGTACCGTAGCAGGTGTCGGTGGAGCCTTCTGTGAGATGTGTATCCAAGGTTCAGTGCCTTTTAATTTTGCAGCAGCGTCAGTGGTCAGGAGCCCTTGGTAAGATCCTTTGCAACGAGGTTTGAGGGCTGCCATCCCCTGAGGATGTTTCTGGAATACGCAATCACCAGGCTCTAGACTGTGACCAACAGGATCCTCTGAATTGGGATCTGGGATGGCTTCTTAACCTGTTGATAATAGGCTTGAGCATGAGACATTAGAGACTTACAGTAGTTGATCATATACCTGAAGTAACAAGGGATTAGCAGAAGGTGGTATGCCGGTAGACATTGGTCTGCTGGTGGTTTCCTTGTGTGGAATAAATTCGTTTCCCAAAGGGGATACTGGGAACAGTCAGTAAGATCAAAAGCAATAGCTTAGCCAGGGAAGTCCAGCAAGTTTAGAAGTTTTAAGTTTGAGGATCCCATTAGTTCTTTCAGCCTTGCCTGATGATTGAGGGTGATAAGGGCAATGATAATTCCAAGAAGTTTGCAAGTGCTTCATTAAGGCTTGTGTGATTTGCCCAGTGAAGTGGGTGCGTCCATCACTGGAGATTACAGGAGGTATGCCCCAAGTATAACCACAATTTGTTTATCCATTCATCTGTCAATGGAGACTTGGGTGGCTTCCACTTTTTGGCTATTATGAATAATGCTGCTATGAACATGGGCATATAAATGTCTCTTTGAGAATCCTTGCTTTGAATCCTTTTGGCTATATACCCCGAAGTGGAATTGCTGGATAATATGGTAATTCTATTTTTAATTTTTTGAGGAACTGCCATACTGTTTTCTCTTGCAACTGCACCATTTTACATTCTCACCAACAGTACACAGGGGTTCCAGTCTCTCCACATCCTCACCAACACTTATTTCCCTCCTTTAAAAAAAATTGATAGTAACCATCTTAATGGGCATGTGGTAGTATCTCATTATGTTGAATTTTTTTAAGCTTATAAAATGTTTATAAGAGTGAGTTATATAATCACATGGCAGCAATTTAATTTATTTTTAAAGATTTATTTATTTATTTTAGAGAAAGGGAGAGAGAGAGAGAGAGAGAGCAGGGGGAGGGACAGAGGAAGAGGGAGATAAGCAGACTCCCAGCTGAGCAGGGAGCCAGACGTGGGGCTCGATCCGCAGACCCTGAGATCATGAACTGAGCTGAATCAAGGGTCAGATGCTTAACCAACTGAGCCACCCAGGCGCCCCTATTTATTTATTTTTAAGTAGGCTCCACACCCAACATGGGCTTGAACTCACAACCCTGCGATCGAGAGTTGCATGCTGTACGGACAGAGCCAGCCAGGTGCCCCACATGGCAGCAATTAAAAAAAAATGGAACAGAAAGTACTCCCCAACTCAGTCTTGCTACTCTAACACCAATATTATTTTAATGTTATTTGGCTATGTATGACCATATATATATTTTACTCATGATTGGGCTCATAAGCATTTCCCATTTTTTACATATTTTGTACAACAATCATTTGAATTTTAATTTTCCAGGAAAATGTTGCAAATGCTGAAGGATCCATATAGCATGATTGACTACATTGAATTCATTTGAACATTTATGAATAAATTGAATATTTATTATTGTGTGGTTTCTTACATAGAGATAAGTACCTGGTTTGTATGATTTTAATTCCATAGACTGGATGATACAGTGATGAAGAGTGTGGCTCTTGAAGTCATGTGTTTGAATTGCACATCTGCTGCTTCTGGCTGTGTGTGTTTAAGCAAGTTTCTTAAGGTCTTGTGTCTCAGTTTCTTTATTTGTGAAGTGAGGGTAATATCTCAGAGTTATGAAGACCGAATGACCTCATACCCGTGGAGCTCTTAGAATTGTGCCTGGCACATCATACATTCCATAGGAGACTTTGCTGCCATTATTGTTTTATCGGGTGGGATTTTATCTGTTTGATTTTTAGAAATATATGAAACATGCACATAGTTCCCGTGTCTCACATCCTGTCAGTTAGTTTAGACTGTCCCAAGTAGCACTTTAGAGGAGGGTGCAGTCTATAAGATTGCTTTGGGATTTGGGGGAAGATAAATCTGAGGCAGATAGTGCTGGGCAAAATGCTAAATTAGTAATATGATACAATCCCCTCCTGGGGATGGTGACCTTTCTGGCTGCCATTTAGCCCTGACAGCTACTCTAGGCTCTTCTGGCCAGCTCAGTCTTTTTTGCTTTGGGCTTCCTTCCTCATCCATTTCCCCAAATTCCTTGGCTTGGCACTCTGCATTCCCTCTACATGACCACTTTTTTTTTTTTTTTTTTAAGATTTTATTTATTTATTTGAGAGAGAGAGAGAGAGAGAGCAAGCACAAGCAGGGGGAGAGGGAGAAGCAGGTTCTCCACTGAGCAGGGAGCCCGATGTGGGGCTTGATCCCAGGACCCTGGGATCATGACCTGAGCCGAAGGCAGATGCTTAACCGACTGAGCCACCCAGGCGCCCCTATATGACCACTTTTATTGTTAATTTAAGTCAAATACACTGATGTAAATTCTTACAAAATATAGCATCTTGTGATTTTTAAAATCTTACTTCTTTTGATATTCAATGTAAATCTGTGAGATGGTGAAGGAGCCCTCATTGAACAGCTCTGGTTGTACTAAGAAATTAAGTGAGCTGCCTGATGTTGCAAAGCAACAGAATGATTTATCTGGAACTTGAACTCAAGCCACCTGACTTTAGGGCCAATGTTTTGTAATACTATGTTTCTTTCTTGACATACCATGTTTTAAGACAACGCTTTGTTTCTTCTTTCCTAATTATTTGATGACATTTTTAAGGTTTTCTAAATATTACATAAAGATAACATGTGCCCCTCTTTCAAATTTAATAGCTTGTAAAATTTATCTGATTCCTGTTCTCATACCCGAGCTGCATTTTGCAGTCTTATCCCTGTCGTTTGAAAAGAATGAGATGAAATCTGAGTTCTAAATATTTTACCTGATTACATACTTAATTTTTTACATGGATGTTTTCTGAAAAGCTTTTCATGTTTTGTGCTTATATTTATTTTATAATATTGGAACAAGGTAGATTTCCCCCTTACTGCCTAGCATATGTAGTACCTTGCTCATTTCAAAATTACTGTCAGACTTGGCATTAGAATATCTTTTCGGTTCTACTTTTCCCTTTTTCCTCTACCTTGTCCTCTTCCAGGTCTGTTTCTAATTGTTTTTCTCGTATATCCCCAACAATCTCATGTCCTAAGAAGGAATTTACCTTGAGCTGTAGGGTCTATGACACTCCATTTTGTGAAGAATATTTTTCTACTTAATTTCTTTTATATTCCTTATGTGTGTATTGGCTCTTTACATAATTTTATTATTTATTTATTTATTTATTTATTTATTTATTTATTTATTTATTTATTTATAAGTAAGTAAGTAAGTAAGTTCTATGCCCAACATGGGGCTTGAACTCATCACCCTGAGATCAAGAGTTGCATGCTCTACTGACTGAGCCAGCCAGGTGCCCCATCTCTCACATAATTTTAAAAATTAAATTGTTACTTTGACTACATATGAATTCATACTTTGTTTCTCTTTTAGTATTTCAGAGAGTATAAATCATTTCTTTTGGTGAGAGTATAAATTAAGGCTCCACTTCTGCTTTTTTTCACGTAATTAGCTACATAATATATAATGAACTCTGAATATTATCAATATATTGTTGATGTGATCACTGTCAAATCTAAAATCCAATTTCCTTGACAGATATGTAGACTTGTGATAGGCATTTGGCATTTTATGTTTTGGGCAGTGTAACTTTAAATCTACATAAACTTCTCTGCCTTTTGCCTCTGCTGTGTTCATAGATACCAGGAGGGCTTCGTGTATGGACCTCAAGCGTTGGAGGTAGCAGACTTTTCAGCAGAAGGTAAAGCAGAGTGTTGCCTTCTGGTGTCATTGTGTGTGTGTGCTGGGGTGGGTATGTGACAGGTGAGAACTCTTCACAAATGTCATCAGAAATAATTTATAATGATACATTAAATAATTCACAGAATTTAAGGCCAACTTGTATAATTTTATTCAGTATTATTAAAATCCATACCAAATAGAAAACTTTAGATAGAACTAAAGACTAAATGTCACCCTCTGCTGTTAACAAAACAGTAGGGGTGGTTAAGAAAAGAGCATTAGCATAATGTGCAGTATCTACTGTCTAGCTTTCTCAGACCTAGCTTCATGATGATTTCTTCCTGGGAAGTTGTCCAAGTCATTATTCATCTGTTGTATTCTTCCCTGCTGCTCCTTTGCTGAAAGATTGCTTCACAATAGAGACAGCCTAGTCCATGACTCATGGCTAGAGGATAGACATTCTTGCTGTAGGTCCCATGTGCCAGAAATGTTAGTTTCCAGTATGTTAATTACCTCTCTTTTCAGAATGTGTTAATATGCTCTTCTCTCAAGTTAGTTCTTGTTTCAGTAGAGAAACAAACACATCCCACATATTTGTAAAATATGTTTTTATAGAGACCTTCTTAATGAGTTACTTTTTAAGAAAATAACGCGACACACCTTTCCTGGGTAATGCTTCTTTGATTTTTTTTTTTTTTAAATAGAAACATTTTGCCTTATATGTGCCAGATATTATAGCTACTACTTTCCGTGACCTTGTAAAACCATTTATGAACTTTCTTCAGATGATACCTGTATAGAGGTTTTTTGTTGTTGTTGTTTGTTTTGTTTAAAGATCTATAGCCGCTAACAAAATGTATTCTTAGACATAAAGTTCATAATGTGGCGTTTTTTAGAGAGAAATCTGAATGGGAATTAGAGGAATGGTTCCCTTATGTCTTCTGGAGATTTTATTTGTAGTGGCTGCACATTATACCTTATACGCGGGTTGTATACCGTATGCAAAGTCAACATAGTACATATATATAGATATATATATTAGGGTGATACATATTTATTACATTTCTATTCTGTGCCCAACACAGACTCCATCTTAAAATCAACCGAGTTTAACTGTTTCTTTCACTTCCTCCTCTTCAGAGAAGCTTCTTTTATTAACTGGGAGATAGTTAATGAGAAGGTAGATGAGTTTCAGACTGTTTATTGTGGTTAACTACAATGGTACCTCTTAGGCCCTTTCTCCTTTCTTTTACTCTTTTCAGAGGCCAGTTGGAGGATATTTTCTATTTACCAGTATATTGGAAGTAATTTCCTGAAGGCCTGCTCATGCTTCATTTTCAGGCCACTTGGCTCTACAGCCTTATATTTGCTTAACTCTTCTGAGTGTGGTATATTTTGTTACCAATTGAGAATCTCAATAGATTATTCTAAGCACTAGTATAAAAGATATAAAAGATATAAATGCTTCTATCAAAGCAGAGAAAGACTCTCCTCCCCAGGTCCTCACCCCCCAGTTTCTATGAGAAAGATGTGATGAAATGGATGGCTCTTAAAGTATTTTTTCAAAAATAATTGACTCTATTTTTTAGAGCAGTTTTAGGTTTACAGAAAAACTGAGTGGAAAGTACGGAGAGTTCTCATATATCCCCTTACTGCCTTCCCCTTCCTATAATTAATATCTTGCTTTAGTGTGGTCCATTTGCTGTAATTGATGAGCCAGTATTGTTATATCATTATTAATTAAAATCCACACTTTACCTTAAAGTTCACTCTTTTCGTTGTAGATACTCTATGGGTTTGACAAATGTACAATCACATGTATTCACCAATATGATATCATACAGAATAGTTTTCTTGCCCTGAACATATCCTGTGCTCTACCCATTTATCCCTGGCTCCTTTCCTTTGAGCCCCTGACAACCACTGATCTTTTCCTGTCTCTATAATTTTACCTTTTCCAGAATGGCATAGTTGTAATCACACAGCATGTAGCCTGAGATTAGCTTCTTTCATTTAGTAATAAGCATTTTAGCTTCCTCCATGCCTTTCCATGGCTTGATAGTTCATTTCTTTTTAGTGCTGAATAACATATCATTGTCTGGATATACCATAGTCTATTTATCCATTCACCTACTGAAGGATATCTTGATTGCTTCCAAGTTTTGGCAATTATGAATAAAGCTGCTATGAACATTCATGTGCCGATTTCTGTGTGGATATAGTTTTCAATTTGTGTGGGTAAATACCAAGGAGTGTAATTGTTGGATCATATGATAAGAGAATGTTTGGTTTTGTAAGAAACTGCCAAACTCTTCCAAAGTGGCTATATCATTTTGCACTTCCACCAACAATAAATGAGCTTCACTGTTGCTTCATATCCTTGTCAGCATTTGATCTTCTGGATTTTAGCCATTCTAATAGGTGTACAGTGGTATCTCATTTTGTGTGTTTTTTTTTTTTTTTTTAAGATTTTATTTATTTATTTGACAGAGAGAGACACAGCGAGAGAGGGAACACAGGCGGGGGGAGTGGGAGAGGGAGAAGCAGGCTTCCTGTGGAGTAGGGAGCCCGACGCGGGGCTCCATCCCAGGACCCTGGGATTATGACCTGAGCAGAAGGCAGACGCTTAAGGACTGAGCCACCCAGGTGCCCTTCATTTTGTGTTTTAATCTGCAACAGTCTAATGACATGTGGTGTTGACCACCTTTTCATATGCTTATTTGTCATCTGCATATCTTCTTTGCTGAGATGTCTTTTGCCCATTTTAAAATGGGGTTATTTGTTCTCTTACTGTTGAGGGTTTTTTTTGTTTGTTTTTGTGTTTTAAGTAGGCTCCATGCCCAATGCAGAGCTTGAACTCACGACCCTGAGATCAAGACCTGAGCTGAGATCAAGAGTCAGACACTTAACCAACTGAGCCACCCAGGTGCCCCTCATTGTTGCATTTTAATAATATTAAATTGTATATTTTGAATACCAGTCTTTTAACAGATACATATTTTGCAAATATTTTCTCCCAATCTGTGGCTTGTCTTTTTAGTCTCTTAAGTGTCTTTTGCAGAGCAGAAGTTTTAATTTTTAGTCAAAAGTCATCTCCAAACTCAAGGTCATCTAGATTTTCTCTTCCATTATCTTATAGGAGTTTTATTGGTTTGTATTTTCATTTAGATCTATGTTCCATTTTGAATTAATTTTTGTGAAGGGTGCAAGGTCTGTGTCTAGATTAATTTTTTTGCATGTGGATGTCCATTAGTTCAAGCACCATTTGTTGAAAGACTTTTTTTTCTCTAATGCTATCCTTTGTTGCTTTGTCAAAGATTATTTGAATATACTTATGTGGGCCTATTTTTGGGCTCTCTATCCATTCTATTAATCTATTGGCCTATTCTTTTGCGAATGTTACCCTGTCTTGATCACTATAGCTTTATAGTAAATCTTGAAGTTGGGTAATGTCAATCTTCTGCTTTCTTCTTCTTCAATATTATGTTGGATATTCTGAGTCCTTTGCTTTTCTGTGTCAACTTGAGAGACATTTTGTCAATACCCACAAAATAACTGGCTGAGATTTTGATTGGGATTTTGTTGAATCCATAGATCACATTGGGAAAAACAGACATCTTGTCAATATTGGGTCTTCTTAGGCACATGCATGGAATATCTCTTCCTTTATTTAGATCTTTTTTGATTTCTCTCCTCAGTTTTCCTTGTATAGATCTTGTACATGTTTTGTTAGATTTATACCTAAGTATTTCATTTTTGGGGGTGCTAATGTAAATGTTATTGTGTTTTTAATTTAAATTCCAACTTTTCATTGCTGGTATATAAGAAAGTAATTGACTTTTGTTTATTAACCTTGTATCCTACAACCTTGCTATAATAATTTATTTGTCCCAGGAGTTTTTTGTTGATTCTTTAGGATTTTCTCCCAAGGCAATCATATCATCTGTGAACAAAGAGTTTTATTTCTTCCTTCTCAATCTGTATACTTTTTATTTCCTTATCTTACTGTATTAGCTAGGACTTCCAGTGTGATATTGAATAGGAGTGCCTTGTTCCTAATCTTAGCAAGAAACCCATCTAGTTTCTCTTCATGAAGTATGACAATCTTGATAGATTATCCCAGTCAGTAGTATAAGAGATGTAATGTACTATTCATATTAAGTCATAGGAGGCCTCCTTCCCCTCATTGAAATTTCTATAAGAAAGATAGGATTAGGGGTGCTCAGACGATTAAATGTCTACCCAGGGTCCTGGGATTGAGCAATGGGCTCCCTGCTCAGCAGGGAGTCTGCCTCTTCCCCATCGCTCATGCTCTCTCTCTCTCTCTCAAGTGAATAAATAAAATCTTAAGAAACAAAAAGAAAGATAGGATTAAATTGATGGTTATAAAAGTATTTTAAATCATGGGATTCAGGTAGTTTTTCATATAATACCTTATATTTAGAAACTGCACATATTACTTAGTTCCTCCACTCTCTTGTGAACTTCCAAAGAACAAAGACTTTACCTCAATATATTATTATAACACTTGTAGGGTTCAGTAGGCACTACAATAGGCAAAACAGTTTGTTGAATGAAAAACTTAATTCTAGACTCTTACTGTAAACCTCCATTAGAAAGGAGATAGAAAAGGGAGATAACCAATAACATCAGTCCTCTAATCAATTAATCCATGAAATATTTGATTGTTAGTTGCTAGGTATTGTGATGGCTACAAAGATACACATGATAATGACATCTTGTTTCAGAAAACTTATTATCCATATAGGAAATGTTAATTTCAAATGTTATGTTCCATTTTTGCTAATATTTGCCAAAAACTCATATTCCTGTGTCACTTCCTACGCACTCTTTTTTTGGGGGTGAGGGGCAGAGGGGAGAGGGAGAGAGATAATCCTTTTTTTTTTTTTTTAAGATTTATTTATTTTAGAGAGGGATCGGGGAAGGGCCAGAGAGAGTCTCAGGCAGACTCTGCTCTGAGTGCAGAGCCTGACCTGGGACTTGATTTCACAACCCTGAGATCATGACCCTGAGATCATGACCCGAGCAGAAACCAAGATTCAGACGCTTAACCAACTGCACCACCCGGGTGCGCCCCGCCCAGAAACAATCTTAAGCAGGCTCCACGCCCAGGATCTCACAACCCTGAGATCATGACCTGAACCAAAATCAAGAATTGGACACTTAACAGACTGAGCCACCCAGGCGCCCCCCTTCCCAAGCATTCAAATTGAAATGTCTATTCATGGACATCTTTAGTATTATTCTAAGAAAAGTTTACAATTTTGATGCAAGAACTGACAATTATTGAGCTTATAGCTGGACACAGTGCTAGGCACTTTACATATGTGATCTCAATTATCTTCAAAACAGTTGTGCAATGTTGTTACTATTATTCTCAATTTACAAATGCAAAAACTGGCAACCTGAGGGTACAAGTAACTTAACTTATTAACTGTGTGACTTAGTGTAACAGGTGTATAATTCCATATCCCATGCTTTCTAAGTCATACATTATGGAAAAATACCATACAAAGTGGTATGTGATGAATGTCATATGTATAATACAGAATTGTGCTTGGTGAATGCAGAGAAGAGAGCTTTGACCTTAGACTAAAGTGTTACAAATTTCTGGAAAGCTTTGTCTAATGGATAGGAATAATAAGGGGAAAGAGAGATCAGGGAGATTCATCACCGTGGTAAAGACAGAGGGTCAAAAATAGGAAGTATTTTGTGATTTGACAATATAATATAAAAATATAAGAAGAATTCCTGCTGTAGTAGTAAAATGCAATAGAACAAATTTTGTCTTTTATTTTTTTTAAAGATTAGATTGATTGATTGATTGATTTAGAGCACGCTGAGTGCAGAGCCTGATGGGGGTTTGATCTGAGGACCTGACCTGAAATCAAGACGTTTAACCGTCTGAGCCACCCAGGCACCCCTGTCTTTTATTTTAAATGAGAACTCCTATCCTCTATTTTTCTCTTAAAATCATTTCAACTGGATTTGCTGATTAGGTTTTGAGTATGAGAGAGTAGATCACAGAACATAACTCCCATGTCATCAGTCCTTAACCTTATCTTAGAGCAATCACTATAGCAAATGCAGAGAGAGCAAAAGCTGGGGAGAAATGGAAGATCAAAGGAATCTTAAATTTTAAATCTCTCTCTCAAATAAATAAATCTTAAAAATAAAAAAAAGTCCGGTTTCTTTAATGTGGCTTACCTGTTCTGCTTGATCTGGCCCCGCCTCCTTCTTCAGCTTTATCTTGCTTTCCCCTATTCTAAATCAGCCTTACTGAACTTCAAATGCATAGTACTCTTTTGCCTGTGGTACATGCTATTCCCTTTTTCCAGAAGGGGAATAAGAAGAGATGAAGCTGTAGTGATTAAAAGCATAGACTCTGAAGACAGACTTCCTAAATCCAGGCAAATCCTGATCTGCCACTTACCTAGCTGTGTGATCTAGAGTGAGTTATTTAACCTCTCTGCTTTCAGTGTCCTCATCTATATGATGGAATGGCAATAGTATCTGCTTCACAGTATATTGTGAGGATTAAACAAGTTAGTATCATTGAGGCTTTTAAAGTGGTGCCTGCCTCAGACTAAGGACTATATAAATGTAGCTATTATTATAACTCTTATTATAAATGTGCTGTGCCATTGGATGGTATTAAATTTTGTTTTAAAGATGATTCAAGGATAACAGAAAAAATATGTTGTTTCCCCATAAATTATGAGTTAATTGGCTGGTTCTTATGATTGGTATTTATCTTTTTTCTTGGGTGAGCAGCAGCTTTATATTCCTAACTTCTTCTTCTTCTTCTTTTTTTTTAAAGATTTTATATGTCTGTTTGAGAGCAAGAGAGCACAAGTGGGGAGGGGGCGGCAGAGGCAGAGGGAGAAGCAGACTCCCCGCTGAGCAGGGAGCCAAATGTGGGGCTCGATCCCAGGACCCTGAGATCATGACCCGAGCCGAAGGCAGACGCTTAACTGACTGAGCCACCCAGGCATGCATATTACTAACTTCTTGTTTTTTAGCTTTTTAGTGACTAAAATTTGGCCTTAGGTTGACATTCTCATGAAATGGATCATTTGACAACATTGTTTACCTGAATTTTTATACAAACTAATTCAGGTAAACCTCCATGGAAACTTTTATTTTTTTTAATTTTATTTTAATTTTTAAAAGATTTTATTTATTTATTTTATTAGAGAGAGAGTACATGAGTGGGAGGAGGGGCAGAGGGAGAGGGAGAGAGAGAATCCCAAGCAGACTTCCCACTGAGTGCCGAGCCCGATGCAGGGCTCAATCTCATGACCCTGGCATGACAGCTGAAACCAAGAGTCAGATGCTAAGCCGACTGAGCTACCCAGGCACCCCCTCCATGGCAACCTTTAAAAAAAATTAATTCTTAATAACTAATACCTGACTTTTTACTTTATGATTTATGTGCCATGTTGATTAAAGTTTCAAGTAAAGTCCTTTAAAGGATTTCACTTTTTTCTTTCAAGTGTATTTCAGAGATTGTGGATTATAATGGTTCAAATGGTTTGGGATCTAGCAAGGATACTTACTGTATTATTAAATAGACTCTCCGAAAGGAAAAACTCTTGTTTCTCTCTATTCACAGTTCTACTTACTTAAACCCAACACTTCCCAGATGTGTGACTATTTTCTCATACTGACAAATTCTTCAACACCATCTGAGTATTCTACAGTTTAATCAATTATGACACTAAGTGCTTGAAGTTGGTGCAGACTCCACAGCCTAAGGGCTCAGTCCCACAAGACTGCCCCCAGCTTCAGACCCCCATAGAAAGTGGTGCGTTCCCAAGTCACCTACAATTTCTGTCCAACTCGACTACAAATTGGAGGTTCCTATGACACCATCTGCAAGTTCAATCATTTGCTAGAATGGCTCACAGAACTCAGGAAAACAGTTTAATTACTAGATTACCGGTTTATTACAAAGGATATATTAAAGAATACAGATGAACAACCAGATGAAGAATATATAGGGCTAGATCTGTGTCTGGAAGGTCTGGAGCACAGGAGCTTTTGTCCCCATGGAGTTTTGGGGTATGCCACCCTCCTGGCAAGTATATGTATTCTTGTTCATCCATCTAGAGCTCTTAGAACTCTGTACTTCAGAGTTGAGGCTTCATTATGCAGGCGTGATTGATTAAATTGTTGATCATTGATTTTCAACCTCCAGCCCCCTTCTTAAGGATGTGGGTGAGGTTGAGGGGTGGGGTGAAAGTTCTCATCACCTAGTTTTCCCCCTATTGACCAGGCCCCATCCTAGTGGTTATCTAGAGGCTTTCTAAACATCACCTCATTAACATAAACTCAGGTCTGGTTGAAAGGGACTTGTTATGAATAACAAAAGAGTTTCTTTCACTTTTATCCTTCTGGAGCTATTCCAGGAACAAAAACCAAATATTATAATAAAAGATGCTTCTATGCTCTAAACACTTAGGAAATTACAAGGGTTTTAGGAGATGTGAGCCAGGAACCTTGGAGGAAGACCAAAATACATATTTCTTATTCTATCACAATATCACATTTTCTATTATCACAGTAGTTAAGGTCAGCCAGGAAAACATGGAAAACCTAAATTTTATCAAAAGAAGATTCCTTAGTGGTCTAGGTTTGGCAGAAACTTAAGTCATATGGTGAAAAACTGATATATATTTAAATTTTAAGTGTTGATTTTGAATCTTAAAAGAGGACTTCAGCTGCCTCCCTTTTGACTCAAACTTTTTAGTTGGGTTTTTCTTTCCCTGTTTGTCTCTTGGCTCAGGCGGAAGACCTTGAGGGCAGAGCATCCCCTAATGGGAATCAAAACTACCCCCTGACGCAATAAGGACTGCCCTGAGCCTGTAAGACCCCACTTGGTATTGACTCCATGACAATGATCCATTTGACCTTCACTGACTACCTGCGTGTACCCACCCACCTTTGTCCCACGTTTTCTTTATATAAACCTGGAAGTAGTTTCAGCCCTTTGGAGACTGTCTTTGAGAGGCTAGTCTGCAGTCTTCCGGCTGTTGGCCTCACAGAAATAAATTCCTTTGTTTTACCACACTCATCCTGTCTCTCTGCCTTTGGATTTTGTCAGCTGCGAGTGGCCAAACCTGGTCTATTTGGGACCCCTGGAGCCAGGTGCTCTTGCACCCCAGTGCCCTGGCTATAGTTTTGACTGTTAATTTCTTTTGAGTATTTATTTTTCATTGAGACTTATGATCTGAGATGATTTTGTGAAGACTGAAATATGAAATGTACCTAAAGGAACAAGTTGTTGATCTAGTTCTATTTGATCTGACAGTGCTGGGTTCGAGAATGACAAAATATTCATATTTTTCTCCTTTCCTTCTAGAAGGAGATAGCTGCTTTCTGGTAAATTTTTAGATATGATTACTTTTCCATTAAAAAGTATTGGTATTTGCTTATGACTATTATTTTATCTTCCGGAATATTTTACTTTTGTCTTTAGAAAAAAAAAATATATTTTTAAAGATTTTATTTATTTATTTGACAGAGAGACACAGCAAGAGAGGGAACACAAGCAGGGGGAGTAGGAGAGGGAGAAGCAGGCTTCCTGCTGAGCAGGGAGCCCGATGTGGGACTCGATCCCAGGACCCTGGGATCATGACCTGAGCAGAAGGCAGACGCTTAAGGACTGAGCCACCCAGGCGCCCCTAGAAAATATATTTTTT
The DNA here is from genome assembly GCF_964656455.1 of Halichoerus grypus. Classification (NCBI taxonomy): domain Eukaryota; kingdom Metazoa; phylum Chordata; class Mammalia; order Carnivora; family Phocidae; genus Halichoerus; species Halichoerus grypus. The sequence goes on from NC_135720.1 coordinate 50,010,857, forward strand.
TTAAGAAGGTTTTTCAGATTTTCTATATGCTGAAAATATTTTTTAAGTTTATCAAGACTAATAAATATGTTTATTTCAGTGCAACAAATGTTTAGTTTCTACGATTTGCAAGACACTTTGTTAGCTCCTAAAGAATATAGAGAAATGTGTAAGATAGTCTCCTTCCTCATTTGGGAATTGGGAAATAAGACATGAGTCAATTCTAAGTAATTCTAATAACAAAGTAGAGTATGTTACAGATCTTGAGAGAGTTTGAGCAAAGTGCATGTTCTACTGGTCCATGCTCTTGCAAAACATCAGTAGCTGCCAAATATGACCAGCTTTCCTCTATTCCCTCCTGTTTGACTTTGCTTCTATGCTTTTGCCCAGCTTTGTTTTAATACTTGTCTTTTGGCTTCCATATACAACTTCCTTATTTTTCTTTTAACTTTCTAATTGCGCCTATTAGTTATTTTCCTCCTCAGTTTTGTTTTATTAAGAAAAGTTTTGTAGGGGCGCCTGGGTGGCTCAGTCGTTAAGCGTCTGCCTTCGGCTCAGGTCATGATCCCAGGGTCCTGGGTTCGAGCCCCACATCGGGCTCCCTGCTCAGTGGGAAGCCTGCTTCTGCCTCTCCCACTCCCCCTGCTTGTGTTCCTGCTCTCGCTATTCTGTCTGTCAAATAAATAAATAAAAATCTTTAAAAAAAAAGAAAAGTTTTGTAAAAGCAAAGAAGTTTGGGGATGCCTGGGTGGCTCAGTCAGTTAAATGTCTGCCTTCAGCTCAGGTCATGATCCCAGGGTCCTGGGATTGAGTCCCACATCGGGCTCCCTGCTCAGTGGGGAGTCTGCTTCTCCCTCTCCCTCCGCTTGCCGCTCCTCTGCCGCTCCCCTGCTTGTGCTCGCTTGCTCTCTCCCTCTGACAAATAAATAAAAAATTAAAAAAAAAAAACCAAAAAGTTTAAACTGTAGAACAATGAACATCCACATACCCTCCACCTAGATTTCAGTTTTGTTATCATTTTTCTGTATTGCTTTATCTCTCACTTTGTATATGTGTGTGTGTGTGTGTGTCTTTTGTTGCTGTTGAACCATTTGAAATAAATTGCCAGTGTCATGACATGAGACCCCAAAATACCTGAACCTGTATCTCCTGAGAATGAGGATATTCTGCATAGCCATCATAAATTATCCTCTACTTAAGAAAATTAATAAAATAAAAATTAAAAAATAAAATTAACAATGATAAATTGTCTAGTCTATAAATTAAATTTTCACTGGTGTCCCACAAATAAACCTTTTTAGCTGTTTTTCTTTTTTTAAAGTAGGCTCCATGTCCAGTATGGAGCCCGACGCAGGACTTGAACTCACAACCCTGAGATCAAGACCTGAACTGAGATCAAGAGTCAGATGCTTAACTGACTGAGCCACCCAGATGCCCTGACTTTTTAGTTGTTTTTATTTGAACAACAGTCTAGTCGGGATTTTCATGCACACTATTAGTTGTTACATGTCTTGAATAGACTCCCCCCTCCCCGCAGTCTACCTTTTTCTTTTTTTTTTTCTTTTTAGGAGCCAGGCCAATTTTCTTGTAGAGTGTCTCACATCTAGATTTGCCTGTCAAGGTCTTTTGAAAGTTTCTCTTCCTGTAGCCTGTTGGAGGGTGGCATTAATTAGAGGAGGGCTTACCAACCCCAGTGGCATGGGTGCTGTGAATGGGTTATGGGTCCTATTTTTTTTTTTTATAATTTTTTTACAGTACATCATTATATGGGTCCTATTTTTAATCCTCTAATATCTTTTTTTTTTTTTTTAAGATTTATTTATTTATTTGAGAGAGAGAGCATTAGTGGGAGGGTTAGAGGGAGAGAGAATCTCAAGTAGACTCTGCCCTGAGCATGGAGCCCTGCATGGAGCTCGATCCCATGATCATGAGGTCATGACCTGAGCTGAAACCAAGAGTTGGACACTTAACCGACTGCGCCACGCAGGCACCCCTAATCCTCTAAGTTCTTTGGCCATCAGTGGATTTTGGGGCCCTGGAAGCCTATGAGTCCCTTCACCTCTGCTGTGAGCATGGTTAATTTCCCTGGTAGGTTGGTGCCATGATATGAAAGAGCAATGGCTACCATCTTCAGCTCTTTTTTTCTTCTGAGCACTTTCTCTTGTGATCACATTTACTTCTATGGTTTTAACAGTTGCTGCCGTAGTGATGTTTTCTTTTCCAAATTCCGTTTCTGTTATTTCCTTTTTTTCATCTTCTTCTGGCTATCTAGTAGCCACTTCAAAATCACCATGTCCAAAATGAATTTATTCTCTACTTATGAACTGGCTCATTGTCAGTATTATTTGTGGGGAAGGGGAGGATGTAGAAGGTACAGTGTAAATGGCTTTACTTTCACTGAGACAACACTCTGGCTTAGAAACCTCAGTCATGTTTAGAGGCTTCTCTGGCTGTTCAGCTCTTTCTCATATACATACACAGATGTGCATACACATTTATGCATCAAGTATTTCTTTAATGCCTTCAGTGTGCCTATATATATTTGGCTATGGTAGATGCGTCTATCTCTGGAATGCCTCTTGCATACATTCTTTCCATTCTTAACTATATTTACTCTGATTTTGTCCTTATCAACCCTTTCCAGAACTTTTACACTATTTGCCCAACCTCTGGTTTTAAATCCTCTGATCCATCCTGCACACGGTCTGCTTGTTGGGAGTATCTGTTTGATCATATGTTTCTCTTGCTTAAAAACTTCTGATGGTTTCCCATTCATTATACAGGAAAAATGCCAACTTATTAGCATACCATAAAGACTATGCTAATTCTACTTTGCTCTTTTTGTGCTATTTCATCTCGTGTTCCAGTTATATAAGTCTTCTGCTAATATCTTGAATGTAGCATAGATTTTAATCTTTAGACTTTGTCCATACATTTCTGGTGTCCATAAGGCCCTGCCCCTTCTTTTTTGCTTAATGGAATCCTACTCACCTCTCAAGGTCCACTCAGTTGTTCCCTTTGAAACTTACTTACCTGATAGCCTTCTGTCTATCCCTTTCACCAGAACCAAAGCCTTTGCATTCTTTATCTGATGTACTTTGCATATGCATCTGCTGTCGTGCTTATCAGATTGTGTCCATTGCTGGTGTGCCTCTCAGTGTGAAGGTTCACAAGGGAAAGGATCATCTTGTTCTTCCTACTGTTCCTGAAGCCCAACACAAGGCCTGGCACACAGCACATGCTTAGTAAAATATTACCAAAAGGACAGTGTGGCATTCTTGCTATATTACCCTCTGTGGCAAGCCAATCTGATTTGAGATTCAAGAATGCTCCTAGGAAGATAATATTTTATATTAACAATTTGGTTTATATGAAATATTTGCTAATGATTGCTTTCTGTGTAATACAGTCCTGAATTATTTGTTTTAAACTTAACGCTTTGATGCCTTATGTCTTAAAGTATTACTGCAGGTGTATTTGTTTTAATTTTTTTTTTAAAGATTTTATTTATATGACAGAGGGAGACACAGCAAGAGAGGGAACACAAGCAGGGGGAGTGGGAGAGGGAGAAGCAGGCTTCCTGCCGAGCAGGGAGCCCGATGCAGGGCTCGATCCCAGGACCCTGGGATCATGACCTGAGCCACCCAGGCACCCCTATATTTGTTTTAATTAAAGTAACTTCTGAGCAGTACAAATCTGCCATAATAGGAGTTTCTGAAATTTTATCATTTTAGAGCCTTTGAATTAGTAAATGTTTATTTGAATTGGAATTCTTAATGAAGGACACAGTATAACATGAAAGGTTGTTTTCCAGAGAAAGAGATACATTGATCAGTTTTTAAGAAAACCTGAATAAAGGTAGTCTTTCTAAAGAATGAAGACAAAACGATAAACTGTTGTCAAAATTCCATGAGTAGATGAAATGTTTGATAGATGAAGACATAAAGAGGGTGCTAATACTATTTTGAATTTTTTTATTAATAAGGGGAATACAAAATAGAGTAACTTGTGTTACAGGTTTTTAATATTTCAGAATTATTTTAAAAGTCTGTTATTATTTAAACAAAAAAATTTCCTGATAATTAAAAATATTATGGTGTTGAACTGTTTATGAGTGAAATGGTGTGGTGTCTGGGTTTTGTTTCAAAATAATCAAGAAGGGGGTAGGCAGTGGAAATAAGACTGGCCATGTGTTGATGATTGTTGAAGCTGTGTGACAGATACGTAGAGTATCACTGTATTTTTTTGTTCAGTTTTGGAAAATTTCATGATAAAAAATTTAAAAATATTATGGTATTATATAATAAAGGAAAGCGTTCCCAAATAAAGAATTGTTATTATTAGGCTGGCTGAATACTGAGTTCATGATATTGAATAACTCAGAATGATACCAGCGTGAAACTAAGTGATCTTTTTTGGTTTTTGTTTTTCCAAATTTTTTATTCCATAACAGGAAAGCTCTTAATCTGTTAAGCCCAATCATCACATATTAAAAGAAAGGGATAGGATATTGATTTATGTACACATTCTTGAAGAAAAGTTTGTTGGTAAGACTCAGGTGTCATATTGTTTGAAGAATGTCTTATTGATAACACCTAACTATAAAAACTGGTAATATTGTACCATCTTGGATACTATATCTCTGATGATTTCATTATTTGAATTCTACTCTTAAGGTTTGGAAAAGGAAATTTGACGAATTCATAGAATAGTTTGTCTTCTTAAGGGATGTGAGAGAGAAGTGTTCAGAAATTGTTCTGCCTTTTGTCTTTTCTTCCTTCTCTGTCTCTCCCCCTACCCCCCTCTTGCCTCAAGTTCTTTTCTAGACACCAGGAAGGTCATCTTTGTTCTACTTCCTCTAATTCAGTATCACGTATGTAGGCTCAAGTCCTTTCAATCTGAAACTACTATGGTAGTTCCTAAGTAAACATTTTTAGGGCATCTCTCTTTTGAACTTCTCAGATATTTTCATTTTTGGTTGGAGTTTTTCTTTCTATTGAAAAGAATCATTTGTGAGCTGAAGGGCCTCCTGAGATCTGCCCAAGTCTTGTTCTTTGTGGTATCATCCTTCCCATCAGCAAGCTCAGAACCTCAGACTTCTCCTTGATTCAGCCTTCTTGATCTTCACTATTTGTTAACTTGGTCCTGCCAATTTCCTTTTTAGAATGACTGTCACAAGTGTTCCTTCTTTTCTCCAGTCTTACTGTTACCTCTCTGTTATGGAGAATGTTGGACTTGGAACTGGAAGATTTTGTCTCAGCTCTGCTTCCGGCTGCTCGCCTCGCTTCTTCATCTTTAAAATGAGGAGGGCTTAACAGGGTCGTCTTATACCCGTTTTGGAGCTAACATTCTATTATACGAATCCAGGTCCTTACCTGCTCACACTTACATTGCAGTCACCTCCTCATTGTTTTTCATACCTCTAATTCAGTCCTTCCTAATGAGATTAATCTTCATACGTAACTTTCATTGCCTGTAGAGTAAAATCTTATATTTCCTGGTCTGCATTTATTCACGCCATCATCTCTCTGGTTAGTGGTGTTCTCATTTACACAATTGGACAAAGTGGAGACTCCATCCATCTTCAGAGTCTTCCTTTCTTTCACCTACAGAATCAAATTGTTTACTAAATTCTGTCAGTTCTGACTCAGAAATGCCTTTTGAATCCATATTTGTTCTCTTCTGCCACTGTTCTAATCTAGTTCTTCATCTTCTCTTATCTGGACTTTTGACGCAAACTACCAAATGTTTGCTCTGCCACCAGTTTCTAGTTACCACAGTTATCTTTCTGAGCTAAGATCTGTTAACTACCTTTTCTGTTCTAAAAACCTTTTGCTCCACACTGTTGACATATGAAACACAAGCTTTTTTGCAGGACTCATAGGGTCCCTTCCCTTTACTTTTCTAACCTTGTCTCTTGCTCCTTGTCATCCTGCCCCAGCTTCAAGCCATACTGAATAGTAGCACTTTCCGGAATATGCCTCTGTTATTTTTCTCATGCTGTACTTCTGCCTGCAATTCTCTGACCCCTTCATCCCTTCTCTGTTTGGGGAACTCCTCCCTTAAAGGCATCACTCATGGAGTTACCTTCCCTGAAGCTCTGAAAGAAACATTAGTCTCCTCCTCTCTGTGTCTGTTATGCATACATCCTGGGTTTAGTGGAAGTCATATCAGAGTTATTTGTTTATATTTCCCACTCACCCAGAATCTCTTTCCAGGGGGATTGTGAACTCCATGATATCTAGGGTAGTCAGTCTCTAATTTTGTTCATCCTCAGAGTTTGGCACAGTGTTGGGACACACAATATTTACTCAGTAGGTTTTCGTTGGTTGATGTAAAATAAAATAGTAAGCCTCTTCTGTTTTCCTTATAAACAATAAGAAAAGGATTTTAACCCTATTAGTTTGAAGACTAAAATTTTTTTAGATTTATTTATTTATCTTAGAGAGAGAGTGAATGAGCAGGGGGAGGGGCATAGGGAGAGGAAGAGAAAAAGAAGCTTCAAGCAGACTCCCCAGCGCTGAGAGCCCCACGCAGGACTTGATCCCAGGACCCTCAGATCATAACCTGAGCCAGAATCAGAGTCAGACATTCATTGGACTGAGCCACCCAGGCGCCCCATGAAGATTAAAATTTTTATCTCAGCCTTGCTTGAGCTTGAATTTCCTCATCTTATCTTGAAAGATGCTTCTAATTTTTTTGTCTGTCAGAGATCCTTAGGACCAAAGATGGCCCAGGGCTGATCTGGACACTTGGTAGTAGTATTGATAGGAGTCAAAAAAGCCTTGGGCCTAATTATGATGATGACAGATGGGGTTTTGGCCTATAGTTGTACATACAGGCTACCGAATGGTGCTTCACCTTGCTAAAAGTGACTAGAGGCTGGCCACCAAGTTTGGACATTATTGAAAGGCATAAGACTATCTTTTTCATTAAACCAGTTCCTAATATTTCATTCAGGAGATGTTCCTGAACTTGCTTCTTTAAGCTTGAGAAATTCTTTCCTGAATTACATTTAGATTCTAACACTGATACTGGTTTTCTGCCTGGGATCAAGCTTTCATTTTAAGGCCGCAATTTCTACAATTTGTACAAATATGTGTTCTTATATTTTCTACTATCTGTAGAATTGCTTGCATCACGAGTTTTCTAGAACATAGTGTCTCAGATGGAAAATCTAATGGAATTGCAGTCTCTTCCAAATTTATTTTTCTATTTTGTTATTACATAATGTTCTTGTTGAATAATTGTTTTTCTTTGTCACTGCTGAGAGTGAAGCCCACATGGTTTTGATATACATTGCAGCCATATTCATGTGAAATGTCTTTGAGTTAAAAAAATTACATATTAAATATATACATGTTTATGCTACAAATTTATGTATTTTTGATTCTCCTGGATTTATTTAGTAACCTCCTTTGATTATTATCAATATGCAGTTGCTCTAACCATAGTATCTAATATGCACTAAAATTTAGAAAGCAGTTTCTCTGAAGGCTTTGGAATTGCTTTGTCTGCCTTTATTACAGTAAATAATAAAGTATTTTTATTTAGAAGTTAAAGTAATTTATTATTATTATTTTTAAAGATTTTATTTATTTATTTGACAGAAAGAGAGAGAGACAGCGAGAGAGGGAACACAAGCAGGGGAAGTGGGAGAGGGAGAAGCAGGCTTCCCGCTGAGCAGGGAGCCCGATGTGGGGCTCGATCCCAGGACCCTGGGATCATGACCTGAGCTGAAGGCAGACGCTTAACCGACTGAGCCACCCAGGCACCCTAGAAGTTAAAGTAATTTAGAAATAAGATCATTTTAAGAAAGAACAAGCTGCCTCTAAAAGCCAGACTATCATAGCAATGTAGGTAGGGCAGGTTTACCTGCTTTTCAGCCTTGTCATGTAAAAGAACAAATTATTCCTTTACGATACTTAATGTTATGTGTGCCTGAGACACCTAAGCTGTGGGGTATAAATTGTCACTACCACTTAGAGAAAGTTCCCAAGAGGGGCAGCACTCCCATACGTTGAGAGCAACAAAGCCTCTCTGCCCCACCTGCTAATCACTGAAGTATTTGTGGGCATTGTGAGAAAGGATGCATCTGTAGTTTCCATAACTAAGGTGTTGGCATCTGACCAAAGACTGGCACTAACATAGTGCAATGGTGAAAATGAGTCCCATGTGCCCTCCGGGATCTGCCACTTCTTCATATGGTGAACCTCAGAGGTGCCGCGTTATCACTCATCGTCTGACAGTTAATATACAAGAGAAATGGTCATGAGATACCCACTTTCTTTCATTTTCAATTTCAAAGCTGCAGATAAACCTTAAGTTTGCAGATCTTAAGTATTTTGCTAATTTAGCAGATAGAAGTTATATTTAAATTTATTAAGTGAAATAATTACTGAGTTTGTTCCTAGATCCCATCCACATAATTCAGAGTAAAGGCCTATGTGTCAGTTTATTCTGCTTTCAAATTCCTTTGACAGCCTGGATGTGAAATTCAAAAGTCATTAATGTGATGTGTTAATTTTGCACTTTTTGACTTACTGCAAAAAAAAAAAAAAAATCTTATAGTTTCTATAGCAACAATAACCTATCCAGATTGTGTAATATTCTTTACGGTATTAAAAATAAAACCATGCAATTACATGAGCTTCTGGAGCACTTCATTTAGGGGAACTGGGGATTGAAATATTTCTGTTTTAAAAAATTATGATTTCATTGAAAAATTTCCAGAAAGCTTATATAATTTTGTTTTAATAAATTTAACAAATTTCTTAAAAATTTAGCAATAGTACTTGGTAGTTAAATTAATTATTAAATGTGAGATTTGCATCGTGAGCATTGTGTTAAACATCTCAGGCCTAAGTGCTCTCACACACGTGTTCACATATACATTTAAGGTGTGTGTGTCGGGGGGAACATCTGGCTTTAATTACATTCAGTCACCTGCTGTTTGTACTTCTTAATGGCTTCTGGGTGGTCTGAAAAAAGTCTAGCTTTATGTTTGGAGGAAACAGGATAGAGAAAAAGGAAAAAGTGATCACTTAAGCTTTCCCTAGTTTTGACTTTGCTTTTTAAAACATGTCTAAGATAATACTTTGAAGATACTAAGGATTATTTTAGTAGGTGACTATTATCAGGGTGTCAAATTATTTTGGCTTTTCTCTTTTTCCCTCTAATTCTAATTTAAAAGACAATATAATATAATATTAGCACTAAAGTTAATTAACATAAGTTCCTACATCTTAACACACTAATTTTCATTTTTTAATCATCTTCAGCATATGTCTAGATGTATGTATATTTTTATATGGTATAATTTGTGTATTTTCTCACTAATATATAGTAAATGTTTTCCATTTTCTGATGATGGTCATGAATATCATTTTAATAATTGCATAACAGTCTATATCCTTTTGATATATCTCGTGTGTTTTCTGTTTATCAAAATGCTGCTTAATTATTTCCTGAATGCCATATATTGGAAGAAAAATATGGATATAATTTTCAAACTGATTGTGGGGGAAAAGTAACTATAATTCACTTATTTGCCCAAACCATAGATGATTGTGAAAATCTTCAAAAGGCATGTAAAATGTTTTAAAATAACAAATAACCTCTTAAACTGCTTTATTTGCGGGGCACCTGGGTGGCTCATTCAGTTAGGTGTTCAACTCTTGATTTCAGCTCAGGTCTTGATCTCAGGATCTCAGGGTCTCAAGTTCAAGCCCGGTGCTGGGCTCCATGCTATGCGTGGAGCCTACTTACAAAACTGCTTTATCTGCTAGTAAACACAGAATGGGGAAGATAAGGAATAGGTAAGTAGGACAGATGTGGCACCATTTAGGTGCTATCATTTGAGAAAACCATCATGACATGATGAAAGTTTGCTGAGGCTCCAATATAATCAAAAGACAAAACTCATAGGGTGTGGATGATACTCCTCTTATCAGAACAACCCATAATATGAACCACATTTCTGACATTTTGCTATGTCTGGTTCTGGTGTCAGCACCCTGAGGATACTGTGTTGTGATACTATTTTTTTTTTTTAAGATTTTATTTATTTATTAGAGAGAGAGCATAAGTTAGGGAGAGAGGCAGGGGCAGAGGGAGAGGGAGAAGCAGGCTCTCCGCTAAGCAGGGAGCCTGATGTGGGGTTTAATCCCAGGACCCTCGGGGGATCATGACCTGAGCCGAAGGTAGACACTTAATGACTGAGCCACCCAGACGCCCCTCATGTGATACTATTTTTGTATGGACTGTATCACCATTATTGAACTGATGTCTTCCCTTGGTTGAGCACCCTGCTAATTACTGGGATTTCCCAGAATTCCTAACCCTGCCTACATTATTTGGAAAATTCACTGTACCTACTAGGTTTTTCCTAGAGTTCTTGAGAATGAGATGTTGGTGGCTAGAGTTTTAAAGACTTTCCAAGGCTTTTGGTTGAGGTCTTGAGGCTTTTTTTTTTTTTTTAATTTTTTTATTGTTATGTTAATCCCTATACATTACATCATTAGTTTTAGATATAGTGTTCCATGATTCATTGTTTGTGCATAACACCCAGTGCTCCATGCAGAACGTGCCCTCCTCAATACCCATCACCAGGCTAACCCATCCTCCCACCCCCCTCCCCTCTAGAACCGTCAGTTTGTTTTTCAGAGTCCATCGTCTCTCATGGTTCTTCTCCCCCTCCGATTTCCCCCCCTTCATTCTTCCCCTCCTGCTACATTCTTCTTCTTCTTTTTTTCTTTCTTAACATATATTGCGTTATTTGTTTCAGAGGCACAGATCTGAGATTCAACAGTCTTGCACAATTCACAGTGCTTACCAGAACACATAGGTCTTGAGGCTTTTGAATGTCCCCTATCCTAGGTCAGAAGTAGGGTGTCCCAATGGGTTGACATATTTCTAGAGCCCATCCCTCCTATTAAGTGGTCCTTATACTATGAAATTACTTTAAACAAATATAGAAGTTTACATCTGTCATTTATTTTTGTAGTTAATGTTTATAACAGAATGCTTTCATAGATTACAGATAATTAAGACAGGAGTAGAATTATCTTGCAATATGCTTGGGTTTATATTTACGCTTGTTTACTTTTTGAAAGTAGTGCTGTGTTTAGTATCCTGTTTCAATTTTGAATTTTGTGTTTTGGCTCTGTCTACTGTTTTCATTGTAACATGAATTTTTTTTGGTATTTCATATTTCTGTAGTTGTAATACTATCAGAAGCAGTAAGCAATGCATGCATAGGGAGAGTGTTTATATATCACTGAGAGACTAGAGTATTTTTATTGTTTTTGTAGTTATGATTTTGAATCTGAAAATAATGTTTAGAAAAAATAATATTTTTTTGTTTGTATGCAGAAAAGATGAAAAGGAATATGCATTGAAGCAAATTGAAGGCACAGGAATATCCATGTCGGCTTGTAGAGAGATTGCAGTAAGTGGATATCAATATGTTATTTATTTTGTTATTGATATTGGATGATGAGTGATATTAAAATGAAATAGTTTCATATGTATTCCATGCATAATTATTTCAAAGATGTCAATTAGTTTAATATTTTAGATAAGATGAGAAAAGCTGCCTAAACTTTTTAATTACTTGAAAGTCATCTTTAAACATTCTCAGTGATATTTAGGATTTATAATCTTAGGAATACTGAGCTACATGATGATTTAATTAAATTATGAATTAATACAATTCATTATTAATATAATTAATAATCAGTATAACTAATCAATAATTATATTGATAATTAATCAGTATAATTGATATATTGATAATCAATATAATTCATTATTAATACAATTCATTGTTAAAGTAATAATTTGATTAATGTCCATTTTTCTTGTAATTTTAGGACTGATACATGTCTACAGAGAAAGGGGTGATATTAGATATTAGATATTATGCATATTAAATATTTTTTCTGTAATACATGTTTTAGTACTAGATTTTACTAGTTGCTAGAAAAATACGGCTATCATTATAATAATAGGATAAATCCTTAAAGAAAGATCATTCCTTTTTCTTTTTTTTTGTCTTTATATGACATACTTGTGCATTTAAGAAATGATTGTCTATAAGAATACCTAACATTTACTGAATGTTTACTAGGTACCAGGCTTACTAAGTGCTTTCAAGAATTAATTAATTTACTTTTCACAACAATCATATAAAATAAGTACTTTTAATATCCCTACCTAACATATCAGTAAACAGAGGCAAAGCCATAATTATGGCTTAGAAGGCTTACCATTATATTACCTTTAGTTCAGTTTCTTATTTTAGTTCTTTAGTTTCTTCTTGGGGCTTTATCATGATATCACATCAGTTAGGGATTTCTGTCTCTAAATTGTTAAATATTTATATTGTCTATATCCATTAGGTATTTCCGTTTCTAACTTGGTAGCTGTACACATATTGCGCACAGTTCCGTGTTTCTGCCTCACCCACATGGAAGTACGCCATCACCGCTCAAAGAAAGTGTGTGGTTCAAAGAACACAGGAGCAGGAAATCTGTAGACCTGAGTGTCTGTTGGCCTGAGTGGCTAATTAGCCATGAGTACCATTTTCTTTATTTGTGAAATAAGGGAACTATAAGGTCTCTTCTAGTCATAAATTCTTTGCTTTCAGAATGGGAGCTTCTCCCTAGACTGTGCACACTTTAAGGGGCAGAAACTTTGTCTTTTTATCCGCAGTTCCTAGCATAGTGCCTGGCACATAGCAGGTGGTCCATAAATGTTTGTTGAATTAATGAATAAACAGAACAAAAAAATTCTACTAGCAGTCCATGATCCTAAGTTTGCTTTAGAATATAAATATATTGTTTAAAAACTCCAGTTTGGCAGTTTTCTATTAATTATAAAATGGTATTTGTAATGCCTTGCCAGAATAAGCATTTTTGGTAAGTGTTTTTTAATTCCCTAAAATTCTTAAACATATTATCTCAACCAATATGAATATGGTGTACAATTTTGCTATTATAGCATACCATCGTTTAGCATTAATTCACTTTCTACGAGTTAATTGGGAAAAAAGTTGATATTTAAGGTATTAATTATTAGGAAATGAAAACCCAGTTGTAGATGTTGTTTTTGAAACAGAGACTTCTCTATGATGAGGAATCCATGTGTTCCCTTTTCTCTACATCCTCACTAGCATTTGTTACCTCTTGTCTTTTTGATGATAGTCATTATACAGGTATGAAGTGATATCTCATTGTGGTTTTGATTTGCATTTCCTTGATGATTAGTAATGTTGAGCTCCTTTTATGTACCTGTTGACCATTTGTTTGTTGTCTTTGGAAAAATGTCTATTCAGTTCCTCTGCCTATTTTTTAATTGGATTTTTTTTTTTTTACTATTGAGTTGTATGAGTTTCTGATATATTTTGGCTATTCTTGTTTTTTCTTTTAAAATATTTTATTTATTTGAGAGAGAGAGCAAGCATGAGTGGGGAAGTGGGAGGGGCAGAAGGAGCAGCAGACTCCGTGCTGAGCAGAGAGCCTGATGCGGGGCTTGATCCCAGGTCACTGGGATCATTACCCGAGCAGAAGGCAGATACTTAACTGACTGAGCCACCCAGGTGCCCCTATATTTTGGATATTAACCTTTTATCAAATATATGGCTTGCAAATATTTTCTCCCATTCTGTAAGTTGCCTTTTCATTTTGTTGATTGTTTATTTTGCTGTGCAGAAGCTGGAAAAGCATGACCCATCCACAGTCTTCATCTTTTTATTGAGAATTTGCTTAATAGACCTTTAGGAAGTATGCAGTTTCTGGCTTGAATAGTATTTTATCACTACCTGAATGACCTAACCCCAGTGTTATAGTGATTTTGACATAAGTTGAGCATGGATGTTATTATGTAGTGGTTAAGTGCATATATACTTTGTACCTTATAAGCCTGCTAACACAGTTTTATAATTATTGCTTTATGTAGTTGTCTTTCAGATCATATACAAGGAAAATAAGTTACAAAAATACATTTATGCTCTTTTTTTTTAACCCATGTTTTTACCTTTACCAGTGCCCTTTATTTTTTGTGTAGATGAATTACTGTCTATAGTCCTTTCATTTTAACTGAAGGTCTCCCTTTAGTATATTTTTATTTTTTATTTATTTTTAAAGGTTTTATTATTATTATTATTATTATTTTTTAAGATTTTATTTATTTATTTGACAGAGAGAGACAGCGAGAGAGGGAACACAAACAGGGAGAGTGGGAGAGGGAGAAGCAGGCTTCCCGCCGAGCAGGGAGCCCGATGCGGGGCTCGATCCCAGGACCCTGGGACCATGACCTGAGCCGAAGGCAGACACTTAACGACTGAGCCACCCAGGCGCCCTAGTATATTTTTATAAAACAGATCTGCTAGTGATGAATTGTCTCAGTTTTTGTATTTGAGAATGTCTTACTTGCTTCTTTGTTTTTCTTTCCTCACCTGGCTCTCCTTTGATTTCATAGGATAGTTTTGCTGGATATAGAATTATTTACAGTGTTTTTCTTTCATCACTTTGACTATGTTAATCCACTGCCTTCTGGCCTCCCTGGTTTCTGATGAGAAGTCAGTTGTTAAATTTATGAGAATCTCATGTATACAAGGAGTTTTTTTCCTGCGACTTTCAAGATTCTCTTTTTGTCTTTCTCTTTTGACAGTTTGACTATATGTGTGTAAGTGTGGATCCTATTTGGAATTTGTTGAGTTCTTGGATGTATAGATTAATGTTTTTCATCAAATTTGGAAAATATTCAGCCATCATTTCTTCAGATATTGTTTCAGCCCCTTTCTCTCCTTTCTCCTGAGACTCACATCTTGCACATGTTTATAGGCTTGTTGGTGTCCCATAGGTCTCAGAGGCTCTACTTATTTTTCCTAATTATTTTTTTTTCCTATTTGTTGCAGACAGGATACTTTCAATTGCCTACCTTCAAGGTTGCTGATTCTTTGTTCTGCCAACTTGGATATGCTGCTGAAATTTTCATTTTAGTTGTTGTACTTTTCAACTCCAAAATTCCTATATGTTTCTTTTAATAGACCTTATTTTTTGGAGCAGTTTTAAGTTTACAGCAAAATTGAGTAGAAAGTCTAGAGATTTGCCATATATTCCCTACTCCACACATGCATAGCCTACTTCATTATCAACATCCCCCACCAGAGTGGTACAATTGTTATAATTGATGAACCTATGTTGATACCCAAAATCCATAGTTTACATTAGGTTTCACTCTTGGTATTGTATATTCTATGGGTTTGGATAAATGTTTAATGACATGTATGTACCATTATTGTACCATACAAAATATTTCCACTGCCTTAAAAATCCTTTATGCTCTGGCTATTTATCCTATATACCCTCCCATCCTGCCTTGGTCCCTGACAACCATTGATCCTTTTACTGTTTCCATAGTTTTGTCTTTTCCAGAATGGCCTATAGTTGGAATCGTACAGTATGTGGCCTTTTCAGATTGGCTTCTTTCACTTAGTAATGGACATTTCAGATTCCTCTATGTCTTTTATGGCTTGATAGCCCATTTCTTTTTAGCACTAAATAGTATTCCATTGTCTGGGTGTACTATAGTGTGTTTATCTGTTCATCTACTGAAGTACATCTTGGTCGCTTCCAAGTTTTGGCAATTATGAAGAAAGCTGCTGTAAACAGTGTGTGCAGGCTTTTTGTGGACATAACTTTCAGCTCTTTTGGGTAAACACCAAGGAGTACAATTGCTGGATTGTATGGTCAAAGTATGTGTACTTTGGAAGAAACCACCAAACTGTCTTCCAAAGTGGCTGTACCATTTTGTGTTCCCACCAGCAATGAATGAAAAGTTCCTGTTGCTCTACATCCTTGCTAGCATCTATTGTTGTCAGTATTCTGGATATTAGCTGTTCTAAGTATCTTATTGCTGTTTAATTTGGGACTCTGCTTTAGCCTTCATATCCTGCTTAAGAATTTAGAGCCTTTTTTATCTATTTCCTGGACATGTCCACAGTTTTGCACATGGGCATAGTTACAGTCTTTTTTTTTTTTTTTTCTTTTTCTTTTTCCTAGTTACACTCTTTCCTACCTGGTTCCATTTATAGAAAATTCTGGAATATGCAAACTTATCTATGGTAGTAGATAGTGGATCAGTGACTATTTGAGGATGGGAATGGAAATGGAAATATTACAAAGGAGTATGAGGAGTCTTTGGAGACGATGTAAGTCTTCATCATATTGATTGTCATGATGGTTTCATGGGTGTGTAGCTATATCAAAACTCATAAATGGTATGCTTTAAATTTGTGCAGTTTATTGCACATCAATTATATCTCAGTAAATTTGGAAGAAAATCAATAAAGCTGTATGGGTTTATTAGTGGACAAAAGGTCTATAAATGAAGAATTTGTAAAAATCAGTGGATCATAGCACAGCTGGAGGGATAGACCTTGAGTAGGAAATGGAAAAGCTAGTTTATCCTCTGAAACTGCAGTGAGAGAATAAATGTTGCTGTCAACATATGTCCATTTGCTAGGGGGATGATGAGGTAGTTACATTCTTGTGTGCCTCTTTTTTGTGGGTGTGGTGTTAAGTGATGAGCATTTGAGGTAATTGATGAAGGATATGTGAAAATTTGCTGATCAAAGATAAGATTATAGAAGCATTGTAGTCCACCTAAAGTAGGAGATGAGTCATGGGACCAGTCTGCGTGATTGTATGGTTCTCTTCATTCACAGCCCAGTGTGAGAAGCAGAATTGGATTTTTCTGTTTGATGTGGTAGAAGGACAGAGAGTGTAAGGTGGGTGAGAGTCAGAGAGGTGAAGAGGGACTGGACTGATAGATCCAGGAGATGTAGACAACACCATAAGTTAAAGAGTAGATAGAGCTTGTTCTCTGCCTTTTTTCTTCTCTATCCCATGATATATCTAACTCCTAGTATTTTCTAGTTCACATAGTCTCACCTAGGTAAGAGGCTTTTGATATGGAGAACGCTAGGAACATGTCCCTCTTCACTCCAAAATGGTGGGACTGTTGCCCATAAAAGAACTTCTGAGAGCAGGGTTGGAGGATGAGAAAAGAAGTCAAAGAACTTGCAGCCATGGAAAGAACTTGGAAGAATTTGTACAGAATGGGAAGAAGTTTAAGAACTAAAATGTGTTATTAGCTCAAGTCTCATTAATAAAGAATGTCATATCAAATTTAAATTTCATTTGAACCTTATTTATATCTTTGTATGGCGCTTTCCAGTTTACAATATGTCATAGTAGGGAGTAATTCTGGGTGATGAACATATCAGGAACATGTGAACATTAGCCTGAGGTTATAGGGAAGTTCTAATATAAAGTTGATTACCTTTGGGGCCTATGTAATCATAAGATTGCTGGATTAGAAATGTGGTAAATGGTGCGCCTGGGTGGTTCAGTCAGTTAAACATCGGACTCTTGGTTTTGGTTCAGGTCATGATCTCAGGGTCATGAGGTTGAGCCCCAAGTTGGGCTCCGTGTTCAGTGCAGAGTCTGCTAGAGATTCTTCCCCCCTCTCCTTTCATCTCCCCCCAACCCTCCCTCCCCCCTGTTCATGGCTCATGTGCATGTGCTCTCTCTCTCAAATAAATAAAATCTTAAAAAAAAAAAAGAAATGTGGTAAATGTCATTAATTCAAATCTCATTCATTTCCTTCCTGATTATGAAATTCAGATATGTTCATTACAGAATTCTCAGGCAGGGGGTGCCTGGCTGGCTCAGTCAAAGGGGCATGTGACTCTTGATCTCCAGTCCTGAGTTTGAGCCCTGCATTGGGTGTATAGATTACTTAAATAAATAAGTAAATAAGCTTAAAAAAATAAAAATAAAAATTCTTAGTATGGAAAAAGGATGTTAAAAGCATCTGTTAGGCTAATTTAGAAATAATCATTATTAACATCTTGTGTATAGTCTTCTAGACTTTTTTCTTTGCAAAAATACAGAAGATTTTTTCCCATAAGAGTGGAGATTCCATTGTTTTTTATAAAATGTAATTTTAGCTGGAGTGATACAAAGGTAAATTTCAACTATCAAAATAAGTTGGGGGGCGCCTGGGTGGCTCAGTCGTTAAGCGTCTGCCTTCGGCTCAGGTCATGATCCCGGGGTCCTGGGATCGAACCCCGCATCGGGCTCCCTGCTCTGCGGGAAGCCTGCTTCTCCCTCTCCCACTCCCCCTGCTTGTGTTCCCTCTCTCGCTGTGTCTTTCTCTGTCAAATAAATAAATAAAAAATCTTAAAAAAAAAAAAAAAGTTGGTGGAACATTTATTAATCATGTTAGGTTCTGCAGGCTGTAAGAAGGATTTAAAAATATAACCCTTGAGGGGGCACCTTGCTAGCTTAGTTGGTAGAGTCTGTGACTCTTGATCTCAGGGTTGTGAGTTCGGGCCCCATGTTGGGTGTAGAGATTACTTAAAAATAAAATCTTAAAAAAAAAATCTCTATCTGTATCTATCTATCTGTCTATCTATCTATCTATCTATCTATCTATCTATCTATCTATCTATCTACCTATCTACCTATCTATCTACCTACCTACCTACCTATAACTCCTGAGTACTCTTCAAAAAATAGAGATGTTCCCAAAGAAGGTGAGGACAGACTGAAAGGAAAATAGTCAGGGAAGTAGGGCAGAGGCATAGGCTGAGGAGGGAAGAGAAATAGGGAAACCTGACTTTCTGTCATGCTATCTTCCTGACTGCTGGTTTTCATTTGCTACTTCCTCATTCACCTCTGCACAGTTTTGTCCAGATTCTGTGTAACCGCCAGCACCCCGGCATTGATGCTTCCATGGTGATGGGTGACAGGTGGGATCAGCTGTAATGTACTGTCCCTTGCAGTTTTCCACATAGCACAGAGCAGGCAGGGTGGAGTAGCAGTTAACAGACTTGCCGCCATTTCTTCACCTGTCTTGCCACTATGGTTGTGTAACAGGCCACTATGTAAACTTCAGTAGAATGCCTGGAACTTTCCCTTGTCATCAAGGAATAAGCTTTTGCTTTTTTAAATATATGAAATGCAATTGATAAAATGTACATTTGCTGTGGATTCCTTGAGAAGAACTTTAAAATGTCTTTGAGGAGGAGAGGGGATGGGGGGATAGGTTAGCCTGGTGATGGGTATTAAAGAGGGCACGTTCTGCATAGAGCACTGGGTGTTATACGCAAACAATGAATCATGGAACACTACATCAAAAACTAATGATGTAATGTATGGTGATTAACATAACATAAGAAAAAAAATCTAAAAATAAAAAAAAATGTTTATGAGGAAGGCTCTAATTCTTACTACTATATTTCTTTTTATCAACCCTAAAACTATTTTGTTAAAGTTTCATGTATTGAAAATGGAGAAATACCCTGCTTATTCTCATTAAGATTAATTATATCCTCTCAATTGCTTTTATGTTGCATGGAATACAAATTTTTCTTTAAATATATGTCCAACTTTATAGAAGTATAGATTTGTGGAAGTAGATGTGTAATTCAGGTATTTTACCATTTCTGTGAAGGAGACAAGATCAAAGTATAGTATTAAGTTTTTTGTGAAAACCACTAAGGGTAGAAAAGTTTTTTTTTTTCCAGTAGACTTTTAAATGATTATTTAATAATTATTTTTATATAATGATAACTATATAAAAAGTTTGGCATGATTTTAGGAGACTAGAACTAAATAAATTATGTATGAAATTGCCTTTGAGCAAAATCTGTTTTTTGGTGTGGTCCTTGTGTTCTCCTTAGAAACGAACAAAAGTTTACTTTTGGGACTGAAGACTTAGCGTAGATTTTTTTCCTCTTTAAAATGTGTTTTTTTTCTTGCATTGATTGGATAGTGATAGTTATTACTTTTCTCATATATATAATATATTTAGCTTTCTTGGCAAAATAAATATATTCTTGGTGACTCTTATAATGAAAAATAGAATCTTGTATGAGTTGGAGATGGGGTTTGGGATTATTTTAGGATGAATCTGAGAAATGGATATGGTGCCAGCTCATAGGGAAGAACCATGCTATAGCACTTTTCGTTTCCTTTCAAGAGCTGAGAAGGTAGAAGGGGGCAGGTAAGAGGAGTCACAAGCAGATTGTTCAGTCTTGTGGTGATCTATCTGCCTTACTATATATGTTAGGTCATGAGTCTCTTATAATTTATTATTGTGTGTGTGTGTGTGTGTCTGTGTGTGTGTGTGTGTGTGTGTGTGCTTCTATTTCAAGCCACTTTGTTTCTTCTGAGAAGACTAATAAATCTTTGTATTCTCAGAAGCTGATTTAAATACCTATTGTTTCTAGTGGTAGAAAAGAGGTGGGTCATCTGTAGGTTTCTGAGATTTTTTATAAAGGTGACTAAGGTGAGAAGGAACAGTTTTGGAAGAGATAATATTGGTTTTGTTCACCACTTTTTTATGTGTGTGTGTGTGTGTGTGTGTGTGTGTGTGTTATGGTGAGGGAAGATGGATTGATGTGGTAACATGAGTCATATATGTAACTGAAAACTGCCCCACTTTTCCCTCTTCCCCATGTCTAGGAGAACAGACTAGTTGGTTGGAAGCAGTGCCTTTAGGGGCCTGTGGTTTCTGTAGCTCCTTTCTCTCGGTGAAGAATGGGTAGGTAATTAAAGAGTTGGCTTTCTGCTGTGTCAGTATCCTCCCTACCAAGTAAATCAGTTATTTCCATTCTAAAAATATAAAATGATTAATTTCATATTCCTACTCTAATTAGATTAGATTTAATTGGCTATTCCCTATTTTTAGTGTTGTTTATTTTTCTCTTAAATAGTACTGAAGCAAAATTATACTAGTGATATTATGCAGAGTAAAGGACTGAAAATAAATATGATAGTGGTATGCAAAGGGCTTATCTTAGAGCCTGAGTGTAAATGCACAGTAAATGGTTTTTATTACTATTATTATTTTTATTATTATTGATAATAACAACTTTTTCCTATTTAAACTCTAATCAAAGAAAATATAATTTTTAGTTGAAATTGTTTTCACTGTGGTCAAAGTAAATTATTTTTAAGAATCTATGCAGTTAATTTTTAAAGCTTATTATTATAGAAAATACTAAACTATAAAATTTAACTTAAATTTGGTAATTATAGATTCAGAATAAGAGATTGAAGTGGAGAGGGGCGCCTGGGTGGCTCAGTCATTAAGTGTCTGCCTTCAGCTTGGGTCATGATCCCGGGGTCCTGGGATCGAGCCCCGCATCGGGCTCCCTGCTCAGCGGGAAGCCTGCTTCTCTCTCTCCCACTCCCCCTGCTTGTGTTCCCTCTCTTGCTGTGTCTGTCTTTGTCAAATAAATAAATAAAATCTTAAAAAAAAAAAGAGATTGAAGTGGGGAAACTTCAAACACTTTTTGAAAATATGCCTTTGGTTTCAGATTGTAAAGTGAGATTGACTATGGACTTTGGATTCAGATAGACTCGGAGTCGTGTCTAGACTTCACCATACTCCTGTATGTCTTGGGCAAGTTGCTCTTACTACAAGGACCCATTTTCTAGGTAGCTATAGAAATGAAGCTATTTTAATTAATTAATTATATTGAAGTATAATCGGGATTTAAAAATGAAGCTATTTTAATGGAGGATCGGGTTATATCTTGATTTGCTTCTAGGGCTGGCATTTCCAAGGAAGCAGGCCATGCAGCAGTCCACAGGTTGCCCAGATTTCTCAGATTCTCTGATCCTCTGAGCCTCTTGCTAATGTTCCAGGCCATTCTCAGCTTTACCTTGGAACCAGAATATCAGCTAAACCACATGAAATCTTTTGACAAGGTGCTTTTTTCCAGATATGTTCAAGAATCTTAAAAGTTCTTAGGAGGAAGGAGTTGCCCGTGAGAACAGAGTCTCACCCTAGCATAAATTTTAGTGGTGCACACTAAATGTGCATCTAAGCTCTTGGGTTAAAATATGGCTAATTTCTAATTATATTTCTAGTTCATCCTTCAGACTACTTATTCTGATTTATTTGGGTTTGGAATTAAACATCCAATCTCTTTTTTCTTTTTTGGCCTAATAAAAATTATTCATTCTATAACCAACTATCAAAGTATCTGATTTCTGTGAACCTTAGTTTCTTCATATCTAAAATAGGATTAATGGTACCTACTATCACAGAATTGTGGTAAGGATAAGTTAAAGCACATGAACATTTTAGTTCATAATCAGGTCGTAGTGAAGGTTAGGTTTCCTCCTTTCTTTTAAGTTGAATTGGTTAATGTGATGGAAAGGTAGGTTTTAGTGGCCTTAGCTTTGATCAGTAATAATAAACAGGGGGCCAGTAAATACACTTTTAAAAATTCAGTTACTTCATTGTGGTCTGTGAATGCTGGATTATATTTAAAACATACTTATAGCAGCAGATACAGTTTTGCCCCCACGCCCCTATTCCTTCAAATATATGGGTCAATTAACAGAAATTGATCACTACTCTTTGTAACATAGCGTTGCTTGCTGAGAGAATACAGAACAGTTTTTTTCGGAAGATGGAAGTCTTTATTTTATTTATTTAAAAAAAGATTTATTTGTTTATTTATTTAGTTGAGAGAGAGAGCGTGTGAGCAGGGGGAGTGGCAGAGGGAGAGAATCTCAAGCAGACCCTGCACTGAGTGCAGAGCCCAACGTGGGGCTCAATCCCATGACCCCAAGACCATGACTTGAGCCAAAACCAAGAGGCAGAGGCTCAACCAACTGAGCCATCCAGGTGCCCCTGTAAGTCTTTATTTTTAAGCCAGTTGTTTGAAATGCCTTATGCTTCAGGGAACACTGATGTAAGTCATGCCCAGGTTACCAGTCTACTGCACCAAAACCTATTTAGCCTATAGGTAACTGAGTTATGGTACTCTAGTACTGCAGTACCTGAGAACTACTTATAACATTGTTTTGATGGAGAAACATGTTCATAATTAAAATCTTATATGTTAGGCTATATCTTGCCTTGTCATAGTTTTCTAAAAGGAAACAGGCTCTTCACATCCAGGTCACTGGCTGGGGGTCTGAGACATTAGAAACTAGAGTAGGGATTGGGGAAGATTAGGAGTAGTGTCAGAGGTTAGGGGGCTTTAGCAATCAGAAGAAGGGATAGAAATTGTATTATCCAAGCAGTGAAGATCAGGGACTAGGATTTTGCCTGGGAGGAATAAAGGAGGGAGGGGATAATGAGGGAGCTGAGAAGGCTGGGGACCTGGGAAGCAGCTGGTGGGGTTTCAGGAAGTAACCAGGTAAAATGAGGAATGGAGGTACTTGGTCAGTCAGTAGCTGTCTTGAGTCAGTAGAGAGAGCTAGTGAACAGGGTAATCTAAAGTGATAGGGGTCAGAAACAGGGAAAGCCCATAATTAGGGTTTTGATACAATAACACGAGATAGCAAAGAATTTGCATAATTAGGCAAAGAAGTTTAGTTACTTCGAGTACCAGTGGATTATCATAATGACATAGTCTCATATTATTATTCTGTTACTTTGGCTTTATATCTCTTTTTCTGGTGACATAAGCTCTTCACATTTTTAATATAGGTCTTTGACTTAAATTAACTATCAGAATGGTGCAAAGTCAAGATGAAGTAGAACTTTAACAGATACAAACTAGAGTTAACAGACTGCACTTTGAAAGGATGAAGATTATTATTCAAAAGCAGATAATTCTATTTTTTTAAAGATTTATTTCTTTTAGAGAGAGAGTGAGAGAGTGTGTGCAAGTGGGGGAGGGGAAGAGCAGAAGCAGAGGGAGAGGGAATCTTCAAGCAGACTCCCTGCTGAGCATGGAGCCTACCGTGGGGCTCCATCCCAGAACCCTGAGATGATGATCTGAGCTGAAATCAAGAGTCAGCCATTCAATTGACTGAGCCACCGAGGCACCCCCAGATAATTCTGTATTATTATAAAAGGCAGTATATAATGGGAATGGGATAAACTGATAAAACATAAATGTTGGTTTACAAGCTTCTGAACATACTCAGCAGCTCAGTAATTTCAAAGTTTGATAAGGCTACTTAGAAGAAATTCATTCTAATTGATTGCAATTTCTACAATTTGTAGATTTTACTGATATTATTAGACAATATAGCATTCAAATAGTTGAAAGTAAATTAGCATTTGAAACAGAATAACTACCAGAGGATTAAAATTTACCCAAGATAATGTTAGGTATTATTCATAGTAAAAGTATATCAAGAAAAGAAAAAGATATTTGAAAATCTTATTTGTAGAGTAGTAAATAACTAAGGTTTGAGTTCAGACTGCTTTGTCACCTTTTTTTCTCTATAAGTTCTAATTAAAAAGAGAAGTTTTTTTTTTTTCTTCCAGATTGTCTGCCTTTCTGCTAAGTGTGCTGTACCATCTTGTATTAAAATAATCTGATTAAGAAACCTAATTTTATTTGTGGTTTTGGCCTTTGTATGTTGCCAGCATGGTGTATGGTGTTCATTTTAATTTATTCCCCCTCAGAAAGAATTCTTAAAGTTAGGTTTTTGTTTTGCTTTTTTTAAGTACCCTCCACGCTGGGCATGGAGCCCAACCCAGGGCTTGAACTCACAACCCTGAGATTGAGACCTGAGCTGAGATCAAGAGTTAGACGCTCAAACAACTGAGCCACCTGGGCGCCCCTAAAGTTAGGTATTTTTAATCCAATAGAAAAAGAGTCTTAAAGACTTAAATAGGAACTTAAAAAAAAAAGTGAAACATTATTGGCCAATAAATAAAAAAGATGCTCAATTATGTTGTCAGAGAAATAAAAACTAAAACCACAATAAGATATACTTTTTGCCCACCAGATTGGTAACAGTATCCAGTATTTGCAATGATTTGGAATACTAGAACTGTCATATAGCGCTAGTAGAATTGTAGATTATTATATTACAACACTGAGGAAAACAATTTGTTTATCTAGTAAAGTTAAGATGCACATGCCTTATTACCCAATAACTTCATTCCTAGATGTAGATGCTGTAGCAGTGCTTCTCAGCCCCAGTTGACCTAATTAATTCCCCCTTTATAAGAATTATTGTATAGTTCTATTTACTACCCTGAACTGAAATGCATAGATGATATAACCTATTTTCATGCATACCTAAAAAATGATGATAATCCTTTATTATAAAAAAAGCAAAAGAAAGTAATTTATAATGAAATAACATATTTAAATATGTAAGAATCAGGCTTTTTTTTTTTTTTTTTAAAGAGAGGGAAGAGGGGGAGGGACAAAGGGAGAATCTTAAGCAGGCCCCACACCCAGCACAGAGCCTGACACGGGGCTCAGTCTCACAACCCTGAGACCATGACCTAAGTTGAAATCAAAAGTCGGATGCTTAACTGAGCCACCCAGACGCCGCGGAATCAGGCATTTTTATTATGATATCTAAATGCTAATCAGATCCTAGCTGCATATCTTAATTGTGAAACATGGAATTGGGGTGATGCAGTATGTGGTTTTGGGTACCTTTGAATTAGCGCTGTTTTTTGTGTTGTGCGAAATGTATACTGTGGTATATATAAATTAACCTGTGGGCTTCACAATTCCATAGGAGATTCTGAAAAGAAGTTCTAATTGTTCCCCAGATTCTTACCTTGAATCTGGAATGTAAGAGTGAAGCTCATTAGCATGTTAGATAATATTTTTATCTTGTCATTTGAATTTTCACTTCACTTCTTTTTCTCCTAGTGTTTATCCTATTTGCTGTTTCTCTTTTTATTTCTGCCTTATTTCTTATGTGTTTTCTTTTTTTCTACCCTTTGCCAATAGTAGATCTGTTTCACAACTGTAGCAACAAAGACTATCCTTGTTTTATCTGTTTTTCTTCTTATCTGGGACTGTCTTCCTATCTGTTCAGTTATGCAAGGTATGTAGGTTCATACTCAGAATTTTCCCAGAGGCATAAGGAAATCCTTTATTATATAAACAATTGCTCAATTAAGTTATTAATTAATAATTTGAAGCGCTTTTTTGAAAACAAAAATTAACAAGCCATTGGACTTTTTGAAATTGAGATTCTCATTGTTGTGGGTTTTTTTGTTGTTGTTCATATATTAGCATTTTAAAGGTATTTTTAGTATAGATTCTGCCTTCATAATGTTTAGGTCAGGGATTGTGTCTGATGTATTCACTCTTGAATTTTTGGAATCTGTCTAGTACAGTGCTTGGAACAAAGTGGGTTCTTAATAAATTATTGAATAAAAGCAACAGTTTGGATTTGTTACATTAACAGTATTAACAGTTGTGTTTCTTCTGAAATTTTCCCAGTAGTAGAAGATTTAAAATTTTCTGCTTAAGCTAATTATTATTTGAAATATAAAATTAAACTTTGTGGACTATTTGTATTATCTGAAATTTGGGATCCTTTCTGATTCTCCTTCCCCTAACCATGTATGACTTAATGGATAAGTGATAGAAATAATATGTATATGAATAATTATTTAAATAAGTTGATTTTTCATGAAATATTTGAGTATCTGTTGTAATCCAGGAAGAAGAAATGAACAAAATTTTTCCTATTCCCTTAAAAAGTTTATAGTTTTGGAGGACACAGATAAGAAAACACAGATTTCAACACAATGTAATCAGTGCTATGACAGTTAAGCAGAATGCTGGAAGAACACATAGCCCATATGTGGGAGTTCTGGAGGGCTCTATAGGGATTTTGTGGTGGTATAAGTCTGAAGGACACTTTGGGAGCTGGCTGGGTAAAGAAGGGAAGAAGTGGGAAGAGCATTTGGCCTAAAGAAACAACAGGTAGGAAGGCCCAGAAGTGAGAGAGAGTGAGCCTGGATGCCCTTAATTTTATGAACAACTATGGAGAAGTACACCGTTTTAATTCTCTTAAGCCTATCAAATTATTAGTTATTGTAAGAGCATTATATAAATTTCTATTGTGTTAAGCAACTGAAATTTTTGGGTTTAATTACTACAGTAGCTCGGGTCACCTTCAGTAATGTATGAATAATAAAGTTTCTATCCAAAGTTGAAACAAAAAATTTGTGTTAAGGATAATTTTTAAAGTAAACAATAGATGAACTAAAAAGGATCATCTGAGTATAAGAAGATAGAGAGGGAACATGGAGATGGAGGGTTGTAAATGAACTATACTTCCATCTATTATACCAGAAAACCAATAATGTTTAAAGTTTTTTTTTTTTTAAGATTTTATTTATTTATTTGACAGAGAGAGAGCAAGAGTGAGCACACAAGCAAGGGGGGAGCAGCAGAAGGAGAGGGAAAAGCAGGTTTTCCTCTGAGCAGGGAGCCCGATGTGGGGCTTGATCCCAGGACCCGGGGACCATGACCTGAACCGAAGGCAGACGCTTAACCAACTGAGCAACCCAGGCACCCCCAATAATGTTTAAAGTTAAGTCAAGAATTGTGAAATAAACACTTAGAGATAGGAAATAATCAGGAGAACCCAAACCAGAAAAAGTTAAAAGTAGTTGTATATAGGGAAGGGGAGGGATGATCAGAGGATTGTTTGATTATAATCTCTGCTATGTTGTTTTGTTTTTGAGCACTATAAATATATTATTTTGATTAAAAATTAGATTAAAAGTTACTATACATCCACTAGAATGTCTAAAATTAAGAAGAGTGATCATTGTTGGTGAGGATATGGAGTAACTGGCACTGGTGAAAGTGTAAAATGGTATAGCCACTTTGGTAAAAAACTTGGCAGTTTCTGATGAATTTATATATAGACCTATTGTATGACCCAGTAATTCCATCTGTAGGTGTATATATCCAAGAACAATTAATGCATACGAGCATAGGACACTTGTAGAAGAATGTTCATAAAAGCCTTATTAATAATAGCCCCAAACAGGAAACAATTCAAATGTCCATCAATAGGAGAATGAATAAACAATTTATGGTATATCTATAAGAAAGATTACTACTCAACTCTAAAAAAGAAAACTGATACAGTAACATAGATGAATGTCAGAAATGTTAAGTTGAATAACAGAAGCCAGACTCAAAAGAATACATATGGTTATGATCTCATTTATATGAAATTCAGGAATGACAGAAATATCTATTGTGATAGAAATCAGTATTGTGATTGTGTGGAGTTGGGGGGAAGGGTTGGGTAGAAAGGGGCACATGGGAACTTTATGGAGTGATGGAAATATTCTCTGTCTTGATCTGGTTGATGGTTAAATAGATGTATATGTTTGTCAGAATTCAAGCCGATCACTTAAGACTTGTGTATTTTACTGTATGTAAATTTTACCTCAGTAAAATACTAGTAGTATAAAAAATACAAAATAAAGACTAGAGAGTTTGTGCATTAAGGGAACGAAAGTCTAATATGGTTGGGTTGAGAGGAAGAGTTGGGGGTAGGAATGTTATGTTGGGCTGGGGCCATCTTGAATGACTTTGTAAATTACTAAGGCTTATCCTAAGAATATCAGGAAGCCATTGAAGGTTTTTAAGAGACAGTATTAAATTCGATTTTAAAACCATCCTTGCCTTCTCAGTGGATTGGAGAGGGGCAAGGATGCATGTAGAAGACCTGTTGAGAAGCTTTTGCTGAAGCCAAAATGAAAGATGATAGTAGTTTGTATTGGAACGTAATAAAGGGGTTGGAGGAAGCAGACATTTAGTGATGGGGAATGCAAGAGAGAACAAGGCTGACCACAACATTTCTCTCTTGATCAGCTAGATGGATGATGGCATGATATACTGAGCAAAAGAGCAGAGGTAGGCAAGAGGTGGGGAGGTTAGGGGAAGATGGTGACCTGAATTTCACAGATTTGATTGCTTAGTTTTGGGAAAGATACAGAAGATAATATAATAGTAATATAATTAGAAATATAATAAGACTAAAATTTCAAGGAATTATTATGGTCTCAATTATTATATATTTCTTTCTGCTGAAGCTGTTCATTATCCCTTCTCTTTTCTCTTTATGAAGACATAGATGATTTGCCATTCACAGTCTATATAAAATACAACTACTGAACAAAGGATAGTTTATACAAATAGAGGAAGTTGGGTGGTTTTATTCAAGAGAATAATTTTCTGTGTAACTTTCCATATTTAATTTTAATAGTCAACCATATAGTATTGAAGCAATCAGACTCCTTCAGGGGAGGAACTGCATGGGCCCAGTGCTATTACATTCTTTTCTAAAATTGAGATATAATTCACATACCATAAAACTCATCATTTTAAAGTGTACAATTCATTGATTTTTAGTATATTCACACAGTTATGCAACCATCACTACTATCTAATTCCAGGACATTTTCATTACCCCACAAAGGAACCCTGTACCCCCCAGTAGTAGTCATTTCCCTTCCCCCCCATTGCCCTCAGCCCCTGGCAACCACTAATCTACTTTCTATCTTTATGAATTTGCCTGTATTCTTTCTATATTATCCTATCTCCATTATTATCACAGCTCATCATTCTATAGTCCAGAAATTTTCAAACTTTATGGGCCTATATATCACCTGTCAAAGATAGCAATCTATGACATGGTTCTCTCCCTTATGGAGCTTATATGCTGATCATATGCTGGTTGGGGAGACAAGACAGTTTTTTTTTTTTTTTAAGCTTTTATTTATTTATTTCAGACAGGAAGAGAGTGAGAGAGAGCGCATGGCGGGGGGGTTGGCAGAGGGAGAGGGAGAAGCAGACACCCCGCTGAGCAGGGGTCCGACGCGGGGCTCCATCCCAGGACCCTGGGACGATGACCTGAGCCAAAGGCAGATGCTCAACCAAGCCACCTAGTCACCCCACAAGACACATTTTTGAATATAATTAGTGCTACAAGGTTTTGAATGAATACATTCTGAAAGAATAGTAAAGTAAGTGGAGTGAGGCCACTTTGGACATGGTATTCTCAAAGTTTCATAGATAATATTAGTGTTAGTATTAGATTAGTATTAATCACAACTCAGCCAAGAATCTTTTATATCTAAGTTGACTTGTATAATGTGTTTTGATAGCCCTCATGAAAAATTGTCTTATATAACATAATTCTATCTTATATGGTTCCACCTTTCCTACTTACTGAAAAGTTCATATTATTTAAACTCAGTATTATATTGTTGACCTGTTCAGATGTGCCATGTAGTAGGGGCTATCTTTCTAGCTTGATATTTTAGGGAAAAAATGGCATCCAATTTAATTTATGTGAGAGTACCTTGTAGACTTTATGGTTTTATGCTAATGCAAAGTATTATTGTTATTAACCCTTCCATATGTTCTATGCTACTATTTAGAATCTAGAAGTAAACATTCTTTGTTCTGTAGCAAAAGGATCGCCATCAGTGGACTTTTTTCCTCCTAAGTCTTTGTCTTAGGGGTCTGAGGAGCTTCATTCTCTGTAGCAAGGGATATTTTGGAATTATATAGTGTTCTTCCCTTCCCACTTAATTATGGTGTGTTTGCTATAAACAAAAGTATAGTTCTTGGGGTGCCTGGGTGGCTCAGTCAGTTAAGCGTCTGCCTTCAGCTCAGGTCATGATCCCAGGGTTCTGGGATCGAGTCCCACATCAGGCTCCCTGCTCAGCGAGGAGTTTGCTTCTCCCTCTCCCTGTGCTGCTCCCCCTGCTTCTGCTCTCTCTCTCTGTCAAATAAATAAAAAAAAAAAAAAAAAAAAAAAAAATCTTAAAAAAAATAGTTCTTTATTAACATAGATAAAATAAACTTAATCCAGTAGTTTAAAACATTTTTCTCAATTACCCAATAAAGATAAGATTTAAGGAAAAACCCCACTTAAGTATCTATGATTAGGTAGGGAATATTTTCAGGCCATACCTGTTATCAATTATTACTTAATCAATTCCCCCTGCCTCATTTTCTCCAGGCTTGAGTTGTGAGAACACTTTTACTCTGATTCTGAGGGCTTTCCAGAATTATGAATGGGGGATGGCCCTTTAATAGTTTCCACTCACATCTGAGTCCTTTCCTTCTTTAACTCTTGGAAGAAGGACCTGATTATAGCTGTTTACTCAAAACACCTGGGATTATTAGGCTTTCTCTAATAGTCTCCTATTATCTCCTAAAGTGTCTCCTGATACTTTCCCTACAGATACAGGAAGAAAAAGGTATATGAAACTGTTGCAGCATGATTAATAATGGTTGTATTATTGGGTACTCTTTTCAATATTGGTTGAAATATTAGGGTACTCTTCCCCCCCCTTTTTTTCCTTAATTTTTCTTTACTTCATTGTTCTTTGAAGCTACTGGTGTTTTAAAATGATATTAAAATATTGTTCCCATAGCAACACCTTACCGATTTCTTATGGCAAACGCTGCATCTTTCACAAGTTGGGTTGAAAAAGAGAAATGCTCTCAGGAAGAGTTTATTTATAAAATCAAGCCAACAGAACATAACTTGTTTATTTTTAAGAAAGCATTTTAAAGCAGACTGTAAGAGAGGATTTTACACATCGATGTAATGTGAGCTTCCCAGTGAATTTCTTGCTTATGTAAAAGTTCATTTTTGAATTTGTATTAAATTGACATTTTCCCCTCATAATAAGATTTGAACAGCTTAAATAAAAAATGGAAATCCTGCCAAATTTCACTTAAATAATTTGTAAGTTCTGCTTAAATGCAATACCTGTACACAGAAGTTTGTAGGCTGCTTATAAGACTGTTAGAGCAGGGCACCTAGGTGGCTCAGTCGGTTAAGCGCCTGCCTTTGGCTCAGGTCATGATTCTGGGGTCAGGTCACGATCCCATAATCCTGGGATCGAGCCCCGCATTGGGCTCCTTGCTCAGCAAGGGGGAGCCTACTTCTTCTCCCTCTCCTGCTTCCCCTGTTTATGCTCTCTCTCTCTCTCTCTCTGTCAAATAAATAAAATCATAAAAAAAAAGACTGTTAGAGCAAAGAGCAATGCTCATAATACTCTTGTAATGATTTTCCAACCTCTTAGGCTACATGGTGGATTTTGTTCAGGATCTGTTCCTCGGATTTCTTTTTTGCTTTTTGTTTTTGTGAGTTTTTTTTGTCTACTCATTTGTAAAATCAGTGTCAAGTAATTTTAAATCTTTTTACATTTAAATTTTATAAGTTTTATCATCCATTTTAAGCTGCTTCTTACTATCTGTTTGCTTTTATTTTATTTTATTTTTATTTAATTTATTTATTTATTTGAGAGAGAGATAGAGCTCGAGCAGGAAGGAGGGGGAGAAGCAGACACCCCGCGGAGCAGGGAGCCCGATGCGGGGCTCGATCCCAGGACCCTGGGATCATGAGCTGAGCCGAAGGCAGAGGCTTAACCATCTGAGCCACCCAGGCGCCCCTATCTGTTTGCTTTTAGTAATACTCAGTTTCATCTCAGAATTTAATTCATTATTTTTTCAAGGAGGTTTAGGGAAGACATTATATTTATAACAAATTATTAAACCATATTTTCCTCTTCTGTTTACTTTAGTTTTCTTTTTAAAAGTTTTTATTTAAATTCCAG
This sequence comes from Halichoerus grypus, assembly GCF_964656455.1. Classification (NCBI taxonomy): domain Eukaryota; kingdom Metazoa; phylum Chordata; class Mammalia; order Carnivora; family Phocidae; genus Halichoerus; species Halichoerus grypus. The sequence continues at coordinate 50,043,257 of NC_135720.1, forward strand.
TTAGTTAGCATGCAATGTAATATTAGTTTCAGGTATACAATATAGTGATGCAACAATTCCATATATCAGCTGGTGCTCATCACAGCAAATGCACTCCTTACTGCCCATCCCGTCTATAACCCATCCTCCCACCCCTCCCACCCCCTGTAACATCAGTTGTTCTCCACAGTTAAGAGTCTGTTTCTTGGTTTGTCTTTCTCTTTTTTTTCTTTTGCTCATTTGTTTTGTTTGTTAAATTCCACATATGAGTGAAATCATATGGTATTTGTCTTTCTGTGACTTATTCAGCGTAATAATCTCTAATTACTTTAGTTTTCTTATTCTGAATTTGGTTTAATTCCTATTAACTCAGACTTTCTGGCTTTTTCACACTTCCAAAAGCATATGTTCTAGTTTGGCTAGCATGCTCTTTCCTTTCCATTCTCTTGCTGGAATTTTTGAAGGTTATAGATCCATAAGAAATCCTTTGAAGTTGCCATAGGTTATATTTTTTGGAGGTATATATATATATATATTTATGGCGGTGGTATTTAATGTACTTTAATTACTGGTTCATTCAATAAATTCCAGATGTGGAGATATAATAGTGAAAAAAATACTGACATTAATAATTCTGTCCCAGGGTGCCTGGGTGGCTCAGTTGCTAAGCGTCTGCCTTCGGCTCAGGTCATGATCCCAGCATCCTGGGATCGAGTCCCGTGTTGGCTCCCTGCTCAGCGAGGAGCCTGTTTCTCTCTCTCCCATTCCCTCTGCTTGTGTTCCCTCTCTCGCTGTCTTTCTCTCTGTCAAAAAATAAATAAAATCTTAAAAAAAAAAATTCTGTCCCAATGAAGCTTACAGAGTGGATATCAACTGAAGACTTAACTATTTTTTTAAACATTTTTAAATTTAAATTCAATTAATTAACATATAATGTATTATTGGTTTCAGAGGTATAGGCCTGTGATTCATCAGTCTTATTTAACACCCAGTGCTCATTACATCACATGCCCTCCTTAATGTCCATCACCCAGTTACCCCATCCCTCCACTCCCCTCCCAAGACTTAACTATTCTGAATGCTTTTGTGAACACCCTTTGCATTTGTTCAGTTGGCTCTTTTCATCTCTATATTCACAGTGCCAATTTGAAAGACCCCACTGGCTGATACCTTCTCCATTTCTGTATACTTTAGAATTCTGGGTGACTTTGTATATTTCATTTTCCAGCTAGATGTCTATATATTAATACTTTCTGGTGTTGCACTATAGTTTCAGTTATATTTAATTCAGGCACAGAAACCAAAACTTAATCTTACCTAGGTATATATCTTCTCTAATGTATTTTTTTGTAATAGCTCAAGATTTACCCAGCTGGATTACCAAATCTTGTTAATTTTTCTTTCAAAAAGCTTTTCATCTTTAGCTTTTCGATTTTTATTTTCATCGCCTTTGTCTAAGCCGTCTTTGTGCCTAAACTTTAGCAACAGTATTCTCTCTCTCCTTGCCTCTCCTGGCCCAAACATAGCCACCAGATTGGTCTTCTTAAACTATAGATGTGATCTTACCAGTTCCTTGCTCCACAGTGTTTCTAGCTAGAACAAGAACCATACACTAAGATTTGGGGAGGGTAGGGGTGGTGGGCAACCCAACCTTGGTGTCCCTGGGGATTAGCAGGGCAGTGGTAAGTCATGCTTTTTCACTCCTCACCAGGTTATGTACTTTTGTTGATATATATGTTTTTTCTTTATTTTTATTTCCAGACTATAGAAGAGATAAAAGGAATCTTCTGAATAATCATGCTAGACAGTTTATTTCAGAACCAGTTTCTATTGCCTTGAGTCATTGTTTGCACTAGTAAGATTTCATCTACTTTGTTGCATTTATAATGGCTGGTTTGGATTATTCTCTTTTAAAACTAGTTTGTTTAGAATGTTTGTATGTTTTCCAGGCTCTTAGCTTGTGCAATAATGATCACTATCAATTGTCGACTACATACAGAAGACATATTAGGTATTGTTGGACTGTGTTAATCATTCTTTCTAAATAGTGGGAAGAGAATATTCTTCTAATTCTCACAAAGGAAAGGAAATCACAGTTTAGATAAGCAGTTTATCTAGCCTATGAGCCTGTTCATAAAATTTCTGTGGGACTTAATTAAGAGTTGAAGTATAGGGGCACCTGGGTGGCTCAGTTGGTTGAGCGACTGCCTTCGGCTCAGGTCATGATCCTGGAGTCCAGGGATCGAGTCCTGCATCTGGCTACCTGCTCGGCGGGGAGTCTGCTTCTCCCTCTCCCGCTCCTCCCTCTTGTGCTCTCTCTCTCTCTCTCACTCTCTCTCTCAAATAAATAAAATCTTAAAAAAAAAAAAAAAGAGTTGAAGTATAAAAGAACTTTAATGTATTTGTGAAAATCAGGAGTGGTTAGTACAAATTTTGATTTATTTATTTAAAGGTTTTGATGGTAGACAAAGAGAAAGCCCAGGTATAATTTTATCACATTTTCCACAATCTTTTGTAGATAGGAAGACTCACTTTGTTTAGGTTAAAAAATATGCAAGTTTAGAAATGAGATTAACTTTTTCCCCCCTCAGATCCGGTTAGGATGGTTGCCTAACACCTATTACAAAACTTAGGAGCATAAAACGCACTTTTTATTATGCACATAGATTCTGTGAGTTGGGAACTCCAAAAGGGCACAGTAGGGATAGTTTTCTCAGCTCTCATGATGATGGCTGTTACAGTTGGGAAAACCTGAAGGTTGGGATCAACTGTTAGGGGCTGGAATAATTTGGATAATTATTTCATAATTTGAAGGTTTGTCACCACCATCTCTGGCATCGGAGCTGGGAAGACTTGAAGAGTCTAGGACCATTGACCAGAGTACCCATATATGTGGCCTTGCTTCTGTGCAACATGGTGGTTTCAGCATAGTCAGATCCAACTTAAGTGTTAGTGTGAATGAGGAGAAAGTTGGATTGTTTTGTTTTTTTAATAAAGCCTCACGAGCTATGTATGTCACATTTGCTGCATTTTGTTGGTTATAAATATGTGCATATGCACACCCAGATAGACTTCACCTCTTGCTGGGAGGGTGGCAAATTCTAGAAAAGCATTTGGTACCGGAGATACTATTATGGCCATCTTTGGAAAATACATCCTGCCACAATAGTCAAGTCCAGTATTTGCTAATATTTTTTCATTTCAAATGCATATTTATAATGACTTTAGTGATAAAAGACCAAGAATTCTTTACCTGTTTACGTGAAGGGAGTTTAGGACTTTAGGAGTCTGTGAACTGAAGGTTCACAAAAAAGGTTTTACAAAGTATCTATTACTTTGACAATTGGCTTTTTAAAAACATTTTTCATCCCCCTTAAAGTCAAAATTGCTTAGGTATTTTTTTCTTTCTCTTACTTTAAACAAGTATAGTGTCGTGGACCACTAGTGTATCCAGTTAGATTATGTTCAGTTTTCATTGTTGCTGCATGTGGAGACAATGTCAGACAGTTTCCCATTGATAAGAATCAATGAAAACCAGGGGCGCCTGAGTGGCTCAGTTGGTTAAGCGACTGACTGCCTTCGGCTCAGGTCAGATCCCGGGGTTCTGGGATCGAGCCCTGCATCCTCCCTGCTCAGCAGGCGGCTTGCTTCTCCCTTTCCCTCTGCTGCTCCCACTGCTTGTGCTCTCCTGCTCTCTCTCTGTCAAATAAATAAAATCTTAAAAAAAAAAAAAATCAATGAAAACTGGGGGCACCTGGTTGGCTCAGTCGGTTAAACATCTGCCTTCGGCTCAGGTTGTGATCCTAGGGTTCTGGGATCGGACTCCCTGCTCGGCTGGGAGTCTGCTTGCCCCTCTCCTCCCCGCTCATGCTCTCTCTTGCTATCTCTCTCAAATAAATAAAATATATATATAAAAAGAATCAATGAAAATTTACCATGCTATCTGTATTGATACAGAGGCTACATAAAAATTAAAAAGACAAGGAAAGAAAAAAAGAGAAAAGAAAAAGAAAGTAGGACAAAACTCCTGTGTCCTTTGATCTTATTCTGAAGACTGAATGTGCAGAGATACAAAGTCTTGCTTTTTCTCTGGCAAGATTCTTGCTAATGGAAGCCGGAAGCCAACACAGCTGAAGAAGCCTCTATGTCTGCCAGCCAGAAAACATACTGGATAGTGTGAATTCTTTTGACAAGAAGGTGGCTTACTTTGAAAAGGCTTGAACCTTACCGAAATTTGGATTTGCCCCAGCACCAAAAAGCCTTATCTTATAAAATCTGGTAAGTGAAAGTAGTGATATGATTGGAGAGGCCTTAGTGAAGCTCTCTGAACTCCTGACGGTTTGTGACCAGGAGCCAAACCATGAAGGCCTCTTTCAGATGACATTCTTCTAGAACGGTTGATGCTTTTTCCTTGTTTTCTCTCAAATCAAGGTTTTAAAGGAATTGGCAGTTAGCCATTTTCTTTGAGCATGTAACCAAATGAAATTCTGATGTTTCCTTAGTAAAGATAGTTGCTCTTTTGTGTCCTTTAAGAGCATGCTGAAGCCATCAAGATTCTTGTTGTGTGAACCCATTTTGGACACTGGAAAGACCATTGAGAGATAAAACAGTGAAAAGTGGCTTGCCATCAAAACGGATGGCATACCTGGTAATACATCTGCTTTTGCTGTTTTGATGAAGAAGGAAGCTCCATAGGTCTCTATGAATCATTGCTTTTACATTAGCATCAAAGACTCTGCCAAAGATCATGAAAGAAGTCTTGTCCGATGTCTTGAAAGTCACACTTTATCCCAGTCAGGGCCTTGAATTACTGCCTTGTCTAGAGCTTCTCTTGCGAGATGGGAGTGGAATATAAGGTTGTTTTCTATTGCAGAGAAGTTCATTGATTCTCCAAAGAATAAGTCTCAAACCACTGGGGAATTCTGATTCCATTTGCTGTTACATAACTTTGTGAATCAGAGTTTCCAGAACACTTGTAGCAATCTATTGGATTGTTAAAACCACTGGCATGTTAAAAACCATTCTGCTTATTATTTTAGCTCTTTATTCAAGAGAAACGCTAGCATTCTTCTAATTGAAATTTATTTTTGTGGAATTAATTTTAATTTTTTTTGTTAAATTTAATATCCTTTCCTTTCTAATCTAAGCATCCTTTTTAAGTTTGGAGAGTTTACTCTGTTTATATTAATGTGTTTATTCATGTATTTTGCTTTATTTCTAATTTTTGTGTTTTCTATGTCTCATGCTTTGATTTTTTTTTCCCCCTTCTTTTCTGGCTCCTAAGGTATTGGTTGAGTTTCCTTTATTTTCCTTTTTTCTAAACTTCTGGTTTGAAAATCACATTTTTTTCTAATTTAGCAATTATTCTAATATTTTTACATGCATATTTGACTTAAATTCTCAAATTTACCCCATTTCCTCCAAGTGGTAGGACTTCAAATCTCTTTAACTCAACTCTCTCCCTCCTGTTACTTCTATTATTTTTGTTCTACCTTGGTTTTACTTAACCTCCCCTCTCCCCACCCCCAACTTTGTATATTTTAGGTTTCTTTATAGTCAGGACTTATTTAGATTTACTTATTATTATTATTATATTATGATTCCTTTTTGCATACACTCCTTATTGGGGTATATTTTTAGTGGTTCTTTCAGCAAGGGCTTGTTTAACCAGTTTTTTTAGTCTTTGGCTGAAAATGTCTGTCTTGCCCTCACTTTTGAAATATCATTTAGGTAGATATAGAATTAAATATCAGTTTTTTTCCAGCACTTTGAGGGTTTCTCCATGGTCCCTTGGCCTTGATTCCTGCTGATGTCATGTCTGCGTCAGCGTAATGGTCTCGCCTTTCTGGGTGATTCGTTTTCTCTCTGATTTTAAGGTTTTCCCTTTGCCTTTGACGTGTTCTGCATACTGCACGACGCAAGGACCAGGATATACAGCAAACTTCTTTACTGCTTCTCCAGCCAGAGGATAGAGTTTGTGGTCCTTTTTTCACTGATTTCTCACTGTAGCGCTCCTGGGCTCAGGGTTCTGTGGAGGGGCTTGTCCCAGTACCCCAGTCTTAAGTACTAAAGATGTCGTCTTCCATTTTCCAGGGGGATTTAGAATCTCAGCTCCCAGGGCCTGTATCCAGGCCACAGATCCCCATGGGCTTTATACACCAGCTTATTCTTTTGGCTCTGATTCGATTTTTCTCTTTGTTCCTGGCACCTGGGAATCTTCTTTTTTGTCTTTTCGGATTCTCCATTTAACATGTGTTTAACAGTAGGAAACAAAAAAATGAAAGTCTTGAAAACAGGAGATTTATTTTTCTACCTCAGGAGATTTCCAGAGTGCTATTTTTTTTTTTTTAAGATTTTATTTATTTATTTGACAGAGAGAGACACAGCAAGAGAGGGAACACAAGCAGGGGGAGCAGGAGAGGGAGAAGCAGGCTTCCCGTGGAGCAGGGAGCCCGATGCGGGGCTCGATCCCAGGACCCTGGGATCATGACCTGAGCGGAAGGCAGACGCTTAACCGACTGAGCCACCCAGGCGCACCTCCAGAGTGCTATTCTTAATGTTAGCTGAAGTGTTTAATAATGTCCAGAGCTCTGAGTTCTTATTGACTGATTGACTGATTGCTTTATTTAACCAAGAGATTAAAAGTGACATTTTGTTATATACACAGCCCTTGTGGACGATACCCTTGAGCTCCTGTTTCCTGTTTAACTTGAGTCTGTCAAAGCCTGCAACCACCCTAGGCATGACTAACGATCTTGGAAGATTTTTTTTAATACTTCTTTAAATGAATCTTTCTATAGAAAGATTCTTTGCCATAATCTGAGGTAGTGGTTTTCAGAGTATGGTTCCTAAATCCTCAGTACCAGCATTATGTGGGATTATATAGTATACATTGATCCCTTGTCATTCATTAGATATTCTTCTTTGTCATCCTTTTTTTAAAAAAAAGATTTTATTTATTTATTAGAGAGAGAGACAGAGGATAGCAAGAGAGAGCACAAGCAGGGAGGAAAGGGAGGAGCAGGCTCCCCACTGAGGGCTCGATCCCAGGACACTGGGATCATGACCTGAGCCAAAGGCAGACACTCAACTGAGTGAGCCACCCAGGCGCTCCTGTCATGCTTTTTAAATTAAAGTTTGATAAAATATTTGGATTGGCACTTTGTTTTTGTTTTTTTAAAGATTTTATTTATTTATTTGACAGAGAGAGAGAGAGCCAGAGCAGGAACACAACAAGCAGGGGAAGTGGGAGAGGGAGAAGCAGGCTTCCTGCCAGCAGGGAGCCCGATGCGGGGCTCGATCCCAGGACCCTGGGATCATGACCTGAGCCGAAGGCAGACGCTTAACAGCTGAGCCACCCAGGCACTCTGGCACTTTGTTCTTAATTTAATTTATTTAATTAATCTCTACACCCAACATGGGGTTCAAACTCATGACCCCAAGATCAAGAGTTGCATGTTCTTCTGATTGAGCCGGCCAGGTGCCCTGAAGTTTGATAAAATGTTTGAACTAATAGGTGGTCCAGTGATGGGTACTTTTTATAAATAGATAAAGTATGAATTTTATGGCTTGATTTTTTTTTTTTATACAAAGAGTACTTATTAATTCTATGGTATAAATCATGTTAAATACTCTGATAAAAATGATACATCTGTTGCTATATCTATAATTTCCTTATACTTGAGCATTCTTTATTTAAAAAAAGTACTTAAAAGTTGAGTGTTAGATGTGGAATGAAGGAAATGTTTTATATCTGTAAATTAATTGCCTTATCTTTTTTTCATAATCTGCCCACCCCAAAGCTCAGAAAAGTCACAGTATTATTTATGCAACTCCTTTTAATGGTCCCCATGGATTTAAAACACAATTGGCATTGTTACACTTCCTTCCATAGAGAAAATGTATGCTTTTTAAATAAATGTAATATGCTTTTGTTCATGAAGAATGTCATTGAGTAGTGCCAACTATTTTAGGATACTAAAATAAAAATATTTACAATCCAAAAATACTTTAAGATTATTCTTAGAAAGATGTTCCATTGTTTTTAGTCTATTACTTAATCTTATAAAAGTGCTATGAAAAGGGAGAAGATGGCCGTCCCAGCAGTGTCTGGGCTGTCCCGGCAGCTCAGCTAGTAAGGGGTAGGTAGAGCTGAGATTCGAACCCACACAGTCACATAGAAGATGGAGTGGAAGGAAAATTCGTGCTCTTTATACTACGTATCAACACTATGCTTTGCATGTCATGACACCTTGCAGCTTAGGTGCGATGCTTTAGTATGACTGTGGTCAGGCCGTTTTCCAAGTCCGTGCGGCCGCCTGTTCAGGTATATGGTATCGAAGGTCGTATGCCACTGCTCTTTATTCTGCTGCAACTAAACAGAATAAACTGGAACAAGTAGAGAAAGAATTGTTGAGAGTAGCACAAATCTTGAAGGAACCCAAAATGGCTGCTTCCATTATGAATCCCTATATAAAGCGTTCCGTGAAAGTGAAAAGCTTAAATGACATGAGCGCAAAAGAGAGGTCCTTTCCTCTCACATCCAACCTGATCAATTTGCTTGCTGAGAATGGTCGCTTGGACAGTACCCCTGGAGTCATTTCTGCCTTTTCGACCATGATGAGCGTCCACTGTGGAGAAGTACCGTGCACAGTGATCACTGCATCTCCTTTAGATGAAGCCACTCTTACTGAATTAAAAACGGTCCTGAAGAGCTTCCTAAGTAAAGGCCAAGTCTTGAAATTGGAAGTTAAGACTGACCCCTCAATCATGGGTGGAATGATTGTATTGGAGAGAGATACACTGATATGTCTGCGAAAACCAAGATTCAGAAGCTCAGCAGGGCCATGCGGGAAGTTTTCTGAAAGTGTTGATTTTCTGTCAGTGAAAATTCCTAAACTTGGAGCAACAATAAAATGCTTCCTGAACAGAAAAAGAAAAAAAAAAGTGCTATGAAAAGCAAACTACATGATATTTCAGAGTTCAGAGATTTGATTAGATCATTTAAATAAAGTTTTTGCCAAGGAACTGAACACATGAAATGAATGGTAGCATCATTGTGAAGATTTTCAATACTCATGAGACTTATAATTAGCTAAGTACTTTATTTTTTTTTTAAGTACTTTATTTATTTGAGAGAGAGAGAGAGCACAAGCAGGTGGGAGGGGCAGAGGGAGAGGGAGAAGCAGACTCCCCGCTGAACAGGGAGCCTGACGCGGGACTTGATCCCAGGACCCTGGGATCACAACCCGAGCCGAAGGCAGACTCTTAACCGACTGAGCCACCCAGGTGCCCTAATTGAGTACTTTAAACAAAGCCCACACTGTGCCTTGTATATAGGAGTGTTCAGAAAATGTTGGCTGAATTTAAATGACCAAGTTAATCTTGACCTGTTAACCTAGTAGCATAATGTTCTCTTTTTCACTTAGTAAGCTACTCTTAGATACGTTAGATATTGTGAACTGGCCCTCAGTGCCCCAGAAGGTAATTGTAAGATGTAAACGTGGAGGACAGTGAAGAAAATATTAAATATTAGAGGAAAATATTAAGTCTTAGAGGGAAATATCCTACTAAGTATTGATAAAACCAGTCTATAGACATGAAGTTTTTTTTTTTTAAAGATTCTATTTATTTATTTGACAGAGACACAGCGAGAGAGGGAACACAAGCACGGGGAGTGGAAGAAGGAGAAGCAGGCTTCCCACAGAGCAGGGAGCCCGATGCGGGGCTCGATCCCAGGACCCTGGGATCATGACCTGAGCTGAAGGCAGACGCTTAACAACTGAGCCACCCAGGCGCCCCTAGACATGAAGAATTAAAGAAAAGATAGTTGTTTAATAGATTTAAAAATGAATATTCACCAAAAAAGACGATCTAATTTAAAAATGGACAAAGGACTTGAATAGACATTTCTCCCAGGAAGGTATTCAGATAGCCAATAAGCACATGAATAGATTTTCAACATCATTAGTTATTAAGGAACTTAAAACCCACAGTGAGATACCACTTCTCATCCACTGGAATGGCAATAATAATAATAATAAAAGGAAAATATGAACTGTTGATGATGATGTGGAGAATTTGAATCCTCATACATTGCTGGTGGAAATATAAAATAAGGTAGATGCTGTGAAAGATATTTTTGTGGTTCTTCAATAAGTTAGACATAGAACTGCCATCTGACCCAGCAACTAGGTAAATACCCAGGAGAACTGAGAACAGGTGCACAAATGTTTATAGTAGCACTATTCGTAATAGCCAAAAAAGGGAAACAACCCAGCTGTCTATCAGCTGATAAGTGGATAACCAAATGTGGTATATCCATACAATAGAATATTATTCAGCCATAAAAAGGAGTGAAGTACTGATACTTGCTACGATATGGATGAACCTTAATAATATTAAGTGAAAGAAGCCAGATACACAAAGCCACATATTGTATGATTTCGTTTATTTGAAATGATCAGAATAGGTGAATCTGTGGAGACAGCAGATTAATGGTTGCCAGGGGCTGGGATGAGCAAGGAATGAGGAGTAGCTGCTCAATGGGTATGGGGTTTCTTTTTGGGATGATGAAAATTTTCCAGAATTAGACAGTGGTGCTGGTTGTGCAACATTATGAATGTCCTGGAAATCACTGAACTTCCAGTACATTTAAATGAACTTTAAAATGGTAAAGTTTATATTATGGGAATTTTAGCCCAGTAAAAAAGAATATTCAGTGTGATTATAATTCTCAGTGAAATATTAAAGTAAGAATTTTAAAATCAAAGGAAACTTTATTTCAACATTGTTATTTTGTGCTTAGAAAAATTATACAACATGCTTCGTGAAAATATGTATGAAGTCAAATAAATATTCTTTAGAGCAGGTTTCAATACAAGGTATGTGTGTTTTGGGCCTCATTCAGAGGGATTTTGCCGGGTAGAATAAAGCACTAGGAGGCAGTCTCATGCTGGGTACTGTGATTGGTACATTGCCTTTTTTTTTTTTTTTTAATTTTTTAAAATTTTTATTTATTTGACAGAGAGACAGCGAGAGAGGGAACACAAGCAGGGGGAGTGGGAGAGGGAGAAGCAGGCTTTCCGCTGAGCAGGGAGCCGGACTCAGGGCTCAATCCCAGGACCCTGGGATCATGACCTAAGCTGAAGGCAGACACTTAACAACTGAGCCACCCAGGTGCCCCTAGTACGTTGCTTTTTAACTGGCTGGCCCTCTTTGTAGTCATGAGCAGTGTCTCTCAACTGTTTACACTTTCCTTGCCATCTTCTCCTAGATCTGCTTGACTGCTTACTGTTGTGAGCTTCATGCATGCCTTTCTGACATGAAACTATATACTGCTCAATTAGCATTAATAGGGTCTCTATCGTTAACTAACCTACTCCTTCACTGACACTGTTTCCAGCCACTTTGGATAAACACCTGGTTTATCTTGCTTCCCCACGGTCCTGTTCAGTTATCTAGATCCTTTTATATTTCAGCATTCTCACTTCTTCGACCTTGCCAAGGAAACCTGGACAGCAAGGACCCCAAGGACAGGAATAGGGGGAGGGGTGAATGAGAGCTAATGAAACAAAGGCCCTGTCTTCTTTGTGAAATCTGTTAGAAGAGGAACTGTCCATAGATGTGAGCAGTATGGTTCCATATAGACCTGCTATTTCCAGAAATCAAACATTATTTAATGTTTGTTGTACAACTTATCTAGTAAATTTGTGTTTTTATTCAATGTAGAACATATAGGCTGTCTTGAGAGTAGTTATTTCTTTCCCAAAATATGTTCCACAGAATACTAGTCCCTGGTAATATTACTAGAAGCTCTGCTTTGGAAGGGGGAGGATCCCATGGTCAAATATATTTAGAAAATGCTGCTTAATCCCCCTTGGAAGTCCATAGCACACTGTAGTCTTTAAGGTCTCTGAAACATAGTCAAGAAACTTGTTTGACTCAGCATTTCCAAACTTACTTGAGCCCAGAATTTTGGTGGGGAGGAAAGAGACAGCATAGCTATTAATATCTTACATAATAATATCAGTTGGGAAGACATTGTCTTAGAGCATTGTAAATTTCTACAACTGCAGCTTAAAAAAAAAGTAGCTGTATTTATTTACTTATTTATTTAAATTCCAGTTAGTTAACATATACTGTTCTATTTTTTTTTTTTTTTTAGTTTTTATTTTAATTCCAAAAAGTAGCTACTTTTACCGGCTAGTACCAAAAACTACCTGTCCTTCATATGTTCTATGTAATATGCATCATATGTATATAGTTAACCTATAAATTCTCTATCAAGATAGACCTCATTTTTCCCCCTTTCCTTACAAGTGTCAGATTGTTGTCTTTCAGTGATTTTCTTGTTCTTTCTTCCTTAATCATATCAAAATATTTTTTTGAAAGGGTGACGAAAGCACTTAGGACATTCCCAGTTTTAAATAAGTAAACAGCTCTGTTAAAGCTGTAGTACATATATTTGTTGAGCCTGTTATAAAATTTCAGACTTGTCTAATTCAAACACCCTTTGAAATCCAAGTCATGTTTTCATTTACTAAGGATTTTTGTTGAGACAGGCCCTTTCTTAAAAAAGTAATTAGCCTTGGATGTAGAAGGTATAATTAATAAATAAGCACAATTCATTACTTTGTTAATTCTTCTCTACAGAAAAGAGCTGGCACTCAGTGTTTATCCTTTATTAACATATAAATATGTAGACACTGAAATTATGTATCACAGTATATTTCTATGAAATACATAGTAGGTATCATTTTTTCTCTTTCAGGTGTAATTAGTGTAGGATTTTAGCTTTAAAAAGTTTTAGCCTTTTCATGTACTTGAATTTCTTTTCTCTATAATATGCCTCTCATTACATTGTCTTTCTTGTTTTTGAGAACTTTATAGTTTATAATGGATATTGCTAATATTCATCAATAATCTGTGAGGCTCTCTTATAGACGGGATAAGATTAGATTGTTGTGGCTTGCCCCTTTTTTTGTTGTTTCTTTAGGCACAGTGCTTGAATCTAATGGGGAAATAAAGCCTCCGGCATTGTGGCTTGGATTCCTCTTGTGTGTTTTAGGGGTGTATTATATTTCCATTTAGATCTCCTCCTCTGTCTTCTGACGGATGATGACCCAGGTTTCTGTTCAGAGTTGTTTCTGGGTGGTTGGCTCCTGGTCCCGTACAACTCAGCCATGTCGGGCAGTGATAGAACATGGTCTTTCAGAGATTCGCCCAGATTTACCAAGAAGTAAAAATGACTCGCAGGTGCATTCCTGATGAACCAGAACAGATCTTCTCTCACAAGACCGTCTTGGCATTTCGACAAAGCATGAAGTGAAAGCTTTTTGTTTTTGTTTGAGTTGGCTTTAAGACTAATTTTAATTTTGTTTGCTTAGAAATTAATGTTTTTCTCTTGTATTTGCTTTTTCTAGTCACAGGCAGCCTTTCTTCTCAAATGGTGTCATGTACTTTGCATTGTTAGATGTGATCTGCCGGCTCTTATGGCATAATATTTTCAATTCTGTACATATTCTGTTGTCTGAATTAGAGGGAGTTTGAGAATGAAATTAGAATTGCTACTGTAATTTTTTTTTTTTTTTTGTGATGATGAATTCCTAAAGTCAAAATCCTATTTGTCTGTTTGGAAAAATAGTAACCCATAATGATATATAGATATATATCCCTAGCAAACAGATGATTTGTCCACTGGAAGTTTTATCTTTAATACTGTTTTTGGTCAGATTCTACTCTCCTATATATATTTTGATGGTATGTAAAAATTTAGAGAATAATATAGCTTCTTAAAAAAGGCTTTCTATGGGGTGTCTGGGTGGCTCAGTCGGTTAAACATCTGCCTTCTGCTCAGGTCATCATCCTGGGGTTCTGGGATTGAGCCCCAGTGGCTGGCTTCCTGGTCAGCGGGGAGTCTGCTTCCCCCCACCCCCCACTCATGCTCTCTCTCCCTCTCAAATAAATAAATAAAAATAAACTCTTTAAAAAAGACTTTCTAGCATGATTGTGAACGAGAACTGGGAATTTCAATTCTTGTTTTTAGTCTTTGCTCTTTCATTCTGTAATTACATGTGGGCTGGTATTTATTTTCTTATGTAAAAAATTGGAAAATACCTCCTTCTTTTCTACCTCAAAGAAATTGCATTGCCATGAATAAAGATCCCATGTAAAGTCTAGTTGCTATTTATGTAGTAAATTTGGGACAATCTACTATTTCTTGCTTTTTTTTTTTTTAAAGATTTTATTTGACAGAGAGAGACACAGTGAGAGAGGGAACACAAGCAGGGGGAGTGGGAGAGGGAGAAGCAGGCTTCCCGCTGAGCAGGGAGCCCGATGCGGAGCTCGATCCCAGGACCCTGGGATCATGACCTGAGCCGAAGGCAGACGCTTAACGACTGAGCCACCCAGGCGCCCTCTACTATTTCTTGCTTAATGTATTCTGACACTTTACCAAGGCAAACCTTTTCTAGGTACTTATTTTTTTTATTTTTTTATTTTGTTTTTTTAAAAACACTTTTAAAATGTAAATTGAATTAATTAACATATAGTATATTATTAATTTCAGAGGTAGAGTTCAGTGATTCCTCAGTCTTATTTAATACCCCGTGCTCATTACATCACTAGGTACTTATTTCTTAAGAGGATTCTAAATGGAAAGGTAAAGAGAGATAGTTTGAGGTATCAAGTTGTTATCTAAAACTGTTTTAATATCTATAAACTTTAAAAGCTTTAACTTCTAAGTCCATGGTGTGATTATTTTTTATTTTCACCCTCTTACCAATTTCCTTTTGAAACAACCCAAATGGTAGAATGCAAAAAAATTTATATCACCTTTGGAAAACTAATGGAGAGTCTCATTCCCACTGTCATCCTATTGAAGAGCTGTGGTAGGAAACAGTAAAGGTAAGAGCAGGGTGAGGGTATACGTCAGCCTGCCAGTTGCCAGCCAGCCCATTCGGGAGAAATTGGCTAAGGAGGTCGATCAGAAAGCCTGCCTCTCCATGTAAACCTGGTAGCATGTGCAGGCTGGGAGCTGGGGCTGGAGACAAAAATGGGACCAGTGCTGTCAGTAGGTAAAATCTGTATCCTACCCTGGAGCTGCAGGAGGGAGCTGACTCTCCAGTGTGTATCCTGTGTGCTGCAGCTGTGGGGTCAGAGTAGACGTCACGGTGGAGGGGGGTCCTTAGTAGTAAGTGAGTATAGAGGAGTTTCCTACCCCTACCCGCTTCAGGCTAAATGGGGAGGCTGTGCCCTATTCGAGAATTCAGCTGTGATCTGCACCATCTAGTACAGTGTAGGCCAGTGCTGTCCAGTAGAACTGTCTGCGGTTAGGGAAGTATCTGTGCTGTGCAGTATGTGGCCACCAGTCACACTTCTTTGGAGCCCTTGAAATGTGGCTAAGAACTGAATAACTACCAAAAGCCTTAAGAAGGGCTTTCCTATTTCGGTTATTTTTGTCTTAAGGAGTTGATAGACAAAAGCTATTCATTACAACATTGTTTTTAATATTAAGAAGCATATGTAATATCAGAGTAACAGAAATGTACTGGTTAAAGCAGTCTGTTTCATTCCCAGACAGTGGGATAATATGCAGCCATTGAAATGCTGATGTAGATAGACATTTATGGACAGAAAAGTTTTTTCCAATATGTTAAGTGAAAGGAGATTGGTTACAAAACTGTGTGGTTAGTGTGTTCCCATATTTTTGTGTAAATATTTGAAGATATTGTGTGTGTGTGTATGTAAACACATACATAGATAAATAGGATCTGGAATTTAGGCATCAAAAGATTTATCTTTTTTTTTTTAAAGATTTTATTTATTTATTTGACAGAGAGAGACACAGTGAGAGAGGGAACACAAGCAGGGGGAGTGGGAGAGGGAGAAGCAGGCTTCCCACTGAGCAGGGAGCTCAACGCAGGGCTCGATCCCAGGACCATGACCTGAGCCGAAGGCAGACAGACGCTTAACGACTGAGCCACCCAGGCACCCCCAAAAGATTTATCTTAATCCTCGTTCTACCATTCACTTTGTGCAAGTTACTTAATCTCTCAGCTTCTTCAGTTTTTCCACTGTAAAAGAGGGATTAAAAATAGCACCTATCTCACTGGGTTGTTTTAAAGATTAAATGAAATAACATGGCAGAATTGCTTAGCAGGATGCCTGTATTATCCTGTTATAAGATCATATAAAGCATCAGCTTTTTCGTGGTCATGGTGATTATTATTGTATCATATGTGTATGTGTGTAGGAGAAAGCTTAGGAGTACATAAAAAGTACTTGAAGTTGTCTAGTAGGATTGCAGGTGACCTATGTTTTCTTCTTTGTGCTTTTCTACGTTTTTGGATTCTGGTATTGCATTTGGGCATATATTACTTCTATAATTTAAAAATGTTTAAAATGTTTAAAACTTTTGGGGTGCCTGGGTGGCTCAGTCAGTTAAGCTTCTGCCTTCTGCCTTCAGCTCAGGTCATGATTCCAGGGCTCTCTGCTCATCGGGGAGCCTGATTTTCCCTCTCCCTCTGCCTGCAGGTCTGCCTACTTGTGCTCTCTCTCTCTCTCTCTGTCAAATAAATAAAATCTTAAAAAAAACCACAACTTTCTGTGTGCCTAAGTAATTAACAAATGATAATACCAGTTAAGCAAAAATGACTCATGGTAAGTGGATGAAAGATTTATGATACAGATTTATAATATGGATTTCATCACTCTCTTTAGAGATGCACAACTATTTTTGTGATTATAGAAAATCTGTAAAATTAAGGCCGTTGGAAATGTAGTAGTGTAATCGAAACACATTCCTAAATGTAGAATTAGAGTTTTAATCATGTTTACATCTGGGAAGACTAAGACAAGTTATGTTTTAACTTGTATCCTTCATAATCTGGGCAAAAACAGTACATTTATCTCTATTTGGAAATGGTTTTGTTTGTGATTGCTTATTTCTGGGGTTCAGTCGCTCTAATGGTGTTGTAGATGGTTAGCAAAGCTGTAGACATCTAGGTAGAGTATTGCTTTGGTGGAGAGCATTGAATTTTGTATTTCCAAAATTGTTGGCCACAATCTTTTATATTTCACTTTGCTTAGAATTTACATGTGTCAGGTTCTGTTCTAGGCTCTGGGGAATGAGATGAACGAGAAAGGTGGCAGTCTTTCCAGGTAGGCAATCAAACAACCAGAATAGTCAGATGTTAAAGGTGGGTATGATAAAAGTAAGTGGGTACAGTAGGGTACCAGTGGAGAAGTGGTCAATTATATTTTGAGTGAGGGCGGATGGTGGGCAGAGAAAGGTAAAAAGGGGCTATCAAGAAAAGGCCAGGATGTGGAGCTGGATCTTGAAGGTGAGTGTCTCAGTATTTGCAGGTTGGGGTCAAGGCCTTTCTGGCAGTGAACCAGCTATGGTTTGAGGCAGCATGGGGTATTGGGCAGCCTGAAAGTGGGTTGGTGTGGCTTGAGGTAGAATACAAGCCAGAGGCCAGCCAGTGAGAAAGCTGGAGAATCAGGTCAAGGAACTCTAGTGTTGATGTTTTCAGAAATAGGTTTAGGATAAGAGAAACTGCTGACCATTTTTTTGTTTGATCAGATCTTTTAAAGAACGCTCACTTTTTTTTTTTTTAGGATTTTATTTATTTATTTGACAGAGAGAGACGCAGCGAGAGAGGGAACACAAGCAGGGGGAGTGGGAGAGGGAGAAGCAGGCTTCCTGCCGAGCAGGGAGCCCGATGCGGGGCTTGATCCCAGGACCCTGGGATCATGACCTGAGCCGAAGGCAGACGCTTAACGACTGAGCCACCCGGGCGCCCCCAAAAATGCTCACATTTAATAGATGCCATAGATTTAGATTTGAGGTGTTCTGAACCATGGAAATTTTATGTGAGATCATGGTTTTTCTTTCTTTTTCTTTTTTTTTTCTTTTCCTCTTCTTCTTCTCCTCCTCCTTCTTCTTTTTTAAAACGATGTGGATCTTACCATATCACTAAATTGACAACTGAAACTATGTTGGTATTTCCTGATTTAAGAATAGCCTTCCTGAAGGTTCTTTCAGCTCCTTCTTCCTTCCCTATTCCCTAAGTTCCCCCTTCTTACCACTGCACCTGGACCAAACTCTGACTCCCACAAGGTCTTGTTGCCCCTGCTATAGGGACACCTTTAAAGAATTTGTGAGTTAGAAGTAAAGGAAGGGAGGAAGCTGGGGAAAGACCTGTAGTGGTTCAGTAGCTGATTTTGCCATACTCGCTCGCTTATAAGGAGGCTGTTCTGTTCTGGATCATAATCCTGTGTTGCTTGATTTGTTTTTTTCCTACTCATTAAAACAAAATTTCAGATCTTTAACCAATTAGATATTCATTTGGGCCAAAGTTAGCAAATAATTCTGGGAAGGGTCTTATATGAAGTCTGGGCAGATGTTTACTTTTTCTTCCTGCCCTGTGGATTCTTCTCTCTCCATATTTAAAAAATATTGAAGACTCTGCTATCACACAAAGCAAAACAGTATAACACCACCTCTCTGAGGCCTTAGTGCCCCCGTTCATAGCCTGTCAGTTTCTCCTCACCACTAACTATTAAGGGCAGCCTAGCATTTGTTGCAATCTGACTTTGTTTCCACTTTCAGTTTAGTTAAAAAAAAAAAATTATTGAGTGCCCACTGAATAACCAGCCTTGTTCTCCATGCAGTAAATAACAGTGAACAAGACAGCTGTGATACTTTTCCTTTGGAAGTGTCAGTGGAGAAAACTGTTCTTTCTAAGCTTCCTAAATACCTCCAATAGATGTTGACAAATCTAATAGACACTTCTCTCAACACTTGAAATCATCTATTCTCCCTTCTGAGAGGAGGGAAACCCTCTGGTTTTTATACCAATATCCTCTCTCCTGGGAGAAGAAGGCTTTTCCTCTGAGTACACATTCTGAGTCTTTGTGTCATCCTCTTTCTCTTAAATGTTTCTTTTTCAGACTCTTAAATGTGTTTATTTCAGGGCGCCTGGGTGGCTCAGTCGGTTAAGCGTCTGCCTTTGGCTCAAGTCATGATCCCAGGGTCCTGCGATCGAGTCCCTGTTGAGCATGGAGCCTACTTCTCCCTCTCCCTCTGCCCCTCCCCCTGCTCATGCTCTCTCTTTCTCTGTCAAATAAATAAAATCCTTAAAAAAAAAGTTTTTATTTCCCAAAAGTGCTCTCTACTAATTGCCCTTCTCACCTTTGCATGCAAAACACTTCTGGAGCCATCTTATCCCTGTGCTGATGACACCTCAGTTTTTTGTCTCCAATTGCACACTCTCTCCCGAGTTCCAGATCCACATATCCAAGACTGCTATCAAGGTGCCCCACGAACATCTCAAACTCAATCATGTTTGATAGTAAAATCAACATTTCTCCCAACCTCAAAGCTGTAATGCTTTTCCTTGTCTCTAAATTTTACAACTGTCGGGGCGCCTGGGTAGCTCAGTCGGTTAAGCATCTGCCTTTCGCTCAGGTCCTGGGATCGAGCCCACATTGGGCTCCCTGCTCAGCAGGGAGTCTGCTTCTTCCTCTTTGGCTCCCCTTGCTTGTGCACGCTCTCTCTCTGTCAAATAAATAAATAAAAATCTTTAAAAAAAATCAAAGAAATCGCACCATCTTTTTTTTTTTTAAAGATTTTATTTATTTATTTGACAGAGAGAGATAGTGAGAGCAGGAACACAAGCAGGTGGAGTGAGAGAGGGAGAAGCAGGCTTCCTGCCAAGCAGGGAGCCTGATGCGGGGCTCGATCCCAGGACCCTGGGATCATGACCTGAGCCGAAGGCAGGTGCTTAACGACTGAGCTACCCAGGCGCCCCAAAATCGCACCACTATCTATTCAGTGGTTTGTACCATCCTGGATCATTTACCCTTAACATATCATATTAATTCTGCCCAGCCCTCTTTTTATTGACTTCCTTTCTATCCTTATTGCCATTGTTCATGTCCAGTAATATCTTCCCTCCCTGTCTCTCCCCAACCTTTTAAAAAATTTAAATTCCACTAATTGACATATAATGTATTATTACTTTCAGGGGTACAAGTCAGTGATTCATCAGTCTTATGTAACACCCAGTGCTCATTACATCATATGCCCCCCTTAATGTCCAGCACCCTGTAATCCCATCCCCCCACCCCCCGCCCCTCCAGCAACCCTCAGTTTGTTTCCTATCATTAAGAGTCTCTTATGGTTTGTCTCCCTCTCTGATTTTATCTTGTTTTATTTTTTCCTCTCTTCCCCTATGGTCCTCTGTTTTGTTTCTTAAATTCCACATATGACTGAGATCATATGATAATTGTTTTTCTCTGACTGACTTATTTCGCTTAGCATAATATTGCTAGTTCCATCCACGTCATTGCAAATAGCAAGATTTCACTTTTTTCATGGCTGAGTAGTATTCTACCTATCTCTTTTTTAAAGACTTATTGGACTCACTGCTTCCAAAATTAGTTTTGGCCTATGATCCCACACTCCTGGGATGTATGTGGATTACCAGAATCTATTTAGCCATGGAACCCATAACCTGAACAACTTTTGACTTCTAGGTTATATGAGAACTTAAAAATATAACTAAAAGGATTTATTGATGTTTACTATATTCATCGTATGGAATGACCATATAGTTTAACAAAGTTAACATAAGTATATAACTATATATAAAAGTATTAGGATATATATAAAAAGGTAGATAATATAAGTCATCATATGTTAAATTCAAAATGAGTGGTATAATATAATTGCCATAGGGATTTAGAAGAGTGAGAGATCATTAATAGTAAATCCCTTCATGAATGGAAGAGAACAAAGGAAGCAAAAAGCCAGCAAGGGTTAGTGGAGGATGGGGCATGGCTGAAAGGGAGAAAAAGATGGAAGGAGTAAAGATACATGAAATCAAAGTTTGTCAAATTAAAAAAAACAAGTTTTCTATGGATGCACTGACTGCATAATGTATAGGGTTTAGTTGCCATGTTAGTGAAAAAAAGTCTTTTGATTTCATTCTCCTGTAGTTCTTCAGTTTTACTTAATTTATGGTGACTAAACTATGTTCCTAATCCTGGCTAATCATTTTTTAGTTGTTTATCTACCCTCATCAAACAGGTGATTGGGCAATAGATTGTGTTTGTAACCAGAATAAACACATCCTTTGACACCAAAAAGAACCTAAAATACATGCCTTCATGAATATCTTTTGTATATATATTCAAGCTATGTGATCTTCTGTCAATATTCTGAAATGCTCAGATAGCCTAGCATTTTTAAAAAGTCAGTTATTTTGGTGATTTCTTAATAGATAAACAATCCTAACCAAACTTCTTTAATTTCGATCTTATCAATTCCAGAGATTATTAATGTTTATAACTTAAAATGTAGGGCTATTCCCAATAAATGTATGTAGATTCATTTTTTAAAAATACACTCATTAAAAAAAATTCATTCAAGTCTTCATGTACATTGTATAGGTATCTTATTAATACATCTCTTTAGATTTTTCAGAAATTATATTTTTTCTTCATTACCATTTCAACTATTAGTATTTTTTTCAAGTTGGTCATACTAAGAATTGGCATATAAAAACTCAGTTTAATATAAGATGGTTCTTGGCTTTGGAATGGAAATGATAAGGTCATTAAGATTTTTCCTGACTCAGTAATATTAACATATAATATCCAAGAGCAGTGGTTTTCAAGCTCTTTTTGACTGTGATCCACTCTTGCTTTGGCTCTATCTTACTTATAACCTATGAGGTACACGGTGTTTTCAATTATTTTCTCCTCTAGTCCCAATTGAGGTGATTTCCCCTGATGGATGAGAAATGCTGGTTGCAACTCACTAAACTGATTTCGTAATCCATTAACGGGTTATAAGCTGCAGTTTGAAATGCCGTATCTTAGAGTAGGTTTTATAACTTAAAAAATTAATATATAACTTAATATTATTAAGTTATAACTTAATATTATATTAATATTAAGTTATAAATTAATATATAACTTAATATAACTTAAAAAATGCAGAGCAGTATGAGGTAGCAAATTCAAATTATGCATAATTTGTTCCTTCAGGTAACTCCTGTTGACATTTCAGAAATATTGAAGAAATATAGCATAATAGGAATTCAAAAAATATTGAAAGATTTAAAATGAAAAATTTTAAACCTTTTTCTCAGCCTGGTGCTTCTGTACAAAAGTAGCTATATATGTGCTAATATAGACATAAAAATACAATGACTTCTTTTGGCCTTTCCAATGTATTTTTATGTGTTTATTAGCACATATATATCTTCTTTTTTTAAAAAATTTTTTCAAAAATTTTATTCATTTTGTTTTATTTTTTTAAAGATTTTATTTATTTATTTTTGCAAGAGAGCAAGAGAGGGAACATAAGCAGGGGGAGTGGGAGAGGGAGAAGCAGGCTTCCTGGCGGAGCAGGGAGCCCAATGCGGTACTCGATCCCAGGACCCTGGGACCATGACCTGAGCCGAAGGCAGACGCTTCACCAACTGAGCCACCCAGGCTCCCTTTATTCATTTATTTTAGAGAAACAGAATGTGCATGTGAGTGGGGAGGGGCAGAGAGGGAAGGAGAGGGACAAGCAGCCTTTGCCTTGAGCACGGAGCCTGACAGGGAGCCGATCCCATGACCCCAAGATCAGACCTGAGGTTCAACCGACGACTGCGCCACGTAGGCGCCCCTGTATCTTTTAAAAGTACCAAAAGATGTTATATATTCTGTTCTATCTATATTACTTAACATATTTTCTTGGTACTCTTTCCATACCAACAATTCAGATCTAATTCTTACTGCATTCTTTTTAATGGCTATATAATATTTCCACCATAGGGATGGGCCTTTAATTTATTCAGCCAGTTCCTATTGATACCATTTAGATACTCTTTTTTTTTTTTAAAGATTTTATTTATTTATTTATCTGACAGAGGGAGAGAGAGACAGCGAGAGAGGGAACACAAGCAGGGGGAGTGGGAGAGGGAGAAGCAGGCTTCCCATGGATCAGGGAGCCTGATATGGTGCTGGATCCCAGGACCCTGGGATCATGACCCGAACCGAAGGCAGATGCCCAACGACTGAGCCACCCAGGTGCCCCCCATTTAGATACTCTTAAGCTTTAAAATTTCCTTCAGAAATTTTCCCCTATCTCATAGATGAAAGATATCTCCATTGCTTCAGTTTGCATTCTTATATTGTGAGATAGTCATATTTTCATATAATTTTTTACTATTTTAGTTAGTATTGCCTTTTGTGAAATGTCTATTCATATTCTCTGCCCATTGTTTTATTGATGTGGTTTTTTTTTTTTTTTTAAGATTTTATTTACTTATTTGACAGAGAGATAGAGAACACAAGTAGGCAGAGCGGCAGGCAGAGGGAGAGGGAGAAGCAGGCTTCCCGCTGAGCAGGGAGCCCGACACGGTGCTCGATCCCAGGACCCTGGGATCATGACCTGAGCCGAAGGCAGCCGCTTAACAACTGAGCCACCCAGGTGCCCCGAAGTGGTTTTTTTTCTTAATGATTTTTGTAAGCCCTATAAATCAAGCAAATTAGCCCTTTAATGTTAATGTCTTACAATTTGGTGATGTTTTCCATGTTTGTTGTTAGCCTTTTGACTTTGTTTAGGATATATTTTCTGAACAAGACAGTTTTGTTGTCAGATTTATCAACCTTTTCCCTGTGAATTTTATTTAAAAGGAGCTTCTCCCTTTGGCAGATGTTTGTTTTCAGTGTCACCAGAACTTATGTTGGAGAATTACATTTCAAAGAGGAGAGTCTAGTGAGATTTGACATTTTATATGTATTTTTCAAGCAGCTGAATGAAGACATTTCAAAGCTCCAAGATTATTCAAAGAAAGCTTACTTTAAAGTTGATGTCCTTTTTTGCATCTGTGCTCTGCTAAACATAATATTATTGAAAGCTATAGTATTTTGAATTATCTTTCATTATTATAATGTAGTAATTACTAGGGTTTTTTTCCCCTAATTGTTTTAACATATTTTCATAAAAGTCACATATGTCACAATGTAGCTCTTTTAAAAAAGTAAAGTTAGGGGCGCTTGGGTGGCTCAGTTGTTAAGCATCTGTCTTCAGCTCAGGTCATGATCCCAGGGTCCTGGGATCGAGCCCCGCGTCGGGCTCCCTGCTCAGTGGGAAGCCTGCTTCTCCCTCTCCCACTCCCCCTGCTTGTGTTCCCTCTCTCACTGTGTTTCTCTGTCAAATAAATAAAATCTTAAAAAAAAAAAAAGTAAAGTTAATACTCAGTAGAAATATTTAGGATTTATTAATTCTAGTAGATGTTTAATATAAAAGAAGTCATTTATTTCATTGTGGAAACTCACCCCCCTCTGTGTTTGCTTATAATGCCTACAAAGGTTTTTTAGCGGAGTAGGAAGGAAGTAGATTTTCTGTTTAATGGAAACAATACAGTAGACATTTCCTGGATTGCATTTTGGTCAGATCATTTAGTAGCTTTACTTATTACTACTGTTTAAATTCCCGTGAGGTCTTCAGGAGCTATAAATGATTAATTTATTTGAGCCTTGACTTCACTGTGTTTATCTTCTCTGGAAGCATAGTGATGTGAAAAACGTTGAGTTACTGGTATTGGTATTTTAGCTATTAATAATTAATCAAAACCTTTAGCTATAAATTGTAAATGTGAGTGCAATTTCTTGTAGTTGTATGGGAGGGGTATCTGACCACTGATAATGTCAGTCATTCTGAAAAGCAGAACATCCAACATGGATGAAACAAGTTCCTTCAGAAAGCAAAACCCTCTCCCTCTCCCTCAAGATCCTCAGCCGGAACCATCTAGATGGCGGGCAGGGAGGGAGTGGGTAAGGGATGACCTTCAGGGCTACTTGGTTGCCTACTTTTATTAAAGAAAATGTAAACCATATATTTTAGAAGTATAAGCTATAAGGGTATGGGTTAGGTGTGAACCCAGATAGCTTGAGAGTGCACTGAAATAAAAATAAGGTTTATTATGGCCATTTAGGATAAAATTGCTATTTTTTTTTTTTAAGATTTTATGTATTTATTTGACAGAGAGAGACAGTGAGAGAGGGAACACAAGCAGGGGGAGTGGGAGAGGGAGAAGCAGGCCTCCCGCCGAGCAGGGAGCTCGGAGCCCGATGCGGGGCTCGATCCCAGGACCCTGGGATCATGACCTGAACCTAAGGCAGACGCTTAACCACTGAGCCACCCAGGCGTCCCTAAAATTACTACTTTATTTGCTTAACTAATCAGACGCCAACTTCAATTTTCAGACTTACCAAATTCCTTGTTAGAAATTTTGTTTCTTGGTTTTGAAAATATTATTTTTTCTATGTGGAATAAATGTCATTTAAGCAATGTGTTTGAAAACCAATTCATGTCCTGCTGCTTTCGTTTTCTCATTCAACAAAACCTGCCGAGTGTCTACTTTGTGCCAGGTCCTGTGCTAGGTGGTCTTATAAATATTCATCTGGAAAGAAAAGACACATCTCTGTTACACAGTGATAGAAGTCTGCCATGGCAAATTTAGAACAAAGTGGGAATTTCATTTGATATGTGCTCCTAAAAGATGAATGGTGAAGGAGTTCTTAGAGTTGGCGTCTTCCTGCCATAGTGAGAGTAACTGCTAGCTGCTAGTGCACTTGCTGGCTGGTGGAGGCTCTGTACTGCTCAGGTCTCTTTCCAACAAGTATGCTGCATTAGGAGCACCTTCTCTGACTTCCCAGAGCACGTTAGGTTTGCTGTGTATGCATATATCTTAATAACCTCATCATAATTTTAATTTAAAAATTATTTCTTTACTCCTTCTCCTCTTTGGTCTCTATTATGCCGTAAACTTAACCTGAGGCTCCCTGTGCCCGCAGTATGCTAGGCACTCAGGTTTATTAAGGAATTTTGACTTCTTTTTTTTTTTCTTTATCATTGCTACCTGCTGGGTATTTTCTGTCATGCTTCTGCCTCATCTGCATGTCCTAGGCCAAGGCTTTGTGGGAGATATTGGGTAATGGGCAGCATTCTGAGCAGTGGAGACCTTGGGAGCCCATTCCTGATGATGGCATAGGGAATATCCTTATGGTGAAGGCCACAACCTATGGCAGTTATGATACTCCCTTTATCAGGGAGTGTTTTTAAAAAACACTCATAGTTTAAAAGCTCACTGGTCCTTAATTTGGATCTTATCCATCTGCCTCATTTACAGTGCAGTTTTATCTTGAGTCTTAGCTCCCCCTAGCACCCCATTCCCCAGAGATTATTTCTGGAAAAATAGATTTAGCCTTTGGGGTGGATGGTTTTGAATGTTCTATTTAGAGTTTTAACTTTGAAGCCATTTAAGATTTTAGAATGGGAGAGTTAACATTATCAGACTTTTTATTTTAGGAAGATATTTTGATGTCAATGCATAGGATGTATTAAAAGAGATAGGAGAGGGGCGCCTGGGTGGCTCAGTCAGTTAAGCGTCTGCCTTCGGCTCAGGTCATGATCCCAGGGTCCTGGGATGGAGCCCTGTGTTGGGCTCCCTGCTCGGCAGGGAGTTTGCTTCTCCCTCTGCTCTCCCCCCCACCCGCCCAGCTTGTGCTCTCTCTCTCTCTCAAATAAATAAATAAATAAATAAATAAATAAATAAATAAATAAATAAAAATCTTTTAAAAAAATAGAAGAGATAGGTGATACATCATCACTCATTAATTCAGCCAGCATTTGTTGAACACCTACCGTGTGTCTGGCTCGTTCAAGACAATGGAAATGTAGAGATGGAAGACACAGTCCCTGCACTCCAGGACCTTACAATCTATTAAGGGAGATAGATAATTAAACTACATCATAATTTTATTTAATTAGTGGTGTGTTAACAAGAAATACAGGATGGATGGAAACAGAAGAGAGATACCTACTTCTGACTAGGAGTTTCGGGGAAGACTTCTTAGAAGGAGTGATAAACTACTCCTTTCTTTCTTTTTTTTTTTTTTTTTTAAAGTTTTTATTTATTTATTTGACAGAGAGAGAGATAGAGAGAGCAGGAATACAAGCAGGGGGAGTGGGAGAGGGAGAAGCAGGTCTCCCGCCGAGCAGGGAGCCCGATGTGGGGCTCGATGTGGGGCTCGATCCCAGGATGCTGGGATATGACTTGAGCTGAAGGCAGACGCTCAATGACTGAGCCATGCAGGCGCCCCTAAACTACTCCTTTCTAAAAAAGCAAGTAGGCATTAATCAGACAGAGGGTAGGGAAGATCTTTCCAGGCAGAGACAGGGGCCCATGTGTAAAGGTGAGAATTCATGAGTGATATTTAAAAGGCAGGGTATGTAGCACTTGTTCAGTGCCTGAACACTGATTGATGATAAGTTTTGAGCTTACCTTGGTAATTAGGAAATATTAGTGTAATTGCAGGAATAGTGGGCACACTAAGAGGGAGAGGTGGGCAAGTGATGTTCAGTCTTGGATCTGTGGATTTTGAGGTACAGAGAGATTCATGTGGATGTAGATATGCATAGTTGGAAATTGTTGTCAGAGTTTAGGGGCAAGGTTAGAGCTAGAGCTAGAGATTTGGGATTCTCCATAAAAGTAGTAGCTAAACCTCAGACACATGAGTAAGATGTCAAGAGGGACTGCAGAATAGAGAAGGAAAAGAGGACCAGAGACAGAATTATGGAGAGTAAGACAATACTTTTTTTTTTTTTAAAGCAAGGATCTAATTAAGGGTTTTAAATTAGATTTTTTTTTCCTTCCTCATTTTGCTTCTAGGACAAAAACAAGGATAGATGAGAAGAAAATAAACATTTGTTAGAAGTTTATTTATTGAAACCCCAAGGCTCTAAAACAATGTCCAGAGTCAAAGACAATTCAGTTTCAATAATTGTGAAGGTAGGGAAGATTTTCAACCAGGAGCACTGAAACAAGAAAAGATTTTCTGATTACCACTCATTGACTCAGAAAGCCCTTGAGAATTCCAGTTCCTTAGGTTTTACTTTGTAAACTCTTTATTTTGATTTGCATTGGTTTTGTTTTTCATATTTAAGCTTTGTATATTCAGAGTGCTTATAAAACACTCATAGTTAGGGGTGCCTGGGTGGCTCCATCGGTTAAGCATCTGCCTTTGACTTAGGTCATGATCCCAGGGTCCTGGGATCGAGCACTGCATCAGGCTCCCTCTGCCTGCCGCTCCCCCTGCTTGTGCTCTCTCGCTCTCTCTGTCAAATAAATAAATTAAATCTTTTTAAAAAACACTCATAGTTTAAAAAGAACATATCAGCTATCATAGTTGAGGGGATATTTATTTATTTATTACAGATCTTATTTGGTTTCAAGTATCTCTCAAGTACCTGTCTGTAGTACTTGAGGTCAGAGAGAAAAGGAAACCAGATTGCTATAAAATGGAAAGGAAAGTAACTTTCCTATAGCCATGGTATTATTATAGATCGTACCAGGGGAGTTTCAGGAATTTGGTAAGGAAATGCTATGGCATTCCCCATCACAGCACATCTCCTTTTTTTTTTTTTTTAAAAGAATTTACTTATTTATTTGAAAGAGAGAGAGCACAACCAGGGGGAGGGGCAGCAGGAGAGGGAGAAGCGGACTCCCTGCTGAGCAGGGAGCGGGGCTTGATCTCAGGACCCTGGGATCATGACCTGAGCCAAAGGCAGATGCTTAACCAACTGAGCCACCCAGGCGCCCCAGCAGCACATCTCCCTTTAACAGGCTCTCCGACTGTCCAGAGTGGTTGGTCTCTTCCACTCATGTATGTGGGCAATAATAGCTATTATTCATCAAGAACTTACAGTATGCCAGGCATTCTGCATGTATTATGTCATTTAGTCCACATCACATTCTTGTTAATAAGAGTTAATTAATAAGAGTAATAACTATAATTTATCAAGCACTTAATATGTCCTATGCATTGTGTTACATAGTCAATGTACTTATATTCATTTAATTCTTACAGACCCTGTGTTTGTGTTTGGCAGTAGATATTCATTATTCCATGCGGCCCAGAGGGGTTTTGAAATCAACTTGCTTTATGTCATGCAGCTAGTAAGTCAGGACTCAAACTCAGATCTGGGAATTCTAAAACCCGTACCTTTTGCATTATGCGTGCTGCTTCACTGTCGCCTCTCCTTTGGGGCAGTCAGAGCATTGACCTTCCTGAAGCTTATGACTGGTATCTGAGCAGTGTCCCTAAAGTAAAATAAAGCAAAATAATTTAGGGCCGCCTTGAACCAGAGCTGGGTTACTGTTTTATAGACCCCTTTTCAGAGTATGAGTGCCACCTGCTGGGAGGTTATAATGTATCTATGTGCTTGCAAAGACCAGCTTCCCAAAGGGCTGCTGTCACAGATGTGGAAGTGGCAGATTTCTAAATGCTAATTGTTAGCTTGCAGTTGAGGAATACTGCAGCATTTTGGAATTAGCTGAGTCCCCTCTTTGCCATAAAATAAACTGCTTCATTTGTCTTCCTTTTGTGTGTGTGGGGGTGGGTGGGAGGGGGTCATACACTTAAAAAAATGATACAACTCAGTGCTTCCTAAAGTAAAGGCATTTTCACCACGGGAAAGATTGATAGTCAAATGAATCCTACAGTTACCTTCTTTCTTTCTTTTTTTTTTTTTTTCCCTGCAGTTACTTTCAACAGATCAAATAAGAATAGAAAACTGAGGGCGCCTGGGTGGCTCACTCGGTTAAGTGTCCGATTCTTGATTTCGGCTCAGGTTATGATCTCAGGGTCGTGAGTTCAGGCCCTGCGTCGGACTCTGCACGGAGTGTGGAGCCTGCTTGAGATTCTCTCTCTCTCTCCGTCTGCCTCTCCCCCACCTCTCTCTCTCTCACTCTCTTAAAAAAAAAGAATAGAAAATTGAATTTACTTTGAGGTAAATGAGTCATTGAAGTATAAGAGGACCCTTTCCATTCAGATACCCTAAAAGAGGAATCTGGAACCCATGGGGGGCATCAGAGACTTGGAGAGCAGAAAGAGGGGTAAGAGGGGGAGAAAGATGTGTGTATAAAAATTAGAATGGGTTCTGTAATTGGTAGTCTAGCCCAGGCCTCCCCAAAGTGAGTCAGGATCCTAAATAGTGCCTTCGAGAAAGAAGATTAGGATTGTAACTTTGAATTATATGTTTAGGATAGTGAAAAGTAGATACTCTTTATGGTCACTTATATGCCCTTGAAGATCAGGTAAAATCTTGGGATGTTCATTGCACATTCTTCATTAGGCTCCTTTGAGATTATGTTAGTACTCTAAGTATCTGCACAGGAGATGTTATCATTTAGTGTGGGATTTTCACAGGAAAATCACATTATACTTAACTGTTGTTTAGATATGATTAAAGCATATCTATAGTTGCATGATGTCATGTTGAACAAATATTTGTGTGACAAGAGATTCAAGTCCATTGGTAAAATCTGATATTGCCAAGAATGAAGGAAAGTACAAGCACAACTGTCTCCTTTCTTCGGGTCCCTTTTCAGATCAATCACGTAAGGAACCGTGATAGTTTGATAGTATCTTATCTTAGCAGGAGATATCTTTCTGGAGAGAAAGAACTGTCTTTTGGGTGTGTGTGTGTACATGTGTGTGAGTTTTTAAATGATAAGAGTAAGTTTTTAAATTATAAGAGCTCATTATAGAAAACTTGTAAAATAGAAAAATAGAACTAAAAAATCACACCTAATCCCACCATCCAAAGATAACTATATTAATGTTTTGATGTGTTTCCTATTTTATAGACATTTAATATTTTGCAGCTTTTTCTACTACATCACAATATTATAAGTCTGTTCTCATGTATTTAAAAACTCTTGGTATATGCGCATGAGGCTACAATATGTGGATATACCGTAATTCACTTGTCAGTGAATAATATTTCTTATTATTGGACATTTATGTTTGCTGTTTTTGTTCATTTGTTTCTTCAGTAAATAGTGGTAGAGAAATTTCCTTTTTTTTTCATTTGTCTGCTTCAGTAAATTGGGGTAGAGAATACACTCTTGTGTGGCATTTGTTTAGGGTCTAGCATTGCGTTAGTAAACTAGCCTTGAAAGTAACCAGTGACTCATCTCTGTTTTGTTCCTCAGGTGTGTCCCCCCCGGGTCCCCTTCTCCTGTGCACATTTTCTTCAGAATTTTATAGTGCTTATTTCATTCATAGCCCTTTCAGGAAACACCCTCGCAGCGCCCTTTTCCGTTTCAGGTTCTGCACAGGTGAAATACCTCACCCTGAGCTATGTTTCTGCTCTTCACATCAAGGCAGCTCTCTTCTGCTTCTGGTAGTGTGGGCGCTAGTTGAGAGAACTATTCCTTTTTAAGCTTAAAATAGATGTAGCTTGCAGAAAGTCAGTATCTTTAGAAAAACTATTTTAGACGTAGTCTATTCAGTTTATTAAAAACAAAATCGTTCAAAACACCTTTTGGAAGGATACCAAAGTTTTATAATATTCCAAGCTCTTTACTGATTTGTTTTGTAAGAACTAGATAAGTTCAGTAGATTTAATTCTTTTGACAAATATTTATGGAGTGCTTACCATGTGCCAGGCACCATTTTAAGCATGGGGGATATAAAACCAGCAAAAACTTTGCCTTCATGGAGCTTATGTGTTAATGGAGAGAAACAGACAATAAACAAGATAAAATAAATAAACAATACCTAGGTCCCCAATTCCTTAAATGAAGCTTTGGGAACCAGATGTGTTTTAGATTCAAAAATTTTAAAAAGATTTTAGAAAGATAATATGGTGTATATATTATGTTACCTAACACCCAGGGAAGCAGTAATCAAACCTTTTAATATTCTTTAGTATCGAAGTATGATCATTCACACTTGGATGAATGAAGACTATGACAGCTTCATGTTAGTGCAAGTGAGATATTTCTGCAAAATGAGTATCAGGGCGCCTGGGTGGCTCAGTTGGTTAAGCGACTGCCTTCGGCTCAGGTCATGATCCTGGAGTCCCTGGATCGAGTCCCGCATCGGGCTCCCTGCTCGGCAGGGAGTCTGCTTCTCCCTCTGACCCTCCCCCCTCTCATGTGCTCTCTCTCATTCTCTCTCTCAAATAAATAAATAAAATCTTTAAAAAAAAAATGAGTATCAAAGGATAATTTTCAAAAAAGATAAAATTATGATGTGATACAGATATAAAATGAATGCATTTTGAAGATTTTATTTAACTTATTAAATGAAGGAACCCAATAGATGGTATAGCCCATTCAAAGGAGAATCCTTAGAACAGACATATTTATAGATCAGGAAAATTAAAATGATGGGCAAATTGAGGCAAAACTCACCTCTTCCATAACAGGAGAAGGAAGTCAGTGAACCTCTTCTGGACAGGACAGTTTGCATGTGTATAGACAAGAATTATCCTGCATTGTTATCAGTTATCTATAATGTACAGAGTTG
Organism: Halichoerus grypus; assembly: GCF_964656455.1. Taxonomy (NCBI): domain Eukaryota; kingdom Metazoa; phylum Chordata; class Mammalia; order Carnivora; family Phocidae; genus Halichoerus; species Halichoerus grypus. Next base: position 50,075,627 of record NC_135720.1, read on the forward strand.
AAAATAGCTTCCATAGAATTAGAATCTGATAACCTGAAAGGATGTGCCCTTGACAGTGCATTTTTTTTTTCGCTGAGGTTAAATTTTTTTTTTCCTACATGAGTTCCTAGAAAGCTTTGTTTTCTGAGTTCTTCAGAATTATAGATAAGGGAAATAGAAGCATAATACATTTGACAGTGATAGTGCTTTGCAGAAAAATAAAGGTGCAGAGGGAGGTTACAATTTCAAATAGAGGAGCCAGGAAAGACTTGCTGAGAAGGTGATATTGTGAGTTGAGTTAAAGTAGATGAAGTTGTTTACCTGAGTAACTGGAATGATGAGGTTGCTATGAACTGAGCCAGAGGAAGAGCAGTTGAGGTAGAGGGCAGGGGAGGTGGAGATCACCCCTTCAGTTTGGGCCCTTAGACATTCAAGTAGAGATGCTGACGCAGTTGGATACACATCGCGGGAGTTCAGGGAAGATGTGCGGGCTAAAGATGAACATTGGGGAGTTCATGCACGTCGGTGACATTTAAAGCCCTCAAACTAGATGAGATCACTAAAAACAGGGCTTCTTCTATGGGCCAGGCTCTGCGTTAGTCCCTGGGGATACAGGGATAAATTAAAAATTGTTCTCAAGGTTTAATGGGGGCAGTTATAAACAGTTAAAGCAGTATAAAAATATACTAATATAAATACACATAAAGTACAGATGATTCCGTGAAGTCAAATCTGAGCGTCATCTTAAACTCCATCACCCTCAAACTTCCTCGTTCGGTGACCTGACCGTGAGACATGCACAGAAGATAGTCAAAGTGTGGGACCTTTAATATCAGCTGGCTTCTCCACTAACCCCCTCTGCCCAGCAAACTTCCAGTGATATTGGAGAGCCTTGCTGGTGACACTCTGCATGGCTTACAGGGCTCCCCATTATTTGGCGTTTGTCTTATCCCTTGCTTTACTTGAATGAATAAAGACTGTAACAGCTTCATGTTAGTACAAGTGAGATATTTCTGCAAAACGAGTATCAAAGGATAACTGTACACTTAACAATGGTTAAAATGGTAAACTTATATATATTTTACCACAATAAAAAAAATAGAACCTAGAAAGGAAAAGACCTAGAAATACATTGCTGCAGTAATAAAAAAAAAAAAAAAAGATTTCTACCTACTAAAATTGTATACTGATATTGGAGAGAATTTCTAGGATAGATTGTATTGAAAACAAGTGCTATCTTTTGAGTAAATAAGGACAGATAAAAATATATAGTCATATTTGCTTTTATTTGCATAAAGAAACACTGGAAGGATTAACTAATAAAAGTTGTTAGTTCTAGCAGGTAAGGAGGACTAAGGTCACCAGGGGCAGGCATCTCAATGTATAATATCCTTTTATGTATTTTCGATTTTTGGACCATGTAAATGTATTACCTATTCAAAATAATGTTTAAACATGGGAGTTAAAGCGGTTTCATTGTAGAGGGATCATCAATTTGTAGCCACAGAAAACAACTTTTTAGAGATACTGATTGAAATATTGCTACATGTGACATCCCCTCCCCCAGACAAGTCAGAGCGTGGTTTAGATGAAGCAGTGAGTTTCACCTCCCTTCCACTGCAGGCAACAAAGAGAACGTGTTCTGGGTAGAGATTTAATAAAGCCAAACTCTCTTAAGTTCATTAATACCAAGAGTCAGAAAGAGAGGGTGACAAGACATTGCACCTGCAGTGAGGCCTCTTACCAGGGTCCAAATGCTTGAAGGTTGACCATGGCAAATAGGGTCATTAAATATATTAAGCTACTGAGTCTGGGAGCCTTAACCATTCAAAAACAGGAAAACTGTCTGGATATAGCTCTGCATCCCTCCCCCCACCTTCTCTGATTCGGTCACTAATTAGGAGCATATTATGTCTAACATTTGCATCTGAAGCAAGAAGCAGGATTGTTTCACCTTTCTTAGGCAGTGGGAGCAGAGAGAGCGGCCCATAGCTGAGCACCCACCTAGTGGCCCCCCTCCTGCCCTCCCCACCAAGGGAGTAGGACTATTATATCTTCTCTAGACATTTCTTTCCAGCTCTCCTTTCCCACCTAGATCCAGTAGGAAATGTGGATAGAACCCTGAGGCAGACTGCGTAAAGTAGAAGGCTGTCTCGGGGCAGCCCAGCCCATCCTAACTCCTGCTTCTTAGCTGTGTCCCAGGGCATGTGGTTTGAGGGAGAACCCAGGGAGTCATATCCGGGAACCATGCCCAGATTATAGCTGGTAGAGCACCACCTTCCAGCAAGGTGGTCAAAGTGCAGGTCAAGAGAAAAAGCTGAAGTACAGAGCCAAAATGAGAGAATTGAAGGACTGGGAAACAACATTGAAAGTAGTGAAGAATTCGGCAACTGCGAAGAAATTTATAAAAGTTCCAGAGATGGAATTCACATGATTTTTTTTTATAGGATTCCAGCACAGGCACTGAAGGTATACTTTTCTCATTTAAAGTTATTAGGAAAAAATAATAAAAGTTATTAGAATGGGGAAGCAATTCATTTTTCTCTTGCCTCATTGATCAATTTGTAGGTCTGTCTTGCCCCTTACACTGTAGGAATTGAAGACAAGGACTTTAGCCATAGTGGACAAAGCATGGACTTTGGAACTGGGCAGCTCTCTTTAAATCCAAACCACTTCTCTTTCTAGGTGTTTGGTTTTGGTCAAGTTATTTTTATAACACTGGACTTCAGTTTCCATGTGCATCATAGGGTTGTTATAAGGATTAAACGAGAGAAAAACGTGTATATATGATCATCCTACACACAAAGTATTCAGTAGAAATTTTGTTCCCTCTTCCTTTTTGTATCTCCCACAGAGTTTTACATTTAAAAGACGTTCAAAATATCAAATTGAGCATGTTAGTGTTCAATTTGAACGCTGGTTAAGGACCGCCTGAGGCAGGCATGTTTATAAGGCTTTCCCCTCGAACAACGAAAGTTGTTGCTAAATAATTTATCAGGCAGCTGCCTGTTATGTGCCAAGTGCTAAGGTTTCACTTGTGGATCTGGTTTATCTTTTTATGATTTCCTTCTTACTATCAGGGTTCAGCTTCTACTCTGTGAGGGCCTGTTCCTTATTCTCTATTTATGGGACCTCTTCTCCACACCAATTTTTTTTTTTTATCAGTGGGTATGAGAGACATTACCTTATACTCACTGTTTTTCTAAAAAACCTCAACGACATGCTTTAGGCATGGATAAGTGTGGGGACTGTTAAATCTCTTTCCTTTTTTTGTCAAATATTTACTGAGCACCTCCTGTGCTAGGGTAGAAAAAAACAGAATGAATATGTGATTCCTGCTCCCCGATAGTAAAAAAAAAAAATAAGCACACTCCAAATTATATTTAATTACTTCATGATACAATATTTACTTTTGTTTACCATTTTACATTTTACTGTTTAAAATGATCCCGTTTTGAAAACACTCACATACATGTGGAAAAAGAATTTGGAAGGGTATCCACCAAGATGGGGCAGAGCTTATCTTGGAGTAGGGGTATTTTTTTTTCTTTTATTTTGCTTATCTGGATTGTCTAAATTTTCAAAAATTTCACTAGAAAGTGCATCATTTCCCCCTGCTTGCGAACAGGAGAGTGACCCCTCTCTTCCTCTTGCATTCAGCTTTTGCGAGAATTGAAGCACCCTAACGTGATCGCCTTGCAGAAGGTGTTCCTTTCTCACAGTGACAGGAAGGTGTGGCTGCTCTTTGATTATGCAGAACATGATTTGTGGGTAAGTCTAAACTCGCTTTATTTTTAGGACCCTTTCCTCTAGGTACAGAGAAACAGATGTATATACGCACTGCATATTGCTAATGCACGTAAAGGAAAACTTGCTTTGTTGACCAGAGTTTAAAATAAATATTAAATGCAAATGCACATTTAAAAGAACTTGAGCAATAAACACTGTCATATACTGAGAAGATGGTATTTGTAACATTCAGAAATATCACTTCAGAAAGTGTTAATGTGTGTGAGATTGTAATTTTATGCAAATCATCAATGACAGTTTACCGGTAATGTGTAGTGAAAATTGCTTTCGTGGTACACACAGTAGTTCAAATTTCACCAGTTATGTACTTGTGAATAATTTCCCTTTCTAAGTTAAGGTCCGTCTCTTGCAGCATTTTTCCAATTAAAACTGACTCCACCAAATGGAAGTACATATATAGTTTTACAAATATTAGCCAAAAATTCTAATTCCAAATTTTTTAAGTTAGAAATCAGGGTATTTAAACATTTTATCCAAGGAGTTGCTAAAAGTACAAAAATTCAAACTTGGCAGTAAGTCCACATTTTTGATAGTTAAGTTTTGACTTAACATAGTTTGATGTGTCATCTATATATACGGCAGGTCTGTTTAGGAGTAACTTTAACGGACTTACAGGTCTTGAAGGAACTTTCAGAATTTATGCTATTATAGCATATTGACAAGAATGTCCAATGAATTTCTCTCATGGATATTCATAATAATTATGTTTTCCCCATTTCTCTGTATCTTTTATATTTCTGCCAAGGTTTATTTGATAACGTGTGCACTTCACTTTGAACATCAGTGATGTGACGAAAGAACATGTAGTGCATTGGACTAGTCAGGTCCTGTAGAACTGTGTTGTTTGTAACATGGTGGCCCCCAGTTGCGTGTGCCCATTGAGCACTTGAAGTGTAGCTGGTCTAAATTGAGATGCATCATAAATATAAGATACACACTGACTTTTGAAGACTTAGTAGGAAAAAAATGTAAAATACCTCATTAATATGTTATATGTTGAAATGATAATATTTTGAATATACTGGGTTAATTAAAATGTAGTACATCAATTTTAACTGTTTCTTTTTTTTTCTTTTGATGTGGCTGTAAAAAGTTGAAAGTTATATATGTGTAGCTCCTACTATATATTTTTGGGGGGGCACTGATGCTAAAGTATAAACCCTAATTTTCTATTAGTTCTTTAAATAAAGTACATATTGTTGAACAGTTTATCAAAAAGCAAGAAAGCTATGTAAATAGCTTAAAATGTTTCCCTACCATTTGGCCATTTTAAAGTTAGTAGAGCAATGTTAACAGTGTTGTTTAATAGGGGTTTAAATGGCCTTTAATACCCTTATGTCATGTTTTGCATAGGGGTGAGGTGAAGATGGAGGTGCAGGTTTGGGGTTCAGGTAGCATTTCTTCCCTATCATTATAATGTTTTCATGACCTACAAAATAACATGTGGACATAAAAATTTGAATATATTGATGCAGTTATATTTATTTCAATGGGATTGAATGCCCCAATTTTCTCTCCCTCCTCCTTTCTAGTGATTTCCTATTTAATATTAACTACTAGGAATATATCTTAATTTCATTCTGTGCCAAAACAAGGTAGAACTTTCCAATAATTCAAATGTACACATAGTCAGTGACATTACACAAATGCTCTAAGTGCTAACTTTTTATAGTATCGTAAAGATATAGGGGCGCATGGCTGGCTCAGTTGGTAGAGCATGCGACTCTTGATCTCAAGGTCGTGAGTTCCAGCCCCATGTATGGCATGGAGTTTCCTTAAAAAACAAAACAAAACAAAACAAAACAAAAAACAGTAAAGATTTACAGGGTCTTTTCTTCTTTTTTTTAGTCTTTCACTCTGTCAATAGAAAATACAACTAGTACTATTTTTATGCAGGCTTTTAAACATCAATGCTTTTTACCTTTCGGTCTTATTTAATGAAAATCTTAATGGTTTCAGTAAATCTAGTCATCATACCCTCAGTAACATTGTCACATTCACTGCCAATATAGGTTCCATTTGGTTGACCTTATTATTCAAATTATTTTTCTTTGCATCATTTTTGGCCTTTAATAAGTAATTTTTAAATACAGAGAGTTTATTGCAGACTTGTGTTTTATTGATATAGATATTAGCAAATACTATATATAATTTAGTATGTTTTATTTTTTTTAATTTTTAGCATATTATTAAGTTTCACCGTGCATCAAAAGCAAATAAAAAGCCCATGCAGTTGCCAAGATCTATGGTTAAATCATTACTTTACCAGATTCTTGATGGTATCCATTACCTCCATGCAAATTGGGTGCTTCACAGAGATCTGGTAAGTATGTTTCTTTTAAATTGATCCATATGATTTTTTACCTTCTCTTAAAAAATATCTTTTCCTCTTAGTGCAATTATTATAAACATTAATTGTAGAAAATTTTGAAAACACATATAAGCAAAAGGGAAGGAAATAAAATCACCCATAAGCCTACAATTAAAAGACTACCATTATTAATATTTTGTGTATGTTCTTCCATTATATTTATGCATAGCTCTAAAATGTCAGTGTGGTTTTCAATGAATGATTGGCATAATCTTAATGGAATAGTCATATGTGAAATAAGTACCTTTTAATCCATTTTGTTTTTCATATTATTGCTCATTGTTAGTAAAAACATTAATAATTAAAGATTGAATTCTCATTGTTTTTTTTCCTTAAGAGCTAAGTTGAAATAATGACATTGCATCCAGTAAATAGAATGTTGTTATCAATATTATCAATAAATGTTATCAATATTAACAAATCAAATGTTTGATTTTACTTTTTTTTCAGTACACATGTAACAAGCATTTATTAATGTCAAATTCTAGTTATCTTTGCATTATTGTCATGTTAGTTTATGTTGATGAAATCTTTTTGGTTTGTTTGTGAGAAAACATGGTTACTGGATAGTTGTTATACCCATGAGTTTATAATTGGAAATTTTATTCCCCAACGCTCCTCGAAAAAGTGGTTTCGTGATCATTATTTCTTAGGCTTTTGGAGATTCTAGGGATATGGTAGGGATAAATCTAGGTCGACTCGGTTTTACTAATTGAGGAGAAGTACTTGTTATAGAAAGCGATGAATACACAAGGACATTAGTTAGTACCCTTGCTGTCTGACTTGACCATCTCTTGCTATGACACTGAAGTTAAATTGGACCCAAATGACAGTGACCACAAAGATGGACTTACCCTTTCAATAGATGCATGTCACCTCATAATTTTGAACTGTTCTCAAAGACTTCCACCTATCCACTTTACTACTAACCATGAATCAGCACATTTTTACGTGGGTACATGAGGTCATTCCAGTTCAAAACCTTCTTCATAAATGGTTTTAGATATTAATTTGCTATGTACTTAATATAACCGATGTGAGTTATTTTTGAGTTCATGATCATGTTTGAATCATCGATCAGAATCTTTTATTGAAGATTAATTTCAACTCTTTTTTCACAAAATTATATAGTTTATTCTGAAAGCATAGATTAACAGATTTTATTTCTGATCTTGTCACCTGAGTATCCACCTGTGCTAAAACTCAGTATGACTAGGGCTCGGTTTTCTCCTAGTTGGTTCGCTGCTGCTTTAGTGTCTATTTTAGTTATGGCATCACCCTCCTCTCAGCCTAGAAAGTTCTTTTACCCCTTGCAGACCCTTGCACTGTACATGTAGACCTTGCCTAGTCTTGTCAGTTTCACCTCTAAAATCTCTCCTCCATTTGTCCATTTCCATCCCTGGTGCCTCATTCCTAGTTCAGGCCTTTATTATCTCTTTCTTGAAGGATGGTACTAGCCTCTCACCTTGTCTCCTCGCAAATAGTCTCTTTCTCTTCCATCCACTTTGGACCTTCTGAATAATTACACAGCTCCTGTTCAAGAACTTTGAGATAGTTCCTCTTTGCTTACAGGCTAAAGCTCTAGTTCCTTATTGGGCTTTCAAGGTCATAACAGATATAGCTCCAACTGCCTTTAGAATTTTTCTTTATCCCTACAATCTTTCATTTACACTGTACCATTAAACTATTGATTGTTCCCTGTGTCGTCCTGAGATTTCCTGCCTCAGTGGCCTTTATTACCCCATCTCTTCATATTCAAATACTACCTGTCTTTGAGGACTTGCACAAATGTTAAAACTTATCCTCATAACCATTCCTACTTGGAAATAATCTCTCCTTCGCACTGGTTGCTGTTGTCCTTCTTTCCTTCTCTTATGACACTTATCTGTTAGTATTATAGCCTATTATGTAGCTGCCTTAGAACATCTTCTAGACTTTTTGAGAGAGGAGGGTCTACGATTCATTTTGGCACACTAGTAGTACCTGAGTACACAACAGGTACTGAATAAACATTTCCTCAGTGAGTGAATATGAGTAAGAATACTGATTATTATGGGGTGCTCTTGGATCACATAACATATTTACACATTTCAGCACACTGTCTGCAATAAACATTTATTATTACCTCGTATGTTTAAAGCATGAGGGATGGGGACAGCACAGATATGACTGCATGGAAGACCTTCTCCTCGGGGCTTTACTCTGAGGGAAGAAATATGCCATGGACACAAGCAATCACACTATAAGCCAGATGAGAAAGAATGTGATCGTGACCATGTGACAGGAACAGACTAAATGCTACTCAAGGTTAGAAGAGGTTATGAGGGGCAAGGGGAGAAGGGGAAGCTTCACAGAGCTGCCACTTGAGCTAGACACTGAGGGATAAGTAGAATTGAAATAGAGGTTTGAGGAAGTGAAGCTTGACTTTGGCATCTTAGACCACGCGGCTATACTGACATCCTAAGTAGAGGTTTGAGAGAGGAGGGTAACCTAAGGGAGTGTTGGATGTAAAAACTTCTGAGGTGAGAAACCTCTTGAATTATCCCAGAAAGAGTATGAAGTTCTGTCTGATTCCACTATGGATAAGCTAGTGGTAGTATGTGGTTAAGACTAGAAAGATATCGGGGTGCCTGGGTGGCTCAGTCGTTAAGCGTCTGCCTTCGGCTCAGGTCATGATCCCGGGGTCCTGGGATCGAGCCCCGCATCGGGCTCCCTGCTCAGCGGGAAGCCTGCTTCTCCCTCTCCCGCTCCTCCTGCTTGTGTTCCCTCTCTCGCTGTGTCTCTCTCTGTCAAATAAATAAATAAAAATTAAAAAAAAAAAAGACTAGAAAGATATCGGTTAGAGCCTGATCAAGGAAGCCCAAGATATCAGGCTAGGGAGTTTGTTTGTTCTTTTTTTTTTTTTTTAAGATTTATTTATTTATTTATTTGACAGAGAGAGAGAGAGAGAGCACACAAGCAGGGGGAGAGGGAGAAGCAGACTCCCCACCGAGCAGGGAGCCTGATGCGGGACTCGATCCGAGGACCCTGGGGTCATGACCTGAACCGAAGGCAGACCCTTAACCGACTGAGCCAACCCAGGCAGGTCAGGAGTTTGTCTGTTCTTAAGTACTAAAAGTTTACAAGCAACAGGGCTGCCTGGCTGGCTCAGTGGGTAGTGCAGTCCACTCTTGATCTCAGGGTTGTGAGTTCAAGCCTTGCATGTAGTGTAGAGATTACTTAAAAAAAAAAAAATTGGGAGCAACAGAATGAACATTTTTTCCCGGAATGAGAATTTTTCTCCCACTAAAGAAGCCACTATTGATTATTATTACCTCATCCATAGCATGAACACGGTTTTGAAAAAAATATATTCTGAATGTGGTTCTGACCTTATATAGCACATTCATAATTTACTCACATTCACTGAATGCCTCTACTCTTCAAGTAAGTAACTAATAATATTTGAAACTTTGAACCAGTAGGAATCTACCCTGGGACAGCCTGCTCAGTTCTTACCGCTGATCATGAATCCTGATAGCTGGACCATATTGTCATGGTTCTGCCAAAGTATTTCAGGAGTAGAAGATTTAAACTGTATGTTTACTTTAGATGTATTCTGTAGTCAGTATAGAAATATAAAGTATATCAAATATGAATGTGGTGTTAAAAATATGATGGGGACATTTGAAAAATTATTTTTTTTGTGTGAGCTTAATAGAGTTGCGATTTTAGTCAGGAGTGGTTTTCTTTTAATGCTTCATTTCCTATTGCTATGAGAAATTTGGCTTTATACTACTTGTTGGTCACAGTTGTTTCAGAGTATGTACCATTTCTAAATTTTCATTTGACGTGAGAAACCTGCAAGATCCATATAATTAAAGGCATTAGAGTAAATGTAAATTTGCAATGTAATAGTCTAACCCCCCAAATTTAAAAAGAAAATCAAAATTCAGTGTTTTGGACTCTACAAACAGAGGCATTATATCATCAAAGAAGTTGGGGTTTTTCATTGTGATTGATTACATATCTGGGGTAAGTATTTAGTTATGTCATTTGATTCCAAGAATTTAAAACAGAAATAGAGAATTTAAATAAAGTCACTAAAAAGATTACTTATATTAAGGAATTGCTTTAAAAGGAAAGGAGAAGAGGAGCTAAATATATTCATCTTGGCTGAGAGACAGCGAAGTAGAGACATGAGTCTATAAATATTTGGAACTTGTAAACACACAGGAAAAAAGATGTATTTTAATTTTACAGCAGGATAGAGCTAAGAGTAAGAAGATGAAATATAGGATGACTCACTTTTATGAGATCACTATTCTGGTAGGCTGGAAGGTTACCAAGATATAGTTTATCCCTTTTTCAAAATTATGAGCTTCGGGGGAGCAAGGACCATATCTTACTAATTTTTGTATTCCTAGCGTTGGTATACTGTTTGTGTTTTAAGTTACTTAAATTGAATTTCAGCAAAGCATCTGGCAATTGCCTATTGTTCTTTAGCAAAGGTAGAGAAATACTGGCTAAATGATAGTGTTGTTAAGATTTATGGCTCCTTAGTTACTCAGTATTGCTACTGGATCAATGGCATCAACTGAACAATAAGTTAAACTATCTCTGTCACTTTCATATTTCAGTACCTAACACATGACAAATGCTAGGTCTTTATCAAATGAAAGATCTGAGTAAACGCTCCAGGGCCCTGACCTGCCCTGTCTTTTAAAAAATATTTGTGGGAGTCCCATCCTAAAACTCTAACTTTGGGTTTGAATGGTAATTATTATTCACAATAGTGGGTGAACTTGTACTCTTTTGAAGTCTATGGGCACAAATAACTATATCGTCTGCAAACATGGTACATGGAAATTTTGTGAGAGCTGGTTGAGGGAGAAAATAATTTTGTATCCAGTAATCTTTTGAGTTTTGTTATTAGTTAACATCTACTAAACATTTTAAGATTGTCAAAAAGTCACTTCTGTCACAGACCTAAAGACTTACTTATTCTATTAGAGGTTAATAGTAATAATAATAATAATAAACTTGCCAATACTTAGAGTCAGATATATTTCAGTTGATTAAAGAAAATGGTGTAATAGATATTCTAGCTACAGAGAAATGTGTAATATATGACTCTGGATACTTTGTCATACTAACTGATAGAGAGCTATATAGTTTTGGTTTGTTATTTTTTTCCTTAGGACACCAGCTTGTTCAGGCAGAATACTTACTTGATTTTCAACAGCATTCTAGGTTGTTTACGACCTGTTGGCTGTGTACGTTTTAAGTCTGTATTAGTTACCTACTGCTGTATGACAAATTGCCTCCAAACTTAGTGGCTTTAAAGATGTTTATACATTTATCATCTCACAGGTTCTGTGGGTCAGGAATCTTGTGGTTTATCTGGATCCTCTGTTTCAGAGTCTCCTTGAAAGATTGCAGTCATCTCCAGTCTTGACTAGGAAGCATCTTGTTCACGTGGTTGTCGGCAGGATTCATTTCCTCAGGAGCTGATAGGTGGAGGCTTCCCTTGGTTCTTTGCCACGTGGGCTTCTGCACAGAGCGTCTTACAACATGGCAGTTTTCTCCACCAGAGTGAGCCAACAAGAAGGCGAGAGAGTGCGTGTTAGCAAGATGGAAGTCAGAGTGTTCTGTTAGTGAATCATGGAAGTGACATCCCATTACCATTGCTGTCTCCTGTTCCCTAGAAGTTGTTTGTGCAGCCCACACTCAGGGGGAGTGATTACACAAGGGTGTATTTGCTAGGGGTGGGGATAGTGGAAACCACGTCCAAAGCTGCCTACCACAAACTCTAAGAGGCTTTCATATGATATTTGGATCCTGTTATTGTTCTGTTATTTAGTGGAAACATAAGAAAGTGCAAGTAGTCCCTTCTTTCATACATCATTTTTTTCCATGTTGAAAAGTTGCTTGGGTGGCAAGAGTTTGGGGATAGTTCTGGTTCTAAAGAGCTAAAAAATATTATAATGTACCAGTTATCCCTTCCCTTTTGCAAACATTCTTCAGTGATTTATTTCCAGAATTCAGTATATGTTCCTTACATTTCCCCTCCTCTCCTGTCCCCTCCATTCCTTCCCCATTATTGAACCACAGGTTTAATCTGTTTAAATGTAGAGGATATGTTCAATTGAGATCCAGAATTTTTCTTCACTTTGAACATACCTAGAGATCCCACCTTTGTTACACTGTCTGAGGCCTATGCTTATCACTACTACTTTCTTATTTCTATTTTTCACACATTTGTGTCAAACGAAGGCAGAAATGCAAAGAAAAATTTAAGTTTCCCACTACCAAAAATTGGTAGTGCTGCTCAGTTGTAACAGGTAGCTGACAAGTGGTGAAAGGACGCCATGTGGAAGCATGAAATATTATCGTCCTTTAACTAAGAGAGAGCATTTGAAGGTGCTTTAGGAACATCGCTGTATAAAAGACCAATATATGAAAGTCAGAGATGGCCTCTGTCTCCACTCAGTTGGAGAAGAAGTACTGTACTGTTAATCTTTGTGAAAGTTTGATTAAAATAAGTGCTTGGTGGTTAGAGAATCTTCTAGAAATCTCTGTGTGCGGCACAGCTTCTCTTCATACCTTGTCTGACAAGGAGATACATCAAGTCTTTAATTTTGTCTATGCTAAACAGGGCCTGACAAGGTGAATGTGTTATACCACAATGAACCCCTTAAAATCTGACTGCAGCCATCATGCTGGCATTTTGAAGAACTTTAGTAATATTTTAGAGTTTAGCCTTGCTTAGTTCTTATGAAATGGGAGCTTTGAGATCTTAGACTTAAAAAAAAATTATTTCTAAAATAGCTAATTGTTTTTTTTCTTTTTAAATTTTTTTATTAACATATAATGTATTATTTGTTTTAGAGGTAAAGGTCTGTGATTCATCAGCCTTACACAATTCACAGCGCTCACCATAGCACATACCCTCCCCAGTGTCCATCACCCAGCCACCCCATCCCTCCCACCCCTCACCACTCCAGCAACCCTCAGTTTGTTTCCTGAGATTAAGAATTCCTCATATCAGTGAGATCATATGATACTTGTCTTTCTCTGATTGACTTATTTTGCTTAGCATAATACCCTCTGGTTCCATCCACGTTGTTGCAAATGGCAAGATTGCATTTTTTGATGGCTGCATAATATTCCATCGTATATATATACCACATAAGATAGCTGATCTTGATCTGTAAACCCCAGCTTACTCATTTATGAAATGGGAATAAGGATAGGTACTTTGTACAGTTGTTGGTCTCCCAGTCTTAGCTCCAGAGTTCCTGAATTCCTCCTAATTTCCCTTCTGTAGAAGCTTCTGGATCCCGTCAGCAGTCCAAAGATGCCCTTTCTTTTAACTGCCTTCTTCCCCAGAATTCCTTTAGCCTGAAACTCTAGCCCCTTCTGCTTTACAAAGTAGAGCCCTATTAGGAATATGTGAACATGCTTCTTGGTGTTTTTGTTTTTTTTTTTAAGTAGACTGTGTTTCATCCTGTTTATATTTAAACATTGCTAATATTTTTTGCCAAGTCTTCATATTTAAAAATATGAGTTAAAAAAAGTTGTTTAAGTGAAATCAAAATGAATAAGTGCCTCAAATAACTTACTTTTCATTCTAATAATCATGCTAATTGAATGACTTTCTATTATTTTTTATTTGATTTATTAAGTTAATAGTCTACTTAAAGAATTATGGCAGAAAGTAGTATTTATTTTAATATGACTTAATCATCATAATTTCTTTTAGAATGCAGAGCTAGCAACGAAAAAGGAAAATGTGGCTTGGTTATTTTCTAACTTGCAATTTTAGGTGACTTTGGATGATTGCAGATCTTGTCATGCTGATGAATCACACTGGGGTTCCTGCTGGTGACTTTTGGTCCCTTACTAGTTCCTTAGGGCTGGGTCCTCGAGAGTCTGTGGCTCAGCAGTTCATGTCTGCAGCCTAAAGGCCTTTGATGGTAGTGATGTTACCCCTGTGCAGGGACTCTTACTCTGCTTGTACATAGCGCCTTGTGGAGATGAGGCGAGATAATGTTTCTTAAGATGCTCTGGACACTGTGACACATACCTTAAAATGTGAGAAGGTATTACTGAGGTGTTTTCTAGATATGGGCTGTGATTTTTTTTTTTTTTTTGAGAGAGAGAGTGTGTGAGTGGGATGGGGGCAGAGGGAGAGAGAGAGAGAGAGAATCTTAAGCAGGTTCCACACCTAGCATGGAGCCAGATGTGGGGCTCAATCTTACGACCCTGAGATCATGACCTGAGCTGAAATCAAGAGTTGGACGCCTGACTGAGCCACCCAAGCACCCCTGGGCTGTGATTTTTTTTTTTTTTTTTTTTGGGCATGACAGGTTTTCATCATGCACACCCATAACCCAGTCACAGGAGCTTTCTACAGAGTCCTACCCATCTGTGGGTGTCAGCTGGAGTGTAATGCTGTACCATCTGTTCCATAGACAGGTGATACACACTAAGAATCACACTTCCAGAGGACCCACTTCAAAGGGGATGAGACCTCTTAAGGTTCAGCTCAGGGATAGGGCTCTTGTGATGATCCCTGACTTAAGTGGAAGGTTTTAGTAGCCTTTACTGACAAACACGTGTATCTAGAAGGTGGTTTGCCAAACTAACTCCAAAGTCACTGAGAGGTGATAGTCAAGATATATTCCACAGTGGTAGGAATGGCAGGGACTGGTTAAGAATCAAGGGCTACAGACAGGAGTCCCAGCACTTTGAGGCCTGTGTTTAAAACTGAAGAATCATTTCAGGCATACTATTTTATTAAATTAGTATTATTGAGGTAGAATTCACATACAATAACATGTATCCATTTTAGTTAGAAATTGATCAGTTTGGACAAATGTATATACGAGGGTAATCACTACCACAGGCATCCTTTGTGACTAGCACTCTAGGGTGATTCAGGATCCCTCATTGAGAATGACAGTGTCTTAATCAAGAGGGGATCTGACATGCATGGACTGATTATTTATTTCATTGGGAGACTGCATATGATGATTATTTTGGGTGATCGTATTCTCAACTAAGCACTCATCTGAGTAGAAGCCTTCTAGAGGTAAGGGCCATAAATCAATTAAGTGTTGTGCATTTTCCAGGTGTGCTTTTGTTCTTAGAACCCTGGCCTGTGGTGCCTTTCTGAGAGACTTGAGTTCTAATCCTGCCTGGGCCTGCCACTGTTGGGGGGACAGTGAACTTGGGTAGGGTTGTAGGTCTTTCACCTTCGTGTCTTCATGAGTCAAAAGAGAGGGCTCAGTTTCATAATTTCTACCTCTGACCTTCTTTTTTTTTTTTTTTCCCCAAACCAAAGGTCTCCCATATTTATTGCTGAACCAACAGAGAACAATCATCCCCCCGCCCCCATAAAACATGTCTATTGTTCAGGTAGGCGTAATGTTTACGGAGTGATAGGGTACGAGCACGTGACCTGCATGCAGCGTAAACACGTGTGCTGTCTCATGCGCAATCCCTTAGAGACCCAGCTTGGCTCTTCTCTCAAGTCTCCTCTTGGAGCTGCACCTGATTTTATCACCAGTTTTCATCCAAATGCACTGGGGGAATGGGAGGATTCTGCTTTTGCTTCTCGGCCAGGAATCGCTTGATGCTGAAAGTCTTGTGAGAAGACATGGCCAGGAACAGTCAACGGCACACACCACCGTGGGGGAGAAAAGGAGAGAGGAGCTCTGCCTCTTACATTCTTAATTTCTCATGATAATAAGACTGAATTACTTGATTTAAATATGAATGTCATAAATGTAAATAGAAAACTACTTCCTACCAGCATGGGTACTCTGAGGACAGATTGTACTCGTTAATGAGTAAGATAGAATCTGAATGTCTTTGTAGCATTAGTCCTGGCTTTGCCATCAATGTAGGATTTATCTTGATTACACTCTTAGTGACCTTGCAGTTAGTTAGGTAAGTAGTCTTCTAGATACCTGTGTTTGTCTTGCATTAAGCTTTTTATAATGGCTGCTTTTTATTGGTTCTTGTTAGAGAAAAGAAAACCTTATCTCTGCTGTCCAGGCCTGTAACCACTCCTAAAAGGCAAAAACAAAGAAGTGCATTGTTAACTGTTGCGCAGTCCTGGGTTGGCAGGCATTGTTTACTATGAACACCAAGGTTTGATTAACAGAGGTTATTCAGATTAACCTATTATAGATACCTCCAGACCGTTTTAAGGTAAAATGAAATGAATCACAGCATTTAATACTGTAGACGGCTCCTGAGTTACAAATAGTCTGTATCTAGTTGTAGATAAATAATTTTGACCTGAGAAGGCACTTTTGCTTAGAAACAGCAACTTAAACAGTGGTTAGGTTCTCTGAACACAAAGGCCCATTTCACCCAAAATATAAGTAAAGTGTGACACTTATAGAACTATGGAACCTGATTGTCATTTTATTTTTTTTTAAGATTGTATTTATTTGACGGAGAGAGAGCTTGAACACAAGCAGGGGGAGTGGCAGGCAGAAGGAGAGGGAGAAGCAGGCTCCCCGCTGAGCAGGGAGCCCAACGCGTGGCTCGATCCCAGGACCCTGGGATCATGACCTGAGCCAAAGGCAAATGCTTAATGGACTAAACCACCCAGTTGACCCCCTAATTGTCATTTTAACTAAATTATTCATTTATAACTGGATCTCTGTGGAGGAAGTGCTGAAAGAAGGACTCAGAATATTTGCTTTATAAACAGATTTTGACCTCCTACTATGTACCAGGAGCTATGCTGAGCACCAGGACTACACAGAAAAATAAAATACAACCCCTTCCCTCAATGAATGCATGCTGGGGAAGATACACAAATGGATCGTCATATAACAACAAGTTTAAAAAAGACATTATGGGGGCGCCTGTGTGGCTCAGTTGGTTAAGCGTCTGCCTTCGGCTCAGGTCGTGATCCCAGGGTCCTGGGATCGAGCCCCGCGTCCTGCTTCTTCCTCTCCCTCTAACCCTCCCCCCCCCCACTTGTGCTCTCTCTCTCTCTTTCTCTCTCAAATAAATAAAATCTTAAAAAAAAAAAAAAGACATTATGAGGTATAGTCAGGGATCCGCTATGCATAAAGTACTGAGCATAGGAGGACGTCCGACCAGTTGGGATGGGGGCTGTCTGAGAGGACTCACACTGAGCTGAATCTAAAGGAGGACTAGAAATTTATAAGATGAAAGGGGGAAGAGGCGGGGCAGCATTCCAAGCAGAGGAGACAGCAGGAGTAAGAGCATGGGGTAAGAAACTGCAAGCATGTTGGCATCATTGGAATGAAGCAAAAAGTAGTGAATGACGAAGCAGAAGAGAAAAGGAAGGACCCAACCATCGTGATTCTTCACCATCATGTTCAGAAGCGTGGACTTTTCCTGTGGCCAGTTGGAGCTGAGCTGGTCAGGTTTTTGCTTAAGAAGACCACTCAGACACTCCACAGGGATATGGAGAATTGGTTTGAGGGTGCAGGGATAGCAGCTTTATCAGGCTGTTGTAATCAGGTGGTGGAGAAGTGATGAAAACCTGGCAGAGGTAATCAAGATAGACAGGAGGGGAAATAGCAGCTAAATATTTAGGAAGTAAGATAATCAGATCTGAGGATTTGATTTGAAGGATAAAGGACAGGGTGTTCAGACTTCTGCTTTTGTTGATTGAGAAGGGAATACCAGAAAAAGAGGCAGTAAGAATTCAGTTTGAACAAGTGGAGATGATTGTGGAGACAGCCAACATACCGTTGACCTAACTCTAAGCATATAGAAGTTTAGAGACCTATGGTTATAGATTTGAGCATCAGTAGCATATGGGTGGTTGCTGAAACTCCAGAATAAACTAAAATCATGATTTTTTTAAAAAAAACCTCTACAGGTTTTCTCCACTATCCGAAAGTAGAGTGTTCCTGTGAAATCTTTTATAGGCTGAAATGGAGTAAAGAAGTGGTAACCATTACTTTATACGGAAAAGTTTTTGAGCTTTCCTAGACCCCCAAAATAACCTCTGTCAGGCTTTTCTGATGCCTTAGGACACATCTTGCTAACAGATGCACACAGTCAATCCAGAGAAAGCCCAGATGATGCTCATAGTCGAGGGCTATGGCAGGTCGATGCTGAGAGTGTTCCGGGGGAAGGAGCTTGGTGGAGCCAGTCTCCCTGCTCGGGACCCGTTGCCTCGGTAAGGGCTGCTGTGCAGCAAAAGCTGAACGCGATTTTCGCTTCTCACCTTTTTTTGTAAAAGCAAAATCTTCTTCGTATTTCTTTCAATTAGAAAAAGCAGGTATTAATGCAGGTCTTTGGTAAAAGTAAAGGGATGTAACAACTTTTAGAAAGCAGGGGAGACCCATATTCAGAAGTGAGCTTGGCATATTTTGGGGTAAGCACTGACTCTAGTTTCTGGCAACTTCTTTTATTTTTTTTTCCTTAAAGATTTTATTTTTAAGTAATCTCCACACCCAGTATGGGGCTCGAACCCACAACCCCACGATCAAGAGTCACACGCTCCATCGACTGAACCAGCCAGGCGCCCTGCAACTTCTTTTTAAAAAGTTGAAAACTTGCCTACCAAAGGA
Source organism: Halichoerus grypus (assembly GCF_964656455.1). Taxonomy (NCBI): domain Eukaryota; kingdom Metazoa; phylum Chordata; class Mammalia; order Carnivora; family Phocidae; genus Halichoerus; species Halichoerus grypus. The sequence continues at coordinate 50,094,344 of NC_135720.1, forward strand.
CCGTGTTTACTAACCATTGACAATTTTTATTCATTCTTCCAATAAATATTTATTAAATACTGTGTCCCTGGATTTCAGCTGATACAGAAAGTGGTGATAGAAGTATCTTCCTTGCCCTTTGGGAGGTTCCAATCACGATGACCAGATTCTCCATATTTTTAAATCCTTTACTATCAAGGAGGTTATTTTTTTTTTTTCAAAGATTTTATTTATTTATTTGACACAGAGAGAGAGAGAGAGAGCACAAGTAGGCAGAGAGGCAGGCAGAGGGAGAGGGAGAAGCAGGCTCTCCACTGAGCAGGGAGCCCGATGTGGGGCTCGATCCTAGGACTCCGGGATCACGACCTGAGCCGAAGGCAGCCAGCCGCTCAACTGACTGAGCCACCCAGGCGCCCCCTCAAGGAGGTTATTTTAAGGCATAAACAGTTATGATAAACTGATGGTCTTAGCAAATGACTCTTGTGTTTGCTAAGGAAAAAAAGCACATATATCTCACTCATAGTTCTTTGCGCAGTTTGTTACAACACAAATCTTTTTTGTTTAAGGTCAACAGTGGAGAACAGTATAAAGAAAGGAACATAAACGGAGGGTTTTCTCCTGAGAATGTACTTCCGTATCAAATGTGAGGAGAGTTGTGCCACTACCATATTTAAGTAAAGGAATAGTTGTAGCTATCAGTATTAGACCAGCACTATTCATTGTTCAGAAATGAGTCCGATGGATATTCTGATTGGTTTTGTCCGTATTATTCAGGATTGTAGACAATTGTGTTTGTGTTTTCCTGTCTTCTTTATTGGTCTTGATAAGAGTCATCTTGTGGCTTCATATTTTTGTTCCAAATGTCCTGGGGTGGGGAGTGCAAAACGAAATGTAGTAAAGGATAATTGTATATCTTCAGGGTGTTCTTTTATGAGGTGCCAATTAACTAAAATAAATTTAACCCTGTGGGGGGAGAAATTGATTCTATAGAAGGAAAAAGCAAATCTGAAGTACACGCAAAGCATCATGAATGTAACTTCAAGAATTAGCTAAATTTGGGGCTCCTGGGTGGTTCAGTCGTTAAGCGTCTGCCTTCGGCTAAGGTCATGATCCCGGGGTCCTGGGATCGAGCCCCGCATTGGGCTCCCTGCTCAGCGGGAAGCCTGCTTCTCCCTCTCCCACTCCCCCTGCTTGTGTTCCCTCTCTCGCTGTGTCTCTCTCTGTCAAATAAATAAGTAAAATCTTAAAAAAAAAAAAAAAAAGAATTAGCTAAATTTTGCTAAGATGCAGATATTTCAAGAATAGTTTCTAAGTAATCATATTGTTTATCACATGATTTCCCTGACTTTTGCCTTTCAAATGCAATTTAACCAAAATGAACCCTGCAGCCTTGGTTTGTCTGTCCGATTTTATTGCTGATAACTTAAATGCGAGGCATCCAGCGCCTGCCATCTCTGCTGTTTCTATGGTAACAGAAGTGTGCAAACCCAGCAGTATCACTTTCTTTCACAGCTGGCATTTTGTGTTCGCAGTAAGAGGAGTTTTAGTAAAGCATAGTCCGTGCTAATTGGGATGTAAGTAGGTCAGAACAATTTTGGTGCCCTCTCTTCATTCTTTCAGGTGTGGGTGTGTGTGCACGAGCTGCAGTTGCCTTAATTTTTTTTTTTTTTAAAGCATATACATCCACTTGAAGTAATCACTGTTAAAGTTAGTTTTTTGAAAACTAAGCATAATATCTGTAAATATGTCTCGGTTTGGAATCTTGAGTATCAGGTGGAGTTCTGAGACTTGCCCCAGACCTATAGGCCCTTGAATATTTCCGTTTAAGGTAAAGGAAATGATTGATATGAAGATGCTTTGAAAATGTAAACGCATTTTAATGGTGCTTAGAACATTTGTTTTGTTGTTATCATTGTTATTTTGAAATATCACATATCTTGTGACCTGGACGTTTATTTACTTGTTCTGGGCAGGGGGACATGTAATCCCAGTTAAGGGGTGCGTATTTAAAAATGACTTCCTGTGCAATTCTAGATCTTAACTTGACTACAGGAGCCCTTCTCTGTGGATACTGCCCAAGCCCTGGGTTCCTTTCTTAGGTTGTACAAAAGAGCTTATAGCCACTGCTCCCCAAACCACGTCACTGCCTCTGCCCTCAACTCAGGCTCTACAGGGGGACCCCACACTTAGAGCTTCCATAGGCTTCAAGTATCTTAGATAAAAGGTATTCCTTACAAACTTCAGTACCTGCTAGAATCCTCTTTTCTCTCTCTCTCTCTCTCTCTAACCTCATTCCGTTGTGGTGTTCATATTCTGTTTCTAGAGAGCATGACTGTAGGAACTTCTGAGAGTTAGCTAACAGTGATCTGAGACCAGCTTCCTGCTTTTCTCCCATTCAAAGGCTCGTAATCTATTTTCATTTCTTATGTGAAGCAACTTTGCTCCCGTATCACATACTTTGTGTTTTTATCTTACAGATTTATTTTGAAAGGGTTTAAGCTCAAAATTTAGGAATTACAAATAATGTAGCAAAGAGTATGTAAGGTGGTTTATTTGATAATTTGATAATTTTTAAGAATTGCTTTTTAAATTTTATTAATTTAAGTAACCTTTATACCCAACATGGGGCTCAAACTCATGACCCCAAGATCAAGAGTTGCATGCCCATCTGACTGAGCCAGGCAGGCGCCTCAAGAATTGTTATATCCCAGAGAGTCTGTTCTCACTAAGGCCTTCAATAGTATACTCTAATTCTGCCTTTACCTTCTTTCTACTTAATTGGGTCTCATTTACTGTGTCTGGCTTCTGTAAATGGACAGAAGTTGCCTCTTCCCATCTTTCATTCTATTGCACCTAAAGACCACCTCATCCTTTTTAAGCTCTCTTAGCTTCTAGAACCCTATGCTATCTGTTTTCTTACCGTGCCTCCTCCTTCATAGGGTTTTTCATTAGGCTCGTTTTCCTCTAAACACCTTTTATTTCTCTCAGCATTGTTTATTTTTTATTAAAAAATACTATTTCTCTAATGAGAAACCATACCAAAAAATACAAAGTCAAATATTATAGAAATATATAATGTTGTACAAAATGATAGTCTCTCCATATCCTTCTATCAGAGATTTGGCAAAATGACAAAATCCATATTGTACAACCTATAAAAATTATGGGTAAGACAGAAAGGTAATATATAATAAAATGATGCTAATTCTAGTCATGTAAAACCTAGTCTTTCCAAGTTCCTACGTCATTCTGTATGATTGAAGGCCCCCCGCCAGCTTCACTTGACCTCTCCACTACTTCTCCTGTACCACCTCTCTTCCTGTCTCATTGACTCCAGCCACATTGACCTCTTCGCTCCTTGTCCAGTTAACCAGCCTGCTAGCTCACCACGGCTTCTCCTCATTGCTCTACCATGGCTTTGCTCTTCTGCAAATCTTTCGGGAGCCCTCACCCTACTCCCAGAGCGCAGGCCAGACCGTGCTCAAGAACTTACCCAATTCTGGTCCTCAAATGACTTGTGCCCAAAGCAGAACCATCGGGAACAGCAAGCAAGCCCTCTGTTGACTCTCCTTCTGTGGTGTCAACAGCGCCTTATTCTGTGCTTCCAGATGCCCACTGTTCTCCCTAGCAAGTTCCAGCTCACCAGGCGAGCTCCTGTCTCAAACATTTCAGCTTCCCCTTCCCTTTGCCTAGACTGCTCTTCCCTTCGATTCCAGCAGCTTAGTACTTTACTTTCTTCAGGTCTTATCCCAAAAGTTACCTTCTCAAAAGGAGGCATTCTCTGAGCAATTTAAAATAGTGCTTATTACTGTTGAAAATGACACCCTCCCAGCAATGCATATCCCCATGCCTCACTTTGTTGTTGTTGTTTTTTTAAGATTTTATTTATTTGACAGAGAGACAGCGAGAGAGGGAACACAAGCAGGGGAAGTGGCAGGCAGAGGGAGAAGCAGGCTTCCCAATGAGCAGGGAGCCCGATGCGGGGCTCGATCCCAGGACCCTGGGATCATGACCTGAGCCGAAGGCAGATGCTTAACCGACTGAACCACCCAGGTGCCCCCCCCCCCCCACCGCTTTGTTTTTTGTCTTTATTATCATTGTCTTAATATATGATATATACAAAAGAGTATTTGGAACATTATGTACTGTACGAAGCATAACAGTCCAGAGCCTGTCACTTATCCCAGTAACCGGAACATTACCGATAGCTTGCTTCTATTTATGCTTCCCCCCTCCATCCCATCATCCTGCCTCCTCAAGAAGTAACAAATATTCCTAAGTTTTGAATCCATTATTCACTCCTTTTTAAAAATAGGTTTATCACATTTGTTTGTGTGCCTAAACAGTATATTCTTTAGCTTTGCTTGGTTTTAAGGTTTATGAAAATAGTATTCTGCTGTATATAGTCTTCTAAACTTGCTTTTTTTACTCAACATAATGCTTCTAAGATTCAAATTTTTTTTTTACCTTTATTAGTAACTCCAAAATTTTCACTGCTATTTTAAAATTCATTGTGTGATTCTACCAAAATTAATTTCTCCATTTTTCTATTAGCTAGGAATTTGGGTTGTGTCCACAGATTTTTTTTTGTATTACAACCTATGCTACTATGAACATTCTCTGGTGTGTCTAAAAATGGAATTACTGAGTCAAAGGGTATGTAATTGTTCAGGTTTACAAGATGATGCCAAATTGTTTTCCAAAGAAGTTGTACCAAGTTATTCTCTTACCAACAATGTATTGGAATTACCCCCTGACCCGCTTCCTACTCAACAGTTCTTAACTTTTAACCAATATACTAGGTGTAAAATGGTATCTCACTGTGATTTTAATTGCATTTCCCCCATTACTGATGAGGTTGAGCATCTACATATGCTTGGTGGTTAAATGTTTCTTTTGTTAAATGCCTGTTTGGACATTTTACCCATTTTTCTCTTAGGTTGTTTTTATATTGATTTGTGGGAGTTCTTTATTCTGGATACAAAATCTTCGTTACTGATGTATATTGCAAATACTTCTGCTGGTTTGTGCTTTGTCTTTTTATTTTCTTTATTTTTGATGATTGAAAGTTATTTTTAATAATAGCCAGATTTATCAGTCTTTTCTTTTCTGATTTTTTTTTTAATCTTGTTTAAGAAATTCTTTCCTACCTGAGGGTCAGAAATATATTCTCTACATTCTCCCTCCCCCCCACCCCAGTTTTAAAGTTTTGCATGTTTAAATCCTTAATCTGCCTGAAATTGTGTGTATGGTATGAGGCGATTATTTTTAATAATAGCCAGATTTATCAGTCTTTTCTTTTCTGATTTTTTTTTAATCTTGTTTAAGAAATTCTTTCCTACCTGAGAGTCAGAAATATATTCTCTACATTATCCCTCCCCCCGCCAGTTTTAAAGTTTTGCATGTTTAAATCCTTAATCTGCCTGAAATTGTGTGTATGGTATGAGGCGAGCATTCATTTTATTTTATTTTTTTTCTCATTTGGATGACCTGTTGTGCCAACACCATTTAGTGAATGGTTCCTCTTTTCTCCACTGACCTGAAGTTCCTCTTCTCCCAGTATCATGGGTCTATCTGGGCTCTCCATTCTATCCCATTGATCCATTTGTCTCTCTGTAACAGTATCACACTGTCTTAATTACTGTGGCTTTAAAATAAATTGTGATGTCCTGTTTTGAGCCAGATGCCTCTCCTCATCCCCTACCCCTAGCACTTCATGAGTGTCTTGGCCATCTTTAGGGCTTTGCTCTTCCACATATATTTTATTTTATTTTATTTTATTTTCCACGTACATTTTAAAATCAGCTTTTCATGTTTACACGCACACACACGCACACAAAACTTTGATGGAAGTTTGATTGAAATTGCATTGAATTGGGGCGCCTGGGTGGCTCAGTTGGTTAAGTGACTGCCTTCGGCTCAGGTCATGATCCTGGAGTCCCGGGATCGAGTCCCGCATCGGGCTCCCTGCTCAGTGGGGAGTCTGCTTCTCCCTCTAACCCTACCCCGTCTCATGCTCTCTCTCTCTATCTCATTCTCTCTCTCAAATAAATAAATAAAATCTTTAAAAAAAAAAAAGAAATTGCATTGAATTTACAGATAAGTATGAGGAAAATTGATGTCTTTATATAGAGAGTCCTCTTATCTATCAACATGGCCCCTTAATTTATTTAGGACTTACTAATGTCATTTAAGATCAAGTTTCAAGATTCTCTGTATAAAAAACTTGTACATCCTTTAATGTATTTATTCTTAGGTGCCTTAATAGTTTTTTTTTATTGCTATGGAAATGCTGCCTTTGAAAAATTGTATTTCCTACCTTTTTTTTTTTGCTGTTATATAGAAATACAGTTGACTTTTTCATATTTTTCAGTTAGGCAAACATCCTACTAAACTCTCTTACTATTGCTAATAATTTGTCTGTAAATACTTTGAGTTTTTATGTAAATAATTACATCATCTGCAATGAACAATAATTTTGTTCCCGCCTTTCCAATCCATATCCCTTTAATTATTGTTTTATAGCACTAGACTTACAGTGCGATGTTGATTTTAGAAGTGGTAATGGTGGGTATCCCTGCATTAGTCCTGATTTTTTTTTTTTTAAGATTTTATTTATTTATTTGAGAGAGAGTCAGAGATAGTGACAGAGAGCACAAGTGGGGAGGAGAGGGAGAAGCAGGCTCCACTTAGGGAGCCCGATGTGGGGCTCGATTCTAGGACCCTGGGATCGTGACCTGAGCCAAAGGCGGACGCCTAACTGACTGAGCCACCCAGGCACCCCATTAGTCCCGATTTTAAAGGGAATGCTTCCCATGTTACTTCTTAGTTTTTAATACATACCCATTATCAGTTTAAGGAGGTACTTTTCTAGTCTAACTTGCTGAGAGATTTTATCATAGAATGGCTGTTAAGTTTTATCAACTGCTTTTTCAGCCTCTATCAACATAATTATATCATCTTTCTTTTTTAATATGTTAATATGGTGATGGACATATATAGGCTTTCTCATGTTAAGCCATCCTGGAATTCCTGTTAATGGCTTTTGACTTAATAATATTTTGTTTAATATTTTTGCATCTATACTCATGAGTATTTTTGTATCTATATTCATGAGGTTGGCCTGAAATTTTTCTTTCTCATACTTTGGGTTTGCTACCAAGATTATACTGGCCTTCTAGAATGTATTGGGAGCATTCCCTCTTTTTCTATTCTCTGCAAATGTTTGAATAAGATTGAACAGTCTGTTCATTGAAAATTTGGAGAACTTGCTTTTGTGATGATTTGAGGTCCAGTGTTTTCTTGGTAGGAAGATTTTTAACTTTCAATTTATTTAGCACATATTGGTTTCTTAAGCTTTTCTGATTCATTTTGAGTCAATTTGTTGGTTACATTTTCTTGACTTTGTCTATTTTGTATACATTTTTAAATTAATCAATATAAAGTTCTTTGTGGGGTTCTTTTATCCTTCTAACCTGTTTTTATGGTCATTCTTGTAATTTGTAATGTTTATTTGTACCTTCTCTTCTCTTGCAGTATTTGTCTAGAGGCTTCATAAATACCATCTCATTCATAGATTTCTGCCCTTACTGTTATCTTTTTACTTCTACTTTCTTTTGGTTTATTTTGGTACTTTTCATAACCTGCTTAATATTCCAAAAAGCAGTTTGTCTGTCTTTCCTTACTAGATTTGAAAGCTCTTTGAAGTCAAGAGCTTCATGTTTTATTTTTCTTTCTTTCCAGAAAGTCTGCAGTACAGTGTTTTATCTATAATGGATCATTGATAAATTGTTGTCAAACTTGAACCTTGCAGGTCTGGGTTTCGTCTAGTGCTATTTTCTCTTTTGGCTGTGATAAACTAATTTTGTCTCGTCTTCTTCAGTCATCATACTCCAGTGACAATGACTTTCAAATCCAAATCTTCCTATTTCCACTCCCCTGGCTAGTGGGACTTAGGCATCTCACATTATTCCCCTTTCCTAACCAGGACCTCTCATAACTTTTTTATAATACAGGCACCATCATTCTTCCAGTTACAGAAACTCAAAACCTTTTTGAAATGTTTATCACCCTTTGTCTTAGTCTTCTGACTTCAACTAGTCACAAAGTCCTGTTAATTTCTCCTTCAGAGTGTTACTCAGCTCCATACCTCCCCCTCTGTTTCAGTGGAGAAGACCTTGGACAGAACCTAGTTCTGAGACTGCCCCCTCTCCTATCATCTCACGGCCTGTCATATAAAGGTCAGATGACTTCACCTGGCATTTAAGACTATCCTGAGTCTAGGTGCACTTTACTACCCCCAACATGAGTCCTCTGGTTTCTGTCCAGAGTTCTGTCCAGGTTACTGTCTCCTAAGCCTACCTCGTTCATAGCCTTTTGCACCTCCTGTCGTTCTGTTGCCCTTCTACTCCACCACGCTAGTTCCTGTTCATTTTTCAGGATCTGGATAACGGACACCACCCTTGCCCTCACATCCAATGAATATTTCCCTCAACAATGGAAACTCTGGTTAATCACTTCCCCCTTTGAACTGGTTTTTTTTTTTTTTTTTAAGTCTTATTGTTTTCATCGAAACTTCAAAAAGAGCCAGCAAATTGAAAGGGATCTAAAAGTAATCTGGTTTAACCTCTAACCCAAGACCTCGCTCCTCTCTGTAACTCATAAATGGCATTAGCTTTTAAGATACAAAGCTCCTGTTTTTTCTTTCTATTTATATAATGAGCATCTGGAGGTTAGGAATTTGGTTCATCAGGCGCTTGTGTTTCCTCTTTATTGTTAATATGTTTTTTGTCCCTAGAAGATGCTAAAAATATATTCATTGATTGAATAAATGAATCGTAAATTTTCCCCTAGATACTTTACAGAGGAGACTGACTTGCCCAAAAGCCTGTTTCCACAGTTCCTCTGTTTCTAAATATCTACAAATGAGGATGACTTAAAAAACAGCAGATGCATTTGCAGCTTATTCTTTTCTTTATATAGCTCTGTATTAGCCCTGGTTTTTATTTTCCTACATTTTGAAATTCTATTTGGAATTTCTTTCTTTCTTTCCTTCCTTCTTTCCTTCTTTCCTTCCTTCTTTCTTTCTTTCTTTCTTTCTTTCTTTCTTTCTTTCTTTCTTTCCTTTTCTTTTTTCTTTTCTTTTCTTTTCTTTTCTTTCTTTTTTAAATTTATTTGACAGAGAGAGACACAGCAAGAGAGGGAACACAAGCAGGGGGAGAGGGAGAAGCAGGCTTCCCGCGGAGCAGGGAGCCTGATGCGGGGCTCGATCCCAGGACCCCGGGATCATGACCTGAGCCAAAGGCAGAGGCTTAACGACTGACCCACGCGCCCCCTATTTGGAATTTCTCACTTTTGCATGAACTATAGCTGAAAATGCATGTGGATTTTAATAGAGTCTGTTGAATGTTGATCATGTTTTCCTATAGTAGTTTAGAAATATTGAGCAAGGAATATTCCATTTGATTAATTTAAATGGAGGCAATGATGTTGTGGTTGGAAATTTTACATAAAAATTTTCAACCCCAAAAACTCTTTGTTGTGGGCAGCAAGTGGACAGTTTATAATATGTGCAGGTTTTTAAAAAATTATTATTACTTGTTACTTCTGTGGGGTAAACAAAAATGATAGCTTCAGTTTCTTTATAATTACTTGTATGATATAATTTTGAAAATAAGATGTTTTCAAAGCAAAGATGTTTATAGGAGTTTAGTGCTAACTTCAAGTATGTCAAATGCTTTTATATAGAAGGTACTTAATATTCTATTGTGGTTTTGATGCAAATACAGAAGTGATATTTTCATATTTTAAGAACTTCTTTCCATTTTAGAGCATGTCAAAAGAATAAACATAGTAATTTGAATGCTCTATTTTTATTTCTAGAAACCAGCAAATATCCTAGTAATGGGAGAAGGTCCTGAAAGGGGGAGAGTCAAAATAGGTAGGTAATTATTTCTAAAATAATTTATTAAGAAACTGAAGTGACTGCAAAAGTGGTATCCCCTTTTTAAGACTCTTACTTAAGTAGCTAATTTTCAAATGACTTCCTTATCATATTTTTAGGAAATATATTGGGGAGTGTAGATAGATAGTTTATAAAACTCCTTAGGTTTATTCCCCAAAGAAGGTTCTGTGATTCTAAGCTGAGGCAAGCAAGCCCAAAAACTTTATTCCCATACAGTACCCAAGCATGTGCTTATGCCGTGATTACTGTCCTACACGGTTACCCTAAACATAATCTGCTAAGTCTTGCTTTTATCTCAGCTTCACCAATGTTCTTTCCCTGAATGCCTGTCTCTCACCTGACCTGATGCACACATCTTCCCGGATACCTGTCCCCCGCCCCCTGCATGCCTGTGCCAGGTACCAACATATTTTTTCCAAATGAATGCATGTTTATAGACTCTCTTACTTGGTAGTCTTAGGTTAAGGCACCAGCAGGAATCCTATCTATATATTGAAATTTCCTTTGCAACCCTGAAGGTTGTTCTAAAAGAAATTGGCATCATCTATACCCGTGACATATTGGGGAAGAAAATGAGCTAAAGAAATGCTTTATTGTAATTTTTTGTAGTAGAAATTACTTTTGTTAAATGTTTGATGGTTTTTAGAAGGATGTTAAAAGAAATTTTGTTTCATCAACCTGCTTTCTTTGCTGTTAGAATATATCATACTAAGGGTGATGCAAAATTGTGCTAACTTGACCAGCTACCCATCTGTTCTGTCCTGCTACAACTGAGCCTGCCTCCTGCCTGGTTTTCTACTTCTTCAATTAGTTTGCTAGCCCCAGTTCCAGAAGAAGCTGTTTTAAACCAACTTCCCTTTCTTTAAACCTCTACGCTGAGTTTACTGAGATTCAGAGCCCTAAAAAAATATTGTTGATGGTCACTAAGAACCAGGTATTCCTTGCTTCCCCCTTACCACCCCCTTTCCAGCACTCCTCACTTGCTCCTGTTTTACGCTCACACATTTTCTTGTAGGCATTTGAGGCCCTACGTTTTGCTAGACATTGGTGACAGGGAAACGGTAGTGACGGGTAGCCCTCCCTGTGAGGGACAGTGACAGAGACAGTTCAGTGTCCCATGTGGTAAATGCCGTCACACATTTCCTCACTTACTTTACTCAAGCACCTGCCTGGTGGGATGCGAGCAAGGAGGGGAGCTGGCTTTAGAGAGGTTGCAGCTTACGCAGCCGCTCCGAGGGAGGACTTGAGTTCCCCGTCCGGAGTCTCTTTCCCTACAAGTGTTGCTGCCCAGCCATATCAAAGCCGTCTGCTGTACCCTCACCAACCACTTTCTGTCAGCACAGCGCTGCCTTTGAAAGGGTCTCCGACAAAGAGTGACTCTCCCCTCCTGAGTCCAGTCTGGTGCCCCGCCCACCCCCAGCTTCTAAATATCTTCCTGCTGGGAGGGGAAGATTGAAGGGGGGGAATCGGTCAGGAGACGAACCATGAGAGACTATGGACTCTGAGAAACAAACTGAGGGTTCTAGAGGGGAGGGGGGTGGGGGATGGGTTAGCCTGGTGATGGGTATTGAGGAGGGCACGTTCTGCATGGAGCACTGGGTGTTATACGCAAACAATGAATCATGGAACACTACATCAAAAACTAACGATGTAATGTATGGCGATTAACATAACAATAAAAATTAAAAAAACCAAAAACCAAAAAGCTCTCACACTGCTGTGTCTCCACTCTCCGCTTCCCGGGTTTCTCCTCTTCACCTTTCAACATTCATAACCCTTTTCCCAATTCTAGAATAAATCTTCTCATATCCATTGTGTTTTCTTTACCATGTGTTCATTTTTCCCCCCTTGTTCCTCTACTTCTAGAACACACAGTATTCACCCACGGGTTCCACCCACCCTCATTTGTTATAATCTGTCCTCTAATTCCATCCCTCTATGGAAACTGCTCTCCCAACAGTCAGTCACCTATGACCTCTGTCTCAGCAGAGCCAGTGGCCCGTAGTTAGTCACCGTTTTCCTTTATTGCCTTAGTCATTCCTTCCTCTGACCAGTCTGACTTCAGGGCTGTCTTTTCCCTTATATGGCATCACAGAATTCTATTTTTCTATTTACCACTTTTGCTCTTTCTTCTGCATTTTATTCATTATTGGCTTTTACTCCTATTAGCCTTTTGTTTCAAGATCTCCTAGGCACTGGCTTGGGGCATGGCCTCCCTCTACAGTTCTTTCTTTTTTTTTTTTTTTAAAGATTGTATTGATTTATTTGACAGAGAGACACAGCAAGAGAGGGAACACAAGCAGGGGGAGTGGGAGAGGGAGAAGCAGGCTTCCCGCAGAGCAGGGAGCCCAATGCGGGGCTCGATCCCAGGACCCTGGGACCATGACCTGAGCCGAAGGCAGACGCTTAACGACTGAGCCACCCAGGCTCCCCTCTATAATTATTCCTTTAAGGAATTGATAAGTTGTGGCCTTAAAATCATGGATTCTATAAAAATCATTTTACGATCTGAATCTCAGATTCTCTTCTCTCACCCTAGCCGAAATCTTTACTTTTATTTGTTGCTGGCAACCTCTCCTCCGTTGTTTCAAACCAAATTCCTCATCACCATCCTGTACTCTCCCTTGTTTGTACCAGTCATCACGTTTATCCTGGTCACCCACACTTACTTTCTTCTCACCACTCCCAGATATCTCTAGTACTCCTCACCATAAATTCTGTATTCCAGCCAGGCCCATTCGTTGCCCTCCTGTTAAGAGTTTTAGGATTGGGGGACCAGCCTCCTGAATAAAACTCAAATTCCTTTCCAATGGGGAAAAAAAAAGTTTTAGGATTGTAATTCTATCCAAGATTAGGGGTAAAATCAGGGTTAAAATAAGCAATAAGCAATACCAATAGTCTAGTGAACAATCTAGTTTTTAAAATTGCTTTTGAATTTTGTTTTAATAGCACATCAGTTTTTAAAAATTAGTAATGCTCGGATGCCTATGCTTAACACTTTAATACAGTCCTTTTTTGAGTGAAAAGAAAAACGCAAATAGAAAATGCAATGTGACTTTCGCTGCACCTGAGCCTCCTCCCCCACCCCAGCAGCCTAAAGACTTCAGGCCTTCCCTGAAGTGCTTGCGTGTCCCCTTTACTGTTCACAATGATTCACCCTTCAGAACTACAGCTCAAGTCCCGCGTTCAATTTAGTCCAGTGCTACAGAGGTTTACCAGACACTGTTCCAGTTAAAGCCAGGAGGGAGACATAAGCCCTCCCCTCAAAGGACGTCGAGTCTAGTACAAGCCACTGGCAGCTGTCCTTTAGCCTTACAGCCCTTACCCTTTTTTGTTTTTATCTACTCCGTGTATTTTGTCACCTCACCTTCGTGTAAGTTCCTTGGTGGTGGACACTGCCTTTTCCTGCTTGTCTCTGTCCTTTGTTACTATCTAATTAGCACTCCCACCAGAATTTTATTACTGCAGTCCATTGAATTGAACAATTTCACTCATATCTAATTTTAGGAAAACAACTGTTAGTTACCTTACGTCTGAAGTATTATTTGAGGAAGGATTTGAAACTCCTTTAAAATTCAAACAATAGACAGGAATTATTTTTAAGAATGTTCATTGTTTCCTTTGGACTTGATTTCGACTTAATGTCATCTGACAGTGAATAGATGAGGCTTATATAAAACTAGGAAGGTAGAGAATAAGGGAAGAAATACTGGCTTTAGCTTTTACTTAAAAATAACATGCTTTTCAATGGATAAACAGCATTGCATCATATTACTTTGCCATCAGTAACAATCAGCATCTATTAAATACATAAAGCAGTGCTTTGAAGTAGGCGTAGTATTGGTAGAATGATTTTGAATGTTTTTGTTTGCTCTAGGGAAATTTAGTTAAGAAAGAGTAAGCATAGCACAGGCTTCCTTGGATAGCTTTATTTTTTATTAGCTGTGTTCTCCAAAGCATTCTCAGAAAATCTTGTAAATTATTCAAGCTCCAAAGAAACAAAATCACTGTAAATTAAAATTTTAATGTATATTATATCATAGCATGTTAATTTTAGATTAAATAATTCTCTAGAGTTGAAACAGTTACTATTACATAATGTACATTATCCCTTATACAATCAAAATATACTGTGTATATCATATATTTCAAGTTATAGAGGGTTTTCATTCTCGCGATTTTATCTTTGTGACATGGGAGTATCTCTATTGGATGTCAGATCAATGATTCAGAATATAGCTGCTAAATTATAACATGGTTTGTTTGAATACTGGCATTTTTACTTCCTATCCTTATGACCTTGGGCAAGTCATTTAGCTGCCATGGGCTTTAGATTCTTCATCTCAGAGGTGGGGAGCAAAATACTTACTAAACCAGCATTCGTATGAGGATTAGATGAAGTGATAGATGATATATGTGAAAACCACCTGTAAACTCTAAAGTGCTTGATAGATAAAAGGCATTTGTTATTTATGAAATCTTAAGAAAATTAGATAGTCTCCAGGAACTTATTATAGTAATAACTATTCTTTTTACTACTCGCGTACACCTCTAAGATTTAAATCACTTAGCTTTGGTATAGACCTTTGTTAAATCGTGAATTATAACAAATTATAACAAATAATCTCTTACATGTCTTTGGAAACATGTTTATGATGTGCTGGTAATTATACAACAGTGACTCTCTCGGGTGAAAAAGCCCCAATTTGTAGCATTTGCTCTTTATCATGATGCAGATATTCCCTAATCATAGCCAATTTCAAGTCATTGACATGACATCACTGAACCCAGAATTGGGAAGAAATGTGTACAAATTGGCTCTCATGTGTCCACGAGCCAACTTCAGCTCACACCAAACTAAGATGCATCAGTTTTTAGATGCATAGGCATACAGAGGCCGTAATTAATCATGGAAACTTTTAGACTATTTCAATTTTATAGACATTTAAGATTATTGCAATGTTTCTGAAAGCCAGGGGACTGAAGTCAGACCTGGATTCTAATTATGACCCTGTGTTTACTAGCTCTATGACCTTGGGCAAGTCAGAATATCTTTAAGCCTCAGTTTCTTTATCAGTAAAATAGGCACAGTAATAATATCTACCTCAGAAGAGGGAATCTGGTGCCTGGTGCAGACCCCTGGTTGAAAAGGGAGGAAAGGATTGCTTTATAAGGCTAGTGGCTATTGTCATCAACCTTGCATGGTTCTAGTAGCATGCCAAACTGAGCTATATATTAATTTGTTTTTTTTTTTTTTTAAGCTGACATGGGTTTTGCCAGATTATTCAATTCTCCTCTAAAGCCACTGGCAGATTTGGATCCAGTAGTTGTGACTTTTTGGTATCGGGCTCCTGAACTTCTGCTTGGTGCAAGGCATTATACAAAGGCCATTGGTAAGTTAGTCTAAAATGATTTACTGTCATAGCATCGAATTATCATAAATACCAAATGGTATAATAATAATGAAGCTGCTTTGTAAAAACCACTTTTATATCTCTTTGTAAAAGTCCTATTGTCTTCTATATTCCTAGATATTATATTCTGGTAGATTAGGATTTTTCACTTTATAGGAGAATATGGTTTTTTAAAAAGAAGAAAGCATTTTCTTTTAGGGAATCGAGTTATCAGACCCTGTTGAGTTGCTATGGAAATGATAATGTGCAAACTTTATTTTGTACGTACCTACCGTCGATCAGAAGACCTGGAGAGAGGTTTAGAATTGTTTTCTCCACAAAAAGAACAACAGAAAGCAGGCACAGTGTGGTGTGGAAGAGAGCCCCTTCTATCTGGGGAAAAGTCAGTCAGTCAGTCCTTTCCTCAACCAGAAATAATGTGACTACTTTCTGTCTCCTGCCATTGCCGTTATCAGGGTGGCGGTTTCTCCATCACAGTAGGAAATAGAGTCTGGGTGGATTAGCTGTGCCCAGCATCTTGACATTTCACTAAGTGAAAAAACAACGGAGTAAGAAAACCTGTTACAAACACACGCTCTCCAGGATTTCAAGTCTGCTCCCGAACGGAGACAGCAGAGACTTTGCTACCTGATCACTGCAGTGTCCGCGGAGGGCCCAGCTATGAATTGGGGCAGTCAGGAAGAGAGAGCTCTCCTCAAACCATGAGATTTCTTTAACTGAGATAAAAAGAGAGGATAGAGAAGGGTAGATAGCCCTGTCACTGTGATGAGCTAGTTCTCTAAGGTACCAAAATCTGCCAGGTGTATTTCTTGAAATTTTCCTTTTGTTGAATTTTCCATTTACTGGTATTAGACTAATATCATTTTGTTTTTGTTTTGTTTTTTTTTACTACCTTTAGCTGCTTTGGTTAAGTTCCATTGAATAAAGGCACTACAAGTATAAAATTATTAAAAATAGATGAGCACAAGCCTTTCTCTGTTAAATTTATTTAAAAAAAACCTGCTGGCATGCAAAGAACTACAAAGGTAGTTCCTATGTTTGAAAAGATTAGACCGCTAATTAACCTATTTGTGGGTAAAAGGAGAAACAAAGATTAAACTGTAGTGATGTCCTCGTTCATCCGGAGATCTGGTTTCTGCAAACTCTGACACCTAGCATATATTTATACTTTGTCCAAGGATTGAGATGCCAGGACAGTGCTGGAATCTTGTAATACTTTATAAGTATTGCTGAAAGATTTTGTTAAATTCGTGAAAAAGCCTATGAGTGTTTGACAGTAGGGCAGTGGGAGACCGACCCTCGACCCTTCTGCTAGCAGCTGAGCCCAGAGTAAGGCCGCATTCAGAGGCTGCCAAGGCCAGGCTACCGGCATCGGGCCGGACCATGGCAGCTGTGTGGAGGCTGCAGAAAGGGGAACTACACAAGCAGACGGAAGGAATGGAGTGCTCTCAGAATGAGGGGTTAAAATCAGAGCGTGACTCTACTTACATTCCAGTGAGTGATTTTTACTGAGGAGCTGTATCTTTGCAACTTTTAGAATTGTCTGCTTGTTCTGTTAGATCTCTCAGTTGAGAACAGTAAAGTCTCTTAGACAATCTCAGAAGGCACCAGGGGATAGGAAGAGACTGAAAATGCGCCAGAGAAAGGGTCTGTCAGCTGGGAAGTAACAGGCGGTGCTTCAGAGCAGAATTGATGACGAGATAACCCAGGGCACAGGGCAGCGAGTAGAGGACATGGTAACAGTAGAAATCCACATGTGCTGGGCTCCTACCAAGCTCCATACAGTCTTTATCTAGAAGGGAGGTTTCCAGTAAGAAAAGGCACATTCGGCCAAAACCTTCCGTTGAACTAAATGACTCCCTACCAAAGTCTGTCCTACTCTCAGAGATTCTTATAGAGCAAATCCATGGTAGTAAGTCCCATCTTTGATATGTGCCATTATATGATTCTGTGTATGTGGTCCCCACACTTTGACAGCCCACACTTTGAGAAGCGCAGTTCTGTGAATATTTTCTGATTAACTGTTCTACTATTGAAATAAAACTAGATGTTTTGGGGGGAAATAAAGATAATTGGGTATGAATTGGAAATCAACTATGTTTCCTATTTCCTCAGGGCAAGGACAACTGAAATTGAATTTAAACCAGTTTGCAACTTACAGATAAAGATAAAAATATAATCACTAATTTCCAAGTTTAGTCAAGTTGCAATTATCCGTTCTGGATAGAGATTAGGAAAAAAGACACAGAAAAAGAATAATCCCCAAATCAGTTATTTTTAGGCTTCAGATATATTCATAGCAGACATTATAAATATAATATGTACACATTCACTCGTTCTTACTCTCCTCCATACCTGGTTCATGTCAGAAATGAGTATTATTTCTAGTCAGAGCATATAAAAGAAGAGTTTGATGATTTGGTATCAGTGAAATTTTATGGAGTAACATTGAGAGAGGGAGGGGAGTGACAGCGTTTGTGCGTGCGTGCGTGTGTGTGTGTGTGTGTGTGTGTGTCTAGAGGGAGGGAGGGAGAAACAAGTCATTGACAGAGGAATGAGAGCTGAGAAATGGTGTAGATGATACAAGAGCCAGATGACCATTTAAAATTAGAGACTAATATGAAGCAAGAAAGCCTGGAACTTAACATTACCTGCTACACTGAGGTTCCTTCTCTTAGCAGTTCTCAGGGAATCTAGATCCTGGCTTCTGTCCTTTAAATGGAAGGCAAACCAGGAACTGGCATGACCAGGAACATGCAGTACCAGCCCCAGTTGACTGCATAGTAGAAGCAGCCAGCAGGAAGAGAGATGGGACTGTGTCAGAGACAAGAGTGACAACAACATGATGCGGGAGAGAGAAAAGAATTTAAAAGTAGACACTGAAGAGTATTGTTACTCTATTCTTTCATGACGGATGTTTGTGATGACCCTTCTGAGTCATTAAGAAAGATTTTATTTTATAGCCTCTTAAGATGGCAGGTAATGGTGTAATAAAAAACAATTATTGAAGGGATATGTTTCCATTATCCAGAAGACTACATTATGTGAAAGGAAGCCACTCCTGAATGGAGTCAGCTATGTAAGACATTACTCTATGTTTTTTTTTCATTTGGCAGTTTGTTTTATGAAATAGCATACCAACGTTAATTCTAGCTAATGGATATAATTAGACTTTTTTCTTATTTAGCTTGTCTACAGAATGTGATTCCCACATTTAGTAGGCTACTAAACACTGCTTTTCTATACTATACCGTGGTCTGTGTGTTATTTATTTATTGTTTTAGGTTTTTATTTATTTATTTGACAGACAGATGTGAGAGCAGGAACACAAGCAGGGGGAGTGGGAAAGGGAGAAGCAGGCTCCCCGCCGAGCAGGGAGCCCAACGCGGGGCTCAGTCCCAGGACCCTGGGATCATGACCTGAGCCAAAGGCAGATGCTTAACAACTGAGCCACCCAGGCGCCCCCGTGCATTATTTTTTTTTAAACTATTAAATAGCATTTATTTAAGTGGGCAAGTGTGAATATATATCTTACAAAAATTAATTCACCTGTACATTTGGCAAAACGTGAATATAATATTATAGTCAGAATCGAAATTACAGTTTTTCAACGTGTAAAATCCAAATAGAATAATCTATAACTGGTGATTTAAAATACTTAATAAAACTTTTAACTTTTAACTTTGTCTTGGAGTGTCGGAGGATTGGAGCAGCTTAATCCAAGTGAATATATTCAAATAACACCGAGCTCTACGGGTGTCATGCTGTACCTGTAGGTACTTGTATTTATCAGCTTTTAGACCTTACAATTTGTTGAAAAAATGGAAGTTGGTAGCCTTGCATACAAAAGTTGAGTTTTTCCAAATCATTTTATATGGTCTATACTGTCTGTCTATTCTCACAAATCAGAAACTATGCTCTATCATTATGCATTTGATTGCTTTAAAGGAATGTATCCCTATACATGATGATGGTATTGTTTTATTCTGTCATGAGTATTTAACCCTGCATTAGATTATAATTGAATGCTTCAGTGACTACATTATTAATAGTGGTTAGAAAGGCTTTTGCCTAAATATAAATTCATTGCTTGCTAAATTGAGTTTCCCAAGTATATCTTCATTAGGAAATATATAAGTAAATGTTTTTTATTTGGCATTTAATCTGTTATGTGATGATACAGCTATTTCATGTCATATATATATGTTTTCTTAATATAGTTGTCAGACTTTGTATATTCCATCACTGAAAAGTATTTTTATATGTAGGTTGTGATTATACTCAGGAATTATAACCCGAGAACTATAATAAATGTGTATAAAAACTTGTTTTTCTTCCTTCATAGATATATGGGCAATAGGTTGCATATTTGCTGAATTGTTGACTTCAGAACCTATTTTTCACTGTCGTCAGGAAGATATAAAAACAAGCAATCCCTTTCATCATGATCAACTAGATCGGATATTTAGTGTCATGGGGTTTCCTGCAGGTAATTTATTTTTCTTTCCAAAATAGTATTGGAGTCATATTTCAAAATAATTCCTTTTCAAAAGCATATTTTGAGTATTTTTATGTATATTTTTAAGCGAACATAAGTAGATTTTTTTTATATAAGTAACCTTATTTTCTATAACAATATTCAATATTTTTTTGTAAGATAAAGATTGGGAAGATATTAGAAAGATGCCAGAATACCCCACACTTCAGAAAGACTTTAGAAGAACAACGTAAGTAATTTCATATTAAATATAAGTAGTAACTTCAATGGGAATATTTAAATTAATCCTTTTAAAAACCAGATATAGATTAGTATTTAAGCCAGAAATTTAGATTTTAATATATTAATTATGCTTATGATTTAAAGACGATATCCCAGATGTTGGTAACGTACACGTGAGGCTTAGGCTGTAGTATTTTACAAACTTTTAAGAATTTTAAGGGTCAATATAGTGTTTAAACGTCTCTTCTATTTTAGCATGATGAGGGCTGAGTTCAAGGCCGCAACTGTGATTTTATCTTTATCTGAATAATGACTAGTGACCGAAATGCTGGGTTAGGCAACCAGGAAGGATAGCAGAAGGGTGAATGCATGGCCCAGAAGCTGAGTAAAACACACTGGTGGTATATTGAACAGAAATGAAAGAATAAGGGTGACAGCGTGAGAGGAGTTTGTTATAAATGCACACGCCTAGAGGAAAAAAGGCGAAAGAGGTTCTCTTTCGGGCAACTTAACTGGAAAATTTCAGGACAGGATGGCTGTAGGAACAAAAGCAGACATGATAAAGAGAAGTAGGAAACGGCACTCATTTTTGGCCCCTCTTGTACACAGTCCCTGGTGGAGTGTTTTTCTTCTATCTGTCTCCTAAAGATAACACTCATATTGCTCAAGGTTCTGTCTTGGGCTCTCTTCTCACTCTAGACGTTTTCCCTGGGCAGTTTCTCTGATTTTAATGGCGACAATTTACCATTGATTATGCTGATAACTTCCAGTTTATGCATCCGAGTAGGATCTCTTTTCCAAGTTTCAGACCCACTTGTCTAATTGCCTTATGGAATCCCAACTTGAATGTTCCATAAATACTTCAAGTTACATGTCCAAAATTGAACTCATCATCTATCCTCCCACACTGTCCTCCCGCTGTATTTCCTATCTTAGGAAATGACTCCATGATTCACCCAGTTGTTCAAGCCCAAGACCTGAGATATCCCTGATCCTTCTCTTATCCCATTCTCTCCCATTTCACCTTGTGGGGTCCAAACAGTTAGTAAGTCTAGGCAGTTCTTTGTATTTCTCTCCATCTACTCTGCCACTATTACAGTCCAGACCACCGTCTCTCACTTAGGATCCTGCAGTGGCCTTCCAAGTGGTATTGCTACCTCCAGTCTTTATTCCAACTCACTGTCTATACTGCAGTCATTGCCAAAAGCAAATTGGATCATGTTGGTTTCCTAGTTGCTCTTAAATCACCACTGCCCTCAATTCTTTAGGATGGCTTATGGAGCTTTGGCTTATACATCACCAAATTCATCTACTAAGCCACTGTCCACTTTGTATTCTATAGTCTGGACATCATGAATTTCTTTAAGAATCTGAAAAACC
This sequence comes from Halichoerus grypus, assembly GCF_964656455.1. Taxonomy (NCBI): domain Eukaryota; kingdom Metazoa; phylum Chordata; class Mammalia; order Carnivora; family Phocidae; genus Halichoerus; species Halichoerus grypus. Next base: position 50,115,801 of record NC_135720.1, read on the forward strand.
CAGAGCTTTTTTTGACCTCTGGGTTTTTATATATGCTGTTCCTTCAGTCTAGGATGTACTTTCCTCCCACTCATTTTAACTCCTCAGATTAACTCCCATTTTTCCTTTCTACTTATCCTTTAGGTCTTGGCTTAGGCATCACTTGCCTGCGGAGGTCTCCCTTGACCTTCTAGGTCTGAGTTAGGTCGTCCCCCTCAGTTCTCCCGTAGCCTCCTTGCTGCTTCTCTCCGCACTGATGACTTTGCACTACAGTTTGCTTTTGAATGCTTCTCTGCCTTTCCCTCTAGATAGTATGGGTTATGTCTACTCTGTACACCATTATATGTATCCCCAGGGCCTGGTACATAGTACATGCTCATTAGTTACTTGTCAAATGGTATTAATGAAAGTGGTACAAGTAATTGAAGACACGCTAATAGTGTAAAAGAGAAAATTAATGTAAGCACTTAACATTTATTTTAGTGTTTAAAGACCAAAGGAAAATTTTCACATAAAATGATAGCGTTTACAGTAACCAGAAATAAAAGGAGAGAGGTTTTAAAAGATAAATGAAATTCAGTTGGAAAAGTAATAGGAAAAGCTCAGTGATAAGAGCCCATATGTCTTATGCAAATGGTTCTACCCCTGTGAAAGCAGGCTACTGATACAAAAGATGAAAGGACTGTATTAAAAATTAGCTAAATCTAATAGAGTACATACAAGTCACTAAAGTAAAATATAATTTAAAAATTTCAGAAAACATGATGTGAAATGACATAAAAGGTAAAATAACTTGCTTTCATTGTATCAGATGAAAAGGACCAAAAAAATTACTCTTTAGTGAATTGGGAAGGATAGTGAATAGAAGTTTCTGTAATCTTCCCAGAGCTCTTATTAGCTCAGTAGAAGGCAAGGTGAAAGTAGAATTAAAAGGAAATCTCTAAGTTGACTTTAAAATTGAATGTTCCAATAAGCATGGTCCAATATTATGATAGAAATAAATAACTTAGAATCTGGAGTTAACCCAAGAAACCAGTTGATTTAACATGAAGACCAAAGACATATATGTGGACAAACTCCATTTCTATATAAACTTTAAAATTTCTTCCCATTAACAAACTTAGTGGCTACCTTGCTAATAAAAATGTTCCTGGTATTGGGGGAAAAGATGTAAAAAAAAAAAAATTTTTTTTTTTAAGATTTTATTTTTAATCAACCTCTGTACCCATCTGTGGAGCTTGAACTTAATAACCCTGAGATCAAGAGTCACATGCTCTACTGACTGAGCCAGCCAGGCACTCTGAGGCAATTTTAAATGAATACACATGGCAAAGATTTTTTAAATGAACATACCTAGGGTTGGCAAGGGTACGATAAAATGGGCACTCTCCCTTGTATGCGACTGCTGAGCACAATGTTTCCCAAACTTTAACGTACATACAAATCACCTGGAGACCTTATTAAAAATGCAGGCTCTCGGGGGCCCATACTGCTGAGCTGAGGGCCAGCTTTGTGTAGCAAGGTTCTAGAGCACATTAAAATGGCTTTGAAATGTACATATCCTTTGACCTAATAAATCCAAGAATTTATCCTATGGAAGCAGTCAGAGCAGCCACAAATGGCTCACTACGTCCTTACTATGTGTCAGACGTGGTGCTAAGCCCTGACCTACATTTTCTCATACGGTCCTCACAACAACTATAAGATAGGTATGATTATAATCCTCAGTTTCCAGAGGAGGAACCTGAGGCTTTCATAGGGGTTAACGAACTACTCAAGATCACACAGCTGGTAAATGCCAGGAGTCAGGGTCTAGAAGGGGTCCCTGATTCTCACCTGCTGTGCAGCATTGTCTCCCTACCGTGCGGATCAGATGAACCTACAAGGACCCATATTTCTTAACTATTGTGAAACAAACGACATCAGTAACAGTAGGAATATACAACCACTGCAAATTAGTAGTTTAGGTAGTGTTAGACAAGGAAAAATGTTTATGAAACATTATTATTATTAAGTGAAAAGAGGTAGGGCAGTTTGTATAGTATGATCCCAATTTTATAAAAACAAAACAAAAACCCCTCTGTGTTTGTATCATACATAGATACATAGCAAAAATGCCAAAGGAAAATTAGCAAAATCTCAACAGTGTTTGGGTGCTTTGTTTTTTTTTTTTTTTTTTAATCACTGAGTGGCTGGACTCTGAGTGATTTCAGTTTTCTTCTCTATACTTTTCTGTATTCTCTAAATTTTCTACCATAAACATATATATTACTTATTTTTTGGCCTTTTTAATGTGAAATATTTCATATATAGGAAAGAACATATGATGAAAACACGATACGTAGTCTTTTTAGAATAATAAAACGAATACTCCTCTACTCACCCTTCAACATAAGAAATAGAACATTACTAAGATTACTGAAGTGCTCTGTGTACCCTGCCTTCCTGTTCATGTCCCTCCCAATGGGTCAACATGGTTCTGAATTTGTATTTATCATTCCACATTTTTTATTCTGGTTTTGCTACGGATGTATGTATCTCTCAGTGGATTATTGTTTCAGTTTAATATATCTTTGAACTTTTTATAAATTATAGTCTGCTTTTATTTGCTTTTATTCCCCACTCAACCTCTGTATTCATTTTTACTATTGTGTAACTTTCCATTCTGTGAATATATAACAATGTAGCCATTCTTTAATTGATAGACATTTGTGTTGCTTACAGTTTTTTTTCACTACAGAAATGCTGCTAAGAACATTCTTGTTCATGTATCCTGTGATATACCTGCACAAAGGAATCTCGTAGAGTACCTACCTAGGAAAGGAATTGCTAGATTTTAGGTTGTTCACATTTTCAACTCTAATGGTTAATGTATAATTGTTTTCCAAAGCCGTTGTAACAATAGAAACTCTTGCGCAGGGTGTTTAACAATTCCTACTTCTTCACACATTTGCCAGTATTCGGTTATGTGTTCTTTTATTAAGCAGAAAAAACAATGGCCTAAACATGTATCTTATAGGAAAACCAATCTGGGAGCTTTCCATTAAAAAATACAGATTGTGTAAACTGTACTTCAGTAATAAACATTTTATGGGGAAAAAAATGTGTGAGTGTTCCCAGTGATGTGTGATTGTCATGTCCTCTTGCAGGTACGCCAACAGTAGCCTCATAAAGTACATGGAGAAACACAAGGTCAAGCCTGACAGCAAAGTGTTCCTCTTGGTAGGTGCCTCTCTTCCAGACGGGGACGTTGGATCTGTGGCACAGGCCACCTTGTCCCGTTCACCATGAGATTGTCCTAGCTATTCCTCCTCTTCAGAAAGAAAAGAAATTGGTGGATGCTGAGGCAAAATGAAATATTTTTCTTTTGAGATGTCACCCTTGACTTCTAGACTTAATTTTTTCCAATGATTTATCAGCAGGGAAGAAAAGTTACACTTTTGAAGGGCTTTAACGCTAATGATTTCTGCCAATTTCACATCAATGTGTGTAGTGTACTAATAGCGCGATGAGCTCTACAAAATGGCATTGATATTAATCCTGCTAGACATTTATACAAAAGTCAAAACATTGATTTATAAGCAATCTTTCCATGTGCTATCAGTTTCTCATGTGTTACTCTAGCTTCAGAAACTCCTTACTATGGATCCAACCAAGAGAATTACCTCGGAGCAGGCTCTGCAGGATCCCTATTTTCAGGAGGACCCCTTGCCAACATTAGAGTATGTATCCTACATTTTCTGTGTCCTTTGCTCCAGGTTGAGGGTGTCGGATGGTGGCTGAAAGTAAGAGAAACACTTTACTGCAGTGTTACTGAAGTTCTCCATTAATACTACCTTGGAGAAAAAGTACTCAAGAAAAAGGGCCTGTATTGGGAAACAGGCAAAGCTATAGAGAGGTGTGAATGAAACAAGTATTTTAGGAATGACCGTTATTCAGTATTACAGAAAAAAACTAAAGCTGAGAACAGGTGGGACTTTTAGATCAGTCAGCCAGATGAGTTTATACAATTAGTATAAAACTTAGACAACAAATTTTTTTGGGGGGGCGGGGGTGAGGGGCAGAGGGAGAAAGAGAATGTTAAGTAGGCTCCACGCCCAGCGTGGTGGGAGCCCAATGCAGGGCTCAATCTCATGTCCCTGAGATCATGACCTGAGCCGAAATGAAGAGTTGGATGCTTAACTGACTGCACCACCCAGGCATACCACAAATTCTTTTCTTATTTGCTTGAATTAAGTTGTCTTGGGAGGCATCCAGCAAATATTAGCTATAGAGGAAGAGTGGAAAATATGTTAAGGAAAAAAAGTGGAATCTTAAGTTAACATTTAAGGTCAATGATATTGTAGATTTTAGGTCATGATGTATATTCTTTTTTTTTTTTAATGATTTTGTAGTGTGTTTGCTGGCTGCCAGATTCCATACCCCAAACGGGAATTCCTTAATGAAGATGAACCTGAAGAGAAAGGCGACAAGGTATAAGCTAGGGTACACTCCACTTCCAGAGAGTAAGGGAGGCAAAAAGAGAATTTAGGGAAGTATGATGTACTGATTCCTACGTATTTAACTGCCTTTAATTAAGTATGTATTGACGTGACTGCAGATGTACTTTGCAATTTGAAATATAATAAGTTTACAGATAAATGAACTTCTGATTTCTTTTAGAGCCCATTTTATTCCAGGATTCTTTTCTTTTTTTTTTTTTTTAAGATTTTATTTATTTATTTGAGAGAGAGAGAAACAGCGTGAGAGGGGAGAGGGTCAGAGGGAGAAGCAGGCTCCCCGCTGAGCCGGGAGCCCGTGTGGGGCTCGATTCCAGGACTCCGGGACCATGACCCGAGCCGAAGGCAGTCGCTTAACCAGCTGAGCCACCCAGGCGCCCCATTCCAGGATTCTTAATTGTTGCATTTTGTTTGTTCGGTGTCAACACCATCACTTTATAGCAGCCTGCTTTCAAAGCATCTTTCTCTTCTTTGCTTGTAATTGGATATATCAGGCCCTCCCCGTATCCCTCTACTTCTCCAAACTCCTGATGGAGACCAGGACCGCTGGGTCCGTGCGTGCAGAACGACTTCCTGGGTGCCGCGTGCTCTCCAGCGGGCTGTCTGCGACTGGGCTGGAGGATGACTGCGCAATCTTAAATGAACCCCAGAGAATGAAACCTGTTCAGGACTCAGTACTCGGACCTCTGGGGATGCTGCATGCCCCGGCTGTAGTCACTGCCGTGTCCCACCTAGGTCGCTCTCCAGCTCGGTCGCAGTCACGTGTGCATATCCAGTAATCGAAGTAATGTCCTGTTACAAAGGAAAAGAAAAAGAAAGCACTGTCCTGTTAATGTAGTTTCATACCGAGTTTGCCTTTTGGTTTTTCTTCCAAGAATCAGCAGCAGCAGCAGAACCAACATCAGCAGCCCACAGCGCCCCCGCAGCAGGCGGCGGCCCCCCCGCAGGCGCCCCCGCCGCAGCAGAACAGCACCCAGACCAACGGGACTGCGGGCGGGGCGGGCGCCGGGGCCGGGGCCGCGGGGGCCGGCCTGCAGCACAGTCAGGACGCGGGCCTCAACCAGGTGCCTCCGAACAAGAAGCCCCGCCTGGGGCCTTCGGGCGCAAACTCGGGCGGGCCTGTTATGCCGTCAGATTATCAGGTACGGCCCTCGCTTTTGTTCTTGCTAGCGGCCATACGTTTTATGAAATGGGAAGTAGGATTTTTTTTTTTTTTTTTTAAGAGAGAACGAGCGAGAGCTAGAACACGAGCAGCGGGGAGGGGCAGAGGGAGAGGAAGAAGCAGACGCCAGGCTGAGCAGGGAGCCCCAAGAGGGGCTCGATCCCAGGACCCCCCAGAATCATGACCTGAGCTGAAGGCTGACGCTCAACCGACTGAACCACCCAGGCGCCCCAGAAATCAATTTTATAATAGAGCCTTTTAGACTTAAGTAGTACTTGACTCTAAAGTTTGTACAAATGGTACAATCTTATTTCTAGGTCATTATATGAAAATGAAGATTGTGGCCATATTTCATGTAATTGCAAAACATTTCATTTCTTGACTTGTTTTTCCGGACTTCGTGAGGAGGGAAGGTGAGGCAGGCATCTCCCCCCTCAAAGAAGATTTCTCATATTACCCTTCCAGCTGCCTGTCAGCTTTGGGTCAGAAAAAGATAACAGATAAGCAACTGAAAGAGAGCGGAGCAGCGGCTTATTTTGGACAAAATAAGCTGCATACTTGAGAAAGATTTGCTGTCATCGAGAGGAAATAGTCAGTAGCCATGAAAACATAGAAAGGGATTAAGCTTGAGACTTTTCAGAAATCACTGTTAAATCTCATTGTAAGTATTTTTGAGACTAGAAAATACTTTTTATTATTAAGATAAAAAAAAAAACCCTACGATTGTGTGCTATCTGTCTAAATGTGGTGTCTCTCTTGATGGGCTGGGGGCTCCCCGAGTGTGGGGTGGGGATGGGTGGAAGCTGGTGGTCCAGGCGGTGAAAGGGTAACAAAGGAGATAGAAGTTTACTGAATACAGTGCAAGAGAGCAGTGGGCAGGACCACAGAGGAGAGGCCGTGTGCCAGGAGGCTGGGGGTGGGGGCTGTAGTTAAAGCGGGAAGGGGAGGAGGTATGATGACTATGGAATTCTCCCTTTTTTGGTGACTGTGCCTGGTTGTAAGTAGCCCGTTGGTCAGCTAGGGCCTGTGGATATCTTGAGGTGGGTCCCCTGAGGGGGCTGTGTTCAGCAGCCAGGAGGTCGCTGTGGGCTCTTTTGCCTTGATCAAGTTTTGTTGCTCAAGCCTATTGTCTAAAAGCGGCCTCTACAGGTTGTACTACTAATTTGGGAAACTAAAGAGAAAAAAGTCTAAGGATTATTAGTATTTGGGGAGAGAGAGGTAAAAATACCTGTGAAAACCATAGGGAATACTGCAAACAAAACAAAACAAAACCCCACAAAACCTCATTTTCTTTCTTTTTTTTTTTTTAAGCTCTCATTTTCAAGGAAAGTAACCAGCTAAGATCTAAGAAAGGGGGGGAACACCCTTAAAACTTGTAGATGTAGATCCTCAGGGTGCTGGTGGAAGAGGAGCAAGACGATGGAGATAATAGAAAACAAAACCACAGGCAAGGGAGTCATAAACTCACTGATGAGGAACGGGAATCAAGAGAAACATTAACGAGAAAGACATAATAAGTAGCTGCCTCAGCTGGCTTTACATTTGGAATATATCTGCAGACGAATGTGTTTTCGCACAACCTCTTCTCTGAAAACTTCTCTTGGAAGAGTCCCTGCAAGCAGAGGAGTACACAATAGTACTTCCATTGGTTCTGCTGGCGAAAAAACAAAACTCCACAGAGTAAATGTGAAGATCGAATTGGCTTTATTAAATGATCTGTGAATTGGGCAGCACCCCATCTAGCAAGCAGAGGGGAGCTCCCAGGAGTTGTGCAGAATGGAAGGTTTTTATAGGAAGGAGGGCAGGGCAAGAAAGTTATTAGCAAAAGAGAAGAAAAGATTGTTCCAGGCTGGGTCACTTTCCCTTATGGGGGAAGAGCAGAGGTCTGAGTGTGCGAATTACCTCATCTTCCTTTGGGGGAATGGAAAGGGCCCAGGTGGCAGACTCTTTGGCAACCATCAGAAAATTTCCTGACTGACCTGGTAAACTACATTTCTGGGGAAAGTTGAAACTGCAGTTAGATTAGGTATTAAGCTCTGGGTTGGTGACTTGGCCTAAGTGACACCATTTGGTGCCTGTGGTTTTCTTCTCTAAACACAATGAAACTAATCAAGGGCTTCATTTTGATCTACTAAAAACAGCTTGCTATTTGGGTAGTAGTCATGAACATTATTTGAATTTTATTATAAATTCCTTTCCCCCTCCCTGACTGTAGTTTAGTTTATTCCTATTATGTGAGCACCAGACCTCTATTATATACTGGTTCATCTTTGTGTCTCTGATTTTATTATATTAACCTGAGTATAGTCCATTATGGACAGATTACCTTCCTACTGTATTCCTTTCAAATCCAAGAATTCTTCAAAATGTTTCTTTGTCCCGTACTGTGCTATCTACTTAAAAATAAAACAGCGTATCTATGGAATTGGTAGATATTTCAGCTACTTAGTTGGAGAGATCAGCATGACGTGGGGGTGAGAGAACCCCATTGCACCTACCTGCGACTCACATTTCAACATGTTTGTTCTTTGCCTAGAGTGGAGGAACTCTCGTGCTGAATTTAATCTGCAAAAGTAAAATAATCATAGCCAGCGTAGCAATTGTAGGTCATGTGAGTGGCAAGAATATGTTTTTCATAATAAACTTAAAAATAAAACATGTGAATTTGGAAGCCCGAAAGGCTTCTTACACTAACACATCTAGTGTCATGAGCACGCCACGAAGGCACAAACACAGTTCCGTCTTGCCACATGTTGGCTTTATTCAATCATAAAGCAAGATTAACATTATAAAGCAGGTGCAGGGTTCCAAACTCAGTGACTTTTCACCACATGATTAACTTGGCTCCTTACACGGCACACAGAGCAGAACACAAGCCAAGTCACACAACAAACGACGTAGCATAAGGGGTAGGAAGTTATCGAACCAGATGAGAAGTCAGTCTGTGGGCGCAGAGTTGAGATAAGGCCTCAGTCTGGTCCCGGTCAGCTCTCGGCACTTCGTGCTTTGGATGTTCAAGCAGCGAAGGATCTCAGTTCTGTTCAGAGATCAGTCGGGCAGAGCCTTCGGCTACAGGTGCCTTTTTGAAGTGGTCAGACATAGAAGGGTCAGTGTCTGAGGAGTGGGACAGTTTGCTGCAAAAATTCTCCCTTTTTAAAGGGATTTAATCAGTCTTGGGCCCCTGCCAACCTCCTCTGCATCCGCTGATAATCAGTTCTGAGGTGTCATCCGCTGGTGCTGGTCTTGGCAATATCTGGGAGTTACAGTCCCTTAGCTGCTGTGTCATTGCTTGACACAGGCCCCTGCTTGACATGAGTGACTCCATCTTGCTCTCTGCAACTAGCCAGAGTTCTGTAATGGGGAAGGAGCTAAGCAGAGCTGTTTTTCACCGAGACTATCTTATGGCCCTGCTGTCTTAGACCAGATGTTGCAAGTTCAGTTTGGCAGCCTTTGCACATTGAGTAGGGGGCACCCTGCTGATTTGTCCTTCCTTAAACCCCCGGTGCCACCTCAAGGTCATTTACATTTTTTACTCCAAGTAATGGTTTTATTAGTAAGATCTTTCCCACTTTGCTCACGGGAAAAACCAGCCTTCCGAGCTTAGCTGAAGACCCTGGTTCCAGCTCTGCTTATCTCTAACTAGGCATCATGTTCTTATTCTATAGATGATTTTTTAAACATATTTTTCATATTTGCCCTTGGTACCATGAAGATGAATGTTTCATTTAAGGTAATAACAAAACATTGAATTGAAGTACATTTGTCTCTGCTTTCTCTTGAGGGCATTTTCATGTATGAACATTTTTTTCATTCTAAGTGTTACCTGAGGTTTATGCAGCACACTTGCTGCCACCTCACCCTGCCTACCTGCCTCGCTTTGTCGTATCGGAACCTCCACCTCTGAAAATTCTCTTCTCTAGAAATGACTTCTTAATCATCGCTTTGTTATTTATAATGAGGAAATTAACAGCACATCCGTATACATTATGAATACCACTAATTCAGTGCCACATTGAGCGTTCTTGTTTGCCAATCTCAGTTACACACAGAACAACTAAGCAGAGTTAGTCAGTACCAAGAGCAGGGGGCCGGCCTACATTTCCCTTCTGCCTTTCTTTGCCACTGCGGCGTATGCCCCCAAAGAAATCCAGCCAAACTTCATGCCTGCCAAAACATGTCACAATGGTGGCAGGTCGTGGTTCCAAGTACGCAAAATGTATTGACGAGCTCACATCAGCTGTCCGCTACTGTCACTCTGAACCAGGAGCCTCTGAAAATGGTTCCTGCACCCCATCCTGTCGTGATGAACACCCTCAGCTGTTCTCTGCCTCCCCCAGTGATTCCCTTTTTCCCTTTCCTTCCCCCAGCACTCCAGTTCTCGCCTGAATTACCAAAGCAGTGTTCAGGGGTCCTCTCAGTCCCAGAGCACACTCGGCTACTCGTCCTCGTCCCAGCAGAGTGCACAGTACCACCCGTCTCACCAGGGCCACCGCTACTGACCGCCGCGGCCCAGAGCCCAGACTCCAGCAATATGATGTCCGCATTGGAAAGAACCAAAAAATGCAAACGATGATGCTGTTTAAAACTCGTCCACTTAGGAGGAAGACTCCATCCTGAGCATTTTGCAGGACTGACTGATGTCTCTTCTTTATGGGCTTAAAGAAGATTTTTGTGAAGTTTCCCCAACACCCTTTCCCTGCATGTGTTCCATTGTGACTTTGATCCAGAGTCTGATCTAATCCCAGCACTTAACTTCTGTAACCTTCAGCATTTTTTGGAAGGATTTCCTGGTGCACCTTTCTCATGCTGTAGCAATCACTATGATTTATCTTTTCAAAGCTCTTTTAATAGGATTTTAATGTTTTAGACACAGGACTCCAGTGGTGTATAGTTTTATACTTCATGAACTGATCTAGCAACACAGGTAAAAATGCACCTTTTAAAGCACTACGTTGTTTTCACAGAATATGACTGTTTTGCTCATGGAAGTCTTAAACAGAAATTGTTACTGTCCCAAAGTACTTTACTATTACGTTTTTATTTATCTAGTTTCAGGGAAGGTCTAAAAAAAGACGAATCGTGGGACAGAGGGAACTTACAACCAAAAACAGCCTAGATCTTTACAGTTACTATGCTTTATGCTACGAAGAACTGAAGTATGTGCTAGTTTTTATATAATCAGTCATTCATACGGAACGTAGTTCCCAGAATCACCTTGTTCTGAAGAGTATTCAGTACTTAAGAATTCTCATTTTAACCTTCATGTAGCTAAGTCTACCTTAAAAAGGGTTTCAAGAGCTTTGATGAACTGCAGCCCTCTGGTGCCCCATACCAGAAAGCAGAAGAGAGTATTAACTGCACTAGGGTTTCTTTAAGGAGTAATGTTGATCAAAGGATGTGTTACTTACCTTTGAAGGAAAAGCTTTTAGCGTGTATTGTATATAAAGTTGGCTTCTCTAAAGAACTGTTGGTTTCTTCACGTCGGGGTTAGCTTGAGTAACTTTCTTACATAATCAAGAGTACTCAAATAGAAGCCTGCAAATTAATTTGCAAATTAATCTGCTTTTAAAATAAAGAGCAGCGTTCTGCATTCATATTTGCATTAGACATAGAGTGACTATTTTTAAAGCATGTTAAAAATTTAGGTTTTATTCATGTTTCAAGTATGTATTATGTATGCATAATTTTGCTGTTGTTACTGAAACTTAGTTCTATCAAGGATCTTTTCATTGCACTGAATGCTTTCTTTGCCCCTAGGAGAAAACTTAATAATTGTGCCTAAAAAACTATGGGCAGATAGTATACACGACTATACTAGATAAAGTGCATATTTGCATTTCCACGATCTATGAATTAGAGGTTGAGTTCTTTCTTAGCCAGTGAAAGGAGCCCCTCACTCCCCAGAGTCACAGGAAATGTAAAGACTTAGATCTCCCATTGTAGTGTAAGGGGCAAGAAATTTGTGTTCCTCTGAATGCTACTAGCAGCACCAGCCTTGTTTTAAATGTTTTCTTGAGCTAGAAGAAATAGCTGATTGTTGTATATGCAAGTTATATGCATTTTTTAAAAACTATTCTTTGTGAACTTATCTACCTGGTTATGATACTCTGGGTCCATACACAAGCAAAATAAGATTTTAGACAGAAGCCAGTATACATTTTGCACTATTAATGTGATACTGTAGCCAGCAAGGACCTTCCTGATCTCAGTATAATAATGCTTATTAATAATAAAAGCTATATAGTGACACTCATGAACATCGAAGATGAAACAGTCGGCATTGCTCCATTGGAAGGAATTTCTGATCGTCTCAATGGTAATTCACCCCTTCCGTTTGTTTTTTTTTTTAAATGGGAAATTAATAGCCCTTTGCATAACGTAGCTACCTGTATAAAGTTCTATCCTGTGTCCTGAAGCCTCACTGTCCAGAGTTATGGGTCATCAGATGCTCCCTGCACCCTCACCACGTGCCCAGTGCCAGGCTGGCCGGAAGACTCAAAGGGCAAGACACACTTCCTGTCCTTAAGGAGCTTAGGATCCATTCCATTGACAGTAAGTTGTCCTGGGATGAGAGGAGTGGCTTATAAGAGTATGAAGGTCCTTTGGTTTACTTCTAAACTCACTTGGATAGACTTATTATTCCAGATTCTGCTGTGTGAGAAACAGTGTTATCCAGAGGTTTCTATCTACCTTAGAGAAAGCCAGTGATTAACTATCACAACAGGCATTAGTGCGGATCTGAAATGTTCACAGCAGCCTTCAGCAACAGTTGGGTGGCCCTTATAAGCAGAACGCACTCCTTAAGTGGTTGTGGGAAATTACAATGAAAACAGAAGCTCTGTTGCTGCCTTTGGGGGGCACTTACATTTAATAAGAGGAAAGCCCACCTATGTGCATGGACCAAAATACCATGCCCCTGAATACTTTATAAGCAACTTTGATACACTATTCTTGTGATATGTGCTTATATAATCACAGAACTACCCTGCTTTCCTTGAAGATAGCTAATTTTATTGGCAGAACTGATAGAGAAACCATGAGGGGATTTCATCCGTTTTTCCTAGTCCACGGTGTTCTCCAGGATACAGCCAGATATCCCCATTATTCTGGTCACTGTGCTGGTACTGGCCCTTTTCTTCTTCTTCTTGCCTCGGAGTTGGGGATGCCCAGTTGGGCCCAGCACCCTTGAAATAATTTTGGCTCATGATTCCCTTTTCCCTGTGAAGGGGAACAAAGTCTTTAACCTTCTTTTGGACCCTAAACTGTGGGACCTCGAGGGAGATCTGTGAAGCTTTTTGAGGTTAAAATTTACCTTTGTGGTCCCCAAATGACCTCATTCCTCTCTGAAAACATATTACTGTCTTGTTCCCTGAGAATGCAGGAAGGGCCCCCACCCCCTCAGCCCATGAGAACACCCAAACCAAGGGAGGTTATTTGAAAGGAAGGAAGGAATACAAGTGAAGGTTCTCTGCCCTCCATATTACAAATCACTTTTCGAATTAGCTTTCTGGTGAGGTGTGTGTTTGAGAAAAGGGATTCTAGAGTTTCAGGGGAGCTGAGCTCAAGGGGAAGGTAGCCTGGTGGCAGGGCTGTTACTATGAGGCTGAAGCAATCCTTGTGATAAAAGTAGATCGTGCAGTAACTTACGAAAACCAAGGGCATGTATATTTTTATATCTGTGTGTTTTTAAAACTTTAGTACTTAGAACTTTGGCCTTCTGCACTACTCTTTCGCTCTTCTAAACATAATTTACATTGAAGAATGGAAAGGGACGACGTTTACCTACATGTTCACTGCCTCACTCCTGGTGAAGCAACTGCTGGGTGTATACCTCTGAAATGATGCTGTTTTCTCTGCTCAAGGGAAAAGGAAACATCGTCGGACAATAAGATTTGCAGCTTAATCTGCTTTGAATAAAATGATGTGGCAGAAACTATACAATGAAGGAAGAATTCTATGAAAATTGCAAATCCTGAACTCTCTGGTGATATCTTTCTAGGGAGTGGAGAAAGGCAATAAAATAGCAGTTAACCTAAAGGAGGCTCGAAGGATTCAAGTATAAGTAATATTTTATATCAAACATAGCAGTTTAGGCCCCCATCATCTTCAAGAGTAGTCACAGATATCATATAAAGCAATGTTCATTGTTTTAGGATTTTTAAAAAAATGTGTTGTACCTAAGGCCATACTTACTCTTCTATGCTATCACTGCAAAGGAGTGATATGTATGTATTATATGAAAAAAACCCTTAATGCACTGTTATCTCCTAAATATTTAGTAAATTAATACTATTTAATTTTTTTAAAGATTTGTCTGTGTAGACACTAAAAGTATTACACAAAATCTGGACTGAAGATGTCCTTTTTAACAACAATTTAAAGTACTTTTTATATATGTTATGTAGTATATCCTTTCTAAACTGCCTAGTTTGTAATTCCCATAATTCCTATTTGTGAAGTGTACCTGTCTTTGTCTCTTCTTTCAGCCATTTTCTGCACGCACCCCTCTTTCTATGATGATAGAGATGACCGTGTATGCTTCCCCCACTCTGGCGCGAGGCATGCGCTCAGAGCCGGCTGCCCCTCAGCGAGGCACGCTCCGTGGGGGGCAGGAGAGCAGCTACTTTGGAGCCCGAGTGTTTCCCCGCTTTTGAGTTGTCCTGACATCCTTCTTGAAATGACTGTTAAAACTAAAATAAATTACATTGCATTTATTTTATATTCTTGGTTGTAATAAAATTTAATTGACTTTGTTCCTCTGTGGATTTTTTTAAGTCTAGAAAAACTCCTGTTAATACGTTTTAGTGTCAAAATTTTATCTGCATGCCTAGAAGCTTTTCAGATAACACTTGTCCTGCAGAGATGCAAAGTCTCCCTGCGAGTTGCAATATGCTGTTTTATTCAGGATGCTTCTGATGTCACAAAACCACGGACACACTGCTTACATATACCTCAGAGGCAAAATGACAGTTTTAAAAACGTTTCTTGGGAAAACATCCTTTCTATAAGAAAATGAAGATTAGAATGATATTTTAGAAAAGAACAAATAGGCAGCATTTTGTGGGTAGAGTGGCATTGGGTTCTTCTCCTTTTTATAAGAACACTCTTTTTTACCTGGCTGTCCCTTATAACTTACTTGATGAACCTAATGTGGTTACCCCAATGGTCAAGGGCATCATGGAGTGAATTGAAGAATGTTTAAGTGACACAAACACAAAACTTCCATTTCTGCACACGTCCAGTTGCTTCACAGCTTGGCACAGACCGTATGTATATTCAATACAGTGCTATTTGGAGGGTAGAGCTTCCCTTGGAAAACTATTCTTTGACCATAGCTGCCTTTCTAACCAGCCACCTGGATAAGAGAATGTGGAGGATGGTACAAACCTCTTACTGCTCCTGGGAAGAACACTTTGAAAGGATGGGTCCATGTCCTTGTCCGACTGTAAGTTCTTTGTGGACAGCCCCCGGGTTTTATTCTTCCTGCATTCCCAGCACCTGTCATGATACCCAACACAGAACAGGCAATTAATAGAGCAAGTCATTAGCATCATTTTTTTTTTTTTACCTTGGCATAGAATTCCTGGATCATATTAAATGGTGGGCATTTTAAAACCTCAAATAGCATCATTTTATCTTGCAGGCAGTGGAAAGCCAGCTTGGACCAGCAAAACACAAGCTTAACAGGAACATTTGTTCATTTGTTCTAAATGAGAGAATATAATATAAGGGAAAGAGATGAAAATACTGACTTAAAACATTAAGATGTATTAAGTGCATTCTGCTTTTTCAGGCTTTTTCTGCAGCTTAGATTTTTTCAGAAAGTACTGCTGAATTTTTTCACATAAAGGCGCTATTATGAACTGAATGTTTGTGTCCCTTCAAAATTCTTATGTTGAAGCCCTTATCCCCAGTGTGGCTATATTTGGAGATAAGGCCTTTATCAAAGTAATTATAGTTAGATGAAGTCATAAGGATAAGACTGTGATGGGGGGAAGGATAGAACCCTGATATAATCATATTAATTTCCTTGCAAGAAGAGATACCAGAGAGCTCTCTTCCCTCTCCTTTTTACCTTGCGCCCCCCTCCCCCACTTTCTCTTCTCTCTCCCCACAGCCTTTTCTTCCTACCATGTGAGGACACAGCAAGAAGGCTGTCACTGGCAAGCCAGGAAGACAGCCTTCACCAGAAACCAAACCCTGCCAGACCTTGATCTCGGACTTCACAGCCTCCAGAACTGTGAGAAAATAAATTTCTGTCGTTGAGGTCACCCAGTCTGTGGTATTTTGTCACAGCAACTCATGCAGACTAATACAGATTTTGGTACCAAGAAAAGGGGTGCTGCTGTAACAAGTACCTAAGTGTGGCATCAGCTTTGGAACTGGGGGTTGGGGGGAGGCTGGAGGAGTCAGAGGTGCATGCTAGAAATGAGAAATTTTAGAGGCAATTCGGCTGAGAGCTTAGAAAGAAGAGGAGAGCTGGAGAGAAAGCTTCCATCTTCTTAGAGAACACATCAATAATCATGAATAGAATGATGGTAGAAATATATGGACATAAAGGCCATTCTGGTGACGTCTCAGATGGAAATGAGGAACAGGTAATTGGAAACTGGAGAAAAGGCAATTCTTTTTACAAAGTTGCAAAGAACATGGCTGAATTGTTCTCTAGTGTTTAATGGAAGGTAGAAATTTTGAGGGGTGAAATTTCATTTTGTAATTATTTGTATACAGAAATACAATTGTTTTTTGCATATTGCCTTTATATCCTGCAACATTGCCAAATTCACTGTTCTAATATGAGAGGTTTCCCCTAGATTTTCTACATATACAATCATGTCATCTGTGAATAAAGGCAGTGTTACTTCCTCCTTTCCAATTTAAATAACTTTTATTTTTCTTGCCTAAATGCATGGGCTAGCAGGTCCAATACAATGTTGAATAGAACTGGTATGAATGAACACCTTATAACGTTCTCAGTCGTAGAAAGAAAGTATTCTATATTTCACCATTAGGTATGATGTTAGATGAACGTTTCTCATAGATGCCCTAAATCAAATGGGGGAAGTTTCCTTTCCACTTCTATTTTGACAAGAGTTTTAATCACAAACAGGTGCTGCATTTTGTTAAGTGCCTTTCTTGCATATGAGATGATTATATGATTTTTCTCCTTTATGCTGTTAATATGATGAATTACACTAAAAAATATTTTTGGCCAAGGGCACCTGGCTGGCTCAGTCAGAAGAGCATGCGACTCTTGATCTTGGGGTTGTGAGTTTGAGCCCCATGTTGGGTGTAGAGATTACTTAAATAAATAAATAAACTTAAAAAAATTTTTTTTTTGGCTTAGCACAACACAAATTTATGATCTCACAGTTTCTGTGGGTCAGGAGTGTGGTCATGTGTTGACTGGGTCCTCTGCTTGGAGTCTCCCCAGATCTCAAGGTGGAAACTGGGACTTCAAGCTCATCTAAGGCTTGGAGTTCTCTTCTAAGATCACTAGTTTTTGGCAGAATTCAGCTCCTGTGGTTGTAGGGTTTGTCTGCTATCGGGAGAGGGCCATCCTTAGCTCCTAGAGACTGTACTTTGCCATGTGGCCTTTTCAACAACATGGTAGTTGGCTTCTTCAAGGCTACCAGGGAAATTCCTCTTTAGTCTGTTACAGTGGAGTTTTATATAATATAATGTAATCACCGATGTGACTATTCCATCATATTTGCAAGTCCTGCTCAAGTGAGGGGAATTGTGTAGGGTGTGTATCGGGGGCTACACTGACTGATTTTTGGATGTTAAAACAACCTTGCATTCCTGGGATCAACACAAAGAGAAGGCGATGTGAAGATGGAAGCAGAGACTGGAGTGATGCAGCCACAAGCCAAGGAATGCTGTCAGTCACCAGAAACTAGAGGAGGCAAGGATGAATTCTCCTTTGGCCTCTGGAGGGAACGTGGCCTTGCCATCACTGATTTCTGACTTCTGGCCTCTAGAACTGAGAGAGAACAAGTTTCTGTTGTTTTAAGCCCCTAAGTTTGTGGTAATTTGTTACAACAAGCATAGGAAACTAATACAGATTTTGGTCATGGTGTATCACCATTTTTCTAATTTGCTAGGTTTGATTTGAAACTGCTTAAAACATAAAGTGGAACAAAATCAAAATGGCTGCACTTATTGCTTCAGCAAAGCTTGATTTTAAACTAAGTAACCTCAGGCGCTTGGGTGGCACAGTCGGTTAAGCATCCTACTCTTGGTTTCGGCTCAGGTCATGATCTCAGGATCATGATCTCAGGGTTGAGATTGAGCCCCGAGTGGGGCTCCATGCTCAGCGTTCAGTCTGCTTGAAAGATTCTGCTCCTACCCCCACTTGTGCGCTCTTTCTGTTTCTCTCTCTAAAATAAATGCATAAATCTTTAAGTAACCTTTTCCCTCTCTTCAGCAAACCTCCCCTTCCGCCTTAGCCTTTTGTTTTGGGAACCTGATACTACCCTGAAGACATGGCAAAGGAGGCTGGCGGCACGTACACAATTCCTGCCAAAACTGGCTAGATCCTGTATTTCCCTATAAAACTCCCAGCCCCTTCCTCTGGCCGGGTTTGCAGTTTTGAAGGCAGCCTCCTTTGCCTGGCAAAGCAATAAAGCTATTGTTCCTCTTTATACCCAAACTCTGTCTTTGCGTTACATATTTTGGCTCCGGAGCAGGGAGGTCGGTTTTTGATAACAGATTTGCTAATATTTTGTTAAGAATTTTTGTATCCATATTCATGAAGGATATTGGTCTATAATTTTCTTGTGATGTCCTTGTCAAGTTTAGTGTCAAGGTTATGCAGGACTCATAAAATGATTTGGGAAATGTTTTATCTCCTTCTGTTGTCTGAGAGAGTTTGTGCAATACTTGTCTTATTTCTTCCTTAAGCAGTTTGGTAGAAGACACCAGGGAGGACTTCTGGAGTTTTCTTTATGAGAAACATTTTAATTATAAGTTGGATTACTTTAAAGGTTATAGAGCTATACAGATTTTCTATTCTTGAGTGAAGAATATTTTATTAAGTTATATTTTTAAATGAATTTATTTCATCAGGCGCCTGGGTGGCTCAGATGGTTAAGTGTCTGCCTTCGGCTCAGGTCATGATCCCAGGGTCCTGGGATCGAGCCCCGCATGGGGCTCCCTGCTCAGCAGGGGGCCTGCTTCTCCCCCGCCCTCTGCTTCTCCCCCTACTCATGTTCTCTCTCTCTCTCTCTCTGTATCTGTGTCTTAAATGAATTAAAAAAAAAATCTTAAAATAAAAAAAATGAATTTATTTCATCTAGGTTGTAATATAAATGTTTCTCTGGAGATATATACTTAGACATGGAATTGTCCAATCAAAAAGAATGAACATTTTAAATTATGAAAACATTTATTGAGTGGCGCCCGGGTGGCTCAGTAGGCTAAGCGTCTGCCTTTGGCTGAGGTCTTGATCTCAGGGTCCTGGAATAGAGCCCCACGTCAGGCTCTCTGCTCAGATGGGAGTCTGCTTCTCCCTCTCTCTCTGCCCCTCCCCTCTGCTTGTGCATGTGTGCACTTGCGTGTGCTCTCTCTCAAATAAAATCTTTAAAAAAAACATTAAAACATTTATTGAACTAACATTTAGTGAGCACTTCCCATATGCACTTTACATTTATTAACTCTTAATTCTCACAACAACTATATGAGGTAGACACTATTTATTGTCCTCATTTTTTTTAAAGATTTTATTTTTAAGTAATCTCTACACCCAAGGTGGGGCTCGAACTCACAACCCGAAGACCAACAGTTGCACTCTCCACTGACTGAGCCAGCCAGGTACCCTGTTGTCCTCATTTTTAATAAATGAAAAATAAAACTAAGAGAGGTTAAGTAACTTGTATATGTCACACAACTGATAAGCATTAGAGCCAAATTCCCAACCATTTATATCAGTAGTTCTCAAAGTGTATTCCCTAGACCAGCCTTATTAGCATCATGTGGGAACTTGTTAGAAATGCAAATTCTCCAACTCTCCCCCATACTGCTGAATCAGAAACTCTGGGGGTGGGGCCCAGCAGTTTGTGTTTTAATGAGTCTCCAGGTGATTCTGATGCATGCTAAAGTGATGCATGAGAACCCCAGACTTGCACCATAATCTTCTTACATATACTCCCAAATTACCTTCTAAAAAGGCTGGATTAATTTACTTTCACCAGTAGTATATGAGAGTGTCCATGTCCCTTAGCCTTACCAAAATTCACTATGAGCAATCTTTAAATTATGTACCAATCTGATAGGCAAAGAATAGTGTCTTGCCCCCCTTTTTTTAAGGAAAAAAAATCGATTTATTTATTTGAGAGAGAGAGCATAGAGGGAGGGGCAGAGGGAGAGAATCCTCAAGCAGACTCCCCGCTGAGTGTGCATCCTAAGGCAGGGCTCCATCCCAGGACCCTGAGATCATGACCTGAACCAAAATCAAGAGTCAGATGCTTAACTGACTGAGCCACCCGGTGCTCCTGTCTTGTTCCTTTAAAAAATATATTTTGGGGGCACCTGGGTGGCTCAGTCGTTAAGCATCTGCCTTTGGCTCAGGTCGTGGTCCCATGGTGCCGGGATTGGAGCCCCGCATTGGGCTCCCTGTTCAGCAGGAAGCCTGCTTCTCCCTCTCCCATTCCCACTCCCCTTGTTTGTGTTCCCTCTCTCGCTATCTCTCTCTCTGTCAAACAAATAAATAAAAAATCTTTAAAATATATATATATATATATGTTATATATATATATATATATTTGGTTCTCCTTTTAGTGAGAGTCAGTTTCTGTCCCCTTTCCTGCCCTGCTTGGGCCTCCTCTCTTCTGCATGGCCTTTGACTCCATTGACCTTCCTTTTTTGGCGGTGGGTTCTCAATTCTAACCCTTCTAACCTTGTCAGGCAACCATGTGGTACTTGAGTGCTAAATTAATCTCATTCTTTAGGAGTGGGGAGAAGCAAATAGGTTATTTTATATAAATATAAAAATCTTTTTTTTTTTTTCCTGAGCATGAAATACAGTCTTCTTCAGCTTTTGTTAATGACAATCCTTTTCTAAAATGTGTATTTTCCTTGAAATTCTGTGTACCTCTTGGCATTGTGGTGCCCGTGTAGTGAATATCAATGAGGACAATAAGTGTAGGAGCACAGAGATTTGTAGTCACCCCAAGTGATAGCTTCAGAAGTGTTTGGGGTAACCTAATCCTTGATCTTGACATTTTGGGGGGAGGGAGTACCTTTCTCATGTCTAAGAACAGAAAAACCTTGATTGACCAAAGGTCCCCATGATTTGATTTCATGGTGTTTCCCATTATATTTTCACCACATTGCAGAAAAGACCCCATAAAAACTGAGCTGGTTAAATATCACAGGGCTAGGGCACCTGTTTGGTTCATTTGGTAGAGCATGGGACTCTTGATCTTGGAGTCATGAGTTTGAACCTCATGTTGGGCATAAAGATTACTTAAAAAAAATCACTGGGTTAATTTCCATTTATAGTCTCTAATAATTATTGAGTTGTGATATTCACCTCCACATCAGTCATATCAACATGGCATGACAGAAAGAACATGGGTTTTGGAGACAAATTTAGGCTTGAAACCGAGCACTTCTACTTCTGAGCTATGTGGCCTTGGATAAGTTACTGAACCTCTCTGATCTTACATTATTGTCTATAAAATGCAAAAAATAGCTCCTACCTCATAGAGTTTAAGGATTAAATGATTTAATATGTGTTGTACCTGGAAGAATCCCTGCCCCATAGTAGGCGCTCAGTAAATGTGGATTCCATGGGTTTTCTCCTCCCTCTGAAATTTCTATGTGCTTGAATGTGTTTCTAGTATAAATAGGAAGTTTACTATCCTTTATTTCCTTTATCTTATGATCTCTCTTTGTACAGAGAATGACATCTATATCTGCACAGATTATTGGTCTGGCATTGGAGTGCCAAAGACCCCACCCATTGTGCCAAGCAGCACTCTTCTAAGCAGGGGGCTATGTAACAGGCATCTGGGTTCATTCTTTGAGGAAACACTATCAAAAAATGAGGGGTTCTTTCACTGTGTTCTGTTGGTATTACCCATCACCTTTTCTCTTGCTTTCCCACAGTTCCCTACAGTGTGCACCTGAAACTCATATTACACTCTATGTTAACTACCTGGAATTGAAATAAAAACTTTAGGGGCGCCTGGGTGGCTCAGTCAGTGGAGTTGCTGGCTCTTGGTTTTGGCTCAGGTCATGATCTTGGGGTCCTGGGATCAAGCCCTGTGACCTGCTCTGTGCTCAGCGGGGAGTCTGCTTGAGGATTCTCTCTCTCTCCCTCAGCCCCTCCCCCCGCTCACATGCATGCTCTCTCTCTAAATAAATGCATCTTAAAAAAAAAAGAAAAACTTTTTAAAAAGATAATAAATGCATTAGATAGTGTTTCCATACCATCTATAGCTATGGTTACACCAATGAGAGCAACTATCTTTTCTGGACATGAAATTGCAACATGAAGCAGAAGCCATCCACAGAGTCTAGGTCCAAAGAGAACATGTTCCTCCAGTTCCTCACTGTGGTTCTCATAAGTTACCATCTGTCAACTCCTGAGTCATCACATCTCACAAAGACATGGTCCAGAGATTTGCAAAACCCCTCTGCTACCAATACTTTTGTATCATTCATTGGAGAAAGATCACCAGGATTAAAAGTAGCTCTTGAGTTTTGCTTTTTAGCCCTTTTAGGCTGAGTTTGGAAGGTCTGTGCTGCTCAAGGGACAGGAGGGAAGAGAGAAAGAGCTCCTCTCTCTGTACATAGACAACATGAGGGGTCCCCCTGAGAAGAGCAGCCCTTAGCAGGTGAGACTCCCAGTCTGGGAGACTCAGAGACTCCAGTCTGCTGGAGAGTGCCATGGAGGAAAGGCCTGCTGGAATTGGAGCAGTCTGAGCCCAAACGCCAAACCAATAAAACAAAGTTCCCTTCCAGAAAGCCATCATCATCCAAACTGAGCAGGGCATAGGCTACAGGGCCAAGGGAAAGAGAAGATCCAAATGAAAATAGGGGATGGAGCAGAGGAGATGGGTCCAGAAAATCCAGAGGCATATTCCCCCTAAGGTATTTGCAGAAATGTATTAAGCTCTTTTAATCATGATCATTTCAATTCTATACATGTATCTAAAAACCTTTTCAAAAACCACTTTCTTGATTTTTCCAGTGGATTAAAAAATCCCACACACTTTTTTCCATATAAACAAGGAATAGATTTATGTTTGCTTCCCCACCCATACTATGAACAAAGAGCTTAGCATTGATATGATATATGTGTGTGCATAGTTTTCACATATAATTACTTATTTGTAATTCATAAGAACTTTCATATGAAAATGATTCAAAGAACTACAGGTTAAGTGGGGGCTTCCAACAACTAAATTATGTGAAAAATTCTTGTACAATTTGTTGTAACACGTTCTTTATTTCCAGTGAGGATTGGACAAAGGAAAATAAGTTTTTAGGCAGAAATTCAGGGTGTGTCTCATGTAGTCTTAATAAATATTCTCTGGTGACTTCTCTGGTGAAGTTGCCCTGCATCATTTAGCTATCCTGGTATCATTTTAACATTTGGACTTGTATCTTGACACCAACTAAATAGTGCACTTGTTTTTTGTTGTTGTTTTGTTTTTTTAAAGATTTATTCATTTATTTCACAGGGGGAGAGAGAGAGAGAGAGAGCACAAGTGGGAGGGGCAGAGGGGGAGAGAGAATTTTAAGCAGAATCCGTGCTGAGCTCAAAGCTCCACGTGGGGCTCGATCTCACGACCATGAGATCATGACATGAATGGAAACCAAGAGTCAGATGCTTAACTGACTGAGCCACCCAGGCGCCCCGATAGTGCACTTGTTAAAGCAAGGACCATGCTTCTGGTTTTGTTCACCTTTGAAATTCCCAGGGCCTTACACATACAATGAACATTCAGTTGCATTTGTGAATGAGCTGTACAGAAGATTCAGGTTGAGTATATGGAGCAACATCCTAAGTTGAAACTGCTCTAATTGGTTAGTGAACCTAAGCGAGGCCGCATACCCTCATTTTGGAAACTATTAACCATTATATTGCCCTTGGAGTGGGTTACGTACCATGTGACTTGGATAGTCTCTTTGGATTTTTCCTGTCCCTGTGTTCTGTGGGAAAACAAATAATAGAAAGGCTGGACATCTTATCTGGAGCTTACCCTGGCCAACAGAATTAACTTTTGTTTGCTCCAAAGGCTAAGTAATGAAAACAATAGATTTAGAATCTAGATCTTTACACCAGATCTAGTTTCAGCAAACGAATTGGTCTCCAGCCTACCACCGCCACCACACCCTTTCTAATTTGGAGAAGGGAACAAATGAATTCTGCAACATTTTTAAGGTCTTTAAAAAAAGTAGCAAAACATTCTAAAGTAAAACTGTCTAAAATTTTCTTATAAACGCATTGTTTATATATAAACACATAAACTTGTTAACATAAAACTTATTAACACCTAAATCCAACTTAAAATGTTATAATAGCTGAACAAAGATCCAATAGCCAACCCAGTGTCTCACAAACAGATGTTTCATGAAACACTACTTCTGTTGGATTGTTCACAGGTTTTCACAATAAAAAGTTTACACACATCTGGAAAATTCTGGGTTTAACATGAAGTACCGGTTTTCTCAGAGCCTTTAATATGCTGATGGTATTGTGAATTCCCAGGAAGATGATCTAGTGCACCCTTTTCCACACTTAATTGACCAACGAACTCCTATTTCTTGCACCTCCAAAGAATGTTCTGTGGAAACCAATTTAGAAATCCCTGGTTGTGGCAGACAATGTTGTTGCCTCCTCCATGGCCTTTCCCTGCTTCCTCCTTATTGTCAGAAGCCCTATTTGTTTACTCTGTCCAGAGTGGCTTTCTCCTTCCATGGAGGCTGGGCCCCTCCTCAGCTCCAGAAGATGAATTGTGATTGGACCAAACCCAACACATTGGTCTCATTCCCTTTGCTAAGCCACTGGTTCAAGCATGGGCATGTAATGCAATCCTGGCCAATAAAATTTGAGGGAAAACTTTCAGGGAGGATTTTTAGGAGGATTTGTTTTAAGCTTAAAAAGATAACCAAGACACCAACATTCCATTTTCTATTTCTGGACTTCTAAATATGAGCTGTGGCAGCCATCTCAAGACCATGAAGGGAGCCAGCTTTGGAGGCCACACAGAAATACCAAGGATCACTGAAAAGAAAAATGGAAAGAGCCTGTAGTCTTGAGAACTGCATTGAATCACCCATTTTACCAGCCTTGGAACTGCCCTCTCTCTGGAGTTCTCTTCTGGGACATTATAAATAGTCCTTACTTTAAACATCAATTTCTTTTTTTAATATTTGCATTCAAAATCATCCACATATGGGGTTCTCACCAGTCAGAGCCTTAATACCATTGGCACAAGTACAGAACATTCAAAGCATTGTTTCTGAAAATGTTAATTTTTTTTGAAATATTAATTGTTAAAAGGCAGTAGCTTATTACAAACTGAGTGCCTACTACCATTATTACCAGGATCTGCAACCTTTATATTTAAATGAATGACTCTAATATTACCATTTTTAGTGGCTTTAAATTAGAAAATGAAACATGTATTCCTTCACAGCAGGGGCAGGCTAAGATGATAAACAATCATCAAAGTACTGTAACAGTGAAATCCCTAACTCACCACAAGCCCCGGGGCCGGAGCTGTACTTTGGAAGCAGGACGCACACAACAGCCCTGTGTGTCCCTGTCGGTTGCCCAGCGTATGCTGCACGTTGTCAGGGCCAAGACTGTTCTCTCCTTTGCATCGAGTTCTCCCCGTGTGCAAAGCTTGGGCAAGGTCCCATCCCCTTCCTCCAAGTCCTACTCCCATCACAGTCCTGCTGAAGTCCCATCCGTGAGGAACCTCCCCAGTTACTCCAGCCTCCACTAAACAGCCTTTTGGAAGGGTTCTTCCTAGATAGCCAGTCTGAACAATTCACTTTGGCATTTAATTGAAACACCCTACATTTTCTCTTACTCCTTTGTGTTTTGTCTAGGCCACCTGTTGGATGAAAGGAGTGGAGGGAAGGTGAGCATGATAAGAGTATTGTGCAGGTCAGTGGCTCAACTCTGTCCAATCCAACAAACCCATTTTATAAGAAATGCCTTTTTTTTTTTTTTTGAGATTTTCTTTTTTTCTGTAGTTATTTACTTAGAGTGCATGTGAGCGGGGGTGGGGTATGGGGGGGAAGAGGGGGAGAGAGAGAGCAAGAGAGAGAGAATCTCAAGGAGACTCCACTGAGTGCGGGGCTCAATCTTGTGACCCTGAGATCATGACCTGAGCCGAAATCAAGAGTATAGCGCTTAACCGACAGATCCACCCAGGCGCTCCTATAAGAAATAATTTTGTAGCGACGCCTGGGTGGCTCAGTCCTTGAGCGTCTGCCTTCGGATTGGGTCATGATCCCAGGGTCCTGGGATGGAGCCCCACATCGGGCTCCCTGCTCAGCGGGAAGTCTTTTTCTCCCTCTCCCACTGCTCCCACTTGTGTACCCTCTCTTGCTGTCTCTGTCAAATAAATAAATAAAATCTTTAAAAAAAAAAAAGAAAAATACTTTTGTAACACCCCTTTATCTAGCATGAAATTCATAGATAAGGCAACTGGCCTATACATATAACTTTAAAATACAGTTGACCCTTGAACAACATGGGGCTTGGGGGCACCAACCCCCCAGTTGAAAATCCTGTATAACCTTGACTCTCCTAAAACTTAACCACTTAATAGCCTGCTGTTGACTGGCAGCTTTACCAATAATAGACACAGTCGATTCAGATGAATGGATAAAGAAGATGTGGTATATATATATATATATGTGTGTGTGTGTGTATATACACACACACACACACACACACACACACACACGATGGAATATTATCCAGCCACCAAAAAAATGAAATTTTGCCATTTGCAATGACATGGATAGAACTAGAGGGCGTTATGCTAAGTGAAATAAATCAGTCAGAGAAAGACAATTATATGATGTCACTTATCTGTGGAATTTAAGAAACAAAACAGAGGATCATAAGGGAAGAGAGGAAAAAATAAAATAAGACGAAACCAGAGTGGGAGACAAACCATAAGAGACTCTTAATCATAGGAAACAAACTGAGGATGGCTGGAGGGGAGGGGGGTGGGGGGATGGGATAACTGAGTGATGGACATTGGGGAGGGCACATGATGTAATGAGCACTGAGTATTATATAAGACTGATGAATCACAGACCTGTACCACCCAAACAAATAATACATTATATATTAATTAAAAATAAAAAATATACAGTCAATTAACATATGCTTTGTATGTTATATGTATTATATACTATATTCTTATGATTGAGCTACAGAAAAGAAAATGTTATTAAGAAAATCATAAGGAAGGGGCGCCTGGGTGACTCAGTCATT
The DNA here is from genome assembly GCF_964656455.1 of Halichoerus grypus. Classification (NCBI taxonomy): domain Eukaryota; kingdom Metazoa; phylum Chordata; class Mammalia; order Carnivora; family Phocidae; genus Halichoerus; species Halichoerus grypus. Next base: position 50,142,919 of record NC_135720.1, read on the forward strand.
AAGCGTCTGCCTTCGGCTCAGGTCACGATCCCAGGGTCCTGGGATCGAGCCCTGCATCGGGCTCCCTGCTCAGCGAGGAGCCTGCTTCTCCCTCTCACTTTGCCTGCCGCTCCCCCTGCTTGTACTCTCTCTCTCTCTCCCTCTCTGTCAAGTAAATAAAAAATCTTAAAAAAAAAAAGAAAGAAAATCATAAGGAAGAGAAAATACATTTGCAGTTCTGTACTGCATTAAAAAAATCTGCATGTAAGTGGCCCATGTTGTTCAAGGTCAACAGTTTATGAATTCAATGCTCTAGTTGTAGTATAAAAGAGAGGAAAAGGAAAAGGAATTTATGATAAAGTGATATATATATCAATATGTATAATGTTTGTCACGACGGCAGGAGAAGCCACAGTGAATTACTGAGAAATGCAGACTGATGTCATGTGTGGTATTGGCAGCTCAAATGCCACAAGCCGTGGTGCTATTAGTGGTGGGACTTTCTCAAATGAAAAATGAATGATAAACAATCTAAATGATAAACAAAAAAGTACAACTTACTTTGATTTATGTGATAGTCTCATTCCTAGCAATTCAGTGTATATTAAAACAATGCAAAAATACTTTTTGTATATATATAAGGTAGGTTTGGTTCTAGGTTCAAATAATTATAAACAAAATGTTCACCTGGGCACCTGGGTGGCTCAGTCGGTTAAGCATCTGACTCTTGATTTCAGCTCAGGTCATGATCTCAAGGTTGTGAGATTGAGCCCCACCTTGGGTCCTGTGCTGCTTAAGGTCCTCTCCCTCTCCCCCTCCCCCTTGTACCAGCCCCCCTCCCCGCTTGTGCACTCTCTCTTAAAAAAAAAAATTCACCTAATGAATGACTGAGAGGACATTCAAAAGTTGCAATGGATGCAGGACAATTCTTCATTGTGGGGCACAGTCCTGCACATTTTAGTGTGCTCAGCAACTCTGGCCCTCACCCACTGCAGGCCAGCAGTACCCTCCAATCATTAGATTACCCCCAAAGTCCCCACAAATTTCTAAAAAGACCTCTGGGGGAACTGGTTCTAATGACATCCACTGAGCTAAACCAAGGCCAGTGGGGATTGGGATTACTACTAGACAATCCAGAACGTGACCATCAGCTTTAAAGGCCCTAAGAACGGGAGGTGAGCTCCAAAATGTCGGTTTACTAGTCCACTGCCAGGGTTCTGAAGGGGGTGCTGTGGATGAACCATAGGACGCAGCAAGTTCAGCTGGGGGTGGAGGGTGGTCTGCTTCGCCAGCAGATGTATTCATTTGTTCCATTTACCAGATGAGCTCCCATCTATCTATACTTCTGTTTGAGCAAAGGGCTCCTCAGTTTCAAGAAGTAAATGTTATATATGTTTTGACAGTTTTGTCCAGATTTATATTTTCTGTGAGAGGAAATGTTGACCTCCTCACTCCATCATGCCATAAATGAATGTCCCTTTGGTTCTTTTTAGTAGTTTCTACTTCTCTATCGAGACTCTGTATATATTTCAGTCTTTGTCACCATAGTTTCCATTAATCCTTTGAACATATTTATAATAGCTGTTTTGAAGTCTTTGCTTAATATAATTTCTGGGCCCAAGCAGAGTCCACGATCTCTGCTAGTCACTCAATTCTAAATCTCGCATCTCAATGTTCAATCAGCACATTCACTTCCTGTGGTCATAATTTTATGGAAAACCATGAGAAATCCCTGTCCAATGACAGAAACTTCTCAGGTTATGGACTTGCTTATCAGTTCCCACCCTCCTCTGGGCTTGGAACAGCTAAGCATAGAGGGCTGTAGGGGAAGAAAGAAATATGAACTAGGGCTAGGTGGCTTGGCTCAGAGGTCATGGCCTTCTGGAAGAACTGGAGTACAAGCATCCCAAAGAGAGTGTCCTTTGCTGGCACATCCTTCTTGTAGACGACCCATGAGAAAGGGCACAGGGAGCCTGGACACAGAATCTGGGAAGCTGGAAGATGAGAAGACTCTCTGGTTGTAAGCTCAAGATACTGATTAATATGATCCATTTGTACTCAAAACACTTGCGACACCAAACGTGGGGGTTTTCTACACCAAGAATTCTTCAATTCTCTGTAGACACCAACTGGATGTCTAATAATTTAATTCAATTCGGATACTAATTACCTGGATCTAGTGAAGACCCCACAGTTTAAGGGCTCAGTGAGATTCTTTGTTTTTTTAAAAGATTTTATTTATTTATTTGACAGAGAGAGACACAGTGAGAGAGGGAACACAAGCAGGGGGAGTGGGAGAGGGAGAAGCAGGCTTCCCGCTGAGCAGGGAGCCCGATGTGAGATTCTGTCTGCTGTGTGATTCTGTCTGCTTTGTCTTTATCAGCCTCAGCCTCTCTTTTCCTGTTCCTTTATGGCTGACCTACCCCTATCTCCATCTGGTGACAGCAGAAGCTTCTGGGAGCTACTTGTGACTCTGTCCTCTTTGATCCAATGACAGTTTAACCCTCAGAATAATATTCTTTTTCTCATTCCAGTTCCCAAGGGAGTGTACTTGAGCCCCCAGGTACAGACAAGCCCTTCCCCCCATCTGGTTGGTGAGTCCTGATGGGGGCACAACACAGCTTTGGGTCTGGCAGACCTGGCTCTCAGCTCCTCCTGACCAGTTGTGTGTGTGGTCTTGGGTGGTGCTGTTTCTCTCCAGAACCTAGTTAGTGTACTAAACTGGGAATAAAGATCATAACACGTCACAGAGCTAACATGATGATAAAATGAGATAAGGCATAGATAGCATCTGGCTAAAATATTATTGATAAGCATTATTGTCTTCTCCTGTCTCTTCATTGCAGGGGCTATGTTTCCTGTGTCATTCCTAGAGTATCTAGACCCAGCTGCTGCTCAGTAGATATTGTTGGGGGAATTACCTGCGGCTGCTCTCTCTGCACTTTTTGTTGGTGATCGTCACACTACGCTCAGTGCGGTCTTAGGGTTTCTGAGGAGGTGCCCAAGGGCCCAGGTGGGCCTGGCAGGTGAGACTCAATAAAGGTGGAAAGCAGAGGAGGGAGCAGTTTGGTTCCATGACCACCCTCACGTTAGCCCTGCTGGTTTATGTATTATTAGTTTGGGAACAATATTTTCTTTTTTTAAAGAATGGATGCTGTGAGTTAAAGTTTGAAGGGCGCCTGGGTGGCTCAGTTGGTTAAGCATCTGCCTTCGGCTCAGGTCGTGATCCCAGGGTCCTGGGATCGAGTCCCACATCAGGCTCCCTGCTCTGCAGGGAACCTGCCTCTCTCTCTTTCTCTCTTTTGTCTCTGTCTCTCATGAATAAATAAATAAAATCTTAAAAAAAAAAAACTTTGAAAATAACTGCCTTAAGCTTTTTTTTTTTTTAATTACTTTTATTATAACAGTCACTTTCTTTTAGACTCCTCCTGTTCTTGAAGAAATGGGACATTGTGACAGTGTTTACCTCTCAGAAGTTGGTGATACACGTGGAGGTTTTTAAGCATGGTATGTAGAAATGGTCAAGTATGTTTATGTAAGTGTGGGGTGTCCATTTGCTTGTATTAATATATTTAAATTTCTTGGCAGAAAAGGAAGATGGTGCCATTTCGACCCTAGTGCTTCGAGGTTCTACAGACAACCTGATGGATGATATAGAAAGGGCAGGAGATGATGGCGTGAATACTTTCAAAGTTCTCACAAGGGTCAGTATTAGCAATACTCTTAATTTAGTAATTTGTAAGGTTTCAAACATAGTTGGCAGAGAACTTCAAAATGAATGGCTTATGTAAAAGCAAAGTACCTTTTTTACTTAACTGCCTTAAGCTTTGAATAGCTTAGAGGAGGAATTTAATTTTATGAATGACTCAAAGGTTTATATCTTCATTCTCCAAAACGTTAGTCACTATAAATTAAATAAAGAATTCGGTTCAGTTCCTCAGTTTCACTAGCCATATTTCAAGTACTCAATAGCCATATGCGGCTAGTGGCTACCGTTTGGACAATACAAATATTAATATTTCCTTCATTGCAGAAAGTTCTGTTAGACAGCATTGGTCTATATTTTATACTATTTAAATTGTTGGACTTAATTGATAGTGACTGTGGACTCTGTGCTATAATATGTTTATAGGCTGGAAGGGGAAGTTGAGTTGCCCATAGATGTAGGTTTGGGTCCTGATATTAACCTGCCATGTGGCCTGCTGGACTGGCTTCATGTTTCCTCATCTGTACCAGGGAGGTGGGGGCCACATCAGAGGTTTCTATCTATTTTATCTGTAAGGTCCCTTTGTTACTTTGTTCCCTTGGACCCACACCCATGTTTAAAATAAACTGCTTTATTAGGTAATAATTGGCTTACTCTCCCACTTTTGTTAACTGACACTATTTATAACTACCAGCAAAAACCTCTGATCAACACAAGATTACCAGAATCCGTATATTGAGGTGAAGTAATTCCAGCCCAGAACTTAGAAATGAGATGTTGTGGTAAGCTTTGCCTTGTCTCTGGTAATTGTACAATGTTCATGTGGTGTTTCTCAAATATTGAAATTATCTTATTAATTGCCCCTCCCTGTCCCTGTCACTACTTCGCCTACTCCTAAGGTTTAAGGGGTCCTGGTTAGAAGTCTCCTGACTACGTGGTCATTTACAATTTCTTTGAGTTTTTCAAAGTGATCTTAGGTCAAAGGAGGTAAAGATCCTCAAAATTCAATTTGGGAATTCAGAAAAGCAACCAAAAGAAGACAACTTATCAAATGCACAAACGAAACTAAAAATCTAGAATAGATAGTCGTTTCAGTATAGAAAACAGAATGTGCAGTGTGATTGTATTTTGAAAATATATATTGGGTGGGACTTCTGGCTATGGCAGAATGAAAAGGCTGACAAATTTTCACCCTAAAAAATAAAATATAAAACTGAGCAAAATGGCAAAAATAATTTCAGGGTTTGGGAAATCAAACAAAGGGAAAGAACAAATTGAGAAGCATTTAGTCGTGAGAAGCTGCTAACCTTTTATGTTAAAATGATGAGAGTCTGTGGCCTTCATGGGCTCCCTTCCCTGTGCCCCCAGCACATCTAGCCTGGTAATTTTACCAGCACCATACTGGCTGTGAAAACCAGCAGCCTCACTGTCAGAGGGGGGTAGTTTTGATTTGGAATGAAAGGTGAAAACCCACACCCAGCAGTGTTGTCAGTAAAAGCAGCAAACTCAGTAGGATTTAAAAAGGAAACCTCGCAGTGCTACTAGCCTGAGATTGCAGTCCTGGTTGGAGTGAGTGGCTGACCAGTCAGACATTCAATGGGGAAATCCTAGAAATAAAGCTATGTAAGCTCTCCATGCATCCCTAGTTGACTAAGACACTGCATATGTACAGGGAAGAGCCAAGAAAGCCTGGAAGAAAGTACAAGTCAGGCAGACTTGAAAACTGACTGACCTTTGAATGCATTCCTCAACCCACACACAGATCCATCAACAGAGGATGGATCTTATAGGCTTAAGGTATTTGAGCATAACCTCTGCCCAGTCATCAGCTGACCACAAAACTATGCAGACACAGGGACAATGCTTTGGGAGCTAGGCTAAAAATTAAACATAAGAATTAAAAACAAAAAACTGAGCAGAAACATTCATGGCCACACACTGCAGGAGACACAGATTCCACAGATTAAGTCCAGACAAGTTAATAAAAACAACATAACCACCTCAGAAAAAGAAATTAGAGTCCAGAGTTGCTATAGAATATTTTCTAAAATGTCAAATTTTCAAGAAAAATGATGAGACATGAAAAGAAACAAGAAATCTGATTCATACCCTAAAAAAATGTGACGCATACTCAAAACAAAACAACAGAAACTCTGAGTAGGCCCAGAAGCTAGATTTAGCAGAAAAAAATTTCAAAATAGCTGTTATAAATATGTTTAAAGAACTAGAGAAAACTGTACTTAAGAATTAAGGAACAGTTCAGTGATAATGACTTGACAAGTAGAAAATCACAACAGAGAAGTAGACATTATAAAAAAGAACCTAATGGGAATTTTGAGTTGAAATATATAAAAACAGAAATTTAAAAATCTACTAGAAGAGGTCACAGAAGAAAAAAATCAGTGAACTTGAATACAGTTCATGAGAAATTATTCAATCTGAGGAACAGCGAGTAAAAATACTAGAGAAAAGTAAACAGAGCCTCAGAGACTGGTGAGATAGCAGCAGGCATAACAACATACATGTAATTGGTGTCCCAGAAGGCTAAAAGAGAAAGTGGCAGAAAAATTTCATGACATAATGGCTGAAAAATTCTCAAATTTGGTGAAAGCAGTAATCTACAGACCCAGAAGCTCAACAAACTCCAAGCAGAATAAAAAGAGATCCAGAATAAATAAAAAGAGAATCGTTAGAGATTCCAATACCCACCTTTTGATAACTGACAGAATAACTGGACAGTAAATAAGGGTAGAATGAGTCTTAAAAACTCTAACAACAGCAGAATACACATCCTTTTATATTTCTTAAAGATTTATTTATTTTTATTTTTTTTAAAGATTTTATTTATTTGATGCAGAAGGGGGGTAGAGAGAGCACAAGCAGGGGGAGCAGCAGAGGGAGAGGGAGAAGCAGGCTTCACGCTGAGCAAGGAGCCCGATGCGGGACTGGATCCCAGGACCCTGGGCTCATGACCTGAGCCGAAGGCAGACGCTTAACGACTGAGCCACCCAGGCGCCCTCTTAAAGATTTATTTTTAAGTAATCTTTATACCCAAATGGGCCTTGAACTTATAACCCTAAAATCAAGAGTCACATGCTCTACTGACTGAGCCAGCCAGGTGCCCCAGAATATATGTCCTTTTAGACTGCACATGAAGTATTCTCCAGGATAGATCATATACTAGGTCCTACAACAAAGCTAAGTAAATTTAACATGACTGAAATTATTCAAAAGATGTTCTCTGACCACAATGGAGTTAAATTAAAGATCATCAACAGTAAGAAACTTGGGAAGTCTCCAAGTATTTGCATGTTCAATAATGTACTTCTAAATAACCCACGCACAAAAGAAGAAATCAAGAAGGAAATCTCAGGGGGGCCTGGGTGGCTCAGTCTGTTAAACATCCAACTCTTGATTTCAGCTCAGGTCTCAATCTCGGGGTCATGAGTTCAAGGCCTGAGTTGGGCTCCATGCTGAGCGTAGAACCTACTTAAAAAACAAAAAACAAAAACCAGGAGGGGCACCTGGGTGGCTTTGTCAGTTAAGTGTCTGACTCTTGATTTTGGCTCAGGTCGTGATCTCAGAGTTGTGAAATCAAGCCCCACTCGGGCTCCATGCTCAGGGTGGAGTCTGCTTGAGATTCTCTCCCTCTCCTTCTGCCCCTCCCCGATCTCTCTCTCTCTAAGATAAATAAATAAATTTTTTTAAAAAGGGAAATTTCAAAACATAATGAATTTAAAATAAACAAAACACAACATATTAAAATTTATGAACTGCAGCTAAAGCAGTGGTTGGGAGAAAGTCATAACACTAAATACTTCTACTAAAAAAGAAGAAATATTAGGGCACCTGGGTGGTGCAGTTGGGTTAAGCATCCAACTCTTGGTTTTAGCTCGGGTTGTAATCTCAGGGTCGTGGGATTGAGCCCTGAGTTGGGCTCTCACTCAGCGCTGAGTCTGCTTGAGATTCTCTCTCCCTGTCCCTTTGCCCCTCCCCACCATGCTCACTTGCATGCACTCTCTCTCTAAAATAAATAAAATAAATCTTTAAAAAAGAAGAAACATTACAAGCCGATTACCTCAACGTTCATCTTAAGAAATTATAAAAGAAGAACAAATGAAACCTTAAGTAAGCAGAAGAAAGGAAAAAATAAAGATCAATGAAGGAATCAATAAAATAAAAAAAGAAAAGTAATACAGAAAATCAATCCAATTAAACCAAAACTATGTACTTTGAAAAGATTTAAAAAAAATAAACCTTTAATTAGAGTGAACAATTAAAAAAAAGAGGTAAGACACAAATTATCAAAATCAGCAATGAAAGAGGGGATATCACTACCAATCTGGTAAGATGAAGTACTTCTTTTATATTAAAGATTTTATTTTTAAATTTAATTGTTATTTTATCTTAAGTTTATTTATTTTAAGTAACCGCTCCACATGGGGTTTGAACTCACAACCCTGAGATCAAGGATCACATACCCTACTGACTGAGTCAGCCAGGTGCCCCTGATAAAATGAAAGGATTTTATAGGAATATCATGAAAAGACACAAATTACCAAAACTGACTCAAGAAGAAAGAGAAATTCTGTATAAATTTATAACAGGTAAAGAAATTGAATATATGGTTTAAAACTTTCAATAAAATAAACTCTAGGTCTAAATATTTTCACTGGCAAATTCTACTAACATTTAAGGAATAATACCAATTCTATACAACATCTTCCAGAATACAGAAGAGGAGGAAACACATTCCAACTCAATTTATTAGGGAAGCATTTCCCTGACACCAAAACCAGACAAAATATCACACACACACACACACACACACACACACACACACACACACACACTACAGACCCAAATTCCTCATGAACACACAAGCAAAAATGCTTAACAAAAATTAGCAAATCACATCCAGCAATATGAATAAAAAGGTAACACATCAGGACCTAGACAGGTTTATTTTGGTCATCCAAATTATGAATCATGACTATCTCTGGATCCTGGGATTATGGGCAGTTTGTTTTCCTCTAAATTTCCAATAATGAATATGGCTTACTTCCTCAACAAGAATTTGAATATTATTATTTAAAAGACATACAAAGAATTTTCTTGCAGTATTTTCTGGAGTAAATAGAGAGTAGAAGAAATACTAATTGGGGTGAAAGATTCACAAAGACAAAACACTTCTCACTTTCTACAAAGTAAAAGCTAAAATGAAAGCATGGAACGAAGAAATAGGAACCAGTAAATGTGACCGGATGCCCCCTCCTCTTTCCCGAAAACCAGCAGGGGTCAGGCAGAGTCCTCAGCGAAAACCAGGGGCTTCTCAGACCTCCAGCCCTTCAGATGAACCACTTTCCGTGCATGATGGGGGCGTTTTCACATGGGTATGAATCAAGGTGCTTATCTCCTCTTTGAGGGAAATGTGAATCATCAAAATGGCAGTTTTTTAAAAATAGCACGACACTTGCAGAGAAGAGAAATTCCTAAGTATTAATTCATCCCCTGTTCTTAGCAGGGACCTTGAACGTTATTATACATAGACAGTTGCTCTTGCACCAAAACCGAAGGAGGTTATTGAGCATTTGTGTAGTGTCTGCTGGGGAGAGGCCTGGACTGGTCTACCTCTGAAAGCACTGGGAGGGATTTTAAATTATTTTATTTCATATCTTACTTTACGTTTTGGTTTGCAGTTTGGAGACGGAAATGACGGTTGATAAATAGAAGAGTTCCTCTCCTTACCAGTCTCCTATCTTCCCTGAATCTCTGGCTTGCAGTGCCGGTGCCACAAATTCTCGCTCCTCACTTTGGACCAGAGCAGGTTCATTAATTTTTTTATTATTATTTTATTTTATTTTTTTTAAGATTTTATTTATTTGCAAGAGAGAGAGAATGAGAGACAGAGAGCATGAGAGGGAGGAGGATCAGAGGGAGGAGCAGACTCCCTGCTGAGCAGGGAGCCTGATGTGGGACTCGATCCAGGGACTCCAGGATCATGACCTGAGCCGAAGGCAGTCGCTTAACCAACTGAGCCACCCAGGTGCCCTATTTTATTTTATTTTTTAAAAAGATTTTTATTTATTTATTTATTTGAGAAAGAGAGAGAGCCAGTGAGAGAATCAGGCTCCCCGCTGAGCAGGGAGCCCGGTGCGGGGCTCGATCCCAGGACCCTGGGATCATGACCTGAGCCGAAGGCAGACGCTTCACCGACTGAGCCACGCAGGCGTCCCCGGAGCAGAGCGGGCTCATTCAGAGACTGTTGAGACAGTTGAGGCCGATCTCGGAGCTGGTGCCGATGCCCCGATGAGCACGGTGCCGTCTTGGGCGCGCCCGGGCCTGCGACGTGTGGGGTCCCTCTCTACCTGGGCCCCAAATGCCTCCCCACCTGTTTGACAATAACCCACCCTCCTTTAACAAAAAAGCATTTCCTCGTGTGTCCAGAGTGCTAATAGCTGTAGAAGAGGACAGCCGTGCGCCGGTATTCTAACTGACACGGAGCCCATTCAGAGAACCAACCGCGGCGACTTCCAGGTCCCCCAAGGGGGCTTCCAACAGGATCGGGTCCACACTTGGAAGCCATCTCTCCACCAGACCTAAAAACGGCCTCTGTATTCTTGTCAAAGAACAGCTTTGGGTCCTCGGGCTCTGGGCTAAATAACAGATACCCAGGAATTCTATGCGGCGACATGGCTGACTTCTCGCAAACGACGGAAGTGGCCGCTCTCGTTCCGAGCGCGCACCTAACACCACGCCGAGAAGCACCACACGCACAGTACATCCCTCGCTGAAAGTGAGGAGGTGCGGGTCTGATTTACTGGGAGGAGCGGTAATCGGAGGGCCTCGGCTGCTGGCCCAGCAGCTTCCGACCAGCGCGGCGGGGGCTGGAGGGTGGCTGATGGGCAAGAGGCTGCGAGACCGAAACTGAGAGTGAGAACAGCCCATGTGCAGGAGGAGTCAGAGGCATGAGGGGCCTGGGGCTGGGGGCAAGTGTGCAGGGCTCCTAGAGCGGCCGGGCACAGGCAGAGGAGGACAGGCTGCAGAGGCCCACTGAGGGCAGGGTGTGTGTGGCAACAGTTTCCCCTGAGGCTGACTGCCAGTGACGCCTTGACTCCCTTGAGGCGGCCGACCCGTCCCTCCGTCCTCTCCCGCAAACCCTAAACACCGCCTCCGCTCCGCTTCACCGCAGAATCTGCTCTGCCGGCATCTGGCCGCGGCCAGGACGCACAGGAGGAATTTGAGCAGAAACCCCTCAGGCTTGAAGGTCAAGCCTTCCTATTCCCGCCTGTGACGCACGGCCCAGAGTCGCTGTGGACAGGCCGTCGACTGGGCTGTGGCTCTCCTCTCCTTCCCGTGTCCCTGGTCTTGCGCACGCTTCTGCTTCCTTGGGCTCTGCAAGCTTATTGCTTTACTGGGCATCTGAGCCTCTGTCGTTGGGCACCTGCCCCAAATTTTATTGAAAGGCAACATATGTGGTGCTTAAGCAGGTAGGCTCTGGGCCAGGCTGCCATTCACTGTGCAAATTACTCAAGCACTTTCTGCCTTAGTTTCCCTCTATGTAAAGGGGGATAATAATACAGCCTGTTTTCGGAAGGTTGTTGGAAGAATTGAAAGAATAAGTACATACCAGGCACTTGTGAATGCCTGGCATTTGGCACAAAGGTTGGCTCTTGGCTCATTTATTTATTCACTCAACACCTTTTTTTTTTAAGATTTTTTTTTTTTTTAATTTATTTGATAAAGAGAGAGACAGCGAGAGAAGGAACACGAGCAGGGGGAGTGGGAGAGGGAGAAGCAGGCTTCCCGCTGAGCAGGGAGCCCGATGCGGGGCCTGATCCCAGGACTCCAGGATCATGACCTGCGCGGAAGGCAGACCCTTAACCACTGAGCCGCCCAGGCCCGCCCCCCCCAACACCTTTGTATTGTGTACCCACTTGCCACGAACTGCCTTAGGTGATGGAGATACAATCACGAGGCAAAGAAGCACTGTCCTTGCCTTCAGGAAGCTTCCAGTCTACGTGAAGTGTCTTTAGACTTTAATCAAATAATTACACTGTAATCAGTTGTACTTGTTACAAACTTTTTTTTTGTAGTAGAATTGTAAATGTAAATAAGGAGAGGTGGAGCTGCAAGGGGCGGTGTGTGTAGGGTGAAGAGGGTATAATGAGGACTCTCACCTGGGCTGGGGTGGAATGTCTGGGGAAGGCTGACAGGCATGACAGTTCCTTGCCCCCACCTTTTCACTTAGCATCCCACCGGCTACTCCTTGGACCAGGTGGTTCTTGAAAAGGAGCCAAAGGAGCCAGTTCGCCTTTTGAACTAAATCAGTGCCCAGTGGTTAAAGCAGAACACTGTATATACATCAACCTCCGTAGAGTGTGTCGGGAAAGCACGACTGAGATCTTCATGTCATCCACCAGCCGTGGGACGTGGGACGCAGTGTCAGATTCACCTGGGCCTCAACTAACCAGCCTTGGAGCTAACTAACCACCATAAACCCTATTCCCAGAGGTCTGTGTGAGCCCCGGCACCAGGGAAGACCCCTGACTTCCACCTCGGGCAGGGGGAGCCTTGTTGGGTGAGTCTTGTCTAGTTACAGGGAGTAGCTCAGACTCTTTCAGAGCCAAAGCGACAAATGACAACAGAGGTGCTGAGAAGGTAAAAATCCAATGACTACAGTAGACATACTTAAAACTGTTCAGCCTCAAGTCTCAAAGATATGGCTCAGTATCTTGGGGAGAATGCACAATAAAGTGGTAACTGTGGTGACATGTAGAGAGTGGGATGAAAATGAGATTTATTTTTCCTTGTACTCTTTCCTATTTTTAAAATTTTGTGCCATGTATCTATATAAAATATACATAACTTATAATTGACATTAAGCAAATGGTGAGATTGAAGACAGAACTTTTTTTTTTAAGATTTTATTTATTTGACAGAGATATCAAGAACAGGAACACAAGCAGGGGGAGGGGGAGAGGGAGAAGCAGGCTCCCTGCTGACAAGGAGCCCGATGTGGGGCTTGATCCCAGGACCTTGGGATCGTGACCTGAGCCGAAGGCAGATGCTTAAAGACTGAGCCACCCAGGCTCCCCAAGACAGAACATTGTTAAAAGCCACATAATCGGATGTAAAATATAAGATGTGATGGAGATTTTTTTTGTCTTTGACGAAACTATGGATTTTGTCCTTTGGTGACTTTACTGGAGGAAGTGATGACAGCAGAACATGTAGGCATTAATTTTTACCCTTTCTTTCAACAAATACCTGCCATGTGCCAGCACTCACTGTTCTAGACACTGGGGATAGAATGATGAACCAAAGAGGACTCCCCATCATCCCCCAAATTTCCTTTCCTCAAGGAGTTTAAATTAGAGGGCACCTGAGTTCCAGTCCTGGCTATATTACACATTAGCTGTTTGACTTTAGAGTCTTTAGGCTTCTATATTCCCATCTTTAAAATAGGGGCTGTACAAGATCTTCAAGCAGATTTAACCATCTATTCTGACTCTAAAAGGTCAACAGCACATAGTAGACAAGCTAAGCACTGTATTCATTCTCTATGGTTTTGTAACAAATTACAACAAATTTAGTGCCTTACGACAACACAGATGTATGTTCTTACAATCTGGAGGTCAGAAATCTGACATGGGTCGTCACTGGGCTAAAATCAAAGGTTTGGCAGGTCTGCCTTCCTTTCTGGATATTTTATGGGAGAATTTCTTTTCTTGCCTCTTCCAGCTTCGAGGGGCCATCCACATTCCTTCCTCCATCTTCAAAGCCAGCAGCAGCAGGTCAAGTTCTCATCCTGCATCATTCTGACCTCCTCTTCTGCCTCCCTCTTCCACACAAAGGACCCTTCTGATTAATTGGGTCCATCCAAATAATCCAGAAAAGTCTCCCCATTTTAAGGTCAGCGGATTGGCAATCTTAATTCTATCTGTAATCTTAATTCCCTTTTGCCATGTAATAGAACGTATTCACAGATGCTGGAGATGAGGTCATGGACATCTTTGGGGAAGGGGGGCATTATTCGGCCTAATACAGATGTTTAACAAACAACATGAACCCACAGTTCTCTGACTTTTGAATTTCACAAACTGTTTAGACAAACAAGCTGTTTTGGATATCTATTTCTGTGTACCAAATCACTCCCAAACTTAGTGGTTGAAAGCAACAAAAATCATTTATTGTCCTCACAAATCTGCCATTTGGGCAGCATTGGTGGAATTCATCTCTGGCCCATGTGGTTATCAGTTGTGGTAGCTCGTTGGAGCTCAAGAATCCTCTTCCAAAAGAGCTCACTCAATGTCTGGCAAGTTGGAGGTGGCTATCAGTGAGGAGCTCATCCAGTACTGGCCAGGGGCCTTGCTTCCCTTCTATATAGGCTTCTCCTCACGGCTTCTGGGGCATTCTAATAGCATGGCCATTGGGTTCCAAGAGTAAGGGTTCCAGAAGGCCTAGGAGGAAGCTGCAAGGCTTCCTATGATCTAGTTGCAGAAGATCTTGCCTGGTATGTCCACTATGTTTTATCAGCCAAGTAAGTCAATAAGGCCAGCCCAGATTCAAGGGAGACAAATTAGATGCCCCTCTCAATGGGAGAAGTGCCAAAGAATTTGTGACCATCTTTAAGCTACTACACACACCAACAAAAACACACTCACAAACAGAAGGGAAGACTAACATAGTATTGCCATAGTTTATTTTGATAAACAGGAATATTAAAAAACAAAGCCAAAAAATGTTATCATCTATTACATTATCCTGTTTCTGAAATAATAAGCCCCCCCTTTTTTTTCTACAAAAAGTAGAAAGGATATCGTCCCAGAACGAATGGTAGTTCTCCAAAACTGAACAAACTGAGCTTCATTAAAAATACACTATGCTATACTGGTTTTTCTCCTTTTAAGCCAGGTAAAAAACTCAGGCACGGGTAGGGTCTCCAGATGGACCAGCAGGCATTAGGCATGAATGACCAGCAGCCTGGGGTTCAGACCAGCAGCCTGGTTCTACCCCCTCGGCCCGGGTTGCAGCTAGACTCTCCAGAACCCCATGTCGTGCTGGCTCCGGGGACTCACTGCCCTACTCTGTTCCCGGGCCCAGGGAGCTGCCAATGGGCCCAAAGGCAGGAGGATCTGCCTGTTGTCTAGGGTTTGCCTTGGGGTGGCAAGGATGGGGCTTTTTTCTGACAGCTGTCAGGCTGTCCGGCCACAGTTTGAGCTCCTTTCCCTGTGGCTTTGGCTTTGGGGGCTGGGCTATTCTGACTGCAGGCCTGGACGAGGCACTGATACATCTGGCCTGAGGCAGCAGGAAGTGTGCCCAAGACCACTGCCATCAGCCCGGCCGAGCTTACCAGGATCCCTGGGGGAGTCTTTTCTGTGCCAGCTTCCACCCACCTTAAAATTCTGGCCCCTCTTGTGGACTCTGGAGCCTCTAGTCCCACAATGGAAACGTTTTACTCGATCAACAAGGGACCTTTCCGTGGTCCTCTGTGACCAAGAATGCAGAGACCTCTAAGCCAAGCCGGCTCTGTGTTTCTAGGCCTTGCTTACCTCAGCCAGACCCGGGAGGTAGTAATGAATAAGACGGTTCTTAAAAGGATGACCGAGGTTTTTACCCGTAGAAGGCAATTACCTGCGCTTAGCTACTCAGGTGGTTGAGGATTGATTTCTTAAGTGTTTCTGAGCGACACAGGGAAGTGGGGAACCGTAGAGTCGGAGCCAGGGAGACTCAAACCCTCCGGATTACATCCTCCTCTGAGGCCTCAGCGGTTCAGGGAAGCGGAGGTCTTCTCCCCTTGCATTTCACAAACGTCAAAGTGGGATCTTCCCAAAATTCTTGACATGGAGGGAGGAGCCAGTGTATACTGTTCACCCTCCTCCTTTTAGGTCAACCGTCCCCTCTCAGAGAAACGGCCTCGCCCCGGACTTCTGTGAATGAAAGGTGTTTTATCAGAGTGAAAGGGCCAACTAGAAGCCGGGGTCATCCTCTCTTCACGCAGTCTTGTGTTCAATGGTCAGCGTGATGACCCGGAGAGAGCACGTCCCCTCAGTGTTCCCCCTGATGCGGGCCATCAGGGAGCGGGGTTGGAGGGGTCACCCCACCTAGTGATGCATCTAAGAAGCAGGTCAGCCCAGTACAGGCCGGCACAGAGCCCTCTGTTTGCAATTAGCACAAAGAGCCAATTCATCAGCCCACAAAGCTCGTCCTCCATAAGAGTCCTAATTAGAAACATCATACATAGGAGGGAAACAATTTACACCGACTCCAACATGAGCTCATGGCAACAGAGTTGTTTGTTTTTCAGCCCTGGGGCTATAGACACACACGGCTCAAAAAATAATGCCTATGTATTTTAAAGACTGAGATTTTCAGACACTCCAGAAGAATGTGGCAGCAGCAAGATGCTGTGCCAAAGCAGCCTCAGTTACGACTACCGCCCCCCCCACAGCCCCATTTTACTTCCTCTGCTGTCTGTGTTAGTGTCAGGGTTTTGTTAGTAGCTTAATATTTCACAAAATAATTTGCAACCTGTTCTTTCTTCTTTGTTCTCGCGTAACCTTGAAATTTAAGCATCTTTCCGTCTGCTTTCGGTCCTTTTCCACCAGTCGGACCCTGATGATGTTTCCCTTGCTTAAGGGAGCAGAAATCAGCATGCGTTTCTGTTTAGCAGTCCTGGTGCCTGGAGCAAGAAGCAAGTAAGCGTGCTGAGCGCTCGCTGCAGTTACCCCACGGTTGCTAGGGGAGCCAGAGACGGACGACAAAGAGCATAAACCGCAGTGTCTCCAGATACTTTGCCATCAACACTCCGCTGCTGGCTCCTCATTTGGAGCAGGGGTGGTTTTTTGGGTTTTCTTGTTTTTTATTTATTTATTTTTCCTTCTCTCTCTCACCGGTCTCTCCGTCTGGTGCAGTGGAGAGGAATTCTCCATGTCAGCTCTGGGAGATTCCCAGCGGATGTCGTCTGAGCCCCACTTGCACTACAACCCCACCTTCCTGCCTCTTCCTTTTTTCCGCCTCCAGCTCCTTGTTCCCCGGCTCCCACAGTAGCTGCTGGGTAAGTGTGTGGTCTGTGGGTCCACTTGCTGGCTGCGAGTCCAGGCTCTCGTTCTGTGATCTTGGGCCACTTCAACTCTCTGAACCTGTTTCCTCCTCTGTAAGACAAGAGAGGCTGATCTCCTCATGGTATTGTTTTGAACATTAAATGAGATACTGCATGGAAGAGCCTAGTACAAAGTACTATAGCGTCCGATAAACATCCTTTATCTTGTCATTAATAGTCTCATGGCTTTCTAGATTTTCTTGGTGATCGGTCCTCCCTGAAACTGCGATAACAGAGGATGGCAGCAGGGCCAGGGTACACGTAGTAGATGTTCAGTAAATGCCATATGCTGAGTACCTTTTCAAGTTAATCCCCAAAACTATGCTGAACATGCCGAACTGATGTTTGGAAAACACATCAGGACCTCCTCAGGTTTTGTTGTTGCTGTTTTAAGAAGGCCAGGTTAGTATTTTGCTGCCCTAAGGAAGAGGTGAAGATCAGTCAATGGACAGAATGCCACTCCAGCCCAGCTGCCCCCTGCTCCCTCCTCTTCGCCCTGTGGATTGAGATAAAAAGTCCCCCGAGACCCCACCTCATGCTGTAGGGGCCATGTGGGGGTATTAAGTAGCACCCATTAAATTGCCTTAAAGACAGTGTTCGAAATAGTTCTTCCTTCAGTTGGATATAAGATGTATTTTGCCACGAGGCTCTTCCTGATGACCCACTTTTATTTCCCCACTTTTATCCATGTGAAAATTCTCCACTTGCAGACTTTGCTTAATTTAACGCTCTCTGAAAATTTACACGTTCACCAAAAAAAATGAAAAGAATGACCAGTGTGTACAGAGGGGTGTTTTCTGACTGCTACAAAACTGATTCATATGCACACAGGTGTGCTTCCGCGGGGGCACTTCGCCCCGGCCCCGCCTCCTCCTCCGGGAGCCTGGCCTGCTGGCGGGGTGGGGGTGGGGGGGGAGGCCACAGAGGTGCAGGAAAAGGGATCAGGAAGTGCAACTGAGTGGCGCAGACCATTGCCCGAGCCCTGAACCACGGGGCAATCACAAGTAACTCCAAACACTAACACAGCACTCACAGCACAAAGACAAGTTCCGTTCCTTTGTGCTGCCCAGAGCCTTTGCCAGCTCTTAGGTCACGTTGCCCGGAACCATGTGCTTTTGCACTGAAAGGCCCCATTGTGCTGACTAGTCAACAAGGCAAAGCAAAGTTTGCCCCCTGCATCAAAACCTGGACCGTCCCTGGCTTTTTACGTGCTGAGAAGTGTGTGCTTAGTATTGTATTAAAGCAAACGGGGAGGGGCAGTTCCTAAAGCAAAGAAAAATAGATACTTATCTGCTCAGTATCTCGGATTGGAGGCTTTTGAAGTGACCTGAGAAATGGGCTTATTGCTTTCATTGCTTCCTTCCTTCCTCCTCCTTCTCTTCTCTGGCATTCATCCTCCTCTCCAAAACTTCCTTTCACAGTGACCCCAGGTTTCTGTCAGGAATTTTCACCCCACTGCATGGATAAACAAATAAAACAGACTGTTATAAGTGCACTGAAAACATGGACGAAAAGACTTGGAAAAGTTTCTGACACAGAAACCCAGTTGGGTGTGAAGTGGTTCTTGCAGGGAAACAAAGTGAGCTGAACATATATTGAAAATACAGCATCATTAAGAGCTGCCTGTTTAACACTTAAAACACACTGTCTCTCAGACATGGGCATCCAAGCGCAAAACCAAGATCTTTGCCTTGCTTGGGTGCACCAGTGAACCTGTCTGGTCCCAGTTTCCTTGTCTATACAATGATGCATTTGCTCAGAGGATCTTGGGAAGTCTCTGGGGTATGAGCTCAAATTCCAGTTCTACTATCTGCCTCTTCCTGGTTCTGAGATTCCACAATATCCTTCTAGAAGACTGACATGGTAGAGGATGGAGGGAAGGAATAAAAGCCTCTTCATTAATGCAGAAATTGAGGTAAGGGGTCAACATCAGTGAAGGCACTAAACATGGCAAATGTTGAAATGAGGAGGACAGTGAGAGCAACTGACTCTTACTCTTTGACACACAGGACTCTTGATTTGAAGTTCCTCAAGCTCCTTCTTCTCTCCTGGGAACTCATTTCTTTCCTAACAACTTTCATCTGAAGTCAGGGAACTGGCACAGTTCAGGGCCTGCCACAAACTCAGACAGGCCCTTTCCCCACCTCAGTTTCTTCACTGGTGAATGGGAGGTATGGAGGTAGCTGATTTCTAAAGCCCATCTAAGGGCTAACATTCAGATTCTGGGAATTCCAGGAAATGCACACTCAAACTAGCGTTCTGATGAGTGAAATACCAGAAAAATAATTGAACCAATGATTTTCAGACATTGGACCACTGGCAGTGCACAACACTGATTCCTGGAAAAGTGGAAACAAAGGAAGTGAATCTTGTGATCGTCCCCAGCTGACTACCTTCAGAGAATTTCCAGGCTATAGTGCAGGGAAAGGGAATATGGGTGGGGCCCAGCAGTATCCCTGAATAGAGGAGATGGAGCTGGGATCCCAGGGAGACCAGTGAAGCCAGAATTCACAGAGAATACTGCACAGGAGGGAACTGTACCCAGAGGACACTGTGGAGTTCTATAGAGCATCCTCTTCAAGTCTTCAGCTGAGTGCTGATCAGCACATGGTATGTGAGGGAACTCCATGAGACCAGGGAAAGAAGCACAAGGATTAGAAGGAATAATCCCTAGAGCCCACCTAGGACAGGGAATAGTTCCTATCCTCACCAGCCAGAGTTGAATACTTTGTAATTCATGGGGCATTGAGTAGAGTACTCAGAAGGGTATTGTCTCAGGAATGGGCCTAATCAGCCTAAGACTAAAGGCTGCCCTGGTCCTTCCTGACAAGGCTTAACAGCAAGTCTTGAAAGGACCAAACTATTTCCAAGTAACTTAATGGTGTCCCAGAACAACACCCAATAATATCTTAAAAATAAAAGAATATCCAGCACTCAATAGAGTGAAAATCAAGCAAGAGAAACATGAAGAACATTCTACCAAGGCACAGGATAATCAAATTGCTCAAAACTGGTGAAAAAGAGAGAATCTTAAAAGTAGTCAGAGAAAAAAAAAGTTATGTTATGAACAGAGGAACACAGGTAAGGATGAAAGCAGAGTTCTTGTTAGAAGTAAAGCAAGTTGCAAGACAAAGGAACAATAATCTTTGAGGGTCTGAAAGAAAAAATTGTCAACCTAGAATTCTATACCCAGCAAAAATATCTCTCAAAAAAATGAATGCAAAAGGAAGATTTTTAGACACACAAAACCTGAAAGAATTGATCCCCAGCAAACCTGTATTTGAAGAAATGTTAAAGAAAGTCCTCCAGGCAGAAGGAAAAAGAAACAGGATAAAATTCTTCCTCTACACGAAGGGATGGAGAACTCTGGAAATGGAACTTCATTTAAACATGTAACAAGCTCTTAGGTGGGACTCTTCCTGTTGACCTGGGTACCAGGACCCAAGAGTGAGAAAAGAAAATTACTCAATACTCAAGCCAACATTCATAAGAGCCAGAGAACCAAAGATTCCTAAGAGGAGACAGATGTGGCCCTGTTACCACCAACCACCATCTTCTCTGTAACAAGATGAGGAAAGAGAGAAGTCAATCTAAGAGTCATTGGAGTATAGTGGGTATGAGGAGAGGCAATTCCTCTCCTTCTTGTGGGGATGAGAATGGAGATAGATGTATTTTCTCTCCACTAAGGGGGTTCAGAGAAAATCATTAATAAAGATTGGGGTAGAAAGTAGTTCTCCAGTTGGACAATTGAGTAAGAAAAGGATTTGCTGATTCACCAGTACATCATTAGGAGCAGAGAAGAGTCTTGGAGAAAGAAGAGAAGGCACAAAAAAAGGGTTGCAAGGAGAAGCTGGAATGCACCCAGTTTGTCAAGGCTAGGGAATGAGTTCTCTGTGGCTCATGTGCATGTTACTTAGAAAGTAGTTGGATTTGTTCCATTTCCATCCCAAGATAGTTCTCTCCTACTCCCCAGGGAGCTTGAGCTCAAAGAGTCTGTAGGTATACATTCAGTGATGAGAGCTGAAGAGCATGGAACGGTTGAACCTGGATTTACCATATCCCTGCCCTGCAAGTCCCTCTGAAGAACTCACATGTATCCCCCAAGAAGCAAGTGTTTGGGTGTCTACCTCCCAGAGGGCATCAACAGTCAGTCTAGGTCTGCCAGCGAAGCAGCCACCACTGCTAGGCTATAGCAGTGGTCTGTTTGTATAAGATGCTTGCCCTCTCCCTGCTCTAACTCTTAGCCCAACACACTAGAGGAACTTGACCTGGAAGGAGAAAGTAGGGGTAGGAAGTGGCCTAGAATTCGACCTTCAATCAATCAGGGTCTAGGTTGCACAGGATGAGGGAGGTGAGAACGTGAGAATAGAACTGAGTTTGGAATGGATGTTTTAAATTCTACTGAGGTTTAATATCTGAAAACAACTGGAAAATTGTGGATCTGCCAAAGATGCCATTGAAAGATCTACTACCCAATGGAGAAGGTAGACTTAGTATAGTACATTTGGGAAGAGTGTTTAAGAAAAATAAAAAGCTTTAATGTATTGAAAAAAACAAAACAAAACAAAACAAACAAAAAAACCAAAAACTGTCTTCCCCACAAAGGCACAATACCTTTGTGAAGACTTTTCATCTTAGTGCTCTGGTTCCCAGCAGTGAGTGAGATGCTAATGAGGCCAGAAAGGGGCCATGAGACCATCCACCCTCTCTACCCTGCTCCTGGGGAACTCCCAGCATGCCTGGCCCTTGGACTGGTGCCTTTTCTCTGCAGCTGGCTGTTTAGTGCATGGCCTGTCTGCCTGGAAGGAAAACAGGAGAGAGACCTGGTCCAGCAAGGAAAGACCTCATATGCCATGTGTCCCTTTTCAGCAGAGGGGTGGTTTCTGAGGCCAAGCCCCGCTTCAGGACCATCCCTAGGCTCTGGCAGCTTCAGTCCAGGTTAGTCCTACTGGAGAGGCAAAGGTAATGCCTCTGCTTGAGGATAGGGTGGGTATCTGGCTCTCCTGGGAAGAGCCCTTCCCACCAGGTGACTAGCAGCTGAGCCCCAGTTGAAGCCTCGACTCTTGGTTATTTTCTCTTTTTCCTCTGCAAGTAATATACATTCTTAGTTGAATAAATGAGAACATACAGGTAAGTGAAGAGAAGAAAAGGTGGAGGAACAGAAAGGGCTGGACCTCAGAGAATGCTGGAGAAACCGCTCTTGTCCTTTTCTTCCTTCTGTTTACCTGCTCCATCTGCTTCTTTTTCTAGTCTTCCTCTTACCTCTTCTCTTTCATCCTTTAATTTCTTCGTCCTTTGCCCCTTCTGCCATTTCAACTCTGGATTATTCCCCCCACGCTCAAATCCCATTCTGTCGCGGGGCTTTGAACCTTCTCTCCATTGCTCCGCCTGCCTCTGTGCTACTTCCTAACTGCAGTGTCGCGATAACACAGCGGCCGCGGCCTCCGCTTCACACCCTCTCGGATTTGCCTACCTACGGCAGGGAAGAACGAGTGCGGTTCCCACAATTCCCTAGGGACTCTCTCACCGGATTGGTTTGGGTCACATGCTCATCTCTGAACCAATGACTGGCCGGAGAATACAATGTTTTGATTGGCTACCTCTGGGCCACTTCCCACGCCCTGGAGCTGGGGGCTGAAGCCTCGTCCAGCCCACAGGTGCTAAAAGGGCCGGGAAGAGTTGGATCTTCACCCGAAAATCGGGCTCTGTTCTGGGAATAATATCCTGGAAATCTCTATCTCAGGAAAATATGGAAAGCTCCTGGTATGGAGCAGAAGAACTATGACAAAATAGATTATGGGAAGATTTTGCTTTTGAGTGTAGTAAGTGCCAGGGTCATACTGGAGGTGTGATTAAATTAAATAAATCATATTAAATGGACACAAATCTGAAGGACATACCTTAGTTTATTTAATATTACAGGGTTTTTTTCTTTTTTTTCCTTTTCTTCAAAGAAAAAACCCTCATGTGTCTTCTAAACAAAAGAGGATTCTAAATGAAGGATAATCTAGTCTTCGTTTCCAACCAAATTCACAGTGTTAAAAATAATTTCACCATTAAGGAGAACTTTTTCAGTGCCAGGTCCTGCCCTACACTCTGGACATGTTATTTTTAATCCTACTAGGACTCTGCAGAGTAACTTAATCATCTCATTTCAGGGATGAGGAAAGTGAGGCTGAGGGAGGGTGAATAATTTCCCCAGAGCAACACAACTAGTAGCTCCCACTACAGGATTCAAGCCCACGTTGTATACGCCAGAGTATCCTTCTCCACTAAGAAAATACCCCATTCCCTAAACTTGTGTTTGGTTGAGCGTCAGAGGGATTTTTGTGCTCAGAGTGCTTTTGCAGCTTCAGAAGCCAAAGCTTCAGTTGCTTTTGAACATCTCAAAGGCCACAGGGACAGAAATAGCACCACATGGACAAGGGATTTAAAAGAAGAATCTAAAATTTCAGATATTGTATAGACCAAAAAGTTGTACGACTTGGGTCTTTTAATATGGATTAAAGGATGCCACACCTAGGTTTTCCAAAATAACTCTTTCCTTTTGGTGTGCCCGGACTGGTGAGGTGTACGTGGGCTTCGTAGAAGCATTCTGATGCCATCTCTTGGTCAGACCAAGGGCTTGGGAACTGAAATGCACAAGAAGGGAGCACCCAGGGGAGCACATTACAGCCTTTTCTCTTTGTACCTCCTCTTATTTCTCTGGGTTGGTTTTCTTTTAATTTTTGCGTCACATCTCTAATGTTATTTGGCTTTCCGAAACTCTCAGTCACAAGATTTCAGGTTTGCAGTGATAGTTTCTGTTACCATCTTATCTGCTCCCAGAGTCCCCTTTCTGTTACAGAAATTCGGAGCAGGAAAGTTGATGCTTTTCCCGACAGGTGAGTCGCCAAGAAAATGTTTGAGTCCTCAAAAGGTGATGGTTCCACTCCAAGCTGGTGAATTCCACGAGCAAACAAAGCTCTGTTTGTAACCCTGTCTGATAAGAATAATCTGGGATGTGTTTTCTGTTCGGTACAGGAAACAAGAGGCGGGTGATCCTACTTGGCGGAATTTGGCAGTTCTTCTCTTTAGTCAGTATCACTTATTTTGTTACTCATATTTTAACAGAAAGAAAAGAGGCCTTTTAGAAGACCATGAAACCCATATTTTGAATGGGGGTAAGGTAAGGAAGGAAATGTGGGATGTGTCCAGAGGACAGACTGTTCATCTGTGTGGCTGGAGCAGAGATGTGGTGGTCAGAAGGAGGTCAGGGCCAGTTTTCAGGGAGGGCACTGAAGGTTCAGCTGAGGAGTTTAGGCTTTATTTTCAAAGCAGTGGGAGCTACCAAGGGCTTTTGGTGAGGTGGATCAGAACTGTGTTTCAGGGAGAACAATTTATTAATATGTGAAACAGAATGGAATATAGAGAGAGTGGAGACAGGGAGGCCCGGGAGAGGTCCACTAGAGTCTGCTGGGTGGAAGCAGGAAGGCAGGCATTAGCATCTGGAGAGTGTCAGGATGGAAAAGATGGCATGGGGGCGGGGGAGAGCTACTGTAGAGACAGAAGTGACAGGATCAGAGTTTGCATTTGGATATGGAAAGCAAAGACGGTGCCAAGATTTGCGCACAGGGAAGACGGTAGTGCCATGTACAGAGGTGGGGGGCACACGGAGGAAGGGTGTCATGAGCACGCTCTGAAGGCACACACACGAGTTGTGTCTTTCCATGATGTCAGCTTTATTCAGTCATAAAGCAAAGTTAAATAACAATTCTAAAGCAGGTTCAGGATTCCAAACTCAACGACAATTCGCCATGGGATTAAATTTGGTTTCTTACACCACCCAGAGCAGGACAGAAGACACGCCACACAGCAAACAAGATCAGAAGGGTGCAGGAAGTGAACAAACCAAACTCGAAGTCAGTCTGGGTGCACAGCTGAGATAAGGCCTCAGGTCTGGTCCGGGTCAGTTCTCAGCACTTCCTGCTTCTGATGTTCAAGCAGGGAAGGCTCTCGGTTCTGTTGCGAGACCCATCAGACAGAGCCTTCGGGGCAGTTGCCTTTTTTAAGTGGTCAGACATAGAGGGGTCAGGTCTGAAGAGTCTGACCATTTGCTGCCTAAATCCTCCCCTTTTTAAAGGGATTGAATCAGTTTTGGGTCTCTGCAGACTCCTCTGGTTCTGCTCATTATCAGTTCTGGGGCGTCAGCTGACGTTGGTCCTGGCGATATCTCTTAGCTGCAGTACCTTAACTGCTTGTGTCATTGCTTAACACAGGTCCCTGCTTGACCCGGGCTCCTGCTTGACATGAGAGACTCCATTTTGCTCTCTACAAAGCACAAGTTTAAAAGAAGAGACCGTGAGACCCCTTTTGGATATACTAAGTTTGGGGTGTCGATGGGATATGTAAGTGCGGTTGCTTAGAAGGCAACTGGATGTGTGCCCCTACAACTCAGAGGCTTAAACTATTAGCTAAGTTTTTAATTTTTTTTTTAAGATTTATTTATTTATTTGAAAAGAGAGAGAGTGTTGGGGCGAGGGGGAGAGAAGGAGACTCCCTGCTGAGCACGGAGCCTGACATGGGGCTCATCTCATGCCCCGAGATCATGATCTGAGCCTAAATCAAGAGTCAGAAGCTTAACCGACTGAACTACCCAGGTGCCCCATTAAACTATTAGCTAAGCTTTTAGCTCATGTCACCTACACTGAGGGGTTGGTTGGAGCCGTAACACTGGATGAGAATATGAGGGGTTCCCAAGGGAGCAATCAAAACTAAGGGGAACTGGGCAGGTCCTTGAAGAATACTGATTTAGGGAATGGGAGGAAGGGGTTAGAGAAATAGTCCAACCAGAAAAGAACAGGGGTCCTGAAAGCTGAGGGAAGAGTTTTAAGAAGGCTGTGGTTAGCAATATCCAATTTGGTAAAGGGGCAGAGAAAGTTGAAGATGGGAGCTGCTGACCTTTGAGAATGCTTATAGGACACTGGCGAGGGTTGAAACCAAATTACAAAACATTGAAAAGTAAGTGGTTGGGGCACCTGGGTGGCTCAGTCGTTAAGCGTCTGCCTTCGGCTCAGGTCATGATCCCAGGGTCCTGGGATCGAACCCCGTGTCGGGCTCCCTGCTCGGCGGGAAGCCTGCTTCTCCCTCTCCCACTCCTCCTGCTTGTGTTCCCTCTCTTGCTGTGTCTCTCTCGGTCAAACGAATAAATAAAATCTTAAAAAAAAAAAGTAAGTGGTTATAATTATTGCCACTGAATTGCATATTTATTTTTTTTAAGATTTTATTTCTTTATTTGACAGAGAAAGAGAGAGAGACAGAGCACAAGTGGGGTGGGGCTGGGGCAGAAGGGAGAGGGAGAAGCAGGCTCCCCGCTGAGCAAGGAGCCCAATTCAGGACTCGATCCCAGGGCCCTGGGAGCATGACCTGAGCCAAAGGCAGATGCTTAACCAACTGAGCCACCCAGACGCCCCTGAATTGTACATTTAAAAATTATTAAAATGGCAAACTTTATGTCACCTTTTACCACAAAAAAAGTAAGTGGGAGAAAAACGTAAACATTGAAAAAAATCTTCTCTTTCCGTAAGTGGCCTGAGGTGATCTCTGAAAATGGCTCTCTATTCACTTGACCCAGAAAACCCTACAAAATCATGCACATCAAGATGTTCAAATCTTCGTGTTCACTTTAAGAACACACGTGAAACTGCCCAGGCCATCAAGGGTATGCAGATCTGAAAAGCCACTGAGTCTCTGAAGGACATCACTTTGCAGAAGGTGTATGCACCATTTCGTCGAGACAATGGTGGAGTTGGTAGGTGTGCCTGGGCCAAACACTGGGGTTGGACAAAGGGTCGGTGGCCCAAATAGAGCACTGAATTTTTACTGCACATGCTTGAACACACAGAGAGTAATGCTGAACTTAAGGGGCTAGATGTAGATTCCCTGGTCATCAAGTACATCCAACAAAGCCCCCAAGATGAGGCATAGAACTTAAGAGGGCTCGTGGTCGGATTAACTTGTATGTGAGCTCTCCCTGCCACACGGAGCTGATCCTGACTGAACAAGAGCAGACCGTTCCTAAACCAGAAGAGGAGGTTGCAGAGAAGAAAAAGATATCCCAGAAGAAAACGAAGTAACAAAAATCTTAGGGCCCGGGAGTAAATTCTGTATAAAATAGATGCAAATAAAAGTAAAAAAAAAAGTCATACTATTCTCTATACTTCTCTCTATGCTTGAAATAAACTGATTTAAAAAGTAAGCGGGAAAAAATTAAGTGGTAACTCAGAAATGGAGGTAACAAATACAGATTACTTTTTAGAGAGATTGGTAGCTGAGTGTAGGAACAAAAGGAAGGATGGCACAGCTTGAAAGGGTAACAGGATAGAAAGAATTTATTTTTCTTTTGATGAGGCAACTTGACCATGTTTCTGGATTGAGTATAGGATCCAAAGGCAGGGGGAGAATGAAGGTGGGGGGTGTAGAGTGGGTTGAATGGTGGCACCCAAAAAGATATGTCCACATCTTAACCCCTGGAACTGGGAATGTGACCTTATTTGGAAAGAGGGTCTTTCTAGATGTAATTAAAGGACCCTGCAATAAGATCATCTGGAGTCTCCAGTGGGCTGGAAATCCAATGCCAAGTACCTTTGCAAGAGACACAGGAGAAGACAAAGAAAGAATAGGAGGAGGCCATATGAAGATAAAGACAGAGATGGGAGGGATGCAGCCACAAGCCAGGGATGCCTGGTGTCACCAGAAGCTGGAAGGGGCAAGGAAGGAATCTTCCCCAAAGCCCCTGGAGGGAGCAGGGCCCTGCCAACACCTCGATTTCAGACGTCTGCCCTCCAGAACTATGAGAGAATACATTTCCATTGTTTTAAGCCACCACGTTTGTGGGCATTTATCCAGCAGCCTCGGAAACGAACGCAGGTGCAGGTGGGGGTATTTGGTCACAGGCTGAGGTCCTGAAACAGACCTGGGGCTGTATCCTGGGCATCTAGTGTCCTGTGCCCAGCCCAGGGCCAGCACAAGCAGGTGCTTGTTATTAATTTAGAAATTTTGGCTTCAAATAGAAATTGCAGGATTTCACTCACAGACAATTTGCCTTTGCCTTCATTTTTTCCTCTTTCCCACTCAATTTGAGAAAATCAACAAAGATTTCAGTACTGAGGGCTTTCTCTTTTACTTTATGTCTTTGAAGGCATGGCTGTGGAGCCGCGTGAGTGCCAGAGGGCTCTAGGGGAGACCTTCCCTGCGAGATTGCACCTTGTGCTCATCACGGGCCAGGTGACGGGGAGTCTGTGCCCGAGTGGGGCAGCAGCTGGCGAAGGGAAAAGCTCCGGGGAGGCCTGGAGATGGGCCTGCTCCTCACACCTCGGATGCACAGTAGTTGCTGATTTCAACCATGCCCATCCTTCCAAATTCCAGTGCCAGTGGGCCTTCCTGGGGGCCAGGCTCCCCAGGGACAGAGATTTCTGTCTTCCCACCCAAGCGTCATCCTAGCGGAGATGGGGAGATGGGTGTGGGCCAGGATCCCCCTCCAGGCGAGAGCTTGGGTACTATTTTGAGGCCTGAAGGAGGTGGGGTGGGGCTGACATGCTGCCCACCCCCCCGCCAGAGCTTGCCTGCTCCCCACATCTCCTGGAAGTTTTGCATTGGGAGCTTTCAAAGTTTGAGGAGAGGACCTCAGTGGCAGAGCTGGGGAGTGTCCTCTGGCAGCTGCCTCAGTTTTCTTGTGGCGACAGTGACGGGGGGGCCACAGACATGACTGCTGGGTAGGGTGGCCCTCGGGGAGAGCACAGCTCCGACAGGGTCCTCCACCACCAGCGCTGTCATTCCCCAGCCTCTCTCATGGTCACGGTGTACCCCCCCCCCCCCCCGCAAGGCACCAACTCCTCTTTTCTCTCACTTGGGGCATCTCTCTCCTTTCCTTCTCATTCCTGTTTGTTCAGGTGTCCCTGTCTGGAACCTCTGGTCTTTGTCCCCCCTGGTCTGACCACTGCGTGCTCCTCCCTCCCCCGGTCCCCGCTTCTGGTGGGCTCTGCCGGTGGAGATCCCCTGCAGGAGAGCAGAGTTCTGAGCTGGAGGGGTCTTGCTGCCCCAGCTCCTTCCTGTGGAGTTGCCCTGGTAGGCAGTGTTGCTGGTTTTTCTCTCTGCATCTAGTAACGGTGGGTTGCCTTTAATCCTTGGGCAAGGGACGGTAACTGTGCCCACTGTCACTAGCCCCACGCCACTGCATCGTCCATCCCTGTGGCTTCTGCACGCCCCGCCCATACCTCTGTGGGTGGTCCCTGCAGTCTGTGTCCCCCAGGTGTTTGCACCTTGACCTATCCGGGTGGAAAGCCTTTCCCAAGGGGAAGCTGGAAGACAGAAGCTCACAGTCTGGGAACAGGAGAGACTGCCACATGGTGTAAGCTCTGCACATCAGAGTCTCACGCCCAATAACCTCTTTTGCTTATATGTTTATAAAGAAAATGTACTCTTTCCAACTTAACTCATATCCCACTCTACTTCCCATATGGAGCATTTCATCATGGCGAGACTACCAAAATAATTAAAAAATTTAAAAAGCATGCTTTGCTGAGGAGCTTCTGGCTAAGAGCTCTGAATGTGTGCCCCAAGGGCTCCAGGGCAGGACTCCAGCTGGGTGGTGTAAGACTCGCTGTCCTCACGTGGGTGGCAGTTGCTAGAACGGGGACTGCTTCGTTTCATTAACAGAGCAAAGCATGCTGTCAGCAGGCAGCGATAGCCACGGGACAAGATGCAACCAAATCTGACTCCGAAACATCCTGTCCTAGCTTCAAGCACACTTCCCCTGTAGGGGTTTTCCAGGAGCAGGATGGTAATCAGACAAGGAAAGCCCCCTGGAAAGGAATTCTGCTGAAGTCCATCTAACGTGTTCTGGACATTCAGCTGCCCCAAAACTGCCCCAAACACCATTTGCTACAAAGCGGAGTTCAGGATCCAGCGGACCGTCTTGGACTTCACCCACGAGTTTAGTTTTTGAAGTGTCTGTGGGATTGCCCGTGTATCTCTAGGGTGAGTGCAAGAGCCGGATCCCAAAGCATCGTACCGTCCGTGGATGCTTTAACACCCTGCTTAAGGAGAATTTAATAGAAAGAAAAGACTGTTCAGCCAGAGGAGATGTATCTAAGATGCAAACCTTTCTTAAATCCCACTAATGTACAACCTCAACCCACAACTGGATTCAATTACTGCGTGGAAAGAAAGGCATTTTCTCATAAAGCTGCTCTGTTTCCATGCCTGGCTGCGAGCTGGGTCAGTCATGACAAAGACAAGCCTGTGTGTTGTTTTTTGTTGTTTTTCTTTTCAAGCTCTTCCACTGGTACGGCCAGGCCCCAAGCCGTTCGGATCAGTGCTGTGGGGGCCAGCTTACTTGTTTTGGCTTTCGGCCTCTTTGTCCAGCATTGATGACAGAAGAGCAAGCCAGTGTCCTACGTGACCGGAGGAACGGCCGGGCTGCACGGCATGATTCCGTGGTTGCACGGTGCTGTGTGCCCCCGAGGAACAGCACTTGGGAGGAAGGTCAACGTTCCCCAGAGGGAGAGCGGCAGAGATTGTAGGGGACTTGCGAGGGGCCTCGCATACGTAGGTCTGGGGGTATCAGTTCTCAAATATATTTTTTTAAAGATTTTATTTATTTATTTGAGAGAGAGAATGAGAGAGAGAGAGCATGAGAGGGGGGAGGGTCAGAGGGAGAAGCAGACTCCCCGCTGAGCAGGGAGCCTGATGCAGGACCCGATCCCAGGACTCCAGGATCATGACCTGAGCCGAAGGCAGTCGCTTAACCAACTGAGCCACCCAGGCGCCCCTGTGTTCTCAAATATTAATAATTATACCTGGCAGATAAAGTGCTCCCTGGGGGCTCTGGGCTACCTGGTCTGCAGGGCTTTAACATGAATTTATGTAATCCTCCCAATAATCCTCTGAAGCAGGTACTGTAATTATCCCCACTTTCAGGTGGGAAAACCGAGGCACAGAGAGGTGATGTAATTTGCCCCAGATGACACAATCAGTAAGTCGCTCCGAGCCGAGGCTCTTGTTCACTGCATTGTCCCAGAGTATGTTGCAGAAATTTTACAACCACGAGTGGCATTTATTTAACCACTAAACATATTCATTGTTCATTATTCTTAAATCATTCTTACAGTATTCTCAATTCATGATTTTCCTTGACACAACTAAAGGATCTATTTGTACTGAACACAAATAACAGGACTGGGAGACCCATTTGGTCCAGCCTGCCTCGGGTAGACTAGAAATGATTCATAAGGAAAGCCAGCGGGCTTTCATAGAAGCTCTTGCACACAGGGAGGCTAAGAACCAGCTCACTCAGCTGTCTGATCAGCAGCCAGGCTCCCGGCACGGGCTTGGCTCTCTGATAGGAAAATCCAGGCCTTCCGATCTGGAATGAACATAGGCAGAGCCATCAGCTTAATTCCTTGTGAAAGTTGCCAATTTGTTGCCTTTCACATCCTGATTCACCCTTCATTACTTGCTCTGCAATAATGGACCCGGCCCCTATTGGCGGTTCTGCTTTGCCAGCTAGTGTGGTGTGCAGTTCTGTCCGTAGAGGGTCCTAGAGGGGCGTTGTGAGAGGCTGGGCCTTCTCTGTCAGGTTCCGGCGGGCTTGCCTTGACAGGCTCCTGCGGCATGCACGGCTCTTTCTGCCCTGCGAGCTGGCCGGCCGCTGTGGGGCCTTCCTGGGGGCAGCTCCCCTGGCCCCGCCCTGTGAACGATTTCTGCCGGAGCCCCCACAGGAGGTTCACAATGGAGTGCCAAAGGTGGCCTGTCTCCCATTGGATGGGTCCCCTGGCATCCCACTGGAGAGCTTTGTCGTGATTTCTGGGGCATGGTATCTCACTCAATGGATGGCTTCCTCAGTACTCCAGACAGCAGGCTCTGGAAAGTCCCACCCACGCTGCCCCTTATGAACTCTTCTGGAGCGCCATGGCTGTACCCTCTCCAACGAGGTCTAGATCTCAGTCTTAGAAGGAGGTGGCCTCTTCCTGAATGTTCTGTCTCAGCCATAAGGGCAATAGCTCTTCCTGTGTCTGTGATTACTGTTTTCTTTAGAGCAGTCTTTACTTCTTACTAGCCAATCTCTTGTTACTCCAATTCCCTGTTAATAATTCTTTTTTTTTTTTAAAGATTTTATTTATTTATTTGACAGAGAGAGACACAGTGAGAGAGGGAACACAAGCGGGGGAGTGGGAGAGGGAGAAGCAGACTTCCCGCCGAGGAGGGAGCCCGATGAGAGGCTCCATCCCAGGACCCTGGGATCATGACCTGAGCCGAAAGCAGATGCTTAACAACTGAGCCACTCAGGCACCCCTAATAATTCTTTATAGTTAACTTCCCTTGTAGAAATTACTGTGTGGTTTCTGTCTCCTGTTTAGACTCTAATATATTTACCATATTTTTTTTTTAGTCTGCCATTTTAAATAAAGATGTATCTCTTCTATGAAAAAACATGTAAAAATTCATGGAAGCAATGGAAACAACATAAAAACACTTTCACCACAAATTTACTAATAAGTAACAAATTTACTAATAAGTTAGAAAACTCTGTATCTTTTTTTAATTCTTAGCTCTCTATCTGCATGACTAATTGTAACCCTGGTGCATAATTGAGTCTGTGATCTTTGTTTATCAGTTTGACATTAGTTTACATAAGCAACTGGATGCAATCCCATAATCCACATGGAGCCAGAGTCCACACAGGCTTGCATTTATCATCAGCCATGGCAAGATCATATTCCATTTTTTTCCAGATGCTTAAGTTTGCTTAGCTGGTTCCTAATTGGTGGATACTTGGGTTGGTTCCTGCTTTTCCATATTACAAAAACTACAGCTTAAAATATCTTTGTTGAAGTTGTGCCAACCCCAGGTAAGTTTTTCTCTTGTCTCCCCCTTTCTCTTCTCTTAACAGCTGGGCTCACACATTTCCCCACTGGTAGATAAGAGATTATAGGGAAAGGAATGAGAAATACAGGGAGAATGTCTGCCCAAGAGAGATGATGGAACTTTTTACTGAAGTAAAGTCTTCAAGAGGCAACAGGTTGTATTCTGGAGGTACGTCTTGCCCAGAATAGAGTGGGTCTCAGAGGTAGGGGACAATAATTGGTTGGATGGGAGGGGGGGAGCTAAGTATTGGGAAGAAAGTCATTCCAGAGCCCAAAAACTGTCTTTTCTTGAGTCTCTTATATTGTAACTTGTGACTAATGCATTAGTCATACTGAGCACGTGGAAACTGCACAATATATACTAGAAAAACATTTTAGTTCTCAAGAATAAGCCTCAAAATCAGACAATGCTTGAAGTAATTGAGAGTGGGAAGCACATTGTGATTACTGCTCTCTGACATTTTAAACCACCAATAACTCAATTGTTTCCTGAATTCCCAGGGAGTCAGGGAACACCAAAAACCCTCTTTGTCACTCAGCTAAGTAAATGTTAAACTCCTGCTTAAATTTTTTTTTCTTTTTTCACAAAAAAGCATTCCTGGTATGATGCCCAGAAAGAGGCTTAAGCATAGCACCCTTCATATTGTTCATTTTTTTGTTCACATATCATGTTTATCTAAAAATAATTCATTCCACACTCATTCTTAAAAGCAGCTTTTGCAGCACATGCAATTCTAGGTTCTTTTCTCTTATCACTTTGAAGATATTATTCTACCTGTTTTCTGGTTTCCGTTTCTGTTGACACCTTTATAGGTCTATGCTGACAACCTAATTGTTTCTTTGTCGGTGATCTGCATTTTTTTTCTGCTTGTTGCCTTTAAGATCTTCTTTTTGAGTTTAGCATTCTGCAGTTTTACTATGATGTATCTTAGTGCAGATTTTATTTTTTGTTCTTAATCCTGCATGGTCTCTGTTGTGCTCCTCTATCTGTGGATTCATATCACTCATCAGTGCTGGAACTTCTCATTTATTATCTCTTTGAATAATGCCTTTCACCTGTTCTCACTAGTCTTTTCTGGGACTCTTATGATCAACATATTAGAACTTTTCATTCCATCTTCCATGTCTTCACCCCTCTTTCATATATTCCTGTCTCTATGTGCTGTACTCTGGGTAATTTCTTCAGACACACTAGTTCACTGATTCTCTTTTCAACTGTCTTAGGTACTGTTTACTCCAGCCATTGAGTTGTTAATTTCAACAATTATATTTTTTATTAAAAACTGTTTTACTTAGCTCTTTTCCAAATCTGCCTGGTCATATTTCATATACAGTATTTAAAAATTTGCATTTGATAATTCTAGTACCAAAGTCTTGGAAGTATGAATTTGTTTGTGCTTTCTGCTTTCTCCTATCTATTGTGGCTTATTTTCTTGCTGTTTGGTGATGTTTGATTCTGAACACATTTTGCTTGATCTGTGGTAGTGCAGAAGGCCCAAATCAGAATTATTTACCCAAAAGAGGTTTTCATTTGCTTCCTCCAGGACCGAGACAACTGATTTAGCCCCTTCAAGGGTCAGAGTTTAAAGCAGGACTTGAGTTTGGCTTTTGCACCTTCAGTGGGCCCAGGACTTAGTGTTTGATTTGGTCCTGTACTGACCTTAACACCTCGGCTTGGCTTTCAGCTCGCTGCTCATTTTTTTGGACTCTGGAGGGTTCCTTTGCTATCTGCAAGCCCACATTAAAAATGACATTGTGTTGGGCGCCTGGGTGGCTCAGTCGTTAAGCGTCTGCCTTCGGCTCAGGTCGTGATCCCAGGGTCATGGGATCGAGCCCCGCATCAGGCTCCCTGCTCAGCGGGGGGCCTGCTTCTCCCTCTCCCACTCCCCCTGCTTGTGTTCCTGCCCTCGCTGTGTCTCTCTCTGTCAAATAAATAAATGAAATCTAAAAAAAAAAAATGACATTGTGTTTAGGATCTAAGAGAATGGTAGCAGGAGGGCCTTCAGAGGATCGGCTCTGCCATGATACTGGGAATAGGTATCGTGTGTTCATAATATTCAGGTCATATGGACACTGAGGCAAGATATACACAGGCAGAAGCAAACACAGACTGCACATCAACATTTTAAGATAAAATACAGATATGAGAAAGAGAACATTTAAAAGCTCTCTCTGTCAGTCTTCATATACATGTATGTGTGTGTGTATATACATTACATTTTTATAATAGAAAAGTTAGAGATGAGTGAAGAGCTGATACCCAAAGTAGGTATAATACTTCCTTTAAGGGACTGAAGCTGGTATTCAGGGCGGAGTAAACAGCATTAACAGAGGCACCAAGAGGGAATAAGTAAGGCCTTATCTTTGAGTCTCTGTTTATAAACCAGGCCTTGCCTCACTGTTATTTTATTCCTCTGGTTTCATAATTATAAGACTTAGCTAGTAATTTTTCATATGAATATCCCTTTTAAAAGTCCCCTGTAATTTCCTTATTTACAAGATGGGTGCTCATTAGAGTCCTCCTGGTCTTATCAGGTGGCTTTCAAACATGGACAACAAAAGAATGAACCATGTCATTTACTCTCCTTGATGATTTCCTAGTTCAGGGTCCTGAAATCAAACAACATACCTCAAAGACATGCACCTTGTTTCCTACTTCTGTGTGCAAAGTTAACTTTTCTTCCTTACAATATGCACTTACTGAGGAGAGTTTTGAGAGGACTGGTTTTTGGTTTTTAATACTAAGATTCCCTCTGACACGTATATGCCTTCCCCTTGGTATGGCAAGTCCGTTTGGCTCAGCCTCCATCCAGATCTGTGGTGCTGCACTAAACTTAGTCGTTTTCTCTAGTCTTCAAAACAAGACGATCGATCCAAAGCAGGACCTACTTCTGGGTTGGAAATTAATTGTAGAAAATCTGGGCTCTGAACAAAAACCACATTTGAAGGAGTATGTCTTTTCTTTTATTGGCTTTTGCTCTAAAAAGCAAAGGCTGAAAAACAGCTGTTAGCTGTTTATACAGTATTTTTGATTTAAGTGTTAGACAATAGCCGTTTTCTTCTCCACTTAGAATGACACATTTTTTCTCAGGCCATTTAAGTCCTCTCTCCGTGTGGCCGCAAGTATTGGTATGCACCTCCTCCCTCTCCCTAGGTTTCTGGAGGAGATTAAGGATTCTTCTTTCTTTCTTCTTTCTTTCTTTCTTTTCCTTCTTTCTTTCTCTCTCTCTCTCTTTCTTTTTTTTTCCTTCCTTCCTTCCTTCCTCCCTCCCTCCCTGCCTCCCTCCCTCCCTCCCTTCTTCCTTCCTTCTTTCCTTCCTTCCTTCCTTCCTTTCTTGAGTTTCTGTTTTTTCATCTTGAAGTCAGACTTTGGTTTCTCAGAATAGATGGCTGAGTTTCATACCAGGTCAGAGCTCTGCAGGTTACCTTTTGGGCCAATTTGACACAGGTACTCATACAAGACACTCTAGAGGAAGTTTCTATAGGTGCAAAGTATCTATAGGTTTGTGGCTAGATCACATGAACCCAATTCAATATGTACTGAGTTATTGTCATTTATTCTTGAGCTCTGAACACTGATGGTTGGTTTCCTCCATTTGGAATTCAGACGATAATTCTTGGCAATCCCCACTTCCTCAGACATGCTCTAAGGACAACAAACTTCATCATTGCCCTTACGGTGCAGAGCAGAGCAAGATTAGCAGGGCTAATGGAAGCCTTGTAGATGGGTAGGGAGCACTCCCTAACCTGCAAAACGACCCAGCCAAAACGTTTTCTTGCATTCTCATCTCATGTGTTACCATGGCAATTATTTAAGACAATGGCAACAACACCAAGTTACGTGTTATTTTAGGTTTTCCTGTTATCAGGCATTCAGAGACTGCCTAAAAAACATTGAGCCTCTTCATTTATCAGTTTATCACACCATGAGCCAGGCAACCTCTAAACCAGTTTTTAGAACTTGGGGATTCTTACAAGGTGACATCTGAGAAGCTTTAAGAGCTTGTTGAAATAAAGATGTAGCTGCATGAAAAGCAATTTTTGTACCCTTCACTAGGACCCTGGGTATTTGTAAATGTATCGTGATAATGCCACCTCCAACCCCCTAAAGACACCCTGGAGGTAGTCCTCAATCTTATTTTTTGGTCACACAGGAAAAACCATTTTTGCTCTTATTTAATAAGGAACAACACATTATCATTTTTAAATTAAATTAAATTAATTTATTTTAATTTTAATTCCAATATAATTAACATATAGTGTTATATTAGTTTCAGGGGTACTGTATAGTGATTCAACAGTCCTATACATTACTCACGCTCCTCATGATAAGTGTGCTCTTAATCCCCATCACCTATTTCCCCCATCCCGCCACCCACTTCCCTTCTGGTAACCACCAGTCTATTCTCTATATTAAAGAGTCTGTTTATTTTGCTTGTCTTTTTTGTTTGTTTGTTTTGTTTCTTAAATTCCACATATGAGTGAAACCACATGTGGTATTTGCCTTTTTCTGACTTATTTCACTTAGCATTATACCCTCTAGAGCATGTCATTCCAAATGGCAAGATTTCATTCTTTTTTTATGTCTGAATAATATTCCATTGTATATATATATATATATATATGTATATGTGTATATATATATATATATATACCACATCTTCTTTATCCATTCATCTATCATTGGATACTTGGGCTGCTTCTGTAAATTGGCTATTGTAAATAATGCTGCAATAAACATAGAGGTGCATATATCTTTTTGAATTAGTGTTTTCATATTCTTTGGGTAAATACCCAGTAGTTGAATTACTGGATCATATAGTAATTCTATCTTTAATTTTTTGAGGAACTTCCATACCATTTTCCACAGTGGCTGCACCAGTTTGCATTCCCACTGATAGTGCACAAGGGTTCCTTTTTCTCCACATTCTCACCAACACTTGTTTTTCTTGTGTTTTTGATTTTAGTCATTCTGATGCGTGTGAGGTGATAGCTCATCATGGTTTTGATTTGTATTTCCCTGATGATGAGTGATGTTGAGGATCTTTTCATGTGTCTGATGGCCATCTGTGTGTCTTCTTTGGAGAAATGTCTGTTCATGTCTTCTGCCCATTTTTAATTGGATGATTTGCTTTTTTGGTGTTGAGTTGTATAAGTCCTTTACATATTTTGGATACTAGCCCTTTATCAGATATGTTATTTGCAAATATATTCCCCTATTCAGTAAGTTGTCTTTTCATTTTGTTGATTGTTTCCTTTGCTGTACAGAAGCTTTTATTTTGTTGCAGTCCCAACAGTTTATTTTTGCTTTTATTTCCCTTGCCATAGAAGACGTATCTAGGAAATGCTGATTTTTTTCAACAAAAATGGCTGCTGTCAGAGAAATTACTACTTGTGCTCTCTTCTAGGATTTTTATTGTTTCAGGTCTCACATTTAGGTCTCTAATTCATTTTGAGTTAATTTTTGTGTATAGTGTAAGAAAGTGGTCCGGTTTCATTCTTTTGCATGTAGCTGCCCACATTTTTTTTTTCCTTTAGAATAACTGGTCCAAATTAGATGATTAGAAAAACAGTTCCCTTGTGTGCAACTTAAAACACTAGGTTTGTATGACATTATTTCAAAAACAGGTTTTGTGGTAAAATAATCTCTCCCTTTGGGAGATATAAATTTTGGCCTATGAAAGACTGAGAAATCCTGTAACGAAGAAAACCTTGTGGAACTCTATTTTCACAGGACATCTCTTAACCTCTCTTAGTACATTCATTGGGAAGAAGTGATCCTGAAGTCTGTCTTGAAATTCATGTCACCAGCATCCTCACATTCTGCTCAGCAGCCCAGGACTAGGAACCACTGGGGAGCCTACTTTCAACCACTCTCTCTTATTGCTGCCAGCTCTCTACGTTCCTTACCAACTCCCTTTGTTTATGGGGCAGAGCTCAAATCAGGAGCCAGTGCCCAATAATGAGGCCAGTCCAACTCCCACTGACTTACTTACTCAGAGCCTTGACCTAAGAGGGAAGAAGTCCTGATGGTTGAAAAAGAACTGGCCTCTTCTCCATGGTTGTCCTCACCTGCCCTCTTGCCTACAGGAAACTGTTTCTCTTTTGTGGTACATCTGCTTGCATTATTAATTATTGTGTGGCTCATCTGCCACCTTGTGCTAGGTGGTGGGCCAGTGTGGGTGGGCAGAGCCATAACCAGTATGGAAGAGAAGGATGTAGAACCACAGCTACTCTTACAGAAAGGGGCAGGCATTCCCAAAATATAGGGCTAAGGATATTTATCCTCAGCCATGTTAAGGCCGGCCCACATGAAGTCTAAGTTGACATGGGGAATAGCAGCCACAAAGAAACACGTGTGACTTTGCAAAGGGATAAAAGTAGACAGTGACTTAGGCCACTGCACCACACCACCTAGGTGTCAGCTTCCTGAGTGTGGAAACATCCATCTCAGCCCAGAGATCAGAAACCTTTGTCAAATAGTGTGCCAAGGTTCTGCCCACTCTCCCTCTGGGTGTCTGGCTGCAGGGTAGGGGGAGCAGAGGGACAAGGAGGAGGAGGAGAGAACGGGCATGTTCTGGCCAGTCATCCCCTTGAGCAGAGGCCAGTGAGGCTTTTCAAGAGAGCGGGATTGCCATTTGCTAATGAAATCCATGTGTGTGTGTATCACTTTCACCACGCATGCTACAGATCGCACAGGGCTGGGTCACAGGTTTACCTGGTCACATTCAGGCCCGTAGCCACTGTACGTTGACAGCCTTTGCAAGGAGGAAATAAAAAGTTAGAAACGGGTTGCATAACAATCATTAGTTTCATAGCTGAGTAGGTTACGCCTAATAGTGCTTTCAGCTATTTTGTTACCAATCTGCCCCCAGGAACAAGATGAGGCTGATAAAATGTTTATGGGCTAGTAAATTTTTTCTACTAATTTGCAAGGCTATAATAAAACCCATGAACTTGATGGCCTGCAGGAAACGTAACAAGAACTGGGAATGTACAGTAATTTGGAGCTAGAAGGCCTCTTAAGGCCCTACAGGAAATGACTCCAGGAAAAGAGATGAATCACTCTTTTAAACAGAGAAGAATGATGTTAAGTTTGTACTTAACCAGTTATAGCCTGAGAAAAGATGTTCCAGAAGGAAGTGGTGGAAATATCCTGCTTTCAATTATTCTTGCTTTAAAGAATAAAATTAATTCAAGTATATAAAATCAATCTTCAAACGAAAACAGTTACTGAGGCACAGAGTGTCCTGCTGTGTAATGCTAATGGCTACTTCATACAGTAGCCACAGTCACACTGCCCTCTTGTGGCCGAAATATTATTATACTCAGAATTCAGAAGACGCTCTGACCTATTTTAGTTATTCATCAGATTTGTTTTGGGGAAAGTTTATTCAAGGGAAAAGATGGTTTGCAGAAGAGGGTCATTGCTGGGGTGCCTTCCAGCATGTACATTTGAGTGGGGTTATTCTTACACTCAGGGGAGTAGGAGGCAAAAGGAATCATGATGTTTTCAAAGCTGGCATTTTAATTTTCTGCTTAATGTTAAAATGCACTCATTTTTAAACATTTTATAGTTATCCACATCTATAAATAACAGTAGATTATATACACTATCCTATTTTATCTCAAAACTAGGGAAACTGAGGCTCAGGATATTAAGTATTGTTCGAGTTTACCTAACGAGTAAATGGCAGAGCTGGGATTTGAATTAATCTTTCCCTTATTCCATAAGCCTGCATACTTTCTCCACTGTGCCAAGTTGACTCGCTAGCCAAATATTTCTTGAGTGTTTAATACATGTAGACACTGCTGCTGGGTGCCTTGAGACTTATAAGTGTAAGATACTCCTCATTCTTCAGGAACTTATAGCCTAAATAGAGAAATAAAAACATACATGGAGATACTCAACAGTGGAAAACTTAAAGCTTTACCTTTAAGATGAGAAACAAGACAAGGATATCCACTCTTGCCACTTTTATTCACATTATATTAGAATCCCTAGCTGGAGTAATTAGGCACGAAAAAGAAATAAAAGGCATCCAAATTGGGAAGGAAGAAGTAAAACTGTCATTATTTGCAGATGACATAATATTACCTATTAAAAAAAACTGTTAAAACAGATAAATGAATTCAGTAAAGTTGCAGGAAACAAAATTAATGTACAGAAATCTGTTGCATTTCTGTGTTTTTTTTTTTAAGATAATCTTTAAGTAAACTCTATACCCAATGTGGGGCCTGTACTTACAACCCCGAGATCAAGAGTTGCATGCTCTATCAACTGAGCCAGCCACATGCCCTGAAGAAATCTATTGCATTTCTATACACTAATAATGAACTATCAGAAAGAGAAATTAAGAAAACAACAATTCCATTTACAATTGCATCAAAAATAATAAAATACCTAGGCATAAATTTAACCAAGGAGATGAAAGACCTGTACTCTGAAAAGAAGACATTGATAAAAGAAATTGAAGACAACACAAATGTTCATGGATTGGATGAATATTGTTAAAATGTCCATACTATCCAAAGCAATCTATGTTCAATGCAATCTCCATCAAAATTCCAATGGCATTTGTCAGTGAAATATAAAATATAATATATACTATAACACATATATAATATAATATAAATTTGTATAGAACCACAAAAGACCAAGGCATCACTGTCCCTGATTTCAAACTATATTAAAAAGGAATAGTAATCAAAATAAGAGGGTACTTGCATGAAAAGAGACACATAGATCAATGGATAAGAACAGAAACCCAGGAGTAGGAGACCTAAATTTCATCTGGTCCCAGGAATTCAGCTATAGATAGGGATCAAACCATTCTGGACACCTACGAACTCAACAGGAGATCGAAGAAAAGAATAGCAGCAACTCTCTGAACAGAAAAGCGACCGCTTTCTGGAAGGTAGGACGTGCAGAGAAGTGAATCCGAAGCGATATTCAGGAGGATAGATGGCCGGGGAGGGGGCCTCCGTCAGCCGCTTCTGGCAAGTGATAGAGCCGCGGAGCACAAAATCGGAACTTTTAGAAGTTGGCTCCGCTGAGAGACGTCGCTACAGTGGCGAAGTGGGGGCTGGAACCCTAGTGGGACAGTGTGGTCTCAGGACCCTCGGGGTCACAGAAAGACCAGGGGTGCCTGAGTGCGGCAGAGCTCCCAGATATCGAAGCAGGGAAGCTGGCTGCAGAGACGGAGCCGAGGAGCGGGCTCTCAGCTCGGGGTTGCCAAAAACCATGATCCGCGGCACAGTTGGGCCACTGCTCCTCCAGCAGGGACCCAACAAGCGGCAGATCCGGGGAGACTCCCCTTCCTCCCCCGGGAGGAGCGGCACGGGAGCGCACCGCTGGGATCTGCTGGGTTTGGAGATCCACACGGGGTCAGGTGCCAGAGATAGAAACGCGCGGTCACAGGCCGGGTGAGCACGGAGTGTGGCCGGAGACCGGGGAGAGGGGAGTGACTGACTGCTTTTCTCTGGGGGTGCACTGAGGAGCGGGTCCCCGAGTTCTCGGCTCCTCCGGGGCGGAGATTGGGAGGTCGCCATTTTCACTCTCAGCCTCCAAAGCTGTACGGAAAGCTTGCAGGGAACAAAAGCTCCTGAGAACAAACCCGAGCAGATTACTTAGCCCGGACCGGCAAGGGCGGGGCAATTTTGCCTCCGGCAAAGACATTTGGGAACCACGGCAACAGGCCCCTCCCCCAGAAGATCAGCGAGATCAGCCAGCCAAGACCAAGTTTACCGATCAATGAGAACGGCAGAACTCCAGCGCTAGGGGAATAATGCACATAGAATCCATGGCTTTTTTACCATGATTCTTTAGTCTTTCAAAGTTAATTTTTTAAATT
Organism: Halichoerus grypus; assembly: GCF_964656455.1. NCBI lineage: Eukaryota > Metazoa > Chordata > Mammalia > Carnivora > Phocidae > Halichoerus > Halichoerus grypus. The sequence goes on from NC_135720.1 coordinate 50,185,468, forward strand.
TTCTTTTTTTCTTTTTCTATTTTTTTAGTTGAATTTTTCTTCTTTCTTTTTTCAACCAAAATCTTTAATTTTCACATTTTTACAGTCTTATTCTGTCCCTTCATTGTATTTTGTATATATATAAGTTTTTCTTTCTTTAAAATTTTGGGATACAGTTTCTTCTAACAGACCAAAATATATCCTAAATCTAGTGTATGACTTTGTCCTAGTTTTCCACCTGATCACATTCTCTCTTTTTTAAAAAATTTTTTTCATTCTTTTTTCAACCAACTTATCTTATTAATTTCTTTTTTAAAATCTTTTTTAATTTTCATCTTTACAGTCATATTCCATCCTTCATCATATTCACCTGTATTTTTGTATATATATAAGTTTTTCTTTCTTTAAAATTTTGGGAGGCAATTTCTTCTTTTTATTTATTTATTTATTTATTTGAGAGAGAGAGAGAGTGAGAGAGAGCGCAAGAGGGGGTAGGGTTAGAGGGAGAAGCAGACTCCCTGCCGAGCAGGGAGCCCGATGTGGGACTCGATCCCGGGACTCCGGGATCATGACCTGAGCCGAAGGCAGTCGCTTAACCAACTGAGCCACCCAGGCGCCCGGGAGGCAATTTCTTCTAACAGACTGAAATACACCCAAAATCTAGTGTGTGGCTCTGTTCTATTCACCAGCCTGATTATATTCTTCTTTTTTTTTTTTTTCCTTTCTTTTCCCCCCTGTTTCAGGTCTCTTCTGATTTGTTTAGTGTATATTTTTCTGTGGTTGTTGTTACTCTTTTAGCATTTTGTTCTCATTCATCTATTCTCCTCTGGACAAAATGACAAGATGGAAAAACTCACCTCAAAAAAAAGAACAAGAGGCAGTACCAACTGCCAGGGACCTAATCAATACAGACATTAGGAAGATGTCAGAACTAGAGTTCAGAATGATGATTATAAAGATACTAGCTGGGCTTGAAAAAAGCATAGAAAATACTAGAGAATCCCTTTCTGGAGAAATAAAATAACTAAAATCTAACCAAGTCAAAATCAAAAAGGCTATTAATGAGGGCAATCAAAAATGGAGGCTCTAACTGCTAGGATAAAGGAGGCAGAAGAAAGAATTAGTGATATAGAAGACCAAATGATGGAGCATAAAGAAGCTTAGAAAAAGAGAGATAAACAACTACTGGATCACGAGGGGAGAATTGGAGAGATAAATGATACCATAAAGTGAAACAACATTAGAATAATTGGGATCCCAGAAGAAGAAGAAAGAGAGAGAGGGGCAGAAGGTATACTGGAGCAAATTATAGCAGAGAACTTCCCTAATTTGGGGAGGGAAACAGGCATCAAAATCCAGGAGGCACAGAGAACCCCCCTCAAAATCAATAAAAGTAGGTCAATACCCTGACATCTAATAGTAAAACTCACAAGTCTCAGAGACAAAGAGAAAATCCCGAAAGCAGCTTGGGACAAGAGGTCTTAACCTACAACAGTAGAAACATTAGATTGGCAGCAGACTTACCCACAGAGACCTGGCAGGCCAGAAAGGACTGGCATGATACAGTCAGAGCACTAAACGAGAAAAATATGCAGCCAAGAATACTGTATCCAGCTAGGCTGTCATTGAAAATAGAAGGAGAGATAAAAAGCTTCCAGGACAAACAAAAACTAAAAGAATTTGAGAACACCAAACCAGCCCTATGAGAAATATTGAAAGTGGTCCTCTAAGCAAAGAAAGAGCCTAAAAGTAACATAGACCAGAAAGGAACACAGACAATATACAGTAACAGTCACCTTACAGGCAATACAATGGCATTAAATTCATATCTGTCAATAGTTACCCTGAATGTAAATGGGCTAACTGCCCCAATCAAAAGACACAGGATATCAGATTGGATAAAAAACCAAGACCCATCAATATGCTGTCTGCAAGAGACTCATTTTAGACCCAAAGGCACCTCCAGATTTAAAGTGAGGGGTGGAAAACCATTTACCATGCTAATGGACATTGAAAGAAAGCTGGGATGGCAATCCTTATATCAGACAAATTAGATTTTAAACCAAAGACTATAATAAGAGATGAGGAAGGACACTACATCATACTTAAAGGGTCTATCCAACAAGGAGATCTAACAATTGTAAATATCTATGCCCCTAACATAGGAGCAGCCAATTATATAAGCGAATTAATAACAAAATCAAAGAAACACATCGACAATAATACAATAGTAGTAGGTGACTTTAACACCCCCCTCACTGCAATGGACAGATCATCTAGGCAAAAGATCAAGGAAATAAAGGCTTTAAATGACACACTGGACCAAATGGACTTCACAGATACATTCAGAACATTCCATCCCAAAGCAACAGAATACACATTCTTCTCTAGTGCCCATGGAACATTCTCCAGAATAGATCACATCCTGGGTCACAAATCAGGTCTCAACCAGTACCAAAAGATTGGGATCATTCCCTGCATATTTTCGGACCACAATGCTTAGAAACTAGAACTCAGTCACAGGAGGAAAATTGGAAAGAACTCGAGTACAGGGAGGCTAAAGAGCATCCTACTAAAGAATGAATGGGTCAACCAGGAAATTAAAGAAGAATTTAAAAAATTCATGGAAACAAATGAAAATGAAAACACAACTGTTCAAAATCTTTGGGATGCAGCAAAGGTGGTCCTAAGAGGAAAGTATATAGCAATACAAGCCTTTCTCAAGAAATAAGAAAGGTCTCAAATGCACAACCTAACCCTACACCTAAAGGAGCTAGAGAAAGAACAGCAAATAAAGCCTAAACCCAGCAGGAGAAGAGAAATAATAAAGATCAGAGCAGAAATCAATGAAATAGAAACCAAAAGAACAGTAGAACAGATCAACGAAACTAGCAGCTGATTCTTTGAAAGAATTAATAAGATTGATAAACACCTGGCCAGACTTATCAAAAAGAAAAGAGAAAGGACCCAAATAAATAAAATAATGAATGAAAGAGGAGAGATCACAACCAACACTAAAGAAATACAAACAATTATAAGAACATATTGTGAGCAACTATATGCCAGTAAATTAGATAATCTGGAAGAAATGGATGCATTCCGAGAGATGTACTACCAAAACTGAACCAGGAAGAAATAGAAAACCTGAACAGACACACAACCACTAAGGAAATTGAGCACTAATCAAATATATCCCAACAAACAAGAGCCCAGGGCCAGATGGCTTCCCAGGGGAATTCTACCAAACATTTAAACAAGAATTAATACCTATTCTTCTGAAACTGTTCCAAAATATAGAAATGGAAGGAAAACTTCCAAACTCATGAGGCCAGCATTACCTTGATCCCAAAACCAGACAAAGACCCCATCAAAAAGGAGAACTACAGACCAATATCCCTGATGAACATGGATGCAAAAATTCTCACCAAAATACTAGCCAGTAGGATCCAGTACATTAAAAGGATTATTCACCACGACCAAGTGGGATTTATTCCTGGGTTGCAAGGTTGGTTCAACATCCACAAATCAATCAATATGATACAATACATTAATAAAAGAAAGAACAAGAACCATATGATCCTCTCAATAGATGCAGAAAAAGCATTTGACAAAGTACAGCATTCTTTCTTGATCAAAACTCTTCAGAGTGTAGGGATAGAGTGTATATACCTCAATATCATAAAAGCCATCTATGAAAAACCCACAGTGAATATCATTCTCAATGGGGAAAAATTGAGAGCTTTTCCCCCAAGGTCAGGAACACGGCAGGGATGTCCACTATCACCTCTGCTACTCAACATACTACTAGAAGTCCTAGCCACAGCAGTCAGACAACAAAAAGAAATAAAAGGCATTCGAATTGGCAAAGAAGAAGTGAAACTCTCACTTTTTGCAGACGATATGATACTTTATGTAGAAAACCCAAAAGACTCCACCCCAGAACTGCTAGAACTCATACAGGAATTCAGTAAAGTGGCAGGATATAAAATCAATGCACAGAAATCAGTGGCATTCTTATATACACCAACAACAAGATAGAAGAAAGAGAAATTAAGGAGTCGATCCCATTTACAATTGCACCCAAAACCATAAGATACCTAGGAATAAATCTAACCAAAGAGGCAAAGAATCTGTACTTAGAAAACTATAGAATACTCATGAAAGAAATTGAGGACAACACAAAGAAATGGAAAAACATTCCATGCTCATGGATTGGAAGAACAAATATTGTGAAAATGTTTATGCTACCTAGAGCAATCTACACATTTAATGCAATCCCTATCAAAATATCATCAACTTTTTTCAAAGAAATGGAACAAATAATCCTAAAATTTATATGGAACCAGAAAAGACCCCGAATAGCCAGAGGAATGTTGAAAAAGAAAAGCAAAGCTGGTGGCATCACAATTCCAGACTTCAAGCTCTATTACAAAGCTGTAATCATCAAGACAGTATGGTACTGGCACAAAAACAGACACATAGAGGGGTACCTGGGTGGCTCAGTCGTTAAGTGTCTGCCTTCAGCTCAGGTCATGATCCCGGGGTCCTGGGATCGAGCCCCGTATCAGGCTCCCTGCTCGGCGGGGAGCCTGCTTCTCCCTCTCCCACTCCCCTGCTTGTGCTCTCTCTCTCGCTGTGTCTTTCTCTGTCAAATAAATAAATAAAATCTTAAAAAAAAAAAAAACAGACACATAGAACAATGGAACAGAATAGAGAGCCCAGAAATGGACCCTCAACTCTATGGTCAACTAATCTTTGACAAAGCAGGAAAGAATGTCCAATGGAAAAAAGACAGTCTCTTCTGTCTTTTGGGAAATGGTGTTGGGAAAATCGGAAAGCCACATGCAGAAGAATGAAACTGGACCATTTCTTTACACACAAAAATAGACTCAAAACAGATGAAAGACCTAAATGTGAGATAGGAATCCATCAAAATCCTTGAGGAGAACACAGGCAGCAACCTCTTCGACCTCAGCCGCAACAACTTTTTCCTAGAAACATCGCCAAAGGCAAGGGAAGCAAGGGCAAAAATGAACTATTGGGACTTCATCAAGATAAAAAGCTTTTGCACAGCAAAGGAAACAATCAACAAAACCAAAAGACAACCTACAGAATGGGAGAAGATAATTGCAAATGACATATCAGATAAAGGGCTAGTATCCAAAATCTATAAAGAACTTCTCAAACTCAACACCCAAAGAACAAATGATCCAATCAAGAAATGGGCAGAAGACATGAACAGACATTTCTGCAAAGAAGACATCCAAATGGCCAACAGACACATGAAAAAGTGCTCAACATCACTCGGCATCAGGGAAATACAAATCAAAACCTCAATGAGATACCACCTCACACCAGTCAGAATGGCTAAAATTAATAAGTCAGGAAACGACAGATGTTGGCGAGGATGCAGAGAAAGGGGAACCCTCCTACACTGTTGGTGGGAATGCAAGCTGGCGCAGCCACTCTGGAAAACAGTATGGAGGTTCCTCAAAACGTTGAAAATAGAGCTACCTTATGACCCAGTAATTGCACTACTGAGTATTTATCCCAAAGATACAAATGTAGTGATCCGAAGGGGCATGTGCACTACAATGTTCATAGCAGCAATGTCCACAATAGCCAAACTATGGAAAGAGTCTAGATGTCCATCAACAGATGAATGGATAAAGAAGATGTGGTATATATATACAATGGAATATTATGCAGCCATCAAAAAATGAAATCTTGCCATTTGTAATGACGTGGATGGAACTAGAAGGTATTATGCTAAGTGAAATAAGTCAGTCAGAGAAAGACAAATATCATATGATCTCACTGATATGAGGAATTTGAGAAACAAGACAGAGGATCATAGGGGAAGGGAGGGAAAAATGAAACAAGACAAAACCGGAGAGGGACACAAACCATAAGAGACTCTTAATCTCAGGAAACAAACTGAGGGTTGCTGGAGTGGAGGGGGGTGGGAGGGATGGGGTGGCTGGATGATGGACATTGGGGAGGGTATGGGCTATGGTGAGCGCTGTGAATTGTGTAAGACTGATGAATCACAGACCTGTATCCCTGAAACAAATAATACATTATATGTTAATAAAAAAATTAAAAAAAAGAACAGAAACCCAAGATATAAACCTATGCGCATATGGAAAATTAATATATGACAGGAGGCAAGAACATACAATGGAGAAAGGACAATCTCTACAATAAATGGTGTTGGGAAAACGGGACAGCCACATGCAAAAGAATGAAATTGGACCACTGTCTTACACCATACACAAAAATTAAGTCAAAATGGATTAGACTCGAATGTAAGACTTGAAACCATAAAACTCCTAGAAGAAAACATAAGTGGTAAGCTCCTTGACATCGATCTCGGTGATGATTTTTTTTTTTTGACACCAAAAGCAAAGGCAACAAAAGCAAAAATAAACTACATCAAACTAAAAAGCATCTGCACAGCCAAGGAAACCATCAACAAAATGAAAAGGCAACCCATTGGATGGGAGAAAATATTTGCAAATAATATATCCAAAATATATAAAGAACTCATATAACTCAATAGCAAAAAACCAAAGTAGCCAATTAAAAAATGAGCAGAGGATCTGAATAGACATTTGTCCAAATAAGATACACAGATAGCCAACAGGTACATGAAAAGATGCTCAACATTACTAATTCTGAGGGAAATGCAAATCAAAATCATTATGAGATATTATCTCACACCTGTTAGAACGTTAGAATGCCTATTATCAGAAAGACAAGAGGTAACAAATGCCGGTGAGAATGTGGAGAAAAGGGAACCCTCGTGCACTGTTGGTGGGAATGTAAATAGGTGCAGCCGCTGTGGAAAACAGTATGGAGGTTCCTCAAAAATTTAAAAATGGAGCTACCATGTGACACAGCAATTCCGCTTCTGGATATCTATCCAAAGAAAACAAAAACACTAACTCAAAAAAGATATAATATGCACCACCAAGTTCACTGTAGCATTATTTACAATAGCGAAACATGGAAACAACCTAAGTGTTCATCAATGGATGAAATGGGTAAAAAAAAAAAAAAATTGTATAAATTGTGGTTCAGTCAGTAGAGCATACGACTTTTGATCTTGGGGTCATGAATTCAAGCCCCACACTGGGTGTGGAGCTAACTTAAAAAATGTATATATATATATACATACATATACATACATATTGTGGAGCTAACTTTAAAAAAGTGTATACACACACACACACATATACACACACACAGTGGAATATTATTCAACCATAAAAAAGAACAAAATCCTACCATTTGTGACAACATGGATGGAACTTGAAGGCATTATGCTAAGTGAAATAAGTCAGACAGTGAAAGACAAATACTGTATGATCTCACTTATATATGGAATCTAAAAAAAAAGAAAACTAAGTTTATAGATACAGTGAACAAATTATAGATAAGTGAGATAAGTCAGACAGTGAAAGACAAATACTGTATGATCTCACTTATACATGGAATCTAAAAAAAAAGAAAACTAAGTTTATAGATACAATGAACAAAGAGGTGGGGGAGATGGGGCTGGGTGAAACAGGTGAAGGGAGTCAAAGGTACAAACTTATATTTATCAAATACATAAGTCACAGGGATGTCATGTACAGCATGGTGACTATAGTTGATACTACTGTATTGCGTATTTGAAAGTTGCTAAAAGAGTAAATCTTAAAAGTTCTCATCACAAGAAAAATAATTCTGTAACTATGTGGGGCAATGGATATTAACTAGACTTATTTGGTGATCATTTCCTAATATATACAAATATTGAATCATTATGTTGTACACCTGAAACTAATATAATGTTGTATGTCAATTGTGCCTCAAAAAAAAAGCATACATAGAAAAGATATCACCATACAGTTCAGTATAAAAGGAATAGCAATGTAGAACTATTTTTTATTTTTTTTATTTTATTTTATTTTTTTTTAAGATTTTATTTATTTATTTGAGAGAGAGAATGAGAGACAGAGAGCACGAGAGGGACGAGGGTCAGAGGGAGAAGCAGACCCCCCGCTGAGCAGGGAGCCCGATGTGGGACTCGATCCCGGGACTCCAGGATCATGACCTGAGCCGAAGGCAGTCGCTTAACCAACTGAGCCACCCAGGCGCCCTGTAGAACTATTTTTTAAACAGACAAACAAAAGATGTGTATGGTCATGCACATTTCCCCCCCATTAGTGCAGAAGAGCTATATACTTTCTTTAATTGTTCTATTGCTTTTGGCCTTGAGTATGGGCAGGACCTGTGGCTTGTTTCTAATCAATAGAATATGGCAAAACTGATGAGATGTATGTGATTATGTGTGATTACATGATTATGTGACTTAAGATTTTAACATCCACTTTGCTGGGGTCTCTTTCTCTCTGGCTTTGAGGAAGCAAGAATTCACTTGGGGAACCCCACGTTATAAGGAACTGTGGGTAGCATCTAGATACTAAGGGCAGCCTCTGGCCAATTGTCAGCAAGATAGTGAAGTCCTCAGTCCTACAACTGCAAGAAACAGACTTCTGCCAGTAACTGTCCCTAGTGGAGCCTTGAATGAGACGGCAGCCTGGCTGACATGTTGACTGCATTCTTCTAAGACCCTAAGCAGAGGACTCATTACCCATGCCTGGACTCCTGACCCACAGAAATTGTGAGATAACAAATGTGTGCTGTTCGAAGCCACTAAGTTGGTGGTAATATTGTTACTTAGCAATAGATAGCTAGTACAGTTATCTTTTAGAATTATATAATTTTAACTCTTATGTGCATGTCTTTGATCCATTTCAAGTTAATTTTTTATAGATCATCTTTTTCTTTTTTTTTCTTTTTTTTTTTTTGCATATGACCATCCAATTATTCAAGCACCAATTGGTGAAAATATTATCCTTTTCCCATTGAATTCCTTTGGGATATTTGTCAAAAGATGATGGACTATATAATGTAAATCTATTTCTGGACTTTCTGTGCAGTCGCTCTATATGTCTTTATGCCAACATGCTCTGCCTTAATTACTGTAGCTTTATAATAAATCTTGAAATCACATAATACAAGTCCTCCAACTTTGTTGTTTTTTTTTTTCCAAAGATTTTTGGCCATTCTAGTGCTTTGCATTTTCATATAAATTTTAGAATGCAGATACATCGCGATGCAAAAACACCCTGCTTTTTTGCCCTGCTGCCCCAGGCCTCTACCTTTAGCTTCCTCACCCATGAGTCACCTGTCCCCTGTGTTTCACCATTTCTGGAAATACATATCAAGCTAAGAGGTTTCCTGGAAGCTCCTCTTACTAGACTTGGGAGAGGCGCCATCACTCCTCACCGCATAGTGTGGCTCTTACCAAGGAAATCTTGCCACAAGCCCACCACAGTGGGGTTCCAGGTGGAAAGCCACTGCACTGTTTTGTGTCTTCAGTGGGTTGTATTCTTGACCACCTGTGATGAACATCTTCATCTTGGTCTGTCTCATAACTTGTTTTGTGCCTGATATTGATTGCATTTTGGTGTCTCACTCAAAACTCCCAATTTAACATTTTGTTACATATTTAAATTTAGATAAATTAAACTACTCAAACAATTTCATCTAGCATTTTTAGTTGTTTTGTAGGGGGAGGGTTGTCCAGAGAATTGAATCTGTAATACAGAAGTCTGCATTCATTTTCTACTGCATGATTGCTGCTATTCTTTTCCCGCTCCCATTATAGTGACAGATTAATTGTATGGAATGTACAGAGCGTTTCTCTGCAGTGCAATCACACCATAGAACACAGACAGAACTTACCTATTTGGAGGGGTGGAAGAAATAGAGCAGGATTTTGCCTTTTGAATATACTGGGAAGAAAAGAAGTGCTCAGAAGCCAGTAAAAGCTGAAATTGTCCAAGTCTTTTTTAACACTGAAATCAGCTCCTCTGAGCACTGGGCCCACCAGCCAGCTGGGCGTGTTATGCAGCAGCATTTAAATGCGAGATGAACAGTCCTAACCACATGTTGGTTCAGAGGTAGTTTCCTGCAAAATAACATGATAAATCCAGGTGAATACTTGTCAAACACACAGTTACACACCCACAGAGCTGGACTGAAAGCACGTAAGCAGACAAGAAGCATGGTGGGCATAGTTTCTCAGGATTAATAATATGGCTATAAAAGAACACACATACTCATGGTAAAAAGTTTGCAGCACCCAAGTGTAAAGTGAAAAATAAAAGTCTTCCTCTTCATCTAACCCTTATGTTCTATTCCTCAGAAGACACCAATTTATCCATCCTTTGTGTATCCTTCCAGAGACACTCTGTATATATTTAAGCATATACATATATTCTTTTTCTTAAAGGACGTTTCTACTAGGCAAAAAGGATCCTCCTGTTTACCTTTTCACAATATATCCTGAACATCTTTTCATTTATTTTTTATCTTTTTAAAGATTTATTTTATTTTAGAGAGCAAGAGTGAGAGCGAGCGTGAGAGCGCATGCATGCATGTGTGCATGAGTGGGGGGAGAGGTAGAGGTAGAGGGACAGAGAGAATCTCAAGCAGACTCCCTGCTGAGTGTGGAGCCTGACGTGGGGCTCAATCTCACGACCCATGAGATCATAACCTGAGCTGAAACCAAGAGCAGGACACTCAACAGACTGAGCCACCCAGGCGCCCCAACATCTTTCCATTTAGTACATATTGTTCTACCTATTCATTATCATTGTATGGATGCACCGTAATTTATTTAACCACTTTCCTAAATTGCCTTTTTCATATAGCAATGTGTTTTCAAGATTTTCCTGTATCTCCCACATGGATCTCCCTTATTTTCCCCCTGTTGCATGGTATTCTGCTGTAGGAATATGCCACAGTGTATTTCTCCACTGAGAGGTTGTTCCCAATTTTCTTCTATCACAAAAAATAACATTTCTAGTACATGTCCTCTTGTGAGAGTTTCTTTAAAGTAGCAGTCCCCATATTTCCAAAGAATCACTCTGGCTGTTGGGTTGTGAATCGACTGGGGTCAGCAAACAAGAACAAAAGCAGGGAAATCAGTTGAGAGGCCACTTCAACAGCCCAGGGAAATGGCAAGAATGGTGGTGACAAGTGGTTGGAATGGGGTACATTTGGGTGGTAGAGGTAACATGATTTGCTGCTGCGTAGGTGTAGCATGTGAGAGGAAAAGAAGAGTCAAAGAGATCCCAAAGTTTGGGGTCTAAATAATTAAGGGATAGAAGGTACCATTCACTAAAATACAGGACACTGGGGGAATGAGCAGCTTTAGGGAGATCAATCATCACAAATTCTGTTTTGGGAAAATCAAGGTTCAATGCCCATCAGATTTTCCAGTGGAGATGTCAAGAAATGGGGAGTTCAGGGAAAAGCTCAGGGCTGGGGATCCTGATTTGGGAGTCACAGGCGTAAGGATGGTATTTAAAACTATGAGACCTGTGAGAGAGTGAGTGCAGAGTGAGAAGAGGTCCATGGACTCTTAGAGCAATCCAACATTTAGAAATTGGAAAGAGGAAAAAGATCCAGGAAAGGACACTGAGAAGGAATAGCCATAAAGACATGAGGAAACCAGGGAGTGAGGATGCTAAGATCAAGATATTGGGACATTCTTGTATGCAGATGAGAGATCCCAAGCAGAGAGGGGAATGCGGGAGAGGAGGTAACTGCACGATTGATTACCTTGAGTAGGAGAGAGGAGACAGGGACCCAGCTCCCAAGTTGCAGGGCTGGCCTGAGTTAGAACAGAGTCTGTCCTTCACAGCAGTGAGAAAGCAGAGTATGTAGGCATAAGGCAGGAGAGTGGTTAGATGTGGTGCTGGGAGTGTGTAAAAGACCTTTACTCATTTTTCTCTACTATTTCCTTGGCGCAATAAGAAGTGTCAGCTGAGACTGAGGGGCTGGGTGATTGAAGGCAGTCACACCAGGGGTGAGTGAGAAGTTTTGCCTATGATGGCGGACAGCTGGTCAATGTTGTGTCATAGAGGATGAGTGAATTAACAAGTAAAGACCATCATGCCTACTGGCAAGGCAGGCTGGTGAGCTGTCATAGGAAACCCAAGAAACTGAAGGCCAGCTGAACAGGGGGAGCCTTTCCTCAGCAAATCAGTTACCTTTTGTGACACTGCAGTCATTCCACAAACACTGGCTGAGAGCCACCGTCAGGCTAGGACGTCAAGACGTGATGGTGGATGAGATCCCTCCTGGAACACATAACCTATGGAGGTACATTTTCCTGTAAGAATAAATCTCAAATTTATAACTGAAGTAATTGGGGGAAAAGGGATATTCCCAAGGTATCTGCTGAGAGTAGGTGGAGAGAAGGAAGGTTGCAAGAACTGATGGATAATTTGCAGGGGGATGGGAGGCACACATTTTATAACTTGGAACATTTCTCCTTAAGCTCAACTATCCCTTTGACCTAAGTTACACAGAGTTAGTTACTGCCCACTGGGCTACCAACTGACAGTGTGGTCTTCAACAAGTCCTTTAATTTATGGGCAAAGTACATTCTAGATGAGGTGCTCTCTGAGACCCCAACCCCCGGTGCTACGGTTCTGCCAAGGAACCTATTTTTCCATTATGAGTAGTAACTGGAGAAGTTGTTTTGCCAAATTGCTTAAAAGAAAATTCATGCCCAATATTAACTGTTTTTGCAGACCTCTCAAGTTATCCTGTCCTTTTCTCCTTTTATGGTTCCAGGTAAATCCAAGAAGGTCATCATTAAATGAACCAAAATTGTAAAAGACATGCTAAAACTTAGTGTGCTTTGCCTAACTCCGCAGGCAGTAATCAAACCATGAATTCCAGCAGGATTCCATTCCATCATATTCTGCAATTATTGTTTTGGTTCCTTTCTTTCATTATTCCAAACAGACCCACGCTGAGCTCACACACTTTCAAAATGACCATTTGTTTCCCCGTACTGCAAAAAGTTGTATAGCGTTTTCTATTCAGAGCTCTTGTTGTTTTCCCACAGCACATTTATGTCTTAAAGTTCTATTACCTAATGCCTGTTTGCATGTTATGATTTCTGCTTGCTACTTTCAAATGTCCTCACTCAATGGATTTTAAGTAAATATAGTTTTTAGCCAATTAAGCTTTTCCCCACTTTTTTTTTCATCTTTACACAGATTGATTATTTCTTTATTCCGTTGAAAACAAAACAGTACTAGGCAATGATTAATTCTAGGCAACCACAACAAAGGTGCCATTTAACCATTTCCCATTAAGGGCTAATTAATAAGTACTTGCTAGGGCAATAACAATCTTTTTGTTTTACTGTTCTGAACTTACAAGTGTTTTTATTCTCTCATATATCCTTGTGTGATTTAATTATATTTATCGCACAGTGCTAAAGATTAAGTGATTCTAAGTTCTTTCTGCTATTGGAGGCAGTTGTTGTGTGATTGCACAAAACATTCTATATTTTGTAAGCTGTGCTTTGCAAGTGCTCTTCTTTGTGCATGGAGATCCATTTATCCTTAAAGTTTATTATGAGTTTTTCATTATCATTGTATCAGTTAGTATCCTGTGTTGCAAATAACTCAAAGTAGCTTAGACAATAAAGAGAAATATTGGCTTATATAACAGAAAAGTCCAGAGGCGGTTTGGTTCAGGTGCGTTTGATCCAGCAAACAACGTTATGGAGGATAAAAGGATTATAAAGTGTCAGAGCAGGGGCAGCTGGGTGGCTCAATCATTAAGCATCTGCCTTCCGCTCAGGTCATGATCTCAGGGTCCTGGGATTGAGCCCCACATCGGGCTCCCCGCTCCGTGGGAAGCCTGCTTCTCCCTCTCCCACTACCCCTGCTTGTGTTCTCTCGATCACTGTCTCTCTCTCTGTCAGATAAATAAATAAAAATTTAAAAAAAAGAGTGTCAGGGCATTCAGTAATAAAAATATTAAGTTAGTTTTTGAGATTTTGTGATTTTTTTTGTATTTGTCAGCTTTTTGAAATTTGTAATGCAAAATGCATTGAATTTTTTTTCTCATTCTAAATAATTTTTTTTATCCTCTATAGTGGTTTCTCCAAATTGCATAAACTTCAAACTTCACAAAACCTGGATCTATCCCTGCTGAAGAGAGGGTGAGAAGGTTGCTCCCAGAAGAAAATATTTTATAAAAATGAGGGTGAAAGGACATCTAGTGACACAAACAAGACATGACCACTAGGTTTTAAACTTGTTTTGAACTTTCTTAGCTTTCAATTCTGCCTGTATGGGTCTGATGAATGGTTTTGTTGGTAATGAAGCTATTTAAGGCAGGCGCTATGTGTTAAACTTTTCTGGTTGTGCCCTCAGTGATCAGCAAAGTAGTTTGTGTGTAAAAACATAGTAATTTACTAATGCCTCTTTACAAGAATGTGGTTCCATACTTTCTTTTTATTTGACCATACACAAAAGTTTCATGGAGGAGTCCAAGTCCCACAGAGGAGTTCAGTCATAAACTTAAAGGACCCTATACAGAAATACTATTACAAAAACAGCAAAACATATTTACAGAACAAAACAATGACCCAAGCCTTGCCCACTGACTCATTTATTTCAAATAATTATCTATTGGCTCGTCTTATCTATTCCTTCATATTTGTTGAAACAGAACTTTAACTAAAGTAAAAAATCTTGCCTATTATAAGATTGTTATTACTTTAGGAATTACTAAATGTAATTCAGTGTTTTCTAGCATCCTTGAAGAACATGTGTTTTATTTTAAAGGCTGACATAGAAAATGCATTTTCATAAAGAGTTAATGTGAAATTACTTGGGAGGAAAATATTTGAATTAGACTGCTCACCCTGGCCTTTCCGGGAAATGTTGGGCTTCACGTTCAGTTTTGTCATTAACTGAAATTCATTCTCAGTGAGAAAGCTTGTGACAATGAATTTGGTCAGGTTTGTCTAAAGATTATTTTCATTGGTCTGGAAAGGTGAAGATCTGTCTCTCATAGAATCTTTGGCTTCTTCCAGAACTTCTTCATTTGGCAATTATGGGTGACACTTTGGTACATTATTAAGTAACCATAGTTTGGGGCCTCTTGTGGTCTAATGGGAACAAATCGAAACAAACGAGCTTCTACCTTGTTTGTACTTTGCTGTTTGCCAAGTTGCCTCTCTTAGCACAGTGTTTTTATTTGTAAAAACCATGGGTTGTTCCAGAATGATCTCCAAGGTCCAAGCTGCTGTGACAGTCTGTTATTCTAGGGTCCTATTATAGGATATATATATATTCTATAGTACTCTATAGAATATAGTATATAGATATTTTCAGACAAATGTTAAACACTTGATTAACACAAGTCCTGGAAATTCAGAGCTACTGCACTAGGCAGACCAGCAGACGGTGGGTGCTCAATTTCCAAAGGTGGTGGTGGGGGACTAAAAAATACTTTCTACTTTCACCAGTGGTTTCTACTGGAAGTTTTATTTGGGTAGACTAGAGCCAGCTAGCATCCCTGACCTCTCACCTAGTTAATTCTATAACCATTCTTGTTTAATCCTGAAATACTGCATTTCATCCATCTATTTATCTATCTGCCCATCCATTCATCTAATTCATAATCACCCTAAGAAAATGGAAACTACTTGTAAATAAAAAACGGGTGCCTGGGTGGCTCATTCCGTTAAGTGACTGACTCTTGGTTTCAGCTCAGGTCATGATCTCAGGGTTGTGAGATTAAGCCCCACATGGGGCTCCCCACTTATTGTGGAGTCTGCTTGAAATTCTCTGCCTCTCCCTCTCTCTCTGCCCTTCCCCCCACTTGCTCGCACAGTCTCTCTCTCAAATAAATAAATAAAATCTTTAAAAAAAAAACACGGAGCGCTGGGTGGCTCAGTCATTAAGCATCTGCTTTCGGCTCAGGTCGTGATCCTAGGGTCCTGGGATTGAGCCCCGCATCGGGCTCCCTGCTCAGCAGGAAGCCTGCTTCTCCCTCTCCCACTTCCCCTGCTTGTGTTCCCTCTCTTGCTGTGTCTCTCTCTAATAAATACAATTTAAAAAATAAATAAATAAAAAATTAAAAAATTAAAAAATGTATCCAAATTCAATTAGCTCAAGAAAATCACCTCCAAACTTTTTCTATAACTAAAGAAACACACATTAAAAAAATGGGATCATATTGCTCTGAAACATGCATTGTCATCTGTTGTGAATATCTTTCCATCTGAATAAATATACAACCATACCATCATTTAATTTTTATTTAAAAATTATATATTATTTATTATAAAAGTAACAATTTCCTAGTGTAAAAGCTTCAGAAAATTCAGGAATGTATTAAAATTGAAATACCTATTTTCCCATACCAAAACAACACTTTCAATAGCTGCGTAGTATTTTATTATATAGAAAATACCATAATTTAACCAGTCCCTTGTGAACAGCTCTTAAGTTGCTTCCTTTTTTGCTTTTATTATAAATAATACTGTATTGAAATATGTTGCATGTAGACATTTGTACATTCCTCTGATTATTTCCTCATTTTGATGATATTTTAATATCCTTATGGTTATAAGGATAATGAATGTTTACCAAGTTTGGAAATAATAAAAGTATTTTTATCTGAGGCAGTTAAGACAAGTAGATGGTTAACTGAAAAAGTTGGTAAAGGAAGATTTCATTAAAAAAAAAAGAGGAATTTTATGAAAGACAAAGATGACTCTAAAGCTATTTAAATCATTCCAGAGCACAGAAAGAGAAATAAAGCATCTAAATTATTATTATTTTTAGATTTTATTTATTTATTTGAGATACAGAGAGAGTTAGCATGAGCTGGGGGTGGTTAGAAGGAGGGGAAGAAGCAGTCTCCCCGCTGAGCAGGGAGCCCAATGTGGGGCTCGGGGTTCGATCCCAGGACCCTGAGATCATGACCTGAGTTGAAGGCAGACGCTTAACCTACTGAGCCACCCAGGGCCCTAAGCATCCAAATTATTTTATATGAAGCCAACATAACACTGATAATATGCAATAATGATCAAATAATGATTACAAAAGAAGACCATAGAGTAATCTCACTTATAAATATCAATCCAACAATCCAATATAAATATTAACAATCAAACTTCAGTAACATATTAAAAGAATACTAACATTAACAATTAGGAATTCCAGGAATGCAAGAGCTATTCAATATTAAGAAATCTACTATTATGATAGGAGAAAATTAGTATTATCTTTCCAAAAGGTACTAGGTAGGCATTTGATAAAATTCAATATCTATTCCTGGTAAGATGTAGTAAACTTAGCAATAGTTGGATACTTTCTTAACATGATTAAATAGATCTATCTCAAAGCCAGCATTGAGTTTAATGGAGAAATAATATGTTCCCATTAAAGTCAGAAATGAGGCAAGGATGTCTAGTAACACTACAATTATTTAACATCATTCTGCAGGTATTAGCTAATTCAATTAGATAAAAGAGAAGAATTAGAGGTATATTTAAAAAAAGAAGAGGATAGCATAACCACTACTTGCAAATGAGGTAATGTTATTCTTTGAAAGTTTAAGAGAGTCACCTGAAAAATGATGTCAAACAATATGGGAAGTAATTTGGCATGGTTAAAAAAAATACACACACACACACACACACAGAATAAGCAGCCTTTTTAATATAAAATTATTGATTATTGATGATAAGAATAATCAATTAGAAGGTGTAATGGAAGACTACATTGTAACTGAAAAAATAAACAAAATATGGAAGTTCTAATGAAAGAAAAGCTTAAGGTAAACAGCTACGTGAAAAGATGTCTGACACTACTAATCATCAGGGAAATGCAAATTAAAACCGTAATGAGATATCACTTCATACTTGTTAGAATGGCTGATATCAAAAAGATAATAACAAATGTTGGCAAGGATGTGGAGAAAAGGGAACCTTCATGCACTGTTGGTGGGAATGTAAATTGGTGCAGCCACTGTGGAAAATAATATGGAACTTCCTCAAAAAATTAAAAATAGAAATACCATATGATACAGCAATTCCACTAACTGGAAAACATTAACTTGAAAAGCTATATGGACCCCTGTGTTCATTGTAGCATCATGTTCAGCAATAGAAGTTTGGATAAATGGACTACAGTATATTCATACAATGGAAAAATATCATGCAGCTATTCAAAAAAGAAATACAATGACTTGAACTGTTCTCCAAGATACAGTATGGCAAGCTGCAGAACCATTTGTGTGAAAAAAGGACGGAAATGAATATATTTATTTTTGCTTGTTTATGCATAAACTTTTTCTGAAAAGATACCCAAGTATCTTAGCTTGGTCTGTCATAAAAAAATACCATAGACTGGGTGGCATAAAGAACAGGTTCTTCCAGATGGTTCCAGTGCACCTTACCCTGCAACCCTCCTCTTAGCATTCCACCCCATAAGGAACACAGTTTAGAAGTAGGACTAAGAAAATCTCTCTTTTTCCTTCCTCACACTTGCTCCTCACTTTTTGACTACTTTGGTCAGTATCACTGTGACATGCAGCTGCTTCCAGGGTGTCCCTTTTCTTCAGCTCACTCACAGACTTGTAAATACAGACACAGAAACAGAACACACACACACACGCACACACACACACGCACACGCACACACACACACACCTTGCACCTTTCTCCTGAAGTTGGAGAAATCCATCTTCTGCTATGCTCACCATTTCTTTTCTTTTTTTAATCTCTTTTTAAAAAAATGATTTATTTATATATTTATTTATTTATTGGGGGGGAGGGACAGAAGGAGACAGTAAGAGAATCTCAGACTGCGCCCTGAGCGCCAGCCCACACAGAGCTGGGTCTCACCACCTTGAGATCATGACCTGAGCCAAAATGAAGAGTCCCATGCTTAACCGACTGAGCCACCCAGGCGCACCTATATTTCTAACACAGATGTATTATAACACTCAAGTTTCTTAGCCAAAACTTGTATCCATTTCATGCTCTTAAAATAGACCTACAACAGTTATTCCAAATCTTTTGCACATTCTGCAAGTCCCGTTTGTTTGTTTATCTTTTATGGTAAGAGGGAAAACATTTCACTCACTTGAATCTTTGTTAACATATTGCATCGTTTATGAACCAATCCTTTTAAAGCTGTTCCCGCTAAAGCCCTCAGTGGCTGTGCCAGTGAAGTGCACCAGAGAAAGACTGTGCTTTCTAGGATGAGAGAAACTTGCATCTTTCCCAAAAGAGTAGGGAGGGAGGAGGAAGATGGAAAGAGGGAGGAAAGAGAGGAGCCCAAACGGCCAGGCCATCATCCTCAGTCACTCAGGCTTGTAAGCTCTGGCACTCCTCACCTCCTCGGTGTATGTGCCCTCCCCAGGCAGCCAGTTGCCAAAGCCGGCCGTTCTTCCTTCTCTGCCACTTGAATGGGAATCCCCTTCATTCAGTTTCTACTATCACCTCTTTAATTTGAATCTTGAACACTGGGCTCCGAGTGTATCACCCTCCCAATTGACTTTCCTACCACCACCTTCTCCATCTTCCTCCTCCCTCTGTCACCCCCCATTATCAGACCAATTTTCACAAAACATACCTTGCTCACCACATGGGACAAAGCCTTCAGTGGCTCCTCACTGCCCGTTAACTAAAGCTCAATACTCGCAGCCTAGAATTCAAGGCTCCAAGCACTGTGGCCCTAATTTACTTATCCTTCTTGGTCTATCTTCATAGCATTAGCTTTTATTAAGCACTTACCATGGGTTAGGTACACTGTTAAAAGTTTCTAAGTGTTATTCATCTGGAATCCCTCTCCAGGAAGCTGTGTGTCCCCTATTTCCTGAGGTACTGTTGGGCTGTTTCTGATGAGAATCGAACAGGTGACATAGGCCAGCCAATCAGAGGATTCCCTGCCCTGCTACAGGCCAGCCAATCAGAGTTCCCTGCCCTGCCACAGGCTAGCCAATCGGAGAGTTCTCTGCCCTGCCACAGGCCAGCCAATCAGAGTTCCCTGCTCTGTCACAGGCCAGCCAATCAGAGTTCCCTGCCCTGCAACAGGCCAGCCAATCAGAGACTTCCCTCTCCTGGCCACAGGCCAGTGGATCAGCGCACTCTAGTTTCCCCCACCTCCACCCTTGGCTTTGAAAAATTGACTTGCAGGTGTGGGAGGGAGTGTTTTTCTCTCATCTGGGATTGAGATCTACACAAAGAAGCAGAGAAGAGCAGAGAGAAGAGATGGAGAATGAGAGAAAGGGAAACCCGAGACATTGTTCCTCTGGATCCCATCACACATGCAGCTAGCTCTACCCCTGGACTTCTCCCACAGTGAGTCAAAAAAGTCCCTTTCTTACTTTAGTTTGAGTGTGGTCTGCTGCTATTTGCAACTGAAAAGGTGGCTGGAGCACTTGAGGCTCATTTGACCCCACCAACGAATTCAACCCTTTTGACCAGGTAGTGATGCCAGAGAGATGTGAGTTGGGCAGGGTGTCGAGGTTTTTAAGTAATGAAGGTGGAATTTACGACCAGGTTGTCAATTGCAGAGCGTGAGCTCTTAACGGCGCCTTCCAAGGCCGTTCCAGTAAATGTCCCCATTATTTTCTGCGTGCCAGGCATGAGGCGGAGCGCAAACCACGCCTGCTCTCATCCGTCAGCTGCACTGCTTCACACTGTGGCCTCACGCATGCCTGGATTTTTACGTCTGGGTTTTTCATCAGGCTATTTCCTCCACTCAAACACGCTTTCTACCTTGCCTCTGCCTGGCGATATTTACTTTTATCCTTCAAATCTTGAATCAAATATTAAATTCTGCAAGTCTTCAAGGTTACCTCACCCAGGAGCAATTACTTCCTTCTTTGAGTTTTAAGGACTTGACTTGAACACCCGGCCAGATGGGTGTCTTTGAGGGCTAATGGCATACTAACTTACTTGTAGGCTTTCTTAGGGAGGTTGGGGAAAGTGGTGGTTTGAAGTCACCAGATTTCCACTCCAGTCATTTTAAGGGTAACTGTGCACAATTCTGCACTTTTTGTAACAAATGGTGCCAGTGTCATGGTTATGAGCAATAGTTTTGGAGTAAGAAAGAGCTGGGTTGGAATCTGGCTCTGCAACCCAAGGGTGGGCAACCTTAAACAGATTGCTTATTTTCTTGGAGAATTGCAACAGGCTCCACGCTTAGCATGGAGTCTGCTTGTCCCTCTCTCTCTGCTTCTACCCGCCCCTGCTCATGCTCACACGGGTTCACTCTCTCTCAAATAAATAAATAAAATCGTTTTAAAAAAATGTGAGGCGATTTGAAGTTCATTTAAAAATGCATTTATAAATTTGTATAGATATAGCAATTATCATGAAGGTGGTCACCAATGGTTAGATGCTAAAGCTGGGGAGACGCTGATCTCATTTAATACTCATGACCAGGTAGGCACTATTATTTCCTTGAAGAGAAAACTTAGCGCTGTTAAAAGAAAACTTAGAGAGGTTAGATAACTTGCCCTAGATCACATAGGTGGGAAGTGGTGGTTCTGACTCCACCTTTTTAAACTGGAGAAAGGAGCTGGAACTTCATTCAGTTGTCAACAAGGATGAGGCATCAAGCAGCACCTGAGCTGCGTCCTGAAGAATTAAGAGATTTAGCCAGTAGATGAGGTGGGGAGGGATTTCGAGGCTAAAGTAGGAGCATGGGAAGAGGTATGGCGGTGTGAATGAGCACCCTGTGTTGTGGGATCTGATGGAGGCCTGCAATTCTGCAGCAAAGGGGTTGTGTAGGAGCATGATTAGAGGTGATGCCTGAGAGGTAAGAGTATGCCAGTCCTGGGGGGCCTTGGAGGCCATGCTGAGGAGATAAAACTTCATTTGGAAAGCCAGGGAGTCATAGAAGGATTTTACTGATGGTGGGACCTATTTACCTGGGGATTTTAGAGCTTAATCTGGTAATCTGAGGCATGACCAGATGAAGTTGTCCAGTAGAGAGTAGGGATAAGGGTCTAGAGCTCATTAAGAGAGGAGTAGGCTGGAGCAGCCCGTAGGTGGGTGATGAGAACTGAAACAATTTACCTTTATATGGTTGACTGTCCACATTGACATAATTTTACTAGTTGACTGTTTTTATTAACATGCCTTTACTATTCCAGAAAACCCTTGCCAAGGAAAAGTTTTAAATACCTTAGTGTTCATTTCAGGAATTTCCCACATGCATTTAAATGAACATCAAACTCTTCAACATTTCAATGAAAAGCATGAGAGGACTGTTTACTTCCCAGGACTCTTAACACCTTGCCTCAAAATCCTTACCTTTCTGTGTTCTCCAATCCTGAACTCATATGTTAAGATCCTTTTCCAACCCCAGTCAATCCCATAGAAAGACCTGCCTGAAACCAGACTCCAGGACCTCACCTGCCCTTGCCCTTTCCCCTCTGAGCGCTACTGGGACTCTGGCAAGTCAGTGCTCTCTCTTGTTGCGTCTCTGCTTGACTTTATCAAGTAGTTTTGGTGGTATTTTTTGGGTTCCAATACTGATGAATCTGCTCAATCAAGAGAGAATATAGGGCAAGAAGAGAAGTCCAAGGATAAGAAATGCCAGGGACATCATCATTCAAAGGCGGTGGAGGAGCCAAGGTATTTTTTCTGACAGAGGACCCAATGTTAGCATAAATTCCATCTAGAGCCATGATTTCTCAAATCCACAAACAGCCTTCTGTTATAGCTGTACCCCCCTGCCCCAGCCATGGATGAGAAAGGAAGAGCCAGAGACCCAATAAAATAGACAATCTTGACAATGAGCGACTCAGGTCATCTTTTCCTAAAAATTGCCAACTGCTGATTACATCTGAAATGGAAACACATGTTTGCTTTCTGCTTTATTTTATTTTTTAAAAAGATTTTATTTATTTATTTGAGAGAGAGAGAGAGAGTATGAGAGCACAAGCAGGGGGAGGGGCAGAGGGAGAGGGAGAAGCAGAAGCAGACTCGCCACTGAGCAGATGCTCAACAATATCTCATGTTGAATTCTTTCTTTTTAAAAGATTATTTATTTATTTATTTGAGAGAGAGAGAGAGCACAAGCAGGGGGAGAGGCAGAGGGAGAGGGAGAAGCAGGCTCCCCGCTGAGCAGGGAGCCCGATGTGGGGCTTGATCCCAGGACCCTGGGATCATGACCTGAGCTGAAGGCAGATGCTCAACGACTGAGCCACTCAGGCGCCCATGATTTGTTTTTAACAGCTATTTGACAAATTCATCTTTGGGAGCTGAGTAAAAGGGGAGATTTCTAAACCTAGAGCACCGTTCGGCCAGTGCCTGTAGTCTCTTTCCTGGCCATGTTTTAGAGAAAGGGATTTGAGCTGCAGGCCTGCGTCCTGTTCTCGTTCTCACGAAGCAGCCTTGATTGAGGCCTCCGAGCCACAAGTGCCACGCCTCAGGCCTTCCGTGGCCTGCTGGCCGTCAGGACAGAGCCCGCCGCAGTCTGCCACAAATGTGCTTGGACTGAGCCTTCCTTGGAGGGGTCACAGCCCTTCGGGACTCAACCTGGGCTTTCAAAGTGCAAAGAAACCCTCAGGCTGCCCCGGCAGCTGCAGTTCTCCTTGCTGATTCTCTGCCCTTCGTCCTGCCCCGTTTCAGCCATCATGGAGCCCTGTCTGATTTGGAGGGTAGATTTCTGTAAAGAAGGTGGAAAGTCATTTTTCTGTAATCGGTGAAGTTGTGAAAAAGCCACTATCATGGTTTTTCCATTGAGTATTGGAACATTTCAAAAATAATAAAGGGATTTTCCTAATTAAAAAAAAAGAAAACCCTGGGCAGTAGAGCTTTGACCGAGGAAGAAGAGGTAGTTTTCGCTGGGAAGCTTCATCTGGGTGGGATCCAGAGTGAGGTGGGGGTGGGAGTGGAAGTGGCACTTGGAGACCAATCCCAGCCTGGAGCCCCTGGGGACAGAGGTGATGGGGTTCCTGGAGTTGGAGGGAAGTGTGGTCAGGGAAATGCGAGGGTGCCAAGACAAAGCTTTCCTCCAGAATTTCCCCTCAGGCAGGCTCTGCCAGGGCTCTGCTGAGGAAGGACTTCAGTTCAGTAGCATGTGGCAGTCTGTCTAGGGCATGGGGAGGACAAGGTGGGACAGAGCCTGTGAGAACTGGCTTGCAAACCTCCTCTGGCAGGAACTGTGTGGGCTGCTACCTGTCCCCCCACCCCACCCCCACACACCAAATCCCGTTCCTGCTCTGTTGGTGATTTCTTAGCCATGGGCAGAAAACCCATTTCCATACATTTATTACTAACCTTATAATCTGATGCATACTTAGCCTTTTATAAGTAAGGCTCTTGGTCACTGTTTTTTTTCTTTGTTTTTGAGAAAGAGAGAAAGAGAGTATGTGCGCATGTGCACATGAGTTTGGGGGTTGAGAGATGGGGGAGAGGGAGAGAGAGAATCTTAAGCAGGCTCCACACCCAGTGAGGAGGTGACACGGGACTTGAGATGATGACCTGAGCCAAAATCAAGATTCAGATGCTTAACCGACTGAGCCACCCGGGCACCACTGTGGGTCACCCTTTGCCCATCAATTAACTTAATCACCATTTGCTCTTTGATTTCTCTCCAATTTGTGGATACCTCTTAGGGACCTAGATGTTGCTCCAAGGAAACTTTGAACAGAAAGTCCAGGCTGAGATGAGGGTTGGGACCTGGAAGCCGTGAGGCCACAGGGCATCAGAATATTTACTCCCATGCGGGGGATTCCAAGTCACCCAATTGAAACTAATCCATCTAGATTTAGAAGGATGCACAAATGTTGTTTTTCTTGGGTCCCTGCCTTTCTCCCCTCTCTATTCCCCCGTCCCATTTCCGCTTACTCGAAGAAATACATCTGCCCTGTATTTGTGTTAGAATTATCTCACTGGATTTCTAAGAGGGCAAGGGTTTTGTTAGCGGACTCCTTTTTAGGAAATCCCAAGACTTGCCTAAGCTGTGGGTAGGATTTGAGCTAGGCCCTTTGTCTTCTTCCATTCATGTGTGGAGAAACTGGTGCTCTTAGGAAATTGCTTAAATTTTGTTTCAATATTCCCCCATTTGGATTATATTTATTCATTCATTCCACACCTACTTACTGAGCATCTACTATATGTCTAAGTCCCTGCTCTCATGGAGTTTATACTTTATGGCAGTGATATCAAATTATATGTATACATCTCAGGTTGAAGAAAAATACAGCAGGGTAGCATAGTAAGGGGCTAGAGAGTGATGAGGACTGATGTTGTAGGAGGAGCAGAGAAATCTTCCCAGAAGAAGCAACATTTGAATAGTGACCTGACTGAAGTAAGGAAATGAGCCCTGTGGCTTCTTGGAGACAGAAGTCTTAAGTAGAGGAAACTGAACTCATAGAAACAGAGAGTAGATCAGTGGTTTCCAGGGGTGAGGGTGGGGTTGGGAGAAATGGGTGAAGGTGGTCAAAGGGTATAGATTTCCAGTGATAAGACGAACTGTATACCTTAAACTGACACAATGTTATATGTCAATTTTATCTACATAAAGGTCCAGGAAAAGTTCCAGACTGTTGGTGGGGATGATTTGTTTGTTTTTATTGTTGTGGCTATTTTATTTGGGGGGGGGCATATTTTTAAGTTGAAAAATAAATAGAAAGTCAAAGTGGAAAAAAGTTTCAAGTAGAGGGGATAGCAAGTGTAAAAGTTCGGGGACTGGGATGTGGGTTAGGACGAGCAAGGAGGCTGGAGTAGAGTAGTGGTTGAGAAAAAGGTGGGAGATGAGTCAGAGGAACAGACAGGGCCATGTCAGGACTTTGGGTTTTATTCTAACAGTGACAGAAAGCTGCCAAGCAAGGGAGTGTCTTACCCGGAATTATATTTTAAGGAGCTGTGTGGGGCAAGGGAGGAAGCATGGAGACCAGTTAAGAGGATGTTGTATAATCCGGGCTGGAGATGATAGTTTGGACAAGAAGGTTAGCAGCGGGGGTAGACAGAATCAGGCTCTGTCATAAAGGCGGAGCACCTGGAATTTTCTGATGGAAAAGGGTGTGGAGTATGAAAACAGGAGAGGGATAAAAGGAGACACCAGGGGTTTTGGCCTAAGCAACTGGTGCAAGAGGTGCCATTTGCTGAGATGGGAAATGCTGGAGAGGAGTGGTGATCATGGTAAGTCTGAGGTGGCTTTTAGACCTGTGGACGAGGTGGTGGCATTTACAAGTCTGGAGTACTGGGCTGAGGTCAGCTTGGACATGTGGATCTGGGAGTCATTAAAAGCCATAGGAGTAGATCATGGGTCAGTAAACCTTTACTGTAAAGGGTCGGATAGTAAAATTTGAGGCTTTGTGGACCATACAGTCTGTCACAACTACTCAAGTCTGGCATTGCTGTATGAGGGCAGCCATAGACAATATATGAAGGAATGAGCATGACTGTATTCCAATAAAACTTTATTTGCTAGAGCAGGTAGCAGACCAGATTTGGCCCATGGACTGTAGTTGGACTGCGTTATGCTACTGAGGGAGAATGTAAAAAGAGAAGAGCTCAGAGCCCTGGGGCACTCCAACATTGAGAGAAAATGGGAAAAGGAGGAGGATCTAAGTGACAGAGAACAGCAAGCTGGAAAGTAAGAGAAAAATCATGGGACTGGGGAAGCACAGGCTTAAAACACAAGATGTTTTAAGAAAGACAAACTGATATTGTGGTACCAGGAAACATTGTCAAACACTTTGAGATGGGAAAATTTTTTTTAAAGATTTATTTATTTATTTATTTGACAGAGAGAGACACAGCGAGAGCAGGAACACAAGCAGGGGGAGTGGGAGAGGGAGAAGCAGACTCCTTGCTGAGCAGGGAGCCCGATGCGGGGCTCGATCCCAGGACCCTGGGATCATGACCTGAGCCAAAGGCAGATGCTTAACTGACTAAGCCACCCAGGCGCTCTATGATTATACCTTTTAAAATAATTTTTCATTAACAGTGGGAGTTAAATAAGGATTGAGAATTGACCATTGGCTTTGGCAACATGGAGATCATGGTGACTTTGATAAGAGGTATTTTAGAGTAGTAATAAAAGATTGATTGGAGCAGATTGTATAAAACTATAATAATAAAGACACATGGGCACAGGGAAAAAGAAATAAATCAATGGAACAGATTTAGAGAGCCCAGAACAAACCCACACAAAAATAGAAAGTTTATAGATGATGAGGTGGCAATGCAGAGAAAATGCAGACTATTCAATAAATGGGGCTGGGACAATTTTTTATCTGCATGGAAAAACCCAAAATTGGATCGCCATCTTAAACCAAACAATCTCTTCCAGTGGATTTAAGACCTAAATGAGAAAAGCCAAAAGCTAAAACTTTTAGAAGAAAATATAACAGAATATTTTTGTGACCTCATGGTAAAGCAGAATTTTTTAAACAAATTACAAAATCACAAGTTCTAAAGGAAAATATTTATGAATTTGACTTCATTAAAATAAAAAATACCACTTCTGATCATTGAAAAACACCATAAATGGATTGAAAATACAATGTCTCATAACCTTTAACGGACAGAGGAGAGGTATCTAGAATACACCAGTAGGTGAGGGAAGTACTTTGGGAGGGCACTTTCCTCGGTTTTTCAAATTCTGTTCAAGCCCAAGTTTCTTGCTGGTACTAATTCTGCTTGAGTCTCTACCCAGAGAGTTCCTTTGCTCTTTGGGAAACATACAAGCTGAACACAGCCCTGCCAGAGCCTGTCACTTCTCAGGCTCATCAGCATCCCTTCCTTATGCTCTGCTCTTGGAGACCCTGTCCTGGCCCTCAAACCGTTGGCCTTCTCTGAGAAAGCGGTATTTGTCCTGGTCAAGAGGGGAGTCCAGAGGGCGCCTGGGTGGCTCAGTTGGTTGAGCGACTGCCTTGGGCTCGGGTCATGGTCCCGGAGTCCTGGGGATCGAGTCCCACATCGGGCTCCCGGCTCGGCGGGGAGCCTCCTTCTCCCTCTGACCCTCTCCCCTCTCATGCTGTTTCTCTCTCTCTCTCTCAAATAAAATAAATAAATAAATAAAATCTTAAAAAAAAAAAAGTGGAGTCCAGAAACGTACATAGAAAACCAAATTCTGCAGGACACCCTTCAGCCCGCAAGCTGGAGAGCCACGCTTGGAAGGCGCGGCTTTTCAAAGATGCTAGGTTCTTGCAGCCCCCAAACCTAACCCGGGCCTCTCATTCCTGCCTCGGGCTGTCCCGAGGCACTGCGACGACCGAGAGAGAGAGAGAGAGAGAGAGAGAGAGAGAGAGAGAGAGGTGCGACCACGCGGACGCGGTGCGTGTGGAGGGTCGGACGCGGCGGCGGGCTCCCGGGACCACAGCGCAGCCGGGACGAGGCCGCGGCGGCGGGGAGAAGCGGAGACTGCGCTGGCGGGGAGGAGAGACGGCGCCTCGGAGGGAGGAACCAGCCCGGCCCCGCGCGCGGCCCGCGCCCTCTGGCGCGCGGGGGACTCAGACTGCCGGGCTGGCCCCCCGGGCGCGGCTGGCCGGGGCGGGGCGGGGCGGAGCGGGGCGCGCTGTCCGCGGGCCCCCGGCTCTCGGCGAGCTCGGCGTGTCCAGCTTGGGAGCGCAGTGCACCGCGGCACCATGCGGTCCCACAATTTCGAGCTGATTTTTGACCGCGTGGGGCACTTCGGCAGGTAGGGAGTTGGGGGTGGGGAGGAGGAGGGAGGACTGGCGGAGGGGAGCGGGAGCCACGTGGAGGAGGCGCCGGTGGGGTCTGTTTCTTTCCGTTGCGGTGGGGTTCTCGCGCGGCGCTAGCCATCCGAAAACTTCTCCCCCTACTTTCGTGGAGAAGTCGGAAGACCCGCGTCCAGACTCCTGGCTCCGACCTGGACGTGTCCTCTCGGACTCTGGCGCCGGGATCTCCCCTACAGCGAGCAGAGGGGCCCCGGGGCTGGCCTCGGGAGTGGTGGGTGCGGGCCCCGGCCGGCCGGCCTGCCTGCTGCGACAGGTGGGACTTGGGGCGCGCCCTCTGCGGGAGCCGGAGTCCCCAGGCCCGGCCGGAGACGCCGCCGGGTCACCCTAGTAGAGCAGTGCCTGTCCCTGGCGGCCCGTTTCTCTGGTCCGCCAAACCGGCCCCTCTTTCACTTTCCCGGACGACTGCTGTCCAGCTCGTCCCCGTAGGGTCTCCCTCTGTGCCTGGCAGGTATTGCCCAGGAACAACCGTTAGTCAGGTTTTGTTGCCATTTATAGAAACCTCATATGTGCCTGGTACATTGTGTCCGGTGGTTCATTTGCATTCACATGCAGCGCTTCATTTGATGTCCTTACAGAGGAGGTGTTGGCAACCTGATTTTAGTGATTGGGAAACTGAGGCTGGTGGGGCCAGGGACCCACATACACCCTGCACTGGGACCCCGATTGAGCCACTTGACACCCTCCTTCCATTTGTTAAATTGATTAAGACATTAAAAATATTTCATTCGTTCATTCGTGGAGAAACGCTCCACTGTCTGACCCAGAACGTTTTGGGAGAAGAGGCAGCTGGGTGAGGGGCTATACAGCATGACGATCCGAGTTTGGAGCTGAGTCTGAATCCTGGCCTGCCTCTTACTTCTAATATGATTCTGAGAATATTTGTGCCTCAGTTTCCTATCCACAGAATGGGAATCACAGTCATTCCTGCCTTACCTCCCTCCTGGGCTTATAGTGAAGAGATGATGCGGTGCTGCTCTCCAAGTTGGAAAGTTGCACAAATGTTGGTTATTATTTTGTGTTCACCCCCCAAAAAAGGGGTTGAGCGGCCGGGGGAGGGGCAAGAGACCCCAGTTCTCTCCTGCTTCCTCCTGAGACCTGTATTATTGAACACGGATCTGTGCCTGGCTGTGTCAGAAGCTCTTTGTACATGTTAGCTTCCTTCCTCACTATAGCTCCATGAGATTGGTGGTATCACCCCTTTTACACATGAGAAAACCAGGGCCTGTGCCTCTGTCACAGATCTAGTAATAGCAGGGCAAGATTGGATGTCGCTGGATGTCCATCAGCTTCCACAGCCCACGCTCTCAAAGGCGATGCTGTCTTGAGCACATTTAGGTACCAACCCCGTGGCTCCACAAGGGTCTTTATATATGATCTCGTTTTGTCCTTCTTGAAGCAGGATAGCGTGGGGATTACAAGATCAGCTCTGGGGTTGGATGTCTGAATTCCAGTCCTGGCTCTACCACATATTAACTGTATGATCTTCAGCATTTTACTCACTACATCCTCATCTGTAAAATGGGGATATTTATTATAAGGACTCCACATGCAGCCTCTCATTATATCCTTATAGTAGCCCTAGAAGGTAAGAGGTACAAATACCATTCTTTCCCTCTGTATTTTAGGGATTAACTCAGGTCATTATATCAGCTGGTGTTTGGCTAACAAAGAGATCCCTCAGTTAGTTGGAAGTTTGTCCTTCTCCAGTAACTATTCAGGGTAGGTTCTGTCCCATGGGATCCTCCAGGGACCCACGTGGGTGAGGCAGCTCCGCCATCCACAGCATGGGGCTCGCTGCCTGTGCTTGAGGCATCTGCTCCCATTGTCCTCACTCACATTGGTCAAATGAAGCTCTCCATGGTGGGAGAAGAGGAGAATGGATTGGGGGAGACAACTCTTGGCCGGCTATAATAATGAGAGCGAAAGTCTTAACATTCAGGAAGTTCTCAATAAAGCCTGGTTATTGTTGTTACCTGAGTCCTCATCCTGGTGGGAACAGCTGGCGTGTGAAAGCAGCACGTAGCAAGGGAAGGGTAACAAGCTAATGCTTACAGGAGAAGGTGAAAACAGTGTGACCAGAGCACAGGACCCCCAGTTTTCGGTGATGTTTGCTCTAATTATGCTCTTTATTGTTTATAAATAGAAAGGGAGGTCACTGGGTTTTGTTATTTAGCCTTCTTTTAAGGAAACCTAGTGAAAATGTTAAGTAGAGAACCCTAATTCTCTTTCATTTCTCATTAGTCATTTCTAGGCTGAGGAAGCACTATCCTAATCACCTTTAAGAGAGGAAAGCAGGACACTTGGAATTAAAAAGGCATTCCCGGTCTTGTCCTGCAGCCATGCTGAAGTTCCATAAATTCATGGCTTATGGCCCGAGTGAGAGGGAACTGAGGAGACACACCCCAGTATCTGTGCTGGGGTAATCTAAGACCCTGGATCCCTGAGTTGTCTTGGCTTAAGGGGAGGAATGATTTAAAATCTCAGAGTTGGAATGTGGAGCCTACAGCTGATTTACACCTATGGACATAGGTAGCTTTGTTTTGCTTTGTTTTGTTTTTCAACATAAAAAGCTGTTTTGGTTCTTCCTTTTTGACTTCACCTTAAGAACATCATAAGAGCTAGCACTTCTGTGTACTTACAATGTGCCAGAGTGCTGTACATGTATTAACTCTTTTCATTCCCAGAACAACCCACTTTTCAGATAAGGAAACTGAGGCACAGAAAGTTTAAGGAGTAAGTTTAAGGAGTCTGTAAGTAACAGATACAAGATTCAAATCTTGGCAGTTTGGTTCTGGAGTCCATGCTCTTAACCACAGTGGGATGCCACCTGTTGTGCTTCTTTGTACAGAATGATATAGATCTAGGACTGAAAGTAATTTCTTCACCTGTCACCCAGATTACATGGGTCCATTTTCTAGGGGTTCTGGTCATCTTTGCTTTTCTTTGCTTCTGGGTTCTCTGCCTATTGTGTCTGTATGATTCTTTTTCCATTAGTGTGTCTCTCTAGCTGTGAACGCAGTGGTGTGTTGTATCTATAAGTATTATCCTGGAGGGGCCTTAGGTTGGGCCTGTGGATAACACCTGATGGACAATAGTCTTTGTAAGGGAGAGAGTGATATGTCACGATGCTAGCTGCCTAGGGAAGTAGGGTCTTGTTTTTTCAAGAAGTTATCCTTGCAACAGGGAAAGGGAAGTTTGAATTGAAAGGATACTTTGGACCTTTCTGGTACATGAAAAGCATATTTATGTGAACTAGCATGGATTGTTTGGAGACTGATAGGTGGTTTATTATTCCTGGGGGATGAAGTATGCGGGTGAGAGAAGAATATCCCCAAGAATGTTTTTGTATGGCATGCTAAGGAGTTCAGGTATTAGGAAGGTCACTTTGCAGAATGGAAGTTGCGTTGGAAGGGCAAGAGTTTGGGCAGAGCCCAGAGAAGACCTAGTAAGAGCCTAGGTGGGAGATAAGGAGGGTCTGGACTGAAGCAAGGCGGAGTGTGAACAGGGAGGACTGGACAGTTTTAATGGGTGGAATTGAAGGGACCTCCTGGTTATGAAGGAGAAGTGGGAAGGATCTGTCGGCCTTCTACCCCATGCCCCATATTTCTGGTTTGTGTAGATGATGGGGTCCGAAACTCAGAAACAGTTACACTCCAGGTGGGGCAGGCCTGGAGCTTGGATCAATTTGAGAGTGTACTGAGTTCCTCGTGGGAATTCCAGGTTGAGACATTTAATAGGCATTTGGATAAATGATGTATTGCTCAGCAAGATGCCTCCTTGTCAGTATAGATTGGGTGACCATTCAGGGCTGAAATCCAGCTGGTAGGCACCAGGTGGAAAGACTGGGTGTGTGACTTGGTACCCATTCCAATCATGTTTCAGCAGGGCAATGGTGAATACTTTTCCTGCTCTCTGGGGCTTGTAGATATAAAATGTTTAAATTGATATATTACTTATACACAGAAAAGTATGCACCATAATCTACAGCCTGATGAATCATCATAAAGTGAACACAACCATATTACCACCACCAGACTACCCATTCTCACGCCCTCTCCCAAGCACTACCCCTCTCCCCTACTCACTACGTCCTCATATCTACCACCATAGGTGAGTTTTGCCTGATTCTAAAGATTTTATCTATTTACTTGAGAGAGAGAGAGAGAGAGAGCACAGACAGAGAGGGAGAGAAGAGGGAGAGGCAGGGAGCCCGATGTAGGGAGTTCGATCCCAGGACCCCAGGATCATGACCTGAGCCGAAGGCAGACAGACGCTTAACCGACTGAGCCCCCCAGGCGTCCCTAGTTTTGCCTGTTTCTAAACTTTATATAAACAGAGTGAAAAATCATGTACTTTTGGTCTGGCTTCTTTTGTTCAACCTCATATATGGGAGATTCACCCATAATATATGTCACAGTACTTTGTTGGTTTTCACGGTGTATAGTATGTCATGGCATGACTATTCCACAATTTATTCATTTGCTGTTAGTAGACATTTAGATCGTCTCCAGGTTGGGCTTATCGTGCATAGTCTTTCTTGTCTACATCTTTTAAGGTGTAGTATGAGGGTGAGAGAAGGAAGGTGAGAGGTAAGCTCACAGTCCTCCCCAAGAATGTTTTGGTATGGCATGCTAAGGAGTTCAGGTATTATGAAGGTCACTTTGCAGAATGGAAGGTGCGTTGGAAGGGTAGGAGTTTTGTACCCACATTCTGCTGGGTACATACAGGGAAGAGGAATCACTCTGTTGCTGAGTGTGCCTGTGGTCAGCTGCCAAACAGATTTGCAAAGTGGTTATAACACATTATGTCCTCACGAGCTGTTTATGAGAGTTCCAGTTCCTCCACGACAATTGTTAAATATTTCGAATGTCAAACCTTGTACCAACAGATTGTTCAGCCAGAGAATTTGATTTCCTAGGGTAGTGTTTCTCATCCATTTCAGAATCTCTTAGGAAACTTTTTAAGCTTGTATAGAGTTCTGGATCCTACCTCAGACCTCCTGAACCACAATCACTAGGGGTGGGACAGAGAAGACAAATTCTAGCTTCGGAGGCCTGCCAGGGTGGGTGCTCTGTTGGTGTGTATGTGTGTGTGTAGGTAGTTCTAGTGTTGACTGTGGGGTTCAGGCTGGCTGGGGAAGGAATTGAAACCAGGAAGGCAGCAATGAACTAGAGAAGCTGGTGGGATCCAGAGACTGGGCATCTGGTTGGTGCTGGGGATGGGGTCAGTGGGAAGGACTGGGAGAGCTGGGAGGGTGGAAGGTTATGGTCAGCAGAATGTGAACTTTTCAACGGTGGAGCCATTCCAGGGGATGAAACTATTTAGGTACCAACCCAGACGCTAAAGTGCGTCTTTAGTGTGATGATCCAACACACATTGCCCAGGACAAGGCCGAATAAGGTGTTATGTACAGCACAAGCAACAGGTGTAAACTGGGGAAGGGAAATGGTGAACGTCTGCTGTGCAAGAACAGGCCCATCTAGAATCCGCCTGACGGAAGCAGAACCACTCAGACGGAGCTAGTGATCATCCTTGCAGGCTGGGAAATGCTTCCTGAGAGATTGCCAGGGAGGGAAGAAAAACCTCCTGAATTTACAAGCCTGTTGCCTGGGGGCCGATGACCCATCAGCCTTGCCAGGTGCTCCCAGGTAGCTCAGTGTGTGCAGGCCAAGGGCAGAACCTTGACCCCGGGGCTCTACCATGGCATCTAGCAGCCTAGATGTTAGTGACCTGCAGGGCTGAGGGTTCCAGCACCACCCTTCCAAGCTGTGATCTTAGCCTCTTGGGATCTTTTGAGTCACAGCAAGTCAGGCTTGTCTTCCCCACCTGCTGTTCCTGCCCAGCCCCTCTGTGTGGACGAGGCTGAGGCAGATTTCTGATAGTTTTTCTTTGGGCAGGAGCACCTTTTCTGGAAAAACAGAGTTGGCTCACCTTTAGCCACAAGCACTCAAGCTTCAGGGCTTCTAGGCTCTTCTCTTGGTTACCCATCCCCCAAAGACCCTGAGAATAGCATTTGCATGTTCTCCCTCCCTTTCTGTTGCTAGAAAAAGGTCACTTGATTCTTGCTTACTTTTAGCTTTGTGTATTTCTTTTCTGAACTAGCTGCCGGGGGGGGGGGGGGGGGGGGGCAGTGCCAGATACAGAGTTGAATTTTGCAACTGTGACCAGCTCCAGCGTGTGGTGTCCTGATAACCACAACCCATTCAGTTGACTCCATTTTACTTCGTTATCTACACAGGGTTCTATGAGAAATGAGGAATGGGGGCCATGTACTATCTTGGCAGTCATCCCTGAGGACTTGGGGGGCTTGCCAGCTTGATCACTTCACATCACCACTTCTGCAACTTTGCTTAGCCTTGCCAACTTGTGATAGTCTTCAAAGTGGGGTGTGTTCACCCCTGTGGTGGGCAAAGAACATCTTTTGGAGTACCATAAAAAACACCTATTTTACATATGAATGTGTGTATACAAGTAAATATAAATAAGAGTTTTTATTTCAATATGCATAAGATTTTAATTCAGTATATAAATATTGCATATCCATATATGCTCATTTTATACATCCGTGCACATACACACACATACACACATTCTTTTTTTTTTTTGCTAATGGAGAACCCAGTCAAAAAAATACTTTTTCAAAATTCTTTATACACTGGTCTCTTGAGCACCTCTCTTTACCAGAGGCACTGAGTATGCATTAACCTCAGCGCAGTTCATTTTAACCCTGAGGGATTCTGGGACATTCTATAGACGCCGCACTACACACCATGCTAGGGACCACGGGAGACATGAGAGTGACTGCAGTGCAGTTTCTACCTTTGTGGGATTTGCATTCAGCCTTTCATGGGACTTTTGTTGTTGTTGTTGATTTGGTAGAGAAATAGAAAACGTTCACCTGGTGTTCTTTAAAAAACCAACATAAAGAACAGAAGGGTACTTCAGCTGTCTATCGCCGCCACAGAAGAGAAAGGAAGCAATGGGAGAGAAAATGCAGGGCCAGCAAATAGGAAGGCTGGACCTGGGAGAAGCAGGCAGTGAAGGGTGAAGAGGGGCTGAACGAGGAGGTGTTCGGTGTGGAGAGGAAACACCAAGGCAGGAACAGGTGAGGCCAGCAATTCTCACAATGTGCCCTGTGCCATCTCTGGGTCTGCAAGGCCCAAACTGCTGTCATAGTAACATAGAGACACTGGTGGCCGTCTTTACTCTCATTGCTCATGAATATACAATAGGGTTTTCCAGAGCCTAGCTGACATGTAATAATATATCAGATCGAATGCAGACACTGATTGGAGAAACTAGCTGTCTTCTAGTCATCTAAGTTGTGTGTGTGTGCACGCATGTTTTTAAGATTTTATTTTTAAGCAACTTCCACATGCAACGTGGGGCTTGAACTCACAACCCCAAGATCCAGAGTCACCTGCTCCACCGACCAAGCCAGCCAGGCGCCCCTATTAATCTAAGTTGTTGTTGTTGTTTTTTTTAATCTAAGTTTTAAATGTAAAACACCACAATTCTTCTTACTAATTTTGTTTCATTTTGTTTTGAAAACTATAGCTATATGTTCTTTAATGTTAACACGCAGTGGGCTTATTAATATGTTTAAGTGGATGAATAAATATTTAAAATATTCTTCATTTTAATTTCTTTTTTTTTTTTTTTTTTTAAAGATTTTATTTATTTATTTATTAGAGAGCGAGCGAGAGAGAAACAGCATGAGAGGGGGGAGGGTCAGAGGGAGAAGCAGGCTCCCCGCCGAGCCGGGAGCCCGATGTGGGGCTCGATCCCAGGACTCCGGGATCATGACCTGAGCCGAAGGCAGTCGCTCAACCGACTGAGCCACCCAGGCGCCCCTTCATTTTAATTTCTAATGCATACTGACAACTCACATAAAGACAAGGCCCTTGGGATCCTCAAGATTTCTAAGACTGTAAAGGCTCCTGAGAACAAAAAGTGTGAGAACAAGTGAGCTAAAGGATGGTCAGGAGGGCCTTCCAGTGAGGGGGACGCCAGGACCAGGGGGGTGGGCTGCTTTGAAAAGTAGGCAGCGAGATGAAGATCACATGTGTCAACAGTGCGATTTGGCATGGGTGTGCTCTGACGGGACCTATTTTCTACTTCTTGTCATGACGGTTTTATAGTAATGTTCTTCATTGTCTGCACTGATCCTTTTAAAATTGGATATTGAAACCATCTGCCCAAAGGGGGCTGTTCTGACTCTTTATTCCAGCGGTTTGAAATGAGTGGGGCAGTCCAAATGTTATGTATTCTACCCTGCCGTCCAGTGGGCACCGTTGTCCTTGTGAGGCAATTTTTATTTCAGAAAATAAGTCCGTGTTAGTTTGAGTCTTGTGAATTTGGAGACTACATTTTAAATTTTGAATACAATTATATATTTTTGGATACTTTCAGATTTACAGAAAAGTTGCAAAGATAGTACAGAGAGTTCCTGTATGTCCCTCACGCAGTGTTCCCCATTGGGAACACCTTACGTTACCGCGGCACATTTGCCAAACTAAGAAGCTGACATTAGTATATTACTATTATGTAAACTCCAGACTCTGTATAGGTTTCACCAGGTTTTCCACTAACGCTCTCTTCATGTTCCAGGATCTAACCCAGGGTACCGCACTGCTTTTAGTTGGTATATTATCCCACTGTCCTCTACTCTGTGGTAGTTTCTCAGTCTTTCCTGTTTTTTTGTTGTTGTTTGTTTGTTTGTTTGTTTTTATGACCTTGACCATCATTAGGCATTTTGGCCTGGCAACCTGTAGAATGTCCTACAGTCTGGGATTATCTGTTGTTTTTCTCATGGTTAGACTGGGGTTATGGCTTTTAGAAGGTGCCACAGGGGTAAGTGCTTGTTCATCACATCCTATGAGGAGGTACATGATATCCACATAACATCACTGGGGATGTTAAACTTTCAACATTTGGTGAAGATAGCATGTGTCTGATTTCTCCCACTGTAAAGTTACTATTTTTTCCTTTTTCCTACTATATTCTTTGGGAAGGAGTCACTGTGTCTCAGCCTGCCCTCCAGGAGTAGAGAGTGGGAGTTAAGCTCCCATCTCTTGTAGAGGGGGAATGTTTATAGATAATAGTTGGAATTCTCCTGGCAAAAAAGATTTGTCTCTTCTCTCCTTTTTATTTGTTTGTTCAACCAGGTAGTGCGTTTGTCAGGATTCTCCAGAGAAACAGAATGGATAAGATATATAAATAGATAGATAAGAGGAGATTTAGGATAGGAATTGGTACGCACAATTATAGAAGCGAGAAGTGCCACAATGTGCCATGTGCAAGCCCGGAGATCTGGGAAAGCCAGTGATGTAATTTGTCCTAATCCAAAGGCCTGAGAACCACAGGGCTGATGCTGTAAGTCCCAGGTAGGGTCTGAACCAGGGGCACCAATGTCTGAGGGCACAAGAACATGGATGTTTCAGCCCAAGCAAAGAAAGTGAATTAGTCATTCGTTGGCCTTTTTGTTCTTCGGGTCCTCAACTGATTGGATGATGCCCACCACATTGGCGAGGATGATGTTTCCTTGGTTTACTGATTCAAATGCCAATCTCTTCTGGAGATCCCTCACAGACACACCCAGATATAATGTTTCACCAGCTGTCTGGGCATCCTGTGGCCCAGTCAAGTTGATTCATAAAATTAACCATCACAGGTTAATCACCCTTTGTCAACTTGCAACCCATATGGATCTCCTTAAACCAAACTTAATCTCTAAGTAAAGACAATAACAAGGTCTTAATTCCACTTGACTTGATACAGCTATCCTGAATACAACCCACACTACACTAATCCTTTCCCCAGAAGGGGAGGTAAAGTCCTTGGATGATGTTTATTCTTCTGATATTCTGTAACTTAAATATTATGATGTAACACTACTTAAATACTGATATAAAGTCAGTACATCTTATGTTATATGAGAAGAGAATAAGGAAGAAAGCGAAGATATTTGCTTAATATATGTCTATACACACAAACATAACAAAATAAAGAAGAAATACTCATGACAATTACAGTCCTTGTTTCTGTAAGTAGTCACATGGTTGTAGGTGGTATTTATTATAACTACCTTCTTTCATGACCCATTTTATATTCCTTTGCCTTAAGCAAACATCTCAGTTGGCTATGGACCTTTCACCTGATAGAGTGACCCACCCTTTATTCCCGAAGGGTCTGGGCCATTAGTAGTCCTGCCTGGATTGGGTTGTAATTTTCCACTGACCTTCATTACAAGGCATTGTAATACTCAGAGACACCCAAAGGGATCTCCTGTATTGCAGACATATTCTTCCTTACTGTCATTGGTGAGCCGATTTCCCCCCTTTTTTTAAAAAATTTTATTTATTTACTTGATAGAGACAGACACAGCGAGAGAGGGAACACAAGCAGGGGGAGTGGGAGAGGGAGAAGCAGGCCTCCCGCCGAACAGGGAGCCCGACGCGGGGCTCAGCCCCAGGACCCTGGGATCATGACCTGAGCCGAAGGCAGATGCTTAATGACTGAGCCACCCAGGCCCCCCCAAATACCCCTTGGTAGTCAGGATCAGTCACCCCAGCCAACACTGTAACTCCCTTCTTTGCCTTTTGATTCAGAGGCCTGAGGAACTGAAAGTGGCCAGGCAGCAGTCTTTATTTCCAGTTCAGTGGAATCATTGTTGTGTCTCCTAGTGGAAACATTCTTCCCTCTGGAACTAAGATCTTTAGGCTAGCAGAGAGTAAGGGTGTGGGAACAGGAACCAAAGTT
Source organism: Halichoerus grypus (assembly GCF_964656455.1). NCBI lineage: Eukaryota > Metazoa > Chordata > Mammalia > Carnivora > Phocidae > Halichoerus > Halichoerus grypus. Next base: position 50,224,831 of record NC_135720.1, read on the forward strand.
TTGTTAATGGGTCCCTAAGTATAACTCCCATTTCCACCCCTTGATTCCTGGACTCATGAGTGCTGACTAGGAGAGAAATAGCTCCATATATTGGACCCTGATTCAGAGCATACACAGCTTTCTAGAGAATCTCGTCCTAGTCCTACATGATATTGCCACCTAGCTGGCTTTGTAATTGAATCTTCAGAAGGCTATTCCACAATTTTATCAAACCAGGGGCTTCAGGATAGTGGGGAACATGGTAAGATCAGTAAGTTTTCTGAACAGTGGCCCACTGCCATATTTTTTTGCAGTGAAGTGAGTTTCTTCATCATAAGCAATGCTATATGGAATACCTCAATGATGGATAAAGCATTCTGTAAGTATGGTAGTTTTGGCAGAACCATTGTGCAGGGAAGGCAAATCTATATCCAGAGTATTTATTCTAGTAAGGACAAAATGCTGTCCGGATGGTTCTGCACAATAAGCAGACACTCACCCCAGGAGTGGTACCATACTGGGGCTCACTGTTGGTCTCTGCTGCTGGGTGGTGGTATCATACTGGGTACTCGGTGGTGTCTGTAGCCAGATCAGCTCACCAAGATGCTGAGCCCTTGCATAACCTCTGTCCCTGCCACCATAACCACTTTGTTCATTAGCCCAATGGGCAATGACAAGATGGCTTGGGAAGGAAGCCAGCTAGTGTCCATAGAATGGATCATCCTATCTACTTGATTGTTAAAATCCTCTTCTGCTGAGGTCATCCTTTGGTGAGCACTCACATGTGACACAAATATCTTCACATTTTTTGCCTATTCCTAGAGGTCTATCCACATACCTCTTCTTCAAATTTCTTTGATGCCAATTTTCTGATCATGTGCCTTCCAAGTCCTTGACCATCCAACTAAACCATTGGCTACAGCTTATGTGTTGATATATGATCAATGTCTGGCCGTTTCTTCTTCCAAGTGAAGTGTGCAACTAGGTGAATTGTTTGAAGTTCTGTTCACTGTCTTCCTTTCATGACTGTCCTTCAGGCCTGCCCCAAAGAGGGGCTGTAGTGCTTCAGCTGTCCACTTTCAGGGGGTGCCTGCGTATTGTGTGGAACCAGCTGTAAAATCAGGCCCAAGTCTTTTACTCTGTCAGCTGACTGTAGGGAGCTCCCAGGAGGCCGGTGGTGCAAGCTGGGAGAGAGAAGGCAGTGCTTAAAGACTTAAACATGAGACTGGAAACAGTAAAACTCCTAGTAGAAAACAGGGAAAAGCTTCCTGACACTGATGTTGGCACTGATTTCATAGATATGACATCAAAAGCACAGGCAACAAAAACCAAAAATAAACCAGTGGGGCTACATCACACCAAAAAGCTTTTTCACAGCAAAGGAAACAATCAACAGAGTAAAAAGGCAACCTACAAAATGGGAGAAAATATTTGCAAACTATATATATGATAAGGAGCTAATTTCCAAACAAAATAAGGAACGCATACAACTCCCAACCAAAAAATTAACAACCTGATTAAAAAAATGAGCCTATGACTTGAAAAGACAATTCTCCAAGGAAAATATACAAATGGTCAATAGGTGTAGGAAAAAAGGTCTTTTGTCATTAATCATCAGGGAAATGTAAATCAAAAGCACAATGAGATATCACCTCATACCTGTCAGGGTGGCTATTATTAAAAGAAGACAAAGGCCAACACATGTCGGCGAGGATGTGGAGAAACTGGAACACTTGCATGCTGCCGGTGGGAACGCAGACTGGTGCAGCCGCTATGGAAAACAGTATGGAGGCTTCACACATATGATCCAGCAATCCCACTTCTGGGTATATGTTTAAAAGAACTGAAACCAGGATCTCAAAGAGATATTAGCACTTCCATGGTTATGGGTATTCCGTGGGCAGCCCTAGTCACAATAACTAAGATGTGGAAACAACCTCAGTGTGTATCCACAAATGAATGGATAAAGGAAATGTGGTGTGTACCTACAATGGAATAGTAGTCAGCCTTAAAAAAAGAAGGAAATTCTGCAATACACAGCAATATGGATGAACCTTGAGGACACTTTGCTAAGTAAAATAAGCCAGACACAAAAAGATAAGTATTGCATGATTCCACTTATAGGAGGTACCTAAGATAGTAAAATTCATAAACATCAAAGACCAGAATGGTGGATACAGGGGCCAGAGGGGAGTCAGTAGTGCTTTTAAATCAAATCCGATGAGACAACCAATTCCAGAAACCCCAGAACTAGTTCAGAAAGTTCATTCTTAAAGTTCTGTTCTGTTTAGAACTACTTTCAGTACCAAAATCTTTATTCATCAAGGTCTCCTAGAGAGACAGAACAAATATACACACACGTATATATATATATATATATATATTTAAAGATTTTATTTATCTGACAGAGAGAGAGAGAGGGCACAAGCAGGCAGAGCGGCAGGCAGAAGGAGAGGGAGAAGCAGGCTCTGTTGCAAGGAGCCCGATGCGGGGCTCGATCCCAGGACCCTAGGATCATGACCTGAGCCGAAGGCAGACAGTTAACCGACTGAGCCACCCAGGCACCCTGTGAACAAATAGGATATATATAGAGATCCAGATAAGAGATGTATTATAAGAATTGGCTCACACAGTTATGGAAGCAGACAAGTTGCACAATGTGCTGTCTGGAGGCTGGGATCCAGGGCAGCCGGTGGTATTCTTGTGAGGTCCAAGTCTGAAGGTCTGAAAATTGGGAGACTGATGATGTAAGTCCTGGTCTAGTTGCTAGCAGGCTGGGTCCGAGGACCCAGAAGGAGTCCCGCAGGACCAGCCAAGAGAGTCCCTGGCTGTGCACAGGATAGAAATCAAAGTTGAGCCAGCGGGAGGGGAAAGCAGAGTTTATTGAAAGTAGAGAGAAAGTACAAACAGAGCTTCTGGGAGACTCAGAAAGGAAAGGAGGAAATCTCGTCTTTGGTCAGGGTCTGGAGGTTTTTACTGAGGCTCGTGGTCTGGTGTACGTGTCCTCTCAGGCATCCAGGGACCAGTTAGTACAGAGACGAAAGCCCAGGTGTTGTTCTTGGGGGCAGGGGCCTTCGAGATATTTGCCTAGCGCTGGTGGTCTGGAGTATGCATACGAGAGCTTCATCCGGTCATTCTCACCTGGTTCTTCCTTAGGTACTATCTATTCTAAAGAAATCATTAACTCTGTGTTCCTTACAAGGAGGACATATTGTTTGCATTCTGAGGCATGTATAAAGTGGGGGTGCAGGCCCTAGCAAGAAGAGAAGCAGGAAAAGGAGCAAAAAGCAGGTTTTTATGGAGTTCTTCAGTTTCCCTATTTCAGTCTGAGTCCAAAAGCCTGAGAACCAGGAATTCTCATGTCCAAGGGTAGGAGAAAGTGGATGTCTCAGCCCCAGCAGAGAGAGCAAATTTGCCCTTCCTCCACCTTTTGCTCGAGTCGGGCCCTCAGTGGATTGGAGGATGCCCACCCACAGATGAGGGCAATCTTCTTTACTCAGTCTACCCATTCAAATGCCAATCTCACAGACACATCCAGAAATAATGTTTACCAGCTATCTGGGCTTAGCCCAGTCTTGTTGACACACAAAATTAAACAAAACATTATGGGCTTGTATATTTATTTTATAGCTTGGGATATACCATGCTATTTATTTTGTTGCTCAAATTGTTTCAGCCTTGCCCACTGGGAGCTTTTTTAGATTGATTCCTGTGTCCCTTAGACATGCCCCCAACCTTTTGTATTTTGAGTGCTTCTTTACTTTCTGATTCCACAAGATGCTTTAGGCATATTTTTAATTTTCCCTGTCCTGGTCTTAAATCAGCTTTTTTCCTGGTCCCTTTTGCTGGAGAATGTGTTTAGACAACAAGATCTGGGCACTGGGTATGCCTGTTGCTATTGGGATGTTGATGCAGGTTGGCCAGGTCCGAGACCCCACAGGGTGTCCCGCAGGACCAGCTGGGAGGGCCTTGGCTTTGCACAGGATAGAAATCAAATGTGAGCCAAGAGGAAAGGGGAGCAGTTTATTGAAGACATAGAGAGAGCAGATACAGATAAGACCTCTGGGAGAGTCGGAAAGGAAAGGAGAGTGAGTTTCATCTTTGCTTGGAGTCTGGGGTTTTTATTGGGGATGGTGGTCTGGTGCAGTGTCTTCTCAGGCATCTGGGAACAAAGATGAGTGTTTAGGTGTCCTCCATAGGTCACTTATGCCCTGAAGCCAGGGGTCTTGATGAGTTAGTGGTCTTGGAAAATGTTCATGATGACCCCACCTGGTCACTCCTTAGATGCTATATACTGTGCTGGAAGTCTCCAAAGAAATCATGAATTCCTTGGCCTTTATAAGGAGGCCATACATTATCTGTTCTATAAGGTGTGTGTAAGGTGGGGGTGTAGGTCCTAGCAAGAGAAGAAGCAGAAAAAGGAGCAAAAAAGTATTTTTTCATGGGGTCCCTTTAGTTTCCTTGTCTCAGTGTCATTGCTTGTGACATAACAGAGCTATGTATATATACTAACAAATAATACACACATACACACACATATATAGAAACATCTGTAATTATTTCTGTATTTATACATCTGTATATATATTAAGCTAAATGTGATGAATACCCTTCATATGTACTTATAGTCTTTTTGAGCCCATAGGCCAGATGTAGTAACTTGCTTTTCTTCTCTTTGCAGATTTCAGATAGTCCTCTATTTTATATGTGCCTTCCAGAACATCTCTTGTGGTATCCACTACTTGGCATCTGTGTTCATGACAGTGTCCCCCTACCATACCTGCCGGCCTCCGGGCAACGTGAGTCAGGTTCTTTTCCACAATGTCTCTAGTTGGAGGTTGGAGGACATCTGGATCCTGTTTTTCACAGGCCATGAAGATCAGATTATAGTGCAGCTACAGAACGGTGAGGTCTGGGAGCTCACAAGTTGTCACCGATTCCGGAGGGATGAAAAGTCTGGTTTGAACTCTGATTATAATGGCCGGAAGAGCAGCTTTCCTTGTTTGGATGGCTACATCTATGACAAGAGCAAGTGGGACAGCACCGTGGTGACTCAGTGGGATCTGGTGTGTAACCGAGAATGGTTTGCAAAGATGATCCAGCCCGTATTTATGTTGGGAGTCCTGCTGGGAGCAATGATTTTTGGCTACCTTTCTGACAGGTAAAATGAAGTATTTAGGTTTGTTGCATCAGTGTAAGGTTCATTTTCCTCTCTGGTTTTCTTAGAGGTCAGGAAATTATGTTCAAAACTTTAGTCATGTTCATACCTCCCATTAAATACCTACCTCTTTGCTGATTGTGTTTAGGGATACACAAAAAACATAGTGGGTAGAGCATGGGTTCTGAAGACAGCCTACCTGGTTCAGATCCTGGTTTCTGCACTTACTAGTCATGAGCCCTGAGAAAATGGCATAACCTGTGTTTCAGAAACTAGTTTGTAAACTGGTGATGAAAAGAATAGCACTCACTTCAAAGGGTTATTGCAAAATTAATGCAGAAAAAGTATGTTGGACATATAACCACTCAATAAATACTGGTTATTATTTGAATATATATATATATATTTAAATAAACTCGCTTTTTAATAGATGTAACCTGGTTCTAAGCAGTAATATCTATGAAATTGTGGATTTGATACACTAGCCATATTTTCTTTAAAAATACACATTAAAATGGATACGTAGCACTTAAATAAAGCAAAGTTCATCTCTGTGTGGACATGGACTGCGCTTTAAGTACCTGTGCTAACACACAGAGATGAATTTATTTGGTCCCCATAGTTGTGAATTTCACAGGCATGTGCTGGGCCCTGGGAACCTGAAGGCAACAGCTTAGGTCAAAATCCCTGCCCTTGGGGTATGCTAGTCTAATGGGGCTAACAAATGTCCAAAATAAAAATAATGGCTTTATTGTGGCTGGGGCCATACTAGAAGTGAAAGCCAATGGAGGCAAAGTCTATGGAGGCCTAAAGGGAGGAGTGCCCAGGTCTCCCCACCTCTAACTCACATCCCATGAGGTGCCGTTTGAGGAATGAAATTAGAGAAGTGGAGTCTAGTTATTATTTGGTGGCTGAAGTTATGTTTCTATGATTAAGAATCTTCTGTTCCATAGCTGCCTTCCTGGTAGTTGTGTGGAAGGTGTGGAAATTAGGTCAGTCAAAGCCAAAACACATGATTAAAAGGCACCATGAGTGAGAGTCAGCAAAAGCAGCCTTTATGCACAAAGACTTCAAATACTAGAATTGTCAGGCATAGGTAATAAATTTACTATGTTTACTGCTCTTAAAGGAATAGAAGACAAGCTTAAAATTATTGATAAAAATCTGGAAATTGTATTTTATTAAAAATTTATTTATTAAAATTAAAAAAAAATAAACACTTTCTTTCTTTCTTTCTTTCTTTCTTTCTTTCTTTCTTTCTTTCTTTCATTCAGTAAGCTCTATGCCCAACATGGGGCTTGAACTCATGACCCCAAGATCAAGAGTCTCATGCTCTACCAACTGAACCAGCCAGGCACCTCCTGGAAATTTTTTTTTTTAAGATTTTATTTATTTATTCGACAGAGAGAGACAGCTAGAGAGGGAACACAAACAGGGGGAGTGGGAGAGGGAGATGCAGGCTTCCTGTGGACCAGGGAGCCCGATGTGGGGCTCAATCCCAGGACCCTGGGATCATGACCTGAGCCGAAGGCAGATGCTTAACGACTGAGCCACCCAGGCGCCCCTGGAAATTGTATTTTAAAATGATGTAAAATTGAGGAATAACTGCCTAGAACATCTAGAAATACAAACCAAAATAAGTGACTGACAAATTCCTGGGTAGTTTTAACAACCCATTATATAAAAGTAAAGAAAGAATGAGTAAAATGCATGAGAGCTCAGAAAAACTTATTAATAATAAACATCAGAGAGACAGATGGAAAATATGAGAGATTAAAATTCATGAAGGCAGAGGTGTAAGGTCTGAAATACACTTAATATTAGAAACTAATCAATGGAATTTACCACATTAACAGATTAGAGGACAAAACTCATATTAGCAACTCAATAAATATAGGAAAAACATTTGATAAATTTCAAAATTCATTCATGACAAAAACTAAAAGTAGAAGAATGTCCTTAACCTGATAACAGGTATCTACAAAAAGATCTACCATGAACATATAAACTGTGAAATGTCAAAAGGTTTTCCTTTGGAATCAGGAATATATAAAGATGTATGAAACACTGCTTCTGCTTAGTTTTGTACTGGAGATTCTAGTACTATAAAGTAAAACAGAGAAAGAAGAGAGGGAGAAGCAGAGGGAGGGAGAAAGTCATAAGCAGAAAGAAGACAAAAAGTCATTATTTTTAGCCATTACAATTCTGTCTGAAGAAAATCCGGCAGATGAATTGTTAGAATTAATGAACTTACATGTAATGAGGTTGCTGGATATGTTATCAATACATATAAATTTAATTATTTTATATCTACTAGTAGTAAATATAAAAATTAAAAAGTGCCATTGCAGAGTCCAGAAATAAAGTCACACTTATATAGTCAATTAATCTATAACAAAGGAGGCAAGAATATATCATGGGGAAAAGACAGTCTCTTCAATAAATAGTGCTGGGAAAACTGGACAGCTACATGCAAAAGAATGGAACTGGACCACTTTCTTACATCATACACAAAAACAAACTCAAAATGGATCAAAAACCTAAATATGAGACCTGCAGGGCGCCTGGGTGGCTCAGTCGTTGAGCGTCTGCCTTCGGCTCAGGTCATGATCCCAGGGTCCTGGGATCGAGCCCCACATTGGGCTCCCTGCTCAGCAGGAAGCCTGCTTCTCCCTCTCCCACTCCCCCTGCTTGTGTTCCCTCTCTCGCTGTGTCTCTCTGTCAAATAAATAAATAAAATCTTAAAAAAAAAATAAATATGAGACCTGAAACCATGAAACGCACAGAAGAAAACAGGCAGTAATCTCTTTGACATTGGCCTTAGCAACATTTTTCTAGAGATGTCTCCTCAGGCAAGGGAAGCAAAAGCAAAAATAAATTATTAGGGCTGCCCCGAAATAAAAAGCTTTTGCACAGTGAAGGAAACCATCAACAGAACGAAAAGGCAGTCTAGTGAATGGGAGAAGGTATTCGCAAATGATATATACATAAGGGGTTAGTATTCAAAAGCTATAAAGAACTTAATACAACTCAACATCAAAAAAACAATCTGATTAAAAGAATGGGCAGAAGACATGAGTAGACATTTTCCCAAAGAAGACATGCAGATGGCCAACAGATACATGAGAAGATGCTCAACATCACTAAATGCAAATCAAAACCACAATATCACCTTGCCCGTGTCAGAATGGCTAAAATAAAAAAAAAGAAGACAAGAAATAACAAGTATTGGTGAAGATGTAGAGAAAAAGGCACCCTTGTGCACTGTTAGTGGGAATGTAAATTGGTACAATCACTGTGGAAAAATAGATGGAAGTTCCTCAAAAAATTAAAAATAGAAATACCACATGATCCAGTAATTCCATTACTATTTACCCAAAGAAAATGAAAACACTAATTTGAAAAGATATTTGCATTTCTATGTTTATTGTAGCATTATTTCCAATAGTCAAGATATGGAAACAGCCTAAGTGTCCACTGATAGATGAATGGATAAAGAAGTTGTGATATATAAATATATATTAATATAATATATTTTATTTATTATCATTAAAATATTACATATAAAATGTTATTTATTATATATTAATAAATTGTAATAAAATGCAATATGTTAAAAATATATAACATAACATAATATTAATAATTATATAATTACATAAAAATATGTAATATAAATAAAAACAAAAATTAATAAAAATATAAATATGCGATAAATACTATATAATAACTAATAATATAGACTAAAACAATAAATATTAATAAAAATAATATTAATAAATTATAATATAATGTATAATATGATATATAATATATATGATATATATAGTATTATATAGCTGAATAATATTCCAGCCATGAAAAAGAACAAGAACTTGCCATTTGCAACAACATGGATGGACCTGGAGGGTATTGTGCTAAGTGAAATAAATCAAAGAAAGTCAAATATCAGATGATTTCACTTATATGTGGAATCTAAAAAACAAAACAGATGAACAAACAAACAAAAAAACAGGCCTAGACCAGTAAATACAAAAAACAAACTGATGGTTGCCAGAGGGGAGATGGTCGGGGGATGGGTGAAAAGAATGAAGGGGAATGGGAGATACAGGTTTCCAGTTATGAAATGAATAAGTCATGGGGATAAAAGGTACAGCACAGGGAATATAGTCAATGGTATTGTAATAACGTTGCGTGGGACAGATGGTAGCTACACTTGTGGTGAGTATAGCATAATGTATAGAGTTGTTGAATCACTGTGTTGTACATTTGAAACTCATGTAACAGATGTCAACTATACTTCAATTTTAAAAAAGTTAAAAAAATGCCATTGCAAAAACCTAAAAATATAAAATATGTATGGATAAATCAATCAAAAAGTGTATAAGCACTTTATGGAGAAAATGACAAACTTCAAGAATCAAATCATTAAGATAAATAGATGTATCATTAGACAAACAGTTGATAGTTCCTTAGGGGACCCTGAAAGAGAGTAGTTCAATTATAGATATAACTATGGAGCAAATAAGGCATCGAACATCAGCAGGAAAAGGATTAATAAATGGTGCTGGGATACTTGTATAGCTATATAGAAGAAAATACAACTGGTGTCCCTTCCTCACACCTTATAGTACAAACATCAGAAGGATTAAAATCCAGAAGGATTAAAGGTACATACGTGAAAGGAAAAACTATATAACTTTAGAAAGATAATAGGGGAGAATATTTTCAGAACCTAATTGAAGGAAGGAAAGATCTTTATTAAGACACAAAAAGCACTAAATTTGACTTCACTAGAATTGATGTCCATGAAAAGACACCATTAAGAGAAGAAAGACAATCAGGAGAGAAAAAGAGAGACAGAATATTTGCTTTACATATAACTAAAAGATTAGAATCCAGATTACTTAAAGGACTTTTATATCAATAGGAAAAAGACAACCCAATAGAAAACTGGGAAAAAGATTTGAAGTCACTTCATAAAAGAGAAAATCCAAATGGCTAATGGAAAGATGAAAAGGGTGTCAATGATCTATAATCATACCATATATTCTTGACCAGTTTCAAAAGTAGAAATTCTTGTAATGCCAAGTGTTGGTGAGGATATGAGGTAATAGGATCTCTCGCCCTGCTGGTGTGAATGCAAATTGAGAATGCAAATCAGGAAAACTTTGAAGAATGGTTTCTCATTATATAGAAAAGTTGGTGATGGGCACAGCTCACATGTCCTGGGGCTTGGACCCTGGAGATGCCCCTGCACGTGTCCACATGGGTATGTGCATCAAAAAGCTCCTATAGCATTATTGCTACCAGCCTGGCCATGCAAGCAACCCAAATGTACTTCAGTCATATTGTAGACACACATATTGCAATATTTCTTGCTGTGGGATGTGCAGCCATGCAATGAATGATTCGTAGCTACACAAACAACAGAGATGAATCTCCAAAAATAGGACTGAGTAAAAGAAGCAAGACACAGAATAATACATACAGTACTGTTCGATGATAGAAAGTTAAAAAACTAGCAAAAGTAACCTATCTTGTTTAGGGCTGCCTATAAATGTGGTAAAATGGAATGAAAAGTAAGGAACTGATGGTTGCCAAAATTAGGATAATGGTCTCTCCAAAAAGGGGGCAAGGAGTTTGGGGTTTGGAATCACAAAGGGAGGTGTGAGAAGCTATTGGGAGGGTGGCAATGATCTCTTTCTTACTTTGGGTTGCGATTTCATAGATGTTTGAGTCTTTATTATTCTCCAAATACATATGTATTTTTATGCATTCTTATGTATGTATGACATATCATAATAAAAAAGCAAAGAAATAAGACCTGATCCCATCCTTATGGAGCTAACAGTGGAGGAGAAAGACTTTTAAATAGATAATTTCAATGAAATGTGAGAAATGCTTTTAAAATAATAACAACTCACATTTATGCACCATTTACTATGCACCAGGTACTGTTTTAAATGTCTTGTGTATTATCTCATTTAATTATTTAAAGACATCTAGGAGGTAGGCACTATTGGCACTATTTTAAGTACCGGTGCAGAAAAGGAGGCTCGGAAAGTTTATCTGGAGAGTAAGCAGTGGAGCTGGGACTTGAACCCAGGCCTGAACACCTGATTACTACATTGCATTGTCTCTTCATTTCTGCCTCAAAACCCCAGAGGATGGTCAGAAAAGGCTGCACATTTGACCTGAGTTTTAAATGCTCACTAGGGAAGGCTTTCTAAAGGGGAAGGAACAATTTCCTGTCATGAGAGAGGCTGGCACGTGCAGGGAATTGTGGGGAGGCCCATTTGGCAGAAGCATAGGATGGATAAAAGAAGTGAAGCAAAACTACACCTGGGATTGTTTTTATTTCTGGGAAGTGTGGGAGGGGGCTGCGCTGGTGCGACATGAGGAGGGCTGGTTGGGAGGCCGTTGGGATGAGAGATGTAGGAAATGGTGAAGGCCCAAATGAAGGCAGGAGAGACAGAGAGGGAACGATGGACACATATCCCCCCCCTCTCCCTTACCAGTCCTGGGTTGGGAAGTCCTCTGGGGGATCACCCAGGGTGATCATGTGTGTCCATTAGTGGCTTAGGTAGAGGCCTCTCCGCCGAAAGACTGGCCTCTTGCATGTGTTAACTCATAACTTCCCCCCAATAAATGAATGAATAGCAGCAATCAATACATACGCTATTAAATACATAGGTAATACTCATCTTTCGTGAATTGGAGTGGATGCTTCAACTGTTATAACACTACTTTGCTTGTCCCGCTGTGCCATTCTTATTTTTCAGGCTAGGAAGACGGCTCGTCTTGTGGTCCACAAGCGCTGGCATATTTTTCTTTGGCATAGCAGCGGCTTTCTCATCTGATTATTACAGCTTCATGATCGCACGCTTTCTTCTAGCCATGGTGAGTTGTGTGTGTGCTTTTTAAAAAAAAAAACCTCATTGATTCTCCTGCAGTGTTTTCATATCGAGCCTAACTGTCTTAGTTTGGGTCATTTCGAATGCGGGGAGAGAGGGCAAGGACTCATCTTTGTTCGTGCCCCTGAGAAGTCTTTCTGTGGAAAAGCAGTGCCCTGTGTTTACAATGAAACTCATTAACATGCAAAATGGTTGCTTACTAGGCAGAGACTTTTTGTTTGACTCCATGCTTGGCACGTGGTCCACATTCCACAATTACTAAGGCATTATTTCATTTCTGAGCAATTCTAGCGGCCGAGTCAGGCCCTGTATGCATGAGCCGTAGGTGTGTTGTTAAGAAAGTCGTTTGTATACAGTGCAGTCGGAATGAAAACAAGAAAGCACTGGGCTTTTCTGTTGCGAGGAACAAGGAAATAGAGGGAAAAGGGCATGAGTTTGAATACCAGCCTTGTCATATTTTGGCTTTTTCACTGTGTGGCCTTGGGCAAACACGGTGTTCTCTTCAAGCCTTAGTTTCTAAGCTGTAAACTGTAGAAAATACTACTTGCTTCACTGGGTTGTTATCAGGAGCCAGTGAGATTAAAGTTAACATGCACAGTAGGGCACCTGACATGACATAGGCCGTCCTTCCGGTGGGGACTATCATTGTAAGTGGACCAGCCAGTGACGAAGTGTCCCCACACTTGGGGACAGGGTCCAAGCTGCCAAATGACAGCAGCAGTGCATCCTGTTGGAGGTCACCGGTCAAGGATAGTGGAGTGAAGTTTCTATCTGTGGGAGGAACTTGTGACCTTGCTAAACTCAGGGACGGTTATGCATCCCCATTCACCAGGACGTACGTATGAGCCAAGATTCTGGGGAGACGCCAAGGACTGCAATCTCAGGAGAGGTCCCAGCCCTCACAGAGCAGTCTGGTGTGTTCAGTTTTGGAGTCCTCACTGATGGCTGGACAGGGTTCCTAGGAAGCCACACGGATGGCCAGGGATAGGGACATTGCATAAAAAGAAAAAAATTGGGGAGAATTGGAGGTGTAGCCCCTTTAAAAAAAGTAATTATATATATTTAGGAAGGTAAAGAGTTTTTAATACAAAAGATAACAAGCAGCAGTCTGTGTCCACTGAAGACAGAATGAGAGGAAATGGCTCTGTGACTGCAGAATGAGATTTGATGAGCCCTTGGTGGGAATGATGGTTCAGTGGTGGCACAGGGATGGGGAGAGTGTGAAGGTCCTCTTTTGGAAGGCTTAAGAGGATGCATTCTGAAAATATCTGTTTCAGTCTTGCAAATACCATGTGTTTATTTCCAGAACTGAGAAAATGAGACAGCCACTCATTGAATACATTTGTAAATGTGGCCTTAATTTTCTGTCTTTGATTTTCATGAGAAATGTAGTTAGGGTTGAATTCTGAGTAGGGAAGATGCAGGCAGACTCATTTACTCAACACATTTATTAGAATCTGCCCACAGAGTGTAATGCTAAGTAAACCAGACCAGACTGTTTCAATAACCCTACAGTGTAGTGAGAAGGCAAGACACTGATGGGCCCTTTTGGAAAATACAATGTTGACAATGGAGGCGTGACAGTGGCGGGGAGGGGATCTTAAGTTGGGAGAGTGGAGAGTCTGGAGAATTAGGGGCTTTTTAGTGAGGAATGGGTAAGAGAAGAATGTTCCAGGTAGGGACAGCAAGTAAGAAGGCCCTAAGATGAGAAGGAATTGAAGGTCTGGATGTCTGGAGAATAGAGAGGAGGTAAAACACCTTGATGAGGCTGAAGGGATGGGGATGATTAGCCAGGCCTTGGAGGATGATCAAGAGTTTGCTTTATTTCCTAGAGGCAATGGGAATGTCCTGAAGGGGTTCAGGCAGGGGCGAAGTGGATGTTCTGGCTGCTATGTGGGGGTGGGGTCAGGGGAGATGTGAAGAACAGTGTTCTCAGTGGAGGTGACAGGTGTGAATGAATCCAAGGAGCGTTTTGGAATTACAGAGTTGTGGACGGCTTGACTGAACCTGGTGACAGAAGTAACCAATAGGAAGTGGGAGTGAGCTCAGGATTACTATGGGAAAAAAAAAAAAAAACCTGCCAGGGACTGATGTTACCGCTTAACGTAATGGGGGAAATCTGTAGTATTTGGCGGTCCTCACCATCTTTGTTTGTGTACTGTAACAACAGCAAACATTACCAAACAACTAGATTCTTGGGTGTGGGAGTCCTCATTAGCAGGGTTCATTATCTGAGTCTTGCAATTATAAGGTTGTATGGAGAAGTGAAAGCTGTTGTCACAAAAATATTAAACTGAACATTAATGCAGTAGAGGCCCCACCACCCACATCCCTGTTTACTACTCGTGTCATGCTCTCTGTCACAGGAAATCGCTTGTAGGTTAGCCTCTTCATGACTCTCCGATGCAAGGAGAAATTGCAGGTCTTACAAAAGATGTTTGATTACAAAAAGTCTTTGAGAGCAATGGGGAAACTAAATCATCCTACCCAAATCCCTGGGCCAGTTGGGATGTGGTAGAGCTAGACCAGCTAACTTTTGAAGAAATGAACATCCACAAGGATAATGACATGATGAGCCTTCAAAAGAATATGATTTGAATATCAAAGGATTAAGAGAGGCCTTTGGCTCTTGAATAATTTTGCAAAAATTAACTTTATGATTTGTGTTACAGAAGTCAAATGTGAAATACTCTTGTAGGAAAAATTCTAATCCTTTCATCATCCCCCCGCCACAAAAAAATCCATCATTTGATTCATTCTTTGTTTATTCCAAGAATGATCACATATCACTATTATAGTCTACATTTTGTTAAAGATAAGCTTATTTTCAAAATAAAGTTACTTTCCCCAATTTTTAAAATTGTGGTAAAATACACATAACATAAAATTTACCATCTTAACCATTTTTAAGTATACATTTCAGTGATATTAAGTACATTCATACTGTTGTGCAACCATAGTCACTATCCATCTCCAGAACTCTTTTAATTTTGCAAAACTGAAACTCTATACCCATTAAACACTCTCATTTCCTCCTCTCCCCAGCCCCTAGCAACCATATTCTACATTCTATCTCTATGATTTCCACTACACTATGTAACTCATATAAGTGGAATCATACAGTATTTTATCTTTTTGTGATTGGCTTATTTCACTTAGTATAATGTCCTTAAAGTTCATGCATGTTGTAGCATGTGTCAGAATTTCCTTCCTTTTTAAGGCTGAATAATAGTCCATTATCTGGATAGACCACATTTTGCTTGTCTATCCATCTGTCTGTGGATGCTTGCGTTGCTTCTACATTTTAGCCATTGTGAATAATGCTGTTACAAACATGGGTGTACAAGAATTTCTTTGAGGGCTCGTTTTCAATTATTTTGAGTATATATCCAAAGTGGGACTGCTGAATCTTATGGTAATTCTATTTTTAGTTTTTTGGGGGAATCCCCGTGCTGTTTCCCATAACAGCTGTATCATTTTATATTCCCACCAATAGTGCACAAGAGTTCCAGTTTCTCCATATCCTTGTCAACACTTGTTATTTTCTATTGTTGTTTTTTTTTTTAATAGTGGCCATCCTAATGGCTATGAGGTGGTATCTCAACATGGTTTTGATTTGCATTTCCCTAATGGTTAGTGATGTTGAGCATCTTTTCGTGTGCTTATTGGCCATTCGTATATCTTTTTGGAAAAATCCAAATTCTTTGCTCATTTTGAATTGGATTGTTTGCTTTGTTGTTGAGTTTCAGGAGTGTTCTATATATGCTGGATATTAATTTCTTATCAGATATATGATTTGTAAATATGTCATTCCACAAGTTGCCTTTTCACTCTGTTGGTAGTCTCCTTTGATGCACAGAAGTTTCTAATTTCCATGAAGCCCAGTTTGTTTATTTTCTCTTTTGTTGCTTGTTAAAATAAAGTTTCAATCAATCTTTTTCTTCACATTAGATATCATTATTTTTTGCCCCCATTTAACAATTTAGGATTTAATAATAAGGACCTCTTATCTATAGAGTAATTGGTATGCATGTTTACAGTTACATTAACTGAGAAAGAAAGGCACACTACAGAGGAATCCTTACCTGAAGCAAAAGGCAGCGCCTAACGTATATCATACATGTCCTCTCATCTATATCATATATAGCCTCTCGAGTCTAGCCGTTCAGGGCGGCGAGGGTGGGGGAAGGATGAAAAGAACCATTTAAAGAAGAAGGATGGATTGGATTAAATGCCATTTTCGAAATGTGGTAAGGGTTTCAGAAAACAATTTTTGTCATTTTCTTTCTTGCCTATGTGTGATATGCAGAGAGATCAGACCCCTGAGCAGTTGTAAATGTGACCTTAAATCTGGACCACCCTCCCTGCTTTGTTTTTCAGTCTGGAAGTGGCTATCTCGTGGTGGTGTTTGTCTATGTGACGGAATTTATTGGCATGAAGTCTCGGACGTGGGCATGCATCCAGATGCATTCCTTTTTTGCCATTGGAACAATGGTGGTGGCTTTGACAGGCTACTTTGTCAGGACCTGGTGGACCTATCAGATAGTCCTCTCCACAGTGACTGTCCCCGTTGTCGCGTGCTGTTGGATACTCCCAGAGACACCTTTTTGGCTTCTCTCAGAGGGAAGATATGAAGAAGCACAAAGAGTAGTTGATACAATGGCCAAGTGGAATAGGGCAAGCTCTTGTAAACTGTCAGAACTTTTGTCACTAGATCTAAATGGTCCTGTTGGTAATGCACCCTTTGAAGTTAAGAAGCACAACCTATTAGATCTGTTTTATGACTGGAATGTTGGAACAAGGACATTTATTGTTTGGCTGATTTGGTTCACTGGGTGTTTGGGATTCTACTTCTTCTCCTTGAATTCTGTTAATTTAGGAGGCAATGAATATTTAAACCTCTTCCTCATGGGTAAGTAGTTAAATTATATTTAAGCGTAGCAATGAGGTGATGTTTCCACCATGTTTTTCTTGTGTTTTTATTGTCTTTTCTCTACCAGGAACAATACTGCCAACTATATTATTACAGTCTCTTTTAGTGTTATTATGCTGGAACACAGGTATATATTTTCTTTTAAAACAATGCCAACAGTCAGAAGAATTTAGTTCCTCCTTCCTTTTCTGCCTCTGCTCCTTGCTTGCTTCCTTCCTGTAAGCCCACCCCCATCTCAGAACTCTCTTTGAGAGGTGATGTCTATAATATCTGGCTTGTACTCTTTTAGATCTCTTTCTATGCATTTTCATACATTTGTGCAGAGAAAGAGATCATTCTCTTTGTAGGTAACTATTGTTCTTTGTAAGTGGCTTTCCTTTTAAAATTTAATACGTCTTGGAGATCTTCTGGTATCTTTCTACCTTCAAAAGCCCCTAATTTAGAAATTGCAGTCAGTAAGATCACTTAAATCCATGCAACTATAATTTCATTGTTGTGCTTCTTTCATTTTAGTGGCAGGTTAAAATGGCCCCAGATACTGACGTCTTGAGGCGTGACTCCGACGGCCAACCAAATTCACACCAAACATGAGAGAAATATTAGAAATCGATATCTGTCCATCTAGTCTTAACTCCTGGTCATTTTCACAAAGGCTGACTGCATTTGCTATTATCCTCAGAAAAATCTTGCTCTTACATTTTTACACGTAGATAGCATCCCTTCTCATTAAAGTGCTCTGATGGCACATCTGTTTTTATTATAGCTCAGCAGGAATTACCAGAGAAGTCATTTTAAGAAAAAATAAAACACCGTTATTCTCTTTTTGGGCAAACCAACAAGTTTGCAGAGTCCATCTTGGCTTCAAACCCATTCTAGATGTCAGTTTGAGAAATGATGTGGTGTTCCTACAACAGAGCAGGAGGTGACGGGAGGACCGAGTGGGGTGGGGTGTGACGTGGGGAAGCTTTGGGAAGTTGGAGTCTTAGATCTTTATGACATAGTTTCTTTGTTTTAATGAAGATATAAATTCTCAAGAAACTGGGACATCTCATAAATATAAAAATGTGTCTAAGATAAATATACATGGTTTTCTATTCCCTACTGTCTCGGATTTTTCATGTTATTCCCCTTCCCAGAAGTCCTCTTGCTGACAGGCGCTTCCAGTCAACATTTCTATGCTGTGACATTTTGGAACGAGTTTTTCTCTCCTGAGACGGGTTGGGGCTGGTGGGGATTTCAGCCCAGGTTTTGTGCCACTTTCAAGTGATAAATGCTTCAGCAGCTTCAAGACATACCCTTGGGGTTATGTGGGGATAGGAGGGGAACTGGGTCTGGGTGATTGGAGATTCTATATTATAGAGCGAAGAAAGTAATGGCAGACTGTCCGAATCCAAAGAGGTGTGGGCCTCATTGCTTGCACCATTTCTATCCCAGACACAGTCACACCAAAAATTAGATGGGGTATCAGTATCCTGAAGCGACAACTCAAGAAAAACCAGTGTAGGATACTTTAAATGTCTCTACAGCCATTTCACAGTGGTTGCCCTGCTTGGCTAGACCCCAGGAAGTTGGTTGGTGGCCCAGCACCCAGTCCTGAGGCACGGAGGGAGGCAGTGGGGGAGGGAGGCTTCAAGAAAGGAGTTGTGCCTCCTGAAGACCTTGCTTCCAGTCCCTGAGGTGTTCCTTACTCATTCGGCTCAAAACATTTACTCTCCATTGTAAAGTGGGGACATGAAGCCAGGCTTACTCCCATGCGATTCTTTTGAGGGTCATGACCCTGGGCCTTGAAAAGTGCTTGATAAACTCTTAAAAATAAAAAAAAATAAAATAAAAAAAAGAGTAGAGTAAGAGATATATACCCTGATCTGGCCCGAAAGCATGGACCTTACCACTGCAGGGTCCGTGCAAGGGAGCATTTCCTTCAGAGCTGACTATTTTCCATGTCGATGAAAGGGAGCAAGACCAGCTCTCAAAGGCAGCTTGGAATGTTCTTTTTTGCCTTTGCCTGAGCCACTTTTTTTTTTTTTTTTTGAGCAGCAGCTGTGTACATTTCTGATGTACTCCTGAGAATGTTAACCGGGAGTATAGGTGTCTACCCCTATGATGTGTTCAGCAGCTGTGGGAGACAGAGAGGCGGACCAGTCTCTCCAGGTGCTTGCAGCATTCTGCAGCTGGATGGGCAAGGGCAGTTCTCTCCTGAGCAGTGGGGGCGGGGCGCACCCTGAGATTTAGGCAAGCTGCAGATGGGGGGAGAACTCCAGACTGAATTACATGGAAGATCTGGCCTGGTAGACCATGGCAGTTTCCTAAAGGAGATGGTTGGGGTTGCTCAGTTTGGCCAAAAGATCTTCTTGCTTGCTTCCTGTTTCATTCTGGCTGGTAGACATAGAGCTTTTTGGCTCTGGATCTCACTTTGGTTTTTCAAGAGAAGGGCTTTTAAGTCAGTTATGGACTTGGAGATCCAGCTCTTTACTTTTGTGGTGGGGCAGGAAAAAGAGGCCCGAGGCAGTTTCTGTTCTGTAGGGGATTCATCTTAGATTTTTAGATGTTTACTTTTAGATTTAAAAATCCATCACGCATTATCATTAGTTTGTGTACTTAGCCGACAGTGAATTTTCTACTTCAGTTCCTAACTTTGAAGTTACTGATGTAGAATTTTCTCTCGTTCTGCCAAGTGCGAGAAACCAAAGATCAGAAATTATCAATGTCGTCTATGAATTTACTCATGTATTCATCCAATAGGCCTGTCTTCTGGGCCCCATGTTGTATACTGGGGAGCTCACAGCCTAGTGGGTGGCAAGATCCCCGGGACAGGTGATAAGTGCCAGGTGGATTGAGGGAGCACTAGTGCACTTAACAGGACATGTCCTCTTCACCCCAGGGAGTTTATTTATTTATTTATTTATTTATTAAGATTTTATTTATTTATTTGACAGAGAGAGCAGGAACACAAGCAGGGGGAGTGGGAGAGGGAGAAGCAGGCTTCCCGCTGAGCAGGGAGCCTGATGTGGGGCTCGAACCCAGGACGCTGGGACCATGACCTGAGCTGAAGGCAGACGCTTAACGACTGAGCCACCCAGTCGCCCCCCTCTTCACTCCAGGGAGTTTAAAAGGGGTCGGGCTTGTAAGGCAGGTGTTGTGTAGCTCTTAGGGGCTCCTGGAAGTGGGAAGAGGGCTGATCATTCCTTTCGGGTGGTGGGTTAGAAGGCGAGGTCCCCTTGTGCGGTTGGCTGCCATGGCTTATAGAGAGCCCTTTTGCTCAATGACAGGTGCAGTGGAAATTCCTGCCTACGTCTTCATGTGCTGGGGGATGGACAGTATAGGGAGAAGAAACATTCTGGCCTTCTCCCTTATCTCAGGAGCACTGCTCTGTGGTGTGGTTATGGTGATCCCCAAGGTGAGTTATTTTTATGTTTTACTGAAGGCATGGTTAGTTAGTTATACTATGACAATAAGGATGAAGATCAATTCAGACATATGGACAGAGTATATACATAATATTTTAAAATATTTTTTTAAAAACTGTTCTTTCCCTGTGATGTAAGTAATACATGTTCATTATAAAAAAAATTAAGGAAAAAAGTGTTTTCTTTTTTTAAAAAGCCCATAATCCCACTTCCCAGGGATGACCAATGTTGTATTTTGTAAACACAATGGTCCTGAATGAGGAAAGTTGATCGTGTTTTCCAGTGATTATTATTATCTTAAACATTCGTTCATTCAGCAAATATGTATCCAGCATCTGTGATGTGCCAGGTGTTGTCCTAAGTGCTGAAGACACACAGTGAATCAAGTTTCTATAAGTATGAAGAAAAACAAAACAGGATGAGGGATGGAGAATGTGTGTGTGTGTGTGTGTGTGTGTGTGTGTGTGTGTAACACATGTGTTTATTTTATCCAGGGTGATGATCGAGGATGGTGTGCCTCTCAGAGAAGGTGACAGTTGATTAGAAACCTGAAGGAGGGAGGAAGCCAATAGAGACATCTGAAGGATACAATGAGTTTTATATTCAGGACTGTTTCCATTTAAATAGTCTTGTTTTTCGTTGCAGTGGATTAGTTGTTTCCAATTTTGAGTATGCCTAAATCCCTCAAGGAGCTTGTTCTTAAAAATGTAGTTTCCTACTGAGAAATACTGCCATAAACTACTGAACCCACTTTCCCATTCCTATATTTTCCTATATTCCTATGTAACTCTTGCATCCAGAAGTGCGCCTCCTCTTTCTCCCCCCAAAATGTTATCAGAACCTGTGTTTTCATTCTTGATTTGGAAAATATGGTCACTCTAACAATACTTTAAAATACTTTCTATAATTTTCTCTAGGATTATATAATTATTCAGTAATAGTATCTCACCATTTAGAGCAAGGCATGTTAAGTTTTGCATATTGTTTGAAATTTACTTTAACCAGTGACTTCTTTTTATAGTAATACTTCACTTAATTCTCAAGGTTGGCAAATCATATGTTTTATGTAACTGAGATTTCCAGCTGATTGATGCACAACTAATATGAATGCAGTAAAACTACTCAGGGCCAGGGGGTTTGCTGCCAATTTGAGGGAACTTCATCCATACCTCTTTTTGTTTGTTTTTAAAGTGGTTTACAGGTATACTAGTTGAGTTGATGGCAGCTGTCTCTGAAGCTAGCTGGTGAATATTTAGGGGAACCCCAGAACCTTTGAGTTCGATAGTGGTTAAGCCCCTGTGATAATGGGGAAAACAGGAGAGTAGCTGATGGGGATTTCTAGAAACACGGCACTAACTCTTAACCACAAATTTCTTCCTTCTAATGAAGTTTCTCCCCAAATGGCAGAGTCAACACCCTTCAGTGTTTTTCAAGTTACATTAATTCATTCAACAAACACTGTCTACAACAGATACTGTCAACAGATTCATCCAACAAACACGCAGGAATCAGGATGACAAGGTGACATTGGTTGCTTTATTAGAGACATCATCGAGTCCCAGGGACTTCACATAATAGATATTTATTTCTTGCTCATAGAAAGTTTGATGTGGGTGTACCTGGTTGGCAGTGGTGGGAGTGGTGAGGGGGTGTTTGGCTCCACGGAGTCATTCAGGGGTTCAGGTTGACAAAGGGGCTGCCATCCTCAACACACGAACTGCAGTGTCCCCTGGGTCTCCACATCCAGCGGGCAGACAGGAGAGGAGAGGAAAGATGGAATGCGGGAGGCCTATGTGAGCCACAGCTGGACGTGGGCACATCAGGGACAGCAGAAACTGAGTTGGAGTTGTGGAGAAGTATCCCTGTTGAGGTGCATTGACCAAAAAAAAAAAAAAATCTGTTTTAATAGCTCAGTTATCACTTTCCAATTATTTTCTGAAAATAATTTATAAGCTAGAGGATTACTGTCACAAAGGGCCCAATTTGTTTTTATGGCTCTTTGATTCATTCTGCTTGGATCAATTCCAGAAGGAGTGGGTCGATTACTACTGGAACCGGCACCATCTGGGCGTGTCTCACTTCATAGCCGTCTCTGCAAATGGCTTTTCTAATTGGGTCATTTGACATCTCCAAGGCTGGAGGGGAGGCACAATTAAACTTTTCTCTAAATTTCAGGGAGATGAAAAGCTTTTACAGACTATGAGTAGAGATTACAAAATAAATTCAAACAGAGATAAAACTTTTCATTGTTCTGAACAATATTGGATAATTAGAAAGTTTTAAATAATAATTAAGATTTTATATTTTCTTTTAAAAATATTACTCATGATGGTCTATTTTGCTAACATATGGTTTTTCAGGATTACTTTGTTTGGACTGTGGTGGTGACTATGGCTGGAAAATTTGCCATAGGGGCATCGTTTGGCCTCATTTACCTTTATACGGCAGAGCTGTATCCAACCATGGTAAGGTAAGACTTACTTATTTTTCTTTTGTTTTCTTGTTATGTTTTGCTTACACGTCGTTTCATTATATTTGACCTTTGAGTAGAAATGCTTTCTTTCTGTAGCAGTTGCTGGAGCTCTGAGATATGGGAAAGTCACACGATGATGCTAATTCTGAATCTGAGGCTTTGTCTACACCCCATTAGCAAGGATATTAAAGAAATTATTGTGAAATCACACTCTATAATCTCAAGTACAATTGACTTACACTGACTCTCCGTATGACTCAAGGCTAATTTTCTTAGGATGTGTCTCTTAATGTTCTGATGTCCATTGTCTTAATTTTTAGGGCTTCCATGACAAAACACCAGAGGTTGGGTGGCTGAAACAGCAGAAATCTATTTTCTCACATATCTGGAGGCTAGAGGTCCAAGATCAAGGTGTTTGGCTGATTTGGTTTCTCCTGTGTGGGGCCTCTCTCCTTGGCTTAAAAAGAGATACTTATTCACATTAAAAGCACATTCTTTCCTTCTTACTAGACATTCCATAAGGCTACCTTATATAGCTTTTAAAGAAAAGCACATTAAGATACTGCTTGTCTTTAAAAAGTTGAAATAGAATGTTCCATAGATATAAATCTTTTGTTCTTCCCCATTCCCGTCCATTCCCTACCGCAAACAACTTCCTGCTCTAGAAGACCAATGTTGTTCTCAACGTTAGCCTGAATGAACAGACTAAGGGCCTCGTCTGCAGAGCAGAGGAAGAATGGTTTATTTTTATTTTTATTTTTTTGGTCTTGAAGTGTCTTGAACGATCTGTATGCTTGTATATACCACTGTTTCACAGAATGTGGATGTAAATCACAAGTGATTCTCGAAACTTTAGTGTAAAATTATTTTCCAGTATATTAGGCCGAGCTTCAGTTTTATTATGTTTCTTCTCCGCTGGGAGTGTGGGCGGGGCTGCAGGCGGCCCCTCCCTCTGCGCACCTGGGCTCTGCTCGGCTTGTGATCCGGCTGCAGTCTTTTTTTCTTTTTCTTGTCCTTCTGGCTGCCGTGTTAATGCTCCTCCTGTTTGCAGGTCGCTGGCCGTGGGAAGCGGCAGCATGGTGAGCCGTGTGGGAAGCATCGTGGCCCCGTTCTGGGTTTCTCTCTCCAGCGCTTGGACCTTCCTACCACAGGTGTGAATCAGAGAACTGAGACAGCAGAGAGGCAGAGCAGCTAACTGCCTTCTGTCTTTGTACTTCTTGGAAGCCAGTTTATAATTCACTTATGGAGGTTTATGGGAACTTTATTACCAGCTCCGCGGTCGGTAAGGAGGGCGGTGGTTGCTGTTTTGTGTTGGGCGATTGCCTTTGGCCTCCGGTGAGCCGTTAAGTGCAATTGTGTCTGCTGTGGGAGGACCTCTGGCCACCCAGCTCCTGAAGCTGCGGAGGGAGAGCTCAGGTCTCCGTGGCCTCCCAGGCAGCTGGCCCATCCCGCCGTCGGCTCTGGGTTCCCACCGCGTGCCTGCCGGTCAAGGTGAATTCTGGAGGCTGCCTGCTGCTTGGAGGATGGAGAGGTTTAGGGGTCTGGTCTCCAGCTTACCTGAAACTTGCAGGCACTTCATGGGGGAGGCTTCTGGTCAGGAGGAAGGTGGGAGACAGGCAGGGGTGGGGGCTTAGGGAAGCGGGCAAGGGTTGGGGGTGCTGGGAGACTTAGGGGAAAGCCCTGGATCTCCGGCCCTCTCCCGCTTCCTCCACGTGCCCTCTCCTGGACTTCTTTGCCATGCTGTCTCTAGGCTGTCCTCTTTTGTCTTCAGTGCTCCTCATTCTTTTTCTGGTTTTCCCTTAACTAGACTCATTCTCTGAGAGCCATCCCGGCAGTCCTCCCCAGTCCCTGCATGGATAACCTCTTTTCCTTTCTGACTTCCGTTCCACGCTGCAAACCCATCCTTCCCCTGGTCTCATGGATACTTTCCTGGAGTATCTCACGACAGAGTCAGGTTTTCCCAGATAGGACTGGTCTGTGCCTTAACGCCCTTGTCCTCTGCCCCCCACTTTGGAATAGAAGTTAGCGGCCTCCAGCATGACACTTGAGCATCTGCGTTTTATTTGACCTGTTCTTCTATCCCCCCATCCTCCCCATCCATGACATCAAACCCTCACCTTCCTTCTCAAAACTGCCCCAGCTTGCTTGCTTCCAGTTCAATGGCCCCCACCTTCTGCCTCCCAGATCCTCTCCCTGCGCTTCCCCCCACCCCATCAGAAGCCTTTGCCACACCACAGCTCTGGCCCGACTGCCACGTCACCTTCAGGGTAGAAGAAAATCCGAGCTCTGCTGGATATTGAAGTCCTTTCCAGATGGAACCCCTGCAGATCGCCCGTCTTCTTTCCTTTCCTCACCCACTTCCTTCTCCGCTGCACCGCCCTCCTCCTGTGCCTCATCCCCTCTGCAGAGAAGCCTTCTCCCAACTGCCCTTGCTAAACTTGCACGTATCTTGAAGACACAGAGCAAACCCCACTTCTCTGAGAAAGACACCCGGATCGCACGCCCCCACGTCTCCCTTCCACACGATCTGTGTAGCATTTCTCGTCTGCTGCTTTCCCAGCCCACGTGGAGCCACAGTCCGGCCTTATGGTCTGCACACGTGTCTTTGTCCCCCTAGTTAAGCTGTTGGACTCTGGCAGGACAGGGCACTTGGGATCCCGACTGCATCCGGCAAAGCATTTCCCTCTCTCTGTGTGCCGCTCATGTTATCACTTAATTGGTATTTTAAATCAAATAGACTGGCTTTTTAAAATTAGCTTTGTCTTCAGCAATACCATCAGCGAAATCATGGCTGTTATGCTAGTCGTATGTTTTTCTAAAGTAAAGTAACGAGACCTCACCATAGAACAAAGCGTGTGGTGCTCTCTAAAAATCACCTTGCACACACAGGTGGTGTGCACCTACTCTTTGGGAATCATTGGCTTAGCCTGGATCTCTCTCACGTCCCAGTAACAGGCACTCGGTCAAGTTTGCTTAATTGCGGTGCTGGGATGCCAGCCCCTCTCAGGGGCTGACTCTGAGGTTGAGACATGATACGGCTGTCCGGCCTGCACAGGGAAGAGTCCACCATCCTTTTTAGGGCATGGGCTTTTCTAGAAGCATCTTCTTTGTGCTCTTCATTAAGTAAATAGGAGATAAAAGTGGAAAAGGCATTTTTGAAACCAATAAGCTGAAACACACAGAAGAAGATAGATAAATCTATAAAAGCAAACTGCTATAAAAATACTAAAACAAAATAAAGATTTTGAAAAAAAAAAAAGACATCCATAATAGTCAATTAGGGGCTATGGAGTCAAAAGGGACTTTAAGTTTTATTTAACAGGTACTTAAATAGCACTTGTTATGCTAAACTACAAAAACTGGTCTTCATAGAATGCAGATTCATTTTACAGATGAGGAGACTGATGTGTAGAAAGTAATTAGTAGCCCAAGGTCACAGCGGGGACAGAACTTGGATTCAAACCCAAATACCATGCCTTTCACACAGGTTAAACAAACAGTACAAAAGGGAATGCAGAGAAATAAGGTCCTCCACCCTGACCCTGAGTGCCCCAGTCCCCTTTCCCCAAGACAACCTCTGTCAGCAGAGTCTTGTGTTATTTGCAGAGATACTCTGTGAATATCCTTCCTCTGGATGCAACAGATGTTGCTTGTTGTTTTTAATGAGTAAGAAAATAAATTATAAAATTTCTCATTAAGCTTATTTATGGGTGTCAAACTTACTAGGGAGCCAATATTTTCATTTGGAGGAATGGAAATGCTGATCTAGGAGATAAGTTTGTGTTTTTTTTTCTTTCAAAAAGAAGCACGTGAAAATCACTCATTCTGATGCTTTTATTATCGACCATTGTTTTAGTAATCTAAAAAACAAGCGGACACTAATGCCTATCAGTTTTGTATTCTTCAATGAGTTTGGCAAAGACTTACTGAGTGTTGTTTTTGAACTAACTCCTTGTTAGGTGCTATGGAGCAGGGATGAAAGAAACAGCCTCTGTCTTGAGAAACGTCCGTCCAGTGTGGTGGGGAAGGCGGAAGAGCAAACCATCCCAAGCCCCAGAGATGAGGGCTGTACATGGGGAATGTTAGGGTTCTGGGTTATAGGAGAGGGCTACCAACCCATGCTAGGGCCAGAGGGGAGGCTTCCTGGAGGAGGGGACCTTCAATCTATGTCTGGAAGGGCCAGTAAGAGTCGGCCAGAGGAGAAAGAGAGAAGGGAATTCAAGGCAGGGGGAACAGGAAGGCAAAGGCTTACAGGGAAAAAGGAACAGGGCCAGTTTGGGTTTGGGGTCCAGCTCATTGCTAACACCAGGGTGGGTTATGGAAGTCAGGAATCATCTAGAAAAACAGGCAGGGATGTCAAAGGAGGTCAGAAGGGAAACGCCTCCGTGCTAAGGGTGACTTAGAGACAACAGGGTGGAAAAGTCGCATCCACAGGACCTGGTGACCAGCTGGGTGTGCTGCAGGTAGGGAGTGGGGGCGGGGTGCCAGAGCCATTCAGAAGGAGGGACAGGTTGACCTGGGGAAGGACAGTGCACTGGGATTGTGTGTGGTGAGTGGGAGGCCCCTGCCGCTCGGCCAACAGAGGCGTCTGGGAGGCAGCTGCCTCTCCGGGTCTGGAGCTCAGGGCACAGGAGTGCGTGTGGGAGTGGGTTTATGAAGCGGTGAGGGGGGGTGAGCAGGCTCAAGGGCAGAGGAACAATGGCATTTTAGGTGTGATGGAAGGAGGGCCCAGGTGCTGCAGCCAGGGAGGTGGGGATGTGACCAGGACCCCGCAGCAGGAGAGGAGGAGAGGACGGCGGGAGAGGACGGCAGCTAAGAAGGAATAGGCCAGGAAAGGGTGTGTTGGGTTTGGCAGCTAGGAGTCTGTGGCCTGGGAAGAGCAGCTTCTGTGGACGGCAGGAGAGGGCCTGCGGACGGGCCAGCAACTTGGGCGGTGTGGGCCGAGGCTGGGGGCCTCTCTGGCTTCTTTGAATGATAGGGTCACATTTATCAACTTACCATGTGGACAGGTACTGTTTTAAGTGCCTTAGATGGGTCATTTAATTTAATTCGTTCAACCATCCTTTGAGGCAGGTACTACTCTTATTTCCATTTTACAGATGAGAAAACTGAGGAGCAGGAAGTTTAAGTAACCGGTAGCAGGTAGCAGGAACAAGTTCCCAGGTGGAGTGGGCACGGAGATTATAAGAACTGTTATTTTTGCTGAAGGAAAGTAACTGGTAGAAAGGAAAAGGTCAAAAACATGTGAGGAGGAGGGAGGGCTGTTGATAGAGGAACACTTCCCCCCTCCAAACATCCCCCCCCCCCCACCGCCAGCCCTTGGAGGTGAGAAGCAGTGGGGTCTGGAGAGGGTGAAGGGGGAGCGAGAGGTGGGGAATGAGGGGTAGGGGCTTGTGAGGATGCTTGAGGGGGTGGAGGGAGCTGGTTGGGTGGCAGGAGACCAGGTCTTATGCTGAGAGAGAGGAGGGAGGTGGAGGGTGATGGGTTTGTGTCCTGCCTATCCTTCTCACTGCCAAGCCAAAAAGAAAAATCCAGTCCTGGTTTGGTCCTTCCAGTGATTCTAGTTCTGGTTTAGACTTATTCAGTGGGTAGACCTGCTATGTCTGGAAGCACCAGAAGAGGCCTTTAAGCGTCCTTTGGAATGTTGCTTTAAATTCTGTGACTGCTTCTAAGCTTGCTCAAGTATTTCTAAAAGTTAGGGTCATCAGCGTTCGGCAAAACAAAATAAAAACCCGTCTTCCCAGGTCCCGTGTGTTACTGGGGCCTTGCATCAGGCCACCGAGGCACTGTGTGCTGCGGGTTTCTCCTTCTCCGAGGTTGTAAAAGCACCAAGTGTGCAGGAAAACCGTGCCTTATTTTATTTTTATGGGCTCTTCCCAGGCAGTAATTTTGGCTGGAGGCGTTTAAATTATGTAAGGATGGAACTCACTTTTATAGACTGTGTAGAGATTTAGTTCTAGAATCCACCCAGGATCTTCATAAGGATCAACTGAGAATAGATATGCAGACTTTAATTCTTTTTTTTTTTTTAAAGGTTTTATTTATTTATTTGACAGGGAGAGACACAGCGAGAGAGGGAACACAAGCAGGGGGAGTGGGAGAGGGAGAAGCAGGCTTCCCGCGGAGCAGGGAGCCCGATGTGGGTCGGGATCCCAGAACCCTGGGATCATGACCTGAGCTGGAGGCAGACGCTTAACGACTGAGCCACCCAGGTGCCCCTGCAGACTTTAATTCTTAATGCGAATTGCTGTTTTTTAAATTGAGGTAAAATTGGGATAATGTGATTTGCATTTTTAAAGGCAAACACGTTGGTGCTAATCTAAAAGGTTGCCTTTTTGGTGTGAAAATTTGGAAAGTAAAGAAATACTGAATTTTTTAGGAAATCACATGGACCCTTACCCCCCAAAGTAGCAGTTAGTTTCCATTTGCCTTTGTTTGATTCTCCCTAAATTCTGTAGGTTTTGGTTCATTGAAACATTCGTTTGTGCATTCATTCATTCATTTATTCATTCATTCATTCATCTGTGTCATCTGTTGATATTGATCGTGTACCGATCTGGGGGGCAGGGACAGGTTTGACTAAGATAGTCTCTGACCATGAAGTCCCAACCCCAAGTTTCAATTGCTGGGTTTCTCTGGGGTCTGGGAAGATGGGACAGGGACTTTTTTCTCTGCGCCGTTCCTAGGATGGTGCCTGCAAGAGCACTGATCTAGACACCAACTGGGATTTACTGAGTAGGTCTCCATGGTGGTCAATGAATGGATTAACGAAGGGCAATCCTGCGGGACCGCATAAGTAACCCAAGGTTTCCCCGGGGAGTAAAAATGACAACTGTTGCATCCAATTTAATGTTATTGCCCTCTGAAAAAGTTCAGGAATTATTATTCTCTGAAGGATACATTTCTTTCTTGATATGTCACTTATTATTGTTCTTTTAATTCCTTCTAGCTGCTGGTTGGGATTTTGGCCTTCATAAGTGGAGTGCTATCGCTAATGCTTCCAGAAACCATGGGGATGCCTCTGGCAACGACTTGGGAGGAGGCTGCCAAACAGGATACAGAAAAAGAGAGTTCAGGCAAATTATTTCCCACAACCAAAAATACTGTGTTGGAAAAAATGGAAGTCATTGACTCCGGGGTTTCTGGTCTTGGTGAATAAATGTGCTGTGTTTACTTTAATGACTTGGTATTAGAGGAATATTATTCTCATCTCCTGAATGTCATTTGTATGTCTTTTAAAATTTTTTTTGTAAGGAAATCTTAAAACAATTGTTTTGTAAAAGTAAAAGAAATAAAACCAAGATGAGAATTCTCATTTTTTTACACTGCTTTATTACTGCCATAAAATATTTCTCCCTATTTGTTCTTAAATGTTATTGATTCTCAACCGTCCCCCTGCCTCCAGCCATGCAGGCCCGAGAAAGTATCACACCCTCCCATCAGGACCAGGGTCCCCCTGCCCCCTGGGGACTGGGAAGAGAGGGCATGGGAGCTTTCAGCAAAGCCCCTTGAAGATTCTATTTCTGATATTCCTTCTCCTCTTATGAGAATCATAGCTCTAAATTCAAATTTTATTCAGAAATGCCCGGTCGGCGCACCTGGGTGGTGCAGTCGGTTAAGCGTCTGACTCTTGGTTTCAGCTCAGGTCGTGATCTCAGGGTTGTAGGATCAAGCCCCACTTTGGGCTCCACGCTCAGTGGGGAGTCTGCTTGAGATTCTCTCTCTCTCTCTCATTTAAATAAATCTTAAAAAAATGCCCTGTCAAAAAATGTTTGTCTTCATAATTTAACCATAAAAATAATAGCTACAGAAAAAGGTCTCTTGCTTCCCTGCGCCCTGAGGCAAGAGGGCTTGAATGAGCATACAAACGTGTTTTGTGTCAGGTCTAGTTAAAGGGCACCTGTCTGCTCGGGGCCAGGCGTGAGTTTTCTATTCTGACATTCTTATCTTTCCTAAAGTTGCCAAATTCTCTCCCTAAGTCTCCTGCACAGTACAGAGAAGCTGTGGCATTTTAGTGCATTGCAAAATTTTTGTTTGCAGATCATCCAGGAAACTGACTTTAAGTACCGTTTGGATCTGTTACCAATGTAAAAAAAAAAAAAAAATTAAGTATTTTTGCCTTGAAAAATCTTTTTTACAGGAAGATTTCACTCTTTTTTTAAGTACTAAATTTTGTTTCCCCAACTTCACCTAAAACCATATTTTGCACATATGTTCACTTTAATATCCTGAATATTTCAACAGCAAAATTATGGCATTACCTTACCTGTTAGAGAAACACATTTCAGACAAGTGTGCCATAGGTTTGGGATTTTTCTTTCCTATGGTTTCATCATGATTTTTTTCTTTGCTCTTGAAATTTAGCTGTTGGATACGCCTATGTCTAATATATTAGAATTGGTGAAGTATTAGTGTCAGGAGCAGAGGCAAGTAAAAGGAGGATTAAGACAACTATATAGATATAATTGTTTAAAAAGCATTATTGGGCACCTGGGTGGCTCAGTGGGTTAAGCGTCTGCCTTCCGCTCAGGTCATGATCCCAGGGTCCTGGGATTGAGCCCCCACATCGGGCTCCCCACTCAGTGCGGAGCCTGCTTCTCCCTCTCCCTCTGCCCCTCCCTACTGTTTGTGCTCTCTCTCTGCTCTGTCTTGCTCTTATTTATTAAAAAATAAAATAAAAAATAAAAAGCATTACTAAGAGGAAAAAAGGGATTTGACTTGAATTATTTAGGCTTTTATATTAATTCAGTTCCCTGAATAATTCCTCAGTTCTTCACTTGGCAAACAAAAAATAACCCCCCAAACCTCTCTCCCTTTGTGAAAGAAAACAAATCAACAAGAGGATATGAGAAGGAGATATTTCTTTATCCTTCCTCTCACCTCTTACTGTGTCTCTTTTTCTTTTTTTCCTTTCCCTTCAGCCTGTTTTTCTAGTGATATTTAGGTTTTTCCTCTCAGTTAATCTTTGATATTTTCTTGACTTTTTTTTTACGATCCGTACTAGTTTGCTCAGGCGGCCATCACAAGATACCACGGCCTGGGGGGCTTCTACCACAGAAAGATACTTCTCGCAGTTCTGGAGGCTCCAAGCTCCAGGCTCCAGGCTCAGGATGCCTGCAAGGTAGGTTTCATCCTGAGGCCTCTTTCTTGGCTTGCGGGCAGCCAGGGTCTCTCTGTGTGCTCACTTGGCCTCCTCCGTGCACCTATGCTGGGAGGAGAGAGAGAGAGTGAGCTCTCCGGTGTCTCGGAAGGGTACTAACCCCATCACGAGAACCCCGCTCTTTCCGCCTCGTCGGACCCTACAAACGTTCAGTTTGTAGCACCCATGTACGTGTTTCTGTATTAAGAGTCCAGTCAGCAAAACAGAAACCCTCCGAGCTATTTCCGGCATAGAAGAATTTAATACTGGGAATTAGTTACAACAGCGTGGGGAAGACTGGTGGAACAAAATGGAGAAGGAGAAGTTAGCTAGAGGCCAGGAAGCCATTGCCCGCGCTGGGCTGGGAGCCCCCAAGCCCCTATTCTCGGCTTCCGCTGCGCGGGCAGAAATCACATTTCTGCTGCTGACCAGGAACCCAGGAGCCCACACTCCCACCAATGCTACGGAAACTGCCCGGCACGGTTTCAACTTGAATCGAGTTGAATTTTTAGATTAATTTAGGGAAAATTTACCTTGTTCCTGGTATGGACTCTTCCATCCATTATCGTGAGTTATGTCTTCGTTTACTCAGGTTATCTTTAATGTCTTTCAATGAAGTGCAGTTCACAAATCATGCACATTTCTTGTTCTACTTATTTTGGGGTATATATATTTTTCACTAGCAGTGCTGAGTTTCTAATATATTTTCTACTGCTTATTGCTGGCATCAAGGGAGGTGATTGGTTTTTCTATGTTGTTGTTATATCCAACAATCTCGATTAAAAAAATGTTTTTAAATCAGTAGGGATTTAAAAAAAGCTGTATTGGGAAAAAAATTGGGCTTTTCATCATAACAATTACAAATACTAGTCATACAGGAGGCCAAACATACTTTGTTCCTCCAGCATTTCTCAATATGCACAGCCTTCTGATTTTATACCTGAAAAATGGTGATGTTAGATATCTTTAATAGTTGGAACCAAGTCCTGGCACATCAGATCTGTCTCTAGTTGTAAATATTTCAAGGAGTACTTTACCGCAGCACCGGGAAGCTCAGAGAACAAGCCACACACAAGTAGGTGAACTTGAGGCAGGCGACCTTGTCACCAGATCCGTTCAACGGAGGTCTAGGCATCCACCTGACTTCAACAGGCAGTTATTGTGAGAGGTGGTAGAGGCTAGTGGGGGGAAGAACGCCCTCCCACTTAGGCAAATCAACCTCTCTTTATCTCAGCCTTCTCATGTAAAAATTCAGGATGAAAATAAGATGTCCCTCATGGGACTGTGAAGATGAGATACTATATCCACATTACTTATCCACCCTGATCCAGCTCTGATGCTGTTTCTCTCTGCTCCGTACCGTAGATAATTCCACCGCTCGGGCAGGGAGTGTGGCAGGTGTCCTGCCCCGTCTTGGTCTTGGCCAGTAGGTGTTGGAGGTCCATTCCGTCAATACTACAGCACGCTGTCACTGTCCTGGGTTGATTGTGCCCTCCAACACGTGTTGTTTCTCTCTTGAGGACTCTGCAATTCAGATTGTTCTGGCGACTGATTTTGGCTCACAATAGCTGTAGCGAATGCCTCCTATGAAGCCAAAAGAGCATGAACTTGAGGTTCGCTTCCCTCCCTCACACAGGCTCTTGTGAGAGACCTCCATAATGGGTTCATTTGGTCAGACGTTTTTGTAAAATTTCGTAAATTTTGCAAAAGTAAGATAAATTCACTGCAATCAGTTAAGACCACTGTCTCTTTCTGCTCTGTTTTCCTTCTGTCACGTTTCCCCTCTGTCAGATGATATCAAAGTGACCAGAGGCATTTTTTTCTCTAATGATTTTGTAAATTTTTTTCTTATAGAGGACTCTGAAAACTGTATAAAGTTCAAAAAAAAAAAAAACCCAAAAAACTGTATAAACTTTAGGCCCCACAAAAGCTGAGTCTGCCCCTCCTCCCATCACTGTGTTGTTAGGGAAGTTCATATTGAAAATATACTCTGAATGTATTCTGTGGCCTTTCTCTCATGCTTATCAAATACTTACTGAAAGCATGCTAAACACAAAGGGTTTATTCTATAAAATGACATATCCAAAGGGGGTACTTCATAAATTCCTGTAGGTGGTGAAGAGGAATATTTTCTTATTCAAGATTGTTTAAGCTGACCATGGACGCCAGAGTCCATGGTAACTTGCCCCAACAGAGATGAATTATCTGAATTTGCCAGAAGTCAGTAACAGCTGCTTGTTTTATCTCTAAAGTCCACATTGCACCAGTATTTACTGACAACTGCTAGTTCCCTAAGTAAATTCATCTTCCTCATCCATTCCCTGCCTCTCCCTAGGCTTACCTACCCCATCAGGAGATTGTCATGGATGTTCCAGTAAGTGAATCTTGAAAGTCAAATTATTTTACAGAGAGAAAGGGTTCAGTTATAGATTCTGCCCTACCCCCGTGTCTCAAGTCAGGGCTGGCCAATGTATCAGAGAATCAAGTCACCCTGAGCTCAGTCCTTCCCTGTTTCCTTACCCCAACCTGTAGCCTACATGGCTGAATCCCTGGCCCCATGAGCCTTGCTTCCTTAATATCCTTCTAAAACATTCAAGTTCTGTTGATTTGAGGCTCTTTATTTACTGGCGGACTAACACACCAGCAAGGCTAACACATCACAAGCCATTGACGCCCATGGAGAGCAGAGCAGGAGGGGCTGGGGGACCAGGGAGGCCTCCAATACGCAGCACAAGGGAGGCCCTGTGGACCTCCAGAGCCTGCGATAAAAAGTCTCTGAAAAATTACTGGGGAGGAGTGTGATGCTGAGCTCACCTGCAATCTCGGTGTGTGGGGGGGGTCCCTTCAACTTTTTGGACCTCAGCCACTTGCCTATAAAATGATAAAACAAGACCCCACTAGATGGCCCCTGATCTCCCTTTTACTCCCACCCTCAATAACACCTAATTCAGTTTTCCTCTCAGTTTTCCAAATGACCCCTCTTTCAAGCGATATGGTTACAGTTCTGTGGAGCAAAAAATAAAAGACCTATTAGCCGTTTATACACACAGCTTGTGTTCTTGGTTTCATTTCTAAATGTTTCCTCTTCTTGCTTTCAGAGGAGAGTAGAGTCCTACCCTGGGCAGGGATTAAGGAGCATTCTCAGGTATCCTCCATGGCCCCATTGCTTTTTCAAATGGTGTCTTCCATCTTGGTCAGCTGTCACACTCTGCTTTCATGCATACCTCCCCATGGAGACACATGCTGTTTCCTCAGCTCTCTTGAAACTTCCTGCCTCTGTGACTTTGCTCACCTTCTCCTCCCTTGTGATAATTCTCTCCCTCCTCTTTTTTGTCCATCCACATCCCACTGATTCTTTGAGACCTTCCTCATTTCCCATCCTCTCTCCTGGACTGGCCACGTGGGTCCACCATGCTTCCCTCTCTCTGAGCCCCCACATCACCTACAGTAACTGCTACATATTAAAGGACTGTCTTACTCTGCCTTGTTTCCATTCTTGAGGGGAGAAAACATCAGTTTAGAAATCCTTAAATCTCTTGTAGTCCCTGCAGCATGCTTTGGACAGAGCAAGTGCTCCATAAATGTTGGTTGATTTTATAGCAGGTGCTCGATAAAATATATATGCCACACTCACAAAGAATGTTACATATTTTAACTCAGCAGATGCTTACAACAACTTATAAGAGAAATTAGCTCACTCTCAATTTTCAAAAGGGGAAATCAAAACTCAGAAGTTAGGTAACTTGCTCAGGTAAAACAGACAGGTCTCGATGCCAAAGTGTACACTTTGGTTAAGACCTTGAGCCTTGGGGTCTGACACTCAGACTGGGCTTTGTTACTTAGGAGACCTTGGGCTCTTCCTTATTCTCTTGGAGCCTCAACTTACCCATCTATAGAATGGGGATAATAATAGTATCTCACTACCTCAGAGGGTGGTTGTGTTATATGGGTCCTATGTACACGTAGCCCATGATTAATGCTAAATACATATTAGTTACAATATTATTATTATTTTGATTCATCAGACTGCTTCCCCATCAACAACTTCTTAATTTTCAAATGTCTACCACATGGTGGACACTCAACAAATTTTTGAATCTCTGGACTAAAGAATCATTTGGTTTTTATCCTTGATTATCTCCTGAGTAATTTTTCCAGCTGCAATCAGGTCGTCTTCTTAGTGATCCACAACACTATTCTGCCCTCACCCTACCCCCACTCCTGCCCCAACCCGCTGACCCAGAAGAGACAAATGAGGAAACCAGTGTGGCTTCTGGCCAGAACTTGCTGGAAATTGGACAGATTCACCTGTTATTTACCATGCCTACAAATCAGTTGGAGAAGTCCCGGACTGGTGGCAAGATGGAGAGGTTTGTAAACTAGAAAGAGAAGAGCTGCTGAGGGTGGACCAGCTCCCAGGGGTTCGGCAGAGCCACAGTTCCACGGAGCTTACAAAATGAAGTTAATCCCTCCTTTCTCCAGGGAACTAAGTTACAGAGACACGGGGGTATGGGCCAATGGAGAGGACGATTAGAGGAAATGTCCTCAATAAACTCCCCAATGGGAAGCAGTTTTATTTTCCCTGTCTCTCAGGGCACCTGACCAAGCGCTCACTGGGAAAACAAGTGTTGAAGCCAGAGCCTTCTGTGGGTTCCAAGACCGCTTTCTCAGAGACAGGTACTTGAATCCTTCTGTTTGCAGCTCAGGGGTCATTCTGTACGTACTCTGGGGTTTGGGGCTGTCTTAATGGGATCAGGTGACTGTGATTTACAAGTCACTGGGCCAGGATGCACCCACCTTGCTGGCTCCCTTTTCTCCTCCCTGGCAGCTGGCTGTTCTCAGCCACAGATTGCTTTCCCTCTCAACTTAATTTATTAGAGCTATTTTGAGAAAGTTGCTGGGCAGGGGAGCCTGTGAAATAGGAAAGCCAGCAAGGGGATATGTGGGTGCCTTCTTCCTCCAGGGGACATGAGCGGGGCTATGCTCTTCCAGCTTGCCCCCACCCCTCCACTGGTCTCTCCCTGGCCCCAGACCCTTCCCTCTGTCCTGGCAATCCTGTTCCTTCTCAGCTAGCCAGCCCACTGGGGAGGAAGCAGATTAACTAACGGCTGAGGAAATGCATATACTGCTTGAGACATAGAAATAACACACATTAAACCTCATTGGAGGACTTTAAATTATCATGGAGCCAGAGACTGTCAGAGCTGGAAGAAACCACTGACAGGGTGCCTGGGTGGCTCAGTTGTTTAAGCGACTGCCTTCAGCTCGGGTCATGATCCTGGAGTCCCGGGATCAAGTCCCGCATCGGGCTCCCTGCTCAGCGGAGAGTCTGCTTCTCCCTCTGATTCTACCCCCTCTCATGCTCTCTCTCTATCATTATCTCTCTCAATAAATAAATAAAAATCTTTAAAAAAAAAGAAAGAAACCACTGACAGCTGAGCTCTGCCATGTTTGCCCCGCTCACAGAAGAACTGCCCAACGGCCTCCAGGGGAAAGGTGAATTTTATGGGCAGGTAGCCATGATCTGCAGGAGGCACATTTATAGGCTGGCTTAGCCCAGTGAGCTCACCTGGTACTAGAACGTTGATAAAGATGACATTGGCCAACTGGAATAAGTGCATTTTCTCTCTCTGGAGTTTCAGCCTGAGACCCACAGAGAGAGTTAGAGAGTGGGAACAGAAGTGGAAAGACAAGCAGGAAAGCAACAGTAGTTGGGGAAGCTGACAGCTGAGCGAGGCTCAGCAGGCCCCTGCTGCTCAGTGGTGAGGAGGAGGGAGGGTGTCGGGCCTTCATCAACCCTGTAGTTCCCAGGCTGGGTGCCAGTCTCAGGCTTCTGGATGTCCGCCTCCTGCATTTCCATACCGACTCTCAGAAGGAGCTGCATTTGTGAGATAACCTCTGTGGGTCTTTCTTATTTCCAACCCAAAGGAGCTAATAAAGAATTCACATGGCCTGGCTTGCAGATGAGGGAGTTGAGGCTAGCAGGACATGGGGTGCCCCGCCCCCCCCCGCCCCCCACCCCCCCCAGCCGTTACTGAATCAGTACCTGAGTCCGCACGAAGGAATCCAGGTTCAAGCACGGCGGTTAGGGGGCGGGGGGATGAGGGGTGTGGGGTGGGAAAGCAGTGACAGAGGCAGGGGAGAGGAGAGGAGAGTTGGTTTCCAGTTAGAGGGGCAGGAGAGGGGAACGCAGGGTTCAGTTGTTCAAACTTTTTGTCTCATCGTTATAACTAAAAACCAGTTTGTAAACAATAAGAGCTGAGTTCCAAATTTGCCCCACGGGTCGTGTGCTCTCAGTGGCCGCTCCTAGGAGGTTTCTGGGAGAAGAGATGGCATCTCTTGTCCACCTTGCGGACTTCACCAAGCTTCCCAGGCTATGCCCACAGGAAACGTGGTTTAAGAAGGGACGGAATGAGTAGAAATCCTCCCCCCCCCACCGCCCTGTGCAAATGCATTTACCTGTAGTGTCCTTTAAAGGCAACTTCAGGCTGGTTTTGTGTAATGTCTAAAACTCCATTGAGACCTTATTGTTCAATACCCCAACATTTAGCAGAAAGAGAGCTTACAGGGGGCTCTCTTTATCCCATGAGAAATGCTGATGGGAAAGACCTCATTTTGAGAAGCTGTGGACCTAAGGGAAGAGTCCTCAGGGCCAGGCTTTGTACTGGATGGAAGAGCCCTTAAACAAGGTTTATAGCTCACACTATCTCTCCTCCCAGGCCCATGGATCCAGTACGGATCGCAGTTGTGGGGGCAGGCGTGGTGGGGCTCTCTACCGCCATGTGCGTTTCCAAACTGGTCCCGGGATGCTCCATTACGGTCATTTCAGACAAGTTCACTCCTGATACCACAAGCGATGTGGCAGCCGGCATGCTTATTCCTCATGTCTATGCAGGTAAGAGAGGGATTTTAGCTCCTCTGTCAGATATGACAGACGTTCTGTGGACAAGGAAAGCTGGATATGCATGTCCCTGTAATGCTGTTTTAACCTCTTCCTGGTTCATCTGTTAGGAAAGGCTCAGTTACACTGCAGGACAAACACAACCTCCAAACCTTAGCAGCTTAAAAGACAAAGGTTCGTTTCTGGCTCGAACCACAGGTCAATTGAGCAGCAGCAAGGGCTCTGCTCATCACCTGGGACCTAAGTGGCTGGGTAGCTGCTGTCCTGGATGTCATCAGTACCTGTGCCTGGGGGGAGACAGCTCTGGGGGAGGGGGTCTCACCCTAGCAGTTAAAGGCTCTGGCCAGGAAGCAACTTTCGTCACTTCTGATGACAGGTCGTTGGCCAGCACTAGTCCCCTGCTCCCACCCCTCTGATGGGGGCCAGGAAGTCCACTTCTCTAAGGCTCCCAGAAGGCAGCCAGCCAGAAGTATTTGGTGAAGAGCACTCATGACA
The DNA here is from genome assembly GCF_964656455.1 of Halichoerus grypus. Classification (NCBI taxonomy): domain Eukaryota; kingdom Metazoa; phylum Chordata; class Mammalia; order Carnivora; family Phocidae; genus Halichoerus; species Halichoerus grypus. Next base: position 50,264,233 of record NC_135720.1, read on the forward strand.
ACCACAACTGGTAATTCTAAGGCTTTCCACCAATACCAATCATAACCACCAGCTCAGAAATTACTTGTAATGGGACTAACACTATCCTCACTTCTAAGCCAGTATACAATCAGTCATATGTATTCAGGCTTAAAGATGCATTGATTTTTTTAAAAACATGTTTACACACCCTTTCCATTCTGTATTCTTCACATGAAATAGAAGGAGGAGGGAAACGGCATTAAATAAAAACCAAAATCATTTTGCAGCCAATGAGGTTTATACTCACTGTCTCCACTTCCTCATTTCTACTCTTCCCCCCGCCCTTTAATTTTAGCTTTTACTTTATTTTATTTTTTTAAATCAGAGTTACATGTGCACAGGAAATAAGCTCAGGAACTTGGTGTGTTTGCAGAATGCAAGTTCACACTTTCTGGACACCTTTCTTGTGACCAGAGTTCTTGTGTCCATTGTCCAGGAACCCCTTGGCTGACACCAGCCCTGGGTGAGTGGTCAGAAGGCTGCGTGAGAGTCATGGAATCATCTGTGAAGGAGGCTCATCTAAGAGTCCATGCAGGCCATCGAGGCCTGAGCTCACCCTTCAGCTAGGTGGTTGGGGCCCCTAGATCAGAGAGTGCTTCTCTCTGGTGTTCCAGATAAGGACTTCAGTCTTCTCTTTGCGCTTCTTTCAGACCAGCCCCAGTGATAACAGTGATATCTTCTGTGCTCGTAAGTGTCAGTACCATATGGGGACCACACCTGTCCTACAGGGTCGCTGGGGGATTAAAAGGTAATACACATAAAACAGAACAGTGCCTGGTAAGTGCTGTAGCAGCAATCGCGGTTATTACCATTACTCCAGCTACAGTTTTCTCTTAGCAGCACTTGAACATGAATTAGATCACCAGGCTGGCTTGTGCTATCTACTGCTGAATTGGAATTGTCCATTCTTTGGGGATGACTCCTACAGCATGTGAGTGGCAGCCACTATTTTGTTGTTAAGGTTTGAAATGGGAACAGAGGGATGCGTTTCAATACAGCCCCAGACACTGGCTTAGATCACTGGGGTATAATTCACGTGAGCTCTAATTTAGCTCTTTTTTGCAGCTTATTATTCCTTCCTTATTTCTAAGCCAGCGGCCCAGTCTGCAGTTTTGGAAGACAGTGGTGAGTTCACACAGGCACGTGTTTAACGATGACAGCACGGATCCACCATTAAAGAAATATTTATTGGCAGTCTTGTTATAAGTTGTTATAAAACCCTGCTACTGAAATGCCCTCATTGACCTGGGGACTCTGGGGAGCAGGCTGTCCCCGAGGCCTTTTCATCTCTACCATGAACTCTAGGGACATCTCTCCAGGCAGAGCTTACCCAGCATCTTCTCTGCCTCAGTTCCTTCGCCTCCTCTGTGGCTCCCCGCGCATAGCACCCCTCAGGATTATTGTTCCCCAGTCCCTAGCCTGACCCTCGATTCTCCCTCATGACCTTTCCCTACGGATCAGATGGCCAAATTCTTCACCCCATTTGGATTTGTTGGCGCCTCCTGATTATGCTCGCTCTCTGTGCCTGCACTAAACACTACTATTTTGGGGCTTCAACCATGACCCTTATTTCCTCTCTGATAGGATCTGGGTCCAACCTCTTGTGTTCTGGCAGGGATGCCCGGCTGACAGGGAGCGCTGATTCACAGGACTCTGCCAGAGACGTGGTGCCTAGTGTGGTCCCTACGTGCTCTAGTGACCCGGGGAATGCTACCCTAAGCTATTGCATGAGTCCATGGAGTGGAGGGGGATGGAGGCAATGGCAGTCTTGCATGGGGCTGCAGCACGTCCTTCCTGAGGAGCTCAGCTCCACAATGCCAACCTTGTCTCGTCTCCTTGTATCAGAGGGTAAGGAACCTGGGCTTCCTATTGATGTATAGTCTGTTCTAGGTCTGGTTGCCCTGGGCCCCACAGATCTTCCCTTGTTACCCACCCTGTTTTCAGGCCCCAGGAAAGAGGTTCTAGGTTCTTTCTTCTATCGTCTCAACTGTGGGGCCAACTGGATATACCTCCCTCGGCCTGAACTAACTTCTGCTCAGATTGGCTATGGACCTGTCAAGGTCTGGAATATTATCTAGTGCCAAAGACCACCTTCCAGATGGTTCATATATCAGATTTTGTCCTGATTGGCCAATTTACCCTCTGATGATTAATCTTTACATGAACAGAAGTCAACAGCATATGTCAACATTCAAAACTCTGGTTGCTGATGGATTCTCCACCGCGACATAGTACCTTATCTAAATGTTCCTTCCTGCCTCTTTATTTTCTCCCAGTTTCTAGGAAGGGGCTTGTCTGAAGCATAGTTATCATCGCCACTTTTTTTCTGTTCTGCTTTGCTTTCCCCCGTGGTTACAGACACACCCATTCCCAAGCAGAAGCAGTGGTTTAGAGAGACCTTTGATCACCTATTTGCAATTGCCAGTTCTGCAGAAGCTGAAGATGCTGGTGTTCATCTGGTATCTGGGTAAGAGAGGAAATCTGAAGTTATTTTAGAATTTAGAATGATCTTAACGGACTTTAGAATTCAACATGGGAACTATTGTTGAGCATCTGCTGTGAGCGGAGTGCTGAGCTAGATGTGAGAGGATTTTGAAGATTTTAGGCTTTACTCCAAAGACCTCAAGAAAGACAAGTTATTAGTATATTAATTATATATATTAGTATATATAGTATCAGACTTCTAAAAAAAGATTTTATTTATTTATTTTGAGAGAGAGAGAAAGCGAGTGTGCAGGGGGAGGGACGGAGGCAGAGGGAGAGAGAGAATCCAAGTAGACTCCACGCTGAGCACAGAGCTGAATGCCAGGCCTGATCCCAAGACCCTGAGATCATGACCTGGGCCAAAATCAAGAGTCGGTCGCCTAACCGACTGAGCCACCTAGGCATCCTTATAGTATTAGACTTTTAAACAGCCATTACAATTTCTCATCACAAATACTATTTTGAGTTTCCTCAGGGATTATGCAGTGATTTACAAATATGGCTAAAAAAACTGATAGCAGGTAAACACCGAGCTTGGACTATGTGCGGATCATGTGGCTGATGGAAAGCCAACAGGTGTGATATTGGAGAATGAGATGTTCCAAAAAAGGAAACGTTGTAGGTAACTAAAGTTACCTTTTGAAGTGCCATTTAGGAACCATATTTTTTTGTTATTAATATGATTATTATAAAAGTTAAACTTTTGTTTACATTTTTTTCTTAAGTGTAGACATACAAGGATATACTATGCTTTAAAGTTATTGGGATTAGTACCACTTTGTATGATTATTACATCAGCTGGATACACAGTATATTTTTTATGTTATTTTCAATTTTTAGGGATTACTCTTTTAAAAATTTTTTTAAATTAACATATAATGTAGTATTTGTTTCAGGGGTACAGGTTTGTGATTCATCAGTCTTACATAATTCACAGCGCTCACCATAGCACATATCCTCCCCAATGTCCATCACCCAGCCACTCCAACCCTCCCACCCCCTTCCACTCTAGCGACCCTCAGTTTGTTTCCTGAGATTAAGAGTCTCTTATGGTTTGTCTCCCTCTCTGGTTTTGTCTTGTTTCACTTTTCCCTCCCTTCCGCTATGATCCTCTGCCTTGTTTGTCCAATTCCACATATCAGTGAGATCATGTGATACTTGTCTTTTCTGATTGACTTATTTCGCTTAGCATAATACCCTCTAGTTAGGAACCATATTTTTGAAATGGTTAGGACATTTCTATTTGATTCTTTTCTTTTTTTTTTTTTTTAGAGAGAGAGCAAGAGTGTGGGAGCAAAGTGGGGGCTTGGGGAGGGGCAGAGAGAGAGGGAGAGAGAGAAAATCTTAAGCAACCTCCACACCCAGCATGGAGCTGGATGCAGGACTTGATCTCATGACCCTGAGATCATGACCTGAGCTGAAACCAAGAGTTGGACACTTAACCGACTGAGCCACCCAGGTGCCCCTCTATTTGATTCTTAATATCTGATTTCAGGAGACATGCATAATTAAATGAAAGAGTTAAAAAAATCCTATTCGGCATTTCTAGTGCAGACTAGCATTTAGAATATGACAATATCTTTCTATAGCTTCTTTAAAAGAGATCACTAATCATTCTGTCACTTTTATGTCTTTAATTTATGACATAACACATATGTCATCTGTGATAGCCTATGTGATAACACAGTAATGCCCCACAGCTTTCTGAAGAACAGAGGGATGCTTGCTTTTTACTAAGTTCTCAAAACCACTGCATCTTTTGTACTGTTTAGAAAAACCTGTCCTCTCTCCTCCTTTGCTCAGGCTGTCCGCTGACATTTTCTGCTAGTGAACACATCTGCATCAGGCACATTTCTACCTTTTTCCTCTTCTTGCCCCGCTCACCATCACTAAAGGTGTTGACATCACTAATTTCCCACAGTCAACACAAGTAACAACTTTCACTTCTTTTCTACCTTCTGAAGATGAACTGATACTCTAACTCCAAATCCAGCTGATGAGTCACATAGAAAAATTGTTCTCCTTGATTTATGGCCACAATTTGTTTTTGTCCAAAACCAATGTGACCATATCTAACTCACAAACTTTGTCTCTAAGTAATTTTTGAAAATAGTTGTGTCTAAAATTCAAATGTCCTTTCAAGACTAAGATTTTGCCACCATCGAGGATATTAAAAGGAATATACTTCAAGCTGGTCTAAAAGAGAGTAATTTATTTCTTTCACATGAGTGATTCTTGTCCCACTTGCTTCCACAAAAAAAAAAAAAAAAAAAGAGAGAGATTTGAATCAGTCAAGTGAAGACAGGGGCAAAAATGTCCTTGAGCATCTTCGGCCTTATTCATCTGTTCATCTATGCATTTCTTCAAAACAATTTATTCAGCATTCACCAGTATCAGGTACTCACTTAGGTATTAGAGATATGATAAGGAACCATTTAGTATACATTGCTTAGCATATAGTAAACGCTCAATAAATATATGTTGAGTTAATTTTTGAGAAAAAAAGACACAGTCCTGCCCTCATATAGCTTATGGTCCGTAGGGAATGTCCTAAATCTAACTAGTTGCAAATAAGACCTGAGTTATCAATGGAAGAGAGTACAGGGTACTATGGAAGTATATCATTGGAGAATAAACTTGCTCTGGGAAGTTTGAGAAGCTACCTGGAACAAAGTGATGTTTCAGCAGAGACCATCCGGATGAGTGTAGGTTAGTCTGGTGACATTGTAGAAGTGAAGGAGACAGAGACAGGGTCAGGGACACAAGGGGCGGCATTCCAGGTAGAGGGAACCACATACGCGTAGACCTGAGTCTAGGGCGACTGTGGTGTGTTGGAGGGAATGAAAAACATCCAGGGTAATGGGAAGCCATTGAGATTTTACACATTGAAGTAACTGATCATGTTTACATGTCAAAAATATCCTGCCTGTAGTGTGGAGAACAGATGTGTGGAGAGAGAGAGATGGTGGTACAACCGATTAGGTGTTGATTGTGGGGACAGAGAGTAGATGGATTTGAGAAGTTGATGAGACTTGAGACTTGACAGTTGATGGCATGTGGGATGGGGAGAGAGAGAAAGTCAACATAGGTCTGGGTCTGGTTGTGGAGCTCAGGAGAGAAAAGAGGGCTTGAGGCGTAGCTCCCTGAGTGTTTGGCCTGTAGACAATGATGAAGATAGAGAAGGGGCAATCTAGCCCAGGGAGAGTGTGCAGAATGAGACCGCAAGAAGGCCCAGCGTGGAGCTCTGCAGCAAACAGCATTCATACCTTCCCCAGGGGCCCCTTTGAATGAATTCCTTAGAGATATATAAATTCTGGTGTGTGAACGACCACATCATGAGCAACTATGTACAGCACTCAAGTGAATTTCCTTGCTATTTTAGAGCAGCCATGATTTACAACACTTATTCCTATTGATGAAAACAGCCCAAGAGTTGCAAATCCAAACACATGCTTAGCAGTTATTAGTAGTGCTATTACCGGCTTGTTAACAACCAGTATCATTCCAGCCTCATCCACCCTGGCCATGCTGCTGGCCTAATGGTCACTGAGCTCCTCCTGACAGCTCAGCTTCTCTTACTGACAGCGTGAGGGGATGACCCACAACTTAACTCAGAATTCGCACTCTGCCTCCTCTACACCCACCATGGCTCACTCCAATTTAGACATTTTGTTTGGAATTGAGGGCAACCTTTAAGCTTCTGATGGATGCTTACAACTTACGTAAAATGTTCTACAAGACACCAAAACCTTTCCTCAAAAATGCATAATCATAAGTCAATAAAAAAAGTCTGAGAGATAGCTTTTTAGAAAAAAAACCCGTTAAATCCAATTTTTAAAACACAACTTTTAAATGTCTTATTCCCCTCAATCATGAACATTTCAAACTTAGCTGCTGAATTATCTGAACCCAAGAGAATGGAAGAGTAGATCTTTTTCTTTTTACGTGTATGGGAATTGTGTTTTTATTTTTATTTATTTATTTTTAAAGATTTTATTTATTTATTTGGGAGAGAGCACAAGAGGGGGAGAGGGGGAGAGGGAGAAACAGACTCCCCACTGAGCAGGGAGCCTGATGCGGGGCTCAATCCCAGGACTCTGGGATCATGACCTTAGCCAACTGAACCACCCAGGCGCCCCAGGAAGTGTGTTTTTAAAATGCTTTAGAGAATGTCATGTGGGGTTCACAGGTAATGTATTTCACAAAATTTCAGGAAATTTTTCCACTTATGTATTTGAGTTGGCAGATATTTCGAAGTGTTCCTATGGAAGAAGTGCCATTCTGGGCTGATGTGGTTCTGGGATTTCGGAAGATGACGGAGGCTGAACTGAAGAAATTCCCCCAGCATGTGTTCGGTCATGCTTTCACAACTCTGAAATGTGAAAGCCCTACTTACCTCCCATGGTTGGAGAAGAGGTCAGTTGAAATGGCTCCTCGCTGCTTCCTTTATCTGCCATAGCCATAAATAACTTCATAGCTCCTCATAAAATAGATATGGAAAATTCCCTGTGGTCCCTCAGAGCTCATCTGCAGTGTGTCCTGTTGCTCCCAATGGCCAGGGCTGTGTCAAACAATCTGAAGACAGTGTTTGTGTCACAAGCAGTAAGTGACACCACACCGATAGGAACACATCCATCTTCTTCCAGTGCATGATGCATGGTTCTTTTTCATGCTGCGTGATTTGGTCCCCCGCCCACCAGTAAGTAAAACCCACTCACTGACACAGTATCTTAGATTTCCTCATTTGTAAAATGGAGACATTTGGAGAGTATGCTTCCAGCTATCAAATTATATGATTTGCTCCAGTTCTTTAGATGGAGAATCTTAAGCTTATTATAAATATTTTTGAAATTTTTTTTCATTAGTGATAGAGAAAATAGCTTCCTTATTTTCTTTGTTATAATTAAGACCTCTAAACCTGAGAGGTCATATCTTATCTAGATTAGGTAATTGCTTCCTCACCAAGTTCAGTCCAAAATACCTTGAACTTGCATTTTGGCCTGGTTTTCGGGATTTCCTGATTCCACCTAGTTAGGAAACACATCAAGAGCATCTTTATTTGAGACACATCAATAAATCTCTCTTTAGTCTAGAAATTGTAAGTGTATTGAGGGTTGTGAAACATTGGCCTTTTCAATCCCCAAATCTTTATATTTGGTAGATAAAGAGGGACAAGGTGAATTATTGTGTAAACGTTGGAAAAGTGACTCAGGATAGGAGTGGCAACGATGATCCGGTCCCAGGTGTGGGCCATAGAATGATTGATTCCTACAATTCACTAATCCCACGATTCTGTGTTCAACATCTATGTCTGAACCTGGCACTGTGTTAGAAGCTGGTCAAAAAAAAAAGGATAAAATATGATCACTTTTCCTAAGGAATTCCGAGTCTGACAGGGGTGATGGTGTGCATGTGTATGTGTGTGCACGTGTGTGTTTATACGTGTTAATTAACAATTACAGTAACTCGCATAGTAAGGGGTATACAGATTTTGAGGGTGGCTTGGGAGCACAGACGAGGGAGCCTAAGTCTGTTGGGCTCATGTCAGGAGTATCATAATACATCTTTGTAGCTTTATAAGAGCTCTTCTCACTTTTACCTATTAGCAATTTATACGGGACATTTTCCTTTTGTAAGTTCCAGTTTTCGTTAGACCCACCCTTTCATGCCTTGTTCACTGGGCCTTAAGCCATGTTTGCATGCTAAATTTGACCCTGTAGATATCAGCTGATAAATAAACATTTTGAGCCATCCTGTGATGAAGTTGCCCATCGGCCAACAGTCAAGTTTCAGCAGCCTCACGATCTTTCCCTCTGTAGTACATTTTCCTTGTAGTACAAAAATGACTGGAAATAGGAAATTGGAAGTGCTAATGCTAGTGATTTGAGATGGAGGTATCACATACTTTATCTTAATTAAATTCAGATAAAGGGAAATTATTAGGCATGCCACAAGGGGCCGAGCTTTACTGTCATTATTGTACTATGTACCATTTTGTTTGATTATGATAAAAAATGGAAGAACATGTATAAAATGTCGAGTCTAAAAAGTGAGGTGTCATTAGAGGGGTTTATAACTTGGGGGAAAGTTTCATTATTACCCCCACATCTATTGTTTGGCTCCTTTGTCTTGGACTTTTTTCTCCATGTTCAGGAAGGTCTATAGAAAACCTGGCTGGATCCCTGTGGTCTTCAGCAGATCAGGCAGAAGCAGGGAAGGGAGACTCCTGCAGAGTGTTTGTCCCCATCACAGAGACTGGCAAAGGCTGGCTTCTCTGTGTGGAAATGGCAGGGGGTCAGGGATGGTAATGGACACAGAGATAAGGGAAGTGGGTGAATTCGTATAACCCTTTACAGATTCCTAATAGTTTCTTTGTCATTTTCACTCTCTCATATATAAAAATGCAGATACATATATATACATTTTTTCCCAGAGCCATTTAAGAGTATGTTGCAGACATGATGCCCCATGATTTCTAAATATTGCCATGTATATTTTCTAGGAACAAAGATATCCTTTTACCTAAACAGAGTACTATGATAAAAATCTAGATATTTATATTGATACTGGAATCTGTGGACCTCATTCATATGTTGCCCCCAAAAGGACTCAGTAAGGTCCTTTGTATAGAGACACTTGGTCCCCGATCCAATCCATGGTCACACATTACATTTAGTTATCATGACTCTTCAGTCTGTAGTCTGTCTTTGTCTCTTATGACCTTTATAACTTTGAAAAGTACAGACCAATTGCTTTGTAGAAGGTCTCTCACGTGGGGTTTGTCAGAGATTTCCTCATGATCAAATTAAGGTTATATGTTTTTGGTGGAACCCCACAGAAAGAATGTTGGCTCCTTAGCATGTCATATTAGGAGGCACATCGTGTTGGTTTGTCCCCTTCTGGTGACGTTAACTTGGATCACCTGGCCTGCCAGTTATCTCCAATGTGAATTTACTACATTTTCCCTTTGTAATTACTAAATGCTTTGTCAAGGTACAGCTTGAAGTTGTGTAAAAACCCTGCTCCTCATCAAACTTTCGCCTACTGGCTTTAGCTCTCATTCATGATTCTTGATTCAATCATTACTATAATATTTGCCAAGTGATAATTTCGGTTTTTTAGAGATTTTATTTATTTACTTGAGGGGGTAGGGACTAGAGGGGAGAGCAAGGGGGTGTGGAGAGGAAAGGGGAAAGAATCTCAAGCAGGCTCCCCCAATGCAGGGCTTGATCTCACAACACCTCACTTGAGCCGAAGCCCAAGAGTCAGAGGCTTAACGGACTGAGCCACCCAGGTGCCCTTCCAAGTGATAATTTCTAACTCCTTCCACATTTAGTTGGTTTTCTCCTATAAGGAAAAACTTTTTCCCCCTATATTTATTCAGTTATTTATTTATGTCAGTATGGACTTGGGGATTCCTATTTTATTCAATGAATTATAATCTATTAGTCTTATTATTTATTTTGATGTTCAAATTGCCTAAGATTTGGCCAGTGGGAGCCCCTTCAAACTGCTCTTGTGTCTTTTTGACATTTCTGCATCTCTAGCACTTTCTTACTTTTGGGCACAACAGCATTCCACACACTCCAATTTTGAGAAGAAAAACATTTTCTTTTCATGAATATTTCCTTCTGTCTTTTCCTTAAAACAAACCTGATGCAATGCTACATTTTAAATTTATATATTCAATGCAGAAATAAACTGCCTTTACTCTGTCTCCCTTCTACTTCTCTTTGTGCCCTGAAGTTTCCTTCTGTTGTGATTTTGGAGTGTAGAGAACACACCCAACATCAGACCCTCCTCTACCTCATTCAGCCTGGGACAAGAATACATACAAGAGCCCATATGGGTATGTGTAAATATTTCCAAGTTCCAAATCAAGCTAACAGACCATTAAATAAAATATCATTTATCCCTTTACTTTAACAACTATGATGTGCAACCACATTTAGCAATCTTGGATTCTCAGGAGTGCTGCACAGTAACGTGGTGGCAGGGGACTCTAGGTGCACGCCATGAGACACCCTAGTCCATACGCCCAAGCTCTATTCAGACTTCGCCCCAATAGCTGTCCTTTGGCCACCCCTTGGGCAAGGATGCACACAGTGGCATGGTTTGCCCCTCAGAGGAAGACAGTGCAGGCCCTGGAAGTGGGGAGAAAATATGGGGATCATGGGTTCCCAGCTCACTGGGACTGGAAGTGAAGGAGGAGGGCTCTCCCTGGGTGCATCCCTTGGCCCCACATACTCATTTCTCATGCACAGCTGGAGAAGGGCCAGAGTGGGGTCCTCTAAGTGGCCCAGTGGAAGGGAGGTACAGCTCAGATTAGCCAGGGTAAGTTCTAAGTCCTAGAAGTAGTCTTGAGCTTATGGTAATCACGTGTGTGTGTGCACGTGCATGTAGTTTCTCCTAATTTTTCAATGAAGTATTGGATATAAAGTCTAGACAGAAAACTTAATCAGAAGATCTTCCTGGAAGAGAGGGTGCATTGCTTTCATTTTGCTTTAAGAGATAAACAGTGGATAAGGTCCGTGGAAGATGGGGAGTTTTGTGGGGCAGAGGAAGCATGAGGGCCCGGGGCACCTGAACAGGTGGCATTGCTATGGGAGAGGCCGGAGGCAGGGAAGCCAGCATCACCCCCAGTGCATGCGTCCCTTCTCTGAGGAGTCTTCCTAAGCTTCCCAGTTTGCTGGGGCTGCCCTGGGCAGGGGGAAACATCCCCCTGGGTGGGGGAGGGGCACCCCCGGGCTGACAGTGAGTGAGGGCCAGTCCCCAGCATGGCCGCCATCCCAGCTGCCCTCCCACTCTGGCTGAGAATAAGTGTGTTAGCTCTGGGGGCCACCCTCAACCACTTTCACACGGAAACAAATATTATGTGGACAATTTGTTCTTCGTGCTTCTAAAATATCACTTCTGGAAAACAGGCCCTGTATTTCTGTAATGACCTTCTTTTCAGGCCTAATCTCTAACTGTGGGATGAAGACCTGGGAAAAATCCTGCTACCGTCTCATTAGTTGGAAGCCTGCTGTCAGCATTTCACTCAACTTAAAATAACCTGGAGTTCAGGGGTACTTTGTCCAGTGGGAGCCACCTCCTGAGAGCAGTGCCACTGGCCTGATGACCAGTCAGCTAGGGTTCGTGCCTGGGAGCACGCTGCTTCCCGTCGGGTTTTAGGCGACAGAGTCAAGGAGAAGAGGCCTGAGGGGCTGCTCTTGTCCCCCCTAGCGTCCTGGGGAGGTCTTCGTCAGTCCATATGTTGGATACACACATCCACCACGACAGGAGGCCGGGGTGTGGGTGCCTCAGACAGACAGTACACACACCCTTGTCCCACCAACCCCCCATTCTATCCTTTCAGCCTGTCTTGGGTCCCTGATACCTTCCTCTTCCTCCTGTGCACCCCCCTCCCCAAAGCGAGACCTGCGCAGATAGCACACAGGGCCTCTCTCTGTGGAGATCAGCTGTCCTCTCTTCCCTCAGGGCCTGACATCTGGCCAGAAAGCCAACGTGGGGGAGGAAGAGAGCCACGTGTCCCCTTTCCTCCTGAGGCAGGCTTTGTAGGGCAGGGACTCCTCCATCCCCAAGGCAAGCCTTTCAGGCAAGGATTTCAAGCCAAGTGAGAGGCAGGGTGGCATTGTGGTGAGGGGGTGGGACCCCTGGGCCTCACTCTGTGGGCTGCCACCTGCTCTTCTCCACCAGGGCAAACCCCGCTGGGAAGCCACACAATCACTGCTTGTTCCTCACACCCAGGGTCTGTTGTGCGCCCTCCTACACCCCTTCTACACAATGGGAGCGTTCAGCCTACAGTGTTCTGACTCAAAAACGGGCTTTTCACTCAGCAAGCAGCACAAAAATGTCTCCAACATAAGCTCCAGCCTTCTGAAATAATATAAACTTTCAGGAAAGACCAAAAAAAAAAAAAATGTTTTTAACCAAAATTGAGATCTTCAGCTTTTTTCAAAGAACAGAAGGGATCGTCTCCCTCTCAAAAAGAGAAACGATGCCCAATAATATCCAGAACAAACAAAAGAACAAAAACCCCTCAGAGGTTTAATCAGCCATGCAGATCATGTTTTATATCCTCAGCCAGTGGAGTCATATTCTGCTGCTTTTTACTTGCCCCGTCCAGGAAATGAATCACAGAGGCAGTAAGTCAACCGAGCCTGTCTCTTTGCCAGACATCCTACCTAAATAAATCATCCCGGCTGGATCAGGATCGTCCTGCCTGTGACAACATCCGGAAAGCTGGGTGCCTCATTTCTGTGCTGGGGGACCCTGTAACTTAGGTGCATTGCTTTCTTTCAGGAGGCCATGCTTTATACTGTGGCCCTGGTAAGGCGGGCGCTGACCACAGCACTGACCACACTGAACTGCTCTCTCGGTACTTCCTTCCCCGTGGTATAACAAGGCCTCACAGTTACTTTCCCTGTCTCCCATCTCCTGTAGCTTCTGTCCTCCCACTTGGCCTGACTCACAGCAGTGCCTCTGGGAAAAAACTCATGTGGCTCCCCCAGGAGTTGGACAGAAATATGGATTGTACACCAGGAACGTGACAGATGGGCCCTGCCTTATAAATGTCCAGCTTGCAAAGGGGCCTTCCTGTACAGCAGACCCCTGCTTCCCCAACACCAACACGCACCTTGCCCCTGGAGCCCAACTGTCCTTTTCCAGGCCTCTAGGTATTTCTGCCTCCTCCCAGCACCTGTCGCCTCTGACCAGGGGAGCTGTGGACAAATGATGGTCCCAGATGCAAGCCTAATGTGAGCACCCGTTTTCTGCCTGGCTTTGCAAGGCTAAAGTGGGAGGGTACCAGCCGGGCAGGTGCAGAATGATGGTGTTTGGTTTTTCTGATGGTGGCAACAAGGTTAGCGCGGAATAGATGGAGGCTGTGTGTGACGTGGGAGCCTTAGGGGTTTCCCCTGGGGCGTCAGTAACTGCCCAAAGGCAGCGCAACAGGTGACTTGTTCCCTGAAGCCCCACCCCCTGGTCTGACTCAGGGTGCCCGGCTGCTCCCCCCCAGGACTACCCTGCCCATAGAAACCCTGAGCCTCGTCCACACAAGGGACCAGAGGCCGCTGCACCCCTGAATGGAACATACAAGTTCATGGAGTGGTCAGAGCAGGGATGGATATTCTGAGAAGTGGGAAATAGAAAGCAGTTGATTTTATTAGAATATGCATTGCAACGAAATGAGTGAGGAATATGGCCATCAGATGAGATCATGTGGTCAGGTCAATATTAGACTATATATAAAACACAAGAAATCCCATGTATTCTTCACCCAGATTCCCCAAATCCTAAACTTACCATATTTGCTTTATCCTTTTCCCTCTAAATATATGCCTTTTTTTCTGAACCATTTGAGAGAAAACTGCAGATGTGTTGCCACTTTCAGTATCCCAAATACTGCATATGTATTTCTTAAACTCAAGGCCATTTTCTTATATAACCAAGGTCAACTAAGCAGAATGAGGGCATTAAATTAACATGGGTACATTTCTGAAATCTACAGACCTTATTCAGATTTTGCCAATTGTCCCAATAATATATATTACAGCAAAAGAAAATCTAAGATCATATACCATATGTTGCAAAAATATATATTTATCATATATACTTACATATATGTGTATATATGTGTATATATGTGTGTGTGTATATATATGCTATATATATTCATTAGAAGCAAGTGACTAGGTTCAGCCAACATTCAAAGGGAGGGGAATTAGGCTTCAGCCTTAAAGGGTTCAAAGAATTTGTGGATATATCTTGAAAACATCACCATTGACCCTCTGAGTACAAACTGTTTACATTCCTACCATATGCAAAATATGCATATATATGTAAGCATATATATGTATATTTAAAATCTAACTATTATAAGTTATTTTAGGTAGAGCTACACTAAGTGTCACTATGAAGGAACAGTGGACTTTTTCTTTTTTCCTCTATTTTATTCCTTATTATATGATGTAGTCTTTTGTTTGTTTCAAGTTTTTTAATTAATTAATTAATTAATTAATTAATTTTAAGCTTTTATTTATTTATTTGTTAGAGAGAGAGAGAGAGCACAAGCAGGGGGAGCTGCAGGCAGAGGGAGAAGCAGGCTCCCTGATCAGCAGGCTCCCTGATCTACAGGCCACCCAGGCGTCCCTCAAGTTTTTATTTAAATTCTAGTTAGTTAACATGTAGTATAATATTGGTTTCAGGAGTAGAATTTAGTGATTCGTCACTTATGTGCAACACTCGGTGCTCATCACAACAAGTGCCTTCCTTAATACCCATCACCCATCTATCTCATCCCCCCTCCCACCTCCCCTCCAGCAACCCTCAGTTTGTTCTCTAGAGTTAATAGTCTCTTATGGTTTGCCTCCCTCCCTTTTTCCCCCTTCCCCTGTGTTCATCGGTTTTGTTTCTTAAATTCCACATATGAGTGAAAGCATATGGTATTGTCTTTCTCTGAGTGACGTATTTCACTTAGCATAATACCCTCTAGTTCTATCCACGTCATTGCAAATGGCAAGATTTCATTCTTTTTTATGGCTGAGTAAGAGTCCTTTGTGTGTGTGTGTGTGTGTGTGTGTGTGTGTGTGTACACACAGTACCTCTTCTTTATCTATTCATCAGTTGATGGACATTTGGGCTCTTTCCATAGTTTGGCTCTTCTTGATAATGCTGCTATAAACTTCGGGGTGCATGTAGCCCTTCGAATTAGTATATTTGTATCCTTTGGATAAATACCTATCCAAAGGTATTGCTGGCTCGTAGGATAGTTCTATTTTTAACTTTTTGAGGAAACAGTGGACTTCTATGAATCTGTGTGCATAGTACTATTTGCCAAGTGAGCTTTTAAATTAGGTTTCCTTTTAATCTCATTTTCAAATAGACTGGACACAGTTAATTTTTTGATCACTGTTATTAAGGTGTCATGCTTCAGGCTTGAAGCAAAGATTAATTTTTTTAATTGACTATGTCTAATAACGCATACAAAAGACATCACAAAATGCTTCCCAAAGCCAGCCCTACCCACCCCCCCAGGTTCTTGGCCACTGTCCTCTCCCAGCCTCCTTGCATCTCTCTACATCTCTAGCAATGGCTTCCTAACTCTTCACTCTTTCTCTCATCAGTGGCTCAAAAACTCAATGCTGTTTTCCTCATTCCAACGCACTTGAAACTATAGCAGCAGTGGGGAGAATTGTCCTCTTTCCAGCTCTGACACCTGGGGTTCCACTGCTCAGGCCTGACTCTCACCAATTCTCTTCAAATCAGTCCCCTCAGGCTCTGGTCCTCAGGCTCTGGCCCTCGCCCCCTAACAAGCAAGTTCTAGCCAGTGTGAGGAGTCAACTGGGGAACAGACACCATGTCATCCCCTCTTCTCTCTACCCTCCTTGGTGGGCACCAATTTTCCAAAAGCAATCTGGTTTGCAGAGAAGCATCCTGGCCTTCATGCAGACAGTCATGTACCCTCTCACCCCAAAGTCATCTTGGATCCTTAGAAGAGAGTTTTTACTTTGTATTTGTATAATCCACAGACCTATTTGGATCATCTTCCCAGAATAAAGGTACAAGCTTTAAAATATTACCAAAGGAGTGTCAAAATGTCTGTATTTGGCCAGATGAAAGTGCTTTAACATTTTAAATGACAAAAATGATGTTTTCCCCCAGTTTCTACTCATTAGGCTCCCCAAACAATTTTGGGTCTAAGTCGCAGCAGGTGAATTCCAGGCATACATGGCTTCCAGTATCTTGGCTCTGCTGTACCCCTTGTTCTGTCCCTGCTGGGCTGCACCCCACATCCTGCCCTGACCTCCCACTCCCAGTTCCTCCCTCCTGAGCCCAGAGGCCCAGCGCTGCGGTCAAAGCAGCCTCATCCCTCGTACTAGAGCTCACAGGGCCCTGTGTTCCCCCCGTGTCCCCTTTCCCCCAGTGGGTCTCCACACTGAACCCCCACCTCCCTATTTCTTTCTTTTCTTTTTACTCTTTTTTTAAAAAGATTTTATTTATTTATTTGGCAGAAAGAGAGAGAGAGTGCACAAGTAGGGGGAGTGGCAGGCAGAGGGAGAGGGAGAAGCAGGCACCCCACTGGGCAGGGAGCCTGATGTGGGGCTTGATCCCAGGACCCTGGGATCGTGACCTGAGCCGAAGGCAGACACCCAACGGACTGAGCCACCCAGGAGCCCCACTCACCTCCCTATTTCATGCTACACAGGATTCCTCTCTTACATGGCTTAGGCTGAGGCAGGTGATGGGAGGTGGGGTGCAGGGATGCCTCTAGTCCTATGAGAAGAGAGAGGATGAGGGGACTCCCCTTTGCTTCTGGGATGTGGGGTGTGTGTGTGTGTGTGTGTGTGTGTGTGTAAAGAAGTGCTTAGTGGAGTCCCATCCCTCTCAGGGCCATACGTGCTCAATTTCCTTCTTGCTGAACCCCCCCCCCCCACACACTTTATGCTTCAGGCTGACATGGTCCTGCAGAGGGCTGACATTTAGGCTTGGTGAAAATGGGCACCCTTGGGTTTTAGCGTGATGACCAGGAGACATTGGTCTGGTGCTATTAGTGAGCACAACTTCTTGAGTCCCCCGTCTCCGCATTTCCTCATGGGAGGTTGGGACAAGACATTCCCCCTATCTAGAATGAGGTCTTGCTCAGTTGCAGGAAACCCTACGGAGAAAGTCTCCAAGCTTATACCCCCAACCATGTCATTCAAAACCCCCAGAATAAAATAACTACCTTGTATGGTTGTAAAAGTGCTTGGTCACCCAACATACAGCTTCCAGGTATGGTTTCCTCCTACACCCTGGTGCCCCCTGATGCATTGCCCGTGGGATAACAAGAGTGACTGGGCATCACCATGTGGTTGTATCGCAACAGTACAAGGATGATGGGTCCCTGGCACATTCAGTAAGTTCCCTCCTGGGGTCAAGGCCAGGGAGGCACTCAGCACCGAAAGCCTGCGGGGGCCTTCCAATCACTATGATAATTTCAGAAGTCTCCAGGTAGAGAGTGGACTTTCATTAGTAGCAACCAGAGGGGGACCCTTGAAATGGAAGAGAAGGACATTTGCATTTGTTGAATTTATACATAATATTTATAAAAACCCTGTGGACTCAACATTCTTATTCTTAGGTGATAGTTGAGGAAACAAGTTCAGTTCGGTCAAGTCCCCAGGCTGGTAAAATTCCTTTATTTCTCTGAATTAGGAAAATAATTCTGAGTTTTAATTAGAATAGTTGGAACACAGAGCACAACGGTTAACTATCAACATGTGGAATCCACAATCTATTAAAAGTAAAACCAAGATAATGTTCAAATAATAATCAATGTAAAACATTTTTTAAAGTCCAAACGTCATTCTATTAAACCACTGAATGTAAGTGATAGATGCGTGTGGGGAGCAGGCAGACTCCTTTTGGATTTTATAGTAGCATAACAACTATACCTTTTCCCACACCACTCCCCCCATTAAAAAAAATACTGAGGAACTACAATGTGTTATGTGCTGTGTCAAACTTTTTCCAGATGCTGTCTCATTTCATTTTCACAAGGAGCCTATGAAGTCAGTACTGATATCTCCAAATTATGGATGGAGGATTAAAGTTCACAGAAATTAAATAACTTGACCAAGGTCTTCTGATTGGTAAAAGGGAGAGCCCTCCTAAACTCTTTTTCAAAAGTCTTTTCTTTACATTCACTATTTTAAGGAGTATTAACACACTGCAATATGTTGGTCAGCATCACCACAAAATTCATCGGTGAATGTATTAAAACTAATGCTGTTGAACTGTACACCTAAAAACGGTTAAGAGAGTGAATTTTATGTTCTGTGTATTTTACCACAATTAAAAAAAAAAAAAGATTTACAGGACCTAGATAAGCCATTTCCGTTAAAAAAAATTTTTATTTATTTATTTATTTTTGAGAGAAAGCCCACGTGCACGAGAAAGAGCGAGGAAGAGGCAAAGGGAGAGGGAGAGAAGCAGACTCCCCGCCAAGCAGGGAACCCAACCATGCAGGGCTTGATCCCAGGACCCCGAGATCATGACCCCAGGGGAAACCAGGAGTCCCATGCCCAATCTACTGAGCCACCCAGGTGCCCCAAGCCATTTCTTTTTGTTATGGATATACTTGGTCCAAAATGTCATTATCAACCACAGCTGTCAGTCCATCAGCTGCTAACATTCCTGTGGTAGACATAAAGTGGGGGGGTGTGATCCCTGTTCCAAACATCTAGTTAGGGAGACCAGAATAAAGCAAAGAAACATGCAAGAGTTAACAATATGAAACAAAATGCCTAAGGCTGCAAATTTAGGCGCTAAATAAATGGCATAAAAAGAAAGGCTAGGGGATTTAAAATACGGATTGATTTAGTATTCATTTAGCAGCTAGTATGATATAGGAACTTTATAAAACATGAAAAGGACAAGACATTTCTTTTGTTTTGGATTTTTGAAACAGGTTTTCATTTAGCTTCCAGTTTAGGAATCCCCAGTATCCAAGGATGCGAGGCAGTCGGTGGCTAGAATTTGGCCTGCTTGGGCCCTGGATGCGGTGGCCTTGCCCGTCATTTCCCGTGAGGGCTTGAGCAGGAAGCTGCTGAGGTTCACCTAATGGTCTCTCTCGTTCTTCCCAGGTTAAAAGGAAGTGGGGTCCTGATACTCACCCGACGAATAGGAGACCTGTGGGAGCTTCATCCATCCTTCGACATCGTGGTCAACTGCTCAGGCCTTGGAAGCAGACAGCTTGCAGGAGACTCGAAGATTTTCCCCGTGCGGGGCCAAGTGCTCAGAGTTCAGGCTCCCTGGGTGAAGCATTTTATCCGAGATGGGAGTGGGCTGACATATATTTATCCCGGCATATCCAACGTAATCCTGGGTGGAACAAGGCAAAAAGGAGACTGGAATCTGTCCCCAGATGCAGAAATTAGCAGAGATATTTTTTCCCGTTGTTGTGCTCTTGAGCCCTCCCTCCATGGAGCCTGCGACATCAGGGAGAAGGTGGGCTTAAGGCCCTTCCGGCCAGGCTTGCGGCTGCAGACGGAGCTCCTAGCCCAGGACGGTAGGAGGCTGCCCGTGGTGCACCACTACGGCCACGGGAGTGGGGGCATCTCTGTGCACTGGGGCACTGCTCTGGAGGCCGCCAGCCTGGTAGGCGAGTGTGTCCGAGCCCTCAGGACCCCCACTTCCAAGTCAAAGCTGTAGGTGACATGAAGTGACAGCAGATGGCCCCGGAGACTATTGATCAAAATACAATCTAAGCACCAGAACTGATTCCAATAACTTTTCCATTGCATGAAAGTTTAATTAGATATATCTTTGTTTTCAAAATTAGAAATGATGCAATATGAATCCTTAGTAGCCTTAGGACTGGTACTAACCTAATCTCGTACCAGTGTAGAACTAGGCTTAAGTCTACTACTAATGACATAGGGCATAAAACTCTATTTTTGTTAAAAATACTTGTTATAGAATAAGATTTCTCTTAGATCCAGTGTTCAAAGCTCTGTGCTTATTTACAAGGATGCTGGAAACTAGGGATTTTGACTTCTTTTGGCTAATAAGTCCACTGCAAGAGATAATGTATAGAAAACACTTAACTCACTGTCAGTTGCAGAGATGCCCATGATGTTTGTGGGTTGCATTCAAGTGAGCATTATAATCCCTCTAAATAAAATACACGGTGATCATGCAACACAGGCTTATTACATTTAATAGAAGACAAAGCATGGTTCCTCCTAGTACTTGTGGCAACCGCTTCCTACCCTCAGCTGGTCATGATGGTTAGAAGACAGGGATGAAGTTACCTATGAACATGGCATCAACTCAATAGCTGTCTGGAGTCAGTCACCTAAGGGTGGTACTTTCCCTTACCACAAATGACTGAGCACTCGCTTGTTGTGTGGTTGACTTTGCCTAAGCATTTCTGAGGATTGAGTAGCAGGGGCAGCCAAAGAGCTAATTTGCTGATTAGGATGGAACAATCATTCTGAATGAAATATATCCAAAGAGTTTTCTGCAAGTTGTAAAAAACAAAAAACAAAAAACAAAAACTACCGGGAAGGAGGGGAAATGTGTCATGATAAAATAAGTTTGGGAATTGCTGAAATAAATTAGTCTAACCTGGTTTCTTGACTCAGGTCTGCTCAGAGTTAATCTGTTCATATATATTGTGAATGCTCAGGAGGGTTTTGGCTTTAGTGAATGGTAAAGGAGGTGCTATTCACTAAGGTAAGGACGCTTTGGAGAAATAGATGTAATTTTAATTTTAATTTTAATTTTGGCAGGAGATGGCTGGTGTTTAGTGATAGTAAGTTCTATTTTGGACATCCCGGGGTTGTGGGGGGGAGGTGAGGTTGGCAGAGAGAAGGTGGGAAAGAGAAAGCCCCCAGCATAGCGCCATTTTACTGTTTTGTTCATTGAGCTTTTGCATATGATTTCTTTTTAAAGAGAACATTCGGCTGGAAGAGGGAGTGAGGGAGAGAGACAGAGAGAGAAAACCAGTGTACTAGATGATCTTAATCTTCCCTTGTAGTGTTAAAAATCCTCCAGTGTGCTTCTTCCCCATCGGTTCCCACCAGGGGGTGGTATTGTATCAAATTCAGATAAATTGGGACCTCTGAAAATTGAGAAATGACTAGAAATAAAAAAATGGATACCAGCTGTGTGGAGTGACTGTGTGATTCTTTTCAGGTTTTGGAGTTTATATGCCACGAACGTAATTGTTCTGTGTAAAGTATTTGAGAAACATGCAAACTTAGGCTGACCACACATGTACATGCGTGTACTCATTGCATTCTGTGAGAAATACTAAGTCATGATAAAATGGCATTTTAAAGAGAGGGAATAAAACATTTAATGGTTAAAATGAAGATCCAGACGCCCGCTCAAAGTAGGTATGGTTCAGTTGTGTTTACGATGGTTTGAAGTGTACTCGTTTGCGCCTTATGCCCATGGTTTAGATCCTGCGGCGTTTCCATTTCGGGTACGTAGGCTCACACTCCGTGCTGCTATTTGCTACTTTAGGTCAGTCTGCTTTTATTTTTCTAGTCCAACTGAAAGACTGAAAGATTGAAGGCTTCTTGATCATGGCTCCATGCCCTGATTCCATGTTCACTAATTGTTAAATATTTGCTCCCCGTGTCTCTTAAAAGTTTATTCATTTTGATCAGCAGCTGCCAACCTGGGCTGCACGCTAGAATCAACTAGAATCACCTGGGAAGTTTTGAAAAAATACCGATTTCCAGCCTGCTGTATTAACTTAGAATCTTTGGCGGGTGGTGTGGGACCCCTGCATCAGTATTTGCTCAGACCTGCCCACAGGGTTCTAACCTACAGCTGCGGGCAGCTGAGCACTACGGAGCACTCTCCCCTCCTCTCCTCCTAGGACTCCAGAGCTCCCATAAGCACGACCCCTCCCTTCCTCCTTCGTCATCTTGCCGCATGGGGTTAGGAGGGATGTGCTCTCGTAAGTGGTGTGTAGGCACTTCTGGGCAAGGCGGCCTATGGAATTGGCTATCTCCCCAAGTGGCTCCCTAGAAATGCTGGGAATTACCTTGCTGGCTCTGGGTCAGCTGCCTAGACTCAGCGGTCTTTTTCTGAAAGATGAGAAACTGAACAAACGGATGATGGCCAGACCATGTATAAACATAGAACTCTGACCCCCAGCCTGCAGCAACCAGCTCAGGAAACCAACCCCCTCGTCTACAACAAGCCACCCAGGGAGCCTGCCTGCTCTCTGTCAGACGTGCAGGAGGCCAGACTGCTATCCTTAGTAACAATCCAGAGAGCTAAACAGTCGTTTCTGAAACAATCGGCCCCAAATGGCCAGGACTTGATTAATAACTGACAGCTGCACTAATTTTTGGCCCCTGGTCAACTTGGGAGCAAGTACAGAAAGCCTACACGCACCCCTAACCAGTCACCCGGCATGCCCCGCTTCTAGTTAGCTCGTTACAGCTTCCTCATGCCAACAGAAAGACCCCACTCAGAGCATAAAGTCTTCTCTTGTTTGCTACTCGAAAGCTTCCCCACTCTTCTGCCCGCCTTGGAGCCACGGTGGCCGGCTCCCTTGCTAGAGCTAACTCTGGATCAATCGTTGTTGTTTTCTCGTTTTGAGGGTCTTCATTTCCACAAGGATTTCCTGTTTCTGTAAGTTGTTGTCTTCTTTGGTGATCTGTGCTAAGGCCAGAGAACAGAGTACTTCCCCCCGTCCCCCATTTTCTATTACAGACCATTTAAATTTTTTTCCTGAACATGGAGAACAACCCATTTCCTTCTTAAATCTCTGCTTTCAAGTGTCTGACGTTTGTGGCGAGCTCGGACCGGCTGTGCCTGTGACCCAGCGGCCCCCGCGGCTTTGAGGGAATGGGCATTGCAAGCTAGGAGCTTCTTCAGCAAGCAGAGGTGATGGACGTACTTTTAGGCTTTTCTTCACTTAGGAAGAAGTTAAACAGAAAGACCATAGCCCAGTAGGACATGCTTGTATAGAAGAAAGGCTATTTTTAACAGTGACATCTATTCTTCTTTTTATTGAATAGATGCATTCAAACCAACAGATATTTGAACTAATTTTTTCTCAATCCATTAAGAGCTCTTAGAGAAAAGGAAGAAAATAATGGTGGGACCTGAACTCTCCTCACTTGTCAGATATTTGAAATGAATGTAGCACTTTCAGTATTTTTGCTTGGTTCCTCTCATCTTTGTTCTTGAGGGTGTGAATGATGGAGACACATTTGAAACCTGTTTCCTCTGGGTATCATTCACCCTGGAAAAACCAATGAGATGTTTAAGTGGTCTCTTTCTTCTTGAAAAATCTCAGCAGTTTGCTACCAGGCCTGGGGGCTTTATTATCCTAAGTGACTTTGCTACCTATAAATTACAGCCCTAAGTGGCCAAAGGGAATGAGTTAACCAGATCTCTGAAAGAATGTAACCAATGTTTCTTCACTTATTAGCAGAACAATTGACTTCCATCTGCTCAGGGCACCCGCGGACCTGGCCTGCAGCTACGCTACCCATAATTCCACCACTCAGAGCCTGTTTCCCTTGAATTATAATTTTTACCTTGGTGCAAATTCTAGGATATCAGCCTACCCTCCAATTTTATATGTATCCTAGTATTTTCCTTCCTTACAAACCCAAGTGGTCTGGCAATGGACCTCAGCCAGTGTTGGAAATACTCCCAATCGTTTGCCTGCTCTGCCCAAGCCCACTTCCCTGGGAAATCTGCTCAGATCTGGGGGTTCACTATCTGGGCAGTATCCCCCATGCCCTGCCTCTCTGGTCATAGCTTATTGGATCAGAGGAAACGATCAGTTAGTTTGGGTTCAGTTGCAAGTAACAGAAACTCCCCCAAATAGTTGCATAAACAAGATGGGCATGCATTTCTCTCTCACATAAAAGAAGCTTGGATGTAGGCATTCCAGGGCTGGTGTGGGGACTTCAGTCAGTACCCCAAGCTCTTCCTGCTCATACTCTGCTACTTCCAGGGTGTGGCTCTTGGGCTCTTGGCCATCATGTCATCACATCTAACCCTAAGGGAACGTCCCAGAAGACTCAGGCAACACTTTTGCTTCTATCTCATTGCATAGGATTTAGCCTCGGGCCTACGCTGAGATTCAAGGGAAGCTGGAAATGCAGTTTTTTGGCTTGGTGACAATGTAAAGGTTAAGGTTTTAGTAGGCTCTGCTAAAAGGATCCAACTATAAACTGAGTTAAGCCAGTCAGATTCTTAAGAATTTATACTAAGGGATTCTAAAACTGTTTCCTGGTAATGGCAGGCTCTGGAGACATGCAGGCTTGGGCCCACAGTCCAGGTTGTTCAGGACAGAAGACACCAGGCGAGAGAGGAAGCAGAGAAGAGCAGAGGAGGAAGCCCAAGGGGCCATGTACTTCTGGGGAAGCATCGAGAATGACCTCAGATCCTGACCCAGTTCCACTTTTCGTGAGGTCTGACTGGATGGTCAATTCTGCATTCCTCAGAAACCTCACATTTTTAAAGATGGCTTTTTAAAAATCATTGTATTAAGGAGGGAGAATGGATAGGGGCTGGAGAGTTTCAGATTTTCCCCAAAAGAAGTTATTTTTCCTGCAGTAATTTTAATAAAAGAATGCTTTTTATGGCTGTAAGAGTAAAATCTAAACATTATGGGGCAAATCCAGCATTTGGTGACTTTTAGCTTTTGCCTAAAAATCTTATCCATTCTTTCTTATTACCAGTAGGGGACATTTTATATATCCTTATCTCCTTTACCATTGTTACCACCTATTGTTAGGATAAACAAAGTCAAAACTACCCAAACAAAGCTCTGTGTTTCTTGGGCAACAGTTTTTCTTATATTAGTGCTAGCTCCTGAATATGTTATTAGTTCCTGGTCGAGATGTTGTTGTAACCAATGGTATTCTTAGTAATGCAGATTATGTTCTTTAATTACTAGACTTGAGTTATGGCCATTTTGTATGGCAAAAGCTCATGCTGTAGGAGTAATGCCTGTATTTAATTTCCTGTCCATGGATTCCATGGAGAAATACTTTATCATAATCCTCCTTTCTCCTTGAGCCCATTTAAGTAGATTCTCTCCTTTCAACCAAAAACTCTCATCTAAGTCAGCTTATAAAAAATAAGTGGATCCTCGAGATGGGAAACTATCCACTAGACTAGGGGTTGGCAAACTGCTCCTGTTAAGGGCCTAGTAATAAAGATTTTGGGTTTTGCAGACCATACAGTCTCTGTTGCAACCGCTCAATTCCTCAACTCTGCCACTATAGTCGGAGAGCAGTGAGATAATTTGTAAACAAATGGCCATGGCTGTGTTCCAATAAAACTTTATTTACAAAAACAGGCAGAGGGCCAGATTTGGCATCAGGGCTACAGTTTGCCCTGTCCTAAACTATAACCTCCATGTAAGCAGGAACATGTCTGATTCATTTAACATTTTCTACCCAACTCCAAACACCAAGCCTGGTACTCGATACACATTTGTTGAATCGCTGGGTGAGTAAACTATCAATGTGACATAGACAGATTATCCCAGCTTAAATTTGAAAAAAAACTACTAAGCCTCTTTCAACAAGCTCTTTTGTTAGCTTTCTAATTGATTTTCCTTAAAAACTGTGAAAGTCTATCTACTACTAATATCTCGCAGCTTGAGTATACCACAGAGAATACTTTCATGGCCTGGATTCTCAGGCAATTGAATGATTTAAGCAGCCAGAAGGCACAGGGCAAAGAAAATTTTCTTAGGAGCGGAGCCAGTATGTCAGTGCTCTCATCAAGGCCCGCAAATCCCACTGGCATTATTCTACTGGGCTGGGACCAGGAAGGAGTGCGTGTCCTCTGGTAAGGGAAGAGATGAAGCTATGTCTCTTCCCTGCTTTTGTGGTCTCTGCAGCCTCCAGCCGGTTGTGCCTGGGATTTGGTTCCTGCTAGGAGAGGAATGAGAGAAAGATAAAAAACATGGGCCTGGTGTCAGGAAACTGCATTGGCAGAAAGCTTTCTGGGTAAGCTTGATATCTTGTCCCATTTTGCCCCTCCCACATTGACCCCTGTATCCTGCTGTCCACCGAGCCCGCTGATGGCCCCTTTAGTATGTCTGGTCTTCTCCCATGGCTTCCCTTACTTTTGCACCCACTCAGATGTGAGTTAACTTCCTTGAACAAAAATCCCATTTGACTGTCTGGACCAGAGGTCTTCAACCCTGACTGTGCATGGGAAAAAAACAAAACAAAACAAAAATTTAATACCTATGTCTACCCACAGACCAAAAGAATTAGAAGCTCTTGGGTGGGGATAGCAGGCATCAATATTTTTTAAAAGTACCCTCCACCCTCATCTTGGTGATTTTAATGTGCATCCAGGATTGAAACACACAGATCTAGATTTCCAATACTGACTGTACATCACAATCACTGGGGAGCTTTTTAAAAAGATATAGATTCCAGACCTAATAAATCAGAATTTGGGGGGGCGGGGGAGGTGTGACCTGGGAATGTATATTTTTGAGAACTACTCTGGGAGCTTTCTGGTGAACAGCCAGGCCTGAGAACTAGGCTTTAGGCCATGCCAAGCACATGCTGATATGACCTGCTGCGCTTGGGCACAGACATGTTGGCCCCTCAGCCATCTGAGCCCACAGGTGGGGCAGAGAACTGCACTAGGTCATAAGACGGAGGTGAGCTCTGGCCTGCTCATGGTAATTCAGCCCGCACTGCTCAGGTCCCAAAGACCTCTGACCTGGACCCTCAGACTCAGTCCCTCAGCCAAGCCAAGCCTGACGGTGTGCGGGAGGCCCACCCTCATCCAAGCCCTGGGATGTTTAAAATGGGAGACTTGAAAATGTTCAAATGCTGGAGGAAAACTGGCCCCAGAGCAGGAGAAACTGAAGAGCCAACCACAGAGAGTTAATTGATGCACAAGATCCTTGGTGAAGGCAGGGGGAGGGGAGATGGTAGCGGAACCTCTTCCGCTGAGACAGAAGGCAAGCCAGAACAGGGGGAAGCAGATGTGGGTACGTTTGTTGGTATGGAGTTCTCCTTGGGTGACCTTGCCGGTTCCCGGTAAAGCAGGTAGCAAATTCCTTTGCTGATAACAAGTGAGGAACTGCAGGACCGGGAAGGAGACTGAAGACAGGGGGGAAATGTTAGAAGAGGCATCTGGAGGAGATCTGTCCATGGGGGCATGAAACAGATCACTGAGTAATGCTCAGAGGTTAGTGACCCTAAATTGATGGTGCCCCAAATCTGCACAATTCATTCATTCATTCATTCACTCATTCAAGGCATATTTATTAAATGCCTACAATATGTCAGTACTGCTCCCAAACTGAGGAGAAAGAATGGGGAATGAGACAAAGGTCTTGCCTTCATGGAACTTATACTCAACTGGGAGAAATAGAGTACACACATACATACCCTAATGTACAGGGAGGATCAAAGGCTACTATTTTATATAGAGTGGTGTGGTTAGGCCTCTGTGAGCAGGTGGCACTTGAATGGAAGGCTGAGGAAAGTGAGGGAATTACAATCCATGTGAATATCTGGGGGAAGAATATTCTAGGCAGAGGGAAGAGCAGGTGCAAAAGTCTTGAGTGGAGCATGGAAGAAGTGCAGTGTGCTTGGTCTGTGTAAGGAGCAGCAAGAGGGCCAGTGTGGCTGGGTGCAATGAGCAAGAAGGAGAGTGGGAGAAGATTAGGTCAGAGATATAGACCCAGGTCAGATCATTTAGGATCTGGAGCCATGATAAGGATTTTAGATTTTGGGGCGCCTGGGTGACTCAGTCATTAAGCGTCTGCCTTCGGCTCAGGTCATGATCCCAGGGTCCTGGGATCGAGCCCCACATCGGGCTCCCTGCTCTGCGGGAAGCCTGCTTCTCCCTCTCCCTCTTCCCATGTTTGTGTTCCCTCTCTCACTGTGTCTCTCTCTGTCAAATACATAAATAAAATCTTTTTAAAAAAATAAAAAATAAAAAAAATAAAACAAAAATGTTAAGGATTTTAGATTTTGTACTAAGTGCAATGGGAAGCTATCAGAGAGGGGAGAATAAGGGAATAATATGATCTGATTTTACTCTGGTTGCCGTATGGAAAATAAACTGAATGGAAGGCCAAGAAAGCAAAAAGGAAGACAGTACTGAGTGGGGCATTGCAATGATCTGAGGCTTAGATGAGGTTGGTGGAGGGGATAAGAAGTGGCCAGATTCTGTACATATTTGGATTCTGTATATATATAACTATGGGATTGGCTAATGGATCAGATATGGAATGTGAAAATCAAAGAGGAGGTAAAACTGACTCCAAGGTTTGTGGTCTGAGCATCTGGATGAATGGAGCTGCTATGCTCGGGAGAACACTGATAGGGGAGAAGGTTTAGTTGGAGGGTGGGAGGTACAAATAAACAGAAGTGTTGAGCGTGTTCAATTTGAGATGCCTATTAGAGACCCAAGGGGAGATGTTGAGGGTGCAGTTAGATATATGAGCCTAGAGTTTAGGGGCAGGACCAGAATGGAAGTATAAATTTGGGAGTTACCAGCATATTTAAAACTATGGTAGCTGATGAGATCTCTTAGGAGGTGACTTAAAAAAGAAAAGAAGATACCTGAGGGGAGAGAAAGAAACTAACATCTATTGAACACCTACATAGACTAGGTGCTTTTTACATATACTACCTCTTTAACATTTCACAAGTTAGAGATATTAAACTTCCCATTTTACACTTGGAGGGACTGCAGTTCAAAGGTGAAATAGTATGTCCAAGGTCACACAGTTAGCAAATGGTCAGAATTTGAGCTGGTTCTGCCTGATTCTGAAGCCCATACACATTCATTGCCCCCTCCCTCCCTTCCTTCCTTTCCTTCCTTCCTTCCTTTCTTCCTTCTTTCCTCCCTCCCTCCCTCTGTTCCTTCCTTCCTTCCTTCCTTCCTTCCTTCCTTCCTCCCTCCCTCCCTCCTTCCCTTCTTCCTTCCTTCCTTCCTTTTTGAGGTATAATTTATATACAGTAAACTGTATAAAACATGCTTGTATAGCTTACAAACTACACATACATTTAATTATCACTCAGATCAAGATATAGAATATTTACAATGCTCCAGAAGGCTCTCTCATGCTCCTCCTGCTTTACATCCCTTCAAAAGTAACCACTTGTGATAGTTAATTTAGTAGTCAGCATCATGGGATGCCCAGATATCTAGTTAAACACCATATCTGGTTGTGTCTGTGATGATGTTTCTGGAAGAGATTACCATCTGAAGCAGTAGTCTCAACGAAGTAGATTGCATTGGCCTCCCCAATGGGTGGACATCATCCAATCCACTGAGGGCCTGAGAGGAACAAAAAAGGTACAGGAAGGGAGGAATTGCCCTCCATCTCTCTCTTTCTCTTTCTCTGCCTGACTGCTTGAGCTGGGACATCAGTCTTCTCCTACCCTTGGTGCCCCTGGTTCTCAGGCCTTCAGACTGAAACTAGAATCTACACCATTGGCTCTTAGGCCTTCAAACTACACCACTGGCCTTCTTGGGTCTTCAACTTGCAGAGTGCAGACGGTGGGACTTTTCAACCTCCATAATCATATAAGCCACCAGGCAGAGTCAGGCCTTATGGAGGTCAGGTGATCAATGGAGTATTAGCTCAGGTCTGTCTCACAGTGGGCCCAATAGATCCCCAAACCCACACCGTGATTATCTCTCCAGTTCTGGCATGCATAATTGGAATAGATCTACTCAGCAGCTAGCAGAATCCCCACATTGGTTGGCTGATCTGTGGAGGGCTATTACGGTGGAAAAGGTCAAGTGAAAGCCGCTAGAACTGCCTCTACCTAGAAAAATAGTAAGCCAAAGGCAATATCCCATTTCTGGAGGGATTTCAGAGACTAGTGCCACCATCAAGGACTTGAAAGTTGCAAAGATGGTGATTCCCACCACATCCTTATTTAACTTACCTGTTTGTCCTGTGCAGAAGACAGATGGGTCTTGGAGAATGACAGTGGGCTACTCTAAGCTTGTCCAGGTGGTGGCTCCAATTGCAGCTGCTGTACCAGATGTGATTTCATTGTTTTAGTAAATTAGTACATCCCCTGTTACTTGTTATGCAACTATTGATCTGGCGAATCCTTCTTTTTGTCTCTGTCTGTAAGGTCTATTAGATACAATTTACTTGTAGCTGGCAAGGCCAGCAATACACCTTCACTCTCCTTCCTCAGGGGTATATCAACTCTCCAGCCTTGTGTCATAGTTTAGTTTGCAGGGATTTTGATAGCTTTTCCCTTCCACTAGACATCATATTCGTCCATTACACTGATGACATTATGCTGATTGGACCTGGTGATCAAGGAGTAGCAACTACTGTAGATTTATTGGTAAGACTTTTGCATGTCAGAGGGTGGTATAAATCTGACAAAAATTCAGGGACCCTCTACCTTAGTGAAATTTCTAGGTGTCTAGTAGTGTGGCATGTCATGATATCCCTTCTAGGTGAAGGATAGTGATTGCATCTGGCCCCTCTTACAACCAAAAATGAGGCATATCTGGTGGGCCTCTTTGGAGTTTGGAGGCAATGTATTCCTCATTTGGGTGTGTTACTCTGGCCCATTTACTGAGTGACCTGAAAAGCTACTAGTTTTGAGTGGGTCTAAAAACAAGAGAAGGCTCTGCAACAGGTCCAGGTTGCTGTGTAAGCTGCTCTGCCTCTTGGACCACATGATCCAGTAGATCCACTGATACTTGAAGTGTCAGTGGCATAGGGATGCTCTTTGGAAACTTTGACAGGTCCTAAGGATTTGGGAGGAAAGCCCTGCCATCCTCTGAAGATAACTGCTTTCCTTTTGAGAAACAGCTCTTGGCTTGCTACTAAGCCTTAGTAGAGACTGAAGACTTAATACGGGCTGCCAAGTTACCATGTGACCTGAGCTGCCCCACATGAACTGGGTGTTATCTGACCCACAGAACTATAAAGTTGGGCATGCATAGCAGTACTCCATCATCAAATGTAAGTGGAATGGATGTGATTGGGTATAGGCAGGTCTTAAAGACATAATTAAGATACATGAAGAAGTGGCCCAAACGCCTATAGTGCCCACTCCTGCTACACTGCCTTCTCTTTCCCCGCCTGCACCTATGGACTGATGGGGGGTCCTTATGATCAGTGGAAGAGAAGATTTGGGCCTGGTTTATAGATGGTTCTATATGGTATACAGGAACCACCTGAAAGTGAACAGCTACCACTCTACAGCCCCTTCCTGTGAAATTCCTGAAGAACAGTGGTGAAGAGAAATCCTCCTATTGGGTAGAACTTTACCTAGCTGTTCACTTTGCTGGGGAGGAGAAATGGCCAGGTGTGTGATTATATACTGATTTATGGCTAATGGTTTGGTCGAATGGCCAGGGACTTGGAACATGATTGGAAAATTAATGGCAAAGAAATTTGGGGAAGAGGTATGTGGATAGACCTCTCTGAATGGGCAAAAAATGTGAGGATATTTGTGTCCCATGTGAATGCTCACCAAAGAGCGACCTCAGCAGAGGAGGATTTTAATAACTGAGTTGATGGGATGACCTATTCTGTGGATACCAGCCTGCTTCTTTCCACAGCCACCACTGTCATCTCCAAATGGACTCATGAACCAAGTGGCCATGGTGGCAGAGATGGAGGTTATGCACAGGCTCAGCAACATGGACTTCCACTCACCAAGGCCAACCTGACTATGGCGACGGCTGCAAGTCCAATCTGCCAGCAGCAGAGACCAACACTAAGTCCCTGATATGACATCGCTGCCTGGGGGTGATCAGCCAGCCAGCCACCTGGTAGCAGGTTGATTACATTGGACTCCTTCCATCTTGAAAGGGGCATGTTTTGTTCTTGCTGAAATAGACACTTACTCTGGATATGGATTTGCCTTCACTGCACACAGTTCTTCTGCCAAAACTACCATCTGTGGACTTACAGAATGCTTTATCCACCGTCATATTATTCTACACAGCATTGCTTCTGATCAAGGAACTCACTTCCCAGCAAAAGAAGTATGGCAATGGGCCCAGGCTTATGGAACTCACTGTTCTTATCGAGTTCCCCACTCATCCTGAAACAGCAGAGGAATGGCCTTTTGAAGACTCAGTTATAGTGCTATGTAGGTGGTAATACCTTGCAGAGCTGGGGCAAGTTTCCCAGAAGGCTGTCCTATCTTCTGAATCAGCATTCAGTATATGGTGCTCTTTCTCTCATAGTCAGGATTCACAGATCCAGGAATCAAGGGGTGGAAATGGGAATGGCACGGCTCACTATTACCCCTAGTGACCCACTAGCAAAACTTTTGCTTCCTGTTCCCACAGTTTAGCCTCTGCTGGTCTAGAAGTCTTAGTCATTCCAGAAGGAGGAATGCTTTCATCAGGAGACACAGTGATCTTTTTGAACTGGAAGTAAAGACTGCCACCTAACCACTTTGGGGTCCTTATACCTCCGAATCAACAGGCAAAGAAGGGGGTTATGGTGTTGCCTGGGGTGATTGATCTTGACTACCAAGGGGAAATTGGGCTAGTCATCCACTATGGATGGAGGGAAAAGTATATTTGGAATATAGGAGATCCTTTAGGGCATCTGACTATTACGATTCCCTGTGATTAAGGTCAGTAGTACAACAACCCAATCCAGGTAGGACTGCTAATGGCCCAGACCCTTCATGAATGAAGGTTTGGGTCACCCCACCAGATAAAGGACCATGACCAGCTGAGGTGCTTGCTGAAGGCAAAGGGAGTATGGAATGGATAGTGGAAGGAGGTAATTTTATAAATACTAGCTTCAACCATGTGACCAGTTATAGAAATGAAGACTGAAATAGTCATGAGTATTCCTCCTTATGTTGTTATGCTGTTATGAATAATGTGTGTGTGTGTGTGTGTGTGTGTGTGTGTGTACTGCTATTTGCAGCCCAGTAAGCAATGTTCATGGTTATGATTTTGGGTCATTGAGAAAAAAATAAATTGAATTTGGTCCTTTTTCTCTTTACCTGAGGCTGGGAAAAGTGGAAAGCACTTGAAAAAAATGTTTCCCAGAAAGTAGTTTAAATAAAGGTATTTAGTACTTCAAGACTGGTCTTCAGTTTTTTGTTTTTTAAAGATTTTATTTATTCATTTGAGACACAGAGATACAGAGAGAGAGAGAGAGAGAGAGCATGAGCAGGGAGAGAGGCAGAGGGAGAGGGAGAAGCAGGATCCCCGCTGAGCCAGGAGCCCGATGTGGGGCTCGATCCCAGGACCCTGGGATCATGACCTGAGCTGAAGGCAGACACTTAACCATCTGAGCCACCCAGGCGCCCCCTGGTCTTCAGTTTTACTGGAACTTCACTCATGTAGTAGATGTAGTAGAATTGCTCAATGCTTATTCCTTCTTATAATGTGCCTTTCTATACTGTAGAGTCTTGAAAGCTAAAAACTACATTTCCTAGACTCTCTCACAGTTAGCGTTCCATATGTGATTTTGGTTCTT
Organism: Halichoerus grypus; assembly: GCF_964656455.1. Lineage (NCBI taxonomy): Eukaryota > Metazoa > Chordata > Mammalia > Carnivora > Phocidae > Halichoerus > Halichoerus grypus. Next base: position 50,297,699 of record NC_135720.1, read on the forward strand.
TTGGACTGATGCATTACTATGAAACTTGGATTTGGAACCGAGTAAAGTGTGGAAAGAGGCAGGGCCAGAAACATCCACTCCTGCTGGAGCAGATGGTGGCGGAGGCCTCATGGCTCAACATCAGCCACTTCCTGATTCAGCTGCACCTGAAGCAATGGCAGCTACTCTCCCAACAATGGCGGAGGCAGTTGTGAGTTGTTCTCAGGAGCTCAGTCCGCACCTGTTCCTCTACTTTTCCATGATTTAGGAAGCCACATAATATTTGGAAATAAGTACCTTTCTGCTTCCATTAACTCAAGGGTAGCATCTGTCGTCTGCAACTGAATGCTGTAAAACCGACCACGCTGGTGCCTGAGAAGCCATCACTATGTTCTGCATCACTCAGTCCCCAGTGCCTGGTAGCGTGCAGCCCTGTAATCAGGATTAGGTTATCCTGCAGGTAGAATAGGTAGCACCCAAGCTGAGTGACTGCAGGGGATGCCCTCTATTCCCTGAGTTTACGTCCCTCAAATTTCACTTGAAATTCCATTCTTAGGATTTCATTTCCTCGCCCCTCTCTAAACTGTTTCTGTGTGCATCACACCCCTGTTGGACCATCTCTTATAATAGAGATGATTATTTATTTATTTATTTATTTTTATTAACATATAATGTATTATTTGTTTTAGGGGTACAGGTCTGTGATTCATCAGTCTTACACAATTCACAGTGCTCACCATAGCACATACCCTCCCCAGTGTCCATCCCCCAGCCACCCCATCCCTCCCACCCCCCTCTACCTCAGTTTGTTTCCTGAGATTAAGAGTCTTTTATGGTTTGTCTCCCTCTCTAGTTTCATCTTGTTTCATTTTTCCTTCCCTTCTGCTATGATCCTCTGCCTTGTTTGTCAAATTCCACATATCAGTGAGATCATATGATAATTGTCTTTCTCTGATTGACTTATTTCGCTTAACATAATGCCCTCTAGTTCCATCCATGTCATTGCAAATGGCAAGATTTCATTTTTTGATGGCTGCATAATATTCCATTGTATATATGTACCACATCTTCTTTATCCATTCATCTGTTGATGGACATCTTGGCTCTTTCCATAGTTTGGCTATTGTGGACATTGCTGTTATAAACATTGGGGTGCAGGTGCCCCTTCAGGTCACTACATTTGTATCTTTGGGGTAAATACCCAGTAGTGCAATGGCTGGGTCATAAGGTAGCCCTATTTTCAACTTTTTGAGGAACCTCCATACTGTTTTCCAGAGTGGCTGCCCCAGCTTGCATTCCCACCAACAGTGTAGGAGGGTTCCCCTTTATAGATGATTTTTAACAGTAATGGCATTTCCTCTCTGTTCTGCTCCTTGGAGACAATAGGTTGTGGGAGAGAATGTGCATGCAGGGTGGGGAGAGAAGGTGTATCGGAATCTGAAGAAGAGGAATAGGAGGTAAAAATATTTAGGAAGGTGTAGCTTCCTAAGCAGAGACTAGTGACTTACAACTTAATGCGAATGTTACGCAGATCCCAGTTGAGAGTTGGTTTTGATCATGTAGAATTTGGGTGGGAAGCACTGTGGAGTAGAAGGTGGAAACATTTGGGAAATCCATATACAGTGGGTCTCTGCTGGAGTTGGAAGTGTCTGTTGACAAGGGTGTGGTGTGCAGAGCATGGACATGTTGAAGATACATTTTGCTGAGGGTGGGCCACGCCTTTTCCTATTAGGGCTTAAGGAAGAGGAGAGGATGCTCCTCTGCAGAGATGTGAAAGGGGTGTGTGAACAGTGGGCAATGCATTTGCTAGTTCTTACATTTGGAAGGAGACAAAGGAGAGTGTGCTTTGAGGGGAGGAAGGAAGAAGGTAATGGGAATATTTCCACTGCTAGCCCAGGCCGAGCTGCTGGAATTCTCTTCTGACTAATCCAGGAAGGGTTTGGAGGGGTGGTGCCATTCTTTCTTCTCTTTGTCACTCATGTATTAAATAGTTCTGGGCTTCAAGTTGGAATGATTGTAAAGAGCTATTCAGAGACAACGAAGCTGAATGCGTGGTCAGCAGAATCCTGGGCTTTAATGGGAGAAGGCTGCGAGATGGGGTCATGAGGGGTATTTTAAAGTTCCAAAGAAAAAGCTTATCCACAAAGCATTTCTCCGGTCTTTCCTCGGAGGGTTAGAAACACTTTCACAACTATCTAATTTTAATCTTTCCAACATCCTTGTGAGGTAGGTAAGAAGATATATTCTTACACTTTTTTTTTTTTAACAGATCATAAAATTTCATGACAAGTAGTTTCCAAAGAAACCACGTGGGGCTAAAGTGTGAAGCCAGTCAGAGCAGTCTGTCTTCTGAGAGCAGAGCTGCTATTCTTATTGCTGAAGCATTTTGTTTGGTCTGTGCTTTCTTCTTTTTATTCTGATCTTATGGCTATTGATGGTCTTCCATGCAGTAACTTAGGACTTAGCATTGACCGACAACAGATTCAAAGAGTGTTAATTATGAAGGCTTTCCTATGGTTCTGAGGCTAGTCAGCGTATAGAATATGCTTTTCTCTCCAAGCACTTAGAGAGGTTTCAGAGTTGCAGAAAATTTTCCTGATACATGAAGTTGTTAACCTTAGGAGCTGTCTTTTGTTCGGCAACTCAAAAAGCCTTTTCTGGAGCATGAACTGCTAATGAAAGGCAGAATTTTTTTTTTTTTTTAAAGACATTGCTAATCATTATCTTCCTAACTTCTGTTGTCTGAGGAGAGAAATAACTCTATTGATCTGCCCAGCTAAGATTTACCACTGTCAGTAACAAAGACTTAATCTCTAACAGTGGTGGATGAATAATAGACGAACAGCCAATTTATCCTGAGATGTTAAAGCCTGAAAGATAATGGAACTTCTCCCCTTTGTTTAACATGGGATTTGAAACAAGCTACACAGAAATAGTGGTGTTTCATTAAAGCATGGTGGTCAATAAGATAAAGACTTTTATGTTAAAGAAGGTCTCTCTGTTTTAAAGAGATCTAATGGTGACAGATTGCGGATTGAGTTTTGATTTTTATTTCTTATCAATGAAACCTTAAGGTATCTCCTTTGCGTATTTAGTTTAATTGCTAAACAAAACTTAGGGCTGGAGGACTCTTGTGAAATCCACACCCTTTTGCTTCTAAACTGGAATTAGGCAAAATGAAGGATTTGACTGGTTATATGCAGTGCCAATACTCACCAGTTATAATAATCTCACCCTTATTCTGTAATTGAATGCTGGAATACGATTGTATTTTGTGGTTTGCAAACTATTTTCATTATTGTCCACCAAGCTTAGGACTCTAATGTATTCAATATACAAAATCAAGATTCCCTTAAAATTCCATCAGCTTTTAAGGGTTCCAAGAAAGACACTTTAGGGGCACCTGGCTTGCTCAGTTGGTAGAGCATGCGACTTTTGATCTCAGGGTTGTGAGTCTGTGCTCCACATTGGGGGTACAAACTACATAAAAAAATAAAAAATAAAATCTTAAAAAAAACCAGACAACTTTGGATATATTATAGCAGTGCTCTGAGGCTATTCTCAGTGCATTCCATGAGGCTGCAGCCAAAGCGAGAGGATTTATTCTGAAGCAATTATGCTGCACCATCACCTAATTTTGTTGAAGTAAATGGATAGGTGGGCAGTGGCCACTTAATTTTGTTAGATCTCTGTGTTCAAGCCTTATAAAATTCTGTCAATTTCTGGGAGACTGAAGAAAGAGATCACTGCAGTTTTGGGTGGACAGGAAAAGCAGAGAAAGGTGTGGAAAAGGGTTCTCTTTTCACATTCTGAATTTTACATTTAGAAGATGTAGAGTCAAGTTTTTTCAATGTCAATATAGCTGATGTTTTGTGTTTTACTATTTGGTACTATTTTCATTTTGAAGTCTATAAGGTGAAGGTTTGGGAGTGCTGTGATCTGCATTCTTAGGGTCTATAAAAGTCTTAAGCAGGTTCTATCTTGAATCCACACTAGTGTCTTCTGCTCAAAAACCATCCATGACTCCGCATTGCTCATTAAATAAAATCCAAATATCTCAGCTTGCTCTTTTCCAAACCTGCCCACAACCTTCCCATCTCCAGGACAGGGCTATCCTTTCAGTCAGTAAGAATAGCACAAGCAAAGGTCTAGAGGCAGGAAAGTGCAGGGGATATTTGGGCTATAGCCAGTGGGAGGTGCCTGGCTGGATGGGGGTGGGGGTGCCTGAAGACTGAGTTCATATATACCACATCCAGCATTGCAGGGTTCTTGAAATCCTTGGTTGCGTATATTTCACCGAGCTCCTCTCTGTGCAAGACACTGGTTACTGAAGGGAGACAAAAATAAATAATTCACCATCCCCATCCCCATCCCCGCAGCTCCTGTGGGACTTAGGCTGGTGAACAATTGCTGCAGAGAGTTAGGTGCTGGGTTACCTGGGGGCCAAAGTTAGAGCAATAACCGGAATTTGTTCCCTGGTTTTCACATAAAATTTCCCCACATTAAAGGCTGACTTAAAAACCCACAAAGATGTTAAAATAAGAACCTCAGCTATTAAAAACCTATTCCAGTGATCTCATACTTTGCGGTTGAAGCAGCTAATGGTAGCTACACACCCACAATATTAGCAAGACACGGAAATTCGTCCTCTCTTCTTTGTCGTCCAGCTTAGAGCCGCTTTTCTCCTGGCTGCCCTTTGTGAGGGGAGCTATTTCCCCCCTTCCTCTCCTGGCAACAGCAACATTCTTTCAGACAGCGTTTGTCTCCCCTCTCTGAGCAACCGTCTAAGTCACCGGGCAAGCTGGGGGTGGGGGACGGAGGAGGGAGAATAGCTCCTTGCAAATTCTCAGCGGGCTTCAGCCCCAGGAACATTCCTCAAGGAGGTGTGTGTGTGGCGGGGGATGCAGGCTCTGCAATGGGCTCTCTATCTAACACAGACCATGCAAGCTCATGGTCAAGTGAGCAGGACTGGCGCTGTCCCCAGGGGCAGGCCATCGACGGTCAGCGTAATGGCCCTGACAAGGTCTGAAGGGCCAAGTGTAAATGAGCACAGCCCACAGCATGAGAAAGGTAAACTCAGGGAGAAGAGCGGTGTGTGGTTCCCCGGCACACAAAACCCGCAGAAATCAGAAATGTGAAGGAGAAAGGACACGTTTTAGAACACTGCAGGTCAAAGTGGGAAGGAAAAGACCGACCAGTTAAATTGGATCAGGTGCTTTCCCAGAAATAGTGGAAAGCTTAGACACATACTCCCTGGCACGTGATGATTGTAAAGGAAAAAGGCAGTGGGCTGGGTAGGAACAACAGGGGCAGAGATGTGGTTTTCATTTCCCCTCTCAGGTCAGTCGAGTTGAGGCCCAGTGAGCCCAAGCCCCAAACAAACCCTTCAACACGAAGGCAAGAGGAATATAAAGTAGTGCAAAATGAAAATGGATGTCCTCTCCGACTTTCAAGGAACAGTAGTAACACATGACATACACATGATAGCACTTACTATGCGCCAGGCACAGTAGTCTCCGTTCTTTAAGTAGCTCAACTTATTTACTCATCACATAGGAAGTTACTATTATTATCCCCATTTTACAGATGGGGAAACCAAGGCATGGAGAGGTAAGGTGACTGGTTAAAGGCTACAAAGCCAGTGAGTAGTTTAAGGGAAGCCAAGCTTAGACTAGGGTCTTCTGCTTCACGCTGACTTTTTGGCTTTGCTCCTTAATCTACCTTCCTGAGACCATGTGTCTTTAGCTCTCTGGGGTCCTCTGAGCTGAATGGTGTTGCAGCCGGGCTAATGCTGCCGATGTCCAGGTGCTAGAGAAATAGGAGCCGGAGGGCAGGCAGGAAGGAAGGAGTCATGGGGGAGAAGAGAATGGCTGCCCAGGGGTCTCCTGAACTTTTGGATATGAAGACCCTTTGTTAATACTTAAACCTTTCTTAGTAACTGTACTTGGAGCCTTGAGGGGGAATATTTGCACCCGTGGATACATGGACACCTTGTAGTAACCTCTTCCTACATCCCACCCTTGACCCTCAACCATTTCCACGGCGGAGGACCTCTGTGCCAAGACTTCTCACAGTTTAATCATGGACCACTTGAAACCCGCTAAAATAAAGATTTTGGGGACTCACCTCTGACTTAATCTTTGGAGGTGGGGCTTCTGACCTACATTTAAACAGCTCCCCAGGTGGTTCTCCTGCACGCTGGAGTCTGAGAATCCCTGCATCATGATCTGAAAATCATAGAGTTTTTTTATGCTTTCTCTAGGGCTAGAGCGGTAATGTGATGAGAAAGTAAAATGGCTTTTGACCTGAGGATTTTTAATATATTCACAAGCTAAATTGAAATGACAGAGCCTGGAGATTTTTGCCTTTGGGCATGCTGTGCTTCACTTTATCCTGTCAGTTCCCTAGTGATCTTTTCTGACCTTAAGAGGTTTTTTTAAGCCCTTGACTTTGGGAAAATTTCAACCAGGAATGTTTCTGACTTCAAAGTGATCTGTAGCTGGGAGATTATTTCTGGCATGTGTCATAATGATAAGATGAGCCATGGGTGAGGGAGGGGAAATGCTCCTTAGGTGGTCTTAGGAAAGAGGCAATGTTTTGATAATTCTTAACCTAAGCTGCTTTATTGTCATAAAATCCAGGACTGTCTCATTGTGGGAATTAATGTCTGTAAATACACCTATCTAACAAAATCTCAAATGTGTTTTCAGAATCCAGTCTGTGTGTGTGTGTGGGGGGGTATGTGTCTTTTTTGAACTTCCTGTCCAGATTGAGGCCTTACCTAAGAGTAATCAGCCTCCATAATTTCCACCCCATCCATGTACCATTCTCCCCATACCCATATTTTTCATTTTAGTTCCTCTTTCCCAAATAGCTTACATGAAGCATTCCCTGATTCTTCCCAAGCCCCTTGGGTCAAAATTGTACTGGGTTGGAGGTAGTACCTTTGAGTCATCCAATACAGGTTTGAGTATGATTCTTTTTTTGGTAGGATGGAGGAGCAACAGGTGTTGGAAGAAATGTGCTATGTTGGGTCTGACTTCAGCCGGGTTGGGTGTGATGTCTGTTTGTCAACAATTCCAGAGATGTGGTTGAGACCCATCCCATGCTGGGCATTGCTGAGATACAGAGGTAAGACTCCGCTGTATGTCTGAGAAACAGCCCAGGTAGAAAAAAGATAAAGCAAGTCCACAAATGCTAGAGTAAGTTAAACACCAGGAATGGGAGAACACAGTGTTAGGAGATTCAAAAGAAGCAGGAAAGGCTCATGATCTCTCTGCCAGGCAGGCCAGGGCATTAAGCCATTCCCCAGGCATTTTCCATAAGGCTAGCTCAGAGCCAGCTTTATTAGGTTGTGGGCTAAGCAGTGGTGTGATTTTAGGCAGGGATCCCAGCCCCAAGCAGCAGTTCCAGGGGTCTGTCATTTTATTAGAACTTTGTTCTTCTAGGTCTTGAAAGCTTTCATCTTGGTAAGTTCTTCCTTTAACATGGATACTCCTGATGTTGGACTGGCATCTCAATATTTAGCTACATCCTTAGGGTGGGAAGGCTGAAACTAATTGACACAATCCTATGTAGGATGCAGCTTGAGATGGGCATTTGAGGGGGAATCAAATGTGGGTTCAAGTGCAGTGATGGCAGAGTGGGAGGGAACTAAAAATAAGCTATTTTTTGATGTTTCCCACTGATACCAACAAAGCAATAGTTGATGGCCTTTGAATGGAATTGATCAGGCTTTTTTAGTGGGTTGAAAAATTAGTAAATAGCACTTCATATCAAAAGACCTACAATTCTGCTTTAACTTAGCGATTCTAGTCTTAAGAATCATAACCAATTACAAATGCACACAGATTTGATTCATTTTTTCCTCTTTATTTCAACAGTTATTTATTGAACACGTACTACATGCCAAATACAGTTCTAGGAACTGGGATTGTAGAAATAACCAAAGCAAAGTCCCTGAACTCACAGAGTTCCATTCTAGTTGGGAAAGCTGATAATAAACAAGGCATCATGTTGCCAAATCTCATGGGCAGTTTTCAGCCCACATTTTATTAGACCTCTCAGTGTCTTCCTTTGAGAAATACTTTCTTTACTTGGTTTCTGGGACAACACATTTTGTTCCCTTACTGTCTACTTATTTCAGTATCCTTTGCTGATGTCTCCTCATCTTCCTGACCATAAATTGGTGGACCCTGAGCTAAGCCTTCAAATATTTCTTCCCTCCCTTATTCAACATTAATATGTCCATGATCTAAAATTTCGATTTCCAGCCCTCACTGCTCCCCTGAATTCTAGTCTTTTAAATGAGACTGCCTACTCGACATCTCCACTTACATGTCTAATAGGCTTCCAAAATTTACCATGACCATCAAAATCAAACCATCAAAATTGATTTTCCACCCCAAGCTATTCTTACTTTTAAATCTTTTCTTTCTCAGTTAATGGCAACTCCATTCCTCCAATTACTTAGGAATATCCTTGGAATCATCCGTGACCTCTTTCTTTCCTTTCAGTCCACCTGAGATCCAGCAGATTTAGCTATAAAGATGTCCATCACAGCATTGCTTATAGAATGAAAACTTGGAAATGATCTAATTATTCAACAGTGGAAGATTGGTTTAATTATAACACATGTGGCCATTAAAATGATGTTAGGTTAATAGATTACTGTTCAATGACATTTTTATTATGGAAAATTTCAAACATGCTCAATAATAGAGATCTGTGAACCTCATCATCCAGTTACAACAATTATAAACTCAAAGTTCTTCTTGCTTCATTTATACCCCCAGCTATTTCCCACCTCTCCCACTGGATTGTCTCTAGCCAAATCCCAACATCATATGATTTAATAGGTAAATATTTGTACCATATACAAGAGCAGATGATAAATAAATATGTATAATATGTTTTCATTTTTGCAAACTATATGCATATATGCATAGAAAAAAGTCTTATGGGATAGCTATCTCTGAATCATGATATATGAATGATTGTTGACATCTTCTTTTGCTTTGTGTACATTTTCCTCAATGAGCATGTATTACATGGATTGGGTGGGGGTGGGGTTCTAGTCCTTTCTAAATTTGATTACTTTATTTCAGGCAGGATACTTCATAGTGAAAGGGAAATAACCACTTTGGAGAGGTGAGGATCCTTGTCTCTGAGCTTCTGTTTTCTCTTTGGACAGTCTGTCATTAAAAATTGCCATATTAATATCTATTGTGACAGCAAGGTTTCTCAACTTCAGCTCTGTTGACATTTGGGGCTGGATAATTCTTTGTTGCGGAACGCTATTCCTTGCATTAGAGGCTATCTCGCAGCATACCTGGTCTCTCCCCATTAGATGGCCAGTTGCATCTTCCTCCTACCCTTGCCTGTTGTAGCAACCAAAAATGTCTTCATAAATTGCCAAATGTCCTCGGGGAGGCAAAATTACCCCTAATTGAGAACCACTACACTACCGCCTGTGTGCTAATTTAAATGTACGGTGTCTAGGAGATTAGTGGGAAAAATGTTCTGTTTTACCCATTTTGCTGGCTGAAACCTCAAGAAGGATATAATTTGTGATCTGATGAAAACGCTTTTGTGGTTTACTGGCCTGCACATTTAAGTAATCAACCTATGACTAAGTGGTTAGTGATTATCTGCATTTTTGAAACATATCCAGAAACGAACATGGCAAGTTCAACTCCATGAGAAAAGCAAATGTTGTGAATGAAAGATGGCTTGTCAGCTAAGGCAGCGATCAGATTTTCCTCTCCAGCCTACGAACTAACCTATTGCACTATTCATTATCATCCGTGACACAGGGAAATATGTGCAAGTTAAAAGTGGGAAATTTCTTCCTAGAAAATTAATGATGCTGCATACAAATAAACAGTTTTTTTCTATTAGTAATAAACACATAGAGACAGTTGTAAAAGATGAGGGAAAAGGGCATTTAAATATTGCACTTTATTTGGATTTTTTCCTCATAATGGAAACATTATTAGAGAACCATGGAAATGAGATAAGGGAAAATATGAGGTCATCTTGCCCATTTTCTTCAAGAGCTACACTGTTCTGTGTGCCCCCTCCCACCTCCAGTCGAGTCTTATTAAGTATCCCCATTTTCATAATATAGGATACTCTCATGATTCCCCCCGGAGGGTAACTCAACACATGCGCAGAGGGCATAAGTTAGTGATATCATAATCTTCAAAAAGATTACTTCTTTAGTTAGCGGCACTGTGTTGGTTGCCTAGAAAATAAAACCTCTAGCAAAGTCTACAGCAGACATTGGTGATCCAGGTTGATCAAGCACAATACGCATCATGTCTTAAATATTTTTACACCATTATACAACTGAATGGGGTACGTTTGTGAGTCTTAATGGTTGTTTTTTGCAACTGTTGGATACTCCTAATTCTAGACAATGTATAAGATATTTATAAAACTTCTTATACATTCTTATGTTTACCTACTTGGGAATCAATGCTTAAATTTCATCATTCATGATAAAATTCAGGATTTTCCTTAATGGTAAATAATAAAAGTAATTACCATCAGTTGAATACCTTCTGTGAATTTAGGTACTGAACCTTTAATATTTTATGCAATCTTTGTATCCTACCAGATATATAGGTCTATTTACACATGAGAGAATGGAGGCTGAGAGAGTTAAGTACTTTGTCCAAAGTCTCATAGCTTCTGAAAGGCAGAGTCCTGCTTCAGCACATAGTTCAAGTCTGACACCCAAACTCATTATTTAAATAGTCACAGGTGCGGGGTGGGTGTCTTTATGATAATCAACTGTGACCAACAAGAATCACCAGCCCCTAAAAAGGAAGTAAGCCATTGAAGGTGTTACTAGTAGAGATGTTGAAAGGATTTAAGTTCCCTGGTTAGCTTTCTATAAAAGACCAACCCTAAAGGCCCTCGTTGGCAACCCTGTCGGGACCCCTCTCACTCTTGAGAGCTTTTTCTGTATCTTCACTTAATAAACTTCTATCACTTTACTCATAAAAAATAATAATAAATAAATAAATAGTCACAGGATGTGAGGTTTTCTCTAAAAATTTGGGTCAGGGAAAATGTACTTGCTTGGGTTCTTTAAAACAAAGCCAATCTGCAACAGCCTGAGGGCTGCATCTAAGAAAAAACCAAAAGTCACTCGTAAAGAAACACTCATGAGCCTGAGGACTGGTGTGGCCCAGGGAATGGACTAGATTGGGTTGTTAGAGGTAGAGAAATAGCCCAAGTCCTTTGTACAGTGCAAAGAATAGATTGGGTCTTTCTTAAGTTAGAGAGATTTTAGAGAGGAGGGCTCCTTATGGAAAATTCCTGAGATGCAGGGAGTGGAGGAAGGGGGCTCCATATTTGGTTTCTGTGTCCATGCCTTAGGCTGTTAGGGAAGAGGATAGGTCAGCGGGGGGGTAGTTCCTGTAGAAGTACGGAAAATAAAAGTGTAGAGCATAAAAAGAATGCCCACAGCTAAAGAAAACAAACCCAAATCCAAACCTAAACCCCAAGCCCAAACCTCAAATAGGTTGTGGGAAAGAATTCTAACAATTGAAAATGAACAGTCAACACCGGACTTCAGGCTGTAAGCGTTCAGCCTGATTAATTAAGGTCAAGGTGGTGATGGAAATACCAGCTGGGGAGCATTTTGCAGAAAGATAAATTTGTCCTTCTGTATCTCTGCAAGACAGCAGGGAGGTGTGTGTTTGGAGCTAAATTAATTTGATTTACATCATGCCATGGTAACTTCTGTTCTCTCTCCCTGCTGTCAGATGTCTTCGCTGGCTCTTTCCCTCTCCTTCACCCCCACACATTTCATAACACAGAGAGAAAGCATGGATTGGCTTCAGGCAGAATTTAGAAATGGAATAACTCTAATTTGATTATTCGGTATCGGGTGCTATTCTCTCCTCCCCCTCCCTTCTTTCTTGAGGGAGGGAAGTTGTAAACCCGAGCCTAAGTGCGAAGTATTTTTATCCTTAATGGCACAAACTGCTTGACAATCAGAACTTGTTCCTTGTAGCAAAACCTGGCAGCTCACCTATCCTCCTGTGTTTCTCCAACAATACTAATACTAGAAAATGAAGTTACCACCCAGGACCCCGTTAGGAATGCGCTTTTTCTGGCCGTGTAGCTTTTCAACTCCGCCAGGCTCTGGAGGCCGGGGTGGAGGGCGCCCCCTCGGGGACCCCCCCACCCAGGGCTCGGGTTCTTGCCCCGCCGAGCCGCCTGCGCCCCGCGCCCCCACGCCCCCGCCCGGCCCGGCGCCCCTCGCCCCTTCCAGCGGCCGGGCGCGCTCCGCCGGGCAGGATAAGGTTACGCCGAGGCTTTCTTGGACCGCAGGGAGGGAGGCGGGTCCGAGCCCGCGCCCCGGCCCGCGGGGGAGTTCCCACCGTGGGCGGCTCGGGCCCGCGGGGCCACCTCCCCGCCGCCGGCCGCGGAGCGCAGCCCCGGGCCCGGCCCCCCGCCATGGCGCGGGAGAGGCCGCCCGGGAGGGGCTGCGGCGCCCTGCGCCGGTGTGTGCTCGGCGCCGCGCTGCTGCTCGGCCTGCGACTGTGCGCGGAGCTGCGGCCCTCCGGGCCCCGGCTCCCGGCCCGCAGCGCCCCGCCGGGCCCGGCTCCCCGGCCGCCCGGGCCGCACCTGCCGCCCGCGCCCGGCCCGCCCCGCGGCGCCAGCAGGAGGCAGGTGACCTACGTGCGCAGCGGGCGCCGAGCGCCTCCGGAGGGCGGCGGGAGCGGGACGCCGGAGCCGGGCTGCTGCGTCCCGCGCGGGCGTCCCCGCCGGAAGGTCAGTGGCAAACGGTGCAGTCTTGGGCCTGACAGCCGAATCCCCCTCCCCGACGCGCTCAGAGCCCGCCGCTCGGCGCCGCAGGCCGCCCCACTGGGACCTGCAGGGAAGTCTTCCGCTTCTCCCGCCTCAGCCCTCTCTGGCGGCTCCCGCGGTGGCATCCTTCAATGCCCAGGCGTAATGAAGCGGGACTGAGCCGAGTCCGTTCAGTGTTCCACCAGTATCTGCGGAGCGTCCATTGCGTGCCGGGCCCCCTGCTAGGCGCGCATCCAGCCATGAAGGGCCAAGCCCTGCTCTCAAGGAGCTTACATTTCAGTGAGGAGAGGGTATGAGTGACGGGCAGGGAAAGGAAAAGAAAGGTGTTGGGGTTTTGTTTATATTCCGTGCTTCCCACCGGTTTTCCCCCTGAGGCCCGGACGAAGCGGGCTGGGTAGCCATTGTGAGTGGCCTTTCCACTCCACCTTCATCGCGGTGATGGAGATCCACTCTCCAGCCTCATTCCCCTTGAGTTCCACCGCAGATGTTGGCAGGGTGGCTGGCGCAGGGTGAGAAGCCGAGCCCCAGCAGCTCTTGACGGGAAGTGAATGGGAACCTCGAGGACTGAAGTAATAACCTAGGTTTGTCTTACAGCACTCGACAGTGTTGCTCTTCCTACCGCATTAACTTCTTGACTCACACCTCAAGTGAGTGGTTCAAATTTAACCTCTGGTTGGTTGTTAAGCCTCTGGCTTCCTACCCTCCTTTGGAGCTCAGTAATTTACTAGGTACTTGGGGATGAAAAGATTAAGAACGGCAGGTATGAACTGGCCTGGGCCTCATGACCCATTAACCCTAACTGCATCCTCTAGGGCAACTTCTGTCGGCGGGCTCATCCTTTTTTCTTTTAAACATCTCCTGTCCCCCACCGTGCGCTTCTCGGGGAGAGGGAAAACTCTTCTTTTGACTCTGCTGCTTTCTTTAGCTTCCCAGTCTAACCTCCTTTTTGGTATCACACCCCACCATTTCTTCCCCTGCTTTCCTTTCCCCCAAGCCTTGCCTCTGATGTGCCATACCAGTGCTATACCCACCCGGCCATCGGTGTTACCTTCCTGGATAAACTCAAATACCTTTTTCTATCTCTGAAACCTCACTTCCCAAGTAAAGTCTTAATTTGGTCTTCCGCTCCCTTCTTCATGCTCCTAATGCACTTTCCACGGCACCACGTTATGCCACCAGCGCACCTCTGCCAAGGGCTTCCCAGGTCCCAGCTGCTGCTTCAGGTGCTGGGGGCACAAAATGAGGTCAAAGTCCGCTGATGGAGGCACTCAGCTTAGGCCTCCAGTGATGTGACCAATGCTGGACTTAAAGTCTTGAACTCTGGCTGAGGGGTCAAAAAATGCTAACCATGAGGGGATGTTTGACCTAAGACTCAATATTTCTCAAAAGTTCAAGTTCTTTGTTTCTCTCCATGTCCTCAGATGTCCCTTCAGCCCTACCCTGTAGTTCTCCTCTCATATCCGCCCTCAGCCTCCGTTGTTTCTGTTGTCACCTGTCCAAGAATCACTCTTAAATCTTGGTCTCCACTTCAGACAACAGTGTCTGTAACTGGAGCCTGTCCTGCAAATGGGAAGGGTTGGAGTGCACAGACTCAGAGGGTGACTGGAGGGGAAGTTCACGTCCATCCCCTCTAGGAGCCTGCTGCTGTGATTCAGGCGGTGGTAGAGGTGGAGGTGTGAGGAGTGGTCTGATTCTGGATGTATTTTGAAGATGAGGGAGGGAGGAGAAGTTTTTGTTATTGTTCAGCTTTTGATTTTTTTGGTGGGGGGCAGCTGGACAGAAATCAGGAGGTTGGTTTTAAATATTTTGAATTTGAGATATCTTGTAGACATCCAGGTGGAAATGTCAAACAGGCAGTTGGACATATGAGTCTGGGGTTGGAGGAAACATTGAGGCTAAAGGTAGAGATGTGGGAGTCATCAGTGTACAAGTGGGACTAAAGCCATGAGACTATAGAGATCAACTAGGGAGTGAGGGTGGCTAATGGAAATGAGCCACCTGGGTCTGAGCCCTGGGGCTCTGTTTTATTAAAACTAAATTAGAGAAAACAAAAGGGAATATATGCCTAGAGTCTAGTATGTTATAAGCACTCAATAATCGTAGCTTTAATGTTCACCCATCTGTCTTGAGTCTTTAGCCTCAGTCGTTCCCCAAATATTATTTGTTGTAACTTATCTCCATTCCTTTGGCTTATGCTGATTCTCTTACTTGTGTGTGTGTGGGGCCCCCATCCTCCTTTCCTATGACTCATGCCCTTTCCATCCTTGAACGTTCAGGTCAGGGGTCATCGCCTGGAAACCTTCCCATATCAGTCCTACTTCCTTCCATGCTGATCTTCCCCCAATTGGGAATGACAATAGAAATGCGTTCTGATTTGTGAGTTGCTTTGTACATGCTACGACCTGGTAATCCATTTCAGCTTGAATGTTTTGTTCCCGCACTTGTGCCTGATGGAAAGGATTGTATTTCCCAGAGTGACCCCTAGGAAATGTTTACTCCTGAGACACTGATATGTAAAAAAATATAAGAATCTTACCACTTCAGCCTATTATGTGTAACTCTAAATGTCTTCTGTTAAAAATGTATAAGAAAGAACTGAGTTTATTGCTATTTTTAAAATATTGTTTAATTTTGTAGCCTCCTAAGGAAGAATTGTCCCTGGATTTCCTTTCCCCTAGCTATCTCTTTATTTACTTTTTTTTTTTTTTTTAAAGATTTTATTTATTTATTCGACAGAGAGAGAGACCGCGAGAGCAGGAACACAAGCAGGGGGAGTGGGAGAGGGAGAAGCAGGCTTCCCGTGGAGCAGGGAGCCCGATGCAGGGCTCGATCCCAGGACCCTGGGATCATGATCTGAGCCGAAGGCAGACGCTTAACAACAGAGCCACCCAGGCGCCCCTATTTACTTTTTTTCAAGATATACATTCTAACTTCCTCACATTCCTAGATAGTGGGAATCTTGAAATTGTTTCATTTTCCCTTTTTTTTTTCAGTTGAATTATAATGTTCCTCAAAACTGAAAAGACCAGTTATCTAATCTATTCTCCCACTTCTGGGAACAGAGTTTGAGATCTCTTATCTCCCTGAAGACAAATCTTGTTCCTTTTTTAGCCTCCTATCAAGATGTGAAATGTAAGCTCAATGTGCCATTAAATAATTGATATAATGAAAGTTTGAAAGTTATGTGTTAAAAACCTTGGATCTCATTTTACTTAAAATTTTGTTTGTTGAGAATAGTGGTAAACAATGTGATTTAGGTTCTTGGTTACTTTGTAGAAGGCACCTACCAGATTGGCGAAGGAGAAAAAGTTCCGTTCTGTTTTGAGGATGGCTTTTGGGGTGGATGAAAACCTGCATGAAATAATTGGGTTGCTGAGGGTTTCTTGTCAACGTGCTTCCTTTGCAGGTGTTTGAGGCACAAAAATTCAGCAATTATATTGCCACTTTAATCACAGCTTATGCTTCTCTTAAAGAAAATAATCTGTTATAAAAAAGAGAAGTGAAGTGTAGTCCTCATATAATTCTTTCCCTCTTTCTTCCTCCCCTTCTTTCACCCAGCCATGCAAGAACTAGCTCTAAATATTACTTCTTTCACAGCAGAGGTGGTTACCTTAGAGCATTGTGAAATGGGGGCATGATGGATAAATACTGCCTTTTTGCATTAGGACTACCCTGGAACCCATGCATTTTTATATATACAGAAGCCTTCCATCAGAGCTCTTAGGCTCCCAAATCTGCATACCACACATGCATAACCATTTCCCTGTCATTTTTTTCCTTTTCCTCCTCTCTTGTTTCTTTCTGTTTTTTCTTAGACATATACTGTGATTACATGGGCCAAGTTCTTCGTGGGGGGCATTTGTGGAGGACTAAGATATGGTCTCCATGATTTGTGCTTCCTTTTTTTTTTTTTTTTAGATTTTATTTATTTATTTGTGGGGGCAGAGCAAGGGGGAGAGAGAGAATCTCAAGCAGACTCCCTGCTAAGCATGGAGCCCGAGGCAGGGCTCGATCTCAGGACCCTGAGATCATGATCTGAGCCGAAATCAAGAGTCAGACGCTTAAGCGACCCAGGCCCCCCTGATTTATGCTTCTTTATGCAGTCTTGGGTAGATGTTTGTCTCACAGGTTAGCAAACCATGTAAAAGACAGCAGCACAATCTATGGCTCATTTGTATAGGAGAAGCACTCAACACAGGAACCAAGCTTCCCAAAGAAATTTCTTCTCTCTTATCGGAGATATTTTACTTGACATTTAATATGTTGGATAGAAAAGTGACTTCTGAGTCACAGAGCCACAGAAACCAGCAATGTGCTGGTTTGGTTTGTTAGTTACAGATCCTTTGGAACAATGTGTCAGAAGAAAAAAAAAAAGCTGTTTCCTCTTCTGCAAAACCATCTGGAAAAATTTGGTCTTTCTTCCTCACTTCTCATCATCTTAGTTTTCTAATTCTGTGATTTTCATCAAGGAGGAAGAGGTAGATGCATAGTCTAGCCCCTTGATAAAGCCAACTGACTTAAAAGTCCTTATTCTTTACAAAATACTTGCAGGTAGGTTTGAATGGCTTGTAAAACAGGGCCCAGCAGTAGTTTCCAGCTACTTAGATTTTTGCTGTGTACCTGCATTTCTGTCCTTCAGGGAACAACATTAATCAATCCTCTCACACTGTCCTCAGGAGGCAAAGCATTTTCATTTTAAACAAAGTCGTCGAGGGTAATTGAATGAGCTCCAGCAATATGTGGGTGTGAAATAGCAGTTGCTTGGTTTCAGAAAGAAAAGCAGGTTTTGATTAAAACTTTGATGTGTCTGAGACGGGGAATAGGCCTCTGTACTCCTTCCAAACCCCGCAGTTCCTCAGAGAGCATTCTGTGGGCAAAGGAACTGCTAATGGAGGCTCCATTGTTTTTCAACAATTGGCAGTGGAGATTTTAGGTTTTTGTGTGCAGTTCGTCCAGTCCATTTTCCAAGGAAAAGAAGACGCTATCAGTTTCCTTGAATTGGATTTCCCTTTTCGTCTGTGAAGAGAATCAGAGTTGTGTAGTTAAACTGGAGACTGTCAAGGGTGGTCGGCATTTGGGTTTTTCCATCTGTGCTGACACCTTTGGAGTCCTCATGCTTCTAAGGAATTTGGCTCTTTATTCTGTGATTCATAGAAAGTAACAGGAGCCTGCTTCATTTACTGTGAGACACACACGAAAGAAGGAATCTACTAGCATTGATAAACTTCTTTTAAAAAAAAGCAGCCCTTGAGTTCTCTGGAGACCTCACATGGGTCCCTTTGATGGCCTGTGGAGTTTTCTGCTGAGAGAGGATGGGAAATTCTGCTTTGTAAGAAGCATTTTTATCCTGTTCAAATGCTTGAAACAAAATTGAGTTGTAGGAATCTCACAGAGTAGGACCATATGTAACTTAAACTAATAGCAAGCTGGGTTGTTAGTGGATGGCTCAGGAGGTAGATTTCGTCCATGAAGAATTTTGTTTGAACCATACAGTGTTTTAAATATTTGAACGTAAATGTCATTAGATGGGACGTATAGTGTCCAATGGAATCCAGCTCAGCGCTCTCTCCATTTACTTTGCCTGTCTGATCTCCGAAGGCATTTGAAGTTGCAACCCATTAGCTAGATGTCAAAATTAACAATTATTTTTCCTAAAAAGTGACAAGTGAGGTCAATGCTGCTAAGCTCGATGGCCCCAGGGCACACAAAAACTAGATGCACAGAAGCCAAAGGCCCTTTTCAGTCATTCCTAGTAAAGAAAGAGAGTTTCTTAAGGCTGGAGTTGGATAATGGGGAGAGTAAGATTGTAGGGGAGTATACTTAGTTAATGTAATGTTCTTTTGGTTGTAAACAAGAAAGAATGGGCTGTGACCTAGCTTAAGCAAAAAAAGCAAAAACAAAAAAAATTAAAGAAATTTATTGGGAAAACTTGAGGACTTCTCACTAAATTGGAGGAAGAGTTAAGTGACCACTCTGTGCAGAGAAGGAGCAGGGCTGCTCAGGAAATCCCAGCTCTCCTTGACCTTCTCCCTAGAGTGCGACCATAACAAGACTCGCCTCCCTCAACTCCAGCTTGATGTCTCTAGATAGTCACCTTGGATCAGCCAGCTCTAGCCACAGCCAGAAACAGAGCCCAGGAGTCCCCTTCCTGTCCCAGAAGCCGTTCTTAGAGAAAGGGGAAACCTTCCCTAAGTTACCCCAAGAAGTCAAGTCCTTGGCATTCCTTAACCATTTAGTATAATTATTGTACAGTTTTGCCCTTAGGGTTTTGTTTTTCTCATATTTTATTCTATTATTTTAACTAGTCCAGTTCAGGGATCTTGAAACTGAGCACCTCAAAACACAGTGTAGGTTTTTTGTTAGTTTGTTTTTTAATATGCTAGCATCTGTGTCTCTGTGTGTATTTCTTTATTGGTTAGCTATTCATTTATTGGCTAGCTATATCTCTCTAGATATATTCTTTTTTTTTTTTTAAAGATTTTATTTATTTATTTGACAGAGACAGAGACAGCGAGAGCAGGAACACAAGCAGGGGGAGTGGGAGAGGGAGAAGCAGGCTTCCCGCTGAGCAGGGAGCCCGATGCGGGGCTCGATTCCAGGACCCTGGGATCATGACCTGAGCTGAAGGCAGATGCTTAACGACTGAGCCACCCAGGCGCCCTAGATATATTCTTATAGATAACCTTATTTTCACGTAGCATTTGGCAATAAGTTGGCATCTTCTCCATATTTCTCATTTTTTTAATTCAGTTGGGTACATGCACACAAGATCTTTGTAGATACAATATTTTTCTTTTTATTTAAGTAAGAAGTTGTTTGTGAGGACTTTTAGTAGAGAAAGTAAACATAATCAGTATGCAGCC
Organism: Halichoerus grypus; assembly: GCF_964656455.1. Lineage (NCBI taxonomy): Eukaryota > Metazoa > Chordata > Mammalia > Carnivora > Phocidae > Halichoerus > Halichoerus grypus. The sequence goes on from NC_135720.1 coordinate 50,317,369, forward strand.
CATTATCCCAATTAGGGTTCTCAAGCCAAAGTTAGTCTTATGTTCTTTGATTTATTCCTGTCAATGCAAAAAAAAAAAAAATCTGAAAAATTCTTCAGAGCGTCTAAATATTTACAGCCCTGTTTGCAACTGGCTAGCTTGAGATTCTTTAACATACGATTACTTCTGTATTAGGAGTCTCTTGGTTGCAAGCGACAGAAGTCCACTGAAACTGGTTAAAACAGGGATTCATTGGAGGAGTACCTGGGTAGATCTGAGGAAGAGCTGCAGAAACCAGAAGGGCTCCGGGAACTTGATTATGGACTGAAATGAGCATCGCAGACCTTAGTTTTTCCTATGACTCATGACCCCATAGGTAGTGGCTATTTATCATTCTTTTTGACCACACCTTTGAATTTCCCTCCTGTGTTTGAGGAATTCTCCACCTTTCTAAGAAAAAAAGCCAAAAAATAACTTTCTCACTCTTCCTTGCACCTTGAGCGCATTCACGGTATACCTGCATGAGAATTTGGTTGGTACCTTAGAGATTCGAAGAAGTCAGTGGCATGAGGACCACAGAGTGGCATGGTGGCCGAGGTTCTAGAGGAGGTATCCGGTGCCCAGGGTGGTGAAATGAGCCATGGTGTCTGTGCCCAGCAGTGGGCCAGTGTAGTCTACACTGGTGAGTAGGGTGATATTCCTGCCCTTGAGATTCTGTAAGCTAATAAATCTTTAATCAATTCCTTTTCTGCTTAACTAGTCAGAGTGGTTTCTATTGTTTACAACTAAGAACCTTGACAGATCAATAAATTAGAACTGGCAGTTTGGAAGGTTACAACTGTTATTTTCTCTCTTCAATTTTGCTTGGTCTATTTAATTCAGATTTTAGAACATGATGATTGGGGTCCAAGTGAACTATGGGTTGAGAGATCTTTCCCTGACAAGATAATAACATTTAGCTTCAGATACTAAATTACACAGATCTGCTAACTTATCATGAGAGACATCAAGCCCTTTTTCATGGCACCATTTGTCTGGGGTTTTGGGCAGGAGGGGCGAGTTTATGCTGTGATCACAAACAACCTTCACATCTCAGGGCTCATACTGACATCAGTGTGTTTCTTGCTCATGCTGTGTATCCATTGCTGGTGGGCCAGGTTGGGGCGACTCCCAGTGCTGTCGTTGACCTCTCTCTGGATCCCAGGCTGGTAGCACAGTCCCCATCTGGAAACTTGCCAGTCACCTTGGCAGAGGGGTGAGTGCTCTGGAGGGTCTTGCATGGCATTATGAAATGTCCTGGCTAGAAGCCACACCCAGCACTCCTGCTCACAATTCAGGGGCCAGAGACCCAGTACAGGAGGACAGAGGCCTGCCATGGGCCCAGAAGTCCGAGAGCTGGAAATGCTGGATGAGCACCACTTCCGGCCACCACAGTATGGTAGCCCTTCAATCACCCGCGTCTAAATGGGCATCGTCTAGGTCATGTTTCTCGTTCGCCGTTCTGAACGCCTCACTGAATATGCACATTTGACCGTACTGACTAAAGCCCGGGAAGCTCTTTTCAGGGGGCCTGGGTCTAAAATGAAGCAGACATCTGAATTTAGCAGAACAGGGAAATAAAACAAGGCTCGATTTATATCTTATAAACAGTGCCGTGGCGTGTCCTGGAGTTTGTTAAATACAATGATTCTCATTGACATTGTTTATGTTAGATTCCTCGCACAGAGTAGTGATGGGATGATGGTCTGCAGTTCTTTTTTTTTTTTTTTCCTGGGGAAAAGAAAAGCAAATTTTGAATAAATAAAGCCATGCCTCTAAATGAGCTGAAGGCCTCTGGGGAGATGACTCAAACTCCATGTTTAAATCCATCTTCATGGAGACCACTTACTTTTGGTTGGAGCAAGTTGAAAGACTTGTTCTCAGGACCTGGCCCCAAATCAGAGGCAATACTCATGTTGTACAGTGTTTGCTGCTGTGCACAATATGACAGCAAGTGTTTTTAGTTTATTTTTCATCTACTTTGAGTGGAGCACAACAAATCACTCAAAAATCCTAATTAACGATATGCTCTTTGAGCACAGTGTTAGATCACATGTGGAAGGAGGCCTCATCGTCCAGCAGATTTGGGGGTAGAATATGGGGAAGCCGGTGAAGGTAACACATGAGATCCTTGGAGACCTGTTTATGTGGATTTGCAAATGTCATGAAAATACTTTGTTATGATGCACACTCACCTGTGACATGGGCTCATCTTTTTATACTTGATGTTAGAAGTTCAAATCCTGCTCCACTACTCACTGGATGTGGCATACCTGGTCTGAACTTTAGTTTTCTCCTCTGTGAAAAGCAGTGGTGCTTAACCCACAGGGTAGATGTGAAGAGAACACAAGAGCATGTGGGTGAAAACACCTAGCCTGTGGGAATAGTTCAGTCAATGAAGATGGTCTCTGTTCAGCCTTGTGTTGCTGGCTGGGAAGCAGGCCCCTGGGCATCAGAAAGCTATAGGCATGTACGTCTGTGGGGTATAAAGCCCAGTATTCATTGGGGTATTGAATATTTCTTTTACTCTTGAAATTTTAAATTTAATTTAATTTTTATTAAGTTTTTATTTTCATTCCAGTATTGTTAACATACAGTATTGCATTAGTTTCAGGTGTGTAATATAGTGATTCAACAATTGCATATATTACTCAGTGCTCATCATGATAAGTGTTCTCCTTAATCCTCATCACCCATTTCCCCATCCTCTCCCCCTTCCTCCCCTCTGGTAACCATCTGTTTGTTCTCTATAGTTAAGCGTCTGTTTCTTGGTTTGTCTCTGTCTCTCTCTTTTTTCTTTGCTCCTTTCTTTTGTTTCTTAAATTCCACATATAAGTGAAATCATATGGTATTTGTCTTTCTCTGACTGACTTATTTCACTTAGCATAATACACTGTAGCTTCGTCCATGTTGTGGCAAATGGCAAGATTTCATTCTTTTTTATGACAGAGTGATATTCCATTGTGTATATGTACCACATCTTCTTTATCCATTCATCTATTGATGGACACTGGGGCTACTTCCATAATTTGGCCATTGTAAATAATACTGCAATAAACATAGGGGTGCATGTATCCCTTTGAGTTAGTGTTTTTGTATTTTTGGGCAAATACACAGAAGTGTGATTACTAGATCATATGGTGGTTCTATTTTTAACTTTTTAAGGAAACTCCACACTGTTTTCCACAGTGGCTGCACCAGTTTGCATTCCCACCAACAGTGCACGAGGATTCCTTTTTCTCTACATCTTTGCCAACACTTGTTGTTTCTTGTGTTTTTGACTTTAGCCATTCTGACAGGTGTGAGGTGACATCTCATTGTGGTTTTGATTTGCATTTCTCTGATGATGAGTGATGTTGAGCATCTTTTCATGTGTCTGTTGGCCATCTATGTGTCTTCTTTGGAGAAATGTCTGTTCATGTTTTCTGCCCATTTTTAATTGGATTATTTGTTTTTTGGGGGTGTTGAATTGTATCAGTACTTTTTTAAAAAAGATTTTATTCATTTGAGAGAGAGAGAGAGCATGAACAGAGGGGCAGAGGAAGAAGGAGAAGCAGACTCCCCGCCAAGCAGGGAGCCCGATGCAAGGCTTGACCCCAAGACCTGAGATTATGACTGGAGCTGAAGGCAGACACCCAACCAACTGAGCCACTGAGGTGCCGCATATCAGTTCTTTATATATTTTGGGTACTAACCCTTTATTGGATATGTCATTTGCAAATATCTTCTACCATTCAGTAGGTTGTCTTTTTGTTTTGTTGATTGTATCCTTTGCTGTACAGAAGCTTTTTATTTTGATGTAGTCCTAATAGTTTATTTTTGCTTTTGTTTCCCTTGCCTCTGGAACATAGCTAGAAAAATGTTGCTGTGGCAATGTCAGAGAAATTGATGACTGTGCTCTCTTCTAGGATTTTTATGGTTTTGGGTCTCACATTTAGGACCTTGATCCATTTTGAATTTATTTTTGTGTTGTTGTAAGAAAGTGGTCCAGTTTCATTCTTCTGCCTGTTGCTGTCCAGTTTTCCCAACATCATTTGTTGAAGAGATTGTCTTTTTCCCATTGCATATTCTTTCCTGCTTTGTCAAAGATTAATTGACCATGTAACTGTGGGTTTATTTCTGGGTTTTCTGTTCTGTTTTGTTGATCTATATGGTGTTTTTGTTGTTGTTGTTCCAGTACCATACTGTAGTTGATTACTACAGCTTTGTAATATAACTTGAAGTCTAGAATTGTGATACTTTCAATTTTGTTTTTCTTTTCCAAGGTTGCTTTGGCTATTTGGGATCTTTTGTGTTTCCATACAAATTTTAGGATTGCTTGTTCTAGTTCTGTGAGAAATGCTGTTGGTAGTTTGATAGAGATTACATTAAATGTGTAGATTACTTTGGGTAGTATAGATATTTTAACAATATTTGTTCTTCCAACCCATGAACATGGAATGTCTTTCCATTTCTTTGTGTCATCTTTAATTTCTTTTCTTTTTTTTAGATTTTATTTTTTACTTGAGAGAGAGAGAGAGAGTGAGAGAGAGAATGAGCGGGGGGAGAGGCAGAGGGAGAGACAGACTCCCTGCTGAGCAGGGAGCCCGATGAAGGGCTCAATCTCAGGACCCTGGGAACATGACCTGAGCCAAAGACAGATGCTTAACCAACTAAGCTACCCAGGTTCCCCTCATCTTTAATTTCTTTTATCAGTGTTTTATAGTTTTCAGAGTATAGGTCTTTCCCATCTTTGGTATTTATTCCTAGGTGTCTTATTATTTTTGGTGCAAATATAAATGGGATTGTTTTCTTAATTTCTTTTTCTGCTGCTTCATTATTAGTGTAGAGAAATGCAACAGATTTCTGCACACTGATTTTGTATCCTGCGACTTTACTGAATTCATTTATCAGTTCAAGTGGTTTTTTGGTAGAGTCTTGGATTTTCTATATATAGTATCATCTCTTCTGCAAATAGTGAAAGTTTTACTTCTTCCTTACCAATTTGGATGCCTTTTACTTCTTTTTGTCGTCTGATTGCTGTGGCTGGGACTTCCAGTAGTATGTTGAATAAAAGTGAGAGTGGACATCCTTGTTTTGTTTCTGAACTTAGGGGAAAAGTTCTCAGTTTTTCCCATTGAGCATGATGTTTGCTGTGGATTTTTCATATAAGACCTGTATTATATTGAGGTATGTTCCCTATAATCCTACTTTGTTGAGGGTTTTTATCATGAATGGATGTTGTACTTTGTCAAATGCTTTTTCTGCATCTATAGAAATGATCATATATTTTTATCTTTTCTCTTATTGATGTGATGTATCACATTGATTTGCAAACATTGAACCATGCTTGCATCCCAGGAATAAATTCCACTTGATGGTGGTGAATGATTTTCTTTAATGTATTGTTGAGTTTGGTTTGCTAGTATTTTGTTGAGGATTTTTGCATGTGTGTTCATCAGAGATACTGGTCTGTAGTTCTCTTTTTTTGTGGTGTCTTTATCTGTTTTTGGTATCAGGGTGATGCTGGTGTCATAGAATGGATTTGGAAATTTTCCTTCCTTTTATATTTTTTGGAATCATTTGGGAAGAATAGGTATTAACTCTTCTTTACATGTTTGGTAGAATTCACCTGTGAAGCCATCTGGTCGTGGACTTTTGTTTGTTGGGAGTTTTTGATTACTAATTCAATTCCATTGCTGGTAATTAGTCTGTTCAAATTTTCTATTTCTTCCTGCTTCAGTTTTGATAGGTTCTATGTTTCTAGGAATTTATCCATTTCTTCTAGGTTGTCCAATTTGTTGGTATATAATTTTTCATAATATTCTCTTATAATTGTTTGTATTTCTGTGGTGTTGGTTGCTCTTTCTCCTCCTTCATTAGTGATTTTATTTATTTGAGTCCTCTCTCTCTTTTTTTTTTTCTTGATGAATATGGCTAGGGGTTTCTCAATTTTGTTATCTTTTCAAAGGACCAGCTCCTGGCTTCATTGATCTGTTTTACTGGTTTTTGTTTGTTTGTTTTTAGATTCTATACCATTTATTTCTGCTCTTATCTTTATTATTTTCTTCCTTCTGCTGGTTTTTAGTTTTGTTTGTTCTTCTTTTTCTAGCTCCTTTAAAGGTGTAAGGTTAGGTTGATCATTTGAGATTTTTCTGAGGGTTGAAAGTGAGGGGATGGAGAAACATTTATCATGCAAGTGGATGTCAAAAGAAAGCCAGGGTAGCAATACTTATATTGGACAAAATAGATTTTGAAACAAAGACTGTAACAAGAGACAAAGAAGGAAACTATATAATAAGGGGGATAATCCAACAAGAAGATATAACAATTGTAAATATTTATGTACCCAACATGGGAGCACCCAAATACATAAAACAACAGTTAATAAAAAACAAAGGAACTAATTGATAGTAATACAATAATAGTAGGGGACTTTAGCACCTCACTTACATCAAGGGACAGATGATCCAAACAGAAAATCAACAAAAAAACTGGCTTTGAATGACCCACTGGACCAGATGGATTTAAAGGATATATTCAGAATATTCCTTCCTAAAACAGCAGAATACACGTTCTTTTCAACTGTACATGGAACATTCTTCAGAATAGATCACACATTAGGCCACAAAACAAGTCTTAACAAATTCAAAAAGATTGAAGTCATACCATGCATATTTTCTGATCACAACACTATGAAACTGGAAATCAACCATAAGAAGAAATCTGGCAAGACCACAAATATATGGAGGTTAAACAACATGCTACTAAACAACAAATGGATCCAACCAAAAAATCAAAGAAGAAATAAAAAATTACATGGAAACAAATGAAAATGAAAACATAATGGTCCAAAATCTTTGGGATGCAGCAAAAGCAGTTCTAAGAGGGAAGTTTATAGCAATATTCTTGAAATTTAAAGCATATATAATATTCTCAGCCATATATATAGAGAGAGAGCTGGAATATATATATATTTAAGATCTTAAATAAAAGCTTACAGTAACAGATAAGTTTTTGTTAGAATTTTTATTATTTATTTATTATTTTATTATTTTATTTTATTCTTTTTTTTTAAGATTCTTTAAATGTTTAAGTACTCTCTACACCTATTGTGGGGCTCAAACTCATGAACCCTGAGGTCAAGAGTCTCAGGCTCCACCGACTGAAGGGCACTAGGTGCCCTTCTTTTTCTTTTATTCCTGTTTGCAGTCTCATTCCCTGTGAAGGTGGGGCACTCATATGTCTGGCTCACCACTGTGTCCGCCATGACCCTGATAGTACCAGCACATAGTAGGTGCTCAGTAAATGCCAGTTGAATGATTTTAATCATTGCAGTGGTAGACCTCTGTGTTTGAGGAACATCTGAATCTTTCAAGAGCTACTCCAGAGTCCCTTCCAGGTGTCTGATTTGCGAATCAGGGTATTCCACTACAGACTTGGAACAGAGCACCCAGCATTGACTTTGCTTCAGACATTGGTGACGACAGAACAGAGGTCACAAGCCATATCCAGCCTGTACCTGTTTTTGTATGGCCCATGAGCTAAGAGTGATTTTTATAAATGAACATTTGCAACTGACTTGATGTTAGGATTTAAACCCCAGTGAAGCAAAAGACTATCCCCCCAAAATTCCATTCTTCTCATTAGTAGATCTATATGATAAAAAATTGTGCGCAATTGTTATATTTTGAGTTTCATCAGTAAAAATGTTGTGGAAGCTGTGAATTGTGTAAGACTGATGAATCACAGACCTGTACCTCTGAAACAAATAATACATTATATGTTTAAAAAAAAAAAGGTAGTAGGAAGGGAAAAATGAAGGGGGGGAAATCAGAGGGGGAGACAAACCATTAGAGACTATGAACTCTGAGAAACAAACTGAGGGTTCTAGAGGGGAGGGGTGTGGGGGGATGGATTAGCCTGCTGATGGGTATTAAAGAGGGCACGTATTGAATGGAGCACTGGGTGTTATATACAAACAATGAATCATGGAACACTACATCAAAAACTAATGATGTAATGTATGGTGACTAACATAACATAATAAAATTAAATTAAAAAAAAAAGAAGAAATGGGAAGCTGGGAACGTGCGTGCCTGAAAAAAAAATGTTGTGGAAGTTTGTTTTTTCTCTTGTTATGTAGTTACATGCTTAATATCCTTGATTCTGCTTCTTGGCTCACAGTCTAAAGTATTTACTATCTGGCTTGTTGCAGAAAACCTTTGCCGACCCCTACTATGGAAGTGGGCTCAGGACCACTTAACTATGACCTCCACATGGGGGTGACCACTGACCTTCATGAGAAGAATGGTCTTGCCTTCCAACAGGGACACTGAGAAAAAAGCTTTGGTCCTCTCTGACCATTCATAGGAATGTCATCATAAAGTCTTCAAGGTCTTTGTTTTAAGGCCATTGCCATGCAGTGAACGTTAAAGTGAGTTAAATCTTGGTGTTTGTTTACTACTGCCGGTGACCCACCTTTTCTAACATGTCTGTTTTTGGGGCAGACTATATTATGACAGCTGACCCCATCTTTTCCAGTTTCTGGGGTCCTGGCCCTTAATACTTAAGATGGCTTGAGCCATGTGCTATGCGAGGTCCAGTACTTTCCCTGCCCTCCAATGTTCTGGTAACGTCTGAGGCTCACATTTGTAGGTCACTCTCTCTGAATTCCTGCTCAGTGCTCCACCTCAGGCCACTACTTTCTCCCCGCTGCTCTGCCCATTTCTTTACTCCCCCAGTGTGACACCAACACAGGCCTTGCTGAAGGTCTCAGAGCAATAGTGGGAGATACCAATGCAGTTCAAAACAGAAATCAACTTAAAATTGATTACTTACAGTGTTCTTGGCTGTTGAGGATTTCCTACTGGCTGTATTTTCTTCTTAGACTCATGCACCATTGAGCCTGCCTTCTCTTGTCTATACTTCAATTCCTTTCTTCTGTTTTCAAGGCTTTAAGCCCCTGCTGCCCACTCTATTCTCTTGAGCTTCCAGCAAACAAATTCCAGATACATGTCATTTTCTTACTCAGGCAATTTATCTTCTTCTGTTTTCCTCTCTCCTTCCAGGCCTGGCCTAGAGATGAATTATACCACTCTGGTAGGAAGGCAGAATCGGATGTAATCAGCATTTGTTTTAAAAAATCATCTTTCTCCATCCTCTTGACTGTTACACAATCCATATTATGTACTTAGCACAGTGCCTCGGATATAGTAAGCACTCATTACCTGTTGGTTGTTCTTATTATTAGGAGAATCATGCCAGTTTTGGTCCAGTGTTGGTCCCCTCAGCCTAACTATGGCTACTGCTTTTTTTTTTTTTTTTTATGGTGTGGGGAAATGCATTATTAGGGCATTTGGGGAGCAGCAATGTATTGCTTCATGCAGAACCTCGTCTTTCCTTCATGCATGTCTTCATTTCCTCCTGTGACTTTTGGGATCCCTGGTGAACTCTGTTGCCTTCTGTCTGCCATGGAAATGAGTTCACACAGAGGCTGCTGATGTGAACAGTAGGGTTCAAGAGTTCCTGAAAATAACCCAGCAGTTGCATTTTTTGGTATATACCCAAGAGAGCTGAAAACAGACGTTCACACAAAACACGTACACAAATGTTTATAGCAGCATTATTCAGAATAGCCAGAAGTGGGAAGCAACCCAAATGTCCATCAGCTGATGAATGGATACACAAAATGTGGTATATCCATATGACAAAATCTTATTTATGTTACTGTGTAATATAAAAAAGAAAGAAGTTCTGATACATGCTGCAACGTGGATGAACTTTGAAAACATTATGCTCAGTGAAAGAAAACAGTCACAAAATGTGACATATTACATCACTCCATTTTAATGGAAAACCACAGTGGGCAAATTTATAGTGACAGGAAGTAGATTAGTGGTTGTCAGAGACTGGGGGTGGGCAGAGGGGATGGAGAATGACTGCTCCTGGGAATGGAGCTTTTTTTTGATGGGATGGAAATATTTTGGGATTAAATAGTGGTGATGGTTGTACAATCTGTATATATAAAAAAACCACTCAATTGTTTAAAATGGCAACTTTTATAGTATGTGACTTACATCTCGGTTAAAAATAATGCCCAGAAGTCCATGGAATTTATGACCAGTGTGAAACTACATGCTTTTCTCTGTTCAGATAAAGATATATTAACCGTGGGAGACTCCTGGAACCCCCTCCTGATGGTGCTCTTTAATGGGGATGGAATGTTATATAATATAATAAATAAGAATGTTCTTGTTTAATGGGGATTCCACATTTAGCAGAAATGTGGAATCCATGTGTTTGCTTCTCTAGAGCATTTGTGTTAAAGGGTACAGCAATTATACCAATGCCTTCCTTTTTTAAAAATTATTTTATTTTATTTTAAGTAGGCTCCTCGCCCAATGTGGGGCTTGAACTCACAACCCTGAGATCAGGAGTCGCATGCTCCACCGACTGAGCCAACTAGGCGCCCCCGATACCTTACTTTTAAACAACTCTTCCCACGCTTACAAAAGCTCGCTGTGTCAGTATCCTAAGTGGTTCTCATAACAGTCTTATGAGTGAGATGGTTGTTATTTTCATTCCACCAAGAGGGACCCTGTTAAATAGCTGGTTCAAAGTAAATAGAGATTATAACCCAGGTTAGCTGAGGTCAGATTTAATATTGTTTCTACTCTGTACTATACCAGCATCCATGTTGAAATCTGGATCTCAGGAAAATATGTTGATTACTATAGATTTTAGGCTTGATATTAAGGCTTTTTAGATCTTTTCCAAGTCAAATAATCTATTTTAAAGGTTAATTTTAGCTATTTTTGTCAGGTTGGAATTTCAAGCATGCCTCACAGTGCTTAAGAACAAATTTGAACTGATTGTATAATTATGATAGAGAATGTTCTTTTGAATAGTGAATATTCATTTTGTACAGAAGTAGTAAAAAAAAATGGCTTATTTACCTAATGTGCACTAAGAGGACATTAGCCTCAATCAGGAGCAGACGGCTACCCCACTTCTGAAACCTAAGTGTTTGACTTCATTCGGGTACCCTGGATACAGAGAATTGTTTTGGAAAATCTGAATGCCTGGGCCTTACTCCTGGACAGGGAATGTTCTTATTTATAAATCCGAACCACTAGCATAGATGGGAGCCTGCTTAACACACACAGCATTGTGTCCTTCCTTGTTATGGTGATACGTTGAGTCAAGGAACAGGAAAAAAAGAGTACTATCTCGATGTATAATTTTGTTTTTAAAAAATATAGGCAAGTGAGGATGCAGATAATTAAAATAAAGGCACATAGGTTTGGTCAAGTCATTAACTTAATAGGAAAAACAGATCAAAAGTGCTCTTAAGGTTTTTATTAAAAAAAATTTTTTTTTTCAAGAACAAAACCATATAAGAATGGGAGAGGTGGCTAAGGGAGGTTGGAAATTTAATTTTCTGTGTCTTTTATTTGAGGAGTTTTTAGATTATAGTTATTTTGAAACCAAAATTTTTCAATTTAAAAATAGAAGTGGAGAAATAGGAGCAGATTGGAGTTTGGTGGAAAAAAATTAGAGAGAGAAAGAGAGTACAACAGGGAGGCTCTGTGCAGGGAATTCTTATGTTCAGCTTCATCCCAAATTTCCTGTGGACTGTGTAGACAGGAGTTTCAAAATTTGATGAAAACAACTCAATGGAAGCTAGGGACAGGCATTCTAGAATAGTGAACCTCTGTTTGCATACACATTTGTTTGCGCTTGATTTCAGGGGGAGCGCGGGCCTCACGGAGCCCTAAATTCTTAATCTGGGAGTGGATCAGAATCCGTCATAGGAGTTTGCAGAATACAGATACCTCTGCCTCAGCTACCCCAGGCCTCCTGCGAAGGACCCCTCCCTCTCTCAGGGAGGCGTGAGTGCTGGGGTAAGACTTGTCCATTAAGATTGGGATGGCTGATTCCTAAACGTGGTGTAGAAGCTTCGGTAACTAGTGTTCGCTGTTAACTGAGAGCTGCCCCAGTGTGATGGGTTTTGTCTCCTGGAATCACCTCACTGCTGGCTGGGCTGAGCCCTCAGGAGATGGAGCTGGGAGTCCAGCCCAACAGCCGGTTGAGTCGGGACCACACCAGGCCTGGCCTGATGGGAGATGGGGTACTGAGGTGTACAATCCTACTGATGGGCCAGTTCGGCCCTCCTTGGTCTCCTTAAGCTGTACCTTGGAGAAGAGCCATGTTTTGTTTTCACAATAGTAGCCAATGGCTCCTCCCTGCTATTAATTTTTATGCTACTTCATTTGTAAATAAGTGTTCATTTTATGTCATAAAAATGTTGAATGTTAAAAAAAAATATTTTTAAAGGCAGACAACTTCATGGCTTCTCGAGAAACAAACATAATGGAAGTTATGGTCATCTCTTCCACGCTTCTGCCTTATCCACAGTCCTACTCTATGTTTGTATTTTTCCAGCTACACACTGACATTAGTCTAGCATCTTTCTAAGTTGATTAATAGTAACAGGGCACTGTCTCTGTGCGCTTGTGGAATCTCTATAACCATTTAATTAGCAAGGTGAGTAGAAGCCTCTAATGGAAAGTCACCAGTTGGCAGTCATTGGTCAGTTAGGTAGAAGGTAGTTAAAACAGTGATTAACAAAAAGTATACACACCGTCTGTTTTAACTCAAAACCTGCATGTACATTCGTTTGCCAGTCTTTTGTTGTGAGTATGGCCCCTGGCTGGAGTTCTGGTCTTTCTTGCAAAACACCCTTCTCAGCTACATCACTCGTTTCCAATTTTGGTTTCTTCAAAGTAGAGCAAGAACTTAACACTTTGTGAAGCAACCTACATGCAGAACACCTTTAGAATTCCGTGATTTTGTTCTTCTATCTTACAGTGACTTCACTCATACCTCATGTAGCAGCATTTAAAAATAGCGCCTAACTTTTACTGACTTGGTTTTCTTTATGTGCACAGATTTCATCAGTTTACCTAAACTTTAATTAAATTATAGAATTTCAGTAACTCGTACAACTGATAGAAACTGGTTTGGGAACAAACCAAATGACTCCTGGGGAAAATATAACTAAACTAGTAGCAGCACGAGAGCACAGATAGAGAAGATGCTGAGTGTCAGCTGATCTGACAGGTTGGTTTGGTAGAGAGGTTAAGAGTGCTTCTGCTATAATATATGTTGAAGGAAATAAAAATTGTGCAGCATGTTTTAGGGTATGTTGGAGTTACTTTATTTGTAAAACAAATTCCTACAAGGATGAATGCATTTATTTACCTTTAAGAGAATATACACAGCATAGTTGTGCAGGTAGAATGTTGGGAACTAGATCAGGGCAGTTAAGATCAGAAGGTGCATCCCTGCAAGGCTTTGTGGGATCAGCCCCTTATGACAAACAGTTTTCACCTCTATGCAAACAATTAATTGTTCTGCGTTTAACAAATCAAATTTATAGTGGCAAGTATTTATAGTTTGAAGGTTACCTGCCAACCCTCTTTGGAATAATGAAAACAAACTTTCAATATAGTAGAAAAGCTCTGTGCTCTTCTTAACAAATAGGTTTGGCTAAAACCTAACTTGATGGTTTCAAGGTCTAGAATATGTACAGGTTTAGCTTAGATTTTATAACTGGCATGTAAATAGTTATTGCCCTTTTTATCTATCAAACATTTAAGGTTGGGGCACCTGGGTGGCTCAGTTGATTAAGCAACTGCCTTCAGCTCAGGTCATGATCTCAGGTCCTGGAATCAAGCCCCACAGCAGGCTCCCTGCTCAGTGGGAAGTCTTCTTCTCCCTCTCCCTCTGCCCCTCTCTTCCGCTCATGCTCTCTCTCTTTCTAATAAATAAATAAAATCTTTAAAAAAAAAACCCATTTAAGGTAGATAATAACTTATTTCCATCTAAATAAATAAATAGTATTTATATTTAGCTGGATTAAGGTATTACTATAAAGCCCAGCTAGTGTATTTCCCTATTTTCATCCACAGTAATAAAAAAATTGTCCTCAGTCCCAAGAAATATATCATGTTCTTCCCTTCTTGGCATTTAAATCAATGTAAAAATGTCCCTTGGAATCATTTCTGTGGGGGACTGTAAAAGAAGTAAAACACCTGGTGTTCTCACAGGTTTGTAGTCTGATTAGAGAAACAAGACCAACATACTTGAAACAGATTACACCAAACACTTGATTAAGTATAAAATGAGAAGTACAAGCAATAATTGTTGTTGAAGAACTTGTTTTGCATAATGTATTTTGCACATAGTAAAGGCTTGGGTGGTTAGGAAATTTGGGGGAAGTATGTGGGACTAAATAAGTGGAATTTGAACTGACTAGTGAATAAAGGAAAGAATTGTGGGTAGGACAAAAAAGGTATGTTCAGGACAGGAGGCATTTAGGGAACAGACCAGAGAGTAGGATTTGTTTTGTAATCCAGAAAGGTCCTATAAGATCCTAAGAAGGTCATCATGGTCTTTATCTGAGCACCTCCTAACTTCCCTGAGTCTTGGCAGCGAATTGTCTTTGATTCCATGTCTTTTCTTTCCTTATTTCCCTGAGAGTGTCCATAAAACCAACGGTCTCTTCTAGCCTACCATTCAATCTCTGATGTTGTGGCATTGGGAGGATTCAGTGGGGATGGGTACATAACAATGATAACCATCTTTTACCCAGTGCCTTTTAGGTTCCTGTATCAGTCAGGACAGGATAGGGTATGCTGCAGTAACAAACATTCTCAAAATTTCAGTGGATTAAAATAACATATAATATCTGTATTAACAGGAAAACTAGGTATGGGAAGAGAAAACTCTGAGACCTGGGATGGAGGCAGCACGGAGTAGCAGAGCAAGTATTGGACTAGTGGCCTAGAGGCCTAGCTCTGAGTCAGCCCACCTCCTCCTACCTATGTGACGTTGGTATGCCATTTCATCTCTCCAAGCTTGATTCTCGTCAGTTATAATATAAATGAGTTGCTCTAGCTCATCCTTGAGTTCTCTTATTTATTTATTTTTATTTTATTTTTTTAAGCTCTCTTTGAATACAGTGATTCTCTACAAGTATGAAACAAGTAAAATTTAAAGCTAGAAGAGTTTCTGTCTTCTGGATTCTATAACGTGTTTGTTTGTAAGCTCTTTCAGGATGTTTGTTTGTTTGTTTGTTTTTCTTTAACATAAGGACCGTTAGTCCTTTTTTCTCAGACCATTAAGACATAGTCAAAATTTTCATCAGCTTAGATCTGCTATATTTATTTGCACAATTTGTCCCTTTTACTCTTGTTATTTCCAGTCTGAAGCGAGAAAAGGGGACTGGGCCAGGGTTGGCTGCCACTTTGACAGTTTCACTTCCAACCTCAGGGATTCGCACTCTCATTCATCAGAGAGCTCTGAGTCCAGAGAGTTCCACGGTGGCAAACCCAATAATGATTGACCTCTGAAAAGGTCTGCTTCTTTCAGCAATTCTTCGTGTTCCTGAAAAGGGCCACTTAGTGATAAAGATTGTAGATCTTTCCTTCCATTTAGGTTTGAAGCTTAAGTGCTTTTGGTTCCAGAGTTATCCAGCGAGCTTGCTCTGCCTTGTTTTATACTCTGGCAGCTTCCCACAGATGACAAAGAAACATTTATTGGGATGCTTCTACTTGTCAGGCACTATAACTTACAGCGCATTCAGACTGAAGAATGTTCTATAAATATAGAATCATGAGAGGAATGTCTCAGAACTGGAGTCTTATCTCTAATTGTCAGTAGGATTCACTCAGGCTACCTAATACTATATCACAATCAAAAGGGCCAGAGAGTGGCAATATGGACACTATGAAAGTGACAAAAGATTTAACAATGAATGACAATACACTGAAAACTGAGACATACATACACACATACACGCATACATACGTAATTGTGTGCAACTGATGGCTTATATTCAATGGGAGGTGATAGCCTCATCAGGACACTGATGATGCCCTTGAGCCATGTGGTAAATGGTAGGTGGTTTGGCTGGCATCCTGGGCTCCGCTGTGCTCTTTTCCTTCTACCTGCCCTGGGCTGTCCTACTCATGGCAGAGCACCTTATGTCTTGTTTGTTCATGTCCTTTCTCAAAGGAGATTATTCAAGCACCATCCAGAGTCTACCACCGATTTCCAGGGAAGGTCTTGCTCCCCACCTATGTGCTGTGCCACACGACGCTGCTGTTCCACGTGTCAGCCTTTCGGGTGGCTGCAGGTGCTGAAGCTCTGTGATTCAGCTGCTCGGGTGTGGCCTCTGGGATGCATTCTTTCTGCCATGATCCCTCTTCCCCTGCACTTGGTGACTCCAGGTGATGCATTTTTAATTCTCTTTGGTAATGAAAATCACATCTTGTTTAGACTCTAGAACTTAAAACACTTTCCCTGTAAAACGGTTGAGCAGCACTGAGCTTTACCATTGACAGACTTTCTGCGCAACATTGTGCCACAGAGCCTCTCTGAGGCTGAGAGGCTAACGGGGCATCTGCGTGGATGTGACTGGCAGTTTCAGGATCACAGTGAGGGAGCCCATGGGGAGACCTGTGGTTTGGCCTGAGGCTTGAGGACTGAGGTGAGCTGAGAGCCACCAAAGAGGCCTTGGGCACCCCTTATGGACAACCCTGATTTCCAGGTGACCTTGTGGGGAGGTTGGAGATGGCTGTGCAAGGATTGGGGGTGCATTGCCTCTTTCCTCTCATAACCCCCCATTCCCCTCTTCCCTTCTCAATTCCTTTTCCTCCATCCCAGTGGTTTTCCTGTCCTCCGCCCCCCGCAACCTCTGCTAATTCTACTTTTCCTTTGGCCTTGGCAGCTACTCAGGATCCAAGGATCCTTGAAATGGGTTTATGGGGGTGCTGCAGACCTTCCATCCTGAGGCTGATGATTCAGGAACTGGTAAATGTTTGGGGGAGATGTTTTCTAACTGGAGCAAGTCCATGAACTCTTAGCAGATTGATGTTGATTCAGATGATGTTAAGCTTCTAGGATTTTGAATTCCAGAAAGTCTGGGTCCCCTATGTGCTTTGAATAGGGTGTGCATATATGTGGAAGTGTGCATGCATATGTGTGTATGTGTGTGTGTGAGAGAGAGAGAGAGAAAGAGAGACAGAGATAGTGAGTGGAAGAGAGAGAATCCTTAAAAATGTGATTCATGTTGTTTCTAAGTTCCTATTTGCTTTCTTAGGCAAACTTTCTTATATAATCTTACTTTCATAAGACAAATGAAACTCCTCCCTCCTTTCCTGGTTGATGTGATACCACAGTGAGAAACATGATTTGACATTTGAGTTCCTACTATGTATGCAGATGCTGTATAGTTTCGACATCATGGAAACAAATGAGAACCTTTGCATTGCATTGGGTCTATCCAGGAATTTGGCTTCTCTTTCTGCTGTCTATGATAAAAACCTAAAGTACATTATGTTTTATTCTTTTAGCCATTCCCTTGTGCATTCCAATCTCATGCAGACTTGAACTATTTTGACATACACAGAAAACGTGGGGAATTTAAGGATGTCAGTTGAAGAACAAAACCCAGCTCAAATTTATTTGGCATTTCTTTCCAATTTACCGGGATAACTTAGAGATTAAGTCTAGAGCTGAGCGTCTATTCTTTCTTGTCCTTAATTCCTTCCTAAAAGTTATCAGGGCCTGCTTGAATTATAGTGCATTTTTTCTTGTCGGAGTTGATTTGATTTCTGGTTCCCTTGCCTCCCGGCCTACACTCTGTGTCATGATGCAGAGGTGGCAGATTGATGGGCAAAGGATTCAAAATGCTGCTCTGGATTTGGGTTTCAGCGTGGGTGCTGTCTGTTGCCGGAGGCATTTAGCAGGTGGCCTTGGAGAGGTGGGATGGGCCTTCACAGGGAGGGGACCTCGTGGTAAGAGGCCCCTGTGGCATGGACTCTGCTTTTCCCACCTTGCCATTCGGACCCTGGCCTACTACTGAGGCCATCACAAGATTAATAGACTCAGCTTTTGTTGTGTTTAGTTTTGAATAATTTGAGTATGATGTGTCTGGACATGGATTTCTTTGAGTCTGTTTGGAGCTTGCCAAGCTTCTTAAATCTTTAGGTTTATACCTGTTGTTAAGTTTGGGCCTCTCTCAGCCATTATATCTTTAAATATATATATATATATATATATATATATATATATATATATTTTTTTTTTTTTTTTTTTTTTTTTTTTTTTTTTTTTCCCTGCACTGCATTTTTTCTCTTCCTCCTCTGACATTCCAATGACTGGAAGTTAGACTTCTTGATATCGCCTCACAGTTCCCTGAGGCTCTTTTCACTTCTTCTTCTTTTTTTTTTTTTCCCCCAAATCATTTTTTTCTCTCTCTTGTTCAGATTGGATACTCTCCGTAGATCTATCTTCAAGTTCACAGACTGTTTCTTGTGTCCTATCCATTTTGCTGCTGAGTCCATCCGCTGAGATTTTTGTTTGGGTTATTGCATTTTTCAGTTCTAAAATGTCCTTTTGGCTCTTTATATCTCCTGTTTCTTTGCTGAGACTTTCTATTTTTCCGCTGGTTTCAGGATGTACGCTCTTACTACTTGGAGTATTTCTATAATAGTTGCTTTTAAGTTTTTGTCAAATAATTCCAGCATCTGTGTTATGCCTGCATTGACATCTGCTGATTGTCTTTCCCCCACACCAATTGGGGTGTTCCTGATTCTCCATGTGCTGAGTAGTTTGGGGTTGTATCCTGGACATTTTGTATATTGTATTATGAGAGTCTGAGTCATGTTTAAATACTATAGATAAGGTTGATATATTTGTTTTCCCAGACAGTCTGGTTGGATCCAGGCCTCAAATTTCAGCCAGCCTTCTGGGGATTGTGATTTCAATATCAGTCCTGTTTTCAAAGCCTTTGCGATGTTTTTTTTTCCGATCTGTCCCACATACATGCTACCCAGTGTCCAGTCTGGGACCCTGGAAAGGTCTGTCACCTGGGTTCCCAGAGCCTTTGATATGCTAACTGGGGTCAGATCCATGCTCCTACATTTCAGGGGTGAGCCCCGGGCTTCATAAACCACTTTATGGGGTTGCTTTCCTTTTCCACGATTTCCTCAGTATTACCCAGTTCTCTGTGGTTTCTGAACCTCTGGCCGGAAAGGTTGGGTTTCGTTACCTCTGCTCTGCCTGTGCTTTGCTACATACTTCTGGTAACTGTGCTTGAGTCTAAGGCCAAGGTGTGGGAGAAAGAGAGAGAAAATACCGGGGACTCACCCCATCCTCTTGGGGTCACAGCCACAGATCGAAGAGTAAGCTTCCCTTTCCTCAGAGTTTTAGGTGCCTCTGGCCCTCTGCTTGGCTTCTACCACTGCAGTGGGATGCTGGGATGCTAGAATGGCAAAAAGGAAGAAAAAAGACAGGAAAAGATGGGGGATTTTCCCCACTCTCTCTGAGCATTAGGAGACCCCTTCCCTGCTGGAGCCCGAATGAGGGGGCTTCTCCTGACGCTTGTGGTCTGTGCCAACGCCCACTTCTAGTATGTGGCCGCCTTGAGGAGGGGCCAGGAGAGAGGGCCCCAGAAGAAAAAGCAATGGTGATCTCACTGCAGGTTCTGTGGTACTTTGAATTCTGGTCTTCCTCTTCAGTCTGCCTGCTGGTATTTACTTTTCACATTCCTCAAATCACTGCTCCATACGTTCTGGCCAGGTTTTATTGCTGCATTCAGTATAAGACACAGGGTGGGGGGGTGTGCTTACCCATCTTTATCCAGAACTGAAACTGAGATTCTTTTTTTTTTTTAAGACTTTATTTATTTATTTGACAGAGAGAGACACAGTGAGAGAGGGAACACAAGCAGGGGGAGTGGGAGAGGGAGAAGCAGGCTTCCTGTCGAGGAGGGAGCCCAAAGTGGGGCTCAATCCCAGGACCCTGGGATAATGACCTGAGCCTAAGACAGACGCTTAACAACTGAGCCATCCAGGCGCCCCATGAGATTCTTTTTTTAAATGAAATTTTTGCATGGAGTACCTGAATTTTAAATGTCACCACAACATGTGTAACTGACCCCTGCTCTTTTTTTCTTTTTAAACCAGAACGTTAATTGTGTGACAAATCGTTGAAATCCTTAAGATGAACTGGATGCTGCCCTCTTGGGCTTAGGTGTTGTTCCTCCAGGGAATCCATGCCCAAGTCTGCGATATACAATTTTTAGCTGCCTCATTCGATTGGTCCCAGTGGTGTTTCGTTTTTTCGCCTTGGCACTCCAGTTATACTTTCTCTTGCCCTCAGCAGGATAGCTGCATCTGCCACGGTGGACTTCTGAAGGTGGTAGGCCTTCGAGCCACAGCGGCGGCACAATGTGTGTGTCTTATTGCGACGCTTTCCAAACGATGACGTCCCCTTGGTCATCTTGTTTCCGTGGCAGACCCCAAAGAGACCCCTGCTCTTTTGGAAGCAGGACTAACCGTGAGAAAAAAGTTCAGGAGCATGCAGAGGGGAAGGTGCGTAAGCTGCCACCCCAGAGACGCACAGAGCCCTGCACACTCACTCAGGCCAAGTCCTAAAAACCATGATTATCTAAGGGCGTTACAGAAAGGTAAGGCTGATGCTCGCATGCTCTCAGCTGCGCCTGGACCCAGGTTCTTCCCTGGGCCCTGTTTTGTGCCCCCCCTCCCCCAACCCTACAACTCCCACAACCCCCTTCTCCTTCTAAAAAGGAATAAACAATTTCCTTCAATCTTTGTTTCCTGCCCACTAACAGATGCTCCTAATTAGCACACAATTGCAAAAAAAATATATTTTGCTTGTTTTGGGTTTGTTTCTCAGAGAGAGCTTAGACTTCCCCAATATCAGCACATCAACACATGCTCAGTGGGTTGTTTAGTTTGACTCAAGGACTCACAACCGTGTTCTTTTCCACGGGTACGACTGAAATGCAATCAGTGGTTGGCCATCTCTCCCAACAGAAAATTGCTGGTTCTGAAACCTGTCAGGAACTTACTCAGTTGTGGGAATGTGCATTTTGGGAGTACTGAAACTTTACAAAAAGATCCCAAACACTCTACCAGCACGATAAAGAAACTGACCATTTAAATCACTCATCCTATAATTTTATCCCTAAAGAACTGTAGCATCGAAACACAGAGGAATGGACTATTAGGAGCCTTCCTTTGGCTTATTTTATATTTGTATTTTACACAAATATGTTAAAAAATGCTCATGTAACTGATGGTGGTATGGTCCTTGTCTGACAATTTCTATGGGGGCCCCATGAGGTCATTCACGTGTGTGGGGGAAACTGCCTGTGAAGAAGGAAGCTGTTATTCCAGATTTCAAGACAATGAAAGCTTTTGCACCAAGCAGAATCGATGGCTCTCTTTCCGGGTTATGGGTGGGTCTGCTTTTCTTAATAATTTTTTTTTTTTAAATGCAGCCAGTTTTGCTTGGGGCTTGTGGTCTTGAATTAAGACATTCCTGTTATGTGCATAAGTGTAGGCTGGTAGGCAAAAGAGTATTTTAAAACATTGCTTTATTTTTTGCACTATCTTCTAATAGTAAAATCTTGGAATTCAGTTTCTTTGGCTTGAAAGAATCATTTTTTTTTTCAAGAAACAAATTTAATGCTGAAATCATAAATTATAAAAATATCTGAAAGCCTCACGGCTATGCTTGTTGTGGTCTTTTTGAGCCAGGTCCATTATCTGTGTGCACTGGCTTGGACTGACTCAGTGATCACTTTTTTTTTTTTTTTTTTACCCCGTGGGGTGCAGAATCTCAGATGTCTGCAAAATAGCCCCAGAACAACATGAGTTAGCAGTATATATCTTCTGCTGTCCTTAATCTTAATTTTTGGAAATTTTTTCTCTGCACTCAAAACATACTAGAGGAAGCCAGCTCACTTTTCAATGCACGTTGCCTGGAGAAAGTGCCAGAGAAAGCCTTCACAAACAAAGTGGGGGCTGCTTCTTTCCCTCAGAAGTCTGGAACCCTGCCTTCCCTGAGCTGCCTATCCGTGCTGGGGGAGGGGCTCCTTTGTATGAGTGGCCTGGTGGTTCAAGGGGCAGGACCATGGACTGCAAAGGAGTAGAGGGGCCCTCGTCCCTGCAATGGCTCAAGATGATGCTACTTCTCTGTGGCAGCTCATTGTGTGGCCTCCATTTGACATTTTAGTGCAGGTCTGCTGGGGACAGTCAGACCAGCCCCGAATGATAGTACAAGCACCCGCTTCTGCTGAAGCTGTTCCTTTACCCATCCCGAGAGGAAGCGGGGCTGGCAGACAGGACTGGGAATCCCCGTTTCCACCTCCTGGGAGTGATGGGGATAGCATCATTCTGGCCACATGCAGTTTGGAGCATATAGATAACAGTGTATGCCGGCATTTAGGGAATTATTGGGGGATAAAATCATGATAAATTTTTTTTTAAAAGAAAAACATTTTTGGTTTTGTTTTGTTTTTGGCTTGTTCTATGAAACACCAGCCACTGGTGTTTTAAGGTGCTCAGAGAATTCTGTCGGCGGGATGTTTGGAAGGACAAATATTGATGTGTGCGCTAGAGAATTAAGACAAATGATAATTGAAAGAGATGATAAAAGCTAGTGGTTTCCTTGGGGAAATAATCACGAACTGCTGTCAGACTGATTCCAATAAGAACATTACTTTATGTGAAATGTTTTTTAAACAGCTCAACCAAAGCATTAAGCTGGATTGCTGCTAGGGCATCTCTTTGCTGTATTATACCTCCACCTGAGATTCCTCAGCTGCTCGTCACTGTTCCGGCTGCCACGTTGAGCTGCATCATGGTCAACACTCGGTTGGAAATGAGCAATATCAGATTGCAATAGGATCCTGTTTGCGGATCCTGAAGATAATTCTATAGTTTTACCATACTGATTCACCATGCAGATTCACTGTTACTGATCTGTGAAGTTATTTATGTGTGTTTGCTCAGGTTAAGTGGCTCCTGCTGTGTTTAGGGTATCTCTTTAAGGAAACTTTAGGGCTTCTTGCGGTGGAGACTGCTTGCCACAATTTGCATTTGTATGTTTTGGCATTTATGTTGGGGTTATACTTGGGTCCTCCATCTCTTTGTGACCCCATTTACCCTCTAGAGGTATCTGTCAGAGCCCCTACCTAACTGCATTGCATTTATTGGGTTAAAACTGTATTAAATTATCCTGTGTTAAATTATAACCCAGAGCCTGGCACGAGGCATGAGTGTCCACTGAATGAATGAATGATGCCCTGGTCAAGTCTCATTGCCTCTTTCCAAAGGAAGCGATGCAGGAGACCTTCCATTTGCCTCTCCAGATCCACTTTCCACCCTTCTCTTCCTGTTCTGCACCCCCAGAGGCTGACTAACCATAGCCTCCCTCTTCTCTGCCTTCTTTTGCCTTTGACAGTTAGTGTGGGTATATAATAGGCCTGGATGTGCTCGGATTGCTTTGTTCCTTTATTGAATGCCTTCTCCATACAGTGTCCCACTCTGGGTTCCACAAATTCCTCTTCCTCCTTGTTCCTTCAGGCTGAGGGTTTGTGAGGGCTCTCTGGTGCTACCAGCCATGGGTATTGCATTATTCCTTAAGGATTTCCTTAAACCCTGCACACACGTTTATAAATAGTCTTTCTATTAAATTCTTCTCAAATTAGCCCGTGGGAAGGAGCCCACTGTATCCTGCTAGAACTCTGACTGATATTTGCCCAGGTCACCCAGATGACAAAGTTAGTTATAATCTAGATACCCTACTCTGTCTCTCTTGCATTATTTCAAGTAAACCCTCTCTTCTAGGCCAGTCTGCCTCCAAATTAGAATCAAATAGATCAGGGGTCAGCAAACTACAGCTGTGTGGGCCGAATCCAGCCTGCAACCTATTTTTGTAAATGGAATTTTATTGGAACACAGCCATGACCATGGGTTTACTCACTGTCTGTGGCTGCTAGGAGCTGTAGCAGGAGGTGAGGAATTGCAGCAGAAACCGTATGGCCTGCAAAGCCGAAACTAGTTGCTGTTTCACCCCTTATAGAAGGAGTTTACTGATCCCTGATTTCAAGGAAGACCGTCGTGTGTGAACTTTGTCATTTTTATCAAGAGGCTCCTGGGCCAGATGCTGGGGGGCACTTGTGAGTGGCCATAGGATGAGGACATGGGGAGTTTTAAACCCCAGGCCTAGACAGGTTTGGCCAAAGAGCACTGTGTTGTGGCAAGGCACTCCCTCATGTGATATGAGAAGAACGTGACCAAACAAAACTGGGAGGTATTTGTATTTAAATGTGCTTATAATGTATGATTTCATAATTGAATAATTTCCTGAAAAGAATTGCTCTCCCTAATGTTTCAGCATCTCCCTGTCAAAGTTACCAGACTGCCCTTTGTGGGAGAGTCCAGGTTTTGTTCATATCTTTGTAGACCTCTGTCTGGCACAGAGTGACTGACACTCAGTATTGTTTGACCAAATGGTAATCAGCATCTACTTCAGAGAAGGGGAAAGAAGTAGGGGGGTGGTGGTGGACAGTATTAACTGGGAAGATATATTAATGTTCTCAGGCTTTCTCTGATTAGAGTCTCTGCTCAGCCTTCACAGAACAAGAACAGCTATAAGAAGAGCCTGTGTACCCAGAAAAGGTGCCCCTCAGGGCAGACTGGCTGCACCACTTGTAGGGTTTGGTGCAAAATGAAAACGTGAGGCCCCTTGTTCCAAAATTATTAAAGAATTTCCAGATAGTATCAGCGTATCAGTAGAGCATTGAGCCCAGCACAGGCCCCTCTAAGACGACCCAGGTCACACGCCCAGGAGACTGGCAGCTGAGAAGAAGGCAGCCTGTGGGAGATCAGCGAGGATTCGTTAAGTCTAGAGAACTGCAGGGCGCTCAGCTACTACAAGGAGGGGCAGACCTGTATTGCTCAGAGTTCTGGAGGCTGGAAGTCCAGGGTCAGGGTGCCAGCAGGATTGGTTTCCAGGAAAGGCCCTCTTCCGGGTTGCTGCCTTCTCGCCATGTCCTTCCATGGGGGAAGGGGCTAGAGAGCTCTGTGGGATCTTTTATGTAACAGCACTAATAGCATTCAGGAGGGCTCTACCCTCATAACCTAAGCACCTCCCAGAGGCCCCCCTGCCTAATACCATCACATTGGTCATTAGGATTTCAACCTTTGAATATGGGGGAGGGGGGGACACACACACACATTCAGACCATGGTAATACCTGAGTGAAGGACAATGTGTTTACATGAATGGCCCATTTATCTGTTCCCAGAAACTTCCCTTGCCTTCTTCCTCAACATAGAAGCGGTTTAAGGGCCCAGTCTAAGCACTGTGCCGGAACCCCTATGCCAAGACACCCAGAGTCTTTCCTTATGTCAGACATTCACCCTGCCAGCTGCTGGGGCTTCTCTCCACCCACCCGCTTCCCCACCCCCACACCCTGAGCCCTACTCTCCCAGTTAGAATCACAGCGAGCCTCTGGGAGGTTTCTAAGCGGTGATAACTATGGGTGGGGGACTTTGAAGTCGAGGAAGAACTTCATAACTAGTGCTTCCCTTCAACCGGAGGGATCCCACTTTTGTTTCTTCCAGACCACTGCGATCCCCTAACCCTTCATCCATCCCATCACCCTTGCTACAAAAGGGGGCCTAGCGTTCATCTCTAACTGCTCTGCTTGTGGGAGCTCCTCACGTCCTCTGCTGAAAGGTGGCAGCCGCTTGGGGCACCTGGGCGGCTCATTCGGTTAAGCATCTGACTCTTGATTTCAGCTCAGGTTGTGATCTCCATGTCGTGGGTTCCAGCCCCGCATTCAGCTCCACATTGGGTGTGGAGCCTACTTAAAAAAAAAAAAAAGGTGGCAGCCCCTTGCTAGAAGGCCACCCTTGTCAGCACTGGTGGGGACAGCTTCGGGGTCCTCTCCTGCAGGTGCACAGACCCAGATGCCAGGCACGCTGAGATCTGGAACACCAAGGGTGGCCACCCCGTCTCCCTGTGCTGGAGAAGGCACCCAAGTGCCCCAAGGATTTCAGGCATTATGATGCCTCAACAACAAAACTGGCCCTTAGGGAGGGGCAGAGTTCTGAAGCTCTAGAAGCTTTGGAAACCGTAGTAGATAGGGGAGTTTTCCTTCGAATGGGGAGTGGAGCTGTGTCATACAAAGCCACAGTCGGGAGAGCCTGATGGGGTCAAGTGGAGTTTGCTCTGGATCAGAAGTCAGATGTCCGCAGGCCTTTGCAGTCTTTTGCTTATTAAGCCAGTAGCAGGAATTTCTCAGGCCCTGTTTGCTTCCCTGTCGCTGTGGTGACCTTAATGACAGCAGCCCCAGACAGGCCCCCCACTGCTGTGCTCAGACATGTTCGTCCTGCAAGCAGCTAAAGCAGAGGCGCAGCCCCGCTGATAGTCTGTGTCCCTGTCACCCCCACCGCGAGCGCCTCCACCCTTTACACATGGACCTGTTTTCTTTTGCAGGGTCCCCGGTGGCATATAGATCTGCAGCCATGGGCGGGTCCTGCTCAGTCCCTGGATGAAGAGGTCTTGAGGTTCCTGAGATACATCAGCACCCCCCAGGTTGTATTCCAGGCGCAAGTGGGTTTGGAAACCCTGCGAAAGATGCTGAGCAGCCCCCTTTAAAAAAGGGTTTGATCAGTGAGGGGGTGGGGAGGTTCTCAGGGACTCCTGGTAGGGACTTGGTAAGGACAGAGTTTCTGAGGCCTTGCTGCTTAAATTTATCCACTTACTTAGAGGCAGATAAGATGCCTCCCATTTGCTTCAGCATCTTCTGCCTTCCATGGGTATTGTCATCTTGAAATGTTTTAATGATTCATCCCGACGTGTTTTAAAGATCCACTTTAGCAAATTGCTTTGGAAAGCCATTTGAAGCAACAGATTCATGCCCGTGAGTAGGCAGTCAAGTGTGTCACAAAACAAAATCATCATCTGGAGGTTCAAGTTCCATTTTGTATTTGGAGGAATCTGCCTTTTCACTCTTCCCCCACAGATGCTTGGCAGACCGAGACCCGCTAGGCCAGAGAGCCGAGGAGATGTTGCAGGCAGTCTGAGAAGCTACCGAATCCAAAGGCACTCAGTTCTTATTGCACTGAAAATCATGATGGAGCATCGGCCTTTATTAATCACTTAACACACTGTGACAGCTCCCGCCTAGGCTGAGTCTGTGCCCCCAGCAAGGAAAGGGACTGTCCACTAAGCAGAATCTATGGCTCTTGACACGCCAATCAGGAGATTCCATCCTCAAGTAGCCTGATCCTGGGGACAGAGAGACATTAGACAAGATCAAAGCCCAAGGGAAACTTTGCCCTGAACTGAGAGGTGTTAGGAAATTAGGAACTCACACTGCCTAGAAGGTACGTAGGCCCACTGGGAAGGTGCCCTGGGGGGCTGGTGTGGCACTGGAGGTCCCAGGCTCTTTTGATGTCCCTTCAGCCCACTGGTTCTGGGCATCCCACTTCTCCTCCAACACCTTCCTGGCAGCAGAGCCCATTTTTCATCTGTGGAGAGAATATGTTTCTAGATCTTTGGAAGGCTAGTTTAGGGGTAAAAGAAAGTCCCATTTTTCATATGATGCAGTCAGACAATTGGATCTTAATATCTGTCACCTAGACATGGAAATAAAAGCTTGTTGAATTAATCATGAGTTATGTAGGATGATAAATTGATCCCTGTGCTTTACATAATTTCATCTTACTTTGCTGCTGCAAATTAATTTGGTGGACTTTGATAGACTTAATTAAAATGCTGAAATTTTAATTTTATGGTTTGGTTTTTACATGAAGGACCTCTTGACTGTGACTTTAAGAAGCCCTTAAGACACCAGAGAAAAATGCGAGGTGTTAGCTTTATGAATTTGAGAACTGTGGGCTCCACCCCCCAAAATAAATTGACCAAGTAAAAGTCTCCAAATTCCATTTTATATGTATTTCAGGTTAATGTTCTGTAACTTATAAAAGGCATATTTACTTAGAAGAAGCTCATGAGGCATGAAAGGGATATTTCAAGCCCCTCTTGGATTTTTCCCGTGAGTTATACGTTGAGAGGAGAAAAATTTCGAGGGGAAAAGAAAAGCATCCTACAATGTAGCCTGATATGACCCTGGGCAATTTATTTTGCTTCTCTGGTTCTTACTGTTCTGATCTTGAAAAGGAAGAGAGTTATTAAATTATTTCTTAGGTTTCTCCCAGTTCTGTGAGCTTATACTCTGCCAAGAGTATATAGGATCGTTATTGACTAAGTATTTTTGAGCACTTACTTCATGCCAGGAGCTGTGCCAGGCCCTGGGAATACAGTCTCTGCCTTCAAGCAGCTAAGAAACTAGTTGGGAAGGTAGATAAATGGACATATTATTCAGCTGGATGAGTGTGACAATAAAGATCTGGTTGTTGGAGCTCACTAGAAGGATTTTCATCCTCCAGAAAAACTGAGATAAAGTTCTAGATCTCACGGTGGTTTTGTAATCAGGAGTCGTTTTGCCCAGGTGAGGTCCTATGTTTTCTGTACTTCTAAGTCACTGGGAAGCCAGCGGGTGGGAGCTCATCAGAGATGACACTGATTCTTAATCAGAATCTTTTGCTAAACAGTGTTCCCTCCCCCTCTCTATGCAATGCAGAGATTTTTGGTTTTTTTGTTGTTGTTGTTTTGTTTTTTTGGCTGTTTTGGGGGCTTAGCCTTCATTTAGAACTTGACAACTTGACAATGAAAGCCTACAAAATTGGAAGAATATTAGAGTCACTATTCCCTAAAATTTCCACAGTTAGCAGTAGTGAGTCATAATGGGCCAGGGAGGAAAAAACCCTCTGAAGGTACTAAAGCAAATTCCACCCCCGTCCTCTTATGCTTCTTTTTAAAATTAAAAAAAAAAAAGATCTCCCTCAAATCTGTGTTCAAGCTTGCACAGCAAGGCCCAGCATTTGATGTGTGCATCACCGATGTATTCATTCCTCAAGTCAGCAGGCATTTGTTAAACACCTGTTCGGTGGCCGGCACAGACTAGGGCGGACAAGCCGAATCCAGTACCAACACATACTGGCAGACAGCTGGGATGCAAGAGTTGTGCGCTCCCTAACGGGGTGGGGGGGGGACGGATGGGTGGGGGAGTTTCCCCAGACCAGGGGAGCTTGGAAACAGAAGCACGGGGCAGGGGACAGTGCGGCATTAGACCTCAATGGGGTGGCACCCCTGGACTTGTACATTGTGGTGGCCCTGATGACATGAGACACTGAGGTCCTGAAGTTTTAAGGAAACCCCAGAGGATGGGATGTGTGGTAGAGTGTGCACAACATCAAGCTCAGTTTAATTAGGTATTGTTTTCTAATGTCAAAGACCAGAATTACATCTCTGAGTTCCAGAGTCGATGACACGCTCTCTGCTGCTAACAAGAAATGGTTAAATCATAAACACAGTGCTCTGTTCTAAGGGAAGGCTCCAGATCCAGCTTTTTATGGCCGCCCCCAAACCATATGCCTCTAGGAAGCAGGCCTTGCAGCACAAAATTAAGCAACAGTTTCTGTTTTAAAAAAGAAAAAATAGATTTTAAAACATTATCTGTCTCTCCATCCATCCATCTATCCATCCATCCATCCATCCATCCATCCATCCATCCATCCATCCAATCATCTACCCGTCTATCTATTTGTAAGAATAACATAAAAATCCAAGCCCTGGAGATGCAGATTTTACAACTTTATAACAATTGTATCTATTATATTTACTGCTACACACACACACACACCCCGGGATAAAAGCAACAAAAATACAACTCTTTCCTTAAATTTTGCCTTTCAAAATAACGGTATTACATAAACATACAATTGATCATTGAAGTGATTCTGCCAGAAGTCCACAAATTTTAAGGGCTCCCTTTGTCAGATTCTACTTATGGGTTGCCAGAAATTCTGTTCCATCTTTTGGGATACCAAATGAAATGAGAATAAACTAATCCCTTTATGGGGTGCCCGGTTGGCTCAGTCGGTGGAACATGTGACTCTTGATCTTGGGGTTGTGAGTTCGAGCCCCACATTGGATGTAGAGATTAAAAAATAATAAGTAAATAAATAAATAAATAATATTTAAAAAAATAAATGAATCCCTTTAAGTTAAATAACTAAAATGCATTTCAGAAAATATTTTTTCCTGGAGTCTTCTCCTTTGTCCAGGCCTAATTTGCTAAAATTACAAGGGGAATTAGAGAGAGAGAACATAATTACTGGAATTGGGGCTTAGCTAGGAGTTACTGCCCTCAGTTATTTTGCTTGCAAGACTTTCTTGAAGCCCTGGCCATAAATCTTAATGAGAAAGTTTGAAAAATCAATATTTAATTAATTTTTAGGAGCTGAATTTTACCGAGTACTCCTAGTTGTTTTCAAAACCTAATGTCTACCAGTGAGATGGTTAATAAATGGTTAAAATGGAAAAACTCCTGTGTTATATTTTTGAGCAAGGAGAGGAAAGGGCAACATTAGCAGAGAGATTGAATGGAAAAGAATGTCTTTTCAACAGGGATATATCTGTGCAAGATGAAATCTGCAGAAGAAGAAATGCTTGAAGTGTCACCTTTAATAGACTAAAACTCTCCTCCGCAACATTGAAAGGAAGGGCAGCTGAACCTCAGTGCCCTGAACCTTGACCCTTATTATTTCTGATTCTTGGAGGCCTCTCCCTAAGTGTCATTGCCTGCGTGGCTGGCTTTTTGCTAGGGGTGGGTTTGGAGGGGTTGCTGTTTTCATTTTAAAGCTCGGGCCCAAGTGCAGCCTCCTCCCTGAATTTGCTAAGGCACAGGTGAGGCCAGGCTGGATCGTTTCATCTTTTGCGGGGCTTTACAAAAGGGTGTCTGTAAACTCACAGGACCACCTGCAGAAGAATCACCTGGAGGAGTGTATTAAAATGCATGTTCCCAGGCATCCGCCTCAAAGATTCCGACTTTACAGATCCGGAGTGGGCCTCAGGAATCTGTATTTTCAAGTACCTCCCGGATCCACCGGAATGTAGGTGGACCACACCTTGAGAAACATGGCGGGAGAGGCGAGACTTAAGTTTCAGTGGTGTTAGGAGAGAGTTAGGAACAAGAACCTGTGGATGTCCATATCCTGTTCTGTGATTAGGGAGGTTCTTAGGGAAGAGTACACACAAAGAAATGGGAATCATCATACAACTGTAATAAAAATACTCTAGGAAGCTGCCCTAGAGCAAATGGGACAGGCTTAGGAGGTCCAGCTATGCTTTAGGGGCCTACAGAACTGCCTAACTGACCACCTGCAGGGGGGCAGAGTGTGGGGCAGAGCGACAATGAAGGTGCCGACGTTTAAGGCACAGTAACCCGCCCACTAGTAAGACGGGCCCAGTGAACACATTGAACATTGATTGATTAGATTAGCAGTTTTTCCTCCCTTGGTGGGTGAGTGGGGCCTAGGAAGTGGGCAGACAGAGGCATAATTTCCACATATCTGTGGGAGAATAGTAAGAAATGAATTATACAAATTAACATGTTGATGCACCCACTTAATAAATGTATTCTGTAATAGTTGCTTGAGAGAAGATTCGATTCCATTTTCTATTTTTCCCTTTAAACAGTGATAAGACATCAGTTGAGGGAGAAGAATACATATATAGGGTTTCGTATTTTAAGCTTCCCTCTAAATTGTCCAAATCCTAGCAATGGACTCTCTCCTTTATCTCTGATAAATAGTGCTGGATGATTTTTCCAGGCCAGCAGCCCTAGATTACGGCAAGAGTAAGGGAGATGCCATATCCATTGAATAAGCTACATATATATAAGCTTTTCAGATTAGAATTTTGGAAGCTCCATTGAATAAAAGAATTGGGCAAACTTAGAGTATCTTCAGAAGAAGAAAATAATTTGCTGTTATGTTTTCCAATGAATCAGAACAATGAACCTGAGAACATCCTTTGCACATGGAGTGCTCTGTTGTTCATGATGTGACAGCCAGAGCTGCTGCATGATTCGTGGAGCATCATGATGATGATGGGCGTTTTGAGGGGTTAGGGGGAAAACTGATGCTCAGTAATGTAATACTGGCCACGGAAGAATACCTTGGTCACAGAACCTGCTCTCTTTGGTTCCAGCAGCCTCAGTCATGCACACTGTGCCAGCCTTAAACACAAGTCAGAATTCCTTATACAGGGTCTTTGCTTAATGTGCATTTGAAATCAGAGACTTGCTTCTGCTTGATTTAGATACATGTTCCTTTGGTTTCCTTATCTAATTTTGATGGATGAATTAAAAGAAGCGCTTTGGTTAGCTCAGGAAGAGCTTCCTTCCTGCGTGGGGCTCTTGCTCTTCTCCCCTAGGAGGAAGCTCATTAGTACACTGTTTCACAAAGAATATGGTTTGGGGAGCAGGAATGACGAATTAATTTCACTTGACCCTTGATCAGCTGTTTACCTGGGATAACGCATGCTACCTTTCTGGACCACGGTGGTCCCAGCTTATCTGCCTGAGATAAGGAATTGATAATCTGTATCCTTCTGAGACCCGTGCCCACAATCATATCTCACAACTTCCTGTAGGAACACTGTGAGTTATAGACCTGGTGTTTTGCCAGCACTGTTCTCCATGTCTGGAATGCCCTTCTTGATCTCAGCTTCTTAGTCAACTTCTGTTCATCCTCCAAGGCTAACACACCTCTGCAAAGCCTTTCTGGATCCCTCCTCTCTGCCACCTTTGCTCCTGACTTGTTCTCCCTTGCATACTCTGTGCTATATACCTATAGTAGCTCTTAACTTCCCTTCAAACCTACCTACAGTCTCCATAAGTTTCCTTCTAAATCCAGTATTTGGAGTTCCTCTGAACATTTGACAGCAGTCTTGTGTTTCCCTGGGGAAAGGAGTAGTTAGTTAGCAGTAGAAAAGGATGTAACTCTCCTGTTACGGCTTTCAGGGACTGGGGAAGCAGTTACTCCCTACCTGCCATTTATCATCCAACGCTTTAAATTATTCATATTGATTTCTAATCCTTACAGATTGCATGCAATCACATGAGCACAGACAGCCTCACTACTGACTCCGGCCCTGCAAAGAAGCCTTGGTCAGTCTGTCTTGATGACAGGTTTGGCTTAGCTCATCAAATCCGCAGCAAGCAATGCCGCCTCTACTCTTTAGGGTAAGTGCATTTTATAGCAGAACACAAAACACTCCTGCAAGTGGCCAAGGCTTTTTCAGCAACACAAAGTTATGACCGGTCGCGGTGTATAACAGGTGCTATACTTTGCCTCCTGCCATCGTTTCAGACCCCTCTGGCTGATAGGTAACTGGGCACTGCACTTGCAGATCACTGGAAGTGACCGGGGCCATTTTCTCTCCCATTGGGCTAGTGGCAAGTTGGCAACTTCAATTTTCAGCATGATGATGAGCCTCTTGGTGAAGCCAATGATTTCCAGCTGGAATTATAGCATCCTTGTTACAAAGAGAGAGAGATTAAGAATTAAGAGAAAGAAGAACAGCAAGCATATTAGAAATGCTATACACGCTTACGATGAATGACCCAAGATAAATGGCCACTGTTGATTTTTATGTTTTGGGCCAATGGTAAATCTGTGTGTACTTTACATTAAAAAGAAAGAAAAGGGAATTCTTGTGAAAACAGTGTGATTTTGTCAAAACTGTGGGAAATATTAATATTCAGTTATTCAGGCTGAAAATGACCTAAATATACAAATGGATTTAGAGAGCCTTCTATAAAAGGGCAAATATAAAGTAATGAGACTATTTCACCAATTACAGTAGTACTCACATCCAGACCTGAACTTACAAATATGTGTCTCAAAAAAAGGCAGAGAAGAGTTATTTTTATTGGGAATACCCTATTCCACAGACTCTTTGTGGAAGCTGTGTGATGAGGTTCTTAGGCAAGACCCTTGAAGTCCATTACAAAAGTACTGGGGACCCTAACAGGTGTCTTGTGCTTGTTTCTCACTGATAGGTTTCAGCACTTCTGTGATTTATATTCACGTATATGAGTAACAACTCATGAATCCTAGATGATAAAGGAGGGGGGGTGGGCAGATATTTGGGTACTTGCCCAGAGGATCACCATCGTTGTCAAACTTTACCAAACAAGAATTCTTAGTTACAGTCATTGTGAACTTTTTGTAAAAACGAAAGAGTTCCAATAAGAGTTTCAGGATAATGGAACCGTTCTTCTGTAGGTTCACTGAAGAGTCGGTATCAACAGGGGAGCTTGGTGCACACAGTAGGCACTCAATATATGCTTGCTACATAAATGATTGCTTCAGCTAAGGAGACTAGGGAGAGACGCTGGTTATGCTGTGATTTAAACCAGGAGGCTGAGGCTTAGGAAATTAGTTGCTCAGCCACTTGATTAGAACAGAGGGGAGCCCACCAGCTATGCTTCAAGCTTATAGAGAGAATGGGAAGTTTTGACAGTAGCCTTTATTTTCTATCATATTAAAAATGTATGAAAGTAGGTCATAAAAGTAATTGCATAGTACCACATGCAAATTGGAGATCTCAGCTTGGTCCTGTTTTCTTGCTCTGAACTGCCTTTATATTTTACTTATTATTTTACATCCTGGAATAATTTCATTTAAAGCATATCCCTGAGTAAAATGAAACTGGGAAAGCTGTTGGGGGGGGGCGGGAATCTTTAAAATTCCTTTTTGCTTTCCTTAAACTTCAGAGCCATTAGATAAGATAGTTTTGCTCTAAGATTTCAGATTACTTCATGTAAAAAGGTAGTTTCTTACTTTCATTGAAATGTTCACTATTCAAACACAACTTTATAAAGAGCAGATAAGAATAGTTGAATTCGGCTGGGAACAGACGTGACTAGATTATAAGGGCCAACATTTGATTCAAAACCAAAAAAATGCTTAATTGAAAACTGGAAACTAAAAAAAATATTTCAGATGGGTAAAAAAAGGATGCTTTGGATTGTGGATGTACAAGGAGGTTGCCCTGTGACTCAGAACTGAGAGTCAGGAGAAGCCTACCCCCTTCTCAGGTGAATTCCTTGCCTGGAGGCAGGAAAATAGCCAGCTGACAACATTCCAGTTGATGCTGAGGGAAGAAAGAGACCCAGGCCAGAAGCGGTGGTCCTGAAATGAGGCACAAGAACGGGGGATGTGGGCCCCGGATTCTCAGTGTTCGGGAGTATTGGGGTAGTTGCGAGATGGCAGGGAGGGCAGGTGGCAGGTGGGTCATGGGGCCCCTACACCAGGCCAGTATGTGCTCTCAGCCCCAGGACTCTGGTAGTAGCAAGACCAGGTCACTGCTGTGCCCAGTTCATTCCCAGGCAGACTGAGGATGACGGATAAAGCCGCGGCTCAGGGTAATCTTCCTAGAGAGGAGGAGAGATCTGAGGACAGAGGAACAGAAGACAAAGGCTGCATGTCTTTCCTCCATCCCAAGAACTAAAGCAGGAATCACCTCCACCTTATCTCGGAGTTTGGAATGTCTTTCCTAGGAGTCAAAGCTTTTTATTCTGCAGTTAATATAAAAGCATTTATTCCGGGAGAGTGCACTCTGTGTGAAGTTCAGTTGAAAATTAAAATCAGATCCTTTTCAACTTTGAAATGGGGGTAGAATAGACCAATTAAGATAGGGGAAGGTGCTGTACAGGAAGGTTATGTGACAGGGAGGGGGAAGAGAAGAGAAAGGAGGGGCTGTGGGTTTAGATGATCATGTCATCTGCCTGACCTCTTCAGCTGGGGCCCGCCCTGTAAGTCTTCTTCTGTGTGAGGTGGAGGGGGAGCAGGTGAAGGGTGAGGATTGGGGGGGAGGAGGGTGGTAGCTAAAGTGAGTGGGGAAAAATCACCTATTTTATCCTGCCTTTCAAAGTTTGTTATCTCAGGGGTAGGCGCGAGAGTGGAAGAGGGAACTTGAGAAGGGATTATGCATAGGTAAATCTTTTTCATCTCTTTTTTAGTTCTCCGGTAGCTGGCACCATTTTGTTTCAAGGCATAAATTCTCAGCATGAGACAGAAGAACGTTTGATAGATGACACATGGTTAGGCAACAACCAGTATCTTAAGCAGAAAAGCTGGGACTTCTGGGTGCCATGAGCATTTCAAGAGGAATGAACAAGCTCCAGAGCCAAACATTTTCAACTTGTAATAGTTTAATTCACATAGCCGGAGCTCGTAGTATATATGAATGAGGAATCAGAAAATCATGGACCCAAAGATCCTTTTTAGATAATTTTTTTCCTAATCACCACCCCACCCCGTGAAATTTTAAAGCCATAGATAAACTGTCTGTTTATGTAATGTATGTATCTGTGCTTTCTATGTAAAAAGAGGAAGTTTTCTTGGCTACCAAGAATGGATTTTTGCCCCCTTAGGGGTGATATCTTCCCTGTTGAGAATATATGTTTTAGATGAAATCTTGGCATTTCACACAATGTTATTTAACAAAAACTAACAATTATAACATATTTTTACCCACTATTCAGTGTCATTTGTGCTTTGAAAAAGCTATTTCTCCCCCTCTAGTTGTTGCCAGTTTACAGATCTAATCATAATCACCTCAATAATCAGATAATAGATAATCTAATTATCTATTAGATCTCATAATAGATGAGATTTGGCCATTTGGCCAGATTCTCTGGGTCCTGCAGCATTGAAGAATGGGTTACTGAAATTCCTGGGGACACAGTTGTCTTACTTCTTCCCACCCTTATGCCTTCGGTGGTCACAGTAGGGACCTTCCCTATATCTGCTTTTATTTTTTTTAAACAGTTTTGTTTAGTCATAATTCACATACCATACAATTCACTCATTTAAAACATACAGTTCAATGGTTTTTGGTTGCTACAGTCAAATTTAGAACCTTTTCATCACCCCAAAGAGGAAGCCATATACCCAGTAACGGTCATTCCCATTTTCTCTCCAATACCTTTCCTGCTTTTCACCCCTCATCCTAGGCAACCACTAATCTACTCTCTGTCCATAGATTTGCCTATTCTGGACATTTCATATAAATGGAAGCATGCAACACGTGGCCTTTTGTGACTGGCTTTTTTCACTTAGCATAAAGGTTCATCCATGATGTAACATGTATCATTACTTCATTCCTTTTTATGGCCGAATAATATTCCATTATATGGATATACCACATTTTATTTATTCACTCATCAGTTGATGGACATTTGGGTTGCTTCCACTTTTGGGCTATTGTGAATAATGTTGCAGTGAACATTCATTGTGCGGACATATGTTTTCACTTCTCTTGGGGATATTTTTCCTTTTTCCTTTGGTAACAGAGCTTGTGAGTTTTGCAGGGCACCTGGCACCTTGCTGAAGACTGCATACCCTAGCCTTCCTTGAAGCTGCAAGTGGCCATATGACTAGCTTTGAGCAATGAGATATGAGTGAATGTGATGTGTTCAACTTCTAAGCCATGCCCTAGGAAGAAAGGATGGGACCTTCATTCTCCTTGTACTTTTCCTGCTGGCTGGAATGCAGATGTGGTGGCAGGGAATGGAACAATTGTCTTAGATCATGAGATAGAAGCCTTATGATCTACATTTCTTGCTTCATGGAATAAACATTAAGTAGAACGTCCCTATAAAGAGAATTTTCTTTTTTTTTTTTAAGATTTTATTTATTTATTTGACAGAGAGAGAGAGCACAAGTAGGCAGAGCAGCAGGCAGAGGGAGAGGGAGAAGCAGGTTCTCCGCTGCGCAGATAGCCTGATGCGGGGCTCGATCCCAGGACCCTGGGACCATAACTTGAGCCGAAGGCAGACACTTAACCAACTGAGCCACCCAGGCGCCCCTAAAGGAGAATTTTCTATGGTGAATTCTCTTTCCAGTTAAATAAGAGCAGAAAATGATTTTCTTACAGACTGAATACATTTTTTTTTTGCTGTAAGTAATAGTTCTGTTTTGGTTATTTCATTATTTTACTATAGTTATTTGTTCAGAAATCTCTCTTCATTACGACCGGTGAGCTTCAGATCAAGGGTTATATTTAATTTATCTATTTGTCTCTGCTGTCTAGTATAGTGCCTTAAACATATTAAAGTGCTTTTTAAAAAAATATTATTTATTTTATTTTATTTTATTTTTAATAAATATTATTTATTTGAGAGAGAGAGTGAGCAAGAGAGAGAGCATGAGCTGGAGACGGACAGAGGGAGAGGCAGAGGGAGAAGCAGACTCCCCACTGAGCAGGGGGCCTGACATGGGGCTCGATCCCAGGACCCTGGATCATGACCTGAGCCGAAGGCAGACGCTTAACTGACTGAGCCACCCAGGTGCCCCCTAAAGTGCTTTATAAATATTTGTTTATATACACAAATAAGACAGTGAAACATAGCCTGCCCTGTTGCCATGTTGGATACTGTACTATGTATTCTGGGAATTCCAGATCCTACCTAATTTTCTAGTTTTCTCTCACTTGGAGCAGCATTTTGTAGATTTGTCTGTCAGCACTCATCTCATTGCTCAGCACTTGGGATTCAGAAATAAGCAGAATATTACACTGTGTGTTAACTAATTTGAATTTAAATAAAAATTTGAAGAAGTACCATTTGAAGAAATGAAAGTAAGAATTATAGACATTGATTCAATGAATGCTGTTTATTACTTTCCAATTTAGTACACTTATGTATTAAGTGTTTCTTATTTAGTAACATAAATTACCCCAAAATGACAAATTTCAATATTTTGATGTTATTTAGTGTATCATACAAAATAGTTCCTCGCTGTTTGATGATGAACTTAAATATATATGTGTGTGCTTATGATATCTCTAATAGAGAACACTTGTACATGTGTAGAGAATTTCTGGAAGGATACACAAAAAATTGCTAACTGTGATTATCTCTGGAAATTAGTGGCCAAAATTTCTAGAGCTAGAAAACTTTTACTTTTCATTTTATCTATTTCTTTGAACTCTTTCTGTGAGTATTGCTATTTTTTATTATAAAAAATTAGTTTAAATTAAAAACATATCAATATATAATAAAGTGTCTTACTAAAAAATTTAGTTACAAAAGTCTATGTGTTTAATTTAATCCTTAAATTTTTTTGAAGTCTTGATAGAGTAGAGAATGTTTCCTTGAAAACAATATTGAGAAAATTCACAGAAAGAAATTATTCAAATTTCTCTACTCTAGAAAGTTTATATACAAATTATATTTAATGAGTACTTTTTTTGACATAATATTCTCTTAGTAAAGCTACAAAACTGCCACTTTTCATGAGATGACCCATAATAACACTGGTTTGCTCATCTAAATTTCAACATATTCAATTAAGTGAAAAATCGCTTGGGGCAGGTGAATTTGGCAACATTCTGATATATACAGAAAGAAATCTGTCTACTAAAAAAATGTTTCATCATTTTTATTCAATTCTTGGATTTATAGTTCATGGCAGGTTTATAAGTTAGCTGTTGCTGTGTAACAAATCACTCTAAAATTCAGTAGCTTAAAACCATTATTTATTCTTGCTTATATGTCTGCACATCAGCTGTGCTTCAGTTGATTGAGTCTGGGCTCAGTGGGGAGGCTTCAAAGTGAGGTGGCTAAGGGCAGTTCTGTTTTTCATAGAAGGCTGGAGGTTCGGCTGGGGTACCTCTGCCTCTCATATCTCTTATTTTCCTGAGACAGCAAGCTACCCAGGGTAAGTTTTCATCATGAGGATGATACGAGAGAGTGGACAGAAGTACTTAAAGCCTAGTCTCAGAACTGGCATACTGTCACTTCCTTCCAAAAAGCAAATTACATAATCAAGCCAAAAAATCAAGAGGCAGGAAAGGACACTCTGCCCATGATGAGCATAGCATGGCAGTAGTATGAAGGAGTGAAGAATTAGAGCCAGCAAGTCAATCTGCCACACCAGATTAGATCATGGAAAAATTGGGGGGAAACTAGGATAGAGATTACAATGGTCTGAGCTGTGTGGGTTCAATAAGAGGTTAAAAATAGGAAACAGGAGAAACCTGAGTGGCTCGGTTGGTTAAGCATCTGCCTTTGGCTCAGGTCATGATCCCAGAGTCCTGGGATCGAGTCCCTCATCGGGCTCCTTGCTCAGCTGGGAGCCTGCTTCTCCCTCTGCCTGCCGCTCCCCCTGCTTGTGCTCTCTCTCTCTCTGACAAATAAATAAATAAAATCTTTAAAAATATATAAAAATAGGAAACAGGATCTGTCGGGTAAAAGGAATGGTAGCATTTGTGAGAGGAGTGCTAAATCTTCTAGCCAAAAGGGTAGAGAGAATTACAGCTGAGGGACAGCAGAGGGTTAACATGCCATGGGTCCAGCGAGGGAAAAAGCAGTGGAGTACAAGTGAAGGGAAAGAACAAGGCAAATAAGAGTATAGTAAGAATGTCTAGGTGGAGGATTTCTGTACTGAAGACTTATTTTAGTCAACTAAAAGCAGGTCAATAATTGTTAGCCAATGAGCTTGTATATTTCCAAATTCTGAAATATCTGAGACAGTAAAGTCTAAAAGAATGAAACATTTCTGCACTGGGTTCAGGTTTGGTCAATGTATTATAGATACTCTGAGATTTTGGTATCTTAAATCACATCTAATTATAGTATTTCAGGCAAAGAAGCCATAATCACCATTTAAAAAAATAATCCTCTTTCATTTAACTTCATGTTTTCCATCCAAACTGGTGCTTTAATCAAAGCGATGAATACAACTCCACCTAATATGTCTGAGTAATATGACGGAGTAAATTAAAAATGTGTTAAGTATATGAATGTTCCACATGATGTGTTACATACTGGGTACTTAAGAACAACTAATTCATAATTTTTTCCTCCTGTTGATGTGAATTTAGATGAGGTATCTCTTCTATTTCTTGAGTAGAACCACACACAGTTGCCTTTTCTTTAGCTGTACTATTTTAAATTACATTCCATTTCTAAGGAAACAGCTATTGTCTTTAAGTCAGACCTCATGCATCGTGGCCATTAGAATGGAGACAAATTACCTCATTAGTAGACTGCCCCTCTCCCTAAGGGAACTGATCCCGACGCTTATATTTTCGACGTATTCTGAGAAAACCTCTTAAGATCACTGGACAGTCTTGTTTCGTTGCTGCTATGGTTTAAGTCTTTGTAAAAAATTAATTTGGTATGCCTGTACATGTTTGAACATGTGATTCTCTGGTCTGCACTTAGCAGATGATTTCTCTGCTTGCTTTTTACCCAGAAGCTTTTAGCTCTAATGCTTTTTGTGAAAGAAGAAGGTTTATTGAATGTGTGCAGTTAGCTGTGTGTTAAAACAGGAGAAAGCTTGATAAGAATAAGAAAATTGGCCTTAGAGTCATTTTGTCAATCCAACACTTTTGCTTCATTATAGTTTTCTTGTTATTGATTTCCATCCTTTTTCTTTATAGGCTAGGGAGTGATGATACCCAATTTGAGGTTAGCATGGCCAACAATGGATGTGAGGTACATCGTTTTGATCCTAGTGTGAAGTCGGCTCATATTCTGGAGAGTCAGCGCCTCTGGTATCACCGCTTGTCTATCGACTGGCGGGACCCGCATCCAGCTGTGGCTGCCCAAAAGCCGCATAGCAACACCAGAAAACTGGGCACCATTTTGAATGAATTTGGGCATCACAAGGTGAGAGTTTTCATTTGATTTCATAATGAAATAAAGTGAACAAACTCATCAACTTAAAAAAATATGCAAACTGAGAATTGGATAGTTGAGGATCCAGTTTCAACCTTACTGATGATAACCCATCATTATTTATAGAGTCAGCTCTGTAGACATAAAGTTTTGGCAGGAATCAAGATCTTTAAGTTGATTTGTAGATTGCAGTTGCTGTTGAGTAGTGCTAGGGTTTTGGCCAAGACTGGGCAAGGAAGTAAGAAACCTACTTCTGGCATGGGCTCAAGAGTCCCATTTTCGTTTGGCAATTGATTTTAAATGTTCAGACAGAGTGAACTACTTATGTCAGTCTCAAATACAAAGTAATCGGGGCCAGGTTTTTGTTTGATAAGAGATTGCCCATGAATTGTGTTTCTCACTGTTGTAGCAACTACTTTGAGTCTCCAGGCTCTTGAAGGCCAGAACGTATGTATATCTTTGATTAAAACGAACTTTGTAAAATTGAATGGACATGTGTGTGTTGCAACTGATATAATTATGTCAAAAGATGACAAATCTCTACAAGTATCTTATTGTGAATAGATAGCAAAAAGAAACCCAATCTCTGATCCGTGTTCCTTGAAAGCAATTTTTAGTGTAGACCCAAGCCAATTGCATTCTGTAGGCAAATACTAGATAATTCTCCTGAGGGTACTTGGCTTGTGTTTGTTTGCCAACCCTTCCTGGGCTTGGCCTATTTTGCCTTCCTGTTCTCAGTCAGAGATGGCATGTGATTTAGAACATGCCAAAATGGGTGTTTCTGAAAAACAGTGTATATGGAATTCAATTTTAAACTTGAGTTGGCTGCCTGATCTTTAATAAAAGGGCTTTTCCTCTGCTTTGTTCTTTTTCTTCTCCTCCTCCTCTTGTTCCTCTTCCTCCTCCTTCTCCTTTTTTTTTTTTTTTTTTAACTCCTTTTAATTGGACTGCAGGAGCTTCTTCAAGAACCACTTCAAAGAATTTGCTGCTCTGGGGCACCTGGGTGGCTCAGTCGTTAGGCGTCTGTCTTTGGCTCCGGTCATGGTCCTAGGGTTCTGGGATCGAGCCCTGCATCGGGCTCCCTGCTCCGTGGGGTGCCTGCTTCTTCCTCTCCCACTCCCCCTGCTTGTGTTCCCTCTCTCTCTCTGTCAAATAAATAAATAAAATCTTTAAAAAAAAAAAAGAATTTGCTGCTCTTCTAACATGTGATTAATTATTGATTTGTATTTTGCTCTGCCATTGGTAGTAACTAGTATTTAATAACTGGGAGCCTTAATGAAACACATATAGGATTTGGAGAGTAAAATCTCCAAACAGAAACTGAGGTGGGAACATTTTTCAGAAATTTATTTTATTTTTGCCATTTGTTACCGTCAGAGACCTGTTTAAAAAAAAAACAGCTGAAAATTACAGGCTTGATTCTCTAATATGTCAACTCTTGATTATTCAAAGAGCTAGCTACAGATTCTTTGTGTTCATTTGGGACTCTTGTTGTCCCACGTTCATGCTCTTCACACCCTGGCTCTATCTACCCTCACTCTTCAAAGAATAGACCTTGTAGAGACAGCTTTTTTTGATAATATCTCAGCAGAAGATTTGGTAAATGTGAGGATAAAATAGGGCTTTGAAAAATGACCTGTGGATATAATTTATCCAAGCCACATTTCCTATGGAAAATGCATTTTCAGATAACCAGGTATGCACCTGAATTGTGTTTGTTCAACTCCATAGGAGTTGCAGTGGGCAAACCTTTATGCTGAGGATGAAGCATGAGATCTTTCATGCTGCCCCTGAGACAGCAGAAATATTTACAGTAGTACCTAAAAAGGATAAATGTTCTAAAGGATCTTTTTATATTCCTAAGGCTACTTGTTTTTATTAAAAACATTAGTAATGACATGTAAAAATGGTTGAGATGGTAAATTTTATGTTATGTGTATTTTACCACAATAAAAAAAAATAAACATGAAAGTGATCTGGGTCAGAATTGCCAGGTATATATTTGCTGCTTTAAAAAATCCTTATTGAAGAATTTAAAAGAGACTGATATTCTTTCATAGATTGTTTTTTTTTTTTTTTTTTTTTTTTTTTTTTTGTGAATGCTTTAAAACAAAACAAGGAAAATGAAACCCATCAGTGAGTGATTGCTTCCATTAGGAACATGCCTCTAGAAGCTATGTGGTGCCAGATAAAAGGAAACTTCCATTCTGGCCTGCAGCAAGCAAGGTCTGTTTTCATTTTTCTGCATGTGTACAGACACTGGTAAATAGGATGTGGCTCTGGCAGGGCAAGCAAGTAGAACACGAACACACACACACAC
This sequence comes from Halichoerus grypus, assembly GCF_964656455.1. Classification (NCBI taxonomy): domain Eukaryota; kingdom Metazoa; phylum Chordata; class Mammalia; order Carnivora; family Phocidae; genus Halichoerus; species Halichoerus grypus. Next base: position 50,361,188 of record NC_135720.1, read on the forward strand.
ACACATGTCTGTGCTTGAGTCTTGCCTTCTTCACTCATTTCTTCTGCTAGTGACTTTAGAAACCAGGGGGATTTTTGTTGTTTTATTTTCACCTCATGACGTTAAACTGTTTCATATAGTTGGGTGCTGTTTTCCATGTGAAGCTGTGATTTTTCTTCTTCTTCTCTTTATCCATCCCTAGATTCCAGCCACTCAGGCCAAAAGGAAAGGCAAACTCTGAGATGGTGACAGAAAGATGCATAGGGCTTCTATTCTGCTTTTAGAACTCTTTGGTAATTTTAATTTCCAACTGTAAATCAAAAACATTTCTAAAGCATCTGGTGAGAGCAGCTGCATCAGCAAAAGCAGGAGAACCAGAAGCCAGTCTGTCAGGGAGTAAGATCACCTGGATCCAGCATTAGTAATGATGAACTGTCTTCTTGCTCATGTGCTTGTTGCTGTAAACGATGCATAAGAATTTTTCCAGGATGGGACTAGAAATAGTGAGTCTGAAATTTCTGCTCATATTAATCATAATGTATGTTTTTTTTTCTTTCCCTAAAGTCTTGATTACACAGAGTATCCTAAATGATCCAGGCTCAAAAACTTAATGAGAAGTTTTTACTTTCGGTCTTTACCATGCTGTTGATAGTATGAGTAACAGGACTGCCTTAGAGTTTACCTCTGGAAGCTCAGTGATTTAGGTTTGAAGCACCCATTCCCTCCTTAGTTTTTGGCACTAGGAGGGAGAGTCATTTAACTGCTCTGGTGCTCTGTTTGATTGCTGGTGTAATGGGGACCATGATACTCCCTAAATGGATTGCTTTTGAGAATTAGATCAGAGAACACAGTGTGATTTAAAAATGATTTTAGGGGTGCCTGGGTGGCTGAGTCGTTAAGCATCTGCCTTTGGCTCGGGTCATGATCCCAGGTTTCTGGGATCGAGCCCCCCATCGGGCTCCCTGCTCAGTGGGAAGCCTGCTTCTCCCGCTCCTACTCCTCCTGCTTGTGTTCCCTTTCTCGCTGTGTCTCTCTGTCAAATAAATAAATAAAATCTTAAAAAAAAATAATGATTTTAAATTCAAAGACTTTTAATTAACCATTTCAGGAAGTCTTTACAAAATTTTATAGAAAACATTTTCTGTTTTCTCTCTTTCTTCGTTTTCAGGGAAAATATATCAGATTTCCCTGGAAATTGATAACCGCACCTAATTCCACTCAAGAGTTTTTAATGAAAGCTTTGTGCGAAACTAAGGGCAACTGGTTCTTCAGACAGGGTCGTAGAGAATTGTTATTGTTTGCTGCCCTGGGGCACTGAACAGCTTTGCTGGCGATTGTGTAGAAAGTAAACGCTGTGTTGTAGAGAAATTAAATAAGCGGCTGAGAATTAATACAGAGCAGAAGTGGGGGGCGGGGCCTTGGGCTGCGGGTCGGAGGACCGGGTGGAGCTGGACTCGCGCTGCTCAGCGCCGGGGGTGAGTCCTCCGCGGCTGGGGACGCTGCCCGGGGCGGGGTGTCCGCCTGGACCCTCACTGGAGGGGCGGGGCCTGAGTCCCTGGGCCCGGAACCCGCCCCGGATCACCAACCAGACCTCAGGTCTGCTGTGTGGTCCCCGGTGTGCTGGAGAGGAGGAGCGCTTTGAAATTGAACTACAAGAAGATTCCCTTTTCTTTTGCTTATCAAATGGGCAAATATAAACAAGATGTTGATACCGCCCTAGAGTGAATACTCATGCTTTGCTGGTGGAAATGGAAAATGATAGACTCAGGAAGAAAATTTCACCGCATGTATATATTATGTCACTCTTCATTCCTGGAAATTTTCTTTGCCTTAAATTCTATTTTGTTTGCTATTAGTTCTGCTCTACCAGTTTTTGTTGTTTTGTTTTGAGTTTTTTTTGATAAATACTTATGTGAAATGTCATTCTAGATTCCTTTATTTTCATTATTATTATTATTATTTTAAAATATAGTTTAATTTATGTCCTTTGTGTTCTTCTCTTACAATTTTCTCTTTTCGGTTTGTCTTTGGCATAGGGGGGTACATCTTCCTTTTATACTTTTCTTTAAGTCAACTTTAAACTGATTCACCTTTCTTAGAATTATCTGGAGAAATAATACCAATGGACTCATGAGTAAACTGGCTTAATTATGTTTTCTAATACATATTAAAAATACCTAACAAACAAAAGATTTTGAAATGCTTATTTGTATGACCTAAACCATCTTTCATGCCAGTGTGGCTCATATTTAATGTATATATGAATCACCTGGGGAATCTAATTAAAATGCAGATGTTGATTCTGAAGTTCTGGGGTAGGACCTGAGATTCTGCACTCCTAGCAAGCTCTCAAGCTCTGCTGAGGCTGCTAGTTGGGGAACCATACCTTGAGTAGCAAGGCCTGTACCATAGTCTGAGAAACACAGGAACAGAGGATATGTACTAGTAATTTGTGTCCCCCCCCCCCCCAGAGGCCCAGTGCTGGACCACTTTATGTTCTTTATTTTATTTTATTTTATTTATTTTATTTTATTTCAGTAGGAGAGGGAAAGCACAGAGAGAGGGCAGAGGAAGAGGGAGAGAGAGAAAAACCCAAGCCGACTCCACGTTGAGCGTGGAGCCAGGAGTAGGGCTCCATCCCAGGACACTGTGGTCAGACCCCAGCCAAAACCAAGAGTCTGCTGCTCAACTGACTGGGCCACCCAGGTGCTCCTGGACCACCTTGTGTTCTAATGTCCTCCACCGTCAGCCTGAGTCCCTGCTAAGGGTGGTATGAGGCACAGATGATGTGCTATGCTCCAGACCGTTTTTCCATTCTCGTGCCAGCATGTACCAGATTCCTGTTTCGAACTTGCTGGTTTCTTGGAACAAATTTCTTTCTCAGGAGGGAAGCTCCTTTATAAAAATGTCTCCTGGTGGTCTCCCATACCAGTTCAAGGCCCAGACATGCCCGAGTCCTAGGTGACTAATGGTTTAACCTCCAGCTAAATCTCTGCGTCTCAGACGTATGTTCCTAACTGAGGGGTATATGGCTTAAGAGCAGGGACTCCATTGTGTGGACTCCCATCCCAACTACCTAGTGAAGTGCTCAGGAAATATGTCGGATACTTGACCTGACTTAATACCCAGTATCTTCCTAAATAAAACGTGCAGGGTATCGAAGTTTGAATGCTTTATCTTTTCACATAGCCACACCGCAGAATTAATAAGGGGCAGCTAGAGCATCCAGAGGCCTTAGCCACTGATGTTCAGAATATTTGGGTGGAAAACACCATGGCAACAAGATATGTTATGGTAAAGGTAGAAATCCAGGTGACTCTTTTAAGGCCCAGTGCAATCTTCCGCTTAGACTTGTTTATATTACTTTTTCAAAGAGAGGTGTGTATCTTTCTGTGTATTTGAAGGCAACTTCGTCTTGCAAAAATACTATTTAATCATGACAAGGCTGTTTCTGTGAAATAAGCCAGTAGCAATTTAGGAGTAATGAGTCAGCTACGCTCCTGAGTTGCAATTTGAAATGCAGAGACATTTTTCTGTCTCCATCAATCTATAGTGGACCCAAAGGACAAACCATCTTGAGAACGTGGGTCTAGAACTTCTGCACTCAACATGTAGAAAATGAGTTTTGGCTTTTTACCCTTTTTCACTTATCTATAATGGTGAGATTTGCTGTGAAGCAAATTTCTGGGTTCTTAGTGATTTTTCGAAACGTTCAGTATTTAGCTAGCATGTAGATTATAAAGCCTGTTTGAAGAATGAGCTAGGTGCATCTGGATCTAGTGGTGGTTTGTGTTTTCCTTGGGCAGAAGCCATGACTGGCGAAGTTGTGTGTGAAAGGTGCTCTGGAATCCAGAGACCCACTCCCACCTGCACAACCTAGTGATTCTCAGATTGCATTGTTAGACTTGGTAACACCAGAAAACAAACCAAAAATAACAGCACAAGTAAAGAATCCCATCACCTAAGGACCTTGATTAAAACTTCGAACCCAGAACCAACCTTAGAGAGATTCTCACTTAGCTGGTCTGGCATGGAGCCCAGGGAGCTGCCCCTCTGCTCCCTCAGGATTCCTTTGGCTCTCCTTCCCAGCTCTAACCCAGGTAATAGGAAGATCAGCCTGTGAAGAGCCTCAGCATGTAGAGAGGCCTCTAGTGACTCAGCCTTCCATTTGCAAATCCCCCTCTCCCCTCCTGTGCATAAAACCCTTTAAACAAGAATGGGGTTGAGAGCCTGTGTGCTTCTGCAGCCTCCTTCTCTGTCTCTTCACCGAGTTCCTGTGTCCTCGGTGCCTCAGTGTTCCCTATGAGAAGGTGTGGGATATGAACCGCTACCATCTGAAGAGGGTTGTGCAGGCAAACACTTTCATGTTGGTGAGAGAAATGAATGAAGAATTTTAAGGAGACCAGAATTATGATTTTATGGAAAACAAAGCATTTTGATTGAGTGTCATGTCTTTTGAGATTTTTAAAGGCGCCCGGAATTATTACAAAAGGGGAGGATTTCACTCAGAGAGGAAACAAGCCTCCAGGGAGCTGGCATTTGGTTTTCTTCACTGCTGTGTACCAGGGGTGGGTATATTTGTCTGAGGATTTTGCCATTTTGACAAAGTTTTGGGAAGGAGAGCCAAAGGAATCCTGAGGGAACAGAGGGGCTCTAAGCTTCAGGGGCCCATAAAGGTTTCCCTCTGTGTGACTTCCTTTCGTACAGGAGGCGGTGGTTCAGTAGAAGAATGTTCTGTTCAGTGTTGCACAGCCCAGTTTCACCAGGTCTGCCAGTTCCTCTATATGTGTTAAAAAATGCTTAATGGCTTTTGACAGTAAGAGGCCCCAGAACTTGCTCTCCTATTAGTGAATCCTCTGAGGGAGTGTATTCCTGAGCAAACCCTGTGAGGTCACACCCCGGCCAACCATTTCTGCCCTGGGAGCTCAGCCATGCCGGTGCTCAGAGGGGCCATGCATAACCAGCCACCCATGAAACAGGCTCCAGGTGCTTGGGGAAAAAGCGGGCATAGATTTATTTGGAGGTAAAACCTGATTTATCTTCCAGCCAGTTGAGGAAGGTTTCACTTGCCACTTTTTAGTTTAAAACATAAGGACCTTATAAAAACACTAATTTCCTAGCATGGAGTGGCATTCAACAGTTTTGCAATTAAAATGATAATGAAAGATTTCTTGTAAGAACTTCTCTTTAAAATCAGCACGCCATTAGAAGGAATTATGTAAAGCAGCCTCTCTGTTCCAATCTTTATTTTAAGATTTAATTTATTCCAGATTCTGCAGGAAAAAACCATCCATGTGACAAGCCTGCTAACAGATGTCAATTTAGTTTTATAGCACATGCCTGTATTTCAGAGTCAGAAAATGGAGATTATTCTTTTTGCCTGCTGTTTATTACATGACACAGCTTCATAACACTATGCCCTGGAGGATAGCTGATTAATAACTAATGGGCAAGCAACTTATCACCTGCTTTCGTCTTCGGCAGTGTTGATTGTAAGCTCTATTTCACATTATCCTTTTGGATTAAAAGAGGTGCTGGAAAGAGCAAAGGTGACAAAAAATGGATTTTTCTCTTTTAATTTCATCTAGGTCAGAAGATAGATTATACTGTAATAAAGAGAAATAAGAGAAAAAAATTATTTAACCAGAAAAAACTAAATCTCTATTAAAATTTTTTGTGGCATAGATGGATAAGATAAAGTAATTCTGTATGGTAAATATTATATCAGAATCAACCATAACAAGAACTCTTCCTTTCTTCATATTCACAGGGTCCATTTCTCTATGTTCACATGGTGTAGTAATTATTGTTTTATATGTTGCTCTTCTGTTCATATTTCCATCTGTCTGTCCATTCATCCATCCATCCCTTCCTCCATTCATCTATCCATTCAATAAATGTTTGTTAAATATCTTCCATATGCAAGTACCTGTGCTTAAATAATGAAGCTACAGGGAAAAAAGTCTCTTTTTTTAAAGATTTTATTTATTTATTTATTTGAGAGAGAGAGAGAAAGAGAGAGAGAGCTCATGCGCCTGAGCACGTGCATGGGGGCAAGGGGGTGGGAGGGGTAGAGGGGGAGGGAGAAGGAAAGGGAGAGAAGGAGAGAATCCCAAGCAGACTCTGTGCTGAGCGTGGAGCCCTATGCAGGGCTGGATCCCATGACCATGAGATCATGACCCGAGCAGAAACCAAGAGTCATCTGTTTAACTGATTGAGCCACCCAGGTGCCCCACATCTCTTTTTAATTAGGAAATTTTTAAAAATGTGGTAAAATATACGTAACGTAAAATTTACCATCTTAACTAATTTTTTTTTTTTTTCGGATAAATACAGGTTTAATGATCCATTGTTCTTCACACAGATGGCCACAGAGACTTTATAATCCCAGGATATACAACCATGCAACACAGGCCAATCAGCCAATTCTAAAATAAACTTGGCTTTTTACAAGTATCCCGTAAACACTGCAGCCCTCCTTCCATCCAAAATGACCCTCATCTCACATGATGTGTTATCCTAGGGGAACCAGAAACCTAGCTTTGTGGCCAAGAGTAAAAACCAAAGGAAACATAGTAATTCAGTTGTTAGTTGGTGAAAGCAGGGTATCTGGTGCCCTTCTCTGCGCTGCTTTGCTCTTCCTACTCTTGCTGTTTTTGTCCCTCTTCTTCAGCCCATCCACGTTAGCTCTCAGTAGGTTTGAGTAAGCCATCTGAAGCTCGTTCACTTCTTTGGAGCTCACCACGGTGCTGATCTTTTTCCCATCAGTAGCTCTGAACAGACAATTGTTGTCTAAGGGCTCAAAGCCCTCTACAGAACCTTTCCTTGGAATGGGTTTAGTTCGACCATCATACTTCTTCAGGGTGATGAACACGCTGCTGGATAACGGGCACTTCTGGGAGAGTCTGGTCAGCTCCGTCAAGAAGTGCTCGGTCTCCAGCAGCACCATTGCGGGGCTGCTAGCTCCCCTGCCCAGTTCAACTGTTTTTAAGGGTATAGTAATGCTAAGTACAGATCCCCCTCAACTCAAGATGGGGTTATGTCCCGATAAACCTATTGTAAACTGAAACTATCGTAAGTTGAACGTGCGTTTAACACACCTAACCCACTGGACGTCATAGCTTAGCCTAGCCTACCTAAAAGGTGCTCAGGACACTTAATTAACCTACAGTTGGGCAAAATCATCTAACACAAAACCTATTTTATAATAAAGTGTTGAATATGACATGTAATTTATTGAATACTAAAGTGAAAAACAGAGTCGTTGAATGGGTACAGACTGTTTGTAAGTGTCTGGGTTGGTGACCCTTGTGATCATGTGGCTGACTGGGAGCTGGACAGAGGATCATACTCCATATCACTAGCCTGGGAAAAGATCAAAATTAGAATATGGAGTATGGTTTCTACTGAATACATATTGTTTTTGCACCATTGTAAAATTGAGAAATCGTAAGTTGAACCATTGTAAGTTGGGAGCCGTCTGTATTCCCACACTGCTGTGCATCCGATCTCCAGAACATTTTCATCTTGCAAAACTGGAAGTCTCTTCCCATTAAACACTAACTCCCCCCTTCTGCAGCCCTTGGCAACCATCATTCTATTTTCTGTTTCAATGATCTTGATTATTCTAGGGACCTCACATAAGTGAAAGCATACAGAATCTGTCTTTTGTGACTCGCTTATTGCACTAAGCATAATGTCCTCAAGGTTCATCCACGTTGTAGCATGTGACAGGTTTTCCTTGTTTTTGTTTTTGTTTTTTTAAGGCTGAAGAGTATTCCCTTGCATGTATATACTACAGTTTGTTTATCTGTCAGTGGACCGTGGGGTTGTTTCTGCCTCTTGCCTATTGTGAGTAATGCTGCTATGAGTATGGATGTGCAAGTATCTTTTTAAGGCCCTGCTTTCAGTTCTTTTGGATACATACCCAGAAATGGAATTGCTGCATCCTATGGGAATCTATTTTTAATTTTTTTGAGAAACTGCCTTACAGTTTTTCAGAGTGGCTGTACCATTTTACATTCCCATAACCAAGTGTCTTAAGATTTAACATGTAGCTAAAATACCAGACATGTGATCCTGTAATGAGTGCTACGAAGAAGTGTGATGTGCTACGGGAGTGTTTAATAGAGAAATCCAATCTCATATGCCATTTATTTTTGTATTCCTGATGCCTAGTCCATGGCAGGGACTTGATAACAGGTGGGTGGGTAAATGCACCATTCAGACCCTTGGTGATTGGACCCCTTTCCTTTATTTCTTTCCTGATATTCAGCTTCCCTCTGTTCCGCAGGAATGGCACTGGAGGGCCGAGAAAAGCTAGATGACTAGCTTTCCCTTGGTTGCCTCCATTGATCTCTGGTGAGAGTATGCAAAGTATTTTCCAATAGTGTTCTTTTTCTTAATCTGCATCTCATCTAATATTCAAAGATGTTGAGATATTTCCACCAGATATGTTCCTGCCTTTTCTTTGGGGGAGAAAAGAGAAAGCTGCCTGCAGATATAAGATGGAAGTGTAGTGGAGTTAGAGAGGGGTGGGGTATTCAGGGAGAAAATATTCTTTCTATTCTTAGAACACTGCTTCTAGTCCCTAAAGAATTTTGTTCTATAAAGATAGCAAAAGGGCCTCTTGCTCATTTTCTTATTTGGCTTAAATCAGTAGCATTTTGCTCAATTCCATGCTATTTATAGATATCTTAAATTGCAATTTAATTCTTGAGATTTTTAAAGGGAATTTGAGATATTCAAAATGTATAGGCATTATATTTGGAGACTTTGAACTTCTTGCTTCTGGTTTTATAAAAGGAGTTTGTGTATCTGATCCCCAAACCAATGAAAGACATAGTTATTATTCTATCCAGTTTTTTTATTTTGCTGGCAATTGAGGCAAAAAAAGAGGCCACAAAAATATTTGGCACAGCTCTTTCCTTGGAAATTTGTATTGATTTTGCTGTTTGCCACAGCATTATTATGATGATAAACTGCAGAGATCCAGTTATCTGTCTGAAATGAGTCCTGAGGGTTTCTCACAGTTGTTCCGATCATGGTATTGGCACAGGAAAACAATACTGGTGACATTTTCAGAATGCTGTTTTGGAGGCAGGTGGCAGGTATTGGGGCCGTGTTGTCCAGTGGAAGGGTCACTGGCTTTCAGCCAAAAAGACCCTGGCACCAGCTCTATCTCCTGTTAGTTGTGTGAATAGCACAGGTGAATTAAGCCTTCTGAGCCATGTTTTATTTTTCTGTAAAATGGGAATGATAATACCTTCTATGCTAGACCGTTGGGATTAAAGACAAAAAGTCAGTAAAGAACCTAGCACAGTGCCTGGTCAGTTGCTCCCCAGATGGGAGCTGTTTTTAAATAGTTACTGAGTTGGATTGATATTAATTGTTTTAGGCAGTATTTAAATACCTGGAATGGAGTATTATGGTATGGACCATTTGGTATATTTTATTGTTCTTCTGCTTTCTATTGATCTCTGGTGAGAGTGGTGAGAGTATGGAAACTATTTCCCAGTAGTGTTCTTGGAGTGGAGAATCTCCAATAGGTCAGCCCTTTACTCCAGAAAATGTTAAAGAGAATCAGTATTCTGGAATGGATTTTGGAAGTGTTTAGAACACAGCAGTATGAATCTGATGTCCAGACACCACTGCAGTGTCCTTAGGATCGATCTTTCTGCAGTGATAGTCATAAATGTAATTGATCTGCACTTCGAATAGTCCACCTGATTCATGATATTGGTAAAAATCTTGTAGTTCAGTCATCTTCCCCATGTCCATCTCTTGGGCATAGTACTTAAAGTCCCATAGGCTTATTGAATATACTGTTGGGAAATCATTTGGGTGGTGAGTACTGATGTCTTTGAAAGTATTTTATGTAGCAATGATTCTTTAATACTTTCATTACATTTGCCTTATGACATTGTATTTTCTCTAGGTTGACCTCTCTGTCTCTGAAACCCCCTGTTAGATCATTTTGTCTTTTTGGAGACCTATCAAGTATAATACCAACAGTTGACTGAACTGCTCAGGAATATTCTGGATAACTAAATTTTCTTACTAAATGAAAGAGGTGCTGTTGCTCACCTCTGTCTTTATTGTTTACCTCTGTCTTTATTGTTCCTCTCCTGTGCTTCCTACTCTATTTAAACTATAAACACCGCAGCTGATGTGCAAGATCTCAGTGCAGTTTTCCAACTTCTTCCTTTACTACCACTTTTCCACAGGTATTCTGTACTCTAACCTAATGAGACAAAACACTTCCAAGTTGCCTAAAATTTCTCACCCCATGGAGCTTCAATCACAATTCCTTTTATCACTAATATTATCTCTGTTTCTGAGCAAATCAAAATCCCACCTGTCTTTCAAGTCCTAGTCCAAATACTATCTCATCCACAAAGCTGTTCTTAAAACCATTTAATATTTTAAAGTTATATGAATGATATTTCTCCACTGTAGAGAATTTAGATAATAGAGAGCACAGAAAGGAAAAGGATGACAATTAAAGTCACATGTAATTCTACCACAAAGATAACTACTATTAATATATGTAGTCTTTCCTGGGATGCCTGGGTGGCTCAGTTGGTTCAATGCCTGCCTTAGGCTCAGGTCATGATCCCAGGGTCTTGGGATTGAGTCTCGCATTGGGCTCCTTGCTCAGCGGGGAGCCTGCTTCTCCCTCTGCCTGCAGCTCCCCCTGCTTGTGCTTGCTCACTCTCTCTCTCTGACAAATAAATAAATAATATCTTAAAAAAATATATGTAGTCTTTGTTTCAGACTTTTTCTCACTATGGTAAATATATTTTCACAAAATTAAGATAGGATCATACTGTATATGCTCTTATTTCCTTTTTGTTATGGACTTTTTTAGAACAGTTTTAGGTTCACAGCAGAATTGAGGGGAAGGTACAGAGATTTCCCAAATACCCCTGCCCCCCATATGCACAACCTCTCCCATTATCAGTACCCCCTACCAGAGTGGTACAGTTGTTATAATTGATGAGCCTACACTGACACATTGTAATCACCCAAAGTCCATAGTTTATGTTATCGTTCACTCTTGGTGTTGTACATGGTTTGGATAAATGTATAAGGACATATATCCATTATCATGGTATCATGCAGAATATTTTCACTGCCCTAAAAATCCTCTGTCTCTGCCTATTCACCTCCTCCTCCCACCGCCCCAAAATGCTGGCAACCATTGATCTTTTTACTGTCTCCATAGTTTTTCCCTTTCTAGATTGTCATATAGTGTGAATGATAAAGTATGTGGTCTTTTCAGATTCACTTCTTTCACTTCATAATATGCATTTGTTTCCTCTATGTCTTTTCATGGTTTGATAGCTCATTTCTTTTTAGCCTTGACTAATATTCCATTATCTGGATGTACCACAGTTTATTTATGTAGTCACCTACTGAAGGACATCTTGGTTGCTTCCCAGTTTTGACATTATGAATAAACCTGCTATAAATATCCACAGGCAGGTTTTTGTGTGAACATGTTCTCAATTCCTTTGGATCGTATGGCAAGAGTCTGTTTAGTTTTGTAAGAAACTACCAAACTGTCTTCCAAAGTGGCTGTACCATACCATTATGCATTCCTACCAGCAGTGGGTAAGAATTCCTGTTGCTCCTCATCCTTGACAGCCTTTGCTGTTGGCAGTGTTCCAGATTTTGGTCATTCTAATAGGGGCATTGTGGTATTCATAGCTGTTTTAACTTACATTTCTCTGATGACATATGATGTGGAGCATCTTTTCACTTGCTTATTTGCCATCTGTAGATCTTTTTTGACAAGTTGTCTGTTAAGGTCTTTGGCTCATTGTTGGTATGTTTATCATTGAATTTCAAGAGTTCCTTGTATATTTTGGGTAACAGTTCTTTACCAGATGTGTCCTTTGCAAATGTTTTGTTTTGTTTTGTTTTTTCCTAGTCTGTGGCTTATCTTTTCGTTCTCTTGACATTTTCTTTCACAGAGCAGAAATTTTTAAATTTCAATGAAGTCCAGCTTATCAATTCTTTCTTTCATGGATTGTGCCTCTGAATTAATTACATGTGACAAAGTAATTGTCAAACCCAAGGTCATCTAGATTTTCTCCTACATTATCTTCTAGGAGTTTTATAGTTTTGTGTTTTACATTTAGGTCTGTCATCTATTTTGAATTAATTCTTGTGAAGGTGTAAGGTCTATGTTTAGATTCTTTTCTTTTCTTTTTTTGGCATATGGATATCCAGTTGTTTCAGCACCATTTGTTGAAAGATTGTGTTTTCCTCCAATGCTGTCCTTTGCCAAAAATCAGTTGACTCTATTTATATGTGAGTCTATTTCTAAGCTCTCTATTTTGTTCCATTGATCTATTTGTCTATACTTTTGCCAATACCAAACTATCTTGATGACCATAGCGTTATAGTAAGTCTTGAAGATGGATACTGTCAGTCCTCCAGCTGTGTCCTTCTCCTTCAATATTGCATTGGCTAGTCTGGGTCTTTTGCCTTTCCATATAAACTTCAGAATAAGTTTGTTGATATCCACACAATAACTTGATGGAATTTGGATTGGAATTGTGTTGAATCTATATCAAATTTAGGAAGAACTGCCATCTTGACTGTTTTGAGTCCTCCTAATCACAAGCATGGGATATCTTTCCATTTATTTAGTTTTTATTTTATTTTGTTCATCAAAGTTTTATGATTTTCCTCATGCGGATCTTGTACAGATTTTGTTAGCCTTATACTTAAGTATTTCTTTTGCTTCTATCCCCTGAAAGAGATTGTCAAGAATTGGTATAATTTCTTCCTTAATTGATTGGTGGAATTAATTGGTGAACTCATCTGGGCCTGATGCTTTCTGTTCTGGAAGTTTACTAATTATTGATTCAATTTCTTAAATAGATACAGGCCTGTTCATGTAGTCTGTTTCTCCTTGTGTGGATTTTGGCAGATTGTGTCGTTCAAAAAATTAGTCCATTTCATCTAGGTTTTCAAATTTGTTTTTTTTTAAAGATTTTATTTATTTATTTGAAGAGAGAGACACAGCGAGAGAGGGAACACAAGCAGGGGGAGTGGCAGAGGGGGAAGCAGGCTTACCGCCGAGCAGGGAGCCCGATGCGGGGCTCGATCCCAGGACCCTGGGATCACGACCCGAGCCGAAGGCAGACGCTCAACGACTGAGCCACCCAGGCGCCCCCATCTAGGTTTTCAAATTTGTGGGCATAGAGTTGTTCATAGAATTCCTTTATTATCCTTTTGGTGTCCATAGGATTTGTAGTGATGTCCCCTCTTTTATTTCTGATATTAGTAATTTGTGTCCTCTTTCTTTTTTGCTTAGTTTGCCTGACTAGAGGCTTATTGATTTTATAGATCTTTTCAAGAACCATCTTTTGGTTTCACTGATTTTCTCTATTGATTTCCTGTTTTCAATTTTGTTGATTTCTCTTCTCTTATTATTTCTTTTATTCTGCTTACTTTGGATTTCATTAGCTCTCTTTCTAGTTTCTTGCAATGCAAACTTAGATTATTGATATTAGATCTTTTCTCTTTAATATAGGCATTCAATGATACAAATTTCACTTTAAATACTACCTTCACTGCATTCCACAACTTTTTTTTCTTTTTCTGCATTCCACAAATTTTGATAAATTGTTTTCATTTTCATTTAGTTCAAAATGTTAAAAAATTTCTTTTGAGATTTCTTTTTTAATCCCTGTGTTATTGGAAGTTTGCTTATTAATCTCCAAGTATTTGGGAATTTTCCAACTATCATTCTGTTATTGATTTCTAGTTTAATTCCACTGTGGTCTGAAAGCAGACATTGTGTGATTTCTATTCTTTTAAATTTGTTAAGGCGTGTTTTCTGGTCCAGAATGTGGTCTCTCTTTGTAAATGCTCAATGTGAGCTTGAGAAGAATGTGTAATCTGTTGTTGGATGAAGTGATCTATAGATATCAATCATATACAGTTGATTGATGGTGTTGTTGAGTTCAGCTATGCCCTTATTGATTTTCCACTTGCTGGGTCTGCCATTTCTAAGAGGTATTAAAATCTCCAACTACGATAGTGGATTCACCTATTTCACTTCATAATTCTATTAGTTTTTGCCACGCATAGTTTGACACTTTGTTGTTAGGCACATGCATGTTAAGATTGTTATGTTTTCTTGGAGAATTGACCCCTTTATCCCTGATAACTTCCCTTGCTTTGAAGTCTTACTTTCTTTTGATTAGTATTAGCACAGTATATTTTTCTCTGTTTACTTTTAATCTGTATGTGTCTTTGTATTTAAAGTGGGTTTCTCGTAGATAGTATATAGTTGGGGTTGTTTTTCGATCCACTCTGACAGTCTCTGTCTTCTAATTGATAGAGTTAGAACATTGACATTCAAAGTGATTATGAAAGAGTTGGATTAACATATACCATATTCATTACTGTTTTCTATTTCTTGTCTTTGCTGTTTCTGTTTTTGTCTTCCACTTTTTCCTGCTTTTGTGGATTGAACATTTTATATGATTCCACTTTTTTTATTTTTTAGCATATCATTTTATAGCTCTTTTTTTAAACTTTCTTTTAGTGAGTGGTTGCCCTAGAGTTTGCATTACACATTTATAGCTAATCCAAATTGACTTTCCAATAATACTGTACCACTTCCTGGATAGTGTGAATACCTTATAATAAAAAATAATCTTAATTTCTCCCTCCAATCCTTTGTATCATTGCTGTCATTCATTCTACTTACATATAAGCATATGATATATACATATACATACACAATAAAATACCTTGTTGGTATTGCTATTTTGAACAAACTGTTATCTGTTAGGTCAATTAAGAATAAGAAAAATATGGTTTTACTTTACCTTCTCTTATTCCTTCTTCAAAGCTCTTTCTTATTTTATGTAGATCCCAGTTTCTGACCTATATCATTTTTCTTCTCTCTAAAGAACTTCTTTTAACATTTCTTGCAAGGCAGACCTACTGGCAACAAAATCCTTCAATTTTTGTTGGTCCAAGGAAGTTTTATTTCTCCTTCATTTTTGAAGGATAATTTTGCAGAGTACAGAATTCAGGTCAGTGGTTCTCTCAGTGCTTTAAATATTTTACTCCACTCTCTCTTTTTTGAATTTGAAAAAATTTTTAATTTGAGTATAGTTGGCACACAATGTTACATTAGTTTCAGATGTACAATATAGTGATTCAATATCTCTATTTGTTATGCTACACTCACCACAAGTGTAACTGCCATCTGTCATCATACAACACTATTATAATATCATTGACTGTATTCCCTGTGCTATACCTTCCATCCCTGTGAGTTATTCATTCCATTACTGGAAGCCTGTATCTCTCACCCCCCTTCACTCATCTTGCCTAGCTTTTCTACCCCCGCCCCTGTGGCAACCATCAGTTTGTTTTCTGTATTTATGGGTCTGTTTTAGCTTTTTGATTGTTTATTCATTTGTTTTGTTTTTTTAGATTTAGATTTTTTATTTTAGATTTTTTAAAATTTAGATTTTGTTTTATTGATCATATGGTATTTGTCTTTCTCTGTTTGACTTATTTCACTTAGCATAATACCTTCTAGGTCCATCCAGGTTGTCGCAAATGGCAAGAACTCATCCTTTTTTATGACTGAGTAATATTACAGTGTGTGTGTGTATGTGTGTATGTGTGTGTGTGTGTGTCACATTTTTTTTATCCATTCATCTACAGGATGGACACTTAGTTGCTTCCATAATTTGGCTATTATAAATAATGCTGCAATAAATGTAGGGCTGCATGTATCTTTTCAAACGAGTATTTTTGTTTTCTTTGGGTAAACAGTATCCTCCACTCTCTTCTTGCTTGCATGTTTTCTGAAGAGAACTAGGATGTAATTCTTATCTTTCTTCCTCTGTAAGTAAGGTTTTTTTTTTTTCCCCTTTGACTTCTTTCAGGATTTTTTCTGTATCTTTAATTCTCTATAGTTTGAAAATGATATGACTAGGTGTAGGTTTTTGGTATATATTTTGTTTGGTATTCTCTGAGCTTCCCGGATCTGTGGTTTGATGTCTCACTTTAATTTGGGGAAATTCTCAGTCATTATTATTTCAAATATTTCTTCTGTTCCTTTCTCTCTTTCTTCTGGTTTCCCATTATGTGTATATTGTATTTTATGTGGTTGTCCAACAGTTCTTGGATGTTCTATTCTGATGTTTTTTAGTTTTAGTTTTTTTTTTTTTTTCCAGTCTTTGTTCTCTTTGCTTTTCAGTTTTGGAAGTTTTTATTGATACATCCTTTTTTTAAAAAAAGATTTTATTTATTTATATGACAGAGAGAGAGAGAACACAAGCAGGAGGAGTGGCAGGCAGAGGGAGAGGGAGAAGTAGGCTCCCCGCTGAGCAGAGAGTCGGACATGGGGCTCAATCCCAGGACCTTGGGATCATGACCTGAGCTAAAGGCAAATGCTTAACCGACTGAGCCACCCAGGCGCCCCTATTGATATATCCTTAAGCTTAGAGATTCTTTTCTAGGTTGAGTCCAGTCTACTTGTAAGCCCATCAAGGGTTAGGGCTAGAGTTTCAGTATTTTTGATACCAAGCATTTCTTTTTGATTCTTCCTTAGGATTTCCACCTCTGCTTACATTGCCCATCTGTTCTTACATACTATCTACTTTATTCATGAGAGCCTGTAGCATATTAATCATAGTTGTTTTAAATTCCCAGTCTGATAATTCCAACATCCTTGCCATGTCTGTTTCTAGTCTCTTCAAATTGTGTTTTTTGCCTTTTAGAATGCCTTGCAATTTTTCTTGATAGCCAGACCTGATGTATTGCATAAAAGGAACTGCTATAAATAGGCCTTTAGGAATGTGATGGTAAGGTGTAGGGGGAGGAGAGGTGTTCTACGCCCTATGATTAGGTCTCAGTCTTTAAGTGAGCATATGCCTCTGAACTGTGAACTTCTCAAGAATTTCTGTCTTTTTCTCTTACTTTAGGTGGGACAGGATGGCTAGAGTGGGCTAGAGTTGGCTATTTCCCCTCCTCAGGTTAGTTAGGCTCTAAGAATCCCCCAGCAGGCGAAGTTCAGGTTAGCCAGTTTCTCCTGAGGGCAGCCTTGTTAGGAAAAACAGAAGCTCTGGCATATTTAAAAATGATGCCCCCTGCCAGAAGCCTGAGGGGACTTTTCTCTGATGTTTACTTTGGGAATATGGTCAAACTCCTGAGAGTAAATCTCACAATACTGTGGGGACCCTCTATGACTGGGTCTCCTTGGAATTTTTAACTCTCAGACTTGTCCATACTGAGCCTCCAGCACTTTTGTCAATTACAATTCAGGTTTTCTAGCCTTGGCACCAGCTGCTACTGAGACTGTGCTCGGGGAAGCCAAGCCTCCTGGTGTTCTCTCTGTACTTCTTGTTCTTGAATCTTGGGCTGCGTCCTCCTCTCTCACAGATCCAAGAGGTGTTGATTTTTCAGTGTGTTCAGCCTTTTACTTGTTGCTAGGATGGAGTAGCAACCTCCAACTTCCTACATGAGGAATTGGAAACCAGACGTTCATCAGCCTTTGTTTTTTTACTTAACAGAATTCTTGAGGGGCGCCTGGGTGGCTCAGTCATTAAGCGTCTGCCTTCGGCTCAGGTCATGATCCCAGGGTCTTGGGATCGAGCCCCGCATCGGGCTCCCTGCTCCGCAGGAAGCCTGCTTCTCCTTCTCCCACTCCCCCTGCTTGTGTTCCCTCTCTCGTGCTCTCTCTCTCTGTCAAATAAATAAATAAAATCTTTAAAAAAAAAAAAAGAATATCTTGAACATTTTCACATATAATAATATAGACATATAATAGACACTTCATCTAGATATATTACAGCATTGTTTGTAATAGCAAAATTCTGGAAACAGGGTAATTGTCTTTTAACAGGGGACCAAATAAGTAAAATATATTTAAAGCCCATACAATTGCACTCGGACTGATAAAGAACATGCTATAGATCTGTATTTCACTGATATGGAAAGATCTCCAAGTTAAATAGGAGATTCTAGGGTGGGAGAAAGATCTTTCACTGCCTGTCCTTTTGAAGAGTTGGAACATTTTTTTTTATCATGTGTATGTTATACTTTTCCCGTAACACTTTATGAAATACCTACCTGCAATGTAATTTTTAAGAGCTGCATATTTTCTAGTGAATGGATGTATCAGAGTTTATTTAACCACTCTAAATATTTCAGACATGTACATGGATTATTTTCTGTTCTTAATTACCATAAACTGTGCAGTCTTTTAGGCTGTTCATACACATGGCTAAATTATCCTTAAGAGAATTTGTACCATTTTATTTTACTGGGATTCTTCCAGTGAATGTGATTGCTTACTTTTTTGAATTTCCATAAAGTTTTGTTTGCATGCCTTTTATGGAACATAGCTTTTTTTTTTTTTTTTTTGGTATCATAATTACCTGTGTACTTCATGTATCTTTGTGATACACTGTGTATCTCTACAGTACACTGTGAAATTCCTGAGATGGTGATCTATCATGTTCACCTTTTCTCCAATGCAGCACAGAGCATAGTGCCTGGCCCCTGTGAAATGTGTAGTAAGTAAATATAGGTGCAGTGAAATGAGTTAGTTTCACACTATTAATGAGCAGCTTTCTAAAATGATGGTAGTGAAACTTGCTGGGCTGGCTGAGCATCTTGAGATCATAGCCTTCTTTATAGACCACTGTCCTCTTTGTGGAATATCATCAAATACCAATAATTTAACCATTTGACTTAGTGATAATTTTACCAGGAGAAACCAAGACTATATATGTAAGTACTATAAAGTCACAACAAGGACCACGTGTAACCAAGCTGTAGGATTAAACAGGATTGACTACTTCAGGTTTCCTCATTAATAATTGGTTGCCACCTTTCATTTATTTTTCTTCTCTTGGCCCTTGGTGGCAGACAAGTAGTAGACCGTATGAAGGCTTAAGAAACACTGATGAGTTTTGTCATGTGGGAAATTACCTTGATGCCGTGTAGTCTCCAAATATACTACCAGGTGAGCTATCCCACAGGTTACAGATCACAAATTAAGATGCTTGAATCACATGGTTTATTGAATCAATTAAAAACACACAGTGAGAAATAAGGGACAGAGATGGAGTAGGTTCATGTATTTGGAATTTGGTACAAGTGAGATAGAAAGACCACACTGCATGAGTCCTGGTCTGCTGGTCAGTCTCAGTCCCGCTCTCCTTCCTCCTCTCCCCCACCTACTCCCATCATCTTCCTCCCTCTCCCGCTCCCCTTCTTCTTTTCTCATCAAACTTCCATGCCGATGGTGTCGTAATGAGGAACAGAGTTGAGGTTTGGAGCAAGGAGGCTCAAATGGAGAGACACAGGACAAGTATGTCTGGCCAAAATTGTAAACTCACTAACTGCTCTAAGAGCAGCTTTGAGTTTTATTTGGCAGAATACCTGTGGGGCCAGAATGAGTATAAACCATGGGTGGCCAATATAAGACCTCATAAATATTGGGTGACTCATATACCTCATGTATATTTAATGTTTAGTGACAATTTTAATGTTTACTCAGCATTTCTGTCCCTGTGTATGTTCAGCACATGTCTCTACTACTTACTTTACTTATGCTTAATATTTCCTGGGTTACTTACCTATACTTAACACATCTTCTAAGTTTTACCTATCCCATTCGATTTCTTGTTTTCTATAGCAGAATTGAATATTCTCAAATAGGACAACAAATGCACATTACTAGTTTGAAACTTAAAATTGATAAGATTGTGTTGATTAATTTTCATCATTAATCCACTTCAGCACTTGAATGCTCAACTATCCAGTGTCCACCGGAGCCTAAACCAGTCATTAATAGGGATAGGGCCTTGTTAATAAAACAGAGCGAGCAAAGCGAGTATTTGACAATACTGTAAAGTCATTTGGAACTTCACTCTTATGGTACAGTACTTGGTTGTAGAAGATAGAACTGGGTGTGCACTTATCTTAGGACCTTCTGTGGAAATTGTTTTCATTCTTTATTTTTATTTTTTACGGTTTTATTTATGGGGCGCCTGGGTGGCTCAGTTGGTTGAGCATCTGACTCTTGGTTTTGGCTCAGGTCATGATCTCAGGGTCATGGGATTGAGCCCCACAATGGGCTCTGTGCTCAGTGGGGAGTCTGCTTGAGATTTACTCTCTCCCTCTTTCTCTAAAATAAATGAATAAATCTTTAAAAAAATTAAAGTTTTATTTAAGTAACTTCTACACCCCATGTGGGGCTCAAACTCACAACCCTGAGATCAAGAATCGCGTACTCTACCAGTTGAGCCAACCAGGTGGCCCTTATTTTCATTTTTTAAAAGCAAGATTTCTTGGGGGTGCCTGGGTGGCTCAGTTGGTTAAGCATCTGACTCTCGATTTCAGCTCAGGTCATGATCTCAGAGTCATGCGATTGAGCCCCAAGTCTGGCTCTGTGCTCAGCAGGGAGTCTGCTTGGGATTCTCTCTCTCCCTCTGCCCCTCCCCCCCAACTCTCTCTCTCTAAAATAAGTAAATCTTTAAAAAAAAAAACAACCACAAGATTTCTTATGTGAATCTGTCCTCTTAGCATTCAAGTTCCTTAAAATGGATCTACAGAAAGTTATTTTGACAGATTTATAAGCCCCATAGTGCCCAAGACAGTGCTTTATGAAAAGTAGGAATTTTTCTCCTGTGGTTAAATTCTGGTTCATTGAGATTTTGCTATTCAGCTAATGGCTATCATTGGTGGTTCTGCCTTAGGATATCGGTCTGAGGGACACAGTCTCTGGTCTCAGGCACAGGACAGCCAGGATCTTAAAATTTCATAGAATATTGAACTCACCAAATCACCTATTAACCCTTCCTTAGCCATTGGTCTCAGTTTCTTCCCCCAATCTAGATTTTAACCCAAGTGGGTTCAGAGAGGAAAGTAAAGAGATAGAGTTTAGCCTTGTCTAGCTAGCTTCCTTGTAAAAAGTGGTAATACGCAGGGGAGCCAAAAACATTAGCAAAGAACATGAACAGAAGGTATATTGTCCCCACGGGAAGGTCAGCTCAGCTCTCAAAATGACTTTTATTCATTTAACAACACAAGGGACACAGAAATAAAAAAGTCAGCACCTTCAGTGAAATAACTACTTTGGCCTGATAGGGTTACTGGAAGTAAGAAGGATAGGGATTTGGCCAACAATGTTTTTATATAAAACAAACATGTGCTAGTACTGATGGTACTTTCTTTCTTTCTTTCTTTTTTTTTTAAAGATTCTATTTATTTATTTGACACAGTGAGAGAGGGAACACAAGCAGGGGTAGTGGGAGAGGGAGAAGCAGGCTTCTCGCCGAGCAGGGAGCCCGATGTGGGGCTCGATCCCAGGACCCTGGGATCATGACCTGAGCGAAGGCAGACGCTTAATGACTGAGCCACCCAGGTGCCCCTGACAGTACTTTCAATAAGCCTCCTACTACAGTTACCCAAACTCTTCTCCCTCATGGTTGGGCTATAACAGGCAACAGTTGAAGAAAATTGATCATGTACAGAAAACCCAAAATCATTCTTTATGCTTCTTATATACATTCTGTTATCAAGGATATTCTTTCATTAATGCTTAGGGGGAAGTCAGAATAATTTTGCATGGCTTGGTTCAGACTGGAATATTCCCATTTATGTTTTTTTGACATGCTAAGGTAAGTGTGTTTAATCAAGACAAATTCACTCACTTATGAGAAGATTTCACATCAGATGCAATCAAAATGAAGAATAGGTTATTATGGATGAGAAAGTCTCCTATCCAAGTAGAAGAATGCTCATGTATGGTGACAGCAAGAGATATTCAAGGAGCTTTAGCTTTCTATAACACTTTCCTGACAAAGATTCCTATACTATAACTTCAGCTGTACTTTTGAGAGGCTTTTCCATTTAGAGTGAATTTAACAATCATAGATATAATATAGGGTAGCAATTTCCGAAACATTATTGGATAGCAAAGCTTAAATGAATCCTGTTCCCTAGGCAACGACATGGAGGGGTATAACAACCTCAGGCTCCTAAAATGAAGTTTAAAGTTGCTACTATTTTTGGTCTTGGCTTCTTCTGGAAGTGGTTTTTATCCCTTGAAATTATTTTTTTTATGTAATGAAGTTTGAGCCCTTTCCAACTCTTCTCTCTGTAACATTTAGTTTTCTTTGCGACAGACTCTCCATCCCTTGATCTCAGCATGCGTAGCTATAAAAGGAATGGCCGCGCTGAAAATAAGATCAAATTTGGGATAGAAACTAATATTATGAGAAGTGAGGGTAGAGCAGAGACATTTCTAGCCACTCGGTAGGCTTTCATAATTTCAGGAAGAAAAGTTCTCTGGAGTTTTCTGACCCACTCAATCTTTTGTGAAATTTTTTGTATAGCTAATATGTCATAGGACACTCAGATTCTTTAGAGACAAAACGTTTTAGATAGAAAAAAGTGATGGGATGGATGCATTTCTGATTTTTTCAGTAAGCTCTTTGTATGAGTGCCCAGTGCCATCTCTTTGGGTGTTGTATCTTCTGTGTGGTTCCCTCGATATTGACATGCTTTCTCACCTGTCACTCTCTTCTCACCTTTTCCCCTCCTCGTTCCCCTTGCCTTACTTCTATATGTCTTTTAATAATTCTTTCCACTAGGCCAAAAGTGTATACACTGAGCAACTGTGATCTTTTGAGCACCGAACATCTAAGCAAGGTGCACTAGGAAATCCCTGCAGACGTGCCTTGTGTGGGCAAACTTTCAGAGATGGGGTGTCCAGTTGCTGACACCATCTCTTCCATCTGGGAGCTGGTGGTATCTAGGGGCTCCAAGGAACTTCTGGAAGGCCTTCTAATAAAAATACCTCTTTAGTATATTCTGCTGGTTAGATTCAAGTTAATTAGCTACTCTTTTAAAAAGATATGTCGCTCCGGAAGATTGAGCCTATTCTTAGCCAAACATCAGTGACTTACGTCGGATAATCATATTGGTTTCTCAAGTAGGAGTCTCATGATATTTGGCTGAGAGAGTGGAAGTTGGCTGAGGTGGAAAAGGGGGATTATTTGTGTATGGCTTGGTGCACATTCTATAATAAGCTTTGCCCGGCCAGTGGGCACACAACAGCAAAGGCAGTGGGTGTGAAGTCACAGGAGGTGAAGAAGGAAGGCAGAAGGAAGGCAGGAAGGAGAAACACTGGGTATACTTTGCCTTCTTTGCCATTTTGGCTGAGGCTGGGAGGTGCCCACCTGCAGAGTTTTAGGGCTTGCTCTGCTGGCGAAGGCCAGCCGTAGGTTGTTAATGCTTGTTGTGGATGAACACTCTCAACTATTTCCTATTCCATGCTAGAGGAGGAGAAGAGAGAGTGTTGCTGTTTACTTCTGCTGGATGCTAGTGCACGCCCTTTAGGTACTCAGTGAACACTTTTTCAGGAACCTAACCAGTGACAGGGGAGCCATGATGAGGTCCTTGCCCTCAAAGACATCACGACCTATAGGGAGAACCACTACTTGTACAAGAATGATATGGTAATATGCTGAGTACTGCTGCAAGACAAGCAAAAGAGGAGGAGCTCTTTCTTCTTGGGGTGAGGAGTGGTCAGGGAGGCGGCCCAGCAGAGGTGATATTGCAGCTGGCTGGCTTTTGCAAATTGACACCGAGTTTATCAAAAATTGAAGGTGGGAGGGGATAGTCAATGTAAGGGCGGAGATGTGGTAAAGGTCATGGCAAATTCCAAAACAGTAAAGAAGGCTGCGTGGCTGGCACAAAAGGTGATCTGTGCAGAGAGCAAGGACATTAGGTAAAGAAAGGGGAAGCTGGGTCCAGGCTATGAGGGACCTGGCGAGCCCGGCTATAGGAGTTTGGATTGCATTTTGAAGCTGCAGGGAGCCTGCAGAAAGCCCTGAAACAAGGGACTTACATAATTAGATTTGAAATTAGGTAGATAATTCTGGAAGGAGTGTGGAGGGTGGACAGTTCAAGGCTGAGATCTCTTGAGAGTAGAGTTCATTGGAAATATTGGGTGAGCAAGCATTAAAGGACTGATAAGAGCCAGTGTGGGGAAGGCAACATTAGTCAGCCTTGGCATTTTAGCAATAGCTCTCATGTCTGTCAATCCCGGCCAAAATTTAAAGCGTGGGCAGGAATAAGAGACTTTTACTTTGCATTTTATGTCTTTCTTTCCCAGTTGCATTTTTACAACCAACTTTTTAATAAAACAAATTTGGGGGAAACAAAGTCAAATCCCACTGCAATAAAATTAAAGCTACAGAACAAAACATTTTAAGACTCTATTTAATAATTCATTTTACAAAGAGATATTCATTTCTAAAACATTAAAATATTCCTCTAGGGCTTGCTATAAACAAATCTGAACTGGGTTTTTGCCTGTGAAGAAAACGGAAATATGTCTCATTCCCCACAAACAATGAAAGAGGTTTTTGCACTGTCAGCGAGTTATGATTTCCCTCCAGGGATCTAGTTAATCCAAATTGTTTATATCTCAAAATAAATATTTGATATGTAGCTGTGAACTGTGTCCTTATAACTGCTTTTGAATGTGGGTGTGGAAATTACCCCATAGATAACTGAGAATTGACTTTAAAAAAAATAACTTCCCTGTAAACTGTCTTTTAAAGTTCTGATGTGGGTCTGGTTGACAATTTCCAGCACATCGATCAAGAAACTCACAACTGAAAGTCTAGTTTACCACACTCAGTTTCTTGGAAATAGCAAATTGAAAATGTGTGCTCTGAACTAAAGATATTAGGAAGCTATTTTCAGTATGAATTCATTAGTTAGACATCCAGTTACTAAGGAACTCAACCAAATTTGGCAACTCACTTCAGAAGAACCAAGATGGTGCTGCTTTTGCTTCTTTCATGAGAAACAAGATAATTAGAACACGTTTGTTTGTCTCCATTTAGACATTTATGGAAAACACTGGTATGATGGTCATTAGTAACTGAAAGATCTTAAACCTGCTAATATAAAGTATAATGTCTTATAAGAGATTTGGCTTTCCAGGAAGTTCAAGTGTTATTACATTGTTCAGGGAAGAAGCTGGTAGGGCTGAGAGGGAATGATTCTCATTCTATTTGACACACTTCAGACCTATCCTTGGTGCCTGAAAAATGTCTGCCTGAAGCCACCCATTTCCTGAAATATAGAGTATCCATTTCAGGGAAGGTGTTCATGGTGACAGGTTAACAACAGACTGCCTGTCAAGGTCCATGAGCAGTGGATGCATGTGAGGAAAACTGCATCCTACCCTTGGTTTCTATTGAAAAAATGCCATCTGGAAAACTTTTCCAGCTCCAGGAAAATGTGTTGCCTCATGGCTGAAGTTCCCAGGCATCAGTGATTCTTTTAAAGAAGGAAGATGAATAAAAGGATCGAGAATCCTGGGAACCTCACTTTAAAAATGATCAAAACAGCCACCATTGAAATCAAGCAAGAGGATGAATTTCCTGGTTGACAACCCGTAAAGCTTTCATGACTACCTTCTTTCTCTTTGTTCTGGGCCAACACACAGACTTTAAAAAGTCCATTATATGTATTGATCTCTTTGATTCAGTTAGAAGTGTATAGATTTGGATGATTTTCAAAGATAATCAGCTGCCAAATCTCTCACATGGCAGTTAGTATCAAACAAAGCAACAAATGTATCTTTTCACTTTTACTGTTGCTCAGCCCTTCTACTGTTCTCCTTGTTGTGGGACTGATGAATACGAAAGATTTTAGGGCAGTGGGAGAGGAGAAATCTCAACAAGAAGTCCTCTGCAAGCCTTGTCCCCCCCCAATTCTTTCACATCCCCTTCTTTCCCTCTTCTTTGTCAAACAAATGAGGCTCTTACATACTTTGATCTTGTGTTTCAGTGACTCCTCCACTCTCCTATATGTGCTGTATCCCGCCGTCCTTTCTTTTGAATATGCAATCTTTCCTGCTTGTGCAATTCAGAGTTTGCCAGGTGTAAATCATAGATGTTGTGAAACATGAAAAAAATGCAGACTTCTCACTAAATGCATATTAGCATGAAAATACAATGACAATTCATATTTTCCAGGTAGATCAGTTCTCATTTTGTCATGTAGCTCTACGTACGGTAAATTGAGTGGACACAACTCCACTACTATGGGATCAAAAAGTCCTGGGACAGCAGAAGCTTGGGCTGTTTGCAGACGTCTCTAGAATACTCAAGATGTTGAATTGATCTTCGCCTGAAAAATAAGGGAGCTGTACATGAGCATTAAGAGTAGATGGCCTTGGGCACCTGGGTGGCTCAGTCAGTTAAGCGGTCTGCCTTCGGCTCAGGTCATGATCTCAGGGTCCTGGGATCGAGTCCTGCATCAGGCTCCCTGCTCAGCAAGGAGTCTCCTTCTCCCTCTACCCTTCCCCTCTGCTTGTGATCTCTCTCTCTCTCTCTGAAATAAATAAATAAAATCTTAAAAAGAAAAAAAGAGTAGATGGACTTTGGAGTGCCTGGGTGGCTCAGTCAACTGGTTAATCGTCCCACTCTTGATCTTAGCTCAGGTCTTGATCTCAGGGCTGTGGTTTTGAGCCTTATGTTGGGCTCTGCACTGGGTGTGGAGCCTACTTTAAAAAAAAGAAAAAGAGTAGATGGCCTTTTAAAAAGTGAAAAAACCAACAAAAAACCCCACTAGCAAGAGATTTCAGAATTATATATACTGTTTGATCTCAATTATCTGCTACAGTAGATAAAATAATACAAGAACTATAACCAGAATGTTAATAGTCACTTTCTCTTGGGACAGGGATTTTGGATAATTTTTTTTCTTCTCCATAGCTTTTTGCACTTGCCCAATTTTTAACAATTCTGTGTCTTATTTTTATAAATAGAAAGAAACAAACAAATAGCATCCCAAATTGTTGTCCTCTACTTGGGAAGGGAGAAGCCTAGGGTGGGGGTGGGATGTCATATGTTTGTTGCTTGGTAGTTTAGGTCTCAAACAGTGTTTTCATTTTGACAATTTACCATGTTTGGTGTTGGCTGTTGGCCTGGCCTCTTCCAATTGGACGTGAACCTGAAGTTAGGAATCAAAGGGAAGATATAGGCCATTTTTGGTGTAGGGGGGATGAATTCGTAGGAGGAAGCCCGTCTTTAGCAGGAGCGGGGGCTTGTGGCAGTTATTCCAGCCTCCACAGATGCAAATGGTGGCTTTCTTCTGATTGTGTATGCATATTAATTTGTGTGGAACTTTATAAAACACAATGTGACCAAAAAAATGTCCCAGCCCCAAATTATGGCTTTTGGTCATACGGAATCTATGAAATGAATATAAGTGAAAATGTTATTATTCTAAAAAAAAAGAAGTAGACGGAACAAAGGGGAGAGGAACCCGTGGTGAAATGTGTGTGCCTTGTCTGAAGGCAGGCCTAACTGCTGCCTTTCTCCCCCAAGAATGGCAGCTGGTGGGCCATGGACAAGTTAGGAATGCAGGAAAGACTTCGCAAACCAATAAATACTCCACATTTGCTTTCCTCCTGTCATTTTTGCAAAAGGAGCCATAAATCCAGAAACCATTAACAATGTCGTATTTTGTGCTTGGATCCCTTAACACTTGTGAGGGTATCAGAACACGGTGTTAAGAACAGCCTGTTTTGGAGTAGGACCCAGTTAGAATCCTGATTCTACCACTGACTAGCTGTGTGACCTGGGTTGGTTAGTTAACTTTTCTGAATCTCAGGCTTCTATGGAAACTGCTCGGATTTGGTTTTGGCCTCACCTCTTATAAGCTGTGTGACCTACCTAGGCCTCAGTTTCCCTGTTTGTAACATGAGGATAATAAAATGCTTCATTTGTTCGTTGGGAGATTAATTGGGGTGTTGCATGCAAAGTGCTTAGCATGCTTCTTGGCTCGGCATATAGCAAGTGCTTAATTAAAGTTGGCTGTATCTATTACAGTGGATACAAGATAAAAGATACTGTGTTCTAAGCGATGGCCCATCTCAAACAAATATTAGGGCTTTGTATCCAGTAAGAGCTAGTGAATGGTTATTTGTATAAGTCACTGTCTTAACATTTTCCCTAAGATGAGGTTTTTATTTATTTTTATTTATTTGTTTATTTATTTTTAAGATTTTATTTATTTGAGAGGGGAGAGAGAGCACGAGTGGGGGGGCAGAGTGAAAGGGACAAGCAGACTCTCTACTGAGCAGGGAGCCTGACGTGGGACTCGATCCCAGGACCCCAAGATTATGACCTGAGCTGAAGGCAGATGCTTAACTGACTGAGCCACCCAGGCGCCCCTAAGATGAGGTTTTTAGATATAATCTGTGCCTGAATATCTAGCACATTTCTTTGAGTATTTAATGGGTGATGTCTGTATGTGGTAGTTGGTACTGATCTTTTTGTATATAAAGTTTTTTTTCTCTTCTCACCATAATTGCTACATAAATTTAACAGGAGGTTCAAAACAGGTACACTTGAATTTATTCTTGCAGGGTTGTTTTTTTTTAAAACTCTTTTAATTTTTTTTATTTTCTGGCTTTTCGCGACACATCTGTTTATAGTTTTCTTTCATTTAATTTTGTCTTTTCTCTTGGGTCGGGACTTGTGTATATGTCTTGATTATAAGCAGAAGTGATTTTACCTAATCCTGTATTTCTGATTTTGTATTATTTTTCATAAAGAGGGCCCTTAAATTAAATAAGCTTCAAGCTCCACAAAACCTCAATCTGCTCCAGTTAGAAGTTACATTTGTTTTGCAGGTGAAAGACTTGACGTATTCAGCTTAAAATCGTCTAAAGTGAGTGTTATTATGGGAACATTATGAGACTGAAGAGATCTGTAGTTTCTTGTTCACCTTGAGTCCTCACTGAATTTTGCTTTGCTTCTTCAAGAAAAAGAATCTGTACTTTCAACAAAAATACACAGACGTGTAGAATTCATTGGATGGTCAAAATAAGAAGTCAGTATCTGGCTTCTTAAGTATATATTAGAATTTCAAATGTATAGAACAGATCAAGAAAAGAACTAATGTCATTAACATAATGCCTCAAACAGGTTTTTCAGGCTAGCTGACTAACCGAGAGTGATTTCGCAGCGCCATTTTGTTAGTGCATTATAAATTTGGGGGCTCAGAGAGGAAGGGAGAGTCTGGTGTTGTGGTCATGAGAATTTTGGCGGGAGAACAAGTACCACAGTTCTGGAGCAAAGAGGAGGAGGCAAGAAGGAAATATGGAGGGAATCTAGGGGAAGAGTAGCGGTCCCAGAATTAGAAAGTTGCTTACCAAGTCAGGAAAAACAGTGAACTTCCGCTAGGCGGGGGTCGCTACATGGAGTCACTATCACTAATTACTTCTTTACGGAAGGCTTCAACTCTGAATAACTTTTAAAATAGACACCACTCTTTATAAGTAAAAATTAAGAATGCTAGAATATGTTGAATGTCTTTAAAATTAGGTTGAGTTACATGTGAAAAAAAATTATAGTGGTTTAAGCTATAGAAAATTTTTCTTCCTCTTACATAAGAGAGGTCTTGGGGTAGATAGTTCAAATCTTGCAGAGAGACTCCACAGTCTTCAGAGACCTAAGATCCAGGCAGCTCCTCTCTCTTCCACCGCTAGGGTGTCATTCTCCTCAGGGTCCAATATTGCTGCTGCAGCATCAGCCATCACAACCTTGCTCCAGGCAAAGGGAGGGAGAAAGCACCAAGTACAGCCCTCTCCCTTCTTCTTTTCTTTTCTTTCTTTCTTTTTTTTTAAGAAACTTTCTGGAAATCCTACATGACATTTTACTTATATCTTATTGGTCAGATTTTAGTCCCATGGTCACACAGTCCTAACAGAGAGACTGGGAAGTATAGTCTTTTATCTGGGCAGCAATGTGATCAGCTAGAAATCAGGGTTTTCATATTGAAGGAAGAAGGAAGAATGGCTACGTGGGCAAGTGATCCCTCTGCCACGTTACATTTGCCTTTAAACTAAATGACAGTATATATATTGCTATTTTCTCTATTAAGAACCAAGCATTTTATAGGATCTGAATTTGTATTAATGTGCTTAGTGGGGAGCTGGTATTGATCATAAGTAAATTTAGAAAATGCCAGATTGTGCTTTTTCTGGGCACTCCTAGTGCAAATAGATTCTTGGCAGAGAAGGATATTGGGAGAAGGAAGGGATCACACTTCTTTCTCAAATATTGTAGCAGTCCTTGAATGGAACTCTTCATCAGTCCTTAAGTCTCAGGGAGGATGAAACTTAGAGTTGGTAGTTGCCTCAAAACAGCGCTAGTGTGTAATGAATGCTTGTGTGTGTGTGTGTGTGTGTGTGAGAGAGAGAGAGAGAGAGAGAGAGATTGAGAGATTCAGAGCAGAGGAGTGGTGCTTGAGATGTGGAATATCTGCCACTAATTAATTAATTTACGATCCTGGGCAGATCATTTAGCCTTTTCAGGCTTAGTTTTCCCTGTCTGTAAAATGAGGAAGTTGGACCAGATATTCACAACCCTACTGGCTCTAATCTGCCATAACCTGGAAACTGGGAGGTCGATTTAACCATCTTCCCATCTACCCATCCATCTGTCTACCTGTCCATCCACCTACCAACTACTTTTGATAGTGCCTGGCAGTGTGGCTAGAAGCTGAGGATTAAAAAAAGTAAGTTATTAGCCTTCGTGGAGCTTATAGTCCATTCTAGGGCACAGAAAATATAATGCTTTTGCCTCTTGTCAGATGTAAATGCAGCTGAAGAAACTCTGTTTTCAATTTCACCTGCCGATGTGTTTAGTAGAGATGGCTCTTGGCTATCATGTGTGGAATATCTCTGTATATTTCCTGTACCAAATTTTAATTCTTCCTTTGAGTCATTTCCCAAAGCATAGCTGCTGTGGCACAGAGAAGGCCCATTTTGATATTAGCTTACACAAGATGACCTTAATTTGGTCGGGGGTGGTTATGGGCCTCCATGAGAATTGGGAAGAACAGTAACAGCTCTGACGGAGCCCGTACCCTGTGGGTGCTGTGCGCGGTGCCATATGCGCATTTTCCTCTAACCTCAGCACGGGTAGGAGTCCTGTTTTTCTCCGAGTCCCTGAGAGGCTAAACAGCCTGCCCCAGACCCATGTGATGAAGCAATCGTCCTCAGAGCCGAAGTCCCAGCGACCACAGTGTTCTCAGAAGAGAACAGTCTTGAGCACACAGATTTTTGCATACAATTCCAGGGAGTACGAGTCTCACCTTGGTGATTGTTTAGGGAGCTCTGACCTAACTGTATCCTAATTAAGAAAACAGCTGATGTTGGAAAACCACTATATACCTTCTGAGATCAAAGATTTCCAGTGTGTGGATACTTCTGCATCTGCTCATGAGAGGGGGGAGAACCCAGCCTGTGTGGAGGTTGAGAGTCCTGTGTATACATGTGGTAAAAAACTCAGGTAGTGGGGGAGCCTGGGTGGCTCAGTCGGTTAAGCGTCCATCTTTGGCTCAGGTTATGATCCCAGAGTTCTGGGATCGAGCCCCGTGTCAGGTTCTCTGCTCAGCGGGGAGTCTACTTTTCCCTCTCCCTCTGCCCCTCCCCCCACCTTGTGCTCTTGCTCTCTCTCACATAAATAAATAAAATCTTTAAAAAAAAAAAAGCTCACATAGTGTCATCAGCCAAGTCCAGTGGTTCTCAAAGTGCGGTCCGTGGATCAGCAGCCTCACCAGCAGCTGGGCTCCCGGTAGAAATGCAAATACTCAGCTCTGATCTAAATCTCCTGAATCAGAAGCTGTGTGTTCGCACGCCCTCCCACTGACGCTGACGCCTGTGGTACTCTGAGTGGCACCGTCCGACAGAACTTTGTGTAATGATGCAAATGTCCTGTGGCTGCACGGTCCAGTATGGGAGCTGCTAGCACAGGTGGCTTTGAGCATTTGCAATGTGGCAGAACGGAAATTTTAATTGTATTGGATTTTATTTAATTAATTAAAGTTTAAACGGCCACATGTGGTGACAGCACCACTTTGCTCCAGAGCATTCCTAAACATTCTTATGCCTTTACATCTGAACAATTCACTGCATTAGACACAACACAACAGGACAAAAAATGGAATGACACATATAGAATTATGTATTGATAGTATGTTTCCTTATCCCAGTGTTGTCATTGAACTAGAAAATGTTTGGGATGGGGGCCTTGCAGTTTAATGCCAGTGAAACCTTCCGGAAGAGAAAAACAATTTGTACATATTTCCAAGTCCTGTCAGAACTTACGGGAAGTAGTGCCTGCTTGGATAATTGTCTCTGCTTTTAGACATTGAGGGCAAGAATTTTTGAATATTCTCAACTCAAGTTCTGTATCAAGCAAGAATTTTTGAATATTCTCAAATTCTGTATCAAGTAAGAACTTTTGAATATTCTCAACTCGAAGCAACTCAAGTTCCTTAAAGAGAATGAAATTCAGCTTGTACTTGAGGGACAGTTGTGATGTTCTGTATGTCGGTGGAGGGGAGACATGGTCACCAGCAGAAGGTTTTGGTGTTCTACATAAAAGGAAGTCCTATGAATAGAGGAACGAGGGCAGGAAGTGTCATGGCTTTCTGAGGAACAGCAAAGACTAACATTTGGCTAAAGGGTAGGGTTCATAAAGTGTTGGAAATGAAGACCTCGACCCCGCTTGTGCAGAGTGGGATGATGGGATCCTCAGCTGCCCTCATTCCTAGCTTCCAACCTTTGACGCTCTCTCCTCTTTTTCAGTCAGTGGGGTCTTAGGCAGGATGGTCACAGTGCTGGAGGTAGAGGGACAGAAAAGAGGGGCGAGGTATAAGACGGACAAGACTTTTATCATATGGGTTACCGTACCTACCGCATGTCACGCTCTCTCGTAGAAACTTGATACACAAGGAGGAGTTGGGTGCTGCCCTGAAGGAATGGATAGTCTGGGTAAGGAATCGGACGTGTCAACAAATGAGTGCAAATTGTGCCATACGCTTTCCTTGGAGTCAGTACAGGGTCCAATACAGGGACATCGAGGTGACGCTGACACAGAGCACACACCCCGAGCCTCTCACTCTTCCCTCATCTCTTGTTTCTGCCTTCTACTCCAGCTGAGCATTTTCACCCCCAGTGGTGTTTTTCTTCACTCGTATTTCAGTGTATTTTAAACAATAAATAACCCAATGAGTTTGTTTTCTGTTTCTCCAAGTGCTTGTGTTTTGTAGTTGGACCGTGTTTTATGTAGCTTCCGTCACAGGGCTGGCCGTACTGTGTTCGGAGACGGACTCAGTCCCACATCTAAGAGTACAGTGTCTGGCTGAGAGACATTTTATTTGGGTATTTGCTTGGTTATTGATTTGTTTATACATCTATTCGTTTAGGAGTAGTCTATACATTTTTTTTTAAATGTCCCGTCTCTTTCTGGAAATACTTGAGAATGCTTTTGTAAATATGATTAGGCCTGAAAAATAAATTAACGAGGCGATGTGGCTTTAAGGCACAGGGTTCTGACCTAAGGGCAGAGACAGATGCGTCCTTTTCAGCTGTGGGGCGGTGGGGTGGGGTGGAGGGGGATGGGGTGGGGCAAGAGTGGGTAGGAATAAGTAAATTACATCCTCTGCCTGTCACAGTCCCGGCCCTGGCCCTGCTCTTCTCCCTGACTGTCTGGGCCCGGTCCCTTGCTGCCTCCTCAGTCCTGCGAAATTTGCACTGCTTGGCTCTTTGCTGTCACAAGTTATCAGTGATGTAGGAAAGACATTAGGGTTCAAAGCCAACAGCCAAAGAATTCTTGGGATGTCTTCGGTGCAAAAAAGTGGTTTTATTAAAGCACAGGGACAGGATCCGTGGGCAGAAGGAGCTGCACGGGGAGGGGGTGATGGGTGACTGATTATATACTTTCAAGTGGGGAGGGGGTTAGGGATAGTGTAAGTCTCTAAGGAATTTGGAAGCAAGGTTTCTAGGACCTCTAGGGGGCTAGCTATTATTAGGAAAAGGTCACTTATTACTGTCTAATAAAACCTGAGTCATGAGACCCTTCAGATCTATATTGGTGGGTCATATACTTGGAGGATGATTGCCAACACGTATCTTGGAGGTAGAGATAAAGGAAGTTTCCAAAGGAATCTTTATATGTTAAAGGAGACTTATAGGGTCCTGGGGGGTTGGGCTAAGATCACTTTTGCCTGTAGCAAAGTATTCACATCGAGGCAATTGAGTCCCTAGAGGAAGGTCACTCTGCTTGTTTCAAGGACTTGTGAATGGGCTGTAAGTAGTAAGGAAATGTAATAGTTTTTCTTCTGCCTTTGTTTCCCACATCAATCAGTAGCCTGCTGACTTCTTTTTATTATTATTAACATATAATGTATTATTTGTTTCAGGGGTACAGGTCTGTGATTCATCAGTCTTACACAATTCACAGCGCTCACCATAGCACATACCCTCCCCAATGTCTATCACCCAGCTACCCCATCCCTCCCACCCCCCTCCACTCCAGCAACCCTAAGTTTGTTTCCTGAGATTAAGAGTCTCTTATAGTTTGTCTCCCTCTCTGGTTTCATCTTGTTTCATATTTTCCTCTCTTCCCCTATGATCCTCTGCCTTGTTTCTCAAATTCCACATATCAGTGAGATCATATGATAATTGTCTTTCTCTGATTGACTTATTTCGCTTAGCATAACACCCTCTAGTTCCATCCACGTCGTTGCAAATGACAAGATTTCATTTTCTGATGGCTGCATAATATTCCATTGTATATATGAACCACATCTTCTGTATCCATTCATCTGTTGATGGACATCTGGGCTCTTTCCATAGTTTGGCTATTGTGGACATTGCTGCTATAAACATTGGGGTGCAGGTGCCCCTTCAGGTCACTACATTTGTATCTTTGGGGTAAATACCTCATAGTGCCTGCTGACTTCTTGATTTCTTAGCAGCTCACTGTTCCCTGTCCGTGGCCTAGGTTTCTGGAGCTAGGACCATGTTATAGCACCACATCCAAACCAGAAAATTCTCGCCCAGCAGCCTCAGGTTGGTTTCTTTGGAATAGGCTGGAGATCTGACAAAAAAGTCTTTGTTTGTAAATGTTTCCCTTATTTCCTTGAAAATTCCTTTGCAGAGTGTTGCTCCCTGCAGAGGTCATTTCTGTGATCTGATTACTACATAAAATTATTTTCTTTTATTATTAGTTCAGAATCGATCTTACATTAGCTTCGAGTGACCCTTCATATTTCTTATAATATTCAGGGCAAACCTTATCTCTCTTTCCCTGGTGGTAGTGGAAATCTTGTAATGTTATATTTCTGCCAGCTAACAGTGATAATTAAGCCTGATTTAGTGTGTTTAAAGTCTAAGGATCTTAAAGAGACTTTTAATCCTCTTGTTCATTTAAGATAAATTAATTTCTTCCATTTTCTCTTTTTTTCTCAAAAACAAAATTTCTTTAATGTGTTCAGCTTTTAATATTGTAGGTGCAGATATATCTTGCCTTAAGTAGAATTGATATATAAAAGCCTGGATTTACTTTGCTTTAATCATTAGGTAAAACTTTTTGTAATTATTTAAAAATTATGATTGAATACTGATCCAAACTATAGTGAATATGGGGGAATGAATGTAGCTTGACCTGTTGGGATGGTAGGTAATGATAATTTAATTTTTAAAAATATTCGTAAATAACTAGATGAGGGGTTAAAAATCATTTTTATAACCGAGCCCAATTACAAAACTCAATTTGCACACTCCTTTCCAGGAATCTATTATTTTTACAAAATATGAAATATATCTGTAAATGTCATAAAGAGTATGATTCTGGCCCAAAACCAGACAGCTGATACTGAGGCAAGCAGCTGTATCTGCGGGTCAGTTACGGCCTGAATAGGAAGTTCCTTGTTCTGCGTTAGTTGATTGATAAGCTGGATGGTTAATAATTGATGTTTTTTGGTATTACTTATAGTTTTGGCTTGTAGCCAGGGATTTTGCTGACTATAATGGTTAATTAGCTTTATAACTGATGGTAAGAGCCAGTTTTAAGCTTTAATACACATTTTCTGGGTGTGAAAAAGAATCTGTATCCTTTGAAAGATTTAATAGAGAACCATAGATAAAGCATTTTTTATTAAGGTGTTCTAAATAAAAAGGTATATAGAAATAATTTAACATGTACTTAGTTAAAATTGGTTTGTCCTGTTTTTTTCTTTCTTTAAATGGCATGCAGGTTTTGTCTGATCTAGTGAATCACTCAGACACAGAGACACAGGGATGTTTAGGAATGCTCCAGAGTGTCACATGGCTCCAGGATAAGAACACAAGCGGTCATTGACTGGGCTGATGACAGTGGGGGAGATTTGGGCAGTGCGTCCGTGCAGGGTGGCCAGCCTTAGTGACACTTGGTTTGTCCTCAGTTTCCCAAGAGCAGGTACAGGAAGGGTCTACAGGTTAGAAAAATTTTTGAAAGTTGTAAACTGTGCCTGTCCTTGGCACATGCTACTCCACTCCTGGGAGTATTGTTATTCTAAGAAAATAAGAGAACATACTTAGATATTTAGCTCCAGGTTTGTTGATCACATCATCCAATTGATGATATGAACCTAAATGTCCATCAGAAGGGGGATTGGTTAAGTAAATTAAACCAATATAAAAGTCATCACAAAACATGTTACAGATAGAGGCAAACTATTTCTCTTGGCAGGAAAGCTCTTCTTCAAGTAAAAATTTGCGAGGGAGTCGAGTCCAAATATATAAAAGAGAGAAAAGGGGAGTTGGTCCTGTTGGGCCGAGGTAGAGGATCCAGAGCCTCCCCCACATCTCCCTCACTCCTGCAGGGGCCCCAGCCACCTCCGTCACATGCTTGTGAAATCCCCGAGGGACACAGAGAACACTTTGATGGAAATTTCTTGGCCTGGAAAGATATTCATGGTTGGTTACATTGTTACATTAAAAAGCATATTTGAAAACACATTATGAATCTAATTTTATAAACAACATGTGTGTTTGAATTATGCCTGTGTATGCTGTGATCTGCGTGTGTTATGTGTGTGTGTGTTTATGGCAAAGAAAAATGTTTAGCAAGAAATATACCAGGTATTCAAGAGTTAACTCTTTTAAACTCTGGATTATAGGTATTTTAACTCCTTTTCTTTTTTTTTTTTTTAAAGATTTTATTTATTTATTTGATAGAGCGAGAGAGAGCACAAGTAGGGGGAGCAGCAGGCTGAGGGAGAAGCAGGCTCCCCGCCAAGCGGGGAGCCCGATGTCGGACTCAATCCCAGGACCCTGGGATCATGACCTGAGCTGAAGGCAGATGCTTAATGACTGAGCCACCCAGGCGCCCCTCCTTTTCCTTTTTCTTATCTGTAGTTTTAATTTTTATTTTTTTTATTTTTAATTTTTATTTTTTTTAAAGATTTTATTTATTTATTTGAGACAGAGAGAATGAGAGAGAGAGAGCACATGAGAGGGGAGAGGGTCAGAGGGAGAAGCAGGCTCCTTGCTGAGCAGGGAGCCCGATGCGGGACTCGATCCAGGGACTCCAGGATCATGACCTGAGCCGAAGGCAGTCGCTTAACCAACTGAGCCACCCAGGCGCCCTGTAGTTTTAATTTTTAAATAATGACCATGTATTGATTTTTTAATAAGATAATATTTTTGGTTATATATGTATGAATTTCTAGGAATCACAGCTTTGGAATATATAGTATTTGACACTGTACAAGTAACCTTTAACTTTTGCATAAATAGTACTTGGTCTCTGTTCTAGTTATCTACTGCTACATATGAGTCATCCCCAAAACTCAAGTTCCTTGATAATTACATTATTGATCACAGTTTCTGGGTGTCAGTGTTTGGGAAGGGCTCTGCTGGGTAGTTCTGACTCAGGGTCTCTCCTGGGGTTACAGTCGGACGATGGCTCGTGCAGCCAGGGTTGGCCAGGCATCTCTTTCTTCATATTGACTTAGGGCCTCTTCATGTGGGCTCTCTGCAAGGGTTAGTTTGGACTTTCTCACAGCACCGTGGCCTTGGGACAGTCAGATATCTAAGACTTACACGTATTTATTTTACTTGTCCTTTTCAGTGTTTTCTTTATTAGTCATCCTTAATCCATTGGTTATCCCAGGTTCTTTGTCAACGTCCGAGGAAAGCCAGATCTAATAGTAAATGCCATGTTTTAATTAATGTCCCTTCTTTAATAATATTCTGATGAATAAGGGCTTTATGATTTATTTTTCCTGGAGTGTTGCTTGTGTCCAGCAAAGGTTCACTTCTATCCTAATACTATGGCTCATTCATGGATTTGTATATAAATTTGAATATCGCTTTTAATCACCGGGGTCAATTATTTGCAACCATGACCAGGAACAGTTTGTCTCTTCCTTTCTGTGTATGCCACTCTTCCCCTCAAGGGCTGGAATCCGTTTCACCTCACCTTGAATCTGGGCTGGCCTTGTGATTTGCTTTGCCCAGTAGAATGCAGTGGAAGTGATGCTGGTGAGTCCCAGACCCAGTCCTTTAAAGGCGCTGCAGTGCGTGGTGCAGTGTGCCCAGCC
This sequence comes from Halichoerus grypus, assembly GCF_964656455.1. Classification (NCBI taxonomy): domain Eukaryota; kingdom Metazoa; phylum Chordata; class Mammalia; order Carnivora; family Phocidae; genus Halichoerus; species Halichoerus grypus. The sequence continues at coordinate 50,399,642 of NC_135720.1, forward strand.
CGCTGCAGAGTCCCCTTGAAAGGGAAGAGGCTCGGGTGGGGAGCTGCAAGCATGAGGGTGTTGAGTGCCTGCTGAGTTCCAGGAGGGAGAGGGAAGCGGCTAGGGAATTGGGGGGTGCCAGAGACAAAGTGCACCTGCTGGGCCTGCTTGTGTGGCCGGGAAGGCACCAGGGAACGAAGCACAGGGCTTTTATGATGGTGGTTTTAATTGGCCATGGAGCCCTGTTGACCTACCCTGGATATTGCGAAGTTGGAGCTGTGAGGGCTGCCTGATGTAGGGACTGGCGGGACAGCATCCACAATTGCCTCCTTGGATCTCTGGTACAGGACACTTTTTCCAGGCACTGGCTGGGGAATTGGCTCCAGAACACATACTGCCTTGCCAAAGCTCCTACAGCGATAGCTACCTCACACACTGTTGTAGCTGGAACTGTGTGCCCCCCAAATTCCTATGTTCAAGTCCTAACCCCTAGTACCTCAGAATATGACCTTCATTGGAAATAGGGTCACTGCAGCTGTAATTAGCTTAAGTGAGGTCATAATGGGACGCCTGGGTGGCTCAGTCGTTAAGCATCTGCCTTCAGCTCAGGTCATGATCCCAGGGTCCTGGGATCGAGCCCCGCATAGGGCTCCCTGCTCAGCAGGAAGCCTGCTTCTCCCTGTGCCACTCCCCCTGCTTGTGTTCCCTTTCTGACAAATAAATAAATAAAATCTCTAAACATAAATAGATAAATAAATAAATAAATAAATAAGTCATACTGGTATAGGCTGGGCCCCTAATCCAATATGACTGGTGTCCTTATAAAGAGGGGAAATTTGGGTGCAGGAAAGCTGTAGATGAAGAAATAGATCAGAGTAATGCAGAAGCCAAGGAATGACGGAGACTTCTAGGAAGCCAGCAGGAGCTAGGAGAGGGGCACAGAACCAAGTTTCCCGTGTAGCTCTCGGGGGAACCAATGCTATTGGACACCTCGATGTCAGACGTGTAGCCTCCAGAACTATGAGACAGTACATTAGTGTTGCTGAAGCCCCACAATTTGTGGTACTTTTTAATAGCGGCCCTAGCAAACTAGTACAAAGACCAGTGCCCCTTTGCCTACTTTTTCTCATCTCTGCAGTTCCAGGTGGGGGAATGCAGACAGAAGCTTGTGCCCGTGATGTGGGGGCTGCCAAACGGCCTCACACCTTAATCCAGTTAAAATTAAAATTCTCATTTCCTCAAAAAGTTCTGGGAAAGGAGATTTATTGGGTATTTCAGGCACAAGGAAAAGGAGATACTTTTTGATAGGAGGACTTTTTTAATGCCTCTGAAATTGTAGCAGATACATTGTTTGATCTACCTTCTTCGAGACCCTTCCACCCAAGAATATGTCTTTCATTATTGCAGAGTTTACACAGAGTTAACACCTCATTGTATTTCTCAAGAAACCTGATTTAACCTGACTGGATTTGGATTGGCACTTGATTATTCTGATGTAATCATTTTTTGTAATGATTTTTAGGGCCATGATTGTTGAAAACTGATGTTAGAGTCTTAAAAGAGGTGTACCTGATGCAGAAATGTTTAGTGCCTTATGCAAACAATAATATTGGGTGCATTATGCAGTAATAATGGAAATTACATTTGCAAAATAGTTGTGGTGAGAGAACATCCTGAAATACAAAAAATGGAAAAAGCACAGAGGGAAAGAAACCCATGTTTTATTCACAGCATTTGGCTGGCTGTGCTTTCAGGCTGGAAGTCAGGGAAGAAGTTTATGAGCTCCTCGGTCCTGCGCCATCCTTGGCCATGTGATTTAGATCAACCTACTCAGTTCTGATTGAAGTGGAGAATTTCCAGTTATTGGAATCAAAAGGGGTTGGCAATGTGGTCGTATTTGAAAATACTCTCTGCTCTTTCGATAGGACAGCATTTTGTAAGTGAAATTGGATTTTCACAGTAAGCATATATTTGCTATGATTTATCCTAATTTGTTTTTTTTTCTGTTGCTCATAACTTTGGATTGATAGCTTATTTTAAAAATGTTTGGAAAAAAATATGAAACATATATTCCTCTATACTCACCAGTGTAGTTTTTAGGTCAGTTGCAGGCTGATTAACTTTGCCCTGTTCCTTAATAGTTTGATGTATTGATCACATTCAACATGTGAACTCACAGAAAACCATGGTAGAAATACATCTATAAGGATTTTTAAAAATTCTTAACTATGTGAATTGACATGAAATGTTGATTTTGAGTTTTGGCTATTTTCTGTACTAATTAGACAATTTTGTAAAGTTTTAAATACATACTTCTTTTGGCAGTTTAATTACCCCAATTCAAGAATATTCTGCTTAAAATTTCAATGATTAAACAAAGTCAAGAAAGTGGCAGGGCTGCAGAGATGAAAAAAAGAAAAAGAGCAAGTTAATTCTTTTGTGTCCAATTCACAAAAATTATCTTAGCCTTGTGCCTTGTGCATGTTTGCATAGAATCTGCTTTGGTTCCTTTCAGAAAAGAAAGTCTTTTGTTTTGTTTTTCATTTTACTTTTTCTCTTTTGAGTTTGGACAGGCTGGTTTACAGATATCTAGATGATTCTGAGGCCTCTTGGTATTCTTGGGGTGTTACCATCACTCTTTCCCTGGTGGACCATGAGGTGCTACTGTCCAAGGCAAGACAGTGAAAGAAGGCATCTCCCTTGGGATGTAAGGATACTGGGCAAGGACCATTTTCCTGGAGCAGTGATGTCTAAATCCTATCCATCTTCTCCTCCACCCAACTCTGAAATCACACAAGCAATGTTGGCAGCCCAAAGTCATTTTTACCAAGGCCTCGTCTGCACGTAGGGCTGTTTCACTGAGATTATGTATGTAGAAAGTAATTCTTTAAGCTGTAAACTACTCTGCAAATGTAAACTGGGGATATTGATAACAAGACTTCTACTCACGGGCCCTTATTCACTCTCTAATGGCACTTTATTTTCTAAACCAAAAGCCTTTTAGGGAATCTGAGTTACCATTTTTCGTCTTGTGGTTTATGGGGAGTCAGCATCGTGTAGTGGGTAAGAACATGGGCCATGTGGACAGACTCAGTTCTCATGTCACCACTGCCTCTCCTGCTGTGTGACTGGGGATAGGTTACTCTGAGTCTGGTTTCCTAAACTTCAAACAGGGATAGCAACAGAATCAGCCTTGCAGAATTGTTGAGAGGAGTAAAGGGATATTGCAAGCGAAGCACTTTGCATGGTGCCAGGCGCATACAAGCGCTCAGTAAGTAATTAGCTTTCATTGCTTTCTGGAGGCATTTGGGGTTCTGTTATTCTAATAGCAAAGCCAGCAAAAATGAGCTGATTCTCTTAACTTAATTAATTGCAAAATCTCTCCTATCCTACTCTTCTCCCTATATTTCATCTTACCTAGAGTGTGAACTTAGGTTCATTAAACGAACAGAGAATGGTGTTGCCTTTTTTCCCCCCCTTTAGGATGCTGTGCTGGTGTATACTGTTAAAAGAAATCATGGGATAATAATCTTTTTTTTTTTACAAGTCTAATATTCAGATACCTGAGAACTCTCCCTGGCTTCCAGTCCTGAGAAGTTGGAGGGGGCTGAGGTCTGTGAGGTGGTCCCGGCAGACGGCAGCCCTCTGTCCGGGCCTCCCTATGGGCCACCGTGCTGTCCTGACATGGCTGGGTTCCTGTGAGCAGAGTCTGGGCTGTCGGGGAGAGGCTGTGGGCATGCAGCTCCATGAAACACATGCCCCAGCGTCTCCTTCTCAGGCATCCGTTCCCATTGGGCAGAAAGTAGGAGGGTCCTTTATGATTTCCGACTGGCATTTCATTATCTGTATATTAACATTTGGTGTGGAGTGAGGTTAGAAACTCATGTCATTAGTGGCCATTGAAAAAGACCTCTAACTCTAAGATCTGAAACATTCTGCTTTTGTAGGAGGTCGTTAGTTATACAGCGATGCTCCTGATGTCAAGGTGGTATTTTTAACAACGTTTATTGCATCTGCTAATCTCGTTTCATCATTTTGTTACAGATTGATGTTCTCAAAGCAGATCTGGAGAGTGCAGAATGGAAAGTTTTAGAAAATCTTATTCTGGAAGATGTCCTGGAACAAATTGGACAGCTCACCTTTGAGATTCATCTCCACTGGCCCGGGTTTGAGGTCAGTGGTGGGGAGAGCAGTGTCGTGCGATTCTGGTACAGCCTCCTCAAAGAGTTAGAACTAAAGGGTTTCAGGCTTTTTCATAGTTACAGAGATTTATCTAAACCCCAGCTGTTCCTGAAGAAAGACATTTTCAATGCAAGTAGCTGTTACACTCTGAGTTGGGTGAATACAAGATGGACCTAGGATGCAGGACCTCATGGAGAGCTCGGGGAAATAACTTCAGAATGAGGCGTGTCCTTGTCCAGTCTCCTCCCGCTAGCCTGTTAGCTGCTCCGGGGCGGGGGGGGGGGGGGTGTTGTGTTATCGCCTTTGTAGTGCACGTAGCCCGGCACCTGCCCTGTGGTAGGGACACGGTTAAGACCTGTGGATGGGATGGACACCAGAGTGCCACAGGAGTCCATCTCCATCTGCCCAAAGCCTGGGCCTTTCTCCCGTTTGCCTCCGACAGAGCGGGGATGCTTGTCCTTCTTCGTTTTAACTGGGAAGAGAACCCTCCACTTATCTGTGTTCCCTAAAATTCATTATGCATCTAAAATCTATGAATTCACCAACATGAGAAATTACCTAACATTTCCATTGTTACTGAGTTGATGAGATTCTTAAGTTTGTAGCTTACTGTTTAAAAGAGGGCCTTTCCTTTGACTGTCACTCCCCTCTTTCAGGGTTTTTCTTGTTCACCTGGTCAATGACATTCTTTAGGACCTTGTAGATTTCAGTCATTCCTCCTCAGCCTTTGCTGAGGCCATGCTGTGGCTTTATAAGCACCCCTGGTTCTGGTTTCTGGGGACTCAGACGCACCAAATTCTGTCACCGAGCTTAAAAGCCTAGACTATGCAGAACCTCAACTCAGGATTCTTTTCAGACTCAGCCTTAAATCCCCTTCTGTTCCTGTGAAACCAAGCACAAAGCAGAATTTGGGTGTCTGTGCTGTTGCCTCCACTGACTTCAGACCTGACTTCCCAACCACAGCCTTGCCTATCCTGTCAAATTTTTTTTTTTTTTAATACATTATGTCAAAGATTAAGTGAGTTTTTCTCTACTGCCAGTTGGCATTTGCTAGAAGACCGTGGCCTGAGAGCCAAAGTCGGTCTCTTTCCTGGGATGCTTACATAGTGTTTCAGTAACACCAATCCTTTCTGTATTTTTAAAAATTAAACAGAAAATGTAGGTTCTCAGTAGTTCAAATGATCTCCATCATTTTTATTTATGGGATTAGACATTTACCCCCACAAATGATTTTCAAAAATTCTATTTCAAATAAGTCAATTGAATAGCATAAAAACAAACCAAGTTATTACCTTATTATAAATTAAGTATATTTTCTGGCATTTTTTACATCATGAGAGAGCAGGAAAACTATATATCCATTGTTTGTTCAAGAAATTTGGGGAGAGAGTAGAATGCTGGTTGCTACTAGACTTTATCCCTTCTTCCTGTTTTTTACCTCCTTCTACCCCAGATGTTCCCTGGGTTGGCTTTTTGTTTCTTGCAGTGGTTTGAAAATACCATGCCGTCAAGTGAGAAACCAAAATATAGTAGAGTTAGATGATCTTATTCCCTTCAGTTCAAAAGGGAACAAGACTTTCTGAATTTTTAAAAATACAAATAAGCTTTTTATTTTAAAACACATAGTACACTAGTAAAAGTCATTGAAGTCGGAGAACCAGCTTGAATCAGTTAAAAAGTAGCAGCTAAGTCGCTCTATGTCCATAGGTATCTCAAAAGCACAAAGGGTCCACGAAAAACTCTGAAGTGGTTTAATGCTTGGTGTGCACGGTATTGCCTTCAAAACAAAGTTAACTTTAGTCCGGTTCCTGCTTGGATTATATCACAGATTCTCTCTTTATTTTTTAATCAAAATTTTATACACTGAAGTATATACAATAAACCTTTTTATACATTAAACCTGGTAAACCTTCTTTTTTTTTTTTTTTTTAAAGATTTTATTTATTTATTTGAGAGAGAGAATGAGAGAGAGCACATGAGAGGGGGGAGGGTCAGAGGGAGAAGCAGACTCCCTGCCGAGCAGGGAGCCCGATGCGGGACTCGATCCAGGGACTCCAGGATCATGACCTGAGCCGAAGGCAGTCGCTTAACCAACTGAGCCACCCAGGCGCCCAAACCTGGTAAACCTTCTTGTACACCAAAGTATGAAGTGTTCTAATCTTATGTGTCCAGTCTGTTCAGATTTTAGATACGTACACGCCCATATTAAGACTTTTAATTCAGGGGATTGAAGATTGATGGAATCACTGAAAGCCCCTTTTATACAGGGCAAGTCCCCATTTATTCCAGATTGGTGGTGCAGAACATTGACTTCATCACACACACACACACACACTATATATACATATGTATATATATATATATACATATGTATATATATACACACACACACACACACACACACACACATATATATATATATGTATATATATATATATATATATACATCTGAAGCAAGAATGGCTGTAGTGTTAAAAAAAAAAAAGACAAACTCAAAATAAATCACAAACACACCCACCCACACCCACCTACAAGGCAGCTTGTTCAGTAGTTTTTTGTACTTATTTTATGCTTATTTCTAAGACTGTCCTTCATTCCCTTCATGGATAGTTTGAAATTCATGATGAATATCCTGACTGTTGCTATGGTTTCCCTGCCTCTGAAATGTATTATGCTTATTGTGTAGGCTGGGGTTTCTTAACCTCAGCACAGATTGCCGTTTTGGGCTGGATAATTCCTTGTTGGGGGAGGGAAGGCTGTTCTGTGCCTTGTAGAATGTTTAGCAGCATCCCTGGCCCTCTCCACTAGATTCCAGGAGCACCTCTCCCTCTGCCCCACTCAGCTGTGACAACCAGACACATCTGCAGACAGTGTCAAATGTCCCCTCGGGGGCAAAGCCATCCCCCATGGAGAACTAGTGGTGGAGGCCACGAGCAAGGGTCTGGGGTACCACACACTGCCATTTGGGAAGATCCTGCTTGTGAAGGCAAAACAAGAACCAACAGCACCGTAACCCCCACAAAAGCAACACAAACACAGGGGAGAGGTAAAGTCAAGAGCTGCTATCGAGAGCATCCTCGGTGCCCAGCACTGGGCAGAGATGGTTCCTCATTCTCCCAGGAACTCCATAAGGAAGTGGAGTTTTCCCGATTGTACAAGTGAGGAAACCCTGAGAGGTTAAATAGCTTATTCAGATGATGCCACTAGTAGATGGTAGAGTAGGAATCCACCTCTCCGATCTTTCAGATCCAAAGCCTGTGCTGGTCCCCTTCCCTCCACAGGGCCGCCTCAATAGCCTCTAACAGATGTGAGATGCCACTCCCAAAGGGCCTATTTTTGCTTCCTTATTAGTAAATGGGGGGGGGGGAACTACAAATATACTAACAACAGACCTGCAAATCAGTTGAGTTGGGACATTTTTGTAGCATGCAGGTTTAGTTTAAATAATCTATTTAAGGGGCACCTGGGTGGCTCAGTCGTTAAGCGTCTGCCTTCGGCTCGGGTCATGATCCCAGGGTCCTGGGATCGAGCCCCGCATCGGGCTCCCTGCTCAGCGGGAAGCCTGCTTCTCCCTCTCCCACTCCCCCTGCTTGTGTTCCCTCTCTCGCTGTGTCTCTCTCTGTCAAATAAATAAAATCTTTAAAAAAAAAATAATCTAATTAAAACATGCCTGCCAAATGGAGACTTCCTGCAAGAAGAGGGGGACCCAGCGACTTCTCTGTCAATATTTCAGGTTGCCAGAAAAGCTCTTGCAAGGCCTGGAAGCAGCTCTTGGCCCTGGCTTGTCCCACTATGTGGCACTTTCCTCTTAGGTTTTAGAAAGGGCACAGTCACTTGGAAATGGAGTGTTTCCTTTGTTTTCAAAGTAGTCTTTGACCCGCAGATACATGGGCCTCATCTTACCAGAGCAATGCTCATAAGTGAATCTAAAAGTATAAATTTAATAATGTTCTTCAAATGATTAAAAAAACCTGTTTAGGTGAAAGACGTATAAGACATACGTAAGAGATTTGCACAAACTGTGTCACAATTTGAGTTTAAAGTCAAAGAAAAAATATTTCCCTTTCCCCTTCTCTTAGAGTGATTGTATTTGTTGCATCTATAACAGGTTATCATATAAATATTTGTAACTATTTGATATGTTAAAATGAAGAAAGTCAGGAAGAAGTAAACAAACGTGTTAGAATTCTCTGAAGGACCACTGATCTGTATTAGAGTAGAACAAAAGTAAATTCATGAGTTTACAGTGTTTAGTACAAATTAATTATTCATGTAAGCTATTTCTGTCTTGGCTATACGATTTTAGATATAGTAAACACAGTACAAGATTTGGATTTCCTAAGTATTACATGTTTGTTTTTTGCAAAGCTTGGATTAATACCAGGGAGCCAGCCTCATCATCATATTTTGTCAGATTTAAAGTGAAGCCCTCATTAAAACAGATTATTATTCTTGACAACACAACAATACCTCCAGGCTCAATTAATATAATTGTTCTTTTCTGCTGGAGATAAGTTTATGTTTGCCTTTTAAGCAATAACAATTCTTTTTGTATTAGCCAATAGCTGCTTCTTTGTGAGTTCAGAACACATTTAACTTTATGTAAAAATGTCTTTTTCTTATTGAAGGAGGTATTTGAACTTTACTTATCACATGAAATCATAACCCAAAGATTCAATGTATTCTTAAACTGCCTAAATTTAGAAAATATTGAAATTCTTTAGATAATTATATTTCTGTCCTTAAGGAAAATAAATCAGGCAAACTTTTTTTTTTTTTTTAAAGATTTATTTTTCTGACAGATAGAGAGACAGCGAGAGAGGGAACACAAGCAGGGGGAGTGGGAGAGGGAGAAGCAGGCTTCCCACTGAGCAGGGAGCCCGATGCAGGGCTCGATCCCAGGACCCTGGGATCATGACCTGAGCCGAAGGCAGAGGCTTAATGACTGAGCCACCCAGGCGCCCCTAAATCAGGCAAACTTAATGTCACACTTTATGTTTAACACTATATGGAAAAATGCTAGTTTCATTAAAATTAATGCTTTGTGGGGCGTCTGGGTGGCAGTCGGTTGAGCATCAGACCCTTGGTTTCAGCTAGGGTTGTGATCTCAGGGTCATGGGCTCGGGCCCTGTGACAGACTCCCCGCTCAGCAGAGTCTGCTTGAGATTCTCTCTCTCTCTCTCTCAAATAAATAAAATCTTTGAAAAAAAAAAAAACCAACTAATGCTTCTTAAAACAAACAACATTCCTGTGGGCACAGTTATGGGGCCCAACTCTAACGGAAGAGGCCAAAAGAATGTCTTTCGCTAGGTTCTGTTTTACTAAAGGATGAAACAAACACAGTCTCGGTAACTGAGTGTTTCTTTTGAACTACCTAACTCGGAGAGAGCAAGCTGGAAGCTACAAAGATTATGCCACAAATCTGACAGTTTAAAAAATACACAACTAAGTCGCATTATGTGGAGGAGGCAGAAGAGCAGGATGAAAGGAGAAAGATTCTGATGCTGCCCCTGACTAGCTGTGTGGCATCGAGCGAATCATCACCTTTATTTGCCTAGTTGCTTATCTTAGGTTGGAATATTTGACTTCTAAGGTTTCTTCTTGCTTGAAGATCTCATTATTCTAAGATTTTTGTGATTAGAGATGGCTTAGACAGTGGTAGGGTAATTTCTTCATTTGTGTGCTATAAAGGGAAGCCTTAGGATAAATTCAGAAGAATCCAAATGATGTGCTTATTCAGAAGAAAAGGCCCGAATAAAAGAAGAATCTGTGATGATAGTTCTCCAATCAAATGAAGTGCCCTCAGGCCAAGTACCTCTTTGGAGAACAGCTTAAACTCACAGGGTTCTAAAAACTGGAATGTTTCAGACTGTACTGGTTTATACATCTGTTTACAGAATATCCTAACAAAGTGGCACCATCTGAAGATACTAGATTAAGTATGTATATCTACGGTGATCCTTCCGTATGTGCATGTGTGAGCGTGAGTGTGTACACAACACACACACACACACACGTGTACATATACATTTATATGTATGGCTGAATGCCCAAGAAAGAAAAATCTTCAGACACACAAAGCTCAGAGGGAGCCTAGAACCAGACAGGTAGGTAGAGCAGGAAGCTACTCGGCAGCAGTCCTAGGAGTTTAGTGTACCAGTGGTGCTAGAGGCCTAACGCACTGGAGATGAGGCTGTGTGGGGGCAAGGATCGGCATGGAGACACCTGCACAGTGGGACCCTGGGAGTGCTACATTACCTCAATGCAAGAGTCCTAAAAATCCTACCTCCCTCACCCCCACCCCCAGCACAAGAAAGCCTATCCTTGCTGTAGCTCTGGGAGGAACTAAAAGTTTCCCATGAGAATTTGAAACCTCTGGCCTGTTTACGGAGTTGAATTTATATTAATCTCATGGTGAAGAAAACCAGAAGCTGAGAAATGAAGATAAAAAACTGAGGGAGTATACATAAGGGTATATGGCAGAAACGGATGTAAAACGACTGTGAAGGGGCTCTTCAACTCAGGCTACAAAGGATTTCTTCAAAAAAGAAAAAACAAGACCCATTTAAGATGAATTCCTAACAAAAAGTTACAACTGACAAGGAAGTGGCCCACCATGAGGTAGAGTTGACATACACAATAAACGCTGGGGTTTTCAGCCCAAGAACTTGACATAACAAGTCTTAAAGTATAATATAAATTGTTTAAAATGATTAAAGGCATAAAAGATGGGCGCCTGGGTGGCTCAGTTGTTAAGCGTCTGCCTTCGGCTCAGGTCATGATCCCAGGGTCCTGGGATCGAGCCCCGCATCGGGCTCCTTCCTCCGTGGGAGGCCTGCTTCTCCCTCTCCCACTCCTCCTGCTTGTGTTCACTCTCTCGCTGTCTCTATCAAATAAATAAATAAATAAATAAAATCTTAAAAAAAAAAGGCATAAAAGACTATATAAGAAACCTTAAGAAAATGATATATGAAGAACAGGTAAATATAAAAAAGTATAACTAGACCTTCTATAAAAGGAAAGTCATTGGAATAGATCTAATGGATTAAGCGATACAGCTGAAGAGACTGCAAAGCAAACTGAAAGATATACCTGAGGAAACTACCCAAGACGTAGCAGAGAAAAATTTATATTCTTAACGTATTTTGAGTAGTCTGAAGATGAAGCAGTAAAGTTGAATATTTGAGCTATGGGTGTAAAAAGTGGTGCTAGACCTATTATGTGTAATATGGCAGTCATTAGCTGCAGGTTGCTATTGAGCACTTAGAATGTGGCTAATATGACTGAGGAACTGAATTTTAAGTAACTTAAATTTAAAAACTTCTACCTGATTCAATTATTAGAAAACTCAGATATATTTGCAACAACTTGGGCATGTAAATCGACTTGGTGTGAAACAGGTAAAATATCTGATGAATATTTAGTGTCTAAATTGAGACATGCTGTTATGTGTGAAATATACACCAGATTTCAAAGACTTAGTATGAGGAAAGTAAAATATTTATTTAAAAAATAATTGAGGGGCGCCTGGGTGGCTCAGTTAAGCATCTGCTGACTCTTGATTTCAGCTCAGGTCATGATCTTTGGGTCTTGGTATCGAGCCCCACATCAGGCTCCGTGCTCAGCGGGGAGTCTGCTTGAGATTCTCTCTCTCCCTCTGCCCCTCCCCCCCAGCTCACGCTCTATTTATTTCCAGAGAGAGAGTGAGATAGAAAGCATGAGAGTACAAGCAGGGGGAGCGGCAGGCAGAGGGAGAAGCAGGCTTTCCACCGAGCAAGGAGACTGATGCGGGACTCAATCCCAGGACCCTGGGATCATCACCCGAGCCGAAGGCAGACGCTTAACCAACTGAGTCACCCAGCCATCCCTAAATCAACCTTTTAAAAAAAATAACTGAATGTTGAAATAATACTTTGGATATATTTCATTAGATGAAATATACTATTAAAATTAATATCCTGGTTTTTTTTAATGTGGCCATTAGAACGTTAAAAATTGTACACATGAAAAAAAGTTAAACACATGGCTCACATTTTCTATTAGCACTGTCCTGGGGCATGTACTTAAAAAATGTTTGAGATTTGAGTTAGTCCCTCAGATCTCAAAAGCTGAAGGGTGGAGAATAAGTTGTGGGGAGCTAGAAAATTCCCCTAAAGATTGTGATTGCAGTTCCAGGAAGCTGTGCAAGCAAAGGAGTTCTCTCTTTGTCACTAAAAATAAAGCCACTCTAAGGACTCTGGTTGCAAGTTGTGATGGCTTTTCCGTTAAGTTCCAGATAAAATGGCCATGTTTAGGTTGAGATAGCTGTTTCTACAATTAATAAAGTGATTATGAACATAGAAATATAGAAAATGTATATACATACATATCTTCACATACATACATGCGTGTATATATATACACAAACCTACAATACATAAATACATGTATTTACACAATACATAAATGCATGTAAATACATGCACACATGCATGTATTTATTTCTGGTTATCAAAATTTTTCCTATGTGTACTAAACAGTGCCATTTCTGAAATACTCAAGATAGACTCTACTGCACTGATTCTCATTCTTAGTGTGTCTATCAACCAGGGATCTTGCTAAAAGTGCTGAGTTTGACCCAGTGAATGAATGTACACATATTTTTGTATATTCACATTAATATACATTCAAATATATATTAATATAAATATCTATATATTTCTTAGTTGCAATTTTTTGTTCATTCATTCATTTTACTTACCCATTGATCAAATGAACATTTGAGAACACGGGTGTTCTCTGAAAATTCATGGGCTCTCATGAATTTGAGCCACGTGCTGTGGCTCTTTCTATTGGATCACCTCTTCTCCTTCGTAGGTCCCTTGGCACTTGCCTTATTTCTACTATATTTCATCGATTACTGTATGATCCACTAAGAGAAAATGCTGCCAATTAAACCATGACACATCACTGACTTTAAGACATAGCCCTAATTTCAGAGATGTCAAAACATGGAAAACATGCATCTTTGATGGCACACAGCATCGGCGTTCCCTAGGTCTCACCTTGAGACCCAAACTGAATACTGCTGCTGGATACGTGGACCTGGATGGCCCTTCGCACGTGCCTTCCCCATACCTGAATTCGTTATGGCTCCTCCAACTAACTCCGTTTTCTTCTCTTCTGTATCTCAGTGAGCAACACCATCTCTGGGTGATTCTGATGCAGATGGCTCTCAGTCTGTGCCGAGGAACACCGTTCTTCAAGGAAAGCCTTCTATAATCTTTACTAGTGCTCAATCCTTACGGCTGTCATTCAAGAGTTTAATATTTCACTGTCATTATTCTCCTTTGGGTAATTTATAAACATGCTAATAAGGACATCGACCAGCCTGACGATGCACTGTCAAGAATCACTCTATACTTTTTTACTTAGAGAAGTGCCTGTTTGATGCTATTCCCTGTTCCTTATCTTAAAACTGTCTCCTTATAAGGACAAAATATTCCCAGTTTGTGCTTCAATATTTAAATATTCACTTGATTAAAACTTTCAGTAAAGCATCACTTTTATTCTAACCTTTAGGAAGGAAATCTGTCCTGGGTGTGATAAGAAGGTTGCAGTGGGGAAAAGGGCCAGAAGGTAACCACTTAATTCCAGTAACAACATGATCTTGAGACTTTTTTAAGCTGGAAAAGAACCCCACTCATTTGTGTACTCTGAAATGGGTGCAATCCTAACTCAGTGCCACCACTAAGTGAACAAATACAGAATGTGTTAGACTTAATCTGTGTGCTCTCAGCGCGATGCCCTGTATTTTTGTTAGTTAACTAGAATAAACCCATTAACATACCATATTAATATATCACCCCCACCTCTAAAGCATCATTTCTCCCCATAAAATAAAAATGACCCATTTAAAATCTGCAGATGGTTTAATTTGTCTCAACAGTTAAGACTTAAGACTAAGAATGAAAATTTTGATAACACTTTCTAGAAAAAATGCTTTATTTAAAAATATCTTTTTTTTAAAAAGAGACAAGTTTTATGTACAGTTACTTAGTTTAGAAACAGTCAAAAACACAATAAAATAAAACCAGATTTAGAAATTATGATTTGTAACATATACAATACTGATGCTGAACGAGATAGTTTAAATGTATGATTAATTCTTTCTGTCCCATTACATTTCAATCATTCACATTTGTTAAAACCAGTGGTTTGGGACTAAAGAAAAGGTATCCTGTGAACTCCTCCTCCCTCTTCAGGAAGTGCAGCTACTCTTGCCGGCAGATACAGAAAGGCAGCAGCCAGGCAGTGCATTCTCATTTCTTTGAGTGTCTGTGTGCCCCAAAATAACATGTCTTACCATTTTTTAATTCTCTTTTTCTATCTTCTATTTATTTATATGTGGCCATAGTGCCAGGTCATCTATACCAGGCCTTTTTAAAAATTAATTTTTAAAAATGGAAGTTCTAAGCACTAGAAGCATGAATTGCTATTGACAGTCCAGGGCTCAGAGCTAATGCCCTTAGGATATCAACATTCAACATGATTTTGTTCTCCAGGTTGGCACTCTGAGCAGCTTATGAACCAATGTTTTGAAGCATGGTACTGAAATATTTCAAAGCACATTCAAATATTCAAATATCTTACAGAGATTTGTAATAAAACAGGAGAAACGGCTTGTCAACCAAAGTGCTGTTAGCTACTATCTTGATTTCATAATCTGAAGTTCTTAAACTTTTTTTTTTTTTTTAAACCAACCAGTTATTGCTTCTCAAACAGGGGAACCATAGCCATCTTTCTGGAGTGTCAATTTTATTCAAAGATTTGGAAAGAAGTTAAAAATTTTTCTAATCTTTAAAAAGTTCTGTTGCATATATTCATAAGCAAAATCGGAATAATTTTAAAGATAAAACATACCACTTCAAAGAAATTACAAGTTGACATTTTGGACGATGCCCTCATACCCTAGCTCCTATGAGGAGTATTTCAGTAGTAACATCTGTGAATCGATGACCTAGGAGACCCTGATTTCTGGAAGTGTAGCCAGGTCCTTACAGATAGTAAATACAAATAAAACTGAAAGTCTTGACTCAATTCTCTTGAGTTTCACCTTCAAAATAACATAATTCTCTGCTTATATATAGTCCTATCTATACTGATTGGGAAGAAAGCCAAGGAAACAACTCTGGACTGTTTATTTTCCATTGTTTAATAGTGAGAGGAATGCTGCAGTCAGAGAAGATTGCTGGCTTAAAGTAAACATACGATATATGTCATAAAAAATAGAACTCCTGAATCCAAAAGATTTGAACTTGACCCACCAAAATAATGGGAACAGTAATTGTGGGTGGTTTTACCTTCTTTCAGATTCACATTAAATAACATCGTCCCTGTTCCTTACTTCCCTTTTTGTTGAAGTTTAGGTAAACATGGTGCCTTTCAGAATTATTTGTCATTAATTGTATTACCTCCTTTAAAACACCAAATCCACCAGGGATTCTTCCTCAACTCCAAAGAGATCCTTTCAGTATGTCAAGGGGGGTAAACCCAAACTGCCTGCCAACAACAACTCACCACATAGAAAGTCAATGGTCATTCTCTGTATAAATAATATCTATAAAGAACAAAATGAAGTTGCCAATGAAATTATATGAGCCAAATTTACAAAAAATATATATATATTTTTAAACAATGGGTCAACTTCATAAGGCCATGTAAGGAAATCATAATTTGTAAATCAAGTTGTCATCCAACACATTTAATAATTAAATATAGTTAAATATGAAATTGGATCAAAAATGACCCTAGCTAAGGATTAATCTCGTTAATCCCACAATTTAATGAGCCCATCCCAACCACATGTTATGACTTTAGATGTTTCATGCGGATGCCACACTGCACCTATACACACTTTATCATGAGCTTTAAATCGACTATAGAGTTTGGTGGTCTTCCAGTCCCAGATGTTCAATTTTCCATTTCCATCTCCTGAAATCACATAGCTAGAATGGGAAGAGAAATAAATTCAAATTGTTCAAACACCTTAAACTGACAAAGTGTATAAGGAACAGAGAGTTTATCTTTTTCACAGTAACAACAACAACAAAAAGTCAATGTGAATATACAATACTCACTGAGAATAACAAGGTAGAGCATAAAGCTGTCTATAATTTAAACTTCTACCAAAAAAATCTCCCCATTGAGCTACCAATCTGTGAGTAAAAAAAATGTATTAACCAGGAAGGTTGGGAAACCCAGGGGCCACAATAAAAGCAGTTTAACAAGTCACTCTTTAGACAGTCAGAAACAGGGTAGGGGAACCAGCCTCCCACAGAGCCTGGGAACACCCATTCTACCGTAGTTAGACTCGACCACCTTCATAATTATTTCCTGGTTTCAACGTCTTTTGAAATTGTCTAAGACTGACTCGTAGGAGTCTAAGGTACAAATCCCAGCCTAAACATACAAGGTTACAGAGATTTCTGGATTACTTCTACCTACATATTTTAGCTAAGAATGGGGGAATGAATGCAGAGTTTCACTCATAGAAAGACTCTATCTATAGGGCTTCACGAATCCAGTGCAGCCTAGAAAGAGTCAAGAGCTGGATTTGAGGTCTCACCACAGAAAAGCTGCAGTGAAGTTGTTAATGTCAACACTGCAATACAGAATTAATTCTGCCAGTGTTTAATCACAGCCATATAGCGATTACAGTCCTCCAAGTGTTGTGAGAAAAGCAGAGAGAAAATAAGGCATAGCCCGTATAGACAGGAACTTATGACGTGGTTACAGGGCACAGGACTAAGGAAGATAAAGAGACCCACTGAAGAACTTAAAAAAGTCAAATGTAGTTTTCATAACTTATTCTTGTCTTTCCATCAGGCACTGTGACAATCTGCACAGTTATCATGAGATTACATATGTGACCGTGATTTTTTTTTTTTTTTAAAGATTTTATTTATTTATTTGACAGAGAGATAGACAGAAGAGCACAAGCAGAGGGAGTGGCAGAGGGAGAGGGAGAAGCAGGCTCTGCACTGAGCAGGGAACCCGATGCGGGACTCGATCCCAGGACCCTGAGATCATGACCCGAGCCGAAGGCAGACGCTTAACCATCTGAGCCACCCAGGCGCCCGACAGTGATTTTTTTAAAGTGTTATTATTTGTATGACATTAGTTTATGTCACCACATTTGAATATGAGAACATGAGAGAAGATTTAAACTTACCTCATATCTGGTGAAAAGTCCACCTGACAAGCATAACCCGCTACCATATGGCCCTTAAAAATTTTTTTCTTATTCAATCTAAATCTGTTCTGTGCTCCAAAAATTAAGATTTGGTTGTCCATTGATTGGCATGCTAGCCATTTCCCTGTAAATTCAATAAAGGAGACATATTAGAGCAAGACTGAAAATTCTAAAATGACTCTTTATTTTAAATATGTTCAGACATTAATATTCTTTTGTTCCCAATTACTTTATAATAATAGGAAAATGAATTTACCATACCATTTGTAAAGTGTTACAAATCTGTCACTGACAAGAGGGATTTATATATAAAGAAGTAATGGATTTTGCTCGAATAATCCCGTATCATCGAGCACTCTTCATATAAAAGCTTTTTTCTTTGAATAAGGATATACAGAAATTCTGAGTTTAGCATTAACAGAACTTAAGTAAAATTTTATGAAATGAAATTAATTTGGAGTAAGTACAGACAAGAGAACCATTGGGTAAAAGAGACTTATCTGTGTTAATTATGGAAAAAGGAAAGATTAACACTAGGTGAGAAAACCTAGGATTATTAAATAAAACCATACAAAAAAAGAGATACGATTAAAAAAATTATCGGAACTGTTACTGAAAGGCCAAACTGCTTTTATCTTCCCAAGATTCACCAAAGTCTCTAGAGCCTGAACTGTAGTATCTTCTTGCATCCGATGTACTTGCAGACATTATTAACTAAGGGAATGCTCTTAACAATATTCAGTCTGAGAGGGTAAATAGCCTTGTTCAAGATGAGCACAATATTTGTAATGGGTAGTGTAAAAATATACCACATAAAGTGTAGATACAGAGAGACAAATGTGACAGTATTCAATGCAGTCCTTATCAAAATAGGACCCGGTTAGGTTGCTCTTCTCATAAAAATCATAGGGTACTTGACAAAAAGGATCACTGATTTGCCGGTGGCAGACGCCTCGATGGAACAGCAAACTATTTCTTGCCTCCTTCCTTGCTCCACACTCACAGGAGCTCTGGGCGTTAACAGGGGCTTTGAGGACACTGTTGCCCAAACATCAGCCCCTCTGCTCTAATACCCTCGGGCAGAGCTACAACTCTATCGGTATACTGTCAGGGTATCTGTAGTACAAATTACTTGGTACTTAGAAGGCAATGCACTTTTGAACAGAAAACAGTAGTAGATGGATTTATCTTTTTTATTTTGCCTGAGAAGCGAAAGTATTCTTATTATGGGGAACCAGATCAAAATTTCTCTCCTCTGAAAGAAAAAGAGCTCACAATAAATCACTAAATGACTGAACATGATTCTGTTGGAAGGAGAATTCTTTTAAAAAAAAAACCTGATCCTCAGATGGAAATCCTTAGATGTTCTGTCAATGTGAGCTGCAATTCACTGTTTATTATTATTATTATTATTATTTTTAAAAACAAGAGAATGGGTGAGGTGACTCACAGAGGAAAACCAGTGACTATTTCTCATACTGGAAAGGTTCCCTTATACAAGTATGGCCCTGTGACGGACGTCCCCTAGGAGGAAAAGGCCAAAGTTCTTTTGAATACAGAAATCACACTCTGTCTTAGAGGCTCATTTAGAACCACATTCTACCTACTCACTCACCATTTGGAGACAAAGTCACCGCAGGCATGGAGTGCATACTGGGCTCTGCTATATACTTGAAATCCACAGGGATATCCCTAAAATTTAAAAAACAGCTTATCAGAATTAAGTAAGTTTTAAAAAGTACCTTCAGAAGAATTATCTCTGAAACTAAAGAGATATTCTTGAGATTATATATTTAACAAACTTTTCATGAAACTTCCTGGGGGAAGGAAAATCACAAAATGGCATCCCGTTGCTTATTACAAATCTTGTACTTCACAAATGCCTTTCCGTGATAATTATAACAGTGTTAGTGATTTAGTTTTCCAACTCTATTTGACTTAAACTTTGGCCTTTATGTTAAAAAGTCTGTGACTGAAGTTCTCTGACAATAAACTCATCTAAAAATGTACGATGTAGGCAGGAGCAAGATGTCTGAGGCAAGCCTATGGTAGCTTACCTGCCAGTTTCAGGCTTAACTGGTTAACTGCAAGCAGGTGAGAGGATTAAAGAGCCTTAAGCAGTGCAAGGGGATAGTAGGCGAAGCTGTATAGGGATCTGCAAGCAGGCAGAACCCATCCTGAAGTAATGAGATTTCTGGATGGGTAAGGGAGATTAAGTGCTTGGTACCTGGACATCTATTATTCTCAATGTGTATGGTGCAGGAGAAAAATGCATTAAAGAAATTCTTATATGAGTGACACAAAGAATAAAACAAACACAACAAAAATCCAACACTAGTCACCTAAATCTAAAACCATGAAAAGTTCCAAATGCCTTTTTGTTTTTAATATTCTCCATGATAAACTTTTTAGTAATTCTGAACAATTTTGGTCTTGTTGCTTTTCATGAGTGACCAGAAATGTTTTTTTTTTTTTACAGAGTAATGTGTGGAAAATGTAATCTGATGAATAACACAGAATATAAAGCAGCAATATCAATTTCTAACTATGGTTCAAGTTCCAAAACTTTGATTAATTAGGAAATGATAACAATAATTATAGTAATTATTTGCCTTTAAGTAAGGATTTTCTCTATCCATCTATCTACTCATCCAGAAGAAGCAAATGATTAGAAAAAAACTTCTATGAGGGTCTTGGTTAGAAGAAAGTATTTTTAGGTGTAACCTGGGGAACAATATCATTTATCAAATCTCCAACCCTTTATACCTCTCTAAAGTACCAATGAGAATTGACATTCAAAATGACCCAAATGTACTCAAAAGAACCTCAGTCTGAAAAAGGTTCAACTGTTTTTCCCTTCTCATATAAAATTATTAGCCAATAATAATCAATAACAGATTAAAACATAAGAGCATTTCTAAATTAACCATAGTCTAGGTTCAGATCAATCAATGTTTTCCTAAAAGTAAACAAAAAAAATGTATACAGATCTCTTATTTCAAGGACTCTTGGTACAATGAGCTCTAGAACAAGAAATGGGTCTGCACACTCTATGAACATTGTTATTGCTAGTGAAAATGTCTGCTAGGCATAGTTATATTTATTTACTTATTTTTTAAAGATTTTATTTATTTATTTGTCAGAGAGAGAGAGAGAAAGAGCACAAGCAGGGGGAGCGGCAGGCAGAGGGAGAAGCAGGCTCCCCGCTGAGCAAGGAGCCCAATGTGGGACTCGATCCCAGGACCCTGGGATCATGATCTGAGCCGAAGGCAGACGCTTAACCGACTGAGCCACCCAGGCATCCCGGCATAGTTATATTTAATAAACACAACACTGTTTTCTAATTAGAACCTGTAATTCCATAAATAAGCTAGTAACTTATATCTTACATATAATCTTCAGTCTGGAAATTTTGAAATCACTGAAAAAAACTTTAATAAAAATCTATGAAATTTTAAAGATAAAAGATAAACAGGATCAACATCTGTCAAATTTTCTTCTAAAAATATTTTAACATAATAAATACCTTTGGGAGAAAACATGTCTATGACATCTCATGAATTTAGCCAATCAGCATTACCACAGGCTGTTCAGTATCTAATTATAATCTCTTATTCTCCTTTACAACCAAGTTTCCTTTAGTTTGTTTTCTTGTATCATTGTGCTACTCTTAGCAGGCACAGGGTGTAAAAGTTTGGCAAACACCACCTGTGTGAAGGTCCTAGTAATAAGAATTTTCCTATTGCTGGGGTCAGTTTTCACTTTGAGGTGGTCAGGGCCTCCCTTTCTGCAAGCTGCCAGTAACACTAGTAATCGCTTTCAGGAATGGCTGTATCTGGTAAAGGATAGCTCCAGGGATCCTGAGTTGGTTTTGCTTCCTACTTGTCTTTGTAGCAAGACTGATCCTCACGTTTCCTTCTGACTAATCAAACTGGATCCAAGTTATCTTCTTTCCCCACCAGACCCTTCATCCATCTAACTATCTAGCCATATGAATAAGAATTCGAGTTCTGCATGTTTTATGTAAGCCTCATGGTATCCACAAAGCAAAAACCTATCATTGAGACACGGAAGAGAAACAGAAAGAAATCAAAACATGCTACTATAGAAAATCATCAAATCACAAAGGACGAGAGGAAGAAAGAAAGGAACAAAGGAACTATAAATAACCAGAAAACAATGAACAAAATGGCACTAGTAAAAGTCCAGACCTCTCAGTAATTACCTCAAATGTAAATGGACTAAATTTACAAAAGACACAAGTTAGTTGAATGGATAAAAAAACAAAAACAAAAACAAAAAACGAGACCCAACTATATACTGTGTATAAGAGACTCACTTCAGTTTTCAGGACACACACAGACCGAGAGTGAAAGGATGGAAAACATATCCCATGAAAATGGAAACTAAAAGAAAGCAGGGGTAGCTGCTATACTTGTATCAAACAAAATAGACTTTAAGCCAAAAACTGCAATAAGAGACAAAGAAGGTCATCATATAATGATAAAGAGGTCAATTCATTAAGAAGATATAACAAATAGAAGGATTTATATACCCAACATCAGAGCACCGAAATACATAAAGCAAATGTTAACAGATTTGAAAGGAGAAAATAGATAGCAAACAATACAATAACAGCAAGGGACTTCCATACTCCATTGTCAACAATAGATAGGTCATCCAGACAAAAATCAATAAGGAAACATTGCACTTAAACGACACATTAGACCAAATGGTTCTAACTGACGTATATAGACCATTCCACCAAATGGCAGCAGAATACACATTCTTCTCAAGTGCACACCAAATATTCTCCAGGATAGATCATATATTATGCCACAAGGCAGTCTTAATATTTTTAAGAAGACTGAAATCATATCAGGCATCTTTTCTAACCACAAAGGTATGAAACTGGAAATCAATTACAAGAAAACTGGAAAATGTACAAGTATGTGGAGATTAACAACATGCTACTAAACAAGACATGGGTCAAAGATGAAAACAAAAGGGAAATCAAAACCTATCTTGAGACAAATGAAAACAGAAACACAACATACCAAAACTTATGGGATGCAGCAAAAGCCAGAGGGAAGTTTATACTGATAAACACCTACATTAAGGAAAAAGAATCTCAAATATAACAACCTAACTTCACACTTTGAAGAATTAGGAAAAGAAGAACAATCTAAGACCCAAGTTAGCAGAAGGAAGAAAATACAAAGATCAAAGAGGAAACACATGAAATAGAGACTAAAGAGATAATAGAGAAGATCAATGAAACTAAGAGCTGGTTTTTTGAAAAAGAAAATTGACAAACATTTAGCTAAACTAAGAAAAAAAGAGAAAAACTCAAAAACAGAAATGCAAGAGACATAACAACTGATAATATAGAAGCACTAAGGATCACAAGAAACTACTATGAACAATTATATACCAACAAATTAGAAAACCTAGAAGAAATGAATAAATTCCTAGAAACATGCAACTTACCAAGACAGACTCGAAGAAATAGAAAATCTGAACAGACCAATGACTAAGAAGACTGAAACAGTAATCAAAAACCTCTTAACAACAAAAAAAGTCCAGGACCAGATGGCTTCCCTGGTGAGTTACACCAAACATTTAAAGAAGAATTAATATTAATCCTTCTCAAACTCTTCCAAAAAAAATAGAAGAGGAGGGAACACTTCCAAACTCATTTCATAAGGCCAATATTACCCTGATACCAAAGCCATACAAAGAAACTACAAGAAAATTATTGGCCAACATCCCTGACAAATATAGATGCAAAAATACTCAGTAAAATTTTAGCAAACTGAATTCAACAGTACGTTAGAGGAATCATATACCATGATCAAGTGGAATTTATCCCTGGGATGCAAGGATGGTTCAACATATGCAAATCAATCAATGAAATACAAAAAGGAAGGATAAAAATCATATGATAATCTCAATAAATGCAAAAGAAAGGACAATATTCAATATTCTTTCGTGATAAAAAGTCTCAATAAACTGGGTATATGGGGAACACAGACATGTGTGACAAGTCCACAGCTAACATCATACTTAATTGTAAATGGCTGAAAGCTTTTACTCTAAGATCAGGAAGTGTGTCTGCTCTAACCACTTTTATTCAATATAGTATTGAGAGTCCTAGCCGGAGCAATCAGGCCAGAAGAAAAAGGTATCCAAATAAAAAAGAAGTAAAACTGTCTCTGTTTGCAAATGACGTTAACATTTTATATAGAAAACCCTAATGACTTCACAAAAAAACTGTTAGAACTAATAAATGATTCAGTGAAGTTGCAGGATACAAATTCAATATTAAAAAATCAGTTGCATTTCTAGATACTAACAATGAACTACTGGAAAGAGAAGTTAAGAAAACAATCCCATTTATAATAGCATCAAAAAACAAGAAAATATTTAGGAATAAATTTAACCAAGGTGAAAGATCTGTACACAGAATTAATATTGTAAAATATTCAAAATACCCAAAGCAATCTACAGATCCAATTCATATCTACCAAAATTCCAATGGCATATTTGACAGAATTAGAACAATTCTTAAATTTGTATGGAACCCCAAAAGACTCCAAAGCAATCCTGAGAAAGAACAAAGCTGGAGGCATCAAGCTTCCTGATTTTAACTATAATTAAATAAAAGTTATAGTAATCAAAACAGTAATGGTATTGTATAAAAACAGATACACAGATCAAATGGAACAGAACAGAGAACCCAGATATAAACCCATGCATATATAATGAATTAATTTTCGACAAAGGAACCAAGAATATACAATGGAGAAAGGATGGATAGTCTCTTCACTAAATGGTGTTGGGAAAACTTGATATTCACATGCAAAAGAATGAAATTGGACCCCTACCTTATACCATACACAGAAATCAACTCAAAATGGATTGAAGACTTGAACATAAGACCTGAAACTCCTGGAAGAAAACACAGGAGATAAGCTCCTGGAAGTTGGAATAAACAAGTGGGAGTACCTCAAAGTAAAAAGCTTCTGTGCAGTAAAGGAAACCATCAACAAAATGCAAAGGCAACCTAAGAAATGGCAGAAAATTTGCAAACCACGTACCTGACAAGGGGTCAATATCCAAAATATATAAGGAACTCATACAACTATTATCAAAAAGCCAAGTTACCCAGTTAAAAAATGGGCAAAGGACCCGAACAGACATTTTCCCACAGAAGACAGACAAAGGGCCGACAGGTACAGGAAGGTGTTCAATATTACTAATCATCAGGGAAATGCAAATTAAAACCACAATGAGATATCACCTTACACACTGTATGACCATTACCAAAAAGTTAAGAGATAAATGCTGGTAAGGATGTGGAGGAAAGGGATCTCTCATACACTGATGGTGGGAATGTAAACTGGTACATATAGCTACTATGGAAAACAGTATGGAGATTCCTCAAGGAATTTAAAAGAGCACTACCATATGATCCATCAATCCTATTTCTGGGTATATATCCAAAGGAAATGAAATCACTATGCTGAAGAGATAGTTGTACTCCTGTGTTTAATGTAGCATTATTCACAATAGCCAAGGTATGGAAACAGTCTTAGTGTGAAAGAATGGATAAAGAAAATGTGGTATTTACATATATAATAGAATATTATTCAGCCTTAAAAAAAGGGAATGCTGCCATGTGTAACATGATAAACCTAGACAGCATTATGCTAAGTGAAATAAGCCAGACAGAGAAAGACAGATACTGCATAGTATCACTTATATGTGCACTCTTAAAAAAAAGAAAAGTCAAACTCATAGAAACAGAGTAGATTGGTTGCCAGGGGCTCGGGTTGGGGTGGGGAACTACATGAGGCTGGTAAAAGGGTACAAACTCTTATCTGGAAGACGAATAAGGTCTGAGGATCTAATGTATGACATGGTGACTATACTTAAAATAGCATATTGTGTAACTGCAATTTGCTAAGAGAGTAGAACCTAAGTGTTCTTACCAAACAAAAAAGGTAAATATCTAAAGTGGCAGATGGGCTAACTCAGTGAGAATCCTTTCACAATGTATACATATATCAAATCATTATGTTATACACTTCAAATATATTTATTTGTCAGTTATACCTCAGTAAAGCTGGAAAAAAATCTCAAGCTTTGGAATCAGCTTAATACAAGTTTGAATTCTGGCTTTTCATGTCTCATGGAATCTTGGGTAAATTACTTAACCTACATCAGTTTCCTCATCTATGAAACAGGGATAGCAAATACATCTATCTGATAAGACTACTTTGGCACATTAAACCAGAGAGTTCACATAAAATGCTTAGCATGCTTGGCACACAGAAAGGGCTCAACAGATGTAGCATCATTAATAATTATGACAGTAATTGACTTCTTTAGATATTTAGCACATACGACGTGCCAGGCACTGTGCTGGTGCTGGGGACACACTGTGAGCACAGCTGACACAGGAACAAATGTGCAAGCACTAAAAAACGGTGAGAAGCAGGGGTGCCTGGGTGACTCAGATGGTTAAGCATCTGCCTTTGGCTCAGGTTGTGATCCCGGGGTCCTGGGATCAAGCCCCACATCGGGCTCCTGGCTCAGCGGGGAGCCTGCCTCTCCCTCTCCCTCTGCCTCTCTCCCTGCTCATGCTCTCTCTCTCTCTGTGTCTCAAATGAATAAATAAAATCTTAAAAAAAACCAAAAACTGTGAGAAGCAAAGTGTTGTCTGGGAACATGGAGAAGAGGCACGTACCCTCACGAGAGGATCAGTGAGGAAGGTTCCAATAGCAAATGAAGTCTAAAGGATGTCATCATTTATAATGACACACTATTATGACTCTTAGGAGTATTTCTTAAGCTCCAAGGAGGGAAAACAACAAACAGGCTGACATTACCCCTTAATTTAATCAAAATATTTTGCTGACCAATGCTCTAATTTAGAAAGCACACACAAGTGTTCTTAGAGCCCTGTAATTGGTGCTTCATTTAAATATTTACCAATTTCATTTATACCACTCCACATTTTAAAATGGAGCTGAAATATCATCCGAAGATAGAAACATCTGAAAGTTTAAGTATAATCAAACTGCTAAAGTATATAAACAAAACAAATACATGTATATGTTTATCTTCAGAGTCTGGTACAAGTAGTCTAAGGTGACTCATATAAAACTTGATGTCCATATCAGATTCTCTGCATGTAACATCATTTCTGAAGTAAGAAAGATCTCAGTTATAAGATAGTCTCAAAGCACGGACTTTAAGGATGATATTAAAACTATACATAAAGTATACAGTCGGCTCTCCACGAATGGGGGCAATTTGAAGGGGTGGGAGAAACTGCAATCAAATTACAAGGAACATTCAGTTACCCAAATTTCCCTGACGATGGTTAGGGACCTGCTCAGCTCCTCAAAGGGACTCAGTTTCAGGAGCAAACTACTGGCTGTAGCGTAAGGCTTCCCACTTCTTAAAGCAGAACAACTACCGGGGTGGGAAGTCACACTTCCTAGGCCCTGCAAGGCTGTAACCAGGGCTGAGCTGTGCTTCATAACTGACTATAAAAACGAGCTGGGCTCCATCCTAACATTCCCTTGAACAAAAAGACTATTATGCTTTTCTTTGTAAATAAATGATAAAACATGATCTATGACACTTAGTGAAACTAGCTTTAGTATTTCTTTTTTTTTTTTTTAAAGATTTTATTTATTTGAGAGAGAGAGACTGAGAGAGAGAGCACATGAGAGGGGGGAGGGTCGGGAGGGTCAGAGGGAGAAGCAGACTCCCTGCCGAGCAGGGAGCCCGATGCGGGACTCGATCCAGGGACTCCAGGATCATGACCTAAGCCGAAGGCAGTCGCTTAACCAACTGAGCCTTCCAGGCGCCCATAGCTTTAGTATTTCTTGACTTTAGAAAAGTTTTTTTTCCTCTCTCAAGGAAAGCAAAATTACCAACATACTCTACAAATAAAACATTTGTTTTCTACCATTACGTGTTATGAATGGCAGGACACAATGGGTGATGACATGAGGCCAGTTTCAGTACTGAATAATCATAATGTAGACATTTAAAAACTTAAAAGATTTTTAAATATTTTTTCTTTCTTTTTTTTTTTTTTTAAAGATTTTATCTATTTATCTGACACAGAGAGACATAGCGAGAGAGGGAACACAAGCAGGGGGAGTGGGAGAGGGAGAAGCAGGCTCCCGGCCAAGCAGGGAGCCCGATGCGGAACTCGATCCCAGGACCCTGGGATCATGACCTGAGCCGAAGGCAGACGCTTAACGACTGAGCCACCCAAGCGCCCCAAATATTTTTTCTTTCTTTGGGTTGACTCTGAGGCCAGGATCTAATGTTCAATCCCAACAGTAAATAATAGAGTCTATACATTTGTGGGCCCTGCATCTCATGAGTCATTTTGCAAAGACAAATAAAGTACCTAATAAACAAATGTAAGGCAACACAATATAAACTTTTCACCAATGCAAGAAAAATGCCTCAAAATATATAACCTTTAGATAGACTGCCCCAAGAGTACGAAACGTAGTATGTCTAAATTTTTATTTCCATATTCTGGGTACTTAAATATTTAAAGCAGCTTGGTTGGCAAGCCAGAGATCATAGTTGTGAAAATATTCAAATGGTTGCATATTATCAGGCTTTGCTTTGGCTACAAAGTTTTAAATTGCTTGCTATAATTACATAAATCAGATCTTCTACTGACAGAAACTCACCATTCCCAAACTCTTAGGCTCTTATCATCAGATGTGCTCACAAATCTCCTATTCTCATCAACAAAAACAATGGTGTTGACAGCTCCCAAATGCCGGTCATACTCCTGCACAATTTCTCCACTTCGAATGTCCCACTGTATATCAAACAAGAGAAAAGGTAAAGACAGAAGTGGAGCAGATATGAAAATTAAGCTCAGAACTATGGAAAGTGAAGAAAAAGATCTCTAACGTAATGACTGTTTTCTACTAAAAATAGACCATTAGCAGTCCCTAAAAGCAGCAAGCATTAAACAAGTTAATATTCCTTATTCCATCCCCTAATACAACATAAACTATAGGAATCTTACTAAGAATACTGTAAAAAGACTTACCTGCACAATCTTTTTATCAGACATACCAGCTACAAAGAGATTTTGCTTATCTTCATCGGGATTAAATTTCACACAATAGGGCACTTTTCGGTTTGTAAATCTTGATATACACTGTCCTAAAACCAAAGACTCAAGTTAAAGTAAGGAAAAGAAATTTGATCACTTCAAAGACAGCCCGGGGATTAACATTTCGAGATCATTTGCTTAATACATTTTGGGGAAGGGCAGCCTGCTTGTTCTTTACTATAAACTATATTGTTCCTTTTCACAGATTCTTTATGATTAAAAATATTTTTTTCAAAAGTAAATCTATATCAATTGCAGAATAAAGTGATTATGATGTGTAGCTGGAGTTGAGAACCACTGTGGGGTAAGAGTAGGGGCTCTGGCATTAGAGAGACCTTGGTTTAAATCAGTTCAGCCACTTACTAGCTGTGTGGCTCTGGAAAAGCTCCCCCCTTTAAGCCTCAATTTCTTCATCTATAATAATAACAGTAATTATAGGGTTATTTTAAGAATTGGATGTGATGCTGGATACAAGTGCATAGCACAATGCCTGGTAAACAGTTTAAGTGTTCAATAAATATTAGCTATTATCTTTACCCTTAAAACTCAGTGAGATGAAAGATGGTTCTCTAATTATATAAAATTATACTAGCCACAATGTACTAATACAATTAACGTCTGTGAATATATAAAACCACCTGACCCATGGGTCTGTAAACAGACTTACTTTTTAATCAATGTGGGTAATTAAATTTAATTTTGTTCATCAGACATTTATTGTGCTTCTATTATGTGCAATGCAGCGTGCTTGGTGGTAGAGGGGAACAAAAAGATCAATTAACTAGTCTGTGGAAGATTTCAAATTTTCTTGTCTATCAGGATGTTTGCTTTATAAATTGTATTTAATGGAAACAAAGTCTCAGAGTAAAAGAGCTACTTATGTAGCTGAGTTTGAACTCTACAAACATTTTATGATATCAGCTGACAGTCGAGGATATGAGAATCAGCAGTTACAGAAGGCACCATTTTGCCACAGAAGACTACTCAATGTTGCACCGTTTATAAATGCTAATTTATAAGATAAATATGTATTGGCATTAGTATAAGTGAGCTCTTACCTGTCTCAGTGTCCCAGAGCTTAAGGTACCTGTCATAAGCTGCGCTGAGGAACTGCGTTCCTGCAGTATTAAAGCAGATGTCCCTAACGGCTTTGCTGTGGCCTAAGGCAGGGACAAAAGAAATGGAGGTGAGGTGAAGTATCTCCTCTTAAAACACAAACACCATAAAAGAAACAGCATTTTCAAGCCACCCTGTGAGTCAAAATCTCTGGAATCCTATCCCCTGACTTACTGATGCAGAATATGTTAGGTGTGGGCTTGGGAACGTAGGTGGTTTTTTTATTCCCCCTTCAAATAGTTCCCTAGGTGTTTCTGATGCATAACATTTAGGTAAGAACCAAGATAAAAGATCTAACATTTTTTTTTTAGAGTTTGTCATAGAAATCTTTTAATATGCAATATACGTAATTGATGACTAAGCAGCCAAGAATTTAAGGAAACATAACAGACCAATTATTGCCAATGAAAGAGGAGGGCCTAGTGACATTTGGGAGGTTCATTCTCCAGATTACTCACTAAGTGAAACAAAGTGACTTTACCCTGTAAAGTTCATGAAATCATAGCTCTTCTTCAATACCTGCAGATTTCTGTGATCCCATTACCAAGTTTCAGAGAAGTGACTTCAGAATCTCAGAGACTTAATCTTTTGGAAACTAACATTAACTTCTATTTTGTTTTAAAATAGCATTTTGACAATAAATTAACTTTAAGGTGCTTTGCTTAGAAATCAGTCTGCCAGACCAATCCACTCTTTTGAAAGTTGCAGGGACAAATAAAATGTGGCTAAATGAAAGCAGAAACCTTCCTTTTTTCTACCACCCCATCAAGACCAAGACTGACAGAACATGCATTGCACAAATCGTCAACCACACACGGCAGCGCTGGACGGCCATCACCAGTGTACTCGAATCAGGCTATGTGCCACAGTAATTAGGCATTCTTTTCTACAGCAAGAGTCCCATCTTCCAAAACTGGTAATTTTGTTTCCCATTGAAAAACTGCCTGCCGGTGCAGGGGAGACACATGGAGACCAAGCCCACTACATGTACAAGAGGCATCTTGTTCCCGTCTGCTGTGGAGAGTCTTCCTGTAGGATGCTATGGTACCCTGGGCTATTTATTTGTTTAGCAAGGCCCTAAAATCCTAACAAAGCGCTGCAGAGCGGACTCCCACTTGAATCTAAAAACAGAGCCACTACGATTCACACAAATAGTGTTTCAATAATGTACAATTAAATTTGGAAATGTAACCAGACTTCACACGAAATCTCACAAAGACAGTAAACTATTCTCTACCAAAAAGACTAGTTTGCCACAAAGCTGTTCTCTTTTTGGCCTTGTTTTCTCTTTCAAGGAGTTCGCTCAATTTTATTCTTTCGTATGCTTTAGCTGCCGATTCCGAGCCCCTTTTCAAAGCTCAACACCTGGCTAATTGCTTACTGGACGTTTTCGTCTCAATATCCCAAAGGCAGCTCAAATTTAACAGTGACACCTCATCATCCTCTTATGTTCCCTCTCTTGGCAAATGGTATCACCGTTCAGCCAGCCAGCTGGGAGTCACCCTAGATTTCTGCTTCATTCTTATCACTCACATCCAGTGACTCAGTCTCACTGATTTTAACTCTTGATTGTTCCTTTCCTCTCCATCTGCTGCTTTAGTCCAGGCTCTTATCATCTCTAATCCAGACCAATGAAACAACCCTGTCATTCATTTCTCTGCCTGCAGGCCTGCCCCCTACCAGAGCATCTTCCATACTGCCACTATGATCCCTGTAAACTTCAGATCTGATTGAGTTAATTTCCTGCAAGAGCTGTTTAATGGCTGGCTTTCCAAGGCCCTCTGGATAGATTCCACACTCCTCACTGATGGCACATAAGGTCCTTCATGCTCTGCCCCTGGTTATACTGCTTTTTCCTCTTGTCATCTCTCACCATATCCCCTCCCTGGCAATTCTGAAATATACCTGGCTGCCCCAAAGCAGCATGCTTTCTCAAACCACTTTTGCTTTTGCTGTTCTCTCTTCCCTGTTCCCTTTTCTATGTGGGAGGACTTACTCCCTCTTCAAGACTCAGTTCGAGTCTTTGAAGACTTTCCTTCATTATCAGTGTAGTAACATTCCTGTCAATGATGTAGTTTAAAAAGTCTTTCCAAACAGATTTATAGACAGAAAGAAAAGAAGTATTACCAATAAATGTTCGCAGACAGCGTCTGTCTCCGTAAACCTCCCATAGCTGGGGAAAAAACACATAGAAATATTAAACTGAATACAAGACTTAGATAAAATGACAAGTTTCAATCAAGAACAACAACCATATGCCAGCTATGTGTGTGCATATCTGTGCGTACTGGGGATTTAACCAAAGGCATCAATGAACATGATGCTTGGCGCTGCTAGTCTGTGTTGTACCATTTGGACTACACACACACACACACACACACACACACACACACACAAATATGAACTCTGATACTGAAAGATACACCAAAATATCAAGAGAACTTAGATGGAGCTAAAACAAGTGATTTTCACTTTCTTCTTATTCTTTTCTATATTTGATATATTTTCTATGATGAAAAGTTTTTACTTATGTAATATTATAAGCTACTTTCAGAAGAACTAAAGGTTATTAAAACTGCCATGTTTATAACATTTTGGTACAGAGGAATTTTTTTTTAACTTTCTGAAGTAACAAAATATTATAGAAGCTATATGAAAATGATCTAGACTAAAATGTAATAGGCTAATAATTCTCATCACACCTAAAGTGAATTAATACAATAGCTTCAAAACTACCTTCTTTCTTCCTTTCTTTCAGTTTTTATTTATTTATTTGTCAGAGAGAGAGAGAAAGAGAGGGCGAGCACAAGCAGGGGGAGCAGCAGACAGAGGGATAAACAGGCTCCCCGCTAAGCAAGGAGCCCGATGCGGGGCTCGATCCCAGGACCCTGAGATCATGACGTGAGCTGAAGGCAGACGCTTAACCGACAGCCAAACCAGGTGTCCCTAAAACTACCTTTACTCTTGCCTGCCTCAAATCTATTCCTCAATAATGTTACTAGTGTTCTAAAAGAGATAGCACTTCCTGGCCACCCAGTGCCAATAGGATTAAGTTTCAGTTCCCAAAGCATACCAAGCAAGGACCTCTAGCACCTGATCCTTTGCCTATGACTGTCGCCATTCTGTTATCTCTCAGATTTGAGACTCCAGCAACCAAAAACTCGTCGTGTTCAGCACATGCCATGCTTATCCATTCTATTCACTCATTTCAGACATACTCCACTACCCACACACCCTTCCCCCACCACACTTTACTTAGTTACCTTCCTGCTGAAGGATGCTTCCTCTTAGAAACCAGAACACTTTCCACCTGACTCTATAACCATCATTTACATCATAATGAAATGATTACCCTGAGGGCAGGGACAGACCTTGATAAATTTTAGTCTCAGCCCCTTGCAGATAATAGGTACCTAATAAATGTTTATAGGTGTGAACAAAATTGAACTCTATGCTTTTTTAATTGGTCAAAAGACCTTAATCTCAACGAACATAGCTTGTATGAAGTCAAAGTTAAAGGAAATAAAGGTTTTTACTCCAAACTGTTGGCCTGTGATTTTAAACTACTGAGTAGAGACAAATGCCTAAATGATTGCTCTCATCAAGAAAAGCTACCTTCATATATTGTTAATACCCATGAATTGTTTACAAAGAGTAAAATTTTAATGATTCAACTTTCCAAGCCTCAAGAGTATTACAGAGTTGATATTTCTTGACCATCATAACAATCTAGACACAGAAGACACAAAAAAAGATAACTACTCTTTCAGATTTAAGATTTTTTTAAAAAGGCTTTCCCCATGTTCAAGCTGACATGCAGCGGCAACTGAGTTTTTTCCCCACATACTCTATAGCTGAAATTTAGCTTAAGGTGGAGCTTCCTAAGACGATAATATAAAAACTGAGAGAAGAGGCTGGGAGCATTTCTGCTACTTGGTATCCACTTGCATTTATAAAGAAAAAGGATGAATTGCATTATCTACTTTCTAAAATGGGATTTCTATCGTGTGTCCTCTCTACCTCATATGGTTCTGAGGAACAAATGAACTTAGTTACATATCCAAAACCTCTAAAAAAAAAAATGTATTATTAGTGATTAAATATTGATGTAACTAAAACCAAAGTGATTGATTATGTTCTAATCAGTTATCTAGCTTACAAAAGAGCCTAGCCAATTGGACCATAGAGCCATATTTGAATCAACATGTTTGGAAGGAGTTCATAAGTGGCTGCATTCATGGGGCCTAATAATTAGCCTCTAATTGGCTAACAAACCCAAATTTATTTATCATTAACCAAACAGACTTGACCAAAGCACTAGCTCAGCAGCATTCCTACTCTGTTACTGAAAACTCACCTTAATTTTACAGTCCATGGAACAAGACAGCAATAAGTGGCCAGAGAGAGGAAATAATCTGACGGCACTGACACCCTATAAAAAGGTATTACAGTTACCACAGGAACATTCCACTATCAGCTAAAATGAAACATAAGGAAAGGACAGTGTATTTGTAAGCAATCTAATTTACTGTTTTTCTTCATTCCAAAAATCATGCCCCAGAATAACCTTCGTTAGTATTCCAAGAACAGTCTTTATTGACACTAAGCTTTTGAAGATATGTTTTTTAACCTTTAATACTGACTTTCTCACCCAAGGGAATTCTTAGTCAAGTTGCTAATGCTCTCTCTCCTCTTCCTTTTTTTCAGTTCCTTTGCTCTTTGCTAAGAGCTGGGAATTATCAGCTGGAATAGTACAGATGACAAGGAATATCAACATCAAAAGTTTCAAGTATCTTGTCTCTGCATTAGTTTTTTGTTTTAAGATTTTATTTATTTATTCGACAGAGAGAGCGAGAGCAGGAACACAAGCCGGGGGAGTGGGAGAGGGAGAAGCAGGCTTCCCACTGAGCAGGGAGCCCGATGCGGGGCTCGATCCCAGGACCCCGGGATCATGACCTGAGCCGAAGGCAGACGCTTAACGACTGAGCCACCCAGGCGCCCCTCTGCATTAGTTTCAATATGACCACAGTTTATAAACCAGAAACCATCTAATCTTCTCTTAAGCATGATAATTCCAAGAGCTAAGGCAAAATTACTGAGGTTTTGGTGCTACTACCAACCCATTATTCACTGACATGGTACCCCAGAAAAAGTAGATTGTGGCAGGAATTTGTGGGGAAAGGCTTGGGCTACCAGAATACCGAATTATGAATGTTATGTCATGGTCAATCCCTATGACTAATCTGCTTACCTTTGTATGTCCAGACCACACATGAATTTGTTTTTTGGGAAGGTAACACTTCTCAGGTGGCACAGTGGACCGAAGATTAACACCAACATCCTGAGGTATGTGAAGATAGGATCTACCTTGGTAGTCATACATTTCTTTAACTGAAACAAGAAGACAAAGGAAAGCAGTGAACAAATACAAGCTACAGTCATAAGATCTATATCCTTAAATGATAACAATTTACTCATAGGGATATTGTTCCTTATTAAGGTTGAGGTAATAACACTCTGATGAAGTTAAGACCAAGAGTCAGCTAAAATTTAGCTGCTTGAAATCACTGCTATTATTTACAATTAGAGGTAGTATTTTGGAATTTCTAACTACCCAGAGAATATCAGACCTTTAAGTAAAATCTATACTTCTTTTACTTAGTTACACATTTTAATGATATATAAAAAAGACTTCACTGCAGCATAATTACAGCGAGGGAAGAAAAGAAAATACTTGGGCCTTGTGAGTCACGGGCAAAAACCCAGAAGCAAAACAGGATAGAAAAGAAGTTAAAGCAAAAATATCATTTTTGATACATTTCCTGAATGTATCATTCATTCAAAATACATTTCCTGAATATGCATTTCCTTCCACATATCCTTTTTCCCTGCCTTCCTCTTTTACGCCCTTCCAGGTTCCTTTTCCATTCTCTTTTACACTTTCAACACAAAGTTTGCAGTGAAGGCACTTGTGGGCCTTAAATGACATAGTGTATATAAAGCATTTAGTAACTTGCCTGGCACAGAGTAAGTCCTCAATAGATGTTGGCTGTTATTTTTATTATGGCTGCAAGCACCACAGCATTAAATAGTGTCCTTGGAAAGAAAACTGGAGTTTGAGAAACCAAATATGGCCTCATCAAACCTAAATATTTGATATGTGATCTAACATTAGAATAATCAATACATCGGTACTAAATTACTCTTTACAGTTTGATAATAACTACATAATTTTCCAAATATAACTAATTATTATTATTATATTATTATTATTATTTATAATTTATTTTGGAATACATTTCCTGAATATTCATTTCCTTCCACATATCAAAATTAGTATGAGAATCTTAATCTCCAGTCTATTCACATGAAAAACAAAGTTTTTCTTTTAAAGTATAATTTAGTAATAGTTATGAATTATGTGGATATCTGGAGAATATCTGACTTGGGTTAAAAACAAAAGGATAAAATGACTAGGGAAAGAATCTGTTAGGAAACAACAGATTATGGACAATTTAGATTTCTTCTTTATCTACTATTTTTAAAAATTCACTAGCCCTTCAAAGAATCATCTGTGGCAATCATTAATCATGCTATTTTTTCTCCTTTATTAGAATATGGAAGAGTCTGCTGTAATTTTTTTGAGATGCAAATAGTCAAATACAATTATTCTTAATACAGTGAAGTACAGCAGCTGATTAGTAAAGGCAATTGATACTACATGAACAGAGAACAGAGTGAATATCTGAAAGTTTATCATAAAAATGAAGAGGCATAAAAACTATATTACCATGTAAGATTGTCTTCTCCTCCCCAGGCTTCTCTTCTTCCTGTTTGCCTTTTTTCTGCCTCTTCGCTGTGATTTCATCCAATTCTTTTTGTTCTTCCTAAGGAAATTAAGGAGTGAACTTTAAAATGGATGTTTTAGAACCCCACTGTGCCCAAAGCTGGTTATAAATACTTTATAATGAGGTCCAATTTTGGGTGAAGCAAGAGCTGTAAGTATGTCTCCTGGGATAACAGTCTCAACTCTTCGACAGATTACAAAATGACATTAACACATAATGGGTACTAGTTAATACTTTTAAACTCATTTTATACAAAACCCATCTTTTTGGAACACCTAGAAACAAATTTATTGTATTATGCTAATTATGTAAACAAAAAGACAAAGTGGTTAGAAAATCTAGTATTGGAAACTCAATTTGTATACACAATGTCGTTCTCCAGTAAACAGCTTTTCCTAAGTCATGAGGATATAAGCAATGACTACAGATTTTTGACACAACTTTTATGGGAGGAGCAGTGGAAGGAAGGTGGGATAGTAGTAAATATCTATAATAAAAAGAAGTCAACAATGTCTAATGTAAATAAAAAGCGGCACATGTATATGATTGACATACATGGATGAAAGATACAGCCAGAATATAAGCTTCATAAGAACAGGAGTTTCTTGATCTTGTCCACTGCTATATCCCTAAGGCCTAGGACAGTCACTGGCTCACAGAGACAGTAGGATTAGGAGATGGAGAAGGACAGGTAGGGTTCTATGGTTTTACTTTATAAAACTTCATAGTATTATTTTTTTTAAAATATAGATTATTTGGTAAAATTTTTAAATAATTTACAAATAAAACCCACTATCAATTCTAAAATTACAGAGAGGCTGATTCTGTGGTTACTATCTGAGTATCTGGTATCAAAAGCAGCTACACCGTAGCTTAATAGCATTATCAATTTTTATGAAATTTAAATTTTTATTAAAAATTGTTCAATATTGTATTTTAATTAAAAATATGGAAGAAAATCAATCAGAAGG
This sequence comes from Halichoerus grypus, assembly GCF_964656455.1. NCBI lineage: Eukaryota > Metazoa > Chordata > Mammalia > Carnivora > Phocidae > Halichoerus > Halichoerus grypus. The sequence goes on from NC_135720.1 coordinate 50,437,142, forward strand.
GGATAAATTAAAAATATTCCCAAGAAAAATTTATTTATTTTATTATTTTCTTTTCCCAAGAAAAATTTAAAAATCTTACTTTATTTTCTCAATCAACCACGGCAGAGAAATATTGATGAGTCATCATTTGGTTCTCTAAGGAAATCTCAAGTTCATTATTATAGATATCCTTCACAGACACACAGCATCTACCTGAGTTGGCAATGAAAAACATCAAAACTTACTTCTGAGGGTTTGGCTACATCTTTTTCATCCACATATTTTGCCCACGGTCCCAAGAAACCATCAATATTAGATGCATCATTTTCTTTGAACTTTTTCCTCTTTTCTATCTTTTTCTGACCAGTTTCAAACACAGTTAAACCTACATTAAAAAAAGAGAGATCACAAATATGGATATTTTCTAAAGAAACAGTAGCATATATATAATTCTTACTTTATATATAGCTTAAAGAAAAGTGATTATTCAAGTGACCAAAGATTTATTTCTTTATTTTATTTTTTATTTTTTTTATTTTTTAAAGATTTTATTTATTTATTTATAGAACAGAGAGAGACACAGCGAGAGAGGGAACACAAGCAGGGGAAGTGGGAGAGGGAGAAGCAGGCTTCCCGCAGAGCAGGGAGCCCGATGCGGGTCTCGATCCCAGGACCCTGGGATCATGACCTGAGGCGAAGGCAGACGCTTAACGCCTGAGCCACCCAGGCGCCCCTATGACCAAAGATTTATTAAAGAACACAAAATAAAATCTATATGAATCTGCCAGGTATACCAACTCATGCCATACAAAAAGAAACTCAACCTTCTGGGAAGAGAAGCTTTCAACTACTGCAATATTTTGCAAGTCCTAATATACTTAAAGAAAAGACCTGGCTATGTAATCCTACAAGGTACACAATCCTTTTAATGACTCAAGGACGTATATCAGTGGATTTTACCACTTTTTGAAAGGAATCCAGCAACTTAACATTGCTAAATAATGATAAAGCTACTTTTTTTTTTTTTTTTAAGAGAGAGAGAATCTCAAACAGGCTCCACACTCAGCACGGAACCCGACGCAGGGCTTGATCTCATGACCCTGAGATCATGACCTGAGCCGAAATCAAGAGTGGGATGCTCAACTGAGAGCCACCTAGGTGCCCAGATAAAGCTACTTTTGAAAGCAAGAATACATTAAAATTTATCATTTAAAAACTGAATTAAATTATAGTAAGTAATTAATAACTTTGATTCACTTGTACCTTAACAATATATATTAAGCAAGGTTTCACAAGAATCTGGTATTCTTCTAAGTGATCTAAATCTAAATTTGACCTCTAATATCATAAATCTTAGATTAAAAAGAAAAGAGGAAAGAGGATGTTTCTGGTTGAGATTCTGATTTGATCAGTAGGAGGTGTCAAGCTGTGTGTTGTCATTAAATTGGAAAAAGAAAGGTTTATGGGAGTCATAATCACAATTTAACTGTTAATGGAGAATCTAACTACAGAAAAGATATGGCTTGTAGAGGTCTAACTTAAAGAAAAAAGCTTACCTATATTAATTCAAATCAGTTTCCTTTATAAGGTTGTGTGCTACAACAAAGGCTTGTCAAAATTCTATTTTAACAATAATGTAGGACAGTGCTAGTGTGTCATTTCTTGTGAGCATCCTAATAAAGAAATATATTCATATTCCAATTAAAAAAAACCCAATAATGTAGCTCATACACTGAAGGTCGCTGGGTGATACAGGGGCTGTAGCTGCTAAGCAGCATATTCTTTTTCTAATGAGCCTATTTTATGGGTAAGAGTCCAATGATGAGCTTTGTGACAAGTTAGCATTTAGAGTATAATGCTTTGTCTTCTAAGTACAAAATGAACATGAGCACAAACATATATTCCAAAACATACTCAAACTCAGCCTTCAAAGCAACCCTAAGACAATCTCCATAGACAATGTATAATAAAACTTGTTCTGCTCTGTAAAAACGTAGCTTGATATTAGTGTTGAGAGATAAACTGCAAACATTTGCTACACATTAATTATAATTTATTGAATGATTTCTACATGGTTGGCACTCAGCCAAGTACTCATAACAACCCAGAATCATAGGTCCCAACATCTTCCCTACAAGGTTGCATGCCTCATAATTGGCAAAAAACAAGCTCTAAAGTATAATAGTCCTAAACTAGATTGCTCTATAATATATTACCTGTTTCAACTTAAAAATAAATCAATCTACTAAAATACTAGTTTTTCCTACTGTCTCAGGTCAATCTGCAAGACAGTAATTATAAGTATGTGTATATATATACATATAAGATATAAAATATTTCAAATAAATTTGAATGTTACCTTGATTTTTTTCAGCTTCTTCTACCGAACCAATATATTTAGTAGACACTTGATGATTATCTAATGAAGGGTCCAATGCATAACCTGGAAGGAAAAAAGTACTTATTACTGACTCCATTTTTGCCATTTATAATTCATTTTATTTCTATACAGATACACTCATCTCACATTTTCCTTCCCAGATGTTGAAATGGTCTCTTTAACTTAGGACCGATCTTTCTTTCCTGAGCTATATTCCTATGAAGAACAATTAACCCAATTAACTCAGGGTGGACCATAAAGGACTTCAGCTGAGTAAGAAGTATCTTATAGGATGAATTTAGCATGTTGACATTACATTATTAACAGTCTCTCTGGCCAAGATATCAAACTTCAGTAGTCAAATTTCAAAGATCTTACAAATATATATACATCACACATTTGGAAGTTTAGAAACTATTTCCTTTTTGTTTTTGGTAATAGATAATACATGGCTTTAGCTTATCAAATTATATAAACTATTAAATAATTTAAAACAGAATAAAGAAGAATTATATAAAATCTAGCTATTATTTTGAAAACACTATTCTCTGTAAAGACAGTCTTCCCTCTCAATTTTATTTTATTTTTTAAAAGATTTTATTTATTCATTTGAGACACAGAGATAGAGAGAGAGAGAGAGAGAGCATGAGCAGGGGAGAGGCAGAGGGAGAGGGAGAAGCAGGCTCCCCGCTGAGCCAGGAGCTGGATATGGGGCATGAGCCCAGGACTCGGGCATGAGCCCAGGACTCTGGGATCACGACCTGAGCCGAAGGCAGATGCTTAACCATCAGAGCCACCCAGGCGCCCCTCAATTTTAAAATAATACATTTCTACTTCATGAATCATTATGTATGTTTCCTTGGCAAGAAAACTAAGTAAGAATATCAACTAGCATGTGAATACACTCCTTCAAAAAGTGATCAAAATATGTAGCTACTATCTATATAAATGTAGTCTTTGGGGACTTAAGGAAAGAAAATCTATCTATATTAACTCAAATCAATTTTTCTTAAGTGGGGGTGCTTTAACATGATATATGTTTGGTAAAATTAGTTTTAGTAATTTTAGTTCAGTAATCAGCAAAGAGACTAGGTCATTAATCAGTTTACGGTCTATGACCTATGTGAGTAATCATAAAATATATAAAAGTACTAGCCACTTTTTTAAGGGGTACATCCTAGCGGATAAAGTTGACACTTTAATTTTCCAGCTAAAGATTAAAGAGAACTTCTTTTGGGGAACAGAAAAAGATCTGTCATCAAACACACTTTTCAACAAGCTAAGGATATAGGTGTTCAACTCACTCTCATGATATGCTAGAACAGAACTAACCACCTGGCTATTAACTCAATTGCATATAGTTTTTTCAGTATTAAAATATGTTCTTAGCCAGAGGAGAGAGCTTGATGGCAGAAAAGCCGCTTTGGAGTAAACTCTCTGAAATCACAGGTCCAAATCCCATGGGTTATTTTATCTTTTGTCTCTTTGATGTACAGAACAGTATTCTGTAAAGGATTTTTTAAATGAGATTTTATAAGGCTCACATAAAATTTAGACCAACATATCTGATGTTAAAAATCCCCATCTCAATCATAAAAATTTACCTAGAACGTAATTCTATCTTGAGAGAGATTTATGTCTATACAAATGACACTGCATTGTATGTCTGGAGGGATGGAATGGGAGGCAGAGAGGAAAGGGAGATCCCTGGTACTTCTTGTGATACCTATGGAAGCACCAGCTCATTTGGCCATACTCTTGTTTCTGAGCACAGGAATTTATGCTCTCTTCCTTTTCCACATCATCTATGGTAAAATAAATCTTTACTGCCATTATCACCATTATTACTACTATGCCTCCCACCGCAGGTAATTAAAGGACAATAATATTTTCCCTTTACAAACAAGAGAAGTTAAATATTTAGCTATATGCCCTCCTAGAAGTCAGCCAGTGACAGAGCAAGATATAATTCTAACACTACAGAATTTTAGTCCAATTAGTTTTCTAATATCCTATGTTTCAAGTGACTATGTCTGCATTTTAGTTCTGAGATATTCTCATCTATCTTTCTAAAGTTTATTTTCCTTTTTATATTTTTAATACAGTTAATGTCTACTTTCTTCCTTTGTAGTCTTATTTGAAATGGCTCTATTTCTTAAAATTTTTTATTTAAATTCAATTTAATTAACATATAATGTACTATTAGTTTCAGAGGTAGAATTTAGGTGATTCATCAGTTGCATTTAATACCCAGTGCTCATTACATTAAGTGCCCTCCTTAATGCCCATCACCCAGTTACCCCACCTCCCCCACCAACCTCCCCATCACAGCAACTCTCAGTTTCCTAGAGTTAAGAGTCTCTAATAATACCAATTTTATTATTAGATCCTTGAGATCATTAATACTAATATCCCAATGTGTAAATAAGATAAAAACAATCTGCCAAAGAATGGTCACAAATATATGGAAAAACCTTCAACCTTACTAGCAGTCCAAATGGAAAAATTAAAGAGATTAAATATTATATATTTCTGTTATCACATAAATAAAGGAAAAACAGTCATACAGATCTTGGGTAAAGAGAAATAGGACTTGCACATGTGGTGGTGGCCGTGTTAAGTTAGGAGAATTTTTTTGGAAAGCGATTTGACAAGATATAACAAGACCTTTAAAAATATTTATATTCAGGTATGTGCAGGAAACCATTACACCACCACTTGGGCCATGTTCTCTGGCTGCTGCCTCCACCCCTCCCCTTGCCTCTGGTGCACATTAAAGATCCAAAACCATGACTGACTCCAAGTACTTCACAATCAATAAAAAAGGAGAAATCTTTGAATTAAGGCGGAACTCAACAATGAAAGAAAAGAGGGAGGAGACTATGAAGAAAGTGATTGCTGCCATGACTGTGGGGAAGGATGTCAGCTCTCTTCCCAGATGTAAACCGACAATCTGGAATTAAAGAAGCTTGTGCATCTCTGTTTGATGAACTATGCCACGAGTCAGCCAGACATGGCCATCATGGCTGTCAACAGCTTTGTGAAGGACTGTGAAGACGCCAATCCTCTAATTTGGGCCTTGGTCGTCAGGACCATAGGGGTACATCCAGGTGCCCAAGGTTACAGAATATCTCTGTGAACCCTTCCGCAAGTGCTTGAAGGATGAGGATCCCTATGTTTGGAGGACAGCAGCAGTCTGTGTGGCAAAACTCCGTGATATCAATGCCCAAATGGTGGAAGATCAGGGATTTTTAGATTCTCTGCGGGATCTCACAGCAGATTCAAATCCAATGCATTGTGCAGGCTAAAGCTGTAGTAGCAAGATCTGAAATCAGTGAATCTCGCCCAAACAGCAACCTACCTGATCTGAACCCACAGAGCATTAATAAGCTGCTGACAGCCCTGAATGAGTGCACTGGATGGGGTCAGATTTTCATCTTGGACTGCCTTGTCTAGTTACAACCCTAAAGATGACCGGAAGGCTCAGAGCACCTGTGAGCATGTACCTCACTGGCTGTCTCATGCCAACTCAGCAGTGGTGCTTTCAGCAGTAAAAGTCTTAGTGAAGTTTCTAAAGTCGTTATCCAAGGACTTGGACTACTACAATATGCTGCTGAACAACTTGGCCCCTCCACTTGTCACTCTGCTGTCTGGGGAGCCAGAGGTGCAGTCTGTCACCCTGAGAAATAGCAATGTAATTGTCAAAAAAAGGCCCCAAATCTTGAAGCAGGAAATCAAAGTCTTCTTTGTAAAGTACAACGATCCCATCTATCCTAAACTAGAGAAGTTGGACATCATGATTCATTTGGCATTCCAAGCCAACACTGCTCAGGTCCTGGCAGAATTAAAGGATTATGCCACAGAGGTGGATGTTGGCTTTGTTCGCAAAGCTGTGCGGGCCACTGGACGGTGGGCCATCAAAGTGGAGCGATCCCCAGGGCGCCGTGTGTGCATATTGCCTGAGCTCATCTGGACCAAAGGAAATTACGTGGTCCAGGACGTAACTGTTGCCATCAGGGACAGCTTTCACAAATACTCCAGCAAGTATGAAAGTATCACTGCCACTCTGTGTGAGAACTTAGACTCGCTGGATGAACCAGACACTCGAGCAGCTATGATTTGGATTGGGGGAGAATATGCTGAGAGAACAGACAATGCAGATGAGTTACTGGAAAGCTTCCTGGAGGGTTTTCATGATGAAAGCACCAGGTGCAGCTCACTCTGCTTACTACCATAGTGAAGCTGTTTCCCAAGAAACCATGAAATACACAGGAACCGGTACAGCAAGTCTTGAGTTTGGCAACACAGGATTCTGATAATCCTGACCTTCAAGACCGGGGCTATATTTACTGGTGCCTTTTCTCAGTGGACCCTGTCACAGCCAGAGAAGCAGTCTTGTCTTAGAAGCCACTGATGTCCGAGGAGACAGATCTTATTGAGCCAACTCTGCTAGATGAGCTAATCTGCCACATGGCTTCTTTGGCCTCAGTATGCCATTAGCCTCCCAATGCTTTTGTGGAAGGAAGTCACGGAATCCATCATGAACACCTGCCAATACGCCACGGGAGCACTGATGCAGGTGACAGCCCTGCTGGCACCACCACTGCCACCAACCTGGAACAGCCTCAGTCAGCCCCTCTCAAGGTGACCATCTAGGAGACCTTTTAAACCTTAAACCTTGACCTCGGCCCCCCAGTCAATGTGCCACAGGTCCTCCATGCAGATGGCAGCAGTGGATCTCTTGGGAGGAGGACTAGATAGTCTGGTGGGACAATCCTTCATCCCCTCATCAGTGTCTGCAACCTCCGCTCCTTCACCTACTCCTGCTGTGGTCAACAGTGGTCTGAACGACCTGTTTGAACTCTCCATGGGGACAGGTATAGCACCTGATGGATGTCTGGCTGCCTATAGTAAAAGCTAAAGGCTTGAAGATTTCCGGAACATTTAGTCACCGCCAAGGGCACATCTATATGGAAAGGAACTTCACCAACAAAGCTCTATAGCACATGACAGACTTTGCAATCCAGTTTAACAAGAATAGCTTTGGTGTCATACCGAGCACTCCTCTGGCCATCCACACACCACTGATGCCAAACCAGAGCATTGATGTCTCCCTCACTCTCAACACCTTGGGCCCAGTCATGAAGATGGAACCTCTGAATAAACTGCAGGTAGCTGTGAAAAGTAATATTGATGTCTTCTCCTTCAGCTGCCTCATCCCACTCATGTGCTTTCCGTAGAAGATGGCAAAATGGAGCACCAGGTCTTCCTTGCAACATGGAAGGATATTCCCGATAAAAATGAGCTTCAGTTTCAGGTTAAGGAATGTCATTTAAATGCTGACACTATTTCCAACAAATTGCAAAACAACAACGTTTATACTATTGCCAAGAGGAATGTGGAAAGGCAGGACATGCTGTACCAATCCCTGAAGCTCACTAATGGCATTTGGATTTTGGCTGAGCTATGTAGACAGCCAGAAAGCCCAAATTATATGCTGTCACTTAAGTGTAGAGCTCCTGCAGTCTCTCCATATATCTATCAGGTCTATGACAGCATTTTGAAAAATGAATAGACTGGTCCGGTGCCCTCTGGCCACCCTGGGATTGGTGCAAACCAAGAACTCTTACCTGGAAACACCAAGAAATTGTATTCCTGTGTAGAATCTGAACCCAAACACACTGAGGCCACCCACCAAGGTAGTGACTAGTCTAACCTGTGCTAACACTAAGGCACAATCTGTTGGATAGTTTTAGCTTTCATTTTTTATGTCTTTAACTCACTAAATAGTTCAATCTGTATCTTAACCCACCACCCCCTAAAGGAAGAGGTAAAAACCACTGGCTATTAAAAAAAAACACAGGCCCATTTTTGAAACCAGGTCTAAAGCCAACTGAGTAGGGTTTTTTGGTTATTTATTTATTTATTTATTTATTTGTCAGAGAGAGAGAGCACAAGCAGGGGGAGTGGCAGGGTTCTCCCGAAGCAGGATTCCTGCTGAGCAGGGAGCCCAATGCAGGGCTCCATCCCAGGACCCCGGGATCATGACTTGAGCTGAAGGCAGACACTTAACCAATTGAGCCACCTAGGAGCCCCAAACTGAGTAGTTTTAAATGCTTACTCTTACTATAGGATAATTTAAGAAGGAAAATAGGTATCAGATAAACTTAAACTTTTTCTTTTCTGTTTTGTTTTAAAGTAGTCATAGCTATCTAAATTATTGCTTAAGTCCTTTCTAAAGTCTAAGAAAACAAGCAAAGTCTTTAAAATTCTGTTTCATTATAGGCTAGAATATAACAAACTCATGATGCAATAAAGTTGATTTTTATGTGCTGCATATATACTTGATATTTATGTGGGATCCCTTATATAAGTAACAGGCACAAGGCATTGATAACCATTTTTTGGAGTGGAAGTGTCCAACCCTTCTAGGTGATTTCAGAGGTATACAGTCTTAGCTTTTGGCACACTGTCAATTATAACCTTGTCATGGTGAAATATGATCTAATATATGACAATCTTTTTACAACCAGTTTCCAAGGATATATTGTGATAAATAAATAAGACTATCTGTATTAAAACTCTAAACTACTTTACAGTGAATCAGTTTACATTATTACTCCCTAAAAATTAGAAAAAAGTAACTTTCCAACATTAGAATAATTATGTAAATTATGGTACAGCCACTACATAGTTCTTGAAAATGACAAACTGAGATTATAAATTAACACTGGAAAATGCTTATGATAGAACACTGAATAAAAAGTGAGATGCAAATTTTTCAGTACAGAATGATTATAGTATAGAATAACTTGGAGAGATAAAAATATAATGCTAAGAGTAGATATTTTAGGATAGTAGGATTATAGGTAACTTTTTCTTCTCTCTTTCCTAAAAGCTTAAAATTTATTTATATTATTTAATGAAAATAACTGTTATTAAAAAGCATCACTGAATACATATTTCACATGACACTATTTTTTTTAACCTTTTTTAATCCTATCTTATAATAATGAGAGTTAATGGCAGAGAGGGCAGAAAAATTTCTTCAGAACTTAAATTCTATAAGAAATAAAAGGAAGAGGTAGAATTCTGACTGCAAAGAAAACTAAAGAAAAAAAAGACAATATACTGGTGTCTAAAGACGTGATTATTAAATCTGTTGTAAAATTCTAAGTTTTCTTTTTCAATTACTTTTTTGGGAAAGAAACATTAGCATAAGTAACTATAAAGAAGATCACAACTACAATAGGCAAAAAGACACAGATGAGATTATAGAAAGAGAAAGACACACATGAGATTACAGAAAGAGAAAGACATATACATGTCATGTATATGTATATTGTCATGCATATGTAAAATTACATAATTTACAAAACCACCAAATTATTAGCAAATCTGGTATCAGTGACCACAAACTATCAACAAGGACATTATAAAGACCATTTCCTTTTAGTGAGATTCCCAATCTTGTGTGCATGTTAACTTTCTTAAATCCTACCACTGATAGGATATAATTATTTAACACAATGAATCTGTGGCCATTCTATTTCCTGATATCCTTTAGTGAACAACAGAAAACATTTCAGAAGTAAGATCTGAGAAACAGAATAAAGTCAGTCAGTAAATAACAAGATAAAAAGAATGTGCCAAAAAACCAAATAATCCGATGAAAAATGGGCAAAAGACATGAATAGACATTTCTCCAAAGAAGACATCCAGATGGCCAACAGACACATGAAGACATGCTTAACACCACTCATCATCAGGGAAATGCAAATCAAAACCACAATGAGTATCACGTCACACCTGTCAGAATGGCTAAAATAAAAAACACAAGAAACAGGTGTTGGCAAGGATTCGGATCCCACCATTGGTAGCAATACAAACTGGTGTAGCCACTATGGAAAACAGTATGGAAGTTCCTCAAAAAATTAAAAATAGAATTACCATAGGATCCAGTAATTCTACTACTATTTACCCAAAGAATATGAAAACACTAATTCAAAAAGATATATGTAACCCTATGTTTATTGCAGCATTATTTACAATAGCCAAATTATGGAAGCAGCCCAAGTGTCCATTGACAGATATATGGATAAAGAAGATGTAATATATATACAATGGAATATTACTCAGCCATGAAAGAGAATGAAATCTTGCCATGTGCAACAACATGGATGGATCTAGGGGGTATAAGGTCAAGTGAAATAGGTCGGTCAGAGAAAGGCAAATACCATTTGATTTCACTCACATGTGGAATTTAAGAAATAAAAGAAATGAACAAAGAAAAAAAGAGACAAAGCAAAAAACAGACTCTTAACTAGAGAGAACAAACTGATGGTTACCAGAAGGGAGGTGGGTGGGGGGAATGGGTGAAATAGGTGAAGGGGATTAACAGTACACTTATCACGATGAGCACTGAGTAATGTATAGAATTGTTGAATCACTACATCGTACACCTGAAACTAATATAACGCTGTATGTTAATTATACTGGAATTAAAAATAAAAGTAACCTCTTAACCCTATCTGGTCATTTACTAACTTCAACAGCAATCTGCATATGATGGACATTCAATAACAAGTGTTCATTATCAAGTACAACAGAGAATATTCTGTTTTTAAGACCACAAAATATTTCTAATACTCAGAAATCACAGCAAATTTAGAATGATAGCTAAAAATATTAGTTCATCTCCCCATTTGTATAAATATTTATAGATGTGTTTAAGAAAATACACTACCTTTTTTAAAAGGAATCTAGATTAATAAATTTAAAAAGCAAGAAGACAAAACAGATTATCCACACAAAAATGTGTCAGACTGGAAACTGTAAATCTTAATCACCTTACCGTATGTGGCAAAAGTTCTTCTTTGTTGTTCAAACATAAAATCATTGATATGAGCTGGTTCAGCATATCCAGAAAGCATATTTCTAGGGGCAGCCATTTGCTGTGTCCTAAAGGGATTTTCTGGTCCAAACTGCAATGTTATAAGAAAAAACAAACTTAAATTCTGAGTATATAAAGCCAGAGTTACTAGAATTATTGTACAATATATTTTCAACTCTAAATCATTAGGGGCTGAGTAACCTATTTGGGAACATGGTCACCACACATGGTTCAGTGCAGCTGGGCAATGGCTGATTAGCACTGTTTGTCAGTCCCTAGGTCAGAAGGAGAAGAATCCAGCTCACCTAAGTCTATGTGTGGCTATTTAAATTTAAATTAAGTAAAATAAAATATTCAGTTCCTCAGTCACACTAGCCAAACTTCAAGACTTCAAAAGTCACATGTGGTTATTGGCTATTACATTTCCATCACTGCAGGAAGTTCTACTTGACAACGCTGCTCTTGATAATTAAAGTAACTATATTTTTGTCTAAACCATGATTTGGGGGATTTTTGGTGACTTTTTTTTTTAATTTGTAAAGATGATTTTTGGTGACTTTTATATCAATAATGGCACCATGATGTAATTTTTAAAAAATACATGTTTCTTCTCCACTAGATTATGAGTTCCTCAAAGGTAGAGACTTAAAATCCTTAATGCTTACCATAATGTCTGGCATATAGAAAGCACTAACGAAGGAAAGATTAATCAGAACCCCACTGGGGGCAGAGAATAGGAAATAGACAATAAAAGTAAAATGCTTGAAAAAGTCCCTAGAAAAGACATTACAAATGAAAATAAAATTTCTCTATCGTGAAAAGTCACACTATGAAGTCTTACACAAAATAGTACATCATTATCTGTTTGTTTATAATGCTTTGAGTTTCCATAATGGTTTCCAAACGTTATTTACTTTGGTCTGTACAAAAATCCTGGAAAGTTAGAGAGGTAGTCTCCTTTTTATGTTAGAAATGCAGGAAGGAAAAAAGCCAAAGATGATGTATTTTATCTGCCCTAGAGTCAATAGTTTTATTTTTAATTGGCAAAACCAGGTTAGAACAACCCCCAGTCTAGGATTCTACTGCGTCATAACAGTCCTTAAATGTACAATCATACCAGCTTTTTAAAAAATTGGGTAAAAAAGTACCAGATTATATCAAACACTATTAACTTAATGATATTTATTTAATGGTAATGGGAAAATCCAACTTTGTATTTTTTCTTTTTCTTTTTTTTTTTAAGATTTTATTTATTTATTTGAGAGAGAGAGAGAGGGAAAGCACAGAGGGAGAGTGTGAGGGAGAAGGAGACTCCCAGCTGAGCAGAAAACCTGACATGGGGCTCAATCCCAGGACCTGAGATCATGACCCGAGCCATAGGCAGACACTTAACAGACTGAGCCACCCAGGTGCCCCTGTATTTTCTTTTTAAATAAAGAATAAAATGAACTTCCCACTTTGGAAATTGTGGAATTAGATAGGATATTTTTATTTGAACTCTGTAGGTCTATTATCATGGTGAAGTTATTTTGATGTTAGAACATCTTAGGTCACTACCATTAGAAACCACCTTTCCTATGATACATTATTCTAGAGCCATAAATATAAATTATTGATCCTCTCTTAAGCAGAATGTTGCCTTCTCTAGATATCAACATTATACTATGCACAAAAGTCTGAAATTAATCGTTACACTTGCCTTATGGTTTTTTCTGCTTCAGAAGAAAATAAATTACTACAATATTCTTTTATATTGACAGCTTCCATTTCTATATTTAAAATGACTCAATTTAAAAATATCTGATTTACATACAAAACTTTCATAACTATTTATTCTGAATTGTATAAAGGATAGTGCCAAGACTTCATAGCTCATATTAGTTCCTCCTTGCTAATGGTAGAAATGTAGGGGAGAAAAAAATTTAGACTGCTGAATGCTGGCAGTTACAGTAACTTCGTTCAGTCATGAAATTTATTACAAAAACAAGGAATATCCATAAAATTAAAGATAATAAAATGACTTAAAAGTTTCCTAGATATCCTACCTAATATGGTCAGCTATCATCTGCAAAGCAGTATCAACATTTCTGGGGGGAAAAATCTAAAATGATAAAAATCTCCATTACTCTTACTGTTACTCATATAATAAGTTAATCATTATGTTTATACTTTCCAATTTGAAAAAGGAAAACACAATTTCCATAGTCTTATTTTATTAAGATTTTACAAAAAAAGAACAATTCTTCTATCAGCCATACATATCAAATCAGCTCCATCTTTTAAAGAAAAATTCTCAGTGCTAAGGAACTTTGATTTCTATATGAATACAGATCCACATATTATAGCTAAGTATATCTTATATGGGTGCTATTTCTAAAGCAGTCTAAAAATTTAAATGTGCTACATTTTATAGCTATTTAAGCTGAGACAACAAAAAAAATCTAATAGGAAGCTGGGTTGTGGGAGGATCTATCTACTTTTGGCTCACCTTAACTGCCTTGGTTACCAGCAGCTATTGGAACTGACCTCAGAGACATTAAATAAATGCCAACAAAGAAAGGGATAGAATGTTATTCAGCAGAACTCAGCTCTTCCCAATTACTTAAAAATCATGTGTCCCAGATGTTCCTGGTCTCTGTGAATATGCACTTCTTTTAATTCTGGCTTAACCATTAAAAAACAAAACAAAGCATAGGAGTGCCTGGCAGGCTCAGTTAGTAAAGCATGCGACACTTGATCTCAGGGTTGTAAGTTTGAGCCCCATTTTGGGTGCAGAGATTACATAAAAATAAAATCTTAAAAAAAATAAAATAAAAACAAAGCATATAAAAAACACACAAAACTGACTTCCAAATTTCTTCAACTTCCGGTAATTAAGCTTAAGAGTAAATTTGCATTCAAGGGATTTTAATAATACATATTTGAGTTAGGTATGCGTATTTAACAGTTTTTAGCTAAGACCATACTGAAGTACACCACAGTCAATTATAATTTTAATCTCCCATATAAAATATATACATTTAAGTATTAATTCATAATTCGGATCACATCTCAGGATGTTCCTGAATATGCTTACATCTTTCACCTGAGTGAAGTAGTGATTTATTTATAAAGTAGGAGAAAAGCATTTTTAAAAAATATTTACTTATTTATTTGAGAGACACAGAGAGGACATGCACGTGTGGGGAGAGGGGCAGAGGGAGAGAATCCCAAGCAGACCCCCCATGGAACGTGGAGCCCCACACAGACAGATCCCACGACCCCTGAGATTACAACCCGATCTGAAACCAAGAGTCCCAGGCTCAACCAACTGAGCCACCCAGGGGCCTCAAGAAAAGCATTTTTAACTTGTTAAGACACTGGTAGATAAATCTAAGAGATTTGTGTATTGTAAGGCAGTGATTCTCAAAAGTCTTCAGAAGGTAGAATGCTTGAGGGTCAATGTCTTAGTAGTATAACATAACATCACAGGAATTAAGAAAACTTACACTGGTAAAAACTGATTATATGAAATCATAATAATAAGTTTACATATAGAACGCCTCCCCCCCAAGTTACTGAACTAATAATCATATTATACTTAGATTGCTGGTAAGTTTTTCATTAATATTTATTGTAGTCATCAATGTTTAAACACTTACAAACAAACTTTAAGGTAAGAAGAGCCTGTTGAATAACTTAATTATTTTCCACAAATTTGGAAAAGATCTCCACCATTCAATTTTATTGGCAGAATATCTCAATCTTTTAAGACATAAAAGCATAGTTTAAATATTACTAATAAAAGTATTTTATTAGTGTGGGTTTTATGACCTTGGGCCTCAGTTTCCTCATCTATAAAATAAAAGAGCTGAACTATCTAATTTCTAAAGTTCATTCTAACAATATTTATAGCAGCCCTATGGCCAGGTTTTTAACAGAAACTAGGATTTTTTTTTCCTTTTAACTTTGATATATCTTCTATTCCTAAAAGTACTATTATTTTAAATCTGAAAATCTTGAGGCTTATGGGTTTTACGTGAGTCTAGAAAAGCTAACAAATACACTTTTCTCTAAGTAGACCCAAAAAGGATTGAGTGAAATGAAGAAAATCAGTGGACTAAAACAACGGCTATTATCTCTTCAAGTTTTGTCTATAATATGAGAAAGCTTATCTGGATACTAGGTTAGCCCATTTAGGAAAAATCCTTGGTTGGGAGGGAAAAACATATTTTATAAAATAAAATAGTCAATTCAGTTAATTTCCTGAACTAGCAAAGTCAAAGCATGCGCATAGGGGTGTAACATGCAAACCCTGTAATGGTCTGCAAACTGGTCTTCCAGCCACAGAGCAATCGTTAGGAGTGATGTGAACTCACATTCCCAAATACGTTACTTGCTGGTAGTAAAACCTGAGACTTGGTTTCCTCGCTATAAAATAGGGATTGATTAGAGTACTTATTTCACAGGATTATTGTGAAGACTAAAAGAGATAAGGTACACAAATATATAAATCCCTCAGTATGGTACCTGGTATACAGTAATAAATGATAGTTTTATTCCATTAGTTTCTATCCCTGTTCTTTTCCATCATGCAAACCCTTATCAAATTAGCCTTCCTACAAATTCAGCTTTGATTATCCCACTCTTTAATAAGAACCTTAAAAATCTATTTATCCTCTACTAAAACAAGACCAAACTGCTTACCTTGGCCCCCAGATCCCTGTGCAACGCTACACAAACTACCATTTTGGTCTTACCTCCCTTTTCTCCCTTACTGACAATGACTAAAGTATTCCTGTTCTTTGGATCTTTTATGATTTAGCTAATGCTTTTCTCCTCTGCTTGGAATCTTTCCTCATAAAAGCCTTCCTGGCATCAATGCCAACAATAGTAACATAAATAACAACAAGCGCTGCTACTTACTAAATGCTTACTGGGTACCAGAGAGTGTCCTAACCCTATCATACATTAGCGCATGTATCCATGTAACTCGGTAAAGGAGAAATTGTCTTCATTTTACCTATGAGAAAACTGAGGTAATGCAAGGTTATACCGGAGCTAATAAGCAGTGTATTTAACCCCAAATCGCATGTTCTTAACCTGGACTTTATTGCTTATTTTAAATACTTCTTCCTCTATGCAACTTTTTCTTATCTTCACAACCAGATACAATCTCTCCCTTAACTTGAATACCACTTTAGGCATTATAGGAAACAGTCTGGTCTCTATCTTTCTAAAAATAGCACTGAGCATATCATCTCTGGGAAACAGTAGCTTGAGGAGAAGGATTGTATCTTTTTCTAACAATGGATTCTCAAGATATGGGAACTTGAATTTCAACAAGCAAAGTTCCTGGTAACACCTTTCCATACTTTGTCAAATTATACAGACCCTAGTCATAAAATTCAAAGGTAATAATCTATTATGTAACAGACAATTCATTTGGCAACCAGGAAAAATAGTAATTTTTCACTTTTCAATCTCATCTCTCTTTTCTTAAATTGGCGATAAGCATCAGTGTTCCTAACATAAATTAATTTATATTTTGAATGTGAGGCTCCCTAGATGAGAAAAAAAAAAAACCCAGAATACTAAAAGGATTGGTAATTCCACAAAGAGAATGATAGGCCTAATGCCTCATCAATATCACCAAAAAAATCTTAATCTTTTAAATTTCGAAAACTAAAATCACACAGCAATTGATTAGTTATGCACAAGATCTAAAAATGAAAGAGAAACAGACTTCATATAAAATGCACTGACATAGGAACATCACATACCATATTACTTCCAAATTTTCTTGTTCTGTAATTTAGTGGCCCTAATTTATGGAAGCACTTTTCATTTAAAAAATCATGAAGCGTACATGTAACATACTACCTTTCTTCACTGTGCCAGCTAAAATGGTGCCAAGGGATATGAGTCTACAGGTTCGATAGACTAGAATGATTTAAGAAAAATAAAATAAAATTTAAAAGTGCTGCAGTCTCAAGAGTGTGAGAAAGAGATTTTGGCTTACTGTACACCCAGGGAACTGTTAGAGCACTGTCCAAATACTACCACTGACATCATCGGCTGTGCTCCATATTTCAATTGCCATATTTTAAGTGACTACAGAAACCTGAGCAGGCAAATTATATGAAACAGCTTTATGATTCTGCTTTATCAAAAAAAGACAAAAAAAAAAAAAAGGGACAATGACTTACATGCTAAAAAACAAAAAATTAAAAACTACTTCTTTCTCCACCCAGTTGTGATAAAATATGGCTCCTCACCTTCATTTTTAAAGTTTCTTAAAGATCCTGCTACTGAAGCCTTATTTTGTTTTATAATGACCTTTTTTTGGATCTCTATTTTCTCAGTCAAGTATTCTTTCCCCTTTTAAAAATGAAATAGCTAGAAATTTAATTTTTTCTACAAAGACTTTCCTAAATGGACAATCTTTACTGTTTTTTGCCTTTTTTCCTTTCTCATCTTCTTTATGCTTCCATCACCATTTATCATCATCATCATCATCACCATCATCATCATGATCACCATCATAAGATGTCTCACCCAGAGCAGGTAATACAGCTGTGACTACTGCTGAGCAGCAAACACGTGAGCATGGCACTTCTTCCTAGCATTTAGCGCAGGAGCATCTGTAACCAGACGTTTCATAATATACCATGCATTGAGGATGCTAATAATAAAACAAATTCTTTTTCCCTTATGGTTAATTTATAATACTCCCTTAACAATATTGAGGAACATATTAATTACGTTCACATCTAAGAATCAGATATTTTAAAATTTCCTTTTTCAAAAGACATCGTTCCATTCTATCAGATGTTATATGTTGGTAGATAGAGAGTAGTGGATTTTTAAAAGTATGTTTTCTTTTCCTTTTATTTAAAAATTGAGATATAATTGACATATAACAGGACATAGTTTTTGAAAGTTTAAATAGTATACTCTTGTGAGAAAACTCTGAAAAATTTACCAACTGTTTATCTACTTATGTATAATTCAAATGCTTTAGCAAAAGGCAGAATCTTAAATATATTGTTTTCTCACCTCAGGAGCAAACATGGTCTCATAGGTAGGATTATACTGAACCTCTTTGACAGCAGGGTCAAGGTGAACTCCAGTCTCTAAATCTTCCTAAAAGAAAACCAAATGAACATTAAAGATCTGACAAGTAATCATTTTGTTTTGGAAACTATATTAAGGTCACACAAGCTATTTTAATACCAATTTTATGATTATTATACTAGTGCCATATGATTAATAATTCTAATACTCAAAGATTAATAAAAGTAATGTATGTAGTATAAAGGTTAGAATGCATAACATTTTTTCCTTTCAAAATGCTGACTTTATCCCATCTGAACAAATTAAAAATTTCTAAATAGGCTAATAAGCTACTCAAAGCTTTAAATTAAGAGAGTCCAAGTCCTCTTTTCTATGAACTCAAAAAACTTAACCTCTCGTTCCAAATTCAGGACAACTTCTTTATTCAGCAAACCTTATTAGACATGTGCCCAGATGGCCCATGGTTCCAGGCTACAGAAGTGGCAAGGCCCTAATATTCTAAATCTAAATCTTATACTCTATGCCAATGTTTCAACCTTCTGAAATTCACCCCCCAGTTTAATGAACATAAAAATCTATGTCCACTAGAGAATCACTGGTGATCTCTATTTTGTGTAACCACACCACCCACTACAAATATAGTAATTCCCAAATTGGTATCTCTTGCCTGGACCTCTCCTCTGAACTCTAAAGACTTGTGTATCTAAAGTTTAGCTCAACATCTTTTCTCCCAGGATGCCTAACAGACATCTCAAACTTGATATATCCCAAAGGGAACTTCTGGTCTCCCCTTCCCCAATGACTTCTTCCCAGCCTTACATTTGCTCAGGTGGAAACTCCTGGAGTTATCCTTGATTCCTCTTTCTTTCACATTGTATCTCCAATCCATCAGCAAATCCTCTACCTTCTATATACATCCAAAGTTCAACCACTTCTCAAGTTCTCTTTCACGGTCATCTCACAGTCCAATTTACCAACTCACACCTGATTGTTATAATAGCCTTTTAACTGGGCTCTCTGCTTCTATCCCCCCACAGCCTCACTCCATGCAGGAAGCTGTGTGATTTTTAAAAAATATTAGATTATGTTACTCCTGCTCTAAACCGTCAGGTAGCTTCTCCATTCAGAGTAAAAGCCTAACGAAGGCCAGAAGGCTCATTACCAGTTGTTCTCAGAAAATAAGTATGGTTCCCCAGGGTAGTGTTATAGGGCATTTTTATCTTCCTGTATTGTCCTGCCTGAGTATTTACACATTAAAAACATGTTGTTCGTACATGTTTAATTCACATATTAAACAGGCTATAAATACCTTTCCTTTAATTAGGGCACTCAAGTTATATTTTGAAATTTTTATGGAAGTTACATATCATGTATGAATTATACTTCAGTAAAGCAGAATTACAGAAATGCTATTACAAAATGAGGATGTTTGAATCTAATTGGTTGAGAATTATCCTCCTCTTCTGAGATCTCAGAATGATCTCCCCCCACCAAACTTGCCCTCACAAACTTCTGTCTTCATCAAGTCCTGTGCCAGTGCTCATCACCTCCAGCCTCACTGGCTCATTTGCTATTCCTAGAATTCACCAAAGGTCAATCCTGCCTCAGGGTCTCTGCATATACTATTTCCTTTTCCTGGAATGTTCTTTCCCTAGATATCCACATGATCGTTTTCTCTCTTTTATCAGGTTTCTGCTCCATTTTTCTACTTTCCTCTTACCTTGCTTTACTTTTCTCCATTATATTTATCATCATCTGACATATATATTTATTGTCTACCACCCCTTACTGAAGTATAAGATACACAAGTTGGATTTCATATGCACAAATGTATCCTCGACCCCTAGAATTATCCCTGTCATATGACCGTCTTTATTCTGTTGGCCTTTTGCTGATGTAAGATACATCTGTCAACACAATACAAAACACAATTCAAAGTAATATCGAAAATTTTTTCTAAAAGGTGAGATACCATGAGGTTGACAGTGACGCTGGAGAAGAAGCAATGCCACTGACAAATGACGATCTGGAGGACTTAGAACAACTAATGACCAAAGACTAGAAAACAACAATGAAAAATAATACTCTAGGCACACAATTAGTATTACAAAATTTTACCACTTTTTAAAGCAACCTTCACCCAAAGCAGGCAATTTAATTTCTCTACTTCTCAAAGATAGGGTTCCTCAAGTATGACTCCCTTAAACTTCCATCCTCTCTAGTTTCAAAACTGTCCATATCTTTACCTTATCTTCTCTTTCTCAGGACTTCAATCTCCACCTCCGATTTTATCTGCAACCTTGACCACACTCCTGGCCTCTGTATCTAACTGCCTATTGAACTACATGATATGGGTGTTCCACAGCATCAAACACTTTGCTGTGTCTCATTCCGTGATTCCACCTTTACTCACTAAAAAATAAGGCACTGAGTCTTACTGATTCTATCTCTGAAATATTTCTCCAGCAACCCTACTTCTACTATCCTAATACAGACTTCATCATATCTTGCCTCGTCTATTATAATACCTCCTTATCTGGTAATACACTCCCACCTTTGTCTTATTAGACAAATTACTGATTTTTAAAAATATCAAGCACTTTCACCCTTGCTGTGCTGCTGGCATTGTTACTGTCTTTGTTCTTTATGCACATCCCTTTATTATCTGATAATATGTCATCTTATTTTCTCTTATACCTTCCCTTCTCTTGGCTCAGGAAAACTGCTTCTCCATAATCCTAAGGAATGTTTTACATAATTCCTTACAGCAATTATGATGTTATATAATTTGTTGCACATGACTTTTACTAACATTCTATATCCTCACTGCCTAGTAGAATGCAGGGTAATCAGTGCATGTTCAATAAATATTTGTTAATTGAAAAAAGAAAAAGTCAAGTCCATTGAGAAAGAGGATGAAGGCTGACTAAAGATCATGAAATTTGGCAATTACGTCACATTAAACCTTTGCCAGAGCGATTCTGGTAGTGGGGTAGAGTATGGAAAAGCAGTTTTAAGAGGCAGAGGTAGAACTAAGGATTTAGAAAAACAAGACAGTAGTAATTTTTACTCTCTCAAGACATTTGGCAATAAAGAAAAGAAGAGGAGATGGGGTGCCAGATTGAAGGATTTTTGAGGTAAAATTAAGTTTGTTTTTTCCCTCCTTAAGAAAAGACTAAGCCAAGATTTAGTCAGTTATAAGCTACAGGATACGAGTGAGTAGGGAGAAACACAGGAAAAAAGCCAGCACAGTTGGAAGGTTATCCTCTGAGAAGAGGAGAGCCCTCTGTGAGATGAAACAGAGACGACAAAGACAAGGATGGGTGATGGGTGATAGATGTGTGGAGCTGGTGGGAGGTGTTGGAACTCAGAACTGATGTTATTTTCTTCGTGTAGTTGAGGGCACAGGCCTCTTCACAAAGCAACTTCAAATTCATTTATACATTCAATAAATATTGATTGGGTGCCTACTACGTGCTAGGCATTGTTCTAGGCCCACAGAAACAGATAAAGCTCCCTGTCCTTGTGGAGCTTATATTCTAGTGGGGGAGACAGACAATAAGCAATACAGTAAGTGAATTATATAGTTTGCTAGAAGAGGGTAAGTGAAAAAGAGTGTTTAACAACCTCAGTGTTGTCTCACATTATCTCATATAATTCCTACAACACTTCTATGAAATAAGTACTAGCAACATTAAGTCATTTACCCCAAGATGCTCATAGAATAAATGAGAAGGGGAAAAATTTCAAGTAACCACAAGGAATGACGTTAAAGACACCCAATTAGCAACAAACAACAAAAAATCACTGGCAGGCTACCAGTCAGGGTTCTTAGCTGCAAGCAGCTGAAAGCCTTACAGACTGATTAAACAGCATTGAACCCTTCTGAGTACCGAATCCTTTCCCTTAGAATTGCCAAGAAGGGTAGGGAATCAGTTTGAGGAAATAGGCGTAAACAAGGGTGAGTATACAGATGCAATCACAACTGAAAATCGATCATACCACAGAACCAGTCACCATCACTGAACTCCTGTGGCTGCACCGGATGCTGCTGTTGAGACCACCGGCCCGAGAAACTACATGTTGGCCACCCTGCCACTTAACATATTCTCTTTCCTTGCTTCTGTGTGGATTAGCTTTAAATTAGAATTTAGGTGAGTGCATTTGTCTGCTCAGCCTAAGTTACCGTCCCTGAGCCTTAACTAAAAAGGAGCTGGGAGAAGGAGAATCTGGGCTTTTGGCCTCTGAAGGTCGGGGGCAGCAAGGGCTGTTCCTCACATTAAGACTCTTAGGGAGGGGATTCAGGTGCTGGGCCACCTAAAATATGATATATACACAGTGGACCCCTGAACAACACGGGTTGAATTTATATGCAGATTTTTTTCAGTAAACATGGTACAGTACTGTAAATGTATTTTCTCTTATGATTTTCTTAATAACATTTTCTTTCCTCTAGCTTCCTTTATTGTAAGAATACAGTATATAATACACATGACCAGTATGTATTAACTGACTATATTATCAGTAAGGCTTCCGTCACCAGTATAGGCTATCAGTAGTTAAGTTTCTGGGTAGTCAAAAGTGATACTCGGATTTTCAACTGCACAGTGGAGGGGAGGGGTTGGTGTCCCTAACCCCTCGTTATTCAAGGGTGAACTGTTTATTACCCTAGAATGCACACTAGAATCGTCATTGGTTAGAGATAGTATCTGCCAAATGTTGAGTAGAAAAATTCAGTACCATAAAATTAAAAGGTCATATACAAATGGCTTCAACTGCATAAAAACTAAATTAAATGCATTTCTCAGTATTTAATTCTAGTATAAACTGCTTAAAATAACAAGGCTTAGCCACATTCATACCTCCCCAGTGGATTTCATACAATACAGTTAGTTGCTAGAACCACTTTATAATATGGTTTACCAGATCTTTCCGATTACGAGTATTTTAAATTTGATTTTGAACAGAGTACCATGAGATACCAAATTTTAAATGCAGAGTACAATTTAAAAAGAATAACTCTTATATACACAACAGTGGCAATGAATAAAAAATATAAATAGGTCCCAGTCTCTGGTTCCTGCTAAAATTGTAGAACAAATTGAACAACCCTCCAGAAAATGAAGAGTTATTAATTAATTATACATTTAATTAGAAAAACTTGGACGATACCGCAACCTTGTTTTAATACCCAAGAGGAGTTTAATAATAATTAAGCATGCAATTGAAATTACCACAGAATTACAAAGGACTTCTATTCAGTATTAATTATCCATAAAAATTAAAGTACAGTGAGTGAAGGGTACCCTATGGGTCAAATAAGTTTGAACAGGTTATCTTCTGTTGATTCAAAGTAATTTGAGAATCATGAGATAATATTTACTTTTGAGTCCTTTTCACATTTTTTACTCATGTACAAATAAGAAAATAGATGGGAAAGCACTTTGTAAACTATAAAGCAGAAAACAAATATTAATCATTATTATGAACTATTTATCAATTTATAGTTTTTCCCCCCCAGAAAGTAGAAATGAATAAACTTCCTAAAATGGAAGTTTACATGGATGAGATAAAAGAACAGAAATTCACATAAAGATATCCTTTGGGTTTGGCCCTTAACAAATGCAGAGGAAAAAAGTGATCTACTTGAAGTTCATAAGTATGAGAAAGATCACCCAAAAAGAAGAAATTTTAAAATACGCTCAAAATTAGAGGCAGAATTTTCATTTTACTCAAGTTGGCTATGTTAAAGCAGGGAATGCATTGGGGAAAAGTCCATAGTCATGGACTAAAATGAGAGAAAGCCAGGCCTGCTTTTCTTTTTTTAACTTTAAAGTCAATTAACAAGCAACTTTTGTAACCCAATAGGGTTCATTACATGATTTCCAAAGTGCCAAATCTGACAGTGTTGCGTTAAAATACACTTTTAACCAGAAAATAATTGTTGTCAAACATTGGAGAACACAAATATGTTTAATTGGAGTTCTAGCAGAAGAGAAGTGAGAACAGGACTAAAATACTATGTGAAGAGATAAGAACTGAGAACTTTCCAGAAACATTGAAGATCCACACTCCAAACCAACCAATTCCCAATTAAAGAAACCCCACAAATTCTAAGCAGGACAAACAAAAAGAAATCCACACTCGAGTATCCCATAATGAATGTAAAGACTGAAACTACACCCTCCCCCCACCCTAAAAAAAGGGGGCAGAGAGTAAGGGTCTTAAAAGCAGTCTGAAGAAAAAAGAAAAAAGTTACACTGACAGCTGACTTGTTATCAGTGACACAGAAAATCAGAAAATAGAATATTTTAAATATGCTGAGAGAAAAAATTGCTAGCTAAGTAAACTAAACACGGCGAAAAGATCCTTCAAGAAAGAGGGTTAAATAAAAACATTTTAAAGACAAACTGAGGGGGCACCTAGGTGGTGGCTCAGTCGGTTGAGCAGCCAACTCTTGATTTCTGCTCAGGTCATGATCTCAGGGTCATGGGATCCTGCCTTATGTGGGGCTCTATGCTCAGCGGGGAGTCTGCTTGGGATCCTTTCCCTCTGCCCCTCCACACCCCATGCATTCTCTCTCTCTCTCTCTAATAAATAAATAAATCTTAAAAAAAAAAAAAGACAAACTAAAACTGCAAGGAATTGCCACCAATTAACCCTCACGAGAGGACATCAAGTATGCACTATCGGGAGAAAGAAAGAAACCTCTTGCATTTGAGATGCAAGAATCAGCTTAGCTCACTGTCATCTTCGTAAGTTTAAATATTAAAAGATACAGGGCAATAATAGCTAAAGTAGGGATAGGGGGATGTTAATAAAATTGAAGTATTCTAAGGTTTTTGCACTATTCAGTATGAGGCAAAGGTACTAATTAATTCAGGTATGTTTTACTGTCTACAGGTAACCACTCAAAGAACAGAAACTAAGGGCATAATTTACAAATGAGTACAGGAAAAGAATGGAATGATAAAAAAAAAATCAGCCCAAAAGCATGGATGCCTAGCATACTAACTTTCTATCTGTCTTCTTTTCCATTACCTATATTTAAGAAAATACTCAAAAAAAAAAATATTGCTATGGCTGCACCTCACAAGTTCTGGTGAGTATTATTTTCCTTATTGTTCAGTTCAAAATATTTTCCATTACCATTATTTTTTATTTTGGCCCACAGGTTATTGACAAGTACAATTTCATAATATTCAAATATGGGAATTATATAGTTATCTTTTTGCAGCTGATTAGCTTAGAAGCACTGTGGTCAGAGAATGTGATAATATGATTTAAAATTTATTGAGACTTATTTTATGGCTTAGTACAGGGGTTGGTAAACTAGTTTGTGGACAAAATCTAGCCTACAGTCTGTTTTTGTACCAACAAGCTAAGAATGGTGTTTATTTTAAAGTCTTGTTTAGGGGCGCCTGGGTGGCTCAGTCGTTAAGCGCCTGCCTTCGGCTCAGGTCATGATCCCAGCGTCCTGGGATCGAGCCCCGCATCGGGCTCCCTGCTCCGCGGGAAGCCTGCTTCTCCCTCTCCCTCTCCCCCTGCTTGTGTTCCTCTTTCACTGTGTCTCTGTCAAATAAATAAATAAAATCTAAAAAAAAAAAAGTTTAAAGTCTTGTTTAAAAAAGAAAGACAAAGACTGTATGTGGACAGCACAGCCTAAAATCTTTACTATTTGGCCTTTTACTGAAGTTTACCAATCCGTGGCCTACTGTATGGTCAGCTTTTAAAAAATGTTTTATTAGTGCTTGAAAATAATATTCTGCATTGAGTGCAAGTTCTTCATACCCTTTACATAGTTTGTTAATTTTGTTGTTCCAATTTAATGTTTCATTATTGCTATTTTTTGCTTGTTCTATCAATTATTGAAAGGTATATTAAAATCTCCTGCTGTGATGGTAGATTTGTCAGTTTTTTGTTGTAGTTCTATCAATTTTTATGTAAATATTTTCAGCTTACATTATTAGGTGCATAGGAATTTAAAACTGTCATACACCTCTTTGTGACTTGAACCTTTGTATCATTATGAAGTCTACTTTATTGGTCTTAATACAACCAGTGCCACTTTTTTTTACTTAGTCTTTGCTGGATATATTCTTTTTCCATCTACTTACTTTTGATCTTTCTGGAAAACTTAGTAAGCATGGCAAGAAAAAAAATGAAAGAAATAAAGATTCAAATGAAAAAAATACTGTCATACTTGCAGCTGCTATAACTATGTAAGTAGTGAGAATAAATTAAATAACTAGAAAAAAATAATGCTATTTATTAATATATTAGCATAAAAATAAGACACACCTAGAAATACCTGCAGCAAAACTGTGCAAGATGTTGATGGAGAAAAATATAAACTTTGGAAGAAATTAAAAATCTAAAGAAATCCTAAAGAAATGAATAGATACGATACTGTCTCCAAATTGATCTATGGTTCAATGTAATTAAAGAAAATTCCACCTGGGTGTTAGTAAAACCCGACAAGTCAATTCTAAACTGTATAAAGAATTACAGGGGCCAAGAACAGCCACAGCATTCTTGAATAACAACAACAAAATGGGGTGAGGGGAAAAGCCGTACCAAAAGATCGAGCCATATTATGAAAAATGTTCACACCATACACAAAAATTAATTCCATGTGGATTTATGACTTAAATGTAAAAATCAAAAATTTAGTGCTTTCAAAAAACAAAATGGGAGAATATTCTTATGACTTTGGGATAAGAAAGGATCTCTCAAACAAGAAACAGGAGCCACAATTCATAAAAGACTAATTTGATAAGACTAGACAAGTAAACAACTCTTTATCATGACAGTGAAGAGAGTGAGAAGACAAGCCACAAACTGGAAAAGATATTTGCAGCACATGTGACTGACGCAGGATATTACCTAGAATATACAAAGATCTACAAATCAGAAGGAAGACAACCCAATAGTCACTTCAAAAAGAAAAAAAAAATCAAATCACCAATAACATATATGAAAAGATGTTCAATCTCAGTGTTCAGGGAAATGGATTAAAAACACTGCGTAAGTTTATATTCTTGTCAAATGCTTGCTATTTGTCACAATATAATTAGTCAAATACAGATGAACGTATTTGCATGCTTCATATCTCTCCCTTGGTCATTTCTCTATTGTAAATTTCCTATGTGTAAGGTTTTGAGGTTTTGTTTGTTTGTTTGTTTTGCATACAAGCACGTGCTGGTTCACAAACTAGTGATAATTAATGTCCCTGACTCTCTCATCATAGAACCTTCATCAACCCGGGGGGGGGGGGGGGGCGTGTAGCTCCAGCTCTGGGCTCTGCTTCTAATGGACCTTTGGTACCTTATGCAACCTCTCTTCCTGGATTGTCTTACTTACAACTTGAGGTGATTGAACAAAGTGAGTTCTAGAGACATTCCCTTGCCCCAACCCAATCAATGTACATGCTTTTTCAAGCCTTTCTTTTTCACTTACTCTTTCGTTCATTCTTTCACCAGATATTATTTCCCTCAATCTTGTATACCAGGCGTAGGAGACATGAAAATAAACAGATACAACCATCTCTGGTCCCCAGGGTCTCCCGCTAGTTCAGGGCAAAGAAAAAGTTAACAAGTCACGGCAATGCAGCAGCTGCCACAACTGAGGGACAAAGGAGGGCTGCCTGGACAGACGGACGAGGAAACGTGCACTGGGACAGAAGGACAGTAGGATTTTTTGGGGGTGGGGCAGCATGAGGAACAAGGAAAGGGATTTCCAGGCAGAGAGACTAGTATGGCCAAAAATCTTGAGAGCAAAAAAAGAAAGTAAGGCTTTTGGGGCTTTGTAGAGAGTTCAGCACAGGGGAGTGGCGAGCTCATGTTATACAAAGAAGTCAGAAATTATTCAGTAGTAACACAGTGTCTTTGGGCAGGGAAGTGATATAACGCTGGACTTCAGAAAGATCACTCTGGGTGCACTGTGAAGGAAAGAATGGGATATGGAAGTAGGAAACAGGAAAGGAAGAAGTAGAAAGACTAGTTAGAAGGTTATTATAATAGTCTTGCAGAGAAATAAGAATCTGAAATAAAATATTTGATAAATACCATTGTATCACGATGACAGAACCCAACACCCAAAAGCAGGGGTTGAAAGAGAAACAAAAAACAAGAATGGCTCCTGGGAGAAGTAACGCAGACATGAAGTAAGGCTGTATCAGTGCAAATGGAGAGGAAAAATTAATTTGAGAGAAATTAATGAAGCAGAAATGTTAGAACCAGCTGAACAACTAGCTTCAGGGGCTGAGGAAGAAGGAAAAGGAAGACCCTTCTATTTTGGCTTGGTCTAATAAGTGGGTTGTGGGATCATTAACCAAAATGGGAAAAACAGGTGAGGTAGACCTTGCGGGGGGGGGGGGGGGAGTGTTAATTTTTTAGCACATTGCATTGGAGGTACCTGAGAACCCTCCAGAGAGAGAAGTTTGGTAGTTCTGGAGCTAGCAAGGAGTTTAGAGTTGGAAATAGTAAGGATAGTGCGTCTGACAGTGTTGTAAGTGCTTAATGTGCTTTACGAACAAGTCTATCCACGAGATGGGTCCTAGTGTCATCTCCACTTTACAGATGAGAAAAACCTTGGGCACAGAACACTTAAGTAACTCATCCCAGGGGCGCCTGGATGGCTCAGTTGGTTAAAGGTCTGCCTTCGGCTCAGGTCACGGTCTCAGGGTCCTGGGATCGAGCCCCACGTCGGGCTCCCTGCTCAGCGGGGAGCCTGCTTCTCCCTCTCCTCCCCACCTGTGCTCTCTGTCACTCTCTGTCTCTCTCTCTCAAATAATAATTAAAATCTTAAAGAAAAAAAGTAACTCATCCAAGGTGACCATTTGGGTGAGTGCCGGAGCAGTATTTGAATCCTGACAGTCTTGATTCCAGAGCCTGTGTGAACCACTTCACAGTGTTCACCTGTGAGGCATCAGAAGCACAGACTGGAGTTGAAGGCATGAGAGAATATGAGAGGTGGAAGGGGGACTAAGGAAACATACAAACGAGCACAGCAGAGCAGGTTTTCGGAAGACTGAGGATGGCCCTATGGAAGCCACAGGGAGAGAAAATTTCAAGAAACAAGACCTATTGAATAGTGTCACTTGATGCAGATATTCAAGTCAGATGGCAGAACCTGACACGTTCTCAACATTTCTCAGGGAGAGTAAGTTTCCTAAGAGGCTAGGGCTAGGTTGCACTTGGTTGAGGAGAAAATGAGATGAAGTGAGAGCTCCGAAAAGCTAAGCTGTGCGAAGAATGACAACTCAGGAGGTTGCTGGAGTGATACAAATTTGGGGAGTTTGTTTTGTTATAAAGATAGGAGAATCCTAAGCATTCTTTCATACCATTCTATTAATAAAAAGTAAAATTCATAAAAACTTGCAGAACACTTAAAGTTATAACACTAGACTTGGGAACACCTTTTTTTTGGTTTGATTTTTTTTATACTGAAGTATAATTCGCATACAATGTTATATTAGTTTCAGGTATACAACATACTGATTTGACAATTCTATAAGAAACATCTTAAGTACAAAGTAATTTTTGCCTCCCATCACCACATCTTGAGCTTCTGATCACACCCATTAGGCTCTACTGGGCCTATACTACCAATTGGTGGATGCTCTCCTCTGTTTCTAGACACACCAACCTTTCCTCAGATCTTCAAACACACCTAGGCTCTTTGTCTCTCAAAGCTTGCTGTCTCCTTTGGAAACTCTCCCCTTATCTAGCACATGGCTGGCTTCTCCTCCTTCTTCAAAGCTGCTTTTTCAGAAAAGACTTCCCTGACCAATCTATGGAAGTCATAATCCTACCTTACTCCCTACCATGGAGTAAGTACTCCTTCATAGTACTCAATCCAATCTGTAACCACTTTATTTGCTCACATTTTACTGGCTGCCTCTTCCACTAGCATGTATGCAAAGATGTCTAGCTTGTTGGCCTCTGTGTCTTCAGCCCCTAGAATAGTTCCTGGCAAATAACATGTCTTCAGTAAATATTTGTTAAATGATCCACACAACCCAATTTCTTCCCCTATCACCTTCCTCAACTGGGATCAAGCACACTGTTTCTTAAGCCCAAGGCCTTTTCTCACTGTACTGACATATATAATCACAAGGGTTAAACTAACATTTATTGTACTTTTATTAGATACTAAGCTCTTTGCTATAAGCTACATTTGTATCATTTCACTTACGTTTTACATAACTCTCTCATATAGATACGTACTTCTAAAATTATCTCCATTGTACAGGCGATGACACAGTGGAGGTTGTATAACTTACCCAGGTTCACAGAAGTGGTGGAGCCGGGATCAGAATCTAGTTCTGACTTCAGAAACAAAACCAAGCCGGGCCATTACTCACTTCAAGTGAGGATACATGCTCTAGTTTGGGAAGTTCTGATTTAAACCTGCTCTACCCAGGCCACATCCTAATCACAATAAATTCAAATTTCACGACCCCCCCCCACTCCCCTTCCCACTTGCTTGCTGGCGGGAGGCGAGAGCGGGGAGCAGTGGAGAGCTGTCCTGAACATCCAAGTCCCGGCTTCTCCCGAGGCAGATGCATGTAGGAAGAAGAGATCCGAGCGTTAGCAACTTATATCTCAGCACTGAGGCAGAGGTAACCCGGGGCCTAACAAGAGACTGCCGGATTTTGGAGCAGAAGCAGACAAGTCCCGCACTGCATCAGTGGCCAAAGAGCTTACCTTAACTGCCACCTCCGGAGCCGAGTCCACCGCCACTGCCAGAGAGGGCTTGGTCGAAGCTGATTTCGTCAAGTGCATGAGGGAGTCGGCGGCTGGCAGGGAACACCGTCCGCCCTCACTGTCCGAGTCCGATTCGGACCCTGAACCGGAACCGTAGGACGCAGCCAAAGCTGCAATTGCAGCCGACATGACGGCAACAGATCCTCTGCGGAGACCAGGCCCGGGCGGAAGAAGCAGCTTCCAGGTCCTGACAGATGACCATAACACACATTATTTACTTCCTTTGCTAAGAATTCACTTACGAAACTTTAAGTTGTACACTAATTAGCATTTGAATACGTATAAGAGAACCGAGAATATGAAAACATTTATCCAGGGAAATAGAGAGAATTATAATACCTTATAGCTTTCAGGACCTATGTGGCTAGATTAAAGACTACGAGTTCCGAAATACCTTGAGGCCGCGAGGTCCTACACTCCCGGCGTGCAGCGCGGCGGGAAGTGGGCGAGGCACAATGGGAAGTGTAGTTTGGAGCGAGGGGCGGGGCGAAGTGGGCAGGCCTCTCTTTGACTCCTCCCCTGAATGGATGGTTCATTCAATTGGCTATCCTCTTCCCTCACTCCCAGGCCAAGCACTGTTCTCTCCGTCCCCTTCCCCCAAATTGAGGATTGGGCAATACCATACAGCCTCAGGAAATGGGGGTGAAAGCCGTATTCATTCCCTCTGTTGGGTGAGTGGGTGGAGGCTGAGTTTTCCACCACGGCTGCACCTGGCACGGGAGTTGAAGAGGAAAGTGAGACTCTTAAATTGGAAGACCCTGAGTGGTGGAGAATAGCTTCTGTTGGGAAGGATGGGAGATTAGGCGGCGAGGGCCAGCGGTCCCCCCTGCTTCAGGCGCGGATCCCCGCGCCCGGTTGTGGAGCGTCGCGCGCGGGGAGGGGGCGGGCGGGGGGCGGCGGCGGCGGTTCTCGGTGTTGTTCGCTCGCGCGTCGAGCACACGGTGGGTCCGGCGACCGGCGGGCGCCGCAGGCGGCGTTCCCAGTAGCCCGGTGCCTCGGCCGCTGCCCCGAGCGGATTCCACGCCGGAGACTGTCGCTCCTGGAGGCTCTAGGTGGAGTCCCGGGAGCTGAGGGGCACCGGCGGCCGCCACCGAAGCATGAAGACGGGGTAAGGCAAGAGCCCCCCATGATTTCACGGTGAGCGCGAGTCTCTCAGGAATTGTTTTTTGGTGGGGACAGGGTGCTGGGAGAGGAACTCTTTCTCACTGGCCAGAACGGAGAGAGGTGTGTGTGGCGCTCTTGCCCGGCAAAGGTGACGGGGATGGGCGCGCCTCCCCCGCGACGGCCCCCACCCCCATTCGCGGGTTTCCGGAGCTCCGGCCGCCCACCCGCCAGCCCGGCTGGGTGCCGAGGGAGACAGCAGCCGGCCGGCGCGCCTGGGTCTCGGTTGCAGGGACCGCCCGAGGCTGCTGTAGGTGGGGAGACGGCTGGTCTCACCTGGGGTGCCACCGCCTGAGCGCCCCTGCCCTGGCCGGCAGCCCCTTTCCTCCTCGCTCTGGGGGCGGCCGCAGCACCGGGTGGCAGAGAAGCCCCCGCTTGCGCTACGTGCGGGAGGCTCTGTAAAGCCGGCTAGTGCGTTTGCGTGTTTGCGCCGCGCGTCTTTATATTACAGACATAAAGGTAAAGCGAGTGCGGGGATCCCTTTCTTCCCCGGAAGAGGGGGCGAAGGGGGGAGGTCGCCTCGGATGCATGGTAATGGGGGAGTGCCTCGGGCAGAGTTAGGGAGCCGCTTACTCAGCTCCGCTGTCGGCAGGACTCGCCCATTGTGCCACCCAGATAATTATTCAACTATGCAGCATCCATTGCACCTTTCCCATTTTTCTTTTCCCCTTGCTACAGCATGCCCCCTAGCTTCGGTACTCTGACGCCTTCTCTTGCATGCACTTGCGGGTGATGAACTGGAATAATGATGAAAAGAAAGCACATCTGACCTGAACATTCACAACCTGTCTTATAGCCGATTAATTAACTAATCCCCAGCTAGACTAGATACTTTAATATGACTCAGTCTGATCCTGTCCTTTTCTTTATAAGGTGTGCTTTGGATTATAATTTAATTTTTTCTTTGGTGTTAGATTCACGCATTAGTCAAGTCTTATTTCTTGTGCGGTAATTGATTTATTGGTTATTCAACGCATCTAATGTTCTTAAATTTAATATGGGTGATAGGTAACTTTCATCTTTCTAACTGTTGATAGTACTATCTCATAATTATAAATGCAGTCTGTCTTTGAACTCTCAGGAACAGTTTTTCCCGTATGCTCTAAGTTTCTGTTAGCAAAGTATTTTTATTTATGGCGAATATTTGAATAAAGCACTTGATATAAAATTTCTCAAGTTTTGAGTAAAAAGTTTTGTATTTCGTTATTTTTCAGTAATAATTTATTGCTGACCATAGCCTTCAGTTGAAAGAAAGGAAGCATTTAATATTTAAGGTGGGGTTTCAACTGCTATAATGAGCATTCGCTAATTTCTCTTAAATTTTATTTTTCAGTCAGTTCTTTGCAATATCATGTATTTAATTACTTGTAGAATTTTTTTTCTCATTTTTTCTAACTTCTCTCTCCAAGGATGGGCAGGCTCCAGTTTTGCATGATCTACCTGAAAGATGGAATATTTTTTTGAAAACGGAAGAAACAGCTGTTGGTTACTTGATTATTATGTTAAAAACTGTTTACCTCTTGTTATCTAAAAATAAATGATTCACTGCCAAAAATAAGTTTTCTTTTTTTTTTTTTTTTGTAATCCTCCCCTTCTGGCTTTTCTCATTTAAGCTTGTTGCCATAACCCTTTTGATAAAACAGAATTGCCCATAGGCATTGCAGAGGCAGTTGTTTTAAGGTACAGTAATTGTTTTATGGCATTTGGAAGTGGCGCACATAAAATATAACTTGATGGTGTAGGATCAGTTGCTTGGTTAGGAAATGACCTTGCAATTTACAAAATGGACACCTCTGTGCCTTGGTTTCCTTATATGTAAATGGAGATAATATCCATTTATGTCACTGAGTAGTATGCATAAATTCAATAAAGATGTTTTCATAATGCTTTTAAAGAAAATTTATATATTTTAGCTGATGGATGATGAAAATATTTCAGGGTAAAATACAAGGGAAAAAATGTTATTAGGATAGTCCCTGGCATGTTAGAATGGCTGATTTACATTGAATTTTGCTTTGGAGATATATGGTTATAAATTGAAAAATGTTTCTCATCTATCAAGAGTTTTTAATAATTACAAATTTAATAGGTACTGTAGTAAATACCTATATGTAGATATAACTGTAGATATAGTTCATATTGATGAAAAAAGTTACATGACTTGGTAATAAACAAGTAGAATCTTGAATTAAGTTTGTAAAAAAAAAAAAAATTTCCAGGAAACATTAAGGCCTTTTTCATTGAAAAATTTACAGATGACATGATCCAAAATGCATAGTTGAGATCATTTATAAGGTATGATATGAAGTTTTGTTTATTATTCAAGTTTGTAAATAATTGCATACTCATATATAATGTATTAATATTGTATAATACTATATTTAATTATACATTTTTCTTCATTTTCAGAATAGGTTAAGGTATCCATTTCCGAGTGTTTGGTTTTCATTATCACAGAGATGGTAATAGTAGCTTTTGATCTCCTTATTGGAGTATTATTAGCTCAGTTAATTTTTATAGCAAAAGCTACTAATAAAATATATTATTAGAACTTTTGCCAAAGCCATATTTTTGGTTACTTTGTAGGGAAACTTCATATAGATGATGAGTTTATTTAAATGTCTTTAAAATTACTATTGTATAGTTTCTTTTTTTGAGAATGAATTTGATTACATTTTTAATGTTTTTGCAAATGACCAACTTAAAATTCAGCTGTCATTATCACTTGGGTAAATACAGGTAATTAAAGGTTTTTCTAAGGTCCTTGAGGACAGAAACTAACCTGAATCTTATTGTCATAAATCCAAAATTGCTAGCATAGTGTTTAGCAAATAGTAGGGGCTCATTTTTGTTGTTGTTAGACAAATAAAATGAATGAGTGAAGAATATCCATTGATTTAATGGACTGAATAGAAATTTTTAAAAATAGATTTATCAAATAAATTTTAATTCATGAGACATAGCTTTATTTCAGGAGAAAAGAGAAAATGTTTTGGAGGTTCTTTGAAGTTTATTTACCTGTTCAGATAGAATCCCTTTACCCACACATTTTTTGGAAGATTACTAAATATCTATATACTGTAATGTGGATTGTCAACCTTTCATTCTTAAAATGATTAATTTTCTTACTTCTTATAGGTCACTTCATGAAAATATACATTAAAGTTTTTTTGTTGTTTTTCCTAAATTAGTAAGTATAGAAATGTTTCGGGTTTTTTTTTTTTTTTTTTGCTTACTTCAGTTTTCTAGTGAAATATTATTAAAAAGTTGTATGTAAATTATATCCGGTGCAAAATGTGCCTGAATACCAAGTTTTAAAAATAAATGACCTCTGAGGTAGAGCTTTTTATAAAGTGAAGAATCTTGTATTTTTAATTTATCACATTCAGTTTATAATTTTGATTCATTGTGTATTACTGGTTCCTAATTTAGCATGAGAATATATTTTAAAATTTGTAAAATGGTTTAGAACTTGGAACTTCCTCAAAAACAATATTCTTGGTGGTTAGATTTGCAGGCAGCCCACCAAATTTAACCCTTAATGTACCTAAATTATAAGATTTATAATACTAGAGAATTATATTAATAATAATTAGGGTAAATATTATATTGAAAATACCTACACTGTATACAACAGTTTTTCTTTCAGAAAATCCATTCAGAATTTTCTTTGAAATTCTAAGAATGCATTTCTCTTGTGTTAGACATGACAACATTATTAGGAACTTGTTCTCTAATATCCACTGGATATGAAGAGGAGGATCTTCCTCAGTTCGGTGAGCCTTACATTGTATAGGGCAAGAGGTGAGAGAATGAGAGAAATTGGAAGGAGCTAGGGTCTTCTATGTGACATTTGACAAGTCATTTTACTTTTCAGGGTCTTTGGTTTTCTCGATTGTAAAATGAGAAGGTTGAAGTATAATCTCTGATGTTCCTTTCAGTTACAAATAAAATTCAAAAGCATTTCAATGCTCAGTGTAGCCACTTTTTTCGGAGAGTTCATTTTTCCTTTCTAATGTTGCTGCTTATGTACCTCCTCTCAGGGAATTCCTTCTCTCTGGATCTACCTTTGAAATGATTATAGTCTTAATCTTTTTCTCACATGCCTGTTCTTGGAAGCAAGACTTTTTAGGGTTTTTAAAGGAGTTTTTTGTAATGTTTGTTGTTTGTCTGCTTTTATTTTTATTCTTTTTTATTTTTTAACTCCTAGTACCACCAAGAAACTGAGTTAAGATGATTTGCTTTGTTTTCTTCTTTTGAGTTTTTTACTGACAGCCTTTAAATAAAGTCAAGGTAAATTTTATTTATACCTTGGAGAAATTTTATACCTTTATATCTAGTGACTCCAGAGAAATTTTTTTTATAAGGAAAAATATTGGAACTAAGGTTTTGGAATGGGTTTATGAAGGTAAAGTGATGGAATATGGCTTGGGAATAGGGTTGTCACGTACTGTATGGGATATCCTGCATTTTTACTTGTTAAATCTGGCAGTCTTACATTGGGTGCTCTGGAACTTTGGGCATGGCAGGAGGATGGCTGTGGTGGGGTTGGAGGCAGAGTGAGAAAGTGAGTTTATGGATTCCTTGAGAACAGAAACAGTTTTGTTGTTGTTTTGGTTGGTGGTTTTGTTTTGCTTCATTTTGGTGTTTCTAGAACTTGTTCCGTAAGTTAAATGGATATTTGAGATATTTGAGAATAACAAGGTAAGTAATTCTCTTAGGTGTAAAGATCAGGATTCTGTGAGAAAAGGGGTCATGAAACACAGCTATGTTGGTCATACACATTGGAGTATTTTGTAGATTTTTAATTAACTTCTTATTTGGAGGTTAATAATACTCAAAATAATAGGTAACATGTTTTCCTAAGTAGATAAAAAATTACATGCTTGCTATATATACAAGTCACTATGTAGCTACCATTGTATTTATTATTTTATTTAATTGGTATCATAGCCCTATTAGAATTTAATGGAAAAAGAGGGTTAACTGAAATAAATAAGTTGTTTATTCTGCTCAGCAGAAGCACAGGTTCTCTGGGAACCACTTTCTCTTCCCTTTCTTCAGTAAGTTACTGTGGAGCAACGATTTTAATAACTTGATAACAGTAATTCTGCCTGCCTGCCACCCTTCCCCTCATCTATAATTGGTCAGTCTAGTGGTGGTTATCACTTGTCCTATGCTAAACCAATTATTCATTCAGCACATAATTACTGAAGGCCAGCTGGGTGCTAGAAGTATACAATGGAGAGCAAAACAGAGGTCTCAATTCTCTTGTTTTTGTTTTTGTTTTCTTTTTTTAAAAGATTTTTTATTTATTGATTTGACAGAGAGAGAGAGCTAGAGAGGGAACACAAGCAGGGGGAGTGGGAGAGGGAGAAGCAGGCTCAATGCGGGGCTCGATCCCAGGACCCTGGGATCATGACCTGAGCCGAAGGCAGACGCTTAACGACTGAGCCACCCAGGTGCCCTCTCTTGGAGTTAACAGTATAGTAAGAGAGTCAGATACTGAACAAATACACATATCTGTAATTAGGAATTGTAGTGAATGCTATAAAGGAAAAGAACAGGGAACCTAATTTACCTTGGGAGTCAGGGAGGGTTCTTTGAGGAAAAATTAGTGGAGGTTAGCTATGTGAAAAAGGAAGAGAATGCAAAGGATACATGTTCAACAGTTTTGAGGTGGGAAAGAGCTTGGTAGATTCCACTAAAAACTAAGAAAAGGCCAAAGTAGATAAAACTCAACTATATAGTTAGCAAGAGGGATTGTGGCTTAATGTAACAAGGTTGTTAAATGTAAACAGGGGCCAGACATGTAAGGCCCACATAGGTCTTGTTTCAACTAGGGTTGTGGATTGTAAGTATATTGGGAAAACCATGAAGGGTTTTAATCAGGTTAACAACTGGATCAGATCTGTCTTTTAAAAAGATCACTCTGGGAGATCAGTCACAATTCTGCCCATTTCTGTAGTTTATAGCAGTTCTATATACCTGCACTAAGCCAGGAGGACACTCAGAGCTTTTCCTGAATTCTAAGTGCCCAGAGGTTTGAATAATTTGTTTTTTGCTCTAGTGATTGAAACTGTAAGATATAAAATCCAGAAACTGTTAATGGTGTTGTTTCTTGTCATGTGAACTAGATAAACATGGGCATCTGGAAGAAAGAACAAGAGAAGCAGATACAGGGGGCGCCTGGGTGGCTCAGTCTGTTAAGCAACTGCCTTCAGCTCAGGTCATGATCCCAGGGTCCTGAGATCGAGCCCCGCATCGGGCTCCCCGCTCGATGGGGAGAAGCCTGCTTCTCCCTCTCCCACTCCACCTGCTTGTGTTCCTGCTCTCGCTATCTCTCTCTCTGTCAAATAAATAAATAAAATCTTAAAAAAAAATAAAAAGAGAGAGAAGCGGATGGTCTTAGCTGTAGTCACCTGTCTTTGTCCATGGTCCTGAGATTGGGTTCCAAGAGACACCCAAGTGTTAATACTGTTGCTGCTACTAATTTTTATAATAAGTTGTCCTTTTTTTTTCCCCCATAAACTAGTTGGAATTATATTTCTTGTACTTGGCAGCCAACCAACCAAGTCCTGTCATAGATTAATTTGTATAAGGTCACATGGCTAATAAAAATGGTAGAGGTAAAATTTGAACACAGATTTTAACCAACTGAGCCACCCAGGCGCCCCTTTTTTTTTTTTTTTTTTTTTAGATTTTATTTATTTATTTGAGAGAGAGAATGAGAGAGAGAGAGAGCATGAGAGGGGGGAGGGTCAGAAGGAGAAGCAGACTCCCTGCTGAGCAGGGAGCCCGATGCGGGACTCGATCCCGGGACTCCAGGATCATGACCTGAGCCGAAGGCAGTTGCTTAACCAACTGATGAACACAGATTTTAAAATCCCATTTTTTTCCTGCAACCCTGTGCCGATAAAGTACCACTTCTTAAACTAATGGTTCTAATGGAATTCTAAGGAGGTGGAGGTTGGGTGCAGTTGACCCCTATTAGGTGATGATGGCAGCAATGCTTTATTTTGGGTATGTTTGACGATGGTATAGCTTTCTGCCATTCTTTTCCTCTTGAGTAACAGTTACTGAGGTCTACTCTAATAAGTTAATGTTTCTATACTGACGAACTCATTTGAAAAGAAAAAGCTTGCATGTCAGGGCATAGATTAATTTATTTGATTTCTCTACCAAAAATATGAAGTCTGTTATTTTTTACATTATGCTACAAAAGTAAGCTTTTTTGTTTTCCACTCTTTAATAAGACTCTGTTATCTTATATGTGTTATATATTTTTTGGGCAGGGGTAAGTTTTGTAACATACATGTGCTAGAGATGATGTTAGAAAATTGTGGAAAGGTTAAAGAATAAAGGAACAAGAGAAGCATTTATATTTTAGTTGAGGATGAAGACTAGCACTTATTTATTCTAAAAACTAAAATAAAAGCTTTGTGATATATCATAATACATGGCTAGAAATTTACCAATTTTGTTGATATTTTCAAAGAATCATTTGGTTTCATTTGTTTCCTCTGTTGATTTCCTGTTTTCAATTTGGTTGATTTCTTTGCTTCTTCTGCTTGCTTTTCTATAGTTTCTTAAGATGGAACCTGAGATTATTGATTTTAGATCTTTCTTCTTTCCTACTGTATGCATTCAGTGCTATTAATTTCCTTCTAAGCACTACTTTTGATGGATTCCACACATTTTGATAAGTGGTATTTTCATTTTCACTTACTTCAAAATGTTTTAAAATTTCTCTTGAGACTTCTTTGACCCATGTGTTATTTAGAAGGGTGGCATTTAATCTCCAAATATTTTGGGATTTTCTAACTTACCTTTCTGCTGTTGCTTTCTATTTTAATTCCATTGTGGTCTGAGAGCATACATTGTATGATGTCTATTCTTTTAAATTTTGGAAGGTGTGGAGCGCCTGGGTGGCTCAGATGGTTAAGTGTCTGTCATCGGCTCAGGTCATGATCCCAGGGTCCTGGGATTGAGCCTCGCATCCATTGAGCTCCCTGCTCAATTGGGAGCCTGCTTCTCCGTCCTCTGCCATTCCCTCCACTTGTGCTCTCTGGCTCTCTCTCTCTGTCAAATAAATAAATAAATAAACTCTTTAAAAAAAATTTTTTTTGGAAGGTGTGTTTTATGGCCCAGAATGTTGTCTGGGTGAATGGTCTATATGAACTTGAGAAGAATGTGGTTTCTGCTGTTGTTGGGTGAAGTACTATATAAATGTCAATTAGATCCAGTTGATTAATGATGATGTTCAGTTCAACCCTATCCTTACTAATTTTCTGCCTGTTGGATCTGTCAGTTACTTAGAGAGGGGTGTTGAAGTCTCTATAATAGTGAATTCATCCATTTCTCCTTGCAGTTCTATCAGATTTTGCCTCACATA
This sequence comes from Halichoerus grypus, assembly GCF_964656455.1. Classification (NCBI taxonomy): domain Eukaryota; kingdom Metazoa; phylum Chordata; class Mammalia; order Carnivora; family Phocidae; genus Halichoerus; species Halichoerus grypus. The sequence goes on from NC_135720.1 coordinate 50,477,776, forward strand.
TTTTGGTGCTCTGTTGTTATGTGTATATACATTAAGGATTGTTATGAAATTGTCTTTTAATTGGTGTATTTGAACCATTTACATTTAAAGTGGTTATTGATATAGTTGGATTAATATTAGTCATATTTGTAACTTTTCTATTCATTAAGTTCTTTGTTTCTTTTTTTTTTTTTTTCTCTTTTTGAGCCTTCTCTGGCTTTAATTGTGCATTTTATATGGTTCCATTTTCTCTCCTCTCTTAGAGTACCAATTATACTTGTTTTTAAAATATTTGTTAATGGTTGTCCTAGAGGTTGCCCGCTTAACATAAATAACACAATGCCGCTTCACGGGTATTGCAGGTTTCTTATAATGGAGAATTCCCAGTTTCTCTCTCCCATCCCTTAGAACATTACTGCCATTCATTTCGCTTATCTATATGCTATAATCACCCGGAACTTGGTGGCTGTTATCACTTTGAACAAACAATTATCTGTTAGATTCAGGAATTAAAAAATATATATATTTTATCTTCCCTTCATTTCTTAATTCAGTGTAGCTAGTGTAGCTCTTTCTATATGTAGATTGGAGAGTTTCTAACCTATGTCATTTTGCTTTTCTCTAGAGAACTTTTTTCTTGCAAGGCAGGTCTACTGGTGACAAATTCAGTTTTTATTTGGCTGAGAAAGTATTTCTTTTCATTTTTGAAGGATAATTTCTCTAATGACAAATTCTAGGTTGGTGGTTTTTTCTTTCAACACTTGAAATATTTCACTCAACCCTCTTATTTGCATGGTTACGGACGAGAAGTCCAACATAATTCTCATCATTGTTCCTCTATAGGTAAAGTGTTTTGTTTTTTTTTCCTGACTTCTTTCAATGTTTTTCTCTTCGTTTTTAGTTTTCTGCAGTTTGAGTGTTATATGCTTAGGTATGGATATTTTGGTATTTGTCTTTGCTTGATATTTTCTGAGCTTCATGGATTTATGGTTTGGCTTCTGTCATTAATTTTGGAAAATTGTCAGGCATTATTCAAACATTTCTTCCACTCTTCTTTTTTCTGGTATTCTTATGTATACGTTACACCTTCTTTAATGGTCCCACAGTTCTTGGTATTCTGGTTTTGTTTTTTTTTTTCATTCTCTTTTTCTCTTTGCATTTTAGTTTAGGAAGTTTCTGTTGATACTTCTTTGAGCTCATTGATTCTTTCCTCAGCTGTGTCCAGCTTAGATGATCCTATCAAAGACATTCTTCATTTTTGGTACAGTTTTTTTTTTTTCCTAATGTTTCTTTTTGATTGGTTCATAGAGTTTTCATGTTTCTGTTTATATTTCACCTCTTTTTGCATGTTGTCCACTTTTTCCATTAGAGCCCTTAGCATGGTAATCATAGTTTTTGTAAATTCCCATTCTGATCATTTCAAAATCTCCTTTATCCAAATTTGGTTCTGATGCTTGCTTTGTCATTTCTGAGTATGCTTTTGTTTCCTTTTAGCATGCCTTACAAATTTTTGTTGAGAGCCAGACATGATACATAGGATAATAATAGAAACTGAAGAAGGTAGGTCTTTTGTACGAGGTTTTATATTTCTCTAACTAGGAATTAGGTTGTGTTTACTGTTTGCTGTAGCTGTAGCTGTAGGTGTCAGAGGTTTCAATTTCCTCTAGTGTTGTTGTTTTTGTTTCCCTTCTTATCTTCTGGTTTCCCTAGAAATACCTTCTTAAATATTAGTCTGAGCCTTATAGTTTTGTTTTTTGTTTTTTTTTTTTTTTAGCTATAATCCTGTTACTATATAGGAGCCCTGTTAATGTGGTGGTAAGGTGTGGCAAGTAGGGAAGTAGTCTATGATCCTATGTGAGTTTTTTTAAGATTTTATTTTTAAATAATCTCTACACCCAACGTGGGGCTCAAATTTACAGCCCCAAGATCAAGAGTCACATACTCTTTGGACCGAGCCAGCCAGGCACCCCTATAATCCTATGTTTAGATATCAATCTCTTACTTGGCCTGTGCCCCTGGACCTCCACAAGTGCTTCTCAGCTTCTCTTCCCCCGACTATGGGTATGTCAGTAAGGCAAAAGAGGGCAGGAATTGGGTAGTTTTCATTACTCCAAGTTGGATGAGGCTCTGATGAAGTCTTTTCCTTTGCTAGATAGGCTTTTCTTGTGGAGAATTCTATGGACTTGTTTCAAAATGTTATTTTTTTCCTTACCCCAGCCAAGCAGAGGAGATTTTTCTTTGATTCTCACTATGAGAAACTTGTGGGGCGTAAACCTTGGAAAGTGTTATCAGTCCCCTCAGACTAGACCCCCAGGAGTTTTAAACTCTCAAACTAGTCCACAATCAGCCTCCAGCAACTTGTTCAATTTACCATTTAAGTGTTTATATCAATTCCTGACTTCTTTGCCTTCCACTTTGGCTAGCTTATCTATATTCTCTGTATTTAACATTCTTTCTAGTTTCTTGGGTGAGTGTCCTCTGGCCTCAGTATCTCAAGGATCTAGGAAAAGTCCATTATTTTTCAGGTTGTTTAACTTTTATTTTGTTGAGAGAGAAGAGTGATGACATCCAAGTTTTTTACATGTTGGAGTGGAACCTGGAAGTAACCATTTATTTATTTATTTATTTATTTATTTATTTTTATTTAAAGATTTTTATTTATTTATTTGAGAGAGAATGAGAGACAGAGAGCATGAGAGGGAGGAGGGTCAGAGGGAGAAGCAGACTCCCTGCCAAGCAGGGAGCCCGATGCGGGACTCGATCCCGGGACTCCAGGATCATGACCTGAGCCGAAGGCAGTAGCTTAACCAACTGAGCCACCCAGGCGCCCAAGTAACCATATATTAAAAAAAAAAAAATGTGTAGTAGTCCACTGTACGGATATACCAAAATTTATTTCATTTGTTCCCCACTGTTAGATGTTTAGGTTGCTTCCTTTCTTTTATATGGCAAGCCATGCTCTAATAAACTCTCCTTGAATATACTGCAGTTTTGATTTTAATGGCTATTTTTCAGTTATATATATCTCCTGTAATTACCCAGAGTTTAGGGAATTGGCATCCTTAAACCAGAAGACTGGGTTTAATTTTAGTACTTTCACTTATTAGGTAATCTTGGACCATTTTACTTCTGATCAGTTTCCTCATTTGTAAAATGTGAATGATAACCACCACCTGGAAGAGCTGTTGTAAGGATTAAAGATACATTAGAAGGTATTTGTAAACTGTAAAACACTATGTAAAAGTTAGGTAACTTAGGTATATTGTGATATAAACTCTGAGGCTTAATAATAATCAAGCACCTTGGTAATTAACTAGCTTGAGACCAGGCTGCCTAGGACAGTGTTTTGAAAGTAAATATTATGATTTATTGATAATTCTGAGAAAGGGGGCACAGTTGATCCTGAGGGAGATAGCTAAGTAACAAGTACATCTCAAAAACTTGATGGAATAATATGTTGATAGGAGTTGATAGTGAATATTGTTTAACATATGATAGAATACATTAGGTTTTATGAAGATAACTAAGAAAAATAAGCAAAGCTGTTTTCATATAGTTCTGCAACTGGGCAGGCATTCAGTATATTTCTGAAACACTTGATAAGATAGAATTCAGATATTTTACTTATTTCAATATTATTCTCCAAATAATATTGTAATTTTTAAGGTAGCATAGTTTTTAGTGACTTGACACTCAGAAGTGTGATCCGTGGACCAGTAGCATCAGCATCATATGAGAACTTGTTAGAAATGCAGAATATTAGGCCTACTCCATATCTGCTAAATCAGAACGTACTGAGTCAGTTTAACAAGATCCCTGGGTGATTGGTATATACTTTAATGTTTCAGAATCTCTGGCTTACTATGCATAAATCTTGCAATAGAGAAAGACTGTTGTCAAGGTTTTTAACTATATAGTATCTCTGAATAGCTTATGGCTTAAAGAGAGAAGTGCATCCTGGATTAAGTGTAACTTTACCAGTATTGACAAAATGGTGCTAAACAGAAAGATGCACTAATCTATTTTTAATTTTTAAATTCTTATACACTTGGGGCGCCTGGGTGGCTCAGTTGGTTAAGTGTCTGCCTTCAGCTCGGGTCAGGATCTCAGGGTCATGAGATCACCCTGCAAGGGACTCCCTGCTCAGCGGGGAGTCTACTTCTCCCTCTCCCTCTGCCCCTTCTCCCCCCCCCCACCATGTTCTCTCTCTCTCTCTCTCTCTCAAATGAATAAATCTTTAAAATAAAATAAAATAAAATAAAATCTTATACACTTAACAAAGATGAGGATAGGCTATTGCAAATCCAATGATCTATAGGTCAATATTGAAATTTAAAAAAAAAAGAAAATTTAGTTAATTTTTAAACTTGTAAAATGTGGTAATGGTTCCTTCATCTGACTTCCCTGAGAATTGAGAGATTCCACTTACATGTCTTTTCTAAAAATTATATCTTCTCCCTTTAAAAGTAAAATTTGTTTTTAATTACTTTTTATGGGAACAGTTCTGAAAGTATTATACAGTTCTCTATTTCCTTAAAAAAAAGTATATGGAATGTAATATAACTTTTTCTTAGTGATAAAGATTCCCTGTCATCTACTGAAGCCTTATATGTATAGATGCTCTGGGTTAAACTGATTAATTGACTCATTTATGAAAACCTATTGTTATTGTAGTTTGTTGTAATACAAAGATGTTGGTTATTAGAGGATATAGAATTATTTACCATATAATAAGTTATCCTACATTGCTGGCCTACATTATTGTGTTTGGTACTTTGAACTTCCTTTTAAAAAAAAAAGATTTTATTTATTTGAGGGAAGAGGAAGAGAATGCATGGGGGGGCAGCAGAGGGAGAGGGAGAAGCAGACTCCCCTCTGAGCACGGGATTCCACATGGGGCTCAATCCAGGACCCTGGGATCATGACCTGAGCTGAAGTCAGACGCTTAACTGACTGAGCCACCTGGGTGCTCCTGAACTTTCTTAATATTTCTCTGTCAATGTTACATGCCTGTTTCTAATAGCTTCCCTGTCTAAATTGTCACTTCTGATCTCCTGCATTTTAGGAAACCAAATGAGATTATATATCATTGGAGGGTCTTGGCCGCTCTGTTAATTAATGAATTAATTAATATTTATTGAGCAGCTGTTAGGTGCCAATTCTGCTAAGTGCTGAGTATTCAGGAGGGAACAAAACAAAATCCTTGCTCATGTGGGGCTTACATTCTAGTGGGGGAGATAGGCAATAAACAAATACCAATATGGTATAATGATAGGTGGCAATAAGTGCTATGAGGAAAAATAAAGCAGGGCATAGATATAGAAAGTAATAGGAGGAGCCACTACTTTAAATAGGGTTGTTAGGGAGAGTGAGGGAAGCAGAGACCTGAATGAAGTAAAGTGAGATGTAATAGTTTTTAAAAGAAGAGTACAAAAATTTAGTGCATAGACAGGGCCTTCCTCTTTGCCTAGAATCCTCAGGTGTTGACTTAAGGTATACATTTTAAGTATTTCTGCAGTTTTGATTTTGTTGTATAACATGGGAACCAAAAGTATAGTTACCATCACCATCTAAAAATTTTTATGCTACCTTCTGGGATGAAAGGCAGGCTGAAAGATGAAGTTTAGATGATAAAATGTTGGAACTTTTAGAACTTCAGAAGGTTTAAAAGAACCATTATAATACAGTAATCTAAATTAGAATTGCTGTAGAGAATGTAGGACATAGATTGATTTAAAAGAACACTAAGAAATGTGTGCTGTAAGCAGTCGCCTGGAGAAACAGAACGGCTCCCCATTTGGCTGTACTGCTGCAGACTTCATAGTGACACCAGTAATAACAGTAGTACCATTTTTTTGAGCTCTTATTATATGCTAGGCACTGTGATAGACATACGTGATAATATAATCCTCAACCTGTGAAAGGTGGAGTCCTCATTTTTATGAGGTACAAACTAAGCTTTGAGCATAGGTTGCTGCAGAATCTTTCAGTGCTAGCCAAAATTTAATTGCCCATTCTCATAATGCTTATACCTGACTTAAGCTTTCTCTAGATCTGGGGGAAAAATGGAATTATTTTGATTTATTTGTTAGGTAGCAAAACTGGAGGTATGTGTTGGAGATTGGTTCCAGAGTTCAAGCCATGCCCAAAGTAAAATATTGTACCAAATTAGTGTACCATCAAAGGAATTAAATGAAAATGACTATATCATATTCCTTTGATGAGCCTGTAGTTATTTTTGCCAGTAATTCACACACAATCAGAAGATCAGCAAATTGATTAGTAAGGAATCCGGTACTTTGCTTTAATTTACAGGTGATCTCAAATTCTAAGTGATTTGGTGCTGTTACCAGAAATAGAGAAGTCCAAACAATGAGTACATTTTCTTTTTGGGGAGTCATGGAAAATGAATTTGAATTTGGATGTGTTGAATTTGGGCTAATGAGACCTTTTTGTGTTGTCTGGCAGACTGATAGCACAGGATTAAATATTTATAGGGATGTTGGGGTTGTTTGTATAAGTAATTTTGAGGTGATAGTTCAAGATTTGAAAATAGATGGATTTATGAAGAAGAGAGTGTAGAAGGAATGGGGTGTAACAAAACTGTTGACTCCTAACTTAATATTTACAAGTTAAGAATTAAAAGGAGAACCAAAAAAGGGATGCTGAAGGTGTGGTCAGAAAGGATATAATATGCTGCATTCTGGTATGGCTGTTCTTTTGGGACCAGGAGGTAAGGTCTTGTGGTCTGGGGCCCTTTTCCTTTGAAGAGGCATCTGAAATGCTAGTGAGGTAGGAGGGGGGGAAGCAAAGCCAAAAGGATGTTGATGGTTTTGAAAATAGAGGAGGGTGAAAGGATTACAAAGACTGTGTAAGGACAAAAGTTTTATGATGAGAAATTGAAGGGGTAAGATAGAATATTTAAATCAGAAAGAAACATTTCAGAAATGGAGATCTTTGAGGTAGAACTGTATAAGAATGTGTACCTAAGACACTTCATATAGTTAGTAGACGGGAAGGTGCTAACTCCTCAGTGCTCAGGTCTGGAAGTACTGACAGTGGAGCCCTCAAGAGAAGTGCAGTACGCTTTGAAAAGCCTTGCTCTAATCTACATACTTCTAACACTTGATTTGGGGTTGGCAAGCACTACCTGCCATGTCATCTGAAGTGGAGATCTTGGAGGGAGGAAAGGAGTCATGGACTACTAGCGAGTGCTCACTTATAAGTGCATTCTCCTTGCTTGCAAAAATAAATCTTTTTCATTGTGATAAATGCAGCCAACATCCATGCACCTATATCTTAGTCGATCAGTGTTAATATCATAAAAATCCTTATTTTCATTGTCAGTCTAGTCATGGAAGTAGATGAAATAAAGCATGTCTCTTTACCAATTTGTCTGTAAAGGTCTTGGTTTCATTCATTAGCATTAAAAAGAAAATGTAAATTTCTTTTGTTGTAATGTTATACTAAATACGGAAAGATGACATTAATGACCTGCCATCAGTTGAACATGAATTTTAATATATATTACTTGTAGTGGGGATGGATTTATGATTCCCCAACTAATTTTAAATTCATTAAATTCACTCATTAAAAGTCTTACTGTTATGTGAGAAGTCATGTTAGGATCAGAAACTGCTGGTTCAAACAGTATTTACTGTAATATCCTTGTGGAGTCTTTTGTAGGGTAAAATGAGATGATTGTTGTAAAAGAGCTTTTGAAGCAAGTCTATATTAATATAGAATGTTACTATTATGTTATAGGTCCACAGGACTAGGACTGTAGATAAGGCCATCATTGACATTTTTATGAAATATTTAGTGTGGTATTTAAATGTTTCTAATTTAATAAATGACTAGACTAAATACTAAGTTATTTGTTTTGGTACTCATTAATTTAACTTTACTTTTAACTTTAAAGTAACTCCCTATATCAGTCATATTGAAGTTAAAGAAAGATGGTGATAACTTATTGAAAATTAAGTCACCTTTTTTACTTAATATTTTTGTTTCTATTTGAATCTGGTTTTATTTGCAGCTGTGTCCCCAAATAATGGTAGATTTATCTATAGTTGATTCTATTTGAGGATGACAATAAAACATGTAAATTCTTCAAGTTAAATATAGATGTATCTCACTTTAAGAAAATTTAATATGAACTCACTAATGGAGTGAGTGTAAATAAAAATAAGGAAAATAGGTTCAAGGACTAAGTCCTGCCTGAAGTACTCTAAGATTTTTTTTTTTTTTAAAGATTTTATTTATTTATTTGAGAGAGAGAGAGAATGAGAGACAGAGCATGAGAGGGGGGAGGGTCAGAGGGAGAAGCAGACTCCCTGCCAAGCAGGGAGCCCGATGCGGGACTCGATCCCGGGACTCCAGGATCATGACCTGAGCCGAAGGCAGTCGCTTAACCAACTGAGCCACCCAGGCGCCCCAGTACTCTAAGATTTAGACGTACAGAAGATGAGAAGGTGGTAGAGGCAAGCCAGGAACTTGAGGTCTCCTGAAAGCAGGATTTAAAAATCGTTTTCAAGGAGTGAACACCTGTGTCAGATGTAGTTAAGAGGTTGAGTGAGAAGAGGCCTGAGAATTAGAGAGATAACTGATAGTGGTGAGATGGTTTGGTACAATACTGGGAATGAAAGCCTGCATGGGACAGATTTAAATAAGAAAGAGGAGAGAATCCAGGAACTCATTCAAGGAATATTCCCATAAAGGAGTGCAGAGAAATGGGAGAGGGGTTAAAATTGCTGGAGGGAGAAGTGGGCCCAAGAGAGGTATGTTTTTGTTTTTTATCTTTTTTTAAGAAGGATGAAATTATAGCATGTCTCTATGCTGATGGCAGTGATCCAGTAGAGGGAAAAACAGTGATGCAGAAGAAGGAGTGGATAATTAATCCCTACTGCTTAAATAGGATTTGGGAACTGGTCTGGAATTTTGCCACCATGTGAAATAGATTCTGTGGAAAAATACTTGACTTTGACATAGGCAAATTACAAATTTCTAGTAATCCAACTCATCTTCTATTTTATAGTTGTGTATTATTTTTAGTGATGGGATGGGAATTATTAAAGTTGTACATTTAAACCAGTTTTCCATGGTAATTACTGTATTTATTTTCAAATCAATGGGACTGTTGTTTGTGGACAGAGGATAGCAAAGCTCACTGATCTACCTGAACCTGTCTGAATTTGCACTGTTTTAATCTGTTCGTCTTTAAGATTTTTTGCTTGCATATTTCCAGAAAAATTTTTGAAAAACCATATCCTCTCACACATTGAAGTTGATGTCTAATATTACTATTGTAAGTTTAAATCATCTATTTTTTGTTTATAGGTAATAGAAAATAAGCATTTTATAGTGTGATAGGAGTATTGACTATATTGGAATAGTTAATGAATGCTATTTGATGAAATGGATTTTTGATAGCTTTATTGAAATATCATTGACATACAATAACACAATTGGATAAGTTTTGACTTACGGATGCTTTCTTGAAACCATCATCACAAGATAATGAATCCCCCCAAATTTCCTAGTCTTCCTTTATATTTTCTGCATCCTACCTCTTCCTACACCTTCCACCAACCTCACCAACCTCACCAACCTCACCAATCTCACCAGTCCCAACTCCCACCCTAGGCAACCGCTAATCTACTTTCTGTCACTATAGGTCAGCTTGCAAATCATATAGTATATACTCTTTTGTTTGGCTCCTTTCACTCAACATAATGATTTTAAAATTCACCCAAGTTGTTTCATCCATAATTAGTTCATTTTATTACTGAATGGTATTTTATTGTATGAACACTATTCCAGTGGATAAAATTTGTTATTCATTCATCTGTTGATGGACATTTGGGTTGTTTTCAGGTTTTGGCTATTACAAATACAGCTGCTGTGACCATTCATGTAAAAGTCACTGGACATATGCTTTCATTTCTCCTGAGTTAAATATGTAGAAGTGGAATGGCTGGGTCATATAGTAGACATTTTTTATCTTTATAAGAAAGTCCCAAGGTGTTTTTCAAAGTGATTGTGCCATTTTACATTTTTTTTTTTTAAAGATTTTATTTATGTATTTGAGAGAAAGAGCAAGCAAGCATGAGTCAGAGAGAGGGGCAGAGGCACAGGGAGAAACAGACTCTGCTGATCGCAGAGCCCAGTGCAGGCAGATCCCAGGACCCTGAGATCATGACCTGAGCCAAAGTCAAGAGGCTTAACCAACTGAGCCACCCAGGCGCCCCAGCTGTGCCATTTTATATTTCTACAAGAAACTTATGAGTTCATTTGCTCTACATCCTTACCATTCTGATTTTAGCCATTTTAATAGGTTTGTAGTGGTATCTCATTATGGCTTAAATTTGCATTTCCCTAATGACTAATGATCTTGATCACTTTTTCATATGCCATTTGTATATTTTCTTTTGTAAAGTATCTGTTCAAATCTTTGGTTATTTATTTATTGGGTTATTTGTTTTCTAGTTGAATTTCCAGAGTTTTTTATTCTGGATGCATGTGATTTGCAAGTATTTTCTCTTAACCTGTAGATTTTTCATTCTCTTAACAGTATCTTTCAAAGAGCAGAAGTTCTTAATTTTGATGGATTCTAGTTTACTGGTGTTTCATTTTATAGATTGTACTTTTGGTGTTATACGTAGGAAATCTTTACCTAACCCAAGGTCACAAAGATTTTGTTTTTTTTTGTAAGAAGTTATGTCACTTTATATTCTACATTTAGGTCTATGACCCATTTGTACATGGTGTGAGGTAAAGATCAGTTTTTTTTTTTTATGTGAAAAATTAATTGACCATATATATGTGGGATTATTTTTATAATAAGTATTGAATTCCACTAGTATAAATCCTTTACTAGTATTTTACTTTTTCAATGGGCTATCTAAGTTATTTATTTCTTCTTGAGTGAGCTTTAGTTGTGTCTTTCAAGGAATTTGTTCATTTCACTGAAGATGTTGAATTTATTAGGGTAGGTTGTTTATAGTATTCCCTAACTATTCTTTTTTAAAAATATTTAAGTAATCTCAATTTACACCCAATGTGGGGCTTGAACTCATGACCCTGATGAGATCAAGAGTTGCATGTTCTTCCAACTGAGCCAGTCAGATGCCCTCCCTAACTATTCTTTAATATCTATAGAATTTATAGATAGGAGTGTGTTATCACACTACTCATTCTGGATATTGGCAATTTGTATCTTTTTTTTTTTCTTCCCTGATCAGTCTGGTTAATGGTTTATCAGTTTTACTGATGTTCTCAAAGAACCAGCTTGTGGTTTCATTTTTTTTTTTCTTCCATTATTTTTCTGCCTTCTGCTCAGGTCATGATCCTGGGGTCCTGGGATGGAGCCCCACCTCAGGCTCCCTCTCTCTCTGCCCCTCCCACCCACTTGTGCTCTTTCTCTCGCACTCTCTCTCAAATAAATAAATAAAAAATATAAAAAATTCAATTAGGTCAAGTTGGTTGATGGTGTTCTTGAACCTCTATATTCTTATTTTCTGTCTACTTGTTCTATCAATTATTGAAAGAGATGCTGAAATTTCTGATTATAGCTGTGCACTTTATTTTTCCTTGAAGTTCTATTTTTGCTGTACTTTAAAGCTATTTTTATTATTTTTTAAAGATTTTATTTATTTGAGAGTGAGGGAGCAAGGGGGAGGAGCAGAGGGAGAGAGATAAGCAGACTCCACACTGAATGCAGAACTCGGCCTGATCCCACCATCCCGAGACCATGAGGGGTGCCAAAACCGAGTCGGATGCTCAACCAACTGAGCCACCAGGTGCCCCCAAAGCTATTTATTATAAGTTGCATAAACATTTTAGATTTTTGTGTCTTTTTGATGAATTGATTATTATTAAGAATGATTCTATCTCTAGGAATATTCTTTGACTTTTTGTCTGATATTAATAGTCGCTCCAACTTTTTATTCATTAGCATTAGCATGATATGTCATCTTCCATTCTTTTACTTTTAACCTATCTCTGTCTTCATATTTAAAGCAGATTTCTTGTAGGCAGCATATGGATGGGCCTTGCTTTTTTTTAATCCATTCTGACAATCTCTCCCTTTTTATTGGCATGTTCAGGTCATTTATGGTTAATATGATTATTGATATGATAGAGTTTAAATCTATCATGATATTTTGCTGTTTGTTTTCTTGCTGTCCTGACTGTTCATCAATCCTATTTATCTCGTTTGTCTTTTTTTAGATTGAGTAGTGTTTTGTGTTTTTTTTAACTGATTCCTTACTGATTCCATTTTGTCTCCTTTGTTGGCTTAATAGTTATAACTCCTTATGATATTTTAGTGTTTGTTTTATAGTTTATAGTATACATTTTTAACTTATCATAGTTTATTGTCAGGTGGAATGGTGAGTTTTTCACAAATTAATTTACCCAGCTTTCAGATTAACATTGTCATTTTGGGCTCATATTCCTTTAAATTTTGAAGTCATATCCACCTGATTCAAATCCTAGCCATGCTACTTACTCACTGTAGGATTACTTACACTTTCTATGCCTTAATCTTCTCATCTATAAAGTGGAGTTCAACTCTTCCATACTCTTTTGTGAGATAGAAAGCATTTAGAATAGCATCTGACATGCAGCACTATAATTGGTAGCTACTTTTATTAAAAATGGTGTTGATGAAAATGTCTTACGAATTTTAGTTATCTTATTCTACTTCTCAACCACCCTACTTAAGATACTTATGACTTCTTTAGATTAGTCATTGGTCTGCTATTCTCCTTTTTCCAATTTGAATCAATCCTGCCAAGTTAATCTTTCTCCAGTGTAACAGCAATCATATCATGTCATTTCTCTGTTCAAACTATTTCTACCTAATTACTTACTTTCTCCAGGATTAAGGACAAACTCTTCATCCTGACAAGCAACATAGCCTATTGTATCTGTCCTTCAACTTTCTTTAATTACTCTTTTAATTTTACTTGATATAGTTCAAACTGCAATTCTCTTTCTTCCTCCAATATGTACTGTACAGGTGACTCTTGAACAACACAGGTTTGAACTGCACAGGTCCACTTTTATATGTATTTTTTACAGTACTGTAAATATATTTTCTCTTTTTTTACTATATAAATAATAAAATTTGATCATATGGTACTGACCTAGACCTTACTGAGTGGTTATTTAATATGAGTATATATGTTGTATTACCTTTCTAAAATTAGAGAAATTCTAAATTCTGAAACACATTAATTCCCAAGGGTTTCAAAAAAAGGGTTTGTGGATCTAGAGTCATTTACACTAAATAACGTCTCTTTTCCCACTACAAGATTATAAGCTGTGTGAGTGCAGAAATTGAGACTTATTGCTCATCTCTTTGTCTCTCAGCTTAATGGTTTACAGATAATAGTTTGAAAAAATATTATTGAATTGACCTTAAGTTTCTATCTACCCTAAAAATGCGGGAGACCTGGGAATTGCCCAGATCATCTCAGATCCTAGTAAGGGAGATAAGACATATGTTGGCTCATGATGAGGTACCATAATGTAAGTGACATATAAATAGTATAAGGACTGAAATAATCTGTGGAAGTTCCACCGAAGAAGTGACATTTAGCTATAAGTGACTATCATTTGTATAACACCTACTGTACTAGGCTTTTAATGTGTATTATTATTATTATTATTTTACTTGAAGTAGAGTTGACACACCATGTTACATTAGTTTCTGGTGAGCAACATAGCAATTCAGCAATTCTGTATGTTATGCTTACCACAAGTGTAGCTACCATCTGTCACCATACAATGTTATTACAGTGTCATTGACTGTATTCCCTAATCCCATGATTTATTCATCCATAACTGGAAGCCTGTAAATCCCACAAAAATCTTGTGGTAAAACAGATGCTCAGAGATGTTAAATAGCTCTCAATCTTAAGTAGCTTAAGATTGGGTTCATTCGTTGAAGAGAGAATGACATGAACAAAAATCTGTAAATGAATAAGCACAGAATATATAGAGAGAATTAGATTCTCTTTAAGAGTATATCTACATAATACTGTAGTCAATCTGAAATATAGTTATTTGTTGAATAAGATGTTAACTGTTCTCTAGTTGCTGGGATTTGAGATAGTTTTTATTTTTATGTATATGAATATTTCCCAAATTTCCTTCAAGAAACATATTGATGTAACCAGCAGCAGTAAATGTTATTTCACAGAATTAAAAGGTTCGTTGTTTCTGAATATATTTGGAGCACTTTGTTCAATGCTAACTACTATATGATATAATTTTTTTAAATTAGTGACCTACTTAAATTTAGTTCATTATTTTAATTTACATGCCATACAGACATGTTATTCCCCTTTAAAATAACTGACCTTAGAAATTCCCTCTTTTCAACTGCCTGAAAACAACCATTATTTAAACATCTATTTTAACACAGTTACTGCTTTTATGCCAGAAACAGTGTAATCCTGTCTTTGGAACTACACTATGCTGTGTTTGGGAATTAGTATATAACTTTCATTTCTGTGTGTTTCAACAACCTGGTATTTAACCTGGTAAATACTCTTATAGTGAAGTAGGAAAAGTGGAAAGCCTATTGTGAAGTCACAAAGTCACACTAGCAGTGATATGATTACCCTGTGTTTCGAAGTAGCAAAATGGTTATCCTAGATACTCTAGGCACATAGGAACTAGGTTTTATTTATCAGACAATAATTTAGGTGATGGTGACAGGTACTTATTTTTAGGTAATAAATTTTATTTTCATGTTCAGTATTGACCCTGGAGACCTTTTCATTTTAATTCCCTGTGGTGAATTTAGTTTTGTCCCTTCTTCTTTCACTATCTGCTATTGGAGAATAAACCAATATGGTGCCATACAGAAAGTAAACATTGCTTATTTTTTGAATACTTATTGAATCCTTGCTATGTAGCAAGCAATATGCTAAGTATTGGGACAGTAATGAATGAAACATAGATTCTACTCTCAGGGCATTTATAGTCTAGTAGGAAAGATATAACAAATAAACAAGTAAATATACATTTATAAGTTGAAAACATGCTATGAAGGAAATAAATAGGACACTATAATAGGATAACAAGGGGATCTATTTAAGAGGAATTAGGAAAGGCCTTTCTGAGCCTTGAGAAATGAAAAGGAGCCAGAAATGCTAAGGGGAAACAGTGTATACAAAGGCCCCACAGTGGAAAAGAGTGGTGTGCCAGGAAAGAGTGTGTTATAGGATCACTAGGATCTTGTAATCAATTTCCAGACAACATAGGATGATACAGTGGAAAAAAACATTGAACTAGATAATACCTGATTTCCAATTTTGATTCAGCTGTGTATAAGTAATAGTATTTTGGGCTAGTTACTAGCTTCCTAAACTTCATTTTCCCTTCATGTAAAGTAGGAATACCCTATCTCTCCCTTAAGGAGTTTTTGTAATGACTTATTTTAATGATTAAATACATAAAAACATACACATCTACATGTATATAGCACTTAGCAAAGTTCCTGGCACAAAGTAAGAGTTTTATTTTCCTAAAAGACCTTAACATAATACTCAATATGTAGGTCTGTGGTAGATTGCAAAAATGACCAAATAAGCAGCTTGGCTTGGTATATCACCTGTTTTTCTCATGAATGTTTCTCTTTTCCCAGCTATACCCCATGATACCCGTTATATCTTATTTTGCATTACTGCATCCCTATTCCTTTTCCTTTGATAAAATCGTGGCCTATCCATTTGACTTTTGTACCTTGCTCCCTTTATTTCTTTATTTCTAGAATTCATGCCCCTTGTGAGGAACCTACCAGAGGAAGTAGAGGGGTGCTAAGTCTTCTAGAATACTGTACTCCAACTTAATCATGCATCCTGATTACCTGGGATCTTGTTAAAAAGCAGATTCTGATCAGAAGCTCCAGGGTGGGACTAAAATTCTGTAGTTCTTACAAGTTCCTAGGTGATGTTAATGCTACTGATGCTGGTTTTAGGACCACACTTTAAATGAGCATGCTATAGAAGGTCTAAGCCAGAAGGAAGTAGTTAAAAAAGACTTAAATGATAATTTTTAAAAAATAAAAGCTCCCTTACTTTTTCCATCATGTGAAGACACAGTAGGAATACAGCCATCTATAGATTAGGAAGGGGGCTCTGATCAGACATCTTGATCTTGGACAGCCTTGATCTACCTTGATATTGGACTTCCCAGCCTCCAGAACTGTGAGAAATAAATTTCTGTTGTTTATAAGCCATCCAGTATATGGTATTCTGTTACAGTACCTCAGAGGGACTAAGACAGTAGTTTGAATAAGAAGAGATGGAGAGGAGACAGACATCTAAATAAAATATCTTCTTGGTTCCTAATATGGCTGGAACCCTTTTATGACTTTTTGAAAATGGTGGTAAAGTACACATAACAAAATTTACCATTTTAACCATTTTGAAAGTGTACAGTTCCTTGGCTAAATTACGTACATTCACATTTTTTATGACTTAAAAATACTTTCTTTTTTAGAGCAGTTTTAGGTTTACAGCAAAATTGAGCACAAAATAACAGAGAATTCCCACATTCACCTTTAGGTCACACATGTACCGCCTCCCCCACTATCAACATCTCAACATCCTGCACCACAGTGGTACATTTGTTACAATCAGTGAGCCTACACTGACATATTGTTATCACTCAAAGTCCATAATTTACTTTAAGGTTCAATCTTGGTGCTATATATTCTGTAGATTTTGACAAATGTATGATAACATGTATCTACCATTTTAGTATCGTACAGAATGCCCTGAAAATCCTCTGTGTTCTGCCTATTCATCTTTCCCCTCCTCCCTAACCCCTGACAACCACTGATTTTTTACTGTCTCCATAGTTTTTCCTTTTCCAGAACATTATCTAGTTGGAATCATACAGTATGTAGCCTTTTCAGATTGGCTTCTTTCTCTTAGTAATATGCATTTAGGATTCCTCCATATCTTTTCATGGCTTGTTAGCTTATTTCTTTTTAGCATTAATATTCCATTTTTTGGATATACCATACCCTGTTTACCCACTCACCTGTTGAAGGACATCTTGGTTGCTTCCAGGTTTTGCAATTATGAATAAAGCTGCTATAAACATCTATGTGCAGGTTTTTGTGTGGACATATGGTGTCAACTCATTGGGTGTGATTGCTAGATTATATGGTCAGGGTTTGTTTAGTTTTATAAGAAACTGCCAAACTGTCGCCCAAAGTGGCTGTACCAGTATGTGTCCTCACCAACAATGAGATTTCCTGTTGTTCCACATTCTCTCCAGCATTTGTATTTTGTCATTGTCTCAGATTTTGGCTGTTCTAATAGGTATGTAGTAGTATCTCATTTTAATTTGCAGTTCTCTAATGACTTATGTTTTCTATCTTTGTATATGTTTATTTGCCATCTGTGTATCTTTTTTTGGCAAACTGTTTAGGTCTTTTGCCCAGTTTTTAACTAGTTTTTGTTAGTTTTCTTACTGTTGAGTTTTAAGAGTTCTCTGTATATTTTGGGTAACAGTCCTTTTTCAGTGTTTTGTGAATATTTTCTCCCCGTCTATGGCTTGTCTTCTCATTTTCTTGACTGTGTCTTTCACAGACCAGAAGTTTTTAATTTTTGTAAAGTCTAGCTTATTATTTTTTTATGGATCTGGTGTTGTATCTAAAAGGTTATCACCAAACTCACGGGCAGCTAGATTTTCTTCTGTGTTATCTTCTAGGAGTTTTATGGTTTTGCATTTTACATTTAGGTCTGCGATCCATTTTGAGTTAATTTTTGTGAAGGGTATAAGATCTGTGTCTAGGGGCGACTGGGTGGCTCAGTTGGTTAAGCATTTGCCTTTGGCTCAGGTCATGATCCCCGGGTCCTGGGATCAAGCCCCATGTCGGGCTCCCTGCTCAGCGGGGAGCCTGCTTCTCCCCCTTCTTCTGGCTTGTGCTCTCTTGCTATCTCTGTCTCTCTCTCTCAAATAAATAAATAAAATCTTTAAAAAAAAAAAAGGTCTGTGTTTAGATTCTTTTTTTTTTTTTTTTGAATGTGGATATTCAGTTGTTCCAGCACCATTTATTGAAAAGTCTATCTTTGCTTTATTGTATTGCTTCTGCTCCTTTGTCAAAGATCGTATATTTATGTGAGTCTATTTCTGGGTTCTGTATTTATTCCACTGATCTATTTGTCTATTCTTTCATGAATACCACACTGTGTTGATTACTGTAGCTTTATAGTAAATTTTGAAGTCAGGTATATCAGTCCTCTAACTTTGTTCTCCTTTCGTATTGCATTGGCTATGCTGATTCTTTTGCCTTTTGTGTAAACTTTATGATCAATTTGTCAATAGCCATTAAATAACGTGCTAAGATTTTGATTAGGATTGCAGTGAATCAATAGATCAAGCTGGGAAGAACTGACATTCAACAGCATTGAGTCTTCCTATCCATGAACATGAAATTTTTCTCCATTTATTTAGTTCTTCGATTTTTTTTAAATTATGTTATGTTAATCACCATACATCATTAGTCTTTGATGTAGTGTTCCATGATTCATTGTTTGCGTAGAACACCCAGTGCTCCATTTAGTACGTGCCCTCTTTAATACCCAACACCAGGCTGACCCTTCCCCCCACCCCCCTCCCCTCTAGAACCCTCAGTTTGTTTCTCAGAGTCCATAGTCTCTCATGGTTCGTCTCCCCCTCCGATTCCCCCCCGCTTCATTTTTCCCTTCCTACTATCTTCTTCTTTTTTTTTTTTAACATATAATGTATTATTTGTTTCAGAGGTACAGGTCTGTGGTTCAACAGTCTTACACAATTCACAGCGCTCACCATAGCACATACCCTCCCCAATGTCTATCACCCAGCCACCCCATCCCTCACACCCCCCACCACTCCAGCAACCCTCAGTTTGTTTCCTGAGATTAAGAATTTCTCATATCAGTGAGATCATATGGTACATGTCTTTCTCTGATTGACTTATTTCGCTAAGCATAATACCCTCCAGTTCCATCCACGTCGTTGCAAATGGCAAGATTTCATTCCTTTTGATGCCTGCATAATATTCCATTGTGTATATATACTACATCTTCTTTATCCATTCATCTGTCGATGGACATCTTGGGTCTTTCCATAGTTTGGCTATTGTGGACATTGCTGCTGTAAACATCGGGGTGCACGTACCCCTTCAGATTCTTATATTTGTATCTTTGGGGTAAATACCCAGTAGTGCCATTGCTGGGTCATAGGGTAGCCCTATTTTCAACTTTTTGAGGAACCTCCATATTGTTTTCCAGAGTGGCTGCACCAGCTTGCATTCCCACCAACAGTGTAGGAGGGTTCCCTTCTCCGCATCCCCACCAACATCTGTTGTTTCCTGACTTGTTAATTTTAGCCATTCTGACTGGTGTGAAGTGGTATCTCATTGAGGTTTTGATTTGGATTTCCCTGATGCTCAGCGACGTTGAACACTTTTTCATGTGTCTGTTGGCCATTTGGATGTCTTCTTTGGAAAAATGTCTGTTCATGTCTTCTGCCCATTTCTTGATTGGATCATTTGTTCTTTGGGTGTTGAGTTTGATAAGTTCTTTATAGATTTTTTAAATCAGAATTTTATAGTTTTCCTCCTACAGATCTTATGTGTGTTTTGTTAGATTTATACCTAAGTATTTTGGGGTTTTGGGTGCTAATGTCAGTGTGTTTTAATTTCAAATTTTAATTGTTTATTGTTGTATATAGAAAAACAATTTGAGTTTTGTGTATTCAACTTGTATCCTGGAACCTTGCTATAATTGCTTATTAGTTCCAGGAGGTTTTTTTGTTGATTCTTTTGTATTTTCTGTGTAGACAGTCATGTCATCTGTGAGTAAAGACAGTTTTATTTCTTCCTTCTCGATCTGTATATTTTTTTCTTTTTTTGTCTTAATTGCATTAGCTAAGACTTTCAGTATAATGGGATGAGAGGGGACATCTTTTCCTTTGTCCTGATCTTGGCAGGAAAGCTTCTAGTTTCTCACCATTAAGTATGATGTGAGCTATAGGTTTTATGTAGATGTTCTTTGTCAAGTTGAGGAAGTTACCTTCTGTTCCTAGTTTGCTGCGTTTATCATGAATGGGTATTGGATTTTGTCAAAATTTTTTTCTGTATCTACTGATGTGATCCTGTGATTTTTCTTCTGTAGCCTATAGATGTGATGGATTACATTAATTGATTTTTGAATATTGAATCAGCCTTTTGTAACTGGAATGAATCCTACTTGGTTGTGGTGTATAATTTTTTATACATTTTTGAATTCACTTTGCTAATTTTATTGAGGATTTTTGCATCTGTGTTTATGAGAGATACTGGTCTGTATTTTTCTTGAAATGTTGTTTTCCACTTTTTGTTTTAGTGTAACTCTAGCTTCATAGAGTTAGGGAATATTCCCTGTACTTCTGTCTTTTATTTTATGACTTTTGAAGAAGAAATATGCTGTCTGCGTGGCATATCTTAGTTTATATCTTGCTTATCTTGAGAATACTGTACAATGAAAAAGCAAAAATGTGATTAGGTCAGAGTGGACTCTCACAGAAGAGTAATCGTGGAAAAAATAGGGGAAGTAAAGTAGAATTTATCTCCCTATGTTCTAGGACCTGTCCCTAAAAATAGAAAATTTTTTTCATACCCATCTAATCATTCTTGATGTGTTGACATCACTTTTACTCTTTAAAAACACTTTGAATTAGTTTTCTGAAATATACTCACGTAAGTTCCCAGTAATCACTTCAGATATGTTTATGAGACAGAATTCTGAATTTCATCACTTATTTGTATTCTTTCAAAATTGCCTAACAATAAACTTTGGATTTATTAAGTTCAGGTGGTGGTAACCAAGTCTCCTCATTGCATGTTTTGTTTTGGATCCCTTTTCTTTATTTGCTTATGTGTGTAAAAATATTAATTGATGTCTTCCCATATGGGCTAGGTTCTTACTAAAATGCGTCCTTCCATTGTGATTAGGCTAAGGCTGTGCCATGGTTCTTGCTGTCATATAGCCTGTTCATAGAAGATAAAGTAACATTGTTCATCATAGTAAACGAGAAATCTGGAATGCAGACATCTTTGTAATAATGCATTAAAATGCATTAAATGTGATCTGTATGATACTGTATTTTATTAGGCATATAAGCAACAGAATCAAAACATTGAAAAATATGTTGGGAGGGAAAAGTAGAATTTAGAAAGAAGGGACTTAAGTCTCTGCCTATCAACTCATCTTCCTTGCTATCATTCAGCCAGTTTGTAGACTACCACTTCCTTGAACATTTCTTCAGATACAAGAGAGGTCACAGCTCCTGAAATTTACTTTTGGCAGTCAAAAGGATCCCTCTCATTTTTCACTTCAGAAGTAACCTTAACTCTTCTCCTACCTCTCTCTCCCTCCCCCCAGGCCCTTAAAACAAACTTAGGTATATTACCCAAGAAAAAACAAAAATAACATGGCCACACACAGCCTTGTACAAAATGCTCATAGTAACTTTATTTGCAATAACTCTAAACTGAAAATAATCCTAATGTCCTTCAACAGATGAATAAACTATGATGTATCCGTACAATGAAATACTATTCGGTAAAATGAATTATTGATACATGGAACAATACTGATGAATCTCAAAATAATTAGGCTGAATGGTAAGAAGTCAGGCATAAAAAAGGCAAGTCAGTGGTTGCTTTTGGATATGGTTGGAAGGAGGGATTACCAAGGGACACAGAAAATATAAGGGGTGACTGGTGATTTCACAGTGTTAAACTGTGGTAAAATTGTTTTAAAATGGATCAAACTGTACACTTTAAGTATGTGCAGTGTATTAGTTTTCTGTTGCTGCTTAATGAATCACCACAATTTAGCAGATTAAAACAACTGTTAATTATCTAACAGTTTCATAGGTCAGAAATCTGGGTGGGCGGGGCGCCTTGATGGCTCAGTCTTTAAGCATCTGCCTTAGGCTCAGGTCATGATCCCAAGGTCCTGGGATCGAGCCCTGCATCCAGCTCTCTGCTCCACGGGAAGCCTGCTTCTCCCTCTCCCATTCCCCCTGCTTGTGTTCCCTCTCTGTCAAATAAATAAATAAAATCTTAAAAAAAGAAAGAGAAAAAAGAAAGAAAAGAAAGGAAGGTAAGAAAGAGAGAAAGAAAAAAGAAAGCGAGAGAAAGAAGGGAAGGGAAGGAAGGAAGAAATCTGGGTGGGCATGTCTGTTTTTCTGCTTAGGGTCTCACAAGGCCAAAATCAAGGTGTCAACTGAGTTAATTTCCTTTCTGGAGGCTTTGGAGAAGCTTTGGAGAAACATCAGCTTATAAGCTCATTCAGGTTGTCAGAATCCATTTCCTGCAGTTTTAGAATTCAGGTTCCTATTTTATTCCTGGCTGTCAGGTTGCCCTTAGCTCCTAGAGGCCACACTCAGGTCCTTTTCAAAAAGTGGCCCCTTCCATCTTCAAGCCAGCCATGGCAGGTGAATCTCCCTCATGCTTTGAATCTCTCACTTCCTCTTCTTCTATCAGCTGGAGAATACTCTGCTTTTAAAGGGCTCATGTGATTAGAGTAAGCCCACACATATAATCTCCCTACATTAAGTTAGCTGATTAATGGCTATAATTACATCTTCAAAATCTCTCTTAACATGCAATATAACATAATCATAAAAGTAGCACTGGGGGCAGGAGATTTGGGGGCCATCTAAGAATTCTGCCTATTACATGTAGTATATCATGCCTCAGTAAGGTTTATATATTCTTTCCTAAAAATAGGACAGAAAACCAAAAAGTAATAGTAATGATAATAAATGCTTGTAAAGGGATGATTGTGAGACTCAAATAGAATGTAGATTGATTATTCTCACTGATTTGATTCAGCATAGCATTTCCATGTCCAAATCAGGGAATAAAACTAAAATGTTAATAATATTTGTATTTTCTTTCACTTGTCATGAGAGAAAACAGTAGAAAAATGAGGATGTAACTAAGAATTGAACATGATAGAAGAGGTGATTTTGTAAGTTTCACAAATTCTTGACTCACAATTGTGATTAATATTGTGATTTAATGTATGTCTATAAATATAAATTTAATATTTTAAAGTATCTATTTTTATTTAAATTTGTATAATAGATGACTTAGTGTAGCTGTGCATTTTGTTGATCTTGTTATTAGTTAGACCAATCATAGAATTCTTTAGTTTACAGAAATCTTACATTACAGAATGTAGGGAATAGTGTTTCTATAGCATGGAAGGGGTTTTATCTATGGATTGTTTACTTTCCAGAAAAGATTCAATCAAGAATAATATATTTAATATTTTATTATAATTATTACTTAATGGCCAAAGACTTTAGAAATTAAAATTTTTGATAGACTAGATGAAACTTTAGAATAAAATGTTATTAGTCTTGCTTGGGTCATCAGATTATTAATGTATTAATGTATAGGGGCGCCTGGGTGTCTCAGTTGGTTAAGCATCCAGCTCTTGGTTTTGCTCAGGTCATGATCTCTTGGGCTGTAGGGTCTAGCCAACTGTCAGACTCCGCACTCAGCAGGGAGTCTGCTTGAAGATTCTTTCCTCCAACTTGCCCTCCTACTCTCTCTCTCTAAAATACATAAATAAATCTTAAGAATTATTAGTGTATAATACCAAGTGTTAGCAAGGATGTCAAATAGCTGGAATTATCATAAATTGCTGGTGGGGTATAAATTTGGTTCAAGCACTTTGGGAAACCATTTAGCGATACTAAACGATACAGACTTATGTGTTTATATACCGCATATATGATCCAGCAGTTTACTGCCTCATCCTTTCACATTTAGTCCAGAGGAAACAGTAAAATGTCTTTAAAATTCTCTAAAATCAGCTGTTGTGATCTTTTACTCCTTAAGAAGAATCATGTGTTCTTCCTTGAATATCAAAAAGTTAAAAATCTTCAATTTGATTGCATTTATCTTATATTTCTACCTCCATGTACCTTTCAAGCAAGTTTTCTCATGTTTCTTCCCTTATGCCTGACTTCACATATCTTGTCTCCTTGCCATTTTATCCATCTTGGGCATCAGTACTGTCCAGTAGAACTTCCTGCAGTCATGGTGTAATGTCCTGTAGCTGTCTTGTCACATGTGGCAACCACAAGCCACATGTGGCTTTTGAGTACTTTAAATGTGGCTAGTTGACTGAAGAACTGCTTTTTAAATGGTTTAATTTTAATTTAGCTACATGGGGCTAGCAGTGAAATATAGCACAGGTCTGTTATCACTATTGTCTTCCTTAACCTCTTTAGCTTGTTTTGATTTCATTCTCTTTGCTTACCTAATAATTTGTTTTATCCTACTTTTAAACCTTAGCCATCCATATGTTCAATTTTAATATTTTTAAGTTTTTGGCATATATCTTTGCTTCCTCATTATCTTGTAAGCTTTTGGGTGGTAAGGTATTTTACTTCTTTCATATCTCTTTTACCACCTATATTTTGATCATCATACATAATCTGGAGGTATTTGTTGAAGGAGGTGGTAATCTGGGAATTGGGAAACTTCAAAATACCACTGAAAAAATTGTGAAATTTGGGAGACTGATTTCTCAAGAATATAAAATAGATTTTAAAAATAGTAGCAAATTAAAAGTAGAAGAGTAGATTCAAAATCTGGAAACCTAAAATCTAATCATAGCTCTGCTGTCAGTTTTGTTAATAGACAAGTTTCTTAACTTTTTCAGGTAAATTTGTTCATCTACAAAAATGAAAGATGAATTATTTGGCTTCCAATATATTTTCCAGCTTAAAATTCTTAAAAATAGCTGGGTTTTCTGAAACCTATTAACAGTGGGAATTAATGTTGGTACTAGTTTTATTTTGTATTTTTTAAAATGTTCAGGAACAGAAAGTACATGTTGAAATGCCCAGGTTTGAAATGCCAAAACACTCCTCTGTGTAGTGAAATGCCAAGATAAAAAATTATGTGAAGATCTCATGAGACTACGAGTGGGCAGGAAAATAGCAAATCAGCTTTTTCATAGCAAACAGTAAATGCAACTAAAGAAAAATTAAACTATATTCATATGATTATTTATTCCAAGTAATTAGTTGCAAATCCAGGAATGAAATTTAGGAGAAAATGTCAATCTGTTACAATGAAGGAAACAACTGAACTGGAAGTCGGAGTGAGATGATTATCCCTCCGATGCCAGTAATTAGCTGTAGGACAATATGTGGTAAAGTTTGAAAGCGTATTTACTTCTGTGTTGCATAGCTTCATCTCTGGACACCTTCAGGACCATAGCATAAACCAAACAGAATGCCCATATTCTTTTCGAAAGACCTAGAAATAATTCCATTATGTTTCATCTCACTGTTTTTCTGAGTCAGCTGGCAGAAGTACAAGCGGCCTTTGTGTTCTATGATCTTCTGAACTCACATCTTGTATTGCTTTGAACAGTTCCTCATTTGACCCATTTCTCCATCTTTCCCAAATCCTTCCACTGTGCTCCAGAGAGCTTCTGTTTCTGTGACTTGCAAACTTCCCTATATATAGTTATTTTTGTCCTCTTTTCCAAACTTAAACCTTCAGTCTCCTTGCCTTAACTGATAACTGGCTAGTCCCTAAAATTAGTTTCATCTGTACCCTCTTGTGTGGGAGTGCTACCTAAATTCATACATCCCACATATATTAAACTTAGAAAAGACATGGGTATCTTCTTTGCTCTCTGATGTTGCTTCTGTATCATTTTTCCCACTTTAAAATGAGTCAAAGAGGGGTGCCTGGGTGGCTCAGTTGGTTGAGTGCCGACTCTTGACTTCCACTCGGGTCATGATCTCAGGGTTGTGAGATTGAGCCTTGTGGGGGTGCTCCATGCTCAGTGCAGTCTGCTTGAGATATTCTCTCTCCCTCCCCCCACACTCTCTCTTGCACTCTCTCTCTCTAAATAAATCTTTAAAAAAATTAATCATCGAGTACTGTCAATTCTATCTCTTAGTGATTAATGTTGGTGAGAAATTATAATAGTAGTAATATTTATTGTGCACTTACTATGTAACAGGGACTCCCCCCAGCTTTCTTGAGATGTAAGTAACATATAACAGTGTGATAATTTGATACACATATATTGTGAAATGATTACCATAATAGCACACCCATCACTTCACATAATTGCCACTTTTTGTTGTGAGCACATTTAAGATCTACTCTCTTAGCAATTTTTAAGTATATAATACAATATTGTTAACGATAGTCATGCTGTACATTACATTCCCAGAACTTATTTGTCTTATAGCTTTAAGTTTGTACCCTTTGACCAACATTTCCCCATTTCTCCCAACCCCCAGGCCCTACCAAGCACCGTTCTGCTCTGTTTTCTGTGAGTTCAGCTTTTTTATTTTTATTATTTTTTTTTAGTTCAGCCTTTTTTAGATTTCACATAAAAGTGAAATCATACTGTATTCGACTTTCTCTGACTTATTTTTACTTAGCATAATGCCCTCAGGGTTCATCCATGTTGTTGTAAGTGGCAGAATGTCATTTTTTACGGCTGAATAAAATTTCATTATATATATTTACCACAACTTTTTTATCCATTCATTTCCCCATGGCCAGTTTGGTTGTTTCCATGTTTTGGCTATTGTGAATAATGCTGCAGTGAACATAGGGGTGCAGATATTTCTTAATAGCGATTGCATTTTTTGGGATATATACCCAGAAGTGAGATTGCTGGATCATATGGTAATTCTATTTTTAGTTTTTTTTTTTTTTTTTTTAGCAACTTCCATACTGGTTCTCATAGTGGCTGTGCCAGTTCATAATCCCACCAACAATGCACAAGGTTTCCTTTTCTCCTCATCCTCACCAGCACTTGTTATCTCTTGTATTTTGATAATAGCCATTCAGACATGTGTGAGGTGATACCTCATTATGGTTTTGATCTGCGTTTCCTTGAAGATTAGTGATGTTGAGCATCTTTTCATGTACCCATTGGCCATTTGTACATTGTCTTTAGAAAAATATCTGTCTATTCGTTCCTCTTCCTGTTTTTTAATTGGATTGTTAGTGGGTTTTGCTATTGAGTGTGTAAGTTCCTTATATATTTTGGATAGTGACCCCTTATCGGATAAATGGTTTGCAAATATTTTTTTCCATTCCATAGGTTGTCCCTTCATTTTGTTGATTTTTTTCTTTTTCTGTCCAGAAGCATTTTAGTTTGCTGTAGTCACACTTGTTTATTTTCGCTTTTGTTGCTTGTGCTCATAGTATCATATTCCTAAAATCATTGCCAAGACCAATGTTAAGGAGATTTTTCCTAAGTTTTCTTCTAAGAGATTTATGGGTTTGGTTCTTACATTTAAATCTTTAATACATTTTGACTTAATTTTTGTGAGTGGTGTAAGATAGGGGTCCAGTTTCATTCTTTTGCATGTGAATATCCAGTTTTCCCAGCACTATTTATTGAAAAGACTATCTTTTACCCAAGCCAGTCTTGGCTTCCTTGTCAAATATTAATTGACCATATATGCATTGGTTTATTTCTTGTCTCTCACTTCTATTCCTTTGACCTATGTGTTTATTTTTATGCCAGTACAATACTGTTTTAATTATTATAGCTTTCTAGATTTGTTTAAAATCAGTAATTGTGATGCTTCCATCTTTGTTCTTCTTCAAGATTGCTTTGGCTCTTGGGATCTTTTGTGGCTTCATACAAATTTTAGGGTTGCTTTTTCTATTTCTGTGAAAAGTGCCATAAGAATTTTAATAGGGATTGCATTGAATCTGTAGTTCCCATTTATTTGTGTCTTTAGTTTCTTTCATCAGTGTCTTATGGTCTTCATTGTACAGATCTTTCACCTCCTTGGTTAAATTTATTCCTAAGAATTTTATTGTTTTTGATGCTATTGTAAATAGGGTTGTTCCCTTTATTTCTTTCTCAGATGGTTTGTTGTTTCTGTATAGAAATACAACTGATTTTTCGTATATTAATTTTGTATTCTGCAACTTTACTGAATTTATTAGTTCTAACAGTGTGTTTGGGTAGTCTTTAGGGTTTTCTAGTTATAATAGTCATCTTCATATAGATACAGTTTTACTTCTTTCTTTCCAATTTAGATGCTCTTTCCCTTCCTCCCTCCCTCTCTCTCTCTTTCTTTCTTCTTTGCCTAATTACTCTGGCTAGGACTTCCAGTACTACATTGAATAGAAGTGGTAAGAGTGGGCACCCTTGTGTTGTTCTTGGTCTTAGAGAAAACCTTTTAGCTTTTCACTGTTGAATGTTATAATAATTGTGGTCTTGTCATGTATGGCCTTTAATATGTTGATGTATGTTTCTTTTATATCCAGTTTTTTGAACAGCTTTATCATGAAAGCATGTTGGATTTTGTCACATGCTTTTTCTGCATCTATTGAGATGTTATTTATCCTTCATTTTGTGAATGTGGTGCTGATTTGCATATGTTCAAATCCATGCATCTCAGGGATAAATCCCATTTGATCGTGGTAAATGATCCTTTTAATGTGCTGTTTAAATTGGTTTGCTAGTATTCTGCTGAGAATTTTTGTGTCTGTATTCATTGGGGATTGGCCTATAGTCTTCTTGTAGTCTCTGTCTGGCTTTGGTCAGGGTAATGCTGGCCTCATAAAATAAGTTTGGGAATATTCTTTACTCTTCAGTATTTGGGAAGAGTTTAAGAAGGATTGGCTTTAATTCTTTTAACTGTTTGGTAGAAATCACCAGTGAAACCATCTGGTCCTGGGCTTTTCTTTGTTGAGAGGTTTTTGATTACTGATTTGATCTCCTTACTCATTATTGGTTTGTTCGTATTTTCTCTTTCTTCCTAATTATGTCATAGGTTGTATATTTCTAGGAATTTATCCATGTTTTCTAGGTTATCTAATTTGTTGGTGTATAATTGTTCATAGTAGCTACAAATGAACCTTTGTATTTCTGGTGTCAATTGTGATGTCTCCTCTTTCAGTTATGATTTTGTTTATTTGAGTCTTCTCTTTTTTTTTCTTGGTTAGTCTAGCTAAAAGTTTGTCAGTTTATCTTTTCAAAACCAACTCTTAATTTCATTGTTTTTTTTTTCTTTTGTCTTTCTCTATTTTATTTATTTCTGCTCTAACTTTATTATTTTTTTCCTTCTCCTAACTTTGGATTTAGCATGTTCTTTAATTCCTTGAAGTGTAATTTATTTGAAATCTTTCTTTTTTTTCTTAATGTAGTCGTTTATCACTATCAGATTCCCTCTTAGAACTGCTTTTGCTGCATCCTGTAAGTTTTGGTATGTCATGTTTTCATTTTTGTCTCCGGATATTTTCTGATTTTCCTTTTGATTTCTTTTTTGACCTGTTGGTTATCCAGGAGTGCCAAGGACTTTTCTAAAAACTCTGCATGTAACAACCATTTTAACTTTCATAAAATACCCTTGAGTTAGGTGGTATTCTCCCTACTTTAAGGTGAGGAAATTGAACTATAAGAGGTCTCATAGACAGTAAATAATGGAGCTGAAAAAGTGTTAAAATATTCTCATATGTGGTAAAAATGAAAATAGAATAATTTTATTGGAAGCAATTTGGAAATAAATATTTAAGAGTCTTGAATTTTTCATACTCCAAGAAAATAACCAGGAACTTGTATAAAGATTTATATAATGTAAGTTTATCAAGTATTATTTATTACCATAAAAATTAGAAGTAACCAAAATGTCCAGAATTAGGAGATCGTCAAATAAATTATGGTATATTTTACAGAGTATAACGTGGGTATTAGAAAGCCCACATTTTTGAGGATGTGGAAATATAAATTTATACAAAAATTTGGAAGATTTTCAAAAATTTTGAGGAAAATGCCAACAGTTTGATATCATCAGATGATATCCTAGGAATTGAATAGATATTCTTGTACAGGTTAGATTTGTTAAGACTGAAAGGAGTCAAAGAAGATTCTATCTAACTAGGCTATAGTTTGATAGAGCTGTTAACTACCATAAGAAATAGCTAGATTTTTGCTGGGGAGAAATAATGACTTTAGTTTGGGGCTTGTTATTTTGAGGTTTTATTCATGAGGATATCCAGAGAGAGATAAATAGTAAGTATTTGGAAATATGTATGTGAAGATAAACAAAACATGAAAGAAAGATAGTTGGGAGGGGGTAAAATTTTCCATATTTTGGCATAAATCAGGTACAGAAGGAATCTGTTGGTGGGCTTGTTATCTATGATACATAACTGTTGTACTTTCCTACTTTTTAAAAATATGTGTTCATCTGTTTTGGTTTGTGAAAGAATCATTTTGTTTGTCCTCTTATGTGAAATTTTGCTCAGTCCCTGAATAGTGAATTGTTAGAATGGTTTTTTTAAAGTGCACATTGTATAAATACATCTTAATATGAAAGAAGCAATAAGGTTTGATAAAACATGCATGTACACAATTAGGTTCTGTTTCTAACCCTGCTTCTTGAACAACTCATTGCACTTCCTTGAGTGATGTCTTTGGCTTGGCCTAGAATGGTTCTCAGCCTGGACATATTTTTGGATGTTTGTGAGTTTTCTCTATGAATTTAAAAATTTTTTTAATTCTTTATTTAAATTTTTTTGAGTATAGTTGACATAGTGCTACATTAGTTTCAGGTGTACAACATAATGATTCAGTATCTCAATTCATTATGCTAACCTCACCACAAGTGTAGCTACCATCTGTCACTATACAATGCTATTACAATATCATTGACTATATTTCCTATGTTGTGCCTTTTATTCCCATGACTTATTCATTCCATAACTGGAAGCTTGTATCTCCCACTCCCCTTTACCCATTTTACCCCCCATTCCTCTTCTCTTAGGCAGTTTTCAGTTCTCTGTATTTATAGGTCTGATTCTACTTTTTGTTTTTTCATTTGTTTTGTTATAAAAATTCTTTACTTTGAAAGGACTTAATGAAAGCATATTCTGAATCATTTGGATGTCTACCTTATGATGAGTCCTGGGAAATAATTTTAGTATCTCTGTTTATGATTGTGTTTAGCATAACTTTGGTGCCAAATAGTACAACTTTAATTGTTTCAGTCTAATGGTGATATTACAGGAACACACTTGGACCTAACTGTTGTATTTGAACATAGTAAAACCTAATAGTGTCAGTTAGGTAACAAATGAATAAAATTTCACAATAGTTCAAATAAAGGAAAAGCTGTTGTATAGCAGGACAGGCATGAACAAAATAAAACAGATTTTTGGAGCAGTCAGTACAAGATTCATATAGCAAGCAATGATTGAATTAAAACGAAGTGATTTTTGTCATATTTAATAATGTTATTTTGAATTTTATTGGTTTTGTATTTTTGTATTTAATTTTAAATCTCTTTTGGCTTGGGGGTGCCTAGGTGGCTCAGGCGGTTGAGTAGCCAGCTCTGGACTTTGGCTCAGATCAGGATCTCAGGGTCCTGGGATTGAGCCCTGCATCTGGCTCCATGCTCAGCAGGGAGTCTGCTTGAGGATTCTCTCTCCCTCTTCCATCCACACCCCACTGCTCGCGTTCTCTCTCTCTCTCTCTCTCTCAAATAAATAAATAAATCTTTAAAAAATATATATAAATTTAAAAATTTAAAAATTTATTTTGACTTTATAATTATATAAAGATTTATAAGCATAAGGATTTTACATCTGATTTTATATTTGTATACTGCTAAGTAACATTATATTCAAAATAATTTAAGTTAGTATCAGGGATCTGAAGTATTTTTTCCTCCTTCAAAAAGCGCTAATACATTATTAAATTTTTAGTGTACAAACATCACAAGTTTTCCTATACTGTATGTCACTTCACTGTTAGCCTTAAGATACTGAAGGAGGTATTTTAAATGCTCATTTGAGTGGTAAATTTCAACAAAAGAGAAAGAAATGAAATTTGTCCCATAATGAATGTAGAGTTCCACAGAATAGTGTGGCTGTTGCCATTGTCAGTGATCACAATCCATTTTGGTTTTTAGTACACATGAAAAGAAAGGTACAGTTAAACATTGGAGAAATTGAATTTTTCATAATGCAGATACACATTTTTGCCATGCTGTCCCCTACAGAAAGAAGATGACTGGACATTTCATTTGGATAGGGACATTGGAAGGTGACGTGCTAGGAATATTGTATTCATTCTGACCCTCTAGTCTAGAAGTCAAGTGAACTTAAGTTACAGGGAGGGTCCAGAGATTGGGACAATGTAGGGGAACAAAGGAGTTAGGTGGAACAAGATTTCTCCTGTGGAGCTAAAATAGGTAAAGTAGGCACATGTCATATAGGAGAATAATGAAATATAAGTAAAAATAAAGGGAAGAAAGAAAGCCGCTAAATACTCTTTTATCTTCTTGATTAGTTTTGGCTTTAAAAGCCATCATTCTCTCACAGTGCTCTACTCCAAATGTCATTAAGTTACTCTCTATGTCATCACACTTATCTGGCATCACAAGTACTTATTACTAGTGTTGGTCTAAATCTCTTCCTAATCCCATAGATTTTGTGGATAGGAATAATAGATCTGCTTCAGAAATTAGTTTTAGTTTTGGTTGACCACAGAAAGTTTCTTATGCCAGGAATTTAGACCTCACCCATATATCTAACCCATTGTCAATCTTATTGATTCTGCGTTCAGGATATATCTTAAACGGACATGCTTCTATATCACCATCACCTTGTCCAGATGACTACCATCTCAGTCACCTGGACTATTTCAGTCATCTTCTAATTCAATCTTCTAATTGGTCCACCTCCATTTGTTCTGCCATTGCCCCCTTCCCCACTAAGTCTCCACAGAGCAGTTAGAATGAACAGCCATTTCTGATCTTGGTACTCTTTTACTTAAAGTTCTTGAATTTTTTCCCATTAGAATCAAATTGAAAATCTTCCACATGACCTTCAGGTCTTAATCCCCTGCTGACTCTTAGTCTCTGCTCACTACACTCCTATCTATTGGACTGCTATCATACTGTGTGGGTGAATCAAGCCCCTTCCCAGTTCAGGGTCTTTGCACATGATCCACCTTCTAAGTTAGAATGAAAATACACACACACACACACACACACATGCACACACACACACACACACGCTCCCCCAACCCAGCTAGCTAACTCCTACTAATCCTGTTGGTCTTAAATATTATTTCCTTAAGGAAATAGATCTATTTGTAGTGCCCAGTACTTTTACTTCATTGCACTTATCATAAATATAATTAGATATTTGATTCTAGCTAATCCATGGGAGATTGGTTTTGCTCACCCCTTTAACACTTAGCACAGTGCTTGAGTCTTTGGTGTTCAATAAATGAATGGCTAGATGAATGGATGGATGGCAGTGTATCCATAGTATAATTTTTCATTTAAAGTACAACCTATTTCATAGGTAATTATTGTTTTTAGAAGTATTACTTCTTAATAGTATAAAGAATACTTGATCTTGTTTTTCATATAGTTTAATCTGCATTTGTGGTATACCTACCTCAGATTTCAAATTAACATCTTTTAAACCACTAAAAATAACCTTGGAGCAATATTACATTTGTATAATGATTTGTCAAGTAAGTTTCTGTTGTGGTTGTATTAATTTAAAAGAAATACACATTTTCTTTGAAAATGACTTGGAGTCACATAATTACTACTATCTAGTGAATCTTACTTCTAATTTGACTGTCCTTAATCTTAATTCTACTCAATAGGTGTTTAATACTATTTATTATTTCATTACCCTCCAGTTTTCTTCTTGAGTCTAACAGTAATGTCCATAATGAATTGCAGAGTGTGTAGCTTATTTCTTCATTTCTTTTCAACCTTCATCTATCAAAATTTAATACTTTGTTATTGTGACTGAAGATGAAAGATATAATTATCTACCTATTTATTTCTGGTAAGGATAGCACTTTTTTAGGGCAAATTCTTTAATAGGGCCAGAACATCTCAAAGCAATCAAATAAATAGAGGTGTTCAGCATGATTAATAGTTCTTTAATCCTATGAGTGCCTAATTTGGATTTGCCATATCTTTGTGTGTAGAATTTTAGAGATTTATGATTAATGAGTAATTTTGAAGTTTTCCTTATAACAAAAGGGAGATTTGTTATTTTTATATATCCCTACTATTGTTTTATACAAGTTTATGTTGTTTCACTGATAAGTTCAGTTACTTGAAACAGTTATTTCAGTTTATTTATAATATTAAAACAGTTTGGGCTATATACAGTATAGATTTGGGGGAAGTTATAAAAATTATGTTCTTGATACATTTTAAATATCCTTTTTTATATATTTTAAATTAAATCACTTTATTTAAAGACCTACGGTTTTACATAATTGAAATAAGTATTTTTAATTAGATTTGATATATTTGTTAATGTGAACTCTTATTTCATGCATTCTTTTTTTTAAAAAAAAATTTTTTATCTTTATTTGAGACAGAGAGAGAGAGCACAAGCAGAGGGAGAGGCAGGCAGAGGGAGAAGCAGACTCCCCACTGAGCAAGGAGCCCAATGCAGGACTTGATCCCAGGACCCTGGGATCATGACCTGAGCCGAAGGCAGACGTTTAACCGACTGAGCCACCCAGGCGACCCTATTTCATGCATTCTTATTTCATAATGTTTTATATTATTTTAATCCCTTGTGTCTGTCAGAATTATAAAGCATTTCATCATTTGCGTAGATGTTTATTGGGAAAACTATTTCCATTAAAAACATATCTCCATTTAAACGTTCTTGTGCTCAAATTATTTAATTGCTCTGTTACACATAATTAAGTAGCTTCTAATCTTAGGGAAGTAGGACATTTCTTAAAAATCACTGGCTCCCTTAAAAATTCTTAAAGTATTTAAAATACTGAAATTTGGGGCGCCTGGGTGGCTCAGTTGGTTAGGCGACTGCCTTCAGCTCAGGTCATGATCCTGGAGTCCTGGGATCGAGTCCCACATCGGGCTCCCTGCTCAGCGGGGAGTCTGCTTCTCCCTCTGACCCTCCCCCCTCTCAAGTGCTCTCTCTCTCTCTCATTCTCGCTCTCTCAAATAAATAAAATCTAAAAAAAAAATTAAAAATAAAAATAAAATACTGAAATTTGTTTTTATTCGAATAGTTATTTTATTCTAACCTGTTCTCTTAGGTCACAATATAATCCTTTAGTCTGAATAGTGTTAGGAAAATTGAAAATTGCCTTTCTATAATTTAATATAAAATTTTCCTTATTTAATATTAATGTCATTTTATAAATACAGAAACACCCTTAAATGATCATAGCTTACTTGTTTCATTGATGTATGAATATAAGGAATTAATCACTTGTCATCAATGACATAATAGAATACTCTTAATTCTTACGTTCTTTGTATAACCCATACAATGCAGTTATTAACTATAATTATCTTATGGTGGTTTTTTTAAAAGCAACTATTTTATTTTTCTTGTAGTTGTTACTAAAGGAATCTTTTAAACATTTTAAATAAATTCTACAGTCCATTTTTGAATTCTGAAAGTGAGAATTTGGATGTCTTATTTTTCTGATTTCCAAAGCCATAAAATTACTGTGATATCTGATCTTGGATTATTTTTAACACTTTACATATTGCTTCATACTTTTAGATAGATATGTGGTCTCAATTTGGGTCAACAAAAGCATTCTTAAAATAACTTAGAGAACATATTGATATTAATAATAATCACCAAAATATAATTTTAATATAGAATTCTATCAAACATGTTGCTATGGTTAGATTTTAATAGTTTCATTTTCCTTACTCTTCTGTAAGAAGATTTTTAATATACTAGTTTAATAAACATGATTCCTGGGGCGCCTGGGTGGCTTAGTTGTTTGAGTGTCCAACTCTTGATTTTGGCTCAGGTCATGCTCTCAGGGTCGGGAGACTGAGCCTGGCATCGTGCTCTGCGCTCAATGCAGAGTCTGCTTCTCCCTTTCCCTCTGCTCCTCCCCCTGCTTGCACTCTCTTCTTTCTCTCTTTCTCTCTCAAATAAATAGATGAATGGAATCTTTTAATAAATAAATAAATAAACATGATGCCTTTAGCAGTATAGTAGCTAATTTTGTTTTTAATTTTAACATTCATATTGGGATTTAAAATTAAACCCATAAGAAATGTTCTTTGAATTAAGAAACAGATTTATTGAAATTTTAGCTGAATTATTTTATCTTAAATAATTTAAAATCTTTAGGGGATGTAGACTTTAGTTTGCATTCTCTCAATCTCTTGATGTTTGTTTCAATAATTGGGAGTTTAATTGCTAAGAACCCAGGAAAATAGATGAAGCAGCCTAGGAATTGTTTTAGCAAACAATTTACTTTTATAACCACATGGGTTATATAATAGTTGGGAAATTTTTGCTTGTTATATTTAGTTACAACCTAAGAAAATAGATTAACAATTTTTAGAATTAGTTGTTTTATGTGTTAGCACTATACTTTAGCTCTTTTATTAAATAAAAGGTTTTCACCCTTAGATAGGCAAGTTAGTCAATGGTGGATCAAAAGATGTTAACATATATGTTATTGGTTCATTCTGTGCAGTATTTTTTTTATTGTTTATCATTTGCAGTATTTAAAAAAATACTGAAATGAATTTGATTTTAGTTTTTCTTGCTAATTAAATTATACCTTTTAGCATTTAGGATTTTTTTCACCCTTTCCCAATATGACAAAGGATCCTGCATTAAAGGTGGTGTTGTAAACCCTCCAAAACAGAAATTAGGCAGTTTTCTCAGGATTTAGGAGATAAAGTTGTTAGGCTTTATTTTACTTTTGCCACCAAGATTTTGATAGTTGAGTTAGATAAGTGACCATTAAAATCACCAAGGAATAAGACAGAAAAATACTAAAAAGAATCTAATATTGAAACTGAAGTAAAAGGATGAAGAGGAGAGTTTTTCTCTACAAAACGCTTTTGAATTTTAGCTAAAGGCACTATTCTAATCACAACAAAAGCTGTCCATCTTTTTTTGCGATTAGGGTAATATTTTGAAACAACTTTCTTCATAACCATTATCACTGGGTGAGTACAGGCAGTCCTCACTTTGCATGGTAGTGTGGGACCAAAAAAATGACCATACAAAATAAAACCACACGTAACAATCTTAATCAATGGGAAAAATTATAATTGTTCTATGATCTTTAAAAAATTTTGTAAAGATGTTAAAAACTCTCTTATGTTGGTTAAAATGTATATAGGGAAATGAAAAAAAAGTAAAACTATATTAATGTAATACAATGTACTGTAAAACATTAAAAACAATTAGAATTAAAGTGTTTTATTTCTTTGTAAAAAACTTATCAAGTGTAGCTTGAACAGTGCTTTGCCATCTCCTTGTATAAATTAGAATAGTAGGTCTAGCCAGAGTGAGCATCTTTTCTGTGCCTTGGCAAGTTGTCCATTTGGATCAGCTTCCAACATTTTATTTTTGCATTTTTAATGTCAGGAAATATCTCCAAGAGTTTCTTTAATGTGAAGTTTTTTGCTTGCCTCACTTTCTCAGGGACGTTTTCTTTTTTGTCTCAACCACTTTCCTTATTTATGTCAATAAGTTTACCTTCACTAAATTCTGATTGCAGATCTAGAGTCTCTCAAACAGTGATAATGGCAACATTCCCACAATTGGCTGTTTCTTCTATTACTCCATTTACATTTGAACTCAGTTTCACTTCCAGCTTTATCATTTTTCATTTATTTACTGTACTTTTATCTTTGTTGGCCAATTCTCTCTTTTAGTTACCCATTTGTAAAATTTCAGGTGGGTTTGGGGCAAGAAGGTAAGCCAGCTACATGCTTTGCTGTCTTTAGACAGGTGAATTGAATGACCAGTCACCTTCCAACTTTGGAAGGAAGTGATCAGTCACTGATCATAATATACATCTCTTATTAACATAGTGTTTTGTAGACTGAAGTGCTAACAAGGAAATTTATATTACCGCAGTTGTAGTTAATGTAGTGTGGTAAGTGAAATTGGAACCATGTTGTTGGAAACTGGTATTTTTGAACTAAACCTATGGTAGCTGAAATTTGTGCAGATGTGAGACCTGGGAAGTAAGGGCTGCCTATAATGGAAGAAAGTGGAACTATTTAATCAATTAAAGATATGGTCGGTGTTGATGAGATTGAAGATGTAGGATTACTTGGACTATTTGATCTCTAAGCCATTGAATGCCTGATACATTTTATGTGGAAGTGTAAATTTGATCCTATTCTTCCAGCTTCTTTAATTCTCTTAAGCGCTTCCTTAGAGAAGACCTTTCACACCATTTCTGAAAACAAAACAAAAATCTAGTTGTAGTAAGTAGAAACTGTGGTTTTAGGAGAATAATAGTGATAGTGATTTATGAGTTCATTATAAAGCAAATGACATTGAAAATTGTTTTTTTCAATTTTTATATAATGTTGACATTCTAATAATTGAAGATGAAAGGTGGTTAATAAATTTTGATTCATTTAGTCAGCAACTCCATTTTCATTGTCTTTGTACTAGCAAAAATATTTTATTATTAAATGTGAAAGATGAGGTATTACTCTGTGTTGGGTACAATTGAATAATGTTAATTTACTGTTTGATTTCCTACAGGTGAACTGACACAGAGGTTGATCACAAGATGCCATTAGTGAAAAGAAACATTGATCCTAGGCACTTGTGCCACACAGCACTGCCTAGAGGCATTAAGAATGAACTAGAATGTGTAACCAATATTTCTTTGGCAAATATAATTAGACAACTAAGTAGCCTAAGTAAGTATTTTTATATCAATGAAAAATATTTCTTGCAAACCAGAATGTTATGCTTTAGAGTATGAGTATTAAGAAGATGTTCTTATGATTAATTTGGGGGGATGTTTGATGAGAAGAATACAAAGTTATCTTGAAAAATGTAGCCATTTTAAATAAAATTAATGAGTTTTAGTATCATTTCTTCTCTGCGTGTTTCCTCTGGGAAAGAGAAATAAGGACAATTTTAGGAGCAGGATCACATGATGGACAAGAATTACTGAAATTGTTTTTAAAATATTTGATCTATGAAAGGTAGTGCCAGGGTTGTACTTTTGCTTGCTAATTATCATTGTTACTTTTTTATTAGAGGCTTCAATTATTCACTGGTATCTCTCTCTTTACATATATTCTATTAGCCTAAGGAAATATTTTTAGATTATTAAATATTTAAAATTAAAAGGTGTGAGTTAGTCACTACTCAGAGGATTAGGTTAGTCAAGTGAGTTGTCTAAAGGACATTAGGAGTGTGACAGGTAGCATGCTGTGAAAATAGCAAATGAACCTGGCCTCTCACAGACAAAAGGCAAGCAGGTTGGCCAGATAGTAAAGGGACAGGTAGGGGAGGAGATAGGCAATGTGGTCCCATGATAAGACTGCAGAACAGAACTACTGAGTTAAGGAATTAGGTAAGTTATTCTAAATTTAAAATCAAGAAAATTTAAAAAATAAATCCAATCTGTCTTTTGAATTGATGGCTTAGCTTTTTAACAAGACATTTATATTTTATTTTAAAGAAAAAAACAAGATGTTCTTGGCCTTAGATGTATTCTCTAAGTGGTCCTAGATGTATCTTAGCAATACCTAGCCACATAGATTGTCCTTACAGGCAAGATTGACCCTTTTCTTTTCCTTTTAACTTTCTTTCTTTCTTTTTATAATTGAGTACTTAGCACAAGATAAAGAGAGGTTGTTAATCTGTTTCAAGTGGGAGCATTTGGACATACACACATGTAGCTAGAGCAACATAAAATTTACCTTTGAATGCTCTTGGTGAGAGCACTAAATTTCTACATTGCCTATGAAATAGTTTTAAAGATAAAAGGATGTTTATTTGAATTTAAGTATATTCTTTGGCCCTTTCGGTGGTTATTTTTTCAGGTTGGTTATTGGCAGTGAATCATTAACATATTATTTACCTGTTTTTTTCTTGGGAAAGTCAATGTAGAATATACTTTTGAGACAAGTCAAAAGAAGAGTCCTAGGTATCAAATTAGTATATAATTAACGATATTTTTAAAGACATTTGCTGACCTTTTTGTGACCTAGCACTAATTGAATCTAACATGACTTTGTATAAAATTTGTATTACGGGGCGCCTGGGTGGCTCAGTCATTAAGCGTCTGCCTTCGGCTCCGGTCATAGGATGGAGCCCCGCATCGGGCTCCCTGCTCGGCAGGAGGCCTGCTTCTCCCTCTCCCACTCCCCCCTGCTTGTGTTCCCTCTCTTGCTGTCTCTATCTCTGTCAAATAAATAAATAAAATCTTCTAAAAAAATAAAAATAAAGTAAAATTTGTATTACTACATGTACATGAGTACATCAGTTAATATTGAAATACATATTAAGAGCATAGAAATGACAATATAGTTAAAATTTTTTTTTTTTTAAGATTGTATTTATTTATCTGACAGAGACAAAGCGAGAGAGGGAACACAGCAAGGGGATTGGGAGAGGGAGAGGCAGGCTTCCCACCAAGCACGGAGCCTGATGCGGGGCTCAATCCCAGGACCCCGGGAACATGACCTGAGCTG
Source organism: Halichoerus grypus (assembly GCF_964656455.1). Taxonomy (NCBI): domain Eukaryota; kingdom Metazoa; phylum Chordata; class Mammalia; order Carnivora; family Phocidae; genus Halichoerus; species Halichoerus grypus. The sequence goes on from NC_135720.1 coordinate 50,518,300, forward strand.
AAGGCAGACGCTTAACGACTGAGCCACCCAGGCACCCCAAGTTAAAATATTTCTTAAAGTGAATTTTGGATCTAATACAGGCATGTTGTTTTAGGTATATTCCCAATGTAGAATTTAGAGCTAATATAACAATTAAGAGTGTTAATTTGCTGTACTAACCCATTTTTTAATATAACCTAAAGAGGAAACTTAAGGAATGTTCAAGTCTGGTATAATCCCTGTAAGTAACATCTATCAGCAAGCACATGGTCATGTTGTAGCCAAACTCTCAAAATAGAAATATCTTGTAAAAATATAACTGGTGCTTCAGATTTGGAATCCGAGACTATTGTAGACATTTTCTAAGCAGTTTGTAGAGATTCAAAAACAAAGGAAAACCCATAAATATTGTAGCAAGGTGTAACAATAGTTTACTGCCCTGGAATTAAACTCTCTGGCAGTTTTCCCACTGATATAGTTGGAAATCCAGAATTAAATTTAAAATGCCCCTAGCTAGCCAGAATAAACAAGCCCATGCACTAAAAACTATGTTCATAAAATAGCCAATTGATTCCTCTCTCAGAGTCATTTACTTTTACTTTGATATTTCATACAGGTTTGATGATCTGATTTCCAAACATATATGCTTCATAACATTAAAAGAGGAAGGTATAGGGGAGATAAAAATAGAAGCAGGTGTTACCTAAGCCAGTCAAAAGAAGTAGTTTACAGCAAAGGAAGAAGAGACATAAGGGGAGAAGCAATATAAAAACGGGATAGAGGCCATTTCATGTAAAAGCAGATATTCTTACACATTTCGAGGCTGCTTTCTCACATAGAACATTTTGATTTCATAATCAACTCATTACTGAGTCCTCAAGAAAAGATTAAATTATGTTTAATTTTGTATTTCTACTTAAGACGGAGAAGCTTAAAATAGATTTTACATCAGTTTTCATCCAAAGTAGTTAAAATAATTAATGCATTAAATAATCTGTGAATTACTTAGTAAACTTGGCTATCCAAAATGGTTCTAGGTAATTGAGATGTTGACTTTGGTACTATCGTTAACACCAAAAGTGTTAAGAGAACACCGAAATAAAGGTCAATTGCAGGGGACATCCTCCTGTCTTAGGGGACAGCCTCCTGTCTTCTTCCTTACAAAAATGTTTTTCCTAGTAGAGCACAATTCTTTTATAATAGATAATAACTGAAAACATAGAATTCACTTTCTATAAATTTCTTCTTTTATACCAAAATTCTTTCCCATTTTATTGTTGTCTTATTTAATGACCATTGAGTCTCTAATTACCTGAGGGATCTTTTGCCATTCTCTCTTCCCAAGGCCATCCTTCTGTTGAATACAGCCAGTTCATGCTACCAAGATGAGCTGGTAGAGCCTAAATTTGACAGATAGATGATAGCAAGGTAGGAGGGAGGATAAATAGATTGGCCTGATAAGACTAATTGGAAACATAGACAATAAACAGATAACACTGAACACTTGGCTGTGTGATAAAGCTACGTGGTTCTTGTCTGAAAAGAGTATACCCCTTTTGAATTGAAGAGTCGAATATGATTAATACTGAAACCATTCTGAACAGTGTGATCATGTATATAATTCAAATCATGAGTTTTAGATTACAGGGACTGAGAAAAGAGATAAAAATAAGGTGAAGTCATTACAGGAGTCTTGCTGAATGAAATGTGAATTGAATTGGGCCTTTAAGAAACAAAAGAATTTGGAAAATGGAGAGGAAAGAGGAAGGAAGGTATTTTTAGCTTGCAAGAATAGGCAAATGAATAGAGGCAAAAATAAATATGTAAGGGGGATTAAAGGGACAGATGATATTGGATAATATGGCAGACCCTGATTTTGGAAAACAGAGAATGTTAGTTGAGAGGATTTTGATTTAGATTTAAACATCATAGATGATAAGATAGTAAGGAGAACAAGTAGGTTCTTGAAGGGTAAGAAGTATAATACTTCTAAGGTTAATTCAAATTCAGATACATGCCCAATCAATTTTACATTACAAACTTTATTCCTTTTACCTCAAAGAGAAAGAGGAGGTAAATTTGGAAATTAAGAAGGGATATGAAAAGAGAACAGATGGGATGTTTATTTTATCCACTGAAGTACTTTAGTACTTAAACCTGTAGTGGGGGGAACATAGACTCTTTTTAAAAAATCTTTTGAGAAACTGTGGTCCCTCCGGAAAAAACATTTAAAAACCTGTGAATAATTTTCCATTGGTTTACAGCTTATAAATTAAGGATCCCTATGTTCAACTAAGCTCTTTTAAGGAAGAAATTGTCTCTTCTCTCTCTGTATTCCTAGCATTTGTATCCCTAACATCAGTTGAATAAATGAATAACTTTATACCTGCCTTTTCTTATACTTGGGACTTGGGGTGCTTTCCTTATCTGCCAGAGAAACTGTTCTGAAAGTGTCTCAGACACCATCCTACACCCAAAATTTAGGTGCTTTTTTCTCTATGTTCTGTGGCTTTTACCTTAAATTATAGTAAGGGATGTCTATTGCTGACCTCCTACCCTGTATGTGGAACTCTGCCAGGTTCTTTGCTCACTGTCTCCTTTTCTTATAAATTCTTTTTGAAGCAGATATTTTTATCCCTATTTTACAGGTGAGGAAATTGATACCAAGGCCTCAAAGTGAATGGAATAAAGATTTGGACTTATTTATTAAATTGCTTTTCATATTTGTTTAGATGTCTCTTTCTCCCTCTGTTCAAAACTCATCAATGGCAGAGACCTTCTTCCATCATTTTTATATAGCCAGGGTCTGGTACAATGTCTGGCACATGAGACCTTTTCAGTCAATTTGGTTTAAAGATATATGTGAGTAAATGAATATATACAAAATGATTCTTTTTTATTATATTTTTGTAGACATTAAAGTTCTTAATTTATTATAGAGACTTTAAAGTTCTGATTTTTTTTCTTAAAGATTATAGAATCTTCTAGGACAGGAATTTTATGTTTTACTTTTTGGTGCCTTCAGAAGGTCATCCACCTGCCTGGCACAGGGCGAGCCCTCATTAAATACTTGTTGATTTAACTGATAATTTATTGAAGTACCTTGAAAAAATGCAATATTATTCAAATATAAACTAGTGAGATTAATGAATTCATTTAATAAATATTTATTATCTCTGTCTCAGGAACTGTCTCAATAGATCTTACTGTTCAGCTAGATTTAACCTACACAGTATCTTTGGGTCTAAAATGTCTTAATTTAGGAAGACCATCAATTTTTTTTTTATTCAAAGGTGCACATAATAATTGACTCACCTTTATATTGTAAGTATGCATTACTTTATATGTTCTAAATACACTTGAATAATGTTTTCATTATAGGTTACCTAAACTTCGCCCTGGCTTACTTACTAGATAGAAATTTCTATTTTTTTTTCCTCCTTTTTTCTCCTTTAGAATAGGATTATTTTTGCTTATTCTTTTCAGTAATAGAAATTTATATGACTAGAGAAAATACAGTGATTTTAGATTTATGATGCTTTTTTTTAGGAAAATAGAACAAGAAAATATAAAATATCTCATAAATTTTCAGAATCTATGTTTTGGTCTTCTGTTGGTCTTATGAAGACTCTTAGATCTTGCCATTTGGCCTGAAAATCAGTTCTAGTGTAGAGTGTATTTATGAATGCTGATTTAAAAGAGGTATTATTTGTATGTACTTTTACATCATAATGTTCTCTAACTTTAACAACTGGGCAGGTATGGATAAAGCAGGTAGAGTATTTGCATTTTAGGCACAAGACACCTAGCAGGAAGTGGTAGAGCTAGTATTTAAAACCAGATTTCCCAGGGTTTATGTTGTTTTCCCACTCTGTCTCACTTTGGTTACTTTAGGATTTAAAGTATAAACTAGTTCCAAATAAATGCCAAATTCATTAGGACAGCACTTTTAAAATGTTAAATTGTCTGATATTTATCTTTCATCACATTAAATTTTATGGTATATGTTTCATTTTTGCATAGGCAAATATGCTGAAGATATATTTGGAGAATTGTTCAATGAAGCACATAGTTTTTCCTTCAGAGTTAACTCATTGCAAGAACGTGTGGACCGTTTATCTGTTAGTGTTACACAGCTTGACCCTAAAGAAGAAGAATGTAAGTTTATTCATATTATATTTTCTTTCACATATATCTTAGGTTTGGTGAGATGAGCAATATATTTAAGAAAAGTATACTAAACACAGTTTATTACAAGTCTTTTTTACCCATGGCCTTTGATGTACATGTTGTAATAAAGCAGTGAATTATCTAAAAATATCATTAGTATGGCTCCTGGCTTTTCTATTGTCTTTTTCTTTTTTGCTTCTTCTTTTTGTATATTAAGTAGCTTTTAATTTTTTGACATAAAATTTTTTTGAAGATTTTATTTACTTATTTTAGAGAGAGAGAAAGTGAGCATGGAGGGGGAGAGGGAGAGAGAATCTCAAGCACACTCCACATGATATGGAACTCTGTCTCATGACCCTGAGATCATGACCTGAGCCGAAATCAAGAGTTGGACACTTAACCGACTGAGACATTCAGGCACCCCTGACATAAAAAAAAAAAAACTTTAGCCAGACTTTTTCTCCATTCTTTTTTTCTTTTCTCCTTTATAATTTATTTGTATACTTTTGTCCTAGAAATAAAAATTGTTTGAAAATTACTTGAAATCTTTAGGTTTTATTCTGTAAGAATATAATTCCTTTTAATATTCTTTTGTGTGTGCATATTGTTAAATTGCTAAATTCTGAACGAATTATTTGAATGTTACTCCCCACTTTAAATGACCATTTCCCAAAATACCCAAATTGCCTGTTTATAGGACAAAAGTGTTCTATACTGAGTATTAAACCAGGGATATCATGTAGAAAACAATATATTGCAATCTGAAATAATGGTAGAAACTTTAGTGGTAAAACAACATTTTATACTTTGATAGAATACATTGAATGCTGTTGTGTCTCAAATTCCTCTTTTTGGTTTTTTGGGTGTTTTTTTTTTCTTACACAAAAAGAAATGAAACTATTCAGAACATAATTTCCACTTATTTTCCCTAGAGAATTACTTAATGTATGTCTCTTATAACCCTTTCTTCAAAATATTTTTTTGTTGAATAACTTTTTTAGTATAAGTGCAAGTTTTATAATAGACCTAAACTTGAATGAAAATAATAGAAGATATCACTGGGAAAAGCAAAAAATAGAATGTAATGATAAATATCTTCATGACTGAACCAACTTCTTTTGATATAACCTAATTTAAAGCTTAAAAAAGTAGACAACATGTTAAGTTTCTACTAATTCCAAAGTGATAAACTCAGATCTGGATGTGAAAAATCAAAACAGTAGTTTTTCTTCTTAAACAGCATTATTGAGGTATATTTCATACACCCTACAATTAACCTGTCTAAAGTTAAAGTGTACAGTTCAGTGGTTCTTAGTATATTCACAGAGTTATGCAACTATCAGCATAATCACATTTTCATCACTCAAAAAAGAAACCATATACCCATTAGCAGTCGCTCCCTATTTTTCCTTTCTCCCAGCCTCTAGCAATCACTAATCTACTTTCAGTCCCTATGGTTTCACCTATTCTGGACATTTCTTATGAATGGAATCATACAATATGTGGCCTTTAGTGATTGACTTCTTTCATTTAGCCTAATGTTTTCATTATTGGTTCATGTTGTAGAATGTATTTGCATTTCCCTGAAGACTAATGATGTTGAGCTTTTTCTCATGGCTTGTAACCATTTAGAGACAAGTGATCCAGCACCAAGTGGTAAAGCTAGGATTTAAAATCAGGTTTAAGTGACTTATCAGATGTGTACCTTCTTTGGAGGTCCTTTTCCCATTTTTAAGTTGGAATGTTTTTCTTTTTCTTGAGTTATAAGAATTCTGTATATATTCTTGATCCAAGTCTCTTATCAGATATATGATTTACATCCCATTCTATGGGTGATTTTTCTTAGTGATATCTTTTGAAGCATGTACATGTATATTAATTATACTTCATGAAATTCTCGAAATAATTGCTACTAGCGAAAAAATACTTTATGGCCATACTTTAAAATATATAATTTACCTCCAAATTTTTTAAAGTTAAACATTTAAGTTATAAATATATGCCATCTAATAATATAGAAATACAGAGGTAGTTCCTATATGTAACAGAAATAAAAATTAACACTTAGTTTCAAAATACTGTTAAATTTTAACTAGTATCTTAGTACTCCAATTAAAATTAAAAACAAAAATACACGTAAAAGTTAAGTAACTTAAACGATATGTTTAAGTGTTTAAAAAAATTTTAATGTGCCAGTAACTGTCACAATTTTTCATAGTTTCCTTTAAAATTATGGGGAGCATTGGAGAAGGATTCAGAATCTAAAAGATGAATTGCTTAATATGATATCATTTTGGGGTTGTTGGAAAGAAGAAATTTTCAAAATTATTTGACCTAGATTTTTAAATTCAGTTCACATGAAATTACATTATGAAGACAATACTAAATTATGGAGTGTAATATCAGTATTTTTGTTTTCTAAATTACTATTAAATAATTTAAGTAATGGTGAGAACTATGACTATAATTTAGAAAATGTGTAAAAAATGAGTTTTTAAACAAAGACCTATATAATTATATTTAATTATGTTTACAAATATTTTGTTGACTTTCTGTGTTACGTAATACTATTTAAATATCAGATGTCGTTGTTGGCAACTGGACGGGCTTTTGTCACGGTAGCCTGTTAAGACAAATGGTAAATGAGACCGGCTAAAGATGGAAAATTGCTAAATAATGGGGCACCTGCGTGGCTCAGTTGGTCAAGCGTAGGACTCTTGGTTTCGGCTCAGGTCATAGTCTCAGGGTCATGAGATCAAGCCCCATGTTGGGCTCCACCCTCAGTGCGGAGTCTTAGAGTTTCTCTCTCCCTCTTCCTCTGCCCCCTCCCCACTCTCTCTCTCTCAAATAAATCTTTTTTTTAAAAAGTGCTTATTACTTTATACATTCTTTACATCCTTGACTAAGAAAGTTTTGAGAGATTTAACACTAGGTTCCATCCTGGTTATATACTTCTGGTAAATAAGTGGGGTTGGGGAGTGGCAAAAATTGATCCATTTTGATTATAGAAAACAGAGGCCACATCTGACAGGAGCCAGAGAACAGTGTGTGGTGTTAGGGCTAAGGGATCAGTCTCAGAAGCAGACAGATCTGGGTTTTCTGTTCTGGCTCCACTGCTTATTAACCATTTTGCCTTGGGCCAGTTATGTAATGTTTCCTAGTCTTGGTTTTCTTATGTTTGAAGTGGAATAATAATTTCTCTTCTCAGTGAATTGTTGCAAAGATTAAGTAAAATAAAAATCAGTGAGAATATTTAGCACATATAGTCCATACTCATTAAATATCTCTTATTCTTTAGCGATAATGAGAAAAAACTTTTTTCCTTCTCTGAATTTTACTTTGGTGTTTTTGAGTGTGTTAGAAATCATGCAGCAGTGGAATACTAGGAAGACAGTCCTGGTGTGGCCATTGCAGAGCCACATTGCTCCAACTATTCCTAGATCCAAACGTTCTTGCTGAGTGAATTTTACTTGTGAGGATGATAGAGATACTATTTTAGGGAGAAGAATAATTTTAGAATTATGTAGTACTGGCCTTGCTCTGGTATAAAGCATTTATCTACATACTTAAAGCCATATTAAATATGTTAGAAATCACCTACTTTTTTAATATCAAAAAGTCAATCTAGGAGTTAAGAACATACTAATTTGTTACATTTCTTATTTTAATATGCTGCATAGTCCAAAAGAAAATGAGTAAATGAAGTTATTTTAGATTATCATGTATGTGATGGAGCTCTGCTGGTTACTGGAGATACTAATGTGCAAGACAGTGTCAGTCTTCAGGATCTTATAGCTAAGTAGAGATCCTTGTAGTATAAGATAAAACATAAGTGAAATAGATGATGATATAGATTCCCCGGTACTTGAAAATATTTTCTTTATGGCAAAGTTTGTTTTAAGTTTAAAGCATATGTATAATATTTATAGTCTAGATAGCATAGAGGTCAACAGTATGTTTAGCCCAGAATGCCACTGAAGACTAAGTAATTCCTTCAGTGTTGTTGATATAAGCTAAATAAAAGTAATAAAGGGAAATGGGAAAAAAAGATTATTTAAAAAAAGGAAGAGGAAAAATGTGGGCTAGTGGGGGCTGGGGATGGCAAGTAGGAAAAAGATGTTTGATGGGAAATGTAGATAATGCTTCAGGTATCATTAGAGCCTTCTGAGCCTTAGAAATCAAAGGTGCCTTCAAACTTACCTGGTTGGAATGATATTGGGATATAATGATAGAACATTTAAAATGTGGTTCCTGATTTACAAGCCTCTACAGTCACAACTTCCTGAGCTGTGCTGACTCTTAAACAAATACAGTGTGTGAATTTGTATTTATGTTAATCCACTTAGTAAAATAAATAAAATACATTTTTGATTTTTGTTTTAGTGTCTTTGCAAGATATAACAATGAGGAAAGCTTTCCGAAGTTCTACAATTCAAGATCAGCAGCTTTTCGACCGCAAGACTTTGCCTATTCCATTACAGGAGACATACGATGTTTGTGAACAACCTCCACCTCTCAATATACTCACTCCTTATAGGTCAGTGGGCTACTAGATATGCAGGCTGGCTATTTATTGCAGAATTTCAGTCCAAATCAGTAGCAGTTTACCTTTAAATGCTAAATCCCCAAACATTTTTTACATCACTGGGCTTTTCACCAACACAGAGAACCCTCCTCATCCACCACATTTAGAAAACTTTTGCTTTATTCACTAGGTGCGTTCCTAAGATTCTGGCATACAGAAGACAAGACTTATTCAAGGGAGTTGTTTTAAGAAGTATTATTAGTCAAAGCCAGTGGCAGACTTAATAATATGAAGGGGCAAAGAGTTACTGTCTTTTTAATGTAATAGTTGGTCAGATAAAAAATAAAAAATGAAGAGCTCAAAATTCCACCATGCTAACAAAATATCATTTTTGCTTGCTCATGCCTACTCTTGATCTATATGGATTCAAGTTTTTACAAAATGCATATGTAGCATCTGTTTTTAAAATGTTTTTTACCATTTAAAATAAAATCTGGAATTCCTCAGGCTTTCTTTGGGGGTATTTTCACATGATTTGTTAAATGGGTAATTTAAGATACACAACGCATATCCTGAACAAAATGGTATTCAGATATTTATCTGAAACTGTTTTGTCAGTATGCAAGTCATTGGATGAAAATAACTGTTATTACTAGAATGAGTTTTAAAGGATATTTTTGGGGCTTGGTGAGATAATAAGTAAATTAGAGTATTGGCAGAAACCCTGTGTAATTTCTCTATTCTAAATGATATTATTGTCTTTTCAGGCTTTTATCTTTGGCAGAACCTTTTGTAACTATTGGAATTTCCCAAAGGACTTTTAGAAAAGTTGGTATTCAGCACAAGTTAGGGATGAAAATTGTCCAGCTGTTCTTCAGATTAGTAACACCAACTCTGAAAAACACTTTTTTTTCCATTGTCCTTAGTTTTTTGATTCGTGAGAAATATTTTATTGATGCAGCATTCTAATTTATTTTGTCAGTATTTTTATACATGCTGTATTTCATTAATGTAAGAGAAAAAAAACATTTTAGTAAAATTATTCTGATTGCCTAAGTCTTACTGATATATGTTTTGATATTTTACATTTTAGAGATGATGGTAAAGAAGGTTTGAAGTTTTATACCAATCCTTCGTATTTCTTTGATCTATGGAAAGAAAAAATGTTGCAAGATACAGAGGATAAGAGGAAGGAAAAGAGGAAACAGAAGGTATTACAAGAGATTCAAAGAATTGAAGTTAGTTTTGGTGTATTTGTGTTTTGTTGCATACAGGGAACTTTATTAAGCTTGTATCTTGACAGTTTTATACTGAAGTCTTTATAACCACACAGGAAGATCACAGTCTAATGGGGGAACAGGTGAGCAATCAGATTATTGTAATATGGTATGATAAGTGCCATAACAGGTATGTGTGGAGGGTTTAGGTAGCACAAAACTGCACCTGCTTTAGCCAGAAGACAGGGTTGGTAAACACTTTCAACAAAGCTTATAATAAATATTGCAGAACAAATAGGAATTAAGCGGACCAGGGAAGAGGAGAAGGGCATTCTGGTAAGAAGGGATGAAGAAATATTGTGCAGATATTGGCAAAGTAGATTAAGTTATATTTTCTTACCACAGATCATATCCTAAATGTTTTGGAAAGATGATTATATTCTCACTAAATTCCTGTTGTCTGTCTGCTGTGTTGCCATTTCCTACTTTGTAATAAAATTCACTTGGATCTCCTTTATTCCATGTTGATGATAACTGGAAATAAAGAGGAAGCAAAATTGGGATTTAGGCAGAATTATGAAGGAGGCAAAATCCCTCTGTTTCTCCTGTAACTCTCTCTCCTCTCCTCCCTTTCCCTCATAATGCCTTCATTTTATTTTCTGTACTAGATAGTATCCCAGCGTTCTAGCCAGAGTTTACAAACTGGTGACTGGAAGCTCAAATTATGCCTGCAGTCAGTGTTTTGTTTGACAAACACAGTGGTTTTAAAATTCTTGAACTGGAAAGCCTTGAATGGGCATGCCTGTTTTTTTTTTTTTTTTTTTTTCATTACAATCCCCATCTTACACCTGACTTTCTTCATTCATTTCACCATGTTCACATGAACATTTCACATTCATGTATGTGATCTGCTTGGCCCCTTTGGGCATTTGACTTTGTTACACCAACTCTAAACCTCTCTATGCTTTCTCCCACAATTTGAATTATTTTGTGTTTTATTTTTTGAATACCCTGTTTCTGATGAGGGACACAGTTGTTATGGGTTAATTGGATAATTGTATTGGCTAGCTAATTGGTCACTTTCCAGATAATATAGCCTTAATAAATTTTCAGGTTTTGGTTAGAGTTAGTGCCATTAATGGTAGAAATTTCACTTATTATAGCAAAAACTAATAGATGTGGGTGCAGAATTGGTGAATCTTTTTTCATCCGAAAGGACTTTCTGACCTCAAATTTTATTATTTAGGCATACTATTTTTATCTGGTGCATCAATTCAAATTAGAGGTTAAAGAAACATGACAAGAAGCTGGGATTGGAAGCAAGCTAGCTAAGATTTAATTCTGAATGTAGCAATGAACTGTCTCTGTGTTACTTTAACTATATTATGATGGCATTGTCTTTTTCAGTATTAATGTTAGAATTTTATTTTGATTGTTATAACATCTTTTTAAAAACTTAGCCCTTCAGCATTTGGCTTTGTTTTAATACATCTGTTATAGCAGAAAAATCTAGATCGTCCTCATGAACCAGAAAAAGTGCCGAGAGCGCCTCATGACAGGCGGAGAGAGTGGCAGAAGCTGGCCCAAGGCCCGGAGCTGGCGGAAGATGATGCTGATCTCCTACATAAGCATATTGAAGTTGCTAATGGCCCAGCCTCTCATTTTGAAACAAGGTTTCTTTTCTTTTGTTTGTTTGTTAACAAAATTAATGATAAAATACTGGCTCTGTTTCTAATATCTATGCCTCTAATTCTTAGGTCCTGAATTGTTGAACCAGCAGACCCTGCTTTAGCTATAAAAATTATTTTGAAACCCTGACCACTGTGAGCCTACTAAAGTCTGATCTTGGGCCGGTCGTTTTCATACCTGGATTTTAGTTTTGTCATCTATAGAAAAAGGTGGTTGGAATAGATGATCTTCAGGGTTGTTTTAGCTTTCATATGAAGTCTCCATGCTCTCTCAGGCAGAGTCTGCTAGAATTTCATAATAGAGGAATGGGGTCTGGAATGTTTTTGAAATATTACTGATTCACTACATATGAAATAGGAGCTGAGAAAGGGTAATATTTTGTTCCTTTTTCTTTCTCCTGGCTCCCTTTCTATGCCACATCTCCCACCTCAGTTACATCAGGACTTTTAAACAAAATTACTCATCCCCTTTTGCAGAACTATAGAATAGGTCTTTTTTCCTTTCTCAGTAGCCATGGCCCCATCTAAGTAACATGCTATCCTAACTAAACATTATACTAGCATCTCTCTGTAAAGGAATTTGTGTATAGTTGAATGAGTATAGTTATTATTATATATATTATAGCTACTGATTTTTGAATGGAAAAGAGCTTAAAGTTTTCTTTGGAATAATACATGTAAATTATTAGGCTAATATCTTGGCCAAGTTCAGGAGTAATATATGTGTAAGATACTATTTATATGCATTACTGGAAGAAAAAGACCAAAAGGATTGAGATTTATTTTAAAAAGTAATCTATAGGGGCGCCTGGGTGGCTCAGTCGTTAAGCATCTGCCTTCGGCTCAGGTCATGATCCCAGGGTCCTGGGATTGAGCCCCGCATCAGGCTCCCTGCTCAGTGGAGAGCCTGCTTCTCCCTCTCCCACTGTCTCTCTCTCTGTCAAATAAATAAAATCTTTAAAAAAATATATATAAATAAAAAGTAATCTATAGATAAACATTTTTTTCTACTACTGTTAAGTAATTATGATATTACCTTACCCGGTAACATAAGTACAATACAGTTAATCCTTGAACAACGAGAGAGTTAGGGGCACCAATCCCTTGTGCAGTCAAAAGTCCACATGTAACTTTTGACTTCCCAAAAACTTAACTACTAATAGACAACTGTTGACTGGAAGCCTTACTGAGAACATAAATAGTCATTTAACACATATTTTGTATGTTACGTGTATTATATATTGTACTTTTATAATAAAGTAAGCCACAGAAAAAATGTTAAGAAAATCATAAAGAAAATACATTTACAGTGCAGTACTGTAAAACAAAAAACCTCATATAAGTGGATGTGCTCAGTTCAAACCTGTATTCAAAGTCAGCTGTATTTTCTAACTTACTTTGTGTACATTTGTCCCCAGCATGCACTACAATCAGTAAATATTTACAAACCTTAAGTCACATGTTGCTTTGTTACTCAGTTATTTTCTGAGTACCTACCACCTTAAAAAAACACCAAAAAGATGAAACAATATAATTAGCCATCCCCGTGGTGCTAGTATCATGGAGGCCTTTCTCACCGATAAAGACATTTGGAAGTCAGTCAGGTTTAAGAGAGCAACGAGATATCCTAATGGTAAAACTCCAGTTTTCATATTCTAGCTTTTTGTCATTGGCATCATGTTTTAAAGGAAAAAAATTAAATAGAGACAGATAGCTTTGAACACAGTTTGCCAAAAGTTAATTACTTTCTTTTCTTGTTTATAAGATTCTATATGTAATACTTTTTATCCTTGTGAATTGAATTAGTATTATTAGTAGGTTGCATTGTGAGCAGCATTCTTTGTTTTAAAAGCAGTAATAAATTTCTGAAGTTTCTTAGTAGTGGTTAAAATATTGGCATTCAAAGGATACATGTTAAATATCTCCTGTAGAACACTTTACTCACCAGTAATTCAAGAAAAATACACTGATACTGTATTTTTTTTTAGACCTCAGACATATGTGGACCATATGGATGGATCTTACTCACTTTCTGCCTTGCCATTTAGTCAGATGAGTGAGCTTCTGACTAGAGCTGAGGAAAGGGTCTTAGTCAGACCACACGAACCTCCTCCACCTCCACCAATGCATGGAGCAGGGGATGCCAAACCCATACCGACCTGTATCAGGTATGTTGGGACAGGCACATGATATTTGTTCCTAGGGGTTGGTAACCTTTTTCTTGAAAGGACCAGTTAGTAAATATTTTAGGCTTTGTGGGCATACGTTCTCTGTCACAGCTACTCAGCTCTGCCATTGTTGCGTGAAAACAGCCATAGACTACACGTAAATAAATGCCTGTTTGTGTTTCAACGAAACCTTATTTACAAAAACAGAGAGCAGTTCAGGTTTGCCCTGTGGGACGTCATTCACCACCTCTGATAAAAGCTGACCCGTTCTCGAGGAAGATTTAGTGAATGAGAATTTACTTTAAAGATTAAAGTGTGTTTCATTTTATTATAGCTTTCTTATCAAGCACATGATGTGCAGTATATTAATAAAAATTAAGAATTTCTGGACTGTGGTAAGGGACTAAGAAATGGGAACCATAGGTGTGATTCTAAGTGTTAATTTGGTATTATGGGGAATACTCCGAGAATTTGAGAGAAAAAAGGCAATAATCTTTCAGTAAAGCAATTTTGAAGTTGAATTTTGTCCATTGTTATCAAGATTATAAAATTTTTAATAGGTAAATAAAGACCAGCTTTATAATTTTCAGTTAAAAAAATCAGCCTTCTATCACTGAGTCATTTGATGTTCCATCCTCAGGAAGGAAGAGAGCCATAAATTTCCTTTTGTGGCTTGTAATTAGTTGTTATTGATTTAACTGAAATGACATATGATGAGTCTTAATAGCTTCAGTATCAATGTGGCGTTGTAATGGCCACAGGTATTGCTACAAATATTGTAATATGATAAATGTTGAGTCATTATAAAGACTCCTACCACAGCATAAAATTGAACATTTTATTTATCAAAGTAAGCATAAAATGCTTGAGTGTATATGACCGGTGCATGGAAGGAGGAGACCATTTAGAATATTACAAACGAAAGCACCACCTCTTCATTTTCTTGTTGGTATCTTCCCTTCACCCTAAATACTGAAGAATTTTTAATTTCTTTAGGAACATGTTAATGCATCTACCCTGATACAATGACTGATAGTTGTATCTTTCCTGTGGTTGGTTCTTTCTCTTTTCATAACTTGCTAGGATTTCTTTATCATTTCAGTTCTGCTACAGGTTTGATGGAAAATCGCCCTCAGTCACCAGCTACAGGCAGGACACCTGTGTTTGTGAGCCCCACCCCCCCACCTCCTCCACCACCTCTTCCATCTGCCTTGTCAGCTTCTTCCTTGCGAGCCTCAATGACTTCGACTCCTCCCCCACCAGTACCTCCCCCGCCTCCACCTCCAGCCACTGCTTTGCAGGCTCCAGCAGTACCTCCACCTCCAGCTCCTCTTCAGATTGCCCCTGGAGTTCTGCACCCAGCTCCTCCTCCAATCGCACCCCCTCTAGTACAGCCCTCTCCGCCAGTCGCTAGGGCTGCCCCAGTGTGTGAGACTGTACCAGTTCATCCGCTCCCACAGGGCGAAGTCCAGGGGCTGCCCCCACCCCCACCACCGCCTCCTCTGCCTCCGCCTGGCATTCGGCCACCATCCCCTGTCACAGCTGCAGCTCTTACCCATCCTCCCTCTGGGCTCCATCCAGCTCCATCTACTGCCCCAGGTCCCCATGTTCCATTAATGCCTCCATCTCCTCCATCGCAAGCTATACCTGCTTCTGAGCCAAAGCGTCATCCATCAACTCTACCTGTAATCAGTGACGCCAGGAGTGTACTTCTGGAAGCAATACGAAAAGGTAATTGCCTCATGGCCGTTCAGAGCATTGCTATGGTAGCATTAGAAACTTTCTAAATATTTGACACAGTAACATTTTCCTCACTTATAAAATTTTAGATGATCGTATTTTTGCACAAATGGTTTTTATTTTTTATTTTCTTTATTTTTAAAAGATTTTATTTATTCATTTGAGACACAGAGATACAGAGAGAGAGAGAGAGCATGAGCAGGGGGAGAGGCAGAGGGAGAGGGAGAAGCAGGCTTCCCGCCGAGCCAGGAGCCCAATATGGGGCTTGATCCCAGGACCCTGGGATCATGACCTGAGCTGAAGGCAGACACTCAACCATCTGAGCCACCCAGGTGCCTCTCACAAATGGTTTTTAGAAAGGAAAGCTGTGTTCAACGTGTATTTTAAATCATTTTCCAGAAAATATATCACATTTAATTATTTTCATACTTTGGTAGGGATTCTTAAAATGTTTATCGAATAAATGAGAAATTAAAAGTATCAGACTTACAGAAAATTTAGTTAAAACCCTTTATATTATGTTTAATATGTATGTTAACTCCTTTAAAAATGGTATTTTCTTCAGTGTTAAGGCTGTCCATTTGGTGTATCAGTGACACTTGCTCTACCAGATGCCTTTATAGGATTAACGTTCCTCTCTCAGTAACAAGGGAAAGACCTCTCATATTCATTCATTTATTCAGCCAGCATTTCCTAGGCACCTCCTCTAAGCTAGGCACCAACAGTATAGAATGAGTAATAGTGCCTTTCCCTCGATTCCTTGGGAGAATAAAGCCACAGGAAATATACTCAACAACGTTCATTTGACCACTGGTTAACTTTTTAGGGGGGCTGCTGAGTAGGGAGGCACAGTAGACCATCATGGCTAAATAAGCTATCACTGGGATAGCTGGTAAGTTTGACCAGCAAGTTTTACAGATAATGAAAGAATTAATTGACCAAATTAATATGATTCTAAATATGATCCCTTCAGATTCTTTTTAATAGATCTTGCTTTTCATTTTCCTATTAGTATTTCTCACATGTATTTGATTTTATTCCAGAAAGATTAATAATATGTAGTATTTAGTATTTTGGTTTACAATGAACGCTTTGGTTTTTCTATATCAGGTATTCAGCTACGCAAAGTAGAAGAGCAGCGTGAACAGGAAGCTAAACATGAACGCATTGAAAATGATGTTGCCACCATCCTGTCTCGCCGTATTGCTGTGGAATATAGTGATTCAGAAGATGATTCAGAATTTGATGAAGTAGATTGGTTGGAGTAAGAAAAATACATTGATAAATATTACAAAACTGAATGCAAATGTCCTTTGTGGTGCTTGTTCTTTGAAAATGTTTGGTCATTCCAGTGTTTTGCTTTCTTTTCCTTATGATAAATAACCTTATCCTCCATAATTTTTGATTTCTAAGAAAAATAATAGCATACATTTCAAACTAAATGTTTTACAGTGGCTTATCTTTTTTATTTTTCCCTGAAAAGATAATTTGGTCAAAAAACCACTAAGTATTAAGCATGGACAGCTGTTGTTAGAGTAGCAGATTCAGTTTTTTGATATATCTTAATTGTGCACTTTGTGAATTTTAATTTAAAGAAAGCAACTGAGATTGAAATCTTGAGGGCAGCTGTATCTATTAATGAGCCTTATTCCATTTCCTGATGTTTTAAAAGAAGAAACACTGCCTTGATTATATGAATACACTCAGAAAGTACCCTTAGCTAGTAGTATTGAATTCTCTTAAAGGAATGCTTGAATTTTTTTTAATTATTGTTTTACCGTTTTTAAATACTTGCCTTATTTGAATGTTTAGCAGTACCCCCTTCCCACTTATATATTGTGTGGTACGATTTTGCTTGCCTATAAGAGTTTAAAAAATTTCCATGTGAAATACTCTGACATAAACATACATGTAACTTACATTAACTGTTAAGAATTAACAGTCTGATTTAATAAATGGTTCATTTTAAAGGTTCATGAGTGTTGCTCTTTGAATCAAACTACTTCTGATAATTTATCAAATATATAAAAAGTAGGCTTTTAATACATAGATAGTAAGCAAAAAATGTTAAAACCACTTAAGCTGTATAATTTCCTCTTAATTATACAGATTCATGTTGTCTGGTATGTAAGGTAGCTTTTATATCATTTTTTCCTAAGGTCACAAAAATCAGTATTTTTCAACTCCTTATGCTCTTAAATTAAAATCTCAATGTGCTGTCTAATTTCAACACAACTTGACTTCAGTTTAACAGCATTCTTGAAATTATATTTTGCAATGATAAAGTGAGTTGTTAATGTTTACACAGTCCAGATTAAAGGATGGAGGGAAAGCAGCATTAATATTAGATTGTTTAATGTGAAGTTTTTGTAGTTGGATTGTAAAAGTGACAGCAGTCTTCATCCTTTTACAGTGCAATTTCTAGCTCCTCCCATCAAGACATGGGTTCTTTTCTCACCCACCTTGGATCTGAGTGTTGCTGAGACTTGTTCTAGCCAATAGCATTGTCTCAGGTTAAGCCTGCTAGAAGATCAGAAACCTCATACAGAGAGCTGTGCCAAGTGAGACCATCTTAGACCAGCCAAGCACAAGCTTACCCACTGGCCGGCTATAAACAGATGAGCAAGATTAGCTAAGATTATCCCAGCTCAGAAGAATTGTTCAACTAACCTATGAACTTACGAGCAAAAAAATAATGCTTATTGTCTTATACCTAAGTTTTGAGATGGATTATTTCACACAGCATTAGTGCAACAGTAATAGATAGCTGATTGATGAGGTCATTGGTAACTTGATAATTTGGGGGTTATTTAGGTAAATAACTAATGACCCGTACTCTTTGTGGAATAAGAATGAGGAACTAAGTTCTATTGTGGCGATAGTTTGGACATAAAAAAAAAATTTCCTAATAGCTCTAATTAACAAAAGATTTGCTTTGTTCTTTTGGATAGCTTTGCCTAGAACAAGAGATTAGATAGTGGGGGCACCTGTGTGGCTTAGTCGGTTAAGTATCGGACTCTTAGTTTTGACTCAGGTCATGATCTCTGGGTTGGGCTCTGTGCTGAGTGTGGAGCCTGCTTAAGAGTCTCCCTCTGCCCCTCCCCCCACACCCCCCCACCCGCTCACATGCACACACATGCTCTCTCTCTCTCTCAAAAAAAAAAGAGAGAGATAGTGATTTGAGGTTTCTTTCAACTTTAGAAAAATATATAGTGTTGAATTCAACTCAAGAAAATATGACACAATTTAAAGTTTATCCTCCTAAGTGTGTAAAAGGCAGTGGCAGTATATAGTTTTTATAAAGCTCAGTTGGGCCAGTAACCAAAATGTAATGGTACTGGCATTGGAGTAGTTAAGGGTAATAAAAAAGGAAATGGTTGGGGGTTTCTTAATAATAGAAGTGGATCTGCTTTAAAGCCTGGCAGTACATATCCTAAATAGTTTATGAGATTATTTTGTTGTTTGGAACATTCCTGAAAGATAAGAAAGTGCCCGTAGACTGAAGAGGCCATATGTGTCATATCTATTTTGAAAGCAAAATAACCTTTCAGTCTAGATATTTCAGCTTAACTTGGTGAGAGAATTTTGGAACAACCGTTCAGTGGTCAATTTTAATACCCTAAGAATGAAAGTTACTGGACAATTACTGTCTTCTTCTTATTGAATTATATTACTATTCCACTAGGTCATGGAGCATAGAGGCAGGAAAAATGAATTGTATATCATGGAGAAATAATTGGCTTCACTTTTTTTGGTCAAAATTGTTACCCGTTTACCTCCATATTGCCAAATTCAACGAATACTTTTTAGTCCTTAAGTTATTTGACCTTTAGTCTGTAAAAAATACATACAGAATATATTCTGTGTATTGTATTCTGTGTATATTTTTCATTTTCACTCCAGCTGTCTCTGGCTTTTTTGTGTGTGATGCTGTTCTTTCCCCTTCACAATAATGGTAAGACAGAAGAGGAGGGGAATATTTAGCTGCAGTGAAGCTTAAGATGACATTCAGTCATTATAGAGGGAAAAGGAGTGTGTCTATAATTTTTTCTAACGAATATTTGTAAGCTCCATATATATAAGTAATTTTAAACTAGAACCACTGCTTTTCAAAACTTACCTATTTAGGCCGATGAGATGACTTCTGAAGCATTTTCATGTTATAAATATTTATTAAAAGACAATTAAGGAAAATGTTCATTTGGATTGTGTTCTGTGAATTACGAAACACCTCCTTTTATTTCCACTTTCAGAAAGCCCTACCCTTTCTTCAACATCCATCTCACATCCATATTCTCATAAAGTCTTCTCAGATCACCATGACTGGAGTTCATATATATTCCTTTTCAATTTTTCTAATTCTTTTATTATAAGCTTTCTTCAAGTACACTTAAGTGCCGTTTTGCATTACAGTTATTACCTATTCGAGCTTGCCAAATAGATTACTCACAAGAGAGCAGGGGCCTTGTCTTAAACAGGCAACTCATAATTATCTCTTCTAGTAAACGGATTCCGAAATAAACTTTTTTTCTTCTGTCCACTAGCGCTCTTAAAATCATATCTTCCTAGGCACTGCTCCTGCTTAGAAAAATTTCCTCCATTAACCTCAGTAACACAGTTGAGCTAAAACTAGTCCTAACTTCATCAAAACTGTGTGTATGTAATTTAAGAAATGGAAAGCATAAGATTGCCTGTTCTGGCCAAAAGTTAAAAGTTACTAATATTTCTGAAGTCTTAAGGCAGAGAGCAAAATTGATGAAGTGTTTTTATTTAATGGGAATATCATGAATTACTTTCAAAACATAGCTTTAACTTTGCCCTTAGTAAACATACTACTGCTGTTTATTTTTTCATTTTCACTCCACCGCATTTACCTTGACCCCAGCTATTTCTAAAACTACCTCCCTAAAAGTACTAAAGCAAGTACAAAATAAATTATTTAAAGCTCCTGAATAGTTTAAGAAATTCCTTTTTGTAATTCATGATCTCTGTATTGTCTACATAGTAAAAAAATGTAAATAAACCAATGCAAGGTATTAATCATGCAGTATCAGAATTTGAAAATGGCTTTGCTGCATTGAAGTAATGAAAATGAAATATCAAAGTATGATTTTTTTTATTATGTTAATCACCATACATTACATCATTAGTTTTTGATGTAGTGTTCCATGATTCATTGTTTGCGTATAACACCCAGTGCTCCATTCAGCACGTGCCCTCTTTAATACCCATCACCGGGCTAACCCATCCCCCACCCCCCTCCCCTCTAGAATGATATTTCTAAGTTGTATCATTTAACTGTAATTAATAAGCTAATCATCTTACTGAAGCCAAACGACAAATAGGAGACCCTTACAATACAAAGAATATGTCTTTTCCTCCCTTTATTCATTGCTGTACTAAGAACAAATTTATTTATGTTCTCCATGACTTGGCTGTAGAATGCATCAGTAATCTCTTGCTTTTCAAGCCTGACAGCCAGGCTCTGAATAAAGAATGAATACCAGCCTTGAATGAACATTTCAGGCACTTTTTTTTTTTTTACAGACTAGTTATCAATACCTTTTTCTCATTATTGTAAGGCCAGCTGCTCTTTTTTTCCTTTAGAAAAAAAATTTAAACCACTGACCATGTATTGAAGTCATCTTTCTCAGGATATTTATAGTTTCTCCTCTTTCTTACTGTAGATAAATTTACTTAGTGGTAATGATTTTGAATATTTTATAGTATCTATATAAATATGTTCCTTATGTGTATGTGTGTGTTATACTCAAAGACTTCTTAATAAATTTCTTATTTATCCATCCTGCCTTTAGGCTAGCTTTTTCAATATTACTCTTTTGATATAGGACACTGATGTCTCCAGGGGTAATAAAATTTCCCATCCATCTTTTTGGCTCAGAAACAACATAAAAGACATAAGAACCATCAAATCACAATATGTCTTCTATTGTAATAGCTTCCAATATAACTTAAAGGTGTCAATTTTATTCTTACCTTTGAAATCCATGAAATGTTGCACTTCTAACTTTAAAGAAAATCTATAGGAACATATCATCTAGACCATTCCAGATGAAGGAGCACATCTCCTATCATTAATGCTTTGTTTTTATTAATTTTATGTTTATGATGTTTCTTTTTATTTATTCAATAAATTTTTTTGATGCCTGCAGAGTTACTTTGCTGGGCATTGGGGCCACAGCAGTGAATAGACAGAGCCCTACTTTCTGAGCATAGCGATAAACTAACAAAGAACAATGAGTGTTATGTTAGGGAAGCACATAGCACAGAGACCACACTTAGTCTAGGAAGTCAGGAAAAGCCTCCCAAAGGAAATGACATTTAAAGTTTGAGGTGGACCTAGGCAGATAAATATTGAAGTGAGGGTGGACAGTCTATCAGACAAAGGAAATAGGTGTGTGAATGTCTGGAAATGCTTGATACAAAGCATGCATGGATGGAGGGGTATAAGTAGAAATAAATGAGAAAGGTAAGCAGGAGCAAATCATGAGAGGGTTAGGAACCATATTAAGGAGTTTGCAGTTATTTCGTGGACAGTAAAATTGAAGAAGTGACATATCAGAATAGCGTATTGGAAAGATAATTGGCAGCTGCAGTGTGGTAAATGAATTAGAGAGTAGTAAGCTTGGAGGTCAAGAGACCAGTCAGGCTTTGTAATAGATGAGAGATAATAATTAGGGATGGTGGTGACAGAAGAGATAGATGATGAGATAGATTCAAGAGAAATTCAGGATGTGGAATACACTGGACTTGGTAATTAGAGAGGAATCAAGGATAACTTCAGAGTCCTGGCTTACTGATAGACCATTAGAGGAGGAGCAGGTGGGGCAGGATGGTTGATGCAGTTTGGGACATAAGGTAGGGAAAGGATCACCTACATGGTTGGAGGGAAGAATTAATCTTGGATTTGTAAAAGGAAACCTCTTTGCAGGAACGACTGGTCCCAAAAAGTTGAGAAAGTTTCCTTCTAATAGAGGATCTGTTTTCTCTTTGAAGTAGATGACAGTGCTGCCTTGGGTGATTGGGGAGACAGGAAGAATGTCAACAGTTTTAAGAAAAGAGAAGTCATTTAAAATGACTAGTTTAATGCAATAGTCATCGTGATAAATGGGAGAGCTTTCCAGGGAAATAGGAAATTGTCAGACCGTATTGAAAACATTGTTGAGATTGGTGACCATGAATTTATAGTGGCTCCAGACTATACACTCTATGATTTTTTTTTCCCCCTAGGAGTCTGGAGACAGTTGCCAGAAGGAAACCATTGAATTCTTTCAGCGTCGGGTTTTGACTGTACTGTGGGATGGAAGGACAATCTCTAGGAAAGACTGACTGGTCTCCTTGCTATCTTAACTCCATGATTAAGCTCTGGTTTGGAGTTCTTCTCTATTTTGCCATAATGCTAGATCTCCTTTTCTCATTAAGTACATTCATAGGCTCTTCTAGATTGTCAGATCACACAGGTGAGTCTTCTCTTGTTTTGAGACTTTATATTCCACCTTCCCTATGCTCAATATCATCTCAGTTTTCTTTTATTACGCAGCTTCTCCTTTCTCTCCTGTCACACCTGCAGAATTCCTGCTCTATTCCCATTTTAACGTGCTCAGCTACCCTTTATTTTGTTATCTTTCAGATCTAGAAATCTTCTTCTAAGGATTCTGTCAAAGATAATTCTGCCACGAAGGTTATGTAATTCAAAACAAAGAAGTAGCAAGGGATTTGACTTTTTATCTATCCCTTTCAAGTCTGAGCTGCCTCATCTGCCTCATTTACTTTGTCGGCAGGAATCCATTTTCTTTTGAAGATACTTCCCTCAGCTCAAAAAATAAATTCTATGCTTGATTCTATTGATTTTGTTTTTTAGAGCATATAAAATGAGGCCAAATTTTTAGATTTGATTCTTGGATTAATTAATAGCCAACCATCTCAGAAATGTCTGGCATAGGATCTCAGTAAAACAATCTGGATAATTCAATATGAACTGCTTACCATTATCAAAAAAATAAAGAGTGGAGCCTATTAACCAAGCACTAAGCCTTTTATTTTGATTTCAAAGACCAGCTTATTCCTTTTGTTTGGTTGTTTAATCTTTTTTATTGTGAAACATGCATAACAGAAAAGTGCATAAAATTTTCAGCTCAGTAATTTACCACAGTGTGAGTACCAATAGAACCACCATCCAGGTCAAGAAACAGAATATTGCTATCACTCTAGAAAGCTCATGCCCCCTCCTAACTACTAGCCCTTTCTTCATCTCCAACCCCAAGGGTAACCACTATCCTAATTTATGGTAGTCCCTTCCTTGTTTCTATCTTAGACTTTCACCACCTAAGTGTGTTTCGAATATAATAGTTTAATTTTGCCTATATTTTGAACTTTACATCAGTGGTATCTTTTAATATGTGCTTTTTTTGTGTCTGATTTAAAATTCTGTCTGTGAGTTTCAGCCATGTTATATGTAAACTACTTGGTTTGTTTTCATTGTTTTATAGTAGTCCATGCTATAAATATGTCACACTCTATCCATTCTACTGTTGATGGATATTCTAGTTTGTAGTTTGGGGCTTTTACAAATAGTACTGGTGTGAACGTTTTTGCATATGTTTCTTGTTCATGTGTGGGCATTTCTGTTAAGTATATACCTAGAAGTGGAATTGCAAAATCATAGGACATGAATATCTTCAGCTTTAGTAGATAATGCCAAACAGTTTTCCAAAGAAGTTGTACCAATTTATACTCCCACCAGCAGTCTGAGAATTCCTGTTGCTCCACATCCTTGTCACACCTTCTGGTATTATTCTGTTTAGTTTTAGCTATTCTAGTGGGTTTGTGACAGTGTCTGATTGTGGTTTGTTTTCTTTTCCCTGATTACTAATGAGGTTGAGTATCTTTCCATATGTTTATTAGCTTTATCTTTTACCCCTCTGTGGCTTCTCTTCTCACTTTATTGGTGCTCTTTGAAAATAAGTTGCTAACTTTCAGGTAGTCCATTTTATCAATTTTCTTCATGATTAGTGTGTTTTGTGCTCTAAGAAATATTTCCCTATGCCAAGTTTATAAATGATTACTCTATACTGTCTTCTAGAGACTGTTGTGTTACCTTTCACAGTTGGATCTATAATCCATCTGGAATTGATTTTTATGTGCCATGTGAGGTCAGAGTTAAGTTTCATTTTCTTTTCCTATGGATATCCAATCTAGTTAACACCATTTATTGAAAAGACTGTTCTTTCCTCTCTGTTCTGAAGGACCAATTTATAAAAAATTCGTATGTATTTATGTTGATATGATTGCATAGTATGACTGTATAATGATGATAATACAGATATGCACAAATGAGTCTATTTATAGACCTTATTCTATTCTACCGGTCTATTCTTCCACCAGTATCACAGTTTTTTAAATGGTTTACAGTCTTACAGAAAGTGTTGATATCCAAGAAAGCAAACCTGTTCACCTGTTGTTTTTCTTTAAAATTATCTTTACTTTTTTTTATTATGTTATGTTAATCACCATATATTACATCATTAGTTTTTGATGTAGTGTTCCATGATTCATTGTTTGCGTATAACCCCCAGTGCTCCATGCAGAACGTGCCCTCTTTAATACCCATCACCAGGCTAACCCATCCCCCACCCCCCTCCCCTCTAGAACCCTCAGTTTGTTTCTCAGAGTCCATAGTCTCTCATGGTTCGTCTCCCTCTCCGATTTCCCCCCCTTCATTCTTCCCCTCCTGCTATCTTCTTCTTTTTTTTTTTTTTTTTTAACATATAATGTATTATTTGTTTCAGAGGTACAGGTCTGTGATTCAACAGTCTTACACAATTCACAGTGCTCACCATAGCACACACCCTCCCCAATGTCTATCACCCAGCCACCCCATCTCTCCCACCCCCCACCACTCCAGCAACCCTCAGTTTGTTTCCTGAGATTAAGAATTCCTCATATCAGTGAGGTCATATGATACATGTCTTTCTCTGATTGACTTATTTCGCTCAGCATAATACCCTCCAGTTCCATCCACGTCGTTGCAAATGGCAAGATTTCATTCCTTTTAATGGCTGCATAATATTCCATTGTGTCTGTATGTGTATATATATATATACCACATTTTCTTTATCCATTCATCTGTTGATAGACATCTTGGCTCTTTTCCACAGTTTGGCTGTTGTGGACATTGCTGCTATAAACATCGGGGTGCACGTACCCCTTCGGATTCCTACATTTGTATCTTTGGGGTAAATACCCAGTAGTGCAATTGCTGGATCGTATGGTAGCTCTATTTTCAACTTTTTGAGGAAACTCCATACTGTTTTCCAGAGTGGCTGCCCCAGCTTGCATTCCCACCAACAGTGTAGGAGGGTTCCCCTTTTTCCGCATCCCCGCCAACATCTGTCATTTCCTGACTTGTTAATTTTAGCCATTCTGACTAGTGTGAGGTGGTATCTCATTGAGGTTTTGATTTGGATTTCCCTGATGCCGAGCGATGTTGAGCACTTTTTCATGTGTCTGTTGGCCATTTGAATGTCTTCTTTGCAAAAATGTCTGTTCATGTCTTCTGTCCATTTCTTGATTGGATCATTTGTTTTTTGGGTGTTGAGTTTAATAAGTTCTTTATAGATTTTGGCTACTAGCCCTTTATCTGATATGTCATTTGCAAATATCTTCTCCCATTCTGTCGGTTGTCTTTTGGTTTTGTTGACTATTTCTTTTGCTGTGCAAAAGCTTTTTATCTTGATGAAGTCCCAATAGTTCATTTTTGCCCTTGCTTCCCTTGCCTTTGCCGATGTTTCTAGGAAGAAGTTGCTGCGGCTGAGGTCGAAGAGGTTGCTGCCTGAGTTCTCCTTTAGGATTTTAATGGACTCCTGTCTCACATTTAGATCTTTCAACCATTTTGAGTCTATTTTTGTGTGTGGTGTAAGGAAATGGTCCAGTTTCATTCTTCTGCATGTGGCTGTCCAATTTTCCCAACACCATTTGTTGAAGAGACTGTCTTTTTTCCATTGGACATTCTTTCCTGCTTTGTCAAAGATTAGTTGACCATAGAGTTGAGGGTCTATTTCTGGGTTCTCTATTCTGTTCCATTGATCTGTGTGTCTGTTTTAGTGCCAGTACCATACTGTCTTGATGATGACAGCTTTGTAATAGAGCTTGAAGTCCGGAATTGTGATGCCGCCAGCTTTGCTTTTCTTTTTCAACATTCCTCTGGCTATTCGGGGTCTTTTCTGGTTCCATGCAAATTTTAGGATTATTTGTTCCATTTCTTTGAAAAAAGTTGATGGTATTTTGATAGGGATTGCATTGATTATTCTGGGCCCTTTGCATTTCTATATACATTTTAGAATCAGATTGGCTGCTAACCGATTGAACATTTAGATGCAGCTATAGCTAGATTTGCCTTGGTAAGTGGGAGCCCACTATGTAGTCTTCATTTTTGCCACAGTGGCCACTCAGTTCATATGCCTTCATGTAAATTTTCCTGGCCTTCACATAGTAGACCTCCATCATGCTCCAGCTGAGCAATTAAATGTCTCTGAAATTCTGTGACTCAAATGAACAAATCTTCAATCAGCTGCTCAGTTATATCTGCTCTTCCAAAGCCAGAAATAAGGGCCTTTTTGTAAGCAACCCAACTAAGCTCTCACCCATAGTCTCGACCTGCTTGTTACCAGCCCTTACATTCTCATTAGCCCTCTGCAGAACATCATAGCAACTTGGCAATAACCAGCCAACCCTGCTGTCTTTAGGCATTGTTCTCCTCATTTCATTCAAATATGTGAATCATTATGCATGCAAGGGCAGTCACCTCTCCAGGATGTTTTCCTACATCACCTTAGGTGAAATCTGTAGCAGTTTGGCTGTATCCATGCCCCGCATACCACTCAGGGTATCATTCCTCTTTGCCTGCCAGGTGATGAATAAGCCAGTCCAAAACTCCATCCTACCACTTGTGTTCTTAGACCACTCCTGCCTTCACTTGTGTTAGTTTAGGTCCTCTGAGATACATATGAAAGACAGGATTAGATGTGCAGGATATTTATTGGGGGAGGGAAAGGAAAGGGTGCCAAAGAAGGCATGTGGAGAGCCTTTGGATGGTGAGAGGAGAGGAGGGAAAAAGGAAGATTTGTTGAAAAGTGTCTCAGACTACAGAGCTATTCTAAAAGTTTTGGTTAGGCCTATGGGGAGTCTTCATTCCAAAGTTGCCTGTTAGAGGGATGGGCCACTATTACTAATCCTGCTGTGCTTAGTCATTGGCTAGGAGCAGCATAAGGTAAGCTTGGCCTTGGCATGAACATAATAGTTGATCCAGAAGGGTAGCAGCTGGAGCCTCAGTTAACTATGCTTCCCGCAGCAGGAGATCTCAGTACATTTTTATGGCTACCACAGATTGCTTTGGTGCCTTTGCCAAATTCAAATGAATATATGAGTACAGCTTTATTTCAAGGCTCTCTATTATCCCATTGGTTTATTTGTCCTCTGCCACAGTCTCCAGTTTTGATTACTGGTACCTTTTATAAGTCCTGGAGTCAGGTACTAAAAACCCTTCAATTACTTCTTTTTAAGATTGCTTTAGATATTCTAGGTCCTTTATATTCCCATGTGAATTTTAGAATAAGCTTGTCAATTTGTACAAAAAAATTCTTCTGGCAATTTTGACTAGGATTGCATTGAATCTATAGCTCAACTGGAGAAGAATTAACAATACTGAGTTTTCCCATCAGTGAACATGGTCTGTCTATTTAAGTCCTCTTCAATTCTCAGCAGTATTTTGTAGTTTTCAGTATAGAGGGTTTACATGTTTTCTGTTAAGTTTATTCCTAAAGAATTTCATGTTTTTGAGAGTATTTAATTTTTTAAATTTCCCTTTCCAGTTGTTTGCTCTTAGTATACAGAAGTACAATTAATTTTGTGTATTGACTTTGTCCTTCCAACTTGCTAAACTCACCTATTAGTTCTACTAGTTGTTTTATAGAATCCATAGAAATTTTTATGTGAACAATCACATCTGTGAATAGAAACAGTGTCTTTCTTTTCTGATCTGTATGCCTTTTATTTATTTAATTTTTGTTTTATTACTCTGGTTAGGACTTCTAGTGCAGTGTTGAGTAAGAGTGGTAAGAGCAGACATCCTTGCTTTGATCCCATCTTCAGCGAGAGAGCATTCATTAAGTATGATGTTACCATTAAGAATGATGTTAGCTGCAGGGCTTTTGTAAATGCCTTCTACCAGACTTAGGAAGCACTCTTCCATTCCAAATTTGAGTTGCATTTTGTCAGATGCTTTTTCTGTATCTGTTGAACTGATGATATGATTTTTCTCCTTCTATTACTGGGATGGATTACATTGATTTTCAAACATTAAATCAACCTTGCTGGAATAAGCCTTTGCTTGATCATGATCCTTTTTATATGTTAGATTCGATTTGCTAATGTTTTATTAGAGATTTTTTTTTAACACTGTTCAGGAACACTGATAGTTTTCTTTTTTTTTGGAATGTCTTTGTCAGATTTTCATATAAGAGTTCTGCTAACTTTATAAAAGTATTACCTTCTCTGTTTTCTGAAACAGTTTGTGTAAGATGAGCATTCTCTTTTTCAAATGTTGGATAAAATTTACCAATGAAACAATGGGAGGCTTAGAGTTTTCTTTGTAGGGTGGTTTGTTACAAGAGATTTAACTTCTTTAATTGATGTTGGGTTATTTAGATTTTCAATTATGTCCATTTCATCTAAATTATTGAATTTACTGGCATAGAGTTGTTTATAATATGTCTTTATTATCCTTTTAAGGTCTGTGGTGATATGAAGTTTTTGTTTTTTGTTTTTTAGTCTTCCTTGGAGTCCAAAGGGCTTCTTGAATCTGTGGTTTGATATCTATCATCAGTTTTGGAACATTCTCGATCATTATTTCTTTAAAAAGTTCTGGCCTATTTTCTTTCTTTTTCTCCTGGAACTCCCAGGTGCATACATGTTAGACTCAGTGCCTCTTCTTTGTCTCTCAATCTTTGTTTCCTATTTTCCATTTTTTGTCTCTCTGTTAAATTTGGATCTTTTCTTATGACCTCTTTTGTAATTTACTTAATCTGTGTCTAATCTGCTTTTATACCTATTGAATGAGGTCCTAATTTCTATGTATTTACCATTTCTAGAATTTCCAATTTTTTAAAAGTTTTCAGTTCTCTGTCAGAATTTTTAATCTTATCTTTCATCTCCTTGAAAATAGGATAGTTATGAATCTGATAATTCCAGGATCTGGAATGAATCTGGATAAGTCAAATATCCCCTATTTCTAATGTTTGTTATTTCTGTTGGTTTTCTTTATATTGTCTTCCCTCCTTATGTACCTAGTTATTTGTACTTACAGAAATAATTTGAACGCTTTTTTTTTTTTTTTAATCATCTTCCAGAGAGGAATTACTTTTGCTACTTCCAGGCCCAGCGATCAGTATAGGATCACTTCAATCCAGTTTTAGGAATGGAGGTGTTTCAAAGTGAGTTGCAGTTCTTGCAGAACCTATCCACTTCTGATTCGACCTTAACTCCTGGGGTGCAGCCCTTTAGGGTCCCAACCTAAAGTGAGGAGGTTCACCTGCCCTTCCCCTGTGGCCAGTCCCAGACTCCAGTTGCCATATGTTCCAGCACTATAAAGGTGTTAGAAGTACCGCTTATTTTCTCAATAGCCCCTTCCAGAATCATTCAATTCATCTAAGAGAAAGTGACTGGAGCCATCAAATTCCCCCAGATCTTGGCCTGCCAATTCTTTACTATTTTGTTATCACTCAGGTAGTTTCAAGCATGTATCTTTAATATTTTGTCCAGCTTTCTAATTGTCCTCAGCAAGAAGGTAGATCCAAATTACCTAGTGCCCCATTACCAGAAGAGATTGGTCAGCCCAATCTCTTTTTTTCGTTCCTTTATCAACAAAAAGAAAATTAATGTGAAGTCCATTTTTGGAACTTAAGAAAAGTTAAAATTAATAACCAAACATTTTTTCATCTTGAGCATGTTACATAAAATGCACAATTTCCAAATTTTAACTGAATTTTTTAAGCTCACAATTAAACTGTTCACTGTGAAACTGCATGCAGCTGTATTTAAAGACATAAGAACAAAAAAAGAGAACTGTGAACAATCCAGGTTATTTTTAACTAACAAAGAGAAGTGTTCAAAAGCATAGATACAGAAGTTTATGTAAGTGGAGACAGTGCATCCCTGGAGTTTTCGAAGAATGAGAAGAAGCAAGTGACAGATCTGTCAAATGGCTCCCAATTTACTGCTTGGGGACTTACAGGATGCTATTTGAAGTTACACATATTGTAAAAACTTCATCATAAATTAAAATTCCCCAGTGGCGCTTTTCTTTGAA
Organism: Halichoerus grypus; assembly: GCF_964656455.1. Taxonomy (NCBI): domain Eukaryota; kingdom Metazoa; phylum Chordata; class Mammalia; order Carnivora; family Phocidae; genus Halichoerus; species Halichoerus grypus. The sequence goes on from NC_135720.1 coordinate 50,549,172, forward strand.
GCAGTCTTGCTTGAGGGAAGAAAGTGTGTATTTGGAGCATTTATTTGTACTTCCAATTCTATTTTAACTTTCTGGTGACTAGAGTCTTTGTGGATTATAAATGGTGCCCTAAGAGGTATCACTGATAATACCTCTCCTAGAGGATACATCTTTCTACTTCTGGTTGTTGGTATAATAGAGGTTTGTTAAAATATAAGCTATCTAGAATTCATGAAAAGTAAATCATTCTGGGTAAATCTCCTTTCCAGATAATTAAGGGTTAAAACTTTACACATTATAAAGGAAGTATATTACTATTACTACCATTACCACCCCCTACCCCCACCAACCATCTGTTCAGGCACTGTCCTAAGTAGTTGACATTTTTTTTTCTCTGTTGAAGTGTACCTTTATTTATTTATTTTTATTTTTTATTTTTATTATTGAAGTATAGTTGTACAAGGTTATATTAGTTTCAGGTGTATAACATAATGATTTGACAGTTCTATACATTACATTACTTGGTGCTTACCATGATAAATTTAGTCACCAACTGTCACCATACAACATTATTATTATATTATTCACTACATTGCTGGTGCTGTACTTTTCATCTCTGTAACTTATTTATTTTATAACGGGAAGTTTGTACCTCTTAATCCCCTTCACCTATTTCACCCATCCCCCCACACCCTCCCATCTGGCAACGACCAGTTCTCTGTATTTATGAGTCTGTTTCTGTTTTTTTGTTTGTTCGTTTTGCTTTTTAGATTCTATATATAAATGAAATCATATGGTATTTACCTTTCTCTGTCTGACTTATTTCATTTAGCATATTACCCTCTAGGCCTAGCCATTTGTGTTTAAAGTTGAAAAAATCTAATTCTTTTTTATGGCTGAGTAATATTCCTGTGTGTGTGTGTGTGTGTGTGTGTGTGTGTGTGTGTGTGTGTGTACCACATCTTTATCCATTCATCTATCAGTGGACCCTTGGATTGCTTTCACATCAGTAAACATAATGGTGCATATATCTTTTTGAATTAGTGTTTTCATTTTCTTTGGGTAAATACCCGGTAGTGGAATTACTAGATGATATGGCATTTCTATTTTTAATTTTTTGAGGAACCTCCATACTGTTTTCCACAGTGTCTGCACCAATTTAATTCCTAAGAGTGTATGAGGGTTCCTTTTTTCCACATCCTCACCAACACTTGTTTCTTGTGTTTTTTTTTTTTTTTAATTTTATTTCTGACAGGTATGAGGTGGTATCTCATTGTGATTGTGATTTGCATTTCCCTGATGATTAGTGATGTTGAGCATCTTTTCATGTGTCTGTTGGTCATCTGTATGACTTTGGAAAAATGTCTATTCTGGTCCTCTGCCCGTTTTAGTTGGATTATTTGTGGGGCACAAATAAAATTGGATTATTTTTGGTATTAAGTTGTATAAGTTCTTTATATATTTTGGATATTAACCCCTGATTGGATATATCATTTGTACATACCTTTTCCCATTCAGTAGGCTGCCTTTTCATTGTGTTGATGTAGTTTACACTCTTTATCTCATTTAATCCTCGTAACAACAGAATGAGGTAGGAACTAGTATTATCACCATTTTGCAGAGGAAGGAGCTGAGTTTCAGAGAAGTTGTGACCCATGTCTCACAGCTTATTAGGAGTAAAGTCTGAATTTGAATCCAGGTCTGTCTGACTCCAAACCCATGTCTTTAGTTACTGTTACTGTTGAAAGCTACTATGAATTTTCTAACTTTTAAGAAAGGATATTGTGGATATCATTTCCATTTAAAAAAATGATACTAACATGACACTTAAAAGAATGTATTGTAATTATTTGTATATATTACTGTCTTCTTGTATTAGACTGTGAGCATCTTGAGAAGTCCAACTTGTTCATATTTGTATCTTTATACAGTATATAGTATACTTACATAGAGTATAAGCCCTAGCTTCATAGGAGGCTCTGGAGGCCTTTAGTGAATGTTAAAATAATGAAAGAATGAGTTAGTGTCACTATTTTTAGTATTAGTTATTGTGAGGTGCTAAAGAGCAGATCTAAGGGAGTTTGTGGTGCATGAATCTAAAAGGGTAGTGTGTCCACCCTTGTACTTAAATTTTTCTCTTTTGAGAAAAGTTCCAGGTGTCATTTTTCTTTTTTGCTCATTTCTTTCGATCATTCAAAAAATATTTACAAATTGTTGCTATGTGTCAGGTGCATATGATTATTATGTGCTTGTAAAGAAAAGAAAGACCCAGATCTAAAGTAGCTTACAATCATCTCCTCATAAAAGAGTGAAGCTCGTACAGCTGCACCTCTTTTAGGAAGGGTAAGATGGTTTGTTTTTTTCCAGAAAAAAAAATTATTAGAAATTAGAGACGGAAATAGCCTTATCATAGAGAATCTTCTGGCTCTAAACAAAATCCTCTACTGTTCTATTATGTTGACTTGTCAGCATGATTGATGCGTCATTAACGCAGTGAATACAGAGATACCGCTCATAAAGCTTCTATCTACACTTCCAGTTCACTTGCATTATTAGTTCATGGAGTGAGGAAGAATTGCCTACCCTTTACCCAGTGGTTTTTAAACTTGGCTGATCATCAGGTTCATCTATGGAACTTTTAGGAACCTCTCAGCCATTATCTCAGCAGATTTCTTTTCCACCCTGTTTTCTTTCTCATCTTCCTCTGGGATTTTAATTACATATGCTTGATTATTTGATATTGTCCCACAGCCCCTGGATGCTCTGTTCTGTTTTCTTACCCACCCTCCCAGAAACTCCTTTTTTTTCTTTTGTGTTTCAGATTGGGTAATTTCTAATGCCATATCTGTGAGGTTTGCAGATTTTGTCTTTGGCTGTGTCAGGTTACTAATGTCCAACGCATTGCAGCTCCATACTGGGCTTTTTATTTCTAGCATTTCCATTTCATCTTTCTTATCATTTCCATCTCTCTACTGAAATTCCCCTTCTGCTTATGTGTGTTGTCTACCTTTTCTGTTAGAGTCTTTAACATAGTAATCATTGTTGTTCTAAAATTCCCTGTCTCTTATTCCAGCAAGGATAGGTACTGACACTCTTTGCAGTTCTGGTGAATGTGAAACAATATCTCTTTAGTTATTTTCTTTCATATCTTTATTGGCCATTTGAGTTTCTTCATCTGTATCCGTTCATATCCTTTGCCAATTTTTCTTTTTTTTTTTTTAAGATTTTATTTATTTGCGAGAGAGAGAATGAGAGACAGAGAGCATGAGAGGGAGGAGGGTCAGAGGGAGAAGCATACTCCCTGCTGAGCAGGGAGCCTGATGTGGGACTCGATCCCAGGACTCCAAGATCATGACCTGAGCCGAAGGCAGTCGCTTAACCAACTGAGCCACCCAGGCACCCCTTTGCCAATTTTTCTAATAGAATATTTGTCTTTTTCGGGTGCCTGGGTGGCTCAGATGGTTAAGCATCTGCTTTTGGCTCAGGTCATGATCCCAGAGTCCTGGGATCAAGTCCCGCATCGGGCTCCCTGCTCAGTAGGGAGCCTGCTTCTCCCTCTGCCTCTCTCTCTCTGTCTCTTATGAATAATTAAATAAAATCTTTAAAAAAAAAAAAGAATATTTGTCTTTCTCTTATTGATTTATATTATACAATAATATGAACTGTAAATATCTTCTCCCAATCTGTGCCTTGCCTTTAACTTTGAGTATGAAGAGTTTATCATACAGAAGTTTTCAGTTTTAATGTGTGAACTTGTTACTATTTTTCTTTATGGTTGTATTTTTCATGGCTGATTAAAGACAGCTTTTTGTACCCTGAGGTTGTAAAGATATTGTCGTATAATTTCTTCTGAAAATTTTAGAAGTTAGCTTTTTCACAGTAGGTCTTTAACTATCTGGAATTTATTTTTGTTTGGAGTATGAGAGAAAGAATCACTTTTCTTTACGAATAAAAAACAGTTATACAGTCCTTCCTATCTCCACTGAATTGTAATGCCACCTACTCTCACATATCACATTCCAGTGTATGAATGAGAATGGTGGTATATTAGTCTTTCTCTACAACAATACATTTTCCTGTTTACAATAGACTTCTAAGTCTTGATTTCTGGTAGGCCAAATTTCTTTTGACTTTTCCTAAGAAGAATATTGGCTATTTCTGGCCCTCTAATCTTTCAAATGAGCTTTAAGACCAACTTAGCAAATACCATGAGTACTTTTTTTGAGATTTTGATTGAAATTGCATAGATTGCTATCTATGCAAAGACTGTAGAGATAGAATATGACCCCACTGTCCAGGGAACATATGTCAAGCCACTCCCAAGAACTCCTTTCCACACTTAGTTAACAGTCTGGGTTGGCCTACAAATTTTGCAGCTCAGTCAGCAACCAAACAGAGACCTCATTGTTAGGCGTCTCCAGTCTATGAGCCTCTCTTGAACCAACTGCCCTCTCTACTCCCCACTTAGCTAACCATGAATTACCGCGCTCCTCTTAAGGTTACTGCTGACCACTCCTTCTTTGTCCTTGTAAATGCTTTACCTAATACATTGAGCAGGAGTAGAGGTGGATGGTGGTAATTCTGTATTCCCTAGAGGGAAGAGTCTGGTCCCAAATGTGGTTGGTTCATGGTAGTGTTCCTATAGGTAGTGTACTTGATTACTCTTGACCTCACTTTTCAGTCTTAACAGTTCTGGGATGACGCACCAGAAAAGTCCCATTCAACATCCTGTTTACATATACCTTCCAATCCTTGTTTATAAGGCAGAGGTTGTAAAATCTTTGGGAATAGGCACCTGTCTTGATAAATGTGATATCTCTAGCATTAACACAGTACCAGGACAGAGAAAGTGATTAATAAATGTTTTGTGGAATGTATGGAAGCCATACGTGATTTTTTAATTCTTGATTAAAAAAATAAAAACATTGAGTATCTCTGTACTTTTGAGATCTTGGGACTGCAAGAGAAGTTTTTGGATATTTGAGAAATTAAATTCTGTTCATTTCAGTGTGAAACTAGAACCTTCAGTAAAGTCTAAGATACAAAGGAGGGACAAGATGCAAATGACTGCAGCTAATATCAAGGACTGAAAAACATCTCAGAGAGCAGTCCAAAGCAGGGCCAGCCATCCCATAGAGGACAAAAGAGAGGCTCAGGTAGGAAGAAGCAGCTGCTAAGGGAAAGAAACAGTACAAATGAAAGAGACCTTTCCTACCCTCGTTGGGAGGTTCCAGCCTCTAATTGGTAAGTTCCTGCTCTCTTCTACCCTTTCTATTTCTTCATCAAAGATAAAACCTTGGATGAGCTGTACTTGTCTGCCCATCCACTTCTACCAATTATTTTCCTACACAATCCACTCCATTAGCTCCATTCTGAAAATGTTTTGGTTATGACTGATAACCTGCACTGTACTACTCACCAGCTATCTATTACTGAGAAGGGACTCTGCTGAGAGACAGTCCTCTATACTCTTGCACTCCAGCAAGCCCCCGACCACTCTTTACCTGGGCCATTTCTCAGGGTTTTTTTGCAGTGAGCAACCTTGAAGGATGAGGTAATATCTCTCTCTCCAGCAAAGAGCAAACTTGCTTGCTTCCTGCTCTAAAACGTGGGTACCCCAAGCTCAGTATCGTTCTCCTACTGGGTATGCAGGTTCATCTACATCTAGGCCCATTCACATCCCTCCAGTGGGACCCGGAGCTTGGGGAACCATTGAGAACATCTGACACTCTAGCTACTGCTTTTGCTGTAAAAGTATTTCATTTTTTACTTAGCTGTCTTGTGTCTTCTGTCAGCATCCAGGGAAATAGCTTGCAAATAGGATGAAATCTCAGATCCTTTACAGTTCTTGACAGACTAAATTGTAACCATGCAGCCAATGAGATTGTCCGGGACTTGCCTGCAACTGGAACCATCACAAATGATTGAATTTTCTCTTGTTGTGACCAACCTGTTTACATCATTGCAGGAACATTCTGAAAATTGGGCATATCTTAGAGGAGGACCTTTTAGAACTGGGGTTTGGGACTCTGAACCAAGACCAAAGGAACACTTTTTTTTTGTCAGAAAATTTGCCATATAAAATCTTCCTTCCTGTAATTAATGAGAGATGACAGCCAATATCAGAACTAGAATTTGCAGGGTCTAGGCCTCAGCCGACTGCTGTGTGCTTGGTTGGAAACTTAACATCTGCCCCTTTTCTTTACCTTCCTTCTTCCTACCCTCTCTCTTCCTTAAACCCACAAACTGGCCAATTAACTTTTTAAATAGGTTTTATTTGGAAATAATCTCAAACTTACAGAAATCTTACAAGAATAAGAAATAGTACAAAGAACATCCAGATACCTCTTGTATTTAAGCTTACACTTAATTCCATTCTATTGTGAATAATGTTAGCCTGAAGTTGCTACATACTCAGAACATCTTTATTATCTTGAGTATTTTTATTTTTTTAAAGATTTTATTTATTTTTTGACAGAGCGAGAGAGGGAACACAAGCAGGGGGAGTGGGAGAGGGAGAAGCAGGCTTCCCGTGGAGCAGGGAGCCCGATGCGGGGCTCAATCCCAGGGCCCCGGGATCATGACCTGAGCTGAAGGCAGACACTTAACGACTGAACCACCCAGGTGCCCTTATCTTGAGAATTTAATAAGGAACTTGGTGGTTGGGAGCTAGGACACCTAGTATTTCTCCAATAAAGTTATTTTCACCTCACAGGAATATTATGATATTTTATATCATAGTTCCACATGTATAATTTGTCATTGTCTTCAAAGCATGATTTCTAGAGGTATCATTAAATTTTTTTAAATTTCGTTCCTTCCAGGGGTGCCTGGGTGGCTCAGTCGTTAAGCAGCTGCCTTCAGCTCAGGTCATGGTCCCAGGATCCTGGGATCGAGCCCCGCATCGGCAGGGAGCCTGCTTCTCCCTCTCCCACTCCCCCAGCTTGTGTTCCCTCTTTCGCTGTAAATAAATAAAATCTACAAAATAAATAAATAAATAAATAAATTTCGTTCCTTCCTTAGGATGAGATCTAATTTAAAGTTCACAGTGTCTACTGTTATTTGGAATGTATGATTTTTATTTATTTTTTTAAAATAATATTTATTTATTTGAAAGAGAGACAGCAAGAGCGAGAGACGGAACAAGCAGGGGGAGCGGGAGAGGGAGAAGCAGACTCCCCAGCTGAGCAGGGAGCCCGATGCGGGGCTTGATCCCAGGACCCTGGGACCGCGACCTGAGCCGAAGGCAGATGTTTAACGACTGAGCCACCCAGGCGCCCTGGAATGTATGATTTTTAAATATTTACTTAATTTTCTCAGATCTTACAGATGTTAGTGACAAATGATTTGTATTAGAAAACCACAACAAAGGAATTCTGACTGATTATCACAGGTTGAAAACCCTTTGCAAATGTCAGTGCCACACAGATATTAGTTGTGGCTTGTAGTAACTGCATGTAGTGCCAGTCTAACATGTAGAAAAGAGAAAAGTAGCTTAAAGGAGAGGGACAAGCAAACCAGTTGATAACAGATTAATTTTTTAATTACCTGGGATTCTGTGGGCATGGTCTTGGCACCAATCTGCTGCCAGGTAAGTACGACAGAAGATAGTCTCTGAATATTTTAATGAAAAATTCAGAAATTCAGAAATACTAATGGTGGTTACATTTCATTAAAACATGATTTTATTATTGGCCAGTGGCGATTTATGACACTGAAACCTGAATAGAAATGTAGTAGAAATCGGAGCAAGTTTGCTTATATCAGTTTAACAACTTAGTGCTGGATCCACATTAATAACATGGTTAGTTTTAAGAAAGAAAGGAGCTGGTTTTAATTAGGATTGAAGTTTCCTACTGTGACTTGTACTTGGAGAGTGTCACATTAACTTAAAATGACATGGAAGCTATCTTCCTAAGAAAATAAAACCAGCACCTTCTTACCAGAATTTTACATTTTGGGAAGGCAAATAATAAATGATTCTATGAAAATTTCAGCTCACTTTAATAAAATATCTGAACTAGCTTGTTGTAGCAAAAGCTGGAAGGCATTTTCTTTTTATATGTTTTGCAATATATAAAATTTATAAAATATGTAAGCTGAAGCATATGAAATTTCTGTTTTCCCAGGAAACTTTCTAACATGCTAATGTGTACATGAACAATGTGATTCGTGAAGGATGACCTTCCCTGATACGACTTAGATATTCCAGGGACAGAGACAGGGTCTACAGAGATAGGAGGCTTTTCAGAGAAGATGTGGGTATAGACATACACTCCTGGGAATCGGAGTGAGATAATTCTGAATAGAGAGAGAGGCTGGAGACACTCAGCTCACTAAGTTAAGAATTCGAATGGCAAGGACAAGGAAGAATAAACTTGAAGGTTGGAATCTGCTAGTGGAGATGGTTGGCTCTGATTAGTACATTGGGTAAAGAGCTGGGGGACCAGGGCCAGGAGAGAAAGCATATTAGTGATTTCTTAGCAGAGCTCAAAGCATGGAAAGCAATTTTGGTGTCGGAAAGGTGTACTTGGGTCCAGACAGGGAAATATCATGCTACTCCAGAAACAAGGACAGCTTGTCTGAAAGAACTCAATTTAACATGGGTTTAATAAGCCCTCAGGCAGGCAAACAGTGTCCATCTTGCCCCCTTTCCATCCCGAGGACTGAAAGCTAGGGAAGGCCCTCACAGCGTGGTCTGAACAAGACAGTTCAATCTGTCAACCATTTGAGTTACTTAAGATTTGCCTTGTACTACAGTAAAGATTACAACCCACAACAATCATACTATGTTACAGGGAAAGGGGAAGAGATAGGGATTTGACTATGACAGAGAGAGTGAAGTAAAATCATGAGCACAAGGGAGTTGACTGTTTAGGTGAGATTAACCTTGTTTCGTGGGTGGAGGGGGAAGGGGGTCTTCCGAATAGCAGCTAAAAGTAAACCAAAGCAAATGATTAAACCATGACAAAAGGGCAAGAGTTTGGAGGAAGGAGAGGGTATGCCATGAAACTTAGGTTTTATCCCTAGAGAAAAAAACAAGATTTAAAAAAAAAATCAACAACAATAATTGCAATCATAATTCCTAACATTTAATGTTTGTTTTGTTTTGTTTTTATCATTGAAGAAACAGGGGCGCTTGGGTGGTGCAGTCAGTTAAGCATCTGACTCTTGGTTTTGGCTCAGGTCATGATCTTGGGGTCATGAGATGGAGCCCCAAGACTGCGCTCAACGCAGAGTCTGCTTGAGACTCTCTCTCCCTCTCCCTCTGCCCCATCAGCCCCCATGCTCACTCTCTCTGTCAAATAAATAAATAAATCCTTAAAAACAAAGAAACATATATCCAGATTCTTAAAAATCTTACAGACATAATCCCAATTATGCAAAAATAATAAAACAGAACTCTTGAATGAACTATATATCAGATATATCTCTAGATCATAAGATTGCCACTTTTTTCTACAGATTATATGTATTTTCCACATAAAAATTTAATTTAAAAAATAAGATTTATTTTAAAAAACCATACTTTAGAGCTTTAAAAAATCTGCAGAAGACCACACTGATGCTAGGTTAGAATCACCAGCCAAGGCCAGCTTGAGGTAGGAGGGAAGGAAAGATACACACACACACACACACACGTCATGTATACATATACGTATATGCAGGGACAAAGTGTTTACTTTTTATACCTTCCATTCTCTCCTGGAATAAATTTCCCCCCTCAGTCATAAGGGCCTCTCCATCTCATCCCACCCCACGTACCCCTTCCTAACTACCTCAGTGCTGCCTCCGTCCTCTATGCTGGGAATTCTGCAGCTCCCTAACATCACTGGGCACTCACCCCCATAATGCTTCATCCCCATCTCACCAACAAAATGCACTAGTCCTCTTCTGTATCTCAAGTGGGCTTATTGTACACTATCTGTAAGTCAATAAGCTAATCACCCATAAGGTTTGTTGCTAATAGTTTATTACCTATAGCATCTTTTTTTTTTTTTTAAGATTTTATTTATTTGACAGAGAGAGACACAGCGAGAGAGGGAACACAAGTAAGGGGAGTGGGAGAGGGAGAAGCAGGCTTCCCGCCGAGCAGTGAGCCCGATGCGGGGCTCCATCCCAGGACCCTGGGATCATGACCCGAGCTGAAGGCAGACACTTAATGACTTGAGCCACCCAGGCACCCCTGCCTATAGCATCTTTAACAGGAGATAGTGAAGACTGGAAAAGCTTAAACCAAAAGAATGATAATTTAACAGGTGAATTTTGGCATTTCGGGAAAGTGTTGGGCCGAGGTTTCCTGGATGCCTCTCAACTCACACCCAAGACTTGAGGTGTCTTGGGTTATCTTGTGATTTTAATACTGCGAGAGAGCCTATAAGTGATGTCCAGTAAACACAGCTGTAGAGGAAGGAACATCATGCTGAATCCAGCTGTGTCAGTTGAGCTCCTCCAACCCTACCCTTGCATGTTACATAACCCTGAAGAACCCTACTTTTCTTTGGTAAAACTCACGTTATTCTAGATGTAGCCTTTTGAGATCTTTGGATAAATTAAATTGTGCCAGGTATCCCATTATCCAGAGATCTAGTCTTTCTAGAAATAGGATAAAAGAATAAGAGATTAGGTAATACAGGACATAAAACAGAGCCATCTCTGGGCTGGTTTAAACTTAAAATACTTCAGTTTCTGGGAAAGTAGATTGAAGGAAGAAAATATATGTTATACATGTAAATTTATTTAATATAGTCTCCTAAAATGAGCTACCTTACAGATGTATTTATGTACTTCTGTAATTTGTCAATAAGATTTATTAGACCTCTAACATCAGTATTTGACTCAGCCTTATATTTTCAGCAGGAAATGATTTGTCTTCTCAAAGAAAATGTGTAATCTCTGGAGTTCTTTCAAATATGTTCCATTTTCATATCTAAAAATAATTCTATCAAAGTAAATTTTTTATCAATAGCAGTACAAACTGTCTTGAATTATATGTAGCTTTAATTTGATATTCGTTAGCTAAGCTAAAAGGTAAAATACTAAACTCACTATATTTCTTTCCTGGAATCCTGCTGAACTCCACAAAAATAGAAACTTAAAAATACATGGAGTAGAATTTTTTTCTGCTATTGTATTTTAGAAAAAGCTACCCTGGTTAGATGCCAGAACACAGAGGATATAGTATCTAGATGACAATACTTCTAAATAATTTTCAACCACCCAATTTAAATGCTTAAGATTACCATTACTTTTCAACAGATCAACAAACATTAATTAACACGTGAGAGGCATTTCACATACAGGGAAAACACCAAGCATAAATATTCAATAAATATTTGTATAGCTCCACAGCACAATAATAATAAAACATCATGATGAAAAAGACCCATTCATTCAGTGTGTCTTCAGATGTTCCTCAGTCCTCAATCGTATCAATTTTCTCCAAATCCTGAGGTATCACAGAAAAAAAAAAAAAAAATCTGCAGAAAACCACACTGATGCTGCATTAGAATCACCAGCTAGGGCCAGCCTGAGGTAGGAGGGAAGGAAAGATACACACACATACCCTCGTGTGTGTTTGTATATGTGTACATATATGGACCCTATATCTCCTTTAGTTGAGGAAACTGATATTAGCATGTCACTTCTTAAAAATCTCACTTTGACACATACATTATTTTTTTAAGACATGGATGTGGAATATATCTCAATGTGGTGTCTTTGAACGATCGTGTCTCCATTGTCAGGGGTGCTTGCTTGAAGCGGAAGTGAGAAATTGTTGGCTGAGTTCAGTCAAAACTGGATGCTCTGCCAGGGAGGACAGTGTGACAGTGAAGGGATATGGAAAGGGTTTATGTGGCCCTGATGGGCAATGAGAATTGAAGGATGACTCTAAAGGGTCCCCAGACATGCCTGCCATTGAGTGTGTGGCCTGTCACGTGTGGACATCGTTACTAGACCATGAGACATCAGAGGGAAACTGGAAATGATTAAAGAAAGAGGCTAGATACTGTTTTACTTTCTTTTGTCTCATTTTAACTAAAATCAATTGCAAAATTGAATGCCTGCAAAATCTGAAATAATAAGAAATGTTTCAGTCAGTAAAATCATTAGAAGCGAACACTAACAGCTCTACATACGGTATGTCATTTCATCTTCGCAACCACCCTGTAGGGTAGGTATTAATACGGTCCCCATTTTACAGAATCCAAGGCATAGCAGGTTAAATAAATGTCTTGAGGTCACCCAAGCAGTGGTTGGCAGAGCTAGTCTTTGAACCCAAATAGCCTGGCTCCAGAGCCCATGCTCTGCACCACTCTACCCTTCTACTTATACAGCATGAACATTTTCAGTGTCGGACGCCTGGAGGAGGTGAGGCAGTAAGCATCTTCTCTAGCTGGACCTCTAACCCAACTGCACTGGAATTGGTGACCGCTGTATGCATGCATGCATTATTGAGTTCCTGCTCTGTTCTGAGTGTACTTGCTCGTGGTAACAGATCAGCTCGTTCTGTTGCATTCCACTTAACTGGGGGTGTGGGGAATTGTCTCTCTTAGAAGAGCCATGTGTCTCTACTAAACCTCTGGATGTGGTGATGGAGTTTTCGGTCTTCTTCAATGAGACATTAAACATGACATTTTCCCAGTAAGAGAGGACTTCTTATGGACCACAGAAAACCCCACCAGAACAGACTGTCAGAAAACATGGAAGATATTTATTCAAACTCCACTGTTATCTCTTAAAATAAATAAATGGATGGTTAGAAAGCAATTTTGTACCTCCCACAATAATAGGACTAAAGCTCCAGTGATAAGCAATAGTCAGTCAGGCAAGAAAAGCTTTGAAATTAAGTGGTCTCAATAGAACAGAATTAATCTTGTGATTAACCAGTTGTATGATTTTAGGACTACCAACTCATCTGAAAAAATGAACCCTAGGACCCATTAATTCCACTCTTGTAGGTGCATCCTTTTTTTTGTCTTAAGGCTTTATTTCTTCCTGAGACTCCTTTTAAAATGTAGCTTCCCCTGGGAGAGGGAACAGCTTTTGCCTTTATCAGCCTGCACCTGATACTGCTCATCAGTTGACCAGGGGTTAGAGGACAGGCAGCCGAGGGGCAGAACAGCCCATGGAATCCAGCAGAAAAGGTGCAGAGAAGGGCTGAGAAAACTCCATTACCTCCTAGATTTTCCCATGCCTGGTCCACCTCGGAAATTTGAGAAGTACAGTATTCAGCCTAGAAAAAATGAAGCTTTGAAAGCCCTTTACAAAGGATGTCTTGTTTAACTCTGACCCCACCGTTCTTCTGGCTGCTTGAGCTTCAAGTCTGGGATTCTAGGGCATAGACAGTTGTTCACTCCTTTCTCTCCATCTATGAACTAGTCAGGTATCAAGTTGCGTTGTGTTTCTCTTTGCATTCTTTCTTCTACTTACTCCTCCCCTGAAATCCAACTTTTAACATCATAGCTCAGACTCTTGTCACTTGCCGAAGTTACTAAGTGACAGCTTGCCCGGGGTGACCGTGGATTGCAAATGGCTCTGATATGTATGATTCCTGAATGAGAGTAGGACACCCCTGAGCGCCCTGCTGTTCATAAGCATTGTTTCACCGTAACTATAAGCTCAGGACGGCTTCCTAGTGAGAGGCACTTTCACAAAGAAGGACAGAACAAAGCACTGAGTGGTGTCAGGGACTCAGGAGGCTGGGGGAGGGGTGATACGATTTGGAGAGCTGCACCCTCAGGCATAGAAGAGAAAGGAAGAGAGCCACGAGCTCCTGGTACTACGGGACAAGGGACGCATAAATCGGACTACGACAACTTTCAAGGTTCTGGGTCCTCTGGATGAGCCCTATCGTTACCCTTCTCATTCCCTTTTGAAAAAACCTAAAAGAAGAAGGGCCCCTATGCTTAATTTTGGAGATAGAAGAGAAAGGGGAGAAAAAAGCACGTTATTGATCAGTGTTGAGAGGGTTACCATTCAGGGGGCTCCTGGGTGGCACAATCAGTTAAGCGTCCAACTCTTGGTTTCAGCTCAGGTCGTGATCTCTGGGTCATGAGATCAAGGCCCATGTGGGGTTCCACACTCAGCGGGGAGTCTGCTTGAGGACTGTCTCTCCCCCTCCCTCTGCCTCTCGCCACCCCCCCCCCCACTTGCGTGTGACCTTGGGCAAGTTTCTTAACCTGTCTAGGCTTTAGTTTCTTCATTTATGCTATGGGGACAATGATTGTATCCCATCTTTCAGTTTGTATGTTCAGGCATGAGGACCAGGACAAGGGCTGGCAATGCTATTCAGCCCCCAAGACTCCATGAGGGCCACACACAGTGGTGAGTCTTTGAAAGTGATACAGTTAAGGAACACAGAGGGTGCCGTCCGCACCAGGTTTAAAATAAATATACTTACTCATGGGGGACAGCAGAGCAAACTCGGTTAAAGGTACTTTTTAAGCAGACATCACACAATACTTTGTAGTGAAAGAGTAAAAAGGAAAAAATTGCAAATACAGAAGGCATACTTTTCCACTTAAACTAAGATTAAGTTCTGGATACTTGCTTTAATTAATCCTACTCCTTTTTATAAAATGCTCGAGGATATTTCTTCTGTTGGTGGTTTTACCGTTTAACAGTAGTTAGGACTGGTTCCACTATAAAACCTCCCCGCTGCCCACTCACCAGGGGCAGAAATATCTCCCTGAGATCTTTCAAGCCGACTGGAGAGAACAAGAAACGTAGACCTGGATGTGCCTGCATTCATCCATTGCCTGCTTTGTGACCTTGGCCAAGTCACCCTGCTTGTAATTGCCTTAGCTTATTCTTTTTCTTTCTTTTTTTTTTTTTAAGATTTTATTTATTTATTTGAGAGAAAGCAACCAGCAGAGGGAGAAGCAGACTCCCCACTGAGCAGGGAGCCCAACGTGGGGCTCGATACCAGGACCCCAGGATCATGACCTGAGCTGAAGGCAGACGCTTAACAGACTAAGCCACCCAGGCACCCCTGCCTTAGCTTTTTCATCTTTAAAATGAGAAACCCTTCCAGCTGAAAACAGAGGGATTATGCAGGTGAAGAGCGTGGATGCCAAAATCTAACCTCTGGCTGAATCCTGGCTCCGCATCTTACTGGCTTCATAACCTTGGATGAGCCATTTAACCTGTCTGTGCTTCAGTCTCCTCATCTGTGAAACGGGACTACTAACAGTACCACCTCAGAGGGTTGCTTCGAGGATCAAACAAGTGAATGGCAAGTATGTCAGTTCATGCTCAACGCCTGGTGCTATTATTAAATAGTCTGTAATTCTGTAATGATATGGAGAGAATTTTTTTTTTTTAGCAACTAGAAGGAAGGTTCCTCTGGGGGAGGCACCTTATTGGGAGGACGGTGTGGTGAGCGAGCCTGGGGCCCATGAGCCCATAGGACACAGGGTGGGAGGAACAGTTTGCGTTTGCTTTGGAGGAGGGTGTATGTATCCCTTGAGGAGACAGGTCTCTTTTACCTCCAAATCCTATTGTTCTACTTCTCTACAGACTCCTCTGTTAGCTGAATTTCTGAAACCTCTTTTCTGTCAGAGACATGGGCTAGCACCATGTTTTGACCCCAGATGTTTTTAATTCTCTGGCAGAACGATTTATTTTACCACCTCATTTGTTACCAGAGCCAGATCATTTAGCAACAAAATCAAAAGTAGCTTAAAAACCACTAGACCATTACATGTCACAGCCAGTGTAGTACACAGACGAACAGTTGTTTTCTTCATGCGTGTGTGTATTCATTCATTTACAAATATCTGCTGGTCCTCCACCATGTGCCAGGCACTGTTCTGAGTCCCGGGGGAAAAGCAGTGAACAACAAAAAGTCCCTGTTTCTATGAACCTCACATTCTACGGAGGAAGACAAACCCTTATGAGAACACAGGTAGTGATCAGTGTGGCAGAGAGAGGTAAAGCAGGATAAAGGGACAGAAGGGAATGTGGGGCTGAAGGGTGGTAGGTAGAATAGGCAGGGAGGGTCTGAGGAGAGAGAGCAGAAGCCTGGAGAGGGGGAATGAGCTCTGCCTGGTGTTCCCGGCAGAGGTTCCTAGCAAGTGTGAGGCTCTGACGTCACGTTTGAAGCAGCAAAGAAAGCCAGTGTGTCAGGAGCAGAGTGAGCAAAGGGGAGGGTGCTCTGAGAGGCGGGCACACTCCCTCACGATGGGCCCCAGAAGCCCTGGGAAGAACTCCAGGTTTGGTTCTTACTGGAACCAGAAGACATTTGAGCAAGGTAGCAATAGGAGCTGATTTGTGTTGTTCAAAGATTCTAGCTGCTGCGTGGAGAATAGACTGTAGGAAAGAGAAAAGGCAAAAGCGGAGAACTCAGGACAGCGTTAGTGCAAATCCAGCCACGAGATGACGGTGCCCGCCAGGATGGGGGCTGGGCAGGGATGAGAAGTGCTCATAGCTGGGATGTACTTCGATGGCGGAGCCCCCCATCTGCTTCAGGAGGACGGTCGGGGCCCTGCTGTGTGTGTGATGCCCGCTGGACCTCCACGGGCCCCCAGTGAGATGGGCTACATCTGTCTGGAGTCTAAGAGCTGTAGGCATCAACCTAGGCGTCATCAGCATGGAGAAGTAGTGAGCATGCTGATGGTGAGTGAGATCACACAGGGTATGAAGGTGGATGAGGGGAGGACTGCCAAGCCGCGGGTCAGCTAGAGTTGGGGAAGAAGGGAAGATCCTGCAAAGAAAGGGGAGTGAACAAGAGCAGTCAGCCGGCTCGGAGGGAAACAGGAGTGGGATCTCTGGAAGTCAAGTGGAGGAAATGTTGAGGGGCAGAGGCAGCAATCAGAAGTGCCCAGTGCTGCAATGAGTTGAGTAAACTGAGCCTGAGTCCCATTGAGATGCCACTCGCTAGGCCCTTTTCAATGCGAGGGGTGCTCCCCCTCTTCACAGACAGATTGCTAATGGTCACTGGACTTAGTCTAACTCTATTTGAGGAGCTCCTTTCACTCCAGATTTTTTCATGACAACTATCATGGATATGACGAGAAGAAATGAGCTCACCCTATGGGATCAACTCTCTGCTGTTTACTGACAGTTAAACATACAATTTTTGCCACAGCTACAAACTCTATCTAATGAATGGTGGGGTTCTGGGCTTAACTCCAATCCCTCCTTCCTCTTGAAGGGGTGGAGCCTTATCCAGGAGGAAATACCCTGCCCCCAGACCCCCTATGTTCTCTCTTGTTCTTTCTTTCCCCTCAGTTCTCTCTTCTTGATTGCGTGCTGATCTTTTTCTGGGTCCCAACCTAGTTTGCATGAGAATGGCCACCACTGGGCTGATGTATTCATTAGGAAGACTTCTCATTCTGTTTGCAGGAGTTCAAAACCCACTCTTTCTGTTGAGCCTTCCTCAACCACGCGACTCATTCTTATTCCTAGTCTGCGGCTTCATAGAGCCATGTGGTGCTGGCACTTAAAAGGGGTTCACTTTCCTTGGTGTGCCCTTTGTGTGGCTGGCCTGCCACCCTTGCTGAATGGCTTCTCTCTCCCTTGGGTGTGATGGTGGGAGGGCTGACAGGGCCTACCTGATCTTCCGCTGGGAAAGGCCAACTTCTAAAGCAAGTTGCTATAGTTACCAAATCTCCGCGCCCCCCTCCCCGCCCCCCGCCCCCCCCCCCTCCAGCTGCGTAGCAGTCACTGACTCTATGCTCCTTTTTTTTGTGTCACTGTATCAGACATTCTCCTTGGGTACAGCAGCCTGGGGGTTTGTTATTAAGCAATTCATGCCCCCGTATGCGTGGGCTACACAAAGTGAGGAACACGGGGACTCTATTATGAGGAGCACACACATACACCCACACGCCCATACATGCATATTTCACATTCGATGTGCTTTACATCACAGACACTTTTCAACTACGATTTCTTGCACTAAATCCATTTTAGAAGGTTTTCTACAATGGTAACAGATTGTACGTGGAATCGTTCTGTGCATTCCAGAGAAATGTTTGTTTCCATGTTTCTGAACACAAATTATGCACGTGGAAAGTTTTCCCAATTCTTCTCTCAGTAATTATCTATTTTCTATCTCTAGGAGAAAAAATATCAAATAGAAGTTGATTGTAGATGAAATGATTCATTTGTGAGCATTTTTGAAAAGTTAATGATTCAAATCAGACCCATTGTTGAGTTTTTTCCATTGTTTGTGCGTGACGGTAATTACTAGAAATTGTGACACTTGGAGCCTAATTGAGCTCCTCTCTTAGCTGACAGACACCAATGTTCTAAGTAGAAATTCAGAAAACTAATGAAGTGGGGGGATGAACAACATATAGCTCTCGCTTCACCAGCTCTCAAGGAAAGCGCGTGCGCAGACCACAAACCGGAGCTGGATCCAGTTCAGCGTCACGGGGCGGGCATGGTGACAGGGCTCTGGCTCTCTCTTCCCACCTGGTCCCATCTTCACATCCTCCCCAGGCTCCCTGGCCTGGCTGCAAGTGCTGCTGGGCGGGAACAGGCCTGTGGCCCCTCTCTGAGCTGGCTTTCTGGCTAGAGATTCTTGGTTGTGCGTTCCCCGGTGGGCTGCCCGGCTGCGGGGGCGGGGGCGGGCGCTGGCCCTCTGAGACCTAGCAAGCATGCCCTCTGGCAGACTGATTTGGGGATCATTTCCTCTGTATGAAGATATTGGTCCTAAAAACTGACAGGAAGCCTCTCCCTGTCCCTGCCTCGGAGGTAAGCCAGGCTGGGCCGCCCCCAGGGAAGGTCAGCCTGGGGACTGCAGGAACTAGAACATGCAAAGAACATTCAGAGGAAAAACATGGTAGCTGTGTCTCTTCCACGGGGGTGGGCTTCTGGGCCTGGTGGGTAGGCTTCTGTCGGCTGTTTCTTACTAGGAAGTTAGCAAACATAGATGCGATGTTGAGTTTCCAGAGAGGTTTTCCGAAGACAAGCCTGAGGAAGAGCTACCCCAGGGTGGAGGAGAGACACTTGTGTGGCCAGCGCCCCCAATGCGCCAACAGGCTGTAGAAATCCCCAAGGGCTGTGTCCGCCCTTCTCAGCCCGCCCCTCACCCCCGCAAAGGCTACACCTGTTTCCCCCTGCACCTGGACTTTCTAAGAAGAATGGGGCCTCTCCGTCAACTCTCCCAGCCAGGCTGCACGCTCTATTTTTATCTGCTCACTAGGCTCCTTGCAGCTGGTTCTAAACAGTCTGCCCCCCACTACACACACACACACACACACACCACACACCATGAGACCCAGATTTCAAAACACTTTTCAGGATCTCTGGAAGAAGAAAAAGGAATGACTCAGGCGGTCTCCCTGAACTCTCACTTCTGTCTCTTGGAACAGGAAGACCATCAGGCTCTGCTTAGGTTTTCCTTCCCTGCCTGGCAGCCTAGAAACTCTCTCCAGGATGTGGGCTGTGTCAAGTGCGGGACTCACCTCATTGACCTCTCTTCTCTCAGGGATGGCTTTCTTGTGCCTTCTGTTTTTCTAAGTCTGAAAACCATTGTTGCATATACCTTGTTGTTTTCGGTGATGCAAGCAGGAGGGTAAGTCTGGTCCTGTTACTCCGTTGTGGCCAGAATCGGAGTCCTCTTCTTCAGGAGACACGTTCTTTTCAGTTGGGTTCCATGACCTGACATTCTCTGGCTTTGTCTCCTGCTTCTCTAGAAGCTCCTCTTGAACCTTGCAGGCTCATACTGTTAGGGTCCCTCCATCATCCACAGCCCTCTCTCTCCTCCTGTTCTGTAATTGCTGCCTGGGTGAGCATGTCCATGCCCAGGGCTTTGGAAACCACGCCCATCACAAATTAGATGTCTCACCCAGAGCTCCTGCCCAGGTATCAGCTGCCTCTTTGACTGTACAACTTGGGTGTCTCTAAGCACCTCAAACTCAAGTCTGAAATGTATTCATTGTCTTTCACTATCAGATATGATCCTCTTCTTACTATACCACCAGTTATGAAGCCAAAACCTGTGTGTCCTCCGTGACATTCCCTCTCCCTCACCCCCACATGAAACTTATTGCCAAGTCTCGCTGACCCTTCTTCAAAAGATCTCTAAAACCTGTTCCCTCCCGTCCATCTGTACTATCACTCTCGTCCAAGCGGTAACTCCTAACTGGTCTACACCATCTTTTCCTATTTTGTTCTCTGCTGCAGCAAATCCCGATTTTTTTTATTATTATGTTCAATTAGCTAACATATAGTACATCATTAGTTTTTGATGTAGTGTTCAACAATTCATTAGTTGCGCATAACACCCAGGGCTCATCACAACATGTGCTCTCTTTAGAATCCTGATTTTTTAAATGCAAATCTGATTATTTCGTGTGACCGGTTCACAGATGTTAAGGACTACACATTTTCTGGCTAATCTGGCCCCTCTCCAGGCTCACAGCACACCCCTCCTACCACTCCTGACCATCTTTCTGTCCTTACAGGCTCGTGCTCCCTCTTGCCACTGCTGTCCCCACTGCTGTCCCCACTGCCTAGAATGGCCATCACCCGCTTTGCCTGCTCCTCCTCCAGAGTCAGCTCAGCCACCGCTCCCTAGGGGAGCCTGACTAGCTCAAGTCCTCCGTCTCATACTCTCGCGGTACCATGCACACCTCCTTTTCTCGGCACTTGGTCCAATGAAAGCTTGACTTCTATTTGTCTAATTTTGTGTTTAGTGTTGCTTTTCCTCCCTAGACTTGGTAAGCTCCGTGATGGGTTTTAAATTTATTTTTCCCCTTGCCATCCTGTTCCCAGCTCCAATGCAGGGCTTGGCTCTGGGTTGTGGCTCCAGAAATATCCTGCGGAGCACATGAGGGCCATATGGGTGTCCAGGAAGTGGGAGGAGGGGCCGAGCAGGGGAAGTGCACAGACAGCGGGTGCAGGGACCACAGCTGCTCCCCCAAGAGGAGCGGACACACACCTGCTGAGGCTGGCCCCCCACAAGCTGCTGAGCCTCTGATGTTGGTAATGTCCTTTCTGCTACCAAAACGGCATAACTCTTCTAAGTATTTTTTTTTTTTTAAAGATTTTATTAATTTATTTGAGAGAGAGAGAATGAGAGAGAGAGCATGAGAGGGGGGAGGGTCAGAGGGAGAAGCAGACTCCCCGCCGAGCAGGGAGCCCGATGCGGGACTCGATCCAGGGACTCCAGGATCATGACCTGAGCCGAAGGCAGTCGCTTAACCAACTGAGCCACCCAGGCGCCCCATCTCTTCTAAGTATTTAAGGTGACTTCCTCGGCTCTCTTTCCGGTATTTTAATAAAACTTTTAGGAAAAAAAAAAGCCAAGCAGGACATGGGGAGCTGTCACCTCAATGCCCAACAGAAAAGGCCACTACTCTAAGCTGTGGGCTCTCGGCTGGCATGTGGGGCCTGACCCTGAACCTCTGTCCAGTGGCTCTAAGAGCCCCAGAGTATCTCTGGCTGTGGTCTTCCCCACCCCCCCACCCAGGCCCCTGTCTTCTCTTCATGGGCTCTACCAGCACCAGGAAAGCAGAGGGGGGGGCCAGAGCCAAGCCACACACAGTCCCTCAGGAATTTTGGATCCCCTGGGTGAAACGAGCAGCATGGACTGTGCCCACGATGACCTAGTGGTTAGAAATCCAGCAGGAGCTGCTTTGGAGGCCGGGTTTTGCTGTGGGGGTGCAGCCAGCCCTCTGTGTGGGGTGAGGTTGACCTCCCAGCTCAGGGTGCCTTTCTGACATCAGGCAAGCTCAGGGTGTTTCTGCTCCAACACAACAGGACCATCTCTTTAAAAGGGTCCTAGGCAAAGAGCGAACATGTTTACCCTTAGAAAAGATTTCAGCACACAGCACATTAATGTGGGCTTTCAGGGGAGGGAGAGGGAGTAAGTGAGTGAGTTACGGCAGAGGCCCCAGGGCGGGGGTGGGGGGGTGGGGGGAGTCATTAGCTGCGCTGATGGCATTTGTTCTTAAAGACTCTATCAACTCCTGGTTCTGTCTGAAAACCAGCGCAGCCCTAGCTCTGCTCTCTTCAGCAGCGGGGGAGGAGGACAAGAGAAGTGGAGACGCCCTCATGGGGCAGCAGCGATTCTTGGAGCCTGGTGGGTGGCTCTCCCTGCTCAGGACTCTGTCAGCCCTGAGGGGAATGCCAGGCAGCCAGGGCCCCTTTCCCAGCCCCAGAGCCTGGCATTATGTTGTTGAAGTTGCGAAGGCATTTGAGGCAAACCTTCAGAGCCTGCAGCTCCCCCTCCTCTTTGGAAATTTTTGACATGGAAGAGATGGTAGTGCACAGAAGTGTGCAAAGAAGTGTGTGTGTGTGTGTGTGTGTGTGTGTGTGTGTGAGATGTAATTATAGGTGCCAGGTAGGGAGGATTTGGGAGCCAACAGTTGAATGAATGTTATTTACTCCACATTCCTGCCCAGGAACCCCTCAGACCAAAACTGTATCCAAAGTCCTGAGAGTCAGACAGATTTTATAGTCAAATATCAAGTTTCCCCTTTGACCAAGTACTTAAGCTCCCAGAGCCTTGGTTTCCACATCTATAAAGTGTGAAGGCATGATATCTATCTCTTTGTGCTAGTCTTAGGAAAAGACTTTGAAGCAGAGATCCGTGTGCAGGAAGAAAGACCCTGGAGGCCAACACACGTAGGGGAAAGGGAAGGAAGCAGGACCGGGCAGCAGGAGAAATTGGGACAGCCAGTCACAGGGCCTCTGCCAGCTTCACAGGGAGCTCCAACCTTAGCCTTTCTGAGCTGTGCCACCTTGAGTCAAGAGGGGCCAGGCCTTTGTACCTCACCCATTACCCCTCATCAACCAGCCACTGGACACTGGCCATCCCTGGGGAGAGGGTGTGACCTTGGGTAAGGAAAGTGACTCAAACACCCCCCACCCCCACCTCCACCAGCTGGGGGGGAATCTAGGCAGCGAACTGCAGCAACTATTACAAGGTGTTGGGAGGAAATTAAATGACATGACCTCTCTATAATAAGGTAAGAATTAAAAATAAACAAATAAACAAAACTGACTTAGTTCATCTTTTCCCAGCCTTGTCCTTGGAAAAAGTAGCATTGTGTTATTAAAGTTCTGAACTGTCATCCTTAAACTCAACACCCCGCAGGGGAGAGAAAAAGTTTTCATGTTTCAAATTCATTTACGGGGAGCAGGCTGGATGGTCCCAGCCCAGAGAAGATGGAGGCCTGTTTGGAGGTAAAGAGACGGGAATAGTCTTGATTTTAAAGGGAAGGGAAGAGAAATTTCCTACAACTGAGGAAAGATCAGTGGACGTGGATTCTGATTTGTGAGGGTTGGTCTCCTCCCACTTCTATTTAGCCCCAGCAGATGGGGTGTGCATTTGAGACGAGGGAGATTGTACATTTCCAGTTGTTGCTTTGGAAATCTTGGAGAAAACCCTCTGGGCTGATGCCTGGCAGAGAAGCAGCAGAACCACCTCTGTCCGAAGACTGCAGAGTCCTCCAGGAGAAGCCTATAGGAACTGAAAAGTAGATGCCCTTTCCAGAACATTCTAAGCTGCATAAAATCTCATTCTCCTGGGACTTCTGCATGACTAGGGAGGGAAAGCGCCCTCCATCACTGAGATAGATTTTTTTTTCCACTAGCCAGGTGTGGGGGGAGGCCCAGAGTGGTTATCTGATTTAGAGAAATAAAGAAATGAAACAAACTTTGTGGATTTCATACCCACATCACATATTTAGCACCTAGCAAGTGCCCAGCACCTAGTGGGCACAAAATGAAAAATCCATCTCTTTCTTTTTCCTATCCCCCAGGATAAACCTAAACCTTTTAACAAGTTGAAAACCTTTTCCTGTCTAAAACAAGCAAATAAACAAACAAACAAACACCTGGACAGAAAGACAAGCTTCTTTGGTAGGTTTGCTAATCAACCACAAACATTTATTAAATATTTACTATGTTAGATTCCTACCAAGATGGCAGACTAGATCAGGCCACTTGCCAATCAATACTGAAGAAACACAGAAGCAAGAAGAAAATGTGCATTTGGGAAAAACAACAACAACAAAAACCAAACCCCAAAACAACAACAAAAGAAACAAACAAAACTCCCAACAAGCCCCTGGGAAAGTTGTCTTGAACTCTTATATGGAGGAAACCAGAGGCAGCACAGTGAGGAGACCAACTGGAGAAAAGCCTTTTAAAGGCTGTCCTCGCATCTCCCTAGAGTAGCCTTATGGCACTCGTAGGCTGCCTCTTCAACTCAGATCCTGTGGCTGCAGCCGGGACTATTGGTACAGGTGTCTGCAGGGCAATTCATGGCAGCACAAAAGCCAACCACGGGGAAGAAGTGATGAAAATGGATGTGGACCAGGGGTGCCTGGGTGGCCCAGTTGGTTAAGCCTCTGCCTTCGGCTCAGGTCATGATCCCAGGGACCTGGGATCGAGCCCTGCATCGGGCTCCCTGCTCAGTGGGGAGTCTGCTTCTCCCTCTCCCTCTTCTGCTTTCCTTGCTTGTGCTCTCTTGCACACACTTGCTCTCTCTCTCTCCCTGTCAAATAAATTAATAAAATCCTAAAAAAAAAAAAAAATGGATGTGGACCCAACAGCTAACCTCTGAGAGTCATCCCTTTCGTCCTCCCTCTCTACACCCCCAAGGATGGGTAATTGCATGCTAGGAGATTACCTCCTCTCAATCCTGCCTTATCCTAAAGATTCAGAGAAGAAAGCTTGACCAAAGTTGTTGCCGGATGGAAGGCCAACAGCCTCGAAGAATTAGTAGTAATCCCATGATACTGGGGACTCTCCACTCCACAGCTGGGGACTCTCTACTGAGGAGACTGGGGACTTTCCAGTCCACAGCTCCACCCCTCATTTCCACCTTAAACTCACTGGAACTGATACAGTCTAGTGTCTTTGGCTCTATGTATTAAGAATACCTATTACAAAATAGAGTAGAGGAAATATTAACAGGTGAAATAAGTAGAGGAGAGGAGAGGAAGAGAAGCTCATGAGCCAAAGTGACTGGAGAAATACCACGGCTAAATAAATAAATAAATAAATAAACTGCACAACATATGCCACTGGGCAGAAGTATTTGAACAGATGGACCAAGAATTTAAAACAAGCACTATAAATACACATAAAGAAATAAAGGAAGATATTAGCAAGAATAAAAAAATCACCAAAAAGAACCAAGTAGAAAATATTAGGTATGAAAAAGGTAAGCAATAAAATTAAGAACAGCATACATGGGATAACTAGTAGGATTGATATAACTAAAAAACTATCAGTGAGTTGGAAGATCAGATTGAAAAATTCTCCCAGAATGCAACAGAAAAAGGTAAGATGAGAAAGGAAATGGGTATTTAAAAAATAAAGCTAAAAGAAATGGGAGATAGAGAAATGTCTACAACCACATAATTAGAGTCCTAGAGATGGAGAAAATAAAAACAAGAAAGGCAATGTTTGAAGAAATAGTAAAGATAAATTTTCTGATACTAAATTATTTTATCCAGCCAATCTATTATTCAAATGTAAGGACACACAAAAATTGTTCTCAGGCATATAAAGCTTCAGAGGTTTTGCCACAGAAGACCCACATTGATAATACTTTTGGAAGAAGTACTTAGATAATAGGAGAAATAAATCCTGACCATGAAGCAAGAGTTGTGGGAAATAAAAGTGATCATGTATCTTGGTAAAATTTTCTATTGCCTTAAAAGCTAGGCTGGAAGGAAATATATTTACATAATGTGATATAATAAGAAAGATATTTGGTCCTTGTCCCTGATTCCTGGCACAGAGCTCTTACAACTCTTGTAATAAGGTGGTAAGAGCATCTTTTGTGCCTAATGAGACAACTCCTGGCAGGCCCCTAGATAGCTTCAGGATGGGGGCTCATGGCCAGAGAAACCAAGCCTTGCTTAGAAGCTTGGAACTTTCAACCTTACCTTCCAACCTCCGAAAGGGAAGAGGGGCTGGAGACAGAGTTAATCACCAATGGCCAATGATTTCATCAATCATGTCTATGAAATGAAACTTCTGTAAAAACCCCTAAACGAAGGGGCTTGAGGAACTTCCAAGTTGGTGAACACAGGGAGGGTGGTGCAACCCAACTCCACATGGACAGAAGCTCCTGTGCTCAGGACACCACCCTGTGTGCCTTCTTCATCGAACCTGGGGCGGGGGGGAGGTTGTGAAAACCCCTGACTCTATAGCCAATTTAGACAGAAGCATGGGTGACCCAGGAATCCGATACTTGTGACGGGCATCTGAAGGGAGGGCCGTCTTGGAGGGCAAGGCACTTGAACCTGTGGAATCCAACTAACTCTGGGTAGTTTCAGAATTATAAGTAAGACTCGAAGTTGGTGTTACAGAGTTGAAGAAGTAGTGTTGGAAAAAACGCTATGTATTTGGTGTCAGAAGGGAAAAAACCTTCTCACATAATAACCCAGAAATAAAATTCTGTCCACATTACGTGAGGGGCAGAGTGGGAGGGAGCTCAAGAGGATGTGAGATCTACTAAAGGAAGCAGGGAGATAGAGCAATGCATTTAGGAGAAGAGAGGTAAACAGGAGGACAGGGCTTAAGGTCAACCACCATAAGGACAAAACCAGAATGTATCATCTCAGTCTTACAGAAGAAAACCTGACATAGCCAGTGGAATTTAGGAAGCGAGAATAGAAAGAAAGAGAAAGCAAGTAGAACAAATGGAAAACACACAGTGGAGACAACATGGATGGACGTTAAGGGCGCAACGCTAAGTGAAATAAGTCAGATGAAAAAGATAAATACCATACCATCTCACTTATATGTGGGATCTTAAAACAAAACAAAACAAAGCAAAAACCGAACTCATAGATACAGAGAACAGGCTGGTGGTTGCCAGAGGAGAGGGGTGGGGTTGGTGGTGAAATGGGTGAAAGTGGTCAAAAAGTACCAACTTTGGTTGTAAGATAAAAAATCCTGGGCATACAATGTACACCAGGGTGACTATAAAAAATAATAAAAAATAAATAAGATAGTGGAACTAAATCCTAACGTGCAGCAAAAAGGTTAAACTCACCAAAGGTAGAGACTCTCAGAGTGTATTAAAAAACAAACAAAATATGATACAATATATTGTCTATACAAGACACACGTATGACAAAAATATAGAAAACTGACAATAAAAGTAGATAAAAATATATACCAGGCAATCATGAACAAAAAGAAAATTGGGACAGCAATATATTAACATCTTACAAAGTAAAGATTTAAAAAAAGATATCACAAGACACAGATGACTGACATTATATGTGCATAAAAAGAATAAAGGAAGAAAAGATAAACCCGTTATAAACATATATATACTATTAAGAAAGCTTCAGAAATATTCCAACCAACTGAAAGAATGGCAGAAACAGATAATCCTACTTAAAAAAAAAAAGCAGAGCTATCAATGACCTAACAATAAAATAAAACAAAGATTAAAACAAAGATTTCTTTTCAACCATACTGGAACATTTACAAAAACATATCATGTTCTAGGCAACAAATTAAAAATGAATACATTGAGAAACTAATAAGAAACACAGAACTAAACAATTCCTTTTGTTAGGACACAAAATAATATGCTACTGAACAGCCTTTGAGTTACAGAGAAAATCATAAAGGAATTTAAGGAATAGCGGAACTACAGTGAACGCTGCACATCAGAACTGTGGGCCCCCGCTGAAGGTTTCAGAAAAATTTATAGCTTTCGATACATTTATCAGGAAACAGGAATGTGAATAATAAATGAAGTGAGCAATCAATAAGAGAATTTGGAAAAGAGCAACAGAGCAAACAAGAAGGAAATGTTTCTAAGGGCAGAAATCAATAAAGTACTGAAACACAAAGAGCAATTGACAGGAAAACAAAACATGTTTTCAGGAATTAACAAGACAGATCCTTGGCAAGACTGATTAAGGAAAAAAGAGTAGATGTAATTTCAAAATACAGAATAAGAAGAGGGAAAGAACTACAACAGAAAGATGAAAGAGGAATGGAAGGACACATGCACACTTATCTGCCACTAAATTTGAAAGCCGGGATGAAAGAAATGAATTCATAGAAAAAATATGAAATGTTAAAGTTGGTATAGGAAAGAGAGAGCTTGAACTAGAGCAATAAGCATGAAACAAATTGAAAAGGAGGTCAAAGACCTACCTCCCCCACATCCCAGGCTCAGACAGACTCACAGGTGAATTTCAGGAAACTTTCAAGGAGCAGATACTCCTATCTTGTGCAGTTGTACCAGTTGTATCCACAAAGAGGAAGAACGAAAGCTGCCCCGGTCATTTTATGAATTTAGTATCACCTTGATTCCAAAGACAGAAGATAAAGAAAATTATAGACCGTTTCATTTATGAATGTAGATATATAAGCAGAGAGTAAAATACTGGCTGAATACTGAGTTTATTTAAAAAAATAATACATCAGGTGATGCCTGGGTGGCTCAGTCGGTTAAGCATCTGCCTTCGGCTCAGGTCATGATCTCAGGGTCCTGGGATCGAGCCCCACATTGGCTGCCCTGCTCAGCGGGGAGCCTGCATCTCCTTCTGCCTCCGCCACTCCCCCTGCTTGTGCGCCCTCTCTCTCTCTGACAAATAAATAAAATCTTAAAAAAAAATACATCAAAATCAAGTGAGGATTATCCCAGAAATGAAAGGATGGCTCAACATCAGAAAATTAATCAATATAATCCCTCACATTCTACACATATAAAGGAGAATTATATAATTATCTCAATCTTTGCAGAAAAAGCTTTCGGAAAGGATTAATACTTATTTATGATAAAAACTCTCATCAAGTTAGGAATAGAAAGGAATTTCTTAGGTTGATAAAGCTTATGTACCAACATCTTACGGCAGATACATACTTACACATAACAGGAAGAGTTTAGCTGTGGCTCCTTTAAGATAGGATCAGAACAATAATGCCCCTTATATGCGAATAAACACTACTCCTGCTATTACAGATACCCCTTAATACTATCTTACAGATGACTAGAGGTCCTGAATAATATTCAAAAGGAAGGAAAAAATATGTGTAAAGATCGAAAGGGTAGGGTTGAAACTTTCATTGTATTCAGTAGTCTTTTATTTTCAATGGTCTTTCTAGGAAAATCAACAGGAATTATAAATTATTAGCAGTAATACAAATTTAGCAATGTGCTGGATAAGATCAACTTGTAAATATTAATAATATTTTTACATTATATAATCAGAATTAAGATACTATTTATAATAAAAATGAAAAACTATAGATTATCCAGAAATTCACTTGACCAAGACTATATGATAACTCTGAGGAGAAAACTTTTAAACTGTTATAAACACCATATAATATGTCAGTGAAAGAAGAGAGAGTCCATACTCTTGGATGGCATGATAGGATATTATCAAGATGTCAATTATTCCTCAAAGTAAGCTATAAATCAAATGTGATTTCAATCAATATTGCAGCTGGATTTTTTTTTTTTTTTGAGGAACTTGGTTAATTTACTCTAACATTTATATGAAAGAATAAAGATTCATGACTAATCTGCCTTAAAAAAGAAGAGTAAAGACAGGGAGGAGACTAATCCTAGAGTTCCTGACACACTACCAAGCCATTATTACTTGTTTTAAATGTAGTTTTGGAGTAAGAACAGACAAAAGGATCAACAGGAGAGCCCAGAGACAAATGCAAGTGTGTGTGTAAACTAATTGTACAGAGGTGACACCCCAGATCAGTGGGAAGGGAGGGATTATTTAGTACAAATGGGAAGTCTGATACACTATGTAGAGAAAAATACAACTGGATCCTACTCCGCACCACATCACCAGGGGACTGGAGAGGAACTAAAACCCAGAATATAAAAGACAAAACTACAGAGTTAATTCAAGAAAATACAAGAGTTACTTTGGTGACCCAGAAACAGGGAAAGAATTTTTTTTAAAGATTTTATTTATTTATTTGACACACATAGAGAGACACATTGAGAGAGGGAACACAAGCAAGGGGAGTGGGAGAGGGAGAAGCAGGCTTCTCACCAGGCTTCCCACCAAGCAGGGAGACTGATGCGGGGCTCAATTCTGGGACCCTGGGATCATGACCTGAGCCGAAGGCAGATGCTTAATGACTGAGCCACCCAGGCACCCCAGGGAAAGAATTTTTAAACAAAACTTTGAAAGCACAAATCACATTGCAAAACAAACAACAAACAAATGAGTTGACTTAACTCAAAATTAAACATTACTGTTCAATGAAAAACGAAGTTAATGAAGAGATGATAGGATGACAGACATTTCAAAGTCTCAACTAGACCTTGGATTGACATCTAGGCACAAAAGAACCTCCGGCAAATAAAAAATAAAATGACAGAAGCCCTAGTGGAAAAAATGAGCAAAAGATAGGGTCAACCATTTATATCCACCCCAACAGCAAATTGTACAACACTATGTAATGCAGATGAAGAGATGCTTCAGATAATTAGCAATCAGACAATGGAAATTAAAGCAACGATGAGATGTTAATTTCTACTCATTAGCCTGGCAAAAATATGAAGTTAGATAATGCCAGGTATTTGTAAGGATGTAGGAACCCTTAGGCGCCACTCAAGGGAAGGAATGATTCGGTTCAGATTCTTCTGGAAAGAGCCGAAAGGTTTCTGGTCCTACTTAGAAAAATGGGGTATATGCATCCTGCCATGACCCATCAATTCTCTCCTGAGTGTTAGGCAAGAGAAATTCTCCCGAGATCCTTAAGGAGATTGCTCTTTACAGAATTGTTTGTGAGGGCAGGGAGTTGTAAACGATCTCTGGGTCCCTGATAAGGAGCACAGTGCTAAATGAGATGAGATGTTGCCTGGCTACTTTGCAGTCCTGGTACTCACCTGGTTACTGAGATAGTAGCTTGGATGGACACCGAAAACATATTGCTCAGTGAGAAAAGTCACAAAGACAGTGAGCTTCAGAACGCAGTCTCACCCATATGGATAAAACAACATACATTTTATAGGAACACAGATTTGCAAAAATACATACATGAAAAATACTGCATTGTTTGCCCATGTGAACGTGATTAAAGAAGAACGGATGTGGGATATGAAGGTAAAGGAATAAACTTTTATTTTTTTTAAATATTTTATTTATTTATTTATTTGACAGAGATAAAACAAGCAGGGGGAGTGAGGGAGGGAGAAGCAGGCTTCCATCGAGCAGGGAGCCCGATGTAGGGCTCGATCCGAGGACCCTGGGATCATGACCAGAGCCGAAGACAGACGCCCAACGACTGAGCCACCCAGGCGCCCCAGGAATAAACTTTTAAAAATGAATGAACAAATGAGCAAAGAGAAAGTATGTGGAACTCATATAAACAGCTGGGTAGAGGTCATTTCAATAAACATGTTGCTGGAGAAGTTTCTGCTTAACCAAGTCAATTTTTTTTTTTTTTTTTAAAAAGACAAAGCAGTTTTTATTTACTTATCAGCCAAGTGAACACATGCCAGGAAAAGAAATACACTCAATAGTTCACTGAGGGGGTGAAATGTATACTTTTAAGTTCTAGAATGGTGGGGAAGTCTATGGTGGCTATGCTTATGAAGGAGTAAAAAGTAGCACTCTGGATGGAAAAGAATGTTCAAGGGCGACACACCATAGTTTCAACATTTGTTATTGGTCATGAAATGTCTTCAGTTAGGTCCACTAAGAGTCTGGCAAACTTGAAATGACTATTTGTCTGGTCCTTTAATAATTTTACCCGGTAGAACCAGTTATGGCAAACATAATACCCATTTTAATATCTCCTCAGCAAGTTAACCAAGTCAATTTTGATGAATTTGCTTTGTGCAAACATTAAAAAAAAAAAATCCTGTCACTTCCAAATTGTTCCCACCATAATGTCTCAGGATATCTCATATAGTGAAGTTTAAAGGATAATCTAAAAGCGAAATTCTATGTTAATCTGTTTAATTAAAAAGAGAAATCTAAGAAATATATAGCATCTAAGAGGGAAAGAAAAGAAAGTCACTAAGTCAGACAATGATAGGACAGCCCATTCCGGGGTGGTGGATCATTTCAAATAATTATTGTCATCTGCAGTTTTTTTCTGTATCAGTATATATTTTGTGCTGACACGTAAACTCATTATCTCTTGTTTTGTCCTGCGAAGAAGGTGCTCACCCTCTATGTGGCAGACACCAGTGTGTTGGGCTTCCGTTTTCCATCGCCTCAGCCTGGCTTGGTCCAGACCCCGGCCTCCCTCCCTCCCAAGGTGGCCACCCAACCTCTGCCCCCACACGCCTGCACTGACGGCTGCTTTCTTGAAGGCTTCTCTGTCTCTCTGGGCCCATTAATAAAGTGCAAATTGCTTTTTGAAAGGAATTCTTAGTTGAAGCAGATGGGCCAGTCCTCTTGGACGTGCGGAGTCGTGGGAAGGCAGTCGGCAGCTGGGCGAACGGGGCCAGGAAGGGAGGATTAGGGTGGAAGAGGGAAACCGAACGGGGCGGTGAAAACAGACTTTCACTTCCTCGCGTCTTTTTCCGAGGCGCGCTGTCTCCCGCTAAGCCTCCACGGCAAGCGGAAGACCAGAGCGAAGTGCACCGTTGGCTGCGGTGGCCCCTTGGGCGGGTCTGGATGGAGTCGATGCTCATCTTTTCACAGACTCGCGGGACTCCGCACCCCTCTTTCCCCGGAGCGGTAGCTCTCTCCAGCCACACGAGGTCGGATGGGTGCAGGAGGGCTCAGCCACCTACACGGAGCACGGCCGTCCATTCCCGCGCCCCGGGCTCAGCCTGCTTTTGCAAGAGGGCTCGCCCGCGGGGGTGATTTCAGTAGGAGATGGACTGCGTGTCCCCCCAACTCCCCCCCCCCCCACACACACACACCTCGCCCTCGGCTCCCTTGTCAGCCTCATCTGCCCAGATCGTATTTCCTTGCTCCTGGTCCTCCTTCCCAGACTTTTCTCTTCCTCTCCTGATCCTGCGAGAAGCAGCTGTGACTCCTGCAGTCAGCACTACAGGAGAGACTCTCCAAGGCTTTCTCAGGGCTCTGAGTATGGAAAAGACAACTTGGGGTTAACCTCTGCAGAATATTAAAATACTAACTTTTATATCATGAATAACGTTTAATGCTCCATATAAAAACATGCAGGCAATGTGTGTATATTGGAATTCATCCGCTTCGAGGGTGAGGTCACTTTGCAGAGCTGTGCTGGGGCTGCCCCTTGCCGGTTGGGCCCATGTCTTGCCAGCTCCGTGGTCAGTCCCGCCGTGGCTTCAACGGGGGCCCGCAGGAGGATTTACAGCGCGGAAGTTGGCAAACACTGCACATGGGGGCTTCCTGCCCTGACTCGGGGTGGCGGGGTGGCTGTTCCACAGCAACCAGCCTACGACTCTTGAAGGGCTTGCAGCACGAGCTTCATGGGGACGTAGAGAACAAGGCAGAAACAGACGTAGGAAAGACGTTAGGGTTTGAAGCCCACGGCCAAGAAAGAATTCTTGAGACGTCTTTGGTGCAAAAAGGTGATTTTATGAAAGCACGGGGATAGGACTGGTGGGCAGAAAGAGTTGGACTGGGGTCATGAGGAGTGGCCCATTGTATACTTTCAGTGGGGAGGGGGTTAGGGAAAGCCTAAGTCTCTAAGGAATTTGGAAGCAAGGTTTCCAGGACCTCGAGGGGCCTGGCTATTGTTGGGAAAAGGTCATGTATTACCGTCTAATAAAACCTCGGTCATGAGACCCTTCAGATGGGTATCGGTGGGTCATATGATTGGAGGATGATTGTCAACATGTATCTTGGGGAGTAGAGATAACGGAAGTTTCCAAAGGAGTTTTTGTATGTTAAAGTAGACTTATTGGATCCTGGTGGAGGAGGGGGGGGTCAGACTAGAATTGCCTTTTGCCCTTAGCCAAGTATTAACATCGAGGCAGTTGAGACCCTAGAGGAAGGTCCCTCTGCCCGTTTCAAGGACTTGTCAGTGGGCTCTAGGTAGTAAGGAAATTGAATAATTTTTCCTCTGCCTTTGTTTCCCACATTAGAAACTATATCCTCTCCTTTGGGGACAATATGCCTCAGATTCTCAAGTCGTCGCCGAGGGGGCCTTCGCTGAGGAAAGAGGTCTGCTGTTGGCGGGCGCGGCTGACAAGCTCTTCTAACCATTCGGGTCTGAGGCATGGAATAACTAAGCCCGGTTCTAAGGCGGGACATCTGAGAACCAGTGAGGTGACATAAGTAAACATGTTTTAGACATAACCCATGTGCTGAAGGAGTGTAGGCAGTATTTTGAAAATGTTACGATAAAAGCTTCTTTTTTGATTGCTATAATTTGCAACTGATTTTCTTATTCTAGCAAATGTGTAGTTACATTTTTATTTTAAGATGTAACAAATCAGGGCTGTAGGGGTACCTCTGAACCCCCTTTGTTCGTCCATTTCTGTGGCTGACTCTGCAACTCCCAAGGTCCAGTTTTTCCAGGTGTGAGAGAAAGTCCTACCTGGTGCTGCAAACCTTCAAAGCTCCAGGGCCGCGTATACAGGGGTCCGGGGCAGTAGGGCGGGCTCCTGCTTGCTGCCAGTCAGTGCTCACAAGCTCTGAGGGCTCTCTGGCCCCGGGGGTTCTTCATGTGGGGAAGCCCCAGTTCCTCCCTGCAGGGCGCGTGCGTGTGTGTGTGTGTGTGTGTGTGTGTGGTGAGCGGGGCAGATCTGGGCTCCTAGAGATAGCAGCAGCCAAGGGTGGTTTGAGCACACCTCACCTTCTGTTTGAAAGGATGGGAGGGAACCATTCCAGTAAATGTGGGGCAGATGAATGTGCAGCCATGCCCCAGTCACCCTCTGGATTTGAGACACCCCTTTTCCACGGGCTCAATGAACTGTGGCAGTGTCGTAATGATACACCACAGAAGCCTCAAAGAGAGCCTTTCTATTGAATTTCTTAAAGTAGAACTGCAGTATAATTTTCCTAAAATTCACTTGTAATGTTTTGTTACATTAGGTGTTACTAGGAACCCAGAACCTATAGGATTGGAGCTGCAAGTCCCCACTTTCCCCACTTACCAGAGGGCCTGTCAGGGGAAGGGGCTTGGCCAGCCCCACAGTTAACAGTGGTCATGCAAAAGCAGAGCCCGGAACTCTTGATCTTGAAGCTCGAGACCCCTTTACTTCTCTGACCCTTATATAACTTTTATAAATGTATATGAAGAGGGCACCAGCTTATTCAGAGGTGACTTTTCCAATAAGGAACTGGCGTTGAAAGGTGATTTTTAAGTCTATTCACGAGTTATTTGTGTAAAAATTGACGCATGGAGCAAGAATATAAGATACTGAATTTTCTAAGTATTCAGCGCTAGTAAAAAGGCTAATTTTTACGAAGTGCGTGTGCCGGCAAATTGGTCCGCGCTCTAACAAGGATTCTGAATGATCAACAGGTGGCAGTATTTCCCTGCCTTATGCAGTCCCGTTAGCCTGAAGAGCCCAGGGGTATGGTTCCTGAGCCTCGGGGTAGAACACCGTTGAAGAACTTCTCTAGAAACGTTGCCAAGCTGAAGGGAGGAGCTGGTGCCTGGCAGTGCCCCTGGGGCAAAGTGCCCTCCTCCAGAGCAATCTGCCCTCATCTCTCTGAGGGGAAAGAATTGAGAGAAGGAAAAAGCAAAGCCAAGTAGGCTGGGCTCTACTGGACTGTTACTCCAAGTTTAATTTATAAAATGCTTGGAAAGATTTCTCTTCCCTTCACTTTTAATTTAAAAACATCGCGGGGCATACTTGACGTAGGGGTGAGACCTGGAAAGGTGTTCCCAGCGGCAGCGGACCACGGGGAGGGGGTGGGGTGGGGGGCGGTGGGAGGCCCCGTCTGGTGAGCAGGGCGGAGCCTGCAGGGTGGTTGGGCTGGAGGGAGGGCAGGACAGGAAGGAGGGCAGAGCACACACAGACCACTGCGTCCTGCTGGCGTGCCCCAGCCAAAAAATGAGCGCAGGAATCGTAGTAAACATTTATTGTGGCCTTACTATGTGCCTCTGGTGCCTGACCAGGGCTGCCCTAACCACGGCCTCCTTGGTGAGAATTACACTCACCATTCTGGAATGACAACAGTCTTAGATTTCTATGGCTTCACCAAATAGCACAAGTCAATACCCCGAGTAGAAGTGGCCCGGATATTTGCATTTTATGAACAGTCCCCCAGAGCTGTATGGGAGCCCCATTATTGGGGAGGTCCATATGGAATCTTAGTCTAGGCTTTGATTTGGCATAAACAACACCGAACCCCCTTATTTCGAGCTTGAGGGATGCTGGTGAAGGTCTGCAGACTGAGGAGCAGCATTTTTTGAGGGACACTGATAGGTACTGATCTTGCATTGGGGTGAAACATCTCGTTTTGATTATTTGATTCGTTTTTGTGACTTCTCCCACTGCATAGAATATGGTTTGGATCTCCATTCAATCCTTTTGAAAGCATTTACTGATGCCTCTTATGTACCAGGCTTTGTGCTCAGCATAGGAATGATGATAATAATAATAATAAAATAATAATAATAATAATAATAATAATCAGCAGCAGCAGCAGCTGCAACAGCTAACATTTATTGAATCCTTATCATATACCAAGTCCTGTGCCAGGAATCTTTAATTTTAGGAAATTGGGTCTGCTCTGCATTCATAGTGGGTGACTGTGGTCTTCCTTAACTTACACTATTAGTATCCTCATTTACATATAGAGAAATTGAGGCACAGAAAAGTTGGGCAACCTGTCCGAGATAATACAGTTGGAACATATGGATCTAGAGTTTGAGCCCAACAGCCTGAGTCCTTGGGCTCAGCCACTGAGCCCAGGTCATGCTGAAGACATATGATATATGAATAACTATCACTTACGTAGGCCTACAAAGTGGCTGTCAAAGAAGATGAATACAAGAGTCAGAGCCATCCTCCTGGATGGAGTCGGGGTTTGAACCCAGATCCGTCTAACCCAGAAGCCTGCTTCCATCCAGCTGTGCCATACTACCTACTGGAAAGTAGATTGGGATGCAAGTTTGGGTATGGTAGCAAAGATCGAAGGACGAGCAGACAAACAAGCTCGAAGGTTATTTCTCTTACATCCCAGGCTGAGCACAGCAGTCCAGGGCCAGCATGGTGACCGTGGGGCGGGCACCCAGGCGCCCTTCATCTGCGTGCCGGCCGCTCTCAGCACTCAGCTTCCCTCTTACGGTGTGAGCTGCTCTAACTCCAACTACCATGTCTGCATTCCAGCTTGGGGAGGAGAGGGAGTCTCCCTCCCTTTGAGGGCACCTTCTGGAAATCGCTCACGTTAATCCTTCTTATACAACCGCTCCCGCACTTAGGCACACGGCTGTACCTCGCTGCAAGGGAGGGGGGTACAGTGGGAACTGCCTACAATTTTATTCTTTTATAAAATGGAGAGAATGAATAATGGCATACATCTAGCATTCTCTGCCACGGAAAATACGAACCAGAGGGGAGGCACATGAAGGACCAGAGAGGTGAGGGTGGCTGGTAGGGACATACCCTCCCTGGGCAGAGTCACAGGTGTGGGATCTGGAGTCAAGTATGCTGGTTGCACTGCTCACAAAGCTGTGGGACTTTAACCACGTGTTACTTTATCTGTAAAACTGGGATAATAATACCTTATGTGGTGTCGTAAGGATTAAATGAGGTAATTTGATCTGAATGTTGCTCGTTTTTAATCTTAGCCTGGGTTCCCTGGAAAGCAGAACGTGAAGCAAAGCCTAAGTGTTAATGCTTTATCAGGAAATGCAACCTTGGGGCAGCTGGGGCGAGGCAGGGAGGGTGGGGAGGCAAGTACGGGCCGGCTTTGGCCAAGGCTTCAGAGGAGACCCACCTGTTAGTTGGCCCCTTGAGATGTCTGTTGGACAAGAGGAGGGGGCATGGAGGGGGCATGGAGGGGGCCTTTATCTCCTGGGTCCCTCCTGACTCTTAACCCCTCACTGGTGCAAGTTCATCCTCTGCGGAGTTAAATGCTCCACACTGTTGGGTTGCGTCCCCTGGCCCTTGGGGTGACTGCTGAGGAATCCTACGCCGTGTCCTGTGGCGTTGCTCTCCCTCCCAGGTCCAGGGGTGCTGTAGGGAGTCATAGATGCCAGGTGTCAGCCTCAAGCAATGGACCATCTGGCAGAGTGGTAACAACAGTAGCTGGGGGTGGGAAGACTTCGAGCTTAGAGCATCCAAGGCAGCTCATGAGATGTACCAGATAGATTACTATTTTGTGTTGGGAAGGACAGCAGCTTTGGAGTTAGACACAGCGGGCATTTCTTTAGCTGTGGAAACTTCGGCTTAGTGCACCCTCTCTGAGACTTGGCTTTCTCACATATAAAGATGCAGTGAGGGGCGCCTGGGTGGCTCAGTCCGTTAAGCATCTGCCTTCGGCTCAGGTCATGATCCCAGGGTCCTGGGATGGAGCCCTGTGTTGGGTGTGCTTCTCCCTCTCCTTCTGCCCACCCTCCACTTGTGCTCTCTCGTGCTCTCTCAAATAAATAAATAAATCTTCACCCAAAAAATGCAGTGATACAGCCTGTTTGACCAGGTTGCTATGAGATCAAATGATGAGTTTTCTGTGAAAGGACCTAGTGTCATGCCCGGTAGATTAGCAGCTTCCTGCCCGGTCTCCTCCTCTCGAGCTCTGGGAAACAGCCTCTCCTTCCACTGCCAGGGTTTGATGAGAAACTGACATCTCTTTTTCAATCTTCTGTATAGAGCCAGGCAAACAAGAATTAAGACACGTCTCCTACCCACCTTCTGACAAGACTGACGCTTAGAATCTTGCTATGTACAAATCTAGAGCCAAGATCATCACCTCAGGTAAGGTTAGGGAGCTCCTGGCTGTGGCCCAGAAAAGCTTCTACAATTAGAAACTAGGCTTTGGCAAAACCCCTGGCCCCACAGCTCTTCACATCACTCTATCTTCAACATCTGGAGGGCAGGCAACACGTTTATCTGGTTCCCTGCTATCTCCCCCAAACCTAGCCCAGAATGGAGGAGAGTGATGGTAAGTTTATTTGGCGTTTTATGATGTATGAAGTACCACTCCGAGCACTTTTGTGAATTTAATCTACTTTAAGTCTCAGTGAGGTCAGCAGCCACCTTCGCCGGAATCACCTGGAGGCTTCTTCTTTTTTTTTTTTTTTAAAGATTTTATTTATTTGACAGAGAGAGACACAGCGAGAGAGGGAACACAAGCAGGGGGAGTGGGAGAGGGAGAAGCAGGCTCCCCGCCGAGCAGGGAGCCCGACATGGGGCTCGATCCCAGGACCCTGGGATCATGACCTGAGCTGAAGGCAGACGCCCAACGACTGAGCCACCCAGGCGCGCCCACCTGGAGGCTTCTTAAAGTGCAGACTTCCAGGGTCTTCCTCAGATCTGCACCAGGACCTCGGGCAGGGCCCCGAGGCTGCATTTGAAACCAGGGTTCAGGTGCCTCTCTTACCCCGAAACTCAGAGGTCTAACCCTGTCTCGACTTCCTTTTGAGATCCCAGCTGACCAAATCCTATTAATTGATGTGCATTATTCATCTCCAAGTGAGAATGTTTCTTTACCCATGTAATTCTGCCACATATAGGGAAGTAGAGTGCTTTTCCCCAAGGTATGGGGTTAATAAAAAGTCAATCATATTATAATAACATTGTATGGTGATAGATGGTGAGCATGGAGTAATGTATAGAATTGTGGGATCACTATGTTGTACACCTGAAACTAATATAACATTGTATGTCAACTATACTTCAATAAAAAAACAACAAAACAAAACAAAAACCCAGACCACCAGTCACAGCTCTAGAACCCAGACAGCTGTTCTTCCCAACACGGAATAATAATGTATTAGATACATCTGTGAGTTGCCTCAGATTCCCTAGGCTGTAAGTCTTCCGGCCGAAAGCGAGCTTGAGTAGGAAGTGACCAAAGCTGGAGTCAGAGGGGTTTGAGCACTAGAGCTGTACCCTTGTGGTGGTGGTAGATCTCCACAGCTGCTCGTGACCATCCTTGTGTGGCCACTGCTGGGTGCCTGCCTCCCTACTTCTCCCCGGGCTTTCCAACGGGCCCCTGGTAACTGAGATACTCCAAAGAAGCCAGAAGAGCCTCCTGAGAGGGGGGTGCGCTTGGGATCCCAGGACCGAGGGCCCTCAAACTCTGGGACACACAAGGGATGGCCTGGTCCAGGGCCCTTGCTCTCAGCTCACAGATTCTGGGTAAGAAAGGTGCACGGACACTGTTAAAAATGCAGTTTCAGGGCCCCACGTCCTCTCAGAAATTCTGACTCAGAAGTTCTGGGTGATTTGGGGGAAGGTGACCTCGTGGCCCCCCCGGTTGCCCCTTCACTGGGGTCTCAAACTGTGCTTGCTGGTCCTGCCACAGAGCAGCCAGGGCATTTTTTTTTTTTTAAACATAAGCATTTATTTAATCTTCTTGTATAATAATTTAAAAAGTAGTTACTAAAGAAACTGGCGAACATTCTAAAACACAGGCAGAGGAGAGGGCTTGCCCTTTGCCCTGGGGAGCCTTCCCCGGGGCCCCGTTAAGATCCAGTCCCCACCCAGCCCCATCGTGGACTCCCGCCACCCTCCCAGCCTGCAGACGCGTGTTGCTGTTGATTTGACTTTTTGCTGATGTGTCATTTCCCCAAACATAAAATAACTTGAAAAGAAAGGAAGAAAATGAAAGCCAAGGAAAAATGGGCTGTCAAAGTAGACTCCGGAGGTTAAAAGCGTTCATTCGGCTCATAAGGCTCAGATTCGAGCCAAAGATGTTTGAATGTTCCTCTCCTGTGACCCAGGTCAGGGGAAGCTCCCCTGCCTCTCAGCATCCCGGCAGGAGACAGACTTCCGCCGTTCCCATGGGGCTCACCCCGGCTGCACCCAGCCAGAACCAGGGTCAAAGTTCACTTAAGGTTGGATCTTGCCTTCCTTTGGAGGTCCCAGCTACTAACCCACAACTCACATTGTATCAACTCACCTTGTACCCATGCACAGAGTAATGTGCATCATCCATTGGCAAGTGAGAATGTTTCCTTTAATCACGGAACTCTCTGTTACTTATGAACTAAAGCTTCTCCATGCTCAATTGCCTTTCATATGTGCAATAGCTGTTTGGGGCTGCAGCAGGGAGAACATCATTGCTGTTGTTACATGGCTGACTTCTTTCTGATGGGTTTAAATGATTTCTTTAGTGACTCCCTGCCAGGGTTCCATCCAGGCTTTGTGGGGCCCAAAGCTTACTTAATTTTGGAGGCCCTCTTAGAAACAAAAACACACGTTACAAAATTAGGTATAAAAGTGAGTATTTATTTAGAATGAGAAATCACAAAAAAGAACACAAACATTATAAAATTCAAACAATATACTATTTTCATTCATTCTCTGAAATGCCCTTGTAACACTATTCCTTTTTGGTTTTGGGTGTTTTTTTGTTTGTTTTTTTTGCTTGCACACTCAATGACTTTGTAATTTTTTTTTTTATGGAGAAAAGAGAAAGATACTTCATTTTTCATCAAATCTGGCTGATCAACATTTTTTTTTTCATGATGATATTTTAGTAAGGTTTCTTCCAACTTCACAAATCTTCATTGGCAATGTCATGTTTAGGCTTGCTGTCAGTGTTTGAAAACTGCTATCAAGTTTCTTTTCTATGTGAGCTCTAAGAACTGGATGGATTTTCCAGACTTGTTTCTGGCTTCATACATTCCAGATCTTGGCTCTCCTTCACTATCCCAGACTTCCAGAATGTGCTCGCCCTGCTACGCAACCCCTGGCCTTGCACCTTCGTGTCAGGAGGTGAAATGAGAATGCCCAGGGGGCAGCAGGAGATTTCCTGGAGGCCATTCCTCAGGGTGGCCAGCAATAATCTCGCAGCACGTGGAAGTAACTGCAGACCACATAAAATGTCCCATGAAACCCAAATTTCAGTCTGTCCAAGGAAGCAGAGCGTCTTCCTGTCTTGGCTCTGTGGTTAGCTACTGTGTGGCATTCACACGTGGCAGGGACAGGCTGGGATTACTGTCACTTTAGCCTTGGGCCCAGGACGGGGCCGGCCGGACCTGCTGTGAAGTCCCCAGCTCCTTTGCTAAGATA
The DNA here is from genome assembly GCF_964656455.1 of Halichoerus grypus. NCBI lineage: Eukaryota > Metazoa > Chordata > Mammalia > Carnivora > Phocidae > Halichoerus > Halichoerus grypus. The sequence goes on from NC_135720.1 coordinate 50,591,158, forward strand.
CATGCAGGCCCTCAATTGTCTAGCTCTAAACATAGCATTGGAAGCAGCTGTTTCCCCATTCTGCCCCAAGGAGGAGGAAGGCAAACTCTGTTTCTCTTCCAAAGAGGAGCATGTGGGAGGAAGGGGGCCGACGTCGAAGGTCTTGTGTGAGCTGGTTTCCAGTGTTCCAGTTTTTCAGCTCGACTTGTGTGAGTGGTTTCTTGGGAGAGGTCCACTGTCAGGAAATTACTTCCTGTCAAATTAAAAGTGATAATAGGCAATCCCTGGCAGTGCTGGAGGGTGTTGAGAAGGCAGCGAGACAGAAAATTTCTTCGCTTGTCTCTGCCAAGCCAAAAACGTCGGTCAGCACCAAATAGCCTGGCTTATAGGGAAATTGGGGTTCAGGTGGTCACAAGTCACATGAGACATTCTGTTTAGGGGCTCAGGATTAGTTTTTATGTTTTTGTGGGGCTGCAAATAATGATTGTCTTTGGTAACGCACAGGCCCTGCCGTAGCGCAAGTACCCTTGGGAGGGGTAACGCCAGGCTGCCATGTTTATTCACACCCTAGTGAGAATTTGTTCATCAGCTAATTCCACAGACTTGATGTCTGGGAATATCAGGAAGGAGGCCAGCCTTGTCAAGTGTTGGGGGGGGGACAGTGTGGGGGGAGTTCAGAGCCCTGGCCTCTCCACCCCTTTCCTTCAGGGTGAGGGGCCCTAGCAGCCTGTGAGTGACAAGAAGCTCCTGGCATCAGAAATGAGGGACAACTTAAAGTGGGCGTGAAGTTGGAAGAGTGTCAAAGAAATTCCAGTTGTTTCATGGGCTAGTCTAAAGCTGACCCAGAGTCTCTCAAATAACCTATGGTCTTCTGTTCCCAGAAGCCTTGCTGAGGAAGAAGGGAAGGGATGTGGCTCTGGGATCTGGTGCTGACGTGACTCTGTTCTCAGGATGCCCCAGGATCTGGGCCATCCCAGGTGGTAGCAGTGACGGTAACGGCCAGTCTGTCATGCTTGCCTCTTTCCCTCTCCTCCATCTTTCTCCCTTCCTCAAATATCCCGGAGTACTAGCCATTTGCCACGTGCTGGGATTCAGAAGGGAACAAACACAGACCAAGTCCCCATCCTCAAAGGCTTACATTCGCACGAGGAGGGACTCGCAAAGCAGTGCTATGTGACGTGCTAGACACTGTACTCCTTGTTTATCTCAGATCCTCCCAACCGCTCTGCAGATGCGGGTTATTATTCCCATTTGACCAATAAGAAAATAATACCTAGGGCAGTGTCTGAAAGACAATCCTTACTCTGTAGAATGAATGAACTCGTGAGCAAATGAGTGAACAGAGGCACCGTGAATGTAAGTGGCTGACCCACAACCACACAGCTCATAATCCATATAGCCTGGGTCTGGCTTTCTAGACTGGGTGGGGTTAGAATCTCCCCTGATTCTGGAAACAAAGGCTAGTAGGCCTCTCCCTTCTGAGCTATCACTGCTTTCACCCTTTGTCTTTCTCCTCTCTCTTTTTTTTAATCTTCTCTTCCCCCTTCTTCTTTCCCATCCCTCTCCCATTCCTCCTCGTCCTGTCTGCTTCTCAGCAGATCTCAGTAGACAGGACAACCAACGGCATGGCTGTCCTTCCTAGGGGCCTTTGGGCCTGTAGAATCAGTTGCTTCCTGGAGAATGGTGTGTGGTGACGAGGAAGCTAAGGAGAAGAAATGAGAATCTAGTCATCCTCACCTTGACGCCACACACCCAGGGAGGGTTTCAGACGGGACTGGTGAATACTGATAAAACAGTCCACTTCGAGAAGACTCTTATGGGCAGAAATGTGTCCCCCAAATCTATACATTGAAGCCCTAACATTCTACAACCTCAGAATGTGACTGTATTTGGAGATTGTATTTGAAGAGATTACATTAAAATGAGGCTGTTAGTGTGGCCCCAATCCCATCTGCCTAGTGTCATAAGAAGAGAGGGTTAGGACACACAGAGTCACCAGGGGCATGCGTGCGCAGAGGTACGACCCTTCGAAGAAACAGCAAGAGGGCGCCAGCTGCAGACCCAGCACAGAGGCCTCGGTGGGGAAAGTAATTCTGCGGGCACTTTGACCTTGGACTTCCAGACCTCTTGGACTTGTTTAAGCCGCCCAATCTGTGGTATCTTGCGATGGCAGCCGTAGCCGACTAATACAATTCTTATTCTCACATCCTCAAAATACTGAGATTAGAGATACTTCCGCTTGCTTAAAACTTCTCAGAAGACAGTGAGGAACCTTCTTCCCTGTGTCCTCTAATGGGGGTGGGCACCGTGAGTCAGGATGCCTGGCTGGGTGGTCTGGGCCTCCCCTCCGGAGACCTTTCTCAAGCTCCAAGCCCTGCCCACCTGTGAGGGCTGACAGGTGTTGTGGTCATCTGAGCAAGGCAGCAGGCCCCGGGGCCCAGGGGACAGGGCAAACGACTGTCAGCGTGCATGGCTCTTCTGAGGCCTAGAATTTATGTAACTGGAACAGGGAGTCTTAACTCCTGGGGCCAGAGAGGGATTTGGGTCAACAGGAAGTTGAAAATAGAACTAAAATGAGTCCGAGGAGCTCCATTCACATGAAGTAGGACTCGCCTGGCCTCCGAGTGGACCGCATGAAATAGGAAATAATTAAATGTTGTTTGGTGCTCAGGCAACCTGCAGGGTTCACTCAGGAGCCGGCCAAGAAACGGCTGCCACAAGCCGCCACGTCCGTTTTCCTGAAAGTTCTAATGGAAATAGCGGCTTATTCCGAAGTCAAAACAACCATTTCCATTTTGTTGCCCATGGAAAGGCCACTCACAGTGGAGCCATTTTTGACAAATCGGAAGTGCGCTCGAGTGTGCCACAGCCCGGTATTTCCTTGGTGAAGAATTCAGCAATGCCCCCATCCTTCTCCCCTCTCCAGGGCAAGCCATCCTCACCTCCTTTCGGATTCTTGTGCACTCGGCGAAATGGGTAACTTTCGAGCATTTCTACCAGGCTGGGGATTTCTTTTTTTTTTTTTTTAATTGAATTTTATGATGTTATGTTAATCACCATACATTACATCATTAGTTTTTGATGTAGTGTTCCGTGATTCATTGTTTGCGTATAACACCCAGTGCTCCATGCAGAACATGCCCTCTTTAATACCCATCACCAGGCTAACCCATCCTCCCACCCCCCTCCCCTCTAGAACCTTCAGTTTGTTTCTCAGAGTCCATAGTCTCTCATGGTTCGTCTCCCCCTCCGATTCCCCACCTTCATTTTTCCCTTCCTACCATCTTCTTTTTTTTTTTTTTTTTAACATATAATGTATTATTTGTTTCAGAGGTACAGGTCTGTGATTCAACAGTCTTACACAATACACAGTGCTCACCATAGCACATACCCTCCCCAGTGTCTATCACCCAGCCACCCCATCCCTCCTACCCCACACCACTCCAGCAACCCTCAGTTTGTTTCCTGAGATTAAGAATTCCTCATATCAGTGAGGTCATATGATACATGTCTTTCTCTGATTGACTTATTTCGCTCAGCATAAGACCCTCTAGTTCTATCCACGTCATTGCAAATGGCAAGATTTCAGGGTTTTTTGATGGCTGCATAATATTCCATTGTATATATATATCATATCTTCTTTATCCATTCATCTGTTTATAGACATCTTGGCTCTTTCCACAGTTTGGCTATTGTGGATATTGCTACTATAAACATCGGGGTGTACGTACCCCTTCGGATCACTACATTTGTATCTTTGGGGTAAATACCCAGTAGTGCAATTGCTGGGTCGTAGGGCAGCTCTATTTTCAACTTTCTGAGGAACCTCCATACTGTTTTCCAGAGTGGCTGCCCCAGCTTGCATTCCCACCAACAGTGTGGGAGGGTTCCCCTTTCTCCGCATCCCCGCCAACATCTGTTGTTTCAGGCTGGGGATTTCTTGAGGGCATCAGCCATGTCCTGTTCATGCCGGTGGAGCTAGCGCATGTGAGGGGCTCAGTTCTCGAAGGAATTGAGGAAAGGAATAAATACACGAACCGGTTAATTCTCAGCGAGAACGGTGGCAGTGAAGCCAACAGCACTAGGTGCTAAGAGGCTGGGAATCGGCTGTTCCAACTGAAGTGAATTTCCTTAAAAACGAAAACCTGACATTTGTACGGTGCTTCACCGTGTGTACAAAGCGCTTCTTTACCCAAAAGCTCTGCCACCCTCTCCAGGTCTTTTCAGCCCCTAGGTCGCCAACTTCCACCTGGTCCACGGGCCTGAGAGATAACCCTCCGCGTGTTCCAGCTTTGACTGTGGCTCTGTCTGAGGCAGGCGTGAGCTGCCCCTTGCTTCAGGTGTGTGCCCCTTGGGGATGGAGCCTCCTGGTGACTTTGTAGGTGACAGCTGAATTCTCACGGCTGACACCCCGCAGGGGCCTCCACGGTTCTCTTCACACCCTCACGAGCTGCAGTGGATCCAGATCTCTGACCCACGCTCCGGTGGCCCGGACGTCTGCTGTCCTGTGTTACACTCCGCAGACTCTTGAAAGTTCCCTCTCGGTCCGGGTGTGGGCGCGCAAGCGGGCACACGTGCACTTGCACGGGTGAGCGCTTTGTTCTTTCTCTGACCCAGTTTCCTATTGTCCCTGTGGTCTGCTTAGACCTTCAGCTTAAGGATGCCTGCTCTGGCACCTGCTCTTCTGAGTCCTTTTGAAAACATACCGCCTGTCGGAGGTGGAACACATACCCCTCGTTGCCTCTCTTTCCACGTTTGCTGCCCCTTGACTGCGGAAAGATTGCTTTTCGTACACTTCAGGCAGAAGGATTAGTGTTAACCCCTCGGGCCGCTTTTGCTTGAAGGCAAGCGTTCAGCCAAGGTGGCTGAGACTGTTTCGCATTTCAAAACCACTTTAAAAGCAATAAATCACCAGCACGTGCTGCCCTAGTTTACCATCATATTTTTACATCAAAGTGAGCCAAGAAGCCCGTTTTACTCCATGGTCTCCATAAGAAAGGGGGACACCTAGCAAAGAGTACAAAGTTGCAGGGCCCTTGGGTGTGGCTCTTGGAGGTCTGAGTGCCTTTAGAGACTTCCAGCTGGATCCATAAAGACAAAAGAAGCTGTAGCACTTCAAGGCTGCCCTTGGCAACCAGCCATAAGCGACAATCAAGTTCCTGGACACTTTCTTACTGAACCACTTACCTAGTCCTTGCTGAATTCAACTGAGCACTGACGAAGACAACTTGCAGGTACCAGGGGTCAGGAGCCAAGGCTCAGGACAAGCCCTGCCTCTTGCATGCAGCCCTCCATGAGAGCCCATTTCCCATCTGGTGTTATTCCTCCCTGATCCCAGAATGCTCTGCCTGCCCCTCCATTAGAGTGTTTACTGTGTGTTATCCTGAGTTGTGGGATATTTGTTACATGTCCTACCCATCCATGTAAACCTCTTAAGGATGAGGAGTGTCACCTAGGGCATATATCTACAGCATGGTAGATGCCTGGGGTTTGCTGAATGGAAGTGAATTTAAAATTTTAAATCCTATTTCAAATACTCTTCACAGCCAGTTTCCGGTGGTGCCATGTCCTGGGTTCCAAATGACCTAGGGGTTTAGGAGGTGGAGGAGAGCTCCCCATACTGGGAGCAGCCATCTGTGTGTGGGGGGGGTGGGGGCGGCTAGTCCAGCCCGCCCTGAGGGTCTTCAGCCCAGTGAGAGTCCAGAGCTATCTTGCTCAGGGATCTGGACGCCCCCGGGGGGCTGCCTGCCCAGCAGACTCTCTCTTTCCCTGCCCTTACTGGGAGCAAGGCTCCATCCTTGCCCTTTCCAGCTTCTGCCACGTGCTGCATGAGACTTCAGACAGCACAGGTCTGTTTTTAGATCGCGCCTCACGTGTGCTCAGCTAACTTAATGAGCTCTCTAGAGGGGTAGCTGTCTTGAGAGACCGTTGCTAAGGGCCAGTCACACGTTTCTCACTGTGTTGTGATGGAAACATGATTAGATGCTGATCCCGGCTCGGCAGAACCTGCTGGAGTGTCTGGTTGGAGTGGCCTCTTCTGCAGGAGCCTGTGGGATTTCATAGGCCAATGGATGCAACCTTGTGATTTCAGCAAAGGGACAGAGGGTGGTAAAATGCCGGGAGGTGGGGGTTCGGGAAGACTTTGGATCTGTGCAGTTAAGGGTACGTGCCCACTTCAACTGCTTTGCCTGAGCGCCACCTGCAGTGGGCACCAAAAAAGCAGGACCTATGTGGCCTCTCCCTCCAGGAGCGTGGAAGCGGTTGGGAAGGGAGGATAGACAGAAATAGTTAATTGGCAATCAGGGGATGCCTAGGCCTAAGTACAGAAGGTCAGGGGGTCCAGACGAAGGAGAGTAGCTGGGTGGGGTGGAGGGAGTTTGTGTGGGCGGGAGTGATCAGTAAAGGTAGCCCTTGAACTAGAAGGTAAGGGGCCCCCAGCAGTGTAGGATGGATCAGCATGGACTGGGCTGGAGGCAGAATTAATCCCTCTGGCAAACTGATGGCGATGGTCATCGTTCACTGACCACCCTCTCTGGGCCAGGTTCCATTCTAAGTGTTTCTTCTCTCTTCCTCACCACGAATAGTTGGTGCTGTTGTCCAATTTTACCAATGAGAACTGAGGCCCAGTGAAGTTACATACAGTGTCCATGCTCACACAGCTGGTAAGCTGCAGTCTGGTGTTAATCCCAGGTTGTTCTGACTCTAAAGCATGGAGGGGGGGAGTGGGGTGAGCTGCCTGACAGATGAAGAGATCTGGACTAGTGTGGAGAAGGTGTCAAGTCAGTCTATAGAGAGACAGGATAGCCCCTGAAGGGCTTGGCTTGGATCCTGTGGTTAAGGGGTCTCCAGAGGAGGGTGGTGCACTTCAACTGAACCACATGAAAACCCTTGGTACAGAAAATATTAATGTGTGTGTATATATATGTGTGTGTGTATATATATTAGACATGCACTACTATACTGGTAGATTATATGCTTTTTTTTTTTTTTTTTTTTTTTAAGGATTTTATTTATTTATCTGAGAGAGAGAGAATGGGAGACAGAGAGCATGAGAGGGGGGAGGATCAGAGGGAGAAGCAGACTCCCCGCTGAGCAGGGAGCCCGACGTGGGACTCGATCCCGGGACTCCAGGATCATGACCTGAGCCGAAGGCAGTCGCTTAACCAACTGAGCCACCCAGGCGCCCAGATTATATGCTTTTATAAAGCACAAAAATATAAAAAGTGTTGAAGAATGAGATAAAATGATGTTTCATTTTATCCCTCTCTCACACAAACAGACATATTTTTAAGGTAGAATTCTTTGGGCGCCTGGGTGGCTCAGTTGTTAAGCGTCTGCCTTCGGCTCAGGTCATGATCCCAGGGTCCTGGGATCGAGCCCCACATCAGGCTCCCTGCTTGGTGGGAAGCCTGGTGGGAAGCCTGCTTCTCCCTCTCCCACTCCCCCTGCTTGTGTTCCCTCTCTCGCTGTGTCTCTCTCTGTCAAATAAATAAATAAAATCTTTAAAAAAAAAAAAAGGTAGAATTCTTTATTTTTTAAATTTATTTATTTATTTATTTTTTGAGACAGAGAGGCAGGAAGGGGCAGAGGGAGAGAGAGAATCTTAAGCAGGCTCACGTCCAGTGCAGAGCCCTATGAGGGGCTGATCTCATGACCATGAGATCATGACCTGAGCCGAAATCAAGAGTTGGAAGCTTAACCAACTGAGCCACCCAGGTGCCCCAAGGTGGAATTCTTAAGGTGGAAAATATTAGTGTGTATATTACATAATATATATAAAATATTAGTGTGCATACCTAAATGCTGTGTATATAGTATATAATATGTAACATATGAATATTTAAAAAATGAGAGTACTTTATCTCATTCTTTAACATGTTCCGTATTTTTGTGCTTTCTGAAGTATATAAAATATTGGTACAGTAGGGGTGTGTCCATAGTTTATATATAATTAAATGTATATATATTGGGGGTACAGGTACAAAAATGTTTTACTGATAGGATTTGTGATAAAATTGGTTGGATATCTACTGCTGAAGTTGATGTTCAGGGAAGGGCAAATGGAGGACACATGGAGTCCCTATAAGCACCAGGATTATAAACTACACAGAACCCCAGAAGAAGGTGGGAGCTGGAGGGCAGTGGGAATTCTGTCATATCCAGGGTCCAGGGAGCCACAGAGGCATGAAGTTAATGGTGACAGGCTGAGGCCTGGAACTGGCCCCATTTCCTAGTCAGAAAGGCCAGAGGGAAGCCGAGGCCAGGGGCCAAAAACCAAATCCCACTGGTAGAGCAAAATGTTCATAGCCCTTGATGTGAGCCCAAGAGATCTGGGTGTAGACCAGGGTCACACAGTGAGGTGGGCGGTGGGATTGGGGATGTCAAGATAGAGTAGGTTATGGTCATGGGTTTGTGTTTAGGCCAGGAGAGTTAGCAGGAACAAGGCAGGGCTCCACGCTCAGTGTGCTGAAAAACTTGGGGAATTCAGGGATTATAACTGGTATAGCCAAGGTCGAAGAGTAGAGGCAATGTGGTCTAAGGGTTAAAAGTATGGGCTTTACAGTCAGTGCAATATGGGCTTAAAACCCAACTCTGCCACTTCCCAGCTGCATGAATCTGTACGGGTTCTCCAGCCCCACTGAACTTCACTTCCTTACATGGATAAGGGAGAATGTCACCTAATTCATAGAGTTGTTGTGAAGATTAAGTGAAATCTGCCAGGCTTATATGTTGGGTATCATATAATATATGATAACTGCCATCATTATTTTAGAATTATTATTTTAGTGAGTCTTGGGAATAAGGCAGCTGCCTGGGAATCACAACTGGGGCAAAGACTAGAGGTCCTCCACTTGGGTAACTGGATGCCCATCCCTTCAGTTCCACCAGCCTCTGGTCAGGGGAGAAAGGAGGATTATGAATATAAAGAACCAGTCCAGGTGTAACAGCAGCTCTCCAATACCTGAGTGAGCACGAGTTATGAGAGTCTATCCGTCCAGTGACGGCAGCTGTTATGGGGCCCACCTTGCACCTCAGGGTCTTTGCACCAGCCCCTCCCTCTGTTCTGCCTGCCCTTACCCTGGTCTCTACTTGGTTGCTTCCTCTGTGTCATTTATAATTTGAACAATCACCTTCCCTGAAAAGCCCTCCTAGACTGCTCTAAGTCTGCCACCATGTGTAGAGCATCCCACCTAACTACAGCAGACTACTCATTCTTTTCAAGTATGCATGGATCATTCATCACAGTAGGCTATGTGGTGGCCATAAATCATGTCTCAATAAATTAAAGGGGCTGACTTCATATAGAGTATACTCTTTGACCACAATAAAATTAAATTAGAAACCACTAAAAAAAGGGACGCCTGGGTGGCTCAGTTAGTTAAGCGTCTGCCTCTGGCTCAGGTCATGATCCTGGGGTCCTGGGATGGAGCCCATGTTGGCTCCCTGCTCAGCAGGAAATCTGCTTCTCCCTCTCCCTCTGCCCCTTCCCCCCACTGGTGCTCTCTCTTGCTCTCTCTCACTCATTCTCTCTCTCAAATAAATAAATAAAATCTTTAAAAAAGAAAAAAAGAACCACTAACAAAAAGAAATCTAGAAAATCTCCAAGTATTTGGAATTAAGTGACACCTTTCTAAACAACCCATGGGTCAAAGAACACATCATAAGGGAAATTAGAAAATATTTTTAAAGTTAAAAGAAAATTTTTTCATTGAATGATAATGAAAATGCAACATATCAAAATGTGTGGGGTGTAGCTAAAGCTGTGCTTAGACAAAAATTTTTAGCTTTCAATGCCTATATTAAGAAAGAAAAAAAATAATACTATGAATACATATATCAAAACATCACGTTGTACACCTTAAATATATACATTTTTATATATATTAATTATACCTCAATAAAGCTGGGGAAAAAAGGAAGGGTCTAAAATGAACAACCTAAGCTTTCACGTTAAGAAGCTAGAAAAACATAAGTAAATATAAAGACAAGAGAAGGATGGAGATAATAAAGAGAAAATTGATGAAATAGGAAATGGATAAACAATAAATAAAATTAATGAAACCCAAGCTGGTTCTTTGAAAGACTAAATAAAACTGATATACCCATACTAGACCAATCAAGCAAAAAAAGAGACACAAACTGCCAATACGAGGAATGAAAGGAAAAACATCACTACAGGTTCTAGAGTCATTAAAAGGATACTATAGGAATATTATAAATAATTTCATGTCACTAAATCTGACAATTTAGGTAATATGGGTCAATTCCTCAGATGTGTCTGACTCCATTATCTGATGTTTGCTGATAGCTTTTAAGCCTCACTCCTTCCTCTTCCCCTTCTGATCCACATCTGGACAAACCCATAGAAAACCCAGATGCTCCCTGCTTTGGGGACGTTCAAACCACGCAGGCCCCTTCCCCCCTGCACAGGAACCCTCACTCAGGCCCCTTCACACAGTCACCCAAACCAGTTTCCTTTCTCTGCTCTCATGTATCCAAAACCAGACTGTGTATACGGTAAACCAGGAGCAGGTCATCACTCTACACATTTTCCATAAACAATGTCGACAAGTTGAAGCAGGGGCCCTTTAGGAGAGCTTTGGACTTTAAGTAGCACATTATAAATTACTAGATAATAGATCTCATTCCTATCTTGGCCAAAGGGTCAGTTTCATGGCCCCATGTGTCCTCAGATATAAGTACAGAGCTATCAAAGATTAGCCGTAAGTTGAAATTATCCACAAACAAAAAGGGCATTTATGAAAATCCTACTACTCACAACTTACTTAATGGTGAAAGACAATACTTTCTCCCTCATATCAAGAAGGCAAGATTTCTTCTTTCAAACTCTGATTTAATATTTTACTGGAGATCCTGTCCAGTACAATAAGGCAAGAAGAAGAAATAAAAGCCACACAAATTAAAGAGTCAAGAAGTAAAACTGCCTGTATTTACAGATGGAATGATCACATGTATAGGCTATCCTAAAGAATCAACAAAAATCTATTAGAAATAAAAACTGAGTTTAACAGGGTTGCTCAATACAATGTCAATATGCAAAAATGAATTATATTTTTGTATACTAGCAACGAACAGTTGAAATATAAAAACTTAAAGATAACGCCATTTGTTTATTTACAACAGTACCAAAAAAGATGAAATACTTAAGTACAGCCAAATCTTCTTTGCAGAAAACTATAAAATGTTGCTCAGAAAAAATTAAAGAACACCTACTTAAAGGAGAACTATACCATTTTTAAAAATATAAAGCAAATTACTTACTTTATCACATTTTAGTGCTTTCTTTAAATAAATATAATAATATCATTTTAAAACAGTGAGAAATAAAGCACAAGTATGAAAAACATGGCAACAGAAAGGTTCACTCAAAACCTTAATACTTAGCACTTTAGAAATTAGACAGTGTTTTATTACTTATGTTCATGGATTAGAAGCTTCAATATGTTTTATTTTCCTTAAAGATTTTATTTATTTGAGAGAGAGAGCACAAGGGAGAGGGAGAAAGAATCTGAAGCAGACTCTGTACTGAGCACAGAGCCCAAGGCGGGGCTCGATCCCACAACCCCAAGATCATGACCCGAGCCGAAGCCAAGAGTTGGACGCTTAACCAACTGAGCCACCCAGGCGACCCAAAGCTTCAATATGGTTAGGATGTCAATTCTCCCCAACTGATTAATAGAGTGAATGCAATTCAAATCAAAATTCTAGCAGACCCATTTTTAAAAATAGAAATTCACAAGTTGATTCAAAATTTGTATGAAAATACAAAATGACCTCAAGTAGCCAAAACTATTTGGAGACAGAACAAATCTGGAGATTTTATACTATTCAACTACATGGCTTCCTGTACAGCAATAGTCATCAAGGCGGTGTGGTATTGACATAATGATAGCTATAACAATTAGTGAAACAGAATAAATGCCCAGGAACAGATCCACATCTATACGGTAATTTGATTTTCAGTAACATATTTTCAGGTGCTAACGTAACTCAATGGGGAAAGGATAGTCTTTTCTTTTCTTTTTTTTTTTAAAGATTTTATTTTTAAGTAATCTCTACACTCAATGTGGGGCTCGACCTTACAACCTAGAGATCAAGACTTGCCTGCTCTACCAAATGAGCCAGCCAGGCACCCCAAAAGGATAGTCTTTTCAAAATATGATGCCGGTATCCATTTGGAAAAAAAAACAAACCTAGAATCTTACATCAGATCGTATGAAACTTTACAGGGAAAGCTAATTTATGATAGAGAGCAGTTAAGTGGTAGCAGGAATAGGATGTGGGGTGAGGGATTGACTGGAAAGTAGCACAAGGGAAATTTTGAAGTGATGGAAAATTGCTACATCTCGATTGGGGTGATTGATCTCTAAGGTGTCTGCATTTGTCAAAACTTACAGTTTGTCCCTAGCTGTCCTTCTTTAGATTGTCAGATGCTTAAAGGAGGAGGGTCAGAAACTCTGACAATAGGCATAATTCCGTATTTGATTAATCTGTGTGCTTCCTTCTTTCAAAAATGGATTGGAGTCATTTTATAAAATTATCTGCAACAGGATAAAAGATAAGTAGTTGAGAAAACTGAAATAAAGGGAAAATAATGGAAGGAAAAGCAGATAAAGTTAGAGGTGAGGTAGAAACACGGAGGTAGTTACTGACCATTAATTCTGTACAGCGGAAACAGGCTGCAAAATTGACTTTGAGCTTCCTAGCAACCGAAGCAAAAAAGGGAACATAATCATAGTGTAATCACAGTGGCCACAGGAGAAAACAAGTCTGTTGCTAAAAATGGTATATTTATCATACCAGCTTTCTGAGAAAAGTGGTTAAGCAAAAAGGAGACTTCCCGATGTAAATTTATGTGGGGTCTGTCAGGGAATCTGAATGCTTTTTATTATCATTACTGTTTTAGATTTTGCAACAGTTCTGTCCTAGTCTATGTGTGAGTTGGAAATACCGTAACTTCCGAATACTTAGTTCTTTTTAGCTCCTGATTAAATTGAAAATCATAAACTTGCCAGTAGGTTTTGGGCCCAGCCTAGATTCTCATTGTGCTTCAGTCTCAGATATATCCCATTTCCCCCAGCGTTACTGAAATATAATTGACATATAACTGAGTGTAAGTTTAAGGTGTACAGTGGGGTAATATTATAAATGTATATGTTGCAAAATGATTCCCACAATAAGGTTAGTCAACACATTAATCACTTCACAAATGGTTACGATTTGTGTGTGTGTTTATGGTGAGAACTTTTAAAATGCTCTTAGCAACTCCCAAACATGAAATAGTTTGTTAGCTGTAGTCACCATGCTGTACATGAATTTATTTATTTGATAACTGGAGGTTTGCCCCTTGGCCATCTTCACCCATTTCCCCACCCACACCCCTTGGCCCTGGCAACCACCAATCTATTCTCTGTTTCTATGATTTGGCTTATTTTATTTTATTATTTTATTTTATTTTAAAGATTTTACTTATTCATTTGAGAGAGAGAGAGCACAAGCAGGAGCAGCAGCAGACAGGGGGAGAAGCAGGCTCCCCGCTGAGCAGGGAGCCCCATGCGAGACTTGATCCCAGGACCCTGAGATATGACCTGAGCCAAAGGCAGACACTTAACTGACTGAACCACCCAGGCGTCCCTGATTTGGTTCTTTTTAGATTCCACATATAAGTGAGATCATTCAGTATTTGTCTTTCTCTGTCTGACTTATTTCATTTAACATAATGCCCTCAAGCTTCATCCATGTTACTGCAAATGGTAGGATTTCCTTCTTTCTCATGGCTGAATAATATTCCATTGTGTGTGTGTATATATATATGTATATATATATATACATATATATATATGCCACATCTTTATCCATTCATCTGTTGATGGACACTTAGATTGCTTCCATATCTTGGCTTTTGTAAATAACGCTGCAATGAGCATAGGAGTGCAGATATCTCTTTGAGATAGTGATTTAATTTCCTTCAGATATGTACCTAGAGGTGAGATTGCTTGATCATATAGTAGTTCTACTTTTAACTTTTTGAGGAACCTCCATACTGTTTTCCACCGTGACTGCACCAATTTACATTCCCACCAGCAGGGCACGAGGGTTCCTTTTTCTCCACATCCTCACCAACACCTGTTGTTTCTTGTCTTTTTGATAATAGCCATTCTAATAGGCATGAGGTGATACCTCCTTGTGGTTTTGATTTGCATTTCCCTGATGATTAGTGATATTAAACACCTCTTCATGTACCTGTTGGCCATTTGCACATCTTCTTTGGAAAAATGTCTACTCAAGTCCTTTGCCCATTTTTAAAATTCGATAGTTGGCTTTTTTGCTACTGAGCTGTGTGCGTTCCTTATTAGATATGTGGTTTGGATATTAACCCCTTATCAGATATCAGTTTGCAAATATTTTCTTCTATTTCATAGGTGCCTGCCTCTTCATTTTGTTGATTGTTTTTTTGGCTGTGCAGAAGCCTTTTAGTTTGATGTAGTCCCACTTACGTATTTTTGTTTTTGTTGCCTGTACTTTGGGTGTCATATTCAAAAAATCATTTCTAAGACCAAGGTCGAGAGGAAAAGTAACCCTTGTGGAAGCGGATCCCAGAGAGGAACAGACTTTCTGGGCTCAAATGTGACAGAGATAAGATTGCCTCTCTGGCACCTGGTGGAGAAGTGAAGGATTGTGGGAATCCAGAGCTGGGGCAGTGGATTCTTCCAGGGCATCCTGGGCCATATGAGGTATTCTAGTAGGCTTTGGGGGAAGATTGGCATTCACCACTCCAGTCATCATTCTCGAAAGATTCACAATTTGAAAATCATATTAAAATAGATACTAATTCTAGGGAAAGATCTTTTCCATTTTATATTTTAATTAAATTAAAGCATGAAAAGTAATAATTCAAGTGGGTACAGATGTTTTCATATTATATTCTTGAGATACCTATATCCCCTAATGTTAGAAGTTATTTACATTTATCAGCTATGAAACTTTTAATTTTTTTATTGCACAGACAACATTATTAATAGTTACTAGTATAAAATGGAAAAAAATTCACTCATAATATTTTCACCACAATATATCAAACTGCTTTCATTATTTTGTTCTTGTATTCTGCTTTTATGCTGAATGGTGGCCCTGAAAGGATTAAGGCAGAGGAATGTTGCTTTGTGGGATGCCCAGGCCAGATAGAGGACAGGATTGGTTAGTTTGCATATCAAAGCCATGCTCCCAACTGAGTCCTTTGTTGTCTCTAAGAACTGGCTAGTCAAAGAGGGGCAATCTCTCCTTAGCCAGAAGGCTTTTTTAAGACATCAAAACATTATAATATACAGAAGGCGCGCGAGAGAGCCCGGGCGCGCGCGCGCACACACACACACACAATTCATGATCAAAAGATTTGAAGATTTTTATAGCTTTTAATATGTATTGACAAATTGATTTCCAAAATTCTGTATCAAATTGCAGTAACACTTAACAGTGTACAAATGTACAAGTTTTATAAGTCTCAGCAATATTGGGTTTTATCAGATTTTCTACATTTTGTCGATTTAATACATATGCTCTAGTTCCTCCTTTTTAGGTTAATATTTTGGTTTGGTGGTTATTTTAAGAGATGGGGGAATGTGAACATTTTCCTTACATATTTTGCTAATTATATCTCTTCTTGTGTGGATTGTATGTATCATTTCTTATTTATAAGTCAGAGATTTAATGTTTTCTTAATAAATCTTTGTGAGTTATTCATGTAATATAAATCTTAATCCTTTGGATTTTTAATAAAGATGTTTTCTCTAATGTACTGTTCTTTCAGTTTTTGTCTTTTCAAACTTTTATGTAGTCTGTTCTATTGATCTTTACTTTTGTATTTTCTTTCATTAAGAAACAAATTTCAACTGGGAAAATTTTAAAGATCTTATTGGCTTTATTCAATGATTCATGAATTGGGCAGCATTCCATCTAGCAGATAGAAAGGAGCTTTGAGGAGCTATACAAAAAGAAAGACTTCTATAGCCAGAAGGCAGCAGGAACAAGGAAGTTACCCTAGGCAAAAAAGTGATTGGTTGTTGCAGGGTTACTTTCCTATAAAGCGTGGCAGGGGTCTGTCAGGCAGATCATCTAACTAGTGCTGGTCAGGTGATTCCCGATTGACTGGCTTACATTTCCCTCTCTAGGAGAGCCAAAATTGTTAATTAAGTTTTCTTGGTTTGGTGATGTGGGGGCTTAGCATAAGTGGCTCCATTTTGGACCTATTGTCTTGTTTTTAACACTTTGATCACTTTATAGCTTTAAGTTAATTAATCCACTAGAGACCTTATAGTCGTTCTGTTTTGTTTTCTGCTAGTTTTTCTGTGTTTTATAAAACAATGATTAACTCTTTAGTACACATTTGGAACTTATTCTCAGTGCATGGTATGAAGGGTTAATCTAAATTATTTTTTCCAATAATATCTTGATCCTATCCCAAGAATACTTAAAGGATCCTTCTTTTCATCATCCCTATTTTGTGATGGCTCCTTTATTATTTATTAAGTTCTCACAATCAGAGTAAGTCTCCAATACTTTCTATTCTCTGTTTATTTACATGTCCACCTTTTTGTCAGTAGCCTGCTGCTTTTACTTAATCCTTTATATTGTATTTAAATATCTGGTAGAAACTAATTCTCTCTGCGTCCCTTTAAAATCACGTTTCGTTTGGTTAAAATTAACGAAAAGTCCTAATAGTTAATATATAGCGAGTATTGACCTTGCTCTTCATTTCTACCATTCTATTTAACCTTTGCCACAATCTATAAGGTAGAATTATTATTACCCATAAGAAGAGAACAATTGGCACATTATTCCTTACTTAGCAATCTTCTCAGGTTCCATTTCCATATTAAGGGCTTGTACAGCACCCCTCTTTATCCACGTCTGTCACAAAGCCTTCTTACTGTCTGTATACAGGTCTCATACATGGAAGATGAAGCCTCTTTCTAAGTACGTTCAGTGTATTGTTGCTGCTGTGAGTGCATCTTTTCCCGCTGAGGCTACATCAGAGGATTCCTTTGGGAGGCACCCCAAGCATGTTAAAATCTGTTTTAATGTCCACAAATTGCAGGTCCATGCAGCAGTCAAAATCTACCATTGTCTGGCTTAGGCCCTGTCACAGCCAGGGCACCCTTTCCTTTCGTGCTGACATGGATATGAACATAATGTTTCTTCCCCACTATCTCATTTTATGGGGAAAGCAGTTCTCCAGGCCAGTGTCGATGGGGAGTTGGGTAGGAGGGGGGGGAAAGGAGAGAGAGGAATGGTATTCTGTAACTGATCCAGAAATGACTGCCAGCACCTGCCATTTAACCAAGGAAAAACAGAATGTGTCCACAGATGCCCACACACGGGAGGGAATGTTGCATTTTGTACTTGCACTGGGCTGATTCCTTGCTGGCATTCTGGGTACAGCCCCTCACATTTGGCTGGAAGGGTCATACAGTCAGCACCCTTTATGGACCCCCTATTCTGGTACCTCTTGGGAGCAACTTACATGCAGGTACTGCTCCCCACCAAGGGAATGGAAGTCACTGGGCGCTCCTTTGTTTCCTCTCTCCAGGGAGAGAATGGTCATAATGAACAGTCTGGAGCATAAGCAGTTCTTTGAAAACTTCCCAAGAAGACTATTCACGATAAAATAATGAGTATCTTTTATAGCAGAAATCCTTCTATTATATGAGAAAAAGCAATAGCGAGCCAAGAATGGACAAGATGTTAATAACACACATTTCACTGAGGGCAGGACTATGTGGGGCAAAGCCCTCCACATTACCTCTATAACTCCAAAAGAACCCAAATATGGATTCACATACCTCTTGGCAAACATTACACACAGGCCGTGTGGAGACTGTTCGACTCTGGGATCTATCATCAGCTAACACTGTAACTCTAGGCAAGTTGGTTAATTGGGATGAATGTCCATTTCTTCAGCTGCAAAGATGTAAGGAACTTTTTTGTTTTTTAAGATTTTATTTATTTATTTGACAGAGAGAGACAGCAAGAGAGGGAACACAAGCAGGGGGAGTGGGAGAGGGAGAAGCAGGCTTCCTGCCAAGCAGGGAGCCGATGTGGGACTGGATCCCAGGACCCTGGGACCATGACCTGAGCCAAAGGCAGACACTTAATGACTGAGCCACCCAGGCGCCCCATAAGGAACTTATTAATACAAGAAATGATAGCAAAAAAAAATTTTTTTAACTCAGTATAAGTGCCTGACTGACAGGGATTTTGAAGGCTTATATCTACTTTAAGATGCACTATTTTAAAGCTGCATTGTCCAATACAGTAGCCACCGCTATATGAAGCTATTTAAATTAATTAAAATGAAATAAAATTTAAATTTTAGTTGCTCAGTCCCATTAAGTCACATTTCAAGCACTCAACCACCACAGATGGCTAGTGGCTAGCATACTGGACAGATATAGAACATTTCCGCCATCAAAAAAAGTTCTATTGGGTAGCATTGCTTTAGAGCATAGGTCAACAGACTTTTTTTGTAAAGAGCCGAACAGTAATATTTTCAGCTTTGTGAGCGATAGGCTTCAGTTGCAATATTCAACACTCTATTGACTGAAAACGGCCATAGACAATATGTAAGCAAATGGGCTTGGCTATGTTTCAATAAAATTTTATTTTTAAAAACTGGTAGCAGGCCAAACCCTGCTTTAATGACTCAGTGAACTTTCAACTCAAGTCTCTTTACAAACTCTAGTTCAGCCTTAGACTGCAGATGGTCTCACAGAATCCCCATTTACGGAATGCTTGAGCTGGAGAGATAAGCCACACTTCTAAGGAGAGCCACTGAATACAATTCAGTCAAATTCGTGTATATGTGATCATATACACATTATATGGTAATTTGGTGGCCTGTGGGAAATAGTCCAAGCAGAAGTTTACTCTCTTTCTAATCAATGTGTTAATCATACCTAGTTTTGCAAAGGGTGGCAATGTTTCCTGAGGGGGTAGACGGTGTGCTTAGCGGGAAACACTACATTTCCCAGTCTTTCTTGTAACTATGGGTGGCCATGTGACAAGGAATTAATTGTTGTTTCTGGGACACTCTTTAAAAGGGGGCAGACTTGGACCGCAATCTCCTTTTGCTTTCTGCCTATCCTTTCTTTCCTGCCTAAAACTTGTCACAGTGCTGAGGATGGACCAGCCAGCTTGTGCCCATGAGGTGACAAGCGAACACCAGAGAGAGCTGAGTGGAAAGACGGAAGGAACCTGGGTCCCTGTGGCATTGAGGAGCCAGCATGCCAACTCTGAACCTCATAAATCTGGACTTTCTAAAATGAACAAAAAACAAGTCCATTTGAACAAGTCATTGTCTGTTATGTTTTCTGTTCTTTGCAGCCAAATGCATTTCTAACTGATACGGAATCCTTACACAAGGAGAAAAGGAATCACTTCCCTCTAAAGGCAGAATGAATTATGGTGGTAGTCAGACAGACCTGGGTTTGAATCCCAGCTCTAACACCTGGACAAGTTACTCAATTCTTGACCCTCAGTTTTCTCATCTAAAAATTATCAATAAATAATAGAAAGAAAAAAAAAGTCAGCATAAGTGCCTGACTGACAGGGATTTTAAAGGCCTATATCCCCTTTAAGATGCATGGACATATTATCTTCATAAGATTTTTGTGAAACTCAAAATAAGCTAATGCAGATATTAGGCACATAAAAAGTGCTCAAGAGCAATATCTTTCTTGAACAAAGACACAGAAATTCTTTAAAAATATTTCCTAATTAAATCCAGCAAAGAAGACCAACTGGGGGTTTATCCCAGGAATGCAAGGTTGGTTTAACATTGCAAAAATTAGTCAATGTAATCCATCATGTTAAACAGACTAAAAATGAAAAATGGTATAATCATCTCAACAGATCTAATGTATAAAAAGCATTAAATAATATTCAGTGCAGATTAAAAAAAAAAAACCCTCAGTAAACTAAGATTAGAAGGACATATTCTCATCTAGATAAAGATCATCAACAAAAAACCTATAGCTATCATCATACTAAATAGAGACTGAATGCATTCCCCCCAAGATTGGGAACAGTAAGAATGTCTATTCTTATCACTACTATTCAACATTGTACTGATTCTAACCAATCTAATAAGATTAGAGAAGAAATAAAAGATATATGGATCAGAAATGAAGAAATAAAACTGTATTTATAGATGACATGATTATCTAAGTAAAGAAATCCTAAAAAAATCTACAAAAAATCTACTAGAATAAATGAATTTAGCAAGATTGCCGGATACAAGGCCAGTATACAAAAATGATTGATTTTTTATGAATTATCAATGAGTAATTTAGTAATAGTATAAGAGTGATACTATTTATAATGGCATCAAAATTATGAAATATTTAGGAATAAATTTAGCAAAATATGTGCAAGACCTATACAGTGAAAAATGTAAAACATTGCTTAGAGGAATTAAAGGAAATCTAAATAAATGTAGATAATGTACCGTGCTTATGGATGGAAAGACTCAATGTTATTAAGATGTCAATTCTCCTCCAATTTCTCTATAGATTCAATGCATTTCCAGCCAAACTCCCAGAAGGAGTTTTGCAGAAATTGCAAGCTGATTCTGAAATGTATAGGAAAATGGTAAGGACCTAGAATAGCCAAAACAATTTTGAATAAAAAGTTGATTTTGAATAAAAAGAAAAAATTTGGAGTTCTTTATTTATACTGCATGATTTTGTGACTTAATATAAAGCTATGGTAGTCAGGACAGTGCAAACATAGATATATAGAAAAATGGGTAGTTCTGGGCGTTAGTGTATCAAGCATCTAAGAGAAAGGAGAACTCTGTGTGAGCTGAGGCAGAGAAGTCTTTATGGGCCAGAAGGGACAGGGGACCAGAGGGTAAACACCCCAGATTTAATCTGCAGATCTGAAATACTTGATGGAATTTCAAGGTGTATTTGTCTGGGTTCTCCAGAGAAACAGAATCAATAGGAGATATATATAGTTATGAAGGTTGAGAACTCCCCAGACCTGCATTCAGCAAGCTAGAGACCCAGGAGAGTGAATAGTACAGTTCCAGCCTTAGTCTGAAGTCTTGAGAACCAAGAGAGCTAGTGGTGTTAATTTTACTCTGAGCCCAAAGGAAGGAGTAGGCTGGTGGTGCCCCAGGTCAAAGATAGTCAAACAGAGAGAGCAAATTCTCTCTTCACTCAGCCTTGTGTGTCTTATCCAAGCCTTCAATGGATTGGATGAGACCTGTCCGTGTTGGGAAGGGCAATCTGCTTTACTCAGTCTACTGATTCAGATCTCATCCAGAAACACCTTCAGAATATTACTTAATTAGGAGTTCCTGGAGGGCTCGTTGGTTAAGTGTCTGACTCTTGGTTTTGGCTCAGGTCACGATCTCAGGGTTGTGAGATTGGGATCCATGCTCAGGGTGGAGTCTGCTTGAGATTCTCTTCCTCTCCCTCTCCCTTTGCCCCTCCCCTGCTCATGAACACGCACTCTTTCACTTAAATAAATAAATAAATAAATTTTAAAAAACAAACCTATTAAAAAAAGAATATTATTTTATTTTTAAAAAACATTTTATTTATTTATTTGACAGAGAGAGAGAGAGAGCACAAGCAGGGGGAGCAGCAGAAGGAGAGGGAGAAGCAGGCTCCCTGCTAAGCAGGGAGCTCGATGTGAGACTCCATCCCAGGACCCTGGGATCATGCCCCGAGCTGAAGGCAGATGCTTAACCGACTGAGCCATCCAAGCACCCCCCAAAAAATATTGTTTAATTAGATATCTGGGTACCCTGGGGCCCAGTCAATTTGACACAAGATTAGCCATCTCAGAAGGCCTTGGTTCCACCTTGGAAAATTTTGATTTTATGGGTCTGGAATTAGATCAAGGAACTGTATTTTTAATAAATTACCCCAAGTGATTTTGACATACAGGTGTCTTAAAATTTTTCTTAACCAGGATGCTGGAAGGGTTCCTGCATGGGTGAGAGGAGAGTACTGCACATCCGGGGCCTGGTGAGCCTATACACACTAGCCTGGTCCCTCGCTGGAGAGGAGAGAGGAGGAAATGAGAATTGCAGAGGAGGACATCAGGTGATGTTTTTTATTTTCTGTATTTTTTTCTGTATTTTATGATGCTTTGACATCTTGGGGCCTCGCTAATCCTGGAGAGACTGTCCCTCCCCAGGGTTAGCTATTTCCTAGAGACAGTAAACAACTTGCCTGTGCGCACGCCTTTCATAGGCAAAACAACCAATCCAAAGTCCATACTCCCAATCACCTCCTTTATCTCTCTCACGGGCCAACCCAATGTGTCCCCTGCCCTCAATCACCTTGCTGCATCCATTCCTTTCTGGGAAAACCATGATAAAGGCTTTGTCCTAGGCTTTCCCTTCACTCGTTCTGCCTCTTGACCAACCCTGGTGCTTCCCAGTGTGGCCCCGTGTGATACGCCACGCCTCCTATTTCTAGAAATCTGCCAGTCAAAATTTTTTCCTAACAGTCATTTCCATGTCTGTGTGTCTTACCATCCATGATTAAGACAAATCCCAGATACATTTTAGAGAGGAACAGGGACTGTTTCATTGCTAACACTTCCTTTTGATTTTTGTCTTAACAAGTCTATGGATAAAAGAATCTTACCAATGATGATTGACAGCTGGCCCCACGAGCAGCGATCTCCATGGGCCACGGACAAAAATGTGGGCTCCTGTTTGAGCATGCTGCACACATACCCAGTCAGACCCCTAGTTATCTTCACTGACGTTCCAAAGCAAGTGCTAAATTTGAGAAAGTGCCAGAGAGAAGCCACATATAATTCTGTAAGCCACTAAGGGGCTTTTGACTTTTTGAAAGGCAATGGAGGGACCCTCCCTTAACAAGAGTTAAAGATAGCAAGAGGACACACTTTTGATTTTTACCTGGAGTCAATCTCATTAGCTGACCAACTTAGAAGAAATATAACGTAGTCTTAGCTTTCATGACAACGAGTGCATTAGGTTTGGTGTTCCTGCCTCCAGAGTCATCTTTTGTGAAAGCCTCAAAGAAGGCAGTTAGGGGCTATTTGTTCAATGCAGGAGAAAAATGTCTATTCTATTCTAAATAGCAAATTTTTTAAAGATCACCAAGACTATGAATTTTTCCTCTTTCCTTCCCTCTACTCCATTGTTCAAATCATTTTGAGCTGCTGTTACGTGAATCCAGTTTTAAAATACATTTTTGTTTTATAGTTGAATTATTTTTAATAACTAATTGCATTTGTTCTTTCTAATATTGTTGGCTGGCTCCTCTGGGACATCTCTACCAGAATGAGAAATATTTCCTTGGAAATAAAGAGCTCTAAACCCCACAGTGCTTGGAAGTGAGGAATGTGTAGACTGGAGATGGTTTGCAGAGTTTGGATAGCAGCTGTGTTTGATAATAGGAGAGGCATGGTGACATGAAAGTCATCCTGAGCTTAAAGATGGGTTGTCATTTATAAGGAGTTGTAAAAGATACCCAGAGTTTTTATTGCAACTATTCTATAGTAGTTACTTCACATGTGTTTTCCTTTCTCGGCTTCCCAAAGGTAGGCAGAAAAACATTCCGTAAAATGTACTCTTTGAGAAGTTTTCTGTTTTGTCAATTCTTTGTACCTCTGCTAAAAATTTGAAAATGGTAATTCGGTGTTTGCCTCCTCCCTTTTTTACTGTGAAATTTCTCAGTATTTGTAGTGCCAACTCTAGGCCTTTCTAAATTGTACTTGATTTAATGGGTCTAATGAGAACAAATGAGAGATTTTTCAGCTCAAGGATGCCAAGTGAAGTCTCTGATTCTCTTCAGAGTCCGGTCCTCATACTTCAAGTCTCACATTCTGCCCTTGAGGAAGCTCTGCTGTCCTCAGCGGCCTCCCTCCTGAGCTCTGTGCTCTAGCTCTGGCCCTGACCTCCCTCCCAAGCCCAGGTCTACATTTTAGTCATTTCCTACAAGTCTCCATGTTAATGTCCCCGGAGCCTGCTTTGTTCCTGTGATCCTGCATCCCCAGCAAGTGGGAGACTATGCCTGGCCTGTCTTTCACCAAAGGAATCCGGGGTGGGGGTGGGGGGCTCTGCCTCACGAAAGGTCTGGCCATTCACCAAGCTTAGAACACCACAGTCTTCTCTGTCCTAGAATTAAGGAAACACCAGAAACACCCTTTAGATAGGAAACCAGGAACTCGGTGGGGAGTCTCAGTGGGCGGTGGACTTAAAGGCTATTCTGTCCTCCCTCAAAGTGGGGAGGGGCTAATAAGCAGCCAGGCTCCGAGGGACAGGGTGGTTCCACAGCTAGAAAGCTGGGCTAGGGAAAAATCCAAGAGTAAGAGCCCCAGTCCTCTGAAGGCTGCAGACCGTGAGCATGCTTCAGACAAACCCAACAGTGTGGGTTGGGGGAGAATGTAGGATCCCATCACCCTAAATGCATTCTATGGGACACTCCTGCCCTGAGAAATAAGTCTCCCTTGAGAAATAGTTCTGTAATCAAATATATTTTGCGGGGAAATGTGCAAATAAAATTCAATGGGTTTCTTGATTACAGAAATTCTCAGAGCCCTTAACAAGCTAATGTGCTTTGTAAAGGGGGAGTGTAGTACACAGGATTTCCCAAAGGTACCTCTTGGTCATGTAACTATCTCTCTCTCACACACACACACACACGAGTTTGTGAAATGCTGGAATTGTGTGGAACAATTTCTACAATAACTCGTTATTAAGTGAAGCACTACCAGCCTCTACTGTTATCAAACACAAACATGGGAGAGGATTTACTGGGATCCAGAACTGCGGAGTGACTGGGGAAGGGCAAAGAAGATAAGATAAAGTCCCCATACAGGCCATTTAAATGGTCCAAGGCTGGAAGCAAGGGCTCTCTTGGGGTCAGTACGCCTGAAACCAGGGTGCATGCATGGTGGGTGCTCCCAGGCACATGAACACGGACTCGACCACCCACACCCAGCCAGGGTGGCTGAGGCGCAGAGGTGCCTCATGGCCCAGACTGGTAGTCGATTCTGGAAGGGATTAAGGACCACTCAGAGAAAGAGCGAAGAAACCTAGAACATCTGCTTTCGTTTTGCAGGCCACGAGGCTTTGCATCAGCTGTGTAAGCTTTTGGGAGCCCTTTCCCCAGGAAGGTAGCAGTTCAGGGGACAGGCCAGCACTCTGACCTGAGAGAGAGGACGAGGTGTAGTCCTGGTACCCCTCTCTCCCAGCCAGGTGATCTTGAGTGAGCCCCCTTTTTCTCACGTCTGCAGGGAAAGCCCTACCTCACAAGGCTCTTGCGTGGAATAACTCAAGCCACGCAAATCCGAGAGTGGACCTCATAACCAAAAAGCCCTATCTGAAGGGCAGGACTGTCAGGAATCCTCACCCTGTGGGGAGTGAGGGGAGGGCAGGGTAAGGTGGGGAGATGTGTTTGTGTAGGACCTCGGCTCACCCTTTGGGCGCTGCTTACAAGAGGGAGTCAGCGGGAGGCCCAGCATGGGTTGCTGGGTTCAGGTAAACCTCGGGGGTTTTCTGTCCTTGGAGCACGTTACTTGGGCATTTCTTTTCCTCAGACACCGTTACTGCTGACTATCCTACTGAACCTTCCTCAGAAAGTTTGCAGGATTCAGCTCCCAGGTGCTCAGCATTAGCGTCACCAGAGGAGGAAGTGGCTTAGCTAATGGTTCTACAATTTCAGTGCCCCCTGTTAAAACAGAGCTTCTGATTCAGCAGGAATGTGCATTTCTAACACGTTCCCAGACTGTGCTTTGAAAACCACTGCCTTGGGCTGACCAGATTGAGAGTGTAGGGAGCCCTCCCTTTGGGGGTTCAAGAGTCGAGCTCGCTGCTGGCCTCCGGCCCCTCCTATAGCAGCTTTCCTCAAAATCCCATGGACCCTGAGTGTCTGCAGTGCTAATGGGTCAGCGGGTCTGGCTGTCCGCTACACCTCAGGGGGGGACTGGGCAGCGTCCTGCTTGTTCAGCCGCATAACCAGCCAGCCTCCTCGCCCACTAGGAATTAGGATAGTGCAGCCCTTTGACACCACGTTGTGTACTTTTTCTCAAAGGCTGCATGCACCTGTGTTCCAGGTTGGAACCTTAGCCAAGGTCTGTCTCAGGGTGCTGCTTTTTGACTCGGTCAGTTTGGGGGTTTTGCCTCTATGGGCTGAGGGCCTTTTGCTGAGTGCCAGCCACGGCCCTGTGACCTTCAGCCAGCAGATGGGCCCGTAGGCGGAGTGGTGGTTACGGCTGGGCCATCCAGTTATTGCTTCTGGGCCCCACGTCCAGTCTGCCCGGGGCCCCTCCTCACGCGTGTTGCCGGGTTACCTGCCAGTGCTTGCTTACTCCATCCAGTCCTCGCGTGGCTGGCCTCCGGGTCACTGAGGGCCTGGAGTCTTCATTTGGGCATCGTTTTCATATCCCTGAACACCCCAAACACAGGGCTGGCTCCTCATGCTGCTTTTCATGTAACTTTTCCTCACCTCATTTCTCTGCTTTTCCACTCATTTGGTTTGTATCATTTCCTTTCAATGCTCCAAAGCCTGGGGTTCAATTTTTCTCCAGATTTTATTTTATGGGAGTAGAGTCAAGCCCTGTGAAACTTGCTTTATATGAAGTAATAATCATCCATCTCACAAAGGTGTTCTCATTCTAGCACCATGGGGTCTGTTTCCTGTCAAAAACTTAACAATTTATGACAACAGAGTTTTAAAAAAATAGCTTTATTGAGATATAATTCACATACCGCCATGCAGTTCACCCAATTAAAGGATACAATTCCTTGCTCTTTAGTGTATTCGCAAATCTGTACAACGATTACCACAATTTTAAAGCATTTTCATCACCTCAAAAAGAAACTCCATACCATTAGCGATCATCTAATTATTCCCCACTTCCCTGTGCCCCCAGCCCTGAGCACCACAAACCCACTTTGTCTATAGACGTCCCTGTCTGGGGGGTGGAATCATGCAATACGCGGGCTTTTGTGCCTGGCGTCTTTCGCTTAGTATAATGGTTTCAAAACTCATCCATACTGTAGCATATATGAGAACTTCGTTCCTTCTATGACTGAATAATATTCCATTGTATGGCTACACCACATTTTGTTTATCCATTTGTTTCTCTCTTCTGTGGAAACAAATCTGTTAGGGAAATTTGAAAAATTATTCAGGGTTTCCCAAAGCAGAGCTTGGTTTCATACATGCTTTGAGTTTTCCACCCCTTTCCAAAAGTCATTAGAAATTGTTGAAAGAAGCTGGCATTTTTTGTATGTATTCTCTCCTGACATTGTCATCCTCCATATTGAAATCACAAACATCTATCCGGTAACTAATAGCTCTGTGGTGAAATAGAATAAGGATAGAAGCCCTGCTGGAGAGACAGCATGTATTGTCATGTAATGCTTCTTCATTTATTTGAATTTACTTTAAAAAAGGCGCTGAAATGGTTTTATAAAGAGAAAGTACATCTCAAATAGAGTCAGGCCCGCCTCCTCTTACTGTGGCTTCCAGATCTGTTTCCTTCAATGGAGCATCTCATTGTCCCCTCCCCTGATCTTCTCTGGACTTCCTACTACCTTCCCTTATACCTCATGCACACTCTGCCACCCCCTCTCCTCCACCAAGCCCAGCCCCCACTCCTAGGAGTTCTCAAGGATTCTGGGATAGGGAAATAGCTCTCTTTCTCTCACAGAGGGTCAGGAAATCCTGATTTAACTCAAATAGAGTTTCTGCAAGGAAAGGACAATTAATTAAAGATGAGAAGCTAGCTGCTTCTTGAGGGGAAAATTGCATTGGGTAATTTTTCTTTTTTTCCCACTAGCTATGGGAAAACCAGATCAGTGAGCTACGGAAGTGACCCAATTCACACTGAGCAGCCTAATGACACACAGGAAAACAGGACCAGGTTATTCTGTATTAATGTGAAATCATACAGTTTAGAATGGAGAGGACAGGATCCATTCACACACAGATCCCCAAATGATGGCTAGAAAGAAATCCAAAGGTGTTAGTAGTTATTTTTACATAAAGAAAAGACAGTGAAAATGAAATCAGACTTAAAAAAGAAACCTGGGACATTTAGAAATTTGGATTAGGTAGGTCTGAAGGGGAGTGGGGAACATGCATTTCTAAAAATTCCCAGGTGATCATGAGGCTGCCAGTCAAGGACCACACTTTGAGAACCACTGATTTAGAGAATTTTCCAGCCCTGAGTTTTCTCTTTATCGTTCCTGACATTTCCTCCCTCTTTCCCCCCTAAAAAACTTTACTAGGGAAAGCCAAGAACATGTCCCTTTCTTTGACCTAGCTCCATAAAATCATCCATACACACTTACCCCAGTACTTACATTGCAAAAGGGCCTCAGTGCATGCAAAAACAATTTCAAAAGAACGATTACCAAAATGTTTTTAGCAGGATCAGCACCAATGGGATAATGTCAGAGCCTCCACGAGAATTTGCATCTTTGGATATAGAGGTTGCTTGGGTACTACTAGTGAAACATACACAAGCATCCAGCCCTGTTACCTTATAGTTCCTTCTTCTAGTTAGCACCTTCTGTATTTCCAAGGAAGTTCCAAGAGAGCCAGTGGTAGGGGGTGGGCATGGGAGGTGCATATGTTGATTGATCTCTAATTTCTTCTGGCATCTTCCACTGGACTCCAAGCAAGTGGGGAATTGAGGGAGGGACTGTGTGTGTGGTTCAGGGGAGTTGGGGAGGGGACTGTTCCTTTTTTCTTTCTAGCTCCCTGGATGTTTCCTTTCCCCAACCCAAATATATTGGGAAGGAATATGTTTGTAGCCAGCACTGAAAGAACTTTTATTTCTGTTGAGATCAGCAACCTAAGCTTTCAGCCATTTGCTCATTCACTCAAAGAGGGCAAAGCAACAAGGAAAACCCTTGGAACAAATATTTTCCCTTTTGCCTTACAGGTGGTAAGAGTATGAGGTTAGATAAACCCTCAGTCCAGGATGCTCACGGAAGGGTGCCTTTGGGTTTCCAGATCTCTGGACAGGAATACCCTGCATATGACCTTGACCAAAGAAAAACCCAACCAAGCAAAAAAACATCATGAAAAGAATGCCACAACTTCCATCAAGAATGTATTTTGGTCTGAAAAGGTAAAAATGTGATGAATCCGTTCTCCTCATCTCTATGTGCAGCCATTGGTGGGACAGGATGGCCCTTGGGTGAGCCTGGGTGGTCCCACTGTCCCAACTGGAGACTTCACTGAATTCATGTTTCTTAGAGGGCCTGTCAGTGCCTCCCAAGCAGGAGACATTCACCTCTGAAGAGAATCGAACGCGGGGGAAGCTTTGTTGGTGATGTAGCTGTCACATCTTATTAGTGCATGGGTGGGTCTCACCGGGTACAGGAGGGATGTCATTTACAGACAGAAATTGCATAATTAAGCTTGATAGAATTGTGACGCTTTCTTGGCAGTGCAATTTGTTCATCAAGTAAAAAGCCTTTGGGAAGCTGGTCACATGGAATTTGAGACTCCAGAGTTCAAGACTAGGTATCTTCCCCAAGTGGGACTTGGAACTGGGGAGCTGATTTGATTTAGAGCGATAATAAAGGTCCTTGGGAAGACTCACTTTTGCCTTTGGTTTCCAGCCTCATTGATCCAGCTTTGAATGGGTACAAGGATGAAGACGAAACCAGATTTTTTTTTCCAAATTGTTGGAGAATGTGGACCACAGGCATTGACTTTAGTTACTTCCTATTTATTTTCTTCAAAAAAATCGTTTCATTGTTGTTGTGAAGTATAACTCACGTATGGGAAAGAACAGCAAACACACAATAAATAGCCCACGTCATGATTACAAAGCAAACACCACGGTATCCACTACCGCTGGAGATTTTTGAACTCCGTTGTACAAGTAGACTCAAACAATATACCTTCCTTTTTGTCTGGCTTCTTACATGCAACACTGTTCATGAGGTTATTCATGTTGTTGTGTGTTGTTGTTGCATGTAGCAATAGTTTTTCATTTTCACTGTTGTGTAGAATTCTCTTCTGTGACCAGACGTCATTTATCCATTCTACTGTTGAGAGACATTATGGTTGCTTCTGGTTTTTGACTCTTACAAAGAGTGCTGCTATGAATATTCTCGCACACGTCAGCCTATCTGAAGCACTTGATAGAGTTACAAGGCCTGGGCCTCCACCTTAGAAAATTCCAATTTTGTGTCAATGAAAATGGCTGAGGTGCAGGGTGCGCATCTGTCCAACTTTAGTAGCTAAAATATTTATTTTATTTTATTTT
The DNA here is from genome assembly GCF_964656455.1 of Halichoerus grypus. Classification (NCBI taxonomy): domain Eukaryota; kingdom Metazoa; phylum Chordata; class Mammalia; order Carnivora; family Phocidae; genus Halichoerus; species Halichoerus grypus. The sequence continues at coordinate 50,621,440 of NC_135720.1, forward strand.
ATTTTTTATTTATTTTTAAAAATATTTTTTTAAATACTAAAATATTTCAGTAGCAAAACCATTTTTCAAAGATACTGTAAAAATATATCACCAAGATAGCCGAATTCAGGATCCGACATCTTCTATTACTCGTCATGCCGTTTTGGGAGCCCCACCATCAGGTGACCACTGATAACATATCGCAAGGTGTATATGAAAATCCGTGTTTTGCAAGAAGACTCAGCTCTGCCTGCTTCAAATTAAGGCCTTGGATACCGTGGTGTTTGCTTTGTAATCATGATGTGGGCTATTTATTGTGTGTTTGCTGTTCTTTTCCATACGTGAGTTATACTTCACAACAACAATGAAACGATTTTTTTGAAGAAAATAAATAGGAAGTAACTAAAGTCAATGCCTGTGGTCCACATTCTCCAACAATTTGGAAAAAAAAATCTGGTTTCGTCTTCATCCTTGTACCCATTCAAAGCTGGATCAATGAGGCTGGAAAGCAAAGGCAAAAGAAATGTCTCCAGAAGAACTTGGTGGAATGGCTTTGTAACTGTAAGTAAACAGAAAAGAAAAAAAGGTATAATTTGATGCTTCACCTAGGATGAAAAATGTATTTCAGTAGTTTTCTACAATTTGGCCATAAGCAGACTTATATTTTTCTATAGGCTGATAAGGAAAAAAAAAATCCTGTTTTGAATTGCAACAGACCTACGGTAGAAAAAGCGCGCGTTTCTGGCCACATGGGATTCTGTAACACTGGGCAGGACGCTATACTGGCCCCTTTTTAAACCTCTTTAAACCTGTATGTACATTCTAGCAGAACAAAGCGTTTTGGGATAAAAAGCAGTAGAACTCTGGGCCTACCTGGTCCCTGTGAGAGCTGATACTCGTGTGGGGAAAAGACAACCGGGGGCTCTTGTCTCCCCGTACTCTTTCCTAATAGATCCAGATGTTGACATCGGCAAGGATGAGTTTACACAGCAGTTCTGTGCAGGGAGCCGAAGCGAGGTGCTCCCCCACCCACGCAGTCCCAACAGCACGGACAGCTCCAAGGACGGTGGGCCAACATCAAACAAAAAAGCCCAGCACCACCTTGAGCTTCCAGCGAACTTGTGTGTTTTTGCCTCGGTATCATTTTGGATGAAAAAGATCAAGGATTTGTGCTTTGGCCCCTTGCATGCTTCCAGCAGCTTCTCGGTAATAACAGTGCTTACTGTTCCACGTGAGCTTTTGGCGCGTGACTGTGTATGCCAGTTCTCCAGCTGGCATTTTAATTTGAGACGGTATACCAGCCAAGATGGGGGAAGAAATCCAAGAGCAGCTTGTGGAGAAGGAGGAGGAGATGCAGGAGGAGGAGGAGGAGAAGGATTCGTCAAGTGGTGGAAGGACACCTCTGAGGACTTTCAACAAATCAGCAGACTGACCCTGCAGCTCCAAAGCTGGCTGAGACCACCACAGCATCTTTCCCTGCGCTGGGAAGATGCTGAAGAGTCAGGTTGATAAAACCATCCTAGCATATGTGAAGACCTCCTCCACTGTCAAAGATCAATTAATTGAGCTCCTACATTCTCCAAAGGGAAGGTTCATAGAATTTCCCAAAATAGGTTGTCCGACTCAAAAACTGCTTTTCAATATTTAGCAAACTCCATTTGAGCTAGAGTGGCTAGGAGTAAAATCGATCAACAGTGTGTGAACAGCTTTGGGAGGCAGCGTGGTGCACGGTTTCGGAGAACAGTTTCTGGAGCCAGATGCTTGGGACTGAACCCTAGCATTATCCCTCCTAGTCCGGGTGACCCTGGTAAGTTACTGAACTACTTTCTGCCTTAGTTTCCTCGGTCATGCCTGCTGTATAGGGTTGCTATGGCACTAAACAATAAAGCTGGTGCCTAACCCGTAAGGAGGTACTCGATAAATGTGAGCTCTTAATGTGCAGTGTGAGAGCAAGAACGCCATAGGCACTGAGGAGATCTGGGTCATGATCTAGAGGATGGCCTTCCAGGATTACTCAGCCTGGGTTCCTCAGAGGCAAATGCATACTGATGAAGCAGGGATGGGGTAACCTGTCCTGTCTTCTGGCATCTTACTGAGATAACACGAACACCCAGTGGCTTCTTAGATGACTACCCCTGTTGCTATCTGCCACGAGGTGACCAGGGATGTGGTCAACACCCATTCCCGCAAGTCTAGTGAGACAAGTGACCTGGTGCCACTCAGCATAGGGACCACAGCACCAGGGGGCTCTCCCTTTCTTCTCTCAACTCAGATCTCTTTAATTTCTCTAATTTCAAATCTTCCTTCTTGCTTTGCCATGACTTGTTACTCATTCATGTATTTAAACATATTTATTGGACACTAACTGTGTCCCAAGCACAGTGATAGGCACTGGGAATTTCTTAGTGGGCTTTACGTTCTTGTGAGGCATTTAACAGACACATAAATAAATGATACATGGTGAGATATATCATACTATGAAGGAATCCGGCAACGGATTGAGAGAGAGATTAACAGGAGAGGAGAGGAGAGGGGATGTTCATTTGAACTGGATGGTCAAGAAAGGGCCTTTCAGGAGAGGCAACAGTGCCAGGTTCCATCCGATCAAGAGAAGGAGGGTCTGTGAAAAGTGAGTGGGGTGGGGAGGGCACCCTAGGTGGAGGGCACCACATGGTAAAGTTCCTGCAGTGGGAACAAACTTGGGATGGGGACAGCAAAGGGGCCAGTGAGGCAGAGCAGAATGAGCCCCGGGGAGGACAGTGAGAGGGGGACAGAGCAGGTGGCAGGAGCCTCGGAGTAGCAAGGGGAGGGGATGCTCCTATTCTTAGTGCAGTCCCTGCTTCACTCTTCTGGCAGGGGGGGTGCACTATTTCTCTTCGTGGTCCCAGTCCTCCACTCCTACCCAAACTGGCCCCATCACCTAGCACAATGCCATGGACGTAATGGATAATAGTTGCCAAGTACAGTGGTAGCCTCTGGTGGTTTGGGTCTACTTTAAAGGATGAATTAGTCCAAAAACTTGGAAAATGAGAGCTGGTAGAGCTCCCAGCTGATCACTCATCTTTGCACTTGGTTTTACACTTGAAAATTTCTCTTTCATAAAGATAAGTCCTGGATCTTGTCTAATGCAGGAGACGATTTCCTCAGAAAGCTCTGTGTAGACTAAATTCTGTTTTATATACCAGGGGTCTGGCAGATTGAAGAAATCCCACTTGCAGCCATTTTCTATAATACCTATTATGAAATGTGAATAATGAATAATGAATCCTCCGTCATTCAGATACAAGTTTATATTTTTGTACATGTCTAATGCATGACCTGGGTCCAGTGTCCCTGCCCAATTGGTTGGTAAAATCCTCCATCTGGGTAATAGCTCTCCTTAACCAGGGATGGGAGGAAACGGTTGCTTTTCACAGCAAAAAGCTGGCAGAAATGAGAGCATTTTTACTTATTGCCACATAGAGAAGGCAGCTAGTTTTTAAAAAAAATACTGTGCTTTGGGAACCTAGAGGCATTGTGTTAAATGCATTATGTGCACGCTTTATTTCATTCACTATTTAACAGGTGAGGAAACCAGTGCTGAGAGAGATGAACGCTGATCTCTGAGCCAACGTAACTGTCAGGATTTGAACCTGGTTTTTCTGGTTCGAATTTAACTGCCGATGGGCAGCTCTCAGACACCACTTCTACCATCACACTAGCCTGGGGGTGGTGTTACTTCACTTCTCATATTTTGGCACAAGCCTGGATACACAACTCATAGTACACCATAGGCTAGGCTAGAATTTGAAACAAGCTATGCGATGGGCTTGGGGAGGACACACGGCACAGAAACACAGGGAGGAAGATATAGTTACTTATAAAATATGATGCATTCATCTTCAGTCCATAGGGCCTCTTTCTAAGGGATTTCCACTTTAAAAAAAGACATTTCTACCCCACCCTTAGGAATTGGCCCATAGGACTGGGGTGGAGCCTGGGAATTTACATATTTAAAAAGGTCTGTCCAAGGACCAGGATGCATAACCAGGTGTAAGGATACAAAGTACCTAGCTGCTTGGCCTCCAGACTGCCTCACTAAGGCACATTCCAGTTTCCCTCCACCACCCAAACCATCCTTGGAGAGCTCTGGACTCCTAGAATACCTAACTCGAGAGAGAAAAAGAGTTCTTTCTCCCACTGACATCCTGTTTGTTGCTTCGGGCAATTTCTTCTTCAAGGGAAGAGCCTCCATCTGTCAGGCCCTAACCAGATTTCAGTGCAACACAATCAACCCAATATTCAGACAAGAGACATACCTCAGGCCATGGGGCTAAGGAGTCATGGTGTCATCATAACCCAAAGTCCAGAACACCCCAACCTCTTCCTCTTATGAAAAATTGCCTTCTTGGGCTCTATTCACTAGGGAGTATTGCTTTTTGCTTCTGAGGCTGATAAACTAATCTGTTGATGTGTCATCGAATTCTGATACATTAGGATCAAAGTCTGAATAGCTGTTTTCCTTAGATAATAATGTGATGAAAGCCCTTGTTCTAACCTTAGTTTTGGCATAAGACAAACGTAGGGTAGAAACTACCTGTAAATTTCAAGACCTCTCTGAGCTTATTCCTTCCTGTGTAGGATAGGAATGGGAAACATTCACTTCATGAGGTTATTTTAATGATGAAATGAGATCACAAATGTAAAATACTGGCTTTTCAACTTGGGTTCATATTGGAATCATCTGGGCAGGTTTTTTTGTTTGTTTGTTTTAGAATTTTTTATTTGTTCATTTGAGACAGAGAGATACAGAGAGAGAGAGCAGGAGCAGTGGGGAAAGGCAGAGGAAGAGGGAGAAGCAGACTCCCCGCTGAGCAGGGAACCCAACATGGGGCTCAACCCCAGGACCTGGAGATCATGACCTGAGCTGAAGGCAGATGCCCAACCATTCGAGCCACCCAGGTGCCCCTGGGCAGTTTTTAAAAAAATACCTATGCCTGGGGGCGCCTGGGTGGCTTAGTCCGTTATGCATCCAACTCCTGATTTCAGCTCAGGTTATGATCTCAGGTCTCAGGGACACAGTGAGGGCAGGGACCAGAATGTAGACATCCTTGAATTCTCAACACATAATTAGTGCCTAGCACTGATAGCTGTTTGATAAAGTTGAAGGGAAAAAAAGTGATTGTAATTCCTTATTCCAGCTTAACTTGATTTGAAATGAATTCCCACTGCCTCCGTGGTCCTTGGTTCCTCCAGCTGGAGTGACCATGCCTGGAGCATGCCCTGCCCCTCTGCTACTCAGGCAGGTCAAGCTTCGATTGTCTGCAAACTAACAGGAGAATTTTGGCCAAGTGAGGGGGCATCTATGCACTGGTCATAAGTGGGTGTAATGGTGTAATAGCCCTGCTCATGCTGCTCAAGCAGAACATTTTTCCAACTCTTTAGCCTTTGAATGGTCAAAGTCATCTTTGGAGATTTGGCTCTAGTTTAGCAAGAAAATTGCTTCTTACTTTTTGATTCTGAGACTTATCGATGATGGGTGATGAGATGACAAAGAGGAATGCAGACTAATCTCCAGCAGAAAGTGTCCCTCTACACAAGAGTTACTGGAACATTCGTGTTTATGTGTGTCTGTTTACAAGGCGTGGACCTCTATGTGCATGACCAAAACCAACCTGAGGAGTCATGAAATCAGAATTTGAAGTGGATGTCACTGAGGAAACATAACATTCTTAACAGGGCAACTTTTCTGAACTTAACCACATTTCAATCAAGAGCAAATCTAACATTCTGTATATAAATAGGAAAGTTCCTCATCCTGAGCTTGAGTGATGTGAGCCAACTGAACAAAAGGGTCTCATGACAAGGTGTTTGCCTTTTTTATGCAAATATGAGATAAATATTCATGGAGCTTTATTTTAGGGAGAGAAATTTTAGATGGCAAAACTAATTTAAGTTTTATTTCACGTGTGCACAAATACCTTAAATCCTTTTGGGAACAAGGGAGGGGTATAATTATACATTTTTAAATGTGCAAGTGTAGGTGTGCTTGTACATATTTGCCCATTTTCAGTGAGAATCAGGTATTGAATCATGGTCAAAGCCAACGAGGGGCCTGAGGGCTTGGAAAAATCACAGAATCATTATTGTGTGAAAATCTCATAGTGTTCACCCATGAATTCCTTGGGCCTAATCATATCCGGATGGCAGGTGGGCTGAAGTTGCCAGGGACCAACCAGGTGCTGTGGAAAAGGAATCCCATGTTGGCACCCAAGCTGCCAGCATTCTGGGACAGACTCATCCACACTTGTGTGGTGGGTCCATCAGGCCTGAAGACTCAGTTCTGGACTGCACTGTCTGAACTATCTGTAGATGTCCACAGTGTAGACACTGGAGAGGCCATTTAAGAAAATGAGGCTAATAAACCACAGTTCAGGTTCACTTTTCCTTTTCTGATTCTAGTAATTAGTCTTAATTTCTTTCAACTGTCTTCAACATAAATAGTTTTTCCTTTTTCCTTTTTATTATGGAAAACGTCACACATACCAAAAGTAGAGAGAGGAGTATAACCAATCCCTACGTACTCATCCCCCACCCTCGGCAGCTCTCAACTCATGGCCCATCTTTTTCATCCATAACAATCCATCTCCACTCCTGGATTAATGCAAAGCAAATTGCAGGTATAATAATACTTAGTAAAACCGTTTGTTTTCTAAACCATCATTTAAATAATCAACCATTTAGAAGTCAAAAGTATTAACCGATTACTGTCCGGTTATAAACCATTGGATGTGACCAAATTCAGCTGCTAGAGGAAATAAAATAATTGTTGGGGCTGAATTTAACTTCTTTTTCCAAAATAGTTTGTGTATCAGATACAACCGCTCTTTGTAAACTCTTCTGAACATAAAGTAGCAAGGTGCTAAACCGATGATATTTTATTTTATTTTTTAAAAGATTTTATTTATTTATTTGAGAGAGAGTGAGGGAGAGAGAGCTCGAGCAGGGGCAAGGGTAGAGGGAGAGGAAGCAGGCTCCCCGCTGAGCAAGGAGGCTGATGCGGGGCTCAATCCCAGGACCGTGGGATCATGACCTGAGCAGAAGACAGACGCTTAACGACTGAGCCACCCAGGCGCCCCTAAACTAATTTTAAATTAGAAATGTTAAATACTAGCCTCACCTTCCAGATGCATGTCCCAGATTGTTTCTATCTACATCTGTGTGAGCAACTCCAGGGCCTTGATGATCCCCCAAAGATATATGCAACTTTTTCCAATCTACAATTTCAGTGTATCCTCTGTTGGTTTATGATTTAGAATGTGAATATTGTTTTTTCATTGTTTTAAGCTGAAAAAAAATTAGGGCAATGAGCAAACATTTATGAAGCTTTTGTATATATTGGGGTGTTTAATTTGAATATATTATTTGAATTATAATATTGAATTATTTTTCAATTCAAACGGTGTTTGATATTTTCAATTTAACAAAGAAAGGCTTTAAAATACAATTCATATCCTGAATTGTCATAAATGGTGATTATGCCTTTAAAAAAATCTTCATTTTACATAAATAGTTTTCAAACATTTAGTTTTCACTGATTTAATTGTAATATAATACATGAGAAAGAAAAAAACTTCTCATTAATGTGACAAACTGAGGTGGCAAGTCTGAATTTAAATATTTAAAGAAATGTATTTTTTTGAAACTATTTTTTATGTACATAAACTAAAACTGATATTGAGATCTTCCCGCATTAAGAGTAATGAACAGAAAATACATATGAGTAGATTCTATTTGTATTGAAGGATTTCAAGGGATTTTATTTACATCGTTTGATAAGCAGAGTAACTATATCTCTCTAAAGTCTTATTTATGTTATTAGTTTGTTTGGCATACCTTTTCTTTGTATGCTATACAAAGGCAAAATTTTAGTCATTTCAACCAGGATAGAATTATCAAAAATTCTGAATGAGTAGAATGCAAATTAATGAAAATTTAATTTATAAAACAATCATAGCTACCTAGATACCAGAGAGTAAGTCACTGGGGGGGCCAGGTTTTCTGGGTGGTTGAGGCTTTATCCTTTCAAGCAAATTAGAGGGGGGGAGGGAGCATTTCTTAATTTTTGTGAAACTTCTAAAATCATCCATACACTTCTCTGTTGTCTTTCTTTTTCTTTTCTTCTTCTTTCTTCTTCTTCTTCATCTTCTTCTTCTTCTTCTAGTAGTCTCCATGCCTTATGTGGAGCACAATGCAGGCCTTGAACTCATGACCCTGAGACCAAGACCTGAGCTGAGATCAAGAGTTGGACACTTAACTGACGGAGCCACTTGGGCACCCCCTTCTCTGTTTTCTTAAGGAGAGCTAGCCACACATCATTTTCCTTTCCTAGGTGGTACGAAGCTAATTTGCTGAACAACTGTTATTTCGCCATTGTTCAGGGTACTCTGAAGCGGCCTGGGCTATTTATCTGCTGGAAAGGAGACTCAGGAAGTGTGTCTGTGTGTGAGCATGCATGCTCGTTGAGATTCCCACACACATCTTCAGCCCCAGACCTCACTGTTGCTGTGGCCATTGTGTCCACTATGGTAAATCACTCCCTTCTCCTATCATCTCCTATCTCCTGGGGAAATCAGGTGATCACATTTGTATTAGAAAGGGGTCTAAGGTAAAGTAGTGTGGCTCTGTGTGTGGGCCTGATGGCTCTCCTGAGAATGGATGCTGAGTGGGGATCTTCAGGACCCCTCGCTTTGGAGGCTCAGAGTTCAGTCCTGCTCACCTCCTAGTTCTTAACTGGGTTCCAGATAGGTAAGGGCTGTTCCAAGCTGGAGCAATATTCTCATCTGTACCACATAGCGGTTCCTCTTTAGACTAACAGAAAGGATGCCGATCACAACCTTGCATTTATCACAGGAGTTAGAGGGCACATATGGAGGATGTAGTGATGGTTAGAAACTCTGAGATTTTAGAATTGATTCATTTCTAATCAAGAAGACTCAATTTAATCAATATTTTAACTTTAAAATAAGCATTTTTTTATCATCTAAAAAAATTCTTGACCTTCATAGCTGAGACAAGTGCTGCTTTTATTTAAAATTTCCGTCTTTGTCAGGAAAAATTAAAATGTAAGTCCTCTCTGATTTGGGCACTTCTCTTGTTGCTGCATTGTAATATAATTATCACATATAACAGATATTAAAATACTTTTTTTTAACTACAAAACTGTTTGCTCTCTTTATTTCCAAAAGTTTTGTCAATTTTTACCAAATAGAGAATTTTGGTATATATAGTGTGGTAGGTGGAATAGTGACTGTCCTCCACCCCCTGGGCCCTAAAGTGGTTCATGTCATATTCCTTGAAACCTGTGAAGGTTACCGTACATGACAAAAGGGACTTTGCAGATGTGATTTAGTTAAGGATCTTGAGATGGGGAGATTATTCTGGATTAAATGCAAGGTCCAATGCCATCACAAGGGTCCTTATAAGAGGGAATCAGGATGGTCGGAGTCAGACAAAGAAGGCCATGTAATGATGGAGACAGTGGGAGATGAGGAGAGGTGCTGGGGAGCAGGGAGCCAAGGAAGGATAGCCTCAAGAAGATGGAAAAAGGAAGCACTGTGTTCTCCCCTAGAGCCTCTGGAAGCAACCAGCCCTGCTGACTTGAGCCCAGTAGAGATTGATTGCAGACTTCTGACCTCCAGAACTGCAAAAGAATAAGTGTGTGTTGTTTTAAGCCACTAACTTTGTGATGATTTGTTACAGCCACAGTAGGAGACTAATACACATTGGAAATAAGCTTGGAGGTACTAAAGACCTCCTGCTTAAAAATAAGCAGAGATTAACTAAACACAAAATGCATATAATCAGCTCAGATTTTTACCTTCCTCATCCTGTTTATTCTTAAACAGAACAGTAAACATCAGCTCTCTTGTCTTTTTCAATTTCCAAATGAATTCTTAATTTAGAATTCATTCACCTAAAAGAAGAAAATGTTCCTCTTTAAGCCTTTTAAAACCTCCATGGATAAGAGCTGGCCTTTCTCCTCACTGGGCTCCCATGTACCATGGCTTCGACTATTTGCTGCTATGACTTTCTGTAAAGCTCCACCAGCAAGTGTATTTTTGAGTGACTCATCCTTAGTCCTAAAATGTGTTGCAGGGTGGTTGTTCTTAGAGAGAGATGATTGCTGCAAGCCCACACTATCCCAGGTCTCGCTATGATGATTAAGAGTTGATTAAGAGTTGACCTTGCTACTGTGTGTGGAGAATACTGGCAGGAAACTGAACTAGAAATTTGGAACAAGAGGCCAAGTATTACATTTGTAACTTTTATAAGGTCATAATACTATATTGTTTTTAATACTGGACAATACATCCCCCATTTTATACCTTATTATAAATGTGTATTTCCGTTGGTAATGTGCCACATCAGAAATAATTTGGAATAGAGCAGAGGAGCTGACAAGCTTAGCTCACTTTTCTGCTCTTCATACACCTTTCTCTAGTGGGGTTGGAGCTGTATGGTGAACTTCTAGAACATGAAATTCCACCGATTTTCAAAGCGTTTCTGCCTAAGTCAGAGCCAGAAAGCACAGAGGAGCCACTGGATATAATGAACTCCCCTCCTAAGGTATTTAAGCAAGGGATCCCCTGAGATCCTGATGAATAAGCTGATTCTCAGCCAACACGGCATCTCTCTACACTCCATCACAGATAGGATCTTGGCTGGTGAGCTGCTCAAAACAGAGTGGCAGGGCTAAAAGAGAACTTAGAACTTGCCTCCATCAGAACCCCTCATTTTGCTGGTGAACAAGCTGAGGTCCCGAGAGGTGAAGGGCCTCACCTGAGGTCACACAGCCACTCAAGGGAAGAGTCAGGGTGGAGGCTCAAGTCTGACTTTCAAGGTGCCATCCTCCAGGATGCAGAAATCATACCCCTCTAATTTTCAAGGCCTTACTGCCTCTTGAAGACTGTGGAGGGATCTGGGTGTCTAGGGCCTCTGTCCTTGCATTCTTCACCCCCAAAGATGGCCAGAATGATGATTCTAAAGAGCAGGGTGGGATCTTTGTGTGCCCAGACAATCCCTGTCTGGAAGTCTGGCCCAGCCTTCCCTGTGTGGAAGTGGGAAGAGTTGGGGCAGAGGTGTGGGCAGGTGGCTAAGCAGAGTCCAGGTGAAGATGCGCAGGATGGGTGGCCCAAGCCCACACTTGTTCCAAAGCCTAGTATCTGACGTGTCCTGGAGAACCATTAGAGTCCTTTTTGTATCTTTCCACTGCTCTGTTTTCAGCACTTTCCACAATGTTGAGGTATCAGGAGCCTGAACACCGGAGAAAACTAAATTATGATTAAAACGATCAGTAAGAACCTCAGAGAAGAAGACTGAAGGAGATGCAATGTGTCTAGAGAGCTTGTCAGCAGAGCACAGGAGGCCTGGTGCTGGCCCTAAAAGCCAAGGTTCAAAGGCAAAAATGCAAAGTGAGAAGCTGCAGGGAAAGGAGAGGGAAGAAAGAAGGAGCAAGGAGGAGGTGCCAGCAGGTATGAGAGGCGGTGAGAGACACAGGAAGAGCTGCCATGGTGCTGCCATCCCACCCGAAGAGCACAATGGCCGTGAGTGGGAGAGAGAGAAAACCAGTCACCAGAGCATCTCAGCTCTCTGGGGACATTTAGTGTGGCACAAACAGCCCTCTGGACACCTCAAGAAGTCCTGACTGCAACGGATAATATCCATAATGATGCCACTGGGTTATCTAAAGGTTAAGCTGGGGTCGGCAAACTTTTTCTGCGAAGGTCTAGATAAGAGTTTAGACTTTGTGAGCCATACAGTCACACTCTGCCTTGGCAGGTGCAAATTGTAGACAATACATAAATGAACGAGTTAGCTGTCTACCAAGAAAACTACTTACGAAAACAAGGTGCTCTGTCTACAAAGACAGGAAAACAAGCTATATATGTTCTTAGGAGCTATTTGGTTACTAGAAACTTAGCCTGTTTAAGCTAGCATAGGTAAAATCAATTTTTGTTTTTGAGGATTTAACGAGGAACTAATCTTGTAGACATCCAAAATGGGAAACAAACATGCAGCCAGGCCCACAAGGACCAGGTCCAGAGAGTCAAGGAGATAAAGTGCTTCTTTCATGGCTGGCAGAGCCGAAGGTCAGGTCCCTTGTCAGATGCTCTCTATGCTTATTCTCCCTGCTTAGCTCTCAGTGCAAAAAGTGCTGAAGGGGGTGGAACCAGTCCACTTCTGACTTTATATAAACTTCCAATTCGAGTGTCCACATCCTCTAACTGGGTCTTTCAGTGTCCTTATCCCAGATTCTTGGTAGAGAGTATCCGATTGGCTCAGCATGGCCTCGGTGTCCACCCCTGTCCTATCCGCTGTGGCCTGTGGGGCCAGTCCATGTGGTAAAACCAAAGAGGCCAGAGTAAGAAGCAGGTGTGCGTGTGGCAGGGGTAAGACCATGATGATCAGCATCACTGCTGTATGTATCCTGCTACCAGGAAAACTCCCAACTATTGATACTTCTGGGATACTGGGCAATTCATACAGAGATAAAGCCATTTGCTGAGTGAAATAAGTCAGTCAGAGAAAGACAATCATCATATGGTTTCACTCATATGTGGAATATAAGAAATAGCACAGAGGTTCATAGGAGAAGGGAGGGAACACTGAATGGGAAGTCATCAGAGAGGGAGACAAACCATGAGAGACTCTTAACTCTAGGAAACGAAACCAAGGTTGCTGGAGGGGAAGGGGGTGTGGGGGGATGGGGTAACTGGGTGACAGGCATTAAGGAGAGCACGTGTTGTGATGAGCACTGGGTGTTATAAAACAACTGATGAATTATTGAACACTACATCTAAAACTAATGATGTACTCTATGTTGGCTAATTGAATTTAAATTTAAAAAAAGCCATTTGGAGAACAATATAGTATTACTTAGTCAAATTTAGCAATTCTTTTGTAGATTTAGCAAATATACAGAGAAATTCTCAGTCAAGTGATATAGTAATTCTGCTCCTGGGTATATAAAATTCAAAGAAATTTTCAGGTTGGTTAATAAGGGGACATAGCTGGGAATGTTCCTTTCAATACTATTTGTGGTTGTAGAAAGTTGGGAGCAATCTGAGCGTCGTTACTGGGAGACTGGCATGGGGCCCACATTGAGATGCAGCGTGTGAGCAGCGTACTCTTTGGTCCACAGCAGCCGGAAGGACAGCTGTACAGGCACAGAGCCGAGAGGGGCGGGGGAGAGATACCAGGTGAGTCACACAGCCCAGCACCATCAGTGTACATCGAAAACCCACACATAGAAAGCACACGTTCTGCGGGAGTCTACCCAAACAACATGGTAACTCACTGAAGTCACTCATGAAAAACATAGCAGGGACCTCTGTCTGTGACAGAGGCCTAGCTTGTGAGAAACCAGTTCCGCCACCCAGAACAACTATACAAGCTGAATAAAATGTTTGCATGTGGCTTTACTTAGGAAAGGGATCTTTGTAGATGTCCTTAAGGATCTCAGCAGATGAGATCATCTGGGATTATCTGGGTGGGTCCTTATCAGAGACAGAAGAGGAGAAGACACACAGGTTCTATCTAGAAGGCCACGTGAAGATGGAAACAGAGATTGGAGGGATGTAGCCACAAGCTAAGGAATGCCTAGGACCACCAAAAGCTGGAATAGGCAAGGAAGCATTCTCTCAGAACCTTCGAAGGGAGCATGGCCCTGCCTACACCTTGATTTGACTTTCAGCCTCCAGAACTGTGAGAGAATACACATCTGTTGCTTTAAGCTACCCAGTTTGTAGTAATTTGTTATGGCAGCTAAATGAAACTAATACAGCGCGGTTACCATTTCCCAAACAATGCAGAGACTGTTTTCTCCACCAAGCATTTTTTCTAATTGATAAATTTCCACTCTTAGACAACAAGATGTTATTGCTGTCTTACATGTTAGTTCTACGTATATTTTAATTTTTATTTATTTATTTATTTTTGAGAGGGAGCGAGTGAGCACAAGTGGGGGGAGGGGCAGAGGGAGAAGCAGGGAGCCCAATGTGGGACTCTATCCCAGGACTCCATCCCCTAACTCCGGGATCGTGAGCTGAGCTGAAAGCAGATGCTTAACCGACTGAGCCACCCAGGTGCCCCTCTACATATATTTAAAACCCAACAAGACAGTGTGATTATTGTTTTGTTTTATATATATATACATATTTTTATATTGTTTTGTTTTTATATATATTTTATATATATAAATATATATTAGATATATATAAAATAAATATTTATTTATTTATTTGAGAAAGAGAGTGGGCAGAGGGAGAGGGAGAGTCTCAAGCAGACTCTGCGCTGAGGGCGGAGCCCTACGTGGGGCTGGATCTCATGAACCTGAGATCACGACCTGAGCTGAAACCAAGAATCAGATACTTAACCAGCTGTACCAGCCAGGTGCCCCTGTTTTGTTTTGTATTTGATAATTTCATTTAAAATTACCTGACTTGCTAGATGAAAGGTGGCATCTCATTTTGATTTACATTCTTTGGGTAATATAATTGAACAATTGTTTACCTTTCTTTGTGAAATGTCTTTCATGTTTTTGTCAATTTTCCTGTACGGTTCATTAATATTGTCTTGGTTTGTAAAATTTCTTCAGATGTAAGAGAGTAACACTTTTGTCATACATACTATAAACATATTTTCTCTACTATGTTCTTTTTCTTTTAATTTTGCTTATGGCAGATTTGTTTTAGCACACATACTTTAATTTCTTATGTACCTTGTAATTTTGCTCATTGTTTCTAAACTCAGAAAGTCCTCCCTTCTCTAGACGTGTCATGGATAGGGACTCACTTGGATTTTCTTTTAATTTTTTAATAGAATAAAAACTTAACTTTTTAAAAAAGATTTTATTTATTTATTTATTTGAGAGAGAGTGAGAGAGAGAGTGCACACAGAGGGAGATGGAGTGGGAGAAGCAGACTCCTGGCTGAGCAGAGAGCCCGATGCAAGGCTTGATGCCAGGACCCCTAGATCATCACCTGAGCCGACGGCAGATGCTTAACCAACTGAGCTACCCAGGCACCCCTAAAAATTTAGCTTTTAACTCATTAATCTATATTAAAGTTAACTGGGGGAGGTAGAAAACTCTTGACTCATTAGACTAAAAGATTTACCTCAAGTCCTTAAGATGGTCAATTGCATGATTTAGTTATTGAAGCACCAAACAAAACACAGAACAAGTCCTGGATTGAATTACAGGGCACAAGAGAGTTTGGCTCTGGTGTTAGGGCTGATGACTTAGCTTGTCTACCAACTCATCAGATGTTTAGCCAAGATTGTCATCCCCAACAATGGAGCTGGAAGCTGCCACCAAACTCTGCTTCCTGGATGGTTTCATTCCGTCTTGTGGGCTCTGATGGAAAGAAGAAAAGCAGCCAAACTTTGAGTTTTGAGAGAATGATAAGCAGAGTCTGGGGTCAAAACTCCTTTCCTCCATTACACCAAAGAACCAGGCCTCTGAAGCAGTGGGACCTTGGGTTTGTAGTCTGGAAGGGAGAGTGTCAGGCTTTGCAAACAGTTCCATCAGCAGCCCTTTGCCGAAGATCAGGCCTGGGTCACCAGCCCTACAATGCTCAGAGCTCAGTGCAGGCACTAGGGTTGGTGGGGAGTCCTGGCCCAGCTGTTTTTCTAAGAGTAAGGAAGGGATATCTGAGCCCACAGGGAGGGGCCGAGAGAGGCTATACAGACAGATGAGAGCACACCTGAGTCTGGATGGTTGACAGATCACCAAACACCTCCTGTAACCGGGGAGAAACACCGGGAGCCTTGGATTAACTGAGTTCCAGGTACGTCTTTCCCATTTACTAGCTGTGCAATCTTGGGTAAGTGACCCACTTTCTCTGAGGCCCAGTATCATTATCTGAAACCCAAGGCAACTGTATCAGATGTCCTCTGAGGTCCCTTCCAGCCCTGACCCTCTCTGATTCTGCAGCCCAAACCACCAGCAGCGCCTCTCTGGACAGAGAAGGCAGCCCCTATGTGGAGAAAAAAGGAGGGAGCCAGAGACTCCTGGAGTTACGTCAATCTGCAGAGCCCAGGCAGGTTGGTTTTCACATGCACATTGCACGATATAGAAAGTTCTGCCGGCTTGTACCAGCCTGGCCAGTGACACCAATCGCTGATTAAATGTCTCAGCAACAAAAGATAATGTTATCAGCTGTCACCATTTCAGTAATAAAGTGGATGTGCATTCAGGGCGGTGGAAATGTAATTTATCAAAATGTTATGAAACAAATGATTGTTTAGCTGTCTTTACCTTCTGCCATGGTTTTCGTAGGCACCTTTGTGTAAAATATGTGCAAAACAAATTTCACACACTTCCAGCAAAAGAGAGAATGCTGTCTCCTGCTTATTTACTGTGTGTTCCCCTTAGTAATAGTCATCATAATGTCTGGGCAATGGTTCTTTTACTATAAGGCTTATTTGAATATTACAGTAACACCCCACTATCAGGCATTGTACTCATTCTTGGATTTGGTTACACTATGACTTAACCCAACACACAGGGAGGCTTCGAGGACACAGCTGTCACCTGCACAGCCAAATGGCTTGTACTGCGTAGGCCCTTTCCCTTACCTCGGCACTCCCAGACTATGTAACTGTACTCAGAGTGTTCTCTCAGTGACGATAGGTCTTTCTCCCCGCTCCTGTCACTTGCATGGCTATATTTAAGTGTGTTCATTTGGCCACCACTCTGCCTGGGAATGTTCGCTCTGCTGGTCATGTACATGACCTCTGGAGTGGATCCCAACAAATTTCTTCCTTATGGCTACACTTCTCTAGAAAATAATCCAGTTCCGGAGAGCATCCTTGAACACAAACTACTACTGGGTGTGTAGTGTATCCTCCTAGTGAGTGAGCCCTGGGAATCACAGGGACTCCCAGGTATATTACATAGTGTGTGTGTGTGTGTGTTAGAGAGAGACAGAGACAAAGACAGAGAGACTGTGTATATTTGCTGGTTAGTTTTTTGTTTTTCTGTACAAAGAATCTGGTTTGAGGGAAGCTGAGATGACATAATCAGCATTAATGTTACTCTGTTCAAATATTCCTAAGTATTAAGGTTCTATTTGAAAATTAAAGATCAATATTTTACGTATTTATTTTTAAAGATTTATTTATTTATTTTAGAAAGACAGAGAGGGAGACAGCACAAGTGTGAGGGACAGAGGGAGGAGAGAGAATCCCAAGCCTACTCCGTGCTTAGGGTGGAGCTCAATCTCACGACCCTGAGATACAACCTGAGCTGAAACCAGGAGTCGGATGCTCAGCTGACTGCACCACCCAGGTGCCCTAAAGATCAATATTTTATGACAAATATTCAGATCTTAATTTCAGTCCACTGGAAAAAATGGGCATAAATATCGATTTGGATTGCTGCTTTGGAGGTAAATCTTAACTATGTGTCAAAAATGTTATATAAATATCGTATGTTGTATTCATATTATTTTCAGAGCAGCAGCTAAAGATGTTGAAATGACAATTTTTGAGATATATAGATTACTGGAAACAGATAACATAGAAAAATATGAAAGAGGGCAACTTGAGAAACAAAATGTACTTCAGACTATAAAATCTAGACTATGTGACATTCAGCTTTCAAAAAGGCTGCTTAATAACATCACCAATAGTCACAATAATGGTATTTCTGATGCTACCACATGCCAGGCACAGTTCGACCTTTATATATTAACTCATTTAATACTTACAACAACCCTGGCAGGTAGTTATTATTATGATTTCCCACTGTACAGCTGAGCATTTGCCTAAGGTCTCACAGCTAGTTAGAAAAGTCGGGAGACTACACTGGAAGACACAGTTCTCTTCTTCCCATTTCCTTTCTCACTTCATCCTTAAATGGCAGGAGTGCTAATCCGATTGGTCCATCTAGTAAGTGGCCCACTTCATGTTCTCTTCCTTCTGGCTGGAGTGGTAGAGACAGTGGTATTCCTTGTCTGGAGGCTCGGCCAGTTCCTTTTGCCTATCCTCCCAGGCAACCCGGCCCAGGATAACTGGACATTGGCCATTTCTGTGTTTCTCTCTCTCATTCTGATTCTCTTCTCCTCAGGTCTGCAAATTTGATGTTCGTTTGTTTTCCTTTGTAACCATTAATGCCAAGATCTGAGACCTGGGATTTGAGTATTGCGGGCTTAAATTGGGCACAGCAAGTCGATGTTTTGGAGGAGCCTCTTTAGGCCTGCCTGGCTTCAGGAAAAAGGACAGTTTGTGTGACATAACCCAGCCTCCAAGGATGCTCTGCTTTTAGGTGAGACGCCAAGGCCACAGCTCACGGTCACAGCAAACTTTCTCCCTCCCTTCCTCCAACAGCTATTAATTTTGACTTAATATTGTCTCTCACTATTTCCCTAAGGTGCTTAATAAGGTTGTGGGTGGAATTCAGGTATTTCTGGATTCTCTGACCACTATCATTAAATGCATTCTTACCCTCAGTTTGCATATCCACAAAAATCCAACAGCATGGGTTTAGGATTGTCTGTCTGTTTTCAGAGAAGGGTTTGTGATAAACCTTCATAATTCTCCCCTCCTGTGTGACCAGAGGCAAAGTCTGATTGAGTAAGAACATCAGGCTCCTCTCTGGTACAACACTTCCTTTATGCTCACCTCAAGTCTTGACTGTTTTCATATAGAGTTCTGCTAAATCAACAGCCCTCATATATAAGTTTTATTAAAGGACCACAAAACTCTGTCTCATATTAAATAATACTTGAAAAATTGGGCTTTGAATCTTGAGAATCTCTTCTCTGTTTACAACTTGATGGTCAGTTCAGAATGGTAAAGGCAATGTATTTGTTCTTGAAGCCATGAATGGTAAAATATTCTTGAATTTGTCCATTTCTGATCCACCTTTCTTTCTTTCTTTCTTTTTTTTAAATTTTATTTATTTGACAGACAGAGAGACACATAGTGAGAGAGGGAACACAAGCAGGGGGAGTGGGAGAGGGAGAAGCAGGCTTCCCGCTGAACAGGGAGCCCGATGCGGGGCTCAATCCCAGGACCCCGGGATCATGACCTGAGCCGAAGGCAGATGCTTAATGACTGAACCACCCAGGCGCCCCTTCGCCTTTCTTTCTGAGCGCTCCACAGTGTTACACTTCCCCACACCCTTGTAGTTAGGTTGCCCTACATAACTAGTTCTTCCCAATGGGTTGTGAGTAGAAGTGTAATTTATGGACCAAAGAAAGCATTTCATTGCTGGCATGATAATTTCCAGTGTTCCCTTCCCTTGCCCCAGTGAATGTAGAGAAGGCTTCATGTTGCAGGAATAGAGCCAGAAGATGAATGGCTATTTTGCTGGATAAGGGATAGTTACCTTGGGAAGTCCCCCAGGTAGTGCAGTTAACTGTGTACAAGTGAGAATTTCTTTTTGTGTTAAGTCATTATGATTTGGGCTGTTTATTACTACAGCATAACTTAGCCTATTCTGATTAATACACCATGTCATATTGAAACTTTGCACTTTATTTTCATATAGTATTATTTTTAATTAGCTGCTATTTTACTGTGATTCTTTCTCTGAACTTTAATTTATTTATTACAACTGCATTGAGATTATAATCGACATATAGTGAACTGTACATATTTAAAGTACACAATTTGATGAGCTTTGACATATGTGTACACCCATGAAATCATCACCACAATTTGGATAGTGAATGTATCCATCACTTGAAAAAGTTTTCTTATGCCCCATTGTGATCCTTGTCTCTCTGTCTATCTTATCCCTACTCCCTCAATCCCAAACCAGACCTGCTTTCTATCACTGTACATTTTCAAGAATTTTATATAAATGGAATTTACAATATGTACTTTTTTTGGTCTGTCTTCTTTTGCTCAGCACATGTTGTTTGGATTCTGCCATATTGTTGCATGCAATAATAGTACTTTCTTTGTAATTTCTAGTTGTGCCATTGTATGGCTGTACCACAATCTGTTTATTCATTTACCTTTTGAAACACATTTGAGCTTTTACCAGTTTTTGGCTATTCCAGATAAAACTGCTGTGAACAATAATGTGCAAGTCTTAATATGGACATATGCTTTACTTCTCTTGGGTACATACTTAGGAGTGGAATGGCTGGGTTGTATGGTAGGAGTAGGTTTAGCTTTTTAAGAAACTACCAAAAGATTTCCCAAAGTCTTGTACCATCTTACATTCCCACCATCAATATGGTATGGTCTGACCTTTAATTTTGATGAAATGATTATGCTATCTCAAGTTCACAGCTTTGTTCCCAATGTTGTTAACTTGGGTTCTTGATACTTCTTGCAATAATGTCTTAACTGGCACTCCTCCTTCAGATAAATTGAGGTTGTCAGATAGGAACTCTGTGCACTTCCTCCCACCACTTACAAACTTAGCTCTATCAGTACCAATCATTCCCACCTTGCTTCCTGTCAGAGCAGGGGAGCTGTGTCTCCACCTCCTTCTGGTTAAGTCCCTTTCTCCCTGTGACACCCTGCCCCGGACTCCATTCTTTTTCTCTGAAGCCTCACCCTGTCAGCCATCTTTCTTCTCTCTGCTGTCATCTGCTTTTCTCATTATATGGTACTTGCCCCTCAGTCTAATAATATGTTCAATTTTTGCCTATCTTTAAGAAATAAAACAAAGACTATCTTGTGACCCCTTATTGTCCTCTAGATACTACCCTATCTCTCTTCTTTCATTTAAAGTTAAATTTTTTTTAGGAAAAATGGGGAAATTTCCATTTCCTCTTCAGGTCACTGCAATCTAGCTTTCATCTTGCTCTCCATTGAAGCTGCTCTCCCTTAGATTCCCATGACCAACATGTTCCTAAATCTAACATTTTCTAAATCTTCTCTTACTTAACCTCTGGGCAGACTTTATGCAACTTGGTCACTACCTTCTTAAAACATTTTTCCTCTGGGCTTTCCAAGGGTCTCCCCTGGATGTTCCTTCTTGGTCTCCTGTTTTCTTTTGCTTTCCTGCATTGTACTCCCATATATTATTGTGCCCAGACTGTGACCTTGGCCTCTCTTCATTCCTTCCCATAGCTTCACTTCTACCTTAATTTAAGACTGATAATTACCAAAATGATGTCTCCATCCCGGACATCTTTGTGAGCTTCAAAGTCACTAGCTTCCTGTAAATAACTATCCCACGGATCCTGAAATGTAATATGTAGAAACTTGATTCACCATCGTCTTCCTCAAATCTGCCTCTCCTCCTATGTTCCCATCTCAGTGAATCCACCCAGTTGAATATCCTCGACCCCTAAACTGTTCCTCAATCCCCACAATCATTCACTGAGTTAGACACACTCTACTTCTTTGAAATCTCTCAAGTTCATCTTCTTTTCCCCAGCCTTTTTGCCCTTCTTAGCTCAGGCTCACATCACCGTTGACCGGGATTGCTGCAACCAGCCTCCAAAGTGGTCTCTTGGCTTTCAGTCTTTCCCACCTGCAATCCATTTCCAAAACTTCTCTTTGTGATCTGGCTCCTGCCTCTCTTTCCAGACTTATCTCCTGCTACTTCCTCTCTGAGATCTCAATCTTATACACTCCAGCCATATTGAATGGCATACATTTCTCTAAATGGGCCACACTTTTGTACTTCACATTGTCCCCTTGGTCTGAAATGACCCCCTTCCATGTCTTTTGCCATGCAAATTTCTTTTGTTCTTCTGGACTTGGTTCAGTATTGCCTCTCTAGTGGAGTCTTCCATAGCATTTCTCTAACCTTCTTACGGGATCCTTACCACTCTGTATTTACTTTTATTATTGTACTTTTTCATCAGTACTGCTCTCTGAGCTGTGACTGTTACCTTAGATGGCAAAAGAGACTTTGCAGATGGGATTAAGTTAAGGATTTTGAGATGGGGAGGTTATCCTGGATTACCTGGGCAGGCCCTAAATGTAATCCTAAATTTTCTTATAAGGGGGAGATTTGACTACAGAAGATGGAGAAAGGGGCCACTGGCTAAGGACTGCTACTCTAAAAGATGGAAAAGGTAAGGAAACCGATTCTCCCCCTAGAACCTCCAGAGGGAGTTCAGCCTTGCTGACACCTTGATTTCAGCCCAGTGAAATTTATTTCAGACTTCTGATCTCTGTAACTATAAAGAATAAAAATGTGTATTTTTTGAGACTTTATTTATTCATATAAGAGAGAGAGCAAGAGTGGGGGGTGGTAGGCAGAGGGAGAAGAAGACTCCCCGCCGAGTAGGGAGTCTGATGAGGGCTCCATCCCAGGACCCTGAGATCATGACCTGAGCTCAAGGCAGATGCTTAACTGACTGAGCCACCCAGGCACCTGTAAATGTGTAATGTTTAAAGCTATCAAGTTTGTGTTCGTTTGTTACAGCAGCAATAGAAAACTAATATCCTGGGGCATGCAGGACCCTTCATGCCTTAGAGGGCCCTGCTCTAGGACTCTTCCAGCTGTGTTCCTTCTCTTGGGGTGAATCTATGTCCCCACATCTAGGCCAGGCATCAGGCATCCAGCCCAGAATTCTTTACTCAAGAAATTTTTACTCAAGGCCTATTTCCAGGCCTAAATATTTCTTTCCCCAAGTTTGTCCTTTGAGACAGACTGCTGGTGGGCTCATGCCTGGGTCTGAAAGGTATTCAAGGGAGCAACTGTTTGTGGAGGTGAGCCACTCTGTAGACAGTAGAATTAAGGACACAAGGATGGAAGCTAGGAGACCAGAGAAAGGCTTCTATAGTAATTCAGGCAAGAGATGATGATAGTGGTGGAGATGGTAAGAAAAGGCTGGACTCTAGATATATTTTGAAAGTAAAGACAATAGGCTCTGCTGATACATTGACTAGGAGGTATGAGAGAAAGAGAAGGGTAAGTGTGATTCCAAGGTTTCTGGCCTGAACACCTGGAAAGATGACATTGCCATTAACCTAGATAGTAAGAAAGGGAAAAAGAGCAGGTTCTTGGGGTAAAGATCAGTGGCCCAATTTTAAATGTAGGAAATTTTGGATGCCCATTACACAGCAAAGTGGGTAGTCAATTCCATGTTTAAATGAATCTCGCCTTTCTAAAAGACTGTCTTGCAGCAACTAGCATAGGGTCTTGAAATAGGAGATTGTTAATATTTGATAAGTCAGATGAATATGTGACATTCCTCCATAGAAGTATTTCAAGATCTATTCACACTTTTATATCCTCACATAATCAAGTTGGTTAATCTGAAGCCTATTGACGTTACACAGCTTTGCCAACTGCGTAAGTCAGGATATTAACAACCTGATTGTTTAGCATCTTCTTGTTCTTGGCTCTCTCAAACATTTTGATTAGGACTAGGGCTGAAGTTGAATATTAATACCAAATGGATTGAAGTCAGATCCATGGTCCCTGTCTTATTATCCCAGTGTTGAACTTTCTTAATTCACCGATAGCAAGGAATTTTTCTCTGTAATTATAAAATGTATAATAATATTGACTTTTTTGTTCCATCTCTGAAATTATATTGTTTTTCTCCACCACGTGTTTAGAAATGTTTACAGCCAGAGCTTTTGTTATTTCAATATGCTTGAATGCATTCTGGATACTAATAGTGCCTGAAAGTGTCTGATGATGCTGAATAGTTTATGAAGGTTAGTTCTTTAGAAAATGTTAATTTGATGAATGAGCAATAATGCTGATCTTCCTGGCTCTAAATTTACAGACACTATAAAACCATTTGTCTGTAAAACTTAGCATATTTCATAGTGTTAAAAAGGTCAGATCTCTGTTGCAAGATGTTGGAGACTAGGTCGTTCATGCACATTCTCTTGTATCTTCTATAATCAAGCTATCTTTCCCCTTTACTCTCCTGAAGTTTCTCTTGTCAAGTTCACCAATGAAATTGACATTAAAAAATCTATAGTCATTATTTTCAATCCTCATTTTACTTATCTTCTCAGCAACATCTGGCACAGCTGACGGCTTCATCCTTAAGCACCTTTTCTTCTTTATTTTGGATCATTGTGCTCACTTGGTGCAATGGTTGATTTTATGTGTCAACATGACTAAACCACAGGATGCATGGACATTTGGTCAAGCCTCATTCCTGAGTTGTTTTTGGATGGAATTAACATTTCCTGGTAGAATGAATGAACAGATTGCCTTCCCTAATGTAGGTAGGCCTCATCCAATCAACTGAAGGCCAGAGAAGAATACAAGGGCTAAAGTAAGAGGGAATTTCTGTTGCCTGAATGTCTTGAGCTGGAACATTGGTCTTTTCCTGCATTTGGTATCAAGTTGAAGCATCAGTTCTTCTTGGGTCTTGAGCGCATGGGCTCTCCTGGTTCTCAGGCCTTTGGAGACAGACTGGAACAATACCATCAGCTTTCTTGTGTCGCTGGCTTTTTGACTACAGATCTTGGGACTTCTCAACCTCCAAAATTGCATGAGCCAACTCTTTATAATAAATCTCTCTCTCTATGTGTGTGTGTTTATTTGCCGTAGGTCATCTCCTTCACTAGAATGTAACACTATGAGCACAGAAACTTTTTGTCCATTTTGTTCACTTCTGTATTCCCAGCCCTGGAATTGTGTCTAGCAAACAGTAGGCACTCAACAAATACTTGTGGACTGTAGGAAAAAAAAAAATTGCTCGTGGGATTTTCCTAAGGCCTAAGATCAATAACAACTTGTGCTTGTGTGCGTATTTCTTCACAGATGCTCAGAGTATGTCCACATATGTTATCTTATTTATCCTCACATCATCTCGTAAGAAGGGGAGGAGGGGAACCATTTAACTATGACTCATATCCGTTGATGGAATGGGAATGTTTAGTCCTTGGGAATCTTAATGCCCTGTGTTTTGAAGATACGAGCACCTCAAAAGGAGCTGCTGGACATATCTTCACTTACCTCAGGAACACAATGTATCTTAGAATCCTGTCTTTGAGAATTTATTTTATTTTATAAGGCTGTGCATTTTGCTACAAGAATTGGCCAGCAAGAATATACTCAGTCAATATGAATTTTAAACATTTAAAATTCTTTCCAGACTGGAAAAGCTACAACTAAAAGTTGTGGTTTCAGAACTCGTAAGTGCACTCATGTGGTAAGAGGAAGGAATGGTTTCAGATTTCCTCCGGAGTTTGTCTTCTAACCCCAGAAACCAAGGAGTAGATTAATTTGCACAGATAACACCAGTAACCCTTTAGTGTCCTTTGAATACGGTTAATGTGACTATCTTACTCCCTCTCAGCCCCCCACCTCAAATGTGTATTAGGTATTTCAGTGACAATTTATGAACAACGTGCAAATGCATATGGTTTTCTACATTAAGATTTCATCGGAGGGAGATGATACATAATAAACTTTTTAAGTGAATGTACTAATATTCCAGCTCTTAAATAGTAATCCGGTAGTCACATGCCCCAAATTACATTTTTATTATGTGTTTAGTTGTGTACAAAATATGTTGTAATTTACTGATGCATGTGCAGCAAAATATACTATCACATACAACAAAAATACACCTTTTATTCTTCTTCCCCTGCCCCTGAAAATGGCAACACTGTTTTGGCAGTTCAGCAGCTAAAAATAAAGTGCTATAATTAAGCAGTATTGGAATGTCTTCACTTGACAAATGTGATGTACAATTTGAGTATACAACCACATCTTTGTTAGTTTTTTCACAGAACAGGAAATCCCACATCCTGACCTGAACACCTCCAGAAGATACAAAGATTTGTATATATATGTACACATGTATACACTGTATATGTAAAGTGCCAAAGAGCCTCTTTGTCTTTTGTGAGTTTGATGTATTTATGTTTCTTCTTGCTTTCTTTCTTTCCAAAGTCAGAATCACACTCCTGGGATCTTTGAGTTCAGCAGCAGGCACCGAGAAGCTCACTAAAGGCTGGCTTGTTGTGGGTGTGGTGTTGGTGAGAGGCCCGAGGGAGCCTTCAGACCTCACTGGGGGACCTAGAACGGAAGGGCACTTTGGACTGGAAACAGCCACAGAACAGGAGCCACAGGGCACGCTGAACCTCCTGGTTGCGGAAGGCATAGATGATAGGATTGATCATGGAGTTGTAGGTGGCGGGCAGCAGGGTGGCGTAGGTATAGACTGCCGGGTCCTCGCGGCTGCCTACCACGCAGTAGATGGCGAAGGGCAGCCAACTGGCGCCAAAAGTGCCCAGCACCACAGCCAGCGTACCCACACCCTTCCTGGTGGCTGCGAGGTGGGGCGGCGCCAGGCAGTGCTGCTGCAGCGCGATCTGGTGTGCGTGGCGCCAGACCACCTGGCAGATGCGCACGTACAGGTGCAGCATGATGCCAAAGACCGCAAAGAACGCAGCGGAGAGCAGCGCCACGTGGCTGCGTGTCAGCGGGCGCACCACGCTGCAGGTGGCGCGCTCTGCTAGGCAGTTCCAGCCGAGCACCGGCAGCAACCCGAGGCCTAGGGACACCGTCCAGGTGGCGGCGAGCAGGAAGTGCACTCCCAGCAGGGTCCGGCGCGAGTAGTAGGTGAGCGCGTTGTAGAGAGACAGGTAGCGGTCCACCGTGATGGCCAGCAGGCTGCTGACCGAGGCAGCGAAGGAGGCCACGAGGAAGCCCACCGTGAGCAGGCTCACCGTCTCTGAGGGCACCACGTACTGGAACACGAAGTGAAGGATGAGGCCGCAGCCCGCCAGCAGGTCGGCGGTGGCCAGGCTGCCCACCAGCACGAACATGGGCGTGCGCAGCGCGGGGGTGGACGCGATTAGCGCCACTACCAGCGCGTTTTCGCCTGCGATCACCGTCCCCGACACGCACAGGAGCACGTCCCAAGGATTCACCGCCGACAGCAGCAGCCCCGGCGGCCCGGCCGGCAGCTGAGAAGACAGCTCCAGGGACACGTTAGCTGCGCCGCCGCCCCCCAGCGCCGCCGCCGCAGGCGGCCCCCATTCACCGCTGTCCCGCGCCCCTGCCGCTGTGGCCGCCGCCGCCGCTCCCTCGGCCGTCACTGCCACCACCTGGGACTCGTTGAGCGAGGAGGCGCTCGCGTTCATCGCGGCCTGTGGCTGCACCCTGCGTGGAAAAGGGAGAGCAAGCGTCAGGTGTGTGGGTCAAGCCTCCAGGGAACTTCCCCGGGTGCCTGGCTCATATTGCTCATCCCACCCCAGGACCCCAGAGCAGAGCGAGGAAGCAGTATTGTTTTATTTAATTAATTACCTGTTGAGTGACTGAGCAAACGTGTGAATGAAATGCACACGAATGCCCGCACAGATAGATCTGAGTTTTTGCACAGATGTGTACATGGATAACATGCACTAGCCTGCACACAGATCAGTCCCGTAAGTGTGCCTGTAATTGCACACGCACCCGTTTGCCCCGAGCTAGGGGTATCAGCCTTGGCGAGTCCCGCCTGGGCTCCGGCCGACGGGGTTAGGCGTTCTCCTAAACTGGGCGGCGGAGTCGCTGTCCGCGGTGCTGAAAGCGAACTTTCTGAGGTCGCGGAGTCCAGCGGGCCCTGAAGGCCACAGAGATCCCTGGGAAAGGGGTTTTGGGGAGGGAAGCTGGGTGTCTGTGTATGGGGGGGGGGATGTGGAGCCAAGCGTGGCCCCATTTCTCCGGCTTTAAGGACTCATCCCCTGGCCATCCTTCACCCCTTCCCCACTCCACACCCTCAAAGTTCCTCTCGGGAGCCGGGCTGCTCACCTGGGGAGTCAGGGCTTCAGGAAGTCGCTGATCATGAGCGCTGCGGCGGGGCGCCAGGCTGCGCTCCCCGCGCGGACTGAGCCTATGCCTGCGGGGCGGCCGGGTCCGCGCGGAGCAGGGCGCCGGGCGCCTGTGGCTGTGCGGGCGCCGCCGAGAGTGACAGACACAGTCAGAGGCAGAAAAGGCGGCTAGGAGCAGCGCGCCCGCTGGAGACTGACAGGCAGGGCGCGGTGACGTCAGGCTCCCGGCTCCTGGGTGCGAGGCGGCACTCACTCTGCTCCACCGCCCATCGCTAACCCGCCACCCCCGTCTCTCCTCCCCCAAAATACGTGTCAGAGGGTTCAAGGAGGGAGGAGAAGCCGGAGCAGCCGCCCTAGTCCAGAACGTCCAGGAATGGGATGAGGGACCGAGGAGAGGGAGAGAGGAATGAAGCCTTTGAGGAGGGTGAGCTGGGAGGGGAGGGACCAGGTGTGAGCTGCTCAGCCGGGCCGCGTAGCCCACGGTCAAAGGTCACTGAGAAGCTCAGGTCGAAGTACGCGCCCCTGAGAAAAGGGAGGTTAGGGCAGGGAGGTCTGACCACAGAGTTGCTACCTTTAAGATAGATACAGTACTGTGTTGAGAGCAGGAATGAATGAACTAGGGGGAAAATGAGCTTTCTGAGAGGATGTTTGTGGTACAGGGTGTCAGTTGAATACAGCCAGAGGAGAAATTTAGAATTGAAGAAAGAGAGAAAAGATGGGACATTTGAGGAAAACAGCCTTTTTGGAAGTTACCTGTGCAATTCCCACCCCCCTCCCCCCCTTCCTTCCTTCCTCTCCCACCCACTGTCTTTCTGGAACTCTACACAGCAGGTTTCACCATGATTTCCCAGCTCACCGTTTCCCAATTTCAGTGTGGATAGTGCCCTTGGAACTTGCTCTTCAATTAAATACCAGGTCTGTGTCTTGTTAGAAAAGAAGAAAACAGCAAAATGTGATTTACTTTCCTGGCAACAGACTTTGCCCTGTTAATTAGTACCCTATAAAACAAATTACAGGATGAAAATAGTGATAACTCAGCGGCACCAGACTTCAGTAGGCAGGAGTTTTATTTTCAGCCCAGATAAATCATCCTTTTGGTTTCAAGGTGTTTTGTTTTGTCAGGAAAATACAAGTAGTAGACTTCTTCTTTTATTCAATCAGTCAGGATCTCCAATAGTTGTACTTGGGCAAAAAGTGAAATAATTGACTCCTTCGAAGGCTCTAAAATAAATGATTGCATGTTGGCATGATGGCATAATACCGAGGTCACAGCCATGACTTTCAGGGACCACATGCTCTGGGTAAAGTGAAAATAGACAACATTTCCTATTGGTAATTCCCCTACTTTTCCCTCTTCCCTTTCCTTGCTTCACTTTGCCTCTAGTCCCATGGGCTCTACAAGGAAAAAACAAAACAAACAAAATAAAACTCAGACTGTGTACAGGCTGGGGTGGGAGGTAGATTTTTACCCTGGCTTTTCTCTCGAAACATAACCCCCAAGTCCAGACTCCTTCTGGACACCGTGCCTCAATGCAGCTGAACTTAACTAGAGGGAAAAAGGACAACTATAGGACTGTTCAATTCTTTGCTGCAATAGCCAGTGTTGTACAATAGAATGAGTTTATACACAATTTCTCTATGTGGGAAGTTTGTAAAATTCTCCAGCCACCATTTTCATGAATCCCCAAACTGACTGAAGTTCTAGGTTTCTGAAAAGAGCCATTGTGAGTTTCAGTAAAAGACTCTCATGTAAAAGCCAAGAATGTTATTTCAGAGCTGTCAAGTGAACTGCCAAACCACTGTAATAACATGTTAATTACAAATTTTCCAGACAATCAGATAAAGGCCCAAGAGGAGGAGAATCCTTCTTAATGTCTATATGTGTTACATTTTTACATGCCACAATGCAGCAGAAAGTGTGAGATTCAACTTGAACAAAGAGGGTGTTTTGGACACCCTTGGGCTTTCACCATTGCTAATAGTGGAATTTTTGGTGGTTTCAGGAGGAAGATAGTACATGTAGAATTATGTACATAGATGCAGGTTGAGGGTTTGTAGGCTGTCTTTTCGTCATGCCAGTCTGTGGTTACCTCTCTCAGATGCTAGGCTGAACCTTGAAAGTAGACAGAACACGTTCTTTCAAGCTCCTCCTTATCTCCCCCATGCCAACTCATCTCCTGGGAGGCAGAAGATGGGAAAGAAGAAACGTATGTGGTTCATTAGCTATGAATGAATATTACACGTACTTCATTACCTACTCTCCTAACAGCTCCTCACAAGTATCTGCCCTTCCAGTGGTCTTCTAAAATGTTCAGCCTATGAACCATATGACATTTTCCACTCCCAGCCCAGCTTATGGGAGGAGATTGACACCTGATCCAAGGCTAAATAAGACCAATCATCCTTTGCTGAATTGGTGACCAGATTCCTCTTCTTGAAAATTCGAACTAAGACACTTTGTGACTAGGGTCAGTCAGTGTTGACTCTGGATGTAAAAGATCATTACAAGTTAGGGCTGGAGCACTCACACTGAGCCTTGTGTGAAATGAGTAATCAGAGGAAGCCAGGTGCAATGAAAGAATAAAGCAGACGTGCAGAGAGGAACAGAGATGAAGATCAAATGACTGAGAGATGGAGGGGATGACTTTAGTCGCTGAGTGTCTCGTTCCTGACTCTGGGAGTCTGGATCCCTAGATGCCTTGAAATTGCCATTTGTGTCTCTACTACAAACCTTCCTAATCTTGAGCTACCTTGAGTGAGTTTCTGTTCTGTAATCATTGGTACTTGATGAAATGTATTATTCATCTACCAGCTTGTCTCGTTCTGGTTATGTTTTGGGGCATGCAAAATTTTGTTTCTGGCTTGTAATCACGGGTTAAATTCATCCTTGCCAACCCTGTGACATGCCCATCATATCCTCTGGTGCCTTTCTATTCTAGCACTATCTAAGCACTAACATGAGAACGCTTTCCTTGTCTGAGGTTATGCCCAGAAATTACAACCTCTCAATTACAACTCTTTCTCTGGCTCCCCTGGGTAACTCTTGCCCATTTCAGCTTAAGCCAGTGGTTCCCAAGACTGGCTGTGCATTAGAATTACCTAGAAAGCTTTTAAAAAACTATTCATTCCTGGATCCCTCACCCAAAGATTCTGATTCATTTGATCTGGAGTGAGGACTGAGCATCAAATTTTCTAAAGAAAATTTTCTCTAATAGAAAGCCAGGGTTGAGAACACTTGTCTAAGCAATTGTACAATCTCCTTCCTTATCAGTTTAGCATGCAGCAAAACTCCTGAAATGGTGGATTGGAGTTTGGAATGATTGCAACAAAGGAATTTTAGCAACAATCCAGTCACTTAATTTCAGATTTAAAGCACTAGCCAGATATCCTCTGCAAACTTAATTTTCCACACCCACAAGAACCTCCATTATGGCCCAAGATGATTGCTGACATTTGGTTCCCTTTTGGCTCAGATGAACTCAATGGCTCCCATCAGGGAAATCTAAATCTGGTTGCCCTGGGCCCTCTATTTTTCTGTAACTCTCGGGATACCTCAACATCTGTCTCCTTCCTTGTTCTGAGTTTACAGTCGTTTCCCAGGTGTGCCTTCTCCTGGCCCAGATTTTTGCAAATCAGTTCTGTTTTACAAAATTAGAGCTGCAGTCAGTCAAACTGTCTAAACCTTATAAAACTCGGTTGGAAAGACCCAAGCTAGCAATTCTGGCCCATGTCTCTGGGCATCTGCAGACACCCTACCTACACACACACACACACACACACACACACACACACACACTCGCTCTACGTGGTTCTTAGAGACGAGCAATATAGTTTTCTACTGGAAAGTATAAGTCTATTTGGTGGTACACAGATACTTATGCTGACAGCTCAGGAACAGAGCAGGTGTTTAGTGAGATGTATGAAGCTGTTATTAAGACAGATTGTTGCTGAAAGAGGCAGCAATCACTAGGGCCATTGAATAGCCTACATTGTTTGTCCAGATCCAGGATATTGGATGGAGTGTAATCTTTTGGGGACACATGCTAAGACAGATGAATGATATTCAAAATACCTCCATTTCTCTACTCTCACCTGTCTCCAGGCCCTGGAAATGTGTCATGATGCCCAAGGTACCTACCTACTGCTTCATCATGTCCAAACACATTAGGGATATTCCTGCTTCATGCCAAGTGAGTAGCCTTTCCTCCAAAGGGCTGTTATTCTGGGAGGTCAGCATAACCTGATGTTCCCACCAAATTTAGAAAAGAAGCAGACCGCTATTATTATCGTTACATGTCCACAAGATGCAGAACATCGTGCAGGGCAGTTGAAATTTTTTATTTAATTCAGTGGTGAGCAACATTTTTTTTTTTTTTTTGCCAAGAAACAAATTAGGAAAAATAGCAGCATTTAAAGACATATGTCCTTTTTCATAAAGAGCAAAAATAACTTTCATGGAGTTTCATGGAGATATGTATAATGTACAAGTTAGATTCCGTTAGACTAGATTAGAACTGACTTACTGAGCATGAGAATGACAAAGTTGGCTCTACTGGTATTTTTGAAAAGTAACACAGAAGGAATCTCCTAATTTGCCACGCCCTACATTTTCACAGTGCTTTGGACCTCACACAGCAAGTTCATACTCTTTATCTCATATCTTTCTTTAAAGCAATTACATGGATGTTAGGGTTATTTTCTTTGCAGATGGGGCAACTGAAGTTCAGAGGGGTGAAGTGAATTGTTCAAGGGCACACAGGACACCAGAGGTACATTATATATAAGATATCAGCAACATTATGGGAAAGCAAAACAAATATCAATTCAATGTATGCAAAGGTGTGTAGACTCCAAAACTCTAAGAGGCTTTACTTGTAATAGATGTATTCAAAATGATGGAGGTTGTATTTTATAACTTCAGTATTACTATGAACAGCTGTTTATAGATGAGCTTTCGCTGCTTTATAAACTGCTTTTTATTTTTTTATTCTTTAATTTTTTTATAAACTGCTTTTTAAATGTATTGTAAAAAAATTAAAGGGAATTTTGAAAGATAAACTTTCACCCACATTCCCATCAGTTAACTAGGATTGCTTTTCTTTTTTTTTTTTTCTGGATCATAAACTTCTTGAGGGTTGAACCAGCTCCAATGAATCTTTCCGTCAGTATGGTCTATCTGGTACAGGATTGGTACTCAATAAATGTCTAATGAATGACTGTTTTCAGAATTTACCACATGCATACATATCTTATGTAGGTATATTGCATAGTATGCATGTACTATATCTATAGTGTACAATTTAAATTTTCACTTCATAACAAACAGTATGTTGTCAATATTTTTATATGTTGCATTCTAGTTATTTTATAGTTACTTTTGCTTCATCATTCGCTCAATAAACATTTATTGAGCATCTACTACATGCTAGACATTGTGCCAGAAAATGAAGATACCAAAAAAAGTGCCTATGCTCAGAAACAAGTAAATAGATTCTATGAAAACAGTGTGGAGTAATGGGGACACTCAAGAGAAGACTCTCACCCCACCTGGAGGAGTCAGGAAAGGCGTCCCCGAGGAGATGATGCCCAAGCTGAATTTTGAAGGGTGAGTAGCAGTCATTTAGATTAGGAGGAAGTGTTCCAGGCAGAGAGAGCTACATGTGCAGGGGCATGAAGTCAAAAGACACCTGGCGCAGGTCAGTGGACTGTGGTATGTCAGACACGGGAGCAAGAGACACACCAGGTAGGTGGGGCCAGCTCCAGAAGGGCCGGCCTCCTATGCCATGGCAGACATTGGGTTTTATCCTGAAGGTGATGAGGAGCCAGTCACAGATTTTCTTTTTTTTTTTTTTAATATTTTATTTATTTAATTGACAGAGAGAGAGAGACAGCGAGAGAGGGAACACAAGCAGGGGGGAGTGGGAGAGGGAGAAACAGGCTTCCCGCTGAGCAGGGGGCCCGATGTGGGGCTCAATCCTAGGACCCTGGGATCATGACCTGAGCTGAAGGCAGTTGCTTAACCAACTGAGCCACCCAGGCACCCCATGTGACAGATTTTTCTTAAGCAAGGGTGATTAATATAATCAGATTTGATCCCTCTTACCAACAACTATATGATGAATGGAGTAGAGAAGGGTAAGAGTGGAGTTAGGCAAACCTGTGGGGAAGCTTTGCAGGGATCTCTACAGGAGATTCTAGGGGCCTAACAGGGGGTAGTGATGGAGGAGATTGGAGAAGTTGATGGATCTGTTGCATGTTTTAGATATTATATTAGTTAAAGCAAATTTAGATGCTGTGAAAGATACTTCTTCAGGTCTTGGCGACATAACATACTAGAAGATTGTTTCTTACTCACATGAAATTCAAAACAGGTTTTCTGATGGGCAGACAGCCTTTCACACAGTCAGTCCAGAAACCCAGCTCCTTCCATCTTTAGTTCTACCCTCCTCTAGGACTTCAGGTTTTCAGCATTCACCATTTTAGCCTTTCCCCATTCTGGTGATTAGGAAATGAGATTGGAGAATTCTACCTGGAGTACTTTATGCGACATGCCTTGAAGTGGGTGGGGAGGTAGACAGACACAGATAAATGAAGAGAAGGTATCAAGGATGACTTCCAGTTTTCAGGTGTGGACAGGAGTGGGATTGGAGAGAGGCAGTGTGGCAACTGTGAATATACTGAGTTTGAGGTGGGACATCCAGGTGCAGATCTCCAGTAAAGATGAATAGAGGGGTTGTTCTAAAACTCCGCAGAAAGTGTAGATTGGAAACATAGGTTAAAATACTATATAATAATAATAATACTAATACTACTACTACTAATAATAATCAGGCTACCATTCATTGAATTTGTATGATTTACTAAGGTACCCTATGGGGTAGATTCTATTGTACTCCTCATTTACAGAAGAGATACTGAGGATTAGGGGGTGAAATAACTTTGCCACATGGTTGGAAAGTGAGAGAGTCAGAATTTGAACACCATTCATCTGACTCCAGTTGAAGGGAGTTGATAAACCTAAGCAAAGAAGACTAGAGACAGTCCCTTGGGGAATACAGTCTTTACTGATGGGGAGATGAAGAGGTCACCACAGAGGAAGTTGAGAAGAGCCGTTAGAGAAGCAGGACATATCATGGAAGCTCAGCCTCAGTCAGAGAGTAGATCGTGGGTGTGGAAATCAAAGGAAGAGTGAGTTCCAGGAGGAAGAAAGTCAAATTATATCCTGAGAGGTCAAGGAAGAAAAAATGTTAGCTGAACACTTTTCAGGAGGTTATTGGTGACTTCATTGAAAGTGCAGGAAGGGTGGGCAGCATGGCTGGAGTGAATGGGCTGTAAATGAAAGGTGAGAAAGGAGAGTGCAGTTTGGCTCCAAGGGGAAGAGAGTAATAGGGCAGTAGCTAGATAGAGATGTAGGTTCAAGGGAGAGCTTTTCCTTAAAAATGGAAGACATTTGAAGGGAAAAGAGATGGCTGAGAGGCCAGGGTTGATTTCAGAGAAAGCAGCTATTTGAGGGGGTGAGATGGTAGGGAACAAAGACATAGAGGGTCTGAAGACAGTTGGAGGGGCAGGAATGACGAGGAGTCCAGATGGAGCCATACACATGAATTTTAAGTGGGGAGCCAGAAACTCAATTGATCGCCTTCTAATTCTTTGTGAAATTTGAGGAGGAGGACCTCAGCTAATAGATGGTAAATAGAAGGGGTCTTTACAGTTATCATTTTGATGGCTGTACAATATTATATTGAAGACATAGAGTGGCATTTAATTTACCATTCTCCTCCAGTGAGACATTTAGATTGTTTATGTTTGCTATTGTAGATAACTCTACAAAGATGACTTTCATGAGCATAATTATTTTTGTTTTGTATGATTATCTCGACATGAAAATTGTCAGCCAAAGGGCAGAAACATTTTCATGGCTCTTGAAATGCACTGCCAAATTGCTTTTCAAAACGACTATAATAACTTACAATGCCAAGAGCGCTCTGTGAGTATACAGATTTCTCCGCAGCTTTTAGAGCACTGGGTTTTATTATTTTAAAAAGTTCTTTCAGTTCAAAGGGTATATGTGGTAGCTCATTAATGATTTAAATTATATTATATGATTTCCACTAAGGTAGACCGTTTGTCTCTCTTTCTTTAAACAATTTGAATTTTCTCTTATTTGAATGATCTATTCTTAACCTCTGTCTGTTAGGACTTAAAACCGGTTTTATATAGCTGATCAAGTCTACTGTTAGATATCAGTATTTTGCATGTCAAACTTGAGGGAAATTTTCCCTTTAGTTTTGATTGTTCAAGAGCATTGCATTTTTATAAAGGTTTTTTTTTTTTAAAGATAATATATACTTCAGTGTCTAGCCTAAGAAAGGGAGATACATGGCTTTAGAGTAGAATTTTTCTGACATATATTAGAGAAGAAAGAGGACAGAGATCTTCTGGGGAGACAAAAGGTCCTGGGAGGGGCTGGACCCTAGGGAGGCTGCAGTCTCCTCTGAGTGTTGAAAGCCCAACTCTCTGGCCAAAGCCTGTATGTATAACCAAGGAGGGTATTGGCACATGAGCAGCAGAGCCTTTGGGCAGGGCTGGGAGAGCATAGCTCTCACGTTATGGCACAGAGATCCTCAGGGAGGTCAGAGATTAGGACCTCAGCTTCAAGGGAGGTCAGTAGGCTCTGGGTAATGGAAGAGCCCAGCCCAGTTGGAGCCCGGTATAGACTAGCCTTGGACAAGGGGGGCATCTGGTTGGAACACAACCCACTGCAAACTCTGAACAGAAAAGAAGCCCTAAACAGACGGAAATAATTACAGGAGAAGAGGAGGGGGAGAGGAAAGTCACCTTCATTTAGACCCTTGCCCTGGGCAATGGGCCAGGCACATCATTTTACCCACCCATAGGTCCTGTGGGACCGTTGTTTATTACTCCCACTTAACACATGAAGAAAAGAGGCTCAAGGGGTTTAGAGAAAATTCACTGGTACATAGCTTCTAAGGGGGAGTCCATTTGATTCTCGAAGTCTCACTTCATTAGAAAAGATCTCGGCTCTGGAAAGGGGAGCTGAGGTGTCTTGGCTTCCATGCAATGTGTGGCCTGGGGAGAAGGGAATCAGTTAGGGGCCGTGAGCAAATTTTGGAGGGTCCTAGAGGTCAAGTGGAAGAATTTGGATTTGGTGCAAGAAGAAACAGGGACTCAGGGCAGATTCTGAGCAGAGAGATGATTTGAATTGATGTTTCAGGAAGACAGCAGGGAGTGGAGAGCAGAAAGTGCCGCTTTTCTGTGACACACTTGTAGGGACCAAGCAAATAACGCAGGCTGGGTCAATGAGAGCAATCAGGAACTGATACTTCTGAATTACACCTAAGGTAACTCACCATTCTGGATGCTTATCTGAAGTGTAATCCTCTGATCTTTTGAGAAGGATTCTAAAACCTGGGAGAGGTTGCTAAGGGAATAAAGCCCTAAGTATCACAAACAGCTGAATCCATAAAATAATTTTCCCAAAATATCATCAGCTCAATAATCCAGCCAGCAGCACTTGAGGGTTTGGCGGGTGAGGAGGGAGCCCGCGTGGCTCTGCCTTCTCCCCCTCCCTCCAGACATCCTTCCACATACACAGGGGACAGTCCTCACTGAGGGTCCTCTTTAAGCCTGCATTCTCAGGGTGTCGGGGGCCCAGGTGTTCCTTCAGCTAGGGACCCTGCCCTCTCATAGGTTCTCACACCCTCCCGGCTTTTTACTTGATGTAGATTTACATCCCTACCCTGTACCCCAAACCGAATGATGCTTCCAGCAGGAATAATTGATTTGAATTACACTTATAACATGCTTATTTTATTAGGTGGAGGTGGATTAATTGAATTTTTCTTTTGAACTTTTTAAAAAAGGATAGATGTCTACGTATAGTCATAAAGAGACATTCCTAAAATGAAAACAACAACAACAACAACAAAAACCAGTGTATACACTATGGACTCAGTTTTGTAAAAGAAATTATATATATGTAAATGTATACATATGCTACAAATCAAAATGTTAACAGTGATTACTTCTGAGTGGAGGCTATATTTATCCTTTTAAAAGATGTGTCATATTGAGTGCATTGGTAGAAATAAATAGCTATCTTCCAGTATCCATTCTCTTTTTATTCTATAGTAATGGAACCTCCAATTTTAGCTGGGCACTAGAATAAGAAGCATATTTCTAAGCATCCCTTGCAGCTAGGTGTGGTCATTTAACTATTCTGACCAGCGAGATACAAATGGATGTGTTGTATGGCACTTTCCAGAAAGTGTTCCAGAAAGGAAGGGGCATGTCCTTCTTCTCCTTCTTTCTTCTTGCTTGCTGAAATTTGAGCATGATGGCTGGAGGTGGAGCAGCTATCTTGGATCCTGAAACTGAAGGTATTAGAACAACAAGAGAGAAGAAGACTGGGTCCTTGATGATCATGGAGTCACTATAACAGCTCTGGACACCCTATGAGACAGAGGATATTTCCACTTCTGTCTTGTTCAAGTCACTACAATTTGAGTTTTCTGTCACTCGACAGTTTAATAAACTCACAGATAATACATTTGTATATTTTTTTAAAGCCATGAAATACATAGGGGTATATTGAGAATTCGAGTCCAGGTCCTGTACATGAAAAGATTTCTCTTGCTGCAAAATTTTTCATTCAAACCACTTGTCCCAAGTTTCACTCACTCATACCTGTTCTTATACTCCACTCAAACAATTGTGTCAAGTCAGCACTTAATGCTGTGTTCAGTTTTTTATAGAAAGAACACGTTGTCCCATCCCTAGTCCATGGTGTCTTAATTTTAATTCTAAAGGCTTCACAACTGTCCTGGGAATAAGATACTGATGTGGCTACACTGTGATGATTTGGAGATATTTTAGTAGTCTTTTAGATTACTGGAAACACGGTGAGTTGTGGCAAAACCAAAGCTGAGATGGTCTACGCGGCCCTTTCCATGCCCATATGAGCTGCTTCTATCAAGATATTGAGACTGGGGCTTCAAGAGAAAAGTCAGTGTGTGTGTGTGTGTGTGTGTGCGCGTGTGTGTGTTCACGTGCAGCTGTGTTCCACATGTCGCATGTGGCTATGTAGTGCTCACGTGCTGTTGGCACAGGGGTGATGCACACGTGTTTAAGAGGTCTCTGCGTGTGCACGTGTGTTTCGTGGGCATGTGCTTTTTGAGCCTGTGTGTTGTCCAGGGCTGTGTGCTTATGGGGAGGTGTACTGCACACCTGGGTCACCCTGGGGGTGTGTTTGCATGCATGCACACTATGTAGGTGTGTGTTCGCAGTTTCTGCGTGTGATCCCATGCTTGCACACACACGTGTGTAGTGGTGTGTTATATAACTGACAGAGGATGTACCTAGCGTTACTGGGTCCTAAGGAAGGTTACAGTTGATTCAGAAGCCATGCCAGAGTCAGTGATACGGAAGAACCCAATCCCCTCCCTTCCTCCCATACATTTCTAGATCAGAGGTGTCCCCATCATTCCTAATAATAATGCAATGTTTACATTACATTTACTTATCTAAACTCTAGGCGAGTACCAGCAATTTCATTTTAAGTTGGCTTCAATGCAGATGGTACTTTTGCTTTTGCTGCTCCAAAAGACTAAAGTCATTTTTTTAAATTAATTTTTTCCAGGCATTTGTTTACACTGTGAAAGGAAAATTATCCTGAAACATAAGGAATACTTAATATAACAAAATAAAAGGGAGATGTCAGATGAAGAAAAGCAGATGTCACTGAAACATAGTGTTGACATTTCAGCTATTCTCACACATTTGGTGTGAAAAATATTCTTTAGCATCCTACACATCACCACTATATCCCCAAAAAGAATCCATCATCTCATGGGGAGGCTGGGGGCTCAGTCGGTTAAGTGTCTGACTCTTGATTTCCGGTCAGGTCGTGATCTCAGGGTGGTGAGAGCAAGCCCTGCATCGGGCTCCATCCTCAGCAGGGAGTCTGCTTGAGGATTCTCTCCCTCTCCCTGTGCCCCTCCCCCTGCGGGCTTTCTCTCTCTCTCTAAATAAATGAATAATATGTTATTGTTGTTGTTGTTTTTTTAAAAAAGAATCCATCACCTTTTGTTCTTCGGTTCACTTATATGGCTATTACTCAGCAAACCTGGGTTCATAAGGGCCCTCTAAAAGGGAAAAAACCTCCATTC
Organism: Halichoerus grypus; assembly: GCF_964656455.1. NCBI lineage: Eukaryota > Metazoa > Chordata > Mammalia > Carnivora > Phocidae > Halichoerus > Halichoerus grypus. The sequence continues at coordinate 50,661,306 of NC_135720.1, forward strand.
TTGCAGGAGTATTTGCAAATTACATCTCTCTGCATGTAGAGATGCCTGACTCCACAGGATCTTAATGTCCTTCTGAAGTTTTTTTTCCACACACAACATGAAGGTGCCCATGGCCTTGGAAGTCCCTGAAGAAAAAACGCCCCCAACTCTGCATTTCTTTTTTTTTTTTTTTTTAAGATTTTATTTATTTATTTGACAGAGAGAGACACAGCGAGAGAGGGAACACAAGCAGGGGGAGTGGGAGAGGGAGAAGCAGGCTTCCCACGGAGGAGGGAGCCTGATGCGGGGCTCGATCCCAGGACCCTGGGTTCATGACCTGAGCAGAAGGCAGACGTTTAACGACTGAGCCATCCAGGCGCCCCCCCATGCTGGGGAAGGACCAGGCCACCCTTAGGTGGTGCTGCTAAGGATTTGCTGGGAGATGCACTTGCTACATTTGAGATGAAGAAGTAGGGTTGGGCAGGCTTTGGGAGAGTTTGCAGAGCCTTATGTCCCTCCTGGCTGGTTTTGGCCATATTTGAGAATGTGTCCAGACTGCAAACATAGGATCATTAGCATGGGCCATCATGCTCATAATGCTATGAGGAATAGTGTTAAACTGGGGTTGAAAGTCCTTTGTTCAAGGTTACAAAAGTAGTAAGTATTCATGTTGGGGTTTGAATGCAGGCAGTTTGGTTTTAGAACTCTACTCTTAACTACACGTCCCCCCTGCACACTTGCAACATGGACCACACAGGAGCCAGGTGGAGATAGGGGGTTTTCCTGAGGCACAGGCTTGACACCTGTTCTGAGAGGCTTAGCTCTGGAGTGCACTTGGCCAACAGCCCAGCATCTTGGTGTGATGTTGCTGTTTATCTTATTAGGAAAGTTCTTGTGAAGTGAAGAAAACTCTCTTTCCTTCTGGAAAGTATTTAAAATGTTGACTGGTAGCATAGAAAGAAACATGGATCTATAGGAAAGATTTCTCTCAGCTCCCACAGGTGATGAGAGCATCCATCAGGACATCCTGTGGGCTCTACTTTCAAAAGAGAACCATAAACTGCCCATGTCTCACCTCCTCCAAAGCTAACTCTGACCACTTCATTCTATTCTCAACTCTGACCAAGTTCATTCTATTCCTGACAGAATAAAGCTTTTAACATGAAAATTAGATTCTGCCCCTCCTCTGCTCCAAAGTCTCAGTGACTCTCATCCTGCGAGGCCTGGCAGAGGCCACATGGGCTCCAAATGGCTTGCCTGTCCCTCTTCCCTCTCTGAACACAGCTACTGCTTTCCTCTGCCCTAACTCCAGTTCAGTCTCACTAGTCTTGTTCCTCTTCCAACACACCAGACATACTCCCAACACAGGGCCTTTGCACTGGCCATTCCCTTTGCCTAAATGCTGTTCCCATAGATAGAATGGCTAACTCCCTCACTTCCTTCAAGTCTGCTCAAAGTCACCTCCTCAATGAGGCCCACTGTGACTACTCTATTTAAAACTGCAACTTGCATTCCCATCCTTTGCTTTCGCCTTTCCTACCTTTTCCGCTCTGCCTTTTCCCCATTGTCCTTTTTCAACCTTCAGCATACTATATAATTTAATTATTTATTATGTTATTTTTTATTGCCCCCCCCACTAGAATGTAAGTTCTTTGAGGGCAGGGATCAATGCGTCATTTCCTAATGTATTCCAAGCACCAAGTACAGGGCCTGACACATGCTACTGGCTCAGTAAACGTGCACTGAGTGAATGAGGAGGAAACCTGCAGCCTGCAGACATTCTCCTCTGGGAAGATTTTAGGAAGCCTGTCAAAGTCCAGATGAGCAAAGGTCCAGGGCTGGCGATAGGGGAGGGCTGACAAAGCTTCCTGGCTTTAGTGGGAAGCCCTGCGTGTTCTGCACTAGGAGGGCAGTGGTGGGCTGAACCATCATCATTGCACCTGTGCAAAAGGGAAGGGCTTCATAATAGCTTCACACTGTATCTGGATACTTTTTGAAATAAATATACTAAGAACAGGATGTTGTTGGAAGATGCCATTTTGTCCTATTCGGGAATAGGATATGTATATCAAATGCTTAGCCCTGTGCTTAGCACATTTTAAGTGTCCCATAAAGGTTGGTTGTTATCATGGTTATCTATCTGCCTATGTATAAGGGAAGCCTGGTTATTGCTGTGAGCTTTGCTCCCTGTTTTTCGAAAGCAATTCCCTTTCTGCCTCCTGATGTTGGAGCTATGCTTGGGCTCAGCAACCAAGTTCTGTCCAGGAAGCGATCGAAGCTGAGATGCACTAAATGTAAACCCACCAGTCTGCTGAGGACATTTGGCTCTGCCAAGGGGACATGTGTGGACAGGAGGCAAGACTGGGGAAGCACATCACCTCTTTCCAAGCCCAAGGGGATCATTGATAGATCACTCTCTGGTTCAGTGGCCTTCTAATAGGCTGAAGGACGGAAGGATAACTGGGCCAATTTCTTCAGCATTCAAAGATTGCATCACTTAAAAACATCTGTCACTCCAGACGATCTCCAGATACCAGGCCAAATGTCTCGGTAGCCCATCCAACTTCTCCTAGATGCCCTTCGTGTGTTGGCACAGGTTCTGCTCTGGGGTAACAGGAGTAGCACAGGGCTCTATTTTCATGATGTTTCCTGTTGGTTTTTTGCAGGGTGGGGGCATAAAAAACCACAAATTTATTATCTCAAAGTTCTGTAGGTTACAAGTCCCACATGGATCTCACTGGGCTAAAGTTAAGGTGTTAGCAGGGCTACATTCCTTTCTAGAGGCTCTAGAGGATCATCTGTTCTTGTTGTTGTTGTTGCCTTTTCTAGCTTCTAGAGTCTCCCTTATATTTTTTGACTCCTGGACCCTCCCTCCATCTTCAAGAGCAGCAACGTCTCCCATCCCTCTGACCCTTCTTCTGTAGTCACATCTCCCATTGATTATGGTCAGGAAAGGTTCTCTGCTTTTAAGGATTCATATGATTACGTTAGCCCACCTGGATGACCCAAGGCACTCTCAGTCTCTAAGAACTTAATCTTAATCACTTCTTCAAAGTCCCTTTTGCCATGGAAGGTGACATATTTCCAGGTTGCAGAGATTGAGATGTGGCTATCTGTGGGGGCCATTACACTGCCTACCACAGCTGTCAAGATTATGATTGTCTTTCAGCTATAAAATTATCTTTATGTGCATAGAAGGCTATACACCCCAATTTCAACTTTCATTTTCTCTAAATATGGCCTTTTTTGTTATGCATTGCTAGGTATTTAGAAGACATTGTTAATTGATTTTGTACAGAATCCTCCTATCCTGACAACCTCACATCTTCTATTAAGAGGAACATGCCATCTATCCTCAATTTAGTGTTGTTGGGATTCATGAGGGGCCCTCCTGAAATGAAAAGGTGAGAGGCTCCAGCCAGGCCTGGCTGACAGGGAAGGATACCACATCATTCAGAAACAGCATGGTGGTCTGGGGCATGGTAACCAGTCATACCAGGACTTGTCAGGAATGAGTGCCTTGCAGGTGGACTCCTAGTGAAGGGCAAGTCTAAATGGAGGAAAAGCAAAATCTGCCTTGGTTTGTCCACTGCTATGGTGAATAGACATGGAAAAAGGAACTGGTAAGTGTCTGGCTAGGAAAGTGGGTCATTTTAATTTAAAAAAAAATTTTTTTAAAGATTTTATTTTTTTACTTGACAGAGAGAGACACAGTGAGAGAGGGAACATAAGCAGGGGAAGGGGGAGAGGGAGAAGCAGGCCTCCTGCCAAGCAGGGAGCCCGATACGGGGCTTGATCCCAGGACCCCGGGATCATGACCCGAGCTGAAGGCAGACACCTAACGACTGAGCCATCCAGGTGCCCTGAAAGTGGGTCATTTTTAATGGATTGCTCTTGAGACAGGTCTTGTGCAAGATCTGAAAGATGAAATTTGTCCTCCAGGTGCCCAAATGTCTCCAAAATATAAAATAGTTGGTTTGCTGCCTTGGGTCAGAACAGATGCTAAATTAAGGCATTTAGGAGCATCAACACGGTAGGAGCAAGAAGGAAGGGTAGGGGTACCTGGGTGGCTCAATCTTGACCTCGGCTCAGGTCATGATCTCAGGGTTGTGAGGTCAAGCCCCGCATCGGGCTCTGTACTCAGCGTGGAGTCTGCTTGAAATTCTCTCTCTCCCTCTCCCTCTGCCTTTCTCCACCCCCTTCTTTCTCTCTCCCTAAATAAATAAATGTTAAAAATCTTTAAAATTTTTTTTAATTAAAAAAACTTTTTTTTTTTTTTTTAAGGAACAAAGGGCAGGGTTGTGGCTGGCAATCCCTGATGGAGGTGGGAAATGGTGAGAAACGTTAGTGAGGACTCAGAGAAGAGCAAAGTCTGCTGAGAAACTGATGGGTCCCTGTTAAGTCCCAGAAACCTCATTTCTCTCCTTTTGGACTTTGGGCCAATAGCCAACTAGAATTCTGAGGCTGATCCTCCCTGTCCTCCCACCCCCATTTCTGAAAGAAATGCCGACTTCCTCAAAAGTTGATTTCAATTACGAGTTGTACGATAACACACCAGCTGTCTGGCAAACTCATCTATCAAGATCCCAGACAACTGATGTTCCACATTTTATGTGCAACAGTTCTCGCTCATTAACCATGGGCAAATCTCTTACTAGAACCTACTCTTCATTTCATCACAATGAGAATAAGCTTCAATTGTGTTTTGAGGCTGCCTTTTAGAGAGTAAAGAAAGGGTCTGTGGCCATGTTCAGAAAGGACAGCGCGCCTCCTGACAGCAAAGATAATCAAACCGTCATGACCAGACACCGACTCTGTGAGTAGCGTAGCTGGGACCTGAGTGCAGGAGCAAATATCCCTCTACCTGCAGACTCTCGGGAGCGCTTCCTCTCTCAGCACTCTCACTCATGAGGCTGACCCAGAACTCATCAAGAAAAAGTTAATTCGAGCACTTTTTTAGAAGGCTGGAGAGTGTGCCGTGTGTTTTAGAACTTCCCATCAAAATTGTTACTATAAAAATACTTCAGGGCTGAAACTACTGAGAAACTCAGCTACTTAGGGATGACATATTTCCTGGGAGCACCTGAGGGCCAAGACTGTTCTGTTCTGCAGGAAGTAGCAGTGAGCAGAGGGTTCACACAAGTGTGGCTGTTGAAGCTAGCAGCATCCCATGATCCCTGAATGGCTCTCTGAAGTATATCTGAGGATATTCTACAGGGCTCTAGAGGCTGAGAATCTGGGAGCGGACCTTGACTGACTCCTCCCTTCATTCCATTTCATCTTGCCTCACCTCATTGTGTCTTATCTCATTCCATCTCATTACTTACTTGCTTAATTAATCCATCCGATGTTGAGTGCCAACTGTGTGCTGGGTACTATTCTAGTGCTGGGGATATATTTAAAAAACAGCAAAATCCTCCATTTCTTATATTCTAGTGAGGGAAGATAGACAACACACAAAATTCATAGGTAATTACATGGTCTGGAAAGTGATAAGTTCTATGAAGAAAAACATAACAGAGAAGAAGCCGAGAGAGTGCTCAGCCTCCTTTTCATTGAGAATTTTTGAGCAAAAATGAAAGAGGTGAGAAAGGGAGCAGCTATCTTAGAGAAGAACATTCCAGAGAACAGTAATTGCAAAGGCCCTGAGGCAGGAAATTCCTGGTATGTTGAGGAAAAGCAATGAAGCCAGTGTGGCTAGACAACAGAGGGAGAGAAGAGGAAAAGGTCAGAGTTTAAGTGACAGGCTGCTTTGGGACTCCTAGCCATTAGGAAGACTTTGGCTTTCACCATTAGTGAAGTAAGGAGTCTTTGGAAGGTTTTGAAAGAAAACGGGTGAACTTGTATATTAACAGAGTTACTCTGGCTTCTGTATTGAGGAGGAAAGAGTAGAAGCAGAAAGTTGAGTTAGCAGACTCTGGCAATCATGCAGGCAACAGATGGGCATCTAGACTAGGCTGATAGCAGTGGGCCAGGGGAGGTGACAGCAGGACTGGATATATCTGTTGTGAGAGAGAAACAGGTGTCAAGGATGACTCAAGGCAGCTAGAAGGATGGGTTGCAGGAGAAGACGAAGAATTTAGTTTGGGACATGGTAAGTTAAAGATACCTATCAGACGCCCATGTACAGTGGCTGAGCAGGAGTTGGGTTTACAAATCTGGAGTTTAGGAAAGGGATCTGGGCTGGGGATATTCATTTGGGAGTCACCAGCTTGTAGATGGTATTTAAGGCCAGGGACCTGGTGGGCTCACCAGGGGAGCGGGTGAACATAGATAGAGAATGGGTGCAGGCCAGAGCTCTGGAGCTCTCCTATGGTGAGGGACAGACAGATGTGGAAGAAAAGAGCCAAGGAGCCTGAGAAGGAGGATCCAGTGAGGCAGGAAGAAAAGTAGGAGGGTGTGATGTGCTTGAAGTCAAGGAACAGACTATTTGAAGGAAAAGATGCTCAGCTACATCAAATGCTGCTGCGTATTAGGTGTGACAGGCACTGAGGCCAGGCTGCTGGGAGAAGGGGTTTATTTGAGGTGTTGGCAATCAGTCCTGAGTGCTGGCAGTTCTTTCTCCAAACGACCACCCAGATCCACCCTGCTGCTCATGGTTGTCTCAGGCCACCATCCTCCATCTTCCGTGGCCCCTCAGCCAGCTCCACTTCTGGCTGGCCGGTACTTGGCTTCACAGTGGTCGTAGTCACACTCAGCTCCTGAGCCCCTGAGGTGTGGCCGGCCCGAAGGGAGATGTGCAGCGGGTACACACCGGATGTTGAAGACTCAGAACAACAAAAAGAAGGTAAAAATATCTCATTAATTTTTTATATTGATTCATGTCGAAATGACCATATTTGGGGATTTTTTAGTTCAATAAAACATATTATTCAGATCAATTACATCTGGTTTTAAATTTGGCTACTAGAAAATTTAAAATTACATATGTGATTTGCATTTGTGGCTTGTGTTTTATTTCCTTTTTTCCCGGATTTATTTTTATTTATTGGCAGGGGAGGGGCAGAAGGAGAGAACCTTCAAGCAGACTTGCAGCTGAGCGCGGACCCGACGTGGGGCTCGATCCCCTGACCCATGACCTCATGACTTCATGACCTGAGCCAAAACCATGAGTCTGTCGCTTAACCAACTGAGCCAGCCGGGCGTCCTGACTTGTCTTATATTTCTAATAGATAGTGTGGGGATAGACCCCTTTTCACTCTGCACCCAAAGTAATCTTTTAAAAGGACAAAACTGACCATGTCCATGCCGTGCTTATTCCCTTCAATAAGTGCATGCTGCTTCAAAGCTAACAGGCCACATCTTTACCCCGAGGCTCTGCGGGCTGGGCCTGCTGTCAGCCCCCCTGCCAGGACCGGTTTCCTTTCTTGTCTGTGCTCGGGGCACACTGGCCACCTTCTTTCCCCCTCCGTGGGCTCTCTCTCTGACTGGAGCCCTCTTCCCCAACTTCTCTGCGTTGCTCACACATCTTCTGAGCCTCAACGTGTGTCAGCCTCTTCGGGGAATCTTTCCCCGGTCCGCAACCTAGGGGAGGCGCTCCCCCTGTAATCTTCGGCCTCCTGAACTTTTTCTTGACAACGCTTGTCTGACTATAGCCGCTCACATACTCGATTCAGCTTTTCCTCTACTAGGGCCGTGTGATCCCCAGGGCGGAGTCTGTGCTACGTGTTCGTTAGTCTCCTTTGCACCCAAGACAATGGACAGAAAGCGGAGTTTTATGTGCTATGTGACATTGGTACGTTATATTATTATTTTTTTAAAGATTTCATTTATTTATTTGACAGAGAGAGACACAGTAAGAGAGGGAACACAAGCAGGGGGAGTGGGAGAGGGAGAAGCAGCCTCCCCAGTGAGCAGGGAGCCCAATGCGGGGCTCAATCCCAGGACCCTGGGATCATGACCTGAGCCGAAGGCAGACGCTTAACCGACTGAGCCACCCAGGCGCCCCTGGTACGTTATATTGTTATGTGGAAATTATTTATGCTCCTTTTCTTTCAAATTGCTGTATCAAGCCTCTGATGAGGTGTTGCAGAGTTGAAAAAATACTTTTTTTTTTAAAAGACTTGAATTTTTAGAGTGTAAATTTTAGGTTCACAGCAAAATTGAGGGGAAGGAATGCAGATTTCTCATATACCCCTGTCCTCACACTCACAGCCTCCCCCACTGTCAACATCCCCCACCAGAGGGGCACGTTTGTGACAACTGGTCCATCTCGTCACCCATCCCTCTCTCCAAACCCTTGGCAACCACTATTCTTTCTACTGTTTCCATAGTTTTGCCTTTTCCAGAATGCCATATATTTGGAATCATACGGAATGTCACCTTTTCAGATCGGCTTCTCTCACGTGGCAATATGCCTTGAAGTTTTCTCCATGTCTTTTCATGGTTGATAGCCCATTTCCTTTTAGCACTGACTAATATTCCATTGTCCGGATGTACCACAGTTTATTTATCTAGTCGCCTCCTGAAGGACATCTTGGTCCATGCTTTCAAGTTTGGGCAATTATGAATAAAGCTGCTATAAATATCTGTGTGCAGGTTTGTGTGGACATAAAGTTTTAACTACTTTGGGTAAATCGAAAAGATTACTTTGAAGTTGAAGAGAATTGCTTGCTGGTTTTGTGGGGGGTTTTGTAGTTTATTTTTCTTGCTCTTTCGAAAACTAAAATAAAATTTGCATAGAGGGAAATGCACAAATATCAAGTAAATGATTCTCTGTCTTTTGGCAAATCAATACGTTCATGTTCAAGTTCTCCTTACTCCTTTATAGGCAATCCCTGCCCTCCAACACAACCACTCCCTGATTTCCACCATCATAGATTAGTTTTGGCTCTTCATAAACTTCATATAAATAGAATTATACAGTACATAGTTGGTTGTATCTGGCTTCTTTCACTCAGCATCATGTTTTTGAGATTCATCCATGTTGTACCTTTTTATTGCTGAGTAACTGACTAGACATAATACAATTTTTCTATTCACCTCCTGATGGATATTTTTGGGCTGCTTGCAGTTTGGAGCAATTATGAATAAAGCTACTAGAAACACTTGTGTACAAGTCTTTTGCATACATGTTATCATTTTGTTAGTAAATGTGTAGGAGTGGAATGACTGGCTCATGTGGTAAGCATGTGTTTGAGTTTATAAAAAGTCATTAAGCCAATTTATGAGAGCTTCAGCTTTTCCACATCCTTATTAACACTTAGTCTTATTAATTTTCAGTCTTATTAATTTCAGTCATTCTGATGAGTGTGAAGAGATATCTCATTGTGGTTTTAAGTTGCATTTCTTTGATGACTATTGATGTTGAGCATTTTTTCATGTCCTTATTTAGCCATTCATAGATTTTCTTTTATCTGTTCAAATATTTTACCTATTTTAAAACTAGGTTGTCTTGTTCATATTGAGTTGTAAGGTTTTTTTTTATATATATATATCCTAGGTAAAGTAATTTGTTTCAGGTATATATTTTATGAATATTTACTCCCTGTGACTTGACTTTTTATTTTCTTAAATGTATCTTTTAGAGAGCACAAGATATATTGATTTTGAAGCCCATTTTATCCATTTTTTTTTTTCATAGTAGATGTCTTTTGAGTCCTGAGAAATCTTTGCCTACCCCAAAGTCTCAAAGATTTTCTTCTATGTTTTCTTCTGATGTTTTATGGACTTTACATTTAGGTCTTGATTCATTCTGAGCTGATGTCTGTAATGGCGTGAGATATGGATTGAAGTTAAGTTTAGTCTCCCCACCCCCATAAATACCTAGTTGTTCCAGTACTATTTATTGTAAAAACTATTTCTTATCCCATTGAATTGGGTTGATACCTTTGTTAAAAAAAAATTTTTTTTAACCATGTATGTATATGTGTGCGTGTGGGGGGGTGTGTGTTTCTGAACTCTATTCTGTTCCATTTACCCAAATGTCTGTCTTTATGTGATTACCACATTCTCTTGATTTCTGTAGACTTAAAGTAAGTTTTGATTTCAGGTAGTATAAGTCTTCCAATATTATTCTTCTTTTCAGAATGGTTTTGACTGTTTTAGGCCCTTTGCCTTTCTACACACATTTTTTTTTTTTTTTAAGATTTTATTTATTTGTTTGACAGAGAGAGACAGCGCGAGAGAGGGAACACAAGCAGAGGGAGTGGGAGAGGAAGAAGCAGGCTTCCCGCGGAGCAGGGAGCCCGATGCGAGGCTCGATCCCAGGACACTGAGCCGAAGGCAGACGCTTAACGACTGAGCCACCCAGGCGCCCCTCTACACACATTTTAAAAGTCAACTTGTCAATCTCTACAATAAAAGCCTGTGGGAATTTTGATTGGGAGTGTATTAACTCTATTGATCGATTTTGAAAGAATTGACATCTTAACAATATTAAATGTCCCAATTCATTAACGTGATATATTTCTCTATTTATTTAAGTCTAATTTCTCTCAACAATGTTTAACAGTTTCCAAACTATAAGTTTTTTAAGGTTTTTGATGCTATTTTAAATATCTAAATTTTTCATTTTCCAATTTTTGTTCACCAGAATATGAAAAAAAAACAATTTTTGAATGGTTGATCTTGCTATTCTGTGACCTTGCTAAATTCACTTGTTAGTTCTAGGAATTTTTTGTAGATTCTTTAATATCAATTATAAACACAACCGTGTTGCCTTTAAATAACATTTTGCTTATTCCTTTTTAATTTCTATGTTACAAATTTATTTTTATTGCCCCACTGCACTGGCCAGGACCTCTAGTAAGATGTTGGAATGTTGTGATAAAAGTGGACATTCTTTATGTTCTCAATCATAATGGGAACATGTTCTATATTTTTCCATTAAGTAAGGTGTTAGCTTTATCAAAATAGAAGTTCCCTTATTTTCTCAGTTTTCAGAGTTTTTATAATGAATAGGTGTTAAAACTTAATAATACTTTTTTATTTGTTACAATAATCATATATTTTTCTCCTTTATTTTATTAACATGGTGGATTACACTGATGTATTTTTGAATGTGGATCAGACTTTACATTGATTATAAACCAATAAACGGATAAAAAGAGAGAAACCTCCCTTTCATATATTGCTTGATTCTATTTTCTGATCTTTTGCTGTGCACATGTTTGCATCTATGTTCATGAAGATTATTGATCCGCAATTTTCTTTTCTTATAATGTCCTTATTAGATTTTGTATCAAGATTAGGGAGGTTTCATCAAATGAACTGGGAGATGTTTCATCCTCTCTGTTTTCTGGTAGAAAGCTACAATTTTACCAGAGATGAGAAAGGGGGCTACTTAGGGGGCTGGAATGTGTGTGATGATGTGGACTGGGGAGTTCCCACCAAGTGTTGGAGGGTTCAGGGTGCAGGGTGTGGGTTCATGATGCTCAGGGCTGAGGGCTGAGTGGAGATTTCAAAGACTGCACAGACTAGGACACCTAGGAGTTTGGGCCCAGACTGAACTGAGCAAACTTGCTGAGAACCACAAGCATTGAACTGAGAATGAAAAGTCATTACATCTTAAGAGAAGGATCATACCGGGGTAAGGATCACACTCTGCCCTGAACAAAGTGCAAGCTGAAACAGACATGTCCATCTCCTCAACTTGGTTGTTCTCCTAGATGCCTCTTCTTTTTCTGCATCCAATAGTACTAAACAATAGCCAGCATCTACAGGGTGCTCACACTGTGCCAGATAGGCTGCTCTGAGTGTTTTACTTCTGTTGGTTTGATTTATCATTCTAGCAAGCCTGTGAGGCAAGTAATATTTTTATCTCTAGTCACAAATGCAGAAATGGAAATCCTAGGAGATGAAGCAAGTTGTCCAATGCTACACAGTTAGTAAGTAGCAGAGCTGTCCTTGAACTCACGTGAGCTGACTCCAACATCCACATTCCTAACCACATTTTTTCTACTTCAATTTTCTCCGGGTTGATACTAGTAGGCTGAGATATCTACAGTGTCCATTCCCCTTCTCTTCATTTCCTGTCACCACAGCCTTGGTTCAGACTCTCCTCATCCTTGGTCTAGATTTTTATCATGATCTTCCAGATTTCCCTGCCTCTATATTTTATCAGAGAGATATTTCTAAACTGCAAATCTGATCATACAAAATCTTTTATTTTCCTGCTTAAAATCCATTCATGATGGCACGTAAGGTCTGTTATGATCTGGCGTCCACCTTTCTGTCTGGCACTTCCTCCCTTCCTCTTTCTTTTTCTCCCTTGTTCTCCCCTCCCCTGCCCCCCCCCCCCCAGGTTTACTGCAGTACAATTGACAAGTACAATTATAATATATTTTAAGTGTATAAGGTAATGATCTGATATACATATACATTGTGAAAGATGTCCACAACTCCACAATAAACCAACCCATCACCTCACATAGCTATCTTTTGTGTGTGGTGAGAACACTTAAGCTCTACTCTCTTAGCAAATTTCAATTATACAGCACGGTATTATCAACTATAACCACCACATTATACATAGATCCTCAGACTTTGTCTTATCACTGAAAGTTTGTACCCTTTTACCGACCCTCCCCATCTCCCTCACCCCCACCCCCAGTTCGGCAACCACAGTTCTACTCTGTTTCTAGGAGTTCCACTTTTCTCTCCCTCATTTTTTGCCTCTCCAGCAATATACACCTCTTTGTCATTTTAGAAGGTCCTGTTATTTCACACCTCCGAGCTTCTGCCCATGTTTTTTCCTCTGCCTCAAATACCTTTCCCCTAATTGTCAGCCTGGCACCCCTTGCCTCCTCTCTCAAGTCTGTCCAGGCTCCTCCCAGGCTCACATAGGCCCCCCACAGGCCCCAGCGCAGGGCCTGGCAGATCTCTGGTCTCTGGTTAGGCCCCTCTTGGGTCTGAGCCACATCTCACTTATTCCTGGCACATGGTGGTCACACAAAAAATGCTCCTTGAGATGTGGTACACGGCAAACTCCTAGCACCTGCTGAGTGATGTGATACTGTCCTTCCCTCATGTGAGAAGAAGAGAAGGTGAAGGGCGTCTTCAGAAGTCTGAATGCACCAGGAAAGGGGAGGTGTGAGACGGCAGAATGTCTTTTGGTTTCACAGCTTTCCTGTGGCTGTGGCCTTGCTTTATTAGCCCCAGGCCAGCATTCTCACGAGAAGGAGCGAGTTTTCTTCCTTGTTTCCAGACAAAGCTGAGATCCCTCTTAAGTGTTTCGTTGTGCTCTGCCGGCCTCCTTTGCCTGTTTTTTCTTAGAATTGTCTTTCTCTCAGAAGGGAGCTCTCACAAGACCCGAGTGATCCCATGCAGCTGGGGAGCACTTCGCTGGGGTCGGGGCTCCTTGGCCTTGCTGTGTTGGAGCAGAAGAGCAGGGGCCCCAGCCTGCCGTCTGCCTCGCGCCCAGCCTGTGTGTGTGAACAGGAAGGGGGCTCTGTTAATGGAGTTGCAGCTGAGCGGCCGGTACACTTCCTGCTCGAACTTACCAGAAAGTTGTGTCATAGGATCACTTTTGTTTTTGCTATTTCAATCTTTTTTCCTCTTTAAAGAAATTTTACTAAGATTCTGAACAGGTAATCGACTAACGTGCTGCTTTGGGGAGATGGGAGGGTATCAGCAGACCCTGGTGACCTGCGTGGGGGCGGGAGCCTTAGCCAGGGCTTGCCCAGACCAGTTTCACTAAAGCTGAGCTGTCCGGAGTGGGCAGTCATGGACTCAGGGTGCTTCCTGCAGAAGGAAGCCAGCCTGTCATCTGGTCCCACCAGCAAGCTCCCGACTCCCCCATCCTGGATCGGGTACACCATTTCAAACTGCCTCTCACACGCTGTGTTTTTCTTCACACACTACCCCAGTTTGTAACATATTCGAAGGATTCTCTTATTAATGATTTCCTCCTCCACTGGACCATGAGATCCACAAAAAAGAATGTGTCTGTTGTATTGAGACCCCAGCCCAATGCCTGGCACATAGAACCTGTTGAATGAATGAATGAGTGTTTTCGAGCAGCCCTTGCAGCTTGGAAGAGGAAGAGTTTTATAAAATTCTTTTATCATTATATATTGTCCCCCTTTCACCAGCATGACCCTGACTGAGACAAGGCCACTTCTGACCTGCCTGCCCAGCAGTGGAGAACTCACGTTCTCCGACTAAGTCAGAGTCCCCATCTTCGCTGTGAGCTGTGCCAGGTACTGCGGGAAGGACGTGGTCAGGGCTGAATTGTGGCCCCTCAACATTCACAGGTTGAAGCCCTAACCCTCAATGGGACCATATTTAGGGACAGGGCCTTTAACGAGGTGATTAACTTTAAATGAAGTCACGTGACCTAAATCAGTGAAATGAGGTCCTAATCCAACAGGACTGGAAAGGTCATGTGAGGATACAGTGGTCACCTACAAGGCAAGGAGTCTGACTTCAGGAGAAGCTAACCCTGCTGACACCTTGATCTTGGACTTCCCACCTCCAGAACTATGAGAAAATACATTCCTGTTGTCAAAGCCACTTAGTCTGTGGTACTTTGCTATGGCAACCCTAGGAAACTAATACATACTAATAATAACTAATACTTCGCTGTAAAAATAAATGAGAATTATGGAAAGGTAAGGGAGAGAATCATTGCTTCCGCGGGGTCTGGAAGACTTGGAGGAGGAGGTATTATGTAAGCTGGTCTTGAGGAAATGGAAGGACTTAAGCAGATGGCTATGGAGTATCTTCCAGGCGCCAAGCTGTTGTAGGCTGCAGGTCTTATTTGTGTGACACTCCTTGGGGCCAACTGCATTGCTGGTGGGAAAGAAGTTCCAGCTGAGGAAATGGAGCCTGAGGTTAAGTGATTTGTCTAAGGTTGCCGCACTGATAACTAGCAGAGGTGGAATCTGAACCCAAGACTATTTTAGACCAAAGCTGCTTTTCTTTCCATTACACTAGGCACAGGGGTACCAGAGAATGATAATGAAAATAATGCCACATCCATGAGAACTACGAGCCTGGCATGCACGTAAGTGATATACATCATCTCATTTAACCACCTCCAAAAAAGAAATGAGCTTTATCTTACAAATTCCAAGAAGGGACACAGAAAGGGTTAATAAAACTCATTCAAAATCACACAGCTAGTAGGGGTGGAGTTAGGAAATGAATCTAGGTTGGCTTTAGAATCAACGTACTTAACCAATTCGTTTAATTTTTCCATATGGGCAGAGGTCTGGGGACTAGGACATGGCATGGGGGCAGGGAGGAGCGGGGGCTGCATGTTGCTGGTTTTATAGTTTCTAGGCTGAGCGTCTTTTAGGACAAGGATTAATTGGCAAAATTTTGTCTGAGCAGTAACAGTAGTAATAACCAGCAATAATAGATACAGTCAAATATTCTCTTTCTCTGGGGCAAATCAATTAGGGTAAGGACAGTGTGTCTCCTTAAATCACTTCCGCACCTTCCAATGGGCACAGAGTTCCTGGTTGTTCTGGAATTGAAGCGTCTGTGAACTGAGACCAGTGGTGGGTGCTCCAGTGACTAATAACCCCCACGGACACTACAGATCCCCGGGTCCTCAGCCTCACAGCCGTGTTTGTCACAAACTTTACATCTAATAGTTGTCCCTTGACCTGAGAGTGAGAGCCAGTGTTGGAGGACTAGGGTCCCAGGAACCTGTAGGTTGGGGCAGGCTGAGGCTCAGTGTGGTTCCTTCAGGCGGCAGGCAGCCTCTCCCCAACTCAGCAGCCCTGGCCTTCGAGGTAGCGAAGGTACAGGACAGTCCCTTTCGGCCATGATGCCTGGGGAATCTCTAGTGCTCCATCACTGCATATTAAAGGAGATTTTTAGTGCTCCATTATTCCATAGTAAAGATGGGTCTGTGTAGGATAGGGAGAACTTTGCTTAGCTCAGCGCCCCAGAGTTCCCTCAGAAACAGGCCCAGGGCCTCCCTGCCTTTCCATTTTTGTTCTCCTCACCAGCAGTCCTCACGGGAGCCCATGGTGGTTGCTAAACAAGCCATCTTGACATCCTCCCTCTAGTTTCTAGATTTCTCCACTTGGATCCCCTGTCTCTATGTCCATCTTCCCTGAAGCTGAATGGACAGACCTGGGCCAGAGATTCTGTAGGACCCCCGCAAGGACACTTGGGTCCTTCCTCCAAGAAGAGCCAGTCACTGCCTATTGGGTGACTTCACCTTCCAATGTTGCTGGTGTTCCCATTTTATTTATTTATTTATTGAGAGAGAGGGTAGGGGGAGGGATGGAGGGAGAGGGAGAGGGAGAATCTCAAGCAGACTCCCCACTGAGCAGGAGCCCACCGCGGGGATCCATCTCAGGACCCAGAGATCATGCCCTGAGCTGAAACCAAGAGTCAGACATTCAACTGACTGAGCCACCTGGGCACCCCTGGTGTTCCCATTTTTTTTTTAAAGATTTTATTTATTTATTTGATAGAGAGAGACACAGCAAGAGAGGGAACACAAGCAGGGGGAGTGGGAGAGGGAGAAGCAGGCTTCCCGCGGAGCAGGGAGCCCGATGCGGGGCTCGATCCCAGGACCCTGGGATCATGACCTGAGCCAAAGGCAGACGCTTAACCACTGAGCCACCCAGGCGCCCCTGGTGTTCCCATTTTTAACATGAAAAACATGTATATTCCAGAGGCAACTCATTATAGAAAGGTTTATTAGTTTAGGCATGGGTTATCTGGGTTTCCTATTCTTCTCCCTCATGCTGTTATACTTTCTGGCCATTTTCTGCTTAGGGGTCAGAGGTTTCTGGGCATGGAAGAGTAACCTATGTTACAGCCAAGATTTTGCTGCTGGTGGTTTGAGAATGAAGGGGACCAGAACATGCCACCCCAAAATATGCCTCTTTATCATAAGCATTATTTTGATCTGAAGGCAATTGAGGAATAGCAGCTGCAGGAAAAACTAAAAATGAAACCTAAGTTTCCCTTTTGTAAAGGAAATTTCAGTTTGCAAAGGTGTCCCCCTCTCGCATAGCAGAAAGGGGAGGATGCTTGATTAATTCTTACCAGTGGAAAAGGCACTGGCTTAACTCTGCATGGCAAACCCTACTAAGCAACCCTTGCTTACCATACTTTTCCTGGTCCCCTTCCCATAACTTCCTCCCCTGCCCAGAAGCCCCAACCCGTCTTCCTTTATCTAGCCTCTTGTCCATACCTTGTCACCCTTTGGGGTGGTTTATAAGCCCTCAAATTCTAAATGCCTCCTTGAGCGACCTTTTTCTTTGTGAGCTTCTGTGCATACATACATAATTAAATCATTTCTTCTCTGGTTAATCTGTTTTTTATCAGTTTGCTTCACGGGTCCCTGCCATTGAATCTACAAAAGCAAAGGAAGAGTTTTCTTCCTCCTTACAGTTTTGGCAGCCATGAAGCTGGGACACTTTACTCACTCCAGAGGCTGCAACTAAAGTCTTGGAATGTCTGACAAGGGGTAGAAACTCTTACTAAGTCAGCCTCACAGATCTCTGCCTACATAATGTAATGGACAGAGGGCAGTTAAGAGTCTCTTTGTCTTGCCAAATTTAGATTAAGAAGAGAAAAATATTGATAAGAATTTATTATCTGCATTGTGACTCTTGTGAATTTGGTTTTGAGTTCTCATTGATTATTGGTCCTTTCCTTCCCAGGGATGGTCACTGTTTTCCTGTTTGTCTTGCTTCACATCCTGAGAGCTTGGCTGGGCTCTCTGCCTGCCAGGGGCACGGGTTGGTAGACCGGTGTCTCTAGGTGGCCAACCAT
The DNA here is from genome assembly GCF_964656455.1 of Halichoerus grypus. Taxonomy (NCBI): domain Eukaryota; kingdom Metazoa; phylum Chordata; class Mammalia; order Carnivora; family Phocidae; genus Halichoerus; species Halichoerus grypus. Next base: position 50,678,973 of record NC_135720.1, read on the forward strand.
CAGGTTGGGGACCCCATGAATTTATAGATGGCCAGACAGAAATGTGGGTTGTACCCCATTGTGGCTGACTTCCTACTGACCGTTGCCAGCATTCAGAGGGTTCGTCTAAGTCATTCCTCTTTTGGGATATCTTCAGAAGTGATTTTGGATCATCAGGGCTGCATCTTTTGCATCATCTGTGGAATACCTCTTGTGTCCATAGTTAAGCTAGGAAAAGGCTTATCGGTTTTAGTTTTGAGTCACAATCGAAGTAGGTATACTTTTGGTTAAAAAAAAAAAAGCCCCAAATCCCTTTTCCTTTGTCTAACCTCTTCTCCACATTCTGTACCCCTTTGGATTGGAATATGAGCCCCCAAATTCTAACCACCTCCACACATAATAAAAACTTTTTTCTCTTGTTAATCTGTCTTTTATCAGTTTAATTTCCGGGGCCCCAGCCAAAGAACCCAGGAGGGTGAGGAAAAAACGTTTTTTTCCTCCCCTACAGGAGGCAACGTGTTATTGATAGAGTAAAAGAAAAAGAAAGTTCTGTGGTCAAAGATGAGCAGGTTCTGTGGTCAAAGATGAGCAGGTTACAGAATTAAGAAGTAAAGTATTAAATAACACACCTACCCCTCCCCTCCTCTTTTCTCTCCTCATGAAAAGGAGGTGTGTGGCTTCCATCAAGAGGCCTGCAAAGGTTGCCCTGTGTTGCTTCACCTGCTCTACTCTACATCCTCCTGTCCCTCTAGATTTCAAACCTCATTTGTACAGCTCTGGTGAAACTCATAAGCAATACAGGACCAAGGAAAATGTCAATTAACCAAGAAAGTGTTATTCAGCAGCCTCTAAAGAAAACCACCTGGAAGATTTCTACCAAATATTCCCAAACATCTTGTGTCTTTTCTGTCTGGATTCCACCCAACACACACCCCACGACCCCACCCCAAAGAGTAGCATCCTTTGGTGCCCACCATCCCTCTTCTCTCCCTCCCTGCCCATCGAGGAAGCTCTCTCCTCCCATGAGTCTTTGCCTCTGTCTAGAAAGTCTGTCCTCCTGAAGGAGCTGTGGTCTCAGGAGTGGGGAATCGAGGGGGAGATAACCAGCAGTTATGGAGGGCCACCACTGGCCAGGCACTGCATTAGATGCTCTATTTTTTGTACTAAATGCTTACAATAATACTGTAACACATAAACCCTGTTTTAGAAGTGAGAACGCTAAAACTCAGAGAGATTAAGGGATTTGTTCACTGTCATAACAGCTGGTGAAGCCCCCAGCTGACTTCCCGTGCTCCGCGGTCAGTTCTTTCCGTTCAGGGTAGAGTCCCCAGAGCAACAGGGGCTTGCTAATCCTCACAGATATCCGTGACAATCTCTGTGGCTCAAGCACGGAGACCAAGGGAAATGGACAGTGGCAGCTGCAGTTTCAAGCCCAGGTGTTAACACCTGTAATTAGCTGGCCAACAAAACAGAACTGACCGGAGAGCCCAGAATAAGCTCAGAGGCTTAAGAAAAGCCAGCAGGAGGTGAGCAGGTTTCCAGCCTTCGCCTTCCCGTTCCTCGGATGTCCTTAGGAGATTTTGGAAATGCAGCCTGGAGGACCCTGACTGTGTTTTCTGAACTGGTAGATCTGGAAGCTAAGTGGAGGTGAAGGTATGCTTGAGAATGTGATTCTTTCTTTTTCCGGGAGAGCTTTAGTCTGAGGAGGAAGAACGTGGCTGCCGCATTCTGTGATCTAGCAGGAGCAGCAGACTTGAACTGCCATCTTCTTGTTGCCATAGGAACAGTTCCTTACACGTTTTCTGAAATACTCAGGCCTGAGTTAATGCTGCCATTGTCAATGCTGGTACCGCTGCTGGCTCACCTGGAAGAGAACGGCCAGGTGATCACCTCCCGAAGGTAGAAGCCGAAGCCCTCCTTCCCAACTTGAAAACTAATTGGCAATCCCATTTCTAATAATAGAGGTGCCTGCAGACTCTGCCTGGTGGTACACTCAAGCTTTCCCTCGGGCTTGTTTCCTAGGTGAGCAATGATTGGTGAGGGAGATGCTGTTGGTTCAGTTCAAGGGATGCATCCTGGTGACTCTGACTCATCCTAGGAGCCTTGGTTCAGGGCCGGCACAAAGGAGCTGCAGATGAGAAGTGGGGTGTGCAGGTACTCGTTCATTGCACACACACACACGCACACAGCCCCCAATATGGTGGTTGTTGTGCTCCACCATGTTCCCTTCCCGGAGGTCACATCACATTTGGTAGACAGAAATCCACCAGACCTTAGGATTCAGGCAAAGCTTGCTTCTCCCTGCATTGACATCCACAGTCTGCACACTATTTTTATTTTGCATTAGTGTTCAGGACATCTAATTTTTTAAAGGAAGACAAGGACATTTTTTTTTCAAGGTGGAATTCTCCATGTGGAGGCAGCCTCAACGTAAGTGGAAAGAGAGCTAGACTAAGACTCAGAAGACTTGCCCTATCACTGATCTAGCGGTAGGACCTTGAGGAAGTCCTATAGCCCAACTGGATGACATTTTTCTCATCTATAAAGAAGGATGATCAAGCCTCCTTCACAGCCAGCTTGATATAGTTAAGTAAATTGATTTATTCATTCCATAGTTATCTGGGGCTGGGAATATTTCAAATGAGCGTGAGACAAGGTATCTGCTCTCATTCTAAAGTACATAAATAAGTGAAAAAGATAATAAGGGAGTAAATAGTGTGCAGATGAATGAACAGAAAATGTGAAGGAAGGGATTGGATGATTGCTTTAGAAGGGGGGGGCAGGTGTCAGAGCAGGTATCTCTGAAGAAGTGACATTAAAGCTGAAATCTGAATGATAGGAAGAAACCAGCCATGCAAAGACGAGGGGGGAAGTCCTTTAGTAGAAGACACATGTAGTGCAAAAGCCTATTAAGGAACTAACTTGGAGTATTTGAGGAACCAAAAAAAGGGTCATGAGCTTGGAGAATGGTGAGTGAAAAGGAGAGGGAGACAGGGTCCAGGTCCTGCAGCCCTTTGGAAACCCAGGAACTGGTTTACTTAGATTTTATTCTAAAAGAGATAGAAAGTCATGAGAATGCTTTCAGAAGGTGGGGGGCAGTATATCATGATTTGATTTTTATTTTTAAAAGATTTCTCTGGTCACACTAAGGAAAGTGGAAACAAGAAAGCCAGGTAGGAGGTTATTGCATGAGTCCAGGCTGACGATGACGGTGGGCTAGTCTAGGGTGAGAGCAGAGAGGGAGAAATGGACGCTCCTGAGCTATGTGGTACAGATACTACAGGGTCTTGCTGATGGATTGGCTATGCGGGGAAAAGAAATAGAGGGCAGGTTAGATTTTTGGTTTGCATAGCTGGTTGAGCGAAATGGGGAAGACTAAGACGGAACAGGCTTGGAGGGATCAAGAATTCTATTTTATTTTAAACACGTTAGGTCTGCAATAGGTCTTTTTTACATATCCAAGAAGAGATGTCATCTAGGCAGTTAGATCTAGAGGTCCAAATTTCAGGAGGCAGGTCCTAGCTGGAGATAGTAATGAGGAACTCATCAGCATAGAGGAGATATTGAAAGCCGTGGGACTGGATGAGGTCACCAAAGGAGAGAGGATATGCAGGGACTGAGCCGTCGGCCTCTCCAACATTCAGATATGTTGAGGAAGAGGATCTAACAAAAGGGACCGAGAAACAACAGTCACTGCCGTAAAGCAGCCACAGAGGAAAAGCAGAAGAGTATATCCTATGTCACTGTCACCATGTTCACAGATGTCTTACGAACATCTTTGTGGGAGGGCAGTTTATGTTCTTTGTCACCATATATACTGATGATGTATAACAATTGTGTTCAATGCCCCCACTGTAATGTTTTACATAAAAGAGTTTTTTTTGCCTTGTCCAAATACTCTTGGAGCTCTGGGATTAATAACTGAAGCATTCACAGTCAGTGTTTCAGATAGAGGTCTCTGAATTAGGTTGTGAAATTTTCCTACTCAAACGTGAATTCCAGTTGGCTTAGATGAGAAAATGAGTGGGTAACCAAAAATGCCCCAACAGTCAACTCTCAAGGCACAGCCCACCATGTGTGTTCCAACCCATGGCAGGGAGCCACGAGTGACCCTGCAGGAGGCTTGCTTGTTATTTCTCTCCTCTGCCTCCAGCTCTGTACCTTGACTTTGTTTGTATAGTCTCCCATTTGGCAGGGGCGGGGGGGCTCTGGATAAATTAGAATATGTGGAACAGTGAAGAGAATATTTTTGAAAGATCTCATAAATGCTTTATTGATTTAGAAAAAATTTTGAAAGTAACTAATAATTGTATGACAATTGCTTCTGAGGAGGCGGCTGAGCCTCTGGGAAAATGGTTATGAACACATTATTATGTCAATTATCACACAAATAATCAAATGGCCTTCTTCTCACCACATTCATACACCTGGATATGGCTCAGGAGGTTTGTCATGGGAGTTGCTCTGCTGTGATAGCTTTATTAATGAGCGAGAAGCAGAGGTAAATATTGTGCTAATTAAATCTACTGTGGATACTAATCTGGGAGGCACAGCTAGCCAGGGGGAAACACAGACACCACACTAACTCACTCTGAGCTTTTAAGTATGTGGAATGAGAACAACAAAATGAATTTTGATGACAGAGAATGAAAATGAGGGGAGAATATCCTAGATGCACAGATTATTGGTAAGATGATAGGAAGAAGGAAATACCAGTTATTACTCTTGCAGCTCACCAAGAACACTGAATTAGCATGGTCCAGCCCACAAATCAGATCTCCAGAGAGGACTGGAATATTAGTTGGAAAATTAGTTTTCAAGGGCAGGAAGGAGGAAGCCAGGTGGTTTGCGACCCTGTTTACAGAATGGGGTTCGTTGAGAGCCAATCGGCAGGGCCCTAGAAGAAGTAGAGGCCAGTTGAAGCAGCCTCCCTTCGTGGTAGAAGTTAGGAGGCAATTGAGGAAAAGGAGAACTGATGTAGGACCTCCTTCCTAGCAAGCCCAAGGAGACATAGGACCATCTGACATAGAAGCAGAGTTTAGGGAGACAAGAGGATACCAGTTCTGACGTGGGCTGCTGTGTCCAACCTCCTCGGACCTGGAAAGTATTTGGGGGTGGGGCCCATGAGGAAAGACCTGAGCTCTCCCCCATAAAGCGCCACATTCATTCATTCAATGTAATTCACATTTACTGGGCAACTGCTACTGTCAGGATCGTAGGACATAAGGAAGCTGGAAGAACAAATACATCAATAAATGATGTCAACATGGAAAGGTAAGCTCAATATCTTGTCCTTGTCCTTGTGGCATTAAGGAAGGTGCAAACCATTCGTTGTTGGGGTCTAAGGCTATCAGGGAAGGCTTCATAGAGCAGACACTCAGTCTGGTTTCTGAAAACCAAGTAGGAGAGTTTCCCAGATGATGAGTTGGCAGAGAAACAAAGGCTGGGAGAGGCGGGAACCTAGAGAGAATAGAGGCATTCCAGAGAGTGGGAAAGCATGTGCAAAGCCATGGAGGCATCACATGGCAGGGGATGCTACAGTGGCCATGGGTTTGGGGAATACCTGGGGCATAAGGGGCACAAGTTGACATTGCTAGTGTTGAACCGTATTTAGTTCTACTTTCTTGTCCAGCACATTTGAGATCACACTTCCTACCTTATTTGAGGATGTGGTGTGTTGAAACAAGCGATCTGGGGAGTCGTTTATTACGGTAGTATGCCCCAACCTATCCTGACTCGTAGAGTACATGTGGGGAATGGTGAGAAGTGAAGCTGGAGAGACTGGAAGGGTATAGACCTTGGGTGGGACATTTGGGGGGCAGTTTCTCTCTATGCTGAGAAGTTTGGATACTCTGGGCCTTAGATGTTAAAGGTGCTTTAAACTTGAGAGTGACGTGATCGGGTTTGGTGGCTAAATGGAAGGGTGTGGCTGAGGACAGAGATCAGTCGACGGTGATTAAAGCAGCTGAGTAATACTGAAGGCTTGAACTAAGGCCATGGCAATGAGATAGGAAAAAGTTACTATGATAAAACTTGGAGGACTTAGTGGCTATTTATATAAGTGGAGAAAAAGAAAAGCAAGAATGCATTTAGAATACTGTTTGGTCTTTGGCTTGGGTGACTATATAGGTCATTTCATCATTAACCAGGACTCTGAAGAGTGGACGGGTTTGGATGATAGATTATTTATTGTTTTTTTTCCCCTGTCAATTTCCCAAATGAGCTTAGTGTTACACCCAGTAAAAGGTTCAGTCCACAGGTTGTAGCTTCCAGATTCTTCCTCTATGCTCTTTCTTAGCCACAGCCTGGGTCCAGGCCCACAACTAGAATCATTCCCAATGAGTCTTTCATGGCCCTGCTGCCCCACTGATGGAGAAAATGGTCAAGGTATCCTTTGAGAAGGTTGGACTGTGAAATCGAGTCTACCTAGGCTTTGCCCCACACACTTGTGGCTTTTGGTGAAGTCATACCACTTGGAACAACAAATAGTAACAATCCAGATCCTATTAGACTCCAAATGCTCAGAAGTCACCATAAACCAAGAGAAGGTATGATCCTTGGCCCAGAAAAACCTCCCCATTACAGTGGTGAAGAGAATCTCCTGGCTGGTGACTTGGGACCTAATGACCATCAAAAGCCATGGGGCAGTGTTTTTCCCAGATGTTACTTGATCACCCACTTTCCCCACCAGTCCCATAGGTCTTTGGAATCCCAAGGCTGAGTTTGTAGGTCTTGGTTATCACTTGAAATGATCACATACCAAATCTAAGAATTTATATACTGCTGCCAATAATAGTAATAATGAACATTCATTGAGAATTGGCCCAATATATAGAGGCACCCAGCACCTGGACTCTGTGGTCAGCTCCTGTACTTATAGGTGGCTGGGTACATCCTAACCCCAGGGCTGGCTGTCCAGATTAGCACAGGGTTCAGTCTAGGAGGCTGCATGGAGAGTGGCGGAAACTGGCCATTTCTGGTTGGGAATGACATGAGGATCATGAATCTCATCAGAAATAAGGACATGGGGAGGTGGACAAGAATTAAGGGAGAAAAGATGCAGTTTGGTGCTCATACAAGTGCCATATGGCTGCCATGGGTCATGAAGGTGCATTCTAGCCTCTGCCCACGGAGGATATTGGCCTGCTTGGCCTGTCCCTCCCCTGGGTTTGGCAGCAGGAGAGGCCTGAGTCTATGGTTGTTGGACATCAGAGTGAACAGAGCCCAGTGATGACCTCTGGGACCTCCATGAGAAAAACAAGCCCACAGTGCAGGCTACTTATTCAGCCCAATATCCTTTCTAGGGTCCCCTTCCTCAGAATAAGAAATATATGGGAATTAGGGTGTGTGATAATTACCAGGCTCTTGGAACTAGCTTCTGTGTGTTTTATCCCCCTCACAGGCTTTGGACCTCAGTGCAGTGGTTAAGAGCACAGGCTGACTTCCCTATCTACGTAATACTGGAAAATGGGCTTGTCACCCACTCTGAACCTTAGGTGTCTTTCCTAGAAAGTGCAGATAACAAGACCTGCCGCAGAATTATTGTTGTGATGGTTAAGTAAGGTAAGTCATATACAGGGGAAGACCCACACTCCCACCAACAACTTCATGTATGGAAAGGTGGTCTAAAAAAAATGGAGGATGGGAGCCCCCACCTTGGGCAGTTTTTTAATCATAGAAGAAGACCTTGGAAAGCAAATGCAGGAAGGACCTGATGGCTATGGACTTAGGTCATAAGGCCTTACTCCTCTCATCTCCCAAGTACAAATCTCTAGTATAACCTTTGTCAGAATCTGCACCCAGAAATCATGACTCATTTGGGTTGTTTTTTTTTTCATTCTTTGTTGCTGTGAGTAAGTCCCACATGTGTGATGAATTTTGTGCTTAAAACCATCTGCCCACTAGGCTCAATACATATAAATATTATCTCTGGGAGCACCTGGGTGGCTTAGTTGGTTAAGCATCTGCCTTTGGCTCAGGTCATGATCCTGCGGTCCTGGGATCGAGCCCCATGTTGGGCTCTCTGCTCAGTGGGGAGCCTGTTTCTCCCTCTCCCTCTGCCTGCCGCTCCCCCTGCTTGTGTGCTCGCACTCTCTCTCTCTGTCAAGTAAATAAATAAAATCTTTTTTAAAAAAAATAAATACTATCTCTGGCTGCAGTCACAGTTTCACAAGGTCTTTGAACTCACTCCAGGGAACACATTTCTGCTCATACCTGCAGTCCATGACATGTGCTTAGAACACCAAACTAGACTGCCATTTCAAAGAAGAAAAGAATGAAAGCAGGAGGCTCAAGCTGGCTGAAAACCTCACTGATTAACAAAGCAGTCAAGTTTTCCAAAGATCTAGTGCAGCAGAATCCCCCAAATGTTAATATTCACAAACACAATGTTGAGCCTACTGAAGGAACTCAGTACACACTAGTTTAGAGTAGTTCAAAATGGTACTACCAGCAATGGGAATTTGGCAATATTTAGCAGAACTACAAATAAATTTGCCCTTTGACCCAGTCACTCCACCTCTAGGATTCTACCTCACAGATACCCTGGAAAAAATACTTGATGATGTATGCATGAAACTAGTCACTAAGCACAATGTGTAATAGCCAAAGACTGGAAAAAGCCCAAATGTCCATAAACAAGGAATCTGTTGAATAAACTATGGAACATACTTAATTGAATACCATGCTGCTGTCAACGAGAATGAGAAAGATCTCCACAAACTGCTATGGAGTGATCTCCAGGATACACACGCACACACACACACAGACACACAAACGCTCATTTTAAAAAAGTTTCCATTGGGGAATAGAGAGGACAGGAGGGAAGGGAGTTAAATAGAAGCTAGACTTCTCTGAATGTACCTTGTTTTATAGTTTAATTTTGGAACCAGTAAATGTTTTATCTAATTTTTAATTACATAGAGTCCCCTAAAAATGGACAGCAAACAAAAAACAAAAACAAAAAAACCCTTATATATCTAGTTGATGGCATAACTACTTGTAGGAGGGTTATTTCAAAAGATAATGCCACAGTATTTTCACTACACCCCTAGTGGGATCTATCCCAAGAACACAGAGATTTCCAGAGACCTTACTCTGCATTTGGCAGTCTTGTTGTCCATGGCAATGTTGGTATTATTTTGAAACCAAAAAATAGGATAAAACATAAAATATATTTGCCCTAATCTTATTAAAAAGAAATCAAGATTTTCAGTGCAAGGAGATAAAACATAGACATATAAATGAATAAAATCAGGAAATTTAAATAAAATCCCGTCATTCTTACTTCAAACTAAAAATATCAGTATTAACTCATGATTTATTTTTCATTTTCTAAAAATTTGGTATTTCCTAGTGATGTCCACTGAAAAGATTTGGAAGCAATGGTAACTCAATAACAATAAACACCCCTGGTTCCCAGATTGTACTTTCTAGATGCCATTCCCCACTAAAGAGAACAAGGGCTCCTTGAGCTGGAACATCTTGTCATGCCTGAAAACAAAGAAGCTGTCAAAGATTACTATGATCACATCAAAATGACATGGTAGTCAACATGAAGGGGCCCCCACTTACCAAGGATGAGACAGTTTGAACATAAGGAAAATACTGCAATGAACTGAAATATGTAATAGTCCTGGCTTCATCATGATACTCCATATCCCCTACATCCCTTTCCCACTGCCACAATAGATGAAACCTTCTTAGTTACCTTTGGAAGTTGCCAGAACACCAACTCATTATTCTGAAAATTGACAAATAAAGGAAAATAATCTAGTAATTATCCTGCCTTTCCCAAACTATACCGCACGGCAACCAAATAGTTGCTGTGGGGAAGTTCTTTACAGAAGACACACGACTAGTAAGTGCAGTGGGAATGATAACATTGGGAACTCACCAGTTTGCAAACCCTGAGAAAATAATGGTTTGAGGCAACAGTCACAAATGGCTGCTAAAGCCATTAGGTTAAAGGTTAGTGGGGAATTCTATAATGTATGGATCAGATTGACACCATCTGAACCCCAAGATCAAGGTCAAATGAAGCAGGTATCATGCACATCCTGATGTGATGCAACAGGAAGTATACAACATCACCTATGAAGGATTATTCTCCCCCACCCCAAAAATGAAGAATCTGAATGTAATCAAATCCTAGATCTAACTCTCAGTTCTCAGAAAAGAGAGGGTATAGAGGAACGTGTTAAATGACACCATCAGTAATTTAGCCAGAAATATTAAGTATGTGGGAAATTCTACAGGCCAAATGACTTAGTTTAATCCAGATATAAATGACATTTCTTAAAGAGAAGTGGAACAATTATAGATGAAAAGAGATCTAAGACACATACCAAATTTGGTGACATTTATTAAGATATACAGGTGTTAATTTATACTATTCTTTTGACTTTTCTGTAGGTTTCAAATTTTTCAGTTTTTTTTTTTTAAATCAAAGGGAGAAAAAGACTAATCAGCCAAATGAGGTGTGTGGCTCATATTTGGATGCTGATTTGAACAAACCAATTTAAAAAGACATATTTGAGACAACCAGGGCTTTATTGTGAATTATTGTCAATTTTGTTGGGTATGAAAATTATGTTGTGGTTATGTTGAAAAAGTCATATTAAAAATTCATGGTGGGTGGCGCCTGGGTGGCTCAGTCATTAATCGTCTGCCTTCAGCTCAGGTCATGATCCCAGGGTCCTGGGATCGAGCCCCGCATCGGGCTCCCTGCTCCGCAAGAGGCCTGCTTCTCCCTCTGCTGCTCCCCTTGCTTGTGTTCCCTCTCTCCCTGCCTCTCTCTCTGTCAAATAAATAAATAAAATCTTTAAAAAAAAAAATTCATGGTGAAGGAGTAATAAATGAAAATATATCAACATAGGGCTAAAGCCATAACATATAGTAGCAAGAACATGTTGGGTGTTGTTAGAGCTAGATGCTTGGGCTCAAATCCTGGTCCTTCTACTTTTTAATTGAGAGAACTTGAGTGAGCTCCTTGGGCTCTCTTAAATTCATTTTCCACCAAATACCACCTGCTTGTAGGAACTGTGAGGATTAAATGAAATAATATTTATGATAGTGCCTAACCCATAGATATCTGACACAACTTTTCTGTTTTTAACGTAAAGGGTTATCCCATTACAGATGGATTTGCATTTGACCAATGACAATATCTTTATCTAGTGGCTCATGATAGATTTTCAAGCATTCACTATAGGCTAATTACTAAACTATTCTCTTTGTTTAAGATTTATTTGTTTGTTTTAGAGAAAGAGAGCATGAACAGGAGGGGCAGAGGGAGGAGAGAAAATCTCAAGCGGACTCCACACTGAGCATGGAGTCCAACATGAGGCTTGATCCCAGGACCCTGAGATCATGATCTGAGCGAAAACCAAGAGTGGAATGCTGCGCCACCTAGGCGCCCCATGACTAAGCTACTTTTTACATCACATGAGCCCTGATCATCTTTAAAGGGCAGAAATCAAGGAAAGATTTTAAGGAATGGGCAGCCCCACATTGGTCATATCAGTGAGGTGGTAACATAGTGGTCTGATGAAATGAGTTTCTATATGTAAAATGCTTAGAACAGGGCCTGGCTCATGGTACTATTATATAGGTATCATTATTATCATTATTAATGACCTAGCAGAATATAAGCCAACTTCAACCTCTGCATATTTCTCCTTTTTCTGTTTCTCTGAGCTCCCTCCAAGTACTGAGGTGACAATCTATAAATTGATATATTTTTCCTAGGCTTAGAAAGGATGACTCAATCTCTTAATTCACAGATTCTGCTCTTGTCTTAGACTTGAGCCATTTTGAGTTTCCATTTTGACTGCATTATCGCTAATGGGTCTTTGGCTGTCATAGTTAACAACTGCCTTGACCCATAGTGATGGGGGAATCAATGGTCCCATGGGGTCCTCCCTTCAGCCTCATCCTGCTGCTCCAAGGGAAGTCTGGTCCTCATTGCAGTCAGTGGTAATCAGGGATAGAGACACGAGGCCTTTGCTAATACATCAAGAAGTTCTCAGAGAAGAGATTGGGCTAACTAGCACCCTAGTAAGTCAGCCAGTTTGTAGCCTTTCTGCTAGAGAGGAAATTTCTATGTGTTTCAAATTCTTCCCCTGATCATGGGCTGCACGGTATACATCTCTGTGTAACATGTAACATGGGAGTTGCCCTGTGGGTGGTCACTCTGGGCTTGGAGATGCCTCAAACAATGAATATGGACTCAAAGATGTGACCTTCAGGAAGACATTGGTAAAAATACAGCATCCTGAAACAAACAAGTTAGCAGCAAGACCTATGATTCTGGGATGCCTGGGTGGCTCAGTCAGTTAATCGTCTGCCTTCGGCTCAGGTCATGATCCCAGGGTCCTGGGGTTGAGTCCCACATTGGGCTCCTTGCTCAGCAGGGATCCTGCTTCTCCTTCTGCCAGCCACTCTATCTGGCAAATAAATAGAATCTTTAAAAAAGACCTATGATTCTGAGGTCACATCAGTCTCAGAGTAAAACATTTCATTGTCTTCACCTCAACCTGAAATTGCAGGAACTTCAGTTCCCTAGAACCCGCTGCTGCCTCAGTTATTCCGGGGTTCCATCAGGCTCACAAGCCCAGCTTTCTTTGCAGAGTGGTAGCCATCATTAACCTCTTCTCTCTCTGGGTTCTCACCACCATGTCCGCTGCCAGGCCTCTGATGCTCACCCAGAAGGAGTGGTTCCAATGCTATTACAAAGCCTCCTGAAGGTCACTCCCCTCCTTTCCCTAACTATGATGCAGCTCAATCCTCTGATGTCATATTGCTTTAAATGAACAAGGATACAGGTTGGGTGACAGGGGGTGTTACCGGCTGGTTTGGAGAAACGCATGCGTGTAAGATAGTTGGGGGGCTGGATGGCTGGTTCAAGGAGCCACTGGACCATATTTGCCAGTGTTGATTGGTGAGGCCAGGTAAGGGCTTGGGTTTCAGGTCAATGGGGCCTGTCAAAGGACTTCGAAAGAGCATGAGGACATCTTAATCTGATCCAAATGGCTAGGAGCAGCCCTCTACTGAGAGAAGCCAACACAAGCTATAACGCTGCTGGGCTTAAAAGTATCTGTCTGAGTGGGTTTGTCTACCTACCACCCATTTTCTAGGAAAGACCTCATCTCTTCCCATGAAGCAACTTTACACACCTATCCTATCAGCACCTCATACACCTACCCATTACATAGCCAAAATTACACTATCCAAATTCAAATCCCAACTCTACCACTTAAACATGAGTCTTTGGACTTATCATTTAACCTCTTTAGGCCTCAATTTCCTTATTTTTTTTTTCTTTGAAGGATCATAATTATACCTGCTCTGTAGTGTTGTTTGGGATATCAGATATAGGCAAAGCACTTGGCAGAGAGCCTGGCACATAGGAAATTTTCAATGAATGTCTGTATCATCATCACTACCACCACCACCACCATCAGCATTTTGATTACCCCCAGAATTCTGTTCCTTTTTTTAAAAAAAAGATTTTAGGGCGCCTGGGTGGCTCAGTCATTAGGCGCCTGCCTGTCAAATAAATAAAATCTTTAAAAAAAATAAAAAATAAAAAATAAAAATAAAATTAAAAAAAGATTTTATTTATTTATTTGACAGAGAGAGACACAGTAAGAGAGGGAACACAAGCAGGGGGAGTGGGAGAGGGAGAAGCAGGCTTCCCGCGGAGCAGGGAGCCCGATGTGGGGCTCGATCCCAGGACCCTGGGATCATGACCTGAGCGGAAGGCAGATGCTTAATGACTGAGTCACCCAGGCATCCCTGTTCTTTTTATGTATCTCACATTAATAAAGCCCCACATGGCTTAATCTCTGCATGGAGTTACATATTGTCTAGGAGCCAACATGAAAAATAAAGGTATTCCAAGATTTAGTCTCATTTCCTGGAGAACACTCAAGAGATTCCAGTCCATGGTCCACTCCAGTCCTTGGCAAATCCCACTTCCTATCCTCCCCAGTTCCCTTACTACCCCAGCGTCCCCAGAGACTCTTCCAAGTGACCCACCACTCCAAATCTCTCCCACATCTGGCATGTAAGTCTTCCCTTCCCCTTCCCTCCCACCCCTGCCTCATTTACAACTTTTGCAGCCTCTCCCATAGTCTCTTTGAAACCAATTCTCCCTCCTAGAAGGTGTAGATCAGAGCTGGTTGGCAGCAGACTGGAGGTTTCCCCAATGAGTAAAAATAGTCACTGGACGTGTATGTAGTACTTTATCATATGCCTTCTAATTTACTTCTGAGTGGATAAAGGCAACATTCTCTTTAATATGCAGGAGGAGAAGACAGGAAAAGTCAGAAATGCCAACAGGTTAATAAATCTTGGCTCCAGGCAATATATGACATGACTGTGGCTTGGGGCCATCATTGATTTATCTAGGCTGGGTGTTGGACCTCAGCTGTCTGTCCATCAAGGGCTTTCGTGGGGACAGTTGGATTGAAGACCAAGAATGTCTTTGGAAGTCAAAACTGTAGATTGTAAAACTTGGACTTATTTTTATTGAAATCATGCTTTTTCAAATTTATTGGAATCATGTTTGTTTGTTTGTTTTGTCATGAAGATAAGCCAGTTTATAGCAAGACATAAGCATGAGGCAGGAGAGAGACAGCAGGTGGGAAGAGCCCTCTGGTCTTCTGGGTCCTTCCATCCAGGGTTTCCTGAAGCCTTTGGTGATATTCCTGCCTCTTCTTTCCATCATTTCCTCCATCATTCCTCAACACCATAAGTGGTGTTGAGCTGTGCTTCTGTCCCTTATAACAGAAAAATCTATTCCACCACACCCATGATCGAGATGTGGCCTTTAACGGACAGGGGCTGGGACATGCAGACCTCACCGTGGGCAAGGTAGAGCTGAGTGAGGGACAAGAGTGTAGAATGAGGGGGAAAAAAAAAAAAGGCCTCCAGCTCTCTTGAACATGAAAAGTGGTGGCCCGTAGCTTTATCTGTGGTCCTGGAAAAAGCCCAGGTTCATCTGCAGGCTGGGCAGAAGCCAACAGTGAGTTGTGCACAGTCGTGGGGAGGGCCAGGCCTGGGAGGTCAGTGAGAGCACAGGGCCCTTCAGAGCTGAGGCTTGGCTGTCTCTCCTCCACCCGCCCCAGGCCTGCTTCTGTCTGCACGTGATCCTTCTGTGCTCCCCTGCCTACCTCTGCCCAGCCCCTGGCTCAGGGGCTGAGAACTCAGGGCAAGAACTTCCCCTGCCTCAGGCCACTGCCGAAACCCCTTGCCTCCCTCTCCCTCTCAGGTCAAAACCCGACTCCAGGCTTTGCACCCTACCTTTCCCAGCCACTGGGTGATCCCTTGGCATTTGCAGGGGTGTGTAAGGCAGAGGGCCTCATTTTAACCCTAACGGAGCCACCACCGATGTTGTGTCCTACCCTGGCCTGTGTCGTCCTGAGCTTGTCCTCCCTCAGACCCTGGGGCTCTCTAAGGGAACCTGCGTACTCCCTCCTACAGCCATGAGGAGGGACCCTGGATGGAGGGACCCAGAAGACAAGAGGGCTCTTCCCACCTGCTGTCCTATTTGAAAGTGAGATCCAAGCTGTGGTGTGGAGCTCACTTTTAGGGTAGCTTCCAAACGTTGCTATCTCTAATTCGATCTGGGGCCTATTGTGAGTAATAGTCTTTATCCCTGTAGGTGTTACTATTAATTATAAAGTTTCCAGTAGGAACTTTCCAGGGGTGGGGGCTGGGGAAGGCTGAACAGCAGAGAGAGAATGGTGGCTTATGGTCATTGTGCACACTGGTTGGCAAAGAAGGGAAGTTTGAACCTTGTTTTCTCCTTGAAGGACAAGCGACCTCTGACAACAGGCAATCATGCGTCTTGTGGGTTTCTTCCTTTTTTTTTTTTTTTTTAAAGACTTCCAAGCTCTGTTCTTTTAGCAATTATTTATTTAAAATCATTTCTTCAGAATTGCCTGTTTATACTCCCCTAAATGTACTACTTTGTGTTTCCTGTACAGTATGTCCTCTTCAGGGAACATAGAGAAACCATGCTAATAAGGACCACGCACATTTTGTTCTCTTAACAATTTGTGTCTTGTGTGTGTGTGTGTGTGTGTGTGTGTGTGTACAAATCACTCAAAATCTGGAAATTTTCTTTTAGTTAAGATAGATGGGCAACTGCTTGTGGTGTGATCAGGATTGTCCTTTCCCAACTGTGGCTGAAATCCGTTTATCCAGCCTGAGGAGCTATAGGAAAGCAGGAGGGAGGGGCTGCAGGAAAACACAGCCGCTCCTTCCTCCTCCACCTCTTGATTTCTTTTTATTCCATGCAATAAGGAGACAGATACAAAAGAAGGTGACAGAATGGCTTTTAAACCCAGGCTAAGCATCAGGCACATCCGAAACCACAGGGCAGAAGCTCCTATGCTGGGGACCTTCTCAGCCCCAGCCCAGACAGGGCCCTGTTCCATTTGGCTCTTGTCTCTTCCATTGGGCTGTTCCTGAGTTGTATCCTTTATAACAAAACTGTAAATGTTGCATGTGTGCATGTATATGTGCAAGTAAAATATATGTATTAAGAAAAAACATGAAGCATCAGAATACATTGATCACTAAGATGAGGGTGGTGAATGTTTTTAGTGTTCCCTTTGAGGAGCCTTTGCAGGATTCGGAGCTCTGAGAAAGCAGCTGGGTAAAACAGGAGGCAAGAACAGGGACAACGAGTGGCCATCCCCGACAATGCTCATCGATCATCATGACAAAGCCTCCTTCCAGCACAGAACCGTGGCACTGGGCCTGCACTCAGGAGGAGTGAGCATTGTGTTTCCAGTAAGATGGGTTCATCGGGACTGGTGATGTAGGTGTGGGACTTCTGTGTGTCTGTGCTAAGGAGAGCAGGAGAATTAGGGGCTGACTCTTTCATCCAGGGATCCAGGTGCCCGTGGACTCAGGGGGCAAAGATGGGGCTTAGCAGGAGGAGCTGGGAGAGTAGGTCTGGGAGAGCTTCGTGGTGGAAGTGACTTTTCTTGTTAGGTTTTAGTGGAGAGAGGTGGTGTGAAGAAGAAGGGAGGGCTTCCTGGCTTGTGCTCAGGCTGCGCGTGCATCACTGGAGGAGGGGAGGAGCGGGCAAAGCTGGCTGGGCTGTAGTGTCATCCAAGCTGATGATAGGCTTAGGGAAACAAGTTGTCTTAAATGGAGTTGGATGGTGATGGGGGACAGTGAGAGCCCTGTCATTCATACTGGGTAAACAATGCTTTCCATTTGAGACCCAGAACCTCCACCAATTGAAAATGATTTGTAAATGGTAAAGCGAAATAATACTAATGCTGTTGCCGTTAGCCAAGGTTTTTTTTGTTTGTTTGTTTTGCTTTGCTTTTTTTTGGGGGGGGGGGGTTAATTGTTGTTGTTTTTTCAGAAACACAGGGGGATTTTCTGCCCTTTATTCATTCCTTTCTCCCACTTAATAAGAAAAATGTGTTACATTCAACTGCGGCTAGAAATGGAACTTGCTGAACGGAGAATGCTTGCTCCCTACCCCTGGGAAATTTAAAAATGTTTTTAAGACCTTTAAATATATAAGAATGATTCTATCAGAGACATTTTCAGGATGCTCATATTAATGTGTATTTATTTCAAAAAGTACTTATATGAGCTTATCATGCATGGGGTGTACTGCTAGGTGCTGGAAATTCGGTGCACCCAGGGATGCGAGTGGGAGTCAGGACACGCAGCCACCTGCAGTGGGACAGGGCCAGATTATAGGGTGTAGACACCAGACACAGGAGGCCCTGACCATGGGGAGCCACCTCTGAGCCTCCCCCTCTGCCAATCCTTCTCTGCATCTATAAACACACTCTGGGCTCTCCCTGCAGGAAAGAAACTCCTCCTGGTCCCTCACACGAGACACCACTGGCTCTTTCTTCACCCCTCATCATCTGAAAAGAGAGATAATAATGCCCATCTCACAGAGTTGTGTGAATTGAATAACTGAATACAGGTAAAATAGTCAGAATGGTGCCTGGCACATAATAAGCACCCAGTAAATGTGCGCTATTATTAACTCAGTTTTAGGAAGGAGTGGGAGGCAAATGCATCTACTTAGTCCATCAATCTGAACCAGAACCTATTCTGTGTCTATTGGCATAGAATTACATATTAAAAAATTTTTAGAGCAGGTTACAAAATAGTTATTACATTATGATTTCCATTTGGGGAGAAAGGTATATTTTTACATAAAGATTAGTAGGCTGGATCATGTACCCCACAAATTCATATGTTGAAGTCCTAACCCCTAGTACCTCAGAATGTAACTGTATATGGAAATAAGGTCTTTAAAGAAGTAATTAAATTAAAATGAGGTCATTCGGGTGCATCCTAGTCCAATATGACTAATGTTCTCATGAGAAGAGAAAATTCAGACACAGACATGAGCCTACACAGAGGTACGACCATGTGAGGACACAGGGAGAAGGCGGCCGTCTGCAAGGCATGGAAAGAGGCTTCAGGAGAAACCAAACCTGCTGACACCTTGATCTTGGACTCCTAGCCTCCAGGATTGTGAGGAGTAAATTTCTGTTTTCTAAGTCCCCCAGTCCATGGTTCTTTGTTATGGAAGTCCTAGCAAGCTAATACAATGGGGAAAATGTTTGAAGGATACACTTCCAGTGGTTATCCTCAAAGTGAAGGAATTTCAGCAGGTTTCAGTTTAACTTATTTTCTGATTTTAACACAACCCAGTATTTCTTATCAATGAATTTTCACAGAGGATGACAAGACAAAGCCATACCTTCAGACTGAGTTCCCTGCGTGGTAAGATTTCAAATCCCTGTTTGCCACCATCCCATCATTTCCCCTGGTTCTCTGCTGCCTGTGGGCAGGGCTGGTTACAGGAGTGACTGGCCTGGGGCCAGCCTGCCGTGGTCCTTCTTCAAACACCATCAGGGGGATAATGAGCATCCAAACCCAAAGGATTTTACTGGGAATTGAGCAGGGCTTCAGAAAATGAGTCCATTCAAAAGAAAGGAGAGTCTATTTTTACCTAATGAATATTTGAGTCTGGGTCACATACAAAATGTTAGCTTTTCTTGCGGGAATTCTTCAGTGCCCTTCCAGAGATCCTCCAGAGATGCCGCACAGCCTGGTATGCATCCCTGGGGTTGATTAAGTGCTTGTGCCCACATTAATAGTGGGTTTTCCGGTTCCTAACCTGTTGAGGTCATTCCGAATGAAAAGCTGTCAGTCTCTGAATACCCTCTGCCCACAAAGTTCCCACATGCCTTTGCCTTTTTCTTGCACAAAACAGTTCGGACCCTTCCCCAAGGCAGCTGGACTGCAGACAAATGATAGTGGGGGTGGGGCAGACAATGGAGGACTACAGAAGCCTCCTTTCCCAATGTTTTCCCTGATCCCAAGAGAAAAGCCGAAGAGATGAAAGCAAATCTGTGAAGGAAGAAAGCAAGAATGCGGTTTCCCTCAAGGGCCTGGCCTCAGTCTATCGCATTAACTCCTCCACAGGGCACACAGAGGAGGGGTGGGCTGACTCCCTCACACCCCCATTTGCCCCCTGCTCCAGCTGCTCGCCTAGCTTGTCAGCAGTGGGAGCTGGGGGAGGAGATTCTTCCACCAGGTAGATCTGTGGAGTTTCTGGAAACTGTCAGTTCCTGAGCCATTTGTGAGGACAGGTACTCAGTTTGTAGCGGGGGAGGGGTGTTGGGAGTGCCTGATGCACTCTGCTGCCCTGGCAAGAATAGGGCCATGATGGGGGTTAAAGGAATGATTAGGAAGGCTGCCCCGAGTTGCCTTCTGCCTCTGTGACTGCCCCCTGAGCCAAAGAAAATCAACCATGTCTAGCATTCTCATGGCTGAAGTTTGAGGATTGGCACCCAGCGTTCCATTCGAGTTCTGCCCAGAGCCCCGCAGGGAATGCCTCTGAGGGAGAGTGCAGAGTAGCCTCTACGCAGCAGCACCCAGTATCAGGGCCCGAGCGGGGGTTTCCCTCCCCCCGTGTCCCGTGATACCTGTGCTGCTGCTGCTATCCTGAACTCACCGGCTGTGGGACTGGCACACATGACTCAAGCTTTTGCGGCCATGGGTTCCTCATCTATAAAATGCAAATAAGAATGCACATACCTCACCAGTTTGTCAGGAGGATGAGCATTCAATAAATTAGCCATGATTAAAAATCCTGAGTCAGGGGCACCTGTGTGGCTCAGTTGGTTAAGCGACTGCCTTCGGCTCAGGTCATGATCCCAGGGTCCTGGGATCGAGTCCCACATCGGGCTCCCGGCTCAGCGGGGAGCCTGCTTCTCCCTCTGACCCTCTCCTCTCTCATGCTGTTTCTCTCTCACTCGCTCTCTAATAAATAAATAAATAAAATCTTTAAAAAAAAAAAAATCCTGAGTCAGAGTCGTATGTACCAATATGGAAATAGCTCTATGACATCTTGTTAAAAAAGAGAAGCGGGCAGGTGGCAGCAGAAAACCAATGCAGTGAGTTCCTGTTTGTGTAAAATAGAAGGATGGGTAGGGTACGTGCACGCTGTGGGCTAAACGATAATCTGAGGTTTTAACTTTTTAGTTAAGTTTGTCTTTTTTTCTTGTATTTTCTTCCTTTGTCTTGGACCTGCCAGGTGGAAAGAGCCAAGAGGGTGGACTTGGCAAAGGCCCCCCACCAGGAGCTACCTGCCAGGCCCTGGAGCCTGGGGAGAGCCAATGATGACTCTGGAGCCACCAGCCCCAGCACCCCTTGTTGGGGACCAAGACAGCCATTCCTTCGGCCAGCAACCCGGAGACAGGACCCCTACAACCCTGCCGGGTGCCTGCCCACGGCCCCAGGATGAACCCTGGCTGTACCCGCATGACTTGGTTCCATCTCTGACCAATCTAATGTAATATATATGTATCTCCTCCACACCCCTGCAGTGTCCAAGTACAACCAAGGCTAGAGGGTGGGACCTGGGTACCTGGGGAGAGACACTGGGACCCTCCTCCCCCAGCTGTGGAAAGACATGAGAACCTCTCAATCATGGTTCTCTGGAGAAGGGCACTGGGGGAGCTGAGGTGGGTCAGAGACTCCTTATTAAAGCCTCCACTTCCCTTTCTTCTCCTTTGTGGCCCAGTTCCTGGATGTCACCCTCTGCCAGGAGCCTCCTGGCTTTTGTTCCTTCTTCATGGCTCACATCTGCTCCATCCTGACATAGGTTGAGGGCCTGAGGGTCCCAGGTTTGACTCTCAGCTCTATCACGGTTGTCACCGTGAACAAATGATTTAATCTGTTTCCATTAGCTTCCACATCTGTATAATGGTGAGTATTATAGTACCTACTTTATAGTGGTACTATATTAAGATTAAATAAGATAATGTAAGTAACTGCATTACATGTGGCAGGCACGTAGCGGGCATTTGGTGAACAGTAACCAGATTCACTAAAGAGAAATCTTTAAACCAGTGGGATAATTTAATTATGAGAGCACTCAAAGATAGTGGACAGAGAGGAGAGGAAGACCCCATAGGACACAGGGTTGCTCTCTGGAAGCAAGCAGAGTTTTGTCCTGTCAGAGACTAACCAAGAAGGAGCTGAGGTGAACTCCTGGGGTACTCCCAGCTCCCGGCTACACTGAAGGGGAAGACTGAGCCTAAAGTTTTATTGGATAGTATTGGAAAAATATAAAACAAAATCTCTCCCAACCCAGAAAACCCCTCCACAAGGGGAGTAGAGACCTGTAACACAAAGGTAGTTGAATAAGTGTTAAATGAGAATGTGATAGGCATTGAAGGGGTTCAGAGTACGCCACTCCAAAATATGCCATTCTGGCATAATGATTATTTTCAGCTGGAGGCAATTGAGAAAAAGCGGACGCAAGAAAAACTCTCTGCCCTCCCCTTTCTACCAGGAAGGGCCGGACAATTCTTAATCACCGGAGACAATTTTAGATTCTTACAGCCCAGAGATGGCACCAGAGGATCCACATAACAAACCTTACTAAATAACTTAGTTATTATAAGTATTTACATACATTTGAAAAGGACAGAGAAATAAACAAAACAGTGAGGGAGAGAGAAATCTCTTTCCTTATTTTCAACAGAGAGAATTGTCTCTTATTTTTAATTCATACCTACCTGCTCTTGAAATTTATGATAAAAACTACAACTATAAAAATTATTGAGAGCTTGCTAAATGACAAGTAG
This sequence comes from Halichoerus grypus, assembly GCF_964656455.1. Classification (NCBI taxonomy): domain Eukaryota; kingdom Metazoa; phylum Chordata; class Mammalia; order Carnivora; family Phocidae; genus Halichoerus; species Halichoerus grypus. The sequence continues at coordinate 50,701,112 of NC_135720.1, forward strand.
ATGTTAATTTAATATTCACAGAATCCTATAAGATCCATGAAATTATGGATCTATCTTGCAGATGAGGAAACTGAGGCACAAGGAGATTATTTTACTTGTCTAAGGTCACTCAGAGGTAGAGCCGGGATTAAATCCAAGCACTGTTGATGAGTGGATTGATGAAGAGAGGGACAGATGGATGGATGGGACCTGGAAAGAGATGAGGAGTTTTTCAAACTGCAATTGGATTTGGAAGTTGCTGCAGAAGGCTTATGGGAAGTCTACAAGATATTGCACTTGTCTGAAGATAAATATTTTCTCTAAGTTCGGCAAGGCAATTCCTTCTTCCTGACCTTTTCATTCCAGTTTCTGGGTTCAGTACTCATCATGTCCAAAATTCTTCCATCAGTAACCATTTTTGATATGTTTTAGTGGTAAAATTACAAAACCAGACTGATCGTTGATTTTAATCTTTGTACACATGTCACGCCCTCAGTGATTTGTTTTCCCCAATCTGCAGTTTGGGAGGAAGAAGCTCAGTTGGGTCCCCAGCTGCCAACACACACATTATGAGGCTGCTCTTCACCAGGCTACCCTCTGTTTGCAGGAGAGAGATGCTGAGGCTTTATTTTTAGTGCCCCCTTATCTTTAATTTCCCTTCCCCACCATACAAAACCATGTCAGAGGATTCACTTGGAGGAGAAATCTCTTCCTTTTCTTTTCTCAGAAATACAGTTCTGCATTTTGGGAGTATTACTTTAAAAATGTCTTTAATGCTGTTTTTTTAAAAAAATATTTATCCCAAAGAACGTAAGATTTGCTGAATGGCATTCTGATATTATGCACTGTAGATTGCGAAATTTAAGATTGTGTTCCATCCTGCCTACAGGCTGACATTTCCATTCTAACTTACCTGATCAGCGACGCGTGTTTTAGGGAGATATGTACAAAATACACAGGATCACAACCGAAATGCATTCAGTAGGGCCCCCTGTACATGAAATACAGCAATTGACTTGATACTGAAAGTTGCTCAGAGTGGTCTCTGCCCTGTCTACTCTCCAAGAGAACCGTGAGGCAGCAGATAGCCTGAGAGGACAAGAGGAAGGACACAAGGAAAAGAAGGGTGAGATGATAGGGCGCCTGGATGGCTCAGTCGGTTAAGCGTCTGCCTTTGTCTCAGGTCATGATCCCAGGGTCCTGGGATCGAGCCCCACATCGGGCTCCCTGCTCGGTGGGAAGCCTGCTTCTCCCTCTCCTGCTCCCCCTGCTTGTGTTCCCTCTCTCACTGTGTCTCTCTCTGCCAAATAAATAAAATCTTTAAAAAAAAAAAAAAAGAAGGGTGAAACGACGAGCCCGTTGCTGAGCCGGCCATAAAGTGTCATCACACGGAGGTTGGCGTAGAAGTCAGCACAGGCAGAGCAAGCATACTGGCAAGGGGGACTTTTGTGAGTTCATTGTGTGCCGCCCCCCCCCACCTCCAGAAAAAGATATACTGAAGTTCTAATCCCCAGTACCTATGAATGTGACCTTATTAGGAAATAGGGTCTTTGCTGATACAATCAAGTTAAGACGAAGTGACTAGGGTGGGCTTTAATCCAATATGACTTGTGTCCTTCTAAGAAGAGGGAAATTGGACCCAAACACACAGGGAGCACACCATATGGAGACACGGAGACATATAGACACAGAGGAAAGACTCCATGTGAGGATGGAGACGGAATGGGGTTTCACTGCCACAAGCCAAGGAACACCTAAGACCACCAGAAACCAGACAAGGTGAGGAAGGATCCTCCTCTAGGGGCTTCAGAGGGCATATGACCCTGCCAACCCCTCGATTTTGGATGTGCTCTGTCATGGCGGCCAAAGGAAATGAACACATGGATTCTATAGGATAGAAACAAAAACCAACTCTATTTCCTTCCCTCTACTGTCTTTCCATAGCCACAATGTTAGACTATTCATGCCCACCTCTGCATGAAATCTCAGATCCCATAGCTTTTTCTGGTCAGTTTGAGAAATGAAAAGTCCCCTTCTGCCTAAAATCAAAATTTCAGTCCTCAACCCATTTAAAAATTCTTCCCTTTCCGATTGTAGGTTTAACTCAAGCTTACAAACCTACAATGGTAAAGGCAGCATAGTTGGTTTCTCCACTATTTCTCCACCTGACTGGTTACCTCTTTTTGCCCTCACTCACCAGATTGTGCATGGTTGAGGCAAGGGGACAGAGGAAGAATGGGGAACAAAAGGGTCCTTATTTGATATGTGCACTTATTATCTGATGGTGGATTCTCTAGATAAGACGGACGTCCATAGTCTGGCTCTTTCTTTTGTGGGGCACAGATTACAGTCTTTTCAAATAGTGGGTCCACCTTGCAGGCCTTGTTAACTGGGGCCTTCCTACTTGAGGGGACCCCAGTATGAAAGATGCTCTCTGTGGCAGATCATTTATAACCCACCCCAGTGATGCACCACTAGCCCCTTTCTGTTATGTTTGCCTCTCTCCTTAGAGGAAGCCACAAAAGACATAATCCTACTTACATGGTCTTACATGAGCAGTTCTCTAAAGAAATAGACCACTAGCTTAACAAGATAGAAAAGGTTGGGGCACCAGGGGGGTGCAGTCTGTTAAGTGTCCCCTCTTGGTTTCAGCTCAGGTCTGATTTCAAGATTGTGAGATTGAGCCCCATGTAGGGCTCCCCACTCAGTGCAGTCTGCTTGAGTTTCCCCTCTCCCCGCCCCACACACACACTCTCTCTCTCTCTAAAATAAATAAATAAACCTTTTAAAAAAATGTTTCTTCTTTGAGAAAACACCAAGTGGTGGATGACGCCAGTGCTATGGGAGGGTCTGGAGGGCCCAGGGTCCCTGGATGCAAGAAGCCTGAAAAAAAAAGAAAAAAAGAAGAAGAAAATTAAAACAAGAAGCCATTTTTTCCTGTGTCAAATTGACAGAGATTTTAAACTGTTAAACTATTCAGGGTTGGTAAGGATGCCGGTACCCTATATTCTTCTGGTAGGCATGTGAATTATAACAGTGTTTTGGGAAGATAGGTAGAAATACTTATCCAAGTGTTAACAATGCACACCAGGTGGCTGGGGAAAGCTTACATTCCGGAAAGCCTTGCATTCAGGCACAAGCCCTGAATAAGAGTTTTTCTGAAGGACAAAAAGGGGACAAATCTCTGCATCCTGAATGAGCCGCAAAGTCAGGAACATCCTGTGTTTATCAAAATGACCCAGCCGTATTATCAGAATTGCTGATGCCACACAACTTGAAGTATAAAGTTTTACCTCTTTGTTCTGGGAGCCAGTTGTTCTGAAAGCTGGACTCTCTGGCATGTGCTTAGCTATTGTGAGTAAAAATTCCACTCCGTACTCAAGAAATGATTGGGGTTTTCCTTTTCTTTTGTAAAATGTATTAATGTGTTAGTGAGGAAGAAAAGTGGTACTTTAAAATGACAGAAGGAAAAAGGAGGGGGAGTGTTTCTTGATTAATAGTCAATGGGCAAAAAATCTCACCAATAGAAGCCTCACCCGAGAAGATACGCAGATGGCGCACAAGCACGTGATGAGATGCTCATCATCATACGTCATTAGGGACTTGTAAATTAAAACAATCATGAGATACCATTACATACCTATCAGAACACTAACAATGCTGGCAAAGCTGTGGAGCAACAGGAATTCTCATTTACTGCCGTGGAAATGCAAAATGGCACAGCCACTTTGGAAGATAGTTTGGCGATTTCTTACAAAGCTGAACACACTCTCCTCATACAATCCTGCAATAACGTTCCTTGGTTTTTACACCAAGTTGTTAAAAACTGATGTCCACACAAAAACCTGCACAGACATGTTTATAGCAGCTTTATTCAGAACTGCCAAAATTTGGAAGCAACCAAAATGTTCTTCGATAGGTGAAATGATAAATAAATTGTGGTATATCCGGAAAATGCAATATTATTCAGCAATAAAAAGGAATGGGCACGTGAGGTAAGAGCACTGGGTGTTATATAAGACTGATGAATCACTGACATCTGCCTCTGAAACCAGTAATACATTATGTTACTTAATTGAATTTAAATAATTAAAAAAATAAATTTCTGTAGTTTTATTTTTCATTTTTATTTGTTTTAAAGATTTTATTTATTTATTTGACAAAGAGAGATATAGCGAGAGAGGAAACACAAGCAGGGGGAGTGGGAGAGGGAGAAGCAGGCTTCCCGCGGAGCAGGGAGCCTGATGCGGGGCTTGAGCCCAGGACCCTGGGATCATGACCTGAGCCGAAGGCAGACGCTTAACCATCTGAGCCACCCAAGCACCACTTAAATGCATATTGTTAAGTGAGAAAAAGTCTGGAAAGGCTCCATAGTGTATGATTCCAACAATACGACATTCTGGGAAAAGCAGAAGTATAGAAACAGTAAAATATCAATAGTTGCCAGGGGTTGGGGAGGGAGGGAGGGATGAATAGGTAGAGCACAGGGGATGTTTATGGAAATGAAACTATTCTGTATGATACTGTAATGATGGGTACATTTGTCAAATGCATAGAATGTAAAATACAAAGAATTAATTTTAATGTAAATTTCTGTGTATAGAAATGTATATAAGTTTAATGTGGACCTTAGATAATAAAAATTAAAAACAATAATATACAATAAACATAATATTTACATAAATGTAAAATAAACTATAAATATGCAATATAAACAATGTTTCAATATTGGCTTATCAACTGTAACAAATGTACCACACTAAAGCAACATGTTAATAATAGGCAAAAATGTGTGTGAGGAAATGAGGGATGGGTTATACGAGAACTCTATTTTCTGCTCAATTTCTCTGTAAACCTAAAACTGCTATAAAAAATAAAGTCTACTAATTTAAAAAAAAGTCAAGCCAATTGTTTCTCTGAGTTGGCATCTCAAAAAGTAGACCCAGTTTGACATGGTTTGGGAGTAACGATACCCTGTGGGACATTATTTGTTCTCTAAGACCTTTGACTAACGTGATTCCATATGTTAATTCTGTTGTGAGAATATCCATAAATTTGCTATGGTTCATTGGGAAATGTTCAGGACCTGAAATAGTGAAGAAGTGGTTTCTTTATGAAAGTTTGGTCCCCTTTGTCCCCAGTGCCAGGAGTCTCACCATTTCTGGCTCTTTCCCTGCATACCACCCCTACCCTGGCACAGCCTGCTCCTACTGATGGAAGGGCATTGGCTTTCCTGGTTTGTTCTGAAAACTTGGCTTCTTTGAGCTTTTTTCCCCTTTCATATGCGAGAAAAAAAGTAGTATAGCATTGCTCAGTTCCCATAACACAGTCCGCTCCCACTGCATTGGGCAGCCCAGGAGAACACCCAGGTGAGGGTAAATCAGAACTCAAGAATGAACATTTGTATTAATGGCTTCCCAAAAAGCCATGAGACTGGACCTTGGAGAAGGGCTGGAGAGGGATGTGGCTGTACAATCTGTGTAGATGTATTGGTCTTGGGCTTCCCACAGCATATTCGGACACACCCCCGGCATTAAATATGGGTAGGTCAGCCTGCAGGCAGATCCAAATCCCAGGCAGTCCTGACTGTGGGAGGAGACAGCAGGAGATGCGTGGCACGTTTCTGAAGGTTTCCCTTGAGGGGCACCAAGCCTTTCCCAACCTCTTGGGCTGCTCTCCAAAACTCCCTGGCCAGCCTGGGTCTCCTACACCTACTCCCTTTAGTTAAGTAGAACTAGGTAGAAATAAGTTGAACTCTTCTTTAGCTCCTTTGTCTTCTTTTCCTCTTGCCCTTCTATACCTCTTTTCTGTAGCTCTCTAATTTAGTAGCTGAAATTATCACAAAAGTGATCTCTTGGCAAGCATGTGTTCCCTCAACCAATATGGATCAAAGCCCTCCCACGTGTCAGAGACCGTTCTGGTGCTAAAGATAAAATGAGGCATAGGAAAATGCTGCTCTCCCCCACTTTCAACTCTAGAAGCTCACAGTCCATGGGAGAGATAGATATTAAAGAGGTGATGACAATGATAATTCTCCAGAACCTCACTTTCCCTTACATGAAATTCTAGCATCTATCTTAGGAATTCCAGTCCTAGTATTTATGCATTGAATCATTCCCATTTGAGGTAATTAGATTGGGGCTGGGGAAGAGGATAGAGCTTGGGGCAAGAATGGAGAAAGGGGATATTGTGAATGGCAAGGCTGAAATAGAGACATTTTCATTGCAACCTTGGAGGAGAGAGCAAGGAAACTGGGAGTCTCCCTCAGGAGGGAAAGAAGTGGAGATATTACCAGAAAGACTGACAGAAGGGATGTGCATGAAGTTATCATGGTCAGAGCCAAGGCTGAATGACCTTGTGTAATAGCGGAAAGAGTTGATATACTTCTATGCAGCTAGGCTTACCAATGCTCCAACCTATTTTGAATAAGTGAGAGCTGGATGTCAGGAGCCAACAACTCCAACATATAAAATCAGAAACACTTCGAACATTTGGGTGGCAAAGTAGGCAGAAAGGTAAACCCTTTTATTGGGCATACGTATCTATAAGTAAGTAAAATTTTTACTTTTAAGCATTCCACTGATACATCGAGGAAGGGAAAGCCTAAAGATTTTTCCCTTAACAAATGGATGTTAATTACACAGTGTACATTACTACTAACGTAGGATGTGTAAAGGTTATTAATATTCTCTTTATCTAGGATGCCATCTTTATTATTTTATTTTAGTGGATATAATAAATAGTTTAATAGAGTCACTTGAACCTCTACTTCCCAATGTATATTTTCATATAAGGTGTTAAACTCCTAACTATTGGATTCCCTAGGGATTTTCTGACGCCTATGTTATACGGTTGGAGAGAAATCTTACCATAGATACTATTGGAGAACACAGAAAAGCAACCCCCTGTTGACCTGGGGCATTCAAAGCTGTCTTCTCAGGGGGTGATTTTTTTAGGCTGGGTCTTCAAAGATTGGGATGACATCAGCCAGGAGACTAAGAAGGAGATGCAGGTCCTTTTCGCACTTAGGTTCTTCTCATAGTCTACACAAGACCATTCTGACCTTACCTGGTTGTGTTTTCAATTTAAGAGAGAGCTGAGTGGAGCTCTTGGAGATTAGCAATAATATTAAGAAACCACCCCTGCTTACGTAATCTCATGTGAACTTCACAAAAACCCTATGGATAAATGCAAAGAGTTCAATTTATAAATGAGGAAATTGAGGCTCAAAGGAGTTAAACAACTTGCCTAAAATCATGCAGGTGGTAAGTAACGGAGCCAAGATTTCTCCTAGGTCTTCCGATGCTCGGCCATGTATACTATCAATACTGGTTTACTATTACCCGATGCATGTCGGAAGGAATGCACCACATCAGCACGGATGTGTTCTACTGTGACCAGAAGGAGACTGGATAACATTTGGAACTATTTTAGAATGGAAAAATCCATTATTTGAAATCTTAAAAAAAATACATTTTGACGTAAATGACTCCAATAAATGACAGTAAGCAAGACAAGTTGGGAACAAGGCAGGGCCAAAGCCAGCATTACATATTTAGAGTAATATTAGTCGAGCCAACTTTTACAAGCCAACAAAAAGGAAAAAGTCAAGAGAGCATCAGAAATCGATAACACAATTTTAGTGTTAGCTGCATTTAAGTGAGACAGCGCTGACTCATTCAACATGTGATGTCAGGCCAAGCAGGTTACAAGGGGCAAAAATATATTTTGGGGAAAAGTTGAAAAAGGAATGATAAATTTGAATAGACCATATCTTGGTAACGTACCCCTGTGATGGAGAGAAAAGAAATCATGAAGGACCTTCTTGGAACCCTGAGGAATCTATATTTTTCTTAAGTCTTCAGGGCAGGACAGAGCTCGCATTGGTCTAGAGGAAGCCGAGGCCATACGCAAATCACTGACAAACAAGTGGAAGGTGAATCCTGGGAAGCCAGAAAGGAAGAAAGTTCTAGGGACCAAAACAAGAAGAGTCCTTATAGCCCCAGTGCCTTTAACCTCTGCAGGCAAGGAGTGATCTATAGCAACTTAGAGAAAGAAGGAAGTATTTAACTGCCAGGAAAAAAATCTGATGGGTTTTGGTGGTCCAATCCACAGTTTAATAATACTTGCCCTCAGAAGGGGTCTTCTGTTATATTAACTTAATCTCTTGTTTACAATGAATATACAATTTAAGCACCTGCCTTGTCCTCGGAGTCCCTACTTTTTCTTTTCTCATCCTTTATCTTCTTGAGCAAACATCTATGGCCAGACTCCCTAGGTATTGCTGTTGGGAGACAGGATTGGCATATTACATAATTGATGTTGCTGTTCTACTTTGAGAGGCATAATTTGACCCAGAACTCTCTGGAGCCAGGCAACAGAAGATCAGTGTAGGTTTTGTTTTATTCTACTTGTATTTGTTATCATTTTTGCTGGGAAGGATGCTTCATCCAACAATATTCATGAATTCCTTCCCTAAATTATAAACATCTCCATTATGAATATGACTTTGCTGACTATTATTTCTCCCTGCAGAATTCCACAGAGCATAGAAAAGATGGTTAAGATGGGCGGTGAGATTCCAGCAGGCCAGAGGAGATGAGCTCTAGGGCAAAGGATACGTGCGCACTGCTTGGTTTATAGCGAAATTTATAGCAAGTTCTGAGGCTGTGACTTCCAGGGACGGGGAGCCTTGAGCAGGAGAAACTCCCAGAATGGGCCTTTTGCTGCCTCTGAGCGAACCAAGCTTAAGTCATTGCTGGCCCGCAGCTGTAAATCTGCAAAAGGCCGCAGCAACTTAACTGTATCAACTGCCCAGGTTATTGTGCCCTTGAACTCAGTGTCCGGGCAATGCCCCTGGATTGGCAGGTCAGGTGGGCTAGCCACCGTAACCGCAGGCCATACAACTCTTTATTCTCTAAGCTGCTCAGCTTTCCCATCTCCAACACCTTCGTATTAGGTAACTGGGACCTTGGGGTGTCATGAAATAACCAATGTTCTTTTGAAATTCGTTCTTTCTTTTTACCTGGAAAGGGGCAAATCCACCCATGCTCCTGGTGTAGGCTCTCAGGAGACTGGGAGTGATTCATCTCCACTGTCAAATGAAGTGTTTTACAGGATATGAAATACTGTTGTTCAACAAGAAAACCCCTACGTTCTTTGTTCTCCTTCACTTTATTGAATTTTTTTAATACAAAAGTTACCCATGCTTGTTATTACAAATCGGACAGGGAGCAAGCTGACATTTGACAGGGGCGTCCCCTCCCCACCCCCCACCCTTCACCCTGCAGTCAAGTGTGTCCTAGCCTGGCGTGCATCCTTTCACGCCTTTCTCGAAGACTGTCCACACACATTTCAGCATTCCTATGCCGGGGCCGCAAAGCTTGAGTTCTGACCTCTTCTGTGGGCCTCTCCCACCTTCTCAGTTGGAAATCAGGCTTTTAACACTTCCTTCTTCCTAAGTGACATCTCTATTGTGCTCAGTGTTTCTAGAGTAGCCGTTACTCAATCTGCTGGGGAAATGGGATGAAGGATGGTGGAGGAGACACAGTCCAGGGGATGGACTCCCCGGGGCAGTGCTCTCTGCTTCCTGAGGGGCCAGTGGTCAAGTAAATCGAGCCATTGAATCTCTCTCTGGTCTGAGCTTGTTGAAGGTGTGAGGATTGACACAATGAGGTACTTGTATTGACCCCCATGCAAAAAGCAGACTCTGGAGACATCTAACCAAGCAGGAGAAGCTGGGGAGAAGATGGTTGTTCTCCTTTGATAGTTGGTTCTGGAATATTCTGCAACATTGAGTGGATTATTCAGGACTCTTACTTCTTCTCCTCAGCCTCCTGCTGAGGACAGTGTCAGGGCTCATTAGCACTCCCACTAGAGGCAAGACCTTGCTGTGAGAAGAGGTGAGAGCAGTCAATTTTGCCACTCATTAGCAACTCCGGGCAGAGAGTGGTGGGAAGATTGACCCTATTGGCAAAATGAGAGTCTGCTTCTCTGGGGGCATGGTTATCCATCTAGTCCTTTGCCATCTGCATGTCACCCAGAGTGGACTGTCTGCTGGTCTCACAGAACAATGAGCAAGACAGAATTTTTAAAGGTATTAGTTACTTTCTGTAATAACTCAGTGAGTCGCCAGTGTTGTTACCCTCAGTGTAATGGCAGAGACGGCAGGAGGAGGACTCTCTCTTGTAAAACAGGCACCACAACCATCCTAGTATCTCATGGCTCTAGCTTAAAAGGTAAGACAGTGTGAAACAGTTTGGGCTGTTTCCTGTTTATTTACGTGCCCCACCACAGCCCGGTCTGATCAGCCTGCCAGGATACTTGTATAATATTGTACATTTTGCATGTCCTTCAATTCTTATAACAACTCTCTTAGGTCATGACTTTTATCTTCATCTCATTGACAACTGAAGCTCATAGCAGTTAACTGAGTTGCCCAAGGTCACATCAAGTCTGGGGCTCTTTCCCAGACCCCAAAGTACATATATGGGGATATACTGGGGCTTAATAAACAGCGAGAGGAAGGGCCTCTCCAACCATTGTTTGATGAAGTGGGGAATGAAAGGGGCACAGAGGAAATTGAAGTGCACCCCCACACTCTAAAGGTGAGTATCAAACCTCAGTAAGATTGGTCATTGAAGGGGCACCTGGGTAGCTCAGTCGGTTAAGCATCTGACTTCAGCGCAGGTTATGATCTCAGGGTCCTGGGATCGAGTCCCGAATCGGGGAATCTGCTTGTCCCTCTGCCCCAGCCCCTGCTCGTTCTCTCTCTCTCTCTAAAATAAATAAATAAAATCTTGAAAAAAAAAAAAGATTGGTCATTGAACGTGCAGGTAGAGGGTTGGACCTGCTAAATTAGGTGGGAAGGATTTCTTTTTCTTGCCTTGTCATCTTTAGAACATTGACTTGTTTTCATACAATGTAGCACCTCATGCCACAACATGGATGAACCTTGAGGACATTTTGCTGAGTGGGATACGCCAGACACGAAAGGATGAGTATTGTCTGATTCCACTTACCTGAGGGATCTGGAGTAGACACATTCACGGAAAGTGAAACAGAGATGACCAGGGGTTGGGGAGGAGGGAAGGGGAGGAGTTATGGTTTAATGTGTACAGAGTGTCAGTTTGAGGTGGTGACAAAGTTCTGGAAATGGATAACAGTGATGGTTGCACAACATTGTAAATGTAATTAAATGTCATTGAATTGTACACATAAAAATGGTTAAAACAATGTTTTTTGTTATGTATATCTTTCCATGATTTTTTAAAAGAACAGACTTTTTAAAAAATGTTCTAGTGCAAAAAGCTTGATCTGAAGGTTCTTCACACAACATATCTATGGCAATCTGCCATGTTAATAAGTTGAACTACTTCCTTTTCTGGTTGGGCAAACACTTTGATTTTAAAATATTTTCCCTAAGGTTTTTGTCTATTAGCTATTTCGTTTGTTTTCTTTTGTTTCAATTTCTAAGCTCAGACAAAAAGCTCTTTTGAGTTCATAGAATTATAGGTAGTTCGGTAGTTCCTCTCAAGATAATCATTTCCTCTTTGTTAGTTGATCATTTTTTATATTTAAAACAAAAGTTGCTGTTAGAAAATGAATTGAAATTTCCACATGATTAAAAGCAAATGTCTCATTAGGAACTTACTAAGTTTGGGAGACCCTTTAATAAATACCTGAGGATTGCATCACTGTATTGTACACCTGACATCAATATAACACTGTACACGAATTACACTAGAGTTAAAAAAAATTAAAAAAAAAAAAAACCTGAGGAGAAACTGGAGGGACCACAACTTTTTTTTTCAATGTTAAAATAAAATTTTATTTCAATCTGTTAAATCGGAGGCATACAATGACTTAAATTACATCCCTTTAAACTCCTTTCCTCGCAAAAAGCAAATGATGGTGTAAAAGGAGTATGTCTGAGGTTTGAACAAAGTAACATAGAGCAGAACCTGCCGTGAGAGAGGCAGAGAACCACAGCCAGCATGGGCCAGAGCTGAGGTGGGTTTTGTTTGTTTGTTTGTTTGTTTAAAGATTTTATTTATTTATTTGCGAGAGAGAGTGAGAGAGAGCACGCGCATATGAGTGGGGCGGGGAGGGGCACAGGGCAGAGGGAGAAAGGGACTCCTCACTAAGCCCGGACCCGGGACTCGATCTCAGGCCCCTGGGTTCATGACCTGAGTCGAAAGCAGACGCTTAACCGACTGAGCCACCCAGGAACCTCCCCCCACCCTGTTTTTTTTTTTTTTTTATTGTGGTAAAAAATTGCCTTCTTAACAAATTTTTAAGTGTACAGTACACTCTTGTCAACTATATGCTCACTGTACAGCAAATCTACTTTTTCATCTCGCAAGACTGAAATGCAACTCCTCCTTCCAGCCCCTGAAACCACCATTCTGTTCTCGGCTTCTAGGAATTCGATTTCTTCAGATCCCTCATGTAATTGTTATCACGCAGTATTTGTGACTGGCTTATTTACTTAGCAGACTGTCCTCAAGGTTCATCTGTGTTTCGCATGTGGCAGGATTTCCTTCTTTTTTGAGGCTGAATAATATCCCATTGTGTGTAGTCATACCACATTTTCTTTACTGTTTCTCTGTTTATGCGCATTTAGGTGGTTTCCACTTCTCCGCTCCTGTGAATAACATTCTTTTTTGAACAGCAAGCTCTTCTTGGGTTGGGGATGCCTTCTGTCTCCAAAGCTATTAACTATAGGATTGGGGGCAACGATAGTTTTCTTTTCTCCTTCTACTGAGTTTGCTTTTTGCTGTTTACTTATTTTTATTTCTATTTTTCATATGGAAAACTTTCCTCAAATGTCTGAGAATACTTGGGTCATTCACCGAACACTGAAAGGTTGAACTCTGTGGGCTGTGGGGAGGCGCCTGTCCATGGATGTGTAGGGTTCAGGGCAAGGATCTACAAGGTGATTCGGGGAAGACTTGGGTTTCTTTTCCCCTTTTTGCTTTTTTTTTTTTTCCCTCCAGAAATCCCAACTGTCGTTATCCTTATACCCTTTCTTTGGGACCATTCATTGTCTTCATAGAGAATGTACTAGTCTCCTGCCGGCAGGCTCTGTGCCTGGTGTCAGTCTCCTGGGAGTGGGGAACGAAGCTCAAGGCTGAGAGCCTCTGGTTCAGATGTCAGCATTCACTCTCAGAACAGCATTTTGCCCCCCACCTCTCTGCTGTGACTTCAGCTCTCTTGGTTCTGCTCTCCAACAGGAAATCCCCTACTTGAGTGGGGAGGGGAGGCCCCTGCTTGCTGCTCCAGATGGAGAGCAACCTAGGATCTAATTTCTCCTTAAACAGAATTTCACCAAACCTCTTGTTTTTCACCTCTTACCCACCCCCGCCTCCCATAGTTCACAATTCCAGAGTGGCGGGTTCTGCACCTTTTGTGGGCACTTGAGGGTCAGATTGCTCTGTTCCTCTCTTTCCTCTATTCTCCATCCTACCAAATCTGAAGACGTTTCTCATTTGTTGTGGTCTATTTTCCAATTCTCTTTGCCCCTTTTGGTTTGTGCATAGATTTTTTTTCTGTTACTCTCATTTTACTGATTTTCAGATGGGAGCAGAGATACACGTACATGTGGAATCCACCCTGTCTCATTGGAAGGTCATTCCATGCCACCTCTTTAGCACGCAGATGCTTCTGCGTTACATTTGGGCTCTAATCCGTGGCTGCTTGTCTGCTTTCCCTGTGGATTGTGGTTTTTCCGAGGGCAGCGGTCTCCTTGTCTCCCCAGCCCCTCGCAGAGAGGACATGCAGTAATGATTTATTCAACGGAATGGAACTTAATTTACATGGTTGGTCCTGCCCATGGGAAAGCTGGAAAATCAAGTAAATGACCACTTAAGGCCTCGCCATTCTCCCATCCTCTATTAAAGATGGTCCTGATAAGGGACGTTTTTTAAAATTGGAGCAGAAATAGCAAAATGCTACTCCTGTAGTGCTTTGTTTACAGTATATACAGCTTTTTCTGACTCGTTCAGAGAAGTGCTTATTTTACTTAGAAGTAATTGCTTTTCAAAGACTGGCAGTTCTCATTAGTTACCAGGTGAGTGAATCTAATAAGAAGTCTTCTGACTGAGCTGGGAAAAGCAATGGAACAAAATGTATAGTGGGGACTTTTCCCACCTTGCTAACCAAATAGCTCCTGTGCTACACGTAATTGAAAGAAAATTGACATGTATTATCTAAGAGGCATTTTTCCCATGTGCACAGAGAGAACTGGGCATGCAGGGGAGAGACCTTTGAGGTCCAGAAAAGGGCTGTGCTGAGGAGAGCATTTCCCTCTTACAGAGATGTGATGGGGCATCGTTTCTCTGCTTCTGGGGGAGACCACTGAAAGGGCTGGTACGCGTTTTCTAGGGCTGCGGGAACAAATTACCACAGGCTGGGGGGCTTAAAACAACAGGCTTATTCTCTCACAGTTCAGGAGGCCAGAAGTCTGGAATCGGCAGGGTTGGCTCCTTCCAGAGGCTCTGAGGGAGAGTCCACGCCATGCCTCTGTCCTAGCTTCTGGAAGGGGCCGGCAATCGTCGGCGTAGCTTGGCCAGCCGCTGCATCACTCCCATCTCTGCCTCTGTGGCTCGTGGCCTTCTTCCCACTGTGTGAGTCTCCACCTCTCCCATCCTTGCAAGAAGATGGGCTTCAGGGCCCCTCCTAATCCAGTATGACCTCATCTTACCTTGGTTACATCTGCAAAACCCTAACAAGGTCGAATTCTAAGGTTCTAGGTTGACATGAATCTTTTCTTTTTTTAAGATTTTATTTATTTATTTGAGAGAGAGAGAGAGAGCATGAGAGAGAGCGAGCACAAGCAGGAGGGAGGAGTAGAGGGAGAAGCAGCGGGGCTCGATCCCAGGACCCTGAGATCATGACCTGAGCTGAAGGCAGACGCTTAACCGACTGAGCCACCCAGGTGCTCAGACTTAAATCTTTTGAGGTTACTATTCAATCCGGAAAACACTCTAAAACCCTTATCTTCTTGCTTCCTACTTCTAATTATAATTTTGGAGACTACATTTGTAATCAAATACTTTCAGACAGTTAATGTAGGAGAAGACATAGGGGACTCCCAGAGAAGGTGAGGCTCCCGGCCTTGGGCAGGGGTTCTTCACCTGGGCTGCACACCGAACCCACTCTGCTTTTTACTGCTGCCGCCATGGCATCCGTTGGTTTTAGAGCCTCCCCGGTGGCTCCAACGTGCAGACCTCAGCTCCAGGCAGTGTCCCGGAAACAGCTGCAGGGAGGCTGCCTTACCGAGCTCCGAGCTCCGAGCTCCGCGGGTCCCCGTGGAGGCAGGTCCGGTGCATGAGTGCTCTTGCTGACTGCTGAGAAGTTAGCACCGGCACGTGTGGGTTTTCTTTCTGCACCTGCATTTGCTTTGAAGAACAGCTTCGTCCGTACTGAAAACTCAAAAGTTAATAAGGAAAGAGAACATTTGGAGGAGGCATGTGGACAAGAGGGGGGTGAACATGTAATTTTATTTTTTCAGAGGTAATTTTTGTGCTTATCGAAGAAGCATATGCTCATAGAAATGTGAAAACCCCTCAAAAAGCATAGAGAAGAAAAGAAAATCACCTACAATTCTATCCCCCTGGGAAAACAATGGTGTGGTGAATGTTCTAATGATTTTTTTTCTATGCATAGATAAATTACATAATGTGTATTTTACAAATATGGAATTATGTGGCTTTGGAGTTCAGGTTCTTCGTTTAGCAATATACCATTAAATAGATGTCAATAAATACATATCGATAATTATTTCCCATTAATTAGCCTTCAGATTATGAATGCCTGATTTTATTCCTTTGTAGAGAACATACCATAATTATTTAACCAATTACTATAAGAGAATTTCAAATGGAATTTTTCCCGTTGTCTGATTAATGGGGTAAGCCTCAGAGCTGAGAAGCAGATGCCCTATCTCTCCATCCTACGGAGAGGGAGGGCTCCCAGACCCATCCCCAGTGCTCCACTAACCTCCCTTCCACCCCCAATCAGGTTTCTATAAGCCCAAGGTATGAAAATTGGAGGAGGCATCGGATATGGAGTTCCTGACCTAGCGAGAGTGCTCCCCTGGCCCCCCATCCAGATGGATCATAGGATTTGAGAGCATCTGCAAGCAGAGACAGGCAGCTCACCTCTGGACATTTGTTTAGAGCGCAATTGCTGATCTGCATCCTGCGCTGACTGAGCCGGAGAAAGGAACTGGTTAGCCATGGCGCTGCAAAGAGGGGGAACAGCCCACCTTGCCCCACCCCCCATCTGCAGTGATAAGGAGGCATGAGCTGCCCGTGGCCAAGTGCGTGCCGTGGCAGGAAGCCAGATTTGTGCTGTGTTGCTGGAGCCCTGCCCAGAGGCAACAACTGGCTGCAGGGAAATGGACCAACAGCAAAAGCCTGTGGGTTTTCCAGTGTGGGCTGGAATTGAGGGGAAAGGATGAGGTCCGATGCAGGCACACCTCCCACATGACGGGAAGCATCCCAAAGATCTCCCAAAGGACTTACCACGTGCCCTACAGGACAGTGGGCACCTGGATGTGCAATAGGGGAAATGCCACCCAAGACAGAACCATACCAGGTACAAGACTTTGCCCCTTTTCTATCTCTTCCACTCCTCCTCACACTATGCTCCAGGGGATCTAGAAGCAGTGAATGTAGAGGAGGAAAAAGCAGGAAAGAACAGTCCCAGCCCTCTCCCCAGGCAGCTCCCCAAGCCTGGGGGGAGGTAGGGCATTGAGTTGGTGATGCAACTCAACAATCTGGTCATGTGGATCAAAAATAATAATAATCAATAATAAAATATGCATGTCATTTAACCCAGCCGATCCATCTCTAGGAATTTATCTAAGAGAATAATCAAAGATATGTGGAAAGATTTATGTCGTAAGAGACTTGCCATACACAAAAAGTATTTCCCCACATCCTGAAAAGCCATAATTTTTTATGTTAAAAAAAAAAATTACCTGTTCTTTCAATAACTAGCAGGTAACCAAATTCTGATGGCCTAATTTTTATATACACAGCCCTTATAATAAACAGACTCACTCAGAATAAAGAAAAAGAGTTTTAGAAATCTGGCCATTACACAGTGGCACTGTGTCCCAGTTACTATTGCTGTGAGAATCTACCCCAAAAACAGTGTCAGAAACAACGGCTTTTCGATGAGGCTCCTGGATTTTTTTTTTAAAGATTTTATTTATTTATTTGACAGAGAGAGTGAGAGAGCACAAGCAAGGGGAGCAGAAGAAGGAGAGGGAGAAGCAGGCTCCCTGCTGAGCAGGGAGCCCGATGCGGAACTCGATCCCAGGACCCTGGGATCATGACCTGAGCTGAAAGCAGATGCTTAACCATCTGAGCCACCCAGGTGCCCTATGCTCCTGGATTTTGTGCGTCAGGAATTTGGATAAGATACAGCAGGAATAGCATGTGTCTACTCCAGGATTCTGGAGTTCCAGCTGGGGAGTTGAGTGCCTGGGGTGCTAGAAACATGTAGGGGCCTCTTCACTCACATGGCTGGCCCCTGGCAGACACTTGACAGCTGGGCTCAGCTGGGACAGTCAACCAGGCACCTTCCTGTGGCTCTACTTGGTAGCTGCGGCTTCTCATGGCGTGGCAGCTGGATTCCAAAAGGGGACATCCCCAAAGGGAGAATTCTAAGCAAGAACCAGAGGGAAGCTGCATGATCTTTTATGATCTGGCTTTGGAGGTAAATGGTGTCACTTCCACCATACTCTATTAGTTGAAGCAATTGCAAACCTGTCCCTATTCAAGGGAGGGGACATGGCCTCTATCTCTCAATAGAAGGAGTGTCCTGCAATTCAATTCAATTCTGACACTGAGTATCTGGAGTAGCACAGACAGAAGTTGAGGGCTCAGTTCCACAAGTCTGCCCCTCACTTCAGATCCCAGTTGCAACACCAGAGTCCTCAGGCTACCCCTACTCCACCCAACTTGGCTACAAATTTGGGGGTTCCCGTAACCCCTTTCAGATTTGATAGTTGGGTAGAATGACTTGGAGACCTTGGAAAAACACTTTCTAATGATTTCTGACTTATTATAAAGAATACAGTTCAGGAAAAGCCAAATGGAAGAGATGCATAGGGTGGGGGATACAGAGCTTCCATGCCCCGTCTCCCTTGCCAGCACATCAACATGTTCACCAACACAAAATTTCCTCCTCATTGTTTCAGTTTTGATCAAGACTTCATTACCTAGACTTGGCTGATGACATCCTTGACCATTGGTGATTGAACTCAATCTCCAGATTCTCTCCCCTCCATAGGTGTTGGGAGGTGGGGCTGAAAGTTCCAACTCTAATCACGTGGTTGGTTTTCTGGCCACCAGCCCCCATCCTGAAGCTATCTAGGCCCCCCATCAAGTCAGGTCATTGGCAGGCAAGACATTCCTATCACTCAGGAAATTCCAAGGGTTTTAGGAACTGCATGCTAAGAACCAGAGACAAAGAACAAATATGTATATTTTTTACTATAGCACAACATAATACTAGTTATCTATATGCCTAGCACAGGGCTGGGTGCTGGAAATCTAAAAAGGAAGAAGGTTCAGTGCTTGCTTTTGAGGACCTCTGGTTCTAATGGAGAGGACAGGAACAAAACAAATTTCAGCAAATGCTGCAAAATATGCTCCTCCTGGACCCAAAGCAAGAGTGACTAACTGCATCCTGGGAAGCAGATGCTTTTAGAATTGTTTTCCACTAAAGAAGAAAGGATTTACTTGTTAATATTCCCCTGACTCTTCAGAACGCTGTCATAAGATTTTAACACCGACACATTGCTTGTAAAGTGACGGCTTTTCATACAACTATGAGAGTACAATGATTTCCAAGTCAAATGGTGGAAAATCAGAAAGGGAGGAATAGAACACTCAACAACTAGAAATTATCTCTATATACAATGTTCTTCATAATATCCAGTAAAAATGCAGAAAGGCTCTTGATGTGAAGAGAGTTAGGTTATGTATTTGACACACATGGTGCTGTGTGCCCCTGAGTATTGTACTCTGAACCTCCACACAGAAGTACAAAGGAAGGCCTGTACCCCCAAGTCTAACGTTTGAAAAGATATGTCAAGCTAACAAACTTCCCAGTATATGTTCTATTCTCCTATTTTGACAAATATATCCTCATAATGACTTGGATAGACCAGGTTCAAGTTTAGGATCTCTTTTGTACTTAAGTACAAAAAGTAGAATAGAAATTAGTGGCCCTACCCTCAGTTTCTCTTTTCCTACTTGCGATGTGGCCTTCCAAGTAATTGTCCCATATCTTTATCAGATAGCCTCGCATCTGGCCATTCAATTTGCTCTGAATATCAGCCAGTGAGAGCCTGGAGACATGGGGGGCTAGGTTATACCCCCTTAGACCAGGAAAGAGGGGCGGACCCTGAGCTCTGAGCTTTAGAGGGCCCAGCTCTGGTCTTCTCCCTATGGGCCAGGCATCTACTGAGTCAAGGAGATGTGCCCCCCTGGGAGCCTGGGAACCCTTTCCTTCTGGGCCAGGCACCAGGTATCCAGTACCTGGTATTCCCTATCTGCTGTGGACTGAATGTTTGAGTCCCCCCACCCAAATTCACGTGTCGAAACCCTAGTCCCCGGTATGATAGTATTCGGAAATAAGGCCTTTGGGAGGTAATTAATTGGTCATAAGAGGGAGCCCTTATGATGAGCCCTTACATGATCAGTGCTCTTATAAGAGACACGAGGGAGGTGATCTCTGTCTCCACCACATGAGGACACAGCAAGAATGTTGCCATCTATAAACCAGGAAGAGACATGAATCAGCTAGCACCTTCTCTTGGAATTCCCAGCCTTCAGAAGTATGAGAAATAAGTGTCTGTTGTTTAAGCCCTCCAGGCTATGGTATTCTGTTATAACAGCTCAGATAGACTAACTGGGGACCGTCCCAGTGTCCTTGAGCCCACTGCTGGGTCCTGAGTGGGCCTCTTCCTCAGGCCGTCACCATCGCTGACTACTACACTGGTACTTGTATCCCTGGGCCTGAGGGGTAGCCAAGGGTGGCTGTTTACAGGTGTGTGGACGTGTAGGCTGGGGTGTCCACTTGTGGGGGACTTGGAGCCAAGCAGGGGACAACCAGGATGGCAGGAAGGGGTGGGTGCTACGGGCCAGCCCTCGCTGTCCCACCACATTCAAAAATCACAAAACTGTACTTAATGGCAACATCAAACTGTCCAACAGGGAAAGAAGGAAAAACACCTCTGTGACATAAATAAACCTGGCTCCCACAGAAGGATCACAGCCCAGATCACTAGTTGAGACAGAGAGTATTTCCTAAGGGTGCAGACACATGCCTTATAATAACCGGACAGAGGGGGAGATCGAACTGCTACACTGACAGGCCAATTTTTGGAAAAGAAGAACTTGAAGGGAGCACTGACATTGAAGAATAAACTCTATGAAATAAAGAAATGCAAATTCAGCCAATCTCAGAAACCAACTATTATGAAAAGTTGTCCTGGAAATGAGGAGTGGATTGTTAAACCAGAACTTTCTAGGAGGTAAGATCTTTTCAGGGGTTAAAAGACCATCCAGAGAAAGCCTGTGGATCAGCCTCTGCCACACACACATGCTAGGAACAGGTGGGAGCACGGCCCAGGGCAAGTAGCTATAGACACCTGTTTCTCCAGGTGCACTTCTTCTAGAACAACCAGCGGTCATGCCCTCACTCGGCCCACATTCCTTGAGGCCTATTATACACCGGGTATGGGTTAGATACAAAGAAAGAAGGCAAAATCCCACCTTCATGTCTGTAGTCTGATGATCTGTAACAGCAGACTGAAGAACACAGGGAGATACACGAGAGAGCCTGACCTGGCATTCACACACCGTAACCGTGTGATCTCAAAGTTACACAGTGTCTCCAGGTCTCAGTGTCTCCAATTTAACTCTTAGAGTTAAAATGTCATTGCTTTTCCTGATTCTTGTAATTAAAGTCTGTAGCTTCATTCGGGGGAAGATGATAAGTTGTAATGTTTTTCAATGAATGATGCAGTTGGGGAACCAAGGACTATGGAGGACAATGACGTTCACACATGATTACTGCTCCTCGCTCTTCCCGAGCAACTGAGTCGCCAGTTGCCTCTCCCCGTGAGCACACCTCTGTTTTCTAGATCCAGGGCAGTATTTCCAGATGAGTGGTGTGGTCCCCAAGCTCCCAGCAGGAGCTTTTTTTTTTTTTTTAAGATTTTATTTATTTATTTGAGAGAGAGAGAGCGAGCACGAGTAGGGTGAGGGAGAAGCAGACTCCCCGCTGGGAGTCCCCACAAGGGGCTCAATCCCAGGACCCCGAGATCACGACCTGAGCCAAAGGCAGACAACCAACTGAGCCACCCAAGTGCCCCTCTAATAGTTTTTTCTAAAGGAGTCTTACCTCATTTGATCTAATGCTGTAAAGTAACATTCGAAATGTTCTTTCCCAGTGAAGCTGGAGTTGGAAAGTCATTGCACTAAGTCTTAGATGCCCAGGGAGCAGTTTGATGCCACAACCAAACATCAGCTTTTTGTGTCACCTTCTACTGTGGTTCTTTTGCTTTGCTTTCTCTTGCTAATGGCTTTGACCAAGTAAAACATTCCTGCCATCCCAAATGGAACTAGACAATTTCACCAAGTTCATCTCAAAACTGATTCACCCACAATTCCTCTAATCAGGGGAAGACATAATATCACAAGCTGGCTACCCAAAGACCACCAAGAGACTCTTGATTTTCAGATGAAAGATGTAGAGAACCAGACTTGAAGTCTGAGCTTGGTGTGCTTTGGTGGCATGGGGTAGGGCTAAGAATATTCCCAGTCTCTTTTTTACCTTCCTTTCCACAGAAGAGTCTGTCCAAAAGGCAATGGATACTTGCTTCTTGGTGCAACTTAGTCTGGTATGGGAAGGTCAGGTTTTGCAGGATCTGCATCGGTAAAACAGCTATAGATTTTGCAGGAAGGCAGCCTTGCACTGGGGTTCCAAACTTTTCAGACGGTAGTCGTGATGTGGGAAAAACCAGTTAGTACAATGCAGTGCTAGTTAAAAGCAGGATAGATTTCCCTCAAAGGAGCTCTGGAGAAGAGCCAGCTTCATGGGTGTGGGACCTGGGCAAGCACCCAAGGCCTGGCGCTTAGAAGGGCCCCATGCTAGGTTTAATGTGCTATTGTCCCTGTCTGGAAATCCTTCATTTTTGGACAAGGGGCTCTAAAGTTTCGTTTTGTACTGGGCAACTTATGGAGCGGATTCTGCTCTGGAATCAGAACTTGTTTGAACTCTGATCCACACTTATTATAATTACTACCACCGTTCTTACTATTTGTGCAACTATTACTACTGCTAGCTATTATTTCCTGGGCTCAGCGGTAGGCGCTGTGCGGGGGGCTTTCCAGCCATCACTGTTTGAATCCTCACCGCAACGCTATGCTAGTTACCACTGGTGCCTTCCTTTTACAGATGATAACACTGAGGCACAGAGAAATTAAGTAACTTTCTAATCTTGCATATGATCCCAAGTAGTTTCATTTCAGAGCCCGTGCTTATAACCACTGTACTATTAAGCTTTACTTGCTTTGTGACTTTGGGTAAGTTACTTAGCCTCTCTAAACCTAAGGCTTACTATCTGTAAAATGGGTATACTTTGTAGTGGTGAGAACAGAACGATCCATTCCCACACTCAGCCCACACACCCGGAACTGAAACCACCCTGTCTAGTGACATGACTTTGCTGTCTTCATTGGCAAGTCTTTAGCATGTCTTCATTAGCCTGACTTGACTTTTCTAGGACCAGGCAAAGTTTGATTGCCCATTATAGGAACTTCCTATAAGATGCATCAGCTCTTCAGTGGAAAGCGTCAACAGGAAAGATCCTTTGAAGCTCTCCTCTCCAGATCCTCACCTTGCTGTTTCCAGCAATCCTGGGCTGTCATATCATTCTTACCCAGTCCAAATCAGGTCCTACATTCTAAGACCCACCTTGAGCCAAACGTCTAATTCTCAATTGATTCTGACTTTCCCCTCCCCAATCTGAGACACCACCAGGGTGGAGTTAGTGTTATCTCCTGCGTTAAAGAATAAATTCAATTTTGTTCTACCAACAGAGTCTCCTGGTGGTCTTTGGGGAGCCAGCTTATGATAGTTGGTACATATCTCGGACCACAAACTCAGGTGTGTCTGAAATAGATCTCTTCACTTCTCTGTAACTCCGTTTCTGTGTTTGGTCCCCCTTCCCCTTAAGTTGTTGGAGGCTGACTTTCTGACACTTTTGTGTTATAGGGGAGGAAAGACTTCCTCTACCCTCTTAGGTTCTGTGACTGGACCTAAGAGTTAAACTGACAAAAAACAGGTTAACAGGAGAAAAGAGCCCGAGTTTTATTTGATGTGAATATTTTTATATGTACATGGAGGTCTTCAAGTACTAGAAACGAAGCCCTAAAGAAGTAAGTAGGCCTGAGAGCTTCTATCCCATTTTAACAAAAAACTATGCATTGTGCAGATGACAAGACAAATGAAAAGGGCAGTTGGGCTGGGTCAGGAGGCAGGGGGAAAGTGACTTGGAAACATATGGGGGAAATTAATGGAAGATTTTTGTTTATGCAGATTCATCTCTGCTTTGACTCCCCATTTCCAGTAATAAGAATGTTCTCCTCTTCCTGACACCAGGAGGTCACCTTTCTCAGAAAATGTATGCCCTGCTTTTAGGTAGAAATGGGGAGGTCAGAGAGCCATTCCTGCATCTGATGTTCCTCGGTTGTCTTCAGGTCAAAATTATCAGTATGCCAAAGTGGCATATTTTTGGGTGGCATGTCCTGATCTCTTCCAGGGTCCTAGCCCATTCATATTTTCCAGAATTGTGTCCTTGCTCATTACTGGGGAACATATTGGGCAATGTGCTGGCGAAGGTCCCACTAGGTTCTCAATCTCCTTGAACATCCATCAGCTATTACTGACCCAAGTCGCTGCTGAGACCCTCCTGTTCCTTTCAGCAAGCTATCCACATCCATTGGCAGTTGGAGACTTCTAAGTCTCTCTTGACTTCGGACTTGCTAGAACAGAGTTTAGAGTTCAGGGATCTCACTGGAGAAGTTCAAGGCCAATCTGCCTCAGGAGACCATGTGGCCATTTCCCCTTCCAGGGCTTCTATCAAGGAAACTCTCTGTGGAACCCATCAGCCTTTTCCCTCCAGGTTCTGGTAGCCTACTGCAGGGAAGGAAGTGAGTACTGGCTGAGCCCACACTCCTGTAGATTCAGAATTCCCACCTTTGTTCCTTCTGGTGTCCAAGATAACTTCACTTGAGTGCACCTTAGCCTCCTTGGTATTACCTGTGGGCTCTTTATGGATATGGCCCATCATGAGACTCTTGGTTTTCCTACAAGCAAAGCCGGAGAAGCATGCTTGCATTGCCTCCAGCTAGGAGCTACCATGTGGGACACGTGCCTGCTGGACACTGAAATGTAAAATGTTTCTCCCTTTTCTCGGCACACTGGTTCTCTCCTGGGACCAAGATTTTGTCCCTAGTCTATAATCCTGGGAATCCGGAAGGGCTCTGCGCTGTGCTAGCAGCACAGCCATGGATTCTTAGTTGTGTCTCAGTTCTGGGGGGCTCACATGTTGCCAAGCATTCGGTGGGGCTGCAGCAGAGCGTGGCATTTGGTCTTCAGTGCCATCTGGCCACATGGATGTTTTCTGAACTACCCTGTTTGACCTTGGTCACTGCCCTCACAGATGACCACTTCTCTCCATCCCTTTCCATCTATGCCATGCTCAAGGATAGAGGAATTGTCCTGCTAACTCCAGAGCATGCTAACTTCTAGAATCTGAGAGGCTGCCCAAAGCCCTGTCTACCACCATGTAGCCATATGTCTCTGAGATCTTACCCCAGAGCTCCCAAGAAGCACAGATCCTGAGTTCTGGAATCCTCTAATTCACCAATGGGATCTAAGACTTTCCTTGGCCCTGAAAAAAGAATGCTGGGCCCTGTTCTGGTGACATCTGCATAACAAATTACCCCAAAACTTAGGGCCTTAAAGCAACCATTTTATTATGCTCATGGAATCTATATGGGGATACCTTACCTCTCTCTGTTCTGAGGCCTCAGATAGGCACAACTTGATAGCTGGGAGCTGGAATCATCTGGAGGTTTCTTCCTTCACATGTGTGGTTGTGGATGGCAGTGGGGACCTCAGCTGGGGCTGCTGGCCAGGACACCTCCTTGTGGCCCCTCCGTGTGACCTGGGCTCCCTCACAACATGGCTGCTCAGGGCTCCACAGGCGAGTGTCTCAGCTCCCAAGCAGAACTGCATGGCCTTTTAAGACGACTCTCAGAACCCACATCCTGCTATTGCCACCAGTCCTCCAGCCTGCCCGGACTCAAGGAGAGGGGGCATAGACCCCCCTTTTGAGAAGCCTGCCACAGTCACATTGTGCAGAGACCATGTGGGATGGGGGACATTGTTGTGACCATCTTTGGAAACTGTAACCTGCCACAGCCCCTCCAGGACTCTCCAAGTTTTATTCTGGTTTCTCCATCATCTTTTCCTAGTGTGGGTGGGTGGGGGGATGGGTGCAAAAGAGGACTCCTCTTTTATTTTTTAATCCTTGAACATTTTGGTGATTCTAATAGTCCTCTCTTTCTTCCCCGTCACTGGCTTGTGGAAACCAAGATAGAAATGCTCCTCTTGGGGAACCTGGATGGCTCAGTCGGTTAAGTGTCTGCCTTTAGCTCAGGTCATGATCCCCGGGTCCTGGGACTGAGTCCTGCATCGGGCTCCTTGCTCAGTGGGGAGTCTGCCTGCTTCTCCCTCTGCTTGTGCTCTCTCTCTCTCTCTGTCTCTGTGTCAAATAAATAAATAAAATCTATATGGTGGTTTTTTCTTTTTCAAATAAATAAAATCTAAAAATAAAAAAAAAATGCTCCTCTTGTTTCCTTTGCAGTCAATGGCTGGTGTCCTTAAATGGCCTGGTGGGAACCATCAGGGGTATCTCTCCAGATACTCTCCCACCACAAGGAAAATAACAAGGATCCCAGAGACTTGTGAGAATTAAAGTGAGAACATACACAAAAACCCTCGCAACACACCTGAACTTGAACCTGTCTGCCCTTCCTCTGTAGAGACAACCTCATGCAGGGCATAGCCCTTCTACAGAGTTGCTATTGCTAAGCAGGGTTGACTTGAGGAGAGTGAATTAATATAAACTTGGACTTGATGGTAGAGATTCATAAGTAGTCCTTTAAGAGCATCTGAGAGGGAAATGCTGTTTCCTCAGGCCCTTTATGGCTCTAAACTGCCTTGGAGCCATTCCACTCACCGGCCTTGCAGCGCCCCAAGGGTCACTCTGGCAGCGCCTCATTTCAGACCAGACCGTCTGTGTGAGCTGCTGAGGAAGCCCGCTCTGGGGGGCATTTGGCCGGGCTTAGGGGTGAGCAGTGCTTTTTCAAATTCAATGTCTGTGTCCCCCAAGAGTGGAGTCTTCAAGCCCTGCAGCCTGTGAAGTGACCACTAAATCCCGCAGCTGAGGACAGAAAGGGTAGGAACATATGTCACCCCTGCTGGCAAGGAGTCACCTGTCCCCTCCTCAGGCGGCCAACCTGCAGGACGTACACAACCACTGGTGGTGTCCGCGCAGGGCTCCTGCCTTGAACAATGTTGTGGATAATCTGTTGCCAGCAGTGACAGAGACTCTGCTACCATCTCCTCTGCCCTTTCTTCAGAAAATGGGAGGAAAGTCAAAGTCTCATAATGAAAACAATTTTTCAAGAAAATGTGCGGAGAAATTGCTTTGTCATGTACAGCAAAGGGGAAAGTTTGCCTAAACCCTTTGACTGGGGGCGCGGTTACCCTCTCCAGGCCGGGAAGAGGCTTGCAGTGGGCTCAGACAGGGGAGTTTGTTGTTCGTGCTGTTGGAAGCAGGAAAGGTGACACCTTTGCCTCTCTGTGGTCCCGGCTATGATGCGGCAGTTCTCAGCCGATGCTTTTGTGATCACAACATTCTTTCTAACATCAGATTCTTCGGCGATCTATGTGCAGCCGTTGAAAGGCGACAACCCATGCAAAACCAGCCAACAGCCTTTGGCCCACAAACCTGACCACAGCACAGCACAGTGATTGTCTGTCGCTACGGTCACTGTCTGGGCCGTTTGGGTGTTTGGACAGAGTGATTGCCGCCTGGGCTGCCCCTCAGGTGCTCTGGGGCCACGTTCTCCCCCGGTCCCATAGGAGGAGTCCTGTCTGCGCAGGGGGCTCCGCTGTGTTCCATGCCTCGCCTCTTACCTTGGCCGCCATGGCACCCGCTCCACGTCACCTGGGTCCGATCGGCCCAGCTCGCCTGCCGTCTGACGGCATGGCCCTGCTGTGCCAACACTCAGTGGTCGTCAAATGAGTTATATGCACCGAGGACAACCCGTTAGCACGTTTGTGAAGGGATTCCTGCACAAATGGATAATGTGTCCACACGAAGCCTTGTTTGACGTATTAATCTCTACCTAACCAGCAAAATCCCGCTGGCCCGGGTGCCCTCCCGCATGCTCTCCCCTGATGCCCTGTACCCACCAGATATCACCATGTTTGCCATTATGCAGCCAAAGTACCCCTTCCTCGCCTGTCTTCCCTATCAAACCATAGACTCGCTGAGGAAAGGAATGTTTTGCTTGCCACTGTATTCCCAGTCTCTAGCAAACGGCCTTGCACCTAGCAGGTGTTCAGGTCTAATCCTGTAATGGTTCTACTGAGCTGCATTTTTCTTTTGGTAACTGGCAGACACACTTGGGGAGATCTGATCCCTAATTCTATAGTCTCTCTATGCTTGCACTGAGTCTAGCACATAGCAGATGCACCAAAAAAAAAAAAAAAAAGTTTGGTGAATGAATTAGCTGGAGGTGTGCTTAAACCAAAGAGTAAAATGGATGTATTCATTTAGCTAAGCAGCCATCTGCTCATAGTCTTTGGGGACCTCAGTTGGAGGAGGGTGGGGACCTCTTAAGACAGGAAGAGTCACATAGAAGGCTGGTGGTTATGTAGTGGGGGATGGGAAGGGTCAATGCCCAGAAATGTTAGCCTCAGAAGCCCCCAGGAGTGCTCATGTCTGGAAGCGTGTCTGGAAGTGGAGATTTGTGGCTCACTACAAAGGCTGAGGAGTTATTCAGGGCTCCAAGTTTGTCTAGTTGGGCTCCCTCCCAGGTACTGGGGCTCCCATCAGCCAGACCTGGGCACCAAGGCCCCACCTTCCTGCAGTGTCATCCCCACCCCGTGAGGCCAGGTGGAACTCTCCATTCCACATGGGCCCCAGCGAACACTGTTTTCCAACAGAGGAAGGAAGCCTTCCTGTAGATTTCTCTACAGCAAATGTCTGCCCCACGGCGAGTTCCACATGCTATTTCATAACGTATTTCCCAAAGAAAGAAATAGTTGACATTGGTGGCTCCCGAAGTTGCAGTCAGAAAGCCTTCTCATGTTGAGGAACCACACCTATTTATTTCAAATATGTAGGCATTTTTAAATTTGAAACTCACCTCAGTGCATTAGCACACACAGTAACTGCCTCGTAAACCGGTTTCATTCAAAACCCATGGCGATGACATGTACTAAAGGGGAGGGTCAGAAGACCAGGGCAACCAAGAGCCGCTCTCTTCAGAACCCTGAGCTGCACATCAGACAGAACAGGATGCTCTGGCTCCTTTAACAACGAGCACTTTCTAGTCGGCGCTGGGCCTCAAACTGTGGTTTGAGATCTGCCCGTTGGCACATGCCCGGCGCCCCCTAAGGACACAAAAAAATGTCCGTTGAACTGGAGGTAGACCCTCCCATTCAATCAGATTCCTGTTGCTAAAAAGGGAACCACAATATATAATTTTTATTTATTTTATTTTTTTTTTAATTGAAATTCAATTAGCCAACATATAGTCCATCATTAGTTTCAGAGGCAGAGTTCAGTGACTCATCAGTTGCCTATAACCCCCAGGGCTCATCACATCATTTTTAAATGAGCTAAGGATTTTCACATACAGGGTTTTTCTGGGCGCCAGATGAGCTTATCCACAACCTTAACAGAATGACTTTTTAAAATGAAAACGAAACGGTCTCTTTGAAGTGTTAAGGAAAGCATCCCCTGGTGTGGCGTTCTGCTCCTGTCCCTGGCGTATGCGACTCTAAGCTCAGCCTGCCATAGGAAACGACTTGGTCCTGTTGGCCTCCTCCAGTTACTCAGTTCCTGGCTTGCCCTGCCTTCACCCCCAATAAAGAGAAGCCCCCCTTCTTCCATAAGCATATGTCATCCCCAGGAGTTGGAATCCTGATGTTTGCTGAGGTTAGGGGCTTATCCCACTGTTCCCCTCTCCAGAGCAGCTCTTGGTGGAGAGGGCCTGAGGGGTGGACTGCATCCCAAAGACTGGAAAACACCCTGCCCCATCCTAATCTGCATGCTTTAAGCTGAGGGACAGTCTTGGGGTCATTTGCTCTGAACTTGGGATCATTGCCCTAAATTCTTGTGGTTCTGGAAGGTGCTACGTGTCTGGTCAGAGAGGCAGTCTCAGCTGTGCTTCATAGCGCTGTGGCCAAGGGGGATGGTCCCAGCTGTGCAGCGAGCCTACAGAGAGGCAGGGCTGCCGCCGCCGCCTCCCCCCTCCCCGGTACCGTGGAATCAGCAGCTGTCCTCAGGTTCTAAGCCCAGGCATCCACCCTGTCACTGTGCCAGCTCTGGGGTACATGTGTGTAACCCAGATACAACTTGGAGACCAGTCTCAGGGTGATGTCATGTTTTTTTAAAAGATTTTATTTATTTATTTGTCAGAGAGAGAGAGCACAAGCAGGGGGAGTGGCAGAGGGAGAAGCAGACTCCCCGCTAAGCAAGGAGCCCAATGTGGGGGTCGATCCCAGGACCCCGGGATCATGACCTGAGCCGAAGGCAGATGCTTAACCGACTGAGCCACCCAGGCGCCCCTCTGTGATGTCACATTACAAACAGTAGTCCAGATATATATTTTGTAAAATATGTTTATATAAAAAAAATACATATACAAACACACAGCCTAGTGAAATTCCTTCTCAAACTCATTTCTTGACAATCCTTTTAAGACTTTTCTCTCACTCTCAATCTCGGCCTTCCTTCTCTGTACGACATCCCCCAGTGAAGACTTCTCTTGCCATTATGTGCTCCCCGTCTGCTTCCCCACCAGACCTCGCTGCTCGTGCACTCTGTGCCCCCAGCATGTGTATAATCTTCCTCTGATGATTTTCCTAGTGAGAATTTGCCACCCTGGAACTGGAGTGAGTAAACATGCTCCACTTTGCTGTATGCAGATGGATAAAGCCAACCCACCATGCCCTCCCTGCAAGGGCAGGTTGCCCTCCCATCCAGTTCAGGCTACCCTTCTAACCCATACCGTTTGTCCAAAATCCCAGTCTTGGCAGTTCTGTACGCTTCCTTTAGCAAATATTTTCTAATCCAGAAAGGAGCCTGGGACTCTTGCATGGATGAAAGAACCATTCTAGGCCCTGCTTTTCTTGGATATATGTCCCCTTGCTACACTAGAGCGCTGCCAGTTGGCAGACGTTTAGTGACACCCGAGGGCTATGTGTCTGAGTCAGGACCCCCTCCTCAGCACCTTGTGTGTTAATACTGTTGTCAGAAACTTTATTGAGATCAGCTGCTTCACCTCTCACCACCTCCCATTGTATTTCTCATCTTTAAATCAGAGTGGAACTAGGTTCTGAGCTATAGAGGATTGCCTCATCTTTGTAGACCTCTCAAACTTTCAGCAAAGTATTCCCCAGCTGTAGAATCTCGATGGCTTTGAGTTTCCTAGTAATAATACTAGCATTTAAAGTGCTTGTTACAACCCAGGAATTCTTCTAAACTCTTTGAATGAAATGTCTCGTGTAATCCTTATGGCAAACCCAATGAGGTTCATACCATTCTAAAAGTCATCCTCTGCCGTGTAATAGAAACAGAAAACAAGGCCCACAGAGGTTGAACATCGCTCAAAGTCCTTGTTCACTAAGCGCAGGACCAGGGATTTGAACCCAGGATCTCTGACTCTAAATCCTATTCTAGGTACACAGTCTCAGAGCAGTAATCACACCTTTCAAAAGTCATCAGCAACTTAGTGACTGAGCCAGGGCCAATTTTATACCCTGAAATTATAGCATGCCAGCACCCCTAACTTTCTACATTGTATTAGAGTTATTTCCTCCTGGTTTTCTTCCCTGCTCAACTAAACCATAAGCTCCTGAGGACAGGGATGTTACTAGGTCTTACTCCCTGCCTGGATACAGTCATGGGACTTAATAAATGGTGCAGAACTCCGTTTAGTGCTGACTATGGTAGCCATGCGGGTACACCGTTCAGATCTACCTTCAAGAATCTGCCATCCAGCTGTGAGGAGTGCAGTTGGCTGGCAACCCCGAGCTGCAGTTGCATAGTGTTGGAGCTGAGACTGTGCTCTTTGCGCACAGCCCCTAGCCCATGACTGGGCAGGTGACAGTACTAAGGTCTAGTCATCTCTTTTCAACATGGGGCTTCTTTACTGGGCAATCTTCCCTTAGAGCTCCCTGTCAAGTTGAATGGGACTTTGTCGTACCTGCATCACACTGGGAGGTATCTGCCAAATTCTGCTTCCTTCCCCCTTTCCTCACATGGAGGTCAGACTAACGTTGAGATCTGAAGGCTTTCACTGCCCAGTCTTGCTTTGTCTCCTTCAGTCTTTCACAGGCTTGCCCCAAATAAACCTCTTATATTCTTAACTTGACCTCTGCTGCCTGAAGGACCTGAATTGACAGAGTGACCAATCTGATGTTCTTCAGATCTCCTGCCACAGGGAGCATAGTTGATTGACAGCCTCAGCCACCGCCCCTCTGGGCCCACCACTGCAATCCTGCTGAGGCCACATTCCTCCAGGCTGCTCCCAGATATGCAGAGCAAGCTAGGGGAGTGATACAGAACCCCTCTGACGGGTGATTTTGGCTTGAGGACTCCCCAGCAGCCTGGCCAAACCTTCCATGAATGGTGCCGGAGTCTGGGACTCTTCTTCCCCTGTCCTCCTTCCATCCCTTCTCCCTTTCACAAGTGTCAGAGACTTCCTTGGGTCCCTCTCCTTTATCCTTCATAGACACGTCCCCAATAAATCTGTTCTGCTTCTTGGAGAACCTGAACTAACAGAAGTGGTACTGGGAGTACGGGTGTCAGGTCTAGCAAATAAAAATACAGGATTCCACCAGTCACACTTGAGTTTTAGACTGATAATAAATTTTTAAAGCATAAGCATATCCCAAATATTGCATGGAATATAGTTATACTAAAAAAATTCATCGTTAATCTGAAATTCAAATTTACCTGAGTGTTTTGTATTTTATCTGGCAACCTTAGACAGGAGTAATCCAAGGAAACAGGCATTAAGATAAATTCATGCACATCCTGGTGGGCAGAGAGGACACTGTGTTCCACATACCCGAGCAGGGCACAACTGCTAAAGATTTTGTTGGTGGTGACCTGGGAAAACGTCCTGGCAGGAGTGAAGGCCCATATAGGTGTGATGATGTAGGCCCTTGGAAGATGTGGATGGAAGAGTGCCTACAAGGACAGTGGGGATGGCTGGTTACTGCTGGGTTGCACTGACGCTCTGCAAGGGACAGTGAGAAATGGAAGGCCAGTAACAACCAGCTAAAGGGTTACTTGAGAGCCAGAGGACCTCTTGGGTAGCCAAAGAGTGGCCTTTTTCTCTTATAGAGGAAGAGCAAACAGAGCCAAGCAGCATCCTGAGGACTGAAGTGTTGAGTCACAGAGCTCCAGTCACAATGCTTAAATGTTCAGTCCAGGCAGGTTGGTTATGCTGCTTGGCTGAGAAAAGCTGGGACTCTGAAATATGGGATAGAAACATCTGGATGGCCCCCCCACCCAGTTAGAGTGAGTGGCCGCTCACAGAGGCCAGGTAATAAATGGAGACCAGGCTATAGTCCAGCTCACCATGGACCCACTGGGTCTGCAGTGGCCACCTCCCCTGATGTCGAGCATGTCATTGGAACTGACGTACTTGGCAGTTGGAGTAATCTCCACGCTGGATCCTTGGACTGACTGTGGGTTAAGAATTCTCAGAGTAAGCATGGCCAAGTGGAAACCCTTGAGATGGCTCCCTCCCCATGGACTGAGGTCATGAATCCAAAATACCACACCCCAGGGCATGAAGTGGAGATTAGTGCCACTATTAAAGAATAGTTTCCCATAGTCCTGGATTGATCCTAGCTCCCTGGAATACATGAAGTCCCCTGGGCAAGTGTGAGTGTGGGACGTTTCCACTGATGGCCAGGTCCGACCCAGATCCAGATGAGCCCTTGGCAGCCCCAGGCTGCCAAACCCTGTAAGTTTTGCTTAAAAAAATAATAAACTCGGAGCGTGGCCCTCTCCTCTCCCCGCGATGGCGTGTGCTCGTCCATTGATATCTGTGTACTCCAAAAAGGGGGAATCGTCTGGCAAAAATGTTACTTTGCCTGCTGTGTTCAAGGCTCCCATTCTACCTGATATCGTGAACTTTGTTCACACCAACTTGCGCAAAAACAACAGCCATATGCTGTCAGTGAATTAGCAGGTCATCAAACCCGTGCTGAGTCTTGGGGTACTGGCAGAGCTGTGGCTTGAATTCCCAGAGTTCGAGGCGGAGGGACTCACCGTTCTGGCCAGGGTACTTTTGGAAATGTGTGTTGTGGGGGCCGCGTGTTTGCACCAACCAAAACCCGGTGCCGTTGGCATCGCAGAGTGAACACAACACAGAAGCGATATGCCATCTGCTCTGCCCAGGCTGCCTCAGCCTTACCAGTGCTGGTCATGGCTAAAGGTCATTGTATTGAGGAAGTTCCTGAACTTCCTTTGGTGGTTGAAGATAAAGTTGAAGGCTACAAGAGGACCAAGGAGGCTGTTTTGCTTCTTAAGAAACTAAAAGCCTGGAATGATATCAAAAAGGTCTATGCATCTCAGCGAATGAGAGCTGGCAAGGGCAAAATGAGAAACCGTCGTCGTATCCAGCGCAGGGGACCCTGCATCATCTACAGTGAAGACAACGGTATCATTAAGGCCTTCAGAAACATCCCTGGAATTACTTTACTTAATGTAAGCAAACTGAACATTTTGAAACTTGCTCCTGGTGGGCATGTGGGACGTTTCTGCATTCGGACTGAAAGTGCTTTCCGCAAGTTAGACGATCTGTATGGCACTTGGCGTAAGGCTGCCTCCCTCAAGAGTAACTACAACCTTCCCATGTATAAGATGCTTAGTACAGACCTTAGCAGAATCTTGAAAAGTCCAGAGATCCAAAGAGCCCTCCGAGCACCATGCAAGAAGATTCATCGCAGAGTCCTGAAGAAGAATCCACTGAAGAACCTGAGAATCATGTTGAAGCTAAACCCATATGCAAAGACCATGCGCAGGAATACCATTCTTCGCCAGGCCAAGAATCACAAACTCCGGATGGATAAGGCGGCAGCAGCCTTAGAAGCCAAATCAGATGAGAAGGGGGTTCCAGGCAAGAAGCCTGTGGTAGGGAAGAAAGGAAAGAAGGCTGTTGGTGTGAAGAAGCAGAAGAAACCTGTGGTGGGGAAAAAGGCTGCAGCTACCAAGAAACCAGCAGCTGACAAGAAGCCTGCAGAAAAGAAACCCACTGCGGAGAAGCCTGCTGCCTAAAAACTTACGTTTATTCTAAAAGTCAAATCATTTTGGACAGCTAATTTTGAATAAAGACCTGATCAAAGCCAAAAAAAATAAATAAATAAACTCACCCTCAGAAGCATGTAAAATGGAGATCCTTAATGCAGGTAGTAATTTGAGTTTCCTGATTAGGCCATTTTTTTTAAATGCAGAAGACTCTTAGAAGATGTATAGAGACATTTAATTCTATTATCCCCAAGATTTCATTAGAAAAAGATAAAACAGATTTTTTATACAACCTTAATTAACCTAAAATGATGATTAGAAAGGTCATATATTTCCATTTATTAAATGTTTTCTGTGAACAAGCTGACCTGCAAATTTCTGTCTCTGAAGATACAGACAAAATTAAATGTTTTATTGAACTGAATTAAAGATGACTTCATAATCAGGGAAGAGAGATTCATAAAAGCTTTTATCACACGTGATTTGCCAACATGTGGTATCTTTTCTCAAATTGATTTTTCAGAGGCATTAGACTTTATTGAGGCAATGCCAAACTTAACAGAATTTTTATCTATATCTTTCAGAAAAACCCAGACCTTTATGGTTCATCTGGAAGTGGAAAATTACACTATAATTCTCCATAGTTCAGTGAATAGTTTAAAAAAAAAAAGCACATTAATACAACCTCTAGTATACCTTCCCCTGCTAAAAAGCCATCAAAGTAAATACGTAAGGTGAAAATATACATAGGTAAGAATTTTCAACTTTGTTAGTACAGTATTTAATGTTACAATGACCTAATCCAACAAAATTAGGATTTGGCACTGGCTGATTCTTTTGGATGTGATAAATAAAAGCAAAATCTATATTCAGAGAAATCTCTTTTCTCCAGAAAGACAAGGCTTACGGTGTGTATGTAGCACAGCCCTGGTGGTAGCAGAAGCATGCAACAGGGCGGGGAGCAGGGCTTAAACCAACATGCACTCAGATCTCCCTTGGATGGCTTTGAAAGCGGGAATGAATGAACATTGTTTTAATGGGTTAGACACTCAAAGGCAGGAGGATGATTCAAGCCTCCTGCTGGTCCTGAGCCTCCACAGTGTCGTACGGTTGCCAGAGTCACCCTCGAGCATCCAGTCCACAGCGTGTACTGAGGGCCAGCTAGAGGGGCTCTGGGCTGGCAGACGC
The DNA here is from genome assembly GCF_964656455.1 of Halichoerus grypus. Lineage (NCBI taxonomy): Eukaryota > Metazoa > Chordata > Mammalia > Carnivora > Phocidae > Halichoerus > Halichoerus grypus. The sequence goes on from NC_135720.1 coordinate 50,736,942, forward strand.
AGAGGAGGGCGGCTTGGCTCTACGCTCCCAGTGCTCAGTCTTCTTGGGGAGACAGACACCGACCTCACTCTGCAGAACAGTGTGGTACATGCTATAAGAAGCCAGGATGCTGTGCGTACCCAGAGGCACTCTCCTCAAGCCCGTCAGTGGGTCCCACCTGTCCCAAAGTTGATACTCAAAGCCTGTAATCCCCTAGCGTATTAGTCCTCAAAATGTGGCTCCCGGGTGCATGGGAGCTCCTCAGACTCGTTCAGGGAGTCAGCCAGGTCACGCTATTTTCATAACAATACTAAGATATTATTTGTTGTTCTTACTGTGTTGACATTGGCAGTGAGGGTATAAAAGCAATGGGGAGAAGACTGTTGGAGCCCGAGCATGAATCAAGGCAAGGATACACAGCAGTCCCTGTGCCTCGCCGCCTTCCACGAACAGCCAGCTTCACTTAAGAATGTCCCTGAGAAAGCAGTAAAAATTATTTTTATTCAATCTCCACCCTTGAGTATAGTCTTTTGAAATATTGTGTGATGCTAGGGGAGGGGCACCTAAGCGTTTCGGCTGCATACACAAGGACAGCGACTGCCTTTGAGGAATATTGCAATTGTTTGAGTTGCGAGCTGAATTAGCCACTCTTTCCAAGGAAGACAATTTTTACCTGAGAAAAGGACTGTCAGACAAATTATTGTTATCAGGTGTGGATATTTGGCAGCCTCTTTTCTTGAAAATGAATAAAATCAGCATGTCTGTCATTATATAGAAAACTGGCTGTATTTGTTGCCAATGATAACATTTGAGCTTTCAAGCAAACATTAGGATTTTGGAAATTCTATGTGCTTGGCAGCTTCTCAATTCTGAAAGTTGGCTATACACGAACATGGCAACATATGGAAGATCTGCCTATCTCAGTGAACAAGTATTTTCCAAATGACCAATGCGTGATGTTACAAAATCAAGCTTGGGTAAAAGATCCATTCTAAGTATAAGATATACCAATTTTAATGTCACAGACTATGAAAAGTTCATTGATACAGTTTTGGATTTCACAATGCAACTAACCTTTAAGAAACTACAACTTACTGAGTTTTGGTATTGTAAAAAAAAAATATCCACAATAATCCAAAAGAACTATTATTAAAATACGCTTCCTTTTCTCAACTTTGTATCTGTGAAGATGGATTTTCTTCATACGTTTTAACCAAAACAACATATTAAAACAGACTGAAGGCAGAAGATATGAGAACCCAGCTGTCTTCCATTAAGCCAAGCCAGACGTTAAAAAGATTTGAAAATGTGAAATAATGCCAATCTTCATTAAATTTTTTTTCAGAAAAGTTACTTTTCATAAAAAAATGCTATTTCTGTTGACATGTGATGGGTTTATTATTATTTTTTGTTTTGGAAAGGTTCTTTTTCATTAAAAATAGGCTGTTAAGGTGGGATGGTTTTATTATTGCTATTTTTAATGAATTAACAAATATTTAAGTGTTAACCAGCTTCTGGAGTGCCTGGGTGGTGCAGTTGATTAAGCATCCTACTCTTTCAGCTCAGGTTGTGATCTCAGAGTGGTGAGATCGAGCCCTAGGTCGGGCTCCACATTCATTGCGGAGTCTGCTTGAGTTTCTCTCTCGCTCTCCCTCTGCCCCTCCTGCTCATGCTCTCTCTCTCCCTCTCTCTCTAATAAATAAATAAATCTTAAAAAAAAAAAAAGAGTTATCAGTTTCTGAATGTGGTCAATACGGATAAATAAGACCCATATAAACAAAAGCTCTTTGGAGGTCTTCAATAATTTTTAAAATTGTAATGGGGTTCTGAGAGCAAAAAAGTTTGAGAACCACTGCATTAGCCTATCAGGCCCTTCACAATCTTTCCAATTTTTTTCCTGACCTTTCCCTTCCCATCACCTTCCCCTCCTTCCGCCACCATCCCTCTGTCCAGTAATGCCAAATGCCTTTCTGGCCCCCCAAATAGGCTGCACTCCTTGTTATTGTTCTTTTGAATGCCCTCTCTGCTATCCCTCCTTGTCAGGTTTCTATTCATTCTCTTAAAATCAAGTTCAGTAAAAATTTCCCTCATTGCCCCACAGAGCTAGTTACACACTCCTGGGGGCCCCAGGGGCCTTGCGCAGAGCAGGGATCTTGAGAAATCATTTTGTATGAGATTGTTTACACATCTGTCTTTCCCTCTATGCTGCAGGCTCCTCAGGGCAAGGAACAATCTTCTTCACCCTTAAAACTCCAGCAGCTAGCTTGGCTCCAAGCACACTGCTGATGCTCAACAAATTCAAGAAGAAAAGTGGCAGAGGAGAGGAATTTCATCTCACTCTCCTGCCCTGACCTGAGGACTCTGGGGCAGAGACAGGGATCGTAGTGGGAGGTGCGGCAAGGCATTCCCCAGAAGAGGGCCTGTGTTACACACACTTGAACCCTAGCTGCCTAGCACACACAAACCTTCTTCCTTCCCCTATGTACTTCCAGAAATGTCTTCTAACAGAAGCCAGAAATCCCCACACACAGATTTAAGCATGCACTCCCTCCCCAGAGGAAATCATCAAGAATCCTATCCTATAGTCACCAGAGATGATGTCATGACACCACTCTTCCCTGACAGCTGGATCTTTGGGATGCACCTGTCTTAGATATTCTGCCACCTTGGGATGAGATGGTCAATTTTATCATCAGCCCAATCAACTCTAAAGTCCAATGATTGAGGGGTGAGGAGAGGGACAAGGGAAGAGAAGAAAACTCTGTATTTAAATTATAATTCCCATCGTAAAAGGAAAAATGATGATTTTTTGAGGAGTGCTGGAATGAGTTACCTTTCAGCAGCAACGAAAATGCAGATGGTGGCACTTTCCTTGTCTCTGTAACTAAGATTGGGGCGACAGGATTTGTGATCCTCTTCTGGTCAGCCAAGCCATGTTTCTCTTTGATCAGCATCTTGGCTGCTGCCTGGTTTAGCAAATCCTCTTTCCCAGTCCTTTTTTTTTTTTTCTTTTCTCTATAAACTAATACCAGTGGTTTAGTTTTGTGATTTTCTTTATGAAAAGTCTTCTTCAATTATGGAGGCTCTAGTTTTGGGAGTCCACTCAAATGAATGTACTGAAGAACCCATAAAATATTGTGTGTGTGGGTAGCAAGAATTAAATGGTAGCTTACTGTTCTTTATTAGCAAATGGCCCTCCAGCTTCTAAAAATGAAAAGGGGACGCAAGAGTCTATTGAAGAAAGCTGCTCATGTGCACGCAGATAGAGAAACCTGACCTGTGCTAGGAGCACGTCAGAACATGTGCAGTTTCCAGAGTAATCTATCACCTCTTCCAAAGGGAGCGAATTAAGTTTCAATACAGAAATAAAATAGATCATTTTTCCTTCAGTAAAGGATTCATTTAGCCATAATCATCAGTTAGCTCTATTGTTTGTCAGGTAGGAGAGATTCTGAGAGGTACAAATCTCAGCAGAATAAAAAACGCCAGGGGGGCAAACCAGAAAAAGGGAAGGCATCTTTAAACTGATTTTAAAAGAGCAAAACGTGATTTGCAAGAAGAGCGTGTTTGGGATAATAGCCAGCTTTGCCGTCTCTGGCTACTTGAAGCAATTTATTCTGACCAGCCAGCCCCAATGGCATGTGTGAGGACCACAGAGAGGCACATCGTTTCCCAAAAGGAGAAAATACTTTTGGACTCAGCAGCTGGTAAATTCTAGGAAGGAGAAAACTCATGGAGTTGGGAAAATAAAGCTTTACTGTGAAACATATAATAAGATACAGGATGATTTTTGAACTCTCTACCTGCAGAAACCCAACGAGGTTGGAATCTCATCTTCAAGTGGCAACTAATTTATTCATATGTAAGAATAAAATCAATTTGAATTCTGACAGGAGTTGTTTTTCTATGGAGAAATGGAATTCACATAAAACAATCTCAATCTGGATCCACAACATCTAAAATTAAACTCTGCTGAGGACAGGTCACAGTCATAGGGATTTTGCCTCACGACCGCAGAATGATTTTTCATGCCCGATCATTTGTGCCATAGATGCTTCCAGCCTTCTCAACAGCATGGCACGTAAGCTGGAAAAGCTCAACCAGGACCAAAGCATCTCTTGGTTTCCCGAAATAAGACATAGCTTCTTCTGTTGTGGTGTGTAGGTTTATACAAAGTGGCTTTAAGAAAGCATGTCCCCCCACCATCACACACACACTCCTAAGAAGTTCGCACTGAATTGTGATATGAACGTTTTTACTTTGCTCTCAGGTATTATAACGTGGTCAACAGAATTTTATTTCATAGAGTGTCATTATCATTTGCTGATATTTCAATTTATGATCTACTGTGTTTCAAGGTTCTTTCATATTGCTTGATCTAAAGAATTAAAAATTGACAATGCCAAGCTGACGCAGGAAGGCTTCTCCGTTTTCAGTGACAATGGCATGGTGAGAATCAGACAGGGTCTTGCTCCGAGATGATGCTCGGCACCAGGTGAGCAAGTGGTGGTGACTACGCATTATTGGTGATCTTATCGAGCTAACATTTACTGAATATTTGCTACGTGATAGACACCATGCCCGATGCTTTATAGGTATTCTCTTATTTCTTTCAACCACCCTCTATACTAGATGAGAAAATTGAGGCTTAGAGATTACTTGTAAGTGACAAGGGTCACAGCTCATGTTTTTTTTTTTTTTTTTTTTTTAAGGATTTTATTTATTTATTTATTGGAGAGCGAGCGAGAGAGAAACAGCATGAGAGAGGAGAGGGTCAGAGGAAGAAGCAGGCTCCCCGCTGAGCCGGGAGCCCGATGTGGGACTCGATCCCAGGACTCCAGGATCATGACCTGAGCCGAAGGCAGTCGCTTAACCAACTGAGCCACCCAGGCGCCCACAGCTCATGCTCTTAACCAGTACGTGTTTCTTCTCTTTGGCTCTAAAATCTAGAGGAACCTCTATACTTTCTTTCACATATTAGCTTTTTAGTGTTTTCATATATACATTCACTTCATTTACATGCTCCTTGAGTTCAATAACCTCTTTCTAGAGATTAAAGGTTGTATCTCCTTGGGCATCAATTTGTAAGGCCTTCCCTGTACAGCTAAAGTGGTAGCAGTCTGAATTAATGGCAAAATTAATAGTTCAGATCCCATCTTTGTTATGTCACGATAACGTTAATTTGTTATGTTGAAAACCATGTTAACCATGTTTAAGCTGTGGCCTTACATTGAGAACACTGTCGGCACCGCCCCTCATCACCACTGCACACGGCAACTATCCATTTTCTGAGCATCATTTGTGTGCCAGGAATCGTGGCTACGTGTTTCACACACATTCCCTCTACACTTCACAACATACCAACAAAGGAGGCATTGTGAGCCTTACTTCAGAGCTAAAGAATGTTAGGAAAGAAGACCTAGGTTCTAGATCTTCACAAAGACTTCATTCTCATCATAAGGAGATAGACCTCCCAAAAGCCATGTTAAAAATAAATTTTAAAAATGAAGATCAGTGTTTGATCTACAGCTGGACACTTTCCCAGCAGTCTGAGGTAATTTTTTGACTTGGGAAGACTCGGGAGAGATCCCACATGCAGTAGAGCAAGCTACCGCGGTAGGTAACAAAACCACGCCAACACAAATTTTCTCTTGCCTGCTGTCATTCTCTAATCCTGGTTTTATGATGGTATCAATAAAAAAAGGTCTGCTTATTAGGGGCTTTTTACCTGCAGTGGAGAACCTTCCACAGAATTCCAGCTTCTCAGGGTTAGAGACACCTTAAAAGTCATTTAGGCAGTTAGTCAGTTTTCCTTCTCCCATTAGACAACTTGGTTTTCTTCTCTGTTCTATTTGTGAGGAGGGAGAACTGAAACAACTTATAAAAAAAAAAAGCATAGGCATAATGAGATCACATCATTTGTGTCAAACTGTCAGAAAATGCAGGACGTCATCCATGTTACGTATGACTCTACAGAGAGCAAGCCGTGTACATGACGAGTCAACCCTGACTGGATACCAAATGTCAAATCAGGTAACACAACTGCACACCACAGAAGTTATGCAGGCTAACACATTTTTAATGTTTTATTTTGATATAATTTCATATTTATAGAAAAACTGTAAGAATTGTTCAAAAAAACGCCCATTTACTCTTTTCCAGATCTACTGATTATTAGTATTTTGCTCCATTTGTTCTTTTTTCCTGAACCCCTGGAGAGCACTCTGTTGACATCTTGTCCCTTTATCCATAAATATTTCAGCATTTATTTCCCAAGAACAAGAGTTTTCAAAGTAATACATTTTTTATCAAACCACAAAGTTAACATAAAATCAGAATAAATAAAAAAAAATACACGAACTACAAAGAAAAATATTCTGACTTCATTTTGCACAAGAGAGGAGTTTTTTGGCCTGTTTTGCTTACTGTGATACTCCCAGACTCTACCATAGTGCTTGAGTACACAGCAGGAGCTTGACAAATAGCTAGCTGTTAATTTCTTAATTATGGTGTGATACTATATTGACAGCATTTTTAAAAAGATTTCATTTATTTGTTTTAAAGAGACATAGAGAGAGATTGCAAGCGGGGGGAGGGGCAGAGGGGGAGAGAGAGAGAATCTCAAGCAGACTCTGCACTGAGCATAGAGCCCAACATGGGGCTCCATCTCACGAGCCTGAGATCATGACCTGAGCTGAAATCAAGAGTCTGACGCTCAAGCGACTGAGCCACCCAGGCACCCCTATTGACTACATTTCTAAACAAAGTATTCCTAAAATAAAGCAAAGGCAATAACAGCAATATATTCAATCATGTCTTTATTTCCTATAATATATAGTTCCCCAGTTACAAAAAGGAAAAACTTTTAGATATTAAGGACTCCTAGGAAATGAACTTTTTAAGATGAGACAAAACAGATTACAGTGTAAGCAAATTCATGGGAGGACCTGCTCTCTCTTCACAGGTAGCGGTTCCTGATGTATTCTCGGTACATGGAGGTGTCTTCTTTTCCAAGGGGCTGCATGATACCTTGACTGGCCTGGATGTGGGCTTGGAAGATCTCTGTAGATTTTCTGTCTACTCTTGGAGGCTGAACTTCATAGATGTTGTCTTGCGAGAAAGCGGAGATAGGTGTTCTATAAAAGGGAAGAGAAGTCAAGGCTACATTAAAGAAAATAAAGTGAAGGACCCACAGGGAGCTATGGTCTCAAAGCATTTGAGAGCCGCTGACCTTGACCATGTGGACTTAATAGTAATAAGTGATGGTATTGTCCTCCCCTGTATCCTCTAAGCCGGCTTCATCTCCTGCCCAGAGGACAGCTGGCCCAGCACCTGCCCAGGGAGTCCTCCCTGAAGCACAGGCTAGGTGGGCACCCCTCCTCTGTTCCTGCAGCCCCAGGCACACCTGTCTATGCACCCATCTGCCTCCCTCACACGACCAGACTACCTTTAGGTGGGGGCTGTACATTTTTTGCTCCTTGACACATCATAGGAACCTCAATTTTTTTTGTTATATTAATTTTGTATCCTATAACTTTATTGAATTTGTTTATTAGTTCTAAGGGTTATCTATAGTTTTTAAAGGAAGATTTAGTAGGAATCCGTGAAGTAAGGGATATGAATTCCTTCCTCACGTTGATAAGAAGAGCAAATGAGTTTATACGTATAAAGTGCTCACTTAGCACAATGCCGGGCACACTGTAAGTGCTCAGTAAATGTGAACTATTATTAATAAATACAGGTGCATAATTCCTTATCTGCAATTCTGAAATCCTAAAAGCTTTAATAATCGAATGTTACTTTGATGGTAAAACCTGACCCGACTGAAATTCATTTGGTGGCATATCCTAACCTGAACCAACAATATTCATCCCACTTTGTGTGAATATTAATGTGTTTAATTAATAGAAAGTCCTCAGATCACACTGGGGATGTAGCATCCTGTTATGCTAACACCCCCAAAATTGTGAATTCTGAAACACATCTGGCCTCAGGCTTTTGCTGAGGGATTGTAATCTGCAAGAGGCAGCTTCCTTCCTTTCTGGGGTATTGAAAAAGCACCCAAGAATCTCTTTACTCAAAAATATCCCTCCATTCCCAACCACCCAGCCTAATTTAATGCATGAAATTTCCTTCTACCCACTGGAGAAGGTGCTGTCTCCAGAAAGGCCTTGTCAAAATGCAATTTGGTGTCTGACACAACCTTTACTCATTGAAGACTGAGCACCTACTAGTTATTCTATCCTTAGCTGAGAGCAGGCCTTTGAGGGATGAGTCGGTCAGCCAAGTCAGGTGTGATGCAGAGTGAGCATGTCTGTAGAGTGTGAATGGAAGGTCAAGAAGGGGCCACTGATGGGGAGGACAGTCAATGAAAATGGTGTTGTGAGGGACTGGTGTACAATGACAACACATTCCACCACGTACCCCAGGGCTGGCCCTGTGAGGTAGGCGCTTCTTACAACAGGGCACCAAGATAACACAGAGAGAGAAGATCCGGAGAATCTATTCTGCTGAGCTGGACCCTAGCTTTGCTCTTCATTCCAGAGGTGTCAGGAAGGCATCCTGGGTGTGTGGCTATTTGGTTAGCTGGGACTCCTGCGGCTGGGGGAGATTCTCTGCTGTCAGGAGCAGAATTAGGCCTCAGTCCCAGCTAGGCCTGGCCTTGGGATGTCAACAGTTCAAAAGACATCAGGAAATGCAGACACACAGTGGAAGACAGGAGTTGTACAGTAACTCCCCCATCCTCTTAGGACGCATTACCATCAAATGGGGGTCTCTCTTACCCAGAAAACAGTCAAGGTAGCTCACTGTGCTTTGTCTTTACCTGGAACACTAACACATCCTGCCATGGCTGGAGATGTATTAAATTACGTTAAAATAAAATATAACTAGAGGTGGAGTATTCTTTCTGCAAGCCAACCTCAATTGTTTTCACCTCAGGATAGTATATTTCAACTCAAATTTGGTATATAGTTTGTGAAATGCTCCCATTTTTTAAAGCACTTAAATAATTTCACACAATCTTAGAATGTGACCTTATTTAAGTAAATAAAAACCAAAGGAAAATGATTTAAAGTTAAAAAAAATGAAAGACAAAGGTGAAAGAATCCTGAGATGTCTGAATCTCGAATCTGTCCTCCAGCCTGGCTGCAGTGCTTTCTTCAAAATACACGAGTTACAGTTATTCTGATGTCTGGGGAGAGCACATTATAATGGTGAACAATTAGGATGATTAATAATATGAACTCTTCTCCTCAATTTTCACAAAAACATAGTAACTCTCCAGTCATTTACATAATTCACACTGAAATGCTAGAATTCTTTAATGATAGATAATATTCAGGATCAAACCTTTTTAACCTGAACCTTTAAAATGAAGATTCCACTATGGTTTTTAGAGATTGTCATCAAAGTACCAGCCATAGACAGCAACTGCCCCTGACACCACACCATCTACACCTGTCTAGTGTCTTCAACTTCTCAAATCCCTTTTACATGTATGATCTTACTTAATTTTCACACTCATCCTGGAGGCAGGAAGCACTGGGATTATACCCTCCATGCCACAGAGGAGATATTTAAAGTCAATTTAAAAATGGGACTAATGGTTTCTGTCCTGTCTTTGAAGCCAGACCTTTGCCCAGAACCCTTTGTGCATTAAGGACGACCTCTCTGGCAGAAATCACACCAGACATTCAACAGATATAGGAAGATACCGTCTGGGTACTAAACCTTCCTGGGTTGAGAAAGGGGAAATGCCAAGTGACCAAGGCATTGTTTGATCCTTCAGAGGTCTCGGCTGACTACACAGGTGGGCCGGCTATGGAATGTCATAGTGCCTGGGCACAGTGACCGCCCATAGATGTGGGGCCAGGACAACCTTGAATGGGGCCGGAGACCAGTCACTTCCACCCAGGGCCTTTGCTTTCTGACCAGTCCTCACCCTACTTCTTGGTTAACTACCTCACTGCCGCGTGGAGTAATGGAAACCATTACAAACACTAAATATGAAATGCCAGACATCAGCCTGAAATGTCATCAGACTGAGTGGCAGGTGGGTTTAGGGCTCTCGTACCACCTCACTGGGGTTTCAAAACAACGCAGGGAGTCCGAAAATGCATCAACTGTCCCCTTTGTCCTTTTTATTCTTCTAGATTCAAAGTCTATGTTAAACAACAAAGTTGTAATATTAAAATGGTTATTACTGGATTGGGACCAGAAAGATGCTTAAGACATACCCAATCTTGTTGGCATAATCAGAAAAATGAGGAGGAAGAAACCGATTCACAGATAAACTTTTGTTTCTTCATTTTACTCAGATGTCAAGAAGTCAGTGACGATGAGCTCCCCACGGTCTTAAGGCAGTGGTTCTCCAAGTGTGGTCCCCAGACCAGGAGCATTAGCATCACCTGGGAACTTGTTAGAAATATAAATTCTCAGGCCCTACTCCACACCTACTGAATCAGAAACTCTGAGGGTGGGGCCTGGCAAAGATGTTTAGCAAGGCCTCCTGGTGATTTTGACACTTGCCTTGCCAAAGCTTGAGACTCTTTGGTCTAACCAAAATATATCTAAAATGCTAAAGAACATCTTATTTGTGGGCAGTCAGCAGCACTGAACACTTGTAAGCAAGAAATCTCTTTTCAAATGATATACTACCACTAGCCCTCCATCAAGAATCATAACTTGACATTTAATTGTAAATATACGAGCAGTAATATTAGATGCACCACACATTTCCTAATGAGGAGACACGTCTGATTTCCCCATTAGCTTACACATTTCCAAGGTGGGAACGAAATACAAAAACATCCAAGACCCTCATAAGGGGCTGCTGGTCAGCACCTTGTCTCTGAGGGTATTGGAGGGAGATGGATAACCCAATAATGCTTTCAGTACTACATGGAACAGTCTTTTTACTAGCTTAGATGGCATCTGTTTCTAGATAAAAAGACCAGTATTTAAACACTAAATGATGTGGAAATTGTGAAACTACTTACTTTTATTCATTCGAGTAGAGAAAGCTAGCTTATTACTGCACTTTCATGGTGGAAAAAATGGCTCCACTTTTCTCTCCTGACCATAAACAGAGGGGGATTTTGTTTTCAACTTCTCACAGCCCCCAAAGACCTCCTGCCCCTAATTCAAATGGCAGTAGTATTTCTGGAGATAAAATATTATAATTACAAATGTGCAGGCTCATTTCTTTTTATCTACAGAACCTAGTTCCATCTTCAAAGAAGAGCTTTGTATTTCCCCTCAAGGAATGTTACAGTCTTATTTAAAATAATATATTTGCCAATTCATTTATGGGCTGCTTAACCCATACTGCTCAGTGTGCTCAAACACCAAGGACCGATGACACCTGGCCTTCACTGCAGTTCCCACTCACAGAAGAGAAACACTTCAGGCAGAAATTCATAAGGCACACCACATGTTTTTAAAGAACATACTTATTGATGCCCTTTTATGCTCTTTCTTAAACGTGGTCTTACTCATTTGGTTATAATATGACCATGTCTGATAATAACCTATCTTAGCCTTGGATGCAGAACTAATATTTGAGTCCCTTTTAAAGTTCAATTCCTACTGAGGCTTACTTCCTAACACATACTGAATACTTAATAAACAGGTTGATCTGACAAGAAAATATTTAATTGGTCAGACTGACATGTCTTCTGAATTTAGTTACGTCCCGGTAATTTGTGGCTGGTGAAAGAAAAACGGGACAATATTTGTATAATTTCAATAATATTATACATGTGATACTTGCGCATCTGTTAAAATCTTCTGTTTTTCCTATGATTATCATTCTGGCATACATCAAACCCCATTCGGCATTTCCAGAAAATTTAGTAATGGTTCTGATCACAGAATCTCTTTCCCTTCTGTTGCTATCAGTTTTCTGTTTCTTTCACAGCACCAAACGATTCTTTGTTGGTCATAACTGATCCTTAGGTCATTTCTTTCATTATTTCCTCTGCTTTCCGAGAGAAAACTGTAACAAGGGCAGGTTCAAAATTGATCAGATGCTCTGGTCTCAGTGGAGTAAAACCTCAGCAAATGCCTTAAAAGCACCAGCCCTTGATTATTCATCTATTTGTCTTTCTGCAGGTTTTATAATTTCTATTAGAAAATAATAGCCCTTATCACCTAACCAGCAGAGGGGTCTATGGTACACATCACCATGAAATAAATTTCTCTCTTTCTAGCCTTTACTACTGCTCAGAGCTTTCAGCCCTCGGTGTGTGGATGCCAACCTAACATTTTTTTTTTTTTTTTTTGATCATCCATTGCTTCTCTTTAGTTGCCTTATTAGGTTGCTTCTATCCTTCCAATAATGTACTCTTATAGTGAAGCCTAGTCATGAATCTATTTTACCAAGATGCTGTGGTGAGAATGTGTTTGCTTTATCATGTAAAATCTCAAGAGAATGTGGCATATTACTCACATTCTGTGCATAAGTATAGACACCTAAATCCAAAATGTAGCTCTCAAACTGCACTTGTCCAATATGGTAGGCATTAGCCACATGTGGCTATTTAAATTTAATTAAAATTAAATAAAATTTAAAATTAGTTCCTCAAGTAGCACTGGTCATATTTCAAGTGTCTGATAGCCACATGCAACTAATGGCCACTGTTGGACACAGTGTAGATATCGAATATTTCCATCATCACAGAAAGATCTATTGGATAGACTGTTTTTGAACCTCTTTCCTATTATTTTTTCCTCACAAATTCTGGGTAATTTTAGGTCTTTCTAAGCCCATTACCCTAATATATCTCTGTATGGCATTTATCACACTCTGATCTTTTATTTATGTATTTATATACTTACCAGGAATACGAACTCCATTTTGATCACCTCTTTATCTCCAATGCCCAGAAGAGCATCTGGCATATGGTAAGTGCTCAAAAGTTACTCATTGAATGAATGAATGACCTCTAGTTAAGGAATAAGATTTTATCTTGGGTTTCTAAATTCAGAACCTAAATTCAGTGTGATTTGGATTACTTGAGATGATAGGAAAGCTAGGGTTTCCCATCAGAAGCCTTGCTCTTCAGTTCCTTTCTTCAGATAATCCGTAAGTGGACAAGGAAACTGAGGGCAAGCTGGAGTGCCTTCTAGTGGGGTAAAGCTATCAAAGTTGCTCAAAAACAATGGTGAGGCAGAAGGGGTGGGTCCTTACCCTCTAGAGGTGAGAAAACAGTGACTCAGGCAGATTAACAAAGTTACTAAACGGGCTGAAATCAACAGGAACGTGTCAATCTTCAAATCACCTCTAATACAACAAAAGACAAAATACACCCCTCTATTGGGATCTGAGAAAGCAGGCACTGCCTCTATTCACTTTGACATACCTTTCACGCCAATTTTGACACCGGAAATACGGGTAAGCCCTCCTTATTTGCTGCCTTGCCCCTCTAGGATACTTTCACATGTCTTTGGGTATATACATGTGATACCATAGAGTGAAGGTGATGGGCTTGAGGGGCAAGTGCTTACCCATTACTGGGAAATTAAGCCATGTTAGTAGTTGCTGGTGACATTCTAAACATTATCAAGGTAAAGAAATTAATTTCCTTTTTATTCCTACTAAAAGACAGGAAGTCTATATTAACACACAAAATGCTATGAATCTATGGGACCCATGGGTGGCTCAGTCAGTTAAGCCTTTAACTCTTGATTTAGGCTCAGATTGTGATCTCACGCTCATGAGATTGAGCCCTGCATTGGGCTCCACGCTTAGCGGGGAGTCTACTTCTCTTCCTCTCCCTCTGCCCCTCCCCTTGCTTGTGCACGCACACACTTTCTCTCAAATAAATAGATCTTTTTTAAAAAATGCTCTCAATCTAATATATGATCCCTAACAAAGTCCAATTATTTCAGCCTTATTATGCCACTGAAAGCTAATGAGCATGTCACAGAATAATGAACAAATCTGATTTCTTTATATACAAACATTTTCAAATCCTTTTAATAGCTGCTATTGTAACAAGATGATTGGGCTGTCCTCCAGCAGAGACACTGAAAGGGAGGTTGGAAATCTCATAGGCAGGTTAAAATTCATTAAGGAGAAGAGGACAATAATGCCAGTCTTTAAACAATCTACCACAGAAGAAGCAAAAAGCGGTGATGAGAAGGAAGTGAAGAATATAATCTGTGATGGTGGAACATAAAATGTATAATCTCACACACCAGAGATGCAGGCTGCTCGGTCTGCATATGAGGCCCTTCAAAGGCTCAGCACTAAGGAACCTTGACTCCACACCATAGGCGAGGTCTTTAAAGATTTGGACAGGAGAGGAGTAGGTGGCTTTTTGGTAATGGAGAGAGCACGAAGACAGCAAAACCCTTCTTGGGTGTGTTTCTCAAACACTCATCTGCCTTCAACCTGTCAGGAGCCATGTCAACGACAGGCCACCCAGAAAGCACTGCAGTCTCACAGAAAAGGAAGATTTTATGCCTAAACCTAAGCAACAACACAGAACAATTATTTATAGAACATGATGACCTTAATATATCTCAAAAAATATATGCATGTGTCACATCGAAGGCTGCTAAAATCTATCTTTTGAAGACTCATTTGTCATTTCTCATCAGATCCACTAGATGAAGAAATAGCATATGTTTACACACAAACATGCTACATATATAAAATATTTGTATATAATATAGATTGATGCTCATATACACTAAAATATATATTTACGCTTATGTACATTATATATATATACATATACATGTATTCTTTCAACACAATGCTGTGGGAAGGGCAATCCATATATTTCATTCCTCCCCACAAAATGATGTACTTCATATGAGCCCATGTGGACTCATTTTTACCATGTCCATTTTATGGACATTTACAATGCGCAGATACTGGAACAAAAAGTATAGCTGATGAGCTTCTGGGGTAATGGAGCCAGTAAATTTAGATAACATATTGTAATATTTACTATTTCTTAGATAGAGTTGGAACATCTTGCTCTTAAAATGTGACTTTTTATATTGTTATATATAAAAGAATCAATGTAATACACATAAGGGCCTTAAAGGCTGTTATAGGTTTGTCAGGGTAAAGTTTTTGGTGATACTACATCACTGCCTTATATATATGTCAATTAAACATAAAAAATTAACAATGTTTACCCAATATTTACCATGGAAAAACTACTGTGCTTCAGAATTATCAATGCATTTCATATTGTTATTGCAAAATAAAACACAGATACAGGAAACCACACAAAACAGACACATAGAAATATTATAAGGTGAACACCACCCAGGTCAAAAAACAGAAATTTTGGCAGCTAAGCCCCTTCCATGTGCCCCATTCCCATCAAAACCACAGTAGCCATTATCCTGACTTGTAATCACTTCCTTGCACTTCTAAAACGACTTTTTCATTTAAATGTGCATCCCTAGATGTTAGTTTAATCTTGCCCATTTTCAAAAGTGTGATATGCCTTTTAATCTACAGATTCTCTCTCCTTTCTTTTCCTTATAATTCATCAGTTGAAGAGTCCAGGTTGTAGAGTTTCTCTCAGCCTGGATTTTGCTGACTGCATATTTATAATGCAGTTCAAAATGTTCCTCTGTCCTTTATATTTCTGCAAGTCAGCAATTGCCTCCAGAAGCTTGGTGAGAATTTGCTTCGATTGCTTTGGCAAGTCTATAGGTGGTGGTATGCTGTTTCATCAGGAGGGCCATACTGTCTTAAGTTGTTTATCTCTTTTGATGTTAACAGCCAATAATGCTCAATGCCTACATCTGTTAACACTGAAGATTGCCAATGCTAATTATTTCTTTTTCATTAATTAGTTGAAACACTGTTATTTTTTCTTTTTACGATGCTTTCCCTCACTCTTATTTGGTTATCCGGTGGTATAATTCATACAATTCAAAGTGTCAGATACTTGATTCCTTTTCCCTTTATTTTCCAGTTTTCTGGATAATGAAATGGTTCCCTATAGTCCTTCCAAAGTGATTAGGATTTTTTTTTAAATTATAAACTCATGGATTTAAACATATTTGATGAGTTCCATTCCACTGCAATTATTATTACTATTGAAGTTCAAATCATCCTATCTTTGCCCAGTGGGAGCCTCTTCAAGTTCACTCCTGAGTCCTCTTGATATGACCCCAGCAATCTTTAATAACCTTCTTGCTATTTGGACTGACAAGATGTTCTAGGATCCTTTTGTCCATTTCCTGACACTGACCTGGAATCAGCTACTTCTCCCAGAGCTCTGGTTCCTTTTAGCGGGAAATGGTTATTTTAAGACCACAATGTGGGTACTAGGGATTCTCCTTGTTCCTGGGCCACTGTATGTGTACCTGCAGGTACCTACACATTTACCCGTGTATGTTTATGCCATGCTGGAGAGAATCCTGCTTCTCAGGGACAAAGAGGATGACAGAATTAGAACAGCCCATAATTATTTGATTTATCCCATATTGAACCTATATCAGCACTAGAATAACAATACTACCACCACCAATATGATTCCTGGAGACACTCTATCTGCCTGTGCTCCCCGTAGTACCTCCCCATTTTTTCACATACTATACTCTCCCCTTTTAACCAGCATTTTGATTCTATGAGTTTATAATTCACAGTGGTCTTTTTGTCACTGCCTCTCTAGTCATTTTGATTGTCTCAAGCTCCTTCTCCTCTACATCCCACAGGAAGGCCTCATGGGAACAATATGCCGCGTTCTTACTTGTAACAGTTTATCTCTGCTTTCATACTTAAAAGATTTGGAAATAATATCCTCAGCTCACATTTCTTTCCCTTGAGAATCCTAAATATATTACTCCATTTTTTTTTATATAAAGAGTTACATGTAAAAAATCTGATGATCTAATTTTTTTTCCCTTAGAAGTCTTTCCTTTGGTTTAGATATCTAAAGGATTTTTTTTTTCCCTTTAAAGTCTAGTTTACTTACTATACTGTATCATTCTGGGTTACCACTCTCATGTATGTGGTGTGCTCTCTCAATATATAGTTTTAAGTAGTTATTTCAGAAGGTTTTTTTTGGCATTACAGTTTTTAGTATTTTTTTTTTTTGTTCTCTAAGATTTATTTATTTATTTTGGAGACAGAGAAAGTGGGGGGTGAGGAGGTGCAGAGGGAGAGGGAGAGAGTCAAGTAGACTCCCCGCTGAGAGCGGAGCCCAGCACGGGGCTCGATCCCATGACCCTGAGGCATGATGTGAGCCGAAACCAAGAGCTGGACACTTAACAGACTGAGTCACCCAGGCGCCCCTAGTATTTTTTTTTTTGTTCCCTTGATTTTTCTTCTTCAAAACTCTAATTATCCATAGTAAATCTTTGCCTATTGCCAGTATCTGACACTTTCTCTTAAATCTTTGTTTTTCTTCCTTTCTTTTTGCATTTTTAAGTTTTGTATTTTAAGCACATTTTGAAACAGCACACTTCAGTTTTGATCTCTTTTACTGATGTCTTCCTGGCATGCTTTCACGGTCTGCAGGGAACATCCCTGCTCTGTCTTCTGTTCTTCTCATCACTTTACATGACATTGGATCTTGATACTTTTCTAATGCTCATTATGCAAAATGAGTTTTCCTGAACCTCTAGAAGGTGTAGTTCAAGAAAATCTGAGTGACTTGACAGAACTCCCTCTTGGGTTGTTTTTGTGAAGTATTCAAAACCATGGCACACTGCTTTCTCAGATGTCCTGCACCCCTTCCCTTTCTCTGCTTTTCTCTTTCCTTCGTGTCTACTATCATTGTCCTGCTCAATTTTGACTCCATGGGGAATCAGATGGGTCCCCTGACCTGGAAGGGAGCTTTGGTGGTTTGGTTTCAAACATTTATGTGGCCCAGACTGCCTCAGCTCCTTTCAGAACCCACCCAGAAGCCCCTGCACTCAGCTGGCACTGAATCAGGTAAAACCCCTCCCAGTTTCAGCTGCTGTGCTCAAATTGGCCTGTAGTGATCTCCTGTTAGCTATTCACATGTGTCAGATACCCTGTTGTTCCTTCCTTGTTCCTTCCTCTTGTATAAACCCTGATAAAATGCAAGTCTGGTGGCTCTTGGTGGTTTACCACCACCACCTGCTTATATTTAGGGATTTGTGGGGTATCTTATCACAGAGTTTTGAGGTAAATGCCTATGGGTATTTGGTTTTGCTACCTGGTTGTTCAGTTTTACGTGAGGATTCAGAGTTTAAAACTATGTTGTTGCTGTCTTCTTCCCAGAACCAACTAGGCATAGCTATATTTTTGGGGGGAAGGAGGGGCAGAGGGAGAGAGAATCTTAAGCAGGCTCCATGCCCAGGGCAGCAGAGTCTGATGCAGGGCTGGATCTCAGGATCCGGATATCATGACCTGAGCCAAAATCAAGAGTTGGATGCCTAACCAACTGAGCCACCCAGGCGCCCCTAGACATGGCTATTTTTAAAAGAATATTTTTCGTCTCTCTCCAAAGCTGATCTCTAATCTGATACATCACAGCCGGCATGGCTATACGTCCTTGCTGCCGAGGCAGACACTGCCACACCACCTCTGCTCAGCCAGGGCTGCTCTGGGGCAAGTCTTCTCCAGCCTGATTGCCGCTTCTACTCGGTCAGGGCTTGCTCTCCTCCAGGACAGCGGTATAACAGACGTCCAGACGTGGCGGCTATTCAGTGATGCAGAGACGGGGGAAGTAGGCAGAAGGTGGTGGAGCCCTTCATCCTCTGGTTCACCTGCATCTGGCTAACAAGGCACTGCTTCCCGAGCAGCAGCAGTCCAAGCAGAGTTAGGAAAATCAGTTGTTCTTTTACTGCAGTGGATGGGAGACGGCTAGTATACCAGTTAGATTTGGGGCACGGAGCTTAGGGGACAAGGCAGCCCTCCAGGGGGCTGCCCAAGGACCTGCCTCCACTATCTGAGCAGGGTGCCTTCACCATTGTGGCCGGATGCGAGTGATGGCTGCTAATGCAAACGGCGGCTGTATGTTTCCTATCTTCTCCCTTTCTGAGAGCTTTTATTTTCCTTTGCAACCATTGTATATTGGGAGCAGACAGGAAGTCTTTTTATATATAGGTTAGTAGATTACAAGAAGCCTCATCTGGACCTGATAAAGACAGCTGCACAGAACCTCGAGATCGTGGGCGTTGAATGGGGTGCAGTATCGTATGGGGGAGGAAGTGGGTTCCACCGACAGCACAGGAGTATGCATGGATACCTGGGTGGCTGGAGGGGCAGACTGTGACAGATAACAGCATTTACATTCCCTCATATCTACCTGAACTCCCCCCTTCTAGTGTGCAGGAGCTGAAAAGTGAAAAAAAAAAAAAAAATTCCCAGACTCCCTTGTAATTTGGGTTCAAAATGTGGTTTAGGTTCTACTCACCACTTGTAGTCACAGGAGGCTTTGACTTAGAACTGAGTCATATGGAGAGAAGCGAGCTCTCGGGTATCATCAGTTCAACAGACTGCGGCAAAGGCAACACGTTCTTAAGTTGGCCGCAGCGGTGGCAGCTTCCTGATGAGAGCTGAGGTGGCCGGTGTTGCATCCAGCAGCTACCGGGGATAGTTGCCCGATTAGGGCAAATGCAGAAGCCACTCTGAGGGTTTGCCGTACGCTTTGGGGAGTTGTTCCTCAAAGCTTGGTCTAGAGTTTTTTGTTCAGCCCTCCAGTGATTCTGAAAGTCACTTAAAATCTTATAATAAATCACTTTTGGTTTAATCTTCCTAGAATGGATTATGTTATCTGCAACTCATCTCTGACCAACAGAATCAGCCAATGAACAAAACGCAAACAGCTCCGGCTCTCGCTTGCTTTACCAAGGGGCAGGCAGCCAGCCTTCCCAGGTGAGCCCTGTTCCTAAATGGTCCTAGCAGGAAGGGGATACTTCCAGCACTTGGGCATGTGTACGCTTGCTGCCCGAGGAGACAGAAGGGACAGTCTACCAGAAGCACACTGATGAGCAATGCTGGTACTTTCTATGTTTTGGGCATACGCACTGATATTTTTGTTCGTCCACGTATGGCAGAACGACATTGCACAGTCTCTCTGAGAACTGTCAAATAAAAATGTCATTTGTGTTTTTAAAAGAACGTTTGGGTTCAATGAATCATGAAACACTACATCAAAAACTAATGATGTAATGTATGGTGATTAACATAACATAATAAAATAAAATTTAAAAAAAAGAACATTTGGGTTTAGAGAAATGAAGAGGGAAGATTTTCAGATCTAAAATATGTAAAAGGCTTCCAATTTAGGATGCAATTTATAAACTGTATGGTTTCCCTCCCATTTGTAGCACACGTTATCTTTGTATAAAAAGAAATGCAGTTTTTCCTCTATTTCAGCTATGTTTTATTACAAACACCAGAAGAGCAGCCAGCGATATTTGGCCGCATTGTTTTGCAGGCTATAACCTGAACATTTCAGCTGGTGTATAATGTGAGCACACTTGGCTTTGAGCCACAGGCAGCAGGGGCTGGTTATCCTGCACAGCACTGGGGCTGTCCTGCCAACAAAGGACAGGGTGCACATCCAGCACATAACAGCTGTTCTCCAAGGGCAAAGAACGTAACCTCACCTCCCAGAGTCAGCTCTTCCCTGCCTGTATGCAGGCCCGGACTCTCCCTCGGGGCAACCGGTCATCCATCAGACACTACACAGTGACCTCTGGGAACAATGTGTCCCATCTGTCCTCAAATTTCCCGGAACAGCAGCAGCAGTGGCCTGTCACTCCTGAAAACTCAGGCCAATGGGTTACAGTATGGTCATGTGTCTTTTCTCCCTCACAGAGGTGATGACACCCAACTTACATTCTTCATGCCCACTCGGGTATTTTTACCTTTTCGATTTACCAAATGCTACCACTGAGTTTGCTGTATCACATCATTACATCTCTTGTATCCTGCATCTTTTTTTCTAATAAACTTTTTATTTTAGAACCTCTTGAGACTTGTAGAATCATTGTGCAGAGTACAGAGAGTTCCCACATAGCCACACCCAGTTTCCCCGATTATTCACACCTACGAGTCTGGGATGTCTGTTGCCATTAATGAACTGATATTGACACATTATTATTAGCTAAAGTCCATATGTGTCCTTTTTCTGGTCCACGGTCCCTTCAAGGTCCATTACATTTAGTCATCATGTCACCTTAGTTTCTTCTTGGCGGTGACAGTTGATTTTCCTTGTCTTTTGATGGCCTTGATAGTTTTGAAGAGTACTTAGCCGGCATCTTTTCAAAGTTGTCCTTCACTTTACTAACAAGGAGAATCAGAGAAAATGGTCTTTTGGAAGAAGGTATTAGATGGATCATGAGCCTTCAAAACAAAACCTAGCAGTCCTGAGTTTTCAGAAAGACTCCGATGGCTTTATCTCTGTCCATGCTCATCTGTGATGGAAAGTTGGGTGTGCTGCCCGGTGGATATGTGGACAGCTGCTGAGGAAACGCCTACGGAGCAGGGGCTCCCCAACCTGGCTGATCATTACATTCAAGTGGAGAACTTTATAAAGCAGAGATTCCCAGCCCTGGCCCAGAGGTACTGAATCAAAATCTCTACCAGTAGGGTCTTAAATTCTGTATTTTGTATCTCTTTAAAAAATAACAATAATGCTAATTATGTTTTTGATATAGAACACTATAAAGCATGGCCCATAGTCTGTTAGTATTATTAATATAAATAAAAGTATGTGTAGAAAATTTAAAGGGTAACCAAAAGTCCAAAATGAAAAGTGAATGCCTCCCTATAATCTACTTAACCATTTTCTAGGGATATTTTGGTTGTTCCACTTCTATTGTTGTCTTTTGTTTGCTTTGGGATTTGTATGCCAACAAGTTTCCTAAGATATTCTGGTGTCATCAGAAATTTGGAACTCAGCACTACAGAAGAAATTCACATTCAGCTATGGAGGGACAGAATGGCCCTTTCAGAATGACATCCTTTATAAAACCATCAAGCCCTGCTCTCCCCCTGCCTCCCCTGAACAAGTTAGCTCTAAAGCCATTAGATGGGGCAGAGCAAGGAGAGGTGGCCTGTGACAGCCCGTGGGTGTTCAAGCCCAAGGGGGGCGAGGAGGGCATCCACACCAGGAGGGAAGGCTCGAAGTGGAGAATCAGAGCCCAAGCAGGGGAAGGAGGGTGTCCCTACAGAGGGCAGGTTGAGGGGAGTTAAGGCCTTAGTGGGTGAGGAGAGTATCCACGTGTAGGGGCAGCTTGAGGTGGTATGTCAGGGCCTGAGCAGGGAGAGGCAGGTATGGGTATCCATGGGGAGGGGTGGCCTGGGGTCCAAGGGGATGAGGAGGCCATTCACGAGGGTGGGTACCTTTGCAATAGAAGTCAGAGCCCGAATGGAGGGTGTCCATACGGGGAAAGGGGTAGGTGTAATGGTGATGGAAGACTGATTATATCAGAGGGGTTAATCAAATAAATAAACGTAATAAGGGTAACAGAAGCCAAGTTTCTCACTGTTGAAGAAAGGAGCCACTAATATGGAAAGGGAGAAGGACAGAAACCCTGGATACCCTACAATTAGAGGTATCAATATGAACTTACACATTTAAATATATGTAATTTAAATTTACTACATTTATAAATATACACTTGTATTATGTAATATATAAAAACATATACGTAGTATATACTTGTATATATATATGTGTATATTTGTGCACATGTCTGTATTTATACATATGTCTATACATATTTACACAGATACATAAGCAAATGTGTGCGTGTCTTTTGAGTGGGCTTGGGAGCAGCAACATCCCCCTCAATAGCAACAGACACACCTAGTGCCCAGACCTTGGCTTTTATACCATTTTCCACTAAAAAGAACCAGGGATCCTTGGAGAAATGATTGATCTCAGGGCTGGGGCAGGCAAAGAACATGATGAGCTTAGAACATCTTGTGCCAGAAACCAAGGGGAGTGTTCAAAGAATGATGAGGACATGTCCAAAGAACACAGGAGCCAGGCTGAAGGGGCTCAGGTGAAACTTGGGACAATTTGAGCATCAAAATAAATAAGGACTGTAACAGATTACATCCCATTTAATAAAATAGAAAGCCAAGACCTCATACTGAGAGAAATAACTAAAAAAGTTGTAAGTCTGATAAAGAACAGGATATTTACATAGTTTCAAAGTATCTCCCACAAAATGTTCATCGATTAAAAGAAAAAGATCACCTTCATAGGGGAAAAGCCCAGAAGATGCCGCTTTTAACCAAGGTATGGCAATAAAGATCATTAGCAATGGGACAAATTGATATTGTGTGCCACCTGATAGGATGCATCACTTCTGTGATATTTCTGCATGTATTCATTTTGTACCTTCAGTCAACAAACATTTTTTATGTCATAGTTTCTGGGGGTCAGGTGATTGTGGTTGAAGTCAAATAGTTGGCTAGGGTGACAGTCAACTTACAAGGTTTAACCAGGGCTGGAGAATCCACTTCCAAGCTCAACATTGTTGGTAGGCCTCAGTTTCTCACTGGCTGTTGGCTAGATGCTTCAGTGGCTATGTAGGCCTATGCATAGGGCTGCTCATGACACGGAAGCTTGCTTCACACAGAGCAAGTGATCCAAGAGATTACTTCACAACTTAATCACTTCTGCTGCATGCTCTGGGTCACAAAGATCAACTCTGGTATCAGGTGGGAGAAGAATACATAAGGGTGGGGATAACAGGAGGTGGGCCAATTTGAAGGTTGGCTATCACATTGCTGAAGGTTCATAACCTGAAGATAATCATGAAACCCAAATCCTTGGCTACTCCACAAAATAACTGGCCTGTATCCGTCGAAGTGTCAAGGTCATGAAAATCAAAGAAGAATGCGGAACTGTTCCAGAGTGAGGGAGACTAAAGCAACCTGACAACTAAATGCAACGTGAGATGCGAAACCAGATCCTTTTGGAATTAAGGACATTACTGGAACAACTGGCAAAAACTTGAATGGGGTCACGGGATTAGCTGGTAGCAATGTATTGATGTTCATTTCCTGGTTTTACTAGATTGTAAATTGTGATTTTGTTGGAGAATGTTCTTATTTATAGGAAATGCCCACTCAACTGCTAGAGAGAGAGAGAGAGAGAGAGAGAGAACATCAGGTCTGAAACTTACTCTCAAATGGTTTGGGGAGGGAGATGTTCTTCTGAAATTGCAACTTTTAGGGAAGTTTGAGATTGTTTCCATATTAAAAATGTATATGAATTATAAAGACCTATGACAGAAATTTAAGTGTGCAAGGGAGAAAATCCTAATTCTACTATAGGTAGAATTTTTTGTAGGTCAAAAATGTAATTTTTTGTAGGTCAAAAATGTGTGAATATTGGTAATTCTATATGGTTCAACTTAATACAAGAATACCCCAATAAACTAATCAGTATCAAAGATAATGAAATTACGGATTTCAATAAAAAGACAAAACAATTCACAGTGCCCTTTCGAGGAACTCTCTCCTGCAATCACCCACTCTTTGTCTAGCGTCCCTAGCATCTGCCTCTCTGTAGACCCTCTTCCAACAGCACACAGAGAAGCTGCTGGAATAACTTGATCTTAGAAACAATCCCCTGATTTCATAGTCCCATCCAGATACGTTCCTATTTCTTTGCACTCCTTCACAGCATTTTTTGAAAGAATGGTTTCTATTCCCCATGTCCTCTCACTCCCCATTTTTCCCTAAACTCACTCTAAATGGGTTTGCAAAGCTACCACCCATAAACGTTTGCTCATCAAGGCCATCAGTAACTTTCCTGCTGATTTTTCTGTCTTCAACACTGCTGCCCACTCCCTCCTTGAGACATTTTCTTCTCTTGGCTTCTGTGAAACCACATTTCTCTTGAGTTTCCTTTTTTCCTCTTTGCTTGTATCCTCGCCCCCTACAACTCACCCTCCAGAAAACATGCACAGTCATTTTTTACAAATGTGAACTGGAGCATGCCACTCTACAGAAAACCCTGCAGTGGCTTCCCACCAGATGGAGGAACACTAAGCTCTCGTGGGAGCTCCTGTGAGATCTGGCCCCTACCCGTGCCCACTCCATCCCATAGGCATCCCTCTGGCCTCTCACTCAGTCTTCTGCCTGCTTCTCAAACCTGCCAAGCTTGTTCCTACCCTGCTCTTCCATGCAAGTCCTTTCTGCTTCAAACATTCTTCCCCAGTCATCCCAGGGCAGATGCCTCGTCTGCATTCCAGTCTCAGCTCATGTGTTAATTCCTCAAAGAGACTTGCCCTCAAAACCTAATCTAAAACAGATCCCCACCCTTACCTGCCCCAATCCTTCTCTCCCATCATGCTGGCTTGTGTTCTTCAGAGCATATATCCTAATAGGAAACGATCTTATTTATTCATTTATTTGTTCAGTGCTTGTCTGCCTACCCCGGAACACAAGCGCCCCAAGTGTCTTGCCAGTCTTGTTCTTTACTGTATCTCCAGTGTCTAGGACAGTGCCTAACACATAGTAGGTGCTTCATAAATATTTGGTGAGTAAATGAATCACCTGCTTTCTGTTTCAAACTGCTACTGATCTCAAGCCGTCAGAGGTCTCACAGCTATGATAACAACTACAGAATCTAAGAGATGACCTTCCTTCCAAGTCACCTTGTCCACACTCAGATCAAATGAAGAACCTCTTCACAACATGGCTGGCAGAAGGTTATCCAGCCTCTGCCTGAGCACTCTCAGTAATGGGAGAACTCACGACTTTTCATAATGGAATATTTCCATGTCATTGCTGAGAGCTCTGTGTTGGAAAGATTTTCTCTTCAGTGACCCTAGATCTTCTTCCCTCTACATTCCACTTATATTAGTCCCTAAAGCAACTTAAAAAAGCCCCACTTCACCTGACAGCGACTCAAATATCACTTGAGGGAGTGATCACATGACTCCGAATTCTCTTCTCCCAGATAAATACTCGCAGCTATCTCAACACTTCATGTGACATGAAAAATGAACCAACACAGCGTCTGAGAAAGGCCTGCAAAATTTTAGCAATTTGGTTTAAAACAGTAAACCCTTTCTGACATCTTATCTGAAAAATAAAACGTAAGAATGCCCTTCAGTATTCAGAGAACACAGTGTGATTTCTCATGACTGTCCTGTCCTCTTAATGCCTGCTCCCCTGCCTCACAGCCTTCCCGATACTGAGGGAACCACAGCAATCACAGGCCCGGGAGTGTCTTCTCTGAGACAAACACCCATCTCTGTCAAAATATGATTGTGGCTCTATGTTCTCAGTTCTGGATAAATTCTACATTTTAATAAGATGAGAGACAACTCTCGTGATGTCACTATCTGCTAATGAGCTTTGTGGCACAGGCTCTTTGCCAAGGGCATTAAACAATTTATTCTCTGAGGAAAAAAGCCAGTTTGGATCTGTCTCCCTTTTGGGCTTTCATTGTGTGTGTAGTGCGGGAGGAAGAACAGATGGTTGTGGTTAAACAGGCAACAGTCTGGTGCATATCTGTACCCTGTGACTTCCGTAATAGAGTAAGCACTCTATAAATACTAGTGAAAGAGTGAGTGAGTGAATGAAGGAACCAGTGAACCAGAGGGTCTAGGAACTAGTGCTCTAGTCGGAGCTCTCCTTTGACAGATGAGGAAGTAAGGCCGTGACAGGGGATTCAGAGCCCAAAAGTGTCAGCTGCGGGACCAGACCCCAGGGCTCCTGGTTCTCAGGCTTAGAATACTTTCCACAGATTCATGCTGCCTCTCTTACTGGGCTTCTGTGCAAATGAATTTCCAGTTAACTGAATAGGCACAAAGGACTTTTTGTTTTGTTTTGTTTTGAATAACTAGGTCACTGTAGATGACTTCTTCATATCCGGCTCCCCAAAAATGATTATTTTAACCAACACAGTAAGCCCACAACCCTTGGCAGTGACACAGTTAAGGACTGGATGTGACCTAATCCTGGCCACTGAGGCATGAGGGAAAAATCTGCTAAGCAAATTCGGGAGCTCCCTGATGCTAAGGAGACACAGGGAAAACATCCCTCTTTTCCTTTTGGCACTACCATGTCTGACGGTGGCACATGGACCTGCTGTAGCCATTTTGCTACCACTCTGAGGATGAGGCTACACTGAGGAAGGGAGAGCAGAGAGATAGAAAGAAACTGGCGCTTCGTGATCCCATGAAGCTCCTCAACCAACCAGCTCTGGAGCCTGCCCTATCTGCAATCCTTCAGTGAAGTGAAATTATAAATCACCAGCTGCGTTAGATGTTCTGTTATTTGGACCTGAAAGTATCCTGAGAGGTTCAAACCATTTTTTGATAGAAACCTTTAAAAAGAAAATATTTGCTTCCTTGAGTTCTTAAACAATAAAAAACCAGAAAACAAACATTTCTTCAACCAATCAGGGATTTCATTCTGCTGGCAAGGACTGAGCAAGGCTGTGATGTAGTAATGCTTTGTTTGCCTTGGTGCTGCACGCTCACATACATGGTCAAGCATTCTATGCCATTAAGTTCTCAAACTTCTTAGTCTCAGGACCCCTTTACACTCTTAAAACCATTCCTGAGGACCCCAATAAGCCTTGGTTTATATGGGTTACATCTACTGATAATTATCATATGAGAAATGAAAACTAAGAAATTAAAAAATATTTATTTGTTTAAAATAACAATAGAAAGCCTGATAAATGTTAACATAATATGTTTTAATGAAAAATAGCTACATTTTCCAAAACAAAAGAAAATTAGTGACAACGGAAGTAATGTCTGACATATTCATGATCTCTTTAATGTTTTAATTAAGACATTAAATTCTTAAATTTGCATCTGAATTCTTAAATCTGCGTCTGGCTGAACCTGTCATGATATGTTGTTTTGGTTGAAGTATATGAAGTATATGAAGAAACTCTGACCTCACAGAGATGTGTAGTTAGAAAATGAAGGAGTATTTTAATAATCGTTCCAGATAATTGTGAATATTTTTCTTTGATACTGCACTATAACTTGACAAGTTTCTTTTTTTTTTAAAGATTTTATTTATTTATTTCAAAGAGAGAGTGCATGCGCATGCGTGAGCACACAAATGGGGGAAAGGGGCAGAGGGAGAGGGAGAAGCAGACTCCCCACTGAGCATGGAGCCTGATGTGGGGCTCAATCCCAGGACCCCAGGATCGTGACCTGAGCCCAAGTCAGACGCTTAACCGACTGAGCCACCCAGGCGCCCCTTGACAAGTTTCTTAAAGGCTAGTTGCAATGGAGATGTACAACACAATATCAACGTTAACAAAAGTTTGGAAGAAGCTGATTCCAACCCTCAAGGATGACTCTGAGGGGCTCAGTGGGGGAAATAACTGTAGATGTGGTAGAAATAGCAAGAGATCTAGAATTAGAGGTGGTGACTGAAGATGGGACTGAACTGCTGCAATCTCAGGAGAAAACGTTAATCTCATGAGGAGCTCCATTCCTGAGATGGAATCTACTCCTGGTGAAGATGCTGTGAAGACTGCTGAAATGCCAACAAAGGATTCAGAATATGACATAAACTTAGTTGATAAAGCAGCATCAGGATTTGAGAGGACTGGCTCAAATTTTGAAAGAAGTTCTACTGTGGGTAAAATGCTATCAACAGCATCTCATGCTACAGAGAATCATTCATGAGAGGAAGAGTCCATCGATGTGTCAAAACTTCACTGTTGTCTTATTTTAAGAAATTGCCAGAGCCACCCTAGCCTTCAGCACCTATACCCTGATCAGTCAGCAGCCATCAACATCAAGACAAGACCCTCCACCAGCAAAAAGATTATGACTTGTTAAAAGGTTAGCATTTTTTAGCAATAAAATATTTTTAAGTTAAGGTCTGTACATTGTTTTTGTAGACATGATGCTATTGTACACTTAATAAACTACACTGCAGTGTAAACATAATTTTTATATGCACTAGGAAACAAAAATTCATTTGAATTGCTTCATTGCAATATTTGCTTTATTGAAGTGGTCTGGAACCAAACGCATAATATATCTGAGGTATGCTCGCAATTTTATTTAGAGTCCCCAAAAAGATACCTAAAATAACATTTTGCTCTTTTTCTATCTGTTAAACATTTACTGATTCTTCTGAGATTATCAGAATGTTTTTCCTAGCTCTATTCTATTATTAAAAATAAATGTATTTAACATATTAACTGTAGTCAATTTACTTTTCTGTTTTCTAACCAAATCATAATGTAACTATCAATTTAGCTATTCATCTTTTGAAATAAGCCTAAAAGTTTTATTTTCAAAGAAATACCACTTTGAGGTACAGTGCTGGTTGACTTTAACAGTAAGTAACAAATTCCTAACACAATTATACACAGTAAAACAAAATGGTTAAGAAAGTCAAGATAGTCTCAATCCCTTTTTACTTCTGGAGAAGGACAAGATACATTTTATTCAGATATTCTGGGGCTTAATTAGTGCTTTGGTGACATCACACATACACAGTAGAAACCATGATCCTCTACTAATGGATATAAACCATCTTAAGAGAGTTTTTTTTTTACAAACTAATGGAAAGTGGGTTTGAGAGGAAAGATTTTTAAAAATGGAAAAATTTTCATTCTTTTCAACTGAGATCAAACTGCCATAATTTTTTTTAATCATAAGATTCTAAGAGTAAGGTAAATATAAAAACAAAGCAAAACTTTTAGAGCTTCATGTATTTGAAAACAACAGGCAAATGGAAATCAGGAAGTCATGGTTCTATTCTAGACATGCTGATCATGGGATTCTAAGAGCTAGTTACATATGGGGAAGGAATTCTTTTGAAGAATTCTTTTGAAGAGCTTCAGCAACTTGGTAGCAGCAGGAAACTGAAAATCAGAAAGTATGGCTCAAGATGGTGACATAGATCATTCCCAACTTCAGTCCCCTTCGCAAGACTGACTGGCAAATATCCATAGACAAGACAGCAATGTGAAAATCTCAGAACCCAGGGATGAGGCTGAAGCACCCCCCTGGAAAACAAAGGCTGAGAAGGATGACCTTAGAAAGATTAAGAGGAGTGGCTACACTCTGGCCGCACTGCCCCTTCCCAGGCCAGCACAGTGCTATACCAACAGGGGCCCCCAGGGGTTTCTACAGTGGGAGGGAAAAAGAGCCCAAAGTGGACATCCAGCTCCCCCAGCACTGCAGAGTCCTTCCCAGGAGGCGCATTTGGATCTTGCCTCACCGGGGTCAAAGGAACTCTGCAGGCCTGGACTACTGAGAATCAGAAGCAGGGAAGGTAGGCAGGGTTTACAGTAACCAGTGCTCAATTTTGGCAGACCACATTTCTCTTTGCAGCTGTGCCCCAGCAGAGATCCTAGGCAGTGGCTGTGCTTATCTGCATTGCCAAGCTGGTGGCCCTGTCTGTCTAGGGGGCTTGGTGGGCAGTGGAAATAAAAGGATACTAATTAACATCACGAAAACATATGAATATGTAATACTCACTGGTAATAGTAAATATATAATCAAAGTCAGATTCTCTAATACTGTATTGGTAGTGTGTAATTCATTTGCAACTCTAGTTTAAAGGTTAAAAAATAAATGTGTCTAAAAACATAACTACAATAACATGTTATTGGATATATAATATAAAAAAAGATGTAAACAGTAACATTGGTAACCTAAAATGCAAAGGGGAAGAGATGTTAAAGTATGAAGTTTCTGTATGCTATTGAAGTTGTTGTTGTCATTTAAAAATAGATAACAAAAGGAGTCAAACCATACTACTACAAAAGTCATCAAATCACAAAGGAAGACAGCGAGAGAGGAAGCAAGGAACAAAGAAAGTACAAAACAGAAAGCAATGAACAAAATGGCAACAGTAAGTCTTTACCTATCTTTAATTACTTTAAATAACTGGATTAAATTCTCCCATCAAAAGATATAGAGTGGCTAAATGGATAAAACACAAGATCCAACAATATGCTGCCTACAAGAAACTCATTTTAGTTTTAAGGACACACATAGACTGAGAGTGAAGGGATGGAAAAAGATATTTCAAGCAATTGATAACCAAAAAGGCAGCAGCAACTTTAAGTTAAAAATGGTCAAAAGAGACAAAGAAAGTAATTATATAAAGGTAAAGGGGATCAAGCTACCACAAAGATAAAAGAATTGTAAATATTTATGTGCCCAACATTGAAGCACCTAACTATATAAAGCAAATACAGAACTAAAAGGAGAGAGAAACAGCAACACAGTAATAGCTGGGAACTATTGAACATAATAAAAATAATAATAATAATAATAAACAATAAAATGCATAGGAATAAATCTAACCAAGGAAGTAAAAGATCTATACAATGAAAAGTATAAAACACTGGTAAAAGAGATTGATGACAAATAAGTGGAAAGATATCCCATGTTCATGGAGTATAAGAATTAACGCTGTTAAAAAGTCCATACTACCCAAAGTAATCTCTAGATTTAATATAATCCCTATCAAAATTCCAATAGCATTTTTTTTACAGAAATAGAACAAACCAACCCTAAAAGTTACATGGAACCATAAAAGACCTGAATAGCCAAAGCAATCCTGAGAAAGAAAGGCAAAGCTGAAGGCATCACACTATGATTTCAAACTTTTTTACAAAGCTACAGTAATCAAAACAGTATGGCATTGGCATAAGAACAGACAGATAGACCAAGAGAATCATATTGAAAGCCCAGAAATAAACTCATGCACATACAATCAACTAATATATGACAATGGAGCCATTACTCTGGGAAGAAGACAATCTCTTCGATAAATGGTGCTGGAAAAACTGGATATTCACATGCAAAAGAATGAAATTGGACCCCTATCTTACACTGCACACAAAAATTAACTCAAAATGGATTAAAGACTTTAATGTAAGAACTGAAACCATAAAACTTCTAGAAGAAAACACAGGAACAAATTTCCTTGACATTGGTCTTGGCAATGATTTTATGGATATGACACCAAAAGTATAAGCAACAAAAGCAAAAATAAACAAAAGCAAAAATAAATACACCAAACTAAAAAGCTTCTATATGGCAAAAGAAATGATCAACAAAATGAAAAGGCAACTTATAGAATGGGAGAAAATATTTGCAAACCACACATCCAATAAGGGATTAACATCCAAAATATATAAGAACTCATATAACACAGAAGTAAAAAACAAAAAAACAAAAAAACCCAAACAACCCAATTTAAAAATGGGCAATGGACCTGAACAGATATATTTCCAAAGAAGACATACAAAATGGCCAACAGGAACACAAAAGGACCGTCAGCTCAGGTCATGATCCCAGGGTCCTGGGATCGAGCCCTGCATCGGGCTCCCTGCTCAGCAGGAAGCCTGATTCTCCCTCTCCCACTCCCCCTGCTTGTGTTCCCTCTCTCACCATCTCTATCTGTCAAATAAATAAATAAAATCTTAAAAAAAAAAAAGAAATTTGAGTTGCTACCTCTAAAACTGAAAATAAACTACAGGTGATCCTTGAACAACATGGGTTTGAATGGTACAGGTCCACTTGTAGGCAGTTTTTTTTTTATATAAATATAGTATAGTACTATAAATATATTTTCTTTTCCCATGATTTTCTTAACAATTTCTTTTCTTCAGCTTACTTTATTGTAAGAATATAATATATAAAATATAAAACATACAAAATATGTGTTACTCGACTTTAAGTTCTCAGTAAGGCTTCCAGTCAACAGTAGACAATTAGTAGTTAAGCTTGGGGAGAGTCCACAGTTAAACACAGATTTCAGACTGTGCAGGGCAGGGGGTGTCGGGGCACCCCTAACCCCCATGTTGTTCAAGGGTCGAGTGTATAGTCCAAAACTTACAAATAGTTGTCATTTGTCTTGCCATTTGCTTCATATGGGTTAACCCTGGTACTTCTCCCTCACACTTAATTGTGGCATGACAGTCCTAAAAGAGGTAAAACTATTAAATATTGACTAGTACTCATTCATAATTTATTTAATGCTTACTATGTACCAGGTATCCTCCTAGGGCCTGGGAATTCAAAAGTAGATAAGCCCAGCCCTCAAGTAACTCATAGTCTTTTTATTTATTTATTTACTTCTGAATTTTTTTTTTTTTAAGATTTTATTTTTAAGTACTCTCTACACCCAACGTGGGCCTCGGACTCACAACCCCAACACCAAGAGTCGAATACTCCACCAACTGAGCCAGCCAGTCATCCCTAGATTGGTTTTAGATTAAAAATACCATATATTAGGGGCATCTGGGTGGCGCAGTCAGTTAAGCATCCGACTCTTGGTTTAGGCTCAGGTCATGATCTCAGGGTCGTGAGATTGAGCCCCATGTTGGGCTCCTCGCTCAGTGCAGAGTCTGCTTAGGACCCTCTCTCCCTCTCAAATAAATAAATCTCTTTAAAAAAGACCACATATTGGTTCTATTTACCAAGGACTTTCTATTCTCATAAAACTGGGAGGGAATAGCAAAAGGATGTTTATAAAATACGAGCAGTCTTCTAATTATGAAAACATAATGCAACTGATTTCCATGGTAGTATTCCTCAAATTTCTTCATAAGACCATAAGGAAAATGAGTGATAATATAAAATGATAAATAAGGAAAATTATTTCCATAACATTAAAAGACGACTGACGCCTGTTGGTGAATATTAAACACGATCAGGACTTAATGCGATTTGCACTTCATTTTTTATATTATGTGTAAAAGCACCAATGGATTCTGAGTAACACATTGGGTAGTACAGCTATGTTTAAATAAGAAATCAGAAGCTTTTTCGTCTTTCAACCAAAAATTTATCTCAACTGAGAAGACTTCTCATATATGATCAAAGAAGGCAGGGGCCACGAATACATCATACCTGGGCACCTACATTCTCATTGTGCAAAAGGAATGGCTGTGGGGAAGCCACGGTGACACAGCACGAGGCTCAATCATCATCCCATCTGCCCAAAACCATCCCACTCAACTTCCATACAGAAAACTGATGATAATTGGGTAAACTAACAAAATAACAAAAGGTTAAACAGTTACAAAATGTGATTCCTGTATGTAGAGCGAAGAAAACCATGAGTAATACCCCTCACATGGCCATATCAGATATCCAAATCTGCTCAGGATTAACCTGCTTGCTTGTATACAAAATAAGACAGTGTTTTAAGGGCTAAAAATACACTTAAAGCTCTAATAAATTCTTCATCTCTATCAGCAATTGAAGGATTTTTTTGTCCTCTAATCTGAACATGGGTCTCCAGAAAAATGTAAAAGCATGTATAATAATCTATTTAACTTGGAACCCCTTTGGAGAAAGAAATTTAACTTGCTTCTTTTTTAAATCAAGAGCAAACAACAACAACAACAAAACCCCAAACTTAAATTTATCTAATCTCTGTAATCTAAAACCTCCTGAGCCCCAGATAAATCATCTTGTATGTGCTATTACTGTCAGAAATGAAATACCTTAGCCCCCAAAATTAAGTCTGTCATGTATCTCCAATCCCAGTAACCCACTGCCAGATCTAGTCAACCAAACTAGAAAACACCTGGCCTCTCGCATGTTCCTCACACCCAATCCACTACACTGTCTTACCAAGTCCTACCAAGTCTTAGAGATTCTACCTTTGCAAAACAATCCCCCTTCTTTATTTCAACAGCCAAGAGCAGGCTCCAATCCTTTTCTTGTCCTGTTTCCAACAGATACATTGTTTATCTCCCAGCCTCCAATCCATTCTCCACGCTATTTCCAGAGTGACCTTTCTAAAATGCAAATATAAGCCTATCACTCCCCTGATTAAAACCCACTTGTAGGATAAGGGTCACGCTCTCTCACTTGGCATTTCCACTTGATCTTGTTCTTACCTGCCTGTGTCTCTGATTGACAATCCCCTTACATTAGACATAGAATTATGTATGGATCTCCAAAAGCGGTGCATGGTCTGGGGCCTCTGCCCAGAGTCCTCTTTGTCTTCTTCAACCAAGTAACTCCATCTTTCCTTTAGAATCTAGCCTGAGAATAATGCCTACCCAGGAATCTCTGTCTGATTTGGGTTCTTCTCTGCACCCCCAAAGCCTCCTCTGCTAACAGCTTCATAACACCTACCCACCACCTAGAAACACTGACCCCATGGGTCAATGCAAACCCTCAGAGGCAGGGACTGTATCCCTTTCAACTGTGCACTGCAAACACACAGTTGTGAGCATGCATTGAATATCTGCCATTTAATGCCTTTAATGTTTTATGAGTAAGGTAAGAGCTTACCTTACAGAAGTTAACCTCACGTTACCCAAGAGCTATGTTCCTGAAAACAACACAACAACAAAACCCATGTTAAGGGGGTACTTAAGACCTCATGTGAACCTGTGAAAGCTCCCATAAATGGGAGTCACCAAAATAAAACAGGCCATATACATAATTTAAAAATACACAATAAAGTCATTTTGATACCTTAAATTAATAACATAAGTACCTACAATTAAATTTATATTTACTATTCCTTATATGCTAGAAATCTTTCAGGATAGCCCTCCCTGAAAGTTTCACCAAATTCACCTTGTTCCATTAAGTTTATCTTAACATCGTAGGCAGATGCCATTGTAGATAACATTCAAATAAAGAGACATTCACTTTATCTATGTATCTAATGGCTCTTTCATTCTGACTTTCAGCGGCAGCTTCCTGCTACCTCTTCCCTTTACAGGCCCATCCTAGCTCTTGATTCATTTTACATAATGAGAGTATATTTTTCAAGGCCTGCATTTACTTTACCCTATGGACGTACCACAGAATAGTCTCTCATCCCTTCCTGACTCCTTTTCTTCCTGACCTCCCTTCTCTGTTTCTAATTATTCCCAAGAGAAATCACTCACTCACTTACTCTCTCTCTCGCTCTCTCTCTCTTTCACACACACACACACACACACACACACACCACATTTTCATTCAATCAACAAACATTTATTAAATGCCTACATGCCAGGAACTGAGCTAAGTTTTTTAATTCATATGGTGCCAGAGAAGGTGCATTCACGTGAATCCAACCTGTGACTATTATCTACAATAAGAAATGTGCTTTGCATAGCAAACCAACATACGGCTGTATTTATGCAGAGAAAGAAAATTCCACTCATCAAGACAACTATACTTTGTGCCATGCACTGGAATTCTCTTCTGGATTCAGTTCAGTTTTATTTTATTTCACCGTGTGGGAGGCCCACTCAATTAATTTTGTGGCCCACTTATGAGTAAGAATTACAGTTTGAAAAGCACTGTTCTTTTTTTTTTTTTTAAAGAATTTATTTATGTGTGAGAGAGAGAGAGTGAGAAAGAACATGAGCGGGTGGGGAGAGGGAGAAGCAGGCTCCCTGCTGAACAAGAAGCCCGACTCGGGGCTCGATCCCAGAACCCTTTGGCCTGGGATCATGACCAGATGCTTAACCGACTGAGCCACCCAGGTGCCCTTGAAAAGCACTGTTGTAAAATACATGAAGGAAACTTGCATTTTGGAGAAGTTACTGTACTAAAAAGAAAAAAAAAAAGTTAAAACTACCCTGGAGGGATGGAGAGAGGATGGCGAGGGAGAGGAGAAGGCCAGAGAGAGAGGAAAGTAAAAGTAAAAGAAATATAGAAAGGGAGGGAGTGGACAGAAAGAGATCATTTAGGAATAGAAAAGATAAAAAGGAAAAGCTAAAGAGGGTAAAAAAGAAGAGAGAAAAGTAAAGGCCAGAAGGAAAAAGGGGCAGAGACTGTCATGGTAACTTCTGGGGTGAGGAAGAGGTCACAGACTGGCCTCCTTGTCACCTTTCATCTCCCAAGTGTGGAGGGAATTAGCTGATTAATCACTGATCACTGCCTCCCAACTGCTCTAAATCCTTAAACCTTTAAAGACTGTACTCAGGGTGTTTAGGAAAGGTGACAAGTGTTACCCATTAAGGTAGAAATACTGCGCCGGCAGCCCAGAGCATTGTCTGCTGGGCACTAGATGAGATCGTGCAGGGGACCCTAGAGAGAGCCTCGCATATTGGGAATACATTACTGAAAACAACTCATGAAAAGAAAACAAACTTGAGTTCATCACGGCCACTGTGCCATGCTCATCTCATCAGTGTGAAAAGGTGCGCTAATTCTCACTGTGTAAAAGCACCCTGTGATTCATGAAGTGCATCCCCTAACAGAAACCCTTACCTGGGGGCATTCACTCTAAGGTCAGTAAATGCTTCTTACTGTGAAATGGACTTAGGGAATAAATTAACCTGATGGTCCTAAAAGAGTAAACATCCTTATTTACCTTATATTACATTTCAGCTCATCCTGTGTTGGACGAACCCTAAGTTAGATAGTATTTATCCAAACCCTGTGTATTATATTTTGAACCATTTCTTAGAGGTAGTTTTTAAATGAGTGAGACCTATTCCTCGCTCAGAATAGTAGGCACTAATAATATGTGTGTTCATGTTCTTTTTAACCTACACTGATTGGCATTTGTTGCTCAGTTAAAAACTCGTGGAGAACTGGTAGGAGTGTAAAATGAGAACAGGTTGGTCTTGCATGGATACAGTGAATCACTGCCGGGCCACACATCACCCTGCCTGCCCTGGCACAGCCAGTCCTTCCACTTGGGGCCTTCTCACTCTGCATTGGGTCACAGGGGCAAGTGGAAACAGGAGAAAGAAAAAAAAAAGCTAAAAATCTGGTGTGCTTGCTTGCTTTTTTCTTCCATCAGAAGGGAACAAAGAAGTAGGGGAGGGCAGAGGGCTTATGAGTAGGAAACAGAATAAGGGGAAAAACTAAAGAATGTTCAAGGATAGGGGGAGAAAGGAGCCACTGGGAGGGTGGCTGAAAACCAGGGAGATGCTGGTGAGGTGGGCTTCTAGGTAGGGATGCTCAGGGCCTCTTACAGACTCTAAGAGTAATGGGTGGTGGGGGAGACGAGATTCGGGACATTTCAACAAATATTTACTGAGCATTCAATTTAACATATTATTCTGGGGGCAGCCCATACAAAGATGGGCTGCCTTCTAGGAACTTATAACCTAGTAGGATAGCAACCATTGTAAATAGCAGAAGTGCTGTTCTGATAATGGCTAAATGGCTTCTATACCGGGCTTCACGTCAAGCAAACTATCCTTGCTCAAGAAGCATGTCTACATGGGGGACAATATACTGGGTGTCTATATGGGGGACAATATGCTGGGTCCTGGGAAAAGAATAAAGGTTTATTATTTTAAATATTATATTTAAATACGAAAACAAAATTCAATATTAACAGAGCAGAAACATTATGTCTGCATGCAGAGATGTCTACAAACCCAGATGAGGTCAGAGGATCAACGTGAGGGCTGTTCACACTAATTACTCAGTATTTCTACCAGTGTGGTTATAAAAGCAGCTGGTAACACGAGGCATGTATAGTGATGGGGAGCCAGCCTGTCTGGGTTTGAATCCTGGTTCTTCCACTTGCTAGCTGTTTGACTTTGAGCAAGTTACACAATTTCTCTGTGCTTCAGTTTCCCTATCTGTACAATGAGGATGATAGGAAGATAATAGGGTTACTATGAGAATTGAGTTAATTCAGGTTAAGGTATTAAGTGAGTGTCAGTGAATGTCGGCTGACGTCATTTCTCCCTAGTCACCACCCATACACTCAAGGAGTGGTAAGAGTCAAAGGGAGGGGCACACTCAAATGAAATACAGCTTTGAGTATTTGGGCTAACAGTGTAGACATGGACCAGTTTGGATTCAACATCCACTTCTAAGAAATGTCCCCAGAATCTTGGATGAGAAGTGTCCAGCTAGCCCATCCAGGTTTCTGCACCTCCACACGTATCAGGGGCCCGCGCTACACTGGCTTGTCAGTTGTTTACCGTTGATATTTTTACATTTGGTGTTGTATTGACCTCACATTTAGAAAAGGAATATTGGTTTGCCTCAGGATTTTAAGAAAAATTGGTAAGACTGCAAATTATCGAGAGATGAGTAGGCACACTACTGTTTTAAAATATCTTAGAACCTAAAACATAACAAGATGAGGATTTCAATAATCTCATATAAATCTAATTGCTCTTGGTTTTGGCATAGCTTTCAAAATCTAAAAATGAATACTTGACATTTTAAGATTCTAGTTAGAGAATTTCAGTTTAAAGCAGGCACCCATGCACATACACAAAGACACCCCCCCCCCAAAAACAACCACAACACCACTCTTGGGCAGTTGCCATGACAACACAATGCTGAACCTACTGGGCTCTGTTATCCTGTTGAAGATGTTGTGCAAAAAGACACTCATGTTAGATTCTTTACTAATTAAGTGCAAAGGTTAAAAAAAATTCTAGATCCATAAGGTTTTCATATGGTCTAGGACTCAGAAAAGTAAATACTAAACATTTTAAGAAAAGAATTTAAAAGTAATTACTGCAAGGCCAACTACGGATCAAAGTAGATGCAATATGGAAGAAAACACAAAATACTTTTATTTTGTATGCTCTAGTCACTTCATCTTTTTCTCCCAAGTTGTGCCATACTATTTTAATGGAATAATCAATTTGTATAATATAATTTAGTTAACAGAGTCTATTTTTTTACTAACACATTTAAATACTTTCCTTTTCTGGCCAATCTATTTCAATTCATTTGGGAGCCCAAACTTCCATTTGCTAATTAGACTTAAGAAAGAAAAAATGGTCTCTAAATTAATAGGAGTTTATATATTTAAAAAAAAGAAAAAAAACAGTGATGGGGAGAGAAGGGAGGGATAAGTAGCCCTTCTGGGAGGCTGTGATTAAACACTGTCCCATTCCTTCCCTTCTCGGATTAGCCAACTTCTTTGGAAGTTTCTCTCTGTCTCAGCTGCTAGACTCAGATCCCCTCAAGACTCAGTTGAAGGCCTTTTTTCACTCTATTCTCTTTTCCAAGGTGGTCTAATCCCTAGCCAGTGGCTTTAATTATTACCCATAGGCATGCACATCCTCAGAATGAAATGACTATCCCCATTTGTATCCCCAGAACTTCCAGATCCGTTGGCCCAACTGCCTCCTAAACACGGCCACCTGGATGCTACTGTAAATGCGAACTGCATCCTCCCGTAGCACTCCTTACCTCAGTAAATGAAAGCTTGGAATGGTCCTAACACAGGTGTACTCAATACCTATCTGCTAAATGAATAAATGTATCAGTCAATCAATCAATCAAACCTGTTCCACAAACCAAAAAATCTAAGGGTCATTCTTGATAAGGACTTCTTTCTCTCCCTCCATGATGAATCAGTATCCAGGTCCCATTTCACCTCCTAAATATTCCCCAAATCTATTCCATTTCCTAACTCCTCCTAGCCACTACTCTCCAAGGCTCCAGTCTTTGCCTGCATTATTATAACCACCTCTTAATTATCAATCAGGAACATGCAGATGTAGTACACAGAGACGTTAGGCAATCAATATTGATCAAAAATGTATTAAACAATCTGATAAAGTTGCTCTAAGAAAAGGGAAGAGAATATTTGCTAAATGTCAACTATATGCAAGGCACTGATCTAGACACCTCACGTATACAACCTCATTTAATATCAACAGCGACCCATTTTCTAGAAGAAACTCAACTGGGCATATGGCATCAGGAGCCTTTCCTGGTCACAACCTTTGCTTTGTTTGGTCGCAACAAGCAGAGAATAACAATGAAGATGATGATGATGGTGGTGGTGGTGGTGGTGATTACAATTTACTGAGAACTTTTTCCAGATACTGTTTCTCAGCATTTTGAATGCATTATTGCATTTAAGCCTACCACCCTCCTACAAAGTAGGTGCTATTACCATCCCATTTTGCAGATGAGGAAATAGCCACATAGACTTAAATTACTTAAGGTTAAAAAAAATAAGAAGTAGTAGGGCTGTGATCTAGGATATGAACCCGATTCTGTTTAAAAATTTACTAAACGCCTGTTTAACTTACAGCAAGTCATTAGAACCAGTGGGGATATACAGCTAGAAGAGACAAACCCATCAGTGCCCTCAAGGGTCTTGTATTGAACCTGAGGAGCCTGTCTCCAGGGTCAGAGCTATTTTGTCAATCCCATCTCTACCCAATGGAGAGCCAAGTTTATGGAGGGAAGCCTCCAGCAACTCCAATCCCACCTCCAAAGGGCACATTTCAAGTCAAAGCTGCTGATCTCTTTTCCATTCCCACAGCTACCCAGTTATTCTTGGGTAAGACATCAGGAAGAGATGCTTTAGTGCTTATACTAATATGGTGACAAGACTGAATAATTTTCTTGAAAAAGTCTACAAAAAAAGTACTGTGAATAGCATGAATACAAAGATTTTTGAAAGGTCTCATCTAGTACTTACAGTTTTATAACTCCATCTGGGCACCTGGAACAGAGCTGCTGGCTGCTCTTGTCTTGTTTATGTCGACGCTGACCCAGCTGAACAAATCTACAAATTACAATGGATAAAAACTAAGCTAAAGAAGGAACTACTTGCAATAAATTCAGCAGATTACACAAAATGGTATGAGCTTTCAAATGACAGCAGTCTGCTTATTTTAGAAAAGTGCACGAGTGCCCTATGCAACCCAAGACTGTCCCTACAAAAGGGGGCCTGATTTTACAGTGGGTTTGTTACGAATGAAGGAGGAGGAATTCTGTGTCTCAGTTTACTTCAACGTGACATAGAACTTGAACCGAAGTGTTTCTGAAGCCAGATGGATGAACTTTCAGAGCCTCTCTTATCTAAGGGTAAATGCAGCAGGATGCTAGGGGAACACGAGGAGAGGCATTTGCGGTGGGACAAACGACAAAGAAAGAACAGGATCAGGACGGGGATCCATCTCCCAAAGCAGGGACACTGCTGAAAACCCAGCACGTGGACTCTGTCTCCTTAGGACCACAAGAATCCCCAAATGTACTCCAGCCACTCACGTACTTTCAACTGTGTGTGTGTGTGTGGGGGGGGTTGGAGGAGACCACCTGCTGAGCCCCACAGCCACACCACCCCTCCTTAGAGAAGCCCGGAACAACACTCATCCAGGCTTGAAGCTAAGAGCCACAGGGACTCGCCCCCAGCCGGCTCCACAGGATAGGAGGATCCCTTGCAATGGGTCAATGGGCTGACAGGCCAAGGACCACCCGCTATTTCTCAAGTGCATACTTGTCCTAGTGTGGGCTGTGCTCCAGGCATCCGTCTTCCCCTCAGGGGCATGGCTTGTAATTTTGTTCTAATGTGCCCTGGGAGGTTATGGGGCACGATTAAAGGGCTGACTCCTTTCCCAATTTTCTACTATTTAAAATATTTTCTTTCTTATAATTATCGATACTTTTATAATTTATTTTTTCTTTTTAAAAAATTTTTAAAATATTTTTAAAATTTTTATTTATTTATTTTTATTAACATATAATGTATTATTTGTTTCAGGGGTACAGGTTTGTGATTCATCAGTCTTACACAATTCACAGCGCTCACCATAGCACATAGCCTCCCCAATAATTTATTTTTTATTAGCTTTTTTTTAAAGGTCAAGAAAAGTGCTGCAGAAATTACCAATTACTAAGTTGTTAGGGTGCTACTGGAAAACTTTCAAATAACTTACTTTTATCCAATTTTTATCTTAGTAAGTAAACATTTTTGATCCACTTTTATCCAATTTTTATCTTAGTAAGTAAACATTTTTGATCCATTTTTGGGGAAGAATGTCACATAATACCTGTTACTTGTACAGAACTTTAAACTTCCCAAATCATGTGCACAATCACTGTCAGAATTTTTTTTTTTTTTTTTTAAAGATGATTTGGCACAGGGCTGAGGCTTTGAGGAGTAAGTAGAAAACTTCCAGGTCCGGTTGAGATAGCAAACCAAAGATATCAGAAAAGCCGAGGGCAAAGGAAGGTATAGAGAGTAGGGCTAAGCGATTGAACCAAACTACAAAACCAAGAGATCTTCAGGAGTTCGAAGGTGGTTGAGGCCAAAAGTAGGAAAAACAAGCAGGAGAACAGGAAGCTAGAAGACAGGCTATGGATGCCAGTTCCAGCGCCTTCCTTCCCTCCCCACGTTGTCCTGTGGTTGCCCAATTGGGAGCTGCGACAGGCAAGCCAGGCCAGGGCACTGTCTTTACACACACAATCTTTGGTGGATACTAGTCAATTGGGTGCAGAACTGCAGTGGGAGAAGGCAGAACTCCTGAGGTCAAT
Organism: Halichoerus grypus; assembly: GCF_964656455.1. Classification (NCBI taxonomy): domain Eukaryota; kingdom Metazoa; phylum Chordata; class Mammalia; order Carnivora; family Phocidae; genus Halichoerus; species Halichoerus grypus. The sequence goes on from NC_135720.1 coordinate 50,780,028, forward strand.
TTAGGCTAGAACTATATGGACTCTCGCCCTGCCCTTGAAGCTCTGCCGTCTGGATCCAAGGAGGCACTAAGAGAGCCCCAGAGCCCAGCTGGGGCAAGAAAGGGTACCAGTCAGTTCCTGAAATCCAAGGATTTGGCCACCCCCTGGCACAGCCACACCCCCAGTACTGATGGAGGGAGGCCTCCTCTGCCATAGCAGTGTCCATGACAGATGGGGTGGGGAGATGCCCCTGCCACCAGGAGAAGCAGTCTGCCCACAGTAAAGAGTGCCTTGCAGAGAGGGGAAGAGATGACCAGACCTCTGTTTCTCCCCTTTGCCCCAGGTCTGCATCATAAGCAGGGGCAGCTGATATTACCAAGAGAATAAAAAGGATTGCATAGTCTAAAATCACAGGTACCCATGAAGCACAGGAAAGGTCTCCTACGTAAGTCACTGAATGGCTCTTTCTGTGCTCTTGGCCTATAAAGAGGGATAATAATATCTTCTCAGCCTACTACACAGTTGTCCAAAGAAGAAATAAAACACTGTAAACTGTTACACAAATCAAAGGAGGAGGTGTTGTTCTTCAGAATATCAAACACAGAATCTTATTCCAGGACATGGATTCCTCCCTCCCCTGCATACTCCCTTCCCTGTGGGCCTGCCCTTGTCCCCTTCTTAGACTGGTTCCCAGGGATATTGTGGCTGAACAGGGTTGCATCTCACTCCCTGAGAAGGGAGAACTAAAAGTGGGCCTCAGAGGCAGTCTGAGCTAAAAAGTCTCCAAGCAAAAGTCATGCCTGAAGCAAGAGACACTTTCTTTTGGCTTAATCAATGTGAGCCAAAATTTCAGTCCTTGACTGAAGTGCTCTTGCTCTCTGCAATAAGCGAAGTGCTATTATTCAGTCACTAACCCCAGACAATTCCTTCTTCCAGATCATGTTGCTTATAAAGGCTCACTTCAAATGCTGAAGAGTTTAGCCACACTGTTGGGACAGCTGTGATGGATAAGTGACTGTGCACCTGTGTGTCCAGGCCCAAATTCTGGGTGACTAAACCGGCTTCTGTTAAGATAGTAATAGTAAGAGAGTCATACCAGTGCTTTTGCCATTAGGAGATGCTGCGCACTTTTATATTTTACATATTATAGCAGATCTTACTAATTTGAAGTAAAAAGTTGTCAATATCCAGTTTGATGGATTCAGCAAATGAAATACTCCCCTTAACAAAGAATGGAACATCAGTGCTCATTTATATTATAGAGTTGACATAAGCCAAACTTCTTTGAATGAATGGGATGGTATTCACATGCAATAATTAGGTCTTCTCAGTGCATGTATTAAGCTGAGGAAGTGTTTACAGTGGTTATCATAGGTTCTTGAGGATTTCTAGGTGAGGGATTCTTTTGAGAATCTGATAACTATAATTCTGTGTTTCTCCTCAGAAACACACACACACACACACACACACACACAAAATTATGTATATGATTTCAGGGAAAACCTTTTGGTGGATCCTCTTTCAGCTTAGACTGTTTAATAAGGTCTAGAACATTCTGACTTGATGCCCTTATATCACCATTTCCTTCTTCCTCCTCAACCACCACTCCCACCAGCACCCCAGAGCTAACGCAAATGCAAGGTCCTCAATCGTCAATATCCCAGGTTCATTTTGTAAGAAGGTATCTGCTCTTGGGACTTTGTTAATACAAGAATACAGAAATGTATGTGTACTTCAGCTTGCAGCTTATATATAGGTGGTTAGAATACACGGACACATCATAAATTTTTATCATTGAGGGGACTGAGAGTCTTAGGCAGTAGGCCCTTTAACTCCAAATAGAAACCAATGTTTCAGAATTTGACCTCCTAAACACTATTAACTGTATTCCAAGTGGAATTCATTTCCTTCTGTATTGTTGACCATTTTCATTTTTAGAAGTTATACTAGATATAAGTTATTGTAATAATACATTTGCATTTTTTTCTTAATTTCTACATAGAAGTAGTTTACCTTGAATAAATGGAGAGATCCTCTTCTGAGAGACCATCTGAGAGATTAATTCCATATACCTCTTTCATGGGCTGGACCACATTCTGGAGTTAAAAACAAAAAGGAACCAGGAAGAATTTTTAGACATCTAGCATATTAATTATTTCCAAAGATGAAGAAAATGAACCTGGGAAATTTTCCACAAAAGCAATCACAATATTTCTTCAATATATTCATTAAACTTCTCAGTTAATGGTTTTTTAAAAATCTGATTTTGTTTCCACTAAAAATACTTTGTTTTAGGGTAAAAAGCTATTAAATAATTACTAGTTCCTTTTGTATAATGCAGGAATTAGAAAACTTTTTCTGCAAAGGGCCAGATAGTAAATATTTTAGGTTCCTTGGGTCATATCATCTCTGCTGCAACTACTCAACTCTGCTGTTATAGTGCAAAAGCACCCATACACAATATGTAAACAAGTAGGCATGACTGAGTTCCAATAAAACTTTATTTATAAAAAGAGGCAGTGGACTGGATTTTGACAATTGGCTATCGTTTGCCAACTCCTGGAATTATGGATTCAGTTCTTATATTATCACATTTTACTAGCCATATCTACTTCTATGACTTTTGGCTATTTCTGGGAATTAAATTTACCTAAAGCTCGATTTGGTTCTTATGTAGTTTATTTCCTTTTATGTTCCCTTATATTGGTAATGTCAAATTGAACAGGGTGAATTTCCCACTGGGGCTATGCAAAGATTGTGAGGCCCAGGTCCAAACCCTACATTCCAACAACGTGCTAAGCAAGGAAATAAATGGACCTCAAGTGGATGTGCTGCTCAAAAGTGGACAGGTTAAAAATTCTGAAGTGATAAGAAATTTATTATTATACGTGGGAACAAAAACATTAATTTTTTTAATTAACATATAATGTATTATTTGTTTCAGGGGTACAGGTCTGTGATTCATCAGTCTTAACACAACTCACAGCGCTCACCATAGCACATACCCTCCCCAATGTCCATCACCCAGCCACCCCATCCCTCCCACCCCCCTCCACTCCAGCAACCCTCAGTTTGTTTCCTGAGATTAAGAGTCTCCTATGGTTTGTCTCCTGCTCTGGTTTCATCCTGAAAAACACTGATTTTATTTCAAAATGAAACCATTTCAATAATGTCTATGCTAAATGTATTCATCTCTTAATGACCTAAATGTGAGACCTGAGAGCATAAAACTCCTAAAAGAAAACATAGACAATAATCTTGGACATTAGTCTTAGCAATATATTTAAGGATAGGTCCCCTCAGGCAAGAGAAACAAAAGCAAAAATAAACTATTGGGACTAACTATACCGAAATAAAAAGCTTTTGAACAGCAAAGGAAACCAACAAAATCAAAAGGCAATCTATTAAATGGGAGAAGATATTTGCAAATGATATATCCAATAAGGAATTAATATCCAAAATATATAAAGAACATCTACAACTCAACACCTAAAAAAAACAAATGATCTGATTAAAAAGATGGGCAGAGGACCTGAATAGACATTCTTTCAAAGAAGACATCTGGATGGCCAAGAGACACATGGAAAGATGCTCAACATCACTCATCATCAGGGAAATGCATATAAAAACCACAATGAGATATCATTTCACACCAGTCAGAATGGCTAGTATCAAGAAGACAAGAAATAAAGAGCAAGTGTTGGCAAGGATGTGGAGAAAAGGGAACCATCATGCCCTGTTAGTGGGAATGTAAATTGGTGCAACCACTGTGGAAAACAGAATGGAGTTCCTCAAAAAATTAAAAACAGAAATGCCATATGATACAGTAATTTTACTACTGAATATTTACACAAAAACAATTCAAATTCAAAAGATAATAGAGGCACCCCTATGTTTATTGCAGCATTATTTACAATAGCCAAGATATGGAAGCAACCTAAGTGTCCATAAATAGATAAACGGATATGCAAGATGTGGTATTTATATACATATATAAATGCAAAGGAATATTATTCAGCCATAAAAAAGAATGAGATTCTTGACATTTTTGACAACATGGATAGACCTCAAGGGTATTATGCTAAGTGAAATAAGTCAGACAGAGAAAGACAAATACCATATGATTTCAGTTATACGTGGAATCTCAAAAACAAACAGACAAACAGAAACAGACTCATAAATACAGAGAACAAACTGGTGGATGCCAGAGGGGAGGAAGTACGGGCATGGGAAAAATAGGTGAAGGAAATTAAGAGGTACAAACTTCCAGTTATAAAATAAAAAAATCACAGAGATGAAAAGTACAGCACAGGGAATCTAGTCAATAATGTTGTAATAACATTGTATGGTCACAGGTGACTACACTTACGGTGAGCATTGAATAATGTATAGAATTGTGGGATCACTATGTTGTACACCTGAAACTAATATAATATTGTATGTCAACTATACTTCAGTTAAAAAAAAAAAAAAGTATTCATCTCTGCAATGCCTCAAACACCACACATTAGAATGGTGTACATGAGATAACGTGACCTTTTCTCTCAGCCTTTTAACAGAAAGTAGGATTTTAGAGATCATTCTCCAAAGCCTCATGCCAGACACAAGCTCCGCTCCCACCTCGGTCACTTTGGCACTGTCCCCTGTGTCCGTCATCTTCACTGGGGTGGAGCGCTGAGACACAGAGCCCTCCTCTTCCCGGTCGGTCCCAGAGTCATCCTCAGAGCTGCTGGACACTGCCTCCTCGCTGGGGGGTGGCGGGGCGCTGGCTGCCGTTTTACGCTGTAAGACAGCTTCTTCTCTATTGCTTTTGTTCCTTTAAAAAGATGAATATTGATATAAAGCATCTTTAAGCCAAACCCTTGACACTCACTATGTATGACTCTGTCCAAAACCTTAGTGCTAGTGAAGCACAAGAAAATGGCTGTGAGAAACTAGTTCCTGGGTTCAAGTTGTGATTAAGGGAAAACCTTAACGTTTTACCATGTACATGTACTGACCTTATATGAATTTAAGCCCTGTTATAAATTCAGAAAATAGGGGCACCTGGTGACTCAGTCGTTAAGCATCTGCCTTTGGCTCAGGTCATGATCCCAGGAATCGAGCCCCACGTCGGGCTCCCTGCCCAGCGGGAAGCCTGCTGCTCCCTCTCCCACTCCCCCTACTTGTGTTCCCTCTCTCGCTGTGTCTCTCTCTGTCAAATAAATAAAATCTTTATAAATAAATAAATAAATTCAGAAAATAAACCAGTAAGTGCGTGTAAACCAATGCAGAAAAGTCTTCTCACCACTTGGTTACTGTGTCCTCCTTTGGTAAGTGAAATCACTATTTTCAAAATTTATGGTACAATAATAGCAAACTATGTGTTTGGGACATTAGTAAAATTATCTTGCTACAACTTGTAAAACATTCAAGAAAAGGTCAATAGCCAAATCCATGTAAATTTCCTTCCCTTCTATGATTTTTATCAATCACAGCATCAGCTGATTTGTACATAGTAATGAGCAACTGATGAACATAAACTAAATTTTAAAATTTGTGTTATTAGTAAATAACTATATCTGCTAAACATTCCTACTAATAGTAGGGAATAGATGGGGAAAAAAACCCCCAAAACTCAGACTTATAAAAGTATTTACTTTTAGTTCCAAGTACAAGAGTAGTAAGAATGCTGTTTTCTTTTAAACTCAGAAAATAGGGACGCTTGGGTGGCTCAGTCGGTTAAGCGTCTACCTTTGGCTCAGGTCATGATCCCAGGGTCCTGGGATCAAGTCCCACATCGGGCTCCTTGCTCAGCCGGGAGCCTGCTTCTCCCTCTGCCTGCCGCTCCCCCTGCTTGTGCTCTCTCTCTCTCTCTGACAAATGAATAAATTAAAAAATCTTAAAAAAAATAAACTCAAAATATTTTATAGTAAAATTTTTGGCTTTTATGAAAAATGTTTAATATTTCACTCTTTAAAAACTACTCTCTATAAAAGACTTAAAATGCCATAATATTCTGAAATGCTCTAGGAAAGGAAAATGAAGTACTATCTGACTATGGGTTAGATATTATAGAAAATAAGCTAGTTTCTGACTTTCTGCAAAGTAAAAATTAAAGTCAGTGGCATTTCTGTGCCATACAATAATGTAGCTGGTTACTTATTTATTCCAGGAACTCCTTGAATTCTGAATTCCTGAGGACATCTCTTAAATTCCATAGTTTCCAGTCCAAGGCCTAACATGTAGCTATTTAAAGCCACAGAAATGGTATATCTGGAAATGGTAATGTACATCCCATTGCATAAACCACATGTAGCTGGAGTCCAACCAGGATCCCATACACACTCACAAATACAATTAGGACTCAGTATCTACAGTCTAGCCAGGGATTCTGGCCAGAGTCTAAAAAAAAATCTCATCACTGGGATTATTCAGGTCAGTGGCAGTAACAGATTCTCATGCCAGAACATATCACTCTCACTCCGGTTTCTAAGCATGAAGATGGAGACATGATTTGACTTCTTCCTCACATTATTGGGTGTAACAGTCTTCCCCAAAACAATGTTACAGTAATATACAGAAAACCTATTAATTTCTCTACCTGAGCATATTTGTTTTAATGGTTTCTCAGGATGCCAACAAAAATAAATAAAATGACTATAAATTTTTACCTAAGTATTTTATGTTGTGGGAAACTGAGAACGCTGAGTTATTTATAGGACATAACACATAATATCTGCTACCTGTCCCTATGCCATCTGTGATATTTCTAATTTAAAATAATAAAATGTACTATGTTGCTGAAATTCCTATAAATTCTTTCAATGTTGAATTCTTTAGTGATCCCAGAGCTATGAATAAACCACCTGCATAGATGCAATAAATGGAATGTGCTCCAAACTATGTGACTTGAAGTTATTCTTTTTGGTGAAAATTATATTGCAAGTGCCATATTATTTTACATGAATCTTTAAAATTTCATTCTATATGCAAATCTTACCCCAATACTGATTTTCCGGTTTCATCTGGTTTACGCACTGTAAATGGACTTGGATCAATGCCAACGGTCTTGGGCATAAAGTCACTGAAGAAACAGGAAAGAAATTCCATATGAATCACTGTCCATCTCCAGGATACTTCTGTTCAATTCACATTCTCATACTATTCCTTCTTAGCCCTCAGAGCTACATATATTCTGAGCCAAATGTTCAGGGGAGCTTAGGTGATCCAGGCCATAAATCCCCATGAACTAATGGCACCAGGTAACTTCAAGCTCTCAGTCTTCACTATGAATTTTCTTCATGATTATGAGACCCAGTGGTTTTGAATTTAAGATTTTCTCTACTGGAACAGAGTTATATCTAAATTGTTGCCACAATGTATACACTTTGTTTATACATCAGAATTACTTTCCAGGTAAAACTAAATTCATAAAACCAATGGCAAAGCACAATGTTTTTATTACACTATACTACTCAGGGAGGCTGACACAATAATCAAAAACACAGGAGGGCGCCTGGGTGGCTCAGTCGTTGAGCGTCTGCCTTCGGCTCAGGTCATGATTCCGGGGTCCTGGGATCGAGTCCCACATCGGGCTCCCTGCTCCGCGGGAAGCCTGCTTCTCCCTCTCCCACTCCCCCTGCTTGTGTTCCTGCTCTCACTATGTCTCTCTCTGTCAAATAAATAAATAAAATCTAAAAAAAAAAAAAAAAAAAAACACAGGAGTATTGGAACTGAAGTATCAGCATCTACCTCATTAGGTTGGGGTTAATTCATTAAAATACTGGAACACTTTAAATAGAAACTTTTAGTTTGCCACATACGAAGATAAGCTGAAGCTCCTTCGGCACTGTGCAAAGCCTACCTCCTAATTATTGCTATAACCAGACCAAACTCCTCATAGATGCCAGAAATACCAGAGTTGCATGGTTTATGCTGATGAGAATTATGGCTTTGGCAAGGATACCACTCCAAGTGTGACCCATTACATTTTTTGAAGGAAAAGAAAGTAAAATAGAATCTGATCCAGAATGCCTCTTTGACAGAAAATGTTGTTTTAAAAATGTAAGTGGTTTCATTTTTCTTTCTTTTTGAACATAGATAGTCGATCCTCATTATTTGTGGACTCCTTATTTGAGAATTTGTTTGCTCACTAAAATTTACTTGTAACCCCAAAACCAACACTCAGAGCTTTCATGATCACTTGCAAACATGTGTAGAACAGTGAAAAATTATAGAGTAACGCAAAGCTCATGTTCTCAGCTGATGGAGAACAAGGCGACACTCTGCCCTCTTGTTTCACCTCTCATGCTATAAGCAAGTGTCCTTTCCATGGTCTATTTACTGCCATGTTTTTCACCTTTTTGTGCTTTCTGTTGGTAATCTCGTTGTCTCAAATGACCCCAAGCATAGTGCTGAAGCTCTCTAGGGCTTCTAGGCACAAGAGAGAGCTGTGTGTTAGAAAGAAAACACGTGTTTTGGGGTGCCTGTGTGGCTCAGTTGGTTAAGTATCTGCCTTCAGCTCAGGTCACGATCCCAGGGTCCTGGGATCAAGCCCCACATTGGGCTCCCTGCTCAGTGGGTAGCCTGCTTCTCCCTCTCCCTCTGCTACTCCCCCTGCTTGTGCGTGCTCACTCTCTCTCTCTCTCTCCCTCTCTCTGTCAAACGAATAAATAAAACCTTAAAAAAAAAAAAGGAAATACGTGTGTTGGAGAAGCTTTGATCTCGTATGAGTTATAGTATTGTTTGCTGTCAGGTCAATGTTAATAAAAAGTGTTGTCTGCTATGAGTTCAATGTTAATAAATCAACAATATATATTTAATAAGGCATCTTTAAACAGAAACAACATAACATGGTTATGTTTTTTTTTTTTTAAGATTTTATTTATGTATTTGACAGAGAGAGACAAGCGGGAGAGGGAACACAAGCAGAGGGAGTGGGAGAGGGAGAAGCAGGCTTCCTGACGAGCAGGGATCCCGATGTGGGGCTCGATCCCAGGACCCTGGGATCATGACCCAAGCCGAAGGCAGACGCCCAGCGACTGAGCCACCCAAGCGCCCCCATGGTTATGTTTTGACTGGCTGATAAAAATGTTGTGACCCGAGGCTTGCCAAACCTAACCCTGTATTTCCCCAAAGAGCAACGGTTCAGTACTCTCTAATCCAGTTGTTTCAGGAACTTTATAGAACATAACCCCTGCAAATAAAAAATCAACTGTATATACACATATGCATAAAATCATTCATCCTTTGCTGAGTTGAAATATTCTTGAAATGACAATAACCTTACGGTTAAAACTTCTAAACTTTTAATAAGTTTAATTGAAAGTCAACCAAGTAAAAATTCTAAACTTTCCATCTGAAACTAAAGCAAAATATAGAATGGCTTCTCGGAAACAAAACCATAGGATATGTTTCTACATGTATATTAAGTTTAGCATACCTATATCACATTGGAAGAAAATGTAAAATACAAAAATGCAAACTTTAATATAAAATATAATAATCAAGAAGTGATTTGCTTTGTCTAATTTTCTTACTCTAGTCCCACCACTTTTCTAAAAGATGCCACCAAATTCTGAAAAAATGTAATATATTCAAAAGTGACAGACCAAGATGAAGAGTCTGGAAACAATGACACAAGAATTGTGAAAAGAAAGAATGAAGGATATTTACCTGAAAAAAAATTAACACTGCTTCCTCAAATATCTGGAGGGCTATTGTACAGAAAAAGAACCACACCTGTCCTATTCCTAATAAAAATAATATAACGATAGCCACCATTTATTAGTCACCCACCTGCGTCAAGCACCCCATTAAGGCACTTGGCATGTATGTGTATATACGTGTATAATGCACACGCCTCTATCTACATAAAAGAAGAAACTGAGACTAGATAATTTTCTAGGTAGATAAATTAGATAATTTTCTCAGGGTCACACAGGTAGGCAGTGGCTGATCTATGATTCACATCCCTACCTTTCTAGTACCAAAGACTATGCTTTTTTCCAACTAATTTATGCTGGCTCTCGATTTCTATGTTCAATTTTAAAAAGTGAGTTTATTCCAAATGACAAACTAGGACCAATGAGAGGCAGGTTTCAACTTACCAAAGGAAAGAAATTAACTCCAGTTGTCTAACACTAGAACTGACTGCCTCCTGAAGCGGTGGGCTCCCCATCACAGGTGGTATTCAGGGGCTGTACAATCCCCGCCAGCAGGCTTGCGGAATGGACTTGCGGCAAAGCAAGACATATCTATACAGACTAGGAAAACTAAAGTTCCCAAATCCTTACAACAGTCTCAGGGCACTCACAACGTACCGTGCTGAGCTTGTCATAGCCAAGCAAAAGGTATCATCAAAACTACTCAGTTCGTATGGTCGAAAGAACTCATTGTGGATGTCAATCTCTTCTTCATATTTGTGGAATTTCTTCACTATCAACTTCTTTAAGTTCGCAGCACAGATAACTAAGAGAGATAGGCCTGTTACTCGTAAAGTCTTTAGATGACATCTGGCAAACAAGGTTTAGCTCCTGCCTCTAGCACTCATATACTTGGGAAAGAGATGAGATATGTACACAGAATACACAGTGCAAAACCAAGTGTGACAAGCTCCAAGGAGGCAGGAGGGCCCCCAAAAGTCTGGGTGGGAGGAGGGAGCTGTTTTAGAAATCAAACTACTCAGCTCTGGGTGCCTGGGTGGCTCAGTTGTTAAGTGTCTGCCTTGGGCTCAGGTCACAATCCTGAAGTCCCTGGATCAAGTCCCACATCGGGCTCCCAGCTCAGCAGGGAGTCTGCTTCTCCCTCTGACCCTCACCCCACTTGTACTCTCTCTCTCTCTTTCTTTCTCTCTCTCAAATAAATAAATAAAACATCTTTTAAAAAAAAAACTACTCAGCTCTTTAAATTCCTTTTTGTTCTTAAATCACGCAGCTATTTCACTAAATTTTCCTTTATATTTCAAATCTTATTTATGGCCAACATTAGACTGTTAAAAGTCCTTTCCTTTCTCTTAGAACAACAAACCTTTGCAGTATGAGTTATGATTTTTCCCAGAATTTCAAGGTTACAAATACTTTTTAAAAATTAATTAATAATTTATTAAGAACTAAAAATCATTTGTAATCTTAGTTTATGGCCTTTACTACCCAAAGTTGGAATACCTAACCATGACTAGATGGGAGTCCTTATGTGGAATGTTCCAGATTGGGAGTCGATCTTACTTAGTGCCCTTTCACAACTGGGAAAACTGGCTTGTTCAAGGTCAGGGGAATCAGTAACAGCACTACACTCTATTTAAAACCGAGCAATTAGGGCGCCTGGGTGGCTCAGTTGGTTAAGCGACTGCCTTCGGCTCAGGTCATGATCCTGGAGTCCCTGGATCGAGTCCCGCATCGGGCTCCCTGCTCAGCAAGGAGCCTGCTTCTCCCTCTGACCCTCCTCCCTCTCATGTGCTCTCTCTCTCTCATTCTCTCTGTCTCAAATAAATAAATAAAAAATCTTTAAAAAAAAAAAAAAACCGAGCAATTATTTCAATTGGAAACATCATTCGAATGTATTGTACATTTGAGTTCATTCATTTAACATAAAAATTTTCCTGCCTTTCAGACAAATTAATGAAATGAAATTTAAACTTTAGTGACTAAAATGTACTTTTATATACACATCTGTATCTTTTTCCACTGCTTAGATACAGGAAAAGTTTTTATTTCTCCTTGTGAGTGAGTCTTCACTTCCTTCCCATTACCCCCAAATATCTAGAAATATAATCAGTACTAATTTAAAATGGTAAACTAATGTATTATATCCATTAGACATTTCAGGGACATACCTAATAACTATAAAACACAGTACAAGGTACTGGCCTACTTGGATAAAAGAGGTATAACACAATCGCTGCCCTTAAAAAGCTAAGATATTACAATCCCCTATTATAGCAGCAACATAAAACTGAGTAGTCATTCCTTTTTAATGAAATATTATATGCAAAGAATTTAATGCTTCAAGCTCATTTAGGAATAATTCCAAAATATATTGGTATAAAAACTAAAAGAGAAACAGTGTACCTACCTTCATCATACGGCAGTGGTAAATGTTTTATTACCTCTGGTGTCCACCAATAAGTATAGCTATAAAATTAAAAAAATAAATAAAAGGATAAGATGGACCAAATTTAAATGCTGGCTTTCTATAATTCACTGTGTTGAAGGGGTTTACAGTCTATTGTAAGATGCTGCCTCATACTTCAAAGTTAACTTTTTTATTTTTTTAATTTTATTTTTTATTATGTTATGTTAATCACCATACATTACATCATTAGTTTTTGATGTAATGTTCCATGATTCATTGTTTGCATCTAACACCCAGTGCTCCATTCAATACGTGCCCTCTTTAATACCCATCACCAGGCTAACCCATCCCCCCACGCCCTCCCCCCTAAAACCCTCAGTTTTTTTCTCAGAGTCCATAGTCTCTCATGGTTCATCTCCCCCTCCGATTCCCCCCTTTCATTTTTCCCTTCCTACTATCTTCTTTTTTTTTTTTTAATATATAATATATTATTTGTTTCAGAGGTACAGGTCTGTGATTCAACAGTTTTACACAATTCACAGCACTCACCATAGTACATACCCTCCCCAATGTCTATCACCTAGCCACCCATCCCTCCCACCCCCCACCACTCCAGCAACCCTCAGTTTGTTTCCTGAGATTAAGAATTCCTCATATCAGTGAGATCATATGATACATGTCTTTCTCTGATAGACTTATTTCGCTTAGCCTAATACCCTCTAGTTCCATCCACGTAGTTGCAAATGGCAAGATTTCGGTTTTTGGATGGCTGCATAATATTCCATTGTACATATATACCACATCTTCTTTATCCATTCATCTGTCGATGGACATCTTGGCTCTTTCCATAGTTTGGCTATTGTGGACATTGCTGCTATAAACATTGGGGTGCAAGTACCCCTTCGGATCCCTACATTTGTATCTTTGGGGTAAATACCCAGTAGTGCAATTGCTGGGTCGTAGGGCAGCTCTATTTTCAACTTTTTGAGGAAACTCCATACTGTTTTCCAGAGTGGCTGCACCAGCTTGCATTCCCACCAACAGTGTAGGAAGGTTCCCCTTTCTCCGCATCCTAGCCAACATCTGTCGTTTCCTGACTTGTTAATTTTAGCCATTCTGACTGGTGTGAGGTGGCATCTCACTGAGGTTTTGATTTGGATTTCCCTGATGCTGAGTGATGTTGAGCACTTTTTCATGTGTCTGTTGGCCATTTGGATGTCTTCTTTGGAAAAATGTCTGTTCATGTCTTCTGTCCATTTCTTGATTGGATTATTTGTTCTTTGGGTGTTGAGTTTGATAAGTTCTTAATAGATTTTGGATACTAGCCCTTTATCTGATATGTCATTTGCAAATATCTTCTCCCATTCTGTCGGTTGTCTTTTGGTTTTGTTGACTGTTTCCTTTGTTGTGCAAAAGCTTTTTATCTTGATGAAGTCCCAATAGTTCATTTTTGCCCTTGCTACCCTTGCCTTTGGTGATGTTTCTGGGAAGAAGTTGCTGCGGCTGAGGTAGAAGAGGTTGCTACCTGTATTCTCCTTTTTTGTCTTTTTAAAACATGTTTGTGAAGTTTTTGGCATAGGAGGTCTTCAACATGTTCATTTCCTTCCCAACCCCTTTCTTGTTTCAACTATGTCACAGATCTACAAAAATGCCACGAACACACCTGAGAGTCAAGATGCTCTGATGTTACTGACTTTTAGCTAAAAAATATTTGGGTATACTAAGCCAGACCCTAGGAGCTGCTGTTTACGTCTCCCCAGAGAATGTGCCTGCATTACTCTGCAAGCCAATGAGCAGCAGGACCTTGACCCAAGTTCTACCACCAACACTCTCTTGCACGTGGTTATCTGAGAACTAGATTACTCCCCCCGCCCCACTGCTCTATGTATATGGGTCTGTGTGTACAGCTAATTACAACAGTTAAGCAAAATCATTAAGTGAATGGATAGTCCTAAAGAACAAGTTCCCTTAGAAAATAGTAGAGGCCCTGTTAATCTTTAACTGTAAATATTCATTCCTTGATTACAGAGGCCAGGCAGAGGAAAGTAGGAAATTTCAATCACCTGGATTTCTGCCAGAAGAGTCATCTGCTGTGAGCCAAGAATCTGAAACATTGGATTTAATACTAAATCAAATTCTGATAAATTGTATTTTTAGGGGGAAAATGCTATATCAAAGTTCATGAGCTCTAGGAAGGGGAATGATGTGAAATGGTATATCAAAGTGTATTAAAAACATAGTTTTTCAGAAGGTTCAGAAGAGAAAAAAAGAGTCTATAACCAAAAATGCTAAAAAGATCATTTTAAATAAATGAAAGGCTTTCTAAAAATAAAATGCTGACATTACAATCTTGAATAATCCCAATTATGAAGAATAGGGGGTATTTAAATGAAATAGGCAACAGAGAGAACTCTCCTAGAGATGGCAAGCAGAATACATAACCAAGGATGATGGAAAAAAGGAACATGACGCCTAATGAACTGTAACAGGGGGAGGTGAGATGATAATAGGAAAGGCTCTTCAAGTTTTGCTTGAGACCGAAGTTATGCTTAGAGCAGTCCTTCTCGAAATTCAGTGCACACACGAACACCTGGGAGATCCTGTAAAATGACAGATTCTGATTCAGTAGGTGGGGCCTGAGATTCTGCATTGATGAGAAGCTCCTGGGTGAGGCCAGAGGGGCCGGTCCTCACGCTGCTTTCTGAATAGCAACGTTTATAGCATGAAAAGAACAGAAAAGGGTTGTGCCTGCTGCTTGTGGCTAATTCATTCGGTCTTTCAACATTTATTGAGCACCTACTGTGTGTCTGACACATAGAACAGTGTTAGAAATGCCATGTTGAAAATAATGACAGAGAAAGGAGAGCTACTTAATTCCAGCATTCTTTCTATCTTCAACAGTCATGAGAAGCTTCATGCTGGAAAGATAAAAACAAGAGAAGAGAAAAGCATGTACAGCCCAAGAGATGAAAGGGAACAGCAGAGCATCTCTAAAAGAATTCAAGTGTCCTGGTATCACTGGGATCAATCATCTTTCCAAGAATGAAGAATGGAACTTACACTAAAAATGGCCAAATGCAGTCTTGACGCTCGAAAGTGAGAGGGTAATAGATTCCAAAAACTACATATCAATGAGTATGATGTCAATTCCGGCAAGATAACAGAATCAAGTATTACATAGAGATGTGTTGTGAGTAACCTAAAAAGATGACCAGTGACTTCCATGAATCCACATCCAAAATACACCAGTCTAATCTCATTTGCTTTTATCATAGGAGAACCAGACTATCAGATCAGAAGAATGAAAAAGCATGGACTAATTATGTAAGGTGTGTGTGTGTGTGCATGCACATGCATATGCACACAGGTGTAAATTCTATTTTGTAATCACTTAATTTTGGCAGAGGAAGAAAATAAAGAAGGTATCAGCTTGTACATAAGGAATTTCCTAAAGAATGTTGCTCACCATTAGCTTACCTAAGATAAAGAAGTAAACATGATAAAGAATGTGTTTAAGCTCAGAATGTACCATGTGGAGAAAAAGAATTAAGAGAGAATCTGTTAGTGACTTGAAACAGGCCATAGATTTTTTTTCTGAATGTTTCTAAACTTTATTTCCCTAAGCAAGATAAAGCAACGTAACAATGCTTTTTAAAAAGTCCAACACCACTGGGTGGGTCTCAGAAGCACAGAAGCCCCTGAGAAATCCCCACCCCAGGGAAGATGAACTGAGATGGATAGAAGATGAGAGCATCTGAGAGGACTCAGCCCACCCCTGCGTACATTTACTCAGAGGAAGAGCACCGGAAGCAGGACAGAAACCTGCTTTGGGACCAGGGATCAGAGGACTGAGACTGCAAGTTGGTGTCACTTCTTCCTTTGTATACAATACCTAATAAGTCAGCTGCTCTTCTCTTCTTTGGTCCCTAGTATGAAGAGTGCTCAATTCCACTGGCTCACTCACATAGGAAGATTAGGGAGGCTTAAAAAAAAGACTCTTTCATTCCCCTAACAAACATGGGAGCCCTCTGAAATAACACATGGACTTTAGCAAAGTAATTAATATTTGTGAACAAGATAGAGAAATGGGGGCAGGAGGACAGTATAGTTAAATGATGACAGTAGAGTAAGTTACATCCATTTAAATAATTCCAAACCAAAAATTATGAAACAATGTTAAGGTAGAAGGAGTTGTCTGGTTGTGTCCCAGAGGGCTCTGCCATCTACCTTATTCTATTCAACATTTTTCATCAAGGATTTGTATTAGAATCAAGATGACTGAAGAAGCTACAAATCTACAGGTAATAGTTAATAACAAGGATATACATTTAAACCCTCTCTTTTGGAAGCAGGCAAAGCATATATGAACATGACCAAGAATGCCTGAATGAACATACAAGAATGGTATAGATAAGGCATGGTAGCAGGCCATGTTAAAAACACTTGAGAGTTCTAATGGACAGGAAGCTCAGAGAGTCAACATTATGATGGCATTGCTAAAAATAGCTTGTGCAATCTTATAGTTAATGATAAACACAGAGTAACCAGGCCAAGAGGAGTAATGGCTCTAATGGTTCCATAACACTTGGCACCAATCAGATCAAACTGTGACCATTACTGAACCCAGGTCTGGGTACCACCGTTTAAAAAGAACATTGACATGGACTGGAATCCATACGAGAGCATTCTGAATCCCAAAGAGACTTGAGATCACAGTCTGTGAGGAACAGCTGAAGAGAGTGGGGCTATTTAACCTGAAGAAGAGATTTTGGAGAAGGTGTGAACTTGTCTTCAAATAATTAGAAGACTATAAAGTGGATAGGGAAATTGTGTTAAGGTCTCAGCGGGTCAAACTGGGATTAGCAGCAGAGCTCAGGGTGATGTGGGGAAGAACTGTGTAAGTGGACTGTCTGAGAAGAACTGCCTCAGCCAGACACGGCCCAGAGGACAAACCAGGACTAGTCATGCACAGGCCGGACGACCTCTCCCGGGAGACACAGAGGGAACTCACACATCAGACAGTGAATAGAGCCAGGAAGCCGCCCAACTCTGAGTCAATGAAGTAATTAGTGCTTAATATCTAAAAACATCTTGGTGACATGATAAACACTGAATCAATAAATAGCATCTTAGATGATGTATGACATATTAACCTAATTCAGAACAAAGCTTCATCTAGCGGTTCTAGGCAGATCAATAAATGTGGGATTTTGAGTAATAGAAGTAGTTACCTCAAGAGGACCTGGTTTGGATGAACTCTAGTCAGAGCTAGAATTATTCCCCCTTCCCTATCGTTCAATAAAAATATACCAGAATAAATCACTGGTAAACATAATATAAAATACAGGATGGTCACCCAGTTTGGAAACACAAGCTAATACATATAAAGTGTTTATTGCTATTATATTATAATAAATGATAAAATAATATTATCTAAGTTTCCAGATTTTATGGTCATCCCGTATGATTTTTTAATAAATGTTACAACTAGGGAATATATTCTCCTTAGAGAATAATCACAGTACTGACATCTGTTGGATTTGCTATGTGCTAAGCATTTATATTATCCCATCTGATGCTCAGAAAATGTACAAGTTAGATGGTATTATTATGTCTATTTTACTGATAATGGCCACTGAGACTGAGACCAGTTATGTAACTTGCCCACAGTCACACAGGTTTTAACTGGAGGCCTTCTCTCCAAAGCCCGGCAGCTTCAGGACTGTGTTGATTCTGTGTCAGACCCAGTACTAAGTAGTTCCCACACATTTTCTCACTTAATCCTCAAAATGACCCATGAGGTGTGCATAGTCCTCTCCATTTTACAGATGAGGAAAAGGATTTCCAGAGTTTAATAGGTCAGAGGTCACACATTGGCAGAAATTCTAACTCCGCCCCACCCAACCCTGAAGTCCACGCTCTCACCCAGTTAACTGCCTCTGGCTAAACTATTCATTTTATCTGAGAATTATAATATTAACTGTCACCAAAATAACCAGGATAGGTGGGTGACACCCAAAAGTCCAAAATAAAAACACTGAAATTTATCTTACAGTATTTGTAAGTACTGTTTATGAGCAATATCTACTGTTGATAGCATAAACTGATTTTTGGAATTGTGATATTCTGGAGAAAAAAAAAACCCCACAAAAACAGGAGACCAAACCTACTGAGACAGCCATATTATCTACTTTGATAAAACTTTATTTTCAGTGGCAGGCTTGTAGCTGATTCTTGCTGAATCATCTAATGAGCTGAATTATCTCAGTCAAGACACATTCTCTCTGCAACCTCAGTTTCCTTTTTTTTTTTTTCTAGAAAATGGGGCTATAACAGCAGCTTCTTTTGATGTCACAAATAAGCTCCAACACTGCCTGCCTTAGTTATCAGTTATGTAACTCAAGGTACGCAAGTGGTTTAATGTACACTTGTAATACATGAGCTAATTTCTGCAGTAAAAAATTGAGTTTTGGTTCTTCCCAACCTTTGTGTTAATAGCTTTAATACTGGAAGGTAATATAAAATTTCGGAAAATCACCCACATTTACGCATAGTCAATTGCATCACCAGAGCTAAATATGGGTTATTTACACTCATCTCTCACCCAATAAACATAATTAGTTCCACTTTTTTTATCAGCAAAAATTCAGAGGCAATCATTTAATGTGAAAACCAGCAGTGCTTCATTAACAGGGAAAATAAACTCAAATAGTAAGTTGGTTATTCCAACAATAGGCACTTACAAGAACAAATCTGAGAAACAGAAACTCTGACCCATCCCTATATATTCTAAGCACTCCTGAAGTAACACAGAATTTGGTAACAGCTGTAACATCAGCACTTGCTAATTGTCCAGTTGCCTATGGCCTGTCCACACAATTAAGCCCAGACTGGCAGTGACCCCCCTAGTATTTGGGAAGCACCGCTGCACAAAATAAGGGCCATATTAAATTGATGCTGTGAGAAAAAGCATTATGAGAGAACTTGACATTGTAGGCTTCTGAGCGGAATGCACCAGTCTCCAGCCTCCTGTGTGTGAAAATTTTGCTCATGTGGCAAAATTCACTGTTAGTACGTGATGCCTCAGTTAAAAACACTCAAGAGTCTTCTCACTAAACCCTCACTGAACCCTCACAATGACTCTGTGAAGTGTGTCCCATCATTCACATTTGCAGGTAAGAAAAATGAGGTGGGGAGAGGTTAAATAATCCAAGGTCACACAAATAGTAAGTTGGTTAACTGAGAGAGTCAAACTGACCCAGAGACCACACTACAGGTAAGTACTTTATTCTTTTGAGAATATTAACATCAATTCAACTGTCATGAAAAGAACCTGAAACAGCTATTGACTCTAAAAAGGCCTGAGTAAAAGGAGATGTGGAAGTGGTGTCTGCCACCAGAGTCCCTGCTTTAGTTCCCTGTCTTCACCAGTGTCACCAAGAGCTGGTTGTGCTTCCGGAAAGAAAGAACATTAGAATTCCAAAGTGATGCTGCTTGGACCCCTCACTTGAAATACTAAAGACTGGATCCTTAAATGTGAGAGTTCTTTCAAGTTCCACATTTGTAGGAAGCACTCAGAAATAATGTTGATGGTTTGTCTTAGTGGAGCTACAACTTATGTTCAGTGATGGAAGTTCTGGAACTTCCTATCTTACGAAAAATGCAAGCTACCAATTATTAATGACAATTTCCCAGACCTAGTTATCAGGACACCAACAATACGGAATTCCTCACAGCAAACATGTAGTAAGACTGACTATTTAGCCTATGCGATTATTGCTCAAAAATGAAAGCCTCTCATACTCAAAGTAACATCAAATCTGAGTTTACATAGTAGACTAGAAGAAAAATACCTTCTTCTTGTTGGTAAAAGTCTCATGGTATTTTTATGATGCAAATAAAAATCTGTTGGGAGTTCCCAGAGATGAGGTTTCCCTTCAGTGGGATGAAAAACTCCCAGGAAGAGATTAATGGAATCTTGTCTATCAGCATCTAAAAAGCAAAAATAGACATTTTAGGAAATCACTACTGAGGTATACAACTCAGGAGAATGTTTTCTCAGGAGGAGAAGAGTACAACTGTGATTTCATAAAACATACCCTTGAAAATAATAGTATTTATACTTCAGAAGTCATACACATACACAAAATCTAAAATAGTCACTAAGATTTTGAGCAGAATTAAAATCTTGCTTCCAAATGTTTCCTTTTTGCTCCATTCCTTTCATAATCTAGAGGACAGTGAACACACTGTCTTGAATTTTGAGACTCTTAGCCATAATACCATAGTGATTTTATTTTTAGGATAACAGCACATTTTCACCATTCTTTAGTCTACCAGAAACAAATACATCTTCACTTTGTTACAATGACAAGCAGAGACTGTCAGAAACAAATACACAAAACGATCCAACGCTATCCGTATTCTGTTGCACAACCTTGGACAAGTTGGTCTGCATAGTTTCCGCTTCTAATCCTTGAAGAGATATTCTCCATTTCTTTATTTTCTTTTTAAAAAGATGTTATTATTTGAGAGAGAGATTATTCTCCATTTCTCTAGCAGAAACAATGTTTACAACATTTTCTGTCCCCTCAGCTGTGGGCCTGGCCCATTCCCTTCTGTGTCTGATAATGAAGGCAGAGTGGGCACATGGATAACAGCCTCATTCTAACTATTCAACCACTCCAAAATTACTAACCACATATGCACATATATTGTATTTCCTTCCTTTTCTAATTATATTTTGGTAAAAATGATGATAAGCACTAAAGGGTTTCATGAAGCACCCTTCCCGTTCTGCACTGCCCCCCCCGCCCCAGCATCCTTCATTGTTTCCCCTCATTTCCTGCCTTCCATTCTTGTCTCAGAGCCCTGTGTATTCAAGTTTGGGGCAGACATCCACAATTAAATAATACCCTCTTTCTGAAAATGAGCATAGAACTAAAAAGACAGCACAGTAGAAATGACTGCTTCCGAAACAAGATAACATTACCATAAAATCAATCTTCTTCCAACAGCTATAGTGAACACAGATATCTCTAAAATTAGCAACATTGTTCTCATTGGACTATTTGGTCATCTCAGCAAAAGCAATAAATGAAATATGGCACATCAAACATGTATTAGTGTTATTACTTTTTGACAGGAAGTGTTCCATTAAAGCAGCATTTACCTTTCAGGCCAAAAGTAATATATAAAAGGGATGTGTTTATATGCTGAGCAAATTTGGGACCTTTTTGCCGCTTTTGAGAGAAAACAAGTATTAAATGATGCAGACATTACCACCCCAATTTGCACCCTCTTTACACAACACAGAAGTAAACATACTGCTTTTTCCCTAAGATTTTATTTATTTATTTATTTATTTAGAGCAGGGGGAGGGGCAGGGGGAGAGGGAGAGAGAGAATCTCAAGCCAACTCCACACCGAGCATGGAGCCCAATGCAGGGCTCGATCTCAGGACCCTGAGATCATGACCTGAGCTGAAAGCAAGAGTCAGATGATTAACCGACCAGGTGCCCCCATACTGCTTTTATAGTAATTACATTCTGTATGCTTCCTGAATAGCCTTAATGGCACTTAATAATTCATACTATGCAGGACCTACCTCAAGATATCTTAATACTATCTAGAGAAGCTTTCCATTTTCAGCCATGTTTTCAAGGAGCCTTTCATCCTTTAAACCTCATAGTTGCTTCCCTTAACTTTTAACAAGTATGATAAAATGTGAGATGTGAAAAACCTAACCAAATAAAGGATATTCCTTCAAAGGATCATAATGAAGACTTGCTGAATGTGCTGCTTCTATAAATATATATCTATGATGCATATAGTCCCTAACTAAGGACTCTAAGGCCAGTTTAATGAGCCTGAGGATCTTTTCCTGGCTACTCTTGACTGTAAATAAGACAACCACCCTCAGGAAGACAGTAGAACTTTGGATATGGACAAGAGCTTAACATAGGTGGGTTCTCTGTAGTTGTGGATAATAAGAGGGCAATGATTACCTATTTTTGTACTCAATCATGCTTTAAAGGAAAAAAGAGTAATGTAGCATTCACACTCCACTCAAATAGCTAAACACTAACCAGTTTTATTATGTATGTATTAAATAGATCAGGTTTGAATATAACAATTCTTATTATTTTTAATTAGCAAAAAAATATTTTAGAACTAGAATATTTATTATTCTAATATTAAATTAAGTTTGTGATGAAGTGGCCTCTGAAATCAATAATGGAAAAGAACACTATTCAATAAATAGTACTGTTTAATTACTGCAGGGGAGAGGACAATAAAGTTAGATCCCTACTTCATACTATATAATGAAATAAATACCAATTAAATGTGAGAAAGACAAAGATCAACACTCTAATAGAAAAAGAGAAACATGCAATTTTTGAAAGTCAGAAAGACAACAAACCTACCAAAATTCAACTTCACTAGTTATCAAACAAATGCAAATTAAAACAGAATACCATTTTTTACCTATTTAAGCTGGCAAATACTTATCAAAATGGGCACTTCCATACTCTGCTGAGGCAACATTAACTGCTATACAGTATCCTTTCTCTAAGGCAATTTGGCAACACAGGTGTTCCCTGCTTTCTGAAAGTCTGCATTATGCCACTGTGCTTGGGAAAGACCTACATTAGTACCTGCTCACATTAATGGAAAGAAATCTGAAGAGGATTTTAACTTTTATGAAAATAGCTGTTACTATACTAATGCAGGTCCTTCCTAAAAGCAAAGTGGTGTAACTCAAACTTCTGGAAAGTGGGGGGATACTCCTCGCTTTATGCCATTTCAGCTTACCAAAGTTTTCGTGGGGTATATACACACACATGCACATATATGTGAGTGTGTGTAAATACATATGTACTTATGTATAGATAGATATAGATATTTTCAGGGCTTTAAATATATATTTTATTATATATATATTGGTTTGAGATATATATTTTATTATATATATATTTAAAGCCCTGAAAATATCTATACTATCTGACCTAATAAATATGCTTCTGGAATTTCCATAAGATAACATCAAAGATATGCAAAAAAAAAGTATGTTTAAAGATGTTTAAAAGGAACCTAAATGCAAAATAATAACTAAATAACTAAATTACGATGTTTCTAAAGGATAGACTGCCATAAGGCTACTAAAAATCATGTTGTAGAAGAATATTTAAGGTCATAAAGATTACTCACGTTATCTAAAAGGGCAAAAGCAGAACATAAATATTATGTGTAGGGAAGGCTCATGTTCTAAATATGAACAAATGGCTGTCTCTGGAAGGTGAAGATTATCTGACTTCCTTGTGAGTTATTCTGTACTTTCTATAATTAACACATATTACTTTCATCACTGAAAAGAAGAACTACCCTTCATTCACTCACCCAAGAACCTACTATGTTCTGCACTAGGGACACAGTAATAGACAAGACTGACTCTGGCTCTGGGTGGCGGCAAACAAACATATATACAAATGAATAATGGACAAGGTACATTCAGGGGATGTAAGTTCTATGAAGACAATGACACAGAGTGACAGGAGAGCGAAGGGAGAGGACAGGGCCCCTTCAGTTGGGTAGTCAGGGCAGGGGTAGAGGCTGCAGGGTCTGAGGAAGTAACATCTGAAGTGTACAAATGAGAAAGAGGTGGTTACACAAAGCTCTGGGGGCTGTACCCACGCAGAAGGACAAACACACACAAAGGCCTGAAGGAGGAACAGACTGGGCAGCTCCAGGAGCAGAAGGAAGGCCAGGGAGGCTGGCGGGCAGGGGACAGCCATATTAGAGACAGATGGGGCCAGGCCACACAAGGCCTTGTAGGTCACCACAAAGAGCCGTATTTTAAGTGTGATGGAAAGCCCTGGAAGGGCTTTTAAAGAGGCATGTGATGCTATCTGACTTCAGTTTTAAAAAGACCCCTCTGGCTGCTGTGAAAAACAGGAGCCCACGTGTGGAGGCAGAGAGCTGAAGCAGGAGCGACCACGGTTGTTCAGATAAGAGCTGACGGTTTCTTGTACCAGCACGGCAGCAGCCAAGATGAAAAACAGCAGAAGCATTTAGGGTATATTTTGGAGGCTGAGACAATGAGATTTGCCGAGAGATGGGACTGGGACAGCGAGGATAAGTAAGGAAAATAAAGGAATCAGGGACGATTCCAAGGTTTCTGAACTGAGCAACGGGTGCTGAGGTGGAAAAGGCAAGTGGAGAAATAGGTTTGAGTCAGAGTAAGGAGTTTCTGTCTCAGAACTGATTGGTTTGAGATTCTTGTTAGATATCTGTAGTAAGAAATTTGGGCCCCAAGGGACACCTGGGTGGCTCAGTCGGTTAAGGTCTGCCTTTAGCTCAGGTCACGATCCCAGAGTCCTGGGATCGAGTTCCGCATTAGGCTCCCTGCTCAGCGAGGAGTCTGCTTGTTCCTCTGCCTGCTGCTTCCCCTGTTTGTGCTCTCTCTCTCTCTCTCTGACAAATAAAGAAATAAAATGTTTAAAAAAAAAGAAAAGAAATTTGGGCCCCAAGACCTTTCCTCCCTAGTGTCATCCCCATAAATAGTTTATATCACATGGCAAAAGGGACTTTGCAGATGTACGTGAGGTTACTAATCACTGACTTCTCCTGTGTTACCTGGGTGGGCCCACTGTAATCACAGGGATCCTGCAAAGGCAGAAGAGGAAAGTAGAAAGGAAGGCAGAGAGATTAGCCGCACAAGAAGGATTCAATGTACCACTGCTGGCTCTGAAGCCGGAGTGGGCCAGAAGGCAAGGAAGGCAAGCAGCCGTTGGGAACTGAGAATGACCCCCAGGCAACAGCCATCAAGGCCATAGGGACTTCAGTCCTTTAACTGCATGGGATTCTGCCCTTGACCTGAATGAGCCTGGACGCCTCCAGGTAAGAGCCCAGTTGTCTGACACAGACTTAATTTTGGCTTCTTTTTGACTTCACTTGACTTCACTGCCTTCATTTTTACCAGCCTTGTGAGACCCTAAGCAGAGAACACAGCTGAGTAATGCTGTGCCCAGACTTCTAACCCACAGAAACTGTGACATAATAAATGGGTGCTATTTTAAGGCACCAATTTTGTGGTAATTTATTATAAAACCTATAGAAAACTAACACAATATTCAGGAAGAGATGCTAGCTAGGTGGGCTTTTGGAAAAAATGAGTCTGGAGTTCAGTAGAGAAGTCAAGGTTAGAGACACAAAGGTGAGTGTCAAATGCACAGTATCTACAAGCTGGATGAGATGCCCCTAAGGTAAAAGTGTAGAGAGAAAAGAGAAGAGGGTTTAGAAATGGGGCAGGAGATGTCACTAGGGAGACTGAGAGATCACAGAGGTAAGTTTTAAGAAACAGGGAGTGGTCACCCGTGATAAAAGCTGCTGAAAGGCTGAGCAGGATGAAGACAGAGAAGTGACCCTGGATTTGGCTAAATATGGAGATGGCTGGTGATTTTAACAAGCACAGGTTCAGTGGTGGAGAGATGCCCGGTGAAGCAGGTGGAGAGAACAGGATAGGAGAGGAAACAGGCACGCAGATCACTCAAGAGGTTTTGCTTAGGAACGTAAGGAAAAAGGACTGTAGCTGGAGGGGGACGTGGGACTGGGGAAAGGTCTGATGGAAAATACTAAGGAAGGGTCTGATGGAAAATACTAAGGAACGCTTTCATGCTAATGGAAATGAGGCAGTAGAGAAAGGGAAACTGATGATGTACAGCAATGAGAGTCTACTTACAGGAAAGCATGAAGGGATGGGATTCAAAGCATGGCAGAGGGCTTGGCCTAACATGGGACGGGGCTACTCCAACCACTGTAACACAATACAGAAACTAGGTGCAGATAGGACAGGCTCTGTTTTGAGAGGGACGATGAAGAGGGAGCTCACCTCAATGACACATTCTCAGTGAAGTATAAGCAAGCTCCCCGGTTGAGATTGGGATGCTGTAGATTTTAGGAGAAGACATGAAATGGTATGAAATGGTCCTTTTGGAAAGTGGTCATTTCCAAATGGTCATTCCTCTCAAATGAATATACTAGAGAAACGTAGTAGAACTGTTTTGAGTGTCCTTTGGAGAACTGCAGTCAGTTTAAAACGGAGTGTAATTAGTTACAACTTTTTCTCTTGCATGTTTACCCGCCTTGGTTGCAGCACAGGTGAATAGTTATTAATGTTATTTAAAATGTTATTAAAACAAAACATTTTGCCAAGTGTCTTCTTCCGCTAGAGCCAAACACAGCTTGTCCACTCTAAACCTGCTGTTAGAAGGATGACCTTAGAAGGCTGTCTCACTAGTCTTGATAAACTAAAATGTTCTCCTCCCTTGCACGCCCCTGTTCCAGTGGTGAGCAGAAAGGGAGAAAAACTGTTCCACTACCTTACAGCATGATCATTAAGCTGAGTGTTTCATGTTTCCCATGTGTGGTGAGCTTTACAGTCTTTACTTTGTGAACTTCTCTTTTTTAAAATATCTGAGAAGGATATGATTCCCCTCCATGCGTACACACACACACACACTCACCACAATTTTAAATTGCACGTGTGTGTATGTATGTGTGCATGTATGCATGTACACAGATCTATTATTAACTGTTGAAGATATCCTGTATCTTTTTTTCTTTCTTGTAACAGGATTTAAATTCAACAAGCTTCAGCAAGAAAATTCAGCTTATCAAAACGTAAATGTAAAAAAAAAGGTTAGAAGGAGCTTAACAAGGTCTTTCAGACATTTATAATTAGAAAACTCTTCCTAACATCTGAAGGGAGTACCTAGGTATCTCTTGTTGGCATCCTCCAACTGCCGATGTAACCAGCTATGTTAGAAACCAAAGGTACTTCTTAAAGACAAACCTCAAAGCATGCTAATATGTGAAGCCTCAAGAACAGTTTTTTAAATGAGCCTGAAAGAGAGTCAGGCGGGTTGCCTATAAAGCATCAATCTGTCTATACAAACTGATGATAAAATTCCTAACAACCTAGGGCAACAAAAGGAAAAAGAAACAAATGGGACTACATCAAACTAAAAAGCTTTTGCACAGGGAAGAAGACCCTCAACAAATGAAAGACAATCTACTGAATGGGAGAAGATATCTGCAAATGATATACCCAATAAGGGGGTAATACCAACAATATATTAAGAACTCACGCAACTCAATACCAAAAAAACAAACAACTGATTGAAAAGTGGGCAGAGGACCTGAAGAGACACTTCTCCAAGGAAGGCATCCGGATGGCCAACAGACATATGAAAAGATACTCAATCAACATCACTAATCATCAGGGAAATGCAAATCAAAACCACAATGAGATATCACCTCACATCTGTCAGAATGGCTAGTATCATAAGACAAGAAATAACAAGTGCTGGCGAGGAATCAGAGAAAAGGGAACCCTTGTGCACTGTTGGTGGGAATGCAAAATGGTGCAGCCACTACGGAAAACAGGTATGAATGTTCCTCAAAAAAGTAAAACTAGAACTACCATATGATCTGACAATTCCACTTTTAGGTATTTGTCCAAAAAAACCCAAAAACACCAATTCAAGAAGATGTACCCCTATGTTCATTGTAGCATTATTTACAATAACCAAGATATGGACACAGCCTAAGTGTCCATCGATAGATGAATGGATAAAAAAGATGTCTCTCTCTCTCTCTCTCTCTCTCTCACACACACACACACACACACACACACATGCAATGGAATATTACTCAGCTATAAAAAAGAATGACATCTGGATAGACCTAGAGAGCATTATGCTAAGTAAAATAAGTCAGAGAAAGACAAATATTGTATAATTTCACTTACATGTAAAATCTAAAAAACAATACAAATTAACAACAACAACAAAAAAAACAGAAACAGACTCATAGATACAGAGGACAATCTGGTAGTTGCCAGAGGAGAGAGGGAACTGGGCAAATTAGGGGAAGGGGATTAAAAGGTACAAACTTCCAATTATAATATAAGTAAGACATGGATGTTGCAATGTATAGCATAGAAAATATAGTTGATATTGTAACAACTTTGTATGGGTGACAGATAGTAGCTAGATTTACCATGATGATTACTTAGTAATATATATGAATGCTGAATCACTATGTTATATACCTGAAACTAATATAATATTGTACATCAACTACACTTCAATGACAAAAACGCTCTATGAGTGGTCCTGCTTCCCCCTAGGCCAAAAAAGTAGCACCAACCTTTTTGATCTTTGCTGATGCATGAAGTGGTAGTACCCTACTATAATTTTATTTTTCTTGTTATGAGTGAAGTTGAGCTCTTTCATATGTTTAGAATCCAATTGCATTGCTTTCCCAATGAACTGTACATGTCATTTGCCCATTTTTTCTCTTGAACTATTGGTCTCTTTATATTGGCTTAGTCCATCTAAAGGAAATACTGGCTCTTTACATCTAAAGGAAATTAGCATTTTTTGGTAGGTTTCAAATTTCTCCTTAGCTTATCTTTTGACTTAATTTGCTCTTTGTCTGTCTATATTACATTTTTTTGGTAATGGGAGGAAAAAAATTCTTAACAACCTAATGTCAAGTGTCTTCCTGCCCACCCCAGAGGAGTAACATGAGGAGATTAAATTCTCTAAAGTTATCTTGAGTGCTTTAAAGAAAATGGTTCTAGAAATAATATTAACATTATATGATATCCATTGTAATTTTAAAGTAAGTTGTACACTCCAAGGACAACACCATGCTTCTCAACATAAAGTCTGTTTTAGCCACATTATTCATAAAATAATTGCTTTCAAAGTAGCTCCTCTTTCAGTTGTACACAGTTTTGCTTTACCTTTCCATTATGTGCACGTTACACTTATTCATGACCATCTTCTATCTTTTAATAGTCCTTCTTGCTTTTTAAATCACATACAGCTCCACATTCATTCTCTCTATCCCCTAGTATTATTAAAAAATCACTTCACTTGGTCCTCATCTGTCAATAATGATTCCCATTACAGGGACAATGATGATAGAGGGCAGAAGAGTGGATGTTTCCTTTCCATCGGGGCAGTTTTCCACCTTTCCCAGGGTAACCCACCCCCAGAGAGATATGTGCTGTTGGCACACAACTTACACAAGTGTTACAGGTTGAGTTGTGTCCCCCCTCCCCCAAAAGATACGTTGAAGCCTTAAGCCCTGGGACCTGTGAATATGACCTTATTTGGAAGTTGAGTCTTTGCAGACATAATCCAGTTAAGAGGTAGTCCCACTAGAGTAGGGCAGCCCATAACCCAATATGACTTGTGTCCTTACAAGAAGAGAGAGAGAGTCGAAGGGAAAATGTCATGTAGACACAGACACAAGGGGAAAATGTCAGGCAATGTCAGAGGTAGAAATTGAAGTGCTGCAGTTGCAAGCCATGAATCACCAGAAATCTTCAGAAGCTACGCAGCAAGTAAGGGTCCTCCCCTGGAGCTTTCAGAGGGAGCATGGCCCTGCTCGTACCCTGATTTTGGACTTGTAGCCTCCAGAACTGGGAGACAATAAACCGCTGCTGCTTTGAGCCACTTAGCTTGCGGTATTTTGTCACAGAAGCCCTAGGAAGCTAGTGCAACAAAGCAGAGCCAGTGAGAATGCCTTCAGAGAGATAACCGGAATTTAATCAAGGTTCTAATTGGTAAAAACAAGTGAAACCAATTGCAACTTTGTGTTTTAGTGATTGATAATAACCAATTACTTCTAACTCACATTGTAGCCAATTTGAATACATCAATACATATTAATGTCTTCACTGGTAACCAGAGCATTAGGTATAACAAAGGATGATGGAAATGCTTTAATGTTTTTACTTTAGAAATCTAAAATTGAAACTTATGCCACTGGCCAGAATCTCTAAATTCTATTTCCCTGACTCTCAATTTTTGCTTGGATTACTCTACTTTGATTTCTAAGTATTAAACCCAGTTTAAGGAGCAGGCATAAAGAGGAATAT
Organism: Halichoerus grypus; assembly: GCF_964656455.1. Taxonomy (NCBI): domain Eukaryota; kingdom Metazoa; phylum Chordata; class Mammalia; order Carnivora; family Phocidae; genus Halichoerus; species Halichoerus grypus. The sequence goes on from NC_135720.1 coordinate 50,810,016, forward strand.
CTAAATACTCATAAGGTCCACAGTGGACACTGTGGTTTATGTTATACATTGAGCTTACCCAGAATACTACAATGGGCTCAGCGAATTCAAAAGAAATGATCTGAGCTGCCTAAGAGCATCGCTAATAAGCTACATGCTACTAGGCTGGCATACTTGGTCCTATCAATTTTGTAATTCAGGAAAAGGGGAAATTGGGTAGAACATGGGTAATAAATTAACTCATGCGTTTATTAATTCATCCCACAAATATTTAGTGTGCCATGAGCAAAGCACTGGGGACACTGTGGTGAACAAGCTGCACATGGGGCTCTCAGGTCTCATGGCAGGAACTAATTGCATCATGAATGATTTCACTGCAATTGTGCTAAGTGCTACAAAGGAAACGCACAGAATGCCATGAAAACAAACACTGGAGGACCTTCTTTGAGCAAGTGAAAGTAGAGTGAGCTCTAAAGGCTGGCTAGGAATTAGGAGAAGATTGCAGTCATGTGTTTCGATGGGTGGAACAACATACGATTAAGCCTGTGGCAGAAGCAGCCTAATTTATTCAGGGAACTGTGAGAGGGTCAGTGTGTCTGGAGAGTAGCAATGGAGGACAGGAATGGAGTAAATGACAGCACATTGAGGTAGGCAGGGGAGACCACATAAGACCTCAGATTGCCTTGTACTTCCCTCCCACACTCACCAGGCTACCAACCAGCTTCTGGCTGCTCCAAAGTGGGTGAATAGGGAAGGTCTTACTTGATGTGGTGAGCTCCAGAGTGGACCCTATGATCCCCACCCTCCCCTCCTGGTGTTCACACCATGATGTGATACTCTCTGCTATGGGGTGAACTTTCTTCCCCAAAAGATACATTGCAGTCCTAATCGCAATACCTGTGAATGTATAATCTTATTTGAAAATAGGGTCTTTGCTGATGTAATCAAGTTAAAAATTCACACTAAATTAGGATGGGCCTTAATGCAATGACTGGTGTCCTTGTGAGACGAGGGAAATCTGCCGCTGACACAGACACAGGAAGGAAGAGGCCATGTCACCCCACAGGCAGAGACCGAGGTGCTACTGCTCCAAGCCAAAGAACAGCAACGTTTGCTGGCAAACTATCAAAAGCTAGAAAAAAGCAAGTCAGGATTCTCACCTATCGGTTTCAGAAGGTGCCTGGCCCTACCAACAACTTCATTTTGGACTTTCAGTCTCCACAACAGTGAGATAATAAATTTCTGCCGCTTTAAGTCACCCAGTTTGTGCTATTTTGTTACAGGAGCCCTAGCAAACTGATACCGATTTCCCTTGTGTCGGGCTGGGATCTATGATTTGCTTCTGAACAATGGGATACGGCAAAGGGATGGGCCATCACTCCCACAATTACGAGACTCTCTTGCTAGCAGACTCATTCTAGAGACTCACTTTCCCTTGCTGGCTGTAAAGAAGCAAGTTACTAAGAGTCCCAAAGTCACAAAAAACTACAAAGAACTGAATTCCACCAACAAACACGCAAGTAGGGAGCAAATCCTTCCCTAGCCAGACCTCGGATGAGACCGCAGCCTGACTGATATCTTGCAGCTCTGTAAGACTCTGTGCAGAAAATCCAGCCGAGCTGTGCCTGGACTTCCAACCCACAGACACACAGACATCGTGGGATAATAAACACATGGCTGTCTTAGGCCTAATAATCTGTTACACAGTATGAAAAACTGATCCACTTATACTGCAGCACAGCAAACTGACTTGGCGTTCTCTCTGGGAATGGAACATGCTGAAAGCTGACTCTATGGGTGCTTTCATGCATGCCTCGGAAGTTCCCGTCACTGGGGACTCTCTCGCAGTTCCCTTGGTGTGGGCCAAGCATCTTTTCCTATCAGTTTCTTGCAACTCCTTCCTTAGGAATCCAGTGATCACCTCCTGGTTCTTGCCGCTAGGGTCCCTCTGGCCAGGACTGAAGCCAATCCCATGTTACTACCCTCCCTCACGAAGCCTACATCTGGACACCAGTAAACACTCAAAGATCCTTTGGCCTGGGGCGCCTGGGTGGCTCAGTCGGTTAAGTGTCTGCCTTCGGCTCAGGTCATGATCCCAGGGTCCTGGGATCCAGCCCCACATCGGGCTTTCCGCTCGGCCGGGAGCCTGCTTCTCCCTCTCCCTCTGCCCCCGACCTTGTGATCTCTCTCTCTCTCTCTTTTGTGTCAAATAAATAAATAAAATCTTAAAAAAAAAAAAGGATTTTTTGGCCCAACCATATCTAGCAGGGCAGGCCCTTCCCAACACAGCAGCCCTCTCCTCAGCCCATCCCTCTACTTCAGCTTTGCTATACAGCAATCCAAAGTTAACAGCTCTATGGGGTCCCTCCAATAGCAGAATATGAGGATTTGATCTGTGATATCTATTGTGTTGGAAATTCCATCAGAATGGAGGCAGCAGAAGTACCATTTTAGCAACTTGTTAGAGTATTCACAAGTCATAAAACAAAAGATATAATTTAGTGCTAATGCTACTATTAATTTCTAGCTGACATTTTAAACATTAGCTTGTCAAGACTATGAACCCTATTTTAAAAATAATGATTAAATGCCCTCAAACAAATTTATGTATTGCAAGGTGACAGAAGCCAAGGAATCAAAGTATTTTGCATTACTGGGTGTCCGGGTGGCTCAGTCAGTTGAGCGTCTGCCTTCAGCTCAGGTCATGATCTCAGGGTCCTGGGATGGAGTCCTGCATCGGGCTCCCCAGTCGGCAGGAAGCCTGCTTCTCCCTCTCCCTCTGCCCCTCCCCCACCCCCACTCGTGCTCTCTCTTGCTCCCTCTCTCTCAAATAAATAAATAGTTAAAAAAATTTTTTTAAAAGTCTTCTGCATTATTTAAAAGCTCCTCTTATGGGTGGCAAAATGCAAAACTAAACTACTGAAAATACAAAATTTATTCATTCATTTATTGAACAAGTGTTTATTGAGCACCTTCTAAGTGAGATTCTATTTTAAACTTTTAAAATATTTAATTTTGATCTCACTTAGCCAGATTGCTTAAAAAAGGTAGATGTATTAAGAAGAAAAATGCATATCAGGTAAAATTTTAGAGATGCTTATTATTCCAAAATTACCTGAAAAAGCATTGCTGTAATATCTAGACAGAGTCTGCATGATGTCTTTTGAGTGCTGGGTCCATGGTGCTATCTTTCTGTAGGTTTTTACACGATGAACAAGTTGAGAACCACCATACTGAAGGGACAGGGTATCCCCATGATCTTCATAGAGTTCCTCAAATAACCTAAACCAAAGAAAAACAAACATTACAAAATTTTACCAGAAGTATTACACACGTTATTCAGTTAGCCACATATGAATTCCTATGAGCCTTTCAAGCAGACTCTTGATGATAAATCCACATGCAAAATATATGTACAGTAATAGTCTAATAAGTAAAAAAAGTCATAGAAAACACTAAAATGGAAGTAGGAGCACCAAAAACCACCACCACCAAAGCCAGACCAAGGTGGTTCTAACCTTACCGAAAGACTCCTAACTTTCTTCAGGCTGCCAGATCAATTTACCTCCCACAACAGAATTTTCTACCTTTCTGGAAAAAGGACATGCTCCTGTCACTGACAGATAAACCATATTCTTTCCTAAAAACACATGTTTGAAACTTGTATTTCTTCAAGTGCCTGTTAAGATTTTCAGATCCACATCTGTGGATCTGGCCATTTGGAAGTTGTTCATCTTCCTCAACAGAGCCTTTATGACTACCTCAGATGACCAATAATAACCGTTATTGTATTTTCAAGAAATAGCACTTCACATAATGCCATAGATCCAATGGACAGTGAAGAAACAGTAATCCTTAATGAAGAATCAATCTTTCATATATCTTATATTTTTAATTCAAAATGTATGAAGGCACATGACTTTTTCTTTCTAATGCAGTCTGGATTTGGTTGTTTTTTTTTTTAAGAGTTTATTTATTTATTTATTTGAGAGAGCACGCATGAGCAGGGCCAGTGGTGGGGGGAAGGAATACAAGGGGGAAGGAAAAGGAGGGGAAAAGAATCTCAAGCCAACTCCATGCTGAGCATGGAGCCCAACACGCGGCTTGATCTCATGACCCTGAGATCATGACCTGAGCCAAAACCAAGAGTCAATGCTTAACCAACAGAGCCACCCAGGTGCCCCTGGATTTGTTTTTGTAAAAACCCACTAGTTTTTCATATCTAAAGCACTTTGGATTTATATAAAGAGCACAGCATTTATTCATAATCAACACAAAAAAATAAAAACCATGGCAACAACACACAGGTCTTTAATGGAAATATTTATTACAGAATTAATTTGAAAAACGTCTTTCGGCAACATAATTTGTGAGAAGTTAAAAGAAGTAAGTTCATAGAAGTCCTTATTATTAACCAGTTTTGCTTTCTGTCATTACCAGCATTCAAAAGGTAGAAAGTAAGACTTACCTAACTGCGTCTGTATCGAACTGCAGATTAGGCTTGTCGATCAGTCCCAAGGAGTACAGCTGGTAGGCCAGAGCGCATTTTCCCACCATAAACTGTGCTGTGTTGGTGCGATCTAAACAGTCCACACAGTTGGTTCGAAGAACACCCGTCTAAAGAGAAATACCGTAAGCCTTTCAACCATTATTCAGTGGCCAAACCTGCTTCTACCCCACTTTAGATTTCTTTTCTTAAAATATAGAAGAAAAACTGTAGGCAGGGTATTACTCCTGAACAAACAATGAAGAACGTTATAAAAAGGTTCTATTTGCTGCCCACTTAATATTGCTGCAATGGCATCCTTACACCTTCTAGTCTGTATTTGGATTTTCTTCCTGAGCTTAAAATAAAACAGAGAGCGAACATCTTCTTCATGTACCAATAGGTAAACTATATGCTTTTTTCCCTGATATACCTCCTTTATTGTACAAACCAAATATTCAGTGGTTGAGGCCGTATCTTTCTTAAAAGCATAATTAATATATATATATAGTGATTGTTTCTGGCTCATTTTCCAAAGTGATTCTAATTTATTCTTTTCCCATTTCTGTTTGTTTTGATTTCCAATAATAAAATTTATCATGTATAGAAAAACTCCACAGGCATTATTTTAGCTGTACATCATTTGTTAAGAGTTAAACACTAGCAGTTAGGCTTTTCAACACCATCCCAAACAGTTAATAATTTTGCATTAAGTGAGAAGTCTCTCTCTCTCCCGGCTGCTTTCAGAAAACCTCATACACCAGGAATACAGATGCTTTTTATTATTAACATAGTATCATCTATATACCTGCAGGCGACCAGTGGCAATTACACATCCTCCTAGTTCATTCCACCTGTGTTTAAAAATAGATGTTTAAGAAAAAAGTTAATAGCATAATCTATATTCATTTTTGGTTCCAGCTCTTTATAAAGAATCAAAGTAATAGGGCCGAATGCGCCAGAATAATCAACTGATTCTGCTTACTTTCATTCTTTCTGGTAAGTGAATATGCAAATAACTGAGATGGAATGCTATCCATGCTCTCTTTCCTCACAGGGAACCCAGGAAAGAAGCATCTTATCTCGCCCCAGTGTCCCACACTCAGGCATTTGTCACCCACATTCAACCAAAATCTCTCTTGCTTTAATTTAAGCCCATTTCCTGTTTGGTTTCTACAGACATGAACAGTAACTGCAGGGCATTAAGCCTTATCCTTCTCCCCTCAACATTAAGATCCTCCACCTCCTCCAGCATTTCTTCGTGGAGCTTTGTTGCATTCCTTTGGTTGTTTTTGCAGATCTCATTATTTTCCTTCCTACTTATTTTCTCCATGTGCTAATGAATGCCTGGGAATATGTTCTAAGTACTATATAATGATATTGATATTTTATTTTAATGACTTAAAGCATTTTAATGATTTAAAACCTTTTAATTTCTTAAAATATCTTCATTATTTCAAAGAAGGTGCAGTACAGAGAACGGTTAACACAATAGGCCTGACTGCTATCCTCAGAAAGGCCTGCTTATACGGTTGGCCCTTGGCTGGCATCTGGGAACTTGTGTTCCCACCATTCTCAGAAGGACAAGAGCGGCTCACTGTGCCTAAACTGTCTGTTGAAACAATATGGTTTTGCTGAACATCCTCTTTCCTTATGGGAGTCAGGAATTTTGGTATGTGCCAAGCAGAAGCTGCCTAGGGGACCAGCCTCCAATAAAAAACCCTGGCACTGATTATCTAATCATCTCCTCTGGTTGGCAACATTTCATACATGCTGTGACAACAAGTTGCTGGGGAATTAAGCATGTTCTGTGTGACTCCATTAGGAGAGGACTCTCCGAAAGCTTTACCTATTTCCTCTGGACTTTGCCACTTGTGCCTTTTCCCTGTGCTAATTTTGCTTTGTATCCTTTAACCTTAATAAATCACAGCCATGAGAACAACATGCTGAGTGCTTTGAGTTTTCCTAGTGCATCACTGAGCCTAGGAATGGTCTTCCGGACCACTGTCACAGGTACCCTAAAATTCAAACTTTAACAAAAGGATGACTTCTGAAGACATACACACTATAGTTGGTTGTTTTTTTGCTCTTCGTTTTTTTTTTAACCATTATAGTTAACTTCGTTAGCTGAAAATAAAATGCTGGGCATATACAATATTAGTTCCTTAAAAGATAAATAAAACCTGATCCTTGATCTGAAGAAGCTCACAAAGTAGAAGAAAGATTTGTGAGCAAATAATTATAATACAATGATAAACATTATTTTCATAAAAATGTTAGTATTTAGTCAATAGAAAAGAATTCCTGCTCCTATTTAATGCTGAAAAACAGAATTCACTGCAGAAAATTTTACTTTACAGAAATATTTTATGTAATGTTTATTCCATGAAGTAAGAGATAAAGATTCTGTGGCTTCCATCTCAAGATATATAACCAGAGGAAATCCTGTGCCCATAGTGAATGTTCATTCCACAATCACCTGAATATCTTGTCTGCCCCAATAAATTCATCTGTCTTTCAAGAAGTACAAACTGCTCATATTTAGAATATTTTTATCCATAAGAGCAAAATGCTTGATTTCAGTTTTTAAACACCATACGTACTTTTCATCTGGCCGCAAAATGCTACAGTAAGAATCAGGGCGGTTTACAAAGAAACCTGTTTTCTTCACCACACTTTCTGCAATCACGTTCAGTCGATCAAGAACATTACACAGCTTGCTGATGAGAGGAGGAAGAATGAGAAAAGTGAGAAGAGCCCATTTAATATATTTTTACCTTTACATCTGAAGCAAATAGAAGTTCATAGTAATGATATTCAGGGATTTAATTTTTAAAATCTCTGGTTTGTATCCAACAGGAACATTGTAATAATTAGTTTCTATAGTATAATGTGTACTCAATAACTAACAAGATTTGGTGCAAAGAGACATAAAGGGCCTGTATCAACTCTTGGCAAGCCTTAATCTTGGCACATTACATCCCCTGGAGAGCTTTTCCCAAAGCCTTTCACTACTTAAGAGTCACATCAATCAAGTCAATATGCATTCACAAGATGACTGTGAGGAGAGCGTGATGCACAGTGTGGGGAGCGGGGGAAGAAAACCCTGGAGAATAAATATAAATGGTGCCCCCCTGTAATCAGGCTTAGACTCTAGGAAAATGTGTGCATATGTGTGTGTGAGTGTGTGCATGGGTATCTAACTACACAAAATGATTCAGAGAAAAGTACAATGAGTTAAAGTACAAAACAATACAATAACATTAAAAAAAATTAACGAGACCTCAAAATAAACCTTGTGTGAATATGACGCCTAGGAAATGAGTAAAAGGAGAATGCAAAGTTAATGAAAGAAGGTCCCTTGGATGAGACGTTTTGAGTCAGATCTTGGCACGTAAAGGAGGGGTGGGAAAGCACCCCAGGGAGGTGGGGGTCGAACAACAGGAACAAAGGCTCAGGTATGGGACCCTGGCTGCCATGCTGGGGGGCTGAGCATGCAGTTTCATTTTTCAGGAACAGAATGGCCCCAGAATAAAGAAAAAGTTATATTCTGGAACCAACCAGGCGGTGGGACTTTAACACTACACTGAGGAGTTTGGATTTACTATGAACACTCAGGAGTTACTGCAGGTTCATCCACAAGCGAGATCATCTGAAAGTGGTGTCTGAGAAAGTGATTAAACAGAGGGACAGGATGAAACATGGAAAAGTGAAGCCAATGCCTGTGAGGGAAAGTCGTGGAGCAGGGATGTCCTGAAATGACTAGCTACTTCAAAGAGAATGTGCAAATGGTATAAGTCATGGGCAAAAAAAAAAAAAAAAAAGAGCCTGGTCAATTAATTTAAGCACTCAAATTATACATCAGTAGCAAAAAGGCCCCTCAGCAGGTTCATGAAGGAAATTAAAAGATACCATTTACTTTATTTTTTTTTAAGATTTTATTTATTTATTTGAGAGAGCAAGCGAGCAAGCGAGCGAAAGAGTACAAGCAGGAGGGAGAGGCAGAGGGAGAGGCAGAAGCAGGTTCCCCGCTGAGCAGGGAGCCCGATGCGGGGCTCGATCCCAGGACCCCAGCATCATGACCTGAGCCGAAGGCAGACGCTTAACCAACTGAGTCACCCAGGCGCCCACAGTTACTTTACCATAGAGATCAGCTTCCTGCAATTTTATATCACAAGGAAAGGAAAATACCAGAACCAAACATATGAATATTTAGTCACCTTTTGGTGTACTTGGCCATATCCCAAGGGATGTAAATAATCGTGTGTTCAGGAGGCAAAAACTGGTTGAGGTACGTCACAGCGGCCACAAGCTCTTCACTCAGAATTCTCTCATGTTTTCTTTTCTCTCGTTCCTTTATCAAAAATTAAACATTTTCAGGGTTCTAATTACCTTAAATCAGAGGAACAGACTTTTAACATTTTTACTTTTCAGCTAAGACAAGAAGCCTAAGTCTTAAATATACCGAAATAAAGCCTAAAATAAAAATAATATAAATGCAAAGAAATAAACACTTCATTGAATTAAAATCAACAGATAATTAGCTTCAAAAATTCAAGGAGATGGGATTTCTTTTTAATAACTTCCTGCAGCCCTAAGAAGCCCAGTTCACCCTCCTGGGCCTGGTCTACACACTCCACATCCCACTCTGGCAGAGAACTCCCCAAGTACCAGAAGAAAGAAATCCCCAATTCCAGCCAGGCAAGGACCACACAGAAATCAACTGGGTCTGGATGGATAATCCCTCAATTGGCTGAGAGTGCTTTTGCAACCTACATGTGTTTTTGTTTTTTTAAAGATTTTATTTATTTATTTGTCAGAGAGAGAGCACAAGCAGGGAGAGCGGCAGGCAGAGGGAGAAGCAGGCTCCCCGCCGAGCAGGGAGCCCGATGTGGGACTCGATCCCAGGACCCTGGGATCATGACCCGAGCCGAAGGCAGCCGCTTAACCGACTGAGCCACCCAGGCATCCCAGCCTACATGTTTTCAAATTTAACTCTCATAAAACACCCTGTGAGGTAGCCAAGGCAGGCCCTTTTCCGCCCTTTTACACTGTGGTTGAATGAGGTTAAGAGGAGTTCATGGGACCAAATCTTACCTTCTGCCTCCCCGCCTGTTGTACCCCCTTACATAGGACATGCCTCGCATTCCAGAGCTCTGGGGCTGGAATGCTGGCTCTGTTACCTGCTGGCCACATAGTCTTGGACAAGGTTCTCAACTTTCCTAGGCCTCTATTTCTTCATCTATAAAATGGGTACAATACAATACATGGATACAATAGTATTTTCCTTTCAGCAATACTGTGAGGTTTAAAAGAGATAAAACATGATACTCTCTTATCAGAGCATCTGGCACGTGGGAACTATTTTTTTATTGTTATCCTGTTCAGGACCTTACTTAGAAACAAGGTAGTAACACTGACATGGTGTGAGGCATGTTGCTGGCATCAAAATGGGTCTCTGCTGCTTTCAATCATGGGGATTAGTTATCAGTTGTCATGAATTTAATTAGATAACCTCTGTGGAAACAAAAAGGGTAACTATTTTGCACAGCTGAGTAAATCAAATGGAGGAATTAGAAAAGAGTTGATTAAGAACGGTGTTAAATCAGTTTAGGACAAACATGTAGTTAGCTTTTTACATCTGAGAAAATTAAATTATATCTCTGGAATTTTTCTCAAAAGCACTTTAAATCAACTAGGGAAACAAAAGCTTTTTGAAATTCTTTGATCAAATCTGACATTTCATGAGATGGGGAGAACAGGTTATCTAATCAACCTTCGGTCATCTCTGTGTAAAGAATCTGCTCTGTGCACCGTCTGACCATCACGGATTAGCATCAGTGAGTTGTTTAGCCAGCCTCCTTAGGGTCACAGACCCCTGTTACAACCAAATGAAAACATCACTTGTACAAGTGGTTTTGTCTGTCATCCCAAGGGTTCAGAGACTGCCTCAATGACCATCCATGGCCCTCAGACTAAAAACCTCCAAATACAGTTATGCTTGACTCCAGGCTGACTTCCTATTGATTCCCCAGTAACAGCACCGAAGGTGCATGGATTGCTGGGAAATGTCAAGCAGCGCCTCAAACTTCCACAACCAAGGAAGGGGGGGAAAGGGATGGTTCACAACACATGGTAAGAGAGAAAAGAAATCAAGGAAAGTATTCCACTTTAGTGACTTCATATGGAGGCAGAATAAAGAGTGAGGATCCTTCAGTATCATTCCACATACAAATGCATTCTTTGACTCTAATCACAAACTAATACTATCCCGACTGAACTGAGTAAACATCTTCTTTTGTCCTATGAATAAAATAAATAATGACAAAAACAACAAAAAAAACTGTTTTTCTATTCCACAAAACGGCAGCTTAATCTCTAAACTATTTTCTAGTTAACATCCAGTTATTACCAGGATTTTTATGGCAATGGAATGATGAACAAGTACAATTTTGAAGTCCACCGACTAGCCTTTAAAGATTAAAAAATAAATGTACATTTGAGAAACCTGGGCAAGAACACTTCACAATCACATGTATCGGATATTATGTTTTGAATCTGTGTATTTAATGCAGAATTATTTCAAACATCATAGACTGAATCTCCATTTAGCCATAGCTTTTAACGGCAGTATAAGGACTCTGTAAAACATGGAGAAAAGTCAGTGTTCCATTTTGGTGAATGGCATCACCATCCAGCCACCCGAGTAACCAGAAACCTAAGAGTCAAGCCTGACCTCTCTCCCTCTCCTTCAGCTCACAGCCAGCCCATCACCGAGTCTCCGGCCTCCACACGCTTCTCTCCAGCTCTACCACACCATCCTGGTTTAAGCCAGGGTCACCCCTTCCTTGGACAATTGGCATAGCCTTCTATGTAGTCTTCCAGCACTCTTTAACCTTCTGCCAATCCATATGTTCTCTTTGTTGAGGTCAGGATAGTCTTTTTAAAATAAAAATCTGATCACAATCCTCTCAGTCATGCGAAACCTTCAATGGTTTCCCATTATACTCTCAGGATAAAGACCGGACTCACTGACACGCCCTACAAGGCTCTGCATGGTCTGGCCATAGCTATCTCTTCAGCCTCATCCCACAACAGTACGCCCATCATCTCTCTGGCCCTCATCGGCAGGACCCCTACCATATGGCCTTTCCTTCCTCAAACACACCATATCCCCTCCTGACCCAGGGCCTTGGAACCTGCTCTTCGGAATTCAATACTATTCTCTCTCTTCCTGGCCTAGTTAACGCCTCTTCCTTCAGTCTGCACAGACTCATCACCTCCTCAGGGGAAACTTCTCTCCCGTTATAAGCTCTCATGGCACCGCTGAGCTTGTTTTGGTACCTCTGCATTACTTCACCATTAGACTGTTAGCTCTGTGAAGGCATGAATTGTTTCTATGACCACCTTGGCACAAAGGAAACCTTCAAGAATACTTGTTAAATAATGAACTAAATGGACACAGCATTCCTTGTTTTTTTATTCAGTTGAGTCACATTTGTTAACCAACCTCTCAGAATAATCTCAGCTCTAAGGCGTTGACCACTGCTACAACCATAACATAACAAAACCCCTGCTTTTCCTCCTTTCAGGGTTTTCTTGGCTGTGGACTGAAATTCTTTCAAGGCACACAGTTGCGGCAGATACAGACACAATTTATTATCTGGTCTCCCTGCTCTCCATCCTAGGCTGTTGACCCAAAGTCCTAGGCATATACACAAGCTATGCTGACCAGACAGTGTACTCTCACAAGGAAGCACAGAAATGTAAGGCCATGCCACCACTTTGTCCACCTGGTTCTTGAACCATGGCAGTGCCCCAATTTCTGAATCCAGCCTTCAGATCCTACTACTACATATTAACCTTCCTAAGAGATCTCTGGGTTGTCAAGGGAATGGGTTGTATCGAGGTTAGACTGTGGCCCTGTGATCTCCATGCTTCCTTCTCCAGGCTGTCCTGGAAACTAAGGCAGAATTTCACGCATCTCCAGTTCACCCAAGGAAATCAGAAGACTGACAGCATCACTTTCTTCCCTTGGAAACATACTGCTGCTTCTCCCAGGTACCCAGGGAAGAGGCCACACTGAACCGAAGGCTTAGACGGTGGCTTGGACGTCAGACGCAGTGCTCTGTCACAGCACAGGAAGTCTATAGACCCCTCCTCTGGGGACAGGTAAAGCAGGCTACAAGAATGACCCCTTTGGGCTGAGGAAAGGATTTTCCAGTGTGACTGAATTTCATAACCAAACAGACGAGCACATCATACCTTCACTAAATTCAAGATGATGATGGGGGAGCCAAACCTTTGAAGCATCTGGTCGAAGTGAAGGGCAGCCACATGTGCAAATGGGTCTGCCTGATCCACTGAGGGAGATAAAAAGGATGAATAAATACCAGAATGAAAATCATAAAGCAAGAATAAAACAAGTATAGGGTTTCATTCTCTTTTTTAATGTTTAAAGAAATGCAATTCAACTAATCTAGTAGTTCCACTTCCCAAGTTCCTCTTGAGCTTATCAGATACTCATTCTTCATGCATTTACTGAATCTGACTGATTCTTACATTTCTGAAGTAAAATACAATTTACTAGCAGCCAAAACAAAAGAAAAATGATAAAGTTATTGAATAAAGTTAACAGAAGTCCTTCTTCTAAATTATCTACTTTCCAGTACTAAAATTTTGTTAGCATCTAAGAATTTATGGATTTCTGTGACAACAGTTCATCATCTCAAAGTGTGGGTAAAGAGTCATAATTAAAAGACTGCTGCACGCACATGTAATGGGTGGTTTCGGCATCATAGTTGAAATGTCCTGAGACCAGTATAAAGGGACGGATCCTCTAACTTGGACATAAGAAGAATAACTTCCTGCAGTAAAAGACATCACAGAAGCATCACAGAGTATTTGTTCAGTCTCCACTTCATTTGCAACATCACCCTGAAAAGAAAGGGGGCATTTAAAGATATTTTATGTTCTTAGAATTTTTTAGTGGAAAAAATTTCCAAGTATACAATGAAATTATAATTTCCATCCTTAGAGCATTTTAAAAGAGGTAAATGTTGATCAATATTCAATGTGCACATTAGGAAAGGAAAACCATTAAAATGCAACAAAGAAAGGCAATTAAAAATAGCCGAGAATAGACTAGGAAAAAATCAAATTAAATAGCTAATAATACAAGTAGCAGACAGAGAACAGCTTGAGTGATATAAATGGCAGAGAGGAAGAGAAAAGGAAAACAATTACATGAAATTATACAGGAGGTTAGGAAGACCAGCAGAATATAAAACTTCAATTCTGAAGACCAGGGAGGAATGAAAGGACAAAAGAGTGAGATTCAAATAATTCCTGATGGACAGAAGGGGGAAAAAAAGGTCTTGAGATAGCTTGACTTATAAAAGTATAGAAGGATATGACAAAGAATAATTTTAGAAGCATTAATAACATGTCTGCTTGATTATCTGTGAAATATTAAAAAATAAGTAACATAGCAAAATTGTGAATTTTCTTAGGGCACCAGTTATAACTATTTTCATTGTTGATATAATTTTAAGAACAATGGTGCTATTTTAACCCAGGATTCAAACCCAATGTCTCACTCAATCTGTCTACCCAATCACACATCTGCTTAAGACTCAAGCTGTCTACTGCAAATAGAGATGAAACACTTGGAGGAGATGACATGACTGGTGGCAGGATAGGACTTCTGTTGTGGTTATTTTCCAGGGCCGAGCAGAATAGGAGCCTGCCTGGAGCCCAACTAAAGCAGAGGCGAGGGGGGAAGGGGTTTCCATGCCTCGCTCTACCTTTTCTTCTCATCAAGGATGCATTTCCAATGAGTGCTCCCCTCCACTTACTCCTCTGATGGAGGTGCTTTGCCATTTTAGTCACTACACTAAATATGCACTACATTTTTTCGTATCTTACAGAAATGGCTCATTCTCCAAAACATGAGACATGTCATAACTCCCCAAGGCAATGCATAACTGGCTCTAAGATAGTTGATTTTTCAGAACATCCGTATACTAGTCACATTCCTCACAAGTTTCAGATACTCCGGAGCATTAATTATTCTCTTGATCATATCCCATACTAAGAAATGCCACTTTCTCGAATCCCACTTGGCTTCCTCTGTCAGCAAGGTTGATGTGAAAGGTTAAGCAGTGCCATTGCTTCTCCACCTTACCTCACAGTTTGCACCTCTCTTGAGAAAGCGGGTCCCAGCAAACTTACTGGATCTTCTGGCTATTAGAGTCACATAGACTGGTCGTCCGTAGATCAACAGCTCTTAGAAATCAAGTTAAAGCTGTTTGAGCATTCACACCGAACTGTTACACCACACCAAGAGAATCCTTAGACCTTAAATATGCATTTAAATATATCTTGTTCGGAAGGTTAAAGAACACCAAAAAGTTCTACCCAAGAATGGAACAGCATTGGCTCTAACTGTTCTTCCAAATGAAGCAGGTATTAAGGCAAAAACAGGCCTCCCTAAGGAGTGGTTTCCATGAATTTTAGAGGAAGTGGTAAAAAGGTGTAGGGTTAGCGGCCAAGGGAAGACCTGGTCTCTCCTTATCGCCAACTAAAGGATGTAAATGGGTACAACTAATCCTTCTTTAGTCTTCAGAGATCATACACCTCTCAAAGAGAGCATATGTCACTTAACAGGGGGTTAAATATGAAGCAACATATAATACTTAGGGAATGGAGTAAGTATAATACTGTAAAAGTTACCCAAATTTGTCACCTAACTGCAAAAACTAAACACTGTGAATTATTTAACTGATATGCAGCTTATCGATTATGTCACCTTATTTAGCTTTCTGAGCCTCAGTTTCATCTTCTGTCAAATGGTGTAAGTACTAGTAAAGTAACTAACTTTATGAGGTGGTTAGGAGGACTAGGTTAGGTAATGTGTGGAAACCAGTGCCTGTCCTATAGTAAGCGCTGAATATACAGCAATTTCTTTTATCACCATAAAGACTTCCGGAATTCATTAAATGCTTGACAGCTAGGAAACTAGTTTCATCATCTAAACTAATGAGCTTTAAAATTATAATCCATGGTGCTATTCGCTATTTTAAAAACACAAACATTTACTGTGCTTAATATATGCCTGGCCCTGAGTTAGCTCTTGATGATACAAAACAGTTTAGAACTACCTCTTGGAAAATGCCATTAGAAACTGCAGCACATTCTTCTTGGTGTCCTTGGTGGTGAAAACCTTGTGTTCTTTCCAGGTACATTTCACTTTTGGAAGCAGAAATGGTAATTCAGGGCCAAATCTCATTATTCAGTGAACAAACCAAGCAGATACTACTACTCACTGCTTGGAAATGATTATAAAGTAATGAGGCTTACTTGCAAGTGTAGTGCATAAATCTCACTCATCCTCATTTTAAGCTTCCTTTGTGTCTTCATCTAGCCTCTCTTCTTCCTCATTTGCCAGAAAGAAAGCACCACCGGTCCTCTTTAGGACTAACCTCTCCGGCTATACCCCTTGATCCCACTCCTCCCAAATGTTCTAGTGCAAGAAAAAATATCAGTAACCACGTTTACCCACTTAATGATCTCAAAACGACCACTCCTTTACAGTTTTCACCATAGGCCTTAAAAAACCTAAGACAGAAGAAAGAATGTCAACTGGAAAACAAGCTAGGTGTACAAATGCCCTACATGATCTCAAAAAGGGACAGGAAACAACTAAATACTACTCCTAGAAAGTATACACTGCCTCTCTAAGCCTCATAGCATAATAGCACTTTCTGGAAAGGTTTTAACCATAGGTAGAAATTAAATAAAAGGAAAAAAAGTATTTATAAAATTGAACTCAAAATCAGCTTAACCCAAGGTTCAACCTACATCTATTTACCCTCTTTTGTCCCTTTCCAATCCAGGACTTTATCACATTATGCCTGAACCACAGCAATCTTTTCCTAACTCATGCCCCCTGTTCTAGTCTCATTTTATTTAATCCAGCTTGAAAATAAGTGTCAACTGAACCTTTCTAAGTACTCCCCTCTACATTACCCTCTTGAAAAAAACTTCCAAATGTTCAGGCACCAAACCCAAAATGCTTACTCAGTCTGACCACCAAAGCAATCTGGTGACTTGCAATATGACTCCCCACAACCCACTACATTGTTACCTCCCAAGGATTTTACACCCAAGGCGGAACACTCCCATGAACTTTTCTACCCCTACACTCATGGTGCTTTCCCCACCTAGGAATTTGCTCCCTGCTTCCTGCTAAGGTCTGACTAAGGTGGGGAGGATGTGACAGGCCAAGCCTGCCTTTTCCTATGAGCCTCCCCCCATCCTCCCCACCTGTCAGTGAATCTTCTCCTCCTCTCAGGTATGAATGATACTTATTGCCTATATCACTTGCTATGCACGTAGCATTTTCTTTCCTGATGTTTATCTTTCTGTGTACATAAGAGATCTGTTCAAATGATCTGCATACCTCTTTGTATTTCCACTATCTGATATCATCAGTAAGTTTTCCTGCTGGGTGCACAGAATGGTAATTAATAATCTTATAGTTCCTATACAGTCTTCTACAGATTGATACAGCATAAGTTTAATAATATATACCTTAGTTTTTTTAAAAAAAGGATACTTGACTGCCCACAGAACCCATGAATAATATACAACAGCCAGTCACGATGCACAGTATTTTTAATTATATCCAGAAGTTCACCGTTCCACACATACTTCATATAAGGCTCACTAGAGATCCCAAATACACCTGAAAAATAAAAGTTGGTACCAGAAATATAAGGAAATTGGTCTATATTCATCTTTAAGTTTTTGTTTTTAACTTCAAAATAAAATGCCTGATTAACAGAATTGCCATTTTCAGTGGATATAACTCGTATCATCACCCAGAACACTGCGCTGATTCTGTACAAAGTAAAAGAATAAACACATTTTTCTGATTTGTGAGAGTTTTTTAACCTAAGAGGAAAGTAAACAAGAGGGAAATTAAGGACACATGGACAAATACATGACTAGGCTGAGAGAGAGCATCGGGCAGCGGCTGGAAGCACTGCTCCGGGGTCCGAGTGCCTGGGTCCAAATACGGGCCCTGACTCTTGTCAGCAGGGTGACAGCTGTGATCAAGAGTGTTACTTACTACCTCAGTGCGCATTTGCTCATCTGTACCTGTATCGTGTGGTTGTAAAGATGGTAATGTTGGCAATGCACACAAAGTGCTTCGAACAAGCCTGGTGCCTTACTGATACTTCTGTAAGTGGCAGTTACTACCGTATCAGGCTTTTTCTATATGAAGAAATTAATTTCACCAAACATCATTTCAACATATCCAGATACATTTATTAAACACTGATGAGTTTTACAAAACTTATATAAAGGGCAAAATGAGAAATAAGTATGATTATGGCTTAAAAGACTGTAACAGTGGGACGCCTGGGTGGCTCAGTTGGTTATGTGTCCAACTCTTGATTTCAGCTCAGGTCATGATCTCAGAGTCCTGAGATCGAGCCCTGGGCCAGGCTCTGAGCTCAGTGGGGAATCTGCTTGAGGATTTCTCTCCCTCTCCCTCTGCCCCTCCCCCTGCTCATGCCCATTCTCTCTCTCTCTCTCTCAAATAAATAAATAAAACTTTTTTAAAAAAAAGACTGTAACAGTTCTGGATAGCAGGCTATTTTTCTTCTCAAAACATGGTATGTTAAGAGTGTTTATATACTGTGTCAAATGCACTTGGTTTGATTCCTAAAAACTGAACCTTCTCTGCCCTTTCAATGCTTTACACAGAGCACAAATAGCACACACAAGAACTAGAGTCCTGTTTTTGCCACTTACCAGTCTCTGTAACCTTTGGCAAGTTACTTAACATCTCTGAACTTCAATTTTCTGAACTGTAAAACAATGCTACTACTATTCACCTCAGAGATATGTTCAGATTAAATAATACGTGCAAAGTGCACTGCTAACTCTGCACCCACATCTTCATCACTATTATTCAGGTTGCACAGAGCAAGGTGTCCGAGACATTGTTGACTTCCTATGTTTCCAAAGTATATCCAAGTCAGCTAAACGGCTTTAAGTCTGAAATGATTCCTTCACAACATTCATTTTAGCACTGCCTCAGGCTTTAAAGTTCTAGGCCAACCCAAAAATCTAGGGATAAAGGTAACCATCCTGTTGTGCGACTGGTTCATTTAGGATCTCCAGGATGACCCCACATGTGGCCCTGCAGTGATCCTACAGTGGTCCTGACAGAAGCAGGCCTATGAGGGACACCTGGGTCAAGCTGGGACCAATCAAAATAAGAACCTCTGACCCGCTGCATTGGTTCCTTGGCACATTGGCCATGTGATCTTAATCTCTATGCCTGTTTCCTACTTAGTCTTTATTTCTTTAAAAGTGGCATCATACCAACTGAGCAGAGTTTTTATAAGAATTAGAGATATTGTAGTAAATTTCTAGGACACAAGAGATAATCCATGGTGAATTTTTGCCAAAACTCTCTATGAAGGAAAATAAGGTGGTGGTGTGTATTCTCCAATATTCAAAAAAACCAATTCTCCATTCAAACTTCACCAAAAGCCTAGACCTAAATGCATTCCATTAAAAATACATGAATATTTGCTAGGAAATGTCAGCATACAATTTTCTGGCTGGCCCACAAATGAAATCACATCGTAATTAATGAGCTCTATAAAAATGAATTGGTCAAGTTTATATATCCAAAACAACCTCATATAAGGACACAGAGCAATAAGGGACAGAGAAATATGAAGGAAATGTGAGTTAATTTAATGAGATGCCATTTCACGGATGCCATATTAACCTACATTAGATGTGCTGAAAACCACCTACCGCTTCCACCCTGTGTAATTAATCCTTCATCTTCAAAGATGTCGAAACTCTCCTGGCGAGGCTGGGTTGTTTCTGACTTTAACATCTCCAGGGGCATTCGCAAGACAGTGAGATTATACTGAAGTGAGTGGGACAGATCATAGCTGTAACTGAGAACATAACTGAAACTTAATAAGAATTATAAAAGCAAAACATATTTCAGTCTTGGCTCCTATATGGAATTAAAAACTGAACCACATTAGCACCCATTCAATTACTTGGAAGCAAAACTATTCAAATAAACACTATAAAACACAGTAAACCATGAATATAATTAGAAACTTAAAAATCACTACATCCTCAAAAAATTAAAAATAGAAATACTATACAATCCAGTACTTCCAGTTCTGGGTATTTACCCAATGAAAACAAAAACACTAATTTGAAAAGATATATGCACCCCTATGTTTACTGCAGCATTATCTACAATAATCAAGATATAGATATGGAAGCAACCTAAGTGTCCACTGACAGATGAATGGATAAAGAAGATGTGGTATATCTATACAATGGAATATTACTCAGCCATTAAAAAAATGAGCTCTTGCCATTTGCAACAACATAGATGGACCCAGAGGGCATTACACTCAGTGATATAAGTCAGACAGAGAAAGACAAATACTGCATCATTTCACTTATATGCGGAATCTAAAAACCAACACAAACAAACAAACAAACAAAAAACAGAAATAAACGCACAAATACAGAGAACTGGTGGTTGCCAGAGGGGAGGGGATGGGGGATGGGCAAAACAGGTAAAGGATATCAAGGGGTACAAACTTCCAGTTATAAAATAAGTCACAGGGATGAAAAGTACAGCACAGGGAATATAATCAACTATATCGTAATAATGTTGTATGATGACAGATGACTATATCATTGTGAACACTGAGAAATATATAGAATTGTCAACTCACTATGTTGTACACCTGAAACTAACATAATATGGTATGTCTACTATGCTTCAATTAAAAAAATCATTGCATGACTTAGGCATTTGCACAATTAGAAATATACAATACAATGCGAATGATCAACATTCACTGACTTGCAATTTGCATTTTTTGCTTCACAGTGAAATCACTTTAACTTCACAGCCTTGTGCAAAGGGGTCACACTCTCATACATATCTGAATGGAGTTCCATAGATGTTACAATATCCACAATATCCAATAGTGCACAGTCTGTACTCTAGTTTACATATCAACAAAAATAATTCTATTAATTATTAGTGGCAGTACCATAATCGACTTCATAATAAAACAGGAATAAGCAATTAATACAAGCCATTACAATAAAACATGTTTTAGGAGAGTAACAACCATCCAAAAAGTTACAACAGTCTTTGCAAATAAAATTTGGCCTTGAGGCCAAAAGAAACCTATTTTACAATCCTGATTTCACATAATTAATAATTTTTAAAGTATCTCTAGCTATACATTTTAGCACAGAATTTCAGAAGGTATCTAGAATTCTTTAGATTTACACAAATTCATAAAATACTTTAGTAATATTTAAGGTGGTTACAATTTTGCCTGGAGACTTACATATTATTTCAATTATTATTTCTTCTTTAATTTATTCATATAATTTGACTGAAATTAATCTGTTTCATCTGTGAAATTCAATTTTACCATATTTGCTAGATGGAGCCATTAATTTTACTAGCATCTAATTTCAGGGATAAATATTGTATTAAGACATTGACTTTTCAATCACATTTACAATAACATCAAAAAATAAAATACTTAGGAATAAATTTAACCAAGGAGGAGAAAGATCTTACACTGGAAATTTATAAAATACTGATGAAATAAACTGAAGACACAAAAAAATGGAAAGATACCTCATGTTCATACAGCAGAAGAATTAATGTTGTTTAAATGTCCATACTACCCAAAGCCATCCATAGATCCCTATCAAAATTCCAATAACATTTTTCACAGAAATAGGAAAAACAATCCTAAAATTTGTATGGAACACAAAAGACCACTAATAGCCAAAGCAATCTTAAAGAACAAAGATGGAGGCATCACACTTTCAGATTTCAAACTTTTTTACAAAGCTACAGCATTCAAAGTAGCATGACATAAAACAGACACATAGATCAGTGGAACAGAACTGAAAGCCCAGAATAAACCCATGCATAGAGAGTCAACTATTTAGCAAGGGAGCCAAGAAGACACATGGGGAAAGGATAATCTCTTCAATAAATAGTGCTGGGAAAACTGGATACCCATATGCAAAGAATGAATTGGACCCTTGTCTTACACCATTCACAAAAATTAACTCAAGATGGATTAAATATTTAAATATAAGACCAAAAACTATAAAACTACTAGATGAAGACAAAGGGGAAAAGCTCTTTGACATTGCTTTCAGCAAAGATTTTATGGATATGACACCAAAAACACAAGCAACAAAAGCAAAAATAAACAAGTAGGACAACAGCAAACTAAAAAGTTTCTGCACAGGAAAAAAAAAGTTAACAAAATAAAAAGGCAACCTATGTAAAGGGAGAATATATTTACAAACCATCTATCTGATCAGGAGTTAATATCCAAAATACATAAGGAACTCATAAAACTCAAGAGCAAAACATAACAAACAAAAAAACCCAAAATCCAATTTAAAAGGGGGCAAAGGACCTGAATAGACATTCTTCCAAAGAAAATGGCCAACAGATACGTGAAAAAATGTTCATCATCACATCAGGGAAATGCAAATTAAAGCCACAATGAGATAGCAACTCATACCTCCTATAATGGTTATTATCAAAAAGATAAGAGACACACGTTGGCTAAGCTGTGGAGAAAAAGGAACCCTTGTGCACTGTTGGTGGGAATGAAAATAGGTGCAGCCACTAGAGAAAACAGTATGGAGGTTCCTAAAAAATTTAAAAATACAACCACCATATATTCCAGCAGTCCCACTTCTGAGTAAATAGCCAAAAGAAATGAAATCACCATCTTGAAGAGATATATGCAGCCCCCTGTTGACTGTAACCATTATTCACAATAGCCAAGACATGGAAACATCCTAAGAGTCCAGCAATGGATGAATGGATATAGGATATTACTCAACCATAAAAAAAAGAAGGAAATCCTGCTATTTGCAATAACATGGGATGGAATTTGAGGGCAGTATGCTAAGGGAAATAAGTCTAATTATTTCTATATGTTCTTCACTTCTATGCAGAACCTAAAAAAGCCAAACTCATAGAAATAGAAAGTAGAATGGTAGTTGCCAGGGGCTGGGGCATGGGAAAAGGGTAGAGTGGGAAAAATGGGAAGATGTTGGTTACATGGTACAAACTCCCAGCTATAAGATAAATAATATCTGGGGATCTAATGCATAGCATGGTAACTGTAATTAACATTAATGAATTATAACTTGAAATCTGTTGAGAGTACATCTTGAATGTTTTTAACACACACACACACACACACACACACATAATTATGTGAGGGGATGGAGGTGTTGACTAACCTTATTGTGGTAATCATGTCACAATACATATGTGTATCTAATCATCACGCTGTACACCTTAAACTTACAGATGTTATATGTCAATATCACAGCAGTTGGCGGTGGGGGGAGGATGTTGATTTTTAACTTTTAAAAATCAATTTTTCCGTTAGAATAATTGCTTTATTCCAGCCTAATCTTAAGAATGTAGTATATCCTTTTTTAAGCTTACTTATTAGACACAAAAACCATAACTGACATACTTTTACTTCTGGGATTACTTGATCCCAGAGCTCAGCATGGGGATGCAAACGAAGTTGAAATCGTGGAGAAGACCATTTCTAACAGTACCACCAAGTTTCAGTAACAACTTGCAGATGCTATAAACATAAAATTAAGCAATAAAGACAGAAAAGCAGATGACTGAGATAAACATAATGGAAATAAACATTCAATAAACATTTGTGAAAGTGAAAATGCTTTCTTTAGGAACCCTTCACTAGACCACTGTTAAAATAATGAACTTCCTTCAGCTTCACAACAATGAAAACATAACCCATTCTACATAGTAAACATGTTTTTATTTCACAGATAAATAAGTGGTTAACTGTACAAACAATTTAAAAGTAAATTTAAAATAATGCAAGTACCCCATCAGTGCATAGCACCAATAGCTACAACACTCTAAGCCCTTGTTTGATCCTTGGGACTCAAGTCCTTTTTGGTGCATGCTATTTTGTGTTCTCCCTTTTTAGTTTGGATATTACAGCTGACAGAATTTTCCATTTAGCACAATAACTGCATCTCCTAGGCCTACATATTGGTCACATCAGTGGTGGTATAATACTCTATCTTAATGCACTGTTAGAATTTACTTGCCCATCGTTCAGTTACTGGTATTTGAGTTGTCCCTGCATTGGCTGGTTTGCTGGTTTGGGACTATCATAAATAGAGAAGCTATAAATGTCTCTTTATAAGTAGGAATTAATATTTTCTCTCCTAATTTATTTTCTTAGGATATGTTTTCATAAATGCTTTATGCCACATTCCTCTTCAGGAAAACATTAATTTACAAGATCATTAGCGGTATGTTGGTATTATAACAATTCTTTCTATTATGGATTTATTTTTACCTAATTTTGCTAGATTGTTAACTAAAACAATCTGTGAAATTGTTACAACTCTGTATTAGAAACTGAATGCAAATTTCATTCATGTAATTAAAAATTACGAGACTATTTCATTAAAATCCTACCTAAAACAAAGATGATTTTTATAGTGAGAATACTTCCCCTGTAATTTGTCCATTCAATATTCAAACATCAGATTTTTAAAAGGAAGAAATACCTTTATCTTTATGTTTTTAGATGAAATCGTTTGACCGATTAAAAAAATAGAGGAAGTACCGCTGTGTCCTCTGATTCTGTTTTTCCACCCTGGAAAATAATATAAACACATTTCTCCTGTCAGTCAGGAGAAACTAAGTTCAAACTTACCTAAAGTAAAAATTGCTAGATAGGTCCACATTTTGAAAGATTCGTAGATACCTAAAAAAAAAGCAAAATAAAAAAACAAAAGCATATTACAGTCACACAATACTATTATTTTTTCATAGCTTGACATAGACATTTATACTTGTAAATGCTCTCATTTAAACTGAGGAATTCAGGGGCTCCTGGCTGACTCAGTCGGTAGAGCACGCAACTGATGATCTCGGGGTTGAGTTCAAGCCCCATGTTGGGTATAGAGATTACTTAAAAATAAAATATTAAAAAAAAAACACAAACTGAGAATTCAATCCAGAACTGCAGTAGGGATTTCATCTGAAGCAATTTCTAAGTCTGTTGATTGTCCCTTCAGAGTCCCTAACTTTACAGTTTGACCATTTCCTCATCACTGATCATGCCAGAGAGGGAAAGTCATGTACTTACATGTGTGGAGAACTTAGACTCGGGGCAAGAAGTAAACAC
The DNA here is from genome assembly GCF_964656455.1 of Halichoerus grypus. Taxonomy (NCBI): domain Eukaryota; kingdom Metazoa; phylum Chordata; class Mammalia; order Carnivora; family Phocidae; genus Halichoerus; species Halichoerus grypus. The sequence continues at coordinate 50,834,802 of NC_135720.1, forward strand.
CGTTCTTGTTACTATTACGTGCTTTGTAAATGCTGTGAGGTTGGAGAGGAGAGTAGCAAAAACAAGCAAAAATGTTTACAAAAACCATAATTTTAAATTGCAAAGTTTGCAACTGAAAAAAATGTACAGAATAAAATATCTGTATATCTACCCCTCAGGATTAATAAATGTTAACATTTCTTTCATATTCTTTCAACTTTTTAAAGACTTTTGATCACAAATGGGTACTGAATTTGTCAAATATATTTTCTACAAATATTAAGATGATTGTAATTTTTCCCAGCAATATTTTAATGTAGTGAACTGCTCTAGCAAAATTTTCTACTGTTGATACAACCATGCGTGGCAGGAGTAACCTCAACTTGTCATTATATATGAAATGTTTAGTAGTACTGTATTTTATTTCCTAATATTTTACCAAATCTTTTTTTAAGTTTATTTATTTATTTTTTTAGTAATCTCTACACCCAACATGGAGCTCAAACTCATGACCCTGAGATCAAGAGTCACACGTTCTTCCAACTGAGCAAGCCAGGCACCCCACCAAATCTTTTTTTAATGAATTATTATATTATATAGTTTTATAAATATGTTAAAAGTTTTACCTATCTAGTAAAAGTACTTCAGTCTACCTATAACAAGCTATTAATATAATTTTATCTTATTCTGGATAATGTCCAGTGCTACACAGTATTAATCCTAAAATAATTTCACTCTCTAAAGGAAGTCAAATCACTACATAGAACAACATAATTTGTTTTACTACTCCTGGCTAAAGAATCATAAAGATGAGGTTTATAAATAATATAAACCTTTTCAACTTTTTCCCATCCCTTGGATTCATATGCGCTGATCTGATTCACTGTTTTAAAAAAATTTATTACTGAAGTGTAGTTGACAAAAAATGTCATATTAGTTTCAGGTGTACAACATGGTGATTCAACAATTTTATACATTACTCAATGTTCACCATAGTAAGTATACTTACCATCTGTTGCAATAAAACATTATTATAATATTATTGACTATATTCCCTATGCTGTACTTTTCATCTTCACGACTTACTTCATAACTGAAAGTTTGTACTACTTAATTCCCTTCACCTATTTCGCCCATCCTGCCACCCCTTCCCTCTGGCAACCACCAGTTTGTTCTCTGTATTCATGAGTCTGTTTCTGTTTTTTGGCTTGTTATTTGTATTGTTTTTCAGATTCCACATATAAATGAAATCATATGGTATTTGTCTTTCTCTGTCTGATTTATTTCACTTATGGAAAGAACTGCAAGAGCTCTTTCTCTTTATGGCTGAGTAATATTCCATTGTGTGTGTTTTTGTGTATGTGTGTGTGTGTACCACATTTTCTTTATCCATTCATCTACTGATGGATACTTGGGCTGTTTCCACATCTTGGCTATTATAGATAATGCTGCAATAAACACTGGGGTGCATATATCTTTTCAAATCAAAGTTTTTATTTTCTTTGGGGAGTACCTAATTCAATTTTAGTTAATATACCATGCCTGCCTGTAAACTATGTGAGATATAATTTTTTTCAGTTAGTGTAAGACAAAGGACCATTTTATCTGTTAAATTCTTATTTTCATCTATGAAACAGATTATTTTTTAACAACCCCACTTCCAAATATCATCAAAGACAGTATCACCAGAGTCCAAAATCTACGAATCTAAGAGGGCCTTAAGCAAGAGAGCCACACCACCTTTAAATTTTGGTTTGTGTATATAGAACAACACTATAAAAGTATAGAGTGTAATTAAAATCTAAACTTAAAAACTAATAAGGGGTACCTGGATGGCTCAGTCAGTTAAGCATCCAACTCTTGATTTTGGCTCAGGTCATGATCTCAAGGTCATGAGATTGAGCCCCATGTTGGGCTCCATGCTGGGGGTTGAGCCTGCTTGAGATTTTCTCTCCCTCTCCCATTGCCCCTCTCCCACTCTCTCTTTCTTAAAAAAAATTACTAAAAAAAGAAAAAAAACTAATAAGCATGCCTAACTTCGTTCCGTTTTAACCCTTATGTTTATAATAAATATATTTATGTATTAAAATAAATCAATTCTACTCTTTATCAACTTATTAATAGACTTTTCCCACATTCCCAAGGCTCCAATAATTTTCCTCCAAACAAATCTACAGAAAAATTGGAAGGAAAAACAGTACAATAAATACCAGTATGTCCTTCAACTGAATTCACTGTTAAATCTCTCTCATACACATATACATTCTCTCTCTTTAAATGCACAAGTTACATTTTATTTTCCTAAACCATTTTCAGTAAGTAGCAGACATGATGACACTTCACTCCTAAATATGAAAAAACAAAATCTCTTAAATAAGAATATCATTTTTACACTTAAAATTTAATATTGATTCAATATCACCTGGCATATTATCCATATACAAAATGTCCCCATAAACAACTTTATAGCTATGTGTGTGGGTGTGTATACATGCCTCCGTTATACATTTTTCTTTTTAAAGATTTTATTTATTTATTTGACAGAGAGAGATAGTGAGAGAGGGAACACAAGCAGGGGGAGTGGGAGAGGGAGAAGCAGGCTCCCCGCCAAGCAGGGAGCCCCATGCGGAGCTCGACCCCAGGACCCCGGGATCATGACCCGAGCCGAAGGCAGATGCCCAACTGACTGAGCCACCCAGGCACCCCTCCGTTATACATTTTAATCCAAGATCCAACAGATATTCAGGTGCTGCATTTGGTTGTCATGCCTGTTCTAAAATCTAGCAGTCCTTTGGCTTTTTCTGTCTTTGATGACATTGACATTTTTAAAGAGTCCAGGCCAGTTGTCTTACAGAATGCCCCACAAGGATGGATTTGTCTGATTATTTCCCATGCTTAGATTTAGGTTAAATGTTTTTAGCGAAGTATTGTCAGAGGGGAGGATGGGTGAAATAAGTGAAGGGGATTAAGAGGTACAAACTCCCAATTATAAAATAAGTCACAGGCATGAAAAGTATAGCACAGGGAATATGGTTAATAATATTATAATAACGTTGTATGGTGACAGATGGTAACTGCACTCACTGTGGTAAGCACAGCATAATAAAACAAAAATATATATATTTTTAGCAAGAAAACTACACAGGTAATCTGTGTCCTTCCCGCTGCTTCATACTGAGAGGCAAATAATGTCAGTTTTTTCTCATTATTGGTGATGCTAAGTTTGAACATTTGGGTAATTATGTTTGCCATTTTTTTTTCTTTGTAAATAAAGAGATTCATGGAGTATATGTTGAGACTGAGTGAATATTCTGTTCCTCAATGATAACATCTCACCTAATGGCTTTGGCTGCTTTTGCTGATTTTCACCTAAATCAATGTTATAATGGAGCTTTATAATAGAGCTTGAACAAAATTATAGAATTCTGAGCTAGTACTTGACATTTTTAACATAACATCTATAATCTTTTGAGTATATTTTGTCTTCTAATTGGTCTATCACATTAAAAAAAAAAAACAAAAAAAAACAGAAGTTACCACCACTACATACCGAGCTTCATCAGGATGAGTAATTCGTACAGAATCATTAGGTATATAGATCATATTTGTATCTTCAATCTTATATATTGCGTGACCTCCAATATCTGCCATCTTCCTTCTTTTAGTTATTAACACAATGTAATAGCCTTCTAAAAACCTGACAAAACCTACACAAAAGAGAGACAAATATAATGTTTCCTATGCTTAGTAATGCTTTTAGATACGTATTTGGAAGGTAGAAGATCTTTGACACATTTCCTACTTTATTTCTATGATTTATAGCTATACAAATTTTCAGTCATATTATAATCTCTAGAAATATCTATACTGACATTTATCTCACTTAAAAAATATCATTCTAAACAATTTTATTTTATTCATTCTTTTATATTTAGTCTCATTCCAAATAGGATTGAGATGCTTTAAGCAAAAACATACACAAGATTAAGGGGAGTTGTTATTTAATAGGTATAGTTTCATTTCACAAGATGAAAAAGTCCTAGAGATCTGTTGTACAAGGCACATATAGTTAACACTACTGTACTGTACACTTAAAAATGGCTAAGATTGTAATATGCATGTAAAATAAATCAATATATATACTAGTAAAAAGTATATAAAAACAAACAGAAAACCAAATAAGTTCTCAGAAACTTACAGAACGGTGCTAACATGCACTGTGAACCTCGATGGGGGATAAAGATTAAGCACCTCTCTAGATTCATTTAATCATGGAACCTCATCCTATTTTTTAAAAAGAAATTAACCAATGAATAAATGTTCTGAGGAACATACTTTGGGATAACTCAAAAGTTAGAACAAACTACACAGACTCTTGATTACTAGTGGCAAAACCTAACTTGAGCCAGCTTTAAAAAAAGGAAATTTATAATAAGGATACTGAGGTGATCCATGACACCAAAGGGGAACAATATGGTTGGGCCTCAGAAAAACACCTAGTCAAGAAGCATCTCTGAACATGTGCTCTATTCTTGTCTCTCTCCATAGACTAGCTTCCTCCACAGACTAGCCTCCTCCATTTCTCTGGGTGATGTGGTGGGAAACATAGCTCCTAATAGTTCTAGGCTTTATATCCAAAAGCTTCACTGGGAAGAAACAACTTTTTTTATCAAGTTCAATTCCAGAATTCCTAGGGAAGGACTTGGACTGGCCTAACTTGGGATGGGTGCCCAGCCCTGGACCAATCAATAGTTGCCAAGCTATAGAATCACACTGCACTGGAAGCCATTTATACAATAACTAAGTAACTTAGATGGAGCAAGGAGAGGTGGTGCCAGATCCCAGAAAAGTGGATGGTTTCAGCAAACAATATATCCAGTAAATTGCATATCCTTCATGCAATCTTCCACAAGTATCATTTGTGATAGTTAAGCTTTTTATGAATGTTGGAGAGTTATAAAGTTATATTTTATGTCAAATCATTGGAGAACACAAATGTTGTACATTTCTTTAACACATGGTTAAAGAAAGACCATATATATTATGTTCAGAAGCACTAACTTCTCAGCAACACACCAGTTACTCTATAGTCTTGGTTAAAAAATTTTTGGCTCCCATAACTTTTGTTTTGGGAGTGAAAACTAACTCCCTTTGGGGGTAGGGGTCATTTCCAAAATGGCAACATGAGGAGCCCAGCAGAACTTCTCTCCAGTAAAACAAACATAACTGGTGAAATTTATAAAAACAAAACAAAACAGTTTTGGGAACTGTCCTAATGGCATATAGCAAATGGAGAAATACTTATTCAAGAAAATCTACTAAACCTTGATAAGAACAACAAGTATGTGGTATCTGAGTCATAATCTGGTTCTCTCCCAGTCCAGTGTGACAGAATATCTACTCCCGGCAGGAGTAGCCAAGAAGATAGTGCTTTCCCTTCTCTCCCCACTTCTCAGTCTAAGGCCACAGTTTCTGCTCAGAAGGTGCAGGCCACCAGAATGTCTCATCTGTCTCCAGCTCACTGTTAACTGGAACTCTATTCCCAGGCAAGTCCCTCTGCGATCAGGGGCTTCCTTCTTCTCCCTAGCTCCTACTCATAAAATGGAGGCTCTACCCCAGCGGGACTGGTCAAGAATACTGGGTCTGCATTGCCCTCACCCTAGCTCACTCATATAATGAGTCAGATGAAATCATACAGCTGACTTCCCATCAGAAACATCGGAGGCCACAACGCTGTGGGATAACATATTCAAAGCATTGAAAGAAAAAACCTGTCAACCAAGAATCTTATATCTAGCATAACTATCTTTCAAAACGAACTTTCTCATGTGCACGTGTGCATGTGCTCATGCACCCTTGCACTCTCTCTCTGTTTCTCTCAGAATGTTATATTCTATAAAGTCTGAGCCAGGATCCTGATGCTATGAATTTTTGCTCTAGAAGTGACGAATTCCCACTGTGTCTTGTTATTCTCAGCTGACAAAAAAAGGAAACTAGTAATTGACTATATTAACATAAATGAGCTAAAATATGTAAGAAAAAGATGCCTCAAGGATTTTATGAGCCAGACTACTGAGGAAAAGATGCCGTTAAAATAGTGAAAAATACTTGTATTTTAGAGACCCACAAAGCACAAACTGCTTTAAAAATGTTCATTTATTCCTTTCTTTGCCTTAGAGACTAGCAAAAAATTCTCCGATTAAAGATAAAGGGCATAGGAATAGGGAAGAAAAAAGCTGATGACAATCTCATTAAAAGCAAGTTAGAAAAAAGCTATCCTTTTAGAAGGATAAAACTTATAAAAGTAAAGCCCTTGGAAGCAGCATAAAAACACTCAAGGGCTTAAATAGTAAGTATTTCCAAAATGAATGAGTTTTCCTTTTATTTTTGTTATACTTACTTTTTATACAAAAAAATCTCTGCAATAATTTCTCAACCTACATTCCAACTGAATTTTAATTTTATGTTTTTAGCTCAAGACTATTTATACCATTCTACCTTTCTCTTCGTAATTTGAATAAAGGGAAGCAAATATATTGCACAAAAGAGACTCTTCTACCAGCACAAATGCCTTCAGCTTATTATAAATGAAATTATTTTCTTCTTCCTTTTTACTACCAATGGGAATTGTCGCTCTCTTTTTTAAAAGGTTCCTATTAAAGATTGCCAACAATTAAAAGACTTTAGTATGGCACAGACATCTGCCAGGAGTTAGCCTATTCATCACTTTAACACACTAAAATGAGAACAAGATTTTTCATCTTCATTCTGTGTACTTCTGACCCCAGACCAATTTCACTGAGTACTTCCAAGAAGCCAAGATGACAGTCATCATGAAAAAGTGATTTGTCTCTCTCCAAGTAGAGAAGGCTGTTTCATTTGAAATGGACACCAAGCAAAGTATATAAAAAAGGACAGTGTAAGAGGATGTTGTGGGAGTGCTGGTGGCTAGAGAGGACCCCACCAGTCCACCAACAGTGAAGAATGCAATATCCCTGCTTCAGGGGTCACCATGCCAGCTAGTCATTATCTTAAAAGCTTTCAGGGAGAATAGCACTCTGGCAGAGAAACATGAAAAACCTCCACAAGGTACATAGGACCTTTGTACAACAGAGCCCTCTAGAACCAAAGTGACTCTCTAACACCACATCTACTGCTCCCTCACTAGCCTGAGGCTCACACTTTGTTGTTGTTGTCTTCATTATTATCTTGGATCTGCAATCCATTTCCTAGAGTGTTGCTTTAAATAACAACTGAGTCCATCACTTAGTCGGCTACAATGATACTTATTCTACCACTCCCCCTCAACATACTAGCAGCTTAAAAGACTATCCTCTGACAGGTGACATAGGAAGAAAAAGGCCATAAACCTGAAGCTATGTACCAAAAGGGTCTGGGATGGTCACAGAGCTAAGTCTAGTGAAGACTACAGGTAACCAGGGGCACCTGGGTGGCTCAGTCGGTTGAGCATCCAACTCTTGATTTCAGCTCAGGTCATGATCTTAGGGTTGTGAGAATGAGCCCCACATCGGGCTCCATGCTGTATTCTCTCTCTCCCTCTCCCTCTGCCCCAACACCCCCTTCTCCCCCTCTCTGAAAAGAAAGAAAGAAAGAAAGAAAGAAAGAAAGAAAGAAGGAAAGAAAGAAAGAAAGAAAAAGAAAAAAAGAAAGAAAAAGAAAGAAAGAAAGAAAGAAAAGAAAGAAAGGAAAGAAAGAAAGAAAGAAAGAAAGAAAGAAAGAAAGAAAGAAAGAAAGAAAGAAAGAAAGAAAGAAAAAGACTACAGGTAACCATCCACCGACTCCATCCATGTGCCCCAAGACCATATAAAACCACTTTAAGAGGGATGCTCATGATCCCATTCAGTGGTTTCCCAAACCTCCTGCTGGCCATCAAATAACAATGGGGCAAAAATGTACAAGGTAGACAAATGTCCCATGTCTAGGGACCAGCAATGATCCGTGAGCTTTTCATGGGTACTAAACCCATGAAAAGACAAGTAAATAAAAGGTAAGAGTTTAGAAACTTTAGAGCAATTTGAGATCGCTACAACATCCAAGCGCATGACCAATGAACTTGCCTTGAATAGGGCATAGAATAGTTTGGGGATTACTGAACTTGTAATTGTAACATGATGTGTCACATGTGGTCCAAGCTGCAGACCAGTTATGTACAGTAGGATCATGTGTTGGTCTCTGACATATTGGTGGAAAAAATCTGGTCCATTACTACAGATAACTGAGAGTCACTGCTCTAGATTCTTACAGATGATGAACTAAATTAAGCATGATAATTGTCTAAACACATTCCAGCAAAATACTATTCACAAATTAAGCATGCTGAAAAAGTTAACTGAGAAAATATTTTGGCCACAGAATAGAAGGCAACCATTCTAGTCATTTCTCGTACGCATTATTCTGACAATCAGACTATACATTTTTCAAAGACAGGCATTTTGTGTTTTGTTATTAGGTATCCCTCATTGTTTCTAAGACAGTATTTACTAGACAAATCATAGACTTTCATTAACTCCCTATTTACTCTTCACTCATTCTAAGCTTTATTTACATGGTTGAACAAGAATACAAAAAAATACATTTCCATAAAAATAATAAATCCTTACATAGTACATTATTGTGTCACTTTACTGGTAGGTCAGTATTTCAGTGACTTCATTACCCAAGGACAGTCTCAATCCTACGAGGCCTCTAACCATAAGAGAAACAGCTACCACAACACCTAAGAATGTCACCTCTCAGAGAAACAAGACACCTTCAGCTCTCACCCAAAGTTTACTAACTAATACTTGTGTATACAATAAATAACTGGTTACAAACCTAGTTATCAATTGATAAAAATCAAGCTTCTGGTCTTACAAGTTTAGTTATCAATAGATTTAAAATGACGCAAAGAATACTGCTAGAAGCAACTATGCCAAGAACAATGAAGGATGACTAAAGAACCGTAAAAACAAAACAACAGAGCAGTCTAGAGGCCATTTAACGTAAAGGCAAACTACCCAATACAACTCCAGAATACCCAAGGGCAGCCATTTTTAAACGGGTTCAATAACTGATCTTTGTTACTCTTAATCATCAAGGAAGGTTCAATTTTGGATAATAAACCCTGGCTAATGAGGCATTCAATATTACATACACCTTAGGAAATTTCCACTTGAAAAAGTTATAATAAAGTATCAGCATTTAAAGAAATAAATTTAACCTAATAAGTAACTAATACTGAAATTAAACCTACTGTATTTAACACACATTGTATTTCCAGGTTTTTTTAATTTAAAATATATGCAGGGGTGCCTGGGTGGCTCAGTCGGTTAAGTGTCTGCCTTCGGCTCAGGTCATGATCCCAGGGTCCTGGGATCAAGCCCTGCATCGGGCTCCCTGCTCTGCGGGAAGCTTGCTTCTCCCTCTCCCACTCCCCCTGCTTGTGTTCCCTCTCTCGCTGTCTCTCTCTCTCTCTGTCAAATAAATAAATAAGTAATCTTAAAAAAAAATAAAAAATATATATATATGCAACACTTAAAGTGAAACTTAACACTTAGAGAATTTATGGAATTTGAACACATGAACTCACTTGACATCCATCTACAAGCACTTATCTGTTGAATATATAACTTCAACATACTTGTCAAGACTGAGCAGAAAATGTAGAAAAGGGGCCAGTCCTAAGAAGAAACTAAACCTACCTACCACTCTTGACCTTCCCTGATAGCCACCTAGACACAAAATTGACCTGAAGGGATTACATATGAAGAGCTCTGAGAGCACATTGAGAAAAACTTCAAATACGGCAGAACGTAACCAAAGTTTTAACAAATACAGAGTCACAGAATAGAAAGTGCTAATCAGAAAAATGCAAGAATTTGAAACTATACAGCATAGTTAAGTCCATATTAATTTTGTTAACATCTGTAGATACCAGTCAACACTGCATACAGTGTGGCAGGTTTAAAAAATACAAAGATAATATTGTTAAATGTTTAAAAAAAATCAGACTCAAAATAAGGCTCTGCCAACAGAGAAGCAGAGATATAATTGCCCTCTGCTTGACTGCCAAGGCCCCATGCAATCTGGCCTCACCCAACTCCATGCCAACATTCCAGGACCCACGGACGTCTTCATGCCTCTGCGGTCATCCCTACTGGGGTTCTCTCACCTCTTCCCCACATCCATCCAAATCTTGTTACTCCTTCAGGTCCAGCTGGAGTCTCATTTTTCCCAGGAAATCTTTGCTAGATGTTCCTGGTCCAAGTCATCTACCTCTTATATAATCTCTACTTCCATTTAACTTTCACTACACAGCTTGGCTCTTAACTGCAATCTTGGAGTTACCTCGTGTATATTAGTTTTTGTCCCTCATCCTAGTGTCGTCAGCCTAAGACTCCCAGGGACAGATCGACAGTACAGCAAAGACACGTGTATTGCCTCACTGCAAAGAAAGATGGTGTCCACACCAGAACTGCAGGGCGTCTCACTGCTGTACCAAAGCTAGACAACAGAATCCTTAAAAGCCAAAACCATGTCTATCTTTGTTTGTGAAAAAATGAAGTAAAGGAGTCATTATCGGATTTGGGGGAATGATGGAATTTAAGTAAAATTTAAATAGAGAGGTTCAAACCAAAGCAGAACTGTATATAAAGTGATCAACATCAAGTCTGGGCTGTGAAGCAGATGTTTATAGTCCAAGCTAATTTTTTACTTTTCATTCCTCATCAAGCTAGACAACAGACTTCTTAAAGACCAAAATCACTTTTATATTAATTCATATCCTATATGAAACTGAGCAGCACATACCAGATGCTATATAAAGGCTATTTGATATCTGATTGATGGATAATGAAATTTTAAACAACCAAAGCCATAGATGATGGGTTATAATTATAAAACTAAGTAAAACAATCTTTTGGTAGTCTATATAGGGAAAAAAAAGAGGTAGTAAGAAGGAGGTATATTTCTTACCTACAACACCAAAAGCTGAAACAGCTCGAAATAACCCGGAGGATCCTTTCTGTCCCATCTTTGTTCTATTTCCTAGATCCAAGCGGCCAAGAAGTTCTCTCACTTCTTGTTGAGTATATACGTGCTAAAAATAAGCAAATTTAATCCGAAAGGTTGTGCTTATTCTTTAGATTATTTATTGCCTGTAAGAATTACTAGCTATTTCATAGAGAAGTACATTATAGTGCATAACTAAGCTATAATTTTAAAAGCCAACAAATACCCTAACATTAGCAATTATGGGTGGTTACTGGATCACATGTCGCTATACCAAAAAACTTTGTCAAAACCTCATCTTCTGGTGCACCTAGGTGGAGCAGTCTGTTAAGTGTCTAATTCTTGGTTTCGGTTCAGGTCATGATCTCTTACGGGTGTCATGGGATCGAGCCCTATGTTGGGCTCTGTGCTCAGTGCAGAGTCTGCTTTAGATTCTTTCTCCCTCCCCCTTTACCCCTCCCTGCTCGCTCATGCTCTCTCTCTCTCTAAGAAATAAATAAAATCCTTAAAAATAAAAAAAACCCTTACCTTCTGAACCACACATTTAAAGGATCATAGGCAAATTTCAAGAAATCTGTGAACTCCTTAGAACTGTGTGCAAAGTTTTGATTATACATACATATGTGTATTTTTATGAGGCCCACAGCTTTTCTTAGATTCTCAAAGAAATCCCTGATCAACTGTTCCCATCCCCAAGTAAAACCAAGAATCAATACATTATATTAATAAAAATTCCCAGAATGGGGGGGAATGAAGAAAAATACCCATGAGTGCTGGAAATCACAACATACAATTTATCCAAAATTATTATAACATAGAAAATAGTTTTGCAAAGAACTTAGTGAAAATGGGTTGCAAACTGTAGCTACCAACATATTTGAGAAACCAGCAATCAACACGATTCAAAATATTCAGACGGAACTTCAATACAAAGGGTAAGTTAGGTTCTCTCATTTGAAAGAGTTAAAATTAACTATTCAATACCACCACGCTGTATTTCACTTTTGACTAACAGTCTCATGTTTTTGTGCTATCTTAATTAAGTCTGTATTCCTGCTCTGGATAATATAACATCTGTATAAGCTTCACATTTCTCTCATGCATAGCGAGTCACCAGAAGATCACCTAGAGGTGATTTTTAGCAGCATAATTAAAAGTCTGCAGCACAGAAGTCTGCCCTGACTTCAAGTGGCTTCATATTAAAGCACAGTAATACATAATTTCTTCAATATATGCAATATTAAGAGTTAGATTAAATCCTTAAAATACCACTTCTTTAAAAAAATATATTCATTACCTTATCCAAAGAGTTTGCTTTGTAAAACAAATCAAAATGAAGGACAAAGTGTAATTCCAGCATACTTTGTAACATCAGTAATTCCTAGAAACCAGATTAGAGATTTAAATTCTAGCCAACCATGAAAAATAATTACAATTTTCAGATGCCTGATGAAAAAAGGAAAAAATATATCAATAAAAGCTGTGAGGATAGTTCACACCCTTTAACAGGTACAAAAGTTACTGTTTGTATTCAGGCTTGCAAGATACTTACCCTATCATCAATTATGACCAAATCTTTTGGTTCTGTTCTATCAATCTTCAAAACACGGTATTTTGTTTCTGCATGATTGCTCCCAACTAGAAAGTATCTCTATAAATGAAAAGAAATGTCATTAGTTTTTTAAGGCACTTTTCCTTATACACATTTTATAACCACTTTGGTTTTTGAAATTAAATACTGTAATAAAGTTGGGTTACTTTTGAAAAGAAATATTTCTGTTAAATATAACTGGCAGAGTAAAGAAAGGCTGATTCTAAAAGGTCAATTTTAAAATTGAAATATTCTTAGTGATGTCACGATAAACATCAGTCTGGTATTTGAAATGTACCCAGTAACCAGGTCAGATTAATTTAATTATATTATATAGAGATTAACCTAACTGATTGGAGACTGATGTTTAAACTTTGCCAGGAAGAAGCAGCTCTAGTAAGAATTAGAAAGCTCAACATGTAATTAGGAATGCTTAGACAATTATAGCTATGAAAATATTGAAATTTTATCAAATAAATCTTTATAAATTTTCTGCAAAACATTGAAAATGACTTTAATATAGCAACTATAAGAACCCCAAAGTCCTATAAAAGATTTAAATAAGTGTAGTTTCCCAAATGGCTTTTTATAGATAAGCTACAGGAAATAATTAATATTCTTTCTTTTCTGAATACTTCCTTGGTGCATTATACCTGAGCACATTAGTCTTCTTAAATAAACACTAAGAATAAAATTAATAATTAAAATATAAAAAAAAATCTTAAATTTAAAGAAAATGTTTTTAAGAAAACTTAAACAAGGTGAGTAATTTTTAAGAAAATAAGTAAAACCCATTAGGAAAAATACATAAAGATATTTTGCTCTAAAAATGTCCTTTAAAGTGGCGCTTTTTCAACATAGCAAAAATTGAGAAAACATTGCTACAATCAACTGGCATCTTACCATCTCATTGGTCAGTTAAGATTTAGATCCACAAAACAATTAAATAACAAATAAGATCCTCTAGATTAATGGCCAAACTGAAGTATGTAGACCATGGGACTTCAGAGCAGGAAAGATTAATGTGCAGTACTACAGGAATAGAAAATGTCAGAGGAATCTGGACTTGAATTTAGCCTTAAAGGATGGGAAAGATTTTTAAAAGTAAGATCTTAGTGTACATCAGAAGATGAGCACTTAGTTATATTGTTTTAACACTACATCTGCAGAAATAGGTGAATTTTTTATTATTAAGTATAAATCTGTTTACAAAGGTCTGTTCTAGACTTCCAGCTATACAGAACAAAACTATATGTTAAAAGATGATTGGTTCTGGGGGCATATGCCCCAGGCCCTGCATCACCCTGCTAATGCCTGGATGGGGGGTGGGGGGGCATGGTACCTGTAATTATTAAACACAAATTCAATTAAAAGATGATTGATTAGCCCAATCTTAAGAGGAAAGCTAGCCAAAAAAAAAAAATGGAATCCCTTATTTCCTAGGAAGGGGTACAGTCTGAAGGACACGACCAGTTATAATGAAGTAGAAATACAGCAATTTTAATAAAAATTAGTAAACTAACTTGAGACATCCAGTGACCAGGACTTGATGCACCGGGGGAGCAGCCAGAAGGGCGGGGACAATGAGGGAGGAGGTCAAAGATTCTTGGCCTGGCCTCAGCTAATTCCTGTCCCTGTGACCCCACCCCCCACTGGGGGGGGGTGGTAACCAACCTAATAAAATTAACTTCAGAAGGACGGTCTGTAAACTATACATGTTTGTTAACAAAAAAGGAAGCCACCTTCTTGAGGACTTGAGGAAAACAGTCCCCACTAGAGGAAACAGCAAGTGCAAAGACCTAAAAGAGAAGAAGCTTGGTGTGTTTGAGGAACAAGGTTAAGTGAGAAAACGCTCATAAAACAGCTAACGCGGTGAATAGTGTTCAACACAAAGAAGGCACTCGATGGCTGTTAGTTCCTTTTCTCCCCTTTACTTTTTAAGATGTCAGTGAGTCTATGCCATTGCATTTAGAAAGTGACAGAAAAACAGAAGGAAAAAAGAGAGTACTTTAGAGAAAGAAAAACATGTACAGGACCAGAATGGAGCCAGAATGGGAGAATGCACAAATCTACTAGGAATCAGTCTTTCTCCTCAGGAGAGAACAACTAACTGCAAATTAACAACCGTGAATAGCATGCTATAATAGAAGGATGAACTGGATGATGACAACAGAGGAAGGGCAGTTAACTCATTTGGGGAGGGTCAGAGCAAGCGATCCAGAGGCTGGTGTCCTGATGCTGAGTTTGGCCTTGAAGGACCTCTCAAAAGGACTCCATGTCTGCAGCCAAGATAAGATGAGTGATCTCCACCTGCAACAATCCTCTCTCATCACCTGCTCCCTCCCAAAGCACTTTCATTTATATCTATAGCACTTACTTCTGAAGGCCTTATCTAAATTCATTTAAGATGTCTGCCCCCTTCACTTAATTATATGCACTGGAGAGACGGGGGCTAACTCCCTAATCTCTGTGGTTGTTACCTCTGGTCTGGTAGCACAGTCTGGTTCCGCAGGCATTGAGTAAATATTAGGTAAAGAGCACCACCTACCACAGATGAATCATTTAATTTGCTGGGTAACTTTCTACAAGGTTTGCGTGAACCCATCTTCTTTGGGTAAGTCAGTCTCTCAGTAAGAAAGCACATCACAGCTTTAAGAGAGGTAAAATCCCTGAATGAAATTCCTAGAATTTTAATAGATCCTAGGAAATTTAAGGAGTAATTACAGTAGGACTATGATTTGGCAGCTTCTCGTAAAAAGATAGTTGTGATTCCTGAGTACTAGTGGGCCAATGATTTATGGGCCGTTAGAGCACCCACATGGGAGGGCAGACCTACACCTAATATATCCAGATTCTTCCAAAAACTCCATGAAGCAGAGGAACCAACAGCTAAAATCCACAGAATTTACAAATAGATTTGAGTGGGTAAAAAGAAACAGGAAGCAGTGTAACTATCCACATTGTTTCTTCTAAAGTGGTCCAAGAAGCCTAAAAATGTTTTGTGCAAAGAAGAGCGACCTCTTGTGGAACCAGTTATGTGTGAAAGAAAACCACAGCTCTCATTTGGCCTGCTGTGGATAGAATCACTTGCCTGCACTGCCCTCTGTTGGCCAGTGGACCATCAACTTTTACACCAATTTTTTTTTAAGCGCCTAGTCAATCCAATTACTTTTGTTTGAGCCTGGTGGTGCCACTTACTGATTTAGGGATGGACTGCAGGGAGGCAGATTTGAGGGGAAACCAAGAGTTCTGTTATAACATGCCCAAAGAGGTCAAGTGAGAACTTCTGAGTCTCTGAGAGGAGACTTCTGCGAGGAGAGATCTTAGAGTGTGGAGAGATCTTAGAGTGTGTCAGCAGCACATACATGGCCTTTAAAGTCATGGGACTGGATTAAACCTAGTATGGAGAGTGAAGATAGAGACAGAGCCCAAAACAACTAGCCTGAAGCACTCTATATAAAATTATTTAGAGGCTGGATATAGAGAAGGAACCAGGTTAGAAGACTGAGAAAAATGGCCAGCGTTTTTGGGAAAACCCCACGACAGCATGGAGTCATCAAAGCAAAGGGAGGAGACCATTTGGAAAAGGAGGGAGAAGTCACATCTACATCAAATGCTGCTGAGACTGGGTGCAGCCACTCCGGAAACCAGTATGGAGGGTCCTCAAAGAGTTAAAAATAGAGCTACCCTATGACGCAGCAATTGCACTACTAGGTATTTATCCAAAGCGTACAAACATAGTGATTTGAAGGGGCACATGCACCCCAATGTTTATAGCAGCAATGTCCACAAAGAATAGCCAAGCTATGGAAAGAGCCCAGATGTCCATCGACAGATGAATGGATAAAGATGTGGTACACACACACACACACACACACACACACACAATGGAATATGACTCAGCCATCAGAAAGAATGAAATCTTACCATTTGCAACAACATGGATGGAGCTAGAGGGTATTATGCTAAGTAAACAAAGTTGGTCAGAGAAAGACAAATACCATATGATTTCACTCATATGTGGAATTTAAGAAACAAAACAGATGAACATAGGGGAAGGGAAGGAAAAATAAGATAAAAACAGAGAGGGAGGCAAACCATAAGAGACTCTTAACTCTGGGAAACAAACTGAGGGTTGCTGGGATGGGGAGGTGGGTGGGGGGATGGGGTATCTGGGTGATGGGCATTAAGGAGGGCACTTGATGGAATGAGCACTGGGTGTTCTATGCAACTGATGAATCACTAAATTCTACTCCTGAAACTAATAATATACTATATGTTAACTATATTGAATTTAAACAAAAAATTTTTTAAAAAGGAGATGACAGAGAGAAAAACAAAAACAAAAACAAAAAATGCTGCTGAGAGGTCAAGGAAGATGAAGACACGGAAGTGCCCAGGGGATCTAACAACAGGATCTTTTGAGTGGCCATTCTGTGGGCAATCTCAGTGATACGGTGGGGACAAAATCCACAACACAGACATTTGAAGAGCAAATGAATAGTCATCTGGATAAAGATGAAGAAGTGAACACCTCTGTTCCTCCCAAACACCTTACTAAAACTATAGTAAAGTTTTTTATGTTCATTTTTTTAGACATAAGCCCCAAGGCAAAGAGAAGAGTGGAGATAGCAATAAAAAAAAATCATTTGAAACTGAAAAGCACGCCCGAGAAAGCTGAACTCTAAGCTGGCAGTGGAGAAGTCTAGAAACAATCCAATTTACACAACAGAACTTCCAAAAGGCATGGAAATGTGTGGCATCTCTTATCTCTGGTGGTAGGGGTATAAAATTTCAGAAAATTGAAGATAAAAAGAAGATAGCTCAAGCTTCTTAAGAGAAAAAAAAAGAAGTGCTTCAAACCAAAGATCAAGAACAGAGCAATATTAGAAATTCTCCACAGCAACAATCAAATGTGAGGATGGGATAAGGACATTTTTAGAATGTACAGGCTCAAAAAAAGTACTGCCCATGAGCCCTTTCTCATGAAGCAATTGGAGGAGGTACACCACCAAAATGAGGGCATAAATCAGGAAAGAGGAAGATGCAGAATCTGGGAAATCATCGCGGCTGGACTGCCCAAGTGCACACGCACATGCAGCTACATAGGACCCAACACCCACTGGGGAAAACACTTGTGTGTGTGTTTGTATATATGCTGGGGGAGTGGGGGTTGGCAGGAATGGCGGTAGAGAAGTAAGGTACCCCAAGAAGGCTACCTGAAATGCCCATTAAGATGGAAGATGATCTGAGCTGGCCCTCTTCTGAGACTCAAGTATCGCTGTTCAAGAAAAAGCTTAACATTTTAATATGTAGCTTTAACAGTGGTGACTTAGTATGAAGATGAATGTGTTTCTAAAATATATACATGAACTGCAAATGGAATATAATAGGTAATCCATTTAACAGGAAATTCAGTATCTATTAACATTATTATCTCCTTTTATAATGACAGGCTAATTAATCACTCACTTTTCATCTGATGGAAGAAAATCGGCTTTCTTCAAAGAAAGGAAATTTTAGGTTGCCTGACAGCTTCAATTAATGTTAAACTTCACTTGAACTTTCGGAATAAAAGTATTATTCTTAAAGATAACCATGAAGTTACTTCTCACAACCTAACAGTAGTGCAGGCCCGCCTCTTCACCTATTCTAGCAATCCCACAATCAGTAATGCAGCTCGAAAGAAATGAGCCTGAGAGTCAAAAAGGATGTCTCCAGCTTCACTCTTTACAGCTTCAGGGTTTTACTGATGGAGAAGCTTCAAATCCCCTGTAGAAATAAGTGGAAACTTGGTCACCTTCAACCCCACCTTCTAAATCAGCTAGAATCACTCTGCTTCTCTCTCCCGTTTTATGTCCTTTGATTTCCCGCTCCAATCCCTTAGCCAACCACATCTTATATTGTTCTCTCCTGTTCCCTCATTACACAAACAGGCTAACATCTGGGCTAAGTAAGCTTGCATCCTTCATGATGTGGTTCCTACTTATTTTATTCTATTTTGTATGATAGGATGGAGAGGAGGGAGAAGCTTCCTTGAATCCTTTTGAACAAGGTAGGAATTAAATAAACACACACACATACATACATACTAATAATTTTGAACTAGCAAGAGTAAAGATCATCCTAACAACTTCATCCCTACACATGTAGACACAAAAATCCACCACAGTTCTGTTCAGCTACCAATTTTAAACTCAACCACTATATGTTAATTTGTTAGAAAATGGTCACTTATTGCAATGGTAAGACCCCTAGGGCATTATATATTAAGTAAGGGCTATAAATTGGAAATCATCTAAGGTAAACTGCACTTTCAAACAGCATAATTTCAGGCTGCTAAATCCCCTGTGGGCAACTCCTAGTTGCACTGGACTATATGAGCAGTAGGGCTGGATCTGACCTTAGTTTACCTGAAAGCTTGGGTCACAGGACAGACAAGGGCCAGGGCATCATCACGGAAGCCAAAGGGCAGCATGAGGGCTGGGTGCCAGAGAGAACAGGTAAGTTTTGGGAGGAAGCAGACCCTTCATAAGGCCAGAACTACAACTCTGGCATGCTATTTACCAACCCCTTTCCTCTCCAGCGTCCTCAAAATCCACCTCCAAACACAGGTAACAATGACCACCTGACTGTCACCTCAGGAGCAGTTCTGCCCAGTTATCCTTCTAAATGAAGGCTCGGGACAAGAGCAGCCCATTTTGTCCATTGTCTCTTCTGTTCTTTTGTTCCCCTAATTCTTTCATAACCAATTAATACACTCCCATCAATCAAAATAAGAATGCCCTTATTCTGACTCATACACTTGCCAACAATGACTTTTGTCAATCTTTCACATCTTTGCCATTCTGACAGGTGAAAATGGGAATCTATTTTCATTTTATTGCTTTAATTATCAGCAAGTTGAATTATCTTTTTATATTCATACTTCTTTTTTGTCAGATTGCCTATTCATGTCCTTGTCCTTTTTTGGTGGGTGTTTTATTTTTCAGAATGGTTTACAAAAGTTTTTGTATATAGGAATATACTGCTTTATTTGTTGTTCAGGCTACTAATACTTTTTTCATAGTCTTTTGACTCTTCTTCTATTTACATTTATAGTTTCAAATGCTTTCTATTAGAAAAGAAAAAATCTCAATGATCTAAATTTCTACCTTATAAAGTTAGAAAAAGGTCAACTCATTAATCTGAAATCCATAAGAGGAAAAAAATAAGTCTAAGAACAGAAACTGATTAAATAAAAAACAACAATAGAGAAAATTAACTGAGTCAAAAGTTGATTCTTTCAAAAGAGTAGTAAAATTGATAAATGCCTAGCAAAATGGATCAATAATAAATGAGAGAGAACACAAAATACCAATATCAGAACAGAAGCGGAAGTTTTACTACAAACCCTAGAGACATCAAAAGTTTAATAAGAGAGGCACGTGAGTGTCTCAGTCAGTTAAGCATCTGCCTTCAGCTCAGGTCATGATTTCAGGGTCCTGGGATTGAGCCTCACGTCTCCTTGCTCAGTGGGAAGTCTGCTTCTCCCTCTCCCTCTGACCCTACCCCCTGCTAGTGCTCACGTGCCCTCTCTCTCTCTGTGTCAAACAAATAAATAAATAAATAAATAAAATCTTTTAAAAAATAAAATAAAAAAGTTTAATAGGAGAATATTGTGAACAACTTGACTCCAATAAATTCAACAACTAAGATGAACTGAACAAATTTCTTGAAAAATACAATTTATCAAATGTGATTCAAGGGGCACCTGGGTGGCTCAGTCAGTTAAGAGTCTGACTCTTGATTTTGGCTCAGGTCATGATCTCAGGGTTGTGAGACTGTGCCCTGCCTCGGGCATGGAGCGTGTTTAAGATTCTCTCTTCCTCTCCCTCTGCCCCTCCCCCGCTAAAAAAAATGTGATTCAAGACCCACTGGAAATCTTCACGGCCTATAGCTGCTATAGAAATTGATGATCAAAATTTGTCCCATAAAGCAACCCCAAGCACTTTCAGTAGTAAATTCTAGCAAACATTTAAACAAAGAAATAATATCAATCTTACACAACTACTTTCAGAAAATGAAAGGAACACTTCTCAACTCATTTTATGAGACCCAAGTTACCCCAATACCAAAATCAGACAAAGATGTTAAAGAAAATGATAGACTAATATCCTGAACATAAAAATCCCTGCAAACTATCAGTAAATAGAATCTAGCAATATATGAAAACAATAATACAGCATGATGGAGTAGAGTATTCCCTCAAATTCAAGGTTCTTTTAACCTTTGTAAATGAATTAATGTAATCCACCATACTAAGCAAATAAAGGAAATGCCATATGCAGATGCAGAAAAAAACATGCAACAAAATTCAATATCTATTCATGATTTTAAAAAACTCAGCAAACTAGGAACAGAAAAGAATCTTTCTCAATCTGATAAAGGGCATCTCTGAAAACCTACAGCTAATATCACATTTAATGGTGAGACTATTTTCCCCATAAGATCAGGAACAACAAGAAAATGTCTGTTCTTGCCACTTCTATTCAACTTTGCACTAGAGATCCTAGACAATGCCAGAAGGCAAAAAAAAAAAAAAAAAGGCAACCAGATTGGGAAGGAAGAAGTGTTCCTCTCCCTAAATGATACGATTATGTAGAAAAACTAAGGAAATGACCAAAAAGAAAAGAAAAGAAAAGAAAAACCCTACTAGAACTAGTAAGTGAGTGTGATGAGAAAAACAACTATTTTGTGTCCAAGCCTAGGTATTTTACAGTATGATAACCCTGCTCACATCCAGAGTCTGAATATTTAGATTAGGACCTGAGTTTAGGATTCCCACCATCATTTCCCACTTTGCTCTTACATGATACCTTTTAAAATAACTACTTAGAGTTAAGCCCACAAAAAGTTAGTGACCTCTGTTACTGCCACCTTTTAAGTAATAGGTACTTGCTACCTTGCTCTCTATCTACTGCTCACATGTGACCTAGGACAGAGGACTGCCCTTCTCCTAGATCATTCCCTCCCACCTCTGCCACTTCTAAATCCTATGACTCCACATCCTTTGTGTAGGTGTATTGAAACTGTACCTTCAATCAAAATGAACCCGTGGGTTTCATTTCCCAAAGTGAAAGTTCAGTGTTGAGGGAGCTATCTGCTGACCCCATGTGAGTGGCTTGTGCCCCCCAATTCAGCAGGTCATAATCCACATATTTTTAATTCAACACACCAGCTACAGCTTCTCAACATGGTGACTTTACTAAAGTTTCAGGATATAAGTTCAATATATAAAAATCAACTCAATATCTGTATACTAGTAACAAGCAATTGTTAAATCAAATTTAAAATCCCATTTGCAATAGTATCAAAACTCATAAAATACTCAGGAGTAGTAAAATTTCTAGACTGAAAATTACAACATATTGCTAAGAGAAAGTAAACACCTAATAAATGGATAGATATACCATGGATTAAAAGATTCAATATTATATGATCCCAAAATGTATAATTTTAGATAGTCCCAATTACAAACATTTTAATCTGTAATGCAAAGTCCATGTGTTCTAAACTGACTGAAAGAAAACAGTCTCTATATACATGGTTTGAGTGTCCTTCTAGCATATTATCACCTAAAGGTAACTTTATTTTTCTTTTTCCTTTATCAATGTTTGCTATGCTCTGTTTTTCTTTCCCTGCTCCTATTTTCTTCACTACTATTACTATTACAATAGAGGTTTTTGGTTTCATCTTGTTAGTTTGCTTGCTTGCTTAAATTTCTTTATGAAAAAAAGTGCCCTATGTATGAAGCAAAAATGAAAAGAAGAAAATCTTCTTGTAGTAGGTCATAAGCATGGAGTTTCATTTTATATAAACTTGAATTATACAAATTTGAAATATCTTACTAATTCAAATATTAATAAATCTTCATTTTAAATAAATAATTTTAATTTATAGAAATATTTCAATTAAAATAATAATCTCATAATTTCAAAAAAGATTCAATGTTACTAAGATTCAGTTCTCCCCAAATGGATCTATAAATTCAATGAAACCCAAATCACAATCCCAATAGGCTTATGAGAAATTGACAAGCTGATTGTAAAATTCATATGTAAATGCATATGATCTAGAGTAGCAAAAACAACTTTGGGAAAGAATAAAGTTGGAAAACTTATACTTCCTGATTTCAAGACTTATTATCAAGTGGTAATAATAAAGACAAGGTGGTAATGCCATAAAGAAAAATAAACTGATCAACAGAACAAAATAGAATCAACTCACATTTACCCAACTAATTTTTTACAAGAGTACCAAAGGAATTCAATAAAGAAAGAGTGATCTTTTCAATAAATGAGGCTGGACAATTGATGTATGGAACCTCAAGCTCTGTGGCTGCCAGCCTCCAAGAATCCTTAATGATTCTCATCTCCTGGTATTCATGCCCTTACATAGTCCTCTCCCACTAAACAGAGCTGACCGGCATAACCAACAGAAATTGTGGAAATGATGGAGTGTGAATCCTGAGGCTAAGTCACAAAAGACACTGTAGCATCATCCTTCTTTCTTAGAATAGAACATCCTTCTTTCTTAGAACACCCTGTCTGGGCAAACAAATCCAGCTATCACATCATAAAGACACTAAAGGAATCCTGTGGAAATGTCCATGAGGTGAGAAACTGAAACCTCTAATCAACAACCAGCTCAACCTGCCAAGCATGTGAAGTGAGCTATCTTGGAAGTAAATCCTCTAGCCCAGTCAAGCCTTCAGATGATTGTAGCCTGGATGACATCTTAACCGCAATTTCATGAGACCCTGAGCCAGAACCACTCAGCTAAGTCCTGAGTGGTTATATACATAATAACTCCCAGACTCCTGACCTACTGAAACTGTGAAATATTAAATATTTATTGTTGTCTGAAGTCACTAAGTTTCGGACTAATTTGTTACACCACAATAGATAAGTAATACAACCACATACAAAATTATTTTAATATAAAATTCACCTCTAAATGTAAAAGTTAAAAGTATAAATCTTTCAGAGAAACCATAGGAAAATATCTTTGTGCTCTGGGAGTGGGTAAAGATTTCTTAGGACACAGAAAGCAATAAACACAAAAGAAAAACGATAAATTCAACTTCATTGAAATGAAAAACTTTAGCTCATCAAAAGATCACTTTAAATACCTTACAATTTTGTCAGTTATATCACAGTAATGCTGAAAAAAATTAAGAAAATGGAGTAGGCAAGTCACTGACTGCAAGAAAATATTCACAAAACATATATCACAAAGGACTTGATTCCAGAATATATAAAAAACTACAAATCAAAAATAAAAAGACAAACAGCCCAATTATTTTTAAGTGGGCAAAAGACTTTGACACTTCACAAAGGAAGATATAAAAATGGCCAATAAGCACATGAAAAGATGCTCAATATCATCAGTCATTAGGGGAATGCAAATCAAAACCATAATGAGATACCACTATACAGGCACGAGAATAACTAAAGCTAAAAAGACTAACAACACGAAATGCTGGCAAGGATATGGAGCAATGAAGATTTTCATCCCTTGCTGTTGTAACCACCTATCATCACCTCTGTGACTAGCAATTTCATTCTTAGGTATTTACCAAAAGAAATGAAAAGTTACGTCCACAAACAGGCTTGTTCAAGACTGTGCATAGCTGTCCTGACAACAGCCTAAATGTGGAAACAAGTCTAAATCAATAGGGAAAATGGATAAACCAACTGTGGAATATGTATACAATGGACTACTACTCAATAATAAAAAGGAACAAACTACTGATACAATATGGATGAACTTCAAAGACATGCTGAGCAAGAAAAGCTAGATTCAACAGAGTATGTACTGTATAAATCCACCCATATGAAATTTTTCAATAGGCATATCTAATCTAAGGTTAAAAAGGAAAGAATATTAGTTGTCAGTAAGGAAAAGGGGGCAATTGACCGGATAGGGATGCAACGCAACTTTCTGGGGCAAGACAGGGGTATGGTTAACATACGTGTATACTTTCTGTCCAAATTTTACAGCTTAGATTTGTGCATTTCAATTTATCTAAATTTTAAAGAAAAAGAACCTTATAAAATAAGTGGTGGGTGGGGAGTGGAACGAGTTACAGCTAATAAAGGTAATTTTAGGGGCACCTGGGTGGCACAGTTGGTCGAGTGTCTGACTCTTGGTTTCAACTCAGGTGGTGATCTAGGGGTCTTGAGATCAAGCCCGGCATTGGGCTCTGCACTCAGCATGGGCTCTGCTTAGGACTCACCCTCTCCCTCTGCCCCCTTCCCCTGCAGTGCTCTGTCTCTGTCTCTGTCTCTCTCTCAAAAATAAATAAATCTTCTTAAAAAAATAAAGGTAATTTTGGAGCTGGTGATAGATATGTGGGAGTTTATTATATTATTCTGTTTATTTTGTATTTGTTCAAAATTTCCATAATAAAAAAGCTAAAAACAAAAAACCCAAAGACACACAAACCACAAACTCAATGTTCTAAATTATCTGGTTCATCAGGAATACAATTACTCTGTCAAATAGCCATAAAAGTTTCTAACCACTGACTCTCAGTTTCTAAATGTAATCTGTCCCAGTCCAGTTATGAACTATCTATGCCTGGCACCAGGTATCAGCCCACACTCTCAATAGCACTGTCCTCTCTGCCTCATTCTTTTCTTCACTGAATGATAGTGAATAGTAGTCATAGTAGTAATACCAGGATTTACTTCTTCGAGGTTTTATGAGGATTAAATAATAAAATATATGTTGAGTTCTTTGACCAGTGGCTGGCATAGAAGTTCCATAGGCACTAGTTATTCTTCTCATTAATAAAACCTGCTACAGTTTTTTTTTTTTTTAATTCCTAGGATCTACTTAGTTGCCAGGAATTTTATGCCTTTTTTCTGAATTATCTATGTCCCTTAAACTTTGACCTTATTACTCAAATAAATCTTTCTGCTTAAATTTTTAAGTCAAAAATATAAAAAAGAAGAGTCACATACTTTTACTGATGAGGAAACTGAGGTTCAAAGATTATATGCAGCAGACATTTCTCAGGGTGGTTGCCCTGGTCCAACCATTCCTCGAAACAAAGTCAGTACTACCAGACTTTGGCAGATTCCCAATCGTAGCTGAGTCAATCAGATTCCTTCTCCTAGTACCTATGGTATGCCCTTGGCAGCACTCTGAGTGGGTCCTCCAACCCTGCCTTTCCAGAAGCTAGGGAGTTAGGCTCTTCCGGTGATTCCATGCAAGGGCTCCTCCAGCATCCTTCTGATAAACTCAATCTTTTATCTCTAAGCTGGCTGGAGTTAGTTTCCATTCCTTAGATGACCAAAAGGGGTAACAACCAAGTTCCAGAACACACATCTCTTCATGTTAGACACTCTCAACCAGCATCTATTGGAAGCCTACTGTTTGCAAGGCTGTACCAGATCTGTGCTGTGAGGACTAGCAAGTTGTGACAGGAGAAGGAAGGGTGGGACTTTACAAAGAGAGCGCTCCAGAAAATACTCTGGGTAGGTATAAGGAACTGAAAGCAATATAGTTTTGCTGCAGAATAAGGCACATAAAGGCACAGAGTTAATCCTCAGTAAATATTTGTTGAATTGATATTAAATTAGATATAAGACCAGACAGGTTTTGGACAAATCATATATGGCTTTGAATGCCAAACTAAGAGATTCAGAATCTACTCCCCTCAAATGGGGGCTACTGAAGGTTTCTGAGAAGAGCCCTATAATACAATTTGTGCTTTCAAAAAGCACTAACATCTCAGCCAGTCCTAATGAATGCTCAGCTTATTAAGGAGCTGAAGTTTCTGTGTTTTGAGTATAGTATTTATGTTTCCTTCAGGGACATTTACCAGCACACTGTACAGAAAGCAGAAGGTTTTATTTAAATGTCAAAATACTTCTGTATGACTCTTCTCACAGAACAACTGAAGAATCTATGAATATTAGATAATTTCATCTTTTGGTCTGGATCCAATCAAATGAAGTTGCCAACAAAATTAATTTAGGGTCAACAATGTTTCTCCACTAATTGTGACCCGAGGCAGATGTGCTATTAGAACCATGTTATAACCAAGAAACTGTTAAGTACCTACTTTATCTAATGGAAGACAACCCAAGTTCCATTGAATATGCCTTATAAAACACTCTACAGCACAATAGGAAGGTTTCTGGCATATGCAATCCTATTACCATGAAGTGCAATTTTAAACACAGCTCCTAACATCACTGTTACTTCAACTCAGAAAAGTTATACTTTATTTTCCAACCACACAAATGACAAAGTATGTACTTCTATAAACACTATTCCATTAAATCTTAGGGACCTAGAATCTAAACACAAAAACTGATCTTATTCTACTCCTGTTTACATGGACACTCGAAGTAATAAAACAAACAAAAAGTGTTGTTAAAAAGTCAAGTGAAAAGCAAAATAATGTTATCCAAACAAATGTCTTTAAACAAAGTAAGTTTTCCTTTCAAATAAAGAGAACCAAGTATTTTAGCAATAAAAGTGCACGTAATTAACATCAATTCATAGTGACTGGTATGCCATGGAATAGGAAAACACACAAATTACCCATTCAAAGGTCAAAAATATTTTTTCATACCCTTGCCTGTACTGTAAGTATAGAACTGCAAAACACTAACAGACTTTCTGAAAGTTTTTTAAAAGAATCCAGTAACTCGTTCAGAACTTCATAAACAGTTTCTGAGATACCACAAGCACCTGTTTCCAGTGTGTTCCAACCGTGGCTTATAAGTGGAAACATGTACAAGCAAAAGCAGCAGTGCCCTGGGTGCGATGACAAGGCGAAGCCCCCTCAGACATATGCCCAAGACTGGGATTAGGGACCCAGGGAGGAGGATGCTGCCACCGTCCTCCCGCGCGCGCCCCACTGTGCCCCGCGGCGCCGGGAACTTACAGCTCTGGTTTCATACAGAACCAGCTTCTGGACCGAGCTGATGATGGGGGCGGCGGCCGCGGGCATGGTAGGAGGAAGTTGGGGCTCCCACGACAGGGCACCAGGGTGCGGCAGCCTCCACACAGCCCCAGGAGGCCCGTAGATAAGACACCTCAGACCCCCGACACTAGATCCAGCCAGAAAACACCACTTGGACACTAAACATACAGAAGACCGGGTACAGCTCAGGTGCTTCCGGATCCCTGCTCCCCACCTCCAGGCAAGCCCCGCCCCGGGCACGTCGGGGGCGGGACTGGAGGATATACCGTAGAGAGGTCGTGTAGAGGCTCCAAGAACCTGCGTGCTGCCTGGGGAGGAAGCGAAGGGCGCCATTTTTGGTGCGGGCAAGAGAAAAACTGGGCGGAGAAAAAGTCGCGTGGTTAGTTTAGGCTCTCGCTTTATCTGATCCTGCTTTTTAGAATAGGGGGAGGATTTGCGACTGGATTGCTTCTTTTGAAGCGGTTCTCCGAGTTGTAGATAGATCCAATAGAAGTTGGTCTTTTTTTCTCTGCCTATTTCTGCCCTTATTTTCCTAGAAACATATCTGATAGCCCTTCCCTGAGTGTCGGTGTTTTCCCCCATGCATCTCTTTGTTATCCATTTTAACCCTTGTAAGAGTCAACAAAATCCATATTGTTTTGAGGCTGTGGGGTTCAAGGAATTTTTAAAAATCACCTTTTTAAAAAAAATCACCTGAAGTTGGACATTTTGGACTTTGCCACGTATTTGTGGCGGAGACTGGCCATTTGTAAATTCTACAAATGGACTGCCAAATGTAGTGCCCTGTGGTGCGGCACTGGCTTTGGAGACGGGCAATTGTGGGTTAAAATAAGGTTTCTTCCATTTGATGTATGTGAACAGGAGTGGGTAGTGTACATACCGTCTCTAATCGTCACCTTCTATATCTGTGAAAAGGAATGTGTTATAAATACAAAGTTAAGTGCAAAAGTGAATACGTAAAATTTTTAAAAATGGAAGAATTACAGCCCCGCCTCACGAGGCCGGGTCCCCCAGGAGGCCCTGCGCGAAGCCCCGCCAGGGATTCCCTAGGCAACCGGTCCACAGACCGAGAGGCGCGGGAGGCGGTTGCTGCGGCCGGCGAGTGGGGTCCTGTGGGCTCCTGACGACTCTGCTGCGGCGGGGTAAGTAGGGGTCGTAGTCCCCCGCCCTGGCGCCTTTTGTATCAATTGAATGAACCTCACCTCCTGCGGGGATCCCAGACCAGTTCCTTTTCTTGCAAAACTGAACTTCGGGATCTCTCGGTAAAGTACTTTTAAAGCCACTTTCCCTTCCAACGACTAATGTCTTCATTCCACAAATATTTACTGAGCACCTACTAGGAGAATATAAGGCGTCGCCACAGCAGAAGTTACTAGGTTTCCCAGGAGAGGGGCCGCCTGTAAACCACAGAACCCTCTGCTGGAGGTTTCCCAACAGCTAAAAATGTGAGGGAACTTTTAAAAAATTCTATTGAATTATAGTATAAACGCATAACGTAATGTGATATTCGAGGTTATGTTACACAACAAGGAGATGTTAGAGATCATATTGTAAATTTAAAATTGAGAGATTACCAAATTTTTTAAAAATAAATGTTTAATTATTTAGTATTTTAATTTTCTTTCATAGTTTAGTCCTACCTTTATTAAGAACTAGAAAGATCGTCACGTCAGTTCTGGCATTTCACGTTGACCTGGATCTTTCAACTGGGAAGAATATTGAGTTCTGTTTTGTTTCATAATGGAAACCAATTCTTCTGAATATAAGCATTAAATACTTGCACTATGTTTTTATTTAGGATAACAACTCTTATAATATCTGTAGACTTCTGGTTTCCAATATTTAGCTTTCAATTATTATATCATACTGTAATAAAGCACTTCCATTTGAACTCTGTCTTTGTTGGTTTCCCCCAAAAGCAGATCCTGAGACAAAAATTCGAGGGCAAGTGCTCTATATGGGAAGTAATCCCAGGAAACAACATCAGTGAGCAGAAGGAAGCTGATCAAGGGAATATTATAAGCAAATTTCCCTGTGGGCTGAATTCACTGGATAATCCTGAGACTTATGTCTCAGAGTAATTCTCTCTTAAGGGCAAAATAGCTGGGGCATTTATTCACCAACTCCCATCAGTTATTGTCTGAGGCCTGCTATGGCAGAACATTAATTCCCTGGAACTTCCAGTCTGCCCTGTGCTCAGGCCGGCTAGGTATGGCAGCTGGAAAGAGCCCTTAGGCAAAGAGTCACACATGCTAGCCTTTGGAAGTCAGGCTGGCCATGCATGGAAAAGGTACATGTCAAGTGGTTATGGGTACTAATAGCATCTGCTACATTCCAACCTTTGTACTACTCATATCTACCCTGCCCCCACATTAAGTTCACACCATCCCCTCACCGATTCTTCATGGTGGTGGCTGGTCCCAGTTTCTAAAAGAAAAGGACTTACTGAAAGATGATTAGTGGGACAAGCTACAGAATCCACTACTGCAATTAATCCTAGGTCTGTAACTGATAATTCATCACTTCCGTCCTCTACCACCCATTCTAGATTTCTCTTACCATTGGCCAGCACTTCTGCTGGTCTCGGTTGTTTTCCCGGTAGGGTAACCAGCCTTCATCCCTGAGGGGTGTAAGCCTCTTGTTACCGTGTCTTTGTCAGGTTGTACTTGCTAGAATTACAAGAGGTGTCTTAGAGAAATCCCTGAGTTCAGACATACATCTCCCTCCTCCAAGTATGTAGCAGCAACCCTATCCTTAGCTGCCAGTGCAGTAACTCCTTATGGGCATGTGGAGCCACAGCTGACCAGGCAGCAGTTTTAAGTTTAGTGAAACCTAACTAAGGGGATCCTCTGATAGAAGCATCTCTCTCCCATCAATCAAAACCAGGACCTCCAGTCCGGCAGAGCCTGAAGTCATGAGGAAAGGTGATACAAATTCCTCATGTCAATCACTGAGAGTGATGGTAGGACCATTCCTAACCCTTGCTTCAAAGCATATTTCTCATCTTGAAGTAGTATCTCAATCCCACGTGATCCCAAACAGAGCTTTAATTGTACCTTTAAGAGGCCATTCCAATATTCTGTCAGACCAGCAACTTCTGGATGAAGTGGTATGTAATAGAATCAGTGAAACCTTCTTATCATATCTCCTTTACTATAAAGACGGTCCTTTGATCCAAGGCAATATTATATGGATCTCATTGTGATAGATGAGACACACTCCAAACCCTCAGATAGTGGTGCTGGCCAAGGCATTTTGGGTAGGGAAGGCATACCCATACTAGGGACACATGTCACCTGCTGCCCTCTCCAAGGTGAAGGGGTCCCATGTAATCAGTTTGTCACTGAATGGATATACCATATTGAGGGCTTAGCCTCAGTCTCTGCTGCAGACAGGTGAGGTGTTCAGTAGTAGAAGTGGCTAAATCAGCTTGATGAGCCCATGCATGGCTTCCATTGCCTCCATCCCCACTACCATGCCTCCTCCATTCATGAGCCCATTTTGGAAGCACTGAGGTGACAAGGATAAACAATGGCTGGCATTTACTGGATAATCATCCTGCTTTGTGAGACACAAAAATCCACATATTTTGTGTCCACTTATATTTATTTTCTGTGTGACATAACAAAATTACCACAAATTTAGCAGCTTAAAACATACATATATTATCTCAAGTTTCCATGTTCAGGAGTCCTGGCATAGCTGAGCTGGGTCCTCCACTCAGGGTCTCACAGTGCTGCAGTCAAGGTGTTGGCTGAGCTGCATTTTCATCTGGAAGCTTGACTAGGGAAGAACTGGCTTCCAAGCTCTTTAGATTGTTGGCAAAATTCATCTTTTTGTGGTTGTAGGACTGAGGTCCCACTTTTCTTCCTGGCTGTTGTCCAGGGGCTGCTCTCAGTGACTGGAGGCCACCCACTGTTCCTTGCCATGCAGTCCTTTGACAACATGGCAGCTTAATTCAAAGCCAACCAGGAAGTCTCTCCAGTATACTAAATGGGATCTTATGTAATATAATGTAATCATGAGAATAATATTTCTAACACTTTCACTAGATTTAGAAGCAAGTCACAGATTCCATCCGCACGTAAGAGAAGGGAATAATCACACAGGGTGTGACTTGTTAGGGGTTACCATAGAGTGTGTTTGTACACCCCTCTCATAGTTTCATTCAAATACGTCTTCCCCAGAACTTTTTCTCTTGTCTTTCAATCTTGCTCCTCTCAGGCCCTTGACCACACCATTCAGTATTGTCCTCCAAATGGAGGACCTAGGAATACTGCTTATATCTCTGCCCACAGGAGCGCCTGGGTGGCTCAGTTGGTTAAGTGTCTGCCTTCGGCTCAGGTCATGATCTCGGGGTCTTGGGATGGAGCCCCGCATCGGGCTCCCTGCTCAGTGGGGAGTCTGCTGCTCCCTCTCCCTCCCTCCACTTGTGCTCTCTCTCTCTCTCTTTCTCACTCCCTCTCTCAAATAAATAAATAAAATCTTAAAAAAAAAAAAAATCTTTGCCCACAAGGAGGATTTTCCCTAATCATCATCATTCACGGCTACCCCCGAGTGGGATTAAAGTTTGGAAGCATTCCATTTACAGCTTGCACCAATATATCATGATGCATCTATGATTTTTAAAAATTTTCTATCAGCTGTTCTTAGGGAATTCCATATGAGGTGTGAGCTGAAAGAGAGACATTGGTGAGCAAGAGATAGGTGACATGTGTCTGCTTATTTATGAAACTTATTTGTACTCTCCAGGCCTGCTTGGAACTGAACACTTGGAAGTGTTCCATTTTTATCATTTGGTGGATTGCTGCTATGCCTGCCCAACTTGAGGACTTGATCTGACATACTCAGCTCATGATGGGCACTTCCAGTTCCATAGTCACCTGATGTCCCATGGCCAGGCATTCATTCTCTCCCAGAGCCCAGAGCATTACCAAGAGCTGCTTCTTGAACGGGGAATGGTTCTCTGCTACAGACAGCAGTGATCTACATGAGAGGTTTCTGTCGTGGCTTTGCTAAGACTCCAGAAGTATTCTTATGTACTCTAAGTACCTCCCTATTGCATCATGGGATCTGACCAGGTATAAGGCCCAAGAAGCAGGCCTCTGGTATCATACACTAAAATTGCTGCAGAGCTCTCTTGCTCTGAGCTTCACTCAAAACTGATAGCTTTCCAAGTCACCCATTAAATGGATCAGAAAGTATCCCCAAGTGTGCTACGTGCTATCTCCCAAAACTAGAGACTTATAAAATACTGCCCCTCTTCTTTCAGAGGTAGAATGCGTGAGGTACAATAACTTGTCCTTTACCTTGGAGAGAATATCTCGGAATGACCCAGACCACTGGCCTTTTAAAACCTCACCAAAGTAACAGGCCTTTAAGTCTTTGTAAATATATCTTCCACTTTCTGCTGCTCGTGTGTCTTACGAAGGCATCCAGAACACTTGCCACTTCCTGCTCCCCCAGTATTGTAGATCAACAAGACCCCTTGGTACTATCTTTGCTACAGACACGGGAGAGTCCTGGTGTAAAACTGAATGTCCCGGGCGCCTGGGTGGCTCAGATGGTTAAGCGTCTGCCTTCGGCTCAGGTCATGATCCCAGGGTCCTGGGATCGAGTCCCACATCAGGCTCTCTGCTCCTTGGGAGCCTGCTTCTCCCTCTGCCTCTCTCTCTCTCTGTCTCTCATGAATAAATAAATAAATAAATAAATAAATAAATAAATAAATAAATAAAAAAAACTGAATGTCCCTTGCTGACTGTTCAAGTGAATGCAAACTGCTTCTAATCTTCTATTCTGACAGGGATTTAAAAAAACAACACATTTGCCAGATGAATAACTACATACCAAGTACAAGAAGCTGTGTCCAGCTAGCAAAGATCTCATCTGCACAGCAGTTACAAATGGGGCTATCCCTTGGTTAAGTTTTCAGTAGTCCACCATCATTTGTCATGATCTATCTTGTTTTTTCAAAAAGCCACACTGGAGAATTAAGCAGGGCTATGCATCTTTTAAATAGTTTTGGGTAGCACCTTTCCATTTCATTCATTCAGAATGATTTACTCTTATTTATCTGGCCTAGGGGCCAAGGAGCAGGTAAGCAATTTCATGACCTTCCACTTAGCTTTTCTACCACATTGGCTCTTACTCCACAGACAGAACCACTGTGAAGGTTTTACCAGCTGCAATCCCCATTACGAACTCAGGGACCAGGAAAATAACCATGAAGTGATTCTGCAGACCCTGTACTATAGGATAGACTTGAGCCAAGACTCCCATTTATTACTGGTTCTCCATTTGCTTTCACTCCTATAGGGGGCCATGATGGCATTTTGAATCCACTGGTGTTGGTGTCAGCTCAGACCCTGTGTCCTATTGACTTGGAAAGAGGAGGATAGTCCCATTTCCTCAGTGTGTATTTTCCCAGTTAATGGTTGTAGGTTCTCTTGGAGAAGGATTGGGGAATCCCTATTGTGAATACTTGTTAGGTGTTGTAGGGTCTATTCTTGAGGGCTCCTTGCCTCCCCTTCAATAAATGGGCTTTGGAGCTAAGAGCTGGGCAAGGAATCATGATTTTCCACTGTGGCTGCTGACATCAGCCTTTGATTCACTTGCCCTTTGTCATTTTTAGAAATGTAAGTTCATCAGCATTTTTGCTGACTGCTCATCTGTTTCACCCCTAGAAATTCTGTGGCTTATCAGCCGTCACCACAGATCTCTGTGGGTCTTGCTTGTTGCCATTCTGGACTTGCTGCCCATTCTAGTAATTACACCTACTTTGCTTCTGATAGTTAAGTGCTGCCATCTGGCCTCTGCTCTCCCAGACCTTCTCATCCCCACTGAAACATGGGACCGCAGTATCATAGCAGCCTTTCTCCTACCTCCAATCCTGGCCTACAAAGGATAGCCACCACTGAGCTTATTAATGATACTAGTGCCTCCTTACTAGTTCATTCCTTGTAGCCTTAAAGAAGGGAGTATCCTCTGGCCATCCCAAAGAGCGGAGTTGGCTGATGCATTTCCTCGCCTCATTTAACATGTCCTCATTTAACAAATCCATCTAACATGTCCCCTCTGTGAGCCTTTCACACCCTACTCCATATTCTGCTATTCTAGAGGCATAGGCTAAATAAGGACAAGAGGCTACTTTCTGCACAAGTGCAATAAGCACAACAAACTTAACTCTTCCCCTGCTGAGATGTTGTAACTGCAAACGGACTGCTAGATGGGTGGAGTGGATGGTCCCTGGGCAGTCCTCAGTTGGGGCTCTCTGTCAGGATGTCCAAGGTCCATCCTCCTATCACTCATGCCTGGTTTCCTAACACAGATAATCATGGGGTTCAAAGTACTTAGACATCCACCTAAATGTTCCATCCCAGGCCTTAGGGCCCTGGTTTTAGTGTACTTAATATTCTTTAATAAATGTACCATCTCTCTAAAAGGTTTAGATGCATTGTCTCCTTTATAACTACATTTTATAGTAGCATTACTTATTTTTTTGGTACTAAAAATAACTTGAAATTTTAGTTCTTTTGTCATGAAGTTTTCATCTCAATCTTTTTAATATACTAGTAATAATTCTTATAATGTCTTGTTTCATAATTACATCTTAAAGTAATATTGGTATATTGAGCCCATTTGATTATTCTTAAATTCCACAGAGAAATATAATCATATCCCATTTACCGGGAAGCACATAGCCCCCGTAATCCATTTTCATTGTTCCATGAACAGTGTCCCAGACCACTGGGACATAGTTTTGTTCCATTTTTGAAGTCTGCTTATTAAAGTCATTTCATAAGATTTTGTAATTTTTCCATAAACGGTTTATATATCTTTTATAATATTTAATCCTGGTTGCTTTATTATTTTGCTGCAAAGAGAAGTCTTTTTATCTTTAGTTACATTTTTTAGCAATTCATGCTGTATAGAAATGCAACTGAATTTTGTTTAATTTTGAATCCAGCAAATTGGATTATCAGATTAATTCTCAAAATTTATCTGTGATATATTAGTTTCCTATGTAGACAATCATATCAACTGGGAATAATTACAGTTTTCTTTCTTTTGTCTTGTCATGACCTGAAAAGAACATTTTTAATATTTAATCATTAAATGTAATGTTTGTCTTTTGTTAATACCTTTTATCAGGTTAAAGAAATTCCCTTCTATTCCTAGTTGCTAAGAGATTTATCCTTTATTAATCATTAAAGGGTGTTGATTGTCTCATACTTTTTCTACATCTATTAAGACAATCATACAGTTTTTCTCTTTTATTTTAATATGATAAATTAATTTCTCGTTCCCTCTCTTGCTGTGTCTCTCTCTGTCAAATAAATAAATAAATAATCTTTAAAAATGAAAAAAAAAATTATTTTCTCATATTAAGCCAGCCTTGAATTCCTGGGGAAAGCCCAACTTGGTCATGATGTTATCTTGTTATATATTGCTGGATTCAATTAGCTAATATTAGGATTTTGTAAATCTTGTTCATGAATGAAATTGGTACATCATTTTGCTTTTTCACACTATTCTCTGATTTAGGTAAAGGTTATATAAGACCGATAAACTGATGTAAGAAGTCTCCACTTTATCTTTTCTCTGAAAGAGTGTAAGATTCTAAGACTTGGAGCTCTTCAAAAAACCATCTGGTTTCTTTTGTGGGAAGATTTTTAGTTACTCAGTTTCCTTATAGTTATAGAACCACTCAGGTTTTCTCTTTTTTTTCCTGAGAAGCTGATTTTTCTAGGAATTTATCAATTTTGTTTAAATTTTCAAATTTATTTGGGATAACTTTATGATATCCTCGCCTTACCTATATTATATCTGTAGTTTTGTTACTCTGTAGTTCTTCCTCCTTTCTGTGTCTAATATTGTTTGATCAAGTAGACAATAAATCAGTAGGCATTATGGAAGATTTAACCAATAAAATTCACAAACTTGATGTAAACCTCATTTAAAGAACACTACATCAAAAAAACATAAATCACATATCCTTTTCAAGGAATCAGGGAATCTTAAAAAACTACAATGTACTAGGCCATAAAGCAAACCTCAACAAATTTCAAAAAATTAGTATACCATGGAGAACATTCTCTGATTAATGACAGAAATAAAAAACAACAAAATCTTAATTTTAAGATATAAGAAACCACACTTCTAAAATTGTTTAATTGTGCCTTCTATCTTCTTGATCAATCTTGATAGTTTTCTATTTATACTTTTTTTTCAAATACCACTATTTAGCTTTGGTGACCCTCTCTATATATGTTTGTTTTCTATTTTATTAACTTTTAAGATATATTTTTCTATTTTTCCTGTTTTTTCCCCCAACATCTTAAAAGTGCTGAGCTTATCTCATGTACTTTTCAGAGTTTCTTTGGTTCTAATGTAAATATTTAAGGTTTCTAAATATTACTTTAGCTACATCTTCTAAGTTTTGTTATGTATGTTCATTTTTTTTCAGTTTTACATATTTTCTAATTTCCATTCAGATTTCTGTTAGAGCCATTAGTAGTCAGTCCCTACACATGTGCACATACACACATATATATGTGTCTGTATAACATATATGTGTATGTATATATATAGCATATTTAATTTGATCTTTAATCGAATACACACATCATAACATATATGTTTATGTATGTATATATGTATTTTTATCTTAATCTTGCAGAAACACTTCGTTTTAGCTGTCTTTTGTACAACATATAGCTCATTTTGCTTTTTGTCTCAAACTAAGAGCCTATTATTGTTTTAATAGATAAGTTTAACTTATTTGTGAATATCGGCAAAATCTTTGTATTTAGTGATGTGGAATGGCTTCTAGGCTAAGTAAATTCTCAGGATATTCTCATTCTCCTTCACCTACCGGCTTCTTCCAGCTAAATTAGTCACTAACAATTTTACTCTTTCTTATTGTAGTAGTTTATATTATGAATTCTCAAGAGAAGACAGAAGAGCATCCTTTTGCGGATATATTTAATGAAGATGAAGCTGAATATAACTTTTTGCTGTCTAAACCTGTTTGCTTTGTTATATTTGGGAAACCAGTAAGTTATCTTTTCTAACTTATTATTTACTATAATTTTTATTTTTAAAGTCATAATATTATGTTACCATACAAGAAAGAAAACCACATAATGTGCTAATTTTTTCGAGTGTTAGGCTTTCATTGTATGACTTAAAAACTGATATAATATTGGTTGTAAGTTCCTAACTTTATCTTGTCTTGTACACTATAATTGAAAAGGAACCTACATTGTACTTATCTTTGTTTTTATATTACGAAGAAATAGAACTCATCAAAGCATTGCACCATGACAATTGTTAGTAGTCTATGATCCAAGGTTATTCCAAACATAATTTGCTTATAAAACTTTCTGTGAAATTTGTTATGAGGTTCCCTGGGTATGTGAAGAAAGGACACTATAGAGACAAACTGGGGCTCTCCCATTAATATCTGAAGCTACTGAGAGGCAATGTGCCTCACCTTTGCCCACAGTGTGTTCGCAGACCTATGTATTGTCTTTCTACAAAATAAAAAGAAACCAAAAATGGATGATATAAGATAGCCTGCTTTTCTAGGCATTTCTAGTAAGGACCTCTAAATGAGGGGTATTTTCAGCCATTGAACTAGTTGGTAGTTAGCATTAGAGAGCCTGAGCTGGTGAATTAAAGATCCTCTCCAGAACAGCAGAGACTAAGAGCTGGATCCCACCCTCGATTTAATTTTATATGGACCCTGGGACAGGTACCAAGAAATGGTTCCAGTAACTTTCATTATGTTTCTTAACATATAATAGAGTTTTAAAAGTCAACAGTGAACATGGATGGAACTAGAGGGTATTATGCTAAGCAAAATAAGTCAGTCAGAGAAAGACAATTATCATATGATCTCACTGATATGTGGAATTTAAGAAACAAAACAGAGGATCATAGAGGAAGAGTTGAAAAAATAAAACAAGACGAAACCAGAGAGGGAGACAAACCATAAGAGACTCTTTTTTTTTTTTTTAAAGATTTTATTTATTTATTTGAGACAGAGAGAATGAGAGAGAGAGAGCACATGACGGGGGGAGGGTCAGAGGGAGAAGCAGGCTCCCTGCCGAGCAGGGAGCCCGATGCGGGACTCGATCCAGGGACTGCAGGATCATGACCTGAGCCGAAGGCAGTCGCTTAACCAACTGAGCCACCCAGGCGCCCCCCATAAGAGACTCTTAATCATAGGAAACAAACTTAGGGTTGCTGGAGGGGAGGGGGGTGGGGGGATGGGGTAACTGAGTGATGGACATTAAGGAGGGCATGTGATATAATGAGCACTGCGTATTATATAAGACTGATGAATCACAGACCTGTACCCCTGAAACAAAAAATACATTATATGTTAATTAATTGAATTTGAATTAAAAAATGTTCAAAATAAAAGTCAACAGTGAGAGCAATCAGGTGCAAATATTACTACATTAAAGTAATCTTTTGTCTTGAAAATATGATACTTTTCAAAGATGTCCATTAAGTAAGAATTTTTTGTTCTTGGAAGTTACTAAGTGGAAGTCTGTCAAAACATTCATGACTAAAAACTTTAGAAAAGAGATAAAGTGATGGATTTCAATATAATCACAATGATACGTATTCAAGTTACAAAATTTGACAATCAAAAGAGGACAGTACCTGCCTGGTTTCAGGGCTATTTTCTTAATTTAAAAAATGTTATTTAAATCACTTCAAAAATGTGGCAAATGTGACAATGAATAGAGAAAAATTAAGCTATAAATATCTAGAGTCTGCTGTTCATTTATTTTGTGGACAAAAAATTTACTTGATAATATTCATGTATTGTAACCATCAATAGAGTCTCTTAAAATGAGAATATCTGTTTCACTGGCAAATGCCTGTGGGTTTTAAATAACATCTTTCTTTTTAAGGGGGTTGGGAAGACAACTTTAGCTCATCAAATAACACAGGCATGGAGATGTATTCGTGTAGAAGGTAAATTTTACTCTTTCCTCCCAATATTTTATTATAAAAACTTTATAAAATGTGAAGAATATATCATCTGGATTCTGTGATTAACATTTCGCTATAATTACTTTATCACACATCACTACCAACCTAGTGAATGTTATCTTCAAAATAGCATCAGGCATATTTTTGCCTTTCAGTTAGTCCTAGTTTTGTTCATAGAAGTTAGGAGGGTTTATGAAATGTCTTTGACTTCATTCTACTGCCTCCAATTCTCTAATCCCCTCATTTAGAACTACTGGGGACATGTGTGTTTTGGGAATCTCCCTATGAAAGATGAAAAGAGAAGAAACTCTCACAGCTGTTCTTGAGAGCATTTTTTAAGACTTAATTATTTTTTTTTAAGATTTTATTTATTTGAGAGAGAGAGAGAGCTCAAGGCGGGAGCGGGGAAGGGCAGAGGGAGAGGGAGAACCAGGTTCCCCACTGAGCAGGGAGCTGGATGCGGGGCTCAATCCCGGGGTCCTGGGATCATGACCTGAGCCGAAGGCAGATGCTTAACCTACTGAGCCACCCAGGTGCCCCAAGACTTGATTATTTTCAATGATAAATTTTATTTTTTATTATTTTGCTTTGCATTCTTTGCAGTATATGAGGACTACTAACTTTATATAAAGTATTCTTTTAATCAATAAAACTATTTTTGTCCTAATAGAAAAATAAGCAAAAGAATGAATTGGCAATTCATAAAAGTAGAAATAAAAAAATAGACAAATGTAAGAAAAAAGTCATTATTCAAAGAAATTGTTATTCGAAGAAATGCTAATTAAAATAACACTGATCCATATTTACCTATCAAATTGACAAAGAATCTTTAAAGTTTCTATAATCATTTTTGGCAAGAATGTTATGAAATGAGGATTCCATGTGCTGTTAGTGAAATTGCAATCTGGTACAATTTTGGGGAGACCAATCATAGATTACTAGCAGCGAGGGACATAATTCAGTTCCTGAGTCCTCCCGTAGGTCTTGCCCCTGTCATTTCTGTCCCAGGATGTCTTCCATAAGGGATGGAATATTTCCTCTTAAAAAGAAACAAATCATTGGAATTCCAGCCTCAGGCCCCCTTTTTCTAATCAGTGTTTATCTATTTTTACATTTCTTGACACATACTTTCCTTTTATATAATCAGAGTGCAAAATTAGTGAGCTCTGGATATAACTCTGTGGTTATAAAAGTATCTGGACTAATAATACTTAGTGTATACTTTTGAGTGACACTTTACAATTTCCCAGTCACTGTCGCGTACGCAATGTCATTTCATGCTCACATTCTCTTGCATACTATACAGGGCATGAGCATGCAAGGCCCAGAGGTATTTAAGTAGTTAGCTTCCTCAAGATCTTTTAGCTAGCGAGTGGCAGAGACAAGTTCTCTGTGGAATACATTCTGCTGCCTCATGCTTTGGTTAGGCTTAAACGACATAATGTGTGTATAAATATGTTTTGTAAACTCTTAAAGTGATATGCAAATATTAATCTTTGTTACCATTATAAAACAAATATGTTTCTTAATTTGGCAATTCTAATAGCAGTTTGTGCTAATATTTTGAATTCATATTTTAGTTTTACCGATTTTGGAAGAACAGATTGCCAGGGAAACTGAAACAGGAGTTATGGTAAATCTAAGTTTCAAAATTATTATGATTTAAAAAAAAATAAGCTCTGTGTCACAGATATATATACACTAATATACACTATCTTTTTTGGTTCTTAGTTGCAATCAATACTGCTCAGTGGTCAAAGCATTCCAGATGAACTTGTCATAAAGCTAATGTTGGAGAAGCTCAACTCCCCGGAAGTTTCTCACTTTGGTATGTTTATTTTTATAAATCGGTGGCTATCAAAGCAGCCTTAAAACTTGTGCTTTAGCTGAGGCACACATAATTTCCGGAGTTGCTCTTTCCTTTGCCCTGATGCGGGAATTCCAGAGCCTGAATTCAGTTAAGCAGCTTAGATATTTTTATTTGCTTGTTTACTTCCTTTTATTCTTCAGATTCTACATTTGTAAATAAATAAATAAATTTAAATGGTTCAATCTTCTTTGAGCACTGTATTATCCAGCAAAAGCATCAACACTCTGCCGTGGTCCTTCTCACAGTGCTGACAATCTCTGCTGACTGCTTTCTCATTCACTCCGCGTTTTATTACTGAGTCCTGTCCGTGGCTAGTCTTCTCTGCGTCAATCCACACTTATAAGGCAGGAATTTCTTGAATGGCACCAGCTTACCCTCTGGCTGCAGATATTGGCAGGCTTCAGTCTGTTCACCCAGTCTACCCTCTGACTCTGGACCCAAGAAATCTCCCTGCACTCAAGCAGATGCTGAGCAGGGGTTTGGGGCCTAATTTCTCAAGACAAAGGCTACTGAAGCTCCAGAATGACCAAATAGAAAAGAGCAAACCCTATGACATTTGCAAAAGAAAGAAGAGGAAGAAAGATGTGCTGGGGAGAAAATCATCCACCTGAAATAGATTTATTGAATGAAAGAAGAAAAACTTAGCAAGCTGCTTTGTATCCTTAGTAAGTTAAGAGAGGACATTGTGACTATTAAGAATATAGGGATAAAAATAAAATGCAGTAAAGTAAAAACCATGATTGCCAAAGCAAATCAATAATGGAAGTAGCAAAAGCAGACATCACTGCAAACTATGTCTGTAGTTTGCACTGTATCATATCTATAGGTAGAAAGATTTCTCTACATATAGATGATATATAGAACAAACTACATCTATCCATCCACATATAGATAAATATCATCTCTCCATTATATATGTTGTGTGTGTGTGTATATATATATATATATGTGTGTGTATATATATATGTATATACACTTTGTCTACACATCAGTCTATCTATTGATCAGTGATAAAGAAGATGAGCTTGGGAAAATATCCAGAATGTGGGCGGTTAAATGAGTAAAAAGGTAAAAAAGACGATGACAGAATTCCAACATAGGTCAATAAATGACCTCCAAAAGCGAAGTGATTGAAACTGAAGCATGGGGTGGCTCAGTCATTAAGCGTCTGCCTTCACATCGGGCTCCCCGCTCAGCGGGAAGCCTGCTTCTCCCTCTCCCACTCCCCCTGCTTGTGTTCCCTCTCTCATTGTGTCTCTCTCTGTCAAATAAATAAAATCTTTAAAAAAAGAAGAAGAAGAAAGAAACTGAAGCATGTATACAGAAAGGCAGGCAAATATCTTCTTGTTTATACTTCGTCTCCCCTTACCTCTTATAAAAATTAGAGTAATTTACCCACAAAAAGATGGTATAAATGATGAATATTGGCAAAAAGAGAAAAAATAATGAAAAAATAAACCCACTCAGCTATGCCATTCATGATGTTCAGGAATCTTTTTAACTTCTTGTGGAAGATTTC
Organism: Halichoerus grypus; assembly: GCF_964656455.1. Classification (NCBI taxonomy): domain Eukaryota; kingdom Metazoa; phylum Chordata; class Mammalia; order Carnivora; family Phocidae; genus Halichoerus; species Halichoerus grypus. Next base: position 50,877,769 of record NC_135720.1, read on the forward strand.
AAACAAAAGTAAAGAAAGTGATATAAAACTCCCCCCATGTGTCCCTCACCCAGCTTCAGTGACAGCTCCTGTCTAATGTTGTTTTATGTGAACTCCTGCCCACATCCCTCCCCCAACCTACTTTATTTTGAAGCTAATTCATATCATATCAGTTCATCTGTAAATGTTTTAGTATATATCTCAAAAAGATAAGGACTATTTTTAAACCTAGTATCACATTACATTATCATACCTACTAAATTAATAGTAAATCATCTACTGACCATTCCGTGGTCAGATTTCATTATTTGCCTTGTTTATTTTTTTTTTCTAGCTGATCTTTGGGTTTTGGTTTTTTTGTTTTGTTTTGTTTTTTGGGGGGGGTTGTTTTGTTTGTGTGTGTGTTGTTGTTGTTTGTTTTTTGTTTTTTTGGGTTTTTTTGGAAGGATCCAACCAGGTTTCACATATAGCAATTGACTGGTATGTCTCAAGTCCCTTTTAATCTGTAAGTTCCCTCTACCTCCTTCTATCGTCTTGTGTTCTCTTTGTTGAAAAAACAAGTTATTTGTGTTTAAGAATTTCCTGCATTTTGGATTTTGCTGACTGGCATCCCCTTGTATCATTTAATGTATTCCTCTTTCCCCTAGACTTGCTGTACACTGGTGCTTGTTCTGGGAGCTGGCAGAGGAAAAGCAGTATAAATGATTTCTTGAGTCTGAGGGCCACACTATTAGCATGCAATTGCATGGCTGTGTTTTAGGCATGCACAACTGGGCTTATTTAAAGGCTATAGTGGGACGGGACCTAGAACCCCTTCTGCCCAAATTCCCTTCACCTATTCTATAGCATTCTCAAAGGAATTTCTATGGAACCTAGCACCCTGCTAAATGCAGTTTAAAAGTCTTTGCTCGGCAAGGAGTCTTTCTGATGTTTGGTCCTACTCACCAGCCTGGTGGATGGTAGAAGCAAAATTGGAAGTGATGAGCTTTCAAAACAGGATATTAACTTGGGTCCGGTCTGGGTGAGGCTGGGTAATTGATGACTCTAAAATCCCTAAAGACAGATGTGTGCTGCTGGGCACACTGCACAACAGAATATTGCCAAATTCAATCTTAATTTTTTTCTGTACCAGAGCCTTTTTACGGTTGAAACTTTGTATCACTATTTAGAAATAACTTACACAATCTGTAATTACAATCCTTTCATTCACAACCTGTCATGCTGTGTTGGCTTTTGGCCAAAATCAGCTTCCATGAACTGCATCTTTACCCAGGAGAAAAAGGTAGAGCCAATGCCTGGGCATCCTGAGAAGCCCCTCTCTGCTTCCTGTTTCTAGATTCCAAAAAACTCACTTTCTCCAGTAATGATGGACAGCCCTAGTCTGGGCATTCCCTGCCCCCAGCGTATCACATTGTGGATAGTCTTGTAAGTCACTGGTCACCAGTGTGTCCTCTCAAATCAGGCTGGCATGAGGTCAGGTACATATTAGGACTGGATGGACATAAGCTACCTGATATTTCTGAATCTCTCATCACTTCAATCTGAAAGCAGTAGCATGCCATCTTCAGTTTTGTGGAAATAGGAATTCATTCCGCTGTACCAGGAAGTGGGGGCAAAGTGATGGCATGGGCCAAGTAGTTACCCCTGGGTAGTCAAATGGACAGTATTTAAGTTTTCCCTGGTGAGGGTGGTGCAGGCTGAATACTAGCCTGCAGCATGTCTACTCTGCCAATGATAGTACATACAAAGCCTCACAGCAAGGAGTGGCAGGAGGTCTACCATTCCATCTTCAGCATTGAGGGTAGGGGCTTGATAATGGTGTCAAGGAGATATGGGACAGAGAGGGGAAGTCCTCATCTCTGCTTCCGTATTCACACATGTCTCTGGGGTTAGAGAGATTGGCAGTGGGCTTGGCAGCTCTGATACGTCTACAAAGAAGTATCCTTGTGAGTATCCACAGTTGAGTCTAGAGAACTAAGCTCTTCCACTCTCCCACATCTCTTCCATAGATACATTCCTAGGGTCTGGGTGTGATGATACTGGCCACCTCTCAATGAGTAAGGCCCTAAAACTTGTCACTCAGAAAATTCAGGCAGCCCAAATATTGGCCTATCAGGTGAGAACCAGACCCCATGGAAACAACCCACTCTTCTGCTGCTTCCACTAGGAAAGAGACCAAGTTTTAAACTCATTCCAATATACATGTATGCCTGAGGTTTATGATACCTACAAACAGTTGTACTTGAAATGCCTGATAAGCTGTCCAGGTAGTAGCAGTGATTGCAGTAATCTACAGGGTGCACACAGAGAGCCAAACATCCTTCTGTCATCCCTTGTAATACACAGATGGTGGGCAGTGCTGCCAGCACAGGGAATGAAGGGGAGGTATTGTGTAATCCCCTGTTGCTTGGAAGGGGAAGGCATGAACTCTGGAGACTGATGGTCTCTGGAAATGTCAAATCAGGAGGGCTGAGCTGGGCAAGGGTTGAGTTCAGTCTAGGGCTAGGCCCCCTCACCACAGTACTCACCCTTAAAATGTGTCAGACCAGGGGGTTAATGCCAGCCATCCTGTCCCAAAGTCTTGACAAGTTTCCAATAAGGTTGTTAATCAAATGGAGAATAATTTAACAACAGGCTCCAAACCGAACTAGGGAAGTAGGAAGCCAGGGAAACAAAAAGCTAGAGCAGCAGGGGTGGCAAGTAGAGGAAGGTCTGGCCCAGTTCCCGAGACAGTGCCAATGCATGCAGTGGCTAAATTTTTGCCGGGGGTGTTGGGTTCACTTAAGGAACCTTGAATAGAACGGATGCCTTAGGATATCACCACTACTTCAAAATCTTTGAGACACAACAGCAAAAGCAAATGAGTAAGCTGAGTTGTAAACTAAAGATTATAGCAAGACAGGAGAGAATCATGATTATAGCTCACATTCCCAAAACCAAAGAAAATAGGTCTTCCTTTTTGCCTTTTGAAGTTATAACTACTTAGGATTGCTTCTCTGGATAGCATCCAACACATTGTTAGCAGAAAGTGAAGTGTTTCAAATATCTTAGGAGAAATGCCTAAGGATTTGATGAGATTTTGGATTACTATGGTAGTTGTTGGTCTGCTTTTGTAAACTAAAAAACTAAAAATAATAAGCATGTGATAAGCATGTTCTTAAGAGGATTTTGAGATTGGCTTATTAGGCACATTCATTTACTCATCTATCAACAGATGCTTAATACCTTTTTTAATCATACTATTCTAGACATTGCATAGGATAGCAGTTCTCAAACTTTTTAGTCTGAAGACTCCTATATACTTATAAAAATTGTTGAGGCCCCAAAAGAGCTTTTGCTTACTTGGGTTATGTCTATCATATATTAGATATCATCATATTAGAAATTAGAACTAAGAAATATTTAAAATATTTGTTTAAAAATATAACAAAACCATCACATGTTCACATTAATAGCATATTTTATTAAAAAATAATTTTATTTTTGCAAATCTCTTTAATATCTGGCTTAAGAGAAGACCCAACTGGATTCTCGTATCTCCTTCTGCTCAATCTGTTGCAATATATTGTTTTTATTGAAATATATGAGGAAAATCCAGCTTCACACAGATATGTAGTTAGAAAGGGAAAGTATATTTTAATAGCCTTTAGAATAATTGTGACTATCCTTGATCCTACATTAAAACTCACCAAGGAGGACTTTCTTAAAGGTTATTTGCATTATAGAATCTGAAACCACATCAAGAACTTTTCAAACTCTGTTAATTAAAATCCATTTGTCTATCTTGAATTTGGACTGGGTCTTTGACCCATGCATGATTTGCAGGCACCATGCAGTAGTTATTTTGGAAAATACTGACTAAGTTGTGCTAAGTTTTCCAAATGTTGACACTTTTCATTATACACTGTCAAAAAATCACTTTTATTAATTTCACCACCAATGTCATCAAGAAAAGTTTTAAAAATTGGGAAGTTGTTAAGCTTATGGCAGTAGATAAACATTTTCTAAAATTTGAATTTTTGCTTGAATTTTATTATTGGCAACAAATACTATTCAGTGGTTGTCCTTGAAGTGACCAGCTCACTCCACTCACTTTTTATAAAATGTCTGCCAAATATCCAAAACTGAATAACCGTAATTTGTCAGTTCTTTCAAGAAAAAAGGTCCTATTAAAAATAGCAGAAAAATTGAAGTCCTTAATTCTGAGGGAACTGAGACTTTATTAATAAGAGAAAATTTTCTCAAGCAAGAGAGTGACATAATCAAAGAAATATATTAAAGAAATTAATGTGATGATGACAAATGGGATGAATTTCAATGATAAGATTTAGGTTTTTGGGTGGGGATGCAAGCCAATGTGCTAAGCCAAAATCATATTGATAATGTTCTGTTTTTTAAACTGTATGGGGAGAACATGGGTGTTTTATATATAAACATTATGTATGTACATATTCTATTATAAAACATTAGCTTTAGAAAGAAAATAATATACTATACACCCCCTATAATATACCTTTACGGCTTTCCTAATGCTCAAAGAATTATTAGCATGGAATTTCCTTCCCTAGACACCTCATGTGCTTAAAATAAATTGATTTGGAATTTTTAAAGATGTCTCCTCCTAGCTCAGTGATTTTATTTATGATCAGAAAAACATTATTCACTGTTATGCTTCATGTGGCAGTAAACTTAACTATTAAAAATATTTGACAGATTTTAAGATCTACATTAATATTCATCAATAAGCAAATGACATTTTATAAAGTAATAACAAATCAATGCTCTCATATATTGATAACATTATAAAACTCTAAAAATTATATTTTACTCAACAGGTTATATTATCACTGAACTACCATCACTTTCACAGGATGCCATGACTACTTTGCAGCAAATAGAATTAATTAAAAATTTAAATTTGAAACCTGATGTTATAATCAATATTAAGGTAAGAATATTAGTTGTTTTGTAACTATAGTTACCATTCTTTTTGATAGTAGTGGAATTCAAGGAATGTCTTCAAGAATATTAATGAGATGCCTGGGTGGCTCAGTTGGTTAAGTGTCTGCCTTCGGCTCAGGTCATGATTTCAGGGTCTTGGGATCGAGCCCCAAGTTGGGCTCTGCACTGAGTGGGGAGTCTGCTTCTCTCTCTCTCTCAAATAAATAAATAAAATCTTAAAAATATATATTAAGTAGTTAAGGAAATAATAACTTATATATCAACCATAGGGACTACTGAGTTATACTTTCTGATACCTCTGTATTTCTGCACCTGCAGTTCCATCCACAGGAAATATCTCTCTGTCTCTTCAACAGTCTTCAACATAGTTATCCTTTGAAAGTCAGTTCAGACATCATCTGTTTCCCTGATGACCACCCCTTCCACACCAACACACATATTAACTAACTCATTCTTTCTCTCTCTCACTTTCTCCTTTTCTCTCTCCCTCTTCCTCTCCTTTTCTCTTCCTCCTTGTCCCCTATACCTTACCACAGGAGAGTTAAATACTTCTCTGATGACCATTCATGTTGCTGTCTTCTATCGTATTATCTTATATATTGTACTTGTCCATTTTCCTTCTGGACTCTGCCTTATTTGAAGGCAAGAGCCATGTCTTGCTCATATAAATATCAACTAACACAATATATGGTACCTAATAGACACCTGATAAGTTTGCCAGTTAAATAAAATGAAAGAAGGAGCAAATGAGTTGGACATATGAATGTTAAAAAACATTACTAGGTTGATTAAGAATCAAGCTTGGGTCCTGTTCCCAATCTCTCCTTTATCAACAGCACGTGGTAGATGACATTTAGGAGACTCGATTTCCTCTTTACAAAAATAATAACTGCCTCATGGGGGTATGATAAGAATTCAGGGAGGGCAGGTCTGCTGGTTGATATGAAAATTAATGATAAGCTTTTATATTCATACCTGCCTGATTCCCCAAATGGTTTGACAGCTCAAAGTAAAGGAGATGATTCTCAGCTCAGGTGCTGGCGCCTGGGAGTGTGTTAGGGTTAGCTGTGAGAGAGAGGAGGTGTTGCGGTGCTGAGCATGGTGTAATCTGCAGCCCACCACAGGCCGTGGTTGGAGGCCAGTCAAAATCCCTGCATGGACCTTGAGAATGTCACACATGTGAACATGTGTATAAGGGAGAGAAGAAAAGTCCTCAAACAATTAACTAAAACCAAATATAAAGCCCGAGCCATGGAAAACATAGATTGTATAGGAAATTAACCCCTGGTGGAACAAGAATACAGATGTTAGGCCACTAGCCTCCAAATGCTTCCTACATTTGAAGCATAAATTTGGTTCTGAGTTTGATGAGCCAAAGTAGAAGGGGAAATGTGACCAGTTATATAAAATTCACACTGTCTGTGAAAAGATAAGACATTCCTCAGGAAAAACAAAATGAGAGAAATTAGAATTAAAATTTTAAATGAGAGAAACATCTTACATGGTTCTTAATATAAAAGATCGTCAAGGTAGAGAATGAAGGCCTTAACCTCATTTATATTATAAATGTGATAGCGAGTACCCAGGCAGTTTCTACACATTGACTCAAGTGTAATCAGAGGGCCTAATGTGAGACAGAACTCAATACAACACACATTTCTCTGGTGGTTTGGCCTTATTTGGGGATAAATCTTGGAATTTCTAGAGCAGAAGTTCTTAGCCTGGAATCCAGGAATCCTTAAATATCCATGAACCTTCTGAAATTATTTTATTATGTATATCTGTTTTTCTGAAGCAAAAGCCAATAGCTTTCCTCATATTCTAACGGGGTCTATACTACCAAAAAAAAAAAAAAAAAAAGATTAAGGGCCAGTGATCTACTACAGCAGTGGTTCTCAGAGTACGATCCCAGAGCCAAATGCATCAGCGGCACTCAGAAGCTTGTTAGGCATACATATTCTTAGGGCCCACCCCAGAACTATGACTCAGAAACTCTGGGGGAGGGGGGAGGGGGAGGGGACGTTCAGCTATCTGTGTTGAAAAGCCCTTCACATGACTCCGATGCCCGCTGAAGTGTGAGGACCACTGCTCTGAGGCATGTCCTTCAGACTCACCCTCGTATTAGTCACTTCCTGCAAGTGAACGTAGGAGACAGCTGAAGGCAGTAGTCTTTGTCAAGGACCCACAGTGTGGGTATTCTGGGTCACTGAATAAGGAAGGGCAAATACGCATTATAAAAATGACCCGAGAGGGTTGAAATCTTTCTTGTGAAAAATTAGGAAACCTAAATGAATGTCTTGCCTCAGTAAATACCCATCCCATCTCCACATAGAGGTGGCCTGAAGAAATCCGAAAATGAGCAAGGAAGCTCCTAAAGTTTTGTTTCTCAAAGTGTGGTGCATGAACTGTCAGCATCAGAATCACTGAGGATGCTTGTTAAAATTACTAATGTTGTTCCTTAGTGCCCTGACTACGATCTATGCCAAAGAGTTTCTGGGCAAAGGCAGCACAGTAGTACAGGGTACATATACAGAAGAGATCAGTGGGATCCTGAAGTCATTGAGAATCGTAGGAAAAAGAGGAAAGAAGCCCAAAAAGAAGGAAAAGGAGAAGAGGAAGGTGAAGAGGAGGAAGAGCAAGAAGAAGAAGAGGTAATATCCCAATACCATATACTACACTTCTAAAATTAGCTAGAATTAAACTAAATAATAGCATGGATAAACAAAATAGCAGTTACTAGAGAAAATTACATTTTAAATGTTTATTTAATCTAGGGGAAATAGAACAAATATTTCATGTTTTCAAGAACTATCAGATCATAATCTAGGGGCCATCAAGTTTAACCTTCTTGTCAGTATGGAAGTCCTTCCACATCCTGAAGCTAATCTGCTTCATTTCATAGCAACAGAAAGTAATTGGTCACCTACTGTGTGTCAAGCCCTGTGCAAGCTAGAATGAGGAGACCGAGCAATTTAAAAAATGGGGTAATGTGGAGAGCAAGTAGCCCAGGCAGAATCCAATTTATGATGTTAACATAATCCCGATTCCAGTATCTAGCAAAGAGATTTTTAGAAAAAAAATCTAAAGCCCAATTTCACATATACATGTTGTTATAATAATCCTAAAGTCAGTGCTTGTAAACATAATGCAATAGAACACCAAAAGAATTTTCTACCATGACTTAATGAGGAAAATTTGCTGTGAAGAAATCTGTTAACAGGTGATGGGCTGGATTTGGCCCAGTGGGCAAGTGGGCCATAGTTTGCCAGTCCCTACTTTACAGAAATATACCTGTGATTTCTATTATAAATTAATTTATTTATATTTTTAAGGAATTTTATGTATTTTTGTAATTGCTACAATTTATAATTTATTATAAATGTATAAATACTATTTTTATTAGGCCTACACTCTGCAAAATCAGATGTTAACTTAAAATGGATACATTGCAAATCATTTGTCCCGTAGAAAAGATAACCCTCAAAGGTCACAATTCTATTGCCCTATAGGATATTAAACAGCCTGTATCCAACTTTGCAATCATGATTTCAGTGATTATATATACTTCAGCTTTGTCATCCTGTTGGTTTTCTCACTAACAGGTTAAATGAATCTTTGACATTTGTTCTTTAATAATAGTTAGATCTTAAAAGTTCTCATCACAAGAAAAATAATTATTAACTGTGTATGGTGATGAATGTTAACCAGACTTATCGTGGTGGTCATTTCTCATATATACAAATATCAAATCATTATGTTGTACACCTGAAACTAATCTAATATTATGTGTCAATTATATCTCAATTTATAAAACCTATTAATATAAGAAAACTCATTTAAAAACATTAAATAATCTTCCCTGTGCAAATAAGGCATTAGATAATAACCAGAATCTGTTCTCTATTTTCTTTTTAAAAAGGAAAACCTCAGGGTGCCTGGGTGGCCCAGTCGGTTAAGTGTCTGACTCCTGGTTTCAGCTCAGGTCTTGATCTCAGGGTCACGTGATCGAGCCCCGGGTGGGGCTCCACGCTCAGCAGGGAGTCTGCTTGAGATTCTCTCTCCCTCTCCCTCTGTCCCTCCCGCTTGTGTGCACGTGCTTTCTCTCACTCTAAGATAAATAAATCTTTTTTAAAAAAATGGAAAACCTCATAGCAAATGGGAATAAAAGTGTGTCGTTTTAGCATGAATAAAGTATACTGTCTTAAATCAAAGATGGTAAGATAGAGGAGTCACAGCTCACTTAGTTACAGGGACCATGGTTGTGTCAAATTGTGATGTCAGCCAGGAACATAATCGGGAAGAGTGAGGACTAGTAGGCTAGGACTGCACTGTCCCAGATAGTAGCCACTAGTCCTGTGTGGCTATTTAAATTAATTAAAATTATATAAATTTAAAATTTAGTTCCTCAGTAGTACTGGCCACATTTCAAGTGCTCATGACCAAATATGGCTGTGTCTTCCAAACTGGACAACACAGATACACAACATTTCCATCACTGCAGAAAGTTCCACTGGACAGCTAGTGGGTGCCTGCCCTTCTTCAGAAGACAGCTGCCTCTCGGCTCCAGCCCAGCCAACTCTTGCCATGTGGGAATGCTAGCCTATTTTTACCAGGTAGTCTGATTTTTCCAAAGAAGCCAAAATAAGCATTTTAAAATACAAGTAGTTGGCAACTAATCCAAAATTTCAAAAACACAGTGTAGGCCAATGCTATGGGATATAATCAAATTAATGTCTTCAGACTGACTTCAGCCCTATGGGACTGTGGTGTCTGCCTAGTAGCACAGCTGTGGTCAGAAGTCAGACCTGCAAACTTGTCACCCACTTGGGTTGATGGCCAATAATTTCATGAAATTGTTCACCCTTATATACACACAAATGTTAATCTCCCTGAACTGCTGTAATACCTTTGTATATGTTCTCTTGGCTTCCACTTTCCTCTCCATCCCCATTCCATTCTTTACAAAAGCCGGAGCAATGTTTTAAAAATATGACCCTTAGTGACTTTCTATTACGTGTAGATGAAAGTTCAAACACCCTCGTATGGTTTACAAGGCCACGGACCTGGTCTCACTATCTCATCCCTGGCTGTCTCGCCTTTCTTGCTCACTGTATTCCAGCTACTCCATTGGCCTTCCAGCTAGTCCTCAACTATGCTGGACGCAATCTACCTCCAGCCTTTGCACTTACTATTTCCTCTCCCCTCTGCCTACCACACTTTCCCCCAGATCTTCATGTGCCTACATCCTTCTTCTTGCCTACATCCCACCCCAGGGATGACATCCTCAGAGGCCCAAGCGACTCTGTAACCCAGCACTGTGGTAGAAATATACTGCTGCCATGTGTAATTTTAAATGTGTTAGTAGCTGCTTTTTTAAAAATCAAAAAGAAACAGGTGAAAATAATTTTAATAATATATTTTATTTAATATATTATATCCAAAATATTATGTCAGCATATAATCAACATAAAAATTCTGAGATACATCTTTTTTTCATGCTAAGCTATTGAAATTTGGTGTGTATTTCCACTTACAGTACATTCCAATTCACACTTGCCACATTTCAAGTGCTCAGTAGGTCTGTGTGGGTAGCAGCTATTGTGCTGGACAGCAGAGGTCCAACCCCTTTACCCTGCTTTATTTTCCTCATAGCACTTACCACTTTCTGAAATTACGTTATTTGTTTACTTGCTTATTATCTATCTACCCCCGAATATAAGCTCTGTGAAGCAAGTACCATATCCCCTGTGCCTGTAACAGTGCTTGGCATACAGTAGGTGCCTAATAAGAAGCTGTGTCTTGACTGAACACATGAGGATATGCCAGTGAAGCCCTCTGCTGGAGAGAGAAGAATGATAGCATCTTTTGAAAAAGACAGTATATATTAAGCCATTTTGAAACGTGTAATCTTTGGTCCAGTAATTCTACTCTTAGGAACTATTCTAAGGGAGAATATTAGCAGTGTAAAGATTTATCTACAAAGCTATTCAGTGAAACATTATTTATAATTGTGAAACATTTGAAACATTCTTCGTCAACTATAGAATAATGATTAAATAGTAATGTTTTTAGGATGCCTGGGTGGCTCAGTTGGTTAAGCGACTGCCTTTGGCTCAGGTCATGATCCCAGAGTCCTGGGATCGAGTCCCACATCAGGCTCCTGGCTCAGTGGGGAGCCTGCTTCTCCCTCTGACCCTCTCCCCTCTCATTGCTGTTTCTCTCTCTCTCTCATAAATAAATAAATAAAATCTTAAGAAAAATAGTAATGTTTTTAGGGATATTAATATATTATTTGACCATTAAAGTAGTATTTAAAACATTTCAAAAAATTTATAAAGTGGCTTCTTTAATAGATAATAAAATTCAAATGGTATAAAATGTGGATTTATGTGCATTGATAAAAACTAGAATTAATAATAAGATAATAAATTATAATAATAATAGGATAAATATGATCTTGAACACCAACCAGCTCACCAAGTCAGCCTTGGGCTGAGAACCTTTACATGTAGTATTCCCTCTGCCTTCAAATGTCACTTCCTCAGAGAACCCTTTCATGACCACCTGATATAAAATAGCACTTTTACCCATCACTCCTCATCTCCTCTACCCTGCTTTTTTTCCTAGTACTTACCACCACCCAACATGTTATATATTTACTTGTCTACTTGTTTCTGCTCTGTCTTCCCCAACTGGAATGTGTGCTCCATGAGGCCCAGAGTCTTAGTTGATTTTGTTCACTAGTTTATCTCAAACTCCTACAACAGTGCCTGGCACTCACCAATCTTGAATGAATGAATGAATGAATGAATGAATGAATTACAAGCTCAGGTATTCAGAGTAAATCTAATTTCTTGATTCTGTCTCTAAAAATCAGATATTCTTCCCCTACTCTTCCCTACTTATTGAGGAGGAAAAAAAATTAAGAAGTATCCAAGTTAACTTAAAGTTTTATTCCATCTGATAAAGGCCCCTTAGGGTGTTCAATGTCTCTAAAATAAAAATCCTCAGTCTCCCTTCTACCTGCTTCTCATTCTAAAAAGGCATGTAGATGTAAGGAGGGAGAGATGTGGCTTGTAAATTAAGTAATCATTAACATAAAGATTTTGAAAATCTCTTCTTTTCCATTTAGGCATTTATTGCAGAAATGCAAATGGTGGCTGAAATTCTTCAACATGTAGTTCAGAGACCTGAGGATTATTTGGAAAATATTGAAAACATTGTTAAACTTTATAAGGAAATAATTCTTCATCCTTTAGAAGTAAGAACATGATATAGTGATAAAAATAGAAATATTGATATTTGTGTTCTCTCACTGGTTAAATAGCTTTCACATTTTTTCATCCCTCTGTATTATCTGATTCTCCACCACTTAAGTTTGATAGAATGCTGTTAGAATAAGGCTTCCATTCCAAAGGCTGTTTCACAGAACAATATCCATTGACTCTTAAAAAAGCAGCAGTATTGTTGAAAAGTGATAAATGAACTGCATTTTTCAAAAGTCAGTAGAGGAATTTATTTATGGTTGGAGGTTGGAAAACCCATGTTAAGAGACTATTTTGTAAAAACATTTTCAATCCATAATTTATGGGTTTATCAAAACAAATGTGCATTTAAGATGCATCTTTTATTCTAAAAGGAATTGTTAATTTATTTAAATTGCAATTATCCCCAGATTGGTTTCTATGGTTATCCCATTCAAAGTTGATTATATGTAAACATGATTAAGTCCATTACATATTGAAATAGGAAGGTTTTAATTAAAATAATTAGCATTTAAAAAATATGATTACTAAAGTTACAATTATGTGAAAAGCGTATTTTATACGGTCAAAAGTCCAGGGCAGACTCTGCCAAATTTGTGTTGGAGATTTATTCAACAAACGTTTATCAAACTTGGGTATTTGTCCACTACACCATGCTGAACAATGGAACAAAGACAAAAAAGAGTCCTCAAGTTGCCTCTTCCCATCTGATAGAGAAACTAAAAGGATTTGTTTCATGCTCTCTTATAAGGCTTATATATTTTTATAGACAAATGAGTGGATCATTTTCATTCTCATTGTCCACCCACAAAAGGGGAACCAAATTTAATTTCTTTCTTATGTATGACTTTTATTCCTCCCTACCTCCTCTTCTATTCCTGGCCTTTAAACATAGCTTCTTAAGAGTACTTTGCATGTCTATCTATAATGTTCTTTCTTCCTTCAAACAGAAATATCCTGCAAACTCCGTAAGTGGCTGGCACTGAGGATGAAATAAAGCATAATTAAAATAAGGTTCAGAAAATTAGAAAACTATATTCACAGGCATGAGATAGTCTCTTTAAGGATAAGGACCAGGTCTTCCATCCTGGAAGCCAAAAACCTACATGACACTTGCTGAATTGTAAGATAATTGCCTTTTATGGTAATTCCAGGGTACTGGTGTGTGTAGAGGAAGGTGGAGGAAAGCCATAAAAGGTAGGAGCCTGCAATTCTAGTCTCCTCTGACCTGGCTGAGATGTCAATTCACTTAGGAGGCCAAATCACCAAAATTCAGTGCTCCTCCAAAAGACATGATGAAAGCAAATGGAAGCATCATTTTCTGGTTTATAGTCTGTTTCAGGAGTAGTCCAAGGCCAAGTTCTCATTCCTATCTGTCTTGGAATCCCAACTTGACTCGTGGTCTGATTTGGTGTATATATTTTTAGTCTTAGGAATGTTTATACCCTTTGACTTAATAAGTCCACTCTTAAGATTCTAACTTAAGAAAAGAATCTGAATATAGAAAAGCAGTATGTACTTTCTTGTTCAGAACATGGCTATTTATGTTTAAATAAATAATACTGACATAATGTGCCATCTAAAAGAAAAAGAAGCACTTAGAACCCAACCTCACATAATATTGTGAAAAACAAAATGCCCTGGACAGTTAAGGAGATGATTTTGTTCAGACTATTGTAATAGGGAGAACATTCACTAATGAGAAACATCTCAAGGAAAAGGAGTGGGACCTAGGGGTTTTATGGAGGCAGGTAAACAAGGGAGATATCCTCAAGTCTTAGGGAACGTTGGAGAAGGATGAAGACAGATCTTATCTGAATCCTTGAGGAAGGGTAGAGATGGGTCTTATCTCTCAATCCTCCCTACTTTCTGGGAATACAGGGCTCAAATAGAGTTCAACACTGCCAATGTACAAAAATGAAATCAGGTGGATTTTAGATTTTAATATTAAAAACAATAGTGGAAGAAAATTTAGAAGAACATTAATATAATCTTGAGATAGAGAAAATCTAATTTAAGCAAGAAAGGCAATCCAGAAACAATGAAAGCATATAATTTATTATAAAAATGTTTTCTATTGTAGAAGATTCCATAAACAAAGTCAAAAAGATAAATCCTTTTTATCGTTAATGGTAAAATACTTGCAATTGATATGGGTTAAAGACTTTCCATGAGTGTTAGGGCAAAGAAACAATCTGATTAAAAAAATGCACAGATGTTATGGTTAAATGGTGTACAGAGATAGATATCTAAATATTGAACTTCACCCATAGCTAGGGGAATAAAATGTAAAACAAACCGATCTCATTTTCAATTATCAGATTGGTAGAAATTATTCTACGAATATATGCAGAGACATAGATGCCCCCAAACATTTTCTATTTGGAAAGACTCTAAAACATCAATGTAAAGAAAAACTGAAAAGAAAAAAATCAGAAAGAGAATAAAATTCATGATAAGACTAATTTAGTCTTTTGCAAAAGAGCACTTAAAATAATATACATTATATCACGTATAAAGCAAACTATTTAGCTTTAAAGATTTCTTCATAGTATGTTAAGATTCTGATCTTGTGTTCAGTTTTGTCAGTGATCCTGGATTATAAGGTTTCTATTTTCTGCAGGAAGTAATGGCTGAACACAATTCCCAGTATCTCATTGAGCTAGATGGAAATAAACCCCCAGAGGAGCTCTTCATGGTAAGTGCAATGTTCATAAGAATATCCCAAGGCTTGGAAAATCAAAAAGTTACTGACTGGATTGTACTTATTTTAATAAACATCAAAAATATATTTACATTTTAACACCACTTACTTTTGGAAAATTCCTCTTGACCCTTAAAAATATGATGTTATACCTATTCCTCTGTCCATATTTAAATCAAAACTACATTTGAATTTAAAATCTGTGTGTAACAAAAAGTGCCTCAAAGGAAAGTAAAAGCAAATAATGGCCAATAAGCACATGATAAGATGCCTACCATGAGTCATTAGGGAAATGCAAACAAAAACCATAATGAGTTACCACTTCACACCCACTAAGATGGCTAAAATTCAAAAACAAACAAACAAAAACCAGACAATAGCAAGTGTTTGTGAGGATGTGGAAAAATTGGAGCTCTCATATGTTGCTGGTGGGATTGTAAAATGGTGTGGCTGCTTTGGAAAATAGTTTGGTAGGTCCTCAGTAAGTTAAACATGGAATTACCACACAACTCAGCAATCAACTTCTTAGTATATATACCCAAAATAATTGAAAACAGGTGTTCAAATGAAAACATACATGAAGATTCATGGCAGCACTATTCACAATAGCCAAAAGGTAGAAATAAGCCAAATGTCCATATACTGATGAATGGAAAAGTAAAATGTGGTGTATCTATACATTGGAACATCATTCAGCAATAAAACAGAATGAAGCTTTGATACATGCTACAACATAGATGAATCTTGAACATATACTAAGTAAAAGAAAAGTTACAAAAGATCCCATATCATATGATTCCATTTATATAAAATATCCAAAATAAGCAGACCTATCAAAATGGAAAATAGACTAGTGGTTGCCTGGGGTGAGTGTTACCACAATGGGAGATCTCAGGATAAACGTAGAGTGACTACTAATGGGTAAAGGGTTTCTTTTTGGGGCAATGAAAGTGTTCTAAGATTCATTGTGGTGATAGTTGTGCAAATCTATACTAAAAACCACTGAACTATACACTTTAAATGGGTGAATTATATGTGAATTGTTTCTCAGTGAAGCTGATTTTTTAATAAAGAATATACTCCATGCTACTGTAGTCCATTCTACCTCACCAGACATTCTACATGTCTCAATTCTAGAGTTGGAGAATCCCACGGTTCACTCCTTGTGCACTCTTCTCTATCTGCCCTACTAAACGCTGGTAACTCTTAAATTCATGTTACTATCCCAGATCTTTCCCCTGAATTCCATGCCTATATAATCAACTGCTACTTGGTGTATAGAACTGGATGACTAGTAGTTATCTCAGATTTAAGTGTGCAAGAAAAACCCTCTGATCCACTGTCACCACCACCTGCCCCAGATATGCTCTTCCCACAGTTTTCCCTTTTGCTAAGTGTTGAATCCCCTCTTCAAGCTGCTCTTCTCTTTTTCTCACATCCCACATCCAACCAGGCTTTTCCTTCAAAATATATCCAGAATTTGGATTTTACAACACAAGACACACTTTTCTCAAGGTAGAGGGCAGAAGCTCCGATAGGCCTGGCTGAAACTTGCCAAGCCTTGCCAGGCCTCATTTGCCAGTGGCACCCCGGCCTTTCTGCCCATTCCATTGGCCAAAACAAGTTACATGGAGAAGTTCAATACCAGTGGGATAGGGAAGTGTATTCTACCCACAGTGAGCTAGGGAATTAACAAGTGAAGAGAGGGAAGGATAAATTATGAACAAATAATACAATCTACCACAGATGACCATTCTCCATCAGAACTTTGTTGATCCACCATCTCTCACCTCAGAATCAATGTTTCATATCCTTGTGCAAGGTGTCCCTGTTAGTTTCTAATTCTGCCATAGCAAAGTACCACAAATTAGGTGGTTTAAAATGATAGAAACTTATTTTCTTATAGTTCTGGAGGCTAAAAATAAAAAATCTAGGTGTTGGCGGGGCCCTGCTCCCTCCAAAGCCTCTAGAGTATGATCCAACATTGCCTCTTCCAGCTTCTGGTGGTCCCAAGCATCTCTTGGATCATGGCAGCATAACTCTGATCTCTGCCTCCATCTTGACATGGCTGTATTCCCTCTGCCAGAACAGGTCCCACTGAGCTAGACCTCTAAGGACATGAATATTTGGGGACCAGAGGGCAGACTTTATGGGTTGAATTGTGTTCCCCTCGAAGATATGTTGAGGTCCTAACTCCCAGTACCTATGAATGTGACCTTATTTGGAAATAGGATCTTTTCAGATATAAACAAGTTAAGGTGAGTTCATACTGTCTTAGTCTGGGCCCTAACCTAATATGGCGGGTATCCTTATAAGAGAAGAGACTCAGACACATAGGGAGAAGATGGCTATGTGACAACAAAGGCAGAGATTGGAGTGATACATCTACAAGCCAGGGAACACCAAAGATTGCTAGCAAACCACCGGAAGGTAGAGGCAAGGAAGTATTCTACACATAAGCTCATCACTGTTTCAGAATATTTGAGATGTTCAAATGTCAATGTATTTAAATATTTGTTCTTTAACAAATTTAGACAGTTATGGACCGACTTAAATATCTGAACCTAAAAAGAGCAGCTGTTTTGACTAAACTTCAGAGTGCAGAGGAAGAAATTACTGACATAATGGAAAATGTAAGTTATTTTTAACTGTTGGAAAGTCTATCTTTTCACTACATGTTGTGACCTTAATTTAATGTATCCTTTCAAAGTATAAAAGGAGCTTCAGGATACCTTTCATAAAATGGATTTGATTTTTAGGGAGAAGCTATAATATCAGCACAATATTTTTGTGAACTCTAAAGAAAAGTTTTGAAACAAAGACAATAAAATCAGAACAATTTACCACAAGAATAATGAGAAAGAAACCCAAGTTCATTTTTAAAATTTTGTAACACCAAAGGAAGCAAAGACATAAAAGCCCTCAACTCTAGAAGCACTCGTTTATTCCTTCAATCATTCAACCCATTTTTTTATAACTACTATGTTCCTGACACTGATGTATTATGGATGTGACAGTGATCAAATTATAATTGCTAAGTGCTAAAAAAGATTTCAGGCCTTTTTTTTTTTAATAAGATGTTATTTATTTTAGAGAGAGAGTGAGAGAATGAGCATGAGTCGGGGAGGGGCAGGTGAGGAGAATCTTCAAGCAGACTCCCTGCTGAGCACGAGCTCATAGGACTCCATCCCACAACCCATGAGATCCTGCCCTGAGCTGAAACCAAGAGTCAGATGCCTACCTGACTGATCCACTCAGGTCCCCCATTCTCAGGCCTTTAATTGGAGGATTTGATCCACTCTGAGAAGTTTAGTTTCATCTATATGAATAGAAATTGAAAAACAAATACTAGAATCATAAATAGATATCATAACTCAGGTAAAATAATATTTGAAGGAAGAAGTTATTTTGTGATCCTGTACTGTGTCATCACTAGATCTTAAGCACAGCTGCAATATGTACTGGGACTTCAGTTATCTAGTGCTAAAGAGGAAGAAAAGTGGGCCTGATCAGAGAGTCTGTGTGCTGAGCCTCCTCTTCCAGGTCATCATCGAAGGAAAAATTTAAAGTATCCATAAAACCTGGGGGAATTTCCCAGATAGAAAGTTTGTCCTTAGAAATTATTGTATGTGGGGTGCCTGGTGACTCAGTCAGTAGAGCATGTGACTCTTGATCTCAGGGTTGTGAGTTTAAGCCCCACACAGGGCATGGAGCTACTTAAAAAAAAAAATTATTGTATGCATAGGCCTAAGGTTATAGTTCATAAGATATATGACTGAAGATGCCTGCCCTTTTTTTCATGAAAGGGCAGAAGTTATGACTGCGTATACTGGGGTCATTATTCATATCCCTTAAGCAGTATTTCTCCAACAGCTCAATTCATCTCCAAAAGAATCACCTAGGAAGCTTCCTACAAATACCGATTCCTTAGGCTCAGATTCCAGATTGACTGAACTAGAATGTCTGGAGGTGGGACCTAGAAATGTATTTTTACAAGATCCATAGAGGATTCCTATACCCACTTAAGTTTAAGAACCCCTACTTTAAAGTTTGGGACACTGAGGGTTGCCTGGGTGGCTCAGTTGGTTAAGTCTCTGCCTTCTGCTCGAGTCATGATTTCCGGGTTCTGGGATTGAGCCCCGCATTGGGCTCCCTGCTCAGTGGGAAGCCTGCTTCTCCCTCTCCCTCTGCCCTTCCCCCATACCCCCTCCCCCGCCCCGTGCCACACACACACTTGTGCTTTCTCTCTCTCTCTCTCTCTCATAAATAAATAAATCTTTTAAAAAAATAAATAAAGTTTGGGACACTGAGGGAGCCTGATTGATCAAGGTTGATTAAACTTGAAGTTCCTATATTTCAGAGAACTTTAAAAGGATACCCTTCAGCTAAAGGTAGGTGATTTTTAAAAAACCAATGTAATGGGAATGTTTAAAGCAATGATTCCTAGCCCTGACAGCCCAGTGGTATCATCTAGGAAGCTCTTTAAATATATTAATGCCCAGACCAATTAAAACAGAATCTGGGATAGGACTCTGGCATTAATTAAAACAGGATATCAAAGTCATATCAAAGGTACAGGCAAAAAAAGAAAAAAATAGATGAATTGGACTTCATCAAAATGAAAAATATTTGTTCATCAAAGGACACTATCAACGGAGTGAAAAGATAGCCCACAAAATGGGAGAGGATATTTGTGAATCATATTATCTGATGAGGGATTAATACCCAGAACATATAAAGAACTCCTACAACTCAACAATAATAAAACAACCCAATTCAAAAATGCACAAAGACCTAAATAGACATTTCTCCAAAGATTTACAAATGGCTAATAAACACATAAAAAGATATTTAACATAACTAGTTATTAGGGAAAGGCAAATCTAAACTATAATGAAATACTACTTTATACCCATTAGGATGGCTGTTATCCAAAAAACAGAAAATAAGTGTTGTCAAGGATGGAGAAAAATTAGAATGTTGGTGCATTGTTGATGGGGATGTAAAATGATGTAACACTATGTGAAACAGTTTGTTGGATCCTCAAAATGTTACATACAGATTTACCATATGACCTAGCAATTCCACTCCTAGGTATATACCCAAACAAACTGAAAGCAGGGACTCAAACAGATACTTGTACACCGATGTTCATAGCCACTTTATTCACAATAGTCAGAAGGTAAAATTAACCCAAATGTCCATCAAAGGATGAATGGATAACAGTGATATATATATATACATATACATACATACCTACACACACGCATGCGCACACACACACACACTGAAATGTTATTCAGTAAAAGGAGTGAAATTCTGACACATGCTAAAGTATGTATGAAACTTGGAAACATGCCAAGTGATGCAAGCCAGACACAAAAGACAAATACGATTCTACTTATATGAGGAAGGGTGGAATGGGGAGTTATTGTCTAATGGGTGCAGAGCTTCTGTTTGGGTTAATGAAAAAGTTCTGGAAACGTATAGTGGTGATGGTCACAACATTGTCAGTGTATTTCATGCCACTGAATTATACACTTAAAGATAGTTAAAATGGTAAATTTCATGTTATATATATTGTACCATAATTAAAAAAACAACCCCCAAACCTCCTTGCAGATTCTACTGTGCAACCAGGGATGGGAACCACTGGTTTAAAGGGATGAAGAGACACAAAGATGTCATTGTGGGCTCGAACTCCCTGGTGAAGAGTGTGAGACCTATAACATCCGATGAGCTGTTGGAGAGGAGGGGGATGTGTGGGTGGGGAGGTGGGCGGGGATGGGGGGGTGTGGTGGGAGGAAGGACAGTGTCAGGCTGGCACCCAGCACAGTAGATGGTAACAGCATTGATTTTCGAATTGGACAGATCTAGATTTGAATTCCAGATCTAAAGCTTACCAGATCTGTGACTTTGCTTAACCCTACCCTTTATTCAGTCGTTAAAAAAGGGATGATAGGGGCGCCTGGGTGGCTCAGTCGGCTGAGCATCTGCCTTAGGCTCAGGTCATGATCCCGGGGTCCTGGGACCGAGCCCTGCATTGGGCTCCCTGCTCGCCGGGAGCCTGCTTCTCCCTCTGCCTGCCGCTCTCCCTCCTTGTACTCTCTCTTTCTCTCTCTGACAAATAAATAAAATCTTTTTAAAAATATTTTTTTAAAAAAAGGGATGATAACCCCTACGACATAGTGTTATTATAAGGATCACATGAGATGATGCTTGCGAAGTTCCCGGAACCAACGGTAATATTCAGAATATCAGAGAGCTGTATTGCAGGGCAAGGCAGGCTTCATGGGCTAGCAACCCATGCAGTCACGCAGGACCCCATCCTTAGCAGAGCCCCACAGCTTGCCTAATGAAATTCTTCATAACTTTAGAACAAGGGCCTTGCATTGCCGTTTTGTACTGGGCCTGGTGACTTAGCTGATGGAGCGCAGGGACTCCCACCCAACTGCAAGAGCGCTGGCAGTAGAGCTGAGAATCTCTGCTGTGCTGGGCATTAACTCGAGTTACTGGATCATGGAAGGGTCCAGAAGCTCTTCAGCAAGAGGCTCAAGTGGAAGGAGAGCTTGAGTGTAGTGGCTGCCAGCTCTGTCCTGCCTGGCTGTGTCCGAGGGCCCTCTCACAAGATCCTTGGGGTCAGTCTCTCAGTCTCTCCAGAAGGGGAGCCTCCAGTCTTCTGATGAAAGGAGAAGTGGTGGCAGGATTGAGGGAAAGTTGGCTGACCGAGTGAAATGGGGAGTAGCTCTGGCCCCTAGCACTTCCTTTTCAAGATTTTCAACCAATCCCCCTGTCTTTTGCTCTCTGTCACCCCCTTCAGAGGTACCTGATGTCAACAGGTCCTGAATCCCTCTAGGATTTTGCAGAGTGAATCAACTGGTTTCTTGTCCCCAGCCCATCTCACACCCATCCCTGCCACCACAGACACTGAGCCCTCACTTTTCTCCAATTTAAGTCCGTTTCCACCATCCATCTGCTTTCTAGCTTATGAAAATGTGTAGCTGTGCTGATCAGCTGTCACCTCGTCTGGTGTCCCCTCCCATCCTGTGTTCTTGTGAGTTCATTCCTTTTTGCATTCTCTGCTATCAATTCTGTGAAGTTTTAGGAAAGCAGCAAATACAAATACATGTGTTCAGTCGGCCTTGTTTAACCAGAGGCAGTCCTGAGCATTTTTAGACTGTAATATCAAACTCATTGGAAAGCTCATTTTCTCATTGCCCCTCAGCACCTACTAGAGATGTGGCCTCAGGGCTTGAGGTTGAGAGAAGAGCATGGTTTGCCATTTAAACACGTTTCCTTTGAGAGAATGCCCACTGTCTGCTAGTCAAACACTTTTCCCAAGTTTGGACAAGAAATAAGGATGATAAGGAAACAGTGACTGCCTCCTGTCTTAACTAGAAACATTTCAGTCCCTAGTTCATTTTAGACTCCATGGAGAAGGGTGGTAGCCCAATGTGGCCCACTGATGAGCTCCTCTGTCTCATGCCCTCCCCTAAGCATCGACAGTTTCCTTAACATTTAGCTACTTCTTTCAGCCTTCAGTTCGGACATTCATGCAACATCCCTGCAGCGTGCATGCCTCTTTGCTCTCTGATGCAACAGTGGTCCAGGCAAGACCGTAGCTCCCATTCTCATCTGTCCTCCACAGTCAGCTCTGGAGCCAGCAGATACATGTGAGATCTATGTCTGAAGGTTGGAGAGAGCTAACCTGGACCCTTTTCCCCCAGCAGTTGCCCACCATGCCCCCTCTCCCCAATTGTCTCGTCCCCTGCAATCTGCAGTCTCGAGAAGTGGCTCTTAACTTCTTTGGAGGTCACCAACAGAAGATTGCTGAGGGAGACTTTATATTTTAAGAACAACAGAAGAGCTAAGTAAATGCAAAAAAAAGAAAAGCCATCTGTATATCATCATACTATTTAAAAATTTAGTTAAATTGGCTAAGAATCTGGTACATTTTCAAACCTTTTCTTTTTTTCTTTTAGAGAGAGCATGCATGAGCATGCAAGTGGGGGTGGGGGCAGAGGAAGGAGAAGAGATAATCTTAAGCAGGCTCCATGCCCAGCATGGAGCCGGACGCAGGGCTCCATCTCACGACCCTAAGATCATGACCTGAGCTGAAATCAAGAGTCAGACGCTTAACCGACTGAGCCACCAAGGCACCCCAAACCTTTTCAATAAGAATTTTTCCAAATCAGATTAATAAAAAAAGATAATAAAAAACACACTATCTACCTTATGTTCATTCTACCTTATAATAGAAAATGCTTGATAAAATTTAAAACAAGGTCTTGGGGCACCTGGGTGGCTCAGTCATTAAGCGTCTGCCTTCGGCTCAGGTCATGATCCCAGGGTCCTGGGATTGAGCCCCACATCGGGCTCCCTGATGAGCAGGAAGTCTGCTTCTCCTTCTGCCCCTCCCCCCACTCTCTCTCATGAGCACTCTCTCTCAAATAAATAAATAAATAAATTTTTAAAAAATAGTCCATTCCAAAAAAAGAAAGAAAGCAAGCAACTAAGCAAGGGCCTCATAAACCCAAATCACGAGCACGGTTACCACATCTTCTCCCTCTCCCACTCCCCCTGCTTGTGCTCCTGCTCTCACTATCTCTCTCTGTCGAATAAATAAATAAAATCTTTAAAAAAAAAAATAAATAAATAAAATTTATTTTTTAAAATTTTTTATTAACATATAATGTGTTATTTGTTTCAGGGGTACAGGTCAGTGATTCATCAGTCTTACACAATTCACAGTGCTCACCATAGTACCTACCCTCCCCAATGTCCATCACCCAGCCACCTCGTCCCTCCCACCCCCCACAACTCCAGCAACCCTCAGTTTGTTTCCTGAGATTAAGAGTCTCTTATGGTTTGTCTCCCTCTCCGATTTCATCGTTTCATTTTTCCCTCCCTTCCCCTATGATCCTCTGTCTTGTTTCTCAAATTCCTCATATCAGTGAGATCATATGATACTTGTCTTTCTCTGATTGACTTATTTTGCTTAACATAATACCCTCTAGTTCCATCCACATCATTGCAAATGGCAAGATTTCGGTTTTTTGGATGGCTGCATAATATTCCATTGTATATATATACACCACATCTTCTTTATCCATTCATCTGTTGATGGACATCTTGGCTCTTTCCATAGTTTGGCTATTGTGGACATTGCTGCTATAAACATTGGGGTGCATGTGCCCCTTCGGATCCCTACATTTGTATCTTTGCAGTAAATACCCAGTAGTGCAATTGCTGGGTCGTAGGGTAGCTCTATTTTCAACTTTTTGAGGAACCTCCATACTGTTTTCCAGAGTGGCTGCACCAGCTTGCATTCCCACCAACAGTGTGGGAGGGTTCCCCTTTCTCCGTGTCCTCGGCGACATCTGTCGTTTCCTGACTTGTTGATTTTAGCCATTCTGACTGGTGTGAGGTGGTATCTCATTGAGGTTTTGATTTGGATTACCCTGATGCCAAGCAATGTTGAGCACTTTTTCATGTGTCTGTTGGCCATTTGGATGTCTTCTTTGCAAAAATGTCTGTTCATGTCTTCTGCCCATTTCTTGATTGGATTATTTGTTCTTTGGGTGTTGAGTTTGATAAGTTCTTTATAGATTTTGGATACTAGCCCTTTATCTGATATGTCATTTGCAAATATCTTCTCCCATTCTGTCGGTTGTCTTTTGGTTTTGTTGACTGTTTCCTTTGCTGTGCAAAAGCTTTTTATCTTGATGAAGTCCCAATAGTTCATTTTTGCCCTTGCTTCCCTTTCCTTTGGCGATGTTTCTAGGAAGAAGTTGCTGCGGCTGAGGTCGAAGAGGTTACTGTCTGTGTTCTCCTTTAGGATTTTGATGGACTCCTGTCTCACATTGAGGTCTTTCAACCATTTTGAGTCTATTTTTGTGTGTGGTGTAAGGAAATGGTCCAGTTTCATTCTTCTGCATGTGGCTGTCCAATTTTCCCAACACCATTTGTTGAAGAGACTGTCTTTTTTTCCATTGGACATTCTTTGCTGCTTTGTTGAAGATGAGTTGACCATAGAGTTGAGGGTCCATTTCTGGGCTCTCTATTCTGTTCCATTGATCTATGTGCCTGTTTTTGTGCCAGTACCATACTGTCTTGATGATTACAGCTTTGTAATAGAGCTTGAAGTCCAGAATTGTGATACTACCAGCTTTGCTTTTCTTTTTCAACATTCCTCTGGCTATTCAGGGTCTTTTCTGGTTCCATACAAATTTTAGGATTATTTGTTCCATTTCTTTGAAAAAAGTGGTAGTATTTTGATAGGGATTGCATTAAATGTGTAGATTGCTCTACGTAGCATAGACATTTTCACAACATTTCTTCTTCCAATCCATGAGCATGGAACGTTTTTCCATTTCTTTGTGTCTTCCTCAATTTATTTCATGAGTATTCTATAGTTTTCTGAGTACAGATCCTTTGCCTCTTTGGTTAGATTTATTCCTAGGTATCTTATGGTTTTGAGTGCAATTGTAAATGGGATCGACTCCTTAATTTCTCTTTCTTCTGTCTTGTTGTTGGTGTATAGAAATGCCACTGATTTCTGTGCATTGATTTTATATCCTGCCACTTTCCTGAATTCTTGTATGAGTTCTAGCAGTTTTGGGGTGGAGTCTTTTAGGTTTTCCACATAAAGTATCATATCACCTGCAAAAAGTGAGAGTTTAATAAATAAAATTTAAAACAAGGTCTTAACTATTTGTCTTACTAAATTTTGGACAAGTACAGAATGGTTGCAATTTTTTTAAAGATTTTATTTATTTATTTGACAGAGAGAGAGAGCACAAGCAGGGGGAGCAGCAGGCAGAGGGAGAAGCAGGCTCCCCACGAGGAGGGAGCCCAATGAGGGACTTGATCCCAGGATCCTGGGATCATGACCTGAGCCGAAGGCAGATGCTTAATCGACTGAGCCACCCAGAATGGTTGCAATTAAGAAAAAAGCCAAAATTTGCTTTCCAAATTATCTCTTAAACAGTAAGGCACTATTAAATAAGAAAGGAAATACTTAATCCTGGTAATTTTAGCAAAACTATGCCCACAGTTTTAGTGTCATATTTGTCATTAATAGGATGAGCTGTTCCGTACTCTGGCATCTTATAAACTTATCGCACCAAGATACAGATGGCAGAGAAGCCGATGGGGACGAACATGTCCTGTGACTCTCAAAGAAGGTAACATTTTTCCAGGATTACCAGATTTTTCTGTGAGGTAAGTAAGATTTTCAAAACTTAATTTGAAAACCTGTCCACGCCTCTTTTCAGTTGTTTATGATTATGGCATATTTTAAGTTTTCTAGGTAAAATATACTGTCTTTCATCAGAAGAAGCATTAAAAACATTTTTATTGAACCCACGTCCCTATCTTCTTCCACCTATGCCGGCACCACCATTTAAAGTGTTCATATTTGGGCCTCAATCTTCAGGGAAAACAACACTTTGCAATTTGCTTGCAGAAAATTACAAAGGAAAGGTAACTACTTACCCAGCTAGCTAGCTACCTGTCTATACTTGATTATAATTTGTAGGACTTTGGAATTCACAGGATTTCTCCGTTTTCTTAATTTTACACTGTCAGTTGGGTAATTGTCCCACCGGGCTCGGAGTAGGGAAGGCCTCCTTCTGGCTGCTTGTTGTGGCTGCCGAAACCACAACCTCTCCCTACTTCCCAACAGCCCCCAGACTTCACTGGTACATCACACAGACTGTGCCACCAATGACCTGCTTTGGTTTCACTCGTCTCCTATTTCCTGGGTCCCAGTTCTCCCAAGTCTCCGTCCCTCTCCCCACGCAGTCACTCCTGCCATCATTCTTAGTATCTGCAAAGATCCCCCTCTTTGGTGACACAAACCCTGGCTTGCCAATTCCTTGGCCTCTCTCCTCATGGATCTTGTTCTCCACCCTGAGTAAAGGGAAGAGAAATTATTTTTAGTTTAGACCAGAATGATAGCAGTAGAGGTGGTGAGAAGCAGGCAGATTGGGGATATGATTGGAAGACAGATCCCAAGGATTTCGTGAGGGATTGGAATGGAGAGTATTTCTGCGAAGGCCAGAGTGCTGGAGCAGAGAGCAAAAAGGGGAAGGCCTAAGATGACGGGGGCAGAAGGCCTAATCAGAGCAATGCAGCCCTGGGAAGGGGTGTGAACTGATTCCAAGTGCTATTCCTTTGAACGCAGGGATAACATTTTCTATTTGCTTTTAACTTTTCATTGTAAAATATTACAAACAGAAAAGTCAAGTTCAGTAAATTATCACAAAACAAACCCCCATATAACCACCACCCAGGTGAAATAATGGCCACCACCCCGGAAGCCCCGTCATGTCTATTCCCAGTATCAGTTCTCTTACTCCTTCCGCAAGGTTAACTGCTGCCCTGAACTTTTTATGGCATTCACTCCTGTTCTTTTCTCTTGTGGTTTTACCATGTGAGTGTACATCTAAATGTCATAGTTAGTTTTGCATATTTTCTTAACTTTCTAGACTTAAACAATTTATGTTCCTTGTGCCTGGCTTTTTTCACTTCACATTATGATTGTGATATTTATGCATGTTATTTATATGTGTTACTGCATATAGCTACAGTTCATGCATTTTTTTAGTATATTCTCTTGATTGAATTATACTATAATTTATTTATCCATTTGAGTATTAATAAAACTTGGGTTGATTCCAGTTTGGGTATTATGAATAATATTGCTATAAACATTCTTGTACATGTTTCATGGGGCACACATGATATCTTTATATATTCTGGAGATATATCTAGCAGTAAAATTCCTGGGACATAGATCATGCATACATTCAACTTGTGTAAGTAAGGCCAAACTGTTTTCCAAACTAATTCTATCAGTTTACAACTCTATCAGCAGTGTGTGAGAGTTCTGTTATTCCACGTTCCTGCCAACTTTCATTATGGTCAGTCTTTTTACTTTAAGCCATTCTAGTAGGTGTATCTCACTGTGGTTTTAATTTGCATTTACCTGAAAATAATGAGGTTAAACATTTTTTTCTTTTGTTTATTGGTCATTCAGATATTCTCTTTTTAAGGTATTCAAGTCTGTTGCCCATTTGAAATTTTTTTTGCATGTTATTGGTAGGAATTCCTTATATTGTCTATATAGAAGGTTTTTTTTGATAATAAGCATTATGAATATTTTCTACCACTCTGTGGTTTACCATTTCATATTATATTACAGTATGTGTCAGACAAAGGAATTATAATTTTAAAATATAAAGGGCGCTTACGAATCAATATGCAGATGAAGCCCCAATGGAAAAAAAATAGCAAATAAGCAATTCACAAAATAATAGATACAGTAGAATAGCCACTAATCATGAGGAAAGAATTATCACCTCCCTGATAACCAGAGAGGTGCCAAAAAACCAGAGAGATGCCACATCAATCTCACTGTTGGAGTTGAAAGATCACTATTAACACCCAATATTGATGTGTGGCTAGGATGGGGAGAAGTACATTTTCATACACTGCTGGTGAGAGTATAACCATTAGGGATGATAATTAGAAATCTGTAAGAGCCTAAAGTCCATACATATCCTTTGAACTGTCAATTCTATTTTATAAATTTTTAAGAAACTATAAAAGATATATACATAAGTGTGTTTATCATAGCCTAGTTTATAATAGCAAAAACATGTATAAGTAAGTATATATTATCAGCATTTGAGTTAAAAAGGTGTAATATGTTCATCCTAATACAATACTCTGCATCCACTAAAAAGTGATGGTGTAGATGTATATTTTTTGGCATGGAATAAAGTAATACAGGCATATTGAAGGAAAAGCAAAATGGAATCTAGAAGTATGGAAATATTATTTAAACTTAAAAGGCATATAGAAATCTACTTCTAAGATCTTAATATTCAGTATGAAGTTTATTATCTACCTTACACTGGACTTATATTCAGAATATATGTAGAATTTTAAAATTTTTTTTTATGTTATGTTAATCATACACTACATCATTAGTTTTTGATGTAGTGTTCCATGATTCATTGTTTGCATATAACACCCAGTACTCCATTCAGTACGTGCCTTCTTTAATACCCATCACCAGGCTAACCCATCCCCCCACCCCCCTCCCCTCTAGAACCCTCAGTTTGTTTCTCAGAGTCCATAGTCTCTCATGGTTCGTCTCCCCCTCCGATTTCCCCCCCTTCATTTTCCCCTTCCTGCTATCTTCTTTTTTATTTTTTTAACATATAATGTATTATTTGTTTCAGAGGTACAGGTCTGTGATTCAACAGTCTTACACAATTCACAGCGCTCACCATAGCACATACCCTCCCCAATGTCTATCACCCGGCCACCCCATCCCTCGCACCCCCCGCCCCCACTCCAGCAACCCTCAGTTTGTTTCCTGAGATTAAGAATTCCTCATATCAGTGAGGTCATATGATACATGTCTTTCTCTGATTGACTTATTTCGCTCAGCATAATACCCTCCAGTTCTATCCACGTCATTGCAAATGGCAAGATTTCGGTTTTTTGGATGGCTGCATAATATTCCATTGTATATATATACACCACATCTTCTTTATCCATTCATCTGTTGATGGACATCTTGGCTCTTTCCATAGTTTGGCTATTGTGGACATTGCTGCTATAAACATTGGGGTGCATGTGCCCCTTCGGATCCCTACATTTGTATCTTTGCGGTAAATACCCAGTAGTGCAATTGCTGGGTCGTAGGGTAGCTCTATTTTCAACTTTTTGAGGAACCTCCATACTGTTTTCCAGAGTGGCTGCACCAGCTTGCATTCCCACCAACAGTGTGGGAGGGTTCCCCTTTCTCCGTGTCCTCGGCGACATCTGTCGTTTCCTGACTTGTTGATTTTAGCCATTCTGACTGGTGTGAGGTGGTATCTCATTGAGGTTTTGATTTGGATTACCCTGATGCCAAGCAATGTTGAGCACTTTTTCATGTGTCTGTTGGCCATTTGGATGTCTTCTTTGCAAAAATGTCTGTTCATGTCTTCTGCCCATTTCTTGATTGGATTATTTGTTCTTTGGGTGTTGAGTTTGATAAGTTCTTTATAGATTTTGGATACTAGCCCTTTATCTGATATGTCATTTGCAAATATCTTCTCCCATTCTGTCGGTTGTCTTTTGGTTTTGTTGACTGTTTCCTTTGCTGTGCAAAAGCTTTTTATCTTGATGAAGTCCCAATAGTTCATTTTTGCCCTTGCTTCCCTTTCCTTTGGCGATGTTTCTAGGAAGAAGTTGCTGCGGCTGAGGTCGAAGAGGTTACTGTCTGTGTTCTCCTTTAGGATTTTGATGGACTCCTGTCTCACATTGAGGTCTTTCAACCATTTTGAGTCTATTTTTGTGTGTGGTGTAAGGAAATGGTCCAGTTTCATTCTTCTGCATGTGGCTGTCCAATTTTCCCAACACCATTTGTTGAAGAGACTGACTTTTTTCCATTGGACATTCTTTCCTACTTTGTCAAAGATGAGTTGACCATAGAGTTGAGGGTCCATTTCTGGGCTCTCTATTCTGTTCCATTGATCTATGTGCCTGTTTTTGTGCCAGTACCATACTGTCTTGATGATTACAGCTTTGTAATAGAGCTTAAAGTCCGGAATTGTGATGCTACCAGCTTTGCTTTTCTTTTTCAACATCCCTCTAGCTATTCAGGGTCTTTTCTGGTTCCATACAAATTTTAGGATTATTTGTTCCATTTCTTTGAAAAAAGTGGTGGTATTTTGATAGGGATTGCATTGAATGCGTAGATTGCTCCAGGTAGCATTGACATCTTCACAATATTTGTTCTTCCAATCCATGAGCATGGAACATTTTTCCATTTCTTTGTGTCTTCCTCAATTTCTTCCATGAGTATTTTATAGTTTTCTGAGTAAAGATTTTTTGCCTCTTTGGTTAGATTTATTCCTAGGTATCTTATGGTTTTGAGTGCAATTGTAAATGGGATCGACTCCTTAATTTCTGTTTCTTCTGTCTTGTTGTTGGTGTATAGAAATGCCACTGATTTCTGTGCATTGATTTTATATCCTGCCACTTTCCTGAATTCTTGTATGAGTTCTAGCAGTTTTGGGGTGGAGTCTTTTGGGTTTTCCACATAAAGTATCATATCATCTGCAAAGAGTGAGAGTTTGACTTCTTCTTTGCTTATTTGGATGCCTTTGATTTCTTTTTGTTGTCTGATTGCTGTGGCTAGGACTTCTAATACTATGTTGAATAGCAGTGGTGATAGTGGACATCCTTGCCGTGTTCCTGACCTTAGGGGGAAAGATCTCAGTTTTTTCCCATTGAGAATGATATTCACTCTGGGTTTTTCATAGATGGCTTTTATGATATTGAGGTATGTACCCTCTATCCCTATACTCTGAAGGGTTTTGATCAAGAAACGATGGTGTACTTTGTCAAATGCTTTTTCTGCATCTATTGAGAGGATCATATGGTTCTTGTTCTTTCTTTTATTAATGTATTGTATCACATTGATTGATTTGCAGATATTGAACCAATCTTGCAGCCCAGGGATAAATCCCACTTGGTCATGGTGAATAATCCTTTTAATGTACTGTTGGATCCTATTGGCTAGTATTTTAGTGAGAATTTTTGCATCCATGTTCATCAAGGATATTGGTCTGTAGTTCTCCTTTTTGATGGGGTCTTTGGTTTGGGGATCAAGGTAATGGTGGCCTCATAAAACGAGTTTGGAAGTTTTCCTTCCATTTCTATTTTTTGGAACAGTTTCAGAAGAATAGGTATTAATTCTTCTTTAAATGTTTGGTAGAATTCCCCTGGGAAGCCATCTGGCCCTGGGCTTTTGTTTTTTGGGAGATTTTTGATTACTGCTTCAATTTCCTTAGTGGTTATAGGTCTGTTCAGGTTTTCTATTTCTTCCTGGTTCAGTTTTGGTAGTTGATACATCTCTAGGAATGCATCCATTTCTTCCAGATTATCTAATTTGCTGGCATATAGTTGCTCATAATATGTTCTTATAATTGTTTGTATTTCTTTGGTGTTGGTTGTAATCTCTCCTCTTTCATTCATGATTTTATTTGAGTCATTTCTCTTTTCTTTTTGATAAGTCTGGCCAGGGGTTTCTCAATCTTGTTAATTCTTTCAAAGAACCAGCTCCTAGTTTCGTTGATCTGTTCTACTGTTCTTTTGGTTTCTATTTCATTGATTTCTGCTCTGATCTTTATTATTTCTCTTCTCCTTCTGGGTTTAGGCTTTATTTACTGTTCTTTCTCCAGCTCCTTTAGGTGTAGGGTTAGGTTGTGTATTTGAGACCTTTCTTGTTTCTTGAGAAAGGCTTGTATTGCTATATACTTTCCTCTTAGGACTGACTTTGCTGCATCCCAAAGATTTTGAACAGTTGTGTTTTCATTTTCAGTGGTTTCCATGAACTTTTTAAATTCTTCTTTAATTTCCTGGTTGACCCATTCATTCTTTAATAGGATGCTCTTTAGCCTCCATGTATTTGAGTTCTTTCCAACTTTCCTCTTGTGATTGAGTTCTAGTTTCAAAGCATTTTGGTCTGAAAATATGCAGGGAATGATCCCAATCTTTTGGTACTGGTTGAGACCTGATTTGTGACCTAGGATGTGATCTATTCTGGAGAATGTTTCATGGGTACTAGAGAAGAATGTGTATTCTGTTGCTTTGGGATGGAATGTTCTGAATATATCTGTGAAGTCCATTTGGTCCAGTGTGTCATTTAAAGTCTTTATTTCCTTGTTGATCTTTTGCTTAGATGATCTGTCCATTTCAGTGAGGGGGGTGTTAAAATCCCCCACTATTATTGTATTGTTGTCGATGGGTTTCTTTGCTTTTGTTATTAATTGGCATATATAATGGGCTGCTCCCATGTTAGGGGCATAGATATTTACAATTGTTAGATCTTCTTGTTGGATAGACCCTTTAAGTAGGATATAGTGTCCTTCCTCATCTCTTACTAGTCTTTGGTTTAAAATCTAATTTGTCTGAAATAAGGATTGCCACCCCAGCTTTCTTTTGGTGTCCATTAGCATGGTAAATGGCTTTCCACCCCCTCACTTTCATTCTGGAGGTGTCTTTGGGTCTAAAATGAGTCTCTTGCAGACAGCATATCGATAGGTCTTGTTTTTTAATCCAATCTGATAGCCTGTGTCTTTTGATTGGGGCATTTAGTCCATTTACATTCAGGGTAACTACTGAAAGATATGAATTTAGTGCCATTGTATTGCCTGTAAGGTGACTGTTACTGTATATTGTCTGTGTTCTTTTCTGGTCTATGTTACTTTTAGGCTGTCTCTTTGCTTGGAGGACCCCTTTCAATATTTCTTGTAGGGCTGGTTTTATGTTTGCAAATTCCTTTAGTTTCTGTTTGTCCTGGAAGCTTTTTATCTCTCCTTCTATTTTCAATAACAGCCTAGCTGGATATAGTATTCTTGGCTGCATATTTTTCTCATTTAGTGCTCTGAATATATCATGCCAGTCCTTTCTGGCCTGCCAGGTCTCTGTGGATAGGTCTGTTGCCAATCTAATGTTTCTACCATTGTAGGTTACAGATCTCTTCTCCCGAGCTGCTTTCAGGATTTTCTCTTTGTCGCTGAGACTCGTTAGTTTTACTATGAGATGTTGGGGTGTTGACCTATTTTTATTGATTTTGAGGGGGGGTTCTCTGTGCCTCCTGGATTTTGATGCCTGTTTCCTTCCCCAAATTAGGGAAGTTCTCTGCTATAATTTGCTCCAATATACCTTCTGCCCCTCTCTCTCTTTCTTCTTCTTCTGGGATCCCAATTATTCTAATATTGTTTCATCTTATGGTATCACTTATCTCTCGAATTCTGCCCTTGTGATGCAGTAGTGGTTTATCTCTCTTTTTCTCAGCTTCTTTATTTTCCATCATTTGGTCTTCTCTATCACTAATTCTGTCTTCTGCCTCCTTTATCCTAGCAGTTAGAGCCTCCATTTTTTATTGCACCTCATTAATAGCCTTTTTGATTTTGACTTGGTTAGATTTTAGTTCTTTTATTTCTCCAGAAAGGGTTTCTCTAATATCTTCCATGCTTTCTTCAAGCCCAGCTAGTATCTTTAAAATCGTCATTCTGAATTCTAGTTCCGACATCTTACTAATGTCCGTATTGATTAGGTCCCTGGCAGTCGGTACTGCCTCTTGTTCTTTTTTTTGAGGTGATTTTTTCCGTCTTGTCATTTTGTCCAGAGGACAATAGATGAATGAGAGAACACAATGCTAACAGGGTAAAAACGATCCCAGAAAAATATACACTAAACAAATCAGAAGAGAGCTGAAACCGGGGAAAAAGAAAGGGAAAGAAAGAAAAAGAAAAAAAAAGAAAAAGAAAAAGATAAAAACAAAAAACAAAACGCAGAATACGATCAAATATGATCAGACTGGTGCATAGATGAGTGCCACACTCTAGATTTTGGGCATATTTTGGTCTGTTAGAAGAAAGTGCCTCCCAAAATTTTAAAGAAAGAAAAACTTATATACGTACAAAAATAAGAGTAAATACGATGAAGGGATGGAATATGATTGTAAAGATGAAAATTATAAAAGATTTTATAAAAGAAATTGGTAAGACAAGAAGTTGGTTGAAAAAAGAAAGAAGAGGATTTAAAAAAAAAAAAGGGAGAGAATGTGATCAGGCAGGAGACTGGAACAAAGCCATACACTAGAAATTTAGGGTGTATTTTGGTCTGTTAGAAGAAACTGTATCCCAAAATTTTAAAGAGAGAATAACTTATATGTATATACCAAAAATAAGGTTAACTACTATGAAGAGATAGAATATGACTCTAAAAATGAAAAATAAAAAAGATTTTTAAAAAAAGGATTGATAAGATGTTGGTTGAAAAAGGGAAAAAGAAAAATTCAAAAAAAAGAAAAGAAAAAGAAAGTTAAAAAAGAAAAAACTTAACTTTGAAAGACTAAAGAATCATGGGATAAAAGCCATGAATTCTATGTGCAGTATTCCCCTAGCGCTGGAGTTCTGCCGTTCTCATTGATCAGTGAACTTGGTCTTGGCTGGCTGTTCTCGCTCATCTTCTGGGGGAGGGGCCTATTGCCGTGGTTCTTAAATGTCTTTGCCGGAGGCAGAATTGCCCCGCCCTTGCCATCTGGGCTAAGTAATCTGCTCAAGTGTGCTCTCGGGAGCTTTTGTTCCCTGCAAGCTTTCCGTACAGCTTTGGAGGAAGAGAGTGAAAATGGCGGCCCCCAATCTCCGCCCCGGAGGACCCGAGAGCTCCGGGCCCCGCTCCTCAGTGCGCCCCCAGAGAAAAGCAGTCAGTCACTCGCGTCTCCCCGGTCTCCGGCCGCACTCCGTGCTCACCCGGCCTGTGACCAAGCGTTTCTATCTCTGGCACCTGACCCTGTGTGGATCTCCAAACCCAGCAGATCCCTGCGGTGCGCTCCCGCACCGCTCCTCCCGGGGGAGGAAGGGGAGTCTCCCCGGATCTGCTGCTTGTTGGGTCCCAGCTGGAGGAGCAATGGCCCGACTGTGCCACGGATCACGGTTTATGGCAACCCCAAGCAGAGAGCCCGCTCCTTGGCTCCGTCTCTGCAGCCAGCTTCCCTGCTCCGATACTTGGGAGCTCTGCCGCACTCAGGCACCCCCAGTCTTTCTGTGACCCCGAGGGTCCTGAGACCACACTGTCCCAGCAAGGGTTCCGCCCCCCTCTTAGCCACTGGAGTGACGTCCCTCAGCGGAGCTGACTTCTAAAAGTTCCAATTTTGTGCTCCGGGGCTCTATCACTTGCCAGAAGCGGCCGATGGAGGCCCCTCCCCCGCCGTCTATCCTCCCAAATATCACCTCGGATTCACTTCTCCGCACGTCCTACCTTCCAGAAAGCGGTCGCTTTTCTGTTCAGAGAGTTGCTGCTATTCTTTTCTTCGATCTCCTGTCGAGTTTGTAGGTGTTCAGAATGGTTTGATCCCTATCTAACTGAATTCCTGGGACCAGACGAAATTTAGGTCTCCTACTCCTCCACCATCTTGCTCCTATATATAGAATTCTAATCCAGTTTTTTAAATGGGCAAAAGTTGAACATATGATTAAAACAGAAGGTAAGTGAATGACCAATAGCACATAAAAGAAGCTCAAACTTATTTGTGATTAGGGGACTGTAAATTTAAACTATAATGAAATACTTCACACCCACTAGAATGGCTATAATTTAAAAGATTCACAAAACCAAGTTTTGGTGAGGATATGGAGTTAACTGCAATTTCCATAATTGCTGGTAGGAATGTAAAATAGTTCAACCACTTTGGAAACAGTTTAATGGCTTATTATAAAATCAAATATACACTTACCATATGACCCATTAATTCCACTTCTAGGTATTTGTCCAAGAGAAATAAAAATGTATGTCCACAAAAAGACTTACTCAGAAATGTGCATTACTAGTCTATTTATAACAGCTCCAAATTGGAAAAGCCCAAATGCCCATCAAAGATGAATGGATTAAAAAACAACAACAACAACTGTGGCATAGTCACACAGTGATACTACTCAATAATAAAAAGGAACAGATTACTGATATATACAATTACACTGGTGAATCTCAAAAACATTGTGCTAAGGGCGGGAAAGCTTGGAAAAGATTACATACTGTATGATTCCATTTATATGAAATTGTAGAAAAGGCAAAACTAATATATACTGACAAAAACAAAGTGGGCCAGGAACTGACTATAAGGAAGCATGAGGGAACTTTCGGGGTGATGTAAATGTTCTATATCTTGATTGTAGTTGTTGTTATGTGTATGTGTTTGTCAAAACTCATCAAACTGTATACGTAAAATGGATGCTTTTTATTGTATGTAAGTTATACATTCAAAATTGATTTTTTTTAAAAATTTGTGTAACTTGAATATATATTACATGATACATATCTAAGTATATCATACTACATGAAAAGTGTGAATTTCTGTGAAAGCATGTACTCAAAAATCATTAAATTCTGAAAATAACATATCTCAAGTGGCATTAAGATGTTTGAGGTAGATAAGTATAGATGTAGTTGAACAATGTTTAATATTCACAGTGATTTGTGCTTCCGTTGGTTTTCTCAAATATTCTTTGCAGGTAATTGACTATGCCAAGCTTGTTCAGCCGCGTTTTGATAAAGCCCTTGAAACATTAGTGAGAGATACGATAGCGGAGGCCACTAAAGCAGCTATTAAAGCTGTGAGAGAGCAGCTCTTCATAAAGCTACAAGCTAAAAGACAAGGTGAACCATCTCTGTCACATGTGTGTTCTAAGCAGAGGTCAACAATTCAGCCTGGCTGCCCAAAGGCTGGGACTTGCTTTGCTCGCCCTGGTATCCCTGGCACCTTGTACAGTGCAGTCTCTTAATAATTGATTGAAGACATGAATATACATAAACCTGACTCAAATAGAGAAAAGATTTCAGTCCTAGACCTCTAAGGAAAGGAATCAGAAAGAGCTTCCAAATTTGGATTTACTTTTGTGGATTTGCTTGCTGGGCAGAGACTGAATAGAAGTTACACCTTTATTGACTCCACTTGATTCTTGTGGAGTTTACATTGTTGCTGCTGCTGCTGTGGCTGTTTTACTATGTAAATGTGGGTCAGCCCCAATTGTAATTAGTTTTTTCTATTTGGAGAATAATTTCAAGTTCAAAACAGTCATAAGGCAATGAAACTGGAAGAAGCCTTAATGATCAATTAACACAATTCTTTAACTTTACAGATAAGGAAAACTTTTTATATAAATTGGGAAGCTTCTATCATTTTCTCTGCTTGAAACTTTAAATAGCAAAGAAATTATCTCTTCCTACATGGCAATGTTGAGCTTTTGCTAGGAAAGAACAGGTTATTTGCCTAATAAATCTGTCTCTTCTTTCTCAGCAGCCTATAAACAAGTGAAAGAGTCCAACATGGTGCCCAAGGGATTACAAAAACAACAGCAAAAAGACCAGCATTAAAATTACACGCCATCCTTGGGGTGCCTGGGTGGCTCAGTTGGTTGTCTGCCTTTGACTAAGTCATGATCCTG
This sequence comes from Halichoerus grypus, assembly GCF_964656455.1. Classification (NCBI taxonomy): domain Eukaryota; kingdom Metazoa; phylum Chordata; class Mammalia; order Carnivora; family Phocidae; genus Halichoerus; species Halichoerus grypus. Next base: position 50,915,700 of record NC_135720.1, read on the forward strand.
GGCTCCTGGGATTGAGCCCTGCCTCCCGGCTCCCTGCCCAGGGGGCAGTTTGCCTCTCCCACTCCCTCTGCTCCTCCCACCACTCCTACACGCTCTTGCTCTCTCTCAAATAAATAAAATCTTTAAAAAAAAAAAATTAGGAATAGCATGGAGGACCACAGGGGAAAGGAGGGAAAACTAAATGGGAAGAAACCAGAGAGGGAGACAAACCATGAGAGACTCTGGACTCTGGGAAACAAACTGAAGGTTACAGAAAAGAGGGATGGAGGGATGGGATAACCAGGTGATGGGTGTTAAGGACGGCACGTGTTGTGATAACCACTGGGTGTTATATATAACTAATGAATCATACGTAACTAATGAATGGTTGAATACTACATCAAAAATTAATGATGTACTATATGTTGGCTAACTGAACATAGTAAAATAAAAAATTACATGCCATCCAAACGATCATCCAGATGATACAGAATGAATTTGTTTTTAGTATATTATCTTCAAAATGAAAACCAGAAGTTTATTAAATACTCATGGACAATTCACAAACTAAAGCTTGAGAAATATTGGCAAAGACTATTAAGATGGCTTTTTATTCAACTTAAGGCTGGACAAAATGAATTCATTAATTCATTCACCCTTGTACTCTGTGTTAGACATGATTCTAGGTACTGGCTACAGAGGTGAGCAAGACACATGAAGCTCCTGTCTTAGTGGTTGTTACATTTTAATGGAGGTTGGGGGTCAGGGAACAAGTGAACAGATAGAAAAAATGTAACACTGTACTGGGTCAGGCAGTGACTGGGGCAGGGGGCTGGAGTGTGAGGCTGAGCAGGGAAGACCTCTCTGAAAAGAGGACATTTAACTGAAACCTGGATCAAGAAGGAACTAGCTGGGCTCCAGGAGGAAGAACAGTGATTGATGATGTTTCTTGGAGTCTGTAGTGATTCCTTTCACATCAAATTATGGCATGAAATCATAGATTTTAGATCTTTCCACATATTGCTTTCTCCCACCAGAATATAGAAATAGATGCCATCTCTCATACACCGCAAACTTAAAATTCTCTTTTTCTTTTTCAAATTCCATAATTTAGAATTCGGATTTAGAATAAATCTGACAGTAGGGTTCTTAAACTTTTCTAGTTGGAATTTTCATGCTGGTTCCACTGATTTGCTAGTTTTGCTAATTTTACTCCCAGTATACTTTTAAGAAAAATTTGTCAGTGGAGATTATTGAGGTTTTTTAACATAGAAAATTCTATAATACAGAGGAAGGCAGCTAACATGCATTAGACTTCCTGTGTGCCAAGCATTTTCTCAGTGTTTGAGTCTATTATCTCATTTAATCCTTACAGCAATGCTTTTGGCTTGATCATCCTCATTTTGCCCAGTAGAAATTGAAACAGAGAGATCAAATGATTTGCCAAAGCCACACTGCCTGAGTCAGAACTCACACTCAAGTCTGTCTGTCTTTAAAGCAGAAGATTTAATCACTATCCCTGTCTGCTTACCCCTAACTATATTTTGCTAACACAGCCCATTACTGTCTTTTAGCACAGTCAACTTCAAGAATACTTGAAAGAGAATTTGAAAGGAAAGATTATGACAAGTTCCAATCTGATGCATATAAGAGTTTAGAAGAGTCACGGTCTTCATTTGATGAAGATGGTAAAAAAATATATTCTGATGTTCTTGGCCAAATCTTTCCTAATCTAAACAGATTAGCTGATAAAGCATATTATTCTTTCATGCAGTGTTCACTCATGAATCCCAAAAAGATCGTTTTTTAGAAGACAATGAAGACAAAAAGATTTCAGAAAATGTCTTCGATGATCAAGCCTCTAAAACTGGTAAAGATGGTAACAAAATGAATGGCTCAGTGCACCTGGGTGGCTCAGTCGGTTAAGTGTCTGCCTTTGGCTCAGATCATGATCCCAGGGTCTTGGGCTCGAGCCCCGCATCAGGCTCCCTGCTCAGTGGGAAGCCTGCTTCTCCCTCTTCCACTCTCCCTGCTTGTGTTCCCTCTCTCGCTGTCTCTCTCTCTGTCAGGTAAGTAAATAAATTATTTAAAAAAAAAAAAAAAGAATGGCTCATGCCTTGCTTATGGATCTTATTTCCATTTATTTCATATTTTATCATGTTTAACGTTGAAACTTAAAATTATCCCAAAAATTGGACACTTAGGTTGAAAAATAGTTTTTCTCTTACAGAGTTAAACTGAACAGCTATAGAAAGAAAGAGATTTATTAGAATGAAGAAAAAACTAATAAGATAATAAATTATTTCTTAAAATCTGTCTCATGTACTGGAATCAGAACATCACAAACCTAGAGTTTGAGCTGTGAAATGTTACTATTTAGTGCTATGTACCCTTATAAAATTTTTCCATTCACATATTAACATAATTGAAAGCATACGATGTAAACTATTTTTACCTTTTTTGATTCATAATACAACATTTAATTATATTATTTCATTAAGAAATATTTTAATCCTCATTTTAAATTACTGCACTATTTCCGTGTTCATAGGTAATAGTTTTAAGTAGTTCTTTATGTTGTAAACTTATTTTTCAGATTTTTTTTTTTGCTACTACAAATAATGCTTTAATGAATTTTTTCATTGTCTGCATGTTGACATAGGTATAATCACTAGTTTAATGAGTATGAAGTTATAGGCAGAGTCAAGTTGCTTTGCATAAAAGTTATTCCAAATTATGTTCCCCTCAGTAATATACAAAATATGTGTTATTGTTTCCTTGGTATATTCTCTATAATTTTAATTTTTATTTGATGATTTCTGAAATTTAATATTTTAATATTTGTTAGCCATTTATATTTCTTCTTTTCTGAGGTGACCATTTTTGTCTTTTGCTCATTTTTCTAAATTGTCCTATCAGTTATATGTTTCTGTAAAAACTTTCTGTATTAGTCACTTATTTTTCATATTTTTTTTCTACATTGGGTCATTTGTCTTTTAAATCACTTTGATGTTTTTGAAGTAGAGGGGCTGCCAGTCTTCTGTCTAATTAGAGGAGTGGATGAATACTTATATCCTGATGCAGCCCGTGAGCCAACGTAGCTGTGTAGAGTCTTTCAGCATGCAGTGAGGGCAAGCATGAAGTATAACACTTGAAAAACCAGCCTGTGCCACCTTCTCTTCCATCCCTGCCAACTTGCCTACCTCTTTTCCTCTTGCTGTTTCACATGGTCCCATGCTTGTAATTGGAAGTATTCCTCTTGTTTTCTGATTCATTACCTTGATGTTCATGATTTAGCTTGACCCTGGAATCCTTTGGTCCCTATGTCTTCTACCTGGCTTCCTGGGTTTTGACTCCTGCTGGACATGACTTCTTACCTCATTCACTTTCATTCTGATGCACTGGCTCCAAGCCACTGCTCTGATGTTTTATGTTTCCTGACTTAACATTTCCTCCTCAGTCTATTTCCCCCTTCTTGGAGCATGTACTGCAGTAACACAAAGATAGTAATTTTTGGATCAAGTATTAATAATCATGTTCTATTGCAAGTAGCATTGTCCACTAAAATTATTAATGGCATTAGGTTATTTTACTTTAGATGCATTAGAAGACTCAATAGAAGAGGTAACTGCAGAGCATCCAGAGGTTATTTCTATGATAGAGGAGACTGTGAAAATGACAAAGGATATGAACTTTGAACAGCCATATGAAAAACATGCTGAAATCTTAGAGGAAATCATCAAAGAGGTAAGAAGTCCAGATCCAAATGCTTATGTTCTTTGGTAGTTTTTAATGTATCAACAATTATGCAATATAATTTCATAGGTTTGATATTAATCCTTCTTTAACTTTTATTTTCTTTAATTGAGTTCAGTTCATTAAAATATGGTGCCTATGAAGCCAGTACCAAAGTTAGATATTTCTTCTATGAGCTAATTAGTTGTAAACTGAGACAAATTTCACTCCATAGCTAACTTATTTCATCCAACCACCTTGAACATGCATTCATAGGGGAAATGGATGAACACACAAGTGCTTGTCCAACCTAAGGGGAAATTAAAGCCTCAGATGCTATGTCCTATCGCTGGCAAATCAGAAGGTTTATCTTTGGCTTATAAAGAACAAGATATCCACATAGGTCTATTTTGTATAGATCCAAGAGATCTTGAGTAAGCATTCACAGCAAAAGTCAAAGACAACAAATCTGTTTTGGGCTTTCAATGAACTTCTTTGGTATTTCTCTGTAATTTGAGAATTATGTAATTTAAAATTATATGAGAAGAAAAAAAATATTCTATGAGACTATAGAACCACTCTATAACACATTGGGTGGGCTCCTTGAGCCCCAGGCTGTACCCAAGGTAAGTTGCTGTCCCCCTCTGAGCTTCCCATAGAGATCTTTCAACTTCTGCATCCCTTCAGGTTGTTCTGTCGTCAGTTGGTTCCTTCAGAAGCATTCTGAGAACCTACTATTTGCCCCCTTAATGTGCTAGATTCTAGGGATATGAAGATGAATTAAACATAGCTCTTTAAGGAGCCATCAGTCAGGTGCAGAAGGCTGATGTATAATCCAATATTTGAGTTATCATGTACTATGTGGTAAGTAGATATATACAAGGTGTAGGAATCCCACCTACCGTCAGGACTGTTATCTCTGCATGGAAAGTGAGACAAAGTATCCCAGAGGAGAGATAGGCAAGTGAGGGACATCTTTAGCACTGTGGAAGTCCCATCCTTGCCCTTCGCTGAGGATTTCCTCCATTCTCTTCAGAGTTTATTCTGGAGGATACAAATCTACAAGGAGTACTAAAACACCTCTGATACAGGAATGTATATAGTGTCATTAGATGATAAACTGCCACTCTGGGATTGTGGAGGAGTCTAAATCACATGAGGTTTTAACATCAAATCTCATATCAGATTGTCTTTCTCAAGAGAACAGAGACCTGTGCAGGAGACTTTGACTTGTCATCAGTTTTGATGGTCTCTGTGAGTAGTAAGACTATTCCTAAAAAGTAGCTAGACTGGTGGGAGGGTTGGAGTGGCTGGGTGATAGACATTGGGGAGGGTATGTGCTATGGTGAGCGCTGTGAATTGTGTAAGACTGTTGAATCACAGACCTGTACCTCTGAAACAAATAATACATTATATGTTAAAAAAAAAAAAAAAGATAGCAGTAAGGGAAAAATGAGGGGGGGTGGAAATTGGAGGGGGAGACAAACCATGAGAGACTATGGACTCTGAGAAACAAACTGAGGGTTCTAGAGGGGAGGGGGTGGGGGGATGGGTTAGCCTGGTGATGGGTATTAAAGAAGGCACGTACTGAATGGAGCACTGGGTGTTAGATGCAAACAATGAATCATGGAACACTACATCAAAAACTAATGATGTAATGTATGGTGATTAACATAACATCATAAAAAAAAAAAAAGTAGCTAGACTGAACCTAAAACTGCTCAAAAAAAAAATAAAGTCCTTAAAAAAAGGTAGCGAGATAAAGAGATAGGCTCCTTTATGTCATTTGTTCATTTTTAATAGTTTTTATTTGTTTTCATTTGCAGTTCTTTATGTGTTCTGAATATGAGTCCTTTGTTAGATGTATTGCAACTATCTTTACAAATATATTCTATTCTGAATAATAGGAGTTAATTTGAATGAAGTCCAATTGATTAACTTTTTCTTTCATAGTTAGTGCTTCTTATGCCCTGTTTCAGAAATCTTTGGCTGTCCAAGTTCAGGAAGATATATATTCTCCTAGGTTTTCTTCTGTAAATTTTGCTTAGCCTTTCATATTTAGAGCTAAAATCGATTTTGAATTAATTTTGTGTATACAAAAAATATATCCAAATGGCCAATAAGCATATGAAAATGTACTCAACATCATTAATTATCAGAAAACTACAAATTAAAACCACAACATGAGGAAGGGGATGAAGAGATACAAACTTACAGTTATGAAAGAAGTCAAGGGGATAAAAAATACAGCATAGGGAATGTAGTCAGTAATATTATAATGACTTTGTATGGTGATAGAACAGATGGTAACTACATTTATCATGGTGAGCATTTTGTAATGTATTTAATTGTAGAAGCACTATGTTGTACACCTGAAACTAATATAATATTGTATATCAATGATACTTCAATAACAAATAATTATAATACATACATACATATATACTCTTACAGTTGTGTACCAGCACCATTTATTGAAAAGACCAACCTTTCCCCACTATGATTTAGTGGCTATATCTGTATGGTCTATTTCTGGATACTCCATTCTGTTCCATGGACCTATTTGTCTATCTGCACTCCACTACTACACATATTAACTACTGTAGCTTTTTACTAAATCTTGAAATCTGGAAGGCGGAATCCTTCAACAGCTTGTTTGTCCTGTCACTGCCTCCTTCCCTGTGTCATAAGTTGTTTCGTTCTGCTTGCTTTTTCAAGAGTATCTTGGCTATTATAGGTCCTTTTTACTTCCACATAAATTTTAGAATCATCAACTTTCACACACATGCAAACACACACACACACTTACACCTGCTGGAGTTTTGATTGGGTTGTATTGTATCTATAAATAAATTTGATGGAAACTACCATCTTCACAATATTGGGTCTTCTAATCCATGAGCATAGAATAGCCTTACTTTATCTTGGTCTTTAATTTCTCCCAGTGTTGTTTTGTAGTTTTCAGTGGAGAGGTCTTCAGTGTCTCTCATTAGATTTATTTTTAGGTATTTGATGTATTTTGATCCTATTTTAGATATTGTTGTGGTCCTATTTTGGTTTCCAATTGTTGTTTCTGTAATTGTTTTTTTATCCTGTTTTTCTATTGTGCCTCCCACTAAATTTCATTTTCTGATCTAAAGCTCATAGCCCATATGCAGAACAGGTATGAATGATGCACTTGGGTCCAATGTATGATCCTGTCCAGGAAAAGTGAATAGGTTTTATTTCATTTGCAAACTGGAGAGTTAGGCATGGCTCCCTGGAGTCATGGGTTAAGGAAGATTCTGAAACACGTCTGTATCTCAGCTCCTTTTAGAATCTTTTAGAATTACAGTTTAACAATATTTTGCAGCCTTAAAAATACAGAAATAATGATGTGTCATTTCTACCAAAGAGAAAGAAGAGTCACTGCTTTGCAATGGAGAATGCACATTTTTCCACACTAAATCATTTGCACTTTTACCTGGTTTCCGCCTTGATGAGCTACAGAGCACACAATACAAGCAGAGGCTGGGGGACACTGGGAACTTCTTCCTGCTCCTATTTGCTTGTGTTAACTGAAGCTGTTACCTAGACTTATGCCAGAGTTATTTGCCCCGTACCTCACAGAAAAATGTCAAGGGGACAACATCAAGGAAAGTGAGGCTTTTGTGTCTAACCTGCCACTGTACGTTTTCTAGCCCATGACCTATCCAGCTGCGCATCGTAACCACGGCCTATTTCTCTAGTCACTGCAGCCTTCCCCGTGTGATACGTCATTTTTGCTCTGCTTCCCTCATCACATGGTTTTTTCTCAAAAACATCTCCATTTCTGCCCTTGTATCTGTGTTCTTCACATGGTCATTATATTTTTCTATGCCCCCCCCCCCCCCCCGCTACGTCTCTCTGTGTAATGTACCTTCCCTGATTCTCCCAGTCTCTTCTCTTAATCACTCTCTCCCTAGGTATGTTTTTTCAGTGATAAGTATTTGGATATACAAGTGATAAACACATCTTTGTGTGTATATCTATAATCACATATATATGTATATACATATATATATTCACAAGTAGTAAAATTAAGAGTAAACATGAAATAGCATAGAATAAGGGAATGCAGAAATAGTATGTTTAAATGAAGGGGAAAAAATTTTATTAAGTTAAAAATCACAAAGGGATAGAAGGATGAATAGTGCATGAAAATGTTATACCATTTTTCTAAATATTGCTTTCTCCCACTCACCCCTCCCCTGAGGATGTCCAAAGAGAATGCAACTTTATTTTCAACTGGTCAGACATCTGAGAGCCCACTTCCATGGCTCTGGTGCCGGCCAGGCCAGACACAGACCATACACAAATGCTTCCCCGGGCCCCCTCCCTACCACTTGCCCCACAAGGCTCAGAGTCCTGCCACGCCTCCTGCTGGGCCATACACTCTGTACTTCTTTCGGATATGAAATCTTAAGGAAGGTTCCCTCTTCTCTCCACAATGATCTCAACTGGGGAATCTCCCTCAATAGATTCCTACACCAAAGCTGTTTTGCTGATACGTCTAAAACCTGTATCCTCAGGCACCCAAGTCCTCACCCCCTGAAACTTTCCTCCCCTCAGCATTGAAATGTCCAGGCGTGAGTGCCTTGTGCACTTGCCCCCTACCTGGTGTCAGCGATCTATTTCCCTGAGGCAGTGGATGTGCCCATAATGCTTCACTTCTCCCTTCCCTCTGAGTCACTTGAGATAAAGTCAGAAAGACAACTTCCACATTTGGACCTGCACAAACACAGTGGAAAAACTTAAAGCAAAAGCTCAATAGAGAGGCTACTTAATAATGATTCTCTCTATGAAAAAAACCATGAAAATCATAATTTTAGGACAAAGGTCAAAAAATATTTATAATAAATATGACCTATTAATTCCTTAATACAAAGATTTCTTACAAATCAAGGAAAATGGAATACCCTAATATAAAAGCAGGAAAAAGATACAGATTGTTTCATCAAAGAAGAAATGCAAATGGTTAATTGAAAATTTTAATGTTCAAATTTCGAGAAAATTATGAAACTTAAAACAGTGAGATATAAATTCTTACCTATCAAATTGCCAAAGATTTTTAAAAATGTGTAACAATCCATACCAGTGAGGCTATAATGAGATGGTCACATAGGAGAAGTGAAAATTGATACAGATGTTTTGGAAACAATGTGGCAATGTGTGTGAAAGACCTTTAAAATGTTCATACCTTTATGAACCTAAAAACACATCTTCTAGGAATCTAACCTAAAAAAATATATAACATTTGGGCATAGATTTGCATATACAGATGTTCATCACAGTGTTATATTAAAATTATAAATTATGTAAATGTTTAAGAGTGAGAGAATGATTAAACAAATTAAGATCTATTCATTTGATAAAATACTATGAAGGCATTAATTTTTTCAAAAAAATTTGAATGAGATGGAGAAATTACAAATTATATCTCAATGTTGCTTTCATTTTCATATCTTTGAAACTGGACAGTAAGATTTTCGTTAACCATTTATATTTTTTCAGTTTTATTGAGTTGTATTTGACATATAACATTGTATTAGTTTAAGGTGTATAACATAATGATATGATATATGTATATATTGTGAAATGTTTACCACAATAATTTTCGTTAACACCCATCACTTCACACATTTAGTTTTGTGTATGTGTGATCGGAATTTCTAAGATCTACTCTCTTAGCAACTTCCAAATATACAATATAATATTGTTAACTGTAGTCAAACCATGCTGAATATTACGCCCCCGGGACCTATTTATAACTATAAATTTGTACCTTTTGACCACCTTCACCCATTCTCCCCAGCCCCACCCCTGCCTCTGGCAACCACCAATCTGTTCTCTGTTTCTAGGAGTTCGGTTTTTTTAGGTTCTACATATAAGTGAGATTATACAGTATTTGTCTTTCTCTGACTTATTTCATTTATATTTCTTTTTTACAGCTTTCTCTTTTTTCCCTTAATTCTGTTAAGCATTTCAAAGTGCTTAAAAAAAATTTTTAGAAGACTCTTCAATCTGAAACTAATGATACACTATATGTTAACTAATTGAATTTAAATAAAATAGTTAAAAGTTAAAAAGAATTTTTTAAAAAGGACCTTTCATTCAGATGGAAATTCATAAAGTAGGTAATCTTAAATTCTGCAGAGGCCAGTGAATTATACCCTTTCTTGTGACATCTCTTCCCCTTTGACTTCAAATATCCTGTGATTACCTGATGACACACAAACTTGAACCGCTCAGAGTTGGTGTATTCACAGGTCCACATTACTAATTTCCATACTTGCACTGAAGCTGTAGCTACTGCTCTGCCCGAGGGGGTTTGGGGACAAAGTTTAGCAGAACTCCCTAAGCACCTGCAAGGTTTATTTTGACCCAGTTCCTTCCTACTGCTTTTAGTAACCGTATCAGTACCTTCTCAGCTCTCACACTGAGGAATGAAAAGTAAAAGGGAAGTGAAGAGTGTTGTCACGAAAACAGGCAAGCTGGACTGGGTCCTTGCTACTCAAAGAGGGGTCCATGGACCACTGTCACCTAGGAGCATGTTCGAAATGCACACTCCTGGGCCCAAGACCTCCTAAATCAGGATCTGAATTTTGTAATACAGAATAACAGATAGCAAAAATGTACTGTTATATTTATTTAATAAAGGCTTTTGCTTCCCATTCTTAATTTTAAACACTTAGATAGCTTTATTGCTTTAAAATTGTCTCTTTTATTTTTATTTTATTTATTTTATTTTTTAAATTAAGTGTCTCTTTTAAAATTAAGTGACTTTTTTTTCTTTCGAGTCAGAAGAATTCAAAAGATAATTGGTTGGGGTCTGCAAAAACGATATATCAAAGTAGTATCCTTGACTTCTCTGGCTGTGATGATAATATCAGTTGTCCTTTTTCACAGGTAGTTGAAGAAAACACGAATAGGTTTTCTGGTGCCCCAAAGTATGGAGGATGGATACTGGACAACTGCCCTGTTATGAAAGAACTGTGGATAGTCTTAGTCGAGAAAGGAATTATACCTGATTTAGTAATCTATTTATCAGATACAGAAAACAATGGTTAGTAAATATTTATCATGTAAATCTGAAAGTGAAGATTCTATTGCTGATAATATGTTTAGTTAAAATACAAAATGGAAAACTCTTCCCTCTCCCTAGTTACAAATATCACCCCAGCAATCCCTTCACAACCTAGAGGTACACAGAATGAGGCATCCACTCACCAAGTAGATGGGCAGGAATGGTGTGCTGGATCATTGGATGTTCCATCAGGCCCTTACAATTATTCTTTGGAGCTGAGAATTTAACACCCCATTCTCAACCAGCACTCTAACTTCTAAATGAAAAATATATAAGGCTGAGAGTAAAGACTATATATTAGTCCTTAACACCTCAAATGGGAAATATTAAAGACATAAAGATAGCAGAACTAAATTTTAATTATTCTGTCACTTTGAAAAAAGCTATAATAATCAAAACAGTATGGTACTGGCATAAAAACAGACACCTAGGCCAATGGAACAGACTAGAGAGCCGAGAAATATACCCATACATATATGGTCAAATAATCTTTGACATAGGAGCCAAGAATATTCTGTCATCTTGCCTTGTAAGGAAATATATTTGAAAAGAGAGTTTCCAGGGGGAAAATATGATACACCACCTCTTTTCATGTTTTAGTTATTTCTACCATGCCGATATATACCTCTTAGAAAGGATTTCAGACAGTCTCGATATTTTAAAGAACCTGGACTCTATTTAGATAAATGCTTAAAGGGAAATATATTTGGATATAGGCAGGAACAATTTTTTGTCATTAATTTCTAAACTGTTTCTCACTATATTTTATAGAGCTTCAAAATTAATGTTATTCTCTTTATCTGTATTTCAGGGAAATATTTACTTAATAGACTGTATTTAGAGAATAAGACTGAAGTTGACTCTAAGATTTTAGAAAGATTATTAGATGAACTGCAGAAGAAAAAAAAGGAGGAAGAAGCAGTAAGGTAAAATATGTCTGGCATAATAAAACAAGTTAATGAATCTTTTATAGCTATTACATATCTACTTACAAGTTACATTTATGAAATGTCTTTAATATCAAAACAGTGGTCTACTAAGTAGATCCAATTCTAACTAAATTCTAAGAAAAACAGTAGGCTTACAAATATTTTCGGAGTGTCTAAAGTACTGAGTTGTGGATGTTTTCATGGCCCGAAATCAGACTTATTCTAGAACAAGCGTCTGCTCTCAAAAGACACTGAAAAAAAATGAGCACAGGTAAGATTATTTTTTTTACCATATTTATCTGTGACTTAAATAATTTTACTGACCAGTACCCACAAATTGAAAAAATAATACGATAAAAAGTAAATGAAAGGGGCGCCTGGGTGGCTCAGTTGGTTAAGCTTCTGACTATTGGTTTCAGCTCAGGTCATGATCTCAGGTCATGAGAGCCCTCCTCACCCCCCACCCTCACCCCGTGTCATGGAGCCCCGCCTTGGGCTCTGCACTCAGCAGGGAGTCTGTTTGAAATTCTCTCACAGGCCCTCCCTCTGCCCCTCCACCACCCCACCCCCCCGCTCACAGTGTACTCTCTCTCTCTTTCTCAAATAAATAAAATCTTTTAAAAAAAATGGCTTTAATTATTGTTTTCCTGACATATCTCCATAAGTGTAGTAATGTCTTTTGAAGACAATAGAAGTAACTAGATTTTCACAGGATGGGGAAAGGATGCAAAGAACACTGAATATGGAGAATGACAGACATGTAAAATAGGAAAACTGCCCCAGAGTGGGTAGCTGATATGAATGAGCTCTACTTAACTCATCCCCTGTTGAATACTTGATACAGTTTTTTGATATTATTTTTAAAAGATACAATCAACATTCTTATACATGTTTCTTCGTGCAGTAGTATGCCGACTCCCGAGAGCTAAATTCCTAGATATAGAATTTCTATGTCAGAGGTATACACATTTTAATTTTTAATAAATATTGCCTTTCTCCATCACTTTACTAGTTTTCCTTATACCTATCTTCATCATTAAGGCAGGCTTAGTGTTTCAATCCTAATGAAAAATAGATTCCCTCCAGACATTTAAGTTTCCATATTTCAAGTCTCTTCAAATTTCATTATTACAATGTTGAAAAGAAAAGAAGTCAGGAAATAATTTTTTCTGATTAAAAGATAATTATCTATTTATTCAGTATAGAAAAGTTTTTAATGCAAAAAAATAATAAGTAAAAGTAAAAACTCTCATAATGCCAGCATCCAGAGATAATTCCTATTAACAGTTTTGATTAGCATCCTTCTAGGCTTTTGATCATCATTTATATAAACTTTAAGTACAAAATTAAAATTGTATTATACATAGTCTTATATTACACTTTTTTTTGTCACTTAACATATTTTGTGAACATTTCTGACTTATTCAGAAGGGAAAATGGTACTTCTCCCATTTACCTTTTCAGCTTAGAGTTGGACAATCTTTTATTAATTTTGACAGATTTCCTAATTAATAGCCAAAATTTTTTAAAGTGTAACATTGCAACTTTTCTTAACCAAAAAAAAGGAAAAAAACAAACCAACCCTGAAATTAAGTGGCTTCAATATGAGCAAATTAAACATTTACATTGTAAAGTTAAAGAGTATAATGAACATTATACACAATTTACCCAATTTTTTACCACTATAGGCCTCAAATCCTAAAATACTGTAAGATGTCTGAATTTCCAAAGATGATTAAATTTTGGACCTTTTCCTTTCAGAAAAGCTGCTGAAGAAGCATTGAGAATAGAAGAAGACCAAAGGCTATTGGAAGCTATAAGCGAGAAAGCAAAAGGCAAACACAGATTTATATCATTAATAATGTGTCATTTAATTTTGTTTTGTTACTGCCGGCAACTGCAGTATTTCAAGTGAATTACAGACAGCATGACCGTATTTCCCAGTTTGCCCATGAGAGTCTAGGTTTATGCTATGCCTATGGTACTGAAATATTTATTTGACCCACTTTCATTCTCAGTGTTCCAATTTGGATAATAAATTGTGTGGTCACTAGAGCAATGGAGTCATAGGAAAAGACCTCCGACACAAATACCTACGCATGCTCCCTCTGCGGGTCCACAGCAGGAAGCTCAGCAGCTTGTCTTAAAATGCTGCCCTTGTCATGTAGGACACATGGATGTTGGAATTACTTCTAGTAGAAGGATCCTGCAGAAGTTGAGAAAACAGCCAATCTCCTGCTATACCCATTGTCTTTGAACTGAAATTTTCATCTCCATTATACAAGAACTTACTCCAACAGTTTCTTTTAAGACTGAAGTTCTTAACCTGGAGTTCATGGATAAAATTCAGAGGTCTGTGAACTTGAATGGGAAAATAATTACGACTTTATTTTCACTAAACTTTACCTGAAATTTAGTATTTCCTTCACTTAGTAATTAATATAGGCAACAAGCCATAATAGTATCAGCAGTATCTTGACTTTGTTACCAATAGAAACTAAGATATTTTCATGTCACATTATAGTTTTATATATCCTCTTTATGCTAAATCACGATTCCAAAATGATGGTAGTTATTAGACCGGCTGCTAGTTCTTGTTATTTAATGCATTAGTAAAGATGCATGAATTTCCTATGGCACAAAATTTATTTTGATATCTTCATAACTGTATTTCAATATAATTGGTTTCTTACGTATTTTATTTTATGGGTTTGAAAGCATTATTCTAAGGAGGGTCCGTAAGTTTCACCAGACTGCCAAAAGGGTCCATGAAACAAAAGAGTGAAAAGTATCTATTTCAGTTTTCCTTTGTTGGCAGCAAGCCACCCCAAAACTGTAAAACAACTATCATTTTTATTCTGTACACTTTTCTGTGCGTCAGGACTTAACACAGGGCTTATCTCTGCTCCTTGAGGAGCTCAGTTCAGGCTTTGAGTGGACACCTTGGAAGTTGATCCTCCAGCCCCAGGCAAGCCTTCAGAGACTTCAACCCTGAAGGACATCTTCATTGACTTCATGAGAGACCAAGAGCCAGAACCACCAATTAAGCTACTCCCAAATTCCTGACCCCAGAAACTGCAAGGATGATACGTGATTATTGTTGCTTTGATCACTAAATTTTGGAGTAATTTATTATGAAGCAATAGATAACTAATATAACACATACTTGGTAAAAATCATAGATAGTATAAGGATCTTAGAACACTTTTCAGTCCATTCATAACTTTTCTGGTACACAGGTTATCCATTAGAATTCTAGAAAAAGTATTAGAACTTTTTACACTTCTCTGCGTCATTATATAAACTCTTCCCTAATATGGATAAGAATTCAAAATCAATAATTTACATGTATGCATATTGGAAGTTTGTTTTTTACTATGAGAGATACATTGTGAGTTTTTGCTGTACAGCATATAATTTCATCCCAAACCCTAGTAGGATTCAGCAAATGCTGTTTCTTCCTTGTGTGTATCACCATAAATTCCTCTATATGACACAAAAGAGCCATATACTAAGAAACCACATGCACTGTAGTCCTGATACAGACCCAGACCTATAAGAACACTTTTGTTTTTTTTAGGTATGTTTTGCTTTTCTTCTTTTTTTTTCAATAATTTTTTATTATTTATTTGAGAGAGAGACAGAGAGCACAAGGCGGGAGGGGCAGAGGAGAGGGGGAAGCAGGCTCCCCACTGAGCATGGAGCCCGACATAGGGCTCCATCCCAGGACCCTGGGATCACGACCTGAGACGCTTAACAGCCTGAGCTACCCAGGTGCCCCAAGAACACTTTAAGTTGCTTTGCTCTGGGTGCTTAATCATCCAGATTCAGATCAAAATTCGGATGCCAAAGGTATCTCATACGAGATAGTCTTGGAAGGTACTCACTGGGGGGAGAAATTTCCACAGGAGTCCAGAAAACAGGCTCATTTTTTTTTTTTTCATATCATGTGCACAGAAATATCTTGTTTTTCAACTTAATGAATATATTAAAAGGAATTGGGAGATGGGTTTTCTGACACCATTTACCCCATCTTCTTCCTGAAAGACTTCCATGCAACTACATAAAGCTTGGAATTGTGCTTTTAAAATTTACATTTGACATATTGATTCCATTATTTGTAATTAGGTATAAGAAAATCCATCATTATACATTAAATCTAGCCTTGTACTGCTCAATGAAAATATAATGCAAGCTGCCTATGTAACTGTAAATTTTCTAGTAGCTACATAAAAAGTAAAAAGAAACAGGTGAAATTAATTATATTTATTTAATATACTATGTCCAAAATATTATTTTAACAATCAGTGCAAAAATTACTGAAAATATTTCACATTCAGTTTTTCAAACTAAGTCTTTGAAATCCATTTTGTATTTTATACTTGCAGCACATTTCAATTTGGATTAGCCACATTTCAAGTGTTCCAATAGCCACACGTGGCTAATGGCTCCGTGTCAGACAGTGTAGTTCTATCCCTATCCTTACTGAATGGACTTTGGGCTGGTTCCAGTTTTTTACTGTTAAAACCCTTAGGCTGCTGCTCCCATAGCATTCTGAGCACATGCACTACACTGCCGCTACGTTTGAATAGATGAAATATGTAGACAAAATATCTGTCTCCCTCATCAAACCCCATGCTCCAGGAGGGCAGGGCCATTCCTTATTCTTTGTTTTGGCCTCAGCACCAATCAGACTATCTGGCACCCAATTAAATATTTGTTGACCTAAACTGAATAATAATTTATTTCTCCTCATTTTTTCTAGAAGTAGAAGAGGCTGAACCGGAGGCTGAAGAGGAGATTGAAGGTGAGGAGCCTGAAGTTCAGGAAGGGTCTGAGGCCCTGGAGGTAGCTGAGGACACCAAGGGATCCTTACCTGAGGAGTCTGAAGCACGTGAGGTCCCTGAAACAGAACCTGAATCAGGTTAGACTCTATTGAGGGCCATGTCCTTCATTCTACTCCTGTCTATTGGGTGTGTCTGTGTGTGCACATGCATGTATTTGTGTCTTTTCTACATTAATAAAATGGAAGCAGGTGAAGAATGGTGACATGAGCTCCCAGGGAGCAGCCATTTAGTCCAAATCACATGGTTTGTGGTGTGGTAGGAAAGCCAAATCTTCTCTGCCCTGGTACCGGCAGTCAGGAGCAGGGTCAGTCATGTAATCTGTGAGTCACATGGTTCAAAAAGCAGGAAAAAGTGCTTTTTTTTTTTTTTTTAAAAGATTTTATTTATTTGAGAGAGAGAGAATGAGAGAGAAAGAACACATGAGAGGGGATAGGGTCAGAGGGCGAAGCAGACTCCCTGCCAAGCAGGGAGCCCGATGCGGGACTCGATCCAGGGACTCCAGGATCATGACCTGAGCCGAAGGCAGTCGCTTAACCAACTGAGCCACCCAGGCGCCCCAGGAAAAAGTGCTTTTAAACATACTAAAATGTAAAGCTTTTTCTTTTCTTCCATGGCCTCTCTCTCAGCTTTTCATGGTGCTTTTTGTTTGCTAATTAATCTCATTCTAAGTAGACGAAAATTTTAAATTTTATTCATTGGCATGAATTTTACTGTTTATCTTTATGTTGTACAAAGCTATTTTTAAATGCAAATATAAGAGCATTTAACTCATATGCTCTAATATCACCAAAATTACAGTTTGTATTTTGCAGCTTGGACATAAATTGCATTTCATTCTTTTTTTTTTCTTTTTTGAGAGAGAGAGAGGGAGCACAGGAGTGGGGGAGGGAGGGGCAGAGGGACAAGGAGAGAGAATCTTAAGCAGGCTCCACGCTTAAGCAGAGCCTGACACAGGGCTCCATCTCACAGCCCTGAGATCATGACCTGAATCAAAACCAAGAATTGGCCACTTAAGCAACTGAGCTACCCAGGCTCCCATTATACGCATTTCATCCTTAACAGAATACCAAGTCAGTTTCATGCACAAAACTAACTGAGCTTTTTATTTCACTTCTTAATATGCACATATGTTCTATCGACACTCTCTAACTTTAGCTTACTAATGATTAAGGAAAGACTGAAAGAAAGGGAACCCTGGGTTGCCCTATCTTTTCCTTTCCTTCTATGTCATCGTTTTCAGCCCAAGTGTTTAGCTAATACAGGAAAGTAACATGAGTAAGAAAGGTTCCTTGGTTATTCATGTCTCTGAATGTTATCACCTTCTTTCAGCATCTGAAGCAAGTTCTAGTTTAAAGGGAAAGTGTGGTCTCTCAGAGCTGCTCCCCTCCCCCCACCAGTTGGTCACACTTACATCTCTCATACGTGGTCCCCTGGAATTCTATGGTAATGACAGGGCATCAGGAATGTTCATGAGAACGTGAGGGCAAGGAATGGCAAACACAGACTGTGCATATCTCTGCTCACATGCCCTCTCTTTTGTCCCTTTGGAGCCCCTTTGGATTTTGCTTACAAAACAGTTCAAAGGTAAAATTACTAAAAATTTCAAAATGACAGCCAGAGAGCATTAATCTAAGTGTGAAACCATTCTAAGCAAAAGACCCTGTGCAAGTGCACAGGTCCCACACTCATTAAGCCAGCTCTACTTCAGAGGTCCAGTTTGGTGGACTAGTGCAGGGCAAGAAGGAGTCTATGGGCAATGAAAGTCACTCTTAGGACCAGAGAGGATCTTAAAGCAGCAAGATGGGGGACCCCACTGTGGTGGCAATGAGGCACATAAATACTTTCAAGCTTGGTTAGTATTAGATTAGAAACTAATCCTACAAACTAATGGTCTTCAGATACCTGCAGCTAGATGTCACTCTGGAGCAATTAAGGGCTGGGAACCTGCTATTAGCTGGTAAAAGGACCAGGACTAAGACGAATTTTTACAACGAGAAATCTCAAGTTCAACAAAGATCATTTTTACTACAAGGTTGACATTAGCTTTATGGGACAATAAGTATAAAATCAGATCCCTTGCGCCAGACAGGGGAGTTAGCAGGATGAAACACGCAATTTCCTTTTAAGAGTCCCACACCTCTATTGACTTGAGCTCCTACCCAGAAACTTCATTGTTTTTTATTGTTTGTTTTGTTTTTTATTTAAAATCAATTAATTAACATATAGTGTATTATTAGTTTCAGAGGTAGAGTTTAGTGATTCATCAATTGCATATCACACCCAGTGCTCATTACATCATATGTCCTCCTTAATGTACATCACCCAGTTACTCCATCCCCCAGCCCCCTCCCCTCCAGCAACCCTCAGTTTGTTTCCTATAGTTAAGAGTCTCTTATGGTTTGTCTCCCTCTCTGATTTCATCTTATTTTATTTTTCCCTCCCTTCCCCTATGTTCATCTGTTTTGTTTCTTAAATTCCACATATAAGTGAGATCATATGATATTTGTCTTTCTTTGATTGACTTATTTTGCTTAGCATAATACCCTCTAGCTTAATTCACGTTGTTATAAATGGTAATATTTCATTTTTTTTGATGGCTGAGTCATATTCCATTGTATATACATATACCACATCTTCTTTATCCATTCATCTGTCGATGGCCATCTGGGCTCCTTCCATAGTTTGGCTATTGTGGACATTGCTGCTATAAACATCAGGGTGCATGTACCCCTTCAAATCACTATGTTTGTATCCTTTGGATAAATACCTAGTAGTGCAATTGCTGGGATGTAAGGTAGCTCTATTTTTAACTTTTTGAGGAACCTCCATACTGTTTTCCAGAGTGGCTGCACCAGCTTGCATTCCCACCAACAGTGTAGGAGGGTTCCCCTTTCTCCGCATCCTCGCCAACATCTGTCGTTTCCTGACTTATTTTTAGCCATTCTGATTGGTGTGACCAGAAACAATTGTTTTTTTCAGTACCTAATCAATTTCACTGATAACAATTATTCCACCCACCTACATTTTGTAAGAAGAGAGGCCATAAAATACCAAAAGAAATAAAAGAAAATGACATCCATTAAATATGACATGTCAAACATATCCCCATAATTCCAATATCCACAATATCTCACAATTAGTATTTACTAATGTAACAGGTCTAGGGGACAATTTAGTTTTGTTGCTTTTAATCTGATTATTTCCCCCAGGGAACCTACTTTGGATGTTTTAAAGCCAGCATCCTACTCTAGTTAGGGTCAATTCTAGCCCAATGCTAGACACTATAGACATGACTGGACTTCTCCAGGGCAGGTTCGCTTCTGTAAAATGGGTCTGTTTTGGCCATATTGAACGATATTCTGTTTCACAGAAGGGCTTGCATCTGGTTTAGCCAGTGATTACTTCTTCTAGTCAAGGGTCTCTTTTTCCACAAAGTCTTCTCTTCTAAATTACTTAAGGGGGCAATTTTTTTTTTTCACTTAAAACTGCCCTGTCTAATCACAAAAAGACAAATACCATATGATTCCACTTATATGAAGTACTTAGAGTAGTCAAAATCATAAAGTTAGAAAGTAGAATAGTGGTTGCCAGGGGCTTGAGGGGTGGGGAGAATGGGGAGTTATTATTTAATGAGTACAGAATTTCTGTTTTACCAGGTGAAAAAAGTTATGGGCTGAAAGGTTGTGACGGTTGCACCGCAATGTGGATGTATTGGATACCACTGAACTGTATACCTAAAATGGTTAAGAGGGTAAATTTTATGGTATATGAATTTGCCACAATGAAAAAAAAAGAAAAGAAAAAACTGTTCTAACATAAATCCATTACTTTTGGAATTTTTAAACTTTATCCAGAGTAATGATGGCTGCCAAAGATATGTCCACATCCTAATTTCTAGAACCTGCAGATGTTACCTCATTTGGAAGAAAGGTCTTTGTAGATGTGACTAAATATCTTGAGATGGGGAGATCATCCAGGATTATCCAGGTGGGCCCAAAATGCCATCACAATTGTCTGTATACAAGGGAAGTAGAGGGGCTTAGACTCGCACTCAGAGCAGAAAGCCATGTGAAGATGGAGGCAGACGTTGCCATGATGCAGCCTCAAGCTAAGGAATGACGGCACCCAGAGAAGCTTGAACAGGCGAGAAGTGATTCTCCTCTAACACGGCAGAGGTGGCACAGCCCTGCCAACACCTTAATTTCTGACTTCTGGCCTTCATAATTGTGAGAGAATACATTTCTATTGGTTTATTTTATTTACCAAGTTTGTGGCAATATTTTGGCAGTCCCAGGAAAATAGCCAGAACAGGATTTTTATGCCTCATGCTAGAGAACAGATCTTTTCCTCTGTCATGGGCCACAAGGTAATCATTACCTCTGTCAATACTCAGGAAGATTGAAGCTTCATCTCAAACCTGTTGTCACTCTAGCCTTCTTAGAATGGAATGACATATGTATTGCTTAGAATCAGCGCTTTAAAGGTCATTACCTTCAGATGCATTCAGAGGCTAGTTAATCACCTTGATCATTCCCAAATTGTTCTTTATGTACTAGTTAGGTATAGGCAAATTACATGGAACTTGCAAGAAGCTGAGCTTAGAGTAACCATTGGCTCTCATCACAATGCTTTATTCCAAGCACTTCACGGTCCTGTAATAGAGCTGGCTATTAATAAACATTAGGAAATATATCCTTTTAACAAATATTTATTGAATTCCTTCTAAGTGCCAGGCAAAACAACAGGTGCTGCCCTAGGTACAAGAAACTCAGCAATGATCAAGATAGTCAAGGTCCCTATCTTCAAAGAGTTGTCATTCGATGGTGAAGAATAAGAATAAACAAGTAAATAACTAAAATCATTTATGATAGTGTTAAGTGCTATGGATAAAATATATGAAGACACTAAAGCGAGCCTGGGATCTAGTAGGTGCTCAATAAATGTTTGTTGAATGAATGAGCAAGGTGGACACCAGTGGGGTGGTTTGGAAGAGGCAAGACTAAACATTATGGCCAAGGAAGAGTGTCGTCTGAGAAGATGATCCTTGAGGCAAGGCAGAAAGACTGAAAAGGATCTGTGCAAAGATCTTTCCCCTGCAAAGGCTCAGAGGTGGGCACAATTCCATGGGCAAGGAAGAAATGGAGTGTGACCAGAGCACAGTGAGCAAGAGGGAAGGGGAAGATGAGATTGGACAGCGAGGCAAAGGCCAGAGGCTTAGGGAGTTTGAAGCTTTCTCTAAGTGCAGGTAATCGATATGATCTCATTAATATTTCTTAAATTTCACTTTGGCTGCTATATGACACCTTCTGTCATTGTTCTACACCTCAGGCTCTTCATTAAACAGGGTTAGGAATAGTTACCAAACATTGTTTTTATAGGGATAGAAACATTTTATTTAAAGCACCTAGCACGCTGTCTGGCAAGTAGTTGTTGCTTCAGCAGCATTATCACCAGGCCAGCAGTCAGCCTTATATAACTTCAAAAAAGGCCAGAGCTCAGGATTCCTACCCCTAAATAAGGCTAAAACTCAATCTTAACATTCTCAAAATCAATAGTTACATTCCCTCCCCTGATACCAGAAGGAAAGGAACCAACATTTTGGGCGTATACCAGTCAGGATAAATTCCTGGAGCTGGAGATGGGCTCACCCTCCTCAGCCATGCAGGGAAGGGTAAACACCAGAACAAAAGCATAGCTCTGCCAGGAAGAAGAAGACTGACTTACCAACAGTGTCTGCCATAGGATGTATGATATAAAGTCCCCTTCATTGCTCCCTTACTAAATTTTCACTAAATTCCACATTGCTCTCCAATGCTTGTTTTCAATTAGACTGTTGGGGAATGTGTTCGTTTCCTAGGGTTGCCATTAACAAATTACCATAAACTTAGTGGCTTCAAACCGCAGAAATTTATTCTCTCGCAGTTCTGAAGGCTGGAAGTCCAAAATCAAGATATGAATGTGGTCTCTCTCTCAAAATATCTTATTGTACTGTACTCACCCTTCTTGTGATGCTGTAAGATGATAAAATGCCAACATGATGAGATGAAGTGACGTGAGTGATGTATGTATTGTGACGTAACCATTAGGCTACTGTTGACCTTCTGACATCTTGTCATCTGCTTCTGGACTGTGGCTGACTGCGGTTAACTGAAACCACAGAAAGCAGAATTGTGGGTGAGGGGACTCCTGTATGTACAGTAAATGATCTGCATCAAAATCACCTAAGTTTCTGACGGCCAACAGACACATGAAAAGATGCTCAACATCACTCATCATCAGGAACATACAAATCAAAACCACAATGAGATACCACCTCACATCTGTCAGAATGACTAAAATCAAACAACACAAGAAATAACAAACATTGGCAAGGATGTGGAGAAAAACCCTCATACACTGTTGGTAGGAATGCAAACTGGTGCAGCCACCGTGGAAAACAGTATGGAGGTTCCTCAAAAAGTTAGCAATAGAACTACCTTATGATCCAGTAATCACACTACTCGGTATTTACCAAAAAATACAAAAACACTAATTTGAAAGGATACATGCACCCCTATGTTTATTGCAGCATTATTTACAATAATCAGGTTATGGAAGAAGCTGATAGATGAATGGATAAAGAACATGTGATACACACACACACACACACACACACACACACACACACACACTGGAATATTATTCAGCCACTAAAAAAAAAGAATGAAATTTTGCCATTTGGATCCAGAGGGTATAATGCTTAACAGAATAAGCCAGTCAAAGACAAATACCATATGATCTCACTTGTATGTGGAATTTAAAAAACAAAACAAATGAACAAAGGAGAAAAAAAAGAGAGGACAGGCTCTTCACTAGAGAGAGTAACTGATGGTTACCAGAGGACAAGTGGGCAGGGGGATGGGGGAAATAGGTGAAGGGGATAAAGAGCACAATTATCTTGATGAGCACTTAGTAATGTATGGAATTGTTGAATCACCATATTGTTCACCTCAAATTAATATGACACTGTGTTAACTACACTGGAATTTAAATAAATATAAATTTTTTAAAAAGAATCACTTAGGGGCGCCTGGGTGGCTCAGTCCGTTAAGCATCTGACTTCAGGTCATGATCCAGAGGTCCCAGGATCAAGCCCCATGTTGGGCTCCTTGATCAGGAGGGAGTCTGCTTGTCCCTCTCTCTCTGCCCCTCCCCCTGCTTGTGTGCTCCCCCTCTCCCTCTCTCTCTCTCAAATAAATTAAACCTTTAAAAAAATCACCTATGTTTCTTATTTAGAAGGCTCCTGAGCCACCCAAGTTCTGGTTCAGTAAGTCTAGGATGGAGTTTGGGAACCTACATCTTAACGAACACATCAGGTGATTCTTATACTTGCTGACAGTTGAGAACTGTCATAGGAAAAAAAATGAAGGCTGAAAAAAAGTTTTATAAATGGTCACCTTAAGTCATAGAAAAAGCTCGGTATTGTACTCACAAAAAATCTGACCCTGAGAACATAAACTCAAGGATGACTCAGCTGCACAGTGTATCCACAGGTACCAATAAATTGATAGAAAATAGATGAATAGAATAAAGAAATAGACGGATAGAAAATAGAAAAGAGACAACTTGAAATTTGGAAAATGTCCATCAGACAGTGATCTTTGTTCTGATATAATTGATATTGAGTTGTGTGTTTAAAAATCATTCAGGGCAGCTCAGTCTCTTAAGCATCCTACCTCTGATTTCGGTTCTGGTCATGATCTCAGTGTCGTGGGATGGAGCCACACGTTGCGCTCTGAGCCCAGCATGGAGTCTGCTTGAGATTCTCTCTCCCCCTCCCTCTCCTCTGCCCATCCACCCCTGCTCAGACTCGCATGCACTCTCTCTCTCTTTCCCTAAAATAAATACATTAAATCTTTTAAAAAATAAATAAATAAAAATCATTCAGATATCCAGTCAAGTCTGATATGTTAATTATAGGAAACGTAGAATTCATACAAACAGAAAGATGGGAGAAAATGAACATAGTTCTGCCAGCAAAGGGCAATAAATATTTAATATTCTGACATATATCCTTTCAATTTTTCTAAGCATGGTATTTTGTTTTGTTTTGACTTGGCTGGATTCAAGCCTAAGAGAGTTTTTCTCTGGGACACTTCTTAAGTCTTACCACAGATTTATTCTTGTAGATTATGACTGTTCATATTGAAATTGTTGATAAACTTCCTCCAGATAGTTTTATAAGAGCCACAACTCCTCCACACTGTTGAATGCCCACTAGTGGACACATCCACTAGGAAAGGCCTGTCCTTTCCAGTCCACTAGAACTGGCCATGAATTTCCGCAGCTGTTTGGGATTAGGATTGTTGATAACTCCACTGGGATGTCTCCCAGATTCCAGTTTCTCCATTCCTGAGATTTTAGTTTCGATCCTTAGTTCTCTTAATCATCTGACCTATATCTTTGAATAATTTTTTAAGCATCCAGGGTGGTATATTGTGTGCATTCTTGTAAATCTGTTGCTTTCACACATGAAAAACAATTTAGATGCTACTAAATTACTGTCATATCCTTCTCAAAATTCTGCATGTTGAGATTGTACTGTTGTCTTCACAAGGAAAAATCTGATATTGCTTCATTTGTGTTCTTTTTTCTTTTCTTCAGCGATGCTCAAAAGATAGTCTTCAATACCATTATTATTTTTTTTAACTTTACTAGTATGTGAGCAATTTTTCCTGGAATTCAGTGAGCTCTTTTTATCTTCCTACTAGTCTTTGTCTAGCTCAAAATGGTTTTCTTCAATTGCATCTTCATTTATTGCTTGATTCCTTTTTCAGGATCACTTTTTATTATTTTTGGTTAGATAGTTTTTTTTTCTCAACCACATTAATCTCCTTTTCCCTGATAGTTCTTATCTCTTTGTTCTTTTTCTCTGTATTCTTTGGAGAGCTGTTATCCTCCATATGAGATTTATTTTCTGCTTCTTATTGCCTCTCTTCTGATATGTATTTGAATTCTGCTATTGCATTTTAGATTTCCTTCCATTGTTTTCTAATTGCAACTAGCTTTCTTGTATTTCTACCTTTATCTTAGGTTGGTCTCTCTTTCTGCTTCATGATTCCTATTTCATAGGCTATGTTGTCCTCCTGTGCTTTTTGAGTACATCCAGCATGTATTTTCTAAAATTTACTCTGTTTTATATAAGAAATCTTTTTCAAAAGCAATTCTTCATCTAAATCTTTGGATCCATACTCTCTTTCCCTTCATTATAACATCTTTTCATAGGCCTTGTTGTTTTGTTGTTGTTGACAATGAAAGAGACTATATCCAGCTCTAGCAGGTAGAGTAGGACAACAGGAAGGGTAGGTAATTTATAAGAACCACACCCAACCCCCCCCCACACACACACACATACCTATCTCTATATGCCTTTCACTTTAATGTTTTGCCTGGTACTCTCTAACGTAGACCTGAAGGTCAAGTTCATGTGCATTGACCTAGTTCAAGTGGTGATATTTAGTAAGTATTCATCTTGTCTGTCTTTTCTATACTGTGGCTGAATCTTCGTCATTTCTGACTTGCATTCCGTAATTAGTCAGAGAAACTAAGACAGTTTAGAATTCTCGATGTATATTCTTGATGTTCTTGTCTTTGCCATCATTTATATATTCTTGATGTTCTTGTCTTTGCCATCATTTATAATGTTTTTCTTTAGATAATTGAGCATCTTACAATTACACATGTCACCACCAGACCAGCCCAAGGCTTGTCCTCTTCTACATCCTCTCTTTTGAGTATTAATTATAGAATTCTGTAGAAAAAGGACCCAACTATTACTTTAGCTTGGAAGACAGTTTCCAGTGTTACAGTGTTATATATATGTATGTAAATACAGTTACATATAATTATATTGTTAGTATATTAGAATATTATTATTCTAGATATGTAAATATGATTATTATTAATATAATAAGATTATATTATATTTAATCATATATTATTCTATGTATGTAAATCTAATTAAATATAATTATATTATTAGAATATTAGAATATTCCATTTATTAGAATATTAGAATATTCTATTTATTAGAATATTCTAATTATATTAATTAGAATCTATTCTAATGTTATTTAAACTATTCTATTCAAATATTCTAATAGAATATTATTCTAATTATAATTGATATAATTATATATTCTATAGATAGATATATATTATTTTTCATATAATATTATATAGATATAAATTTGTTCTACACAAAATTTGTGTCTCAGAACTAGGAAAGACTATGGGGTGAGAAGATAGATAATTAGTTCTTCCTTCCCTGAACCATCTATGCTGAATCCTCATGTGAGGCATGTCTTACATCATCCAGGAAAACAGTGTTTGTTCTATACCTTCAATAATAATATTGTTGAGATTCTCCTGAGTTTTGCCACACCTACACCCACAGCTGGGACTTTGATATATCATTGTCTTTCCTTGCCACTTTATGATCTTTTGGAGTTTTTCATGGGTATCTTAAGAAATTAAAAGAAATATCAGGAAATGCTAGTCTGATGCCATGTGAACAGAAGTTTGAATGATATTTAACAATAGTTATCCATCAGACTTATATGTGCCATGTGTCAATTATTTTGGTCCATGTCTTTTTATATATTGTTAAATATTCTTCATTTTCTGCCCTATATTCTTAAATATTTAATGCCATACTTTACCTAACAGGAACTGTATTTTCACTTAGACGTAGTATATACAATTAAGCTGTGTTTTGAAATTTTCTTTGTGCCAAAAATTTCATAAAGGAATAATGTTTTAAAATTCAAACCCTAACTATTAGATTTCTTTTTTAAGTATTTGAGCCTGCTGAGGATACTACAGTTGGAACAGAAATTTCAAAAGGATCCAAAGAGGGCCTGGAAACTAAAGAATTATCTGAAACAGGTTAGATTATAAAAGTAGTCAGTGTGTGAAAATACTTTTCATATTCTTTTAGAAAGGGTCCAGTCCCTTATCTTAGGCATAGTACCAACTTCCTACCTATTTCTTTCTATGTTGTATGCCAGCTCATATGTATTAATTTAGCTTATTACATTAAAAATGTATGTAGCCAGCGTATAGTACTGTTTTTCATCAAATTTTATTGTATACATTTTATTAACAGTTAAAGTTGCCATACAAAATTCTTATTAATTATCCCTGATTTTGATTTTATTAGTAGATAATAATTCGTCTAAACCAATACAAGGAACAAAGCACAAATTAAAATATGAATTTATGAATTTATATTATTACCTAGAAAACAAATGTATTTCTTTCAAATGTTTTTAAAATACTATAAAGTATAAATTATTTTGGCAATATGGCTAAAGATATAATATTTTAAGACTCTTTTTTCTTTCCTCTAACCTTTACCTCAAAAGTTGTACTCCCTGAGTTTCCAGAAGATGCTTATCCTGATGTTCCTGAAATGGAGCCAATTAAAGAGAAGATTAAACATTTCAACTACATGTGGAAACATCTGGAAGCAACAATCAATGAGTCTATCGTTCAAATTTTAAACTTGGAGATTGCTGACAAAACTCCAGAGGAACTACTTCAAAAAGTAGTTGAGACTATGGAAAGTAAGAGCTGTAATCTTAACATTTATTGTCAAGAACAGGTAATATTATTAAAAGCACTGTGAAAGTTTAAAGCCCTTCTTGATGGTTTATGAAGTAAAACATCCAGTATATTCAGGGTTGATATTTCAAATATTTAAATCTGCTTATCAGGGGACACATGGGTGGCTCAGTCATTAAGCGTCTGCCTTTGGCTCAGTCATGATACCTGGATCCTGGGATTGAGCCCCGCATCGGGCTCCCTGCTCAGTGGAGAGCCTGCTTCTCCTTCTCCCACTCCCCCTGCTTGTGTTCCCTCTCTCACTGTCTCTCTCTCTGTCAAAAAATAAATAAAATCTTAAAAAAAAAAAAAATCTGCTAATCAGAACAGCACAGAGCACAAAGAGCACTGGCCAAACCAGCCAGTTGTCACTTAAAGAATTTGTGAAGACCTGTTTGCATACACATTAAACTAAGAGATCAATCATTATAATCACTCTTCCTAATCTTTGACTACTGTAATATGCTAATATCCTTTTATCCTAAAAATATCTTCCCAAAAGTTACTTCTTTTTTGGGCGCCTGGGTGGCTCAGTTGGTTAAGCGACTGCCTTCAGCTCAGGTCATGATCCTGAAGTCCCGGGATCGAGTCCCGCATCGGGCTCCCTGCTCGGCAGGGAGTCTGCTTCTCCCTCTGACCCTCCTCCCTCTCATGCTCTCTGTCTCTCATTCTCTCTCTCGCAAATAAGTAAAACCTTAAAAAAAAAAAAAAAAAAAAAAAAGTTACTTCTTTTTTTTCTTACAGAACCCTTCCAGTATGTTGCATGGGAGTTAACTATGGAAGATTATGATGAAGAAACAGAAGACTATCAGGCAGAAGCTGAAGTTGATGAGGAGCCAGAAGAGGAAGAGGAGGAAGAGGAAGAGGTATGACTTTATTATTGCTCATTCACATTGGTCACATCACTGAAAGTGCATATATCCAGATGCACAAAGATGGTAACTAGCCCTTTTGGACGCCAAGAAAACAAGCAGGCATCCTCAATTTTATAAATAAATGATTTTATAAATTTTTCAACACACTTGGCCTCCACCCAGCTTCACTTGACCCCTGAAATGCCAGGGCTTCTTAGGCAATATATTATACCCATGAAAAAAGAAAAGGGAAATCTTTTAAATTTTTTTCCATGGGAACATCTATAGGTATTAGAGACAGAAATATTTAAGGGGTGTAAGATACAGATAGCAATGGCCTCTTTGGGAGGCTGCTTGCATGATAATAAGGAGCAGTATTAGCAAAAGGAACAGGTCATTTTCAGGCACTACTCTACTCCCTTAGCACCAGAATTTTGATAACCATTCTCATTTGATAGCCACCCACTTCAGGTATCTATCAGTAATAAAATAGGAAGTGATTCTTTTAATTTGGGGCCTTATCAATTCTTTCAAGTTTCCTAGACCTAATTCCAACATGGGAGGAGGTTCTCCCAAACACAACACCAAGCAGTTCCAGAAGATGACACCAGCAGGGAGTCTGAGAATTCAACTCAATTCTGACGCCATCTACCTGGAGATAGCATCAGATTCCACAGGTTAAGGGTTCAGTCCTAAGGGACTGCTCCCCCACCCCCTACCTCAGCCCCAGGTTGTTTCCTATGCTTCTGACTGATTGGCTACAGATTAGAGATTCCAATAATCTCCTCCATTGGTTCAATTAATTTGCTAAAACAGCACACAGAATTCAGGAAAACATTTACCTACATTTACCAGCTTATTAAAGGGTATGATAAAGAATGCTAATCAACAGCCAGATAAAGCCATACATAGGACAAGGTCCTGAACAAAGAAACTTCTGTCTTTGTGGAGCTTTGGGCCCTGCTTGGTGGCACATGGAAGCTCTTCTAAAAGAAAAGACCAAAAAGCTGTCCTCTAAGGTTTTTATGGAGGCTTTATTACACAGTCATGATTGACTAAGTCATTGGCCATTCGCTGATTCAACTTCCAGCCCCTCTCCCTGACCCCACCTCAGAAGGTTGAGGGTGGAACTAAAATTTCCAGCCTTCTAATCAGCATGCAATAACCTGGATGAATCTCAAGATAATTATGCTAAGAGAAAGAAGCCAGGCAAAAAAAGAATATATCCTGTACGATTCCATTTATATAAAAATTTAGAAAATGTAAACTAGTTATAGGGCTAGAAAACAGAATGGTGTTTGCCTGGGGATGGGGCAAGTAAGAGGCAAATAGGAGCAGGAAGGAGAGATTTTACAAAGAAGTGTGAGCAAAAGGTTGGTATTCATGAATATGTTCATTATCTTGGTTGTGGTGAATTCACAAATGAATACTTCTGTCAAAACTTATCAAATTTTATAGTGTAAATATGTACACTGTTTTAACATCAGTCATACCTCAGTCAAGCTGCTTAAAGTATTAATGGTGGTTATCTCTGAGTGATGGACTTAAAAGTAATTTTTATTTTTTAAGTGCTTATCTATATTATCTGATTTTTTAACATTAGAAATGTATCATTTTTACAATAGGAAAAATCAACAACAAAGATATTTCCTTTTTGCCAAACAGAAAGTACAAAAAGAAACAACAGTTCTAATGCTACTCCAGAATTCAGGAATCATACCAAGATATGCCCAAGTGTTTGTCTTTCTCATCAATCTTGCCTATAGTTGGGGTGCTCTTAAATCTGTATGTTATGTCTTTCTGTATCTGTGGGAAAATAATTCTGGTCTCTTCTCCATCTCTTCTTTTTTCCTTCTATAATACTCAATACTAATTAGGTCTCTTGGATCTATCCTCCAAATATCTTTATCTTTTCCCTCAAATTCTCCATCTCTTTACTCTTTTGTTCATGTATTTGTAGATGTGTCTTCCAATCAGTCTTTTCACTTAAGACATTCGTTGGGGTCCTATTGCTATTGTAACAGATTACCACAAAGTTAGTGGCTTAAAACAATCAAATTATCATATAGTTCTCAAGATCAGTTCTCTGAAATGAATCTAAGGGCTAAAATCAGTATGAGCTATGTTCCTTCTGCTAGAGGAGAAGACTTTTCCTGTTTTTTCCAGCTTCTGGAGGCCACCTGCATTCTTTGGTTTATGGCCTTTTCCTCCATCTTCAAAGCACATTACTTCAACTTTTGCTCTCCATCATCTCATCTCTTCTTTTGCCTTTGACTTTCTTGCCTCCCTCCTAAGGACCTTTTAATTACCTTGGGCCCAGCTGGATGAGCTTCCCATCTCAACATCCTTAATCACACACATAAGGTAACCCACTCACAGGTTCTGGGGAATCTTTGGGGGGCCATTATTCTACTACAAGTGGTCACCCTCTTCTTAGGCCCATTTACATATTTTGTTGGTGCCTGTGAACTCTTTCTAGTGTTTACTTGAATTTCTATTAATGTCTTCATTATTTTCCTACTCTGAGATTGGGTTCTGTCCATCTCTTCTGCAAAGTTTTATGATCTATTTGATCTGACTGATCTTTCAATTGGCTGGGCTCCCTTGCATGGGTGGTGGTTTTCTTTTTTCTTTTTTCTTTTTTTTTTCTCAGTGGGGTTCAGGACAATTGCTGGAGTGATTTAGGTGACAACATTCTCAAAAATTATAAAAGGCAAAGTGGTGTCTCTCCCCACAGATCAGGAGTATAGAGGTAGACAAGGCTGAAGGCCTAAGACAAGCCTGGTTAGGATTTCTCGTACTTGCCCAGATGCAGGGCTGGGGAGGACTCTTCCCACCCATACACCTCCTTCTTGGTCTTTTGTGGGCCAGAGAGACCACAAGCACTTCCCTGGTAATTGCTGATGCTGACATTCCCCAGGAAATCCAGAGATCCCTGCAAAAAAATTCCTCCTAGGACTTGACATCTTAATACTCTGGTCCCTCTGATGTTTGTCTCCAGGCACTCATCTAGCCCATAGTGGTAAATAATGCCATACAGTTTCCTCCTTGCGGATGTTGATGGATTCCTGCTGCCTACCCCAGCAGTTGTTTAAGACTGAGAAGGTGGGAAAGAGAAGAAGGGTGGGGGGATGGGGGAAATAACTGAAGGAGATTAAGAGTGCACTTACCTTGATGAGCACTGAGAAATCTCAAAGATTTGAGAATTCAACACAATTTTAAATGTCACATGACCTTATTTCAGCTTTATCAAAATCCTTAATTTTGATAGCTTATACATTTCAGCTTCAAAATTAAAAAAATATATTATTTTCTAACCCTTCAAGAAAAACCACATATGAATGCTTTATAGTATGGTAGAAGTAGAAATTATAGTTGCCAGATTAAAAAAAAAACAACACGATACCCCGTTATATTTGAATTTCAGATAAAAGAATAATTTCTATGTGTGGTACAAGTTTATACTAAAAAATTATTTGTTATCTGAAATTCAAATATCATTGGAAGCCACATTCTTACTTTTTAAGTCTGGCAACCCTACCTGAAGTGAGCTATTAGCAGGAAAAATTAATTAAACATTCAACTCCAGAATCTGGGAAAAAAGCACAAAAAAAAAACAAAAGAATGTAGAAAGGAGAATAAAGGCAGAAATTAACAAAATAGGAAAAGAATACAAAATAAAAACAGTAAACCTAATTTCAAAAAATGAAAAGTTGGTCCACTGGCAAGTGTGATAAAATAGGCAAACTTCTAACAAGTCTAATTAGGTAAAAAGAAGAAGCAAATAACATTTGAAACAAAAATGGGTATATAATTAAATTTTAAAAACAGGGTTGTTTTAAATTATAGGAACTTTATACTAATAAATTTTAAAGTCAAGATAAAAAGGATCTTCAAAATATGAATTACTAAAATTTGTTTAGGAAGAACTATAAAAGCTGAACAAACAAAAAAGATAGAGGGGAATTACAAATCATTTCTAATATACCTTTGTTGATTAGCTAATTCCTGTGTTGCTTAAAATCTTCCACATAGGGGCACCTGAGTGGCTCAGTTGGTTAAGCGTCAGATTCTTGATTTCAGCTCAGGTCATGATCTCAGGGTCATGAGATCAAGTCCTGCATCACATGATGCTCAGAGCAGAGTCTGCTTGGGATTCTCTTTCTCCCTCTCCTGCCACCCCTCCCCACACTTACACTCTCTAAATAAATAAATAAATAAAATCTTTTAAAAAAAGTCCTCCACATCATAAAAAAATAGCAATACTTCCCTGCTCATTTTTGGAATTTGCATAACTCTCATATAAAAATTGAACAAGAGTGGTGCAAGAAAAGTATAGATTTGTCTCATGTTTGCACCTTTACAGAAAGTTGTTCATTATATCTTGTTTGGGGGGAACAAAAGAGGCTTGTTGTAGAATAGTCTTGTAAAGTATTATCCCATTGGTATTTTTTAAAATACTGTGTCTGTGCCTAAATATGTGTCTATTTTTATATGTATATTGGTAGGATATACTTTGGAAAAGGGTCTGGAAGTGTACACATAAAATTGTTGAGTGTTTTAAAGACATACTGTTACGGAGTAGACATTATTCAAGATGTGAACTCAGAGGGATATGAGAAACTGATGTTTTAATTAATTAAATTAGTACAAGAACTGGCCTTTTGTGGATTGTTTTAAAGACATCTTGTTATGGCTTCAATATTACTCAAGATGCATTATTTTAATTTATTTTTACTTAATTTTTAGTCTTACATCAAAATACTTCTAATACTGTTCTCCAAACTGAATAATATTTGTAGAATGAAGATAGAATTAAGGAGAAGAGAAGGCACTTGGGAGATACAAAGCACTTTTGTCCAGTGTTTCTCAAAGAAAACTTCATCCTACAACCAGGCAGCACAGACGAAGCAGCTAAATATCGAGAAAAGATCTACTACTTTTCAAGTCCTGAAGCTAGAGAGAAGTTTCTGGAGCATCCCGAGGAGTACGTGGCTCATAAAGAACCATTAAAGGTGAAAACAATATTCCTAGCCAATCCTAATGATTGCTCCTGAGTGCTTTTTCAAGTACTTACTGCCAACATTCATCGTTTTACTTAATAGTGAAGTCCCCAATCTGATATAACAATATGGTGAAAATATCTAAGTTCTAAGAGCAACTTTTTGGAATATAAAGTAAAATAATTATCTTTTTTGATTTCTGCAATAATGACTTGTGTCAAACCAACACATACTATCTGTCTTTTTAGCTGAAGTAAAAAGACACAGCTACATTTATTGCTTGCTACATTAAGAGCCAGATGTGTAAGTGGGCAATTTCACAGGAACAGAAAATAGAATAATGGTTGCAAGGAGCTGGGGGTAGGCAGGGAAGAGAATGGAGTTGTTGTTTAATGGGTACAGGATTTCAGTGTGGGATGATGAAAAAGTTCTGGAAATGTATAGTGGTGATGGTTGCACAACATTGTGAATGTACTTATTGCCATTGATTTATACACTTAAAAATGGTTAAAATGAATATACTCAAAACTACTGAATTGTATACATTAAAAGGGTGGATTTTATGGTATTTAAATATACCATCTCAATAAATAAATATTTGAATTTAAACTGAAAAAATGGTTAAAATGGTAAATTTTATGTGATGTATATTTTACTACCATAATAAAAGAACACATGGTGGTAATATTTTATCCATTTTAAAAATAAAGCACACACATAATTACACCAGCTTTAGACAAGAACCTTCATTTTTTTATTTTACTTTCACCTTCTTCCACATGGATATATATTCTTTCCAGTGTATGTAATATTTTATAATCTACTTTTTCACTTAACATTGTATCAATGAAAGCTTATATATTTCTACATAGACCTCATGATGCTTCATCATTTTGATGTACCATTTTAACATCTAATTGTTAGACATTTTTCACAGTATTTTCATAGTGTGATTTGTCATTGTGGATATGAAATAGTACTTAGGAAATCTTTGGGCATGTCATGCTTTGTTTCTCTTGAATTATTTTATTAGTATAATTCCCTAGCATGGGATTACAAGATCAAAATATACAAATCACAATACATTGTCACTTATACTTCCAAGAACACCAATGCCTTCTTTTTTTTTTTTTTTTTCCAATGAAGTAAGCTCCACACCCAACCTGGGGCTTGAACTCACAACCCTGAGATCAAGGGTTGCATGTTCTACTGACTGAGCCAGCCAGTGCCCCTAATTCCAATGCTTTCTTAAACAGAACATATAGAACACAATTTAAACGCTTCTGAATAATTTGGGCTATTTTCATGAACTTCAATTTTTATATGGTGCCCAGGAGGACTACTAAAATATGTGTATGGTTGTGCCGTCTGACACTGTTGGTGTTGTGAAGTGATAATTCAGTTTTAGGGAGAGCAATTAATAAGACTTATGTTTTCTAAAGATTTTATTTATTTATTTAATTGACAGAGACAGCGAGAGAGGGAACACAAGCAGGGGGGGTAGGAGAGGGAGAAGCAGGCTTCCAGCTGAGCAGGGGCTCTATCCCAGGACCCTGGGATCATGACCTGAGCTGAAGGCAGTCGCTTAACCGACTGAGCCACCCAGGCACCCCATGCCTTATGTTTTCTAAATTACTCAAAACTTCCTTGTCTTCACTCTCCTCCTACCCTACCTTTCCCCAACCCACCCCCGTGGCAGGCTCCTCCAGTAAGAATATGCCTTATTGGCCCCCATGGTTCTGGCAAAACCATCTGTGGAAGACAATTAGCAGAAAAATGGGGCATTTTTCATATTCAGTTTGAAGAATTTCTTCAAGAGAAACTAATGCTCAAAACCGAAAAGAAAATTGGAACTGAATTTGAAGAAGATTCTGATGAAGAACAGTTTACAAAACAAGAACTTGAAGAACTTGCAATTCGGGCCGAAGTCAAGATTGAAGAAGAAAATACAAGGAAGCCGGTAGTTATATTAATACTCTCTTTGCAGATAATTATGCTTACTGGTATTAATTTTGGGAAATAGAATATAAGCAGTATAAAACTAAAGTTTCTAGGAAGAAGAAAAAAAATTAGCCCCCCATATGTCATCCTCCCCATTTGTTAAATACATATCTTACTGCTCATCTAGAATACAAAATGCTAAGTTTTACATGACTCCAATAAAAATCTAAAAAGCTTTCCCTGACAAGACTGTTGCTTAACATTTATTTGGGACTCTGTTATTTGATATGTCTGACCTACACTATAAGGTTTTCCTTTATTGTGTTCTCTGTTTTCTGTCAAATATAAAAATCTGCCCCAGCACCAGCAGAGATCTCAAAATATTAAATTCTGATGATGCATTGTAAGACATTTTATATATTTCTTAGATGGTTTCTCTCTGGGATTGTAAAGAGAAAGTTCTGGGGCACCTGGGTGGCGCAGATGGTTGAGCGTCTGCCTTCGGCTCAGGTCATGATCCCAGGGTCCTGGGATTGAGTCCCGCATCAGGTTCCCTGCTGGGCGGGGAGCCTGCTTCTCCCTCTGCCTCTGCCTCTCTCTCTCTCTCTCTGGCTCTCATGAATAAATAAATAAAACATTTAAAAAAAATTTTAAAAAAAGAGAAAGTTCTTAATTCTACATTTTTAACCATTTCTGATATAGTTAGACCCTTTTCTTCTCAAATGCTCCCTTGTAAATGAACCCAGGTATAGATTATATTCCAGAAGACTGCCTGGCTGGCCCATCCTTTAATTAGGATCTAGGTTGAAGAATTATAAGATAAATGACAAAAATTAGTTAAGCCTTATGGGTGTGTGATATAGATTGAACAATTTCTTAGCAAAAAGTGATAACAGATACCCTGAGGCCATGTTTGAAAATCAGCTATGCTAATCATTAGTAACTCCTCTTAGCTATAATATATAATTTAATATTTTAAGCCATATTAAATATTGATTTAAAGAAAAAAGTTCAAGTTTTAAAGTGTTAACAAGCAGCAGTATTAAAAATGACCTAAGAAGAAAAGGTCTTATCCTAATCAACTATGTAATAGAGTATTATTTATTAATACAGAGTTTAAATTTTTTTTTGTTTTCTGATTTTTGTTTTTAGCCTCCAGATGTACAATTTACAGAAGAAGAAGAAGCAATCAGATTAAATCTAATGGAAAATGAGCCATTACCTCCCGAAATTCTTGAAACAATTCTTTCTGAGTGGTGGCTTAAGGAACCAATACGGTATCTTATTTTATATAGAATTATACAATTATTGACTTTTATTTGCTTTATTCTTAAAAGTTAAAAATGGTAATCCAGCATAAATTTAAGATTTTTCTTTTACTTATAAACTAGTGATTCTACACATTAAAAACAGTTGAGGAATCAATTTAAAAATACTGATGCCAGGGGCCCCCTCCCCAAAACAACTGAATCAAAATTTTTAGAAGTGTGAGATTGAGACCCAGGCATTTGTATTTTTGAGAGCTCTCCAGGTGATTCTACTGTGTAGTTGTGGTTGAGTATCCATATTCTAAATCCATATACACTAATGATGGGCTGGACTCCTTTTCTTGGAGCCTTTCAATAATTACAGTTAAGACCACTTAATAACTGTCCACAGTGTTATCTTTCTTAAAAGCCAAGAACAAGCCTGACCTCAGACAGGACTGAGAAATTTAAGAATCTCCATGCCATCAGAGTTTAAAACTTCGCCACAATTTCCGAATCAGAATTGTATTTTTGAGAGCTCCCCAGGTGATTCTACTGTGTAGTCATGGTTGAGTATGCATATTCTAAATCCATGTACACTAATGATGGGATTAACTTACTTAATCCTTACAACTACCCAATGGAATAGAAACTTTTATTATCTCACTTTGGAGATAAAGAAACTATATTATAGAGAATTCAAATTCTGATTAGGAAAGAAGGGACAGCTGGAACAGTAGGGATGAAATCGTTCCTCACAGAAGAGACTATGCTAAAGGCATCTCTAAAGAAAAAGGCATACATCTTACAGCCAAAATATAAAAATCTCTATCAGAAGAAAGAGAAATGATACTTATTATAGTACCAATAATAGCAACGGTTATATGGAACTTACTATGTGCCAGATACTGTTCTACTATATTTTATTCACATTAACTTACTTAATCCTTACAACTACCCAATGGAATAGAAACTTTTATTATCTCACTTTGGAGATAAAGAAACTATATTATAGAGAATTCAAATAACTGGCCAGTCCCAGTACTCCTCTGGGCACTCTTTTTCACCTAGTCCATGGCCTAAATGAGTGAGTGAGGTTATTGGTCATCAACTTTAATTTTAATTTCCTGTTGCCTAAATTGGCTCAATAGTTGTGGTAAACTTAACCAGGTCGACTGCAACAATGTAGTCATGGGGGCCATCTGGTGGCTCCGTCGGTTAAGCACAACTCTTGATTTCGGCTCAGGTCATGATCTTAGTGTCATGGGATCCAGACCTGCATCGGGCTCTGTGCTTAGGATGGGGTCTGCTTGTCCTCTCCCTCTGCCCCTTCCCCTGCTCATGCTCTCTCTCTCTCTCTCTCAAATAAATAAATCTTTAAAAAAAACAACAGCAGCAAAAAACCAATGTAGTCATGGGTTGTTCTTCATTAATTTAGCTCCTGACCTCACACCATACATTAAATTTTTTTTTTTTTAAAAAGTGTATGAATTGAAGAATTAAAAGTAAAAAAGTGAGGGGCGCCTGGGTGGCTCAGTCGGTTGGGCGTCTGCCTTCAGCTCGGGTCATGGTCTCAGGGTCCTGGGATTGAGCCCAACGTTGGGCTCCCTGCTCAGTGGGGAGTCTGTTTCTCCCTCTTCCCCTGCTTGTGCTCTCTCTCTCTAAAGAAAAAAAAAAGAGTAAAAAAGTGAAATTGTAAAAAGCCTAAATAAAATAGCTAAGTATTATGCAACCATTAAAATGTATTAAAATGAAGAATTTGTAATAGCGTGAGCAATGTTATTATATAACATTAAGTTTAAAAAGATACAAAGTTATTTATAATATAATAGCAAGATGACACATAAGGAACAAGCTGGAAAGAAACAAAACAAAATGTCAGTAATCTCTAGGATATGAGATCATAGATAATCTTGCTCTTTTTCATGTTTTTCTCTATTTTCCAATTTTTCTAAAGTAAGATTTGTTGCTTTTATAATCAGGGAAAAAAATCAACACATTTTTAAAGGGCTATTGCATGAGTCCTGGAGAGATATAATACAATATCTATATCTATATCTATATAGATATAGATATATAAGATATAATAAGGTGAACTAAGGTGTAATGGTAGAAATGGAAATGTGGGTACAGAAGAGGACATGCCAGGGTTTAGCTCTTATATGTGAGAAGCAAGAGGGGGTTGGGGGGGCAGTCCAAGTGTCTCTGAAGTTTGGCACCTGAATACCAGTGAGTCAGAAGCAAGAGCAGTGTGGAAGGGTAACAATGAGTCTGATTTTTGACAGTATGATGCATATATAATTCCTGAAGGGCACGTCAATGAAGAAACTAAGCAGCTTCATGAAAATTCTGAATTGAAACTCAAAAGAGAAGGGACGCCTGGGTGGCTCAGATGGTTAAGCATCTGCTTTCGGCTCAGGTCATGATCCCAGGGTCCTGGGATCGAACCCCACATCGGGCTCTGTGCTCAGGGAGCCTGCTTCTCCCTCTCCCTCTGCCTGCCTGTCTGCCTGCTTGTGATCTCTCTCTCTCTCTCTCTGTCAAATAAATAAATAAAATCTTTAAAAAAAAAAAATGAAACTCAAAAGAGAAGTTGGGTATAGAGGTAGAGATTTAGAAGTCATTGACAAAGAAGGCACGGCTGGAACAGTAGGGATGAAATCGTTCCTCACAGAAGAGACTATGCTGAAGGCATCTCTAAAGAAAAAGGCATACATCTTACAGCCAAAATACAAAAATTTGCCCACTTAATATGATTGGAAATATTTTAAAATGTCAGATAAGGCCTCAAACTGTCAAATCTTCATAAAAGTCCTATGAGGAAGAAAACATATGTTTAAATATAAATACCTAAAACAAGCCAAATTTTAGATAAACAGGATAAATTCTCATTCAAAAGGGAACCAATATTGACTCTTTCTTTTTTTTTTTTTAAGATTTTATTTATTTATTTGATAGAGTGAGAGAGCACAAGCAGGGGGAACAGTAGAGGGAGAGGGAGAAGCAGGCTCCCCGCCAAGCAGGGAGCCCAGTGCGGGGCTCGATCCCAGGACCCTGGGATCATGACCTGAGCTGAAGGCAGACACTTAACCATCTGAGCCACCCAGGCACCCCAGTATTAACTCTTTCAAATAAATAAAACCAAGTTCATAAAGCCTGATTGTTTAATAATAAAAATGTAGTCACATTCCAGTTATTTTTCTGATCCTTATAGTTTCATCATACCTGGGCAAGTTTTATAATTCTATTTGAACATAATCATCTTACACATATGAGCCAGTATGCAAACATTAGTAATTGTCATTGATCATAAGGGGACCCAGGGAAGAGGGTACAAACTGTTTCATGAAAGGAAGTATCACTAGAAGAAAAACTATGCAAAGGTAGATTCCCACAAGAGGTGGGCTGGCCAAACCCACCTTCACATAACGGTGACACAGTCATAAGGCTGGGCATTCCTCCCAAGCAGAGAACTTATTTTCTCTTAATTTTTCATCAAATACTAAGACTAAATTTAAGAGAACTTATCTATAATATAAATGTAAGTAAAAAATATTATCATTTTAATCTAATTCAATACATTTGGGAGAAGACACACCATGTTTACACAAGTAGAAATATTACAAGAAATAAAAGATACCACAGTAAATTTTTAAAACTATTCATTGCACATCTTATATAAAGTTGTGATTTATTAATATTTTTTCATTTTAAATCAATATTTATAATATTTTAAGCAAATAAATTATGAAATTTCTACCAAGTTCCACAGGTTTTATATTAGATGGTTTCCCACGATATCCTGAGGAGGCTCTGTTTCTGGGGGAACGCGGATTTTTCCCAGATGCTGCTGTTTTTATACAAGTTGATGATCAAGATATTTCTGATCGACTCCTTCCTTCCCAAATAGAAAAGTGGAAACAGAAACAAAAGAAAAAATTAGAAAGGAAAAAACTCATCAAAGAATTGAAGGCAAAAATCAAGGTATGTATCCAGTAAAAAAATATGGAAGTAAATTTGTTAAGTATCTATTCAGATTTTAATGGTCTTTACAAAAATGTAGTTTTCTGATTTTAATAATACAGTCAATATGAAAACACTTTTAATCAAATATTAATATTATTTACAATTAAACATTTAAAAATTATTTGAGGCCTATGTGATTTGCAATACATTAATGCTTTTCTCTCCAAGGCAAATAAAATTAAAGATAGTGGCAGCACTAACGTATCCCTATACCAGACACAGGAGCAAAGTGGGAGAGGCAACATAAAGAATTAAACTTTTCAGTGGCTTTTTCACTAGTTCCTGGAATGATGACACCATCAAGATCCAGGTATTAGTTTAGGACATCTTTTCTAAAACTGAAATCTGAGGAGTATTACATAAAATGTTCAAAAGTGTCATAGGGAATCCAGCAATTCCACCTCTAGGAACCTATCTAACAGAAATGAAAACAGATCCACATAAAGATTTATATATGAATGTTCATAACAGCCAAAAAGTGAAAACCACACAATATCCATCAACTGATGAATGGATAAATGAAATGTGGTAGATAGGGTACCCTGGGATCCCACCCAAGATGGCGATATAAGAGCCTCCTGAATTCATCTCCTCCCACACACACAGCTACACATGAAGCAATTCCGTCTGAAAGAAATCCAGAAACTAGCTGAGCAACCTGTACACATTGGACAAACGAGAAAATACCCGTATCACCCACATCAAAACAGTTGCTGCCTGAGAGTCCAGCTTCCAATCTGTCTAAGCAGTGTGTGATCCTCCCCTTTGGGACACTGACAGGTGGTGGCACATGCTCAATGACTGGGAGCCACTGAGAACAAAGAAAGTAGCTTGGACAATCACCAAGGTTTGAGAGACAGCCAAAAACTCAGTCCAGGCTGATTGATAAGGTTCATCTCCTACACAAGACTACTCTGTGAAGACTAGGAGTTGTGGCTTCTTCACCTAATGTGCAGAAACCAACACAAAGTCAAAGAAAATGAAAGAGATGAGGAATATGTTTCAAACAAAAACTCCAGAAATAGACCTTACTGAAACAAAGATAAGTGATTTACCTGATAAAGAGTTCAAAATAATGTTTGTAAGATGCTCACAGTATCAGGAGAACAATGCATAAACAAAGTAAGAATTTCAAGAAAGAGATAGAAAATATAAGAAAGTACCAAAGAGAAATCACAGAGCTGAAGAATACAATAACTGAACTGAAAAAATTCAATAGAGAG
This sequence comes from Halichoerus grypus, assembly GCF_964656455.1. Classification (NCBI taxonomy): domain Eukaryota; kingdom Metazoa; phylum Chordata; class Mammalia; order Carnivora; family Phocidae; genus Halichoerus; species Halichoerus grypus. The sequence continues at coordinate 50,958,232 of NC_135720.1, forward strand.
GTTCAATAGCAGACTAGACACATAGATGAATGGAACAGAACACAGAGCACAGAAATAACCTCATGCCTATATTGTCAATTAATTTACAAGAAAGAAGCCAAAGATATATGATGGAGGACGGATAGTCTCTTCAGTAAATGCTGGGAAAATTGAACTGCTACATGCAAAAGAATGAAACTGGGCCCCCTATCCTATACTATCCATAAGAATCAACTCAAAATGGATTAAAGATTTGAACATAAGACCTGAAACCATAAATCTTCTAAAAGAAAACTTAGGGGGTAAGCTCCTTGACATTGGTCTTGGCAATTACTTTTTTAGATTTGACACCAAAAGCAAAAGTCACCAAATGGGGACTACATCAAACTAAAAGGCTTTTGCACAACAAAGAAAGCCATCAAGGAAATGAAAAGTTACTCTACTGGGTGAGAGAAAATATTTGCAAATCATATCTGATTTGCATCTGATTAGGGGTTAAAATCCACAAAATATGAAGAACTTATACAACTCAATAGCAAAAAAAAAAAATCTGATTAAAAAATAGATTAAAAATCTGAAAAAAATTCAGAGGATCTGAATAAATATTTTTCCAAAGAAAACATACAAATGGTCAATAGGTACATGAAAAAGTGCTCGGTATCACTAATCATCAGGGAAATGCAAATCAAAACCACAATGAGATATCACTTTACACTTGTTAGAACATCTGTCATCAAAAGACAAGAGATAGCAAATGTTGGTTGGACTGTGGAGAAAAGGAAACCCTTTGCACTTTTGGTGGGAATGTAAACTGGTGCAACCACTGAGGAAAATAGTATGGAAGTTTCTCAAAAATTTTAAAATACAACTACCATATGATCCAGCAATCCTACTTCTGGGTATATATCCAAAGGAAATGAAAACAGGATATGGACGAGATATCTGCACTCTTGTGTTCATTGCAGTAGCATTTACAATAGCCAAAATATGGAAGCAACATGTCAATGGATGAATGGATAAAAAAGATGTTGTGTTTATATGTACAATGGGACATTATTCAGCCATGAGAAAGAAGGAAATCCTGCCTTTTGCAACATGGATGGACCTTGAGGATATTAAGCTCAGTGAAATTAACCAGACGGGGAAGACAAATAGTACATGGTATCATTTGTATGTGGAATCTAAAGAAAATTCAAACTCATAGGAACAGAGAGTAGAAAAGTGGTTGCCAGGGACTGAGGGATGGGGGAAATAGAGAGAAGGTGGTAAAAGGGACAAACTTTCAGCTATAAAATGACTAAGATCTGAGGGTCTAATGTATAACATGGTGACTATATTTGATAACATCATACTGTATAATCAAAATTTGCTAAGAGAATAGAACTTAAATGTTGTCACCAAAAAAAAAAAAAAAAGATGAATATTGAGGTGATGGGTGTGTTCATTAATTAAATGGAAGGAGTCCTTTCACAATGTATATCTATATCAAATCGTCACAAGATACACTTTAAATATCTTACAATTTTATAAAGCTGGATGAATGAATGAATATGTGGTATATCCATAAAATGGATACTATTCAGTATTTAAAAAGAACAAACTATTGATAACACACTACAACATGGGTGAAAATCATTATGCTTAATGGAAGAAGCCAGGTTAAAAAAAAAATAGTACATACTATATGTTTCATTCCATTTATAAGACATGTCCTGAAAGGGCAAATCTATAGATCTAGACTAGGGCACAAAGATTGAGACTTTCAAATCTGGATCTAGGAAGACAAAGATGGGACATGAGAGCAGTGTTAAATAATGTGAAGGGCTTTCATGCTGAAGAGAGCTTGTAGGTGTTCCAAATGGCCACAGGGGAGGAACTATTATTGGTAGGAGGAAGGTACAGGGAGATGTATTTTGTTATTAGTAAGAGTTTCCAAAAACAAAACAAAACAAAAAAAAACCAAGATTGGAAGCATTGAGCTATTTGTCAATAAATAAGCTAATCAATTAACTCCAACTCTGAGAGATACTATGACTTAAATTATTTAATACGTTATCAGGCTGTATTTTATTAGTATGATAAAAGATTATCAAACATTTTCAACAAATTGCTTCCAAGTATTTCCCTATTTCTCCATGTACATAATCTACCTCTTTACCAAAGCAACCAAATAAATAATAAATTTGAAAAGGTGTTCTAACATTTGTAGAAAGAATGGCTGCCCCCATGTGCTGTTTATCCCTCTGGAGGGAAATAGCTAATGAGAAGTTCCAGAGGTACAGGATGAAGTAGCATAATTACCACCATCACGAGCTTTTCTGGAAAGTTTACCATCCTTTCCTCCAAATGCCAGTCCCACTTTGGGAAAAAATATATATACTAATACATAAAAAGTAATTTTATCATTATCCATTAAAATGTTTAAATGTCTCGTTCTATAACAGGATACTATGATTTCTAAAAGAAGGGCTGAACTTCTAGCAGAGAAAGAAAAAAGACATAAAGGGGAGGTAAGTAAATAAAATGGTTGCTTTTTTAAAAAGGCAGAATATCCATAATACCATATTTATATATTCTATATATTTTTACATATCAACAGTATGAAATAGATGCTTAGAAGAAGTATTGAAGGAAGTACACAGAGTTTACGTTTGAGTAGTAAGATTATATATCACTTTTTTCTTTATATTTTTTGATATTCCATAATTGTTTACAATGACCCATCATTATTTTTATAATCAGAAAAGTGAACATTTTTATAAGAAGGAAAACCACTAAAGAAGGTTAAATAATCAAATTCAAAATATAATACTACATTAAACTACGCTTCTTTTGGATTTTCATTTTTGCCTTGCACACTTGCTGCCCGTGCCCCAGGGAGATAGTCTGGGAGTCTGGGATTGAGGTCTAGACAGGGAGTCTGTGAAGCTGTGCTGGACCTAAAATAAAGATTATGTTGAGATAAAGAATGGAACGAGGCAGAGCCTGTGAACTCTCAGACTTATATATTGTGCAGGACACTCAGTACAAGCTCCTTTTCTCTATCTGCTGATTTTTCAAAAAGATAAACCTTGAAGATCGTGGATTTTGTTTTGTTTGGAGAGGAGCTGTTCCCGAAATGACCTAGCTGACACCAGTGCTATAGCCAAGCTTACTCAGGGGTGCAGAATTTAAAGAGGAGGTGTGACTAGACATGCTAGCTCTAAGAAGTTACCTGAGGCTCATATTTATACAGTCAGCTTACAAGTAAATCCCTGTAACCAAGGCAAACAATAAGATGGTTCCTGCCTTCTGCCATTTCCTTCTGGCCTGAAGCACCCTGTACCATCTTTTCAAAACTGACTCTCCTATGATCTGATTTCCAACCATATAAAAATATTCAACCCAACAAGGGGAAGGAGAGAAGAGGAATCCAGGAAATAGGACTTGCTTACATGGAGCCCTGTCTCCCCCTGGACTTAAGTACAGAGGACTGCTGGTACAGAGCAACCGTACCTGGGGGTCAAAGCATCGCAGAACAGGGGCCAGAACAATTGTTTCTTTGTCCAAACAAAGTGTCTGCAACCAAAAGTAGATCTAAAACCATTAGACTGAGAACGTTCTGGCACCATCTAAGGAACAAGAACCCTCCATTATTTGCCTTAATCTTCACTTACCCATTCAGCCCGTCAGCAGTCCATCAGCAAACCTTAATTGAGCACTCACTGCATGCCTGACACTATTCAGTCACTGGGGGTTCAGCCATGAACAAAATTGACAGAAGTTTCCGGCCTCATTCTACTGTTCATTCCCTGAACAAGCAATGTTCTGAAATTCTACTCTGTTCAAGGAGTCATGCTGATGTTTAGGATTAAAAAACAAAAAACAAAAAAAAACCAATCCAGACATCCTAACCTGGGCTCAACCATAGTTACTACCTTTAGCCCTTGGGAATCCCAAGTGGTCCCCTTAAGAATCACCTCATAGGGGCGCCTGGGTGGCTCAGTCGTTAAGCGTCTGCCTTCGGCTCAGGTCATGATCTCAGGGTCCTGGGATCGAGTCCCACATCGGGCTCCCTGCTCAGCTGGGAGCCTGCTTCTCCCTCTCCCTCTGCTGCTCCCCCTGCTTGCGTGTTCTCTCTCTCTCTCTCTGTCAAATAAATAAATGAAATTAAAAAAAAAAAAATCACCCCACATGTCTCAGCAACGTACTACCAAAAAAGTCCAGACTTTGGGGTTGAGCTGACCTAAACTGGTATCCTTTCTCTAGTACTTGCTGACTTTGTTCACTGCTGGCTCCCCGGGGCCTCACATAGTGCTAACACATAGTAGGCACTCAACAGTTGTTTTGTTGCTGGTGTATAACTTTGAGCAAGTTTCTTAATCTCTCTGAACCTAGATTTTTTTTGTAAAATGGAAAAAAATTAACAATATCTAGTTTCCTGAATTAATAATACTTTAATTTCTCCCTCTTTCCTATTTTTTAGTTAAACCTCCTTTTTCTTAAGAGAATCAGTTTTCAGGATAAATTTTAAATGTTCTTAATTTGTAATTTTTCTATTTGTTAACATTAGAATGGTGGGATTTCTTACTATTTTTCATTCAAAAATTCAATATTCTATCTTATAAATTAAGTAGGTTTTTGTAAGTTAGCTCTCCTAAGACTTAGTCTTTTACAGAATTGGCTATGTATCCCCACACAATAAATTTATACAAACTGACTTTGGGAAGATAATTTCTGAAATTTTTGATGAATCAAAGATGAAAACTATGTATTGATTTTTTTTTTACTCCTTTGAGAATTTTATGTTATGTCCTGCTACTGCCTCAGACAAAGAAAGACTAAACAAAATGTAGCCTCTCAAGGATCATACAGTGTGATTGCTATAGTCAGTTAATGTGACACCCTGACTCAAATCCATTCTGACTCTACATAGACCCTGGAGCTTGCTTTCATGAACAGAACCAGTGGTCTTTTCATCATTTGCCTTTTGTATAAAATGTGCAGCTCCATGACTCACCTTTTCACAACTAATTGGGGAACCGTATGCAAATAAAGCCCCTCCCAGGTTTGTCTTCTCCTCCTTAACAAAAATCATTGCCCTCACTGTCTGAATTTTTTTGCAGCAGGTAACACATTTTTAACGTTAGAAATTACTTCAGTCTTGAGGGGACTGCTTGCATTAATTTTGTAGGAAAATGTCGCCATCTTGTGGAATTTTAGTCTCCAAGTGTGCCTAAAGAATAATCTATAAATCAACCACTTTGTATAGAGATTTAGTTTGCATACTTTCCAACGCCTCAGAGGCCTCGCTTCTACTCCTGGTCCTTGCTCCAGAGTCTTGGCTCTCTTCCTGTTCACTGGCTCCTTCTCTGGTGCCTCAGTCTCTTCTATCGAATTGTGGGTAGCCACAGACAGGAGAAAGCCAGAAAGAGCCAGGACGGGGAGCCAGACCACAAATCAGCAGAATTGTGAGGGGCTACACCCAGGTGAATAGTTAATAGAGATAAATACCATGAGTACAAGGGGCAGCCAAAGTCAGGGTCCAAATGAGGTTGAAACAAGGTTCAAGACCAAGCACCTAGACAAGACCATCCTTGAGGCCTTCTAGGAAGAAGGCAGAGCGTATAGGCCCAAAGGTCTATGTGCAGAGAGCTCTTTGGGATGGAACAGAAAGCAAAGGTGTGTATGGGGTGTACAGGTTGGGGATTGAGTTTTTTTAAAGTTTTTATTTAAGTTCCAGTTAGTTAACATACAGTGTAATAGTAGTTTTAAATGTACAATATAGTGATTGAACACTTCCATACAACACCCGGTGCTCATCACAAGTGTACTCCTTAATCCCCATCACCCGTTTCACCCATCTCCCCCACTCACCTCCCTTGGATTGAGTTTTAAGGTTTGAAAAACAAATAGTTTGGAATAGTGTTTCAAAAAATCCATATTTGAGAGACAACCAGGTGTAGTAAGGAAATCTAGCATCTGCTTAACATGCGTCTGTATTGGGAAGCTTCAGAACTCTGACAAGTCTTGCACCTCTCCTCTTTCCATTTCTTCTCTAGTTGTAAGCATTCCAAGTATAATCTCCATCACCCTCCTGACATAAACTTCTACTCAGTTGTAGCCTTGCTCCTCCCTTCCCCTACTGACAGAAAGTTATGAGAGAGCTTACCCCAAATCTAGTCCTATTTCTCAGAGACCATGAATTTTGTTTTCTGTTTGTTGTCTTTATTTTCTCTTTTCCCTTTCCAGCCATCTCTGGGATTGTTTGAATGTATTTTATTTATCTATTGGCTTTTTAGTTATACCTCTATGTATTGTTTTTTAGTGGTTGCTCTTGATTACATATACATCCTTAGCTTTTCCCACTCTACTTAGAGTCAGTATCATTCCATGTAATACCGTAGAAACCTGTGACTGTAGAAGTCAATTTACACCCGCCCCCACTCCGCCAACACCCTTTATGCTCTAGTTATTTGTTTTACAACCAAATATATTATAAACTCCATAAGAAAAAAATTATAGTTTTTGTTTTAAACAGCCATATGTATTTTAAAATTTTTAAGAGGAAAAATAAGTCTTTTACATTTATCCAGATGTTTACCATTTCTGTGGCTCTTCATTCATTCCTGTGGTGTGATGGAAACCGGAGGTATGAAAAGAATGTGGTCATTTGAATTGTTTTCCTGTATGGCTTTTCCTGATTGTTTTCATGACTTTCTCTGTATCTTTACTCTTCAATAGTTTGATTATGATATGCCTACATGTCATTTTCTTCATATTTATCTAGTTTGGGGTTCACTAAGCTTCCTTAATCTGTAAATTTAGGTCTCTTGCTAAATTGGGAGAACTTTGGACATTATTTCTTCAAATACCTTTTCTGCTCTATTTGCTCTCTGTATCCTTCTGAAAGTCAATTTCACATAGGTTAGATCATTCACTATTGTTCCACATGATCTTGGGTCTGTTCATTTTTTCAGTCTTTTTTCTCTCTTAAGTTTGATCATTTCTTTTGATCTATCTTCAAATTCACTGATTCTTCCCTCTGTCATCTCCAGTCTACTAAACCCATCTGATATCTTTTATAATTTCAAATACTGTATTTTTTAGTTCTAAAATTTCCATTTGATTTGTTTTTATATTTTATTTCTCTCCTGGGATTTCCTATCTTTTCATGTATTTTCCTTTTCCTCACTGGTCATAGGGATTACAACTGCTTTAAAGTTCTTGTTTGGTAACTCTAATACCCAGAGTGGGTATTTAATATCTTTTCTTATGAGAATGGGTCATGTCTCATGATCCTTTATATTTTGAATAATTTTGGGTTATATCCTAGAATTATGAACGTTATGTTCTGGAAATTCTGAACTCTGTTATATACCTCCAGAGAAGGCTGGTGTTTTTGTTTTAGCAGACAATTTATTTGGTAAGACTAAACCTGCCAACTCTGTCATACTGGCAATGGGTGGCAGTTCAATTGATACTGTTCTCAAATAGCCCATATGTGCATGATTCAGAGACATGGACAGTCTTTACAAACTAAATTTGCTGTTCCCTTCTCCAGTTCTCTCAACTCTGAAGTTTACCCTCACTCTCCAGTGCCCTGGTTGTGTCTCCTTCCCCTGGTTGCCCCAGATGGAAAGACACCAAGCTTCTTATCAGAGTTTTAGTCACCCTGTGCCACCACCACTGTAATGGAGGCTGCCTTCTGAGCAAATGCACAAAATCAGAGAACTCATCCTAAACCAACTGCTTCATCCAAATTTTTATTGTTTTCCAAAATCTGCCTTTGTTTACTCTTGAGCCCCTTAAATGAGTGAGATAAAATGTGTGTGGCGGGGGAGGAGGTGTACTCTTCATGGTTTATGGTTATTATCTTCTAGAAACTAACTTATTCCTTTATAGTGGAGGCAGATCTCTGAGACCATGAATTTTAAAACATGTATTTACTAACTTAAGGCCTAAAAAGTGTAATATATCAGCACTGTTTCAAAAGATCAAATTGCCATTTATGGAAAAATAAAAGCTTTTTTCTTATGAAGAATTAACCTGTGGAGATTTTTAGGATATTAACCCAAATTCAACATTGTACTTAAGGAACTAGCAAAAGCAACATAATAAGAAAAAAAAAATAGCATACATGTTGAAAAGTTCTGTAAGAACGGAACTCATTATGTGCCTATAATTCAATTATCTAGAAAGTCCAGGAAAGTTAATTGCACAAAAATTATTTAAGGTTGCCACCACAGCTCCTTATTAACAATGACATTTGTCCCCATGAAGAAAAAAAAGGCAAATAATTTCTAAAGTAATTAAATAGTCCATCTTGAAGATGATAGGTGCCACGGAATGTTGGTTGGTGTCCTCCATCATTTGGAGCAAGATCCATCCTGCCTGCCTCTTCTCATTCTCGTATCTCATTCAAATGGAAGCACAATACAACCTGCCCTGCTCACATACCCAGAGCTTGCAGTTGCTCTGAATTAATCAACTTGGTCCTCCATTCATAAAAATGAATGAACAACCAAGGATTACAATATACTTGAGAAAAATTATCAATACAAAGGAGCAGCAAGATGAGCAAACAGAACAGTTGACTCTAAAATGAATAGGCAATTCAGAAAACCTTACTAAACATTAAAAAAAATTCCAATCTCCCTCAGAAAATTCAAGAACTTTTATCCAGAAAACAAAAACAGGATGTTATGAAAAATCAGACAAAAAAGAGTTCATGGAAGCTATATAATGTAAATTAGTTAAAAGTTGAATAAAAAGATTAGAAGGAAAAGTCAAAGAAGTTTCTCAAATATGGAACAAAAATACAAGAGATAGAAAATATGAAAGAAAAAAATGGAGTTATGTGGGGTCAATCCAGGAGGGTCAACATCCAATAGGCATTCAAAAAAAAAAAAATGAAAGGAGAGAAAATGTGAGGAAATAATCTTAAAAATATTGAAAGAAATGTTCCCAGTATTGAAGAAAGCAGAGGATCTTCAAATTCAAAGGGCTCAATGAATACAGAGCAGAACAAATTAAAAGAGATGTACATTAGATATATCCTCATGAAATTTGAGAGTGCTCATTATAGAGATTTTAAGTGTTTTAAAATGAAGAAAAGATACCTACGAAGGAATGTGGATAAGATTTGTATCAGACTTCTCACCAACAGTACTAGATGATGGAAGACAAAGACAATGCCTTCAAGATTCTGAGTGAAAATGATTTTTGACTATTTATAATGTATGAGGATAAAAAGGAAACCCTTTTAGATATTTAAGATCTTTGAAAATTAGCTTTTTATATTTTCTTCCTGAAAAAAGTAGCCACTTGATTTTGTGAATAATGTTTCTCCCATCTAAAAAACAAAACCAAACCAGAAATATGAGGTAGGGGAGAGATTAAAAAAAAAAAAAAAAGCATTATCCACATATGGGGCAAATTAAAATGCATGATTTTGCATAATAAGAAAAGATAAAGTTTGACCCTGATACTTCAGAATGGTACACATTTGTTGATACAGGGTTGTATCCCCGCTGTCGCTATCTGTAGCTAGTAATAAGGATTATGTAATTAAAATATGGCTGGTGCTGTTTATTGGGTTTCAATTTTTAGAATCAATCAAAAATTTGCTTCCAATTCTTAGAATCAATTCCTACATGAAGCACTAAATACTTAAGTACAGTTACAGACAAATGTAAATGTAGAAATATTGGAGACAAAAATTTGGAAACTAAAGAGAGGGAAAAGTGAAAAGAGTAAGGACATTCTCTTGAATTGTGGGGAATCAAAAGACACATCTAAAAATGATAACTCAGGGGTGCCTGGTGGCTCAGTCGGTTAAGCGTCTGCCTTCCACTCAGGTCATGATCCCAGGATCCTGGGATTGAGCCCCACGTTGAGCCCACGAGCCCACATCCAGCTCTTTTTTCAGTGGGGAGCCTCCTTCTCCCTCTCCCTCTGCTTGCAGCTCCCCCGGGCTTGTGCTCTCTATTTCTCTCTGTCAAATAAATAAATAAAATCTAGAAAAAATTAAAAATAAAATAATAAAGTGGTAGGCACTCAGTTGTAGAATTAAAGAATTAAAAATATGACTAACACTGGGGAATAGGCAGAAGAGAAAGAAAGAGAAATATAAGTTAGCTAAAATTCCTCATCATCACTAGTATGAGAGAGAAAACAAATATCACAACGGTCAAAAGAGTCTACCTTTCACTGTTTAATTTGTTATTTCCTAAACCGATTTCCATAGATGACCAAAAAACCCATAAAAGGGGCTCCTGGGTGGCAAAGTCAGTTGAGCCTCTGACTCTTGGTATCAGTTCAGGTCATAATCTTGCGATCTTGAGATCAAGCCCCACATCAGGCTCCATGTGCTCAGCGCAGACTCTGCTTAGAGTTTCTCTCTCGGTCTCCCTCTTTCCCCCCGCCCCCTGCCCTGTGCACTTGCTTTCTCTCTCTCTCAAATAAATAAATAAATCTAAAAAAAAAACAAAAAGCAAAAAAAAATTTTTTAATGCAAAAATGGCTAAATAAGAATAATGAAATGTATGTTTTTATATGGAAGGAAATTTAAAAGCACTGCTAAATTGTATTTTTAAAAAGCAAGTTGTACAATATAGAATGATCCCACTTATGTGTAAAATATAATTTTCTGTGTGTGGGAGTGTGTGGGGGTGTAAACATCTAAAAGGATCTTAACAAAATTGTTAACCAAAATTATTTCTAGGTAGGAAAGTGGAAATAGAGATGGGAAATAGGGAAATTTTTTTACCCTATATAATGCTTTATAATTTTATCCTTTAGCAAAAATGAATCTGTTTTTATTTTTTTTCATCTTTTAAAAAGATTTTATTTATTTATTTTAGAGCAAGAGGGCAGGGAGGGAGAGAGAGAGAATCTTCAGCAGATTCCACGCTGAGTGCAGAGCCTGACTTGGGGCTCAATCCCATGACCCTGAGATCATGACCTGAGCTGAAATCGAGTCGGGCGCTCAACCAATTGAGTCACACAGGCACCCCAAAATGAATCTATTTTTAAACTGATATAGTTTTTTTAATTAACAAACAAGTTGAAAGAGCTATTAAGTAGAGCCAAGAGAGGTGAGTACAAGTTCATTGAGAACTGAGTTGTCCCTGGTTTGCAGTGCGGACTCATCTCAACATACTTCCAATGATCCTTAGAAAATCAAATCTCAGAATTTTTTTTTTTTTTTTTTGGTCAAAGTGTAAGGAAAAAAGTAGTAAGAGAACCAAATGGTTTCAAAATTCAAATAAAAAAGAACCAGAACTGAAAAACACTTCCCCACAGGCAAACTCCTTTTGGAGAGAGAGGAGCCTGGGCACAGAGCAAGAAGGGACCTTATCCTCTCATCTTACTCCTTGCACGTGCAAGGTCAAATCCCAGCTCTAGGTGCTCTTGAAAGGAACCAGGGTCTAATCAGTAGAAAGATTAGGAAACAGGGAGCTAAGCAGGAGATTGCAGGCAAGAGATAATGAAAGGGCAACAGTGGGGCGGTACTGGAAAGGAGATAGTCTAGGGCATTGTTTAGGATTACGGTCCTTGGAAACTCGATGTGCAATTATGGAGAACAAGGAGTTAGGAAAACTTCCAGGTTTCCAACTGGAAGGCAGTGCTCCAACTGATAGAAGGAATACTTCAGGGAGAAGAGTGTGGAGGCAGTGCAGGAGGGATACATATTAAAGCCTGTAGAGCACCACTTAGTGCCAATATCCTGCCATGGTCTTTAATAATCGTTTATGTATTATTCTTCTTTCTTCAGATGGGCTATAAACTCCTAAAGGGCATATACGGTTCTGTTAGCATGCTTTATACAAAGTAACAAATAATAGCTATAATGGCACAATAATAACAATAATAGCTATCATTTCATGCTTACCATGTGCCCAATATTTTTCTAAGTAAGGGTTTTGCATGTATTAAGTAATTTAATGCTCCCACCATCCCTGTGGGATAGGTACTTTTATTATTCCTATTTTACAGATGAGGAAACTGATCTTGTCCAAGCTAACACAGCTAGCGAATGATTTATTCTCTTTGAGTTCCATTAAATATTGTTAGTGAAGAGGGAGCTAGAGGGTATTATGCTAAGTGAAATAAGTCAGTCAGAGAAAGACAAATACTGTATGATTTCACTCATATGTGAAATTCAAGGAACAAAACAAACGAGCAAGGAAAAAAAAAAGAGACAAATAAAGAAACAGACTCTTGCTCTTTCCGACTTCCATGGCGGTAGTGAGAGGCGCCCTGTCCACCCACCTGCAATGGATGGTCCTGTGGAACTGCTCCAGCTTCCTGATCAAGAGGAACAAGCAGACACACAGTGCCCAGCCCAATAACCTGAAGGCTCATAACTCCTTCACACCCACGGGCTGTGGGTGTGAAGCCACCGGCCCACCACAAAGGTGTAGTGGTGGTCAGGAAGCAGAGATCTGGCCAGTGAAAACCCACCACCTCCTACATGTGGACCACCATTAACAAGAATGTGTGGGCCCCCGTCAGCAGCATCAGGCACATGATCCACAAGAACCAAGTACCGCCTGGATCTGCACATGGCTGCCATTTGCAGAGCCGGTGCCATCCTGAGCACCAGAAGCCTGTGATGGTAAAGAGGAAGTTGGCGCCCCACCAAGAACTCCTGAGCCCCCCACCTCAAAAGCAATGAAGGTATCAACCACCTGGGGAGGTGGGGGGAAAAAGAAGAAACAGACTCTTTTTTATTTTATTTTATTATGTTATGTTAATCACCATACATTACATCATTAGTTTTTGATGTAGTGTTCCATGATTCATTGTTTGCGTATAACACCCAGTGCTCCATTCAATACGTGCCCCCTTTAATACTCATCACCAGGCTAACCCATGCCCCCCACCTGCCCCCCCAGAACCCTCAGTTTGTTTTTCAGAGTCCATAGTCTCTCATGGTTCGTCTCCCCCTCTGATTTCCCCCCCTTCATTTTTCCCCTTAATTATAGAGAACAAACTGAGGGTTACCAGCGTGGAGATGGGTGGCGGAATGGGTTAATTAGATGATGAGGATTAAGGAGCGCACTTGTTGTGATGAGCACCAGGTGATGTATGAATAGTGATTTTTTTTTTTTAAAGGTTTTATTTATTTGTCAGAGAGAGAGAGCACAATCAGGGGGAGTGGCAGGCAGAGCAGGCAGAGGGAGAAGCAGACTTCCCGAAGAGCAAGGAGCCTGATGTGGGGCTCAATCCCAGGACCCTGGGATCATGATGTGAGCTGAAGGCAGACGCTTAACTCACTGAGCCACCCAGGCGTCCCAATAGTGATTTTTGATTCACTGTATTGTACACCTGAAACTAACATAACCTATGTTAATTAACTGGAATTAAAATTAAAACTCTAAATAAATGTAAATTTCTCACAACCATAAGAATAAATAGCATTTAATATCTTGTTTATGTATTTACTATGGGATCAGTATGGTGTCAGAGTCTTGAAGGAATTAAATTTCTGGGTGCCAGATATTTAAAATTTTACTATGTCACTAATGTTGCAATGCCATACCAACCAATATCCAGTTACATAAAATATTCCAAATGATTAGTTAGCAGAGTTATTTGTTACATATTTTAGATATGTAGTAAAAGAGAATATTTTCTTCCTTAGATTGGTAAAGAAGATGAAGACTTCAGTGAAGAAGAGCCTGAAGAAGATGAAGATGATATTGACAACATCCTTGAAGATGAATTTCCAAAAGATGAGGAAGTGATGAGTGAGGAAGATGAAGAACAGGAAATGGATGCACTTGAGCGCCTGAGAGGTGAACTGGGAGAAAAATTTGAAGCAGATATGAGTAATTTACAAGTAATACAGGTTACTACTTTTCCTTCATTTTTCATAATTTAAAATGTAACATTTGAGAACGGAACAAATGCAATTTGGTTTATGTCTTAGTTTCTTTTTAACATTTCAAAAGAAATGCATATTTTAGGGCTGTCTTCCCTTTAGCCAGCACCACTTGCAATTATGAAAACAATTTAATAAATCAAGGGCAACATGGAAGCCACATAGGGTCAAAAGTTTTAGCTGCCAATATGCAGCCACTCAGAAGCTGAAAAATATTTGTTCTCTTGACTGAAGCAGTCACTCACCAGCAATGTCTATGTGCTGTGACCAGACTTCGTCCCATTAAAAATATTTGGTTTTATGATTTTTTTTAATCAGGATGAATTTGAGAAGCTTTTGATCCCAGTGATTCTCATCAATGGAGCTCGAAAAATCCACATTGTACAATATAATATGAATATGAAACTGAAACCACTGGTGGAGAATCGTGAGAGCATTTTTGAAAAATGTTATCCAATAGCATCACACCTTGCCCAGAAAATGCTTAGCTGTACCTATAAGTATGTAAGCGCATTTGGCTACTGGGACCCTGTAAAGGTAATATCAGCAAATGCATCTAAAAGCTGTGTTCTTTCTTTTATTTTTTTTAAGTATGTCTAAGAAGAAGACAGAGGATAATTTCAAAAATTGTAAGCATTATACAGTACTCTTAACTAGCTATAAAAATATGTGATTGTTTTATTTTTCTGAAGAATGAATGGTAATCAAAGGGTTTAATCTCTTTCATCTGCTTCTGTAGAGATAACACAATTCCAACTTGGTTTTAACTTTGTAGCTGAAGATAGGTAGTGGAAATATTTTCAAACTACACATCTAAAGGCCTGAGCTCCAGTACTAATTTGCCACCTAATTTTAGGCAAGTCAAATGACTTCTTTGATTCTTTAATGGACCCAGGGTCTCAGACCCTGTACTAAGACCTAGTTCTGTACTAAGACCCTGACTGGTTCCTTACCTTTAAGATGAAAGAATAATGCCCCCAGGCCACTGTGATCAAATACAAGAGTATAAAGTCCTCTGGAAAGTGTGAGACACAATACAAAATGTGACAATGATGTTCATAACAAGAATTTGTAAGGACCATATTTTTGTGCAGTGTGGACAAACAGATTTAATCCAGTTAGAATTCAGTAACCCCAAATGTGGGATGATTTTCAACAAATCTCAACCAAGAATATGCCAGCCACTGTTCTAGTCCCTGGGAATAGAGTAGTGAACAAAACAGACAAGGTTTCTTTTGTCTTTCAGCTTATATTCTAGTTGGATTGGGGAGGGAGGATAGGCAATAAATAAGTAAACAAACAAATATGTTCTTGAGAGATAATATTAAGTGTTATAAAGACAATTAAAAACTATCATGTGATAGTGACCTGCTCACTCGGCCCATGTACCTTTTTATTTCCATTGATGATATAGCACAGTGGAGAAGATCATGGCCTCTGTATCC
This sequence comes from Halichoerus grypus, assembly GCF_964656455.1. NCBI lineage: Eukaryota > Metazoa > Chordata > Mammalia > Carnivora > Phocidae > Halichoerus > Halichoerus grypus. The sequence continues at coordinate 50,973,526 of NC_135720.1, forward strand.
AGACTGCCTGAGTTCAAAACCACTACTTATTAGATGACCAACCTTGGACAAATTACTTAACCTCTCTGAGTCATTTCTATTTGCATAATGGGAATAAGAATAGTCCCTACCTTATAATATTGTTACAATGATTAAATGAGTTAATTACTGTAAAGTGCTTACAAGAGTGTTTGGCTTTTTGTAGTGCTCAATAAAAGTTATAGTTGTTATTAATATGTATTACTATTATTGGTCACTGATAAAAAGTATTTCAGAAGATGGGATCCAAAATGGAGCCATGTGCATTTACCTGAAATCTCCTTCTTAGTTGATATTGACACAGTCAATTTCAGTTCTACTTAATTGTGCCATCTTCTTTATCTTAGTGGTAGGATGTCAAGAGAAACCTTTTCAAATATCATGCTGGAATATAGAGACATATGACAGTGCTCTCCATAGAGAATTGGGTAGAGTTAAGCATGTATTAGAATCACCTAGAAAGTTTTTGAAAGATAGCCATGCCCTTCTCTCTGAGATGAGAAAGAAAGGGGAAGAAGCAGACAAAGTCAGAACCCTATTTAAGGAGAAAAGGCTCATGTCCAAACATAATTAGGACTATATAATAACGTCTTGTGGAGAAAGGAGTGCATGGTCATAGGAAGGGTTTAAGCATTTAAATAAGCATTTTTTCAGGGCTGTTTGGGAAGCTTTCTGGGTGCATGACAGTTTTTTTTAAAAAGATTTTATTTATCTGAGAGAGAGAGAGAGCGCATGAGCGGTGGGGAGGGGTAGAGAGAGGGAGAAGCAGACCCCTCCCCCGCCAGGGGGGAGCCCGATGTGGGGCTCGATCCCAGAACCCTGAGATCATGACCTGAGCCGAAGGCAGCCCCTTAACTGAGCCAGCCAGGTACCCCTGGGTACATGACAGTTTGATATTTCTGATTTAATGACACTATGTGTAATCTGACCTACAGAGGAGAAAGGATACATGCTAATTATTTTGAGCAATAGCAGAAACTACTGTAAGGACTCTCAATTTGGGAATTTGAAATGGAATCATTAGACTTTCAGCTTTTTTTATTACTAAATATAAGACATACAGCAGACATTCCCACGCCACCCCTGAGTTTCTTCTTATACCTAGCATTTACTCCAGCCCAAAAATGTTGATGTTGACAATACCATTGACCTGTGACAACTGTCTAGGTGTAGCTCTGGTAAAGGAGCAAATTGAACTGTACTGCTTCACACCTACTTTGTCAAGTATGGGCTGATACTTGGCCATCTGATGCTCTAAAAAAAGATATCTAAACCTAACATCAATTAATTACCCAGTTCTCATCTTGACCTAATGCAAATATGTGGGACCATTCCTCCCACTCCATTCCATACCTAAACCTTAAGCAGGCTTTTAGGTATTTTTCCCTTTTATGACTGCTCTTGATGTTTATGTGAGTGGAATTTTGCCTATATAAAATGTGGATGAGATGCCTGTGGGATTTGTCCTACCAGTATGCCCCTAAAGATAACCCAGGACCCCACCTGTATTAGTTTACTCAGGCTGCCATAACAAAGTACCACAGATGTGGTGGCTCAAACAACAGAAATTTATTTTCTCACAGTTCTAAGGCTGGAAATCCAAGATCTAGGTGCCAGCAGGGACAGTTTTCTGGTGAGACCTCTCTTCCTGGCTTGCAGATGATCCACCTTTTCACTATGTCCCCACGTGACCCTTCCTCTGTGCTTATGCACTTCTGGTGTCTCTTCCTCTTCATATAAGGACACCAGTCTTATTGGATAGGGCTCCACTCTTATGATCTCAACCTTAATTACCTCCTTAAAGGCCCAATCTCCAAATACAGTCACTTTGGGGATTAGGGCTTCAACTTATGAATTGGGGGGAACACATTTCCATCCATAACACCACCTTAGGAATGGACCTGTTTGTGAGGATAAATTGGCCCATGAATATATGCAAATAACTTTACACTCCTTGGCAAAAACATACACTAAATACATTATAAATGAAGTAGGAGAACTATAATTGTCATGAACTGAAAGCTAGTGAAGATTTCATCAATTGCATATGGGTATAAAATAGTTCTTTTTACATAGTCTTTAATAATAATATTTGGCTATAATTAGTTTTCTTATATATTGTTAAGAAAGATTTTCTTATTTTACAAATTTGTTCAAATGTATTTGGAGGAAATGCTGAATAACTTAAACCTATGAATTCAATTGTGTATATATTGCAGCTAAGTGAAGGAGAGACAATCAAACCAATTGAAACTTCAGAGAATCCAGTCCATGCTGTAATCCATCGTCAGTATATCTATTTTTTATCTAGTAAGGATACTAAAGAAAAATTTATGAAGAACCCAATCAAATATATCCGCCAACCCAAACCCAAGCCTACTGTGCCCATTAGGATTATAATTCTGGGACCTCCAAAATCTGGGAAAACTACAGGTAAGGGTGTGTGTTTGCCTTTGTTGTTCTTTTTTTTTATTTTATTATATTCATTTCAGGTGTATGATGTAGTGATTCAACTATTCCATGTATTACTCAGTGCTCATCAAGATAAGTATACTCTTAGGGCCCTTCACCTATTTCACCCGTCCCCTACCCACCTTTCCTCTGGAAACCATCTGTTCTCTATAGTTAAGAGTCTGTTTTTTGGTTTGTCTCTTTTTTTCCTTTTTCTTTTGTTTGTTTTGTTTCTTTCTTTTTTTTATTTTTAAGATTTTATTTATTTATTTGACAGAGAGAGATAACAAGAGAGGGATCACAAGCAGGGGCAGTGGGAGAGGGAGAAGCAGGCTTCCAGCTGAGCAGGGAGCCCAACGTGGAGCTTGAACCCAGGACCCTGGAATGATGACCTGAGCTGAAGGCAGACGCTTAACGACAGAGCCACCCACACGCCCCTGTTTGTTTTGTTTCTTAAATTCCACATATGAGTGAAATCATATAGTATTTGTCTTTTTCTGACTGGCTTATTTTGCTTAGCATTATACCCTGTAGATCCATCCATGTTGTTGCAAATGACAAGATGTTGTCCCTTTTTATGACTGAGTAATATTCCATTATACACACACACATACATACATACATACATACATACATACATACATATATGTATATATACCACCTCTTCATCTATCAATCACTTCTCAGCCTTTTGGCTAAGATCAAGCATATCCATTCATCTATCAATAAATACTTAGGCAGCTTCCATAACCTGCCTATTGTAAATAATGCTGCAATAAACATAGGGGTGCATGTACCCCTTTGAATTAGAGTTTTTGTATTTTGGGGGTAAAGACCCAGGAGTGCAATTCCTGGATCATGGGTAGTTCTATTTTTAATTTTTTAAGGAACCTCCATACCATCTTCCACAGTGGCTGCACCAGTTTGCATTCCCACCAACAGTGTACAAATGTTCCTTCATCTCCACCTCCTTGCCAATACTGGTTGTTTCTTCTGTTTATTTTAACCATTCTGACTGGTGTGAGGTGATATCTCATTGTGATTTTGACTTGCATTTCCCTAATGATGAGTGATGTTAAGCATCTTTTCGGGTGCTTGCTAGCCATTTGTATGTCTTCTTTGGAGAAATGTCTGTTCATGTTTCCTGCCCATTTCTTAATTGGATTATTTGTTTTTTGAGTGTTGAATTGTATAAATTCTTTATATAATTTGTATTCTAATCCTTTATTGGATATGTCATTTGTAAGTATCTTCTCCCATTCAGTAGGTTGTCTTTTAGTTTTGTTGGTTGCTTTCTTTGCTATGCAGAGGCTTTTTATTTTGATACAGTCCTAATAGTTTATTTTTCCTTTTATTTCCTTTGCCTCCGGAGGCATATCTAGAAAAATGTTCCTAGGGCCAATGTCAGAGAAATTACTGCCTATGCTCTCTTCCAAGATTTTTATGGTTTTAGAAAGGTCTCACATTTAGATCCTTAATCCATTTTGAGTTTATTTTTGTGTATGGTGTAAGAAAGGAAATTCTTTTGCATGTAGCTGTCCAGTTTTCCCAACGTCATTTGTTGAAGAGATTGTCTATTTCCCATTGCATATTATTTCCTGCTTTGTCAAAGATTAATTGACTATATAATGTGAGTTTATTTCTGGGTTTCCTATTCTCTTTCATTGATGTTTGTTGTTTTTGTGGTAGTACCACACTGCTTTGATTACCACAGCTTTGTAATATAACTTGGAGTCTGGAATTGTGATGCCTCCAGTTTTGTTTTTCTTTTTCAAGATTACTTTGGCTATTGGGGATCTTTTGTGGTTCCATACAAATTTTAGGATTGCTTGTTCTAGTTCTGTGAAAAATGCTGTTGGTATTTTGATAGAGATTGCATTAAATCTGTTTTGGCTACTAGGGACATTTTAACAATATTTGTTCTTCCAATCCATGAGCATGAAATATCTTTCCATTTGTTTGTGTCATCTTTAATTTCTTTCATAAATGTTTTACAGTTTTCAGAGTACAGGTCTTTCACCTCTTTGATTAAGTTTATTTTCTAGGTATGTTATTATTTTTGGTGTAATTGTAAATGGGATTGTTTTCTTAATTTCTCTTTCTGCTCCTTCATTATTAGTTATAGAAATAAAACAGATTTCTATACATTGATTTTTTATCCTGCGACCTTACTGAATTCATTTATCAGTTCTAATAGTTCTTTGGTGGAGTCTTTATGGTTTTCTGTATATAATAAGTATCATGTAATCTGCAAATAGTGATGTTTTACTTCTTCCTTACCAATTTGGATGCCTTTTATTCCTTTCTGTTGTCTGACTGCTATGGCTAGGACTTCCAGTACTATGTTGAATAAAAGTGGTGAATAAAAGTGGGAGCACCTGGGTGGCTCAGTCAGTTAAGGGTCTGCCTTCTGCTCAGGTCATGATCCTGGGGTCCTGGGATTGAGCCCCAAGTTGTGCACCCTGCTCAGCTGGAAGTCTGCTTCTCTCTCTCCCTCTGACCTTCCCCCTTGCTCATGCTCTTGCTTGCTCTCTCTCAAATGAATAAATAAAAAATCTTTTTTAAAAAAGTGGTGAGGGACGCCTGGGTGGCTCAGTCGTTAAGTGTCTGCCTTCAGCTCAAGTCATGATCCCAGGGTCCTGGGATCGAGCCCCGCATCGGACTCCCTGCTCGGCGGGAAGCCTGCTTCTCCCTCTCCCACTCCCCCTGCTTGTGTTCCCTCTCTTGCTGTGTCTCTCTCTGTCAAATAAATGAATTAAATCTTAAAAAAAAAAAAAAGTGGTGAGAGTGGACATCCTTGTCTTATTCCTGACTTCATGGGAAAAGCTATCCCTGAATGGTTTTTCCCCAATGAGTATGATGTGGGTTTTTCATATAAAGACTTTATTATGTTGAGGTATGTTCCCTTTAAACCTACTTTGTTGAGGGTTTTTATCATAAATGGATGTTGTACTTTGTTAAATGCTTTTTCTGCATCTATTGAAATGATCATAGGTTTTTATCCTTTCTCTTATTGATGTGGCCTTTTTTATTCTTAAGTATAAAAGAATCCCCTAAAAGCTACTGCCACTTCTCCAGGAAACCAACTATCAAAATTGACTCAAAAGGAGATAGAAAACCTAAATAGGATAATAACTATTGAAGAGAAGTCATCCAAAAATATAACCCCATTCCAAAACAGTCCAGGATCAATCAATGGTTTTAGAAAAAAATTGTATCAAACTTTCATAGAATTAAAAAACTCAGGAGATAATTCCTGTTTTTGTAAGCTTTTTCAGAGCAGAGGAAAAAAAGACAGTAAGTTTCCCAATTTATTTCCAGTGTTTTTAATTAAAGAGTATAGTCCTTAATAAATATAATCAAATATTTATATGGGCTAAATTATAGTTCATATATCCAAAAAGTTATAAAGAATACAAATTCATTTTTTTTTTAAAGATTTTATTTATTTATTTATTTGAGAGAGAGAGAATGAGAGAGAGCAAGCACATGAGAGGGGGGAGGGTCAGAGGGAGAAGCAGACTCCCTGCCGAGCAGGGAGCCCGATGCGGGACTCGATCCAGGGACTCCAGGATCATGACCTGAGCCGAAGGCAGTCGCTTAACCAACTGAGCCACCCAGGCGCCCTACAAATTCATTTTTAAATTAGCATAACTCTGATATCAAAACCTAACAAAAGTAATACAAGAAAAGAAATTACAAATTAATATCATTTATAAATATAGTCAAGTAATAGTATATTAATATTATATTAGCATAAAATTATATTAAAAGATTCTAATAAGATTTTTAAAAATTGAGGGGTGCCTGGGTGGCTCAGTCGTTAAGCATCTGCCTTCAGCTCAGGTCATGATCCCAGGGTCCTGGGATCGAGCCCCGCATCAGGCTCCCTGCTCAGCGGGAAGCCTGCTTCTCCCTCTCCCACTCCCCCCACTTGTGTTCCCTCTCTCACTGTGTCTCTCTCTGTCAAATAAATAAATAAAATCTTTAAAAAAAAAAAAAAAAAGATTTTTAAAAATTGAAATATAATCTACTGTGTTAATAGTTTAAAGAGTGAAAATCCATTATCTTAATCATTGTTGAAAAAGGCACTTGGTAAACTATATCCCCATAATGTTTGAATTTTGTATAACTTTGGACTGTTTTTTTTTTTTTTAAGGCCAATAGTCCGACAAAAGGTTGGTTATAGTATTTCAAGATGACATGATAACAACATGAGCAATGGTTGGTCACAATGAGAATAAAATGTAAAGGACAGATACAGGAGATATTTCAAAGGAAAATAAAGGACTTAATGACTGACTGAATAGAGAATGAAGGGGAGAGATGAGGTCAAAGATAAATTTGTCACCAGGAATAATAAAGGGGAGTTTTGTGTTCCAGCTCCTCAGATGAATTGTTTGTTTTGCCCATTTAAACCTCTTAACATGATGAAAGAATCTTTAATAGTAATATTCTAAACGTTCACAAACATAGGGGTTCCTGGGTGGCTCATTTGGTAAAGCATCCGACTCTTGATTTCGGCTCAGGTCATGAGCTCAGGGTCATGAGATTGAGCCCTGCAGTTGGCTCTGTGCTGGGTGTGGAACCTGTTTGAGATTCTCTCCCTCCTTCTCCTTTTGCTCTCTCCCCCACCCCTGCCACTTGCGCGTGGGCTCACTCTGTCTCTCTAAAAACAGATTTTTTTAAATGTTCACAAACATAATATTTCCTCAAAAAAACAAATCATTGACCTTTAAAATAAGATCTCTCAACCAGAGCAAAAGGTGAAATGTAGATAAAGCAATCTGATTTCTCATTTACTTTTTTGTGTGCCTCTTAATCCCCTTAATCTATTTCACTCAACCCCCTATGTCCCCCCTCTGGCAACCACCAGTTTGTTCTCTGTATTTATGAGTCTACTTCTGTTTTTTGTTTGTTTGTTCATTTGTTTTTTTGGATTCCACATATAAGTGAAATCATAATAGTATTTGTCTTTCTCTGTCTGACTTATTTCACTTAGCATAATACCCTCTTGGTCCAACCATGTTGTCGAAAATAGCAAGATCTTATTCTTCTTTATGGCTGAGTAGTATTCCATATTGTGTGTGTGTGTGTGTGTGTGTGTGTGTGTGTGCGCGCGCACACATGTACATGCGCGTGCATTACATCTTCTTTTCCTGTTCATCTATCAATGGACACTTATTTGATTCCATATCTTGGCTATTGTAAATAATGCTGCAGTAAACATAGGGGTGCATATAGCTTTTCAAATTAGTGTTTTTGTTTTCTTTGGGTAAATACCCAGCAGAATTACTGGATCATATAGTATTTCTATTTTTAACTTCTTGAGGAACCTCCATACTGTTTTCCACAGTGGCTGCACCAATTTATATTCCTGCTAACAGAGTACTAGGGTTCCCTTTTCTCCACATCCTCACCAACATTTGTTTCTTGTCTTGTGATACTAGCCATTCTGACTGGTATGAAGTGATATCTCATTGCAGTTTTGATTTGCATTTCCCTGATGATTAGAGATGTTGAGCATGTCTTCATGTGTCTGTTGGCCATTTGTATCTCTTCTTTGGAAAAATGTCTATTCAGGTCTTCTGCCCATTTTTTAAAAGAATTATTTGGGGGTTTTTTAGTATTTACTATTAGTTGAGTTGTAGTATTATTAGTTGAGTTCTTTACATATTTTAGAAATTAGCCCCTTAATGGATATATCCAATTTAGTAGGTTGCCTTTTTGTTTTGTTAATGGTTTCCTTCACTTTGCAAAAGCTTTTTAGTTTGATGTAGTCCAAAAAGTTTCCTTTTCCTTTTGTTTCTTGCCCAAGAAAACATGTCCAGAAAAATATTTCTATGGCCAAAGTCCAAGAGATAGCTGCCTATATTTTCTTTTAAGAGTTTTATGGTTTCAGGTCTTGCATTTAGGTCTCTAATCCATTTTGAGTTTAGTTTTGTGTATGGTGTAAATGATACAGTTTTATTCTTTTGCATGTAGTTGTCCAGGTTTCACAACACCATTTATTGAAGAGACTGTGTTATCCCCATTGTGTATTCTTGCCTCCTTTGTCATAAATTAATTGACCATATACATGCAGATTTATTTCTGGGCTCTCAATTCTGTTCTATTGATCTATGTGTCTGTTTTTGTGTTAATACCATATTGTTTTGATTTCTCATTTCTTTGTTGAGATAGAAGTGAATTTTTAATAAGATATCAAATTATAAAAGCTTTGTTATTGTTAGAACTTTAAAAAAAACAGGTCCTATTCCAGCATTTGTGGCAAAGCTGAGATTAAGGACTCTGGCTCTCACAGGGGCTTCCCTTTGGGGTGGCCCTAACTGTGGTCAGTTAATCTGCATTCCATATAAGATAGGATGGGCTCTCTCAGTGTTCTCGACACTCTTCTGTCTCCAGACATAATAAGGCAGGGTATATAGACCACTACAGAGCATGCCTACATTTAACAGTTACTGGAAGCCATTGCCTATGGTCTCATTAGGAGAAGCAGAGGTCAAGGTGAGTCCTCTTTCAACCAATAGCAACATCTATGTAACCTTGGACAAATTATTCCATGTTAGTGGGCATCAGTCCTCTCATCTAAAAAATTAGAATTTCAGTATCCAGGGACACCTGGGTGGCTCAGTCAGTTAAGCGTCTGCCTTTGGCTCAGGTCATGATCCCAGGGTCCTGGGATCGAATCCTGCATTGGGCTCCCTGTTCAGCAGGAAGCCTGCTTCTCCCTCTGCCTGCTACTGCCCCTGCTTGTGCTCTCTCTCTCTCTCTCAAATAAATAAATAATCTTAAAAAAAAAAAAAAGGAATTTCAGTATCCATTCTACCCATCTGATGGAATGGTTGAAAATACCAAATAAAGTCACAGAAGAAAAATTCCCTCATGAGCTGTAAATTACTATTAAAATATCAGGTATGAGGCGCCTGGGAGGCTCAGTCAGTTAAACGTCCAACTCTTGATTTTGACTCAGGTCATGAGATTGAGCCCCACTTTGGGCTCTGCGCTCAGTGAGGAGTCTGCTGGAGAGATTCTCTCTTTCCCTTTCCCTCCCCTCTGCCTCTCCCCTTGCTTGTGCATATTCCCTCTCTCTCATTCAAATAAATAAATAAATAAAACATTTTTTAAAGATTAAAAAAATAAAATGTCAGGTAGACCATTATAATTTTTTAAAATTATTTCATATAGGGGGCACCTGGGTGGCTCAGGCAGTTAAGCATCTACCTTGGGCTCAGGTCATGGTCCCAGGGTCCTGGGATCGAGCCCCGCACTGGGCTCCCTGCTCAGCGGGGAGCCTGCTTCTCCCTCTGCCTGCTCTGCCTGCCGCTCCCCCTGCTTGTGCTCTCTCTCTCTCTCTGACAAATAAATAAAAATCTATTTTAAGAATCTTTTAAAAAATTATTTCATATAGGATTAGCTGAGATCTAACTGTTTAGGGGTATGCTATTCTGACTGCAGCATGGAGTCCATAAATGGATAGACAAGGAAACAGTCCAGTCCAGTGACACAGGAGCATTAGATTATTATTTTGGACATAATGCCAAATATTAATAGTACACATAGGATGCCATGTAAAGTTCTCAAAATTTTTGTTACCTCATGCAGAAAGAAGAAAACACTTAAATATTAGTTTGGTTATGAGAAGAACCCACAGAGTTGGCTCATTAACCAGATCCATCAGCCACATACTTGAAGTATTAATAATTATTGACCTTTGACAGTAGTAATTCAATAAAATGTAACAATTTTAATTTTCAAAATTTCTTTGGGGAATGTGAAGATTAGCTCACTGTGGATGTCAATTAGCCAGAAATTAGAAATAAGGTTAACTAATGAATTTGTGAAATGGAATAAGTTTAAAGTTTTAATGTTTTTCAGTTGCCCAAAAAATTTCAAGTGAATATGGCTTAAAGCGTTTGTCAATAGGAGAAGCTTTGCGTTACGTATTAAACAGCCAACCAGACACAGAGCTGGCACTCATGTTAAATTGGCATCTTCATAAAGGAATGACAGCACCTGATGAACTGGCTATTCAAGCCTTAGAAATCTGTCTGATGGAAAGCATATGTAATACTGCAGGGTAAGTGGGTGTGGGGCTGGGGAGGGAGTTAATCCTTTTAAGAATTACCAACAAAATTTAAAACACTTACATTAAACAAGGTTTAAAGCTCTGGTAGAGGGTGTGATCTACTTCTCAAACCTTAGGCACATTCATGGTTATATATTTTAATTTTCTGTCAGGCTAAAACTTGGCTTGAACACTTATATGGCAGAATAGCAAGCGGCCACTTCACTCGCTGCAGCAACCCCTGGGTTGTCCAAAAGTCTCTGGGCTTACACTGCCAACAAAGGAGGCCAGTGTGACTTCCAACGTCTAGTAGACCTTCTCACTGCTCCATGGAATGATGAAGGAGTGGCCCTCCCCTGTTCCCTAGAAGGTATTGGTCTAATGGAGATAGTCTCTCACTGGCCCAGCTCCCTGCACATGTAGCAGTGCCCCTCCCTTAGTGCTACACTTGGACCTGAGGGCCCCATGCTTGAGCTTTCCCTTCAGTTTACAATCCTCTGCCCTACCATTACTCACCCAATGCAGCCACTGGTCATACCCAGTTGTAAAAGCCAGTGCAACCTAATGCCCTGCTCTTGAGCCCAGGTCACTGACCTAGAATCCCACTAATCTATTCAAGGTTGTATTACATTAAGAGGCTTTTAGCCCTTCCCTGCTACTGGTCCTTAAGTCTTTGGACAGTTCTCCTAATTTCAGTTATGAAGAGCAGATTCTGGGGTGTCAGATTTTTCCCCCAGAGGAGGCCCTGGGACTTACACAAATTGAGTTACCTCTTCCCTGGCATTCAGCTTTGCACACAAGGGATCTCTGTGAGACAACCTTGAATCAAAAGGGGTTTATTTCACCTTAATACCAGGACAGTGACTGGCCAATCACCCTGAATTTTTCTAAACTTGAGGGCCACTCAAGCGACCCTTCACAAGCAAAGAAATTGAGCTACTCTTTATTTTGAAAACCCCAAAACACAACCGTGGCACTCCCATAACGTTGCCTATTAGGTTTGCCTGGCTGCATTAATTTACAATCCTCTCTGCCATGGAACTTAGAACTAGTGCCTAGAGACTTGGCTGGAGAGCACTGAGTAAGGGGATCCTGTGACTTTCTCTAAACCAGCCCTTCCTGATGACCATCAGCCAGCAGGCCCGGCTTGCTCCCTCCTCAGAGGGAGTTTCCTGACTTCGGGGGCCACTCCTCTCGGAATGTGTGGATACCCTTTATTCCTCCTCTCAGTTTGATAGTTATACTCTCATTATCACAGACTGGGACTAATGTAAATTCTCTGTCATTTCTGCTCAGAAGCATGATGGGTCCTGATGGAATGATTCTCTCCCAGATATCACAGGGCTCCTCTCACCAACTCCCCATCTCTCCTCCCACCGCCACCCCCCAGCCTTCCCATAGAACTTTACTATAAAAGCAAGCTTAGAGCACAATTGTTTTCCCATATTTGTTTAATCCCTTACTAAGATACTATTCATTGTGCCAGGACCTATTCTAGTTGTTTTACATACCGGATCTCTAAGTCTTTAAGACAACTCTCAGGGTTAAGTATCATTTCCCCTATTTTACTGAAAACTGAGACTCAGAGAGGTCAAGCTAGGTCTCAAATCTGTGTCTGTCTGCCTCTGAAGCCTGTATTCTTTCCACTATTTCATGCTTAGAATAAAAGCACCGGTTGAATAACACAATGTTCAAGGTATAATGCATGTTACCTCTTGAGTTCTGCCAAAGCCTAGCTCTATGATGCTAAGTGTATGAATTCAGAGCTGTGTCTGTGTGTATGCTGCCCTACATCTGGCTCTTGGGCTGACTGAGGTTAAAAATATAGAGATAAAGAGGGCAAAGTGCAAAGATAAGTCAAGTTATAAAAGAAAGAGCAAGAGGCTATTCCTAAAGAGACAGACTGGTTCTAGAAGACAGGAAGGAAGATAGGAGAGAAAAGAAATCTGGAATTATTTTCATGTTTCTCCTTGTTAGTGTTGTCATCGATGGCTACCCTGTAACTAAATATCAAGTGAGTCTCTTGGAAGCTAGGTCAATCATCCCCATGGTCATCTTTGAGTTGGATGTGCCTTCCAAGGAGATTTTCAAAAGATTGTTCCTGGAAAAAAAAAAGGAACAAAGGTAACGTATGTGATGAAAGCTACGACAAAGGAATGAACTTTAATCATCCAGGAAAAAAAGTATATTTTTAACAACTTTTTCCATTCATTCTGTTTCTCTATTAGTTTGCCTTATCCACTGCACAATAGCACACAGATTACAGCTGTCAAAAACTCAAAATACCATAAAAATATTGATGAGATTAGGAAATATTATCAAGAACAGCATCAGAACTGGTATGTGATTGATGGATTTCACAGCAAATGGTGGGTGTGGAATAAAGTCATTAAGAAAGTTCAAATGGTGAATAAATATATGCAGATATACCTGGAAAGGATAAAAGCAGGTAAGAAAACATTAAATTGTTAAAATAGAATAAAATGTTAATTGAAAGTCTACATATGCCTGATTCATGTTACCATAATTCATTCAATCTGAACATTTGTTCCCACAATCTTAATCAGTCTTTTAAGTATATGGTACTACCCAATTATTGTGGGCAAGTATATTGTTCTCATAAATGACTGCCACTACTCAAGCTTTCATTTATTGAATTCCTATGTGAACCTAGCACATAAAAATAATGCATAGCCTCTCACTAGGAGAGTTTATAGTGTTTGGAATGCCATGTAAGAAGCTAAATTTCAAGAATGCTAGTTATATGAGAGTAGTGGTCTATGGGATGACACTTAGCAAAATTTAGTTTATGAATCTAGAATTAAAGATATTTTTGGTATTTATATTCATTATGGTATTACATAAGTGCTGAATCTATAAAAAATTAAACTTGAGCATAAAATGTCTTTTAATATATATATTTGGAATCCATGAAAGAAAATGTTTGATTATATATTCCTATAAGTTTCTTGACTTTTATCTAAAAATACATAAAATAGAAGGAAAGTGATCTATATCTGATATCTCTAAAAAGAGTGATGACTCTAAAGAATTGAGCTATAGGGGTCTCACAGACATCTGATTAGTGACTTTGTTTAACTATGGGACTACAGAGAAAATATAATGAGGTATGAGAACAATGTGACTAATAGAATCTTACACAAGGCAGTGAGGATTCTGCATCATTAAATCTTGATTAGCTTCATTATTTGGGCATAACCAGTATCTCTGGTTCCTGTTTGTCTGCAGACTGGGAATTTATTTTCACCTGAGGATTACAAGGCATGATGAGTACAAGGGAAGAAAGAATTGGGCTTTTAGAAACCTACTCGCAATAAGTTTTGGAAAGCATCGCACTTGTAAAAGACTCCACGGCAGACTTTGAAAGCAAAACTTGTGTCTCTTTCATCTTTCTGTTACCCTATTTCACCCTCCCTACACCTTAGATTCAGTTCCCTGGAAACAGACTCAAGTTTAAACAAGATTAAAACTTGTCTGCAGAAGCTTTATCAGAAAGTATTCTCAGGATTCGAGTTGCCAGATTTAGCAACCAAAAATATAGGATGCCCAGTTAAATTTCAATTTCAGATAAATAACAAGTTTTTAGTGTAAGTATGTCCCAAACATTGCATGGGATATACTTATACTAAAAACTCTTCATTGTTAATCTGAAATTTAAACTCACTGGGCTTCCTGTATGTTAATCAGGAGATACAGCTGTGGGAAGTGAGGACAACAGAATTGGACAGAGGGAGAAACTGACCTGCCATGTGGTGGAAACGAAAGCCTCAGCAGATCCGATAGGGAAGCCCTGGAGCTAGGATGGACCTTCAGAATTTCCCAATTGAGGGGAGGAGCCAGGCTCTATATCCCTCCATTGGCCTGCCATTGACCACAGGTCACTCTGGGAGGGGGTTAACCTGTGACAGATGGGCAATTCCCAGTGCACCTGTGACCCATCAGCACTGATACTCCCAGCATCTGAGGGATGGCTGCATCAGCCCTGAAGAGGAATGTGGATGAGGTGCCACGGTATCCATTTCATTATTCCATATATACTTGCCTCTGCCTTGAATAGTTTAATCTTATTGAAATTGACCTTATTGATCTTCTGCTTCAACTTCCACGTAATAATCTAACCTGTACTTGATTGTTTAAATTTAGTTTTGACTTTTTTTTTTTTTTTTCATTCCACATTTCCTTGTATGCTATACAATGATCCTCTCCTATCAGGGGGCCAAAGTTTACTCTGACTGATGAGATGGAGCAAGGTCAGGGCTAGAAGATTAAAGAGATTCCTCCTCATTCTGCCACATTCCAGATTAAGATATATGGGCATTGCCAGATGTCATCAAGAATATAGAAGAAGAGATATTTGAGTATCTTTTAGGACTTGGAGTCATGTGATTCTAAATTACCCTGTCACTAAACCTGTCAGGATTTGTGAGGTTCAGCATATCTGAGCTAAAGAGCAGCTAGGATTGTAATACTGTGGTACCATATAGTATAATATTATAGCACTATATAATACTATATACTTCAATAATAAAACATATTATTATACCATAGTACTGTACATTATAACACTTTAGAATAATATTATGGCACTATAGTATTATAGTGTAATGTTCTTTGTAGGGAAGGAATATTAGGGCTTCTTAGCTTTTTCATCTGTGTCATAAACAACAGATGGAATAGCATATTAGTTTATGCTGCATAACATATTATTTCAAAACTTAGCAGCATAAATAACACACACACAAACACACAATTTCTATGGGTCAGGAATCCAGTCACAGTTTAACTGGATTCTCTGCTTTAGAAACTCTCACAATCCTAATCAAGGTATTGTCTAGGATTATTGTCTCATCTGAAGGCCCAACTGGGAAAGAATCTACTACCACACTCATTCATGTATTGTTGACAAGATTTCGTTCCTTGAGGGTTGTTGGATTGAGGGCCTCAGTTTCTTGCTAGCTGTTGGCCACAGACCACTTCCAGTTCCTTCCCTTATAGTCCTTTCCAACATGGCACCTTTGTTTTATCAAGTGAACAAGCTGAGAAGGCAAGAAAGAGTGCCAAAAAGAAGTCACAGTCTTTCATAATTGTTTTAGTTTCCTAAGCCTGCTGTGAGAAAGTACCACAAACTGGGTGGCTTAAACAACAGAAATTGATTCTCTCACAGTTCTGGAGGCTAGAAGCTCAAAATCAAGGTGTTACCAAGGCCATATTCTCTCTGAAGGCTCTAGGGGAGAATCTGTTCCATGTCTTTCTCTTAGCTTCCAGTGTTGCCATCAATCCTCTCCATTCTTTGGCTTGTAGACCATTGCCCCAATCCTAAGGATCAATTTTATATGTATACTTTGTCACATAACAAGCTATGATTTATGATTCATAAATTTTATAGTTAATTTAAGACCTTCCTAGGCATAATGATAATTTTTAAAAGGCAAAACTTCTCACTAATGAAAGGGACCATTAACAAAATATACTAAGGGTCAAAATTTACTCATTGTAACTAAGATGTATGAAAAAATTTTTTCATTTTCTATAATATGTCTTATTTCTTTGCAATCCCCATTCCAGTGCAGTACTGGGGAGAAAACTCTCAAACCTGTTCACTGAAGGACTTTGGGCTCTTCCTTTTTAAAATAGACTCTCTGGGGTAAACTTAGTCACTTTTGGAAAAACATTTCTTCCCTTCTCTTGTGTGCCATCTGGGTACAGTAACATCATGTCAAAAACTATTTGCACTTTTTGAAATCTACCCCATAGAAAAATTAAAAATATGTAGCAAATTTATATGTGTGTGTCTAAGTGGCTATGCAGACATGCATATATATATATATATATATATATATATATATAGAGTGATGACACATATATATGGTTTATAACAGATATATAATTTATAATAGATAAGAATTAAAAACAACCAAAACATTCATCAACAGATAAATGGCTAAGTAAACTATATGCATATTTATACAATGGAATACTATGCATCAGTTAAAAAGAACTAGGTAAATCATATAAACAGATATGGAAAGATGTCAAAGACCATAAATAACTGATAAAAGCAAGTTGCAGAATAATGTTTACAGCATAGTGGCATAAGCATGCTATGTGCAAAAAATAAATGTGTATATGCAAGTGTATAGGAAAAAGTCTGAAAAAGATACAAATCAACGGTGATTACTCTTAGGAGGGATGTTGAATTGAGAGGATGAAGGTGTGAAGAGAAACTTTTACTTTTTACCCTGTTGTTTGGAATTTTACAATGTATATGCATTTGTATCATGTGTGTATAATTGAAATCATTTTAATTTCTAAAATCACTGTTTTCTATGAAAAAAAATATAATAATAATAGTTAATCTGTTACTAATAGGAAAAGCTGCCTGCATAGACAAGTTATGTATCACACCTCAAGAACTGATTTCTCGCCTGGGCGAATTTGGACAGTTCTGCCCTATCAGTCTGGCAGAATCACATCAACTAGTTGATTGCTCTATAACTGACTCATTGGAATTTGCAGCAGAGTTCAGAGGGCACTATTATAAAATGAGTTCTCAGGAAAATCTGAATGTAAGTTTGTTCCTAAATCCACGTATTTACTAGGGAAAGAAAATGCCTGTCTCAGAATTCATCAAATAGGAAGGCATGGGTACAGCTGGGAACACCCAGGAACCTGGGGACCAGGAGCCCCATTGTTGGAACCTATGACATTAGGACCAATGAGGCAACCTGAGGCCAGTCTTGAGACTGCACCCCAAGATATATTTTGGCATACAGTGGAGGTTCAGGGTCAGTGATGGGCCCTCAGCTTAACAGGTAGGGAAACCCAGTGGCGATTCCTACCAATGGAGGGGATGCTGAGCATCAGGACTCAGCCCACAGCTGGGCATCCAGGGGGTTAAGCTCCCACAGTGCAGAAGGGAAGTCACAGTCGTAGAAATGAAGAAAGATCTCACCTATGTCTCTCCTGTGCTTTAAAATGTTTTCATCAATAGGGTTCCCTGTATATCTGTATACTGTATTTCTGTTTAATGCAGCAGAATACAAATCTGTTCTAATATTATATCTATAATTTGTGAAGATAAAGGTTCATAGTTGAAAACTAATCAGATGCCTCTGAACATTTTACTTTCCTCTAAAGAGGTAGAATTTTCTTATCACTTTATTAAGGTGACATTTATTTCTTCCTGCATATATAAATGGCAGTCACAGAATTTTAAAACTGGAAGTGACACTAGAGATCATGCATCTGGTCTGCCCCCTCCATTTTACAGAGTGTTAACTAAAGCTAGAGAGTTAACTCCCCTGCCAAATAGCACCCAACTAGTTCATTATACTGCAGTGCCGGAAGACAGGTCAGCAAGTGATGTGCACTCCCCTGTGTCTGGCATATAGCACGAGCTCAATAAATATGTTCTGTGTGAATTAGTGAGGGAGTGAGTGAACAGTGAGAGAGATCAGGAGAGAGACCTTGGATGTCATCACTTGGGGAAAGAGTTACTGCAAAGCAAAGAGTAGCTCTCAGCTGGGTTGCTGCTGAAAATGGAGAAAAGCAGGAGAGCCCCCATGGGTTTTTGACTGGCAGAGTACTCCTGTTTTAAATGGTTTTATTGCTGTAATCATTTCCTGTAGAAATTTTTGGAGAACCCAGAATTGTATGTGCCCCCGTTAGCACCTCATCCACTACCATCTGCCGACATGATCCCCAAAAGGCTGACACTGTCAGAGCTGAAGAGCCGATTCCCCAAGTGCGCGGAGCTGCAGGGCTACTGTCCAGTGACCTATCAGGATGGAAACCACAGGCAGGTCCTCACCCTCGGGGGAGGTTAGGGTGGTATCTCTACTCAGAATAGGCAGTTCCTATAACAATCTTAACATTTGGGTTAAAAGGTCACTATTATTTAACTGGAAAATGTTTTATCTCTTCCTTGAGTTGCATAGGTAGAAAAGGAAACATTTTTGACATTTTATTTATACAGTACTGCATATTAATTATACAATCTTTTTTTTCTTGTCTTTCAGATATGAGGCCCTTGTACCTGGTAACATTAAATTTGCTTTAGAATATCGTGATCGTATATATATTTGTGAGACTAGAGAAAAACTCGAGAAATTTTTGAGGTGAGACCATTCACTAAGTTACCAATATTGAATATCTTCTATGTTCATTGCACCATGCTGGTGTGTGTGTGTACATGCATAAATATATTTGTGTGTATAGACATACTTACGCATACATACATGCATATACACATATATACATACATGTATGATGATGACTAAGAACTTGTTCATGCTGTCCCAAAGCCTGAGGCTCTGAGGTACGTTAGACTTTACATACCTGTTAACAACAGAATGTGATGGCATTTAGGGTGGGGAAATGCCAGGAGTTCTGGTAATGTGTAGCCCCAAAGTCTGGCTGAGTTGTCTGTTGGGGTAAGGCCTGAATGAGGAGTGGGAGTTGGGTAGATGAAGGGAAAGAGGGACAGGTTCCAAGCAGAGAGACCTACAAACAAACCTGGCCCAGGGGAATCACAGAACTGCAAGAAAGTCAGCATGGCTGGACATGATGAAGAGAAAAGGAAAGGATTGAGAGGTGAGGCTGGAGATGGTGAGCAGGGCCAGAGGGTGAAGTTCAGATAAAATCACCCTAAATTATTTGAACTTGACCCAAAAGGCAGTATGAATATATTAACTGGTTTTGCGTATTATATTCAAATTCGCTTCGGAGAGAGACCATCACTGGAGTGTTGATAATGGATTGGAGGCAGGAATACCAGTGCTAAGGCTGTTAGAATGATCTTGTCCAAAATAATACAGCATGTTTGAGGTCACCCATGAAGACTGGTGTGAGAAAAGCAGTGGGCTTAGGACCACACCCTGAGAAACACCAACACACAAATGTGGGGAAAAGAGCTTGCAAGGAGAATGATAAAGAAGAACCTACAGAGAAGTGAAGGAGAGCCAGGTCGAGGAGGCTCTGGGGAGGAGGGAAGAGAGAAAGTGTCCGGGAGCTGGGTGGGGGTGGGGGGTTGGCCAACAAGTTTAAATGCAGTTTAGAGGTCAAGCAAGAGAAGAGCTAAAAAGTGTGTCAGATTTCAGTTATAACGGGTCATCAGTGATCCTGGCAAGAATGATTTCAGTAGAGTGGGGGGCGTGGAAGGTAACTACAGCGTGCCACACTCTAGATGCGAGGTGAGGAAATGAAGACACCAGAGGTGACACACACAGAGGTTACCTACAGCAGCAGAGGGGGTGAAGCACCTGCGGGAAGCAGGCTGGGTGTGAGAGCGCAGGGTACGGTGGGGTCCGCTGCGGACCCGGCCAACAGGCAGGCCCCAGGTAAGGAGAGCCGCGGCTACTTATCTACTGCCAGACGTTTCTGTTTCACAAGTTGGAAACCAGATTTCTTTTTCTTTTTAAACCAAATTGGTCTGTTTTTGTTTTTGTTTTTCTAATGTTCATGACTGATTTAAATTTCTAAAAATACCGTGTGGATCAGATCGGATGGAATTTGTGCGGTAGTTTGTGACCTCTACTAAAGCTCACGGTTTGAAGAAGTTTAAAAAGAAAAGACACCAGTTGCTATAAATGATTTAGGATGGAAGGAGTGAAGGTTGTTTTTCTTTTTCCTTTTTTTTTCAATGAGGAAGATAGGAGCACATTTAAATGCAGATGAATGGGGATGATCCAATAAAGAAGGAAATGCCAAAGTGGAGAGAGAAAAATCACTCTAGAGAGGCTGGTGGGAGCGGGGGATCTAAAGTCTGAGGAGAGGGCGGAGAGGGCGGAGGCCGCTCTGACGGGGAGGTAAGCTCCCCACGGAAAGAGGAAGTGTGTGCAGCTCTGCTTGCCGTGAGCGGTTGAGGAAGTGCCCTTGGAACGGCTTCTGTCTATATAACACAGCATCCGTGTCGAGGGTTCCTTGGGAGTCAGGAGGATGAGAACAAAGTTTGCTATCGTTGCTGTGAAAAACAAGAAAAGTGAGCAAAGTGAGCAGCACTGGGGGCCAGGCAAAGTTGCAGGTCACAGATCTCTAGCAGTCCCCATCTTCTCACTTGTCACATTCTCTCCAGTAGAGAAAATCAGCGTGGTGAACTTTATCTCTTAGTTGTCTCTTACGCATCCACATTCCTGTGTATTCACAGTGAGTGTATTTGTGAGCATCCATCTGATGATCTTTATGTCCTCAGGTTGCCAGAGAAATACTGGAGCCAGAAGCTTCCGTACAAACTGCCCCCGTTGAAGGAGGCCATCCATCTCACGAGTCTTCCTTTGCCTGGATATCTGGAACAGGTTCAGTTACATGATTGTCTGTGTACATACATTAGTAGAGTACAACGATCTCTTTTTTAACAATAATTTTTATTTTGGTAACACTGAAATTCAAGGCAGAGTTTTCTGATTTTAAGCTGCAAATCCACTCTGAACCTATTTTGGTTTTGGATGGCTGGGAAAATAAGAAGTGAGAAGAACCCCTGCTTCTCTAGCTAATTTCCAAATATCTGCAATAAAGTGAAGAGAGAGCAGATTGTCGTGAAATTGTTTACATTTGACTTGTGGTTAGATTTCTTATTTTGAATGTCAGGGTCTGTAAAACTTTTTAAATTTGAAAGGTGCAGATTCAGTCTCCGAGAGGTTTATTCACTGCTCAAAAGTGTCCAGTTGCAATACCACCACAACTGAACTGGCGAAGTCATATTTTCCCCAAATCTAGGGGCAAATGCCCCCAAATGCTACTCAAGTCACATCTTATCATCTAAATATAACTCTTTTTAAACAAAATAAAACTTACCAGTAATCAACCACTATTTTAAAAGCTCTTTTAAATTTTTCTATAAAATTAATGCCTAGGGCACAATTTCATACCTTTCTCAGAAATTCTTAACCACTTCATTTTTTTCAACTTGCCTAGATGGTGAGCCTTCAGTCTGGTTTAATATCAAAAGGTAAGATGAGGCTCACCCAGAGAGGAGTAGTCTCATAAAGGCCACGTTTCATCAGGAGGGCCTCACCTCTTCTTTGCCCACACAGGGTTCCAGAATCTTTGCTGCGGTGACTGACAACTGTGGTCTCTGGAATTCCTTGCCAGGTGGTCAAGGGTCCTGACAGCAGAGGCAGTCTGGCCAGTTCTGGCAATGGAAGTAGAAAATGGGCCAAGACAACTCAAAGCCCAGGGACCCCTTCTTTTGTCTTTAATATTTTATGGAAAATGTCAAACATAAAAATAGAAAGGATTGTGTAATGAGGCCCATGTATCTATCAGCCACCTGACGTTCAGCCAATTTGTAATTTTCAATCTTCCTAATCAAAAGTACTTTGTGTTCCTTTCTATGTTCATTAAGTGGTCATTTAACCACCTATAGGCCCCATCCCCAACACCAAAGAATAGCCTCTTTATCTATTTGCCACTGAGAAATGTGCTCTACATTGTCCCCCCTGCAGGGTATCGCAACTTCACTAATTAAAGCAATGAATGCAGCAGGATGCTTAAAGCCCAAATTCCCGTTTTTAAGTATAAAGAGATCTGCACTACTATATATAGCATTTCACCTAAAAGGTATGTCTTCTTTAATGATATGCTACTCAGAACTAATTTAACATCATTTGTAGTATACGTGATAAATGTATAGGATTGTTGAGCTGAGTCGGCTGCTTGCATTGGTAGCACTGCAAATATTTTAATGAAATATCATTGTTGATAGCAAATATTTTAATGAAAATAACAAATTTGAGTTTCTAGTAAAGCAAGGACTACGAATTACGATCGGGTCTCAATAATCCATGCCATAGAGAAAGGTGAATAGAGGCAGTTATGATCTAAAATGGAATAATCCCCAAATCTTACTTGGGATTTGGATATCTTCTCAGTTATAGCTGTGCAACTCTTTCACACACATAGTTCTCTTTCTTTTTAATTTAATGATTCACTAACCTAACAGAAAACATTCAGTTCTGTGACATTTTCTACAGCCTTCAATCCCAAAAGTTCTGAATATACAAGAAGGAAGTACAAGAAGAAGTTGGAGCAATTTATGGAGAGATGTGAACTCATCACATACCTGGGTGCCAAGATGACCAGAAAATACAAGGAACCTCAGTTTAGAGCCATTGACTTTGATCATAAATTACAGACCTTTCTCTCTCTTAGAAATATAGACCCAGTTAATGGCTAGTTTGCTTGGGCAACTGCAACCAGGACGTCAAGAGTTATATGAAAGGGATAGAAGGAAATAGGTTGAAAATCTGGCCCTGTCTGCTGTACTTTTTCCCTTCTGAGTGATACACCGTGGCTGCCAGCCATCAAATGGACTCAAAGCTCTACTGGCCCAGAAAGGGTGCTCTTCTGGAAGCCTACATCTTGACATAATTTAAAAATGTATTGCTCTTTGCATCATGATTTGCATTCAAACATTCATGCTTTAACGACATAGTTATTCCATTTAGAATATTTAGGTAACTTATTTTACTTAATCTATTGTTCAATTTCCTTTTTAACATTTTTAGCCTCTGTTAAAGAAAATTACTCAGTAAATGTTAGAAAGCTTCAAGAAACAAAATTAACATTGATATAAATAAAATAGAAACATTGGTTACACTTTCAACGTAAGGAGTTGTTTGTAAACTTCATGAACCTGAGACACTTTATCATTTTCCCAACAAAATAAATGCATTGAGATAACTAAATGGCTGCCTCTTTTCTTTTTCTTAAATATTCAAGAAGCAAGCTTTATACATTATTTCATAATTAGAAATCACCTGGAGTTTTGAGAAGGATGAAATCTGGAGTCTTGTCATATGACATTATCCAGAAGTATATATGTTAGAGGAAAACTCACTAAATTGCATTTGAATGAGATTTTTAAAATATTATCAGTTTTTCAACAGCAATATAAGAAATGTAGAATATGAAATAGCAAGATTGGCTCTTCAAAAAATAAAAAATACAACTACGAACTGTGTGATCTTGGGTAAATATCAGTTTCTCTGAACGTTTGTTGTTTAATCTCCAAAATGAGTGATTTAGGGTTTTTTCCCAGCTTAATGAGGTATAATTGACAAAATTACATATATTTAAAGTGTACAACATGGTGATTTTGATACGGGTATGCATTGTGAAATATGTCCTACAGTCAAGTTAATTAACCCATCCATCGCCTCACATAGTTACTTTGTGTCTGTCTCTATGTGTGTGTAGTGAGAACCCTTAAGAGCCACTCTGTTAGCAAAATTTAAGTATACAATACAGTATTATCAACTATAGCCACCATATTGTACATTAGGTCCTCAGAATTTATTCATACTATAATTGAAAGTTTGTACCTTTTGGCCAATATCTCCCATTTCTCCTACTGCCCAGCCCTTGGCAACCACCATTCTAGTTACTCTCTGCTTCTAATGAGCTTGACCTTTTTGGTTTTTTAGATTCCACACATATATGATGCCATGCAGTATTTGTCTTTCTCTGTCTGTCTGGCTTATTTCACTTAGCATAATGTCCTTCAGGTTCATCCATGTTGTCTTTGACCCTATAATTTCAACAATGTTAATTAAAAACTAGAAGGCTGTCCTATATATTTTTGTATAATATATTTTCATAACAAAATAAGTTTAAACAAAAGAAAAAATAAGAATTGAGATTCTAACCAGAGGGTGAAAGACATTCCAGGAGTTAACAAACATGTATATTTACCAAATGTGAGCCAGGCATGGTGAAGACTGCTCAGTTTATACAAGCATGTATATATTTACAAGGACCTCTCTCAGTCTAGGGTAAGAAATAAAAATGTAAACAGATACACAACACCCCTACAAAATGCAGGAGATATAGGACCTAGAAACTGGAGCACTACTGAATTAGTCTTGTAAAATCTCTATAAAGTGGAGGTATTGACCCTATAAAGATGCCCTATTGGCACAGAACAATGTCAATTACTCTTCTGTCCCCCTCAGATACATTTAAGTCATGAGCTTTGGACTATAGTTTCTGCCCGCTACAGTTCTCAGGCAGCCATCAGAGCCTGCAAGGATGTTTTTGATTCCCTTCATAATGTCAAAGGACTTCTACCAACCTCTAGTTGCTAGATGATTGTGACCCTCTCTTTCCTTCAGACTCCTGCTGGGTTCTCCACTGACCCAATTCACCCAGAAGCCAGTAGGTACTGGGCTTTGTTGAAGTCTTTGCAGCTTCCAGGGCCAAAAGATGGGGAAGAAGAGTGGAGATTGAATTTGGAGGGGAAAGAGAAAAAAATCTGGATAGCCTCTTCTGTATCAATATTCACCTGTAAGTGATCTTATAAGAATTTGTAATCTATACTCTGATAATTCCAGTATTAATATCCCAAATTCTGTTTTCATCTCTGAGCTTCAGACTCTTGTCTACATGTGCCTACTGTATATCTTTACTTGGTTATCTAGTTGACATCTCAAATTTAATATTCCCACCCCATACTTGTTATTCACCCAGTTTCTCTTTCTCCAGTTTTCTCCCAGATTAGTTCATGGTAATGCTGTACACTCAGTTGATTTGGTCCCAAACCTAGGGATGAACCTGGATTGCATTCTTTCCTTCACTCCCCACATCTAGTCTCTCAGCAAGTCCTGTCAAAGATTACCTCCAAAATATACCATGAGTCTGGGCTCTTCTCATGTTTTGTACTCCTCTCACCTACTTTCCATGCTTCTGTTCATGTTCCTCTAGGATCAACTTTCCATCTAGCACCTGGAGCAGTCTTTAAATATATAAATCGGATTTCATCATTCTCTTTTTAAAATCTTCCAATGGCTTCCTACTTCAGTTAAAATAAAATCCAAACACTTTACTCTTGTCAGATGTGTGATTAATTTTATATGTCAACTTGAAGGGTATTTTTGGATGAGATTCAAATGTAAATCAGTGGACTGAGACTAAAATTGACCTCTGTAATGTGGGTGGGCTTTATCTAATTAGTTGAAGGCCTGAATAGAACAAACAGTGCAACCTCCTTGAGTAAAGGCAATTTTCCAGCAGACTGCCTTCAGACTTCATTTGCACTATCAACTCTTCTGGGTCTGAAGCCTGTCAGCTGACACTGCAGATTTTAGACTTCCCAACCTCCATAATCATCGAACCAATTCCTTGGAATAAATGTAAATCTCTCTCTCTCTCTCTATATATATATCCCTTGGTTCTGTTTATCTTGAGAACTCTGGCTAATATAGCATAAAACACCTTGCATGATCTAGTCCTGCCTCACTTTTCAACATCTTCTCCATTCTCTTTTATCTCTTCCCTCCTTCTTTTAGATTGACTAGGACTTTTTAATTTCATTTCTCCTCTGAAGTTTTCAAAGTTATGCACTCTATTTCTATCCATTGAGTAGCTATCACTACTCTTAACATGAATGCTTAGTCTGAAGATAATCAATACCTCTATCCTTAAAACACTTAATAGTATTCACCAGCTTGCCATCTTAAATGCTATTTTATTCAATATTTCAGACCTAGTTTATTTATTATCCAAATTAGACATTTTCTTTTCATAATCAGTGTTTATTTAGATTTCCCCCATGTTTGCTGTTTTTCTCTCTGTCACCAGTCCTTCTTACATCTCAGACTTTCCTTGTAGGGTTATTTTCCTTCCTATAGTAGGGTTTGTTGGGGGTTAATGCTTTCAATTTTTGTTTGTCCAAAACTGTTTTGATTTTGTCCTTGTTCATTATGATAATTTTATGATATAAAAAATTAGAAATAGACAATCTCAATAAGCCTATATCTATTTAAAAAATCGAATCAATAAATAATAACCTTCCAAAATGGGAAGTGCCAGGCCCAGATGGTTCACTGGTAAATTCTATCAAACATTTAAGGAAGAAATTATACCATTTCTCTACAAAATCTCTATTTCTCTATCAATCTCTTTCAGAAGATAGAAGCAGAGGGAATACTTTCTAATTCATTCTATGGGGATATCACTACCCTAATACCCTAATACCAAAACTAGACCAAGACATTACAAGAAAAGAAAACTATAGACCAATATCTCTCATGAACATGGATGTAAAAACCCTAAGCAAAATATTAGCAAATTGAATCCAATAAGTATAGAAAGACTTATACGCCACAACCAAGTGAAATTTATCCCAGGTATGCAACGCTGGTTCAACATTCAAAAATCAGTTAATGTAATCCACCACATTAATAGGTTAAAGAAAAATTACATGGTCATATCAATAGATGCAGAAAAAGCATTTGACAAAACCCAACACTCACTCATTATAGAAACTCTCACTGAACTAGGAATAGAAGAGAGCTTCAACTTGATAGATCATTTACAAAAACTTGAAGCTTATACCATACTCAATGGTGAGAAACTAGAAGCTTCCCCACTAGGATCAGAAATAAAGATGTTCCCTCTCACTACTCTTTTTCAACATCATACTGGAAGTCCTAACTAATGCAGTAATACAAGAAAAGGAAGTAAAAGTTATACTAATTGAGAAGGAAGAAATAAAAATGCCTTTGTTCACAGACAACACGATAATCTATGTAGAAAATACAAAGAATCAACCAAAAAACCTGGAATTAACAAGTGATTACAGCAAGGTTACAGTAAACAATGTTAATATATAAAAGTCAATCACTTTCATATATGCCAGCAATGAACAAATGGAATTTGAAATTGAAAACACAATACCATTTATATTAGCACCCGAATAAAATACTTAGGTATAAATCTAACAAAATACATATAATATGTATATGAGGAAAACTTCAAAATTGTTGAATGAAATCAAAGAACTAACTAAAAGGAGAGATATTCCATGTCCACGGATAGGAAGACCATATTGTCAAGATCTCAGTCCTCCCAACTTGATCTGCATATTCAACGCAATCCCAATCAAAATCCCGGTAAGTTGTGAATACCAACAAACTAATTCTGAAGTTTGTATGGAGAGGCAAAAGACCCAGAATAGCCAGCATAATATTGAAGGAAAAGAACAAAGTCAGAGGACTTACACCACCCAACTTCAACATTTATTATAAGGCTACAATAATCAAGACAGTGTCATTTTGGCAAAAGAATAGACAGATTAGTGGAACAGAAAAGAGAGCCCACATAATTATATACAGTCAACTGATCTTTGACAAAGGAGCAAAGATGGTCTTTCCAACAAATGGTGCTGGACATCCACGTGGAAAAAAATGAATCTAGACACAGATTTTACACCCTTCATAAAATCACCTCAAAATGGATCACAGATCAACATGTAAAATGCAAAACTATAAAATCCCTAGAAGACAACATGGGAGAACCTAGATGACCTTGAGTATGGCAATGACTTTTTAGATACAATGCCAAAGCCATGATCCATGAAAGAAATGATTGATAAACTGGACTTCATTAAAATTAAAAATTTCTGCTCTGCAAGACCTTGTCAAAATAATAAGAGGACAAACCTCAGCCTGGGAGAAAATACTTGCAAAAATATATATCTGATTAAAGACAGTTATTCAAAATACACAGAGAACTCTTAAAACTCAATAATAAGAAAATGAATAACCCAGTCTAAAAATGAGTAACAGACCTGAACAGACAATTCACCAAAGAAGATATGCAGATGGAAATATGCACATGAAAAGTTGCTCGATATAATGTCATTAGGGAAATGCAAATTAAAACAACAAGATACCACTACACACCTATTAGAATGGCCAAAATCCAGAACACTGACAATACCAAATGCTAATAAGGATGTGGAATAACAGGAACTCTGATCGTTGCTGGTGGGAATGCAAAATGCTACAGTCACTTTGGAAGACAACTTGGCAGTTGATTACAAAACTAAACAACTAAACATACTCTTACCATATGAACCAGCAATAGCACTGCTTGGTATTTACCCAAAAGAGGTGAAAACTTATGCCCACACAAAAACCTGCGCAAAGATGCTTATAGGAGCAATTGCCAAAACATGGAAGCAACCAAGATGTCCTTCATTAGGTGAATGTATAAATAAACTGTGGTACATCCAGACAATGAAATATTATTCACCACTAAAAAGAAATGAACTATGAAGCTATGGAAAGACATGGAGGAAACTTAAATGCATATTGCTAAGTGAAAGAAGCCAATCTGAAAAGGTCACATACTGTGTGATTCCAACTATATGATACTCCAGAAAAGGCACATGGAGACAGTAAAAAGATCAATTGATTCCAGAAGTTAGCAGTGAAAGAAGGATGAATAGTCAGAGCACAGAGGATTTTTAGGGCAGTGAAACAATTCTATAGGATACTATAATGGTGGATTCATGTCATTATACATTTGTCCAAACGCATTAACTGTACAACATGGAGAGTGAACCCTAATGTCAACTGTGGACTTTGGGTGATAATGATGTGTCTGTGTAGGTTCATCAACTGTAATAAATGTACCACTCTGATGCTGGAGGTTATGGTAGGAGAGGCCGCACATGTTGGGGACAGGGGCCGTGTGGAAACTCTCTGTACTTTCTGCTCAATCTTGCTGTGAACCTAAAACTATTCTAAAAATTAAAGTCTATTTAAAAGGGGAAGAAATAGGTAAATTTTGAAAATATCACTCCACCAAAGACTTCTTGCTTCTGCTATTGCTGTCGAAAAGTCAGCTGTCAGTGAACTGGGTTTCTTTGATAGGTAATTAGTATTTTCTTTCTACATCCTTTTAAGATCTCTTTATCTTTGATGTTCCGCACTTTGACTACAAGGTATCTCGTCGTGAATTTTTGTTTGTTTAGCCTTCTTGGAATTTGTTTTCCAAGTCTGTAGATTTGTGTTTTGCACCAATTTGGGAAAATTCTCATCAGCATCTTTAAATATTGTTTCTCTCTCATTCTCACTAATCTATCTGGAATCCCAGTTAGATTATATGACAAATCATTCTTATTCTATTCTCTGTGTCCCTTGACCTCTCTTCCATACTTTCTCCTTTTTTCAGACTAGCTTTATGGACAATATTTTTAGATTTACCTTTTAGGTAGATCAACTTCAACTATTTAATCTGTCCATGGAGTTTTGTGTGTGGTTATGTATAAGCATTATTGAACTATTATCCATTGATTTTTAAATTTCATTGATTACATTTTAACTTCTGGAAGGACTTTCCGAGTAGTGGTTCTTTTTAAAATTATGAATGGTTACAAATTTTTGGAGTTGACTTTTCCTCCTCACCTGAAGCCGAGGCCAAGAAAGATATGTTCTCTTGCTCTCTCCCTTTGCCAGGAGGCAGATTTTTTTTTTTCTAGCCCACCCTTTCATGGAGATTGTAGCCCTTTTGAGGGGCCTGGTTTCTGCAGCAGGGCTTCTGTTCCGACTCCCTACCTCATACACATCAAAGGCATTGTCTTCTGGTCCCAGTTTACCCATTAAAACCTAAGCCTCTAGCTTCTGGTTTCACTAAACACCATGGCTTAGGATTTCCATGGCTCCAAGACTAGTTTACTACTCTGATTTCAATTCCCTCTATTTTTGGCCCCTTACTTTCCTTTAAGTTCTGTTACGCATTTTGTGCTGTCATTTCTAGCTATCCTGTAGTGGAAGTGTTTTTCATAATTTTCATAAAAGGCTTTCATAATTTAACTTCCTGTATTGTCAGAATCAGACATCCTTTCCAATGAAGATTGTCAGATAAAACACAGGATGCTCAATTAAATCTGAATTTCAGATGATCACATACATTTTTTTAGTACAAGAATGCTCTATGCTATATTGTTCATTGTTTATCTGAAGTTCAAATTTTGCTGGATGTCCTATGTTTTTATTTGCAAAATCTGGCAACCTTACTTCCAATCTCCTCCCCCCTCATTGACTGTGCTCCCAGCCACCGGCCTTTCTGTCCCTCAAAAGTAGCAAACTCACTTCCAGTCTCAGAGCCTTTATGCTTGCTTTTCCCTTACCTGGAACATTCTTATTCCAGATCTTCACAAAGCTGACTCCATATCATTTAGATCTCAGCTCAATGTCACCCTACTCACTTCACTTTCCCTGCCAATCTTCATCATCATTATAACGCTTAACACTTTCTGAAACTACATGATCTGTTTACTTGTGTTTTTGTCCTTTCTCCTCTTAGTAGAGTGTAAGGCTCACGGGGGCAAGGGCCTTGTTAGTTGCTGTATCCCCAGCACCTGACACAGAGCCTGGCACTTAGTAGGCATTGAAAAAATATTTGTTGGATGAATAATTGGCACCCCAAAACCTCTTCTGCAAGATTCAAAGTTATGAAGATCAGCTGAAGGTAAAACAGCTGGCCATAACCAAAGAGAACAACAATAAATAGTTCAAGAAAAGCCAACACGGATCCTAAACAAAATTGCCTCGAAGAAAGGACTGTCTCTGCGGTGAGCGGCAGATGCAGGAAGATCCCCCAGACCCACCTCCGGTCACAGAGCTTGGGCTGTAGTGAGTGGTGACTGAAACAGGAGCGGGAGTGCCTGGCTTAACTGGGCCCTGAGTTATTTTCTGCTGTTGGATTGAGGACCTGTGTAGGAGCAATGTTTTTCCTGCAGTTCTGTGGCAATGAGAAATAATGGGGTAGCTGACCCCTCAGATTGACTTCTCTTTCTGCTGATGTAGAAGTCAGGCAGGGTACCCCATCTCACTTGGACCCCCACAAATCCTAGGGTTTAGAGGCAATTCAAGACAAAGGGAAGACCTCAGAGAAGGGGCTAATTTAATACAAACTAGTAAAATTTTAAAAGAGCCAGGCTGGTAATTACATCTTCAATTTCAAAATCTTGGAGGCTGGGGCGCCTGGGTGGCTCAGTCAGTTAGGCTTCTGCCTTCGGCTCAGGTCATGATCTCAGGGTCCTGGGATCGAGCCCCACATTGGGCTCCCTGCTTAGTGGGGAGTCTGCTTCTGCCTCTGCCCCTCCCCTCTGCTCATGTTCTCTCTCTGGCTCTCTCTCTCTCAAATAAATAAAAATCTTAAAAATAAATAAATAAAAAATCTTGGAGGCTAATAAATGGCATGCTGGAGATCTGGAAGTGTGTCTCGGGAGGGATAAATTACAGATGGTCCCTGACTTACGACAGTTTGACTTAGAATTTTTCGATTTTACAATGATGCCGAAAGCAATACACATTCAGCAGAAACTGTACTTTAAATTTTGAATTTTGATCATTTGCCAGGCTATGATATGCAGCAGGATGCCCTCTCGTGATGCTGGTCAGTGGGAGCAAGCTGCAGCTCCCAGTCAGCCACAGGATCATGATAAGGGTAAACAACCCATACACTTACAACCACTCTGTACTCAGACAGCCATTCCATTTTTCACTTTCAGTACAGTATTCAATAAATTACAAGAGATAATCAACATTCACAACATTCACAAAATAGGCTTTGTGTTAGATGGTTTTGCTCAACTGCAGGCCAATGTCCGCGTTCTGAGCATGTTTAAGGTAGGCTAGGCTAAGCTATTATGTTCAGTAGGTTAGGTGTATTAAATGACTTACAATATTTTTAACTTATGATATTTTCAAATTACGATGGTTTTATCACAACACACCACCATTGTAAGTGGAGGAAGATCTGTATAAGCAATTAGGTATTGGTGAATCATAAATTGAGAGAGTGAAAATGCTGAAATAGTTGGAGAGAGAAGTAGGAGGGGACTGAATTTGGCAGGGGCTTGTAGACCATATCAAGAAGCTTGGCCTTTATTAGGAGGGTACATGGAAGCCACATTGGATTTCAATCAGGGGAATGACTCCAGTCTCTGGGAGTGATCTGTACTTGGAGAGATCTCCCTACTCCTGTGTATTGGAGAGAACAGCACTGCAACTAAGACTGGTCAGAAAGACGATGAAAACCTGAATAACCATAATGATAATTTTAATCATAGTAGATATGAATTAAACCAGACACTAAATCCATTACCTACGTAATCTCGTTTACCTCACAGCTACCCAACCCAGCTGACACTAGTGTTAACATCTCCGTTTTACAGGTAAGGTAAACAAGGTTGAGAGGATAAGGAATCTGCCCAAGATTACTCAGTACCCAGATCTGTCCGACTAGATAGAGCGCCTCTCTTCACTCCCTTGGACTAGGCATTGGAAGTGGGAAGGAAAAGACAGATGTGCAAAATAAGTAGGAGGCAAATAATAACAATTATTATATTAGCGTTAGATGATGACAGTGACGATGATGGTAAAGAATGTAAAGGCGATTTCATTCATTGGTCACACATTCGAGACCTTAACGCGAGCTTCCGCATCTGGGAAGAGACCAAGTCGATTAAGGTGCCGCTGAGATACATGCCGTCTATCATGACCTAAAACGTACACAACTGCGGAGAGACAACGCCACGCCCCATCCACCGCCCCCAGTTCAGGGCAGTCGCCAGAGCCGCCCCGGCTCTCCGGGCCGCGCCGCCCCGCCCCGGGCGCCTCCGCGCCCACGTGGTCCGGCGTCCGCGCGCAGGCTCGCGGCGCCGGCGCTTCCGGGTTGGCAGCCGCGGCGGCCGCGGGGGCGCAGGGGCCCCAGCCCGGGCGGCGCAGGAACCCTGGCGGCGGGTTCCGCGGAGCGGGGCGCCAGGGCGGGCCCGGCGCGAGTGCGCCCGCCAGGCCGCGGGGTGGGCCGGGCGCCACGAGAGGTAGGTCCGCCCCGGGCCCGCCAACCGTGGGCGCGGGATCTGTGGCCGCGTCGAGTGCTGCCCAGCCATACGCTCCCCTGCCCCGCTCGAGGGGGCCCGGGCCGGGAGTGGGGGCCCAGCCATGCGGACCCCGGGCTCCGGGGGAATCGTCCGCCCGCCGCGTCGTGCGGTGCCCGGCGGCCAGCCTGGGCGATCGTGCCACCCCTTCCACAGCGAGGCCCGATGCGCCTTCGGTTATTACTCAGTTGCAGCTACCCCCAGATTCATTTCGCTCGTGTACATTTTATTTGCTCCCTTTTTATGTTTTCACAGACAAAATGGTTAATGCGTGAACTCGAGACACTGTAGTTCCCATTCTGGTCTGCGTGCAACTGTGGAAAGTTAGTGCCGGGGAAGGACTTTCAAGATGCTTGATTCCCATTCCTTCATTTTACAGAGGAGAAAGCAGACCCCGAAAAATAACATGGATGTTGGAAATTCACCCAACTAGGTCACGGTATAACAAGGGTGAGAATGGCAAGCTAAGTTTTTAAGTCGACTTCTGAAAGTGGTCAATGGTCAAATTCATTTAACAGTGTGAAGCGAGTAGTAGGTTCACTTGGGCTAGGTTTAACCTGTTAGATGATGCTTCCTCCTTTTTAATCATTATTTTCTAATTTCAGGCTTCGTGCTTCTTGGCCTCTAAAGAAAATGGCAGAAACGTCATCGGAGCCTTCTGGGCAGCTCGTTGTACACTCAGACACTCACAGTGACACTGTTCTGGCCAGTTTTGAGGCTCAGCGGAAGAAGGGCTTCCTCTGTGACATTACATTAATCGTGGAGAATGTGCATTTCCGGGCTCACAAAGCCTTACTCGCTGCCAGTAGTGAATACTTCTCAATGATGTTTGCTGAAGAGGGGGAGATCGGCCAGTCCATTTATATGCTGGAAGGCATGGTTGCCGACACATTTGGTATCCTGCTGGAGTTTATCTACACCGGTTGTCTCCAGGCCAGTGAGAAAAGCGCAGAACAAATCCTGGCCACCGCTCAGTTCTTAAAGGTCTATGACCTGGTAAAAGCTTACACGGATTTTCAAAATAATCATAGCTCCCCAAAGCCAACGACTCTGAACACTGCTGGCGCTCCAGTGGTGGTGATTTCTAATAAGAAAAATGATCCTCCGAAACGGAAGCGGGGAAGACCGAGAAAAGTGAACAGTGTGCAGGAGGGGAAATCACAGCTGGCTGCAGAGGAAGAAATACAGCTGAGGGTAAACAATTCAGTTCAAAATAGACATAACTTTGTAGTGAAAGAGGGAGACAATGGCGTACTGAATGAACAGATTCCAGCGAAAGAAATGGAAGAGGCTGAGCCTGCCTCTGAGCCACGTAGAGGGGAGGAAACGCCAGCTGAAAAAGATGAGAACTGTGATCCCAAGACCCAGGATGGGCAGGACAGCCAGAGTCGGTACAGCAAGCGGAGGATTCGGAGGTCCGTCAAACTTAAAGATTACAAACTTGTCGGGGATGAAGACGAGCAGAGTTCAGCCAAAAGGGTCTGTGGAAAGAGAAAGCGCCCGGGGGGCCCTGAGGCCTGTTGTAAGGACTGTGGCAAAGTGTTTAAGTACAATCACTTTTTGGCAATCCACCAGAGGAGCCACACGGGTAATTATACTTTCGCAGCTCAGTGGAGCTTGTTTTGGAGGGATGATGATAGCTTTCATTGATTGTGCAACTTCCATGTGATGGGCATTATAATAGGGCCTTTACGTACATACTACTGCAGTTAGTTCTTACAACAGGCCTATGAGATAGGGAATGTTATCCCCATTGGACAGATGAAGAGACCAAGTCCTAGAAATAATTTGCCCAGGTCATCCGTTTAGTGACAGAGCTGGGATTTGAACCCAGGTAGCCTGATTGCAGAACCCTGTTCTTATTTGTGAGTCACTGGTTCCAGGCTTTAATGCCCGGGTGTCAAACTCTAGCCAGATTTACTCTGCTTTCTGATTCGTGAACATTCATCTTGACTGTAGCTATGCTTTTGCCCAGGTCTGTGGGGACAGCTTTCTCACTCAGCCATTTAGCTTTAAATGTCTTCTTTTTGGTCCCTCTGGCCCAGCGCTGGCCAATAGAGCCTTTTGTGAGGACAGAAGTGTTCTGTATCTGCACTGCGTATGGTGGTTGCTAGCCACGTGCGATTTTGAGCTTGACATGTGGTGTGACTGAGGAACTGAATTTTTTATTTTGATTAATTTAACTGGCACCATATTGGATAGTGCGGCCCTAGCCAGAAATCCCTTCCTCCTTTGAGCCCTCCCTTACTTAACTCACTCTGCTTTGGGTCGGGTTGTAGTTACCAGTTAAATACCCCTCAACCTAATTGTCAACTTAAGTATAGGGACTAGTGGTAGTTAAGGCTCCTCTCACCCAGCAGAGCTAGCCCTGTGGTTCTCAACCTGACCACCCAGTAGAATCACCTAGGGAGCTTCTAAAACCACCAGTGACTGGGCAGCAGCCCCAGAGCTCCTGATTTAATTGGGGCCTTGGTGTTTTTGAAAGATGGGTTGAGAACCTTGAACTCTGGTTCTTTAAACAAGGTAGACACTTGGGAAATATTTGTTGAACTGTAATAGAGGATAGTTGAGAGAGTTAAATAGGTCTCTAACATTTGTTAGGGAAAACAGCATGTAGGATGTTCCCTTTTGCCCCCAGTATTCTGAAATTTTGCAGTGACTCACTTTAGTGTGGGTCTGTTTTTGTCCCATTTCAGTGGCTACCCGTAGATCCATACAGTTTGGAAACTCCTATCTTTCACTTCCTTCATGGATGGTATCTCCCATCAGTTTTCTGTGCTCTCTCTTTCTAGAACATTTGGATGTTGAACCTCTGGACCCACCCTCTAAAGTCCTTACCTCTTAATTCCCATCACTTTTGGCTCTACATTCGGGGAGATTTCCCCTTTATGTTTCTACTCTTACTGTTTTACTTCTAGGAGCCCTTTTTTATTCTCTAAATTTTTTTTTTTTTTTTTTTAGTTATTGTGAATCCTCTTTTTGGTTCACAGTGTAGTATCTTCCCTCTGTGAGCACGTTAATAACAGCAGTCGCTTGTCAGTTTTTAACGTTTTCTTCCCCTTGGGCAGCCTCTGTTTTCCGCAAGTTGCTT
The DNA here is from genome assembly GCF_964656455.1 of Halichoerus grypus. Taxonomy (NCBI): domain Eukaryota; kingdom Metazoa; phylum Chordata; class Mammalia; order Carnivora; family Phocidae; genus Halichoerus; species Halichoerus grypus. The sequence continues at coordinate 51,009,844 of NC_135720.1, forward strand.
TTTTTTCTGATCTGTTTTGGTATCTGTTTCAGCTACTAAAAGGCCTTCCTTGAATGGTGGTTTTAAAAAAATCACATTTAATCCTATGCTGGGAGGGTTGACTGCTAGCTCCTGGCCACCGCGTGGGTGTGGAGCGGGCCTGTAGACGGCGGCCTCCCTGGGGGTGCTGTGGCTGGACCCCACTCCCTCCCCAACACCTGGCATCCCAGCTGCAGCCCCCTTACCCTGGCCCACCACATTCCCAGAGAAGATGTTCTGCCCTCCCACCTGAGGCTCTGGGCCTGCCTGCCAGTGTCTGGAGCGAGAGCAGGGGAGAAGGCTGGGCAGTCTCATCACCCCCAATATAAACTTGGACTTGCCATCCCTGGGGCAGTCCTACTCCACTGTGCCTGGAGACCCTCAGTCCAGAGACTGTTTGTTTTGCCCTCTTCAGAGAACAGACCCCATCCTTTGTTGGGGAGTGGGCCAGTCTTCTGGCTCCTTGGGCCTTGGGGGGGGGGTCTAAGTGCCTTTGACACAGATGGTCACTTGTCCCCCTAACCCCTACTTTCAGAGATAACAGGTGCCACCAATGGCTGAGCATCGTGGAGGCTCTGTCTTAGGTTGTAGCTCAGCATTCCTCGCTGCTGGCGTCGGAGTCATCTGTCCCAGCTTGCCAGATTTTATTGCTGATGTTTTCTCTCCTGTGCTGGGCCTTTGGGATATGTGCCTATTAAGAGAAATCCCTTGATTGCCGTTTTAATTTAGGAGGAAACCAAGATGTGCATGTTCTTGCTCACACCACGCTTCTGGGGCTCTCATTCCAGGGGAGCGACCTTTCAAATGTAATGAGTGCGGGAAAGGCTTTGCTCAGAAGCACTCCCTGCAGGTCCACGCGCGGATGCACACAGGCGAGCGGCCCTACACCTGCACCGTGTGCAGCAAGGCGCTCACCACCAAGCACTCGCTGCTGGAGCACATGAGCCTGCATTCAGGTACCTGGACTTGCACCCGAAGGCCACCTGCCGCCGGGTTCCTGGGCTGGACGTTCCCATGGTCAGAGTGGTCTTTTCTCAGCCTGGTGGCATCTCCCACGTGGTGTCTGCCTCTGCCAGACCGTAGTGTAGAGTCGTGCACAGCGTTCTGTTTTAAACTAGGGCTTATGAAGCAGCTACCGGGAGCTCAACGTACACACGTTTTAACTCCCAGAGCTTAGAATTATTTTACTTTGGTGACTTTGGGGGAAACTTGAATTCTCCAGTTCTGCTCCAGTCCCCACCACTCCCTACTGCCTTACATACCTTTGCACATTTATGGTACTGTGCTTTGACTGAGGGCATTTGGGTATGGAGGCAAGTCACTTGTTATCATTCATGGAAAATGGGGACCTGGGCCCACCGTTTTATTGTTCTGTGTTTTTGCATGTTTTAGTGTCTTGTTTTTTATTTGGCAGGACAGAAGTCTTTCACCTGTGATCAGTGTGGAAAATATTTCAGCCAGAAAAGGCAACTAAAGAGCCATTACCGAGTTCATACAGGTACAATAAAGAGAGAAAATTTGGATTGGTGGGGGAGAAACATAAATACAAATTACTTCTGAACAGTAGGGTCATACTGTGGAAAATTGTATTTAGGGAAAGAATCTTAAAAAGCAATCTAAATTAGATGTCCTTGTGTTATTCTCTACTACCTTGTGATTTATATTTAATTTTATACTACAGTTTTGATGCCATACACAGAAACCCTACAGAATTGGTATCTTTCAGAAGTGCCACTTGACTGAGAGGGTGCCTGATTGGTTATTAATGGTGCCTAGACCGAAATATCCCCACCCCATAGCTGTCAGTCCAGGCTTTCTCCCACCTAGCTTTTTCTCCCCTGCCAGCTGATAAATAAATGAGGGGTTGGGAGTGACACTTGGCGTCAGCTGGCCACAGTCGCACCAATGCTTCCAGGGAAGAAGAAAATTACTTCTAGGGAGATTGGAAGGGTCCCAGCTCTCCTGGGGAAGCAGGGAGTTGAGATGCATAGGAAAATATTAACTGTTACCAAATTAGTAAAAAAAATTACTGTTGTTTTAATTAAAGTACCATATTTAAAGTGATTATTTTTCAGGGAAGTGCTTTAACACAAATCACTGAAGAAATGCAGGGAGAGAGCGCATGTAGGCACTGACACTTTTTTTATTGTTGCGACAAGGCCACGCGTTACCGGAATGCAACCACTGCCGTCGCAGATTCATGGACGTGTCTCAGCTAAAGAAGCATCTACGAACACACACAGGTACAGCTCCCATCCTGTCCTTCCTTTCTGGTACACTTCACGTTCTCAGAAGAGCGAGAATGAGTCCTCTCCTCAGGCTCCATTTGTTATAAATCGGGTGGGAATTTTAGAAGACCATTCAAAAGTCCAAGGCAGAAGGCTGTTGACACCATTCTGTGGGGAGATCCCGTCTCTTATTTCTTAGCAACACAGAGATGGCTTACTGAGCACTGTTCCTGGGTGAAAATTCATTTGAGGGGCGCCTGGGTGGCTCAGTCGGTTGAGTGTCTGACTGTTAATCTCAGCTCAGGTCTTGATCTCAGGGTTGTGAGTTCAAGTCCTGTGTTGGGCCCCATGCTGGCTGTGGAGCCTACTTAAAAAAAAGAAAAAGAAAAAAAGAAAATTCATTTGATACCACAAAATAGTGCAAGTCTGAGTGTGGTTCTGTGTTTCACTCCTAGTGTACCTCAGTGCTGAAGATTACTGAGATAACTTTTTTCAAAAAGAAAGTAAAATGAAACACACACAGGTAGCATAAGCACTGAGGGTTTTCCCACTTCCTCCCCTAGAACCAGTACTTACAACTTAAGCATTGCTACCTCCAGAAAAATCAGCTTCAGGGATAAAGAGGAGGCAGGATCGATCAGGGCAGGGCAACTTCTTTAATTTAAGAACAGCAAAGTAAAAGTGCGGGTCTTTTAGACCTTTTGGTAAGGAGCACTTCTTAAAAATGAACCTGTTAGATTTTTTCTAAGAAAAGCTTCCTCCTGCAGTTTGGTTCTTTAATGATTCTGTTAAATTGTCTACTAAAATTATATATCAGGTTGGTTTATGCTGCTTTGGACATTTTTTTTTAAACACAAATTTTTTCTCCCTAAATGTAATTTGTTTTCTTAAAATAAGTATCTCATAGGGTAGGAATTCTATGAAGAGGGATCTCTATACAATCTTTCTACAGACATTATCATGAATAGGTTCTGTGACATTTAATTCATCCATTTAACACATATTTACAGAACAGCTCCTGGGTCCCAGACACCGCTCTCTCTAGGTGCTGAGGCTGCAGCAGTGAATGAGGTGGCCAGAGCCCCTGCTGTGGACCAGGCAAGACAAGGAAAAATGACTCCATAGCATGTTAGGTGGGAGTCAGTGCTGTGAAGAACTAAACGCAGGGTAAGGGGGCAGGATGTGGGAAGGGGAGCTGCCCTTTTCCGTGGGGACTTATCTGAGAAGGCCTCACAGATGGGGGGACACCTTGGATAGAGATCTGAATGCTGTGGGGAGCGAAGACAGCCATTGTGGCTGCCCAGGGGAAGAGCATCCCACGCAGAGGGAACAGCAGGTGCAAAGCCCTGAGACACAAGAGTTTCCACCTTGCCAGAGAAATGCCAGGAGGCAGTTGTGACTGAGCCTGAGCCAGGGTGGTGGGCATCAGAAGGCTTCGGGTAGGTGCAGAGCAGAGGCAACCGGATGGAATCTGTGTAACAGGCCTCTCAGCCGAGCTGCTGGGGCTCAGGCCTCAATCACCTGAGAAGCTTTAAAAAAGAAAAAGCCTGGTCCCAACCCCAGAGATTCTGATTGAATTAACCTGGGGTAGAGCCTCGGAACTGCTCTGTGTAAAAATTTCCTCAGTGATTCTGGTGTGCACTCAGGCTTCAGAACATTGGAGGCCACGGTGAAGACTGGACTTTTGTTCTGAGCGAGAAGACTTTAACGAGAGCAGCGAGATGATAGGACTTAGAATTTTAATAGGATCATCCCAGCGTCGTGTGGGGTGTGGTGAGCCACAGGCGGAGAGACCCATTAGCAGGCTGTTGCAGTAATCGGGGGCTCGTACAGTGTGGTGGCCGTGGAAGTGGTCATCAGTGGCCCTGTCCAGATAGATTCCGAAGGACTCTGTGTTCTTGGAAAGAATGTCCATGATTTCAAACATTCGCTAACAGAAAGACTTTCTGAGATTGTCAACCCAGATGGCATTGAATGGCAGGGCGAACATCGTTAGTATATTTCCGAAACGGAACTTGACACGACAAGCAGGTCCTCGTCTTTGGATCTGGAGGAGCAGCAAACACACTGAGGTCAGCGCGGGCCCCAGCTCTGGTTTGGGAGGCTGGAAGGAGAGCGGCAGTGGCCTGGTTTTCACCTGTGGAGTGGTAAGAGCTGCTGATGCGGGGACGCCAACTCACCCAAGCTGCCACCAGCGTCCTCCACCTAGATGGAGCGTGGAAAGATGGCTCGCGTGAATTTTCCAGGAGAGGCTGTGAAAGGGAGGCCGCACTTCAAACGGCACCCGTCCCCGGCTGTTACCTAGTTAAGCGGGATTTTGTTCTCTCTCTTCTTTAAATTCATAGCTCCCTTGCCTGCGTGAGGACCACTTACTTTTGTTTCCAGAGGACATGACAGTCTGTCGGTTGTATGTGCAGCGTACAGACTAATGCTGAATAAACGGTTCTTGAAGCTTCATGAATTCCTAGCGGAGTCTGGAACAGTCATGCTTTGTGTGGGCCTTAGTTTCCACCCTGTGAAATTCATTCAGTCATCAGGGATTTCTGGAACAGTGTGCCAGGCCTGATTCCAGGCACAGGGGTACTAGGACTGGACGAGCCCACAAAGTCTCCTCCTAAGAATGGGGGAGATGGACAATAAACAACACGTACAGTCTTTGAGGTGGGGCTAGCACTGTGGGGAAACGGATCCGGAGAAGGGGACTAAAGAGTGTTGAGGGGCGGAGGACAGTGCTTTCGGTGGTGACGAGGCCTCCTTGCTGGGAAAGTGACGTTTGAGCAGAGGCTTGAAGGCAGCACAGGGGTGAACCACACTGGGAATCCCCTAGGCAAGACATGCTGGGGGAGGAATGGTGGGGGCAGGAGCCCTGGCCAGGGCTTGCTCGGGGTGGGGTGTCCAGTAACTCTCCACCGGGCCCTGAGCTGAGCAGTGAGCAAAGGGAGAGTGCCTGGTGAGGTTAGAAAAGTTTAGGGCAAGGACCCGGGGGGGGGGGGGGGGGGGCGCGGGGCGGACAGATGTGTGATGCCTCTAGGCCTAGGGCTTTGGTTTTTATCTCCGGATGGGAACAGGGAGCCTTTGGAGTGTTTGCAGCAGAAGTGTGAAATGAGCAGACTGCCTACAGGGTCACTGTGGTTGCTGCATTTATTGTGGACAACAGGGAAGCTGGAACAGAAGTGGGGAGACCCGTTCGGCTGCTGCAGAGACAGTGGTGGCCTGGACTGGGGGGTGGCAGTGAAGGTGGTGAGATGTGGTCAGGTTCTGGATACACTGCAAGGCAGACATAAATGTGAATAATATGCAGGTCACCCTAGTGGACCGGTGTCCTCAGGAAGGTCAGGTATGAGAGTTGAGTTATCTCAGGGTGGACCGTACGGGAGTAAATGTGGGGTGTTCTTTTGTTTACTGTGTATAATCATCTACCTCCTTGTTTCAGTTTTTAAGGGAAGGAACCATATCTTACACTTTCTCTGTATCCTCTTGGCACTTAGCATACAGTGCTTAGGTACATAGTAGGTGTTTGGTAAGGGCTTCATTCATTAGTGCTCATTAAGGAGTCAAGTGGTATTGCCTTTTTTTTTTCTTAATATTGTGAAAATGTGGGGTGATTTTTGCTTTTCACTTTGTGTTGGATGTATATTTCTAAACAGTGTCCCTTTTTTAGGTGAGAAGCCATTTACTTGTGAAATCTGTGGCAAATCTTTCACAGCAAAGAGTTCTCTTCAGACCCACATCAGAATCCATAGGTAAAGTTTCACAGATATTTTTTTTATATGGGAGTCCTCATTCAACCCTGGTGTTCAGTTGGGTGACATATGTTACTTATACAGGCCTTCTCCCCAAATTATTACACGGGTAGAACTTTCTGTGTAGTTTACCATATTTTATCTTTACAATGAAGCAATTCCTAACTTAGGCAAAATCAGGAAAACTGGTTCTGGCCAGCAAAAGTTTGCATTACTGATTTCATTTCTTGAATTTTTATTTTGGGCTGGGGGCTGATCCAAAGTTTAAATCTTCAGTCAAAAATAAATATTAAATTTAATGTTTTCTGAATAAACATTTTTGTTCACACATCCAGATTTGATTCAGTAGTTCTTCTAAGACAAATAACTAACTTCTATTACTAACTAATAGTAACTTCTAAGACAAACTTGGGGTTTTGTTTTTTGTTTTTTTTTTGAGGGAGTGGGAGAAAGAGGGAGAGAGAACCTTAAGCAGGCTCCACACTCAGCATGGAGCCCCCCACAGGGCTCGAGCCCACAACTCTGAGATACACGACCTGAGCCGAAATCAAGAGTCAGAAGCTTAACTGACTGAGCCACCCAGGCGCCCCTACTCACGTTTTGAATATTGAAGTCAATCACATATACTTAAATTTGGCCACAAGAATCTAAAAGTTGGCAATGAAAATGAAAACAAAACAAAAAGGAACTTTGTGTGTGCAATATATAAATATTTGCTCTCTTATCTAAAATACAGACTGTAGAATCATAAAATGTTATCACATGTAGCCCAGCCCCATGCACCACCCTTTCTCAGACAGCACCCCCGCCTCGTCTTTTTTCCTTTAGGATCAGAAACGGAAACCCCCGAAAGTGGTGACTTGCTCTGACTCCTTAAGCTAGCAGAAGAACCCATGACTTATGACTCCCAGTCGAGTTAATTGGCCTCTACTCTTGACTTCTTCTCCCTAAATAATCAGGAAGTAATAAGCAGAGCCATTTGTAAAGTCAAATGTGTATTTTTTATAGAGGAGAGAAGCCCTACTCCTGTGGCATATGTGGCAAGTCGTTCTCAGACTCCAGTGCCAAGAGGAGACACTGCATTCTGCACACGGGCAAAAAGCCCTTCTCGTGCCCCGAGTGCAACTTACAGTTCGCTCGCTTGGACAACTTGAAGGCCCACTTGAAAATCCACAGCAAAGAGAAGCCCGCGTCGGACGCCAGCGGCGTTTCCGGCAGCCCTGACACCCAGGAGGTCAGGAGTATTCTTCAGCTGCAGCCGTATCAGCTCTCTGCCTCTGGAGAGCAGGAAATTCAGCTTCTCGTCACCAATTCTGTACATAACATCAACTTCATGCCCGGCCCCAGCCAAGGAATCAGCATCGTCACTGCGGAGAGTTCGCAGAACATGGCGGCCGAGCAGGCTGCCGACCTCGCCCTGCTCACGCAGCAGCCCCAGCAGCTGCAGAACTTCATCCTCTCCGCCCCTCAGGGGCAGACGGAGCACATTCAGGGCCTCGACATGATTGAAAGTCAGATGGAGCCCGCACAGACCGAGCCCGTGCACGTCATCACGCTCTCCAAGGAAACCCTGGAACACCTTCATGCCCAGCAGGAGCAAACCGGGGAGCTCCAGTTAGCAGGTGCTCCGGCTCCGGCTCAACACCTGCAGCTGCCGCCCGCGCCGGCCCCGCCCCCGGCCGCCCCCCACGGGCCCCCGGCCGCCCCGCTGAGCCCCGGGCAGAGCTGACCTGGACGCACCTTGCGTCCTTATCTCCTCCGCACGAGCCAGCTGCGCGCTGCGAGGCAGGCTTTCTGAGACGCTCGGCTCGCATACAGAGCCTCTGGACGTGTGAGAGCGAGCGGACAGGCCTCGCGCTTTGCATCCAGGCCCCAGGATGTGCGCGTCCTGTCTCGTGTGCAGTCCTGATCGAGATTTAGCATTCAGTGTTGATGAACGGTTTTCATTTTCCTCTACGACATCTCCGAAAGTCTTGGGTCATTTTGCTTTGGGGACATTGAATTAGACTTCTCTAAGCCTTGAATGTCCACGGCCACAGGTCTTGCTGACCTTTCCAGTTATGTTTTGTAGAACAAAGGAAGCCCTATATTGGTTGAGTTGGGTAGAATGGTTTGTTCCACTTTATTTTTCATACGCAACACAATTGCTTCTACAAGATAAGTCACGGCTGAATGTGATAGAAGACAACCTTGGAGAGTCTGTCCTTTTAATATCTTCTAAGCCCCAAAGACCGAGTCACTGTCAGCATTTAATCTCTGTGTGTTACAGTGGGCTCTTTGTGTCCTATTTAAGGGAGATTCACAAACATATAAACTAAAAGTCTATTTTAACTCAAAATGAATATAATAAAGTCCAAAAAGTACAGGATTATTTTAAAAATTCTGAACTCAGCTTTTCTGAGAAACATGGATTTACATATTTTTTTTGGATTTACATATTTTTTTAAAAGCAGGTTACTGAAAACTTAAAAGTCTAATTAAAGTGTGAAATCGGATCAAGACATTCAGCCCATAAATTCTCAATTTTTGTCAGCAGTGATACTTGTTTGATGAAATTAAGACTATCTCAATTATCCTGGAATATAAAATTTTATTAAGTGTAATTTAAGTGTCAAATATACTGAATTCTAATTGATCCTGAAAATGGTCCGTGTATTGTGTCTGATAACTTCCTGGAGATGGGACCTTATTATACTATAGATTATAGTAGGTTGAATCTCATAAAATAGACACCTCATTTTAAAAAGTACATATTTTCACTTAATCTTAAAAATAATTTGAACCTAAGAGCCTTAGTAACCTGTCTATAATTGTGGTATGGTTTTAAATAATTGTCAAAAGTTGAAATTATGTGTGGGTTAGGTTTTCAAGCCCGGTGTACTTTATTGAATACTTTGATTGCTTTCTCTTTAATGAACTGAAAAAAGAGAATGGGCACTAGGACATCTAAGTTAACATAATGCGGGTAGAGAATAGGGCTAATCTACCCTAAAATTAACAGGATCTTGACATCAGTTACTTTCTTGCTTTAGACACCTTAATTTCTACCTGAATCAAGGTTTTTTGGAGGTTAAAGTAATAGAATTCTTCAGGTTTGAGAGAAGATGAAAGCATTTTTTTCACATATTTGCCAAATTATGTTTTATTATAATTCACAAAATTTCTAAAATGTGTATCTTAACATGTATCAACCAAAGTAATGTTTAAATCAGTCCTGACTAGAGCCAAGATACAATTTGTATAAATACAGTTATGACCCAAATATTATTTCAGGTTCTTAGTCATTTAAACTATTTACTTTAACCTTAGTCTTAAAATGCAAAGTTTTTACCAGCTTTGCAAAGCTTACGGGCCCACAGTTTCTCCAGGAGATACACAGTATTAACATAAATGAATTTTTAACTACTCACTCTGGAGAGCTGGAGAATTATTCAGGAAATATGGTCACATAAGTCAAGTTTAACTAGCTTTATGACAGTGTACCTCTGCACTAGGAGAAATAGAATGTGGGCCACATGTAATTTTAAATTTTCTAGTAGCCACATTAAAAACAAAGGTGAAATTAATTTGAATAAAATTATTTAATCCAACATGTGCCAAATACCATTTCAACATGTAAACAATATAAAAACATACTAATAAGATATTTTATATTCTTCATATTAAGTCTTCAAAATCTGGTGTGTATTTTCTACTTAGTGCACATTCAGTTTGGATGCTAATGTTCTTTGGACGTACTTGATCTGTATTTAGAGTTCATACAATTTACAGTTGAAAGCCTAGATTCACATACAGTTGCAGACATACTTAATTTCTTTTCAATAACTGAAACAATTATTGGTTTAACTTTACATTAAAATTAAAACCTGGGGCACCTGGCCAGCTCAGTTGGAAGAGCATGCGACTGTTGATCTCGGGGTCATGAGTTCAAGCTCCACGTTGGGCATAGAGATTACTAAAAAAAAAAATATATATATATATATATATGTATATATATACTGAAAAAAAACCCCACCACCAGTTCCTCAGTCACACCAGCCACATTGCGAGTTCTTGATAAACCACGTGTGTGGCTAGTGGGTTCTGTCGTGAACAGGCTTACCTGGTTCTAACTTGAGAGCCTGTCTCAGCCATAAAAGTATCTTCTGGAAGGGTTCTGGTTTGTTTGATCAGCTGTGAAAGGGAAAGGAGGAAATGAGAGCTTCATAAATCTAGTCTCTCTTCTGTGTCCCAAATACACATTCTGCCCTCTGAAATCCCAAATTCTAAAGTTCAGTGCCTCTCTACCCAAAGGAAATGTCATGTACATAAAAATGTTTCTATTGTGTGAGAAATTGCCAGCTCAGTGTTTCACAACTTATTTTGTACTAGTACAGTTTTTAAAATTGTTTTGACAAATGCAGAAATACAAAGTGTACTTCATAGGAAATAGAATATTATGCTTACTGAAGTTACTGAAATGCACCTTATCACTTTCAAAAATGAATCTTTGGTTTTCTCTCAGTAGAGGGCTAGCCTTGGGAAAACTCGAGCTCCTGCCATCAAAATAAGTTATTTATTCATATGCTTGCATCTGCTGCTTTTTTTTTCCTCCAGGTACTTAGGCACCATACCCAACATGGGGCTTGAACTCAGGACCCTGAGGTTGAGAGTCACATGCTCTACCAGCTAAGCCAGTGAGGCACCCCTGCATCTGCTTCTTGAAACTCTTTCTACCTCTACTCTATTTTCGGCAGTTGGTTCCTGGGTCCTAAGTGTTGTGAGCAACCGGTTAAATAATGCTAAAGAATATAATGATATTCTCATGCTTACGTTCGGTTTTCATAAATTGGACCATACTGTCTGCCACTTACTGAGTCTTTACTATAGGCCAGGAGTGAAGCCACGTGTGTTAAGTCTGTATCTTAGTGCTTCTCAACTTTCTTCTTTGTCGTGGCACACGAAGTAGGACTTACACAGCAACCTGCGATCAGGGGACTCCAGTCACCTCCGGCCATGACTGGCATATTGGCTTGTGCGGGCTGCCGTAACAGATACTACGGACTGGGTGGTTTAAGCAACAGAAATACAGTTTCTCAGTTCTGGAGGCGAAAGTCCAAAATCAAGTTGTTGGCAGGGTTGGTTTCTTCTGAGGCCTCCTGACCTCTTTCCTCCCTGTGTCTTCACATGGTCTTCCCTCTGTGTGTTTTGTCCTAAGCTTATAAGGACACCAGTCAATACTGGATTAGGGTCCACCCTAATCCTAATGACCACATTTTCACTTAGTTACCTCTTTAAAGGCCCTATCTTCAAACACAGTCACATCCTGAGGGTACTGGGGGTTAGGACGTCAACATGAATTTGGTGGGGGACACAATTGAGCCCATAATAACCGGCATCTGGAATGAGGAGGAAGGCAGTGTCTGGGAGGCATCTACAACCTGTCTGAAGCACGGTCTTATTTTACTTAATCTTCGTGACATTTCTATGGGGTAGGTAATGTGCCTATTTTGCAGATGAGAACACTGAGGCCCAAACAGATGAAGTGTCTTGCCCAAGGTCACACAGTAATTGGCAAAGCCAGACTGATGCACAGGGCCAGCTGATTCCACTATGCTGCTTCCACCAGATGGGCTTTCCATCACCAGTCTTTTGATACTTTAAGCTGGATTTCTATTTACATATGATCTGCTTGATGTAATCGAAAATTTTTGACTAAAATTGAGGGTGTGAGGCACCTGGCTGTTTCAGTCAGTAGAGCATACAACTCCTGATCTTGGGGTTCATGGGTTCAAGCCCCATGTTGGGCATAGAGCTTACTTAAAAATTGATCTGTCTGACATTTAGCACACAAACTTTTTACATAAAACAATAATTGTAAAAGGCATATAGTCCTACAGAAATGATAACTACCATATTAATATTCATATTGGAATTTTACTACTATTGATTTAAAGCTTAACAGAAATTTACCTATTGGACGGAAGTTACTGCTAACATGAAAATGTCTTAACATGAGCTTCTGTGAGCCTTTTTTTCAAACTCCTGACTGAGGATATTTTATGTTTAGGGCAGACTTTTTTTTTTTGGAGAGAGGGGGCGAGAGAGTGCGCAAGCAGGGGAGGTGGGGGAAGGCAGAGGGAGAGAAAGAATCTTAAGTAGGCTCCATGCCCAGCTTGGAGCCTGATGCGGGACTCGATCCCACAACCCTGAGATCATGACCTGAGCTAAAACCAAGAGTCGGACACTTAACCGACTGAGCCACCCAGGCACCCCTTGTTTGATTTTTGCTACCCTTATTTGTTAAGCCTTGAGGTGAATTATTATCCTCACTTTCAGACTAAAATAAGCCTAAATTCTTAAGAATTGAAAGAAAACTCTTGGTCTTACTTTTGTAAACAGCAGGCTTGGAGGAATGACCCCGAAAAAATCCCCCTTGCCTTTTGTAAACAGCAGATGTCAAGGAATGACCTCTAAAAGAAGCAGGAATGTCACTGTGATAGTTTATCTAGCTTTCAAATTCTTTGCACATAATTAAGCAACAAACACTTGTTGGCTGTAATATATATATATAATATATATGTTGTATATATATAACATATAAATACACTGTTTATCTAAAATCCTTGTCACTTAAAATCTTCCACAGTAGGAGAGCTTTTATTTTTATTTTTTTTAAAGATTTTTTAATTTTTATTTGAGAGAGAACACGTGAGAGAAAGAGAGCGAGAACACGAGCAGTGGGGAGGGGCAGAGGGAGAGGAAGAAGCAGGCTCCACACTGAGCAGGGAGCCCAATGAGGGACTTGATCCCGGGACCCTGGGATCATGACCTGGGCTGAAGGCAGACATTTGACTGACTGAGCCACCCAGGTGCCCTAGAGAGCTTTTAAACTAAAGTTCATTAAATCATATTTTCAACACAAAATGTAGGAACTTGAACATGTTTAGGTAACATTAGCAAGACTTTGTAGCCTTTCTCTTTTCTTTTTTTTTTTTTGTTACATGAGTCTGAAAAGTACTACTATATCCAATATGACATGCAGAAGGAGGGAAAAATTTGAGCAGGGGTCAAGTCAGGGAACTAACTTCCTTGGTCTTAGAGTATGGGTTTATTATTTATTTTGAATTTTAGTATCCATAGATTAGTATCTTAATATCCAGTAGATCATTTAAAATACGGATTTGAAGATTTTTCCAAAAGAATAGTTTGGCTTTTGGTTTTAGTTCGTAGTATTTTTAGCCTTGTTGAACGAAAAGTTAAACTGAAGCTGCCTTAGGCTAAATTGGAGTTAAAAACAAAACTCTACATTTTAAAAATCTCCCTCTCATAGATAATCCTAGTATGATTAAGTGGCTTCTGGACAAATTTTACCTATAATCTTAGTGTTTGAAGTATAAAAGCACTCATTAACAAAAACACAGGGAAGTATTTAAATTGATCCTGATCCTATGTGTATTTTTAATCTCTGTCCCCTGTGTTACCTTGGAGTCTATGAAATCAGCATATTTTCACTTCTGGAGACAGTACTGGAATAGAACGCAGCATATAGAGGAATAAGTTTGCAGGGACGAGTAGAAAAGAATGAGGGACCCAAATTTTTGGTTCACTCAGTCTTGTCAGCTGAGAGAGAAAGCTAGAAGCCTTTCTTGATAGGCGCCCCCCCCCCCCCCCGCCCCTGCCAGGCCCCAGCCATCCCCACCTGCTGTCAGTTTCACCTCAAACTGTTTTGAATCCACCCACCTCTCCCATCCCCACTACTACATCATCATCTTCTCTTGCCTGGGCCCCTGCCAAGGCCTGACCCAGCCTTTCTACCCCCCCTTCCCCACCCCTTTCTCCACTGGCAGTGGTGATCAGTTTGGGCTTATCACTGTGCCTTTAGCGGCAAGCAGAGGGTCTTGCTAAACAAATGGAGATTGTGTTATTAAGGCATGATCATGTCTCTGCTTAAAATCCTCCTCAGAATAAAATCCAAAACGCAGCTTCCTCTTGGGCCCCTTCCCCATTCTCACTTCCATCCACACTGGCTTCCTTGCTGTTCCCCAAGCACACTCAGCAATACCCTGCCTGAAGGCTGGAGGCAGGTGGCTTCGCAGGCTTGGAAGGTTTCAGCCCCTACTCTGTCGGACTAATGTCTGCTCATCTGTCAGAATTCAGTGTAAGTGTCACCTCCTCGGGGAGGCCTTCCCTGACCATCTAATTGCAGTCAAGCCACGCTGTCCTATCTGCTCACAGCACTCTACACTTTGGACTCCACTCATAATTATATTTGCATCAGGAACTGTGTCCGCTTGGTCCCACTGCAGCCATAGCTCCCGGCCCAGGACTGGGGGTGTGCTCTCTGACCTCACAGACCTACTGGTGGAAGGCCGTATCCCAGGGTGGCTGAGACACGTCACCTGCAGTGCAAGGGATGGCACTGCTGGGACACAGAACACAGTGTGGGTTAGAGGAAAGGGATCCTGTCTTAATGCCTTGCGGTTTGGGCCTTTGAGTCTGTACATTTCTTTGAGTCACAAACATTGAATGATAAGATTTTAGAATTGAAATGGGCTGAGGAGGTTGAGTTATTAAACTGCCTCCATTTAGAAATGATAAGGCTCAAGCATGGTGGTTGGCGACTTTTTCCAAGGTCACACTAAGCTGGTGAAGCAAAGCTGGAATCTGGCCACACCTTCTGGATTATAGACCAGTAGACTCTTCATTGCTTTATGCTCCAGTGTGTATCTTTAATAGGCAGAGAGTGAAACTCGGAGTCAGCAGATTTTCAGCATTGAAGTCATTATTGTTCTGTGATCTTTTTTAAAGACAAATTTTACCGTTTATCATTCAGAGTGCCACATAATCCTGTCTGGCTGCAATGGCAGTCACTGAGTCAAGGGCCAGATCCTGTTGGGCCTTTGCAAATACACTGATTCGGACCAGCCAGTTGTTGACATCTGCTCATGAAAGGGAAGTGCATGAGGTGATTCTAAAAGCCTGGTAGCGCATTTCTCCTGGACTTTAGAATACTTTTTACACTGTGTATTTAAATATGGGTGTGGCGGGGCGCCTGGGTGGCTCAGACGGTTGAGCGTCTGCCTTCGGCTCGGGTCGTGATCCCAGAGTCCTGGGGTCGAGCCCCACATCGGGCTCCCTGCTCAGCGGGGAACCTGCTTCTCCCTCTCCCTCTGCCTGCTTCCTCCCCTGCTTGTACACTCTCTCTCTCTCTCAAAAATAAATAAAAAAATAAATAAATAAATAAATAAATAAATATGGGTGTGGCTGATTTGGGGCACATTCATTTCAAGCCAAATGACAAGTCACACTCAAGAGCTAGGAAGGGCCCCGGCTGGGAGGCTGCCCTAGTTTCCTGAGTGTGACCTGGCTGAATTCCCTGCCTCTCTGGCAGAGAACAGGCATTTCCCCTCGCCTGCCTTCCCCCGCCTGCTTCTCAGCTCCAGCTGGGAGCAGTGAGTGTTCAGGTCTTATGGGTCTCTAAGGGTTTCCAGGGGAAAGCAAATGGAGAATAAAGAGGAAGGGCGAACCACAGGGCACCCAGCTCTTTCTGGTCCCCGCAGCTCAAGGAGAGGGACCCTCCCCTTTATTCCTCTGTTTTGTTAATGTTTCTCATGTAACCGTGTCACTTCCTCTAAACAAGAAACTGCTTCTTCAAATGCCAGCCTTTCATTTGTCACACTGGGCCACACTGGTGGGGTGGAGAGCACACAGACCTGGCTGGGCCCCACACTAGCTCGCGCTGCCACTTGCTGTCTATCGTGCTGCAAGTTACAGAACCTCTGTGACCCTCAGTTTCTCTTCCAGTAAAAACGGGACTGTTGTGATCATTGAAATCAAGGTTATACTCATAGTAGCTGCTCAGTAAATGAGAATTGATGTTTTATTAATTAGTTGAATGACCTTGGGTACCTTCACATTCAGCCCTGTTTCCTTATCAAGAATTTGAGGAAGTTGATCCCAAAGGTCCCTCAAAGCCCTTTTCAGTATTGACAGTTCTGTGGGTCCTCTCTCCAAAGCCCATTTTAACACCGGAGATCTAACCTCTCTCCCACACACCCTTCCTATTTCCCCTTCGCAGCGGTCGAACCCCACCCTAACCCCCACCCCACCAAGACCCTCTTAGTCCTCTCACTTCTCATGCCGCTATGGAAGCTGCCGACTGCCAAGTTCCCAGGACTTTAATCCGTGCCCATCGCCCTCAGCCCGGGTCTAGGGGCACACTTGTCGCAGGGGAGGCGGACCCCGATCCTCGAGGCGGATCCATCGTGGGAGCCCTGGCCGGGCCGTGGATCTCCTGGTAGGAGGGGTGAAGAGAGCACCTACGGACCCGCCAGCTTCTGCAAACTTCTTGCCCAGCCTGAGCGCCCTATCCGCCGGGCGCTCGGAAGCGGCTCGCAGAGTCGGTACCGCGCGAGAGCGGGTGGCCTCGCCCGCCCGGGATGGGCTAGCTCCGCACACGCGGGCACGGGGATGGAGCCGGGAGCCCCGGATCCTGGGCTCCTCGGCCCCCGCCAGCCCCGCCCGGGTATCCGACCCTCAAGCGGAACAAGGCGTCCGCAGCGCCACGCCCTCGGGCACCACCCAGCAGACGAGGGCGGCCCTGGAGCTGCCCCGAGCCCGGGATCGCGGGGTAATGAGATGCTAATGAGGCGCGAATAAAGCCTCGCGGGCCCCGCGCGCGGCGCCGAAGCCCACACCCCGCCGAACTCCCGGGCCGGGCGCAGCCGGCGCGCCGCCCCGCGTCCGCCGCTTTCCCTCCGCGACTCCTTCGCTTCCCCTTCGTCCGCCCCCGCCCTCCCCCACCCGCCTGGTCGGAGACGCCCGCGGGGCGGGAAGCGGCCCTCCCCGCTCGCCAGGAGGCCCGGTAAGTCCTCCAGCGGCGCCAGCTGCACGCCCCCTGCCCGCTGGGGGTGGGGGCGGGGGCTCACTTCCGGGGAAACGCAGTCCCGGGCGCTCGGGAACTCCTCCTGGCGGGTCCGGCCCGTCTCCCCTCGCCCCCGCCCTGCTCAGCCCCTCTCCAGACTTTCCCGTCCCGAGCGTGGATGTCCACCCCCCGCCCCACTCACCCCGGTGCCAGTGGTCCAGCTCCCTCTCCATCCTTCCACACTGCTCTCCCCCCACCCACCCACCCCGCACATCCTTTGTCCTGGCCTTTCCAGGCTGAGTCGCCCCTCTCTACCCCTTCTCTGAGATCTTCCTCCTTCCATTCCCCCGAACCCTCAAGAGAGACCTTTGCCCTTCCTGATGTTCCGGCTGCCCGCATCCAGGTGACCCGCAGCGGGTAACTTTAGTCTCCTCCTCCCTCGGCCCGGCCCGCTGGGCTCCAGCCGGGCCCGGTGGGGTGGCCGAGTGCGCGCGGGGGTCAGCTCCAAGGACCTGTCCCCATCGATGCCACCTAATAACCCCGTGGGCAACCCCGACCTCCGCACCCTCTTATTTCTCCCGGTCCCAGCGTGAGAAGGCCCCCACTCAACACCCCTCAAGTTGCGTGGGGGCTCGAGCGAGGGAGAGGGGCACAAAGGGAGGCCTTGTCTCGGGAGATTCCTGGGAGAGCGCGCCCCGGCGCCCGGGGGGTGGGGTGGGGCGGGGCGTCGCTGCGAGTGGGAGGAAGCTGGGGGGAGCGAACCCGGGCTGTCGCCTCCCCCCCGACCGCTCTCGAGGCCCACCCGAGCAGCCGCCAGTCACAGGGGAAGTGTTCTGACCACAGTGAGTCAGAAATAGACCCAGTCCTCCGTCACCTCAGGCAGTCGCAACATCCTCGGGTTGTTTGTTGAGGTGGTTTGGGTAGTGGGAACGGGAACCTAGGGAGTTAGAGACGGTCTCCTCCTCCTCAGGAGGCAATCACGGGTGCTAGGGGGGACAGCTTTGCTCCTGGCATGAGACATACGCCACGCTTAGCGGGGCACTGGGGTCCTCGAGGGGTGCCCGCACAGGGAGGTGTGGAGGGAGAGGGGAGAGCAGCTGGGATTGCAGGTATTAGGTCTGTCTCTGTCTGCCCGGCAGGGAAAACTCTCCTCCTGGCTGCCTGCCCTCTCCACGTCTGAGATATTCTGCCATGCCCAGCTTCTGGTGTCCCATCAAGGCAGGGTCGGAATTCCTGTGCCCAGTGCCCCAGAGATGGAGGGGAGCTTGGAGCTCCCTGGACAGGAAAGCTGAGCTGGAGGCTCCCTGTCTTCCCTCCTGCCCCCTGTGCCCAAGACTGCTGATTTTTCACTTCCAAATTTGGCAAATTTCACTTGGAGTGGAAGGAAGAGCAGTTGTCTCTGGAGCAGATTGGGAGTGGGCTGGGGGAGAGGAGAGAGCAGAGCCAATCAGGGGTGGACGCAGAGCCCCCTGGGGACACCAGCCTGCTTTCTTCTCCTCCCCATCCTTTTCCTTTCTTCCTTTCTCCAGCCTCCTCCCCTTCTCTTCCCTCCTCCTCTCCAGCAGCTGCAGGCCTCTGCTGGGGAGCTCCCTGCCTGGGAGCCTCAGCCGCCTCCATGGCTTCACCCACCTCCACCAACCCAGCGCATGCCCACTTTGAGAGCTTCCTGCAGGCCCAGCTGTGCCAGGATGTGCTGAGCAGCTTCCAGGGGCTCTGCGAGGCCCTAGGGCTAGAGCCCGGTGGGGGCCTACCCCAGTACCACAAGATGAAGGCCCAGCTCAACTACTGGAGTGCCAAGTCGCTGTGGGCCAAGCTGGACAAGCGAGCAGGCCAGCCCGTCTACCAGCAGGGCCGGGCCTGCACCAACACCAAGGTGGACACACGCTGCCTGGGACGGGGCTTGGACGGCTGCGGGGAGTCAGAGGAGGGAGACGGGGTGCCATGCCCATACTGCCTTGTGTGTTCGCAGTGCCTGGTGGTGGGCGCTGGACCTTGTGGGCTGCGGGCTGCTGTGGAGCTGGCCCTGCTGGGGGCCCGTGTGCTGCTGGTGGAGAAGCGCACCAAGTTCTCTCGCCACAACGTGCTGCACCTCTGGCCCTTCACCATCCATGACCTTAGGGCACTTGGCGCCAAGAAGTTCTATGGGCGCTTCTGCACAGGCACCCTGGACCACATCAGTGAGCACCACGTGGTGGCCTAGAGGGGCGGGTGAGCCTGGGCCTACAGACAGGCCAGTGGGGGGCTGCTGGGACCGCCAAGAGGCAGAGTGGACAAGATTCACTTTAGCCAGGTGACCTGCAGGACTCAGGTTCCTCATCTGTAAAATGGGCAGTGGAACCGAGTGACCTGTAAGACCTCTTCCAGCTCTGACCGGGAGCCCACTGGTGCTTGGGGGCCCTGTGCGTCCCTGGGGCCCCTGTTCCTAATCTCCTCTCCCTTCCAGGCATCCGGCAGCTTCAGCTGCTTTTGTTGAAAGTGGCATTACTGCTAGGGGTGGAAATTCACTGGGGTGTCACTTTCACCGGCCTCCAGCCCCCTCCCAAAAAGGGTAAGTACCTCTCTGCTCCCCAGACTCCCGTCTGCCAAGGATATCTTGGCCTGTGGAAGAAAAAGGGTGGGATTGGGAGTCAACTGAGTCGCCCTTGTGCAACCACACTGAGCCTCATTTTGAGCATCTGTAAAATATGTCCTTCCTTACCTACTTTCCACAGCTGTTTTGAAGGCTTAAGTTGATAGACAATGTGTCATTGCTTGCTAAACTGTCAACTGCAAAGGGCTTTACACATTTGTTTGTTTCCCTGGCTTGTCCTGGGAATGTACGGGCCCCTTCAGACATCCACACCTTTGTGCCTCTCACACCTTCTGCCCCAGGGAGTGGCTGGCGTGCCCAGCTCCAGCCCAGCCCCCCAGCCCAACTGGCCAACTATGAATTTGATGTTCTCATCTCTGCTGCCGGAGGTAAATTCGTCCCTGAAGGTGAGTGACCCCTTCCTTCAAAGAAGCCAGCATCTTAGGCTCCTCCTGCGCCTTTCTAGGCTGTTATGCCCCTCATTCTCTTGCCGATACCTACCTACCCTCACTTGCCCCCACTTCTAGGCTTCACAGTGCGAGAAATGCGTGGCAAACTGGCCATTGGCATCACGGTCAACTTTGTGAATGGACGCACAGTGGAAGAGACGCAGGTGCCCGAGATCAGCGGCGTGGCCAGGATCTACAACCAGAGCTTCTTCCAGAGTCTGCTCAAAGCCACAGGTCGGGACACCCTCTCACAGGGTCTCCCCTCCCTCCAGCTGACTGTGGGTTGGTTCCTCCCTCTCCCTCCTGGGCCTGGGACAGAGGGCCCATTGTGCCACCAGAACTCCTGGGCCCCTGTGTAGGGGGCACCCACCGCAGTCTAAGCTGTGACCCCAGCTCTGAGAGGTCAGGCACGGCTGGGTGTTTGGAGAGGTGACACAGAATGAGGAGGAGACACATCTCTCCCCCGGTGTTGTCCCCGCAGGCATTGATCTGGAGAACATCGTGTACTATAAGGATGACACCCACTACTTTGTGATGACAGCCAAGAAGCAGTGCCTGCTGCGGCTGGGGGTGCTGCGTCAGGTGGGGCCCGGGCCCGGGCAGGGAGGGAGGGGCTGGGCGGTGGGCCCTGCGAGGTGGAGGCCAGCCCTGGACACAGTGTCTCCCCCTGGTGTGGAGGGAGCGTGTCCTCTCCTGCCGTTGCCCTGACATTTTCTCCACCTCAGCAAGCCCTTCTCCCCTGGGGTTTACAGGACAACCTGAACCATATTCTGGGCTAAACACCTGCTACCAGCCACAGAGCTACATATGTAAGCCCCACGAGGGCAGGGGTTTTGTCTCTGCCCTTTTTGCTTGCTGAAGATTCCCCGCACCTAGAATGGTAGCTGGTGTGTAGTCGGCACCTGGTAAATATTTGCTGAATGAACTAGTTGAAAACCTACTATGTGCTAGGTATTGTCATGAGAACTTTATGTGCGTTTTCTCACCTAAATTCTCATGAATACCTCGGGGAGTTAGGTATGTCATCTCTAAATGATGGGGAAACTGAGGCTGAGAAGTTCAGGTCTTATCCAAAACAAGTGCACAGTAACAGTAATGGAACTGGGTCTTGGGGGCGGGGAGCCCCAGCAGCAGGGGGAGTGCTGAGGAAGCGGCTGGAGGATGGGAGGCAGGATGTTCGGATTCTAGTCCAGCCCAGTTACCCTGCTGGTTCTGCTCTGTTGGCTTGTAGGACTGGCCGGAGATCGACCGGCTGTTGGGCAGCGCCAATGTGGTGCCCGAGGCTCTGCAGCGCTTCGTCCGGGCAGCTGCTGACTTCGCCACCCACGGCAAGCTCGGGAAGCTGGAGTTTGCCCGGGACGCCCACGGGCGGCCTGACATCTCTGCCTTTGATTTCACAAGCATGATGCGGGCAGAGAGTTCTGCTCGAGTGCAGGAGAAGCACGGCGCCCGCCTGCTGCTGGGGCTGGTGGGGGACTGCCTGGTGGAGGTGAGGGGGCCAGGGCTCCCTGAATGGGGGGGGAGAGGTTGAGCTTCCTGGGGCTTCCAGAAACGGGAACTCCTTGTAAAGAGGTGCAGGGGTTCCATGGTTGGGGGGAGGAAGGTTGCCTCCTAGGAAGGAGGGGGTGAAAAGGTTTGCTGGTTGTGGGGAGGAGCTGAGGGCTGCTTGGTGTGGTGTGGGGCCTCCCTCAGCTATGATTTTGGGGGCATCAGGGCTTGGGCACTCCTGTTGGACTCTCACTGAACTGTTCCCTATCTTTTTGACCCTGCAGCCCTTCTGGCCCCTGGGCACTGGAGTGGCTCGGGGCTTCTTGGCAGCCTTTGATGCCGCCTGGATGGTGAAGCGGTGGGCAGAGGGTGCTGGGCCCCTAGAAGTGTTGGCAGAGCGGTGAGGCCCGAGTTGGGGGGTGGGGAGGGCAGGGCTAGAAATAGGACAAGGATCAGGAAGAGGGTGGGGGGTTCTGGGTGAATAGATGGGGGGCATGGGTGAGAGAATAAAGAAAGGCCTGGCAGTTCTCGAGGGGTGGGTGCTGATGGGTGCCCTCCCACACGAGCCCCTGCCCTCGCACTTACTCCCTCAGGGAGAGCTTGTACCAGCTCCTCTCACAGACCTCCCCAGAAAACATGCACCGCAACGTGGCGCAGTACGGGCTGGACCCAGCCACCCGCTACCCCACCCTGAACCTCCGGGCGGTGACTCCCAACCAGGTCAGACCCCCTGGCACCCACCAGACTCCCCAGGGCAGGCCCCTACCCAAGGGCTGAGGCGGGTGGTCAGCCTGTCTGGAGACCTGAAAGGGGCCGCCTTAGGTACGAGACCTGTATGACGTGGCCGCCAAGGAGCCTGTGAGGAGGAACAGCGACAAGATAGACGCGGGAAATCCAGCCATGGGTGAGCAAGCCTTCCTGGCAGGGGGTGGGGGGTTGTCCAAAATATTCGCCACCCAGTGTGGCGCCAGCCCCAGCCACCGGCACAGCGGCAGCCCCCGGCTGGAGGGTGGATGGTGGGCAAGTCCGGGGCCTCCAGGAGGTGCCGGGGCAGCGGAGCGCCGAGCAGGGCCCATCCGGGCGCCGGATGCGCGTCGCCACACCCCCTCCAGAGCCCTCCCAGCCTTGCGGACCGCAGACCCGCCCTCCCTTTGAGCCTCCGGGCCTCCCCCGTCCCTCGGTTCACAGCCTCCTGCCCTCTGCTGGCTAGCAGTGCTACCACTTGACTCGTTCGTCCACTTTATTCCAGAAGGAGACAACTGGGATGAAGGCAGTGCTGCTCACTGAGGCACTGAGGCACTCAGTTGGTGCCCCTGTAGGGATGGGCCCTGCCTCCCCCCCCCCCCCGCCCCCAAGACTGAGCCCCGGGCACTGGGCGCGCTTGGAGCCAGCGCCCTGGGGTGCAGCACAGCCTCCTCTCTCGGGCTCGGCAGGCAGCCAGGAGTTGTTGCGCTGGTGCCAGGAGCAGACCGCTGGGTACCCGGGCGTCCACGTCACCGACCTGTCCTCCTCCTGGGCTGACGGGCGGGCCCTGTGCGCCCTGCTGCACCGGCTGCGGCCCGGCCTGCTGTGAGTTCAGATCAGGCTCAGCGGTCCCTGGCAGGCCACACCTCTCTCGTGCCTCTGCCCCCTCCCCCCACCTCCGGCAGCGGGGACTGGGGCGGGGGCGGGGGGGGCACTGTGTAGGGGTCACCCCCGGTTGAGGGCACCAGTGCCATCACTTGCTGGTAGTCTTTGTGCCCAAGTCACTGCCCCTCCCTGAGTCTTGTGGGAGTCAGATGCATTCAGTAGGGAGCCCCCCAAGGCCAGAAAATTGTCGGTGGGCGGGTGGGGAGCTGGGGGGGTGGGTGTATAGCAGAGAATAAACCCCTCAGGCTCTGTCCTCCCTTGGGCCCCACCAGCCCCTGCCGGCTGCTCACTCCTCATCCTCTCCCCCTTCAGTGGGGTCAGGTGCTGGTCTCGCATTGGCTTTTCTCCCCGACATCCCACAGGGAACCCTCAGAGCTGCAAGGGCTGGGGGCCCTGGAAGCCACTGCTTGGGCACTAAAGATGGCAGAGTATGAGCTGGGCATCACGCCCATGCTGTCCGCAAAGGCGGTGGTGGCAGGGAGCGACCCACTGGGCCTCATCGCATACCTCAGCCACTTCCATAGCACCTTCAAGAATGTGCCCCACAGCCCAGGTGGCCTGGAGGGTAGGTGCGGGGGAGGGACAGCTGGGAGCGGCACCCCCGGCTGGGCCGTGGCTGTCCGTTCAGGACATACAGCACTGATTCGCCACCCACTTGGACACCCCCCCCGCCCCCGCAGGCCCTGCCAGCCAAGGCTTTCCCGGGACCCCCAGTGCTGTGCTATTCCTTGGCAAACTGCAGAGGACCCTGCAACGGACCCGGGCCCAGGTGGCGAGTCTGGGCAGGGTTGGAGCTGGGCAGTGGGGGTCCCTGGGGTGATGGGGGGGACATTCCTAATGGGGGTAGGGCTGTAGCTCAGAGCCCCATGCCGAGTGTAGGACTTGTTGCAGGAAAATGGGGAGGATACTGGTGGCAAGAAGCCGCGCCTGGAGGTAAATGCATGTAGGGCTGCAGAGGCCCCTGCTCTTTCCTGCATCCTGTAACCCCCCTATCCAGGTTCCCTTCCTGGCTCACTTCTTTCAGATTTTTCTGTTCTCCACACATAGCCACTCTCCAGCCGCTCCTGCCCCTCCACCTCCCTCCCTGAACACTTACCTCCTTAGGTAGAGGCTAAGACCTCAAGTACTGAGGAGCCACCTGTCCCGGAGTCTGGTGTACCCCCGACACCCCCATCCCAACATCAGGAGGTGAGAAAGTGGGCCCTGTGTGCAGACAGAGGCCTGGGGAGGGCAGGAAGGGGTGTTTCAAGGAGAAGGACGATCTTTGCCACTGGCCTTGACTCCAGCGGACCCTGTGGTCTGGGGGTTGGTGCAGGCTGGTGCCGGGGACCTGTGTGCACTCTGTGGGGAACACCTCTACGTCCTGGAACGCTCCTGTGCCGATGGCCGTTTCTTTCACCGGAGCTGCTTCCGCTGCCACAGCTGTGAGGCCATGCTGTGGCCCGGCGGCTACGGGCAGCACCCAGGAGACGGTAAGCGGGCCTGGCCGTCAGGGGGCAAGGAACTTGAAACTGGAGGGAAACTGGGATCCTGGGCACAAGGTGGCAACAGGCGCAAGACGGCACTTTCTTGCCCTGAGTTCAAGGTCTTCTCTGTCCCCTCCAAATCCCCAAATGTGGGGTTCTAAGGAACCAGGAGGCCAGCAGAAATTCACCTGCGAATCAAGTCCTGTCACCCCTGCCCTCGCTGATAAACGGAGTATCTTGGTATCGGGCTACCTACAGCTCATGTCTTCTCCCCTCTTCCACCCTTCCCAGGACACTTCTACTGCCTCCAGCACCTGCCCCAGACAGGTCCCAAAGAGGATGGCACTGACCCCTGCCCTGAGAGTCAGGTAAAAACTATGAAACTGTGTGTTGGGGTGTGGGCAAGAGTAAAGGGGTCTCTCCAAGCCCAGCAGACTTTGCTGGGGGTAACTGAATGTTCTCCTTTGGAAGGAAAGCTCCATGAAGGCAGAGATTTTTCTTACCGATGTATCTCAAGTGTGTCGAACGCTGCCTAACACTGTTCAGTAAACGGCATCAGTGAATGAATACATGGGGGAATACAGGGTCCACATTTGTCTAAAGGGGCAGCCTCGGCCCCACAATGGGCAGGTCACTGACCAGACTACATGGTGGATTTTCCAGGACGTCCCCACACCGGATGAAAATAGCATGCCATCGGGGCCCTCAACTTCTCTCGTCCCCCAGGAGGGGACCAGTCCTGTCCCAAACCCCAGCCAGCCTACCCGCCGGCTGATCCGCCTCTCCAGCCCAGAACGCCAGCGGCTGTCCTCCCTTAATCTGACCCCTGACCCGGAACTGGAGCCTCCACCCAAGCCTCCCCACAGCTGCTCGGCCTTGGCCCACCAGGCCCTGGAGGGCAGCTTTGTTGGTTGGGGAATGCCAGTCCAGAGCTCTCAAGGTACCTGCTTTGCCCAGATGTGCTCACCCAGGGTGGGTATGCAGTGGGTGGTACTGGGATTCCTGAAAAGGGGACTGCTGGGGAATGGAAAGGGAGGCCGTGGGGCCCAGGCCATGTCTACTCCTCTGTTCAGTTGTGGCCATGGAGGAGGAGCAGGAACAGAGTTCCTCCTCCAGTGAGGAGGAAAAGGAAGCAGAGGAAACCGTGGCTTTGCACTCAGACACAGAGGAGGTGAGAAGGAACCTGGCCACCTATCCCGCTAAAGCCAGCACACATCCTCTAAATATGCCTCACTGCCCACCACAGGAAAAACCTATAGAATGCTCTCTCCTTTGAGCCAGTCTCTCAGAATGTCTTCTCACCCAATCTGACTCAGGTCTCTAAGCCTGTCTCTTCTACTAGAACTTACCCTGTATCTCCAGCCCAGGAAGCTTTGACCCCTTCCAAACAGAGCTTCCCCAGCCCCTATCCAACGGCGGGGGGGGCAAGGGGGGGGACAGGCTGATTGGCCTGACCCTGCCATAGGCTCTGCTGACCTTGGCCAAGAACTCAGGCACCATGAGCAAGTACCCAACATGGCGTCGGACTCTGTTGCGCCGCGCTAGGGAGGAGGAGATGAAGCGGTTCTGCAAGGCCCAGGTGAGGTCTACGGGTTCGCAGTTCTGATGGGGTCAGAGTTCTGACGCGGGATCGGAGATTCTCCGGAGCTCTGTACTTGAGCAGTCCAGAGACTCCCGGGCCTTCTGTCTTGTGCCCCTCAGGCTGTCCAGCGGCGGCTAAATGAAATTGAGACTGCTCTAGGGGAGCTGGAGGCTGAGGGCATGAAGGTGGAGCTGGCCTTGAGAAGCCAGAGCAGTGAGTAAAGACAGGAGGGACAAGCTACGACATCCCTCCGCCTCCCAGCACTCCCTCAAACCACCAGACTCTGTCCCCAGCAGGCTCCACTCCTCATGCTCCTGACACCTCTGACCCCCCTCGCCCATTCCTCCTCCCCGTCAGGATCCCCAGAACACCACAAGGCACTGGGGCTGGAACAGCTGCTACAGCTCGTTCAGAAGAAAAACAGCCTACTGGCGGAGGAGGCTGAGCTCATGCTCACGTAAGGGGCAGGGGGTGGGGACGGGTGGCACCGGAGCCAGACCCCAGCTGGGTCCTCGGGCACCCTGGACAGCTGTGACTCTTCAACCCCTGCCCTCCACAGGGTGAAAGAGCTGAACCTGCAGGAGGAACAGTGGCAGCTGGACCAGGAGCTACGAAGCTACGTAAACCAGGAAGGTAGGTGGGCCATACACACAGCCTCATGACCTCAGATACTGACCAAGCAACATGGTCTTCTAGTCCGAGTGCCTCTGCGGCATTTCAGGAGGAAGCCAGAGAATGGCACCCCAAGCCCCTACTCTGCCTTCAGTTCAGTCAGGGCTGCACAGCTGGGCTTTGACGTTGAGATTACTTACTTCAAAAACGGTGCTGCTGCTGGGGCGCCTGGCTGGCTCAGCTGGAAGACCATGTGACTTTTGATCTCAAGGTCATGAGTTCAAGCCCCATGTTGGGCATAGAAATTACACATATATCGTATGTATTATCAATCTAGACTAAAATAAAAATGGTGCTGCTGAAGAGTGCTAGCAAACCACTGGTGTGGACAGACCCAATTTTACAGATGAGGAAACAAAGCCCAAATTGTGGAAGTCACATAGGCTGGGATTAAGCTGTGCCTTTCCTGCCTCCCTGCCCAAGTCCCTGTTCTCTAAGCTTTGTTGTCTTCTTCAGGAGCCCTAAAGACCCCTGCCGATCGGCAGGCTGAGGACCAGCTCCTGAAGAAGCTGGTGGATGTGGTGAACCAGCGAGATGAACTTATCCGCTTCCAGGAGGAACGCAGGCTCAGTGAGCTGGCCTTGGAGCCGGGGGCCCAGGGCTAAAAGAGGACGGGCTGCCTGCCCTCTAAGATCCCTACACGGAAAACCACCTCACCCCAGGACTATGCTACCCTGCTCCTCTGGTCTGCCTGGGAGGAGGCCTCACTGTTTACAATAAAAATGTTTCTGCCACAGACAGGGCTTAGGCTGCCTGCAGGTGGGAGGCAGGGTGTGCAGGGAGGGTAGACATGTAAGAGCTTAGCCATCTATATTATGACAGTCACAATGACCCTTGGCCCCAATCACTGCCTCTACAAGGAAAAGGCAGAGCCACAAAAGTATCAAACTTTATTGTTCCTCAGTTCCATCCCCCTCCTGCTGCCCCAGGAGCAGGGCTGGCGGAGACTCTGTGCCCAGATCCTGGGCCTCCCTTGCCCTTCCCAGCACATGCTGGAGCTCAGCCCGAGCCCCAGACAAGCCCTTGGCCTCCTGCGTGTGGAAGACATAGACCGCCCCCGCCCCCAGCAGCAGTCCCACACTGGGAGTCCAGAGTAGTATGGCAACCTCCCTCACCCCTCCTCCAGCTGCCAAGGCGCACAGCAAGGCCAGGAGCAGCAGCCCTAGACCAATCACGTAGCCGGCGAAAGTGGCCCACCAGCGAGCTTGAGCCACGCCCAGGTCCAGCTCTATCCAGGCCTCCTTTAATATACTGACCAGCCGTGACCTTTCTGCTGGTCCTAGAATAAAGCAGGGCAGTGGGGCAGGAGAGAGTGGGTCATTGTGGAGGGGCTGCCTTGTGGTGGGGAGGGACCCCGGGAGAGGGTGGGGGTGACTTACCATGAGTAGGGCTGGGGGTGTGCTGGGGGGGGCTGTGTCTCACACACAGAGTAGCCATCAGGGCCTCATGATCAGAGAGGGGGGTGCCACTGTGAGGGTCGTGGCCTGTAGTGGTTCTAAGAGTCTTACAGGAGATGTAAAAGCCAGAAACCGCCTAGGAAAAGTCAGGGCCAGAGAGAAACATCTTTGAGGGCCTCCTCCCGTTCTCCAGCCATCAGTGACTAGACTAGACTAGCTGGACAAAAGATGAGCACAAGCTGGTGAAAGACAGAGCCATGGTGGGTGAAGACACACTGAGGGAACAGGCCTGACCTTATATAGCACGTAGTCAATGCGGATGCCAAACGGAAATAGCTCTAGCTCCCGCTGGTTGACGTAGCAGTTCTCAGGCAGCATGGTACAGCCTTCTTCAGAGCCCTAAGTGAATAGATGGTTCATGCTAGGACATAGAGGAGAAAGAGGAGAGAAGCTGAGGGTGTAGGCATGGAAATAATCAGGCGGGTTCTCACCTTGAAATCCCGGGTCTCGAGGTAGGCATCATGCAGCCCTGTCCACTCCTTCAGCAGGCGGCAGCCCAGGTCCTTCGGGTGCAAGTTGAGGTCGCCACACAACAGAACCACATCGGCCTTCTTGGATGTGTGGCTGGGGGAACCAGATTGGTGAGGCAGGAGTTCTTCCCCGACCGGCTCTGCCCTCCTTTAAGTGGTGCCCTGACCACCCCTCAACCCCTGGCCCATCCCACTTCCCCTGCCAAGCCTAGGCTCACACACTGGATGAACTGGGCCAGTTCCCAAGCTTGGGCCACACGATGTGTTAGGTAGATGTCCTTCTGTCGATTGTACTCGGCATGGAGCTGAGCAAGACAGGTGAGGTTATAGCAGATGAGACTGACCGTCCCTATCTGAGGGTCTAAATCATGCTTGTGTCTGTCACTTGGCATGATACTTGGTTAAAAAATGGGCTAACCTTGGGAGATCCCGGCCCCAAGCTCATCCTCAGGCAGCCCAAGTAGAGGAGGCCCATCTCTCCCTCCCAGAACCAGGCCGCCTATCCCAGCCCTGCCAGCTTCACTCACGTGGGTCACATAGGCATTGAGCACCAGTCCATTTAGATGGAGCACCAGCAGCCCCACGGCCTTCCCACAGAACCAGTCTCCATGATGGATCTGCAGGCAGGAGGGAGCAGGAACTCAGGGCATGGCTACTCTCTTTCTGCCCACCCCCTGCAGCCCGGGGAAGGCTGCCTCCTTTACCATGTGTTACTGGGGGGTGGGAAAGGGAGGCGGAAGAAATCTGACATAAGGCTTACCATGTAGGGGTAGCCATTGAGGGTGTAGACGTGCTGGGTGAATTCCTGGATAGGATGTTTGGAGAAGACGCAGAGACCACTGCCGATGACACCACTGCAAACCAAGTCCTGATTAACGGCCAGAAAAGCAGAAAGAGAAAGACCCAGCCTTCCCCTCCCTCCTCTCCCAGCTGTATCAGCTACTTTTTATCTCAGTTTTGTTGATGAGATCAGCACCAGAGCAAAGCTCAAAGCAAGAGTCTCTGTGGGACGATAGAGTGACTTGATAAGGCTAGGATGGGCTGAAGAGTGTGCATCTTCCCGGTTCCACCTACTCTTGCACCCACACCCAGAGGAGAGGGCTCTGGGAAAGAGGAAGGAGGATGCCAGCAGGATAAGGAAAGGCTGGTAGGACCGAAAGCTTCCTGATCTGAGAACAAGCTTCCAGACGGGTTAGGTAGGCTTCTCACCTACTGAAATAGTGTGCAGCTGGGTAGGTGGGCAACAGCTTCTGTCTCAGGTACTGGAAGTCCTGCTCACTCCACACCTGAGGGAAGAGGTGAGGATGCTTGCCTGCCCGCCCCCCGGGAAACGTCCCCTCCTGCGCCCCCAGCCGCCCCCCACCCCGTCCCAGTCAGGGTTCCACACCAGTTGCACACTGCCCACCTCCTCCAGGAGAGCTAGGTCGAAGCTCTCCATGTTCAGAAAGTCTCCCAGGCGCTTCATGCGGTCGGCCCGGCGCTTGCTCAGGTAGGGAATGCCCCTGAGGACGAGAAGGGCCAGGCAAGGTGATGGCTGGAGGCGCTGCGCTCTCCGTGCACCGCGGGAGCCGGGGCCGGTGTGGGCCTGGAGGTGCGGGTGCCCCCCGCCCCCGGAGACTGGAGGACAGGGTAGAGCCGTGGCCCGGATGTGAGGGAGGCTTCCGTCCTCTGGCTGTGGGTGCGAATGGAGCTGTGGCCCCGGACCCACCCCGCGGGCGCTCTCACCAGCAGTTGAGGTTAAAGATCCTCAGTCGCAGAGAGAAGTTGGGCTTCATGGCGAGCGATCTCCGCAGGCGTTGGACAACACCGCCTCCCGGCGCCGACTGCGGCTGGAAGCGGTGCGGACTGGCGCCACCTCCTCCCGGGGCCGTGCGCACAGGTGGTCGGCCCCGCCCCCGTGCTCCCCGGAAGGCCCCGGCCTCCCAGCCCGCGCGGCTCAGGCCCTGGGCGGGGTCCGACTCCGCGTTGCACGGGCTACCAGCCCACTGCCCCTTCCTTCCCCCGCCCCCCCGCAACTGGCTGCCCGCCAACCCGGAAAGGCGATCTACTGCGAAATCTGGCGCTGCCGGGAGACGAGGGCCGCGCGGCGTCCCTGTAGGGGGGACACCAGAGGGGGTTCGGGTGGGCTGCCAGCCGGGCCGACGCGCGCGGGGCTTCGGCGGAGCTCCCCGCTCCTTTTCGCAGAAGCTCCGTCCCCCGGCCACGGCCGCCGGCGCGCCCTCTCCCGCCTCTCGTCCGGCTCACCAGCAACAGGCACAAAGTTGAGAGAAGACCCGGCCGTCGCCGCCGGCCCACTCGCGTCCTTCCTCCCAGCTGGAGACGGGGGCGGAGCCGCGCGGTTGCCCCGGCGACGCGCAGTGTTTGTGCTCGGAGCAGTCCCCCAGCGCCGCCATGGCGAGCCCGAAGCAGTGCCGGCCAAGGTCGGCCCGGTGCCGCTCGCAGTCGCCGTCCGAGCAGCCGCTGCAGGTGAAGGTGGTGGGGCTCTTCAAAAGCTCCAGCTTTCAGATTGCGAAGAGCGCTGCTGAGGTAACCGCGAGAAAACCACACGTGCGGGTGGCCCTTCCGGTTTCCCGGTCTCGCGCCTCCTGGTGACAGGGGTCTATGTTCCGGGAGGTAGGGATGTGTCCCGTCCGAGTAGGCTCAGTCTGTACTTCCCAGGGGGCAGGGTCGGGTCGGCTGGACGTTCCACTTCGAGAAGGGCTACCTTTAAAGCGGGATCGGAGCGAAGGAAAAGTTCAGAACCTTGCTGGGTGAGGGAGGGTAATTCCCCCCTCTAGATATCCACATATTTTATTTCCACATCAATTTTTACTTGCGTTATGGATTTTAAAAATTCATGAAAAAATATTTAGGAAGAAGTGATACCGTATAACTACTGATTTTTGTTTGTTTCTTTTTACGAACTCCCTCCCTAAGTGATTTTTGGAAACTTCATTTGGGAAGTTTTTTGGGTCCCCCTCTAAATTTTCTCTAGCATTTACTGCATTCCAATCGAATTAGGTTCTTAAGGGATTCTCAACAAATGACCTACAAGTGCTTTGGAGAATCCAGGTATTTCTTTGTAAACACACCGAACGCTATAAAAGGAAAAACACTTTAAGCAACTGGGGGACCTTGGCCAGGTCCGCCGTGGTGCAGCACACATACTACCCAAATGCAGGAGAAATGCAGAATTCAGCACATCTTTGGGGTTTACTCCGGGAATGCTACTGTTAAAATTATGCCAAAATGCTCTCCTTCAAAACCCCACCAGACTCTAGGACCATGCCCTGTCCATGTTTGTGTACCCCAAACTATCCAGCTGGATACCTGACACAAAATGTTCTCAAATAGAAGAAATCTTAAGCAATTCCTGCCTTCCTGCCGGCTCTAAGTCCGCAGAGTTAAAGAAAAGTTTGTAATTATATCAAGTGAAGAAATAAACTGTCGACCTTAAAAGTAAAACAGTTATTTTACCAGCAAAATGGGTTTATTTGATAATAGCACAGGAATAGCAATTTGGGACATAGAAGCTATGGCAAACCAAAGGCAATCTGGGAGATCAAAGGACAGGTACATTATAGAGAAAAGGAGGACGCTGGGAGGGCTTGCTCTGAAGAAAACTCCACTGATAGAAAGTGAGAGTTCAGGGTGGTGAAAGTCTCACCGGCTGATTGTGGTATTGGCTGTGCTTGTTGCTTAGCAAGGAGACATTCTCCCTTCCTTCTGCTGGAGGAGTAAAATAGACTTATTCCTGTTGGGAATACAAGGTTTGTCTCTTCCTGACCTGCTGGGGTCTGCAATTGAGGAGCGGTGGTGGTAAAGCATGAGAGCTCCCCCTTCTGGCCTCCCGACTCCATTTTAAGTGAGGTTTCCTTTGCTCAGTTTCACAGTAACTAATTTGTGAAACAGGTGAAGTTTACATCAAGAGGAAGAGAACAAGCAATGTCTTTGAAAACGATACATGTATCATCAAAATAAGTAGAAATTATGGGCTGTTAGCTGGGCTGATGGGATCTATAAAGTTTATGGCTCAAGTTGTATTTAAGGAATTTTTTTACCTTGTTTTTCTTTAGCTCCTTTTCTGAGGGCACATGTTTTTTGTGCCTGCTCCACACTGTAGAGAAGGTGTTGGCAATTTTTTTCTGTAAAGCCTAGATGTTAAATTATTAGGCCTTCAGGGCCATAGGCTCTCAGTCACGACTACTAGACTGTGTCCTTGTACAAAAGTGGCCACAGACAATATGTAAATGAATGGTGGTTTGACAATAAAACTTAATTATAAATACTGAAATTTGACTTGCATATAATTTCACATGACACGAAAGATGATTCTTTTTTTTTTTTCAACTGCTTAAAATCTAAAAATTCTTCTTAGCTTTCAAGTCTTAGGAAAACAGGCAGATTTGGCCTGCTGGCCACAGTTTGCCAACCCCTGTTGTAGAGGATGCTAAGTCAAGAAAACAATGTCTTTGGGACGCCTGGGTGGCTCAGTCGGTTAAGCGTCTGCCTTCGGCCCAGGTCATGATCCCAGGGTTCTGGGATCGAGTCCCACATCGGGCTCCTTGCTCAGCAGGGAGCCTGCTTCTCCCTCTCTCTCCCTCTGCTTGTGCTCTGTCAAATAAATAAAATTAAAAAAAAAACAAAAAACAATGTCTTTGTTATATTAGTAATGTTAATTTTCCCTTTCTTGAGCTTTTGCCTACTGTAGCTCTATTTGAATATGAAAACCTATCAGTGTAAATTGAGTTAGTTCGACCTTAATAAAGGATATGGCTTTGAATAATTTCTCAACATGATCCTTTGGTAAGCAATCCTGAATACCTAATTTACTGTCGGAGATTTAGATTTGTGAAGAGTATTACATAGATTCTAATTTGGATGTAGTCCATTCTAGACACTAACTTATGAAGAAAGTATGATGAAGTATGCTTAATTTGAAAACTGTTGGGCTTACTAGTTATTCCAGATGGTCCCCCCCCAAGTTAGAAACACAATTGCCTCAAACTAAGCACGGACCCTGGAACTGTGACAAAGGACACATCATCATCTGTTGGTTGGGCAGGAGTCTAAGAAGGAAATGACCCAACTGCTATTGCCCTCTTCAGCTCCCCCTGGTCCCAAGGGCTTTCTCCTCCTTGGAATACCCACCCCTGATGAAACCTGCCAGGCCAATGTCCTCTTTTAGGCCATAGTCAGACCACTAAGCAGCATCCTTAGTGGAGAAGGTGCCCACTGCAGCAGCCTGCTCTCACTGTTCCTTGTGGGACAGATCTCCTCCTCAGCCCCGCTCAGAAATGTGAGGCCTGTTAGGGCCTCCTCTGCCTTCTCGCGCTTGACCAGGAGGCAAAATGCAACATACCAGGAAGCAAAACTTTGTTTTTTTGACAGGAATTGTTAACCACTAAGAATTTTCTCTGATTTGTATAGACAAAATAATGTATGTTACACCAAAACATGCTCAGTATCTAAACCTAAACATATTTAGTATTTATTTCACTTCTTCCCAAGGGGTGTAACCACAGCAATATCCTTTTGGTCCTTCTCCACATATCGATAAATTAAAATAATAACATTTATTTTAGTTTAAAGTTATCTGTAGAGGGAGGGGGATGGGTTAAACAGGGGCTGGGGATTAAGGAGGTCACTTGTCCTGATGAGTACCAGGTGATGTATGGAATTGTTGAATCACTATATTGTACACCTGAAACTGATAAAACACTAGTTAAAATAAAGTAACATCTTCTTTTCATTAAAAAAAGTATCTGTAGATCCCCTAAAGTTTAGTAAGAGTTTAATTTAGGGAAAAACTGGTCCTAAAAGAACATGGCAAATCAAAATTTATTTGTTCATTTCCTCATTCATTTGCTCTGTGTGGATGGTCCACTATGTGCCAGATGTTGAGGCCAGTGGGAGTATAGGAAAACTAGGATATAGTCTTGGCCCTCAAGGAGCTTATACTCTAGAAATGAGAGACCAAATAAGTCAGAGCCCCAGGATGAGCTGGGGAGTGAATTAATGGAGGTAAGCACAGGGGCCTCTGGGAGCAAGAAGGGGGCATCTAAGCCAGATTGTGTGGCCTGGGTATGCACTGTATAAAGCCTCCTGAAGCCCCCATAAAAATTGGGGGAAATGATTTCTACCTTAAAAGAGAACTTACTCTAAAATAATTATTTCTATTTTGAAACCTAGACTCTGAAGAGTAATTATCCATCCAAATTTGAAGATCCTATAGTAGTTCCTCTTCAAGAATTTGCATGGGATCAATATCTACAGGAGAAAAAAAGGGTAAAGAATATTTGGGGTATGGGCAATGAACAGAGTTTTGCCTCAGTTATTCATCTATGCATTGTTTTGGAAAAACTGGAGCAGTGATTTTAGAGCAACTTGATTTGATTTCTCTAAATTATATACTTTTCCTAAATCATTTCAATCATTTTGCCAGGCTGATTTTAAGAAAAAGTAAAATATTTACAGGATTTTCTTTTGGAAGACATGTGATAAAGGTAAGTTTTAGACTCTCAATGCTGCTATGTACCCCAGCTGATGGTTAGCCCGCTCTCCCTGCACACCGCTTACTCACACTTCCTGTGACACCTTGGCACTCGTGGTCCTTACTTGGGAAGGTCTTGGTGGTCTACAGCACAGACACAGTGTGGGGCTTGTGCGGGGCAGGGGAGGGGGGGAGCTTGTGGCCTATGGAGCTCTGATGACAGGCACCAAGTTCCCACAGGGCAGCCCTGTCCTAACTAAAGCTTCCTCTCTGCCTTCTCCCCACTAACAGCACCCTTGGAGAACCCCAGGCCCCAGGGCTAGCAGAGCCTGCCTAAGGAGGGCAGACAGGTTTCCTCTCGGGTACCAACCCTGATCATTTGGTAATTCTGCCTAGAACATGTGATACAAAGAGTTCTAAGGTGGCATCCTGGCCCAGCCATACCTCCTGTTGGGGTGAGGTGGGAATGGGGTACACTTCCTGCTTGCCATCCCTGGCCCAGAGCCATAAAGTCCCAGTCCTGGTTTCCCTGCCCCACCCTATCTCCCCAGTGGCTGATGAAATCCCATGTCCCCTGACCAGAGCAGTGGTTGCACGAGGACGTCCTGTGACCCTGTGGTTATCCTACAGTGTTGCTGTACGGTATCATGGCACTGTGCACTCACGTGAGTGCTGCAGGACGGAGGCCACAATGCAGTTGTTAAGTCTTACCATTTTCAGAGCCATTATACATTCTCATTGGAATTCAGAGAGAACAGCAGCAAACATCTACACACAGTGCTTATTATATGCCAGATGCTATTCTCTTGACTTATGTATATATTAACTCCAATCCTTACAACAACTGGGGTGACCAGTGGTCCTGCTTTGCCTAGTTTGGAGGGCTTTCCTGGGAGCAGGAATTTCAAAGCTAAAGCTGGGACAGTCCTAGACAAACTGGGACAGCTGGTCAGGACAGTTGGTTACCTTAACGAAAATATGTTTTTCTTAATTTTTTTTTTTATCACCAAACTACTTACACTGCCTACCAGTCTCATACTGTCCACCTATAGGAGAGCCATGATCTCGTGCTTTGTGGTCTGCACCCATTCCTTTTACAGATTCCCACTGGATTCTTAAAGACTGCTGTGGATTCCATTCCGCAGTTTCCAGCCACTTCAGCCTGGGTTTACTGACCTTGGGATGTTTTGTGTTCTCTTCCTTCTGCTTTTCTCATGGGGCCTGAATGAGGCTTTCTAGGTAATCACTGCTGCTTCTTTCCACCTACTCTTTATTCCCTATCCTTCCTTTCTTCCTTTTCTCACCCTCATCTCTTGGACACTTGTCACTTTATCCTTTTCTTGTTTCAGGCCAGTTTTTGTCCTTCCTCAATGTAAGCATTGTGCCTTGTGTCATATGTAGTGCTCTTAGCACATCTGAGGTTAGGTCTGCGCTGGCCTCATGTTTCAGCAGAATGTAATGCCTCCCCTGAGTGGTGGCTTCTGGGCCTTTGGAAAAGCTTTTCTCTTCCCTCCAGAGAAGGCAGCATCTTATGTCTCAGTGCTGGAAAGCCCCAGAAACCACTGGGTCCAGGACACTATCTTAAGCATGAGAGGAGGCCTCCTCATGCACAGACGACACACAAAGATGAGGCATCTACATCATCAGCTTCCGAGTAAAGTGTACCTCCTACTGCATTTCTCCCACCAGGCTAAATAAATATCCACATTAGCCATACCCAGGCTAAATAAATATCCCTTTTTAAAGTTTTGCATTCTATAAAATGTGATAACACTGATAAAATCTAAACCGTTTAGGGACTATTGACCCACAGGCTTTATCAGTGATTTATAGTTCAGCCTCAAGAAGTTTATTCTTTTCCTCAAACTAGGTTTTAATATGGGTGTTGGAATGGGATATGAGATCTGGGAGAAGAGCGGGGAGTGCAGCAAATTGGCAAGCTGAAGGCAAACTGTTCCCCAAACCAGCATTTCCCCAAGTGTGGTCTCCAGACCAGCAACGTCAGCATCTCCTGGGATGTTGTTAGACATGCAAATTCTCAGGCCCCATTCCGGAATCAGAATCAGAAACTCGGGTGGGGCTCAGGAATCTGTAATTCTGCTTGCCTGCTAAAATTTGAGAACAGCTGTCCCAAATTATTCATACTTTTGCCAGGACTGGCACTGGGTCATAATAAACCAGATCTATCTTCCGAGGGGGCATTACTCATGGTCACACACTGGGATTCAGGAGGTTGACCGTTAGTGTTTGGATAAACACACAAATGCACTTCATTTTAAGGGGCTTAGACTTGGAAGTGTTTGGACAAAGGTGAGTTCTCTCCCTCCTTACACCTGGGGTCCACCAGAAGTCCCTGCTGGCCCCCAGGAGGCATTTCCTTTCCCTGACCCCACTCCCTCAAAAAAGCATTCTTTCCATCCTTGGCACTGAAAACCACGTATTACTCAGAATCCTTAGCCTTTCCAAGTATACACACAGTAAACTGTATTTCAGAAATGAAGCCAGAGACTGCATTTTGTTTTCAAGTTAACATAACACGTATGCTATGCATACAGATTTTTATTACCAGATCACTATCTACTTTCAATGACTGTACCATTTTTAGTATTTACTTTTAGGTCATTCTTTGCTTTCAGTGATATCAGATTCTTAAAAATGTTCTTAAATTCTATTTGAGAGCAAAATTCGAAAAGATGGCAAAAAAAAAAAATCCATTTTTTTAAAGATGCAGTTAGAGTCTATCCCAGTTGGGCTCTGGCTTGTGGGTTTATAGCAAGGTTGGTCCCCCCCCCCCCCACAATACAGTTTTTGGTTTTTTTTTTATCCTTTTCCTTTATAGGAACTCAAGAATGAAATCTGGGAATATTCTTCCTATGTGATGTGTTTTGTTAACGATCAGCTCCTGGGTGATGCATTTGATCTTCAGAAATGGGCTCACAAGATGTGGGATGTAGTTGATTTTAAGCCCCCTGAACTTTATGAGGCACTTACTGTGGATTATTCTGCTAAATTCTTAACAGACACCAAGGCAAGTTACACTAATTTTTAAAGAAAAATAGTGGAATCTTTGATCATTTATATTGATTCAGCATAAATAACTGATATCCTAACAAAGGAATATAAATGTTTAAGAGTAGGTTTTAAGTTCTCAGTGGCCTATAATCCAGTTGCAAAGGATTATATATAATGTTGCAGGATTTGGCTCAACAGTTTGCAAGGCAAGCATACCTCACAGCAGGCCGACTGCACGGGGGAGAGCATCCCTGTTCAAACATTTCTACTCCCCATTAGAGATTTATACGCATTAATTATCCATTTTAAAACATAAAGAGCCCCCCCCCGCTTCAGAGAAGTTCGAGCCTATCATCCATTCACCCTTAGTATGAAAAATTTTAATTAGACTGTCTAACACCTAAGTGAGAGGTACTGCACTAAGAGAATGAAAAATTTGAGAAGAAAAGTAACATTTTAAAGATTTTATTTGAGAGAGAGAGAAAGAGCACAAGTGGGGGGTGAGGAGGGGCAGAGGGAGAGGGAGAAGCATACTTCCCACTAAGCAGGGAGCCTGGTGCGGGGCTCAATCCCAGGACCCCGGGATCATGACCTGAGCCGAAGGCAGATGCTTAACCGACTGAGCCACCCAGGCACCCCGAAAGGTGACATTTTAAAGCATGACACATAGTTGGCAAGAGCAGGACCAGACCAGCTAAGGCCCTGGGGAGGTTTCCAATGGACAGTCATGAAGCTTGAGGTCCAGGAGAGTGAGAGACAGACATCAGGGTGGAATGGCAATAGAGGTAAAAGTACTTTGTAATTTTCCTCAGAAGCTTGTTATAGCCACAAGAACCACATGCTGAAAATCATTTCCTGCTTATGGTGGCCTGTGCCCACAGAAAGACCCAGTGCTAGGATTTGAGCTATAAAAAGGCAAAGACCTTTGTTTCCTTCATCCTCATTTAACTGTTAACTGCCTTGAACGCAATCTGAAACATAGTATGAACTCAGTGAATGTCTGGTTGAATAAACAATGCACTTGGAAAATACTAGAAACTCTGGGGTATGGGGAGGAATGTAATGTTCACAGCAGTTAATTCCCAAAAGGACAAGGGTCTAAAAGTGCATGGTGTATTCAGGGAAGGGCAGGGGACAGCAAAGAGGCCAGAATTAATAGGAAATGAGCCTGGGAAAATGAGTATCAGTCACCAACAATACCAAGCTACTTAAGGACAAAAGGGATGCATTGAAAGGATATTGGTAACCTCACAATTGACAGGAAAGCTGGAGAACCAGGTTTTGGAAAGCAGGTGGGAACCAAGGGAGGCCTGGCAGCAGGAAAACGTGGCTAGAGTCACGTCCCAGAAATGTGCAGCTAGGATGCTGCCATGGGTGCCCACTGGCCCTGGGTTCACATTGCTACCTTCACTGAGAATTCCTTCTCAACTGGTGTCTTTGCATCATTCCCTGGACATCCAAGGCCCCAGGCAGGAGCACCTGACTAATCCAGCCCAAATCATATCCCCACACCCTCACTCTCACAGAGTGGGGGGAGGGAGAATCTGGCCCCTTTAGTGTCTTTAGAGGGTGGTGGGTCCCGTAGAGAGTTCCCCAAAGGGAAACATCCCCAGATGTTAAAGAGGGGGAGAAAAAAAAATCCACTAAAGAAAGGTTGAACTTAGTCCATTCTGAACTCCATTCTGAACTAAGGAGTTAGCTTTTTTTCTAGAAGGAAGCTGAGCCAACAGAACTTTTCATAAAGAGTATGACATAATCTTTGCTTTTTTGGAAAAAGTTTTAGGGCTGTGCAAAAACAGGGTGGAGTAGGGAGACCTTGGTGGCAGGGTGACCACTTGGAACACTGCTATAGTAGTGTGGCCTAGAGATGATGACAGCCTGAATTCATGGCAGTGAGGAGGGAGGACCTGGATTCCAGAGAAAATCCTTAAATTTTTTTGTGCAGAGGCTAGATTTTTCTTGCTGCAGGGACTTGTTTACTTCTGGGTTGCAATGATATACAAGATAATTATGTTTGCATGTTTGGCTGCTAGGTCACATTACCTTGTGTTGTGCTTATTTGCTCTTTCATTAGAATTGTCAGAATTACCTACTCTTGACAACTGCATAAAGATAATATATTGACACAGAGGGAAGTTTTTGTTTTTTTTTTGTTTTTTTTTTAATTTATTTATTTGACAGAGAGATAGCACAAGCAGGCAGAGCGGCAGGCAGAGGGAAAGGGAGAAGCAGGCTCTCTGCTGAGCAGGGAGCCCGATGCGGGGCTCGATCCTAGGACCCTGGGATCATGACCTGAGCCGAAGGCAGCCGCTTAACCGACTGAGCCACCCAGGCGCCCTGACACAGAGGGAAGTTTAATGATGCCCGAATGGACTTACCCATTTCATAAATTAATCGTGATTTCCAGTATATCCTCTTTTTCCACCCAAGCCTGTTAAGTTTATTATATTATGCCTCTTACAATAAAGTTATACTATTCTTTTATAATTCAGAACTTGTAGTACAGAAGCTGAGAGGCACAAAAAAGTTAATCATAATTACTATGGATATAATACTTCATGGATGCCAGATAACACAATATTATTACAGTCTCTTAATTAAAAAAAAAAAAAAAAGGCTTAAGTGACATAAAGTAGTGACAGTGATACCATAAAAGTGATTTCATTTATGTTTCCTAGATTCTTAACAAATAGGGCAGGGCAAGTTATGTAGCTTGTTAAATCAGGTGGCACCTTTATGTATGAGAATGGTGCCCAAGATTTAAAATGTGTCCCATTAGGTGCACTCTGCTCCCTAAATGAATGCTACTGTGATGGAGACTGTGTTTTCATTTTGGATGCCTCTTTGTAGAGCTAGACGAGATCACACAAATGTTAGCTGTCTCTATCAGA
Organism: Halichoerus grypus; assembly: GCF_964656455.1. NCBI lineage: Eukaryota > Metazoa > Chordata > Mammalia > Carnivora > Phocidae > Halichoerus > Halichoerus grypus. The sequence continues at coordinate 51,050,836 of NC_135720.1, forward strand.
AAGGGTGCCAAATGAGCATGATTGAAATAACATGAAAGCACAGCATATTCTCTTCCCTTCCCCTGGTCCCATACCTCCTATGGGTATGGTGTCGTTGTTTTCCCACTCAGAAAGGACGTGACCTGGCTCTGGGTAGCTAATTGGTGCTCTCTCTCAAAATCGAGAATATATGGTAACCAAATCCATGGCACTCATGTTGGATGTTTCCCAAAATTACTCAGGACAGAAAATTCTGTCCTGTTTCTTTTCCCAAAGGGACCAACTAGTGTTCCTTTCCACACCTAGCTTGCAATGTAGGGGATATCTAGGCCATGTGTTCTCTGTCTGGTGTGTAGGTTAAAATTATTCAAAGCTTCACTACTAAAGGGTTTTATTTGTTTTTTTAGATTTTATTTATTTGACAGAGAGACACAGCAAGAGAGGGAACACAAGCAGGGGGAGCGGGAGAGGGAGAAGCAGGCTTCCCGCTGAGCAGGGAGCCCGATGCGGGGCTCAATCCCAGGACCCTGGGATCATGACCCGAGCCAAAGGCAGCCGCTTAACCGACTGAGCCACCCAGGTGTCCTTGCTTTTGAAATCTTATCACTGAAAACATTATTCTGTGGTATTTTTGGTCATTTCTAAAACTTTCTTCCAGACACTGACCTGCATTATCTTTTTCTCCCTAATTTTAATAGCATGCTTTTGTGTTCTTGGACATTTCTGTTGATTTTTATCCAATTGGAAGACTGGTTTTTGAGGTAAAAGGCTTTTTGTTCTTACTTATTTTTGTTATTTTTTAAATAAGTGGGAGGTAGAGGTAGGAATCCATAACTGTCAAAATATTAAATATTTAATCTTTGAAACCTTTTATTTTTATTTGTAGCTATACTGTGATGCATGTCCCAAAACATGTAGAAACTTTCAGACGTTGTGCACAGGAAAAGCAGGGTATTCTCAAAGTGGCATCAGGCTACATTACGTAGGTTCAATTTTTCATCGAGTAGTACCAAATGGTTGGATACAAGGAGGAGGTAAGTTTAAAATCTTAAATGCAACTTAATTGTAATGTCAAATCAGAATGTCCAGAATTTTATCTATCTTTGTGAAATGCATATAGAATTAGATATATTTATATTAGATATTATATATATATATTGAAAGGATATTTTATATGGCCAAATGATTAAGATATTCATACTCTTTTTTAAAATGTCATAAATTTTGAAATAAACAAATCTAAAGTTTTGTTACCCAGAATATTACAAATTAAAAAGTGATATAACATAGGAAGATACCATTTTTCATATCAAAATATAATTTTAAATGTTCGTCTAAATAGTGGACGCCTGGATGGCTCAGTTGGTTGAGCATCCAACTCTTGATTTCGGTTCAGGTTATGATCTCAGGGTTGTGAGATGGAGCCCCTGAGTCATTGAGCCCCTCATCAGGCTCCATGCCCAGGGTGGAGCCTGCTAAAGATTCTCTCTCTTCCCCACCTCTCTAAAAAAAAAAAAAGCTCATCTAAATAAATAGCACCTAGAAAATACAGTGCTTTTAAGAGACATTCTAAAGCTAGGAATTTGAAAACAACTTATTTCTCACCAAAGATGTTACATTGTTACAGTGTAAAAGAAAGAGCTAAAGCATTTTGTTCTCCATTTTCGCTATCTTTTCAGGTCAGTCCTTTGACTTCACACAGAGTAGGTCTCTGACTAACAGCACAAAATTAAATTTTGAAGGCCTTTTGGGAGGTATCCCATAGGGAACAATCAGGCAGCAATTTAAAAATAATTGGCTAAGAGTGTAAGGAGATTTGCTTGAACTTGATGAAATATGCAGAGGCTTAAATTAATAATGCTTAATTATTTTTCTACAATCTGGAACATTCTGAGGCTGATGAGAAAAATGTAGTTTAATCCAGGCATTTGTATGAAAATCAACTATTTTTCCCTCAGTTTCTCCAAAAATGAGATCATATCACCCATAGTGTTACCTAACCTCATTATTTTCCCATTTCATATACATATATGGTATGTCTTCCTACGGCAATAAACATAAACATGTACAATTTTTAGGGTCTGCCTAGTTTTTCATATATTGCTATACCAATTTACAGCTGGCCCTTGAACAATAAGGAGTTTGAACTGTGGGGGTCCACTGATTTTTTACAATACAGTACTGTAAATGTATTTTCTCTTCCTTATGATTTTTTCTTTTATTTATTTATTTTTATTTATTTGAGAGAGAGAGAGAGTGAGATAGAGAGCATGAGCAGGGGAAAAGGTAGAGAGAGAAGCAGGCTCTCCGCTGAGCAGCAAGCGCAATGCGGGACTCGATCCCAAAACCCTGGGATCATGACCTGAGCCGAAGGCAGGCACTTAACCGACTGAGCCACCCAGGCAACCCCTTTTTCTTTTAAAGATTTATTTACTTATTTGAGAGAGAGCGCGCGTACGCACACGCGGGGTAGGGGCAGAGGGAGAGGGGGAGAGAGTCTTAAGCAGACTGTGCTGAGCGCAGAGCCCCATGTGGGTCTCAATCTCATGACCCCGAGATCATGACCTGAACCAAAACCAAAAGTTGGATGCTTAACTAACTGTGCCACCCAGGCGCCCCTTCCTTATGATTTTCTTAATACCATTTTCTTTTCTCCAGCTTCCTTTATTGTAAGAATACAGCATATAATACATGTAACATACAAAATATGCGTTAATTGACTGTTTATGTTACTAGTAAGGCTTCTTCTGGTCAACTGTAGACTATTAATAGTTAAATTTGGGGGGAGTTAAAAGTTATACAGGGCTTTTAGGCTGTGCAAGGGGTTGGCACACCTAACCCCTGCATTGTTCAAAGGTCAACATAATTAATTCCCCACTGGTGAACATTTAGATTGTTTTCAAGTATTTGTTGGTATAAAACCATCCTCAAGGGGACTAGTATCAGGGTCTCCTGAAACTAAGTTCAGTGTTGACTATTATGTGCTGGGCTCTCAGATGCTATGTTCTTCTTTGTTTTATTTTTGGTTTTTGGTTAGAGGTACACCTCCCCTTCCTGAGCCCCAGGGCAAGATTTGGGAAAAGTATGTCATATTACTTGTTTGTTTACTTATTTGAAATAAAATTTCCAAATAGTAAAATGCACAGATCTTGGGTCATGATTTCAAATAATGAACCAGCAATGTTAAGGACAGTTTGGGAAAAAAATGCTGATTACTAGATTCAAACCCAGCTGATATATACCAGTTGTACCACTTAGTACGTAGGCACTTAGCATCTCTGAATCAGTTTCTTAATCCTAACATGGGGAAAATTATAATATCACAGGATGTGGCAAGGATTCAGGATTCAGTGACACGGTATATTGGAAGTACCAAGCTCTATGAATGTTCTCCCTTCAGATGCCAGATTCGCACAGGGCTGTGGGGGGAATTTTGGAATATGGCTAATGTGGTTTTATGCTGTGCCTTAGGATGCCTCCCAACACTACTGGTTGCCCGATGGGACCAGCAGGGCCTATACGGTCTACCCTACCCCTAGCCTCACCTCATCCTCTGACAGCTCCCCTTGCTCTGCTCCACACACTGGCCTCCTTGCTGTTTCCCAAGCACATAAAGCATACATGGGCTTGAGGTCTTTTGTTGTTTCCTCTGCCTGGGACACACCCTACCCAGCTATGCCTCAGAGATCCCCTTGCTTCAGCCTCTAATCTGTTTGGATTTTTGCCAAGAGTTCATCTCAGCAAGACTTACCTGACCATCCTATTTAAAACTGCCACTTTCCTATCCACGCAGGTCTCCTCACCCCTTTCCCTGCTGCTCTCCTATCCCCTAATTTTTATTTTTAAAATAAAATATTTTATTTTTGGTTCATAGCACTTGTCATCACTGGACATACTATTACATATTTCCTAGAGAATTCGTTTAGTGTCTGTTTCTCTTCATTAGACTATAAATAAGTTCCATGAAGGGAGAGGATTTTATCTATTTTGTTCACTGTCATATCCCCGGGTTCCAGAGCAGTGCCTGGTACATAGTAAGGGCTTAAAAAATATTGTTGAAAGGATGAATGAATAAATGAACAGATAAACAGGAAACATACATTCTAAACATTTCTAAAGTACAAAATGAAAGAAGCTATCAAGAGCCACTTTGGTGGGATTCTCTGTCTGTGGCTCCCACAAGGCCTACTGCCTTCTGAAGGACCCCTTGAGAAAGAGTTTAATACATTTTGCCATCATCATCATCATCATCAATATAATGATGGTGAAGACGGTGGTAATGAGAAGATGCATTCCCTAAGCACGCAATGCTGCGTGACTATGGCCCCCCGTGAACGAGCGTGGCGCTCTGCCCTGAGCTGCACCAAGTGCTGTCGGTAGAACGTGATTTTGTTTAATCCTCAGAGTTACCTGGGAGGCACTAAGCATTATTCCTGTCTATACAGATGAGGAAACAGGCTTGGAAAAGGTAACTAACATCAAGATTGAAATCAAAATTTGAACCATTACTCTGCATTGTAGAATTTGTCGTCAGAAGTACAGAAATAACATCAGATATGTAAGGCTGAATTCAAGTACTGATTGAAATGGTGTCAATATAAAATATTTCCCTGGGAGAAAAATGAAGGGGGGAAATTGGAGGGGGAGACGAACCATGAGAGACTATGGACTCTGAGAAACAAACTGAGGGTTCTAGAGGGGAGGGGTGTGGGGGGATGGGTTAGCCTGGTGATGGGTATTAAAGAGGGCACGTTCTGCATGGAGCACTGGGTGTTATACACAAACAATGAATCATGGAACACTACATCAAAAACTAATGATGTAATGTATGGTGATTAACATAACATAATAAAATAAAATTTAAAAAAATAATTTCCCTGGAGGATGTGAAGCAAAGGGCAAGAGGAATGGTGGGTGTTGGAGAGACAGCAAAGGAGTATCACCGATGCTGAAGTGAGTCAGTAGGGGTGGTGAACCACAGGCCGATTTGTCTGAGCAAAGCCAACTCTAGGATCAGAAGGAATTGGTGCTGGAGGACGTGTGACTTCCCCATTTCTGGAGTTAGCCTTCCGCCACTGCAGTGTGCCCCTGGGAGATGCCGAGGGCTCTGGGTGAGTCACGCGGGGAGTATCAGGCAGAGTAGGTTGAAGACTTCAGGATTAATGATTAACTTCTGAACCAGTTTGTGAATGGAAGTTAAATGCTACATGCCTGTCTTGAATAAATTCTCTCCACATGCTTGCTGTTGCATCTGATTTCTTTACAGTGCACTTTTATTACAGGTAACTCACTCACACTGAGTTAAAATGGCACAGTCTTTCAACAGAGCTGTATTGTACACTGTACTCAAGGAGGGTGAATGAGAGAGGAAAGGAAGTAAAGAGGTGCTGATGGGGAGGCCGGAGGCACAGAGCTGAGAGACCCTTATTTCCACCAGAGTCCACTATTTCCAGTAGTCACCTTTGTTTCCCTTTCACCTGTGGATACAGAAAAAGTCGCTTGTGCATGGAGGATGTTTACTGTAGGAGCACTGCCTGAGCAAAAGTATGTGTATAATGCATATAATGCAAAATGGGACATGACAAATACTTTTTTTTTTTAATCCACCTCATTACATTATAAGGGATCTTCCTTTCCAAAATACTGGCTAAATAAATGAATTATCACTCTGGGGTTCCAAGGAATGAAAATTTGAACACTGATTCTTTTTAGAGCCATCTATTTTTATCCCTCTTCTAAAAAGACCTCACTGTTCCTATTTCATTCTCTCAGTCTGGTCTTTCCATTTTCCTAAAAAGCAAGATGGACTATGGAATAACTTGTGAGGCAAGCAGAATTTATATGAACACACTTCCTTTAAATTATGACCATAATTATAATTTAATACTTCATCATTTCAAACGTTCTGCATTATAATTTAGCCTACTTCAAAGAGTTATTATCAGGGGGAAAAAATGGGATCATGAATGTTAGAGTGCTTACAAAATACAAGTGAAATCATTATAGTAATATTTTCATGGTTTAAATATTGAACAATTATGTATCATATAACTTACTCTAGTCATTGGTATAAGTGGAATCATAACTTAAAGCATTTTCCCCCGGCCATTACCATACTCTTTTTTAGTCTCAAAATTCTAATGTTTGTTTATTGTTATTTCTCAGATATAGTAGAAGGAAAAGGAGATGATGGAGAGTCGATTTATGGACCAACATTTGAAGGTATGTATCTTTAAATTCTGTCAGTCTATATCAGCTGATAATTCAAATCTAACAAGACTGGACAATTCACAACTCCAAATAAGATGGTGTTTGGGATAACACACTGAAAAGTGGGAGTTACAAATGGGATAGTGGGAAACACACCCCAGTCCAGTCCAGAACAGCTTTGTATACATATTTTTTCACTTGCCTAATTATATTATTCCTTTAGGCTAAATTTCTAGAATTAGTATTGTAGGGTCAAAGGGAATTTATATATATATATATTTAAAGATTTTATTTATTTATTTGACAGAGAGAGAGACAGCAAGAGAGGAACACAAGCAGGGGGAGTGGGAGAGGGAGAAGCAGGCTTCCTGCTGAGCAGGGAGCCTGATGCGGGGCTTGATCCCAGGAACCTGGGATCATGACCTGAGCCGAAAGCAGACGCTTAACGACTGAGCCACCCAGGTGCCCCGGGAATTTATATTTTTAAGGCTTGTAATTTGCCATGCTTGTACCCAGAATTTGGTACTTTGATAATCATCCCATTAAAACTGCTGTTGGGGATCCTGGGAAGATGAGGTCGTGGTGACGGCACAGTTTTTGAATCTTTTGAAATTCCAACATAAAAACAGACCGTGTAAGTAGATAAAAAAAACTAAATACCCATGGATGACATTTACAACAAAACTAGGTGACAAGGTATCTAAATGAATTCTCAATTCAAACAGATGAGGACAAACTTCCTATAGCTATGAAATCTGCAAGGTGTCAGCATCTGTGTGGGAAAAAGCAGCACATCTGGTGGACTTGAGACTAGCAGAACCCCAAAATAGCCAACAGTGGGTGAGTGCAAGGGGGTCCCTGGTAAGGTCTGAGGCTGGAGCGGCCTAACCTGTCTGAACTCTTGAAACTGATCTGAAAGGGCGCTCTTCCAAGACAGGCCCACACAAGGAGGTGTTGCTGGGAATGGAATCAAAGTTATGCAGGATAGAAGGGCAACAGCGACAAAGAGGGAATGGGGACAGAGCCAGAAAGTCTCAGAAAGCAAGTTGCCATACTGTTGAACACTACATGAAAACAGCACAAGGGGGAGCTTTGTGAAGTCAGAAAAGCGACCTTCCTTCTAAAGCCACACCTCCTTCTAAACACCTAGGAAACCTAATTTTACATAAAAACAGGCAATAAAAAGTTTCATGGTTATTAGAAGAAGTAAAAGAGAATAAGGAGCAGAGTAATATCACTACAGATCATGAAAGTACACTAGGAAAGACATGCTCACAAAACAGATCAAAACTACAAATTTCAGAGTGAGCCAGAAGACATTGAGAATATGATACAAGACAGGAAAGAACTCGTAAGTCAGAATTAGAAAAACTTAGAGGTTACAGAACTAGGGAAGAATCAGCAGTAAAAGAACATTTCAGAAATAAACTAGAAGGAACATGGGTCAAATAAACACGACAGATATGTATGTCTTAAAAGAAGTAAAAGGTGGAAGGAGGGAATTTTTTAAAACCAAAAAGAAATGAAGAAAGATAAAAGGATTTACAAGAAAGTGACAAATAGCTAGAAAGAGAAGATCCAACATATGGATGGTAAGTTGTCCCTAAAGGATTAAATGAATGCTAGGGAATGGAGCAAATACTAAGAACTAATATTGAAAAAACCTCCTGCTTAGTTTAAAAAGGATTTGATGTTCTATTTTTGTTTTTCGTGGTGGTTACACAGCTACACACAACTGTCAAAATGCATCAAACTGAACATCTAAGATAAATGCATTTTATTGTATGTTTGTACCTCAAGTAAAAATATTGTATAAAAACTTGACATTACTTCTTGAAAGAGAACAATGCCACCTGATAATATTAAACCAGAACAACCAACACTAAGACATATTTTAGTAACATTTTGGACAGTTAAGAAAAAGTAAAAATTCTTTGGGCAGGTAGGCAAAAAGAGCAAGTGATTTGTAAGGGAAAGAAAAGTAAGTTATCATCATATTCTTTGACATTATATTATTATGTCACGAGAAAATGGAATGTAATACATTTAAGATGCTCAAGGAAAGGAATCATGAGCTAAGGATTTTATATTCAGCCAAACTGAATCTGAATTATAAAGGGCACACAGACTTTTCAATATGTAAAACTTCAGGGAATAATGTTGCCACAAGCCCTTCTTGATCCTGAGGAATCGATTGCAGAATGAGTTTCACACAAACAAATTATAAGAGAGACCCTGACATAAGGATTGGTGATGAGCAGTAATCACATAGTGACTTGTGAAACTAAACTTTAATGAGGAATAAAGGGTGAGAGTATGATATGTAATGACTGTATCTTTAGCCTACCTTTTTAAAACTGGAAAAAATGGGGAGAATGTATGCAAAAACTTTTAACTATTTTCAGTAATTATACTAGTGATGGTATTAACACTGTTATTTTGAGACTGTTGTATATGTAATGTGGAAAAAGTAAGTAATTATAGGATATCCTAATTTCATCGTTTCGTGTGTCCTTGAAAGAATCATGATTTTCAATGTGCAAAAAGGGAGATAAATATGCAATATGATAGAGGCTAATAAGTAAAATATTCTGTATTGGAAATATCAGTTTAAACTCACAAAGCATATCTACCTATATAGCTCTATCCACTGAATTGGTCTACAAGGACCAACCCAGTAGCTTTACACACTCCTAGCATTTAGATTGGTGTTCTGAAGTGTCACTTCTCACTTAAAGAAACCAGAGCTCCCGGGAGAAATGGCAGGTTTCAGTTCCAGGACAGGAAATTACAAAATGAGCCTTGAACCTGCTGTTTAGTCATGCTATTATCAGATAGCAACAAAGCTATTAAAGATTTACTAGGGTCATGTCAAAGGCCTTGGGAGACAACTTGAAGAGGCTCTCACTGGCCAAAGATTTGAACTTCAAAAAGAACAGTAATCGCAAATAACTGAAACCCAACAAGTATTTTAAATCCATGAGTTCATAATGACATCACAGCTTATCTTTGGGGGAATGATGGGAAACAAATTCATTATCTTAAAAATTGATAAATATAAACAAAGAATCAAGCATTTATCTTGCCTTTCCTATATAAACTGTACTAAATTGTAGATAAAATTGCTACTTATAAAAGCATTCCAATAGATAGATGACAAGGAAATAAAAGAATTAGAATAGCACCATTTTGCTGCCCCAGTGAAATAATGGATCTATGCCTTTGCTGCATTGGTATCTGCCAACTTCACAAAAACAGGGACAACCAGACCTTATGAGCCTTCTGTGCAGAGAATACACCACCAAAGGGACAGAACATGAGTCTGATTAAGGCTCTGGACCCAGCTGCCAATCTGCAGGAAATACAACCAGTTGTGATGTCATATGGTCTTAAAGATCTCTGCACTATGCAAAATCATGCATTAAAAACTACAGGACTTACGGCAAAAGTGCGGTACAAAAAAACCCTTTCTCAGTGACACATTAAAATATAGAGTAACCTGATAAAAACAGTAACGGTTTAACATTTTATGGTCAAGAAACACAGAAATACTATAATAAATTTGGCACTCTACCTTGAAAGCTCCCTCACGTTTGAGGAGGTGGCATGGGAAGAGTTGCAGTTTGTGAGTGAGTGTGAAGTGGTGGAAGGAGGGCTCTCTGAAATTGGAGGCAGGCTGTAACATCAGACGTGGGTGGATGTGGTGGATGTGGTGGATGTGGTGACCTGTGGCGGACGTCTGAGGTGTGTGTGTTCCTATGCAGCTCGGTTCAGCTGGGAGCCATTTTCTACATTTACCTGGTGTTTCTCCTAGACATTGCACATAAACACGGGCGAGCTTCATTATGCTCAGATGTTCCCAATATATCAATCAAGTTGAAACTAATTTGCCTTCTTAACACAAGTATTCTAGGCAAAAGGACAGGACAGAGAACACAGAAACATACTGAAATGCCCCATGCAGGCGCAATCAGCAAATTTTGGACTGGGAAAAATTCTAGAGGTTAAACAGCTCCGGTTTATTAACAGATAAGAGTAAGTAAAGGGATAGAGGCAGACCTTGAAGATTAAAAGAGACTTAAAAGTCATAACAAGTCTTTTAAAATGGTAAAGACTGGGGCACCTGGGTGGCTCAGTCGGTTAAGCATCTGCCTTCGGCTCGGGTCATGATCCCGGGGCCACGGGATCGAGCCACATCGGGCTCCTTGCTGAGCAGGGAATCTGCTTATCCCTCTCTCTCTCTCCCCCTCTGCCCCTCCCCCCTGCTCTCTCTCTCAAGTAAATAAAATCTTTTAAAAAAAGGGAAAAAAATAAAATGGTAAAGACTAAACTATACTACCTAGTAACTACTAATAGCTATGGACTAACTACTAACACTATTGACCTGAAGCCTTATCAAAAACATAAACAGTTGATTAACACATATTTTGTATGTTGTATGTATTATATACCATCTTCTTACAATGAAATAAGCTAAAGAAAATGTTAAGAAAATCATGAGGAAGAGAAAATACATTTACAGTTCTGTACCGCATTGAAAAACATCCCCATGTGAGTGGAGCCCTGCAGATCAGAGCTAGTGCTGTTCAAGGGCCAACCGTATAAGGAAACATTAACCATGAGAGCATTTAAAAGTCAGGGGAGTGGTTACTTTTGAACCAGACAAGGCACTTCAGCTGGACTGAGTGGGGATGAAAAGGGTGTTTCCCTTATAATAACTAATAATAAATATAACTATACATTAGTTTTCTATGGCTTTTGTGTCTAAATTTTAATACAATGAAGAGGTTTTTGTTTTTTTTTTTTAAGTAATATTGAACCAATACCAAAGTGAAGGGAAAAGGAAAAGCCAATTTCCTTCTAAGTGCATGTGGAGCCCGCTTTATCAAATGAAGCCGGGCGAGTGACCCCATTTATTTATTTATTCATTAATAAAACATTCAACTCTTAGTTAGGTGCCTACATGGTGCTGGGACCTTAGGAAACAAAGATGATATGACCAAGCTTCCAGCCTCAAAGATTTTAGGTTTGGTGCAGACAGATACTGAAACAGATTAGCTCCAGGCACAGTGCCAATGGCCGTTACAGAGGAAGCACTGAGCACTGTGGGAAAAGAACCACCAGCTGCCTGGGAGAGTTGGGGGCGGTGGCCCAGAGTAGCTTTTGAGTTGGGTCTTAAAATAAAACATTGCAGATGGGGAAGGGATGTTCCTGGATGCTTTCCTGACAGGCTTAATCCCTGATGAGAATCCACCCTATTGGTCCACCCCACGGCTGCTGTCAGATCACCCGGACTCCTGTTTGGAGGCACAGTCTCAGACAACTTGGCCCTTCTGTCCAGCAGGAGACACATCTCTTAGCTCCTCCCCTTGCCTGCCCCCTGCACAACCCTGTGCCTCTGCTGATGGTCCCTCACTCCTATCCTTACACTGTTACGGAGATTTAGTCTCCAGATGGAGGCGGCTGTCCTCTGGTACCAGGGGGAGGCCCAGTGTGTTTAGGGAAGCCTCCATTACTCAGGATGTCTGCAGGTGCAGAATTAGAAACTCAGTAACCCATCAAATGAAAAGGAGAGATGCCCCCAAGGAGAGATGAGTAACTGCTCAGAACAGCGATGCATGGGTTTCCCTCTCTCTTTCAGCCCCTAGGGGATATGCACACAGCGGCCAGCTCGTCCCTCCTCCTCCACATCTCTCTCTTTGAACCCTATTACCATAAGCGGCAGGATTGAAACCCGGGGCTTGCTAAAAACGACTACAACCACAAAACTCATTTTTATTAAGCTGAGCACAGTGAATTTAAAAGAATGTAATAAATTATTCAATTAGATGATTATTTTATAAATTGGTTAATCATTTTTTTAACTTGAAGAAAGTCTGTTTTGCATCACAACTTTTTAAACAGTCTTCCCAAATCCTATTCTGAATGTTAGAAACTATTAACCCTTTTTTTTCTCCTTGTATAATATCCCTAATCCTTCTCACTGGCCAAGGACTGGCAATTAGGTGGTTTGGGCTGACTAAAGAAAATGTCATTTATACAAAAAGCAAAAGAAAAATATTTTAAAATACTGTATTATCCTTGTTACGTTAAGTAGACCAGTTTGTTAATATTAGCTTGTGCCCTAATTCACAGACATAGCACTTAACATCCATTTGTCTAATTCTTAGATCTCCTTGCCTTTAAATGAAAGTGTTCGGGGTGCCTGGGTGGCTCAGTCGGTTAAGCGTCTGCCTTCAGCTCAGGTCACGATCCCGGGGTCCTGGGATCGAGCCCCACATCAGGCTCCCTGCTCGGCGGGAAGCCTGCTTCTCCCTCTGCCCCTCCTCCCCCTGCCCCTCACCCTGCTCGTGCTGGCTCTCTCTCTCAAATAAATAAAATCTTTTAAAAAAATAAATAAATGAAAGTGTTCATTAATAAAAGACACAGAGCCTGATGTACTGTCAGTACTGAATAACTGAAAATAGTATGGTCTGGGTAGCCATTTAAGGGCTATTTTTTAAAAAATTGTGAGACTTATATATGGAAAGTGCATATGCACAATTAAAACATAATTATAAAGCAAATCCCCGTATTACCATCCTTGTCAAGAAAGAAAAATTGCCAGCATGCTAGAAACACCCTATATATCCATCATCAGCAATACTCCACCTCCCTCAGAGGTAACCACTAGCCTGCCTTTTTTCCTTGCTTTCCTTAATAGTTTAACCACCCATGTGTGTATCCCTAAACAATACAGTTAAATTTTGACCGTTTTTGAATTTTAAGTAAGTGGAATTACACTGTAGGCATTCTTTGTGTGCCTTGCTTCTTTTGCTCATGCACTGCCTATGACATTCATTCATGTTCTCTATAGCTGGAGTCCTCTCGTCACTAGTGTTCAATGTTATAAATACACCCTAAGTGTTTATCCCTGCAAGTGTTCATGAATACTGGCTATTCCTTCCTAATGTCACACACACAATCAACATGTTTACTTACAAATGCTTCATTAAAGCAACAATTAAAATGTGCTAAGTAGCACACTTTCATGTACTTTTATATAATAATAAATAGTGAATAGCTGTTATCAAATATGATGGTAAAAATAGAACAGTTGGTTTACAAAACTGATACTGCAGGATTCGGGTCAGATTTTTACTTGGTATGATTGCCTTCAGCAAATTATATGGAAATGTCCTAAACTGTCTGATTATACTTTTTTAAAAAAATATTTTATTTGAGAGAGAATGAGAGAGAGAGAGAGAGCATGAGAGTGGGGAGGGTCAGAGGGAGAAGCAGACTCCCCGCTAAGCAGGGAACACCAATGGGGACTCGATCCTGGGACTCGATCCTGGGACTCCAGGATCATGACCTGAGCTGAAGGCAGTTGCTTAACCAACTGAGCCACTCAGGCGCCCCTGTCTAATTATACTTTTACCAGAGAGAATGCATGGCAGTCTTCCCAGACTTGTGGTAGTTGCTTCCTTTGTAAGCATCAATGAGCTTTATTTTAAACAGATTCAGAAACCAATTTTCTTCAGCACATAAAGTCTGATTTCTATTTCAAATAGTTACATGTTACCCTTCATGTTGTATGTTACAAATGATGCCAGTTTTGACCACAGAGCAGTAACTCGATTCCATATCTTATGGTAAGTGGTAGAGGCGGGAATTCCTGAGTCACAGACAATGTAATGAGAGGGTCCTGAGATCTTACCACAGCTTTTAAACTTCCTTCCATGCCTCAGTTAACATGACCTAAAAATAAAATTATTACTAATTTTGCAGGTTTAGCCAGCACTCAAATTTTAAATTTTTCTATTTTTGCCCGGCAATAAAAAAGACGTTTTTTGTTCTTCCTACTTCAAAACATTTTTTTGTAGGTTGCTGAAATTTTTCCTTTCCATTCACAGCTGCTAAGAGAGTGAAAATAATCTAGAATAGTTAATTATCCCACTCAGACAAAGTGGGGGGGAGGAGGGTTGTTTGACTTATGGATCCGTTTTTTTCCCTGTCCTCAAAAAATTATGTGAGCACATTAAATTTACATTTTTTATATAACTGAAGTCTTAAGCTCTGCACTTAACCCTCAGAACACACTAGGCATTGTAAAAATATTTGTCAAATAAACAAATGCACTTAACCCTCAGAACACACTAGGCATTGTAAAAATATTTGTCAAATAAACAAATGTTGAATTAAACCTGGGATTTTCACTCTCCATCTTGTTACTTGTGAAAAAATATTTCTCTAAGACAGAATTTTATTTTGAACTCCATTATGCTACTGGCTCTGATCTTTAAGTGGATAATACGCTCCCGTGAGGCTGGGGGTCCACTCCATTCCACGAGTGAGCTGTGGAGGAGGCACCAATGGCCCAGCCCTAGCTGCAGCTCATGCTGAGTTTGTATGGGAAGGTCACCACAACTTGTTTCATAGCAAAGGCCCCCACCAGTAACTGTGTAGGGGGGCGGGGGTTGGCTCCCCTCCCCTCAGTGGGATGCTTTCCAGGAATAATTCTACCCAAGGGCTTTACCTGGTGTGGCAGAGTCACCGAGTGACTCCCCTCTGCCCTGCCGTCGCTGCCAATCTTGAAGCGACAAGCCTCAGGTCCTTAAGTTCCACAGCAACATTCTGTTAAAACAACCGTTAACATAGTTACTTAATTTTCACACATTTTTTGAGGTAAACACACTTTAAATTTGTAAGTCAAGGGCTGCCTATACCTACATATTAACTTTAAAAGTTAAGCTTTTTTTTTTTTAATTAACATATAATGTATTATTTGTTTCAGGGGTACAGGTCTGTGATTCATCAGTCTTACACAATTCACAGCGCTCACCACAGCACATACCTCCCCAATGTCCAGTTAATTAAGCCTTAAAATTTCTCCCATAATCATAGAACTTTGGGTAAAAAAATGTTACAACCCTATAAATTTTCTTTCTTATTGCTTACAGAATTTAAGAAAAAATTTATCATATATCTGAGAACAATGACAAATACTGTTTTGTTAAAACTCTGAATCTTTACCTTGGGCAGATTTCTGTGCCATGTAATTTTCTGTAAAAGTAATGGATTATTTCTTAATTCCCTTGAAATGAATATGGAGCATCAATGTAATTATATAGGCTCATTTGTACAAAAGTGCTTTATTTGCATCTCACAAGATTTCAGAGGTTTTTACTCAGTTGCAATTTAAAAGCTAAAAGTAACTACTACAGATACAGCTTCATTGCTTAGTTGGTTTAGCTTTGAAACTTCGAATACTTAGCAACTGCAGCTTCAGGAAATCTTGACAGTTAATGCTCATACCTCTCAAATATTCCCAGAATTTTACAAGGTTATTGAATGAAAACTTTTAGTGAATTCCTCTTCCACCACTTCCTCTGTGTTTCTGAGTTTGGAGGTAAATCTTACTTTATGCTAGAAACGGCACTTCCTGAAAAGAGTGGCCTAATTCACCACCATACAATTCTCTTTACTTGCTAACCTTACACTAAAAAAAAAAATAAAAATTAAAAAAAAAATCACTTTCCACAAAATCTTGGCCAATCTATATAAGGTTTGAGGTCAAACTTTATTTAGAGACTACTAAAAATAAGCATGACTTCCTTTCTTTTCATCGCCAACATTTAAGGCCACATCTGTGCCAGCTACCGTGCCAGGAGGCCTCAGGAGCAAAGCTATGCGGAGACCGGCTGCACACAGCAGAGAAGAAAGGTCGGGTGAACAGCAGCACAGGTCACAGACACACAGAGGGCTGCCGCAGGCGCGGTGAGGGCCGGGGTCAGATCCAAAAGCCTTCCCGAAGAGGGTATTTTCAGTGATCACACTGGGAGTTTGAATGAAATACTACTGCCACACAGCACAAGAAAATGTGCTGGTCTTTATTCCTCAGCAACGTCCTTCCTTTTACATTACTAATTTTCTTAGCATACTTGGTTTTAGCTACAGTAATGATAAACTGAAGGTGGAGAAATGTTGAAAATAGTTCTAATGAAGACTTTCTAGCTTATCTTTTTTAACAGCCCAGTTGAGTGAAATATGAAACAGAATACAATTTGGAAATATTTCAATGACCTACTATGTATTGTCTTTTCTAGATGAAAACTTTTCTATTCCTCATAATAAAAGGGGAGTTCTTGGAATGGCCAACAAAGGCCGTCACAGCAACGGGTCACAATTCTACATCACACTACAACCAGCGCCCTATCTAGATAGAAAATATGTGGCTTTTGGGTATGTACATTGTAAGCTTATCTATATATATATGGTTTGGGGCACCTGGGTGGCTCAGTCGGTTAAGCACCTGACTCTTGATTTTGGCTCAGGTCGTGATCTCAGGGTTGTGGGATTGAGCCCCAAGTCAGGCTCCGCACTCACCATGGAGTCTGCCTGTCCCTCTCTCTCTGCTCCTCCCACTGCTCACGCCCTCTCTTTCTCTCCAAAATAAATAAATAAAATCTTTTTAAAAAATGTGGTCCACATAGTTTATGGGTAACTGAAGATGTAATTTAAAAGCAAAAATAATACAAATACAAACATTTAGAATAAATATTTCATAAGAAGCTTGCTGCCTATAAAAAACACAGAAACCATTAAGGTACAGCCATTATAATGTTCTGACTATCCATCCATCCATCCTTCTATCTTCAGCCTCAAGGATATTGTCATTCTTATTTACTATGAATAATACCATAGTGCTTAATCACATAGATATATTTAGATGCAGAAGTGAGCTGAAGCCATTTAAGTGCCTGTCCATGAACACTGTGAAGAGATATATGAAAACTATCCAAATTACAAGTAACTTTTTTAACTGAACAATTTAAAATATGGAAGCACCTCAGGTAATAATGACTAGAATATTATTAGAAAGTTGCTTATAGGCATGTGGACCTAAAATGGATGATGGACATACTCTTTATCACTCCAGTGTTTATGTCTCTATTTGATTAGTGGAGTGAACATAAGTAGAAGCTTACTTGGTCTTCCCTGAAATGATGCAGAGTGTTAGAATTTTTCTGAATAAGTATTAGATTATTCCAGCTATTCCACAGGGATAATTACTGCCTCTTCATCCCATGAAGAAATTTCATAGCAGTTTTAATTTAAACCACAATTATCCCTTCAGTGTAATGCAAGTGATATTTCTAGACAAAAAGCAGAAAGTGTATTTTCATCCAAAAGACGATTTTATATTGATAGATGCATAACCTAAAATGATGTTATCTTCTATTTTCCCTAGTCCTAATAAACTGTATTCTGATTTTGAAAACGCATTCTTCAATTATTTTAAAATCCAAATAAAACTCGCAATTTCTTGGATCATTTAAATATCTTCCTGTCATCTTAACCACATGATTAGGTGATCCTTCCTATCTTTCCAAAAGGTTCCTTCTCAAACGCACTCATGACTACTTTAAAATGTTTTATGTCTCCTTTTTCACCATGTCCACCCCCAGATGCATATACCCTAAAGTCTAGAGTGGCATTCGGGGCCTTTACTGCTAACCCCACATCTATTTCAGCTTTCACTTCTGTTCGCCTCCTGACTCATTCATTCAACCAGCATTTTATTAGGCACCTACTATACGCCAGTCATGGTGCTCAGTCCTGGGGAAAGAGTGAAGAGGCACAGTTTCTGCCCTTTAGGGAGTCTACAGTGTATTAGAAAACCAACAACTGTAAGTGAGACACAGGCTATGCCAGTTCTAGAAGAGCGCCCTGGGGATACAGGAGAGACGGGACACAGCACCCTCCAACTCCTCTAGTAAAAGCAAACACAGATCCCTAGAGGATGGCAGTGGAGTGGAGGATGTGGTCTCCTTTTGACGATCGTTATTTTCCATGTGATTCACCTTCCTCCAGGGGTATCTTGCTCACTCAATTTCTTTGTCACCACCACACTGGTTTTAGGGGGGGCACTGCACCTCTTTTATTGTTCTAGCCCAAGTATGATCTCAATCGATCCCTTAAATCTCCAAATCAGAGCTGAGTCTGGGCTGAAATATTTAAACAAGACCTTAAAGAACACTAGGGAGAAGCACCGTAATAGGCAAGTAGATACTCTGACAAAGTGTAACTCCTTCAGGGGTATCATCCTTCTCCACTGTAGGGCTGCCTCTGGTGTTAATGCTTTCTCTTCCTATCATCTCAGAGCGTCCCCAGGTTTATCTGAGCTTCTGGAATCCCAGACATGGTTAGCAAGGTCCAGAGACAGACCCTCCTTTTGAGCCCTAGTTTCTGGTACATGAACTTGTCCCTTCAGATGGATGACACTAGGAATGCCCTTCGGGGAGACTATCTTGCCCAATGGTTTCATAGGGAAAGAATGTCAAAACACAAGCCTGTAAGATCTCCATTCATACATGCATAGGTAGAAGGGGTATATGTTGGGGAGAGTGGGGGGGGGGGATTAATTTCATTATAGGGGATTCCCAAATGGGGGGGTGGTCATAGAAAGCTTCATGAGAAGGTGAGATGAGTATTGAAATTCAAGTAGAAGTTAGCCAGAGAAGACTGAAATCAAAATGAGTAAAATCAAATTTTAGGAAGAGTGAAGAGCCTTTGCAGAGGGGCCCTAAGGAATAAGGAGAGCCTCTTACCTATAATTCATTTGGTCTGGCTAGAACTTAGCACCCTAGGGGTGAATGGAGAGAGAGAGGAGGGTAGAGAGGAGGAGACGGTCAGGCCCAGGTCCCAAAGGGCTATGAGTGCAATGCTGCTAAGCAGGGACCCCCACCCAAAGGAGATGGGAAGCCATGGAGGAATTAATTGGGAGCAACACGACCAGGTTCTCATTTTGAAAAAATTCTTTTCAGCAGAAGTGGGGAATTGATTGGCAAAGGATGAAAATGAGACTGGCAAGTCCAGTTAGGAAGCGATGATAATACTACTAATAGTACCATAAACGCAGTCCCGGCCCAAGGCACTGGGGCTACAGAGAAGCGAGGGGCGAACAGAAAGACTCAAGAGATACTCAGAGGTTGGATTCAACAAGACTCTAGTGACTATTTCGATGGTGGTGGTGAGGTCATGGGAAGAGTATCAAGCAGTGGTATGTCACAGAATCTTCTGCAGTGATGCAAATGTACTACAATCTGTGCTGTCCCGTGTGACAGCTGCTAGCCCCATGTGGCTACTGAGCACTCAAAATCTGACTGGTACAACTGAGGAACTAAATTTACTAAGTTTTAAATTTAAATACCCACCTGTGGCCAGTGGCTACCATACTGGGTAGTGACGGTCTAGAGAAACTCCTAGGATCTTAAAACTGGTTGGATGGTTGATGCCGTTCACCAAGATAGAAAATAGCATATGGGAGAGAAGATCATGGATTTAGGATGGACAAGTTATGTTTCAGATTAGGATACCTACACGTGAGGCAGAAGGCAACGCTGGGATACCATAAGTAGGTACTCAAGGGGGCGTGAAGGCTGGAAATGGAGACTTGGAAACTCACCATGGCAGCTAGCTGAGCTGCGGCCAGACCAGAGTACCAACACTCCCAGGACAGCCTCTGGGCCTTCGCTTATCTTGTTCCTTTCAGCTAAAATCCCGTTCAAGGCTTAAGTCAGAAACCTCCTGATTACCAGAATCAAACTGCTTCTTTGTCCTCCTTGGCGCTCTGTAAAAACTTGCATCTTCTATTCTAACACCTGTCACAGTGGAGAGATGCACACAGTAGGTGCTCCTTCAGTATTTGTGAAACCAATCTGGAGACCAGGCTCTACATCCTCTTTGGTCAGAGGCGAATCTGTCCATTTATCCCTTGCTCCTCATCCTCAGAATGTACCTTGTGTTGGGCTCTGTGTCATGTTTTCTGACGGCGACAGCGAGAGAGGCAGACAGAGATGTCTACAGCATGTTCAGTGTCAGCACTGCTGTGTCCATATAAAAGTTCATGAAATGGAAATTGTACCTTCCCCTCAGCCACTGCCTCAACTCAAACACTGGCAAAGGGAACCAGTCCTACGTTTAGGGCTGTCTCTCTAGCCCATGTTACTCTCTTGCAGTTGAGAGAACCATCGTTAAGTACAGCTCCTCTCAGGGAGTTCCAGCTCATGGCCAGTGAATATCTACAGAGATCCAAACTAGCATGGCTTTGAGCTTTTATTCACGTATTCAGCGATGTGATTAGGTGCCTATGTCCCAGGCAGTGTGTTAGGCATTGAGTACTAAGTAAAAGCATGAACTATGTCCTCATGGGAGAATCAGAAATTAATCAAAGAAGCATACAAATAAATGTCAAATTATCCCCGATAACTCCTATAAAGACAGCCGGGAGCTTGACATAAGCAAGGAGTGACGAGGAGTGATGACTGAGCTGAGATCTGAAGGCAGACCAGGAGGTAGGGACGTGAAGGGGAAGCGGGGGGCAGGAGCACAGCAGACAGACGTGGCAGGAAAGCAACATGGGATACTGAGGTACTGAAGTCAGTCTAGCTGGGGCAGAGAGCCAGGGGAGCACGCCCCAGGACAGCACTGGGGGGCAGCGGGGAGGCAGCCCATGGCAGGCCATGGTGGGAGATTTTTGGTCTTTATCGTAAGGATAATGGGAAATTACTGAAATATTTTAAGCAGGGAGGTGAGAGCAGACTTGCAATTTTTTTTTTTTTTTTTAGGTTTGCATTTTTAAGAGATCACTCTGACAGCAGTGAGGATGACAGATTCAAAGGGTCCCAGAACAGATGTGGAGGAACCATGGCAAAGTGGACACATCTAGGGCTATTTATATTTATGACTGATAATCTGATTTATAGGAAATAGCCATAGCTAAACAGGATAAGACTGGATTTAGGAATGGAAGCTAATGTGAAAATTTCTGACTAAATTTTCCATTTTTTCCTTCTATACAGGCAATTGACTGAAGGAACCGAAGTTCTTCAAAAACTAGAATTGGTTCCAACAGAGAATGAAAGACCAAAACAACGATGTATAATTGTTGACAGTGGAGATCTTTATGCCTGATTTTCCTATCAATATTTTCTGACAACTTATTATGCATCTGATCAGCTGTTTCTATATTTAATTAAACAGTGCTTGATAAAATTTAATTTGAAAGCTGTACAGATGCTCTAGGTTGGCCCTCCCAACACCCAATCCCTCCCTCTCTTGCCTCTGCTGCAGAGACTATAAAAGCAAAACACTTCATTTCCCAGCCTCCTCTGCAACCAGTAGTGGCCATGGGATACCATCTGGCCAGCGAGACAAGAGTAGAGTGCCCGTGGTCCTGTCCCTTCCCCTCAACCAGTCTTGAGTGCAGACAGGTCGGAGCCATGAAGGAAAGGCCAAGAGATCTGGAGATGTCAGCCCCAACTCTTGAGCTGCAGAACCAATACCAGCAAGCACCTATCTCTGGACTTTTTACTGTGACGCAAATAGGCTCCTGCTTGTTGACATTACTACTGGTTGATTATTTTGCAACTTGTAGCCAAAACCATTCTTAATTTAGCAGCAGTACCTACTGGCCTTCCAATCCTAAAGCATTTGGAACAGAACTGTGTTGTTTGTAAACTACATTTCTGCCCTAAAAAACATGGTAAATAACCAAATAGAAAAGAGGCAATAGAAAAATTCATCGTAATAGTTCACAGTTTATACACAGCATTCAGAAAAAGGCATATACTCTGGATATTGTTATTTGACATGACAAGAATGCGTAGCTCTCAAGAGCTACACCAACCATAGGAAAACCAAGGGCTTGGGTTAATCATCCCAACCCAAATAAACCCTGTAGTGGTTGACTCCTGAGATGTTACTGGGGATCCTGCTTTATCACCTGCTCCTTAATCTGAGATTCTCAAACCCATCACCTGGGGAGCTTTTAAAACACAGACTGCTGGACCCTGGCCTTGATCTACTGAGTCAGAGTCTCTAAGTGTGGGAAAGGGACTCTGTGCATTCATTTAGCTCAACCCAGAGGTTCTTGTTTAGCCAGCTGGGCAGTAGTCATTTGGGAATCACTGCAAGACATAAGTAACTGGTTTCAGCCCTCTCTTTGTAGTGACTGAAGTGCGTGACTCTGTTGGTGGTGACCTTGCTCAGCTGCCTCCACCCGCCGCTGCCACTGAATTCACGCTCTGCTCAAGGCCATTACATTTTGGGTTTTTCTTGCCCTTTGCGGAAGGTCTGTCTTCCAAGAATGATCTCTCTTTGAGCCAATCTTAAGGAGACGGGCCTCTAATTGACTTGGGGGTTGCCAAAAGGAGGCATATGCTTTTTTTTTTTCACTTTTCATTTTGAAATGATTATAGATTTATAGGAAGTTGCAAAAATAGTACAGAGCAAGCAGTCCTGTGTACTGATCACCCAGGTTCTTCGATGGAGATATCTTACACGTTTGTACAATATATACAATATAGATTGTACAATATATAATATATGAACAGTTTATATATACAATATATAAACCAGGCAACTGACATCACTACCATGTGTGTTATCATTTTATCATGTGTAGATTCATGTGACTGATACCACAGTCAAGTCATGGAACTTTTCAAAAAGAACTCCCCTGGGCTACCGCTTTATGGTTACACCTACTCCCCTGCTCCCCACCATCTATCCCTAACTCCTGACAACTGAAATGTGATTTTTTTTTTTTTAATAACAGCTTTATTGCTATGTGGTATATGCTTTTATACTAAGATTGGAGGTGGATGGGGAGAAAGCATACTGCCTATGTCACATTCTCAAGTGACCCAGAGGCAGCAGAGTGTTAAGAATGTGTGTTCTGGAGCCAGACAGCCTGGCTTTGAATCCTAGCCCTGCCATTCCCTAGATGCATGGACTCAGGCAAGAACTTCCCTGTGCCTCTATTTCTTCATGTCAAAGCAGAGTACCTACCATATAGAGTTGTTCGGAGGGTCCAAGGAATCAATAATTTGTAGGCAGGATTTAGAATAGGACCTTTTTATGCTGTATGTGCTCATTAAATATATGCTCAACAAATTACTGGTGTATAACCTTCAGGGTTGGCCTAGGAAGTTGTATTTTTTAAAAGCTCCTCAATTACTCTGATTAATAATGAGATTTGAGAAACACTAAAGAGGAGACAGTTCCTCTTCCTCTCTTCTGAAGAGTTTTGGCCAACCTGAGAGGTTAAGCTGTTTGCATGAAGTCTCCAGATCCTCTCTCTGGGCCTTTGGATGGGTTCCTCTGGTCATACTGGTGACATTTCAAAGGGAAGCTAGGCTTGCCATGGGGCCTCTCACCAATAGTGAAGCATGTGATGAACGAAACTGATGCTCTGCAGAGATCCTAGTTAAAACAAATTAACAAGCATTAGTCATGTAATAACAAGCAGCAGAGCAATTCTTACTTGCTCTTACTTACTTGCATGGGCCCATATACTAGGGAATTAAACATTTTATCTGATATTGTGAAAGAACTGAAATATTTGCATGGGTGTAAGAAACTGATTCCAGCTCTCTTTTTTTTTTTTCAACTTACCTGCAATGCAAAGGTAGAACTCTGCCAACCTTCTAAAGGATGGCAAGTCCCCGGTCCCTTTGTCTGCTCCCACTTCCTACTCTCTGGCTGTAGAAACTTTAATCACAGATCTATATATGCAGTGGTTCTTATTACCACCATTTAAAGGTACACACAGTGATACATCTGTATTAGAATGTATTCTGTATCAGAATATGTATGTTTAGCCATGTCATTTGAAGAAACTGATTCAAGGATTCAAAAGCTTATCCCAATTAACTCCAAATATAAGACTTTGATTTAACCAAATTGAAAGACTCTGATTTGATTAAACAGAAGGAATTCTAGACTTTTCCATGTCTACAAATATGAAAGTAAAGGCATTCTGATGATTTATACAAAATGTTATGTGATCTTGCCCTAATTGCTGATATGGCAAAGTCAAACTCACATCCTGTAACTTACACTGTCATGTTAATAAGGGGACTGTGGTATCTGGACATTTTTCTCATTTTGGGAGATTTGAGATAAACATTTAAAATTCTGTCTGAAGAATTTGTTTGCCCCAACTGCAAACCATGCCCATTATTTGTTAATGAATGAAGAGTCTGGCAACCTCAGGAATCCATATTTTGAGTTTTTGCACTTTATACATATCTTAAATTAGGAGTGTCTTAGTCCCAGTTACCTAGAAATGTAGCAATCACATAACTTAGTCTTTCACCTTCCTCATTTGTAGAAAGAAGAGTTGGAAGTAAGCTCTGACTCTAAAAGTTTAGAGATTCTCAGGGTAAATTTATGAAATCAATAACAGTACTACTTACTTTGGGTTTCAATTTCATTAGTAAAATGGGGGTACATCTATCTCACAGTGGTTTGAGGGCTGAGATAGTATGTGAAGACACTTCTGATGATGCTTGACATGTAGCAACTATTCAATAAAAATTAGCTTCCCTTCTGGAATGTTAACCCACAAAAACCAGTCAAGCTGCCACTGACCGAAAGAATATCATCATCATCACTTCAAGAAACACCAAGTCCCTCTTATGCTCAGTCTTAGCTATTGTCATTAACATCACATTAATTTTCAATTGACTGAATTTATTCAAAAGTATATCCTCAAAATGAAAATGGATTTTCATCACACCTAGTGATACGCTCTCATTTTTTAAAACTACTATGTTGATTATATTATCCACCACCCTTCCTAAAATGGAATAACTTAAATTGGCCAATCTAGCCAGTCCATATCTCAAATAAATTTTATAGATCATACAAAATTTCTGTAACAAACTCGATAGTAACATATATAACATAAAGTACAAAGTTTGGTATTTGATTAGAGGGCTTTGAAAATGTGATAAATCATAGGTTCTTTTACTTCGGTGTGCAGGAGAAATGCTTGAGCCTATCAACAAAAAACAGGTTCCTAAGCCTCATCCCAATTTCTGATTCAGTGGGTCTGGAGTGGGCCAGAGAATCTGCATTTTTAACATGTTCCAAGTGGTGCTGATGCTGCTGGTCTGGAGACCCCACATTAAGAACCACCGGGATGTATTAAAGACATAGATAGGGGCGCCTGGGTGGCTCAGTTAAGCACCTCACTCTTGATTTCGGCTCAGGTCACAATCTCAGGGTTGTGAGATCAAGCCCTGTGTCGGGCCCTGCATGAGGGTGGAGTCTGTTTGGGATTCTCTCTCTCCCTCTCACACTGCCCCTCCCCTTGCTTACACACGGTGTGAGCACATGCGCTCTCTCAAATCTTTTTTTTTTTTTAAAGATTTTATTTATTTATTTGACAGACAGAGAAAGAGACAGCGAGAGAGGGAACCCAAGCACGGGGAGTGGGAGAGGGCGTAATGCTCCCTTCTGAAACCCTAGAACAGTTATGGAAGAAATATCCATAGTCAAAGTAAAGAGCTTACTAATGATAGTATCTCTAGTATTTTATCATCAATCTTAATCACAGTGTTAATAGTAAGAATGTGAATCTACAATTTCAGCTCACTATTAATCTTTGATTTATTACAATGCTCTTTGTTGAAACTTATTAAAATATTATAATGTTTAATATATGTTGTTAAAACTGTGTTCTAGATGCCAGTCCTTGCTCTGGAACAGTGAAGTGACTTTGGAAGTATTCCCTGAGCTAGCTCAACAGATGCCACGGAAAATACAGTAAGTCAATGCTTTCCTAGTCTTAAGAGAGTGAAATGTCCTCTTATAAAGACTATAAAAATCTTAAGACTAGAGTTGAACACCCAGATGACAAATTGTAAAACAATGTCCTCCACAATGGGGCGTATTGATCCTACGGTGTAAACAAGGTGATCCATGGGGGTATAGGAAGAAAACAGAACTTCTAATTATGTTTTTAACCTTAAAAAAACAAAAACAAAGTTGACTAGTGC
Source organism: Halichoerus grypus (assembly GCF_964656455.1). Classification (NCBI taxonomy): domain Eukaryota; kingdom Metazoa; phylum Chordata; class Mammalia; order Carnivora; family Phocidae; genus Halichoerus; species Halichoerus grypus. The sequence goes on from NC_135720.1 coordinate 51,076,857, forward strand.
CTTTCTTTGTCTGGGTGTCAGATGGCACTGTGCATACTGTGGAAGCCATACCCTGAGAAGAGGAGAGGGTTCACTGAAAGCGGATAATGGGCTCTCATTTAAATACTTGGCTGTACTTTAAATTCTTCTGGCCATAGGCTGGATCAAACATCGTGTCTCTTGTTTACATCAAGCGAATCGCCAGCTGGTGTAATCAATAGAACAAATGCTCATAGTCATGAGGGTACAAAAGAGCCCGACTGATTAGATTCTAGAAAGTTTTAAAGCCTTCAAATTGAGACAAAAAAAGGTTAAGACGTTTATAGAGTCAACTTTTTTGGTGTTTTCATAGCAAAGCATAAAAGCAATTAATGCTCGTGTTTTATTTTATTAGGGTAAATGTGCATAATTAAACTTACGCGATAAATACAAATAACTGAAAAAAACCGGCATTAAAAACAGCTTTTTAATCCAATTTTTACTCGTTAAAATAAGCACGATGAGTACTGTGAGACTGGACATCAGATGGCGCTCACCTTCCCTAAAAGCCTAAGCAGTGACAGAACATTAACGGGCATTTCAAAATTCAGTCCTGATGTCAAGCATCGTGTTTCGGTCAAGTCACTTTTCCTGAGTCTCGGTTTCCTCACCTGTAAAGTGGGGGTGGGAGCGGACCAGATGCATTTCCAACCCAGCTCGTCTCTGATTCTCTGTAGTGGTGGCGTTGACTGCTGCTACCGCTGATTGAAATGGCAAGAAATTCGGAAAAGACAGGTTGGGAAAGTGGGATAGAGGTAGACGGCGTACAGCTCTGGCTGGAAGGCTGGAGACCGCTGTGGGTGTTTTGGCCGCTCACACTAGGTGGGCGGCGGAGCAGAAACTCAACCACGTGGCTTCTTCATTTCCCTGCGGGAACCCAACACAGGGTCACTTCCACAAAAATTCAAGGGAGAGAAGCGCGGGTCCTACTAACGATCTCTGCAAGCACCTTCGGAATGCGGGAGCACACCACAAACTTAATTCACGGGCTGGTTCCAAACGCACCCCACCGCAACCATCAGCCATCGGACTCGGTCCGGCAGGCGAAACCCGGAAAATCACGTGGGGCCGCGGATTTATGGCCTCCCTCCGCTGTACGCCGAGCGCCACCTCATGTAGGTTGTTCCATCCAAGCCAGGGTGGGAACTTTCCCTATCGCAGGAACTAGAACAGCCCAGCTGCATCTTGGGTGGTAATCTGAGGGAAAAGGAAAGAGGTCACTGCGCCTGGCGAGCTTCTTCGCTACATTTCGGTCGCTATGAGGGACAGCCTCCCTCGATTTCCTCTCGATGTCCCTGTTCCCCCTCCCGTAGGAGTGCAGTTGGTATCGTCCGCGGCCCGCCCCGCACGCCGTGGCCGGGGAGGGGGGCCCCTCACGTGACCCCGGCGCGCTCTCGTGGGGGGCCAGACTGTCCGAGGCGGTGCCGCAGGAGACAGAGAGACGGCCGGAGCGGAGTGCGCTGCAGCTTTCGCCCGGACGCCAGCGCGGAGGACGTGATGTTGGGGCTCTCTCGCCAGCTGCCTTGGGCCGCCGCCTGCCTGGCCGCGCTCTGTGTGCTGACCGCGGCTCAGAGCTCTTCCCCGGCCCCGAACGTGACTGTGATCACGACTTCATCGACCACCACCAAGACAGTTCCGACGACGGTGACGACTCTTGCGCCGGTCACCATTCCAGCACAAGGTGGGCGCCGGCCCAACGGGCTTCCTGTACTCGCCCGCCCGCCGGGCCGAGCCGCCCGCCCTGCCCGCGGTGCGCGCGGGGCCGGGGCCGGGACGGGCAGTGCTCCAGCAACATGGCGGCCCGTCCGAGTCTAGCCGGGGCCGGGATCGGAGTGACGGGGGTGGGGGAGCGACCCGGGGAGCAGGGGCGGCCGAGCCTCGGGGGCCGTTGGGCTCTTGGCCACCCCGAAGTGTCCCACGCCGAGGTGCTTTTAAAAAGTGCCTCGTAATCCCCAGTCTCACTTCAGTTGGGGAAGAGGGGACGTGGCTTCCTCCCGCGGTGGCGGCAGTGGGGCTGATCGTGGGCGAGGCGACTCGCCTCCAAAGTTGGCGATCAGGTCGAACTCCCTCTTTTTGGGGTTAGTCATTTGCCCACCCAGGTCCTGTCTCCGAAAGAGGGCTTCTCCGGGACTTGGCAAAAGAGGGAAAGAAACTGAAGACGTTAATGCTCGCCAGTGTCTCAGACTTGGGTCTGAGAAAATAAGTTGCCTGCGATCTATTTTGATTTTGCGGATAGATGTGGGGTATATTTGAGGTTTGGGCATTTGATTAATTAAAACTTTAAACTTACTTTGTGCAAAGGAAGAAAAGTACCCCATTCGTGTACCCGATGCTTCATATATTCTTTTTGGTATTTTAGACTAAACTGGAAGATAGGTGGTGAAATCTAGGAGGAAGATGGAGATAAAGTAACTCTGCCGGGAACGTAGGTTTAGTTGATTGTGAAGCTGGGATTGGAACCCAGGTCTGTCGATTTTTTAAAACCCGATCAGGAACACACCCTTTATTAAGCTCTGCAGTCGTTCTGGGTACTGGTTGAGTCGTACATTGAATCTTAAAGCAGAAATTGGCAATGCCGTGACAGCACAAGAGAGAGGGGAAGATAAATTTGAGGTGAAAAAGAACCCTAGATATTTAAAATCTGAAATCTAGTGTGATTGGTTATTACCAATAGTTAATATCGAGTAAGGAGTAACTGGCATCTTGACTGAGGAATTGCTGAAGTGTCAGAATTTTTACCTTGCCCCCCACCCGGCTGATCATACTGTTTTGAGTGTTTTCCTTTGGTTTTTGTGTTTTATAGAAGTTTAATAAAATATATAATTAATATTCAGAAAGATGTAATAGTGAAATTCAAAAATTGTTAAATGAGGAAAGTACATTGCAGTACAGTACTGGACATTCTAACTGCACTGTTTTTAAGATGATAGAGCACAATATGTTTTGTCTTCTGCTTATTTGGCAGTTTCTTCCCAGATTGTAGTTTTGGAGTGTTTGTTTTTTCCAAAGTGAAGCTTGGAGATACCCAAGTTAATTGCTTTTTTGTAATTGAAAGTCATACAAAGGAGATGATTTGTTTTCTGTAAGTAGCAGTTGGATAAGCTGCAGCCTAAAATGAAAGGTAGCAAGTTTAGTTCATTGTAAATAACACTGGCTCTGCTTTTCAGACATTAGTCATCAGGCACAAAAGATTTTAGACAACTAGCATTTTATATCAGTACACAAACCTCTGCAGAACTTATTTCTACTTTGTGAACCCCTTACTCAAGGGTATTATATATGTCCCAGTCCCTGATAAATTCTGGTGATAAAATATTGGAATGCATGGCCTCTGCGCAGAACGGGTTTTTTTGTTGTTTTTTTGGCATAAGGAAAGCAAATGTGAATGTTTTTTGGAGGCATCTAGCTTCCAGGAAGGTGGATAGAGCCCTAGTCTAGACTTTTGTAGCCATTTGGCCTAAATTATTGACAAAGACCCTGCTAATTTGTTAAATTGTATGTACATGAATGTAGCCACTTCCAGATCTTATTGTCTCTTATTCTCCAGTCGCAGTCACGGAGGACCCTGGAAAGAGTGGATCATTAATGAATTACAAATCTCTGGGGTTTTAAGAATGGGCATCATCCGAATTTGGGTTCAACCTGTAACAAATCTTTATTACTATTAAAAATTTCAGTGTCTTAGCTGATGTTTTGGGGCAGTGATTTCCCTGTGTGTAGTGTTGGCCTTACAACACAGCCTTTTTTCCAATATTTTTATTTTTTAAGGATGATTTAAAATGGCTCAAGAAACCCTGAGTGTCTGAAATAGTTGCCCAGATAGATAGGTACTGAGCATTCCCAATAGTTTGTGGGGGGTTTTTTTTTTCCCTTTCTCTTGAGTTTGTTTCAGCTTCAGCAGTCATTTATAATGATTGGAATTTCTTATTAAGCCAATTTATGAAGTGTTTTTGTGTTTGCGGTTAAAAACACATAACATGAGATCTACCATCCTAACAAATTTTTAAGTGTACTGTACATTATTAACTGAAAACACAGTGTTATATGGAAGATCTCCAGAACTTTTCATCCTACTTGAAACTATACCCTGCTTGAGGAGCAAATCTCCATTTCCCCTCCCTCTAGCAGCCATCATTCTACTTTCTGCTTCTGAGTTTGACAATTTTAGATACTTAATATAGGTGGAATCATGCAGTATTTGTCCTTCTTTGAATGTCTGACTTAGCGTAATGTCCTTAAGGCTCATCCATGTTGTAGTGTATGGCAGGATTTCCTTTTCTTATGGTTGAATACTATTCTATTGCAAAATGTAGAACACATTTTTTAATCCATTCATCTGTTGATGGACTACAACATTTTACCATTTTTCTGAATCAGTAAGTCTGGTACTGTACGTAATGCTCACTTTTGTTTAAAAAAGGTAAGTTGTACAAACTCAAAGTGAGGTATCAATTGATTGGTTTTATATGCCCCTCCCCACCAGAAATCTGTGAAAACCGCAACAGCTGTGTTTCCTGTTTGAATGTTAGCCTTGATACTCCTACTTGCTTTTGGATAGAGTGTAAAGGTAAGAACCTTTGGGATTGCTTTAATTTTGAGAATGGAAACTGTTTTGTTATAACATTTTAAGATATTCTACAGGGTATTCCTAAACACTTAAAAATTATGAAGAAAATTAGGTATATTATGTACTATTTATTTTGAAAAACAAGTACTTTTCCTTTAAAGTTCCTATTGCTTAACGTTTCCCCTAAAATCTCTGGTCTCCCATTCTGTCCCCAGCCCTTTAATTTCTTAGACTTGATAATTAAGGTTCAGTAGGTTTTAAAGGAAGAGAGATTTTAAAGCTTTGGAAGATTAAATGGACAAGTACACTGAAATCAGCTGTGAAAGAAAGTTGTGAAATTTTCCCCTAAAAACAGTTTCCCGGAAAGAGGAGGCATTCATCTTCTGCATGTGTCCTGCTAGATGAAATACAGAGACCTTATAAAACTTAGTTGGATACTTAGATATGGGAGAAGAATGAGATGGAAAGAGAGTTGGTGTTTTTGTTCAATTTTAAAATTAACCTTTAATTTGAGGTGATAAAGAGCTAGTTGGAGATACTTTGAAATGGTAGTAAGGTTTTTGTTAGAACCGTGGGACTACAGCATATTCTGTTTTCTTAATGTAAGGTAGTTACTTTTCTTTCTTATTAGTAAAACAATTTATCTGGTGTGTGTGTGTATGTGTGTGTATGTATATATAGACACACACCCACACACACATATGTAAAAAGCCGAAGCTATATATTAAGCTTCTTTATTCGTCAAAAAAATCTAAGAGTTCTGGGCATTATATCACTTCATAACAAAGTTTAAAAACTTCTTTTAAAATTAAGGTATTAGCTTAATTTGGGATTAAAATTTTTATTGTGTAAGAGTCACCTTTTTTTTATGTCATAAAATGGAATTTAAGAGTGTACCCTCCCCCCCCCCCCTTGTGTATGGCAGAGTTGGTATGTTTTGGGGCTTGAATGCCCTACTGTAGGATATGTTGGGGAAGGGTCTCCTCTACTCTTGCTACAAGTTTGACCATCAGGAAAGCAGTTTTAGAAAGTCTAGAAAGCAGAGATCTGGAGCAGAGGTCCTACCGCTGCTATTGGGGTACCTCCTGTGGTTACTAAGCCTGTGTTAGATCCTGACTGCTCCCTATGATCCAGCCGTCTTGTGGATTCTAGCAGCCTTTGCTGTATAGTAGTCATGCCACAATTCTCTGACCTAAGTGTTCCTGATTTATCTGTTCAATGTATTCATGTGGAGTTTAGAAGAATATTTGCAGGGATCCTATGTAATATTTCTTAATCAATGAGGGAAAGAGAATAACAGAGTATTTTCTTGGTCTGTGGACTTCTAAAGTGTTTATGCCTGAGTTTGATTTTTGGAAGCAATTCTGGAGCTTAGTAACAAAGTCAAAAGATAATATAAACAAATGATTGGTGCTCTGTGTCTTTTCCCCCCCATAACAGGGAAAAGCTACTGTTCACATAATACAACAGTTAGTGATTGCCAGGTGGTGAATGGCACACAGTTCTGTTCTGGTAAGTATTCACATTGGCTGCTGGGGAAAGTGGCCAAGAGGTGAGGAAGATCTTTGCCTCAGGAAATCTTCTTTCAATAATTGGTTTGCCATTTCCATAATTCTCATCTTGTTAGAAATTTGGGTAGAAATAGCATATTCATACTGATCAGTATGATCATACAGTGTTTTGAAGCTTAGTTTAGTGATTTGGGTATACTGCGGAATGCTCTAGGTATAGATGCCTCCTCTACTTTTTTTTAACTTTTCTGGAAACTCACTGTAGTTCAGATCCTTTCTTTATTTGCATTTTACTGGACTGGACAATCTTGTTCTGGCCCTTTTCCTGATTATGGTGCTGGTGATTGTCACAATCTCTAGCATAGTTTGTGTTTTGGTTGAATCTTTTCTGTATTCATCTGTTTTCTCATTTTTGTACTTTAATTTGAAGAAATTGGTTACTCTTTAACCTTAACTCTTTGCTCAGGAAATAGTTAAAATTCCTAGATGAAACAACTGGTTTTTCTAACAAGATTACAAATGGACAGGGAAGTCAAACTTCTAATTTGATGCATAAATAATAAATAGAGCAAAAGAGTTTTCTGGAGTGTGTCAGTAACCTTGAAAGACTACCTGTAACAATTTACTTTTAGTAAATTAGTCCAAACTTGAACTTCATAACAGAATTTCATTAGTGTGAGGTCAGTTATCCTCTTTGTAACAGAGTTCATATAATTTGGTTTAGGTGGTAAAAGAACAAAGATTTTTAGTATCTATTTTAATGTGTGTGTCAGAAAAGAATAATTATATCAAACCTGTGGTTTCATGAAAATAATTGCTTAGAAATAAGATTAAGTAAAACCTTTTAAAAGATACTACTTTAGAGAAAAATTGAGTAAGTAATTCTACTTAATTTGATGATGTATCAGAATTAGTTTGGACTATGTAGCACTCTACATCCAGTAGGGACCCAGGCTGTTTACTGTCATTGCTCAAAAATATCTTTGACCTTACTCTCCGAGGTGACTGCTCATGTTCCAGCCATCAAATTGGTTTTCTTGCCAACAGGAAGAGGAAAGAGGCCCGTATCTACCTACAGATGCTTTCTAGAAGTTATACTGGGCTACCTACCTACAGGGGAGGCTAAGAAATGTTTGTCTTTCCCCGGGGGAGGGAAATTCAACTATAGATCGGTGCTTCTATTTCTGAAGAAGGGGAGAGCAATATTGGTTAGAGCAACTGTCCGTCTCCTCCACAAGGTGGTTACTTAAATGTAAACGTTGGAAAAGGGGTATTCAAATGACTGCAATTTGAAAAATAGCGTAATAGATTGTGATCTTTTAGATTGCTTTGACTTAATGTTTGTTTGTTTTAAATAGCACCTGAGCCCACTCTGATGCCAACGAATTCTACAGGTAATACAAGATAATTGACTCTTTCCCCCTTTTCACGATTTGTAAGGTCTCTTGATGGACTTTTTAGTAATTAAATACCTAAAAGTTGTTACGATAATTTAAAAACTTAGTAGATGTATTTGGTCTTGGACCACAGTGATCACATCAGTGTGAACTGTTCGTGCCACCGGCACAGAACTCCAGCAGTTCACAGTTACTGAATAGGGGAGGACTGGCCATGTCTTTGGACATTGAGTCCACAAACTGCTTTTTGTGGATTTTTTGAAGATCTTGGGAAATACAGAAGCCTACAGGAAATTAAACTTCCCTATAATTCCCATCATCCAGAGGTACCCCAGAATGTCTTCAGTGATAAGGTTCTCCCAGTCTTCTCTGTGTGTCTCTCTCAATAGATGTACTTATGTACTTGGATAATATACCCATGCACATTTGGATTGTTTTCTCTCTTACACTGTTGTATACACTTCACTATCCTGCTCTTGGTTGGATAGTTAGGTTGTCTTTCATTCTCCATGTAGCAGATGTCCTACAGGGAAATATTTGCTGTTATCCTTGATAGGATTGATTCAAACAGCATTCTTAGGTCAGAGGATAGGATTATTTTAAGACTGAATATTGATTGCTTTCCAGAAAGATACGCTTTTCATTTCCAACAACTGGAAAGTTTTCACTACCCCTTCAACGGGATTAGATAATTTCTCCTTTTAAAAATCTTTACCAAAGTGATATGAGGAATAAATCATTAAAAAACAACTACTCCAGGACAAGTAGTAGGTAGGCTGGATGTTAGGGATTGGAAACAGAAGACAGCATTTTGTCTATCATAGAAACTGTGGAAAGGGTAAGTAAGCGCAGACATTTGTAGGAAGGTGTGTATATGGAGTAATATGGCAAATATGGTGACAGCTTCCTGGAGATGTTGACTGAATCTTGAAATGACCCTGGTAAAACCTGAGGACAGCTTCCAGTGGAGCAAGGCGGTCAGTACATGTGAAGGAGATGTGAAAGAGTATAGTGAGGTCAGGGAATTGCATTTGGAAGTGCACGGTGAGGAATGGTTGAGCTGGACAGTCCACAGGTCAAGAGTCAGATTGGAAGGACAGATTGGAACAGGAGACAAGAGTGAACACAGGGAGATTAGAATAGATAACCCGTGGTGGGAATTCTGGAGAACTAATAGGGGAAGAGTGGCAGATGTATGCAAATAGACTGAGGAAGTAGGGATAGGACTTGGAGGTGATGGCAGACTCTCAGCTGAGAGCGCAGGTGAGCTGATCAGTGTAGGCAGGACTGTCCACTGGCGCAGCTTGTAGAGACCAAACTCCAGGGAACGGTAATGTCTAAGGGTTGAGAAGAGGACCAGAGAGGAAGCTGAGTAGGGAGGGGCAGACAGGTGTGTCCAGGAAACTGTGTGTGTGTGTTTTGGGTATAGTTTTTCAGAGGAAAAAGTGGTCAGATGCTGTAGCAAGGACCAGAACTCATTTTGAAAGACTTGGGCAGTGGTGAGCTAGCTCATAGCAGGTTTTGGTAGCCAGCCAGCGATACTGTGTTGGTAGCTTGAATTACGGTGGAAATATCCGTGCCGTAGAAATCTGCAAATGCTTCAGAACTTTTGGAGAGTACACAGTGCTACATAGCACCCATTAGAAGTCACTGACTAGGAGGATGTTAAAGATTGATGAAAGCAGAGATGTTGAGAGAAAATTAATTTCCAGAAGGTGGGATGTGAACCGAAAGGGGGAAAGGGGGGAAACAGTTTCTTCAAAACCACTGTGGGTTCACTTTTAATTTCTTCTCCATGAACCTTGATGTAGTTTTCATGCTTGATCCACACTGGGTTCTCCAGTGAAGTACCATGGAGTCTCTTGTTTTCTCTCTCTCGTTCTGTAAGTGGAAGGAAGCCAGGGCTTGCTTATAGAAAATGCATCTGTTGAGTGGCAATTAGCGGTTGAAAAACAAACCTTGATATGGTCTCTTTCCATGGCTACTGCTGAAAGAGAGCAAGTGAGAAATTAAGGGATTATTTAAAGCAATGATGCAAGGAGTATCTGATTTATGTAGAAAGGTGCTCATTGGGGTTAATTATAATAGTCTTCTGTTAGTACTGATAAATATTATAAATAAAAATACTGATAAATAACCTCTTACAATAGAATGCCTAGATTATGTCAGAAATATAGTGGGAAATGTTCATAATATATTAAGTGGAAGACAAACCATTAAGTTCTACTTTTTAAATTTTTTTGTTACATAAATGCCTAGAGAAATGGCCGGCAGGAAGTAACATGTTACTCTGAGTGATGGGATTACTTAATTTACTGTATTTTTAAAATTATCCATCACCAATAGCAGCTTTTGTAACTGCTGAATTATTATTATTTTTATGAAAGGAACATACTGTAGGTCAATAGAGATATATTCCCTAAATATTGCGTAATCTTGAAAATTTTGTCAAAGTAATACTTCGGTCAAAAGTAAAAGTGTGTAAATGTTTTGCCTATTTACAAAAAAAAGAATTAGTCTGTGCGGTGTTCATAGGGTTGGTAGTAAGAATCAAAAGGCAGATTTGCAAACTGGTTTCCCTACCATTGTCAGACAAAATTTAATTAAAGTATTTTAAGATTGAAAAGAATATATGCTTGTTATAAAGCTACCATTTATCCAGATGTATACATAGATTTCCTACTTAGATATATACATAGATGTTAACATAGATAGAATTTTATGATTGCTTTGTGTTTTCAAAAGTGTAATTTAAAGGCTAGTAGTCTGGCTATGTAGATGTGTTAGTGAACCACCACCTGAAATTTGGCCTTCATTCTTTAAAAAATGGAAAGTTTATAAAGTGTTATTTTTTTGCAGCAACTTTTAAGGGATTAAAAATCTGAAAATAATCAGACCCTTTAATCTAGGAATTCTGTTTAAGAATCAGCCCTATCAGAGATGAGATCAGATATTTCCCTGCCAGGTGTTTATAGTATGGAGAAATGAGAGGTGACCTAATTGTCCATCCAAGAGCAGGGTAGGGAAAATGTGTGCGGCAGTGCTCATAGTGAGAGAAAAGGATACAAACATGTAATCCCGTCAGTATTGTTAACATATCATTGACTAGAATCTGTTAGTAGTATCAGTACTAACAGAAGTCTGTTACTACAGTGCTTTGGTTCCTAAAGTGTGTTTACATTCAAATTAATTCTTCTCACAGGAGTTCATTTTCTTTACAGGCATCATCAGATAATTTAAATTGGGGGATCTGTGGCCCCAGGGGACCTGTTCTTAAAATAAAATTTTATTGGAACAGAACGATGCCTGTTCATTTGCACATTGTCCTTGGCTGCTTTTGCACTATGCACTGCACAGAGCCTAAAATATTTCCTGTCTGCCCCTTTAAGAAGGTCCGCCAGCCCTTTGAAGTGAAGAACATAAGCCAGCCTTGATACCTACTTGAGAAATCCTGAGCCACACTTGTTTCTTACCACGACTTTTTAAGTTAATAGTTTTTGTCATAGAAGCATATAAAAAACCCTATAGTTCCCTCACCTAAACACTGATTCTTGCCCTCCTGTGTGTCTTTTTGCAAACTTTATCCAGATGTATACAGAGATTTCCTACTTAGATATATACATAGATGTTAACATAGATAGAATTTTATGATTGCTTTGTGTTTTCAAAAGTGTAATTTAAAGGCTAGTAGTCTGGCTATGTAGATGTGTTAGTGAACCACCACCTGAAATTTGGCCTTCATTCTTTAAAAAATGGAAAGCATGTTGCAGTTGGCAGCATTATTTTAAAAAGACAAATGACTAGGTCCTGGGAGGTTTGGAAATGGCCATGTTCAGTAAGTTTTGTTTGTATTGCAGCCCACGCCACCACCCTGCCTGCCTCTACTACAGCCGCCCCCACGACTACTACGTCAGGTAACGAGGGCATTGTACACGAACCGCGGGGTAGGGTGGGGGTGCAGCCTTGCCTCATGCTGTTTTTGCCCCCATTTTCCATTTGCTGTCATGAATGGTTGTGAACCAGACATTTGGAGGACCAAGATAGTAGGCTTTGAATGCAGTCGTGGTAGGTTGGCTGCGAGTCCTCATTTTTTAATGTGTAGCCACATTTGGCGAGACACAGGAGAGTTAAGGGAGAGTGTTTCTCTAAAACCCTTTTACTACAACTTGTAGGTGAGATCTCATTTCTTACAACTGATAAATACTGATGACTGTTAGGGATTAGTTGTGTGCTGTGTTAGATCGTGGCGATTGAGGTGAAGAGAGTAGAGCCATCCTTTTTGCTGAGAAAGGTCTAAAAAGCCAAGATCACTGCAGATGTGCACCTCAGCCCTATTTCTCACTATTTCTGTACATTCCTTTGTAACTCTTAAAAGTGCATGTGAAAAGTAATTGTCTACTAATGAATGAGTTGATGTGTTATAAACTAAATATTTAGGTGATGCCATAGGACATTGCAGATACACAGGTTACGAATCCTTCTCTCTATCCCTATTTAAAATACTGGTGTTTTGTTTTGTTTTGTTTTTTAAATTCTTTTGGCTTATTCTTGGGCTACCTTTCTTAGATTCAGGAAAACCATTTTGTTTTCGCAAGAAGAATTACAGAACGGTTGTAATTAATTTTAAAGCTTGGGGTGCCTGGGTGGCTCAGTCGGTTAAGCATCTGCCTTTGGCTTAGGTCCTGGGATCGAGCCCCACATCGGGCTCCTTGCTCAGCGGGGAACCTGCTTCTGCCTCTGCCCACCTGCCGCTCCCCCTGCTTGTGCTCTCTCTCTGGATTGCTGTCTCTCTCCGACAAATAAATAAATAAATAATCTTTAAAAAAAAAAATTTAAAGCTGTCCAGCTTATTAAACAGCCACCAGAACCAGTGTTTATTTGAAACTCTATTTAACAACAACAAAAAATTTATTTTAAATATGAAATTGCTTTTTATTAAAATGGCTGGTGCTCGACTTGAAGCCTTCTACTCCCTAAAAAGAAACTTATGTTCTGTTTCCTCTTAAAACATTTTATTCCCTGAAGAGGGAACTCACACTTTCGTGCTTTTATTCCATATGGTTTGGTAATGCTCATAATACAAAATTTTAGAGTAAGATTTACGATACCTTCTGTTTGTTGAAATTATAAATTGCAGATACTTAAGATAATTTTTGTACTTTGAAAAATTGCAACTGAATTTTTGCTTACCTTGTATATTTAGTAAAAGTCAAAAGTTATATGAATTTCCAACACAAATATTAATATCTACTGTAACGATTAACAATATGTTATCTGAAGAAATTGCAAATTTTTAAAGTGCTTGACACGTTCTCAGGGCATAATTTATGTACCAGGAGAATCTTTTTCTGTCATTTCCATATTTGAATTTCTATGGCAGCTTTGACCACTTGATATCACTGGATGGAGTAAATGGGATAAATTCTAGTTGTAAAGACTTGACTCAAGAGCAAATACTTTATAGAATTTAACTCATGGCAAAGTCAAAGTAGAAGCTCAGATGGGTCTTGAAATTATGGGTAGAGGATCATAGGACTTACTAAGTCTTGTTATTTTTTCCTTCTTATTTAACAGGTACAACTAATACCACCTTAACTCCAACTTCACAACCTGGACGGAAGTCTACCTTTGATGCAGCCAGTTTCATTGGAGGAATTGTCCTCATCTTGGGTGTGCAGGCTGTAATCTTCTTTCTCTATAAATTCTGCAAATCGAAAGAACGAAACTACCACACTCTGTAACAGACCCATTAAATTAACAAGGACTGGTGTGTAACTCACTGAAACCAAAATATTCTCTTTCAAGATGTCCCACAAGGGAAGACGCTATTCCAGGATCTTTACATGTTCAAAGGATGCATATAGGATACTTGGGAGCATCGTCCTCGAAGAAAAGTCACTTAAATCATTTTGCTGAACAGGAGTATTTCAATTACTCTGCATGAATCCTTGTGGCTGTCTTCTTTTATTTTAAATGGCTGCTGCTGTGGGATTATGTTATCTCTTCTTGACGTACCAAATGTAATTCTGTAAGTGAGGGGAAGCATCGTCCTGCACAGACAACCTCATGACTCTTTTGGCAGTTTAAATTTAGTCATTTTAAAGCCTGAAAGCTGCATTATTGTCATCCTATCTCAGGATGTAGTTTAGTGACCAGAATTGAGAAGAATGTGCCAAATGAGCATCAATCGGGTGGACTTTTGGCTGTCCTTTCAAAAGTGGAATAAATCTATAAATTTAGTATCCTTAGAGTAACATTTTGTGCTTGATGACAGTTATTTTTTCTACATTAGAAATAAGATGCCACACAGGGAATTACATTCCAGATTTAAAGAAACAAATAGGATACAAACCGTTAACAAATAGCAGGTTATCGCTCATACTTGTAAAGCACCTTAAATCATTGAGAAAATAAAGAACAGTGCCTTAAAAGACAGACTGAAAGGTAGACTGTAACTTCAGATGTTTGTGATTTGTTCTTTACACATTAAGGCAGGTAAAGGTTGGTCTAATGATGTAACTCTTGACAAGCTGTAGCAAACCTGCTTTTAGTAGATACCATACTGTTAGTATTTAATTGAAAACTTAACTATTTTATTTCAGACCTGAGCAAGTTAAGCTAAAGGATGTTCTACAAAGTTGAAAGCCTTCATATATTGTACTTCCCAACATTTTTCTTAGGCTGTTAAAAAGTATAAAGTTGATGTACTTACATTTTCCTTTGTACTTCAGGAAGTATCCTAACACTGTTGTACCTTGAAAGGATTTTCACCAGGTTTCCTTGAAAAGTAACTTTTTTAATGAGGCAAGAAGGAAATCAGTTGTTTTAGAGTCATTTACTAACTCTTGAATGAGACAATCATTTTAAGTTTTGAGACCAGAAATGTGACCAGTGTAATTTCAGAAAATCTAAGGATTTTCGGTTGATTGGATTAATGTAGATTTTTAATGATGATTGCTTGGATAGACAGATTGTGCTTTCTCTTCTTTCTTTCTCCTCTCTCCCATCCTTTGTTCTTAGTTTCAATTCCCGTGGTATAATAAGCATGCAGACTTTAATTTTTTTTTTAGTTTTCTTAGGAAGCACTAGTTTTTTTAGTTTTAGAGGGATACTTCTCCCCTGCCTTTGACATATTGGATTAGTTCAGAGGTTTTCATTAGTTTTTAAAAAACCTTTTGCTTTTCTAGGTCATTAAAGTTTTTTTAGTTTCTTTAGCCTATAGAGGCTGAGTTTAGCACTTGGTTTTCAATATTTTGTAGTAGGAACTGACAAGTTGCTTTGGTCCATTTCATAAGCCAAAATTCCTTGCATTTAGATATGATTATATTCAAGGTTCTTAAAATGAAGATTTACTGTTTCTTTGTTACTGCTGGTACAGCTAAAGTTTGTTTTACTTGCACATTTGTACATACACTTAATGTTTTCAAGTGCCTTAATTGTTTAAAATCTCTGGCTTCAAAGGTTTTTGGGAAAAGGTAGGTTTACCTCACATTTTTGTGTTTTCATTAGTAATATTATGATATCAGTTCTAGGAACCTCACAAAAATTTTTATTATGGTGCCATGGCTGTTAGTTTTTAGTGAGTGCTGTAAGATCCAAGAATCATTTGAAAACATACGGAATCTCCATTTCTCCCAAAATGGCAAAATTTAGCTACAGTGGTATATAATTATCATTTACCTAGATGCGAATACCTTGTCACACATAAATGTCAATACATACAGCAATTTTTGTGAAAATGTAGCTGATGAAGCTTCTCCTCTTCTCTTCTATAATTTTGAATACTGCTCTGACAACAAAACCGTAATATGAAACCAGTTAGATTTTGCAATGAGACTTCTTACAACAGAACTCATGGCCTGCCCCCTGCCCCCCGCCCCCGCCTTTAGTATCTTGAGCCATTTGGGTTTTTTTTTTTTTTATCCAGAAGGTATATAGAAACCTTTTCAGATCTTTCTCTTGATTTGTTCATGTGGATGCAGTTCTATCAAAACACCTTATTTTACCTTACAGATATTTGTTGCACAGGCAGACGCTGCTGTATTTAGAAATTTCTATTTCGGTTCATTAAAAACTGCAAAACCAATCTGTATCATGTACCAAACTGATTTAAAATAAATCTACATGTTTATTGAATTAATCTGTTCTTTTTTATTAACAAGTATTTTTGCATTTTGATTATGAAATTTAATGTTAGTTGAATTTATCTTACCAGTCTGTTTGGGGGTGGGTTGTCTACTCTCTTTTTATTGCTCTCCAAGACCAGCAGATAGTAAGATAAGCATTCATCAGTGGAGGACAGAGCTTTAGAAACTTGCAGTGCTTAGTGCTTTCAGCACTTTAGTGATGTCGGTCCATTGTCTTCTCACTCGCATTGTTCTCGGAGAAATCTGTCCTCTTCATCTTCTGTTCCTCTGCACATATCTTTGTTTTCCTTTGTTGCTTTTTAAGATTTTTCTCTATCACTGGTTTGAGCAATTTGATGATGATGTGCTGTGCTATCGTTTCTTGTGCTTGGGGTTTGTTGGGTTTCTTGGATATATGCTTTTCATCAGTTTTGGACATTCTCCACTGTTATTTCTTCAAATATTTTTTTCTATCCTTTCCCTTCTTTGGTGGGGATTGGCTCATCCATGCACTGTTTAGTTTTTTTAATCTTTTTCTGTTTCATGTCAAATTACTGTGTTCAAGTTCACTAATGGCTCGAGTTTAATCTGTTAATCTTACCCAGTGTGTTTTTCATTTCAGATGTCTTCATTTCTAGAAGTTCATTTTGGATGTTTTTATATCTTTCATGTCTACATACCCATTCTTTAGTTTTTGAACATACAGTGGGTTTTGTTTTATTTTTTAAATGCCTATGTCTGCTAATTTTAATACTGGGTCAGTTTGATTTTTTTGCTCATTATGGAGTCATACTTTTCCTGTTTCTTTGCATGCAAGATGTAAATTATAACCCGTTGGGTGCTGGCTATTTTTGTTCTGGGACAGAGGAAACAGTTTGATCCTTTTTAGGTCTTGAATTTAAACTTTGGTTAGGTGAGAGAAGAGCAGCATTCATTGGAGGGCTAATAGTTGCCTAGTTCTGAGGCAAGACCCTTCTGAGTACTCAGTGCCCCTGGATTATGAGGCTTTCTAGTCTGGGCTGTGGGGACAGGCTCTGTTCCTAGCCTTGTGTGGGCTTCCTGGTGCTGTTTCCTGGAAACCTTTCTCCAGCCGTGGGTAGTTACCTCATGCGTATGCTGATCAATATGTTGCTGAGACTGCACTCTGCAGATCTCCGGAGTTCTCTTTCTGTGGCCTTCCACCCTGGTGCTCTGCTCTGGAACTCCAGCTGCCTTCAGCTGCTTTGACTTTCAACTCAGGAAGCGCACTGGGCTCTGGGTGTCCTCTGCCCACATCGTGGCTTAGAAATTCAAGGCAGTAGGCTGGGTCGATAGTTTCCTGTCTTTCAAGGATTGCTGACTTTTGCCCAAAGTCCAGTGTATTGAAAACTACTGTTTCGTGTGTGCTGTCCAGTTTTTCAGTTTGAGGGTAAATGCGGTCGGTCTCTTACTTCATCTTGGCCAGAAGAAAAAGTTCAAGATGGGGATTTTAAAGTTTTAATTTTTAATTCAAGGAACATACAAATACATATTCTTAAGTTTTTTTTTTCTTAAACTATACAAGATAAGTGTGTCTGCTTTGATCGTCCCTCAGTCCCTTCCCCTTGCTTCTCCACTTTGCAGAGGTAATTACTGGAACTGGTCTGGTGTTAAACTCCCCTCTCTGCCAGCATTGTTTATATACTCTCTGTACCCTTAGAAAATACATAATGTGGATTTTTGTTTTAACATCAGCCTGCAACTTTCTTCTCACTACTTCTTGGAGATCTTTCCTAGTTAGTGTATTCTTAAATTCTTAAATTCTCTTAAGGTCATATGTAATGTGAGTATCATAAGTATCTACCTATTGAAGGATAGTAGGTTTGCAATTTTTAGTTTTTAGTAACACTTTTGCAGAGCGTATCTTTGCACCTGCCCCCTTGTTTATGTGTGAATTTCTCTCTAGAGTAAACATGGAGAAGTGGAGATCTGCATCATAGGGTTTGCACTTTGAACTTTTTATATTTAACTCATTTTTTTAATTTAAATTAATATATAGTGTATTATTAGTTTCAGAGGTAGAGTTCAGTGGTTCATCAGTCTTACATAATACCCAGTGCTCATTACATCATGTGCCCTCCTTAATGTCTATCACCCAATTACCCCATTCCCCACCCGCTCCCCTCTGGCAACCCTCAGTTTGTTTCCTATGACTAAGAGTCTCTTATGGTTTGTCTCCCTCTCTGATTTCATCTTGTTTTATTTTTCCCTCCCTTACCCTATGCTCTTCTGTTTTGTTTCTTAAATTCCACATATCAGTGAGATCATATGATAATTGTCTTTCTCTGATTGACTTATTTTGCTTAGCATAATACCTTCTGGTTCCATCCACACTTTGTACATTTTAACAGACTGAGATTGCCTTCCAATTTCCACCAGCCAAGGTACCTGAGAGTTTTCTATATCCTTTCCATCTGATGTTGGCAAAGTTAAATTTTAGTACTCTGGTGAGTGAAATGATTTACTTGGTTACTGTCCTTAATTTGTACTTCCTCTGTGAATTGTCTTTTTTTATTGTCTTTTCTTAATTGTAGGATTTTTTTTTTAAAGGTTTTATTTATTTGAGAGAGAGAGAGAGAGATCACAGAGGCCGTGGAAGAGGGAGAAGCGGACTCGCTGCTGAGCAGAGAGCCCGATGCTGGGCTCAATCCCAGGACCTTGAGATCATGACCTGAGCCGAAGGCAGACGCTTAACTGACTGAGCCACCCAGGCACCCCTTAATTGTAGGATTTTTTATCTTAAAATGTGCTGGGTGCTCATTTATGGTCAATGGATTTTCTTCAATATTTTCTTCAAGTCTTTGTCTTTGATTATGGTGTCTGTATCACCGGAGTACAAGCAGAAGATGGAAGCCACATAATATGAACAGGGGAAGTTTGACCTAAGAGTGGATTGGAGTGATAGGACATATTATCTGTAATATTTTAAGAAATACAAACAAAGCAGTAAAGGATTCTAAAGAATACTGGCATAGGAAATATAAGATGGCCACTATCTGTTCTCCCTCAACTGAATTCCAGAAATAATTAGGATACAGCCGTGGCTGTCTGGATGAAGTTTGTGGTAGCTGCAAATCCACTACCAGGCAGCTATGGGGAAATGATATACCAGTGGTAACCTGCGAAGTTATCCAAGGGATGCAGGGTAAGCCATGCACAGGACGTACCACACCAGTGACACCCCACAGCTAAGCTGTGTCCACTGCTAGAGTTTTGCCCAGAACCAGGAAAAGAAATTCCTCCAGTACTGTCTACTGACAAAACATCATGCCACCTAGCAAAGAAGTATTCACTCATATGGTTCAACTCCATTGTCATTATAATGGTGGAGCGGGCAACAGGTGGATTCAAAGCTTAAAGCCCTTCTTTCTGTTGATTTATGACCTCCCACTATTTAATATTTATTTTGCCCTTGCTGAGAATCTCAAGTGGTCAGTTCTTTTCCTGGTGGTGACCCAAATATTCCTACCAAAGGGTCAGAGTCTTCCACTGTTCTACCTGTTTTGGTTGCATAGTTTTTCATTAATCTTTACTATTGGTATGGAACTACTCAGGCACCCAGAGAACCCCCTTGTTCCAGATACGGTCCTTGCCTCCATTGTGTACCAGCAATACAACCTCCCTTTGGTAATCAGGATTGACCATTCCAGCCAGTAGGGTAACACCTTTCACGGCCTATTGGTTTAGTGGCTTATGAATCCCAAGATGGCCAAGTGGCAGTCTCATTTTAGATGTTATATCAATAGGCCCATTGTTGTGTCCCTGGTTGAAACAAATCTTGGGAACTAAGACCTCCAAACCAGCTCAGCTTGAGGTTCCTGAGATGAGAAGTATAATCCTGAGGAGTCTCGCCCACTTCTACCCCTGATTCCTGGGTTCATATGCTACCTCCTGTGACACAAGGCCATCCTTTCAAGGTGGTATCTCCCAACAATTACAACTGAGTTTTCAATGGATTATTCCACCTTTCAATTAGACCAGCCCCTTCTGGGTGTTGGGGGTTGTTAATTTCACAGGCATGAGTTCACCTCAACATTTCCTTTACTGTGAAATTGATTCGTTAATTAGAAGCCGTGCTATAGGCAATGCCATGACAGTGGCTAAGGCATTCTGTGAGTATGTGTATCGGATAGTAGTGCTGGCAGAAGCATTATAGACCATATCCAGAATGTGCGTGTATTCCACTCAAGATGAATCTCTGTCCTCTACGATGGA
Source organism: Halichoerus grypus (assembly GCF_964656455.1). NCBI lineage: Eukaryota > Metazoa > Chordata > Mammalia > Carnivora > Phocidae > Halichoerus > Halichoerus grypus. The sequence goes on from NC_135720.1 coordinate 51,096,709, forward strand.
AAAGGCCCAACAATCAAATTGCTATCACATGAATGGCTGTTACCCATGAGATTAATACCATATTGCAGCCTCAGTATTGGTCTCAACTCTTGACAGATTAGGCAGTAGTGGGTAGTGCATGTCAGCCTTGGTAAGGGGAGGTCCATGTTGTTGAGCCCATGCATAGCCTCTAGCTCTGCCACCATAGTCACGTTGTTCATGGGTCCACTGAGCAAGTCCTGGGGTAGCTGGGGAATGAGACTGACTGACACCTGTAGAGTGCATTATTTTATCCACCTGATTAATAAGAGCCTTCTTTGCTGTAGATGCGCTTCAGTGACATGGGCTACGAATATCTTCACAGTGTGTTCCCATTCCAAGATCCATCCACATACCTCTTTCCACATTTACTTGTCACCAACCTTTACTATTTCTTCCAAGTCTCTGACTATCCAACCAAACCATTAGCAACTACCCAAAAATGAGTGTGGATTTGTACTTCTGGCCATGTCTCAGATCAGACACAGTGGACAGTCAAATGTACTACTTGCATTTCGCACAGGGAAGATTTTCTTGCACTCATTTAGGCTCGCTCTTGAGTGGAGAATGGGGCTATAGCTGTCCACTTTTGGGTGGATCCAATATATCCTACAGACCTATCTATAAACCAGGTTTAATATTTTTTTTTCTTGGCTAGCTAGTTGTTAGAGACACCCCAGACCAGAGGTATTGACTGAGGAAGAGGAGGCAACAGGAGTTGGTGTTGAAAGAGTCTGAGCCACATGTTCATGCAAGCTATTTGTACCTTTCAGAACTATTCCATCAAGTTAACAATTGTAAACTATTTCCATTGATGATAGATTGCTGCTGTGCATGCTCAAGTTTATGACTAGGTAGATTCTCCAACACCCAACTCATGATGTGAAGGTCAGGCTACCTGCTCACCTACCATCCCATGGCTGGGTAATCAGTCTCTACAAGGCATAAAAGGAGAATAGTTATCTTCAAAAGAGGGCCTAGATTTGCTCCAAAATCCTAGGGTTCTGCCCTGTGTTTCTGCTTGACAAAGGCTCTATACATGCCAGGATACTTTTAGTATCACCTGCTCTGCTGGATCATAGGACCTATATGGCAGAACAGCTTATACTGTAACTCAAATTCATGACAGAACCTTCTCTTGCTCTGCTCACCACTCAAAATTGGTAATCTTATAGGTAACTCTAGAGGTGGGTTGAAATAGCAAACTCAAATATGGTACATGTTGCCTTCAAATCCAGAAAGGCCTACTGAGCATCATGCCTTTTTTTCAGGGTATATAGTGTGAGCTAAAGCAAACTGTCTTTCTCCTTAGAGGGAGATATTTAACATGCTTGAAACCACTGAACCCACCCAGAAACTTCACTGGGGTTAATAGCCCTAAATTTCTTGGAATTTGTCTTTTACCTTCTAGTTCTTGTATGTCTTACTAAGGCGCCAAAGTATTTACTACCTCCTACTCATCATATCCAATCAGCATAATGTTATCAACATAGTGGACCAATGTGATTTTTGTAGAATATCATGATGATCAAGGTCTCTACAGACTCTATCATGGCAGAGAGTAGAATTGACAAAGTCTTAAGGCCAGACTTCGACAGTATACTGCTGCCCTACCAGGTAAAAGCTAACTGCTCCTCATGGTCCTTACAATTTGTTATGGAACAAAAGGCATAAGAAATTGGGTCAACAACCGCAAAACAAATGCCAGGAGGATACTCATTTGCCCCAGGAAAGATACCACGTCTGAGATAGCAGCTGCGATTGGAATCACCACCTCATTAAGATGTGAACCTGATAGTCTGTAGTCATTTTCCAAGATCCACCTGTTTCTGCACAGGCCAAAGTGGTGATTTAAGTGGCAATGTGATAGGTATCATCACCCTTGTTTCCTTTAGGTTGTGATGGTGGCATTAATCTCTGCAGTTTCCCCACGGATATAATATTGCTTCTGGTTTACTTTCCTGAGAGGGGAAGTTCCAGGGGCTTCCAATGATCTCTTCCTACAATAATGAGCCTTCAACTCATGGGTTAAAAACCAATATAGGAGTGTTTTCAGTTGTTAATTATGTCTATTCCAATTATACATTCAGGAACTGTGGAAATAACCACATGGTGGGTCCATGGATTGACTGGGTCCACTGTAATTTGAACCTGAGACCCCTTCTGTTACCTCACTGTAAACCTTCATTTTAACTGGTGAGCCACAGCGTGTTTTGGGTTCCCAGGAATTACAATTTTATTTTTTAGGAAGGTTTCATACCCAATGTGGGGCTTGAATTCATGACCCTGAGATCAAGAGTCACATGCTCTACCGACTGCGCCAGCCAGGCATCCCTTGGGTTCCCAGGAATTAGAATTAATTTGGAGGTAGTGCCTATTCTTCACCAAATGGCCTAGATATTTCTTTTTCTCTGATGAACAGTAACTCTAGGAAATGACTACAGATCCCTTAGGAAAATGTTTTGAAGAAGATTTATAATGTGTACCTACAGCAGTGGTATAGGGTCCTTTCTCAAGGGGATCCAGCCTCCCATGAGGTCAAGGTCTGTAAATTGACTTAGGTATGGAATCTGAGTGAGAGACTATGACTCTCCTCTGTGCTAACTCAAGCCAGGTGTTTGGCTACCAGAGTTTTTCCTGTTGTATAGATCAAGCAATATTTTAACTGGCTGCCCATATGATTTCATTCAGGGGGACACGCTGACCACCAAAGATATCTAAGTGCCAGGTCTATAATCTGAATACTGATATGTCCCTGATGCCCTTTATAATAGACATACCCACCTTGTCCTTGGCAGTTGCCTTCTGCTATTCTGGGATTGCATCATGACCATTGAAATGAGAGAGCCCATCTCAACAGCAATGAGAAATGACAAGATTGTGATTTCAACTGTCATTATCATTTAGCATTATGCACAATTAAAATTTGTGCTTGATTTTTAGCAGTATTACCCCTGTGACTACAAGAAATAAGAGATTTTTTTTTAAAGGCTGCTGTGGAAGCTCTCTGGTTTGCAGACCATGATTTGAGCTGAGAATTAAAGGACCAGAGCTTGTCATTTTCTTCTGTAAGTGCTAAAGTGTTATATGCAACAAATGAATCATTGAACACTACATCAAAAACTAATGATGTAATATACAGTGGCTAACGGAACATAATAAAATAAATAAAATAAAGTGCATCCAAGAAAGTCCATCTCACACCCCAGTATTTATGGTCATCATTATTGCCATGAGAGTCAGCTAGTAGCAAATTAGGCTCCCAAGGCATATGCTTCAGTAGGCTTCATCACAATCAACCACGGGTAATAACTTGGTTAGTTGTCATGCCACTGCATGCAAAGGATTACTAGTATTCCATTTCTTATTGTCAAGGAGCTCAGCACTGTGTTCAAGCCCAAGGGTGCAATGAAACAAATCCCCAAACCCCGTCTTTGTGAGTCTGTCCCCTAAGACCACTCCACTACTGGTATAAGTTCTGTATTATTCATGGGCCAATTAAGAGATAGAAACCACACAGTAATCAAATTGTGAGAAAGTTTAATATAAAGGATTCTTAACTATAACAAGGGGTTGAAGTAATGGGAGGGTTGACTGGGAAGCAATAAAGAGAGCTCTGAAGAATATAGGGATAGCGGATATAGTGAGCAGCCACTACCCTCCAGAGCTGACATCCATTGGAGAGGGTGTGGCCTCATTGGACAGGGTGTGACCAAGGCTCACTGGATGGCAGAGAAGGTCACTGAGGCTGGGAAGCAGCCCTCACAGAAGGGGAGCAGGAGGAGAAAGCCCTTCACAGAAGGCGCCATGCCAGTGGCCCTCCACCAGGAAGCTGCATGCTCTTCTGAGCATTCCTGCACTGAAGCCTGGTGCTACAGAAGCCATGGACATGGCAGGAGCCTGCCAAGAGGAGCACCCCAGAACCTCCTTCTCCAGCGTCCCTCCAGTACTCTCTCCTGACAGAGCTTAAAATCTTGCAGTGGGCAAAGAAGAAATATTTACAGGGTCCATATTAATTATATCACAGCAGACAAGAATGAATTTAGAGCTGAGAGGCATAAATTAATAATTGGTACCATACCTTGTCACGCTGAATTTTTAGCTTTGACATCAAAGTCATCAATCTTCCTCTTAGCTTTTGTTTTTCATGTTCTATTTCAGAAATAAGTTTGTGTTTGTCTTTGTGCATGTGTGTGTGCGTGTGTGTGTGTGTGCGCGCATATAGATCTTGAATCCATTCAGGATTCATTTTGTATAGTGTAAGTGACAATTTATTCTACTTCAAATAGACTCAACCTTATCCTTAATTTGAAAAGCTATATATATCATATTTAAGTTTATGTATGTAGATGTTTCTCTGGTCTGTTCTGTTCCATTCATCTACTTATTTATTCCTTTACCCAGGATACATTTCCTTGTCTGAACAATAAGACTTGGATCAGGACTTTACAAAAGTCTGAAGAGGGTTTCAGTATTTGTAGGAAGGATAAAAAACTGTTGAGAGAGGATGATGTTTTTAAGTGAAACAAATAGAAATAAGTGCTCTGAAATTTATTTAGATTAATCTGTTTTGGTTTTTCACTTGCTAATAAATACTGCTTAGCAGCAATGTCCTCTCTCCTGGTTCCCACCACCTCATCAGCAATCTAGAACCCATAATGAGAGGCTGTTGCTTGACCAAAGGCAAGGCCTAGGTTGTAGAAATGTGGATCAACTCTAAGTTCTTAAAACCTAAGGCCAAACCCTACCTCACCCAGGACATTCGGATATAATCATCTCAGTCCTTCCACACTTTCTTCATAGTACTTTAATAAAAATTAGGTAAAGTTTTAATGGAGGTTAGAATCATTTTTATTCATTCAAATGCTCAAGGAAACAAAATGTGGAAAAGCATATATGATTACCAGTCAGGTCCTTATGGGATTATGGATGGAGCTGTGCGAATTTGAAAAGCTGAATGTTGAACATTTTCTGCCACACTGGGTAGAAAGACGTTGTCAGACCTTTTTTTGTGTTTAATAGGTACCTGTAATATAAAGATTAAATAGATATTGGAGATATCATTAAAAGTCACTGTTACTCATAAGACCAAGATCATTGGGTCAGTCTGGGTTAGGCCATTTAGGGTGCCTTCCTGTATTTGCCACTTGTCATAAAGGGAACTGGTCATGAATTTAATCTATCAACAGAAAGCCATTTTCATCTAAGGAAAAAAGGTATCCCATATGTGGAGTAATCTAAAAGTTCCTTAATAGTTTATCATTTGTCTTAGTGCAGTGTTTTGTTTTTTAGAAAATCATCGGCGGTCTTACGTACCAGCTATGTATAAATTCCTCTTCAGTCTGTATTTATCTGATTTGTCTTATAGGCCTTTCTTAAGAAGCCAGAGCTTAGATTCGAAGAGGCTCCAATTCTTTTGTGCCTTTCCTGGACCTTAGGCTTTTTGCTTGGGGTTTTTATAATGTACACAAGTTAATGGGCCACAAAACACTCCCTTACTTATTAGGGTTTGTTTAGACCATCACCCTTTTAAATCTTTCGAATACAGTGGATCTCCTCAAATGCATTTAGTGACTTAAGCAGCCTTCTCAGCCATGAGTTATAATCATCAACTACCTCCATGAGAGCAACATTTGCTTTGGGGAGTGAAATGGGGATGAAGTGAATCTTAAAACCCCTTGTGGTCCCATACACACCAACTGAATATTGCTTCCTTTTGGAAAAGGCTTTTTCAGAAACAAACAGCCATATACTAGAATTTCACCTTTTGGTGAAAGATGACTGCACAGAGATTGGTAAGTCAAGCAAATGGCGGGCATTAATAATGTGGTCCTACTGGTTCAAGGACCTCAAATGGATATTCCTGACCTGTTTCTTCCCTTTCTGTGTATGACTCCTTAACTGCATGTTCAGAAATACTGCAACAAATGTTTGGTCCAATAACTAGACCCTCCGCTGCAGAATTACACCCTCAAAAAAGACCTTAGAATTGGCATATTTTCTCTGACAATATGATTAAATCTTTTTCTTTTAATTTTCCTCAAAGCAAGAGGCAGGAATTCTTAAATGTGTTGACATGTAAACTTCTGGAGGGGATTCTGAAAAACAATGGGGCAAAGAGTGTAATACTTATCAAAGTAGTGCAGAGAAGGCAGTGGAAGAGGGTGTAAATGTTTTACATAAACTAAAAGCTGAAATGTTAAAAAAAAATCTTCATATACGTGCTATACCTTGACCTAATCTGTTCCAAGAATTTCTCTGGAGGGTAGATTTCTCACATGTTTTTAAAATAACTTCTGAAACTTTCTGCTCTGCCAGGGAACTCAGATAAGTGATCTCATGCTGCTAGTTAATTATTGTAGATGATGGAAGAAAAAGAAGAAATTCAGAGAAGAAATTCAGAGACAGAACACAGCAAGGTGTTGATACTGACTTCCACATCCATTTGTTTAATTGTAATTGAGTAAGTGCTTTTGGGCTGAATTGTTTTGACATCAGAATTCTATTATTGAGGAATAGCATCAGCAAGATGGCAGAGTGGGAAACCCTGGATCATCCTTCTTCCCACAAATGCATTGATTCAGGAACAATTCATGAACAAATTCCACTGTGAGAAATCCAGAATTTTATTATCTAGACCCAGGTATCTAGATAAGAGCCTGATATTTTTAATGTAAGTTTGAAGTGAACCTAAAACCACAATTTCATATTTACATTTTCATTGTTTCACATATATAATCAAATTTATCATTACTTACAGTGTCTGGCCTTTGAATCCTTCTTGTTATTTTACTGCTCATAAGATTAGTCTTTAAAAGGTGTTGCTGTGAGTGTCTGGATGATGTGGGCGCAGAACGTAGGGAATACTGAGCCCAAGGTATAAGGCCTATAATGTTAAAAAATATTAAATTATATCTCTGGTTGCAGTGTATAGGCCTAGATTTAATCCATAAAATTTTAGAGCTTAAAATGAACATCTAATCCAGCTTCATCAATTCTGAGTGAAGATGTCAAAACTTGGATGGAATCTTTTGCCTGAGGGTCACATGACCAAGTGAAAGAGAAGGATATCATAGGTGACTTGGACTACGGTGGGTAGAAGTGGACAGACTTAGGGATATTCAAATTAATCAGACTCAGTAATTAACTGGATTTGCAGGGTGACAAAGAATACCTCCTAGATTTCTGGCTTAAGCAACTGGATAGATGTTAATTTTATTTTATGGTGGATTTTATGATCCTGGCACATATATACTCAATAGGTCACAAGATTAGAAGGGTAGATGGGTGGGAAATATGAGCATGTAGAGAGAAAGCTGATAAAAATCAGTTCAAGACCCCTGAAAAAGTAGGACCAGATGGGAACCCATGCATTGGGACTGGCCCCAGGAAGGGGCACCTTTTCCATTTTATCGGGAAGGATGGAGAAGCAGCTGAGTATTTAATGTAGGTGGGCTGGGTTCAAGATATAGAGGGGGTTCCCATCGGATGGCTTTTAACTGCTCTGTGAAACTGAGGTACAGTGTTGGCTGGAGAGGAGGACAGTGTTTGAAGGTCTGAAGAGGCCAGGAAGATTTAAAATAGTTACAGGGAAGAGGAGAGAGTGAGCTGACCCCATCCTCAGCTCCAGGGGAGGGACATGTGAGCTGATCCTAAGCGCACTGAGCATCTTAGTCTCTGGCTTTAGTGATTTGTTCAAACCCGGGCACGTGACTCGAGTCAGCCCAGTCTGAGGCTGATTCTTTTTAACTGTCCCATCTCCGCACTGACTCCTGCCCCGTGAGCTGAACAGAGCAGGGGAGCTACAGCGGTGGCAGCCGTCTTGCTCCCCAAGGGGCTCCACTTCCTCTCTGCTCCCAGCATTCTCAGAGCCCAGAGGCGGCGAGAGAGAAATCAGTGCTCGTGAAAAACGTCAAACCCGGATCAAGCGAACTGAAGCCAGTCTGCCTCTGAACATTTCACAGTGTTGTCAGCCAAGTGATTTCATTTGTTTTTCCCTTAAGTATTTTAAGAATAACTGCACTAGAACATGGTATAGTTTCCCAGGAGGTGTAAGATCCTAAGGTGAATCCATGCTAATGCCAAGTAAAGAGAGCTCGCCCCTTAACTCTGCCTTGGCCTCTGATGCTTCTGATGTTGGGAGCATCATAATCAACATTTGCAGTTATTTAGTGTTTCTAAACAACAGAACAAGTGTTTTAGTGTTTCTAAACGTGGCAGACGTGCATTATTTCGTTTAATCCTCAGAATACCCTTTTGAGGTGGAGAGTCCCAGTTTACAGAGAGGCTAATTAGCCTGTCTAAGGTCACATAGCTAGCATGACAGAGCCAGGATTTGAACCAAAGCTCACACCCTCAACCACCAGGCTACACCGGAACAGAAAAGCAGAGGCTTGGCTGATCTTAATAATAAGTCAGTTGTGTATACTGATATTTGATGATATTTTTGATAGTCAGATCTAGAAAAGAACTTAGAATGTATTTCATCCTCAACTTATAGGGGAGGAAGCTAGTTTAGAGACATCCTGGGTTTGACCCCTGCTCCATGCTGCTTGCTCCTACATTGCCCAGAGGGCTGTTTTGATTGCCATTTCTATAGGACTCCTCGGGCCCCCAGCTCCCACAAATCATAATATACTTTATAAATAACATCTGAGAAATGTCATCATTGATGTCCCAAGGCATTAAGACAAAATATAGTGAAGTACCCAATGTTCTGTAAGTGGTATATTACACACTTCTGAGACCAGTTTTTATGACTAAAACCTTTTAGTGTAGGATGTCAGTACTCTAAGGTGAACTAAAGTAGAAAGTTATGACTGCAAATCAGAATGAAGTTTTTTTCATTCATGTATCATTCATTCATTCAACAGCCATCATGGAGCACCCACTCAATAACCACTGCGTTGTTATGGCTAGACCCTGAGATCCTCCTCAGTGCAGACCCCAGACCCTGGGAGTTTGTGCTAGCCAGAGTAGGGGACCTGCTTACCGCCTGGTGAGCTCATCTGGACAGATGATCGCTCGGCGTCATTAAGCTGACTTTGTAGCTCTTGAACGCGCTGGAAAGCATCCAGCTTCACACTGCGCTCCTGGGCAAGCCGGCTTCTCATCTGAGAGGAAAAGTGCTTAGGAAGCAGAGATGCTTTTTGGTACATACTTAAGTTCCTGGGGTTCCTCGGAGAGTGTGGGTCCAGGCTGCCCCAGGAATACAAGTCCTCATACAGTCCTGGTCAGGCTGAACTCAGCCTTCTAATGAGAGCTCGAAGAAGGCCAAGAACTTAACCAAAGAGGAATAGAGGCAGCCCTTGGAACCCCTTATTACCTTATCATAGCCAGGAGTTCACTCACAACATTTTTATCTTTTATGTTTATTTCACCACAGGGGAGGGGAGGAGAGGAAATGGAGAAGGGCCCAGTTCACAGAGGACCTTGTGGGTCAAAGCCATGAAACTACCCCAGGGATGGGAGGGAGCCCCTGGACAGTTTCAAGCAGAGGAAAGACCTGATCTCTCTCCCAGATCTCTGTTTGGTTCAGCTCATCATCTGCAGGGACGCCCTGAGCACCATCTCCCAGGCCTTATACGAGACCCCTACCAAGAGGTGACCTTTGTATTTACTCATGTGGCTCTCTGCTAGCACAGCTGGCCCTTGGACCCCCAGCCAGAGAGTGGCTGGGTCCAAAGTGCATCTCATCCACAGAGAGCACAGGTATTTTTTTCTTTTGAAACTTATTTTTATTTATATAAATATAAATTTATATAGGTTATACCAAGTAATTTAATTATAAAAATTACCTAAAAGTATAAAAAGTAATGTAATTATAATTATATTATAAAATTATGAAGTATAAAAAAGCAATAATAGTATAGTGGATTGAATAGTGCCCCCCCACAAAAAAAATTCATGTCTACCTAGAACCTCAAAAGGTGACCTTACTTGGAAATAGTCTTTTCAGATGTAATTAAATTATGATGAAGTCATATTGGATTAAGAGTGGGCCTTACATACAATGACTGATGCCTTTATAAGAAGAGGAAAGGGTTCAGACACACAGAGTGACACCTAGGGAGAGGGCCATCGGAGGGAGAAGGCAGAGATCGGAGTGATGTAGATACAAGCTAAGGAATGTCAAGGGCTACAGGCCGCCACCACAAGCTAGGAGAGAGGCAGAGAACAGCCTCTTCCTCAGAGCCCCCAGGAGGAGCCAACATCTTGATTTCAGGCTTCTGGCCTCCTGAACTGTGAGAGCATACATTTCTGTTGTGTTAAGCCATCCAGTTTACGGTGATTTGTTACAACAAACTAATCCACATGCTAATATAAAAAATTCAGCCACATGTGTTTTAAATCCTACTCTTGTCTGCATGGACCCAATGAGAAGGCCTATGAACTCTTAAAGCTGTGACCACAGGCTCATCTTACAAATGTTAAGGGGCAGTTTCTTGTGTGTGCAGATGCTCTCAAGTGTAGTTTAACTTTCAGTAGGAGATCAGATCCCCAGAGTTAGGAAAACTTCCTAATACAAATTAGGCCCAAGGTCCCTGTGTGTACTGTAAGGATTGGTATAGGCTCCCCAGTCCCCATGGGCAGGAACCAGGAAAAACATGTCGAGACTCCCTGAGCCAGGCTGGGGCTGAACCAATTTGAAAAATATTAGCAAAGGAAAAAAACATGCACAGGAAGGGCCTTGTGTTGTGTTAGGACCTTAAAAAGGATCCCACCTCACTTCACAGAGGTAGGTGCAATGATTTGCCCAAGATCCCACAACCAGTTAGTGGCAGAGCCAGGATCTGAATCCAGGTCAATCTGTTTCCAAAATTGTCCACCTTCATTCATATTCCCAGCAAAAAGACATATAGCCAATATTTGTTAAGAGCTGTGTATCAGTTTCAGTTCTAAGTGCTTCATTGGAATTACCTGAGTTAATCCTTCTAAAAAATCCCACGAAATGAGTATACTGTTCTCCATTGTACCAACGAGAAGACTGAAGCACAGAGAGAGCACGATCTAGCCTAAAGTCATGCAGTGGAGGGCCCCGGGGTGTGAATCAGGAAGTCTGAGTCTAGGGCCTCTGCTCTAAATGGTCTCCCCAGGAGTAGGAGGTAGGCAAGTACAATCATGCTCTCCAAGGTCAGATGGTCAAAATCTGCCCTTGGAATTGGAGGTTGGAGATGGATTAAAGAAGTCACTGTGGGTCGTAGGGGCTCTTGCTGGCTGAGGGTGGATTGCTAGTTGGTGGGGAGTGGGACAGTAAGCCCAGGGGCACAGGGGCTGCCAGCAGAGGTAGAGGGGTGGTTTAGATTGTTACATACATACACTAAAAACATGTATTTGTTGAGAGAAGCCTCAAAACATTTGTTCTGACTACTTTTAGATTCTCTACCATTAGAAGACAAAAATTAGTTGTTAACTAGAGAGGACTGTGAGAAACTAACACTTTATGTATGTATGTATGTATGTATGTATGTATTTATTTATTTTTAAGGAGGCTCCATACCTAGTGTGGAGCCCAATGCAGGGCTCAAACTCATGACCCTGAGATCAAGACCTGAGCTGAGATCCAGTAGGACACTCAACCGATTGAGTCACCCAGGCATCCCCTAACACCTTATTTTTGTGGTGGTTTTTAGAAAAGCATAACTTGAAAGATAAATATGTGACACCAAAATTTTCTTAAGGATTCAAGTCATATTTTAGTTTAGTTTTCATAAAATAAATGTGAAATTCTAATTTTCTTTTAGTCTAAAGCTACTCGTTTTTTTCTCCATTTCTCCACAAATATTTTCTCTAGCATTGCCTCAATTCAATTTTTGCCCTTTTTTATTTTTGTGGACTTCTCATTGATCTCCTCCTTAAGCACCTGAAACACTTGGCCAATAATTTAATTTAACTGTCCAACTTCTGTTTCCTAACATCTCTGGTGAATTAATTAAGTGATTTATTCCTTTGGTGAATGCATGAGAAGTGCCTGCTCTAGAAGGTGCTACTTCTTTTGCCTTTTGTATTGGATTATATTCTGTGGTCTCCTTTGTTGGAGCTTGCATTAATCCACATCTATATCTATTGTTTCTTCTTCTTTTTTTTTTTTTTTCCTTTTTTTTGCTGTACGGGTATATTTAACAAAAATATATTGTGTCTGGAAATCACTTTTGCCTTTCCTTTTTGTCTCTGAAGTTCCAGAAACACCTTGAATAAAATCCTCTTATAATAGCTTCCATAATACTTGCTGCTCTTCCAGATTAACTATTGGAATTTTCTAAAAGATCCCTAGTTCAAAAATTATAGCCAAGTGAAAACATGTTTTTCATGTGGGTTATAAAGGTGCCAAGATTCTGGGCCTTGAGGCAGTAAAGCCATCATCCTCTCTCACCATAAGCAGCCCAAGCATCACCCCAGCATGGGCAGAAGTACTTCCATTATCCTGGTGGGCCTAGAAATGACAAAGGTGAGGGACACCAGAGGCATGGAAAATTCCAGAAGAAGGCCCCAGCTCTGGCTGGTACATCCAGATTGTCTTCCGAGTGGCAGCTTCCTCTCTCTGGAGTTACCTGTTGGAGTTCTCTCTGACTTCTCTTCTGCTGAAGCTGGCCCAGTCTGGAAGCCCTCGCAGACGCTTCCGTCAGGAGCTGCAGGTGCTGTTCCTTTTGCTCCACGTCTTCCAAGAGCTTCTCCATGCTGGAGGTTTTCATTAGATCCATCTGTTGCCTGTGGCGAGCCTCCTGGGTTGCTCGGTGTTGCAACTCTCTCAGCAGTTGAGCCTGTGGCAGGAAAAGGCCAGAGGAAATGAAGAAGGCACAGAGTCTTTCCTCTCAGCAAAAGGCAGGGAACGAGAAGTTGCCCAAGGGGATAACCACCCCCTCCAGTAGGGCCCGGGGGCACGACTCTGGGGCGTACTCCTGGGCTCAGGGTCCTCGAGCCTGGCTGTTCGCTTCTGCGCTAGCAGGCAGCAAGACTACCAGGATCTAGGCCGGCTTGGCGGTTACTGTAAGCCCTGAGGCAACAGTCAGGGAGGGAACAAAAGGAACAAACAGGAAAAGCCAGGCAAGTGGGAATGCCCCCGGCAATACCAGGTCAAACAGTTCAGCCTTTCGGTGCCCAAATGTGATGATAATATGCATGTTACTTAGCTTATTAACCACATAGTGTTATCTACCTCAAACTACATGTGCAGTGTCCCTGAGCATTAATCACGAGATAGCAGGGAAGGGTTGGCCCGTGGAGAAGGGGTGATGTAATACACGCAATGAGTGGACAAAGGAGGTTCTAATCTTGCCTCTGTTTTGACTTCCAGAATAGCTCTGGGGAAGCCAGGTTCCAGATGGCTAAAGAAGGAAAAGAGTAGTAATAATTTGGTTCTGTTCTGAAATTTTTCTGATCAGTAGCACCATAAGCACCAGAGGGTCCATCCTCAGTTATAATACTAATACTAATACTGTTTGTATGGCGATGTTACAGTTTGCATAATTATACACCATTGTTTACCTGGTGCGCAATAACGGAAGATGTAGGGTCCAGAAGGAACAAATTATATGTTAGGTTTTAAATACGCCCAGCTTTCCCAGGCTCTTCCTTATACTTGGCTCTTCTCTCTCTACACCTAGGGTCTTTCTGCTTCCTTCATGCTCAGAGCGTTGGCACAGTTATCAAGGGCTTAAACTTGGAAACACCTTTCTTTTGGTGCCGGCCCCTACTGAGCAGCAGTAACTCCTGAAATGAAGACTTAGTATGGGTCATCCGGAAAGGACACAAGACTCAGTTTGGGGAATAATGCTGATGGCTGGGCCACACTCCACGTGCACAAGGTTGCTGTCAATGGAAAGTGTGCTTGGAGATGGAAGGACTGTGTCAAGGGCAGAGACCTCCACCCCAAGATGCCCTCTGGGTAATAAGATCCTCAGAGAAACACACACGTACACACTACACCGAAGAATGGTCTTCTGTATGGGTAGTACTTGCCCGTCTTAGCCAAATCCGAACAAAACCAAAAGCCTTTTGGCCACTCTCCTTGGTTGCTGGGCTAGAGAGGAGGGAGCAGGGAAGCTGAGGTCTGGGCAGTGGTTCTCTGGCCGCGCCCTGTGCTCGGCCTCACACTGCGGAGCCCTGATGACTGCTCTGGGCAGCGATGGTGCTGCTTCCACTACCACATGCAGCTTTGCAGAGCTGTCCAGGTTGTCAGAGAGAGGGAGGCAGAGGGCTCCTGGGGCTCAGATACCTGGTTCTCCTGCTGCTCGTGCATCCTGGTGTTGTCGGCCTGAGCCCTGGCCAGGGCCTGCCTTAGAGCCAGTAACTGTTGACGAAATAAAACCACTTCTTGTTCTGCCATTAGCTGGACGCTCAAGCACTCTTTTTTACTTTGCAGAGCTTCCTGTGAACGTCCCAAACACAGTGAGATAGGAAATAAGTTTCCTTTCCATAGTTTTAGTTTACAAGAGTCTCTAGACCACTTCAGTTATCCATCGTTTTTTAAAGCTTCCGGTAGCAAGGAGCTCCCACTGGTCACTTCCTCTGTGTCTTTGCTTAAGTACAGTGTGACAGATCAGAGTAAACAAAGACTTTCAGAAACACTACGTGAAAGTGTCCAAACCACTAGTATTTTGTGCTTTGGTTTCAATTCGCCTTGAGGGAGATTTTCGATTTGTTACTTCATTTTCCTCAGATAATCATGTTTGAAACTCAAAGATTTGCAGTATATTTTGATGAAGCTGCCTCAAGCCCTTGGTAAAGTCTCCCCCTCCATCTTTCCCCTTCCCTCGTGCTAAATTCTCTGATCTGTTCTCCCATTTGCTTCTTTGCCATTTACTTCTGGCTCTTCACTGTTTCTCTGGAGGCTCTGCCACTTCCCACGAAAACTCCCCAGCGGTCAGATCCTTTAAGCGTGTTGGTCTTGCCATGGGCCACCAGGCCACCCGGGCAGCGACGCTGCCCAGGAAGCCAGGCGCCCCCCACCTCGCCGCTCCCTGTGGGCGGGGCCTCCCGCCCCCGGCGCTCACCTTCTCTGCCCTGTCCAGCCGGCCCTGCAAGCGAGCCTGCCGCACAGCCAGCCTCCAGTGGCCCAGGCTCCTCACTTTGCACACCAGTGCGGCCAGGCTGCCGCTCTCCTGCTCCAAGGCCTGCAGCTGCTCCTGCTGAGAGAGGCTCACTTTCAGAAAAGCCTGCCCCCAACACTTTTCCCCCCGGAGGAAACGGCACAAATCCTAACATCAGAACCATGCCTTCCGGAGGATGACACAATTGTGCAGGGAGCCCCAGTGCCCCTTTTAAATGCCTGATGCAATGCTTTCTCGGGGAAACCACAGACTGGAATGCATAGAGTGAGCTAGGGGTCAGATGCTGGGATGAAATGCTGGTATCTCATTGCTAAATGAAATCACGTACTTTGGCTGGGTTTTCTTTCATTCCTTCATCAGGTCTGGCAGAACCCCATTTTGTCTTTAGGCCCTTCAAATTGTCGATCCCTTCTGTTCTTACTTCACCGATGAGCTCACACACTTTCTGGATCAAATTAATCTGATTCTCATCCAGCTTTTCCTGCAAATTGCAGACTCAAGTTCAAGAAGGGCAGGGAAGGAAGAGTCACTTTGCCTTCTAAAACACAACTTTCAGAAATGATTTCATGTGAAAAAACCATCCACCCAATTATTCCCTCAGGTATTATCTGGAAGTCTCACTAGCAGCCCCTTTAGCGTTGTCTTCAATCCCCAGGGCTTCATTATGTGGACCCTACACATCTTAGAGCCCAGGTTGTCAGCTGCCAAGGTAAGGTGAGTGGATAGAAAAGTGTAAGGTCACAGGTAGAAAACTGAACCACTCCTCTTCTCCCAAAAGGTTGCTTGAGAATTTGAACCTAGGGATTTTTGCTATCAGGTTGACTCAGCAGAATCCGACCAGATAGAACACTATAGATGAGCCACTAATGAGGAACTATATTAAAAATAGATAAAGTAGAGGAAGGAATCAGGCTGGCTACCTTCCCATTTAAGTTCCAGCAGAAATCTCATTATGAAACAGCCTGTTCTGAATGGTTTATGGATAATGGCTTGTGGTGGAAGGGCTTGATCATCGCTAAGTATAACTACAGACCCTGCATCCTTGGGTGAGGGGGGAGAGTTGGGTGTCCTCTCATCTCTGAACCACTTCCCTGGAGAGGAAAGCAGGAGGGTATTGCCCAGCCTGGCAGCCACGGCAGGATGTTTGGCTGCCGGCCACATGGCAAAATCTTCACCACCCACCTGGGACCCCAGGGTAGAACAGGGATTCTCCACTTTG
The DNA here is from genome assembly GCF_964656455.1 of Halichoerus grypus. Classification (NCBI taxonomy): domain Eukaryota; kingdom Metazoa; phylum Chordata; class Mammalia; order Carnivora; family Phocidae; genus Halichoerus; species Halichoerus grypus. The sequence goes on from NC_135720.1 coordinate 51,112,996, forward strand.
TGGGGGCCTGTGGAACTGGTTTAGCCTGGGAGAAGTAGAGAATCCACTTTCTGTCTAGGAATCAGGCATAAGTTAAAAAAAAAAAAAAAAAAAAACTTAAGAAAATTTTCAACAATTTCATACCCGAAAGATGACTGAGCAAATCCCAGACTTCACTGGCTGTTCATCCCTCTCCTGCAGTACCAGGCCCAGTGCATTTTGGTTTTAACCCTACAATATTTGTAAGCACTTGTATTTTGTGGATCCTTCATAAGTAGGAAGGAATCTCCAATCCTCTCTGACATCCACCAAGGCAGAGCACTGGTGGAAGCTCCTCTCAATGGAACAGCTTCAGGGACCAGCTGGAATGTCCGAGGAGAGACAATGAAGTATGGACTCATTGGGGGGCTGGCTCTGGGATCCGTCCAATAGCAAGAGAGGGGGCAGGTTTGTCCTGAAGTTCACATCTGTGGGGCAGCTGGACCAGGGTCTGTGATGGCCCATTTTAGGGCCTCTGTCTTACAGCTGCTCAGACATCATAAGAAAGCGACAGGCTTTCCAACCCCCCCCAACCCTGTGCCGTGGGCACATGGGCACCCCATCTCTCCTCTTCCAGATGGACGACCTTCCCTGACAGGCCAGCAGCTCCCGGACACCGGATGGGAGAGATAGGCTGACAGGCATTTGACGGGTTGAAAACCTCTCTGAAAGCGAATTCAAATTCTGAATCTGCCCAGTGAGTTTTCAGGAGGAGCCTGTTGCTACCGACACTGGGGTCTGGCCTGGCTCAGGGCACTGCACTCTCCTGTTTGGACGGTGGCACTCAATAGACAAAACCGTGATATCAGCTATTGGGGTTTCAGAGGAGACACCCCCCACCCTGCCTTAACAGCAATCAGACGGCAGCAACGGCAGCAGCAGCAGAGTGAGGAAAACGGCAGCCATCTAAATTGTCTAAAACTCAGTGTCTCTCATGGCAAAATAATGACAACCCATTGCTGACCCCTCCCTGCCGCGAACGCTGAGTGCTGGAGAATTCGTGGGCCCTGTGGGCTCTTGTTACCACACACACTCTGCCGTTGATCGCTGTGTGAGCAGAGGCTGTGGAGGTCACTGAGCCTCGGCTCCCACAGGACTGCCCAGACGTCCGACACAGGTCACTTACTTTTATGTGCACACACGTCGCAAACAAAGCTCGGACTAAGTCTTCATATTCCTCCTGGACTTCTTTTCTAATCTGCTTGTTGAGATTCAGATTCTCCTGTTCCAAATCTGTGAGTCGAGCTCTTAGAGCAGTGATTTCCATGATCATAGTATGACTGAGCTCTGCAACCTAATGGCAGAAATACTGTTTTAATGGAAGATAACTCAAGCAATCCAAACTGCCACTACAGAATAGTTCTTTGTATATTAGTGTTGGATTTGCTCTTCTACCTTGAATCTAATGAAAGAGGCGAACATCCTGTTGTACAAATATGGGTGGAAGAATCTAAGGTTGGCTTAAGGGTCTCGGAACAGTGCCAGACACATAGTAGGTGTCCAATGAATGGTTGCTGAATGAATGACCCCAGAAGAGACACACTTAGGTACTTTTTAATTGGATAAAATACTTCAGCTGTCTTCGTCTCCATTTCCAAATGGGCCTTCTTTGACACCTCAACCTAAATCCCTTTTCTTTGGAATTCACTTAAGCTGGCCTCAAAAGAAAACAAACGAGGCCCCCAACCCCAAACCCAAAACTAACAACAAAAAAGAAAATCAAAGCAATAAAAAATAACAAAAACCACCAAAAAAACTAAGAATAAGAAAGCCCTTATTGCTTAAAAAGTGAAAGCACACTCCTTAGGTGTTTCTGCAGTGGATCTTCATTGATGAGACTTCTATAGGCCACTCTTGACAGGGGCACAAGAAAATGACACTAGGAAGTCCCCTGTCTGGCTACTGCTGAGAATGTGGATTTGTGAGCTGGAAAAGAGAAGCTTTTTGGTAAGAACGGACCTACCTGACCAGCGTTGTCTTCAAGTGGATCTGAACTTCTTCGGATAATATCTAATTCCTGAAGAGGAGAAAACAATGCACAACCAAACTCAAACATTTATTCTTCCAACCACGGCTCATTTCAGCACAACATGTTCCATACACCTCGTATTTGTGTTAATGGAGCTTCATTTTCAGATCCTTGGGCTCCATCTGGAGCCCGAATGCGTTTGCTGCCCCACTGGACTTTAGGATGCCTAACATGAGATCAGAAGATAGCATTAACTTCCGGGTATCCACACTGATGCCAAAGACTTGGCTACAGGGGGGCGCCTGGGTGGCTCAGTTGGTTAAGCGACTGCCTTCGGCTCAGGTCATGATCCTGGAGTCCTGGGATCGAGTCCCGCATCGGGCTCCCTGCTCAGCGGGAAGTCTGCTTCTCCCTCTGACCCTCCTCCCTCTCATGCTCTCTGTCTCTCATTCTCTCTCTCTCAAATAAATAAATAAAATCTTAAAAAAAAAAAAAAAAAAAGACTTGGCTACAGGGATAAGCCAAACTGGGGGTGAAGCCGAGACTCATTTGATATTTGAATGCTTCATTTGATTTTTTTCTCAGACTTGTGTACTTTTCTTAGGTAAAAAGTAATATAACACTGAACCTCTAATGTAATCCACTTAAAACAGTGTGCAATCTAGGACAGGAGAAGTGACTCTTGGATCCCACCAGGGGACCTCATTTTAAGGAAGTCTCATCAGTGAGACCCATGATGTACATCCTGAAGACAGAGTTTACTCAAGGATCCTGGCTTCTCTGCTAGACCAGGAACAGCACAGGCGCTTTGTGTTTGCTGAGGTGAGAAGGTAAGCTATGTATCTTCCCTGAGGGGCAGCTCCTTTGTCACTAATGTTTTATATTCCCCACTAGACACCTCCAAAGCACACAACCCAGTGTTGCTGGGCCATCACCCTTGCAGCTGAGAATACCAGAGCCCAAGAAAATGAACCAGTAAGAGGAGACATTTGGGGAGTAGCTTTCACCCTCCGTTCTTACGTGAGAACACCTCCCCCACCCTCTGTTCTAGTCTCCTCTTTGGAGTGAGTCCTGGGCCTCCCTACCCATACCTTCCCCATCACACTTCCTGTCTCTCTGGGAACATACCTGCTCTTTCTGACAGAGCTTCTGCCTAGCATGCTCCAACACATGCTCATAACACATGGAGTAGCTCTCGAAGTTGCTGCGTTCTCTCGCCATCACATCACAACCCAAGGAAAGGAGGCAGGCCTCAAGGTGGTCTTTCCTGAATGTGATCTGAAAAGGAAGGGGCATTATTCACAGCAGCTCCAGCAGGACGGCCTCACGTGCCAGGGCACATGTTGCCTTAGCTCCCAGACCCTTGTTCATTTCTCTGCCACAGAGAAACATGGGCTCTGGCCTTGTGAGTCTCTCTTTCAGGTCCACTCTTAGTATTCACAGGGCAGGGACAAGAGTACAAATAGAGGCCTACATGCCACATACCTAAGTATGCTAGATATTTAAGGGCTATAAGTCAAACTAATAAACTATTAATTCTCCTACTTTGAAAAAAGATCTTCAAAATAACTTGGAAGGGCAGGTTTGACTTTATCATTCTTGGACTACTCTGGGTCTATGCTGAAATGTGGTGACCTGGAGAGAGCTGGTTCACCAACTTACAGTTTACAGTATGACCCCCTTCTTTTCCCACCTCTGGCCCCACATCCCACTGTGGAGGGCTCTCATGTGCATGCAAATAGATACTCTGGCTATCTACATCCCTACACAGCTGCTCTGGACCACCCCTCAGGCTGGGGTATGCACACTGTCAGTAAGGCCCACTCTCCCTCTGGGGAGCAGGATCGGGAGAATTTCCAGGGAGAATTTCAGGATACCAGGCTCCTGAAGTGTGGTCTAGAAGGAAGGCCAGAGATCTGAGTGGGCATGTCCCCTTGGCTATGGGTATTTCTCACCCTGTGAGGAACAGTGGGGCTGGAGATGAGCCAGAGGAGCCCTCTGAAGAATGAGCATCCGGCAGGGGCCCCTCTTGCTCTGGTTGAAGGGACATACTGCTACTCTTTTGGCAGTCTCACTCCTTCCCTTTCTCTAAGAGATCGGGCTCCCTTTTGAAGAGGTAGCCATTAAGGAACAGAGGAAAAGTCCATCCCTCCAAGGCAAGCTAAGATTTCGGCTCTGGAGAGAAATGGGAGCCAATGTATAGAAGATAGGACAGATCTATCTGCTTAGGGCCTGCAAGTCCAGGTGAGTGCTCACGTGTGTCTCTATGTGTCCATATCAGTGAGTGCATCTGCGTGCATTTGTGGATGTTTGTGTGTCTGTATCCATTAGTGTATATGTATATGTATGTCTATGTCTCTGTGGATGTCTCTGTGACTGTCTGTATATGTCTCTGTGTCTATGTGTGTCCCTGTGTGTGTATCAGTAAGTGTGTCTGTGTGTGTACCTGGGTGTCTTAGGGGGCCTACTCCAAGACCCAGCCCGCATGCATACATGAGCTTTATCTGTGATACTTCCAGGGTCAGGAGGGCTCCAGGCTCACTGGCAGTGTGCTACAGAAGTTTCTGGCCTGGGGTGGGTCCTGTGTCTCTGACTTCCTTGTCCCTGTGAGGCCCAGTATACCTCCGTGCCCCCACTGACCTCCAGAGAAAGCCCAGCCAGGCTTTACCAAGGTGAGTTACTGAGACAAACTAGCAGAGATGGCAAACAGTGATAGAACTCAGTCCCGATGGAGTGAGGGAAGTGGGTCGCTCACCACTGCTGATGGCAAGGGAAATCAGGGTGACGTTTTGGAGGGCAGACTAGCTATATCTGTGAAAAGATTTTAAAATGTTTGTGCCCTTTGGCCCAGTCATTCCTCTTCCAGAACTTCATCTTTAGGGGATAATAAAAGTGACACACAAAAATATACATAAGCAGATGTTCTTTATAGTAGCCTTTCCAACAAAAAGAGAAATGGAAATGATCAAAAGTGCCTAATAAAGGGAAACAGGTTGACTCTTTCTCACCTCTCTGTACAAATGAAATACTAGACAGCCACCAAAAATTCTGCTGTGGACATAAATGTTTATTGACAAGGAAACGTGTTGATAACATGTACTCAAGTGAAAATAAGTACACTATAATAAAAGGGCATATAGAATGATCTAATTTGGTTTTAAAAAGTTAACGAATAAAAAAAATGATAAATAAAGTTTGGAAGGAAATATGCCAACATAATAGTAGTAGTTGTCAGTGAGGGTAAGCTAATGAGTGTATTTTCTAATACATCATATTTCTATTTTCTAATATAATCATAATATGTATACACAATTAAGATAATTATATATGAAAATGTACATGTAAATAAAATGTATACCCTAATGAAAAGATAGTAAAGCTTTTGTAAAGATCATCAGCCACAGCAGCTTGGGTGCATTGAAGAGATGCAGAATGGAGACCGTAGATGAAACCCTCTGCTCATGGGGGATTTCATGAATGGGAGCCAGGCAGTCAGGGCAGGGTACTCAGCCTCCCTCCCTCATCTAGGGCCTCCTCAAGGGGCCCCTTCAGGGGGGTGGGAGTGAGGGCAATCCACCCTGCTCTGGAAAGTGAGCAGTAGGACAGCCAGATTTAGCTTCTGACATCAAGGCAAGGGGAACCAAGATTCCATCCCCTGGCCCTTGACTTCTTAATGGTGACAGGGTCGAGGCTACGTAAATTTAGTAATGACAAAGGAAACACTTCCCAGACTGAATATGATGAAAGCCTGAAACATTGAGGAGTTGTGAGACCATATTCAAGGCCATCAGGGTGTGGCTGGTGACCCTGTCCAGGTGGGCTGGGCCCAGTGCTTGGAATCGGCCACAGGGACTCACCCCTCACTGTCCTGGATGGCAGTCTCTGGACCTGAGTGTACCGATAAGGTCTCCAGCAACTTTTTGGCAGGGCCAACACTTCTCAAACTAATGTCACCATAGCCATCATAGCAGATAGCCAACAAACAGAAATGCAGATTTGAACCTCAGTGGCCTTCTACCATCCCCTCTTAGCCAGTGTAATGCACCTCTGGGTGAGTCTGTGTTACACCAGAGGTGTAGGAATGGCCAGGACCCCCTTGAGCATCTCCAGAGGCCAGAGAAATTGTATTTTGTTATTGTGTTTCTTAAAAGCTCTTCTGCAACCTACCCTTGCCTTCCTAGGTCACTAAATGTCGGCTCTGTCTCAAAATGCAGCATGAAGTAGGTTCATCTTCCAACTTCCCCTTCAGGGCAGGTCCTTGGGTTCCATAAAACCACAGAGTGAAGACCATGCCCTCCCATGGGCTGATTCCTTCACCAACAGTTAAACCTGAACTGTGATGAATGGCACTGGCTGGAAAATCACCAGATTCTTCTGGAGAGCCAGCCTGGGGTGAAGCCTGGCAGGTGTTAGGCCTTGTTACGGCAAAAGTCTGGTTTTGCTGGGAGCAAATTGCACTTCTGTGGTTTGTTTCATCTTGGAGCCCCTCATAATTGGTCTAATATCAGGCATGCACAAGGTGTTTTGATGATGTTTCTAAAACCCACTTCTGCTGACAAAATGCTTCAGTGACTTCCCACTGACTCTGGGATGAAATCCTGACTCCTAAGGATTGCCTACAAGGCCGTTCAGCAACTGGTCCTGTCCACCTTTTCAATGTCCTCCTCTGAACTCTGCTATACTCCCTTCTTAAATTTCTCTACCTTCCTTCCCCAGCCCCTCTTCATCTGGCTAACTCCCATTTGTGCTTTAAGACTTGGCCCAGACAACACCTCCTCCAGGAAGTCTTCCCTGACTATTTCTTCCCTACCCCCTAGGCGGGTTGTATCTCCTGTGTATGCCTCTCTCAAAGCATTTAATGTAAACTACCTTTTCCTGACACTTCTGGGTCACCTGATTCCATAAGCTCTTTGAGGGCAAGAACTGTACCTTTTGCCTTTAATCTAAAAGTGCCTAGAAAAAAAAAATAGGAGATCTATAAACACTGGCTAAATGAATGAATGACTTTTGGCATACGAATGGAAATGGTTCTGGAATCCACACAATAGACTGTTATAGTTCTGATTCGCAATAAAGGTCAGTCTCTAACTTTAGGTCAGTGTGTTTGGTATAAAATTTGGGCAAGATGTTAGAACTGATTGTGAAAGGCTGGTTTTTTTAGAATTTGGAGAAGGAAGAAAAGATCACTAGAGGCCAATATGGATACAAGAAAAATCAGGTCAGATGAACGTTTTCCTCAGGAAATAGAGCGCATGCGGTGTACCTGGATTTCAGCAGGGTATCTGGAAAGGTTCCTCATGATGTCCTTGTGGACCAATGGAGAACATAGACTGGGCAACAGTACAACGGATGGGCGGCTGGCCACAGAAAGACTGTGCCCAGAGAGTGAGGTCAACCTGAAGGGGACCCCGAGGGGGTAGCACAGGGCTTGGGGCCTGTCCTGGCATACATTGTCAGTAATAAATTGAATGAGGAGACTGAGGGCAGGCTGACATGAACCTGGGAGGGAGAGAGAGTGTGCTGGATGATAAAAATCCAGATTTTTAAGGATTTCAAGAAGTTCAGAGTGGACTAAATTGAGTAAGAAAAAGGCTAATAATATGGCAGCAGCAGGATGCCTGAAGGCAACGTGCGGGCTTCAGGTGACTGTTAGCCTCATGAGTCATCCGTGAAGCAGCTGCCAATACCCAGCACACTCATGGGCATTAATCAAAGCAGATCACACAGGACAAGTACACTTTCTACTGGTCAGACGATCTTGCATTTAGAGGGGACTGATCAGGATGGGAGGGCTGCTCATATAAAGTGATTGAAGGACATGAAAGAGGTTTAGTCTGAAGAAGAGAAGGCTGGGCTCAGGTCCTCTGCACAGAGGCGCCCAGGTGAGGGAGGAGCCCAGTGCCTGCTCCCTTTTCCAGTTCATGTGCCCTGGCTTGGGCCGCACCCATCTGGAGGAAGGTGTAACAATTTGTAACCCACCACCCAGAGGGGCACCCGTTTGGGTTTGTGCTATCAGAGCAGGCCCTTCGTTGTAATTTTACCGAGGCTTCACACATGCTAGCAATGGTGCTTAATTGAGTTTCTCGGACTGACCTGCCTTTGGATACCTAAAGTCTTGTTGTAAGGGGTCAGAACCATGACCTGTGATGTCCCAGGGACAGAACTAGGATCCATGATGGAGATGGTGGGGAGGCCAAAGCCAACTCAGTAAGAGCTGCTTAAAACAAGAGCTACCAGGAATGGCTGGGGAGGGCAGGTGGGCTTGCAAGAGAATGAGTTCCCTGTCATTGCAGATGATCCAGAAGAGGCTAGAGGTCCACCAGGCATAGAGTTTGGAGGGATCTAACGTCCTGGTGTCCTCTGATTCCAAGACACTGGCAGGCAGTCACCAACCTCTTCAGTGTACCTTGGGTTTCAGTTATACCTAATACGGGTTTGCCCTAATATCCACATTTCTTTCCTAGACAATCCCATCTTCAATGTTGGAGTAAAGCATATACGTAGGGGTTGAGCATGTCTTGAGCCACAGACTTTTTGTTTGTTTTTATTGTGGTAAAATATACATCACATAACATTTGCAATTGAAACCTTTTTCTTTTTTTTTTTAAGTAATCTCCACACTCAAGGTGGGGCTCGAATTCTTGACTGAGATTAAGAGTCACATGCTCTACCAACTGAGTCAGCCAGGCGCCACCACTTAGACAATCTTTAAGTGTAAACTTCAGTGGCATTAAGTACATTCACACTGTTGTACAATCAATCTCTAGAACTCTTTGCGTCTTGCACAACTGAGACACTTGTTCCTACTAAACACCAACTCCCCATCCCCCTCCCCCCAGCTCCTAACAACCACCATTCTACTTTCTGTCTCTATGAATTTGACTACTGTGGGTACTTCACAGAAGCGGAATCATGTAGCATTTATGCTTTTGTGACTGGCCTTTTTCACTGAGCATAAGGTCTTTAAACTTCATCCATGATGAAGCATATGTCAGAATTTCTTTCCTTTTTTTAAGGAGAGCCACCAAATTTTTTGCTTCAAACATATTTCTAAGCATGCCCTACCCTAATCACTCTGGTGAGAACCTCTGAGCTGCAGGGACCAAAAGGAACCACTTCACCTCCTCATCAGAATACACAGGACCACATTTGGGTGTAATTGAAAGCTTAAATGAAATATGTGTAAATCATCAAGCTCTGAGGAAAAAGTGTCCCCAGCAAGCTAGTGAATTCTCTACCTCGTAATTAGAAATTGAAGTGTTTATTATAAAATTATGGGGAATATTTGAAGAGCTTAGAAAAATAAAAGTTTGACGGAAATATTGTTTTAAAAAATTAAGCATATTTTGCTAAATCGGGTTTAAAAAAAATGGTTGAATTTCAAAGGCAACTGGATTCATATCTACCTAATGTACTTATGCTTCATTTGTTAATGATCCTGAAAGCTCTGCTATGGCCATAGAGCCACATACACTCTCTCTCTCTTTTTAAAGATTTTATTTATTTATTTAACAGAGAGAGACATAGCAAGAGAGGGAACACAAGCATGGGGGAGTGGGAGAGGGAGAAGCAGGCTTCCCGCCAAGCAGGAGCCCGATGTGGGGCTCGATCCCAGGACCCTGGGATCATGACCTGAGCCGAAGGCAGATGCTTAACGACTGAGCCACCCAGGCGCCGCGCCACATACACTCTCTTATTCTGCCTTTTCAGTACTGTCTAGAAATAGTCAACAGTTGAAAACTCCAAGGACTGTGTATATGTGTATTGTACGTATTAAATACATATTATTGTTATTAAATATATATTATATACAGTTATGGATTCAAATATATATATAAACACAAAATATTGTTGACACTGGTTTCCTTTGTGGGGAGAGAACTGGGGATGGTACAGTGAAGGAGGGGTGGAAATGTTACCTTTCTGATATATATATTTTTTTTGTATTATACATTTAAAAAATGTTTTCTAGGTAGTGGAATTATAGGCTATTTTAGTTTCTCTCTTCTAAATTTTCTATATTAAAAAACTAACACAGGGCGTGCCTGGGAGATGTAGTCAGTTAAGCATCCAACTCTTGATTTCTGCTCAGGTCATGATCTCAGGGTCGTGAAATAGAGCCCCATGTTGGGCTCTGCGCTGGGCATGGAGTCTGCTTGGGATTCTCTCTCTCCCTCTCCACTTGCTCTTCCACCCCTCACTGGCATGTGTGCGTATGCACAGGTGCACTCTCTCTTTCTCTCTCAAAAAATTTTTTAAAAAATAATAAAATAGGGGGTGCCTGGGTGGCTCAGTCAGTTAGGCGTCTGCCTTCGGCTCAGGTCATGATCCCTGCTCAGCGGAGAGCCTGTTTCTCCCTCTTCCTCTGCCTCCTGCTCTGCCTACGTGTGCTCTCTCTCTCTCTCTGTCAGATAAATAAATAAAACTCTTAAAAAAAATAAAAAAATAAAAAATCAACACAGGAAATGTTGCTAAAAACAACTTATTCATCAACAAACTCCAAGGTTACTTTAAAAAACTGGCCAAATCTGAAATTAGCCAACATGCATATTCTAATTTCTCTCCCATAATTTATTAGAAATCAATCTTTTTCCAAAATTAAAATGATAACAAGTGATTACTACTTTGAGTTAAGCCTCAGAATTCATATCTTTATTCTAAGGGAGTAAGGGAAGCATTAGGAAATGTGTTAAAGGGAAAGTCTTCCTTGTTTGGGTTTCTGTTACAAAAAAAACACACTCTAAAATGACTAACTTTCAATACATACCTCTAGTCCACCATCCTGGTAATTTTCCATTAATCTCTGTTTAAATTTTTCAACTATCTGTGGTCTGCTAACAGAAAAGTTTTCTTTCATGACATGGTGCTTCCAAAGGTCTAGGGGGAGAAACACACCAATGCTAGTATCATGAAACATTAAACAACAATTAATGGCTACTCTCTGAGACATAACACTGGACACAAGAAACTGTTATTTCCAAATACACAAAAACTAATGGGTGAGGCAGGGGCAGGGGAGGAGTTGGTTGAGGTCACAGAATCCTCCAGAACATAGGAATAAGGAAGATCTCTAACAAGATTCCTAATGAAAAGATTTGGAAAAGTACCTCTGAAGCCCAGTGAACAATATTCTGTTATCATAACTAAAAATCCCGAGTCAAATGTTATTGTTGATCCAACATATCTATTTTCATTAAGTCCCTACATATATCTGAACAATTATTTTGGCCTAACACAACTAACAGAAATAAATGAAGAGCGGGGCGCCTGGGTGGCTCAGTCATTAAGCGTCTGCCTTCAGCTCAGGTCATGATCCCAGGATCCTGGGATCAAGCCCCTCATTGGGCTTCCTGCTCAGTGGGAAGCCTGCTTCTCCCTCTCCCACTCCCCCTGCTTGTGTTCCCTCTCTCGCTGTCTCTCTCTCTGTCAAATAAATAAATAAAATCTTAAAAAAGAAAGAAAGAAATGAAGAGCTATTATATTTATAGTCATAGACTAGAAATGTTGAGAGCTGACAGACTATGGATTGAAGTAGCAAGAGGCTGACATATGAGATGAGGCATATACACAGTTATTCAGAGTAACATTGTTTAGGACAGCAGTAGCTTGGAAGCAACACATAAACTGTGGTATATCCTTCCAATGGAATAGTATGCAGCTATAAAAAAGAACCTTCTCCATGTATTGATATGGAAAGAACCAGAGTTTATTATGTGAAAAACGCCAGGTGAGGAACAGTGAATATAAAGTTATTCTCATCTTTCATAAGAAAGATGTGATAAATATAATAAAGGAGGAGCTATCCCCTCAAGCCTATTCAAGATTATCACTCCAGAAATACAGCATTCTCCAGTATCACTTCTCCCCTCTTTCCTCGGTCTTTCACAATATCACACATTATTTCTCCCATCCGTCTCTTAACCCCACTGCCCCTGTCAGCTATTGTTTCATTCCTTTGCTCCCCCCTTTTTTTTTGCAAAACTCTCAGAAAGAAAGGCCTATCTTTACTGTCTGTGACTTCTCTCAAAATCCTTCTTAAGCCTACTGACCTGCTTTTTCCCCCACAGCTTCCCTGAAACTGATTTTGTATTAAGTACCAGTGACCTCAACATGACTAAAAACATTCATTTTACTCGACTACCAGAAGCATGTCACATAATTTGTCACATTCCTCCTGCTTGAGAAACTTTCATCACTAGACATTGGGATACCACTCTGTCCTAGTTTTCTTCTTGCTGTTTGTTCCCTCTAGGTCCCTTTTGCTGGTTCTCCTTTTCCCCTCCCCACCTCCAGCTCTTAATATTAACTGTCCTCAGACTCAACCCTTGGTTCACCTCCTTTTTTCTATCTACATTCACTCCCTTGGCTATTTCATTTAGTCTCATGGCTAAACATCATCCATATGCTCACAACCTTCAAATTTAGATCCAAAAGTCACCTGGAATCTCTTCTTGGATGTCTAAAAGGCATTTTAAATGTCATTTGGGCATAAATAAATTCTTGATCTTCCCTCCCTAACTTGCCTTCTCAGCTGATGGCAATTCTATTTTCCCAGTTTCTCGGGTCAAAAATCTTGGAGTTATCATGGACTCTTCTCTTTCTCCCACACCCAATACACAATCCATTAGTGGTTACTTCAATAATATGCCTTGAATCTGACCATGTAATACTTCCACTGCTCCCAACCTTGTTTGAGCCACCATCTCCCCATGCTCAGATTATTACAGTAGCCTCCAAAGTAGCCTCTCCCTTCTTCCACCCTTTTTCCTTTACAGTCCATTCTCAAACAGCAGCCAGAGAGATTCCATTAAAATATGTCAGATCAGGAGCACCTGGGTGGCTCAATCGGTTAAGCATCGGACTCTTAATTTTGGCTCAGGTCATGATCTCAGGGTTGTGAGATCTAGCCCCGAGTTGGGCTCCATGGTCAGCAGGGAGTCTGCTTGAGAGTCTCTCTCCCCCCTTCCCTCTGCCCCTCTCCCCCTCAAATGAATAAATACATCTTTTAGAATAAAAACAAAATAAAATAAAATAAAATATGTCAGATCATGTCACTCAAAATCTGGGACAGGCTCCCCATTACGTTCAGAGTAAACACTAAGAGTAGGCCCTAAATGATCCGTCCTCTTTTCACTCTTCCTCTCTGGTTTCATTTCCTACTACTCTCCCTCACTCTCTCCACTCCAGCCACACTTGGATCTTTCTGTTCCATAAACATGGTAGGTACTTAGGTCCTCTGTGTGGGCTGTTCTTCTGGATGGGCTGTTCTTTTGTCTGTTTATCTGTCTGCCCAGATACCCCCATAGTATCTAACTCCCTCATCACCTTCAAACTTTGCTCAATGTGTCACTTTCTCCATGAAGTCTATCCTGACCACCCTATTTAAAATTGCAATGTGCCTGCTTCAAACTTCCACACCACCATCCTCCTTACTCCATTATTTTCTTATTTCTTCTGTTTATTGCTTATTATCTGCCTATCCCCTTCTAGATGATAAAATCCACAAGAGTAAGGAGTTTTGCTCCATGAAAGTAAGGATGTATCCCCCAAACAGGGCCTAAAATATAGTAGTATGGCACATACTAGGTGCTCAGTAAACAGATATTGGATAAAAGAATGAATTAGTATATGCATAAAGAAGCATTGATAGTATATATTTAAAAAACTAACCAAAATGTTTACATGGGGCGACAAAAGGGGGTCAGTAGTGGCAATGAGATCTCTAAACACATATATTTTTATATTGTTTTGAGTTTTGAATCAGGTAAATGTATTAGCTGTTAAAAAAATCAAAACTTAATATGACAGTGCTGGAGCTGTGTAAATATATCAACACTCTTTAACTTCCGTATGGGAGAGCAAGTTGTGCATGTGTATGTTTAATTATGTTGGGTACGGTCTACTTCCTTGTGCATGGCCCCAGGGGAGTCTGGAAACAAAGAGAAACCTATGGAGTCAGAGGTAGAAGCCAAGCCCTGCCCCACTCCCTTTTCTGTGGGGGTGCTGGCCACAGCAAGAGTACACACAGGGCTACTCCCTGTCCCCAGCTGTTTCTAATTTCAGATGTGATTTCCTACTCATACTTTCATTTTTTCTGACAGGAGAAGTGGTGCACACAAGGGGAAGCATCCAGCACAATCCTCTCAGAAATGTGGCTTTGACAGAGCAGGAGCCCCTTGCAATTATCTTATTTATTGGGTGGTCCTGATTTTGAAAATTCTGGTGTTCCAGAATTCCACAGTTGGATACTTTCCATCATAAACAGAAATCTGACTTTGTTTTTCCTTTAGGATAATAAAGGTGAGTAGACGTAATACCACTGTCCTGGCATAGTTGACGTGGAAAATCCAATAGAGTTAATGTGCCTAGAAGTTCACACTTCTTAAGACGTTTAAGACTTTTTGTTAAGTCTAAGCTTTGACAAAACAGAGCTCATGTATATTTCAGAAAATTTTCAGACAAGAAATTGGATACTTTTTCCAGGGTACATTAGCGGTAGGTCTCTGGCTCACAGAAAAGCCTGGCGAGGGACCACATCTGCCACACACTTCTGGTTTGGGGGCCATCACCTGGCAAATGCCCACAGGGGTGGTTTTAGGGTTTAGCTCTGGGCTCAGCTGAAGGGGACGTATTTTTTTTTTTTTTTTTCAGCTGAAGGGGAAGTATTAAGTATTTTACCAAAGTGCTGGGAAATCTTCCCACCATACTTCTTCCTCATGAGTTCAAGTTCAAACATGCAAGTACTTCTGTAGGCAGGAGTAAGGGGAAGCCAGGGAGAGTTGAATTCATCCAAGAGAAGTAATTCCTGGCCAAGTGGAGTTTGTGGTCTCCAAATGGGTCTCATTTTCAGTGTGTGTGTGTGTGTGTGTGTGTGTGTGTGTGTGTGTGTGTATGGTCATGGCGTCTTTAAGCTGAAGCAGTTTTAGACAGCAGCATGGAGGTGGGAAGGAGACAGCACACTGGAGGTTAAATTAGCGTTTTGTTCTTTCCTCTCCCTCTGTTCCCAGGTCCTTTGACTGGAGGAAACTTTGACTTCCTGGTGGCCAAACCACTTCCCCTCCCTCCCTCTATGAACACTCTCCCTACCCTCTAGTCAGCCTCCTCCCTCTAGGAAAGGCATTTTGGTTTCATAGCATTTCACTTCTCTAACACAACCACTAGCCTCTGCCTAAGTGGCTCCTGGGTCCTGAGCTGAGCAGAACTGAAACTTGAAGGCATCCAACTGCCAACCAACATTCTCCTGACCAGCCAGGGGTCCCCAGAAGGTGGGTAGGTTGGA
This sequence comes from Halichoerus grypus, assembly GCF_964656455.1. NCBI lineage: Eukaryota > Metazoa > Chordata > Mammalia > Carnivora > Phocidae > Halichoerus > Halichoerus grypus. The sequence continues at coordinate 51,128,262 of NC_135720.1, forward strand.
ACCTTATTGCTTCAAGCATATGTATGTATGTATGTATTTTCTACTCCTGTGTTTCTCAAACTGCTCCCCAGAACACTAGTCCCTTGAGTGGATGATAGATACTCATGAGGGGAGAAAAGTGTTCTGTGGTTAAATAAATTTAAAGAACATTACAGTGGGTGGGGGGATGGGGTAATTGGGTGATGGGCATTAAGGAGGACACTTGATGTAATGAGCCCTGGGTGTTATATGTAACTGATGAATCACTAAACTCTACCCTGAACCTAATAATACACTATACGTTAACTAACTTGAATTTAAATAAAAAATTTTTAAAAAATAAAGAATATTTCATACACTCTCTTTTGGAACTTTATAGTGCACACTATGATAGTAAAGGCTCTGAGAAGGCCTGGAGCAAAGAAACCTTTTTAACATTATTTACCACAAGTTTCCCAAACTTGTTTTGGCAAAAAACAAATAAACAAAAGCTTCCCCCTGCCCCCCAACCCTTGCAAAACACAGTAGAAGTCCTTTCCTTGCAATCAAGACTAAGAGTTGGTTTGTTAATCAAAAGAAGTCTGTTAAACCAGAGAATGCTTTAAAAAAATGACTTGCGGTTTCTTAAACATTTTATTTAACTTAAAAATATACAAACATTTGCCAATTTTCTAACATAGAACTTAGGCCTTTTCTTTGTATGCACCCACTCATTGGAGTTATGTACTATCTTTCTTCTAGAAACCATAACACATTGTGTGGTTTTCTAGTATGTGGTTTTATTGGTTTGCTTGTTTCTTTCTTTTTATGGAAAGAAAACTAGAAGACAATGGAACAATCCAAATGTATCATCTTTTTAGGGCAGTTTTAAGTTCATAGAAAAATTGAGCAGATAGTACAGAGAGTTCCCACATATTCCCTGCCCTCTCTACCCCCAACACACAGCCTCCCCAACTATCAACATCCTACACCAGTGTGGTGTGTCTGTTACAACTGATGAGCATACACTAACATGTCATTATCACCCAAAGTCCATAGTTTACATTACGGTTCACTCTTGGTGAAACTATGGGTTTGACGAATGTATAATTGGCATCTCTCCACTATTATACTATCATACAGAATAGCTTTGCTACCTTAAAAATCCTCTGTATTCTGCCTGTTAATCCTTCTTTCCCCTCTAAACCCTTGGCAACCACTGATCTTTTTGCTGTCTCCATTGTTCTGCCTTTTCTTGAAAGTCATATATTTGGAATCATACAATATGTAGTCTTTTCAGGTTGGTTTCTTTTGCTTCGGTAATAGACATTTTTATCCATGTCTTTTCATGGTTGGATAGCTCATTTCTTTTTAGCATTAAATATTATTCCATTGACTGGATGTACCACAGTTTATCCATTTCGATCTCTTTTTGTACTCCTATGTCATTAGTTTAAATAATACTTAATTAAATTACTCAAACACAATGATAAGCAAAACTGGCATGAACAGGTTTGGAGCAAACAATGATCAATGATACTAGGCAAACATAGGTAACCCAAAGACTGTGATCAGTGAGTATTTTGCCAGCTTGTGTTACCAAGGGAACGGAAAGCATCAGGTAGCCCGTGAGTCTGTTAGTACAGGGTGATGGAGAGAACCACTGCACTAACATGTTAAGAAACTGGTGTTCTAGGGCACACTGCTGGGAAGGCTGGCCTTGACCATGCTCTCCTAAGTGTTTGGATTATGCTTCCCTCAAGCAAAACATTTTTGTCCACTCACTATTAACATGTGTATATTTATGTATTTCTAACTACCTACAATACTATCACTGGCTAATATTGTATAGCAGGATATGCTTAGGGTGAAGCTCATCAACAATGAGAATGGATCTCAATCTACATTCCTAAGAGTTTTCTTGACCTTTTAAATTTTTTTGTCTGACTTCTTTTCAGATGTGGTTATCTTTTTAACCTCATAATGTGGCTGACAATAAGCATGTACCAGGATTAGAAGTGTCTCCACTAATTCTTAGTGCTTGCTTGTGGATTGCCTCAAAGTGGTCATTTCGGGACACCTCAGTGTAGAGTGTGACATGTGACTTCTTATATATGGATTTAATCTATTTAGAAGCTCTAATATTTTCTTCCCACACCCCTGAGATATAGGCACTCCACTCTGGAGATTGCTGACCTTATAAATGCTCAGAGAAATTGAGAAAGTCAATTAAGAATTACTTCAATGCCAAAATGTCAAATATGGGGAATAGCAGAGACTTTTTGAATCCATGGAGCCCAACTCTCTGCTAAGCCAAACCCTGAGACTTAACAAGGATGTCTGGAGCAAATTTTTAAAGTTCTCAGGGGAGCACCAGTTCAGTTCCGGCAAACTAGCACTGGACCAGGTGTGGCTGCCACATTTTCAGATGGTCACTGATAAATTGGAAACCCCTTCAGAAGTTATACAAGAAGATGAAGCTCCAAGACAAGGTGGGAAGGAGGGAGGAGACAGAGAAGTATTGGAGGGTTTCTTTCTGGCTGGTAATAAATGTAGACACCAGAGTTGGCCAACAGGGACAGAGAAGACCCTGAGGGAAGGACAAGAGCTTGGGATGTCCCCTGGGTCTCAATACTCTCCATTCCCAACTCCCTCTTTAGAAACTCATAGTGCCAAGCTAACCTTCGCCACAAAAAGTGGTCTCTGCATGATAAAGCAGCCCCTGTTGGAAGCCCCATCCACTATGGTGGCTTCTTGCTGCTGAGATGCACAGTAGGTGGGTGGGGATTCCAAGGTTTTATTGCCTTCTTTGAAGGTTCCCGGTCCACAGGTCTCAGAAAGACTACACTGAAGAAATGTCTATAAAAGCACCCCTGGCACACAGCGGGGACTCCATCACTTGCCCTGGGGTAACTCACTACGGGAGGACACCCACATTGAGTCATGCTTAACAGACCAAAAACAAAACCAACAATAACAAAACACCTTCACTATTGGCATTTGTTTTAAAAGTCATGAGTATAGAATCTGAACAAGAGCTTAGAATTGGCCAGTATACTCTAGCCAAAGTAAGTTTTGGTAATATCAACCTTACCACCATTAACAATAACTCTACCCCTCCCCTCTGCCTGACTCCCACCAGCCTCTTACTGACGGCTCCCTCCAAGCACAGCTGACAAGCACCCTGCACCAGGGGACACACAGCAGAACCTCAAAACAAAAATGCTTCCTCCCTTCCCCCACCATCCTGGTGTCTCATTAAACCACAGCCTGAAACATGCAGATGGTTGCACCTGCTGCATGCCTGTGGATTTTCTCCCAAGACTCGAAGGGAGCCACCTGGATGCAGCAAACACAGCACAGACAACAAGTGCTTTGTGTCTTGTTAAATGCTCTGTAATTGAAGTTCAACCTCACTTAGCTCTCTGGTGACGTTTAGCTCTCTGGTGACATCCCCAGCTGAGAAGTGGCTTGCCCTCTCACTGCATAGCCTTTTCCCAAAGCCCTGTTTACAGAATTCAGTTACTCGAAGCACTGAGAAAAATGACAATATCTTAGGTGAGGACGTAGATTATTAATGCACATTACAATATCTGTGGACTTTGTCTCAAAAGGAAAATCTAATTTAGTTTCCTAGTCAAACAACTTCTCCGTCATTTAAAGGCTGTGGATTTTTCCTACAGAATTAGTAGGAGTCAGGAGTAGACATTGAAGACACTACAGACAGGACCAGCTACATAATCTATGACACCCTGGGCAAAATAAAAATGCAGGGCTTCTTATTCAAAAAGTAGAGGAAAAAAGCACCACTATAGGTACTAAAATATAGTGTTTTCTTTCTTCTGCAGTCTCTTTCTTGACCTGTCATGGTGTTTTTATTCATTTTTAATGTTGTACTCCTCAGGCACAGGAATGCTCGCAAGGCAAGTACGACCCTCCCAGGCACCCAGGGGCTCCACCCTGTGACCAGAAGCATGAGTGTATATGCAGGTGCGGGGCGGCGGCCCCATGTCCTGGCCAGGGGCAGAGAAGTTGAGCCAGGCAGCTTTCCTTCCCATGGGCCCACTGTGGACAGGCAAGCCCAAGGATATTGTAACCTCCATCCCGGGATATTGTACAAATCTAAGGATAGGCAATAGGCTTGCTCCCACTGAGTCACCCATCAGATGTACCATGATGTTGCCAGACTAGGGTCCTTGAGATACTACTAGGTACACATATCCTGATCTTCCTCTTGCTCAGGCCCCCAGTGGAGAGGAGGGTGGCAGCAATTGCTGGATGGGGATGCTGAGGGGGAGGTTAGGGGTTCCTAGGGTGCCAGAGAGCAGATGAGTAGGCAGCTGAGAACCCCTCCTGGCAAGGCAGGGAGGCAGTAAGAAATGGAACTGTGTGTAAGGCAAAGGCTCCAAGTCCTTGGTGCATGCTCCATGGACTCACTGAATTCCAGTTACAAAACACAAATTCTAAGTTAAAATCAAGAGTTTCAAGATGGTACCCATAGAGCATTAAACCCCAAGTACTCCTGGGTCCTATGTAAGTGCACTGATCACATGTCCATGAAGTGAGCCTGACTTTAGACTTCAGATGAAAGGAAATAATTTTGATTGCCTTCCCACCCCCAATACATGTATTTGTAAGATTTTGACATATATGTCATATATATATATATATATATATATATATATATATATATATACATACACTTAAATATATTACAAATAAGAAAAGCTTATGTGTTTTACCCATTTTAACTTTATTTCAGTTATGAGTTAACTAGCAGAGTTGAGACTGAACTTAACAAATGTTTTCTATTTAAAAGACTTTAAGTAGAAGGAAATATATCAAAGTGTTAATAGTTCTCTCTAGGCCAAGGTGTTAAAAAGTAATTTTTATATCATTTTCTGGACATTATGATACTTTTTTTACAATGAAAATGATACATGGATTGCTTTTATAATTAGGAAAAAAAATGCTGTTTTGTGAAGTAATAAAATAAACATACTTTACCTGTAGGGAGAGCACACTGCTCCTTGGATTTTTCTGATACCACTAGTGCTATCTCTCTGTTAACTTTTCTTAATACTTCTTGGATCATATGAATTTCAAGATTTTCCAGAAGTTTCTGAAGCTAGAATAAGAAGTTTGAGAGTCACTTTCTACATTCAGCTTATACTCTGAGCTCCTAAGTCAAATTCCTGCAGAAGGGTCTGGGGCTAGGTCCTGTCCTTCAGCTACTCTCTCAGGGAAGAAGGAAGGTTCCTTTCTTGGGTTTCCAAGTGCTTCTGCAAGGGTAGATACACCTCTCTGGAGACCAACATCTTTTCTTCCTGGCCCACATCCCAGTTGATAAAATACAACCCTTATTTACCAAGTCGTGATAAATTGCAAAGTGCTCAATGTCTGAGGTGACCTCGTGTGTTTTGGGGGTCTCTTAAATGTGGTCAGGAATTTCATGAGATGTCATTACAAGAGAAACCCCTGGGCCTGAAACTCAATTTAGATATCAAGGAGGATTTCATGAGAAGATTTAAAATTCCAAACATGACCAGGAGAAAACTCTCCCAATAACCATGAGCCCTTACTTTACCCATTATGCTTGTAGAGCCCATGTTTCTCCCTGTCACAGGACCCCAGGTACAAGAGAGAACCAGGGCTCAGAAGGGTAAGCAATGGGCTTGGGACTGGGGTGTGTGTGTGTGTTGTGGGGGTGGGGGGCAGATTGCCACTGAATTCTTGATCTTCAGGGGACGAGAATCTGTCCATTGACACTCAAACAGCTAGAATTTTGCTTGCCTGTTACAGTAACAAGGAGAACACAGCCTTGCCTGTTACAGACACAAGGGAACACAGCCATGTGGAGACTCTGTCCCAGGACCAAGGTGAACAAACAGTTGGAAAAACAACCTCTCACATCTAGCACACCAAATGGACTAGTGTGTAAATCATGTTGTCTTATTCTCAGAAAAACAATCACAGGAGCTATTTTGAATAATCCATTTTCATGGGTGTGTGTGTGTTGGAGGGAGTGGATAATTGCGTGCTAGATTTTAAATTTAAGATGTTAGTATGTTCTCTATCATAGTCTCTTTTTTTTGTGGTAGTCTACCTTAATTAGAGGAAAATCAAAATACGAAGATCTAGACTTACAAAATGGAGGTATTAGGGATAGTTATTTGCATAATCAAAGCTCTATGTGCTTTTAAATACTTAGTTCCCTCTGAGTCTGTTCAATGATTTACATACCTTCAATCTCCACTTAATGTCTTAGAAAAAAATGCCACTTGGGTGTACCTGTAGTTTTACATGCTTATGCCATAAAGCAAAATTTCAAAGTCACATTCAAAATAGTTCCTGCATACCTGCTGAGTTTTTATTTCAATTTCTGAAGCTCCTTTGGGGGGAAGAATAGACCGGCTACTTATTATAATACCTTCGAATTCATCTTCTTTCCCCATCCGCCTAGCTATAGCTTTCATGCTGGGGTAGAGAATGTCAGTTCTATTGAAGAAGAGAGACAGAAATTAGCAAACAAACATATTTTTTTCCTATTCAGATTCTCTGACAATCATTTTCATTCACGTTCTGTTTTCTGCCATCACGTATAAACCTCCCAACCCATTACAGTCACTCACATTGACATCTAATTTTACCACAGTTGCCACTCCCTTAGTCAATATTAAATCCTGAGGCCTTCTCCCATTGGGTACATATAACTTCAGTCTTCATTCTTCAAAATATTGACAAGTTCTCTCATTCCCTAGTTACCAGGGAAGTTGACCGTAATAACTTGTAAGATAGACCAAGGGGACTATGCCACCAAAGAGAACCTTCTTGTGCCCAGTAAGGTCGGATGGTGAGTGGATGCTTAGTGAATGCTTGTTTGATAACAGACACATGGCAGAAGCAACATGTCTTTCCTGCCAGCTAAGTCATCCTAGCTAGAGCCTGAAGCTGTGAAAACACCCCACCATCCCACAGACCTAAAACCTCATGCTGCACCACATTATACCTCTGGCGGCAATTCATGAAGCTCTCAGAGACTCAACACTTGGGTCTAATGGGGCTGAAAATGGGGACTAGTTTACAGCAGCAGCATCCCCCTACCCAGTGCTCACTGGGATCCTATGAACTAAAAAGGCTGAAGAGTCAGCACCATGGGAACACTTGAGAAGCTCAAGTTCCCAGAGACAGAACTCTAGGTAAATGATACACAGTGTTCCTTAGTGGAACCCGGCACTGTCCCTGCAGTCAACAGAACCCAACTTTTCCTGTAAAGCACTGGTTATAGGACACATTGCCCAGCTTCCTCTGCACTCAGTGGGGCTGGGCGTACCAGGATTATGGACCAAATCTCACCCTCAGAGTAAGGGGAGGAATTTATCAGACCCCAGATTCCACTCATTTCACAAAAATTTCCACCTCAGCAACACTCACCCATAGAGTTCTGAGAACTGTTTGTGGAAGGAGACAGAATTGCTGTCCTGGCCTTGCAGTTTGAGTCGGCCCCAGTGCTCCTTTAGCACTTCCAGCTGCTTCCACAGCACCAGAAATGATCTCAAGAAAGCAAGGGACATCACTGCATTGCATGGGCCCCTCAGCAGCCTGGAGGCTTTTGGGCTGCTTTGGAATGGACTTCTGAATCCTGGCACTCTGGACAAATCTGCCTGAAAGCATTACAGAAATTCTTCCTTATTAATCATAGATCAATATAGGATAACTTTTACATATAGCCCATGCAGAACGAACATTTTGGAGAAGGCCTATTTTCCCCAGGAGGAATGATTCATGGGCTTACAGCACAGTTAGAGCTTAGAAAGGGTAAGCATCCTTTCCAAATACATAGGATACCGAAAAGAGGGAAATGTCTCCCTTTCAGCTTTCTGCTTGAGTCTTGAATCACTCATTTAAAAAACTCTTTTACTTGGGTACTAACATTTTACCTGCCTTTGAAAAATTGAGCCTTTCATGTTTAGCCTCTGCATTCTGGAAAGTGCCCTTCAACACACTTGAAATTTAATTCCCCATCACGGTAGGGCTGTAATATAACCTCAGATTAGGGATTTTATTGTTTTATGGATAAGGAAATGGAAACGTAAGTTTATCTTATCTCCTATTCCTTCTCCCATCCTTTAAAAGTTTACATGTCTCTTAATTTGAATTTATTATTCAACAGGCAATTTTCCTTTAGAATTATGATTTGTTTATTTGTTCATTGGTACTTTCCCTAAATCAGTGTTTGTTGAGGGGCTGCTCCGAGCCCTGGAGGATGTGGAGGGAACGAGGTTTTCAGGTCCCCCTCTCCTGCAGCCAGAGTGTGAGGAGGGCCAGAGTCACCCAGAGAGCGACAGACAAAACGAGGACCTGCATCCAGGCCCTCACCCTGATGACAGGGTCTCAGTCACAGAAAAAGGAGCATCGCTTTGCAGACGAAGATGGCAAACCTGGATCATGACGTTATGGCAAGAAGGGCCTCAGAGAACATTCAGGTAACAGCACCTCAGATACTCAAGTTTCCTGGCTCAGAATAGGAAGAACACCCACGTAGTGTAACTGGCTCAGTGCTAGTAACGTATCTACAGAAAGGCACCGCTGCCAGAAGGAGGGTTGGTCAGAGGTGGGGTTGGCAAGCCAGACCCAGGGGAGAGCCCACAGCCTTGCACACAGCTGACAGCCCCTCAAGTAGCCTACCTCTTCGCTAAGCAGCTAACTCAAGATTTCCAGATTTGTTTTATCCTCAGGAAATCTTTCATCAAATAAAACTTTACGGAGTGACGGAAAATATTCAACAGAGCAAGACTGAGCATGGTGACAGGGAGGGGGCAGCTACGGGCCATGTAGCCCCCTCTGCTCAAAAAGCCCCAAGATGCCCCTTTTAAAGGGTTTGTGTGCAGTTTCAAACCTGAAGACCCAGCAAAAAAATAACAGTTTGAAAAGCACCTAGACTATACATGAAGGAGATTTACTGGCTAATCTAAAAGCAAATGGAGGGGAGGGGCAGATGAACTCTCCCCAGAGATGGGGGATGTCACTGGCAGATGCCAATATTTCACCCTCCGCTTACCCTGCTAGCACAGGTGAGCGAACTCAGATGCAAAACCCTCCTACCACCACCTTGCTAAGACAAGCAGGGGCACTGGCTGCCTTGCTGGAGCCAGAGCGGGAGCCAATTGCAACGCTTCCCTGCCCCCTAGCTGGGGTAGGCAAGAGCAAGCAGTAGTAGCATTCTCCCACACCTTAGCTAAAGCTGCTGAGCACAGGGGGTTGCAAGTCTCCTGCACTCACTGGATGGGGCTGGCAACTGTGAGCAGTCCCAGCACTTTCCTGCTCTCAGCCTAAAGCCAGAATGTGCACACAGACAGGACATTCCTTCCTCCTGCTGCATTCCCGAAGCCCCCAGGCACGTGCAGTCAAGACATTTTCCTGCTGCCTTTCTGAAGCTGGAGAGAGTGTCCCACCCTCTACCTTCTCCAGCTACCTAGTTAAAGCCAGTGGATATATGCAATCCACACAGGGGATGCTCCTTGACTGCCTGGCCCTGGGGGCCAAGGGGGCTGACATTCCTGAGCTCAAGGCAATGTAACAGTCAGAAAGGCAGCACCTGGCAGGCCACCCCTCCAGGGCATGGCAGACAGCAGACTGAAGCACAACCTTGTCTTCCTGTGAAAAAAGCCTATTTACTTAGCCTGCAGCTTCAGCCTAAGGAGCAGGCTTCAGGTTTTCCCTACATCTAGAGGCTACAGAGATGCTCCCAGAGAACATAAGCAGGAAGACACCATCCTTGTGCACCTCCTATGCCTCGATACAGCTCAATAAGTCCTCCCAGAAAGAGCTTATACACTCACGTAGAGTCCCAAGTTTTGCAACTGTCACCCAGAGGATATCTTCAGATCTTTTGGTCTGGAGGCCAGCAGGGATTATGATTGTGGCTGCACAAAACTATATTTGCATATATTTTTTAAGAGATTTTATTTATTTATTTGCGAGAGAGAGAGAGCACGAGTAGAGTGAGGAGGGAGGAGAAGAGGGAGAGGGATAAGCAGACTCCCCGCTGAACAGGGAGCCTGATGTGGGGCTCAATCACGACCTGAGCCCAAGGCAGATGCTTGACCTACTGAGCCACCCAGGCACCCCAATATATTTGCATATTTTAAAAGCTGCTGCCTGAGGGTCTAGCTTCAGATTAGCCTGAAACTTGGTGCTAAATGAAATTTCTCCCATTGGAACACTGACAGGCCTTGGTACATCCTCAATAACAAGGACATATCAATAATAAATCAGGCTGATTAGACAATCACAAAGTTTCAAGAAACAACCAAGAGCTAGGGCAAGGTTGAACGAGAAGTTTCATCAGCTACACAAGGGCACTCCAAGACAGAGAGACTCAGAAAAAGACCATAATGATATGGAGATAAGTAATCTACCTGATAAAGAATTCAGGGTAAATGTCATAAAGATGTTTACCAAACTTGGGAGAGAAATGGATTAACACAGTAAGGGTTCAACAATGAGATAGAAAATATAATAAAGTACCAAACACGAGTCCACAGAGCTGAAGAATATAATAACTGAACTGAAAAATACAGTAGAGCGTTTAAACATCAGATGTTTATCTATTTATCTATATAGCAGATGAATGGGTCAGCAAGCTAGATGCAAAGCAATGGAATTTACCCAGACAGAGCCACAAAAGGAAAAAGGAATTTTAAAAAATGAAGATAACTTAAGGGACCTATGAGACAACATCAAACAGAATAACATTTGCATTATAGGGGTTCCAGAAAGAGAAAAGAAAGAGAAATGGGCAGAAAACTTATTTGAAGAAATAATGACTGAAAACTTCCTTAACCTAGGGAAGGAAACAGATATCTAGGTCCAGGAAGCCCAGAGAGTTCCAAATAAGATGAACTCAAAGAGATCCACACCTAGACACATTATAATTAAAGTGTCAAAAGTTAAAGAGAGAATCTTAGAAGTAGTAAGAGAAAAACCAATGGTTACATACAAGGGAAACACCATAATTAGCAGATTTCTCAGCAGAAACTTTGCAGAACAGAAGAGAGTGACATGATATATTCAAGGTACTGAAAGGAAAAAACCTCCAGCCAAAAATACTCTACCTGAAGGTTATCATTCAGAATTGAAGAAGAGAGAGAGTTTTCCAGACAAAAGCTAAGGGAGTCCATCACTCCTAAACTGGCCTTATAAGAAATGTTAAAGGGACTTTTTTTAGCAGAAAATAAATGGCACTAATTGTTAACAACAACAACAACAACAAAAAAGCATACAAAAGTAAAAATCTCACTGGAAAAGGTAAATATATAGTAAAGGTAATGGGTTAATTTATAAAGCTACTATGCAGGTTAAAAGACAAAATAAAATTAACTAAAACTACAATAATTAGTTAAGAGATAAATAAAAGAAAAAGATGTAAAATGTGACATCAAAAACAAACATGAAGGGGTGTGGTAGTTAAAATGTAGTGTTTGGAAAATGTTCAAATGTAAGTTGCTATCAACTTAAAAGAGACAGTTATATACATAGGATGATATATGTGAACCTTACAGTAACTACATAGCAAAAACTTGTATTAAATACACAAAAGAAAATGAGAAAAGAATCTAAACATAACACTAAAAAAAGTCATCAACCAGAAGGGAAGAAAGAAAGAGAAGAAGGAAGGAATAGAAAAGAACTATAAAAACAGTCACTAAACAAGTAAAAAAATGGCAATAAGTACCTACCTATCAATAATTAAAATAAATGCAAATAGATTAAATTCTCTAATAAAAAAATCACAGAGTGGCTGAATGGATAGAAAAGCAAGGCACTTTTATATACTGCCTATAAGAGACTCACTTCATAAGTAAGGACACACACTGAAAGTGAAGGGATGGAAAAAAGATATTCCCTGCAAATGGAAATGAAAAGAAAGCTGGTGTAGTTATGCTCATATTAGACAAAATAGACTTTAAAACAAAGACTATAATAAAAGACAAAGAAGGGCACTACATAATGATAAAGGAATCAACCTCAAGAAGATAAAACATTTCTAAATATATATGCACCCAATATAGGAGCACCAAAGAACATAAAACAAATATTAAGAGACCTAAAGGGAGAAACTGACAGCAATACAATAATAGTAGGAGACATTGACACCCACTTGTATCAGTTAATAGATAGTCCAGACAGAAAAATCAATAAGGAAATATTGGCTTTAAATGACACAAACAAAGCCCAAGTTAGTAAAAGGAAGGAAATAATAAATATCAGAGCAGAAATAAATAACATAGAGACTAAAAAGATAATTTTAAAAAATCAATGAAGTGCTGGTTCTTTGAAAAAATAAACAAAATTGACAAACCTGTAGCTAGACTCACCAAGAAAAAAAGTGAGGGTTTAAAGAAATAAAATCAGAAATGAAAGAGAAGTTACAACTGATACCACAGAAATAGAGAGGATCATAAGAGACAATTACTAACAATTACATACAAATAAATTGGACAACCTAGAAAAATAGATAAATGCCTAGGAACTTACAAATCTTCAAAGACTGAATCATAAAAAAACCAAAAAATCTGAATTGACCAATTAATTAGTAAGGAGATTGAATCAGTAATCAAAAACCTCCCAACAAACAAAAGTCCAAGACCAGACAGCTTCACTGATGAATTCTACCAAATGTTCAAAGAAGATTTAACATCTATCCTTCTCAAACTCTTCCAAAAAATTAAAGAGGAGGGAATATTTCCAAACACATTTTATGAGGCCAGCATTACCCAGATATCAAAAACAGACAAGTACACCGCAAAAAAGAAAATTACAGGCCAATATCCCCAATTAACACAGATATAAAAATCCTCAACAAAATATTAGCAAACAAAATTGAGCAATACATTAAAAGGATCATATGCCATGACAAAGTGGGATTTAGTTAAGGAATGCAAGGATGGTTCAACATTCACAAATCAATCAACATGATATACCATATTAATAAAATGAAAGATAAAAATCATGATCATCTCAATAGATGCAGAAAAAATATTTGAAAAAACTCAACATCCATTTATGATAAAAATTCTCAACAAAGTAAGTAAAGAGGAAATGTATCTCAACAAATAAAAGCCATATATGACAAACTCACAGCTAATATACTCAGTGGTGAGAAGCTGAAAGTTTTTCCTTTAATATTGGGAACAAGACAAGGATGTCCACTCTCCTCACTTTTATTCAACATAGTATTGGAAACCCTAGCTAGAGCAATTAGGCAAGGAAAAGAAGTAAAAAACATATGAATTGGAAAAGAAGAAGTAAAATTGTCACTGTTTGCAGATCACATATTATATACAGAAAACTCTAAAGAGTCCACACACACAAAAAAAACTATTGGAACTAATAAATGAATTCAGCAAAGTTGCAGGATACAAAATTAATATACAAAAATCTGTTGTGTTTTTATACATTAACAAACTATAAGAATGAGAAACAGAGAAAACAATCCCATTTACAATCATATCAAAAAGAATACCAAGCAATAGATTTAAACAAGGAGGTGAAAGACCTGTACACTGAAAACTATAACCTGTAGATAAAAGAAATTGAAGAAGACACTAATAAATGGAAAGATATTCCATGTTCATGGAATTAGAAGAATTAAAATTAATATTAAAATATTCATACTAGACAAAACAATCTATAGATTCATGCAGTCTCTATGAAAATTCCAAGGCATTTTTCACAGAACTAGAATAAATAATTCTAAAATTTATATGGAACCACAAAAGACCCCCAAATGACCAAAACAATCTTGTGAAAGAAAAACAAATCCAGCAGTATCATGCTCAAACTATACTACAAAGCTATAATAATCAAACAGCATGGTGTTAGCATAAATATAAATACATAGGTCAATGGAACAGAATAGAGAGCCCAGAAATAAATTCATGCATATATGATCAATTAATTTATGACAAAGTAGGTAAGAATATAGAATGGGGAAAGGACCATCTCTTCAATAACTGGTACTGGGAAAACTGGACAGCTACATGCAAAAATTAAAACAGACCACTATCTTACACCAAATACAAAAATAAACACAAAATGGATGAAAGACTTGAATGTAAGACCTGAAACTTAAAACTCCTGGAAGGAAATATAGGCAGTAAGATCTTTGACATTGGTCTTAGTGATATTTCTTTGGATCTGACTCCAAAGGCAAGGGAAACAGCAAGGAAAACAAAAGCAAAAGCAAACAAGTGGGACTACATCAAACTAAAAAGCTACTGTACAGCGAAGGAAACCACCAACAAAATAAAAAGTAATTTACTGAATGGAAGAAGATATTTGCAAATCATATACCTAATAGGGGTTAAAATCCAGAATACATAAAGAACTCATACAAGTCAATAACAAAAAAACAAAAAAATTTAAAAATAGAGGATCTGAATAGACATTTAAAAAAAAAAACCCATACAGATGGCCAATAAGTATATGAAAAAATGCTTAACATTACTAATCACCAGAGAAATGTAAATCAAAACCAGAATGAGATATCACTGCACACCTGTCAGAATAACTATCATAAAAAAGACAAAAAACAAGTACTGGCAAGGATAGGGTAAAAAGGGAACTGTTGTGCAGTTGGTGGGAATGTAAATTGGTGTACCACTATGAAAAACAGTATGGAGATTCCTCTTAAAAATAGAACTACCATATGATCCAGTAATTCAACTACTGGGTATCTACCTGAAGAAAATGAAAATACAATTTGAAAAGATATATGCATGTTATGTTCATTGAAGCATTATTTGCAATAGCCAAGATATTGGAAAAACCTGTGTGTTCATTGATGGATGACCAGATAAAGATGTGGTTACACACACACACACACACACACACATACACACACACATGAATATTACTCAGCCATAAAAAAGAATAAAAGCCTGCTATTTGTGACAATATGGATGGATCTTGAAGGTATTATGCTAAGTGATATAAGTTAGTCAGAGACAAATACTGCATGCTTTCACTTACATGTGGAATCTAAAAAACAAAACAAAACAAAATTAAACCAAGACATAGATACAGAGAACAGATTGGTGGTTGCCAGAGGAGAGGAGGTTTGGGGGACTAAATGAGTAAAAGGGATCAAGAAGTACAAACTTCCAGTTATAAAATAAAAAATCATGGGGATGTAATGTACAGTTTGGGGAATACAGTCAATAATATTGTATTAACTTTGTATAGTGATGGACGGTAACTAGACTTACTGTGATGATCATTTTGCAATGCATACAAACATGGAATCACTATGTATTATTATTTTTTTCATTTTTAAAGATTTTATTTATTCATTTGACAGAGATAGGGACAGTGAGAGAGGGAACACAAGCAGGGGAAGTGGGAGAGAGAGAAACAGGCTTCCCACTGAGCGGGGAGCCCAATGAGGGGCTAGATCCCAGTGCTTCCTATTGTCTATGAATATTTAAAAACAAATCATGAAATAAAACTAATTAAAATAAATAACTTTAAAGCAAACTTACCTTGTTAATATATTCATATTAAGAGAAGTCTTCTCTTCCTAAGTATTTTAAAGGATGAAAGAAGGAACAGGAGACAGGATAAAGCACGAAGGTGGGGGACAGTGGGGATGTCAGGAAAGGATGGCAATCCATCAAAAACAGGACCAAGAAATAGCAAATAGAGGGCCCAAAGGGCCCAGCTTGCTTCTTGATCTTGGTACTACTTGGTGGCAACGCCTGCTTTGCAAATGCTCCCTCTGAGTGAAACATCTAATTCTGTTGTGGAATTTAGATGGCACATCTAAACACACTTCCATTTCCCCTAATTTGCCTGAAGTAGACCTGTGACTCAATTTTAGCCAGTAGGACACAAGGAAAATCTATTAGAAGGCTCTGGGAAGGATTTTCTTCCTTGGTAAAAAGTTAAAGCCCCTCAAGGAGAAAGCTTTTTTGCCCCTGTTTTCATCTTACAAGGATGAAAGAGACATTTTTCAGACACACCCATGATGGCAGAGCTGGGGCCTACACCAACCTGAGTGACTGTACCAACCTGAACCACCTCCTCCTAGACTTGTTTTGAAAGATTAGTACCCTTTCTAATTTAAGTCATGGCGAGCAGGACAACTGTCGCTTATAACTAGTGCACCCTCATTGGCACAGAGGGGCATCAGCTCAAAGGTAGAAAATCTGAAAAAGCTTCTGGAAGACTGGTGTGGAAGTTGAAACCTGAAGGATAAATAGCAGTTGATCAGATGATGAAGTAGAGAAGGAGGAGGACAAGGAAGGACATTTTCCAGCAGAGGGGCTGGCTCACACAAAGTTACTGAGGAGAGAGAGCATGGTTCATTTGATAAAATGAAAGAAGTTGAGGGTAGAGATGTCAGCAGGAGATAGGTGGTGAAGGTCTGGTTACAGCATTTGGATTCTATTCTTGGGGCATTTGGAAGTCATTGAAGGGTTGTAAGAGGAAGTGACATAATCAGGTTTGCATTTAAAAATATTACCCTGGTGAATGTACAGGAAGAAGGCAAGAGTGAATATAGGGAGTCCAATTGGAGGTTAGGCTCATAGCCTAACATTAGGAGATGATGCTGATTGGGGGTTGGTGTTGGAAGATGGGGAACAGTAGACAAACTTGAGAGATATTAAAGTAATAGGATAGTAAAACTTAGCATCTGATTGTGGGGTATGATAAGAGAGAAATCAAAGATGGGTGTCCAGATTTTTTGGCTTGGGCGACTGGGCAGATGGTGGTTCACTGACAGGGAATATGGAAAGAAGAGCAAGTTTTGGGCAGTGAAATATGCTCAGTTTGGGACACACGGACTCTGGGATGGAACAAGGAAGTGAATGCACGAATCTGACAGGATTGAAACTTGGACACGACACGTAGATGGTCATTGCATGAGTCATCACATGTAAAGTCGTCAAAGTTACAAAAGCAGATGAGTTTGCCTAGGGAGAAGCTGAGAAGTGGAAGAAAGTAGTGGGTAAGAGTAGAAGGGAGCTTCAGGGCCAGACTGTTCAGTTGGAATCTGGGTTTCTTTCCTCACTAGGTATGTGACTTTGGGCACATCACTTAACCTTTCTGAGCTTCAGTATTATCTGTAAAAGGAGAATAATGAAAGTACCTACTTCATGGAATTATTGTGATGATTAAAGAAACTAATAATTACTAAAGCACTCTGAAAAGATCTCAGTCGTAGCCAATAGTAGGATTAATAGTGTTCAGGAGACGCTTATTGACCAGACACAGAAGGCACAGTGCCTAGGGCCCACAGGGTGTTTTAATTTATTTTAAAATCAGAAAATAAAGGATATTGAGGCTGAATAAAATGTTTTAATATAGGATTTTTTTTTTATATTAACACAGTTGTAAACTATCACTTTTAATGCTTTTTTATGGAGGAAGGGGCCTACAAAGACAAAAGTGGCTAACGTCATGGAAGTCAAAATGCAGACCTGGGAGTGTAGCAGTGGGACAGAACCCAAAAAATAATACTTTGGGGATTGCGAGAGGAAGAGGGGAGGCAGGAGGCAGAGGAGAGTCTATGGGGAAGTCTGAGAAGGCCTGGCTACCAAGGCCGGAGGAAAACTAGGAGGGAGCTGTGCTTTGGAAGCCAGGCACAGGGAGACGGCAAGAAGGACACGCTGTGTCAAACGCTGCCAAGGGGTCAGCTTGGAAGGGGACTAAAAAGTATCCAGGGGATTTAATGACAAGGATCATGGTGCTCTTGATGAGAGCAGTCTCAGTGGTGACGAAGTGCAGTTTCTGAGGAGCGGACTGAAGGTAAGGAATTGGAGGGGGCTGCTGCAGACCTCTCTTGGAAAGGTTGGCTCGGAAGAGGAGGCTCTTCAGATGGGGGCACCAGCTAGCTTACCCTGTGTCCAGACAAGTCTGTCTGGTTCCCAGATATGGGCAGAATTGTTTCCAGTCATGATAAGGTGGGCTAGAGGCTCTTGGTACCTCAGAGCTTCAGAGGGACAAGTCCAGAGGAGGCAGCGCCTAGGCATCCACAGGCTAGCTGAGTGATGAAGACGAGAGCCAAGGCTGGAGGAGTTCACCCGGGGCCTCTGTCATACCCCTCCAGTCCTTCCAACTCCAGTTCTAAATGTGTCTTCCAACTCTAAATGTGTGTGACTCCTAAAGAAATCCAGCCAGTTGGATTATTTGTTCCATTTGGTTTCAATGGGCTGCCCACAACCTTTGTTCTATTTTTAAAGTGAAAAGAAATGAATATACCATGGATCACAGGCGACCCCTGCACAGTCCTGGGACCCATTGGGAGACGCTGTTGGACAGAGGTGGCTCTCTGGCCCATCTCCCAGAGAGGAAGTTCCTTTAGTACAATACAGCACTGGCCAATTACGTACTTGAGAGTGTTTATCCAGTGTGGCTTGCTGTCTGGAGGGATCCTCCATGATCATATGATTGCTGCTCAGAAGTACATCTTCCAAAAGCAGCTGCATGCCCACCAGCTCTCCATGGGCCGCCTTAAGGTCGGGGTTGCTCAGCCTACAGAGGCACAGCTAAAAACAAAAAAAGAACAAAACAAAATACCCATTTTGAAGATCTCTAGGTATCCTTTATAAATGATTTTGGGGAGAAAACTAGGAATAATTATGTGTATAAGCCCTGCCCTCTTGACTATTAGAAAATCAATAAAAATCAGAGTAACATTTCTAGCTCAAAGTCCTTATTTTTTTTTTTAAAGATTTTTATTTATTTATTTGACAGAGAGAGACACAGTGAGAGAGGGAACGCAAGCAGGGGGAGAAGGAGAGGGAGAAGCAGACTCCCCGCTGAGCAGGGAGCCCGATGCGGGGCTTGATCCCAGGACCCTGGGATCATGACCTGAGCCGAAGGCAGATGCTTAACGACTGAGCCACCCAGGCGCCCCTAGCTCAAAGTCCTTCTTGAACATATCAGACGTTTGGCTTTGTGTGGAAGTCCAAATTTCCCAGCACTTTACAGTGGTATCTGTACATGGTGAATGTATAGTATGGTATCAATTTTCCTTTAAAAGTACAGATATAAACACATGTATGCATAAGGAAAATACTGGAAAAAATAAACCGAAATGTGAACTGTGATTGTTTCCTAGTGGGGGACTATAATTGATTTTCTTAACCATTCTTACTACTTTACTTTAAAAAATCCAAACAATTTTAATTTTGAGCAGAAACAAAAGCAAACAGTATCGTTCCCATCACCCAGCCCTAAGAACAAACAACCTATGGCCAGTCCTGCCCCTATCCCTGTCACTCCCCACTTCCATATTATTTTGAAGCAAATTTACGATTGATTTTCATGTTTTTCTTAATATTTTTTATATTTTCTATTTTTAAAAATGAGAACACAATGATATTTGCTTAGGTAATCAAGGGGAAACACATAATTGAAAGAAATTCTCCTTATGGATCCTGCTTAAAGAGTTCTCTTCCTGCCACTGTTCACAGGCAGGCCAGGATCCTGGTCCCACAACCCTGAACTTCCAGCCTAGGTGTTTCTCTAAGAGGCCCAGAGAGTGATTGGAGATGGATGGCCACTCTCCCAGATCATTACTGGCCATGGGAATTGCAGCTGAGTCTACAACCGAGGCCCATACCACTGAGAACATAATTCTCTTCTGTCAGAAGAAAACCTGACTCACCTTGTATCATTGGGTTTATGGCTTCATAATCCCGTAAACACCTCTGCTTATCTCATAAATTATTCACCACTGACCTATGGACCCAATGACACCTACTTTGCAGTCTGCCTTCAGTTCTCTCTGTGACAAGTGGGAAGACCTATCCTACCTGCATATTATATTCTAGGGTGTCTGGGC
Organism: Halichoerus grypus; assembly: GCF_964656455.1. NCBI lineage: Eukaryota > Metazoa > Chordata > Mammalia > Carnivora > Phocidae > Halichoerus > Halichoerus grypus. The sequence continues at coordinate 51,148,075 of NC_135720.1, forward strand.
TGCTACTCATAACTGGAAACAGTCCTCCATCTTCCAGAAATGCTCTCCAAGGGAATAGCACAGATGCCTAAAAGAACCAAATAAGAAACACGATAATGCTGTACTGTGTCCATAAATAATAAACATCTTATATGAACAGAATTTCTGTGTCTGTACTCAAAACACCATGGGATGATTTATTTACTATGTAGAAATAGTTCTTAATAGAAAGTCCCTGATAAGAGGAGAGAGTAATATTTTTTTTTCTTTTCCTCCAGAATCTGGCCAAACATAGAAGGGTATTTAAGACTTCAGTGTAACTAGTCAGCACCAGTGTTTGGAAGTTCCAGAATACTATAATAACAATGGGACACATTTACATCAACAAATGTAAATTTACTCAAATGTTCTCAGTATTAGGAACCTTAAAATGTTTTCCTTCATCACCACTGTGTTCCAGTTCTCAAAGCCAATGTTACAACATTAACATGTGGGCCTCTATCTTCTCCATATCACTATCCAACAGCCAAGGCATCCCCCACTACTTGTGGCACCACATGCAGCCCTGGACATAGTGGGCCTGTCCATCTGACCCTATTCTATACTTGCAGACTTGGTACTGGCTTCAGACAATTCGGAGTTGTTTCAGGTAGCAGGAAGCCAAGGACACTTGCATCTACCTAATCCCAGGCAACATCCAAAGGCAGTAGGAACAGGCTCAATGGTCATGGTCAATCCTGTCTTCTGGGTCTAAATGAGACTCAAGGCTTGGGCTAAGAGTAATTGTCTTGTTGCTAGGGAATGTAAAAGTGTGGGACTTACATGGGGTTGATGTTGGCATTACTTGGCTTAGCTTTGTAACATATAAACATTAAGTTGGAACTTTTGGAGTCAGAAGACCTGGGTTTGTGAGGTGGTTTTAAATATATGTCCACAACTTCTTTGATACTCTTCCCAGGAAGAGGTGGAGTTTAAGTCTTCTCCCCTTGAGTGTGGGCTAAAACTAATAACTCACTTCTAGTGAATAAAATATGGCAAAAATGATGGGATGTCACTTCTGAAATGAGGTAATACAAAGACTATGACTTCCACCTTGGGATCTGTCTCCTGTTCTCTCTTGAATTGTTTGCTCTGGAGGAATCCATCTGTTTTGTTGTGAGGAAGGCCTGCAGAGAAGCCCATGTGAATGAGCTTGGAAGTGGCCCTTCTGAGGCCTACCAACAGCCCTGTGAGTGGGCTTGGAAGCACATTCTCCCCCAGCAGACCGGACTACAGCCTGGGCCAATACCTTGATCGGTAAGAGATCTACACGACTAGCCAGAACTACACAATGAACTGTTCCCAGATTCCTGAGCCTCAGAAATGATATAAGATGATGAATATTTATTGTTTTAATCTGCTAAATTTTGGGGTAATTTGTTAGCAATACAGTTTGTGACCTAGTACTGCCATGACTGCCTAGCAGTCTGATCTCTGGTCTGCCAGAACCTTAACCTTTTAGTTGTAGAAAGTGGTTAAGATTGTTGGTGCCTAGGAGCAATAGAAGTTGCCAGGATTACATTTGATAACACCTCTTCGAAGGGCTCTTCAAAACTTAGCTGCTGACCTAATTTATGTATTGTGATTGCTGTCATTATTATTTATTAAATAGAAAAGATCAACTGATGGTTTTGCTACCAGCTGTGAGCAGATAAGCTATTGCCCCAATTTGCCTGTCAAAGACCCTGACTGGGAATAACAGTAGGCCCAGGCTGCTCTACTGTGTCAATGAAGGGGAGCCAAGCAAGGCTAAAGAGCTCTAGAGCAGGGAGAGCCCCTGCAAAATTTAAACCACATGGAAACAGAGTGCCAAAATCCCTGATATATAACACACTGTTTATAGGTATAAAAATACCTCTCAACGTACCTGTAGGCTCCGTGGATCCAGTGGCTGGGGCAGGCTGAGCTGTGAAGCAAAAATGCTCTTCCCAAGAGAGTTGCTCAGTGGTGGCAATCCATGGTACATGCCGTCTGTGACAGACTGGTAAGCAGGAGCGTTTCCAGCTGCCAAAAATGTTCTTCTACCCAAGCATGGAGGGCATCTCATTAAAAGCAGTTATTAAAGCTTCTCGAGCTCAAAACTTTCTTCAACATTACTGCCGCAGGATAACATTTTGAGACATACACAGGTTTCTTCCTCAACGACCTCAACCCTCACCCCTCTTTCTTTACACACTGCCCTTCACTCGCAATTCACCAACCCTCAAGGGAAAGGTGGATATAGTCTAGACTAGCATTGTCCAATAGAACTTTATGCAATGTGGAAATGTTCTAAGTTTGACTGTCCAGTATGATAACCACTAACTACACGTGGCTGCTGAGCACTTGAAATGTGGCTACTGTGACTGAGGAATTGGATTTTAAATTTTATGTCACCTAAATCAATATTAATTTAAACTTTTAAATTAAATAGCCACAGGTGACTACTGTTTTGGACAGTTCAGCTGTAGCTCTAGAACAAAGACATGGATTGTTTGTTGAATTGACTATTTTAAGACCAATAGCAGAGACGATTCTTGATATATAAAACCAAATTTTAAATTAAATAATAAAATCTTGGTGTTTGAGAGAGGAAGCTTTTTGTTTTGCTTTGAACAAAACATGGCTTTGCATATCAAGAACCAAAAATCCTGAAGACTAGCGCATGAAATTTATACCATAAGTCATAGAGAAGGAAGTATGCATGATGAATTACAATGACTTTTTTTGCCCAAAAGGAAATAAGAGTTTAGTAAGCGAGGAAAGACTCTTTTTAGAACTTAGGTCTAGTGGATACCTAAAAAAAGATGCTGACACAGGATACACTGAGGAGAGGGTATCCTGAAACAGAGGGGAACTTTTGCCTGGATTTTCCATGGGCTTGGCCCAAGTCTTACATAAAGCAGACATCAGAAAGAAGGTGATTAACCATGACTGACGGAGGTACTAGCACTGAGGGAAATGATGCAGCCTCCCAGAGATGAGCAGACAATCAGAGTGTTGGGGAAAGACCTAGGGAGTGCCTGAGCCCTCACAAGAGAGTGTCTATGTGTGGTGCTGAGCATCAGGCCAGAAGAGATCTGGGGTTGGACTAGATAACCCACAATGGGTAGGTGAAGTAGCCGCTCCTCCTCAACTGCTATGATGATTTATAAGCACCCCCAGGCACTTACATCATCTGTCTGAGAGCAATGAAGGAGGAGAAAGGTGTGGTGTAAGGCCTAAAATTAAGGTCCAATATCATGTGCTGCCTTTGCACCTGGTAAAATCAGAGGGCCTTGAATGGCTTAATTATAAGTTCACCTCTCCACTCTGCTCCCACAGATAAGGTCTCCTAGTCCAATAACCTTCCTTATCTAAGGGACCCGAGTGCATTTCCTGCTTATCCCTGAGTAGTGGTTTCAGTTCCCTGCCAGACCACAAAAGTATTCAAATGAACCAATCACATTCTCCTGCAGAAATGAGGGGACATCACACCCTCCTGATACTACAAAGCATGTCTCCCACAGTTGTTGTTGTTCCTGGTTGTTCAGTCTGTTCCCAAGGGCAACTCCTCTGTGGCTCTGCATTGCATGCAGTGTCCTCTTCCCTGGGCTGTGAGTATATATAACTAGTAAATTGCCCTTGATCTCACCTGTCCAGTGTTCAGTGTCATGTGTTTGGCCATCTCCGTAACCCCAGGGCAGAACCCCTCCCTTACCAACAGGGTGAATAGGAGGCAATTAAAACAAAGGGAAATGGGGATTAATTAATCTTGAATTAATTAATTTTAAATCTCAAACTGACCACTTTTAAGCTCTACATGTGGCTGAATGACATGGAATTAGAAAGTTTAATCTTTTAGCCATCAGGAAAAGGGGCTTGTGAACTTTACTTCAAAGACAGATAAAGGGAGCTCTATATTTTTACATCAAACCATTGTACTAATACAAAAATCATACCACCTTTTCACATTTTAATGAGAATTTAAAAAAAGATAGTTGAATATTATTTTATACTGAGAGACTCAATAAAATAATTGATTTATCCGGATAGTTCAAGGATGAGCCTGGAGTTGCTCAATGAGAACATTTTCTCCTGTTCTTCATATCTTTCACATGTTTTCTAATGATTCACCTACTGTGTACAAAGCAAAGTGCAAGAACTGTCCAAGATACAAAAATGGGTTTGACCTTCTAGCCTACTTGGAGCCCAGTGAGGCAGAGTTCATTATCCAGCTGCTTCTCAGCATCCTCTAAACTCCCATGGTACTTTCTACACCCATACCTTTGTATAGATTGTATGGATCTCCTCAAAACAATGGTACCAAAAAGCAGAATATTCTAGTAGAAACATTTATTTTCAGCCCAAATCAAGAGCACAGAAGCCCAGTATCCCATACAACTTCTGCCTGGTTGGCTCCTTTCATATCGTTCCTGCTCTCCTCTCCCACCAGTCCATAGAATGATTTCTCTTTCTCTTGGCCTCTGGGTCCAGCTTTGTTCACATCTTACTTGTTCAATCCTTGAATATAGTGCTTACATTTTAAAATTTGTTTTCTGGGGGCACCTGGGTGGCTCAGTCGTTAAGCGGCTGCCTTCAGCTCAGGTCATGGTCCCAGGGTCCTGGGATCGAGCCCCGCATCGGGCTCCCTGCTCGGCGGGAAGCCTGCTTCTCCCTCTCCCACTCCCCCTGCTTGTGTTCCCTCTCTCACTATGTATCTATCTGTCAAATAAATAAATAAAATCTTTAAAAAAAATAAAAAATAAAAAAAAAATAAAATTTGTTTTCTGTTTATTATGGATGTTTTGACATCTTTAAAGACCTTTCTGGTTAAGAAAGAGACTGCCCCTCCTTGGGCTAGCCAGTTCTTAGAGATGGCAAAGGACTCAGCAGGGAGCATGGTTTTGATATGCAAACCAACCAATCCAAAGCCATACCATTTCTATCTGACCCTTGCACGTAGGGAAGCAATAGTCCTCTGCTTTATTCATCCCAGGGCTAGTCAACAGAAAACTAGAGATGACCTCTGCCACCCAGAGTCCACTGGAATTATTCAACCCAGCAGATCTTAAACTGTTCACCCTGCCCTGCCTTGCCTTTCCAGGCTATGGCCTGAGCACTCTCCTTGTGGTTTTCCCATGTGGCTGTGTGTGTCATGGCATACATCCTGTTTCTAGCACCTGTGAATATAATAAACTTTGTTTTTCCTGGGTCTTTTCTGTTCTCTTCTTGTGGCTATACCTGACTGACAATCACATAAAAGAACACAGAACACTGACGTGCTCTCTTATCCTGGCACGTCTGTGCAGAACTTTGTAACTACCAAGTGCCACAAACGAACACAATGTCTGGCAGTTTTAGAGCCCAGACACAGCCCAGACACAGCTTGGTGTGCATATTAGGTCTATTAATTTATGGATGCTTGGAGACTATTCAAAAATATATTCAAAAATATAATACATTCAGATGTGAATATGGCTGCTAGTCCAAGCTACAGAATCATAGACTATGATACACTCTCTAGAGAGACCAGAGTCAAACTACAGGCAGGACTACTGACCAAATCACTGGCTATTCTTTTCCCCACTTTTGTCCTTCCTCAGTCTGGATCACTGTCCTTTGTAGGACCCATCCTGCTCCTATCAATAGAATGTTTCTAATGCTATGTGAATAAAGGGGTCTCAAGATGATACCCAATATATTTTAGCATAGATCTTCTTTTATTTCCCGCCTCTCCATGGACCCCATATTTTGAAAGATTTTTCTACCAAACAGCCATTAAGCATTTTCCCAACTTTAACTCAACACCGCATCAGCCTCCAGCCCCAGCTCTGAGCTGCAGGAAGAAATGAAGAAACATGATATAAAGGAAGGAATAGGGCTCTGGAGTCGGACAAACTGCACGGATGCAAGCTCTGCTACAACAGGCTGTGTGACCTGGCCCAAGTTATGCAACTTTTCCAGTCTTTATTTCCTCATCTGTAAAAAAGGGGAAAATGATTTCTATCCCATGGAGTTGGCACGTGGTGGGAATTCAACCAAAGCAAATGTCTTCTTTCCCTTATCGCAGTTCTTAGAATTCCAGTTAAAAAAAGAAAGAAACTTGACATTTTGTTTACCTGCAGAGCTTTTGGGCAAATGTGTCTTTTTCACCATGCCTTTTGAAATACTGAAAACAGGTTATGGGGTCCTGTTGCAACTCACTGAGACCCTCATTTGGTAAGCCTGGGCCTGTGTCTTCTGAGAGGGTATGTCTGATCAGCACAGCTTGCTGGCAGCACTCAAGAAACAAGGAAGCCCACTGAAATGAAAGGCCGGCTTGTTGCTTGGGTCAGGTTGCACCTGCCAACCTAATAAAATATCAGAATAGATACACGGAATTCTCCAAACTGTTCTGCCACCCTCCAGCTGCCTTATTGTCAATAAGCAGTCAAAGGTTTCCTAACACACCAGGCATCCTGTGTGCAAGAGATCTACCTGTGGCATGATCCCAGGCAAGCTGGTTCAAATCACAGGGAGCAGGAAATTCATAAGGCACATGCTAGAGTTTTCCCTGGATGTAAGGATATAAAAAAGAAAGCAAAAGACAAAACAACAACAAAAGCACCTGCAAAGTAGCCCAGAGGAGGCCAGGCAGAGAGTGTGGCTCTTCATTTCTCAAGACGCTGGGGACTAGGACCATGGTCATAAGCCAGCCCTGGCTCACAGGAGGCCTTCTCTGTATCTCAGAAGTCCCCAGATCTCTGAAGCACACTTTAATATCTCTGTGTTTAGAGACACTTAAGCTAGATGAGTATAAAAATAAATTCAAAAATGAAGGGAAAACCCACAAAACTTTAAGGACTGAGAAGTTGGTGTGGCTTTCTTTAGAGATCCCTTTCTGTACTCCCAGTTCCAGCTTGCTGCAAAAGTTACTGGTATCTTCAGGGTATCTCCTCAAGTTTCTTCTTTTTTGCCCTAATCACTCCAAACATCAGCAATACATTCAGATTAATGGCACCTTCCATGCCACATGTTTTATTCTGTTCTACAGAGTTCCTATAAAGGGACTTTTTGTTTTATTTTGCTTTGTTTTGCCTCCTTCCATTCCTCAATTACAAAGGAATCCAATCCTTTAAATCTGGGGTTGGCAAACTTTTTCTTAAAGGGTCAGATAGTAAATATTTTCAGCTTTGTGGATCATATGGTCTCTGTTGCAACTACTCAACTGTGTGTGAAAGCAGCCCAAGATAATCTATAAATGAATGGGCATGACTGTGTTTCAAAAAACTTCATTTATGGACACTGAGATATGAATTCCATATAACTTTCATATGCCACAAAATAGTACTCTTTTCTTGAAATTTTTTCCCCAACCATTTAAAGCTATAAAAGCTATCCTTAGGCCAGAGGCCACACAAAAATCAGGCAGGGGCCTACGATAGAAGTTTGCCAAACAGATAAGATCTATTAGACCTGCTGTACCACCCAAGCATTTTCTTTCAACACAATGATTACTTCACCTAAAATTAAAGATAAGCTCACTTCTCAGGCATTTCTTGCATCAGCTAGTAAATAACTCCTGCAGGTTGGTGGACATGCCCAGAAGTGACAGGCCCTGGGCAATGTGGTTCCAATGGTCTTGGAGGACAATACCACTTTCCACCAGGAGCTTGGTAGAGGGCAGGTTGACAGGGACAGAATGAAACTTTTGTGCTTAGAAATGTGCATCTAACAAAGGTAGTGATCCGAAGGGGCACCCGCACCCCAATGTTTATAGCAGCAATGTCCACAGTAGTCAAACTATGGAAAGGGCTCAGATGTCCATCAACAGATGAATGGATAAAGAAGATGTGGCATATATATATATATACAATGGAATATTATGTAGCCATCAAAACAATGAAATCTTGCCATTTGCAACAACGTGGATGGAACTAGAGGGTATTATGCTAAGTGAAATAAATCAATCAGAGAAAGATAATTATCATATGATCTCACTCATATGTGGAATTTAAGAAACAAGGCATAGGATCATAGGGGAAGAGAGAAAAAAATGAAACAAGATGAAACCAGAGAGGAAGACAAACCATAAGAGATTTCTCAGGAAACAAACTGAGGGTTGCCGGAGGGAAGTGGGTGGGGGGAATGGAGTAACTGGGTGATGGGCATTAAGGAGGGCACATGATTTAATGAGCACTGGGTATTATATAAGACTAATGAATCACAGACCTGTACCGCTGAAACAAATAATACATTATATGTTAATTAATTGAATTTAAATTAAATAAATAAATAAATAAAATAAATAAGAAACGTGCATCTATCCTGCTACCAGATCTGATCTATGCCACATATTAGCAGGAGCCAGATATTAGGTGATCATAGGGCCACTGTCTTGATGTCCTTGAGCTACCTCCTTCCTCACTTCCCCGCAGTAAATAGAAGCATGCTACTCTCATTCCAGGTGAAAGTTCAGTTCTTCCTTTTCAAATTCTGGAGAAGCCTTCAGTTAACATAAGCAAAAAGTTCCCTGGGGTCAACAGTCAGATTTGCTCAGAGTTGGTGAACTTTGGGGAAGTGTGAGGGAACTCCGCCATGCTTCCTGTCTCTTGATTATCTGAGGACTTTTCCTTGTTTGCAGGTTTAGCAATAGAATCAGCAACTAGAATCATCAAGTGGGATGACATCTATCTTTTCATTTCTCTTTTTCTCCTGTTTCCTGCTTTCTCTCCAGAGTCTATTTTTCTCTCCACACTGCTGTCTGGCATCCATCCTAGTTCTCAGGCTTGGGAGTCAAATGCATGTAGGTTCTAGTTCTAGTCTGTCACTTACTAACCGTGTGACTCCAAACACATACACACTCTAAAGAGCCCCGAATGAAAAGGCTAGAGGAAATGTGATAAATGAGGGACTCATGGAGATCTACCATCCTGAGCAGTTCCCTCTAAAGTCTTTTGAAAGATATACTGAATCTACTGAAACCAGACATAGGACACAGTGCCCTCCGTTCCTGCAGACTGAGTGCGCCCAGACAAAGAAAGCCCCTCAAAGCAATTCCTAGAGGAAGCAGACTAGTTCCCCTGGGAGAACAGTAGCAAGTGGAACCCTGCATAGCTGGAATCCGAAAAGCACTTCCAAGGTATAGTTCTATTTCTTCATCCTATGTAAATTCTTCACAAATTCTGACTTGGGGTTTCAGAGTCAGAGGGCTAATGAATGGCCCTCCTGACAATTAGGGTCTTATACCCTACCCACTTGACTAAAGCTATAGCTCAGAAAGCTGTCAATAAAAAGAAACTGAATTAGTCTATTTTGTTGTTGTTGTTGTTGTTCTGCTGAATTAATTTGAATCCAGAGACCCCAGATACTCAGAGTAAAGAAAATGCAGAATAGAAAGAGAAAATAGAGTTCAGTTCAATCCCTACATTTCCATTCTCTATGGATGCCCATGCTAATAATGGTGGAATGCAATTACAATCCACAGGTAAGAGCGTAGCCTCCTGAGGTCCCCCTGATTGGCTAAATGCTTACACTGGGAATTAATCAAAGGAAGTTGATTGATTTTGACAATTTAAGAATAAGCAGAGATGCTCAGGCCTGACCTCTTCCCTTCCCATAAAAAACTTATTATTTATCCTAGAAACAGTATGACTCTCAATCCAAACTAATTTTCTCATCAGTCATGACTAATTAACTAAAGAGACTTTGTTTTTTGTATGCAGAGTACTTAATAGCTACAATTTATTTATTTGAATTTATAAATTTAACTCAGGTAGCCAATTCCAGGGGCTTCACAAGTGCAGTGAAAATTCTGTTCTTTTGAAAGGTAATTAAGGGCTAAAAAGAATAAACAAAACTCTTAGAATCATCTTCAGAAGTATAAAAAATATTATTCCCAATTAAACAACCTGAACAGTAAAAGCAGCAATTGTTATGCAAACTAACTATATTTAAATCACATTTAATAAAATCAAGACTATCATAATCCGAAAAGAACACATTCTACATGGACAGGCTTTGCAGCAAGACACATTTGGCAGTCACAGTGTTCTGGATCAGGTTGTGCCCGTGACTATTTTAAGCTCGTTATTCAGTCTTGCCAAGAGTGACCTCCCTCGATGGTCGAAGCACATGCCCTACACAAGTAACTGGACGGGATTCACGCTCCAGCCCTTACCGGATGACGTGCCTCACTGCAGCATCAAACTGCAAAAATACAACCTCCCTTCGAAGGAGGAGTGCCTGGGACACCTGGGTAGGGTCTTGGGGGTTCTGGAGGCTGTCAATCATTTTCTGCAGCTCTTGAAGCTCAGACCCTGGAAGACGGATGACGTTTCAGTCAGATAGTGTAACGTACAGCCTATGACAGCTAACCTAATGAGCCAGCATTTCACCTCTGAAGCTAACTTTTTACCTAAATGTACTTCTTTTTGTTTGTGAGCATACTAATTATATATTTTGCAAGACCAGCAAAGTCTTACGTTCTAGAGCCCAAGGTCTGATTTATCTTTCCTTCCTTCCTTCCTTCCTCCCTCAATAAGATAAAAATTTGCTTTGCTTTTCAGCAGAATAAGAACATATTGTTGAATGAAAGTTTTAAATTTTACAAGGCTACAGGCTCTAGATTGAAAAAAAAAGAATCACAAGGAATGGGAAAATATAAGTCTCAGTAGATCTGTTAGGGGCTTAAAGTTATTATAGATTATAAACCAGCATTCATTTCTCATAGCCATGCCATACAAATCAACCCCTCTGTCACTGGCTCATCCTGTCACTGGCTCATGGATTAAAGAAGACTCAAGACCATCCGAGGCAGGATGCCTGGGTGGCTCAGTCATTAAGCGTCTGCCTTCAGCTCAGGTCATGATCCCAGGGTCCTAGGATTGAGCCCCACATCGGGCTCCCTGCTCAGCGGGAAGCCTGCTTCTCCTTCTCCCACTCCCCCTGCTTGTGTTCCCTCTCTCGCTGTGTCTCTATCTGTCGAATAAATAAATAAAATCTTTAAAAAAAAAAAAAAGACCATCCAAGGCAAGCAAGAAATATGCACTCACTCCTGCATGCGTGCACACACACACACCCTCTTCTAGGAGCTTCTCATCATCTTAGGATTAGGTGTGAGAGATCCTAAACTGACTTATTTCTTGGACCCTTACTGCAAAAGTGGGCTGAATATAAACAGACTTATATGTGTTTTGAAAGGAAATTTAATTTAGGGGCCTTTTATGGCACTCAATGCCGGGTTGAGGAAACTGACCTGGGTCTAGATGGCTGGGGTAGCATCTCTATTATTGGCCCAGGAGAGGAGCTAGTCAGAATGGGAGAGCATAGCAAGAAAATGATGAGTTCTTAGGGAGAGTGGGGAAGTGGGTGGGCCCACACTTCCAGGGCTATTAGAATGATCTGAAATGCTCCTCAACTCCCAGTGAGGACAGTGATGGCTTTCTACGTGAGAGAACATCCCTGCTATGGGAAGAGGACTGTGGAAACTGGTCACTGTGGTCACTGTGCCTGCCATGTAGCCTGAGGCAGAAGAGAGACGGGACAGCTGTGAGGCATTTCCAGAGTTACTCTTTCCATAGCTTGTCCAGACTTGAGCAGCCTTCTATCCTATCTGGTCTGGTATTGGATATCTTCCCACAAGCATGGGAGGCAGAGGAATTGAGGGAATGGGGAAGCTGCCCATGAGAGCCTGACTAGAGCAGAACCAGGACTGAGAAGAGTTGCTAATACTTGCAACATATGCTTTTGGTTTTAGGAAAAGATGAGCAGTCTAGGTTTCATATCCATCTGATGCTTTACGTACAAGAGAAAAATGTTTTTTAGGTACTTGTCCAACCCCTGAAAAATTGGATCCAATCATTAAAATTTTTACGACTTCTCTATAAATCTGATGGTCATGTTGGACTGAAAAGAAACTTCCACGAGAAGAGGAGTCATGTTAGAGTGAATTATACAAGAATTTTAGCGGTGGATGGGAGGGGTTCGTCAGTGAGCCTTATTTGTTCAAGGCCTAGCATGATGGTCTGTAAGCAAGACATTCTGTCAGGCTAAGTAGCAACCGGGGGAAGGTTTAGAGTCCTCTGCAATGACAATGAAAAAAGAATATAAAGGTGCACACACCCTATGATGAAAGCTCTGTTAAATGTAAAGTGTGTTTGGACAAGGGCTAGAAGGTAGTAAAGACAAACAAGAATCTCTCTCTTGTTACAGTGGTTGGTTACAGATACTTTTTCTCTTTTCATTTACGTGCAGGCTATATGTGCATCTTTATACCATCACTGCCCAGCAAAATTGTTCTGTGCTGATAGGTAGCAGCAGCTTTATCACCAAAACACAGATGTGGAGGTGGGCACTCCCCTTTCTTTGTGGTTTACAGATTTTAGGATTCTCATTTAGGCTTCCCTTTCTTAGTGGCATCAAGCTGCTGCTGGGTGGGAGGGAAGGTGGCAGGCAGGGCAGTCAGCTTTTCTGTGAGGATGGGGCAGATGGTTGCCATGTAGTTGTGGTGGGGGGGGGGGGTGGAGTAGATCCTCGGCCAGAAAAACATCAGGAAACAAATGAGTCTTTCCCCAAGAGGGTCCCATTTGGGAAATTAGAGAGAGAGAGAGAGAGGAATCACAATGGCCCTGTCTCCACGTGAATACTCAAGAGCCGGTACATTTTGTGCTTAGTTTGTCTCAAGAGTTCCTGAAACCCTAAGTTTAGTGGATAGTATTTGGGCTTTAATTGGCCTCCTAAACCTTTACAAGGAAATCACAGTGTAAACTCCCACATGCTGATTACATCCTCTGCTGATCCAAAGGGAGTTGCTGGCTTTCAAGGAAGGAGAGGATTTGGCAGGGTCCACAGAGCTCATGCTCAGTGTCGAAGAGCTGCTTCCTCAGTCAAGTGGGAGGACCAAAGCTGAAATCTGGAGTGTCCCCTTAAAAAATGTTTTAAAGCATATAAGCCCATAAAAGTCATTTTATCTAACTCCAAATAGCTTGGCAATAGCTGAGAAGAGTTGGGAGAGGATATGAACAGACTCATCTGCTCTGTTCACCTGACTTCTCCTTGCCTCCTTCTGGGAAGTAGTCCAGGAACTGAGCAACCGAGGCTTTTTAAAAAGATGATTATCTTAGAGTGGGATTTTTTTTTTTTTTTTTAAGTTCAGTTTGCTCTTTATCTATTTTCAGCAGAGCAGAGTATGCAAAACTTCACACATTCTCCCTGGAGCACAAATGTTTTCGCTGGCAACACGACAAGGTGCATGCCTCTAAATGCACACCTTGGAAAGCCTGGGCCCCACATATTTCCGTGGTTTCTGGTTCAGAAGCATATAAATAGTAAGAAACCGATTTCCTTCATCCTGAATTCTAGGTCCTCAACAACTTGGCCTCATATCCTACTGTTGCTCAGTGTCACACTGGTAGGTTCACCCGTCTCTGGACTGGCCATGTGCAGTCTGGCCTGTTGCCTTTGCCAGTGTCCTTTTCCTGTCTTGCCAAGACCATCCCTCTAGTTTTCTCCATTGATTCAAGGGCTGACAAGTACCCCCAGATCACCTTCCCTTCAGGCTCTGCCCTCCCAGATGCTGGAGGAGTTCCTATGCAGGGTCTTCCTTGGGAAAGATGGCTCTGGCTCTATCTCGGCTTCTATCTCCCTATCTCAAGGGCAGGGATGGCATTCTTCCCATCCCATCCTTCCTCCTGTCCCTCATCTAAAGCCCAGCCCCCACACCCTCCCCAAATCCAGCAGCTCCCGTAAGAGTATCTTAGCTTATTTTCTGAGTAAACCCCTTTTGTAACAGTCCTGGAATTAGTAAAAGGCCCTAAGTATGCTTTGGAACTTCTCTACTCTCTTGATTCTTACATTGAAGACATGCTAGTAGTTTTGAAATGTCATTAGTTTGTTGACAATTCTGTGTTTTCTGCTGAGTCAGCCCCAATCTATCCTTCCTTCATGCCGCCTTTCCTCAGAGACAGGCATCGACCCTCCTCCAGGATCACCACTCATACCCTTCCTCAGGTCTCCCATCTGAACGTTTACAGATTCCTTCAGCGCTCAGTAGCACCCTGCAAATCCACCAGCAAACAAGTCAGGGTCTCCCACAAACACCTTTTCTTTATGCACTGGCCAGACAGGAATAGACTCAGAGTATAATACACTTGTTTGAAGACTGCTAGGTTTAAATAGGCATATTATTATCTCATTCCATTGGCTCTTCTCATCCTTTAAAATCCTTGGCTACTCTGTTATAATATATTGTGGTTAATTAATATTTACATAACTAATGACATAATTTGGCTGCGAGTTAAGTTATTAAAATAACGAGATCAGTTTCCCTACTTTTGATCAACCCAGCTTACTAAGCATTTCAGTCTTTAATTTACCTTGTGCATTTATCTTAGAACTTAGTGCTCATTTAGGGTTTATGGGATTAGCACTTGGCAGGTAAAACTAAAGCCTCAATCATTCTTACTTCAGGACTATCAGGCTACTGTTAGCTAACAGAAGACTGTCTGCAAAAAATTCTTGACAATAAATGCGTGGCTCTGACCTTGACATATTAGCTCACAAAGGCCAGAAAGGGGATGAAAGAAAACTAGTGTGTAGAAGGGCATGTACATTCTTGTAGAAATTTTACATAGATTTTAATCCACAGAACATCTCCATGAAACAGGTGTTATCACCCCCATTTTATCGATGGAGAGAGACCCAGAAAGTAAAGTGTCCAGCTTCCAGGAACCAAGTGGCAGATACAGGGTAAAAACCCAGGCTGGCCCACTCCTGCTTGCTTTACATTGTGGTTTAACCTGTAAATGTGGAATTAATTAGTTTGGAGACAGTATATCATGAGGTTTTGCCCTTTGCCCTTCTTCTCACTGTCATTTATGAAAAAAAAATATTTTAGTTCTGTCTTTCCAAGTATTAAGAGCTTCATATTAATTAACTAGATGGGGGGAATCTTTTCATGATGTATATCAAACCATCACTTTGTACACTTTAAATAGCTTACAATTTTATTTGCCAATTATACTTCAGTGAAGTTGGGGAAAGAAAAGAGCTTCATAGAATTTGAAGTGAATCCTGAAGGTGATCTGAATCACCTCTAATCACTTACCAATGCCCTCAGTTCCTCCCCAGTCACCTTTCAGGGGGTTAGCACTTAGAGGAAATTCAAAGCATGTTGGACAATTTCCAAGTTTAGCAAAACTGAAAAGGTAGGCCACAATGTCATGGAGAGGGGCTAACAGCTGTAGAGTTAGCTGTAAGGCTCGAAAAGCTGCCTGTGGGTAAAATCAACAGAAAAAATACATTTTAAGAAGTTTCTAAGAGACAAAAATATATGAGCATTGATTAGGGATAATAACTTTAAACAAGAATATTAAACATTTTCACAATACAGGATAATATCTGAAAAACAGAACAAACCTATTCATCAACCAGGTTATATGCCTTTGGACGGGTAACTCCTGGAGTGAGGGGTTTAAAGCAATGTGTTTCTCTTTGCTTAAAGACATTGGTGACCAGAAGCAAAGCAAAATGTGTTTGTATGACCACTGATAGATTACAAGGGTCACAGATAAACTCCTAGCAGGAACCCATATTCAGACACCATTGCTGTGAGGGAATACATGTAAGCAAAACATAGGTATTTATCAATGTAGTTTAAACACACAACTAAAAAAAATCAAACCCTGGATCTTAACTATAAATGTTCAAGTGAAGGAAAAGTGGAAAATTACGATCCAACTTAAAGAAGGTAGTATTTATATATATAATATATAATTATCTTTATAATTAATAATTATAAAATATATAATACATATTTTAAAACTGAAATTCTTCAGTGAAAGAAAGTTCTATTTTTAATTATTTGAGGAAACTCCATACTGTTTTCCATAATGGCTGCACCAACTTACATTCCCATCCACAGTGCACAAGGGTTCCCTTTTCTCCACATCCCTGCCAACACTTGCTGTCTCTTGTCATTTTGACAATAGCCATCCTAACAGGCATTAGGGTGCTCCTCATTGTGGTTTTGATTTGCCTCTCTCTGAGGATTAGTGATGTTGAGCATCTTTTCATGTACCTGTTGACCATCTGGTTGTCTTCTTTGGAAAAATGTCTATTCATGACCCTTGCCCATTTTAAAATCAGATTTTATTGTTGTTGAGTTGCAGGAGTTCCTTACATATTTCAGGTATCACCCCCTTATCAGATATGTGGTTTGCAAATATTTCTCCCATTCTGTAAGTTGCCTTTTCATTTTGTTGATTGTTTCCTTTGTTGAGCAGAAGCTTTTTAGTCTGATGTAGTCCCATTTATTTATTTTTGCTTTTGTTGCCTATGCTTTTTGTATTATATCCAAAAAATCATCACCAAGACCAATGTCAAGGAGATTTTCCCATTTTCCTCCAAGAGTTTTGCAGTTTCCAGTGTTACATTTAGTCTCTAATCCACTTCAACTTAATTTTTATGAGAGGTGAAAGATAGGGATCCAGTTTCATTCTTTTGCATGTAGAACTACCATTTGATCCTCCCATTCCTGGGTGCATATCCAAAATCAGTATCTCAAAGAGACTATCTACACTCTCACGTCTATTGCAGCATTACTCATAATAGCCAAGCTGTGGAAACACTCAAAGTGTCCAGTGGATGGATAAATTGATAAAAAAATTGAAACACACACACAGAGGAATACTATTCAGACATTACAAAAAGAAAATCCTGCCATTTGCAACAACAGGGATGAACCTGGAGAATATTATGCTAAGTAAAATAGCCAGATAGGAAAAGACCCATACTGTACAATCTCATTCATATGTGGAATCTAAAAAAACAAACAAAATGTCGAACTCATAGAAAGGTGGTTACCAAGGGGTGGGAAATGGATAGACGTTGGTCAAAGGGTACACATTTTCAGTTCTCAGATGAATAAATTCTGAGGATCTAATGTACACCATGGTGCCTATAGTTAATAATAATGTATTGCATACTTGGAATTTGCTAGGAGAGTCGATAATTGTTCTTACCACATGCAAAAGAAGGTAACTAGGTGAGGTGATAGATATGTTAATTAACTTAATTGGGGTAATCATTTCACAATGTACACATATGTTAAATCATGTTGTACACTTCAAATACATACAATTTCCTTATTAGTTACATCTCAATAAAACTGGGGCAGAGGAAAAAAAGGGTAAGAAACCTAGGTTGTTAAGCAGGTTTTCACTTAAAGAAAAATCAGAATATTCCCAAATGGCCATTTTTCAGCACTGCACTTTACTTAAAAAATACTTATTTGAGTACTCTGTATATTTCTAGATCTACTTTTTTTTTAATGGTTATCAATATTATCCTCTAACAGTAAGTTAGGTACACAGAGCAACCCCTCAAAAAACAGGCTGATTACTAGGATTGTGATCTCAACCTGTCATTAGCTTCGGGGCAGCAGAGTGGGATTTTCGTGAAGGGTGTGGGAGGAAATTGAGGATTAATAAGGAATGTGGGAAGCTCGAATTAACGTTCATTAGTGACTAGGGAGAAACAGAACTCAGGGAAATAATGAGGCCCAAGAGAAAGGATTATAAAGCAGGCAAAAATATTGGGAGCTGTGTGAAGACTTCAGGTACTAGATATCCCTGGAAAAAAAACAAGAGATGTTCTCTGTGATTGATATGCTTAACCGTGAGACATAAAAAAGTCCCAGCCAGTTTTCATTCTGGCACACATAGAGAAATACAAACCTTTTCTGGCAGAGGTTTGAACATACCCAGCACTTCAGAAGGATGAGGTAGGAACCATAAATTGAGGAAGACTTTCCCATCAGCAGACAGCAAACACCGAGGCCGGGGCTGAAAACTCCTACGGCATTATAAGAAAGTTTGGGTCGGCACAGCATTTCTCTTGAAAAAGGAGGTGGCCCCGATGTGCACTATTTATAGCACCGCCCTGCGGCCACAGCGCCAGAGCCCGGGCTGTGGTGACACAGGAGCCCGAGGCCGGCGTCCAAGCCTGGACCAGCGCGCCTCCTTCTCAGGCCGCTCACAGGGGGCCCGGGTTATAAATAACTGCAGAGAGGAGCAGGGAGGCTGCTTTTAGCCTCGGCTGTGTTGGAGGAAGGAGTGGGCTTGGAGGGCAGGAAAGGTGTGGTAAGAAAGCAAAGAGAAGACATGAGTGAGGTGGCTGGCACCGTTCTGGGGGTTACGTATTTTCTCACTGAATTCTTAAGTCCTTAGAATGTACTTGTTTTGTTTTACAGATGGGGAAATTGAGGCCCTATGAGAGCTTGCCTGCCCAGCTCCTAAGAGATGAAGCTGAGATTTATTTATTTTTATTTATTTATTTTTATTTTTTTAGGGAGCGCACAAACAGGGAGGAGAGGGAGAAGCAGGTTGCCTGCGAGAAGGGAGCCTGATGTAGGTGGGACTCGATCCCAGACCTGACCTGAGCCGAAGGCAGATGCTTAACCGACTGAGCCACTCAGGTGCCCCTCACCGGCTCCTTGGAAGCCTGATTTGCACCTCCCTGGTGTCCCTCGGAGAAACCACCATCCTGAATTTTGCATTCATCACTGTTAAGTTTTTCTTTGTGGTTTTACCACAAATGGATAAGCCATTAAAAGATTATTTTGTTGGGTTTTGCCTGTTTTTAACCTTCACACCAATGGAAGCCCGTGATCTTTCTAGTATACCCGCTGGGGGAAGGTGGCATCTTGACCTGGTTTCTATGTCATCTCAGGAATGAGGTGGCCCACTGTAACAGAGGGTTGGTGAGGGGACTGTTTTCCATTTGAATGGTTTGATGGCTTTAAGTCTAATTGTGTTCATCTGGTGTGAAAATGGTGCTCTGTGCAGTTAACAGGTGTGGATTGTGGCATCAGAGGACCCCGTTCTGAGAGCAGCTTCCATCACCCACAGCTGTGTGGCCTTAGATGCACCACCATCTGAGTCTTTTCATACATAAAATGGGGATAATGATTCCTAACTCACAGAACTGATGTGAGGAATAATTTTTAAAACGAGTACCAAGCATGTGAAAAGTATTTTATAAACTATGAAGTGCTATACAAAGTTTGTTATTAGAATGCTAAGGTAAGGGTATCTAGCAAAGTGGCCAAAGGTGGGTGGGGGGCAAGGGACACCTGTGGCCCAGTAGAGAGGCATGGTAGGAACCCTTGGGGTTATTTGTTAGCAAGTGGGAACCTGAACACACTAAGGAGAGGATGTCTTAGAATTGAGGGTTCTAGGGCAAGGCCAGAGACGAGTGCCACCTCAGACCCATCTCGGTTATGCTAGACAAGGCAAGCCTCACAGACAGACAGACAGACAGTGGAAGGAGGTGTGCCGTGGGTGTGGAGCCACCCCCCCCCCCACATCAACCCCTGTCCAGGGAACCTGGGGTCCACCTCTGCTCTTCCCACTCTGCCCCTAGTCCTGGACAGTTGTGTCCACTCTTCTGGCTGCAAATGCCACCCATTCACCGGTGACACCTGAATCCACCTGTGCATGCCTGGTCCCCCTCCACAGTTCCACACTTTCAACTTGCTTCCTCTTGGCTGACAGGGTTTCAGAGCATCTCAGTCAAACAAGCAAGAACTGAACTCCTTACCCTCTTCTACCCCAATCCTGTGCCTCCTCCTGTGTTCAAAGAACCACAACCCCCAGCCCCCCAAACCAGAAATCAGGGAGTCATTTTTAGAGCTTCTCTTCTCCTTTACTCTTCAGGTCCTACTCATCCCACTATTCTCCCATACTTGTACCTGGTTTTCATGCCCACTTCCGTTGTCCCTAGCAAGGACTCTAGGTGGGAGGTTCTCACCTTCTGGCGGGCACTTTGGAAATCATAGGGCTGTTTTTTGACTCTTGTTATTGTTTCTGGGTCTCTGGGAGAGATTCAGATGATCCTTCCACTTACTAAAGTAAAATGTAATTCATTTTAACTGAGGGCTGTATGTTTTCAATATCATTCAGAGTATGAGACTTTTTAAATCATTAAAAATCTACGTGAAGTGAATCACTGGCCTTAAAGCTACCTTTTAAGTCTCAGGGTTTTAATCAGGTAATTTGAAGCTTGGGAACAAAGGATGGTGTTAGTTTGGAGAATTTCCTTGATTTCAGCAATCACAAAGTCAAACGATCCTGTCCTGGAGCAGATCAAAGCCAGTGTAATCCAGTCTTATCTCTATTGTTCAGTTCACAATGTCCAAAGGTGCCCCAAAGAAACATCAAATATCAACAATAAAAAGTCACCAGGTCTGCGGCCGAGCACACGAGGTTGAGGGCCAAGGGGCTGGCAGCAGCAGGGTGGCTGAACCAGTCCTTGGCCTCGGAGAAGCACAAACATCCCCGGAGCCGCAGGGCCCTCTACCAAGTGTTATCTTTTATTTCTCTTCCATTCTTTCCTTCCATTTCCACCCCTGCCTGCAGCAAGCAGCCATCTGCTGAGGAAGGACAGAGAGAGTAGCAGCAAGCTCTGGGTGCAGAGTACAAGAGTATGACCTGGTTCTCAGCCCCACAAGGGGGATTCCTCCCTCCTCCTTGTGGATGGCCCATCAACTCCCTAGCCTGCAAGTTCCTTGACCTGCTCAATATCATCCCCCTTCACCTTCATTCCCCTTTAGCCACCCACTCTGGGGCCACATTCCAGACCTTATCCTTACCTGGGATCATGTCACCTCCAAAGACTTAAACTCAACATCCCACTTTCCCATCTTTTCCTATCCCAACCTTTTATTCCAGTTTTCTTACTCATTCACTCCCAGTAAACCTCCATTATCCCCACAAAATATGCTCCTTGACATCATCCAGCCCTCTAGTCTCCCTTTTCCATCTGTCAGTTCCATTCTGACCTCCCTCCTTTCCCTGCCCAGACTGGGTCTCGCAGTCAAGCATAGGAACTACTCTCTCACCAGAACTTTCCAGTCTCTGCTTCCTTGTATTCACTACTCACCTACCTAGCAAAACCCCAACTCTGGATCCCTCCAGCTATTATGCTTTCTGCTTCCAGTTGCATGTTGCTGAGCACAGCTGGAGGAAATCACACCACTAATTGTATTGATGCAAGAACAAGTAAATGGTTTCCAGCCTGAGCTGTGTCACCCTAGGACAACCCTTATTCTTTCCTTTGATCAGCTTTCATGCCCATTTCCTTTTCTAATAATTCCAAGACTTCTTTCAGCCTCATACCAAATTCCTGCCAGCAGATGATGACACGGTCTGTTATTTCAAAATTGAATTAAAGGCCATTGGCTGGAACTCCCCCTATTTCCTGTGGGCCCTTTCCCCCACCCCCGTCCTCCCCTTCAATCAAGGTCAAAGGCAGAGGTACACACCTGGGATATGAAATGAAGATGGCCACTGCCCTCAAGGTTCTTACATTTCTGAGGCAGCTAGATGTGCAAGCATGATTTATGATAGAGGCACGGTGGAAGAAGTACAGTTGGCCGTTGAACAACACAGGGGTTCAGGGGGTGCTGACCCACCTCAAAATCGAAAATCTGTGTATAACTATTGACTGCTTGAAAACTTCACTACTAATAGCCTATTGTGGGCCAGATACATCAATAGTTGATAAACATATATTTTGTATGTTATATATATTATATACTGTATTCTTATAATAAAGGAAGCTAGTGAAAAGAAAATGTTATTAAGAAAATCATAAGGAAAAGAAAACACATTTACAGTTACTCTACCGTACTTATAAAAGACAAATCCATGTATAAGTGGACCTGCACATTCAAAGCTGTGTTGTTCAAGGGTCAACCGTATATGAAAGCGCAGCAAACATCCAGAATAGGGAGCATCCGGGACCTGATGGGAGGTTATTGGAAGAAATTCACCACTGAGGCTTCTGAGCTGGGATTCATTATCTCCCTCTCTACATTTCTTCCTCTTTATGGCATTGCCATTTTTCCTCATTTAAAGAAATTGTGGTAAATATACATAACATAATATTTATCATTGGAACCAGTTTTAAGGGTACAGTTCAGTGGCATTAAGTCCTTTCACATTGTTGTGCAACTGTCATCACCATCATCTCCAGAACTTTTTTCCATCTTCCAAAATGGAAACTCTGTACCAATTAAACAATAATTGCACTGCCATCTTTTTATCTACCCAAGCCAGAGACTCTGGGTGAAACCCTAGATTCCTCCTTTTTCTTTTCTTTTTTTTTTTTAAGATTTTATTTATTTGACAGACAGAGACACAGCAAGAGAGGGAACACAAGCAGGGAGAGTGCGAGAGAGAGAAGCAGGTTCCCCGCTAAGCAGGGAGCCCGAGGCGGGGCTCGATCCCAGGACCCTGGGATCATGACCCGAGCTGAAGGCAGACACTTAATGACTGAGCCACCCAGGTGCCCCCCTCCTTTTTCTTTAGCCTCCCATTAAATCCAGCACCTGGCCAACTGATTTCACCTCCTAAACATCTCCTGTCTGTACAGTTTCAGTAGCTTCCTAAATGAGATCCCAAACAATCATCTTACTCCCCCTTTTCCTGCCTTTGAAGGGCAAATGCCAGACGTCTGGATCTTGCCCATTGTTCTGTACATTCTACTTTCCATTGCTCATCCTCACATACCCTGGGTAGGAGCCACTCAAGAGTTCACGTGCTATCTCACATCTCTGTGTCATTGGACCTGTGAGTCTCCCAGCTTGAACTGAAGTTCTTTTCCTGGTCTACCTGAAACACTAACCATCCTTTAAGTCCCAAGTTAAGCATCCCCTTTTCCCTGCAGCCTGCCTTCCTCCCCATCCCCACCTCCCCAATCCTTTAGATAATACTTAACATTTCCTGGTGGGTGCTTTTATTATACTCTTATTATATTTTATTCTTTATCACAATGTACTGTAATTACCTATTTTCCCAGGGCACCTGGGTGGCTCAGTTGGTTAAGCATCTGCCTTCAGCTCAGGTCATGATCTCAGGGTCCTGAGATGGAGCCCCACGTCAGGATCCCTGGTCAGCAGAGAATCTGCTTCTCCCTCTGCCCCTCCCCTCACTCACTCTCTCTCTCGCTCTCTCACTCTCTCTCTCAAATAAATAAATAAAATCTTTTTTAAAAATTACCTATTTCCCCTTGCCTGAAGGGCAAGGACCATCTCTATCCATTGCTGTACAGCACTTGGCACCAAAGCTACCATGTACTGCTGTTCGGGTTGTGCCCTAAGGCAGCCAGCAGTGGCTGAGATCCAGCTTATGTTTCTTCTTTTAATGTGCGTAAAGCACCAGATGGGATCATGGTGGCTCTACCTGTCACATTGTAAGGGTTTGATTAATGTGAATATCCTCTCTCTCCTTTCTTCACTCCTCAATCAGCCGACACCACTGCTCTTGGAATGTGGCCAAGCATCATCCCAGTCTCCAGATTCTAGTCTCCTCTGGAGCCATGAAAAGCAAGAAGGCCTCAAGGGGCATCCTTCTTGGGAGAACTCCTCTTGGCTCCTCTTCTATAGAGACTTTGGTTTGAGGATAATGTGGTCTCTGTTAAAACTAAACACAGTACATTACAGCCTTTAGAGTATTAAATAGCATCTTAGAATTTTAAACCTACAGAACTCATGGGGCTCTTCTGGTCAAGGGATGGCAAACACAAACAGGGAGGCCACATTGCCCCTGTCCTTGGCCGTGACAGACATTGCCAATCAATTACAACACTCTCATAAGCTTGGGATGGCTCAGAATCCTCAGCAGGGCATTAATTGTTAGAACTGATATTTAATTAAAGGAAAACTTATTTTTTATCTTCGACCTAACCCAACTCCATATTTTAAGAATGAGGTGAGTGAGGACCTCTCTCTTCCATGACCCTCATCATTCCCCCACTCTGTCCCTTCATCTCTAGTTAAACTTGTCCTGGGGTGAGTCTCATCTATCATTTCATGAACACTCTTAAATGGCCCCTTCCCAGGAAGTCTTTCCTCAGCAGTTCCATTCCTTGGAATCAAACTCTAGATACCCTAGCACTAAAAATCTTAGTATGTTTAACTTCAGAGAGCTGCTTCAATTTCCTCACTCATCAGATGAAGAGTTGAGGTTCAGAGACTGAAAAGAAGTGATTTGCCTGAAACCTCAGAGCAAGTTATAATTGAGCTGAGTAAAGTCCAAATATTCTAACACCAAGGCCATGACTCGTTCCACTCTATCTCCTTGTGGCTGATGTTCATTTTTATTAATACTCAGTACATGGAATCACAGACTTTGGAGTTAAAAATAATCTTATACAATACTTTTTTAAACTTCCATGTAAAACAGAAGTTCCTTTCTCTATTGCTTCATTCTCCGTAGTGTATTAAAAGGGACATGTTGAAATCTAGAGAGTTTGGGAAGTAGGAGACAGGTATAGTCAAAAAATACTGAATCTTTATCGGTCACTGCGCACCCACTCTCTACCTCTATGACTTGGGCTCTGGGTGAGCACTTACTTTACTCACACTTTTATTGACAAAAGTCCTGCCGTGAAATCATCACACAATAACTGACCAGATGATTTAGGGCTCTAGGCTCATCCCCCTTAAATGATGGTTTCTTTTGATCTTTAGGAAACACACAGTCATCTACAATAAACAATACAGGAATAGAACAAGACCTGCAAGTTAGAGACATTTTTTTTCTTTTTCTTTCCTCTTCCTGACCTCCTTATTTGGGTGCTTCAAATAAAACAGATCAGAAACAAAAACAGACTTCCTGAATACATTTTATCCTAAACACAAATGTAGTGACATGTGGTTAGACTTCTGGAAACTATTTTAAAAATTTGATCCCAAATATAGATAGGGCTTATAAATGGTTGACTGGGCTAGTGGGTAGATGAGATAATGAAAGAAGTCTTAGAGGATTATCCTGTGATGTTTCATAGGAGAGAAAGATACACTTCAGCCTCATTGGGCAACAGGTGTACAGTCAAACCCTTCAGCAAAATAGTCAGTCTACTGAGGTGTATTTGCCCTGCACTTCCTTCAAATGCATTCTTCCACTGGATAAATCTGGAAGTCTCCCCAAGTGAATGTACTGGCTGAGCTCATGAGACAGACACTGGTATCCACAAACTGGGTACCTGTAAAAGTCCCAAGGTAGGACTGGTCATTATTCTGGTAGTCAGCTATCAGTTAGTCAGGGCTTACAAACTCAAGTGTTTTGCATTCTCCAGATTTCTCTAGCCTGTTCTATCATCCCCATTTTTTTTTGGTGAGCTCCAACTTACCTGTCACCTCCTCTTTGAATTTCTCCCTTAGGCCATAGGCTACAGTTAAACACTCCCTCTTTTGTGTCCTCACAGAACATTTCACATAACTCTAGCAGATTATCTTTAAAATCTTTGAAGTTACTTTTTTGTTTACAGAGCTTTCCCCCACTCGGCTGAATTTATTGCCAAAGTCAGTGGCTTATTTACCTTTGTAACTCCAGCACATAGCAAAGTGCCTGGTATTAAGTAAGCACTAAATAAATGCTGGTTGAATAATGCATGAATGAATAAGTGAGTGAATGAGTGGTCTGATACATATTGTCTTTCAACTCACTTTCATCAATCTGTTCTATGATCATATTTATTGAGTATTACTATTACTCAACACTAAGCTCTGTACCTTAGGAGGAAAGTAAGCTCACCCTGCAGGATGTTTTTGCTCCCCCTTGGAGACTGCAGAACTGTGTAACATCCTTTCTTTCTTTCTTTCTTTCTTTCTTTCTTTCTTTCTTTCTTTCTTTCTTTCTTCTTTCTTTCTTTCTTTCTTTCTTTCTTTCTTTCTTTCTTTCTTTCTTTCTTTCTTCTTTTTTAAAGGAAACGTGGTCGTTGACTGCACAGGTATGCTAACTCCTCCATCTAGGTGAGTGAACTCCAGGCAGGTTGAGTTAAGAACATTGGGAAACTGGATAAGGCATGATAAGGAAATATGGAAGCAGCTCTGCTCTTATCACTTAATATCACTCTACATGTATTTTTTTTCCTCTGCCAGAGAAATACAGAAGGACAGATTTATCTAAGGCACTGGTAAATCAATGTGTGTGTGTGTGTGTGTGTGTGTGTGTGTGTTTCTTATTTCTTCTGCTCCATTGAGTAAAATATTTGAAGTCAGGACAGCTCAAGATCAAGTTTACTAATTTGTTTGCTTATTTTAGATGCTGGCTTATGTAAAAGGGTGTGACTGATGGATATCTCTGGACTCTCCAGGAGAAAACAAAACTGCATAGATTAAAAAAGCAGTGAAACAGCCCATAAACAAAGAACCTCTTCTGGGTTCAAATACAAAGATAGTGTTATTCTTAGAGTGTTAGCTCTTTCTTTCGCCCTTCTGAACCATAAGATCAAGGTCAAATGCAGTAAAGAAAGCAAGATTCCCATACGAAATTTAACATGCCTCCTCCCTCTTCCCTGGGAGGAGTAGGGTATAGAGGGGGAGTAAAAAGCTCTAAAGGAAATTACACACCTGGGGTCAGCCTTGAGGCCCTCCTTGGAGTCTCTCAACCCTTTCTTTTCTTGTGGTTGCCCCACCATGAAAAAGGTGTCCCTGATGGTGGGGAAATCTTCCAGCAGGGCTCTCAGGCTATTGCAGTATGCCATAATCTGACCACGAAGAGCATAGTGAGACATACGGCAGTTGAACCTGAAAAGTCAGAAGAGATGATGTCCACAAAGTGAATCAAAGTTATTCCATTCCATTCCTTCTCAGAAGGATCTACTTCCCTAAAAGATCTTTCAAAGATAATAGAGGACCTCATCAAGAAGAAAGTTCTATCTGGGTCAGGTTGCTATTGCCTGAAGGCAGAGGCATGAACCTCTTCAAAGCACCTCCCACCCTTCACTTCTGATACTCTTCTATGTGTCAGAGAATAGTTTGGCTTGGTTTTATCCAAGAAAACTGTGTTTATTTAAAAACAAACCACCTAGTGATCTGAAGGGGCACCTGCACCCCAATGTTTACAGCAGCAATGTCCACAATAGCAAAACTATGGGAAGAGCCCAATGTCCATCAACAGATGAATGGATAAAGAAGATGTGGTATATATATACAATGGACTATGACTCAGCCATCAAAAAAAAAAAAAAAAAAAAGAAATCTTACCATTTGCAATGACATGGATGGAACTAGAGGGTATTATGCTAAGTGAAATAAGTCAATCAGAGAAAGATAATTATCATATGATCTCACTGATACGTGGAATTTAAGAAACAAAACAGAGGATCATAGGGGAAGGGAGGAAAAAATAAAACAAGATAAAATGAGAGGGAGACAAACCATAAGAGACTCTTCTTTTTAAAAAGATTTTATTTATTTATTTGAGAGAGAGAGATGAGAGAGCGCACAAAGGGAGAAGCAGGCTCCCCACTGAGCAGGGAGCCTGATGCGGGGTTCTATCCCAGGACCTTGGGATCATGACCTGAGCCAAAGGCAGACGCTTAATTGACTGAGCCACCCAGGCGCCCCCCATAAGAGACTCTTAATCGTAGGGAACAACCTGAGGGTTGCTGGAGGGGAGAGGGGTGGGGGATGGGGTAACTGGGTGATAGACATTAAGAAGGGCATATGATGTAATGAGCACTGGGTATTATATAAGACTGATGAATCACTGAACTCTACCTCTGAAACTAGTAATATACTATATGTTAATTAATTTAATTTAAATTAAAATACGTAAATAAATAAATGTTTGGTAGAAAACAATAAATAAATAATTAAGAAAACTACCTGACTCATTGTCTGGATTTCTACATAACACTGCAGTTTATTGAATTCAGAGTCAGAGAAATTAGCATATGTTGTGCACATATACCATACTTACTTCTGACAATATTCAACTATAACGTCTCTCTTGACTTTACCAATTTCATCCTGTAATAAAAGAGAATGATAGTTCTTCTATTAGATGGTTGGCTATAAAAACTCTCCATCCTAGTACATGTATATAAACTTATAGCAAACTTAAAGTAGGAAAAGGTCGCAGAGTTGAGATATTCTTTCTGAAGGCCAACTTGCTGAGAAATACTCCTCCATGGTTCTCTCCCATTCCTGCACACCTTGCTGAGTATGCCAAGAATGCAAGGCCCTGACCACTCTTTACTTGGGCCATTTCTCAAGGTTCTGTGTGCAAAGAGCAACCTTGAGGGATGGGTAACGTCTCCCTCCAGGAAAAATAGCAAGCTTGCCACAAAAAGAGGTAGATTCCTTAAGCTCAGTGTCATTTGACTGGGACAAAAACCCACTGCATACATCTAGGCTCCTCCATGTTGCCCCCTTGGGACTTGGGAGGCAAAGAGAACTGATACAAACATAAAAGTCATGTCACTTCCTCTGCTGTGAGTCATAAAGTTCTTTGTCTATGATCTAGGAGCCCTGTGTCTTCTAATCTGATAGGCACTGGATAATCCTGAAGTGCAGTTAATGAGCTATAAAATTTTTCATTTGGTCAATATTTTTTGAATATAGTAGTAAAAAAGGTAATTGAATATCTCAATTACTTATTAAAAGGAGTCCTTTGCCTCCATTATTGCTCAGCAGTAGTCTAGAAGTTTGGCCTCCCTCACATCGCATTTGTAGAACTGGATTAAGGGAAATTTAAGTCTTTCCTTTTCAGTCATAGATAGGGAAGAAGCCTAGAGATTGTAAACCTATGATTTCTCTCCCAAAGAAATATGCATTAGTCTAGTGACTTCCTCCTCAAAAAATTAATGAATAATGAAACCATATTCACAAAATTAAGCAATACTTTGAACTGCTTAAAGGCTTGAATTTTGTATTTTCCAACAGATTGGGCTAGTATAAAATCCTTAAATAGAAACATGTCATTAATATCTGGATAATCAGATAACACATGAATTAGATAGTAAGAGCCCTTGCTCACCTTGTCTAAACCCCCTGAACATCTGTGGGTCACTCAAGAGTGGGCTAATGTTCCAGAGCAGGTGCTAAAACTAGTTCCATTTAGAAAGTGACAAAATAAAATGTGGTCTTGGAAAAAAAGTGCATATTTTTAAAACTAGACTGCAATTAGCTTGAATTACTTCCTTTCTATTTCTTATTGAATTCCCTTTTACAGTTCTTTATATTTTCAATAGTCCTATCCAAATAGGCTGAAAGCAACAGATTACAAGTTAAGAATTTTTATTTGCTCAAATGTAAAAGATAATGAGAGCTTTAGGGAGCCCTTCTCACTAAACTCACAAGGCTCTTCATTCTGTCGGCCATGGTTTGTTTCCTGAGGAGGAAGGTGTTCAGCATCATGTCCCGCAGCCCCACCTTTTCTAGTTGAATAGACACAAAAGCCTCCGGAGCCCTGACAAGTGAACAGAGACATCTGAGCCCAAGGCAGGAAGTAAGTGTACATATAATAAAAAGACAACACAAGAGCTCCCTGGAGGACAGGAAACCTGGGGCTGAGTATTAGGCATCACAAAAGGAGAGCAGGTGGCTCTGTCTCCATGGTTCTCATCTTCTTCAGATGTTTCTGATTATATTCACTAGGGATGCTGATGTGTCACCGCCCTTCTTGTGGCCCCCATGTGCCTAGAGCATGTATCAGCAGTCCCTCCTTTGTCCCGAACTTCAGAGCCTGGCTCAGTGTTTATACTACCCAGGTCCCTTTGTGCCCTCCTGGCCTCTACTGCAGGGGTTCCTGGACTGAAGTAGCCACGCAAGGGTCCTCTTGACTAGACATATTGGTCTTAAATCTTCCATCCACATGTTGGGAATGTGAACTTAGGGTATTTGAACTCTGGCCATATGTCAGACTGATGACATCTTGGATAGTAGAGTAGTTTTGCTTGTTTGGTTTTTTTTTTTTTTTTTTTTACATTTTAAATTTGCCAGAATTAAATTAAACTATCATTGGAAATACTCAGAATATTTATTATAGAATACAAATATCTCCTTTCTCTGTCATGATAGAGAGATCAGGACATTATAGGACATTCCTGATTTAGAGCCATCTCTCTGTAGAGGCTCTAGCTCTCTGATAATGCAGCACCTTATTATCCTAAGCATTGATAAAACACTTGTTAGAATAGTGAGGGGTAGTTCCGTGCTTTTCAGTCTAAGATAAACATGGAAAATTTGGAGAGGCCCATATTCTTCTTCCTTGTGTTCTGTCTTCATACAAGGTCTTAAAAATTAAACACATGCTGGTCACTTTGGGAATTTAGGCATCTTTCAATCCCACAATCTGTTATTAATTGATTTAAAAGAGGACACTTTTGTTATTTTAAACAAACCCCTAGGGTAGTACCTTTTGGTAGGCTGGAATCTTTCTGAAGGATGAGTAAGGGTGTCTGGCACTTTTGGAGTTGGGGCTAACAGTAAGTTCTCTATGCCATTCACAATTCTGGAATTTCTTCTTCTGGCTGGACCCATTCCACCATAATTTCTCAGATCTGAAGTTATCTCCTAAAATGTTTTAAACCAAAGTGAATTAAATTTGTTGGATTTGTAAGTCCTGTAGTACTGGCCGCAAAATGATCTCACAGTTGCAACTGACCGCAAATACACGTAAAATGCTTAAGTATGTGGGGTCCGGATGGATTGGAGTGGAAGAAAGAGAGGAGAAGGGTAACAGAGGGGAGGAGAGGACAGGGTACAAGAGGGAAGGGAAGAGAGATTTTGCACAATATGGGAGTGAGGCAGTAAGTGTAACTATTTCTACAATAAAGTACAGTTGTCTAAATTACCCTGAAAAAAATTCTCTATTCTACAAGATAGCTAGTTGGCATGCTCTGAATAGAGTGGCCTCTCAAGAAATACTGCTGATGGACTTCATGGCTGCAAGGTCTGAGAAACTGAGGCAGGGTACCCACTGTGGTTCAGCCTAAGCAATGGAGGTAGGCTATATATGCTGCCATGAACAAGGTAATGATAAAGGGCGGGGGAGTGAGAGAATGTGGAAGCAAAACTTCCTATGGTATTATGTTGTGGAGCCTAGATGGACTGATACAGGAGCAATAAATGCACACTGCTTCTATCCTTCTATCACCCTCTCACTCCTTCACTCTGACAGCCTTGCTTTCAAGTAAGTCTTGCTTTCAACCCCATTAGAACTGCTGTCTCAGTCAGCAATGAGCTTTTGAGAATGTCAAATGGCCTCATTCTAATCCCTGCTCTTCTGGTTCTTCCCTCCACATTTAACTCTATCAACTTTCAACTTCTTATTCTTTTTTCCTCTTCTTTTAAAAACAGTAGCTTTACTGAGATATAACTGACATTTAATAAACAACACATATTTAAAGTGTACAATTAGATAAGTTTTGGCATGTGTATACAACTATGAAATCATCACTGCAATCAGAATGACCATCCCATCCATCCAGCCCCCTTTCTCAAGCAACCCACTGTTCTCTGCTTTCTCTGACTATAGATTAGAATGCATTTCCTAGAATTTTATATAAATGGAGTCATGCAGTACGTATTCTTTTTTGTATGGCTTCATCCATATTGTTGTGTATCTCAATAATTCATTTGTTTGTATTGCTGAGTAGTATTCCATTATATGGATATACCACAATTTGTTTATCTGTTCACTTGGTGAGGGACATTTGGGTTCTTTCCAGGTCTTGGCTATTTTAAATAAAGCTGCTATAAACATCTGTGTATGTTTCTGTATGAACATATGTTTTCATTTCTCTTGGATAAATACCTAGGAGCGGAATCCTGGTAAGTGTATGTTTAACTTTTTAAGAAACTGTCAAAATGTCTTCCAAAGTGATTGACCATTTTGCATTCCCTTCAGCAGTATATGAGAGTTCCAGATCTTCCACATCCCTGCCAACACTCAAAATGGTCAGTCTTTTAAATTTTAACCAGTCCTTTAAATTTTAATGGGTGTGCAGTAGTGTCTCACTGGGGTTTTAATTTGCATTTCCCTAACAACTCTAACTTCTCTAATAACTAAAAAGGTGTTAAACACCTTTTTATGTGCTTATTTACCATCTGTACATCTTCTTTGGTGACTCATTTCTTCCTGAAACATTCCTCTCCTTTGGTTTGATAGCAGTGCACAATTTTGTTCTCTTCCTATCTCTCATCTCTTTCCGTCCCTCCTCCCTTCCCTCATTTCCTCTTGTTCCCTTTCATTGTCTCCATCATTTATTCCTCCTTATTATACCATCAGTCCTCATCTTGTCCCACCCTTGTAGGAGAGCATATAAACACACACACATTCACACATTATTTCTATATATTCACACACATTACTAGATATTCATATATTACTATATATATTCACATATTCGTTCATATATATGTAAATATATGTACATAATACATATATATTACATATATGTAAATATATGTAACCCTAATGTCTTCCTATTCCTGCTCTGTGCTCCAATCTAGCGACTTTCAACATTTGCTTTTTGAATGGATCTTAGGGACTTATAATCCTCTCACTCTCCATTTTAACAAGAATAGCCCCACTTATATCTGTTTTATGTAATTAGTATTCTTTATAAGATTAAAGTACTTGAATAAAGAATTCCTTATGTCAACTATGTATGAAAATCACCAGTGGTGGTCAAGCTGGACTCCTCATTTTTATCTAGTACCCATCTGCCCTTTCTTGTTCCCAAGCCTGAGTTATCTGAAAGCTCTTCTTTCTGCCTGTCAAAAAGCTCATCCTTCAGGTTTTCCCAAATGCCCCTTCTCTGTGCTGCCCTTCCTAGTTTCCCAGATGTGACCTTTCTTTTCTTTAAATTCCTTCTATAGCTTGTTGAACCTCTTTTATGCCTTGTGCTTAAACCACTTGTGAGCCTGTCCCCCTTATATACCCTGGTCTGTAAGTTCCTCAGGAGCAGGAATTGTGCCTCAGTATTATCTGATGAGCCTAACTTATAGGAGGTACTGAATTAAGATTTCGGGGGTTGAGATTTAAAAAAATCAATATAACTCACTCTATCCTTATTTTCTACTTCAGTATTTAATTTCTATGGGAATTACTATTTGGCAGTAGAAGCGAGGAATGAGTATTCTTGCCATACTCATAAATTTGGATTCTCCTATTAACATGAAGAGTAGAAATAGATAAATAGAGGTTGAGAAATGTGATAAGGGGTAAATATGGTGAGCTGTAGAGAATCTATAAGACTTAATGTTAAAAGGCCACCTGGAAAGTTGATTTCCTAAAACCATGTTTAATTTTACTGGTGAACATACATACACATGAGAACTATACTGTTGTTTAAAAAAGTGGGGGAAAATCTCTATGAACTGATGTGGAGTGATTTTCAGGATATACTGTTAAGTGAAAAAACAAAGTCCAAAAGAGTATATGTAAATAAAATCCAAACCCCTTTCATGATAAAATCATTCAACAAACTAGGAATAGAGAGAAATGTCCTCAACCTATAAAAAGCATCTATGAAAAACCCATAATTAACATCATAATTAGTGGTAAAAGATTGAAAGCTTTCTCCCTAAGATCAGGAATAAGATAATAATACCCACTCTTGCCATTTCTATTCAGCCTTGTACTGGAAGGTCTAGTTAGGGCAATTAGGCAAGAAAATTAAAGAAAAGGCATCTAGATTAGAGAGGAAGAAGTGAAAGTATTTCTATTTGCAGATGACATGATCTTGTGTATAAAAAGTCCTAAGGAGGAATGCCTGGGTGGCTCAGTCGGTTAAGCGTCTGCCTTCAGCTCAGGTCATGATCTCAGGGTCCTGGGACTGAGCCCTGTGTCAGTCTCCCTGCTTAGTGGGGAGTCTGCTTCTACCTCTCCCTCTGTCCCTCCCCCTACTGCTTGTGCTCTCTTTCTCTCTCTCTCAAATAAATAAAATCTTTTTTAAAAATCCCAAGGAATACATACATACAAGTAAACTATTAAAACTAATAAACTAGTTTAGTAAGGTGGCAGGATACAAGATACAAAAATCAATTGTATTTCTATACATTAGCAATAAACATTTTGAAAATGAAATTAAGAAAACAATTCCATTTATAATAACATAATAAAAAGAAAAAATATTTTGGAATTAATTTAACAAAAGAAGTACAGAACTTGTACACTGAAGACTACAAAATACTGTTGAAAGAAATTAAAGACATAAATAGAAAGACATCCATGCTCATGGATCAGAAGAATTAAGATGGCAATAGTATCCAAACTGATCTATAGATTCAATGCAATCCCTGTCAAAATCTCAAATGTTGTTTTGTGTGTGTGTGTGTGTGTGTGTGTGTGTGCAGAAATTGACAAGCTGATCCTAAAATTAATATGAAAATGCAAGGGACTCAAAATAGCTAAAGCAATTTTGAAAAAGAAGAACAAAGTTGGAGAACTCATACTTCTTAATTTCAAAACTTAACACAACTCTACAGTAATCAAAACAGCAGGGGTACTAACATAAAAATAATAGACATATAGAACAATGGAATAGAATTCAGGGTCAGGAAATACACTCTTACATTCATGGTCAATTGATTTTTGACATACGTGTCAAGACAATTCAATGGGGAAAGATGAGTTTTTTCAACAAATGGTGCTGGGACAGCACACCACATGTCAAGGAATGAGGTTAGACCCTTTCTTCATACTACACACAAAAATTAACCATAAATGGACATAGACCTAAATGCAAGAGCTAAAACTACAAAACTCTCAGAAGAAAACAGAGAAGTAGATCTTTGTGACTTTGGATTCAGCAACGATTTCTTAAATATGACACCAAAAGAATTAATGACAAAAGAAAGACTAGATGAATTGGCCTCATCAAAATGAAAACCTTCTGGCCAAAGGATACCTTCAAGAAAGTGAGAAGATGACCCTCAGAATGGGAGAAAATATTTGCAAACCATGTACTTGATAATTATACATATACTGATACTTGTATTCAGAATACATAAATAACTCTTATAATTAAATAATGAAAAGACAAATTTTATTTTATACAAAGGGCAAAGAATTTGAATAGAAATTTCTCTAATGAAGACATATAAATGGCCAATAAGCACATGAAAAGATGTTCAATGTCATTAATAATTAGAGAATGCAAATCAAAACCACAATAAGATACCATTTTACTCCCAATAGGAGGGCTAAAATAAAAAAGAGACATTAACAAGGGTTAGCAAAACTCAAAACATATGTCCTTGGGCGCCTGGGTGGCTCAGTCGTTAAGCATCTGCCTTCAGCTCAGGTCATGATCCCAGGGTCCTGGGATCGAGCCCCGCATCAGGCTCCTTGCTCCGCGGGGAGCCTGCTTCTCCCTCTCCCACTCCCCCTGCTTGTGTTCCCTCTCTTGCTCTCTCTCTGTCAAAAGATAAAATCTTTAAAAAAAAACAAACAAACATATATCCTTGGAAAAACCTGCACATGAATGTTCATAGCAGCATTATTCATAATAGCCAAAACGTAAAAACAACCCAATATCTGTCAGCTGATGAATGGATAAACAAAATGTGGTCTATCTATATAATGAAATATTACTCACCAATAAAAAGGAATGAAAGTACTGATACATGCTACAACATGGATGAAACTTGGAAACATGCTAAGTGAAAAAATCCAGATACAAAAGGCCATTTGTTGAATGATCCCATTTATGTGAAATGTCCAGAATAGGCAAATCTATAGAGCCAGAAAGTAGATTACTATTTGCTAGGGGCTGAGGAAAGGGGGTGGAATGGGGAGTGACTGCTAATGGGTACAAGATTTCCTTTGAAAGTGATGAAAATGATCTGGAATTAGATAGTGGTGATGGTTACAAGATCTTGTGAATTATATACTTTAAAGGGGTAAATTTTATGTTATGTGAATTATATCTCAATAACAACCAAAGAAATCTGGGGGGAAAAGTGTTATACGTTATGTGTAACCTTTTGCAGAAGAAAGAAGGGACAAATGTCTCCATTTACTTTCGCAAAAAGAAATGCAGGAAGAATAAAACAGAAAACGATAAAATCATTTATCTACAAAGGGTAGAGGTGGAAGAACACGATATTTTCTGCTGGCTGATTCTAGCTAGCCAATATTATAGAGTTACATACAAAGAAAAAATTGTTAGCAAATCACTAAAAATTAAGAGACCCAGTAAGGATTTGGTCATGTGTTGACTTCACACTAGGAAAGGAAGGAAGGAGGGAAGGAAACAAGATAAAATGATAAAAGAGAAGGGAAAGAAGGAAGAAAGAGAAGGAAGGAAGGGGAAGGGGAGGAAGGAAAGAAGGTAGGAGAGAGGGGGCAGGCTAAAGGGAAGAAGGGGCGGTATGGGTAGCCTGGCATCAGCTGTCATAGTGGTAACATGCCTCAGGTTTCTCTATCTTATAGGCTGACCTTCACATCAGCAGGACAGCCCCACCAGGGCGTGTGATAGAAGGATGCCTGTTGGACAGCCACCATCAAGGCATTTTTCTGAGCCGCTTGGCATGCAAGGGTCACTTGCATATTTTCCACTCCTGAATGGAATAAGAGCTAAAGGAAGAAAATGTGAAAGATATTAGGAATTTCTGCCAGAAAGAAAGAGATGAAGTTGAGGATTTCAGATCACCACTTATTTAACATGTAAACATATGAATCAAACTGCAGGATGAGCTGAGATCCTTGCTCCTCAGCCACAGGACTGAATCTGGTCTCTCTCTAAGCACCATTTCATCCCGGAAGGCACGCTCCAGGCCTGATTTGCTCTGTAGCTGGACACCAACAGGTTTCTGGTCAGAAAAGGATGAGTTGGCTCTGATGAACTAGCAAACGTGCTCAGTGGCAGCCTTTTAAAACTGCCAAGATTAGATCAATGTTTAAAAAATAAACACACAGGGGTGCCTTGGTGACTCAGTTAAGCATCGGACTCCAGCTCAGGTCATGATCTCAGGGTCCTGGGATTGAGTCCCGAAGTGGGCTCCACACTCAGCAGGGAGTCTGCTTGTCCCTCTTCCTCTGTCCCTCCCCCTGCTCGTGCTTTTTCCGACTCTCTCTCAAGTAAATAAGATCTTAAAAAAATATATATAAATAAATTTAAAAAATAAAAAATACACAAATACAAACCTATACATACACACACAGAAGCAAAGAGATTCATCTGAGTGGAAAGGGAAAATAACAGTATCAAGTTTAAGAAGATCAGATAAAAGCTCCAATAATAGGTGCATGTTTTAAAAACTTGGTACAAAGATGGTTCACTACAAGTGCTTCCTTTTAAAACCTAACAGAAGTTATTGCAAGGGTGTTGCAGGCTCTATGTTTCAAACCAGACCAATATGCACAACAAATAAGACAAGGCTATCATCATTATTTATGAAGTTGGAAGCTTTTCTTCTACATGGGAGCCAAATGTATGAATTAAATATGATGATTTGTAAAGAAATACATGAGCAAATTGCTTAATTTTACTTTAGTTTTCTTTAAAAAAAATAATTTACCTTAAGGATGGCTTCCTTTGTATAAAAGCTAAACTTGCCAACCTGGTTATCATCCACCTCAGAGATGGCTAAGACAAGAGTAGTAGGAGAATATCTGCAAGAAGAAACATGACATTGTTCTGTTGTACCATGGTGTTAGTCAAGAGATGCCCATTCTGATGGGACCAAACCATATGTGATCAGCTCTGAGACATCAGCAATAATACCAAGTACAGATGTTACACAAGACTTGATATTTCTGCCCAAAGACTGAAGGGCTCTGGGGTCTTTTTAATCCTTATTGGACTTGATCTCCTTGCAGTTTCCTTGTGGTGACCACTGACTCCAAATTCTTTTTCTCTTGATCACCATTCCACTGTTTTATCCTGTTTCTCTTTGTACCTTTGACCTCATGTCCTCAGGCTCTTCACTGACTCAAACCCTTTTATCCACTCCCTAAAAGCTGTCCAGTTCTTTCTCTCTTCCATTGCCCCAATAATTATTTAAATGTTCTTTGCAACCATGTTTATGCCTTGGGATATAGTCCTTTGTCCATACTTATGAGACTTGGTCAAGTAATTTAATATCTATGAATCTTGGTTTCTTCATCTGTAAATGGGAGATATCACCTATCTCATAGGGTTAAGGCAAATATTAAATGGGATAATATGCATGAATGTGCTTTTTAAAATGTAAGCCACTATGCTCATGTTTGATATATGTTGTTGTTATAACAGCACTCCAAAGTGGCAACTTTAAGGAATTAACATACATAAAATAAATGCAAACTCAAGAGACAAGATCCTTGGATGCATAAACCTTCCCCTGGTAATTCAGAAGGCTCCCCAGATCTTACAGGATTGTTGGATCATTGTTGGGAGGATCAATCACAGCTTGACCAGGTCACAGATCATTTGGGCACTTTGTGCTGATTGGTTGATTCCAGTTGAACAAAAATATGCCCTATTTTACATCAGTGCAGAATACCAGCTCCAGCAGGAGGCCTTGAAGAGCCAGAGCATAGCTTGGCTCCAGGCTGGAGACCTAACTAGCCTCATCTGAGGCCCAATCATACTTCCTGCCTTCAGTTTCTGTGAGACATCTCTATATCCTTATGATAAATTCTCTTTTTGGTTTAGCTAGTGCGACAGGATAGAGCAGGAAATATTTTGCCTCCGGGGGACATTTGGCAATGTCTGGAGACATTTGTGATTGTTACAATCGGGGAGGAGAAGGCCTATTACTGGCATCTGGGAGGTAGTGGTCAGGGATGCTGATAAACAACCTCTGCTGCACAGGACAGCCCCCTAGAAGAAAGGGTTATCCAGTTCCAAATTTCAATAATGCCAAGGTTGAGAAATTCTGGGATACCATATTCTATCATCCTAACCTCCATTTCAGCCCACAGTCTCTTTGGAGAAGAGAGGAGTCCTTTAACATATTAACACATCAAAGTTACATTTTGAGCACTGATCCACACTAGCAAAACAAAGGGGATTTTTCCTCCTTGGAGTCATCTTTGCTTTCCTTGGGGTGGGGCCAGTACCAGGAATCTCCAGGGACAGAGCTCGGACCCTCAGGGGAAGGGCAGACTAGAAGAGAAGGAAAGAAGAGGGAGACAGAAGTTTCTCCTCAGCACACAACAAAGGCTGACTCTGCACAGAGGAAAAAGATTCCTTTCCCTGACTAAGTAGACTCATGATCTGTTACTAGTAAGAGTGTTTTCTTTCCAGCAATGGGCTGAACCTATGGGGCATGAAGAAGTTTCACTGCTTTGAGTCTGCTTCTGCTGCTGGCCAACAAAAGAGTGACTGAGATATTGCCATACACGTTAGATTCGTACATTATATTAGAGTTTCAAGGAAACAGGGGCTCAAAAAATTTGACTGACTTCTTCCTGGTCCCAGGGGAAGTGGGAGAAGCGATCTGGACTTCTGATCCATGGTTCTTGCCCTATGAGACAAACCCTCATACCCCTTTCTACCCAGAAGCAACACGGTCAACCTGGGCAGTGGCTGAGCCTGTGATTCTATCTCACTTGAGCTCTCTGATCCAGTTGTTCCATTAATCAGTGTTTTTAAATTCAATTATCCCCCTTCATTGAGATCTCTCCCCCGCCCTTAGTAAAATAAAAAAAGAAAGAAAAAAAAAAGAAAAAGAAAAAGAAAAAAAGAAATGGCATCATGGCAGATAGAATATAAGAGAGGGAATTCAGATATAAAATTGTATTTGTGTGTCCAGTGGTGATAGAAATTATTTTTCACTGGCTGTTCATTCTACCACTACATTATTTTTACTTTGAACTTTTCAAGGCTCACCTGTCTACTTGATCACTGTCCTTCAGCAGAGAGGTGATAAAGACAGGAGATGGACGGTCCACTTTTTCTTTGAGTGGTGCAAATTCAAAGTGAACAGGTCTCAGATACAAATGGAACTCTTCAAAACCCATCTCCCATGCCAATTCCTTATAGAGACTAAAAGGGGGGGGGGGTAGATAAAGAACCAAGAGCATTTACTATTATTTTCCACTAAAAGAAAAGTAAGTGGTAAGAAAACCCAAAAAATCTGAATAAGCACAAAAGCAAAAGTCAAAACAAGAGTAAGCCAAGTCCAGTATAAAGTGAATGAGTCACAAAGGTCCTGCATCCACTCTACATTATGACAGACGGTTAAATATAGAAGTTAAAGTAGGAGATGTGCTTGGGTACTTCCTCAACTCTCATTTCCTGCAAGCTGACTTTTGTCCTCAGAGTGCTCATGGGGTCACCAATACTGCTTTCAATACAAGGCTATTTTCTCTCAGAGCTCTTTGCAGCTGGCCTCATCCTCTCTTTGAGGAACATCTTTGTTCTCTTGGATCCAGGATCTCCATGTTCCTGCCTCATGACCACTATCTCTCAGTCTTCATTGGCTTCTCTTCCTCTTTATTTTCAAATCCTAGTATTTCCTGGGGTTCCAAACCTGGTCTTCTTCTTATCTTCTCTGTCCCCTCCTTGGGGTGTTCATCTTCCAACCCTGAGCCCTAATGATCACCCCCTATTATAAGAACCTGTGGCCCTATCTCTGTCTTGTCCCAAATCTGAGCTCTGCTCCCACATTTACATGGCTTGTAGCAAGGCTCCATTCAGATGCCCCTCTGGCATTTCAGCCTTAAGAGTCTAGAATGTCTTCCCCCCACCCCTCCTCTCACACCCACATTCTCTAACATATTTCTCCATTTTGAGAAGTTGGTACATTAAGGCTGAATTCAAGTGGCACCTCTGTTAGTTTGCTAGGTTCCTGTAACAAAGTACCATAAACAGAAATTTGTCTCACAGTTCTGGAGCCTAGAAGTCTGGGATCAAGGTGTTGGTAGGGTTGGTTCCTTCTGAGGGCCATGAGGGTAGGATCTGTTCCAGGCCTCTCTCCTTGGCTTATAGATGGCTGTCTTCTGCCTGTGTCTTCCCATCATCTTTCTTCTGATGTATCTGTGTCCAAGTTTCCTCCTCTTATAAGAACACCAGTCATATTGGATGAGGGCCCACCCTAATCATTTCATTCCTCTGTAAAGACGCTACCTTCAAATGGGGTCACATTTTGAGGCACTGAGGATTAGGACTTGAACATATAAACCTGCCAGGGGACACAGTTCATCCCTCAACAGTGCCTCTTTTATGAAGCTTCCCTTGATCCACTTACAGAGAATGAAATGCTCCATTTTCTGAGTTCCCATAGTATTTTGGTTGTATGACTAAAATATCATATTAGGGCGCCTGGGTGGCTCAGTTGGTTAGGCGACTGCCTTCGGCTCAGGTCATGATCCTGGAGTCCCTGGATCGAGTCCCGCATCGGGCTCCCTGCCCTCTGACCCTCCCCCATCTCATGTGCTCTCTCTCTCTCATTCTCTCTGTCTCAAATAAATAAATAAAATCTTTAAAAAATAAAATAAAATAAAATAAAATAAAATAAAATATCATATTAAACTGTAGTAGAACTAACTTTTAATGAGCTCCCTGAGAACAAGGATCAAAAATTATGGGGAGGTAGTATCATAAAAGTTAATAAATATCTTAACTCAGTTTGAATTCTGCTTCTACTACTTTCTAGTTATGTGATCTTAGGCAAATAACTTAACCTTCTGAGCCTCTACTTCCTTGCTGGTAAAATATTAGTAAGGATCCTCTTAAGGATATTCTGGAAATTAAATGAATGAATACACATCAAGTCCCCAGGACAGACCCTAACCATAGCAGACTCTCGGTAATGGTTGGTGGTAGATGATTGGGCCCTTTAGGTCTTTAGGGCCTCTCATGAGGACTAGAACATAACAGAACTCATACATATTTGCAACTGACCCTTTAATTCCACATCTTTCCTGCTTCTAGAACATGTCCACTTGGATGTCTTCCCATCACCTCACATTCATACCTAAAACCTAACTGTTCAATCTCTCTGTCTCTCCCTACCTGTTGAGCCTTCCAAACCTCTGTCAGGCCTGTATACTGTCACTGACTCCTCCCCTCCTCTCTCTAGTCCTCTACTGCTTCTGCTCTGCTATTCAACTTCATCGTAGTTAAGAGCAAATCCAGTAAATATTCAGAGCGACCACGTAGGTCAGGCCTCATACCAGGTGATGGGACACCACAGGAAACAACATGGACAGTGTTTTTGCAATCAGTGAGCTGACACCAGCAGGAAAACTGATAAACCAGTATCAAGCATTTAACTGAAAGGTAATGTACCGAATGGAGAGGAAGCCCGGGTGCCAAGAGGAGGGCCTAGCCTCGCTGAGTGGTCAGAGAGGCACGTAGGGAGGCTTGTGTGGAGAAGGAACAAGGGAGCAAGGTGGTCATTTCAGCCAGTTAGAAAGCTCACTCTGGCTGCCCTGGGGCACAGAGGGAACAAGACCTGTAGACGGGGAAACCTGTGGTCTGTTCTCCCCCATCTGGATCCTCAGTCCCCCTACTGACCGAGCTAAATGTACACTCTCCAGACTCATTTCTATCAGCCGGTGGCGGAGGGTCAGAAGTTCTAGAAGTTTGGAAAATGTCTCCAGGAGCAGCACAGGAGAATCTTGGCTTTGGTTCTCTCCTTTGTCTGCTGCAGACTTGAGTGCGAGCAGACCTATCTCTTCTAGGAGAAAGGGATCTCCCATTACTTTATCTGAAAACAGCTGAAAGAAAACAAAGCACTTTTTAAAATCTAAAAAAAAGAAAGTTCACATATTAAGAAAAACACTCTCGGTGGCACAGCCTCTGGATCCAGATTTCCTGGGTTCAAGTCCTAGCTCTGCTGCTTATAAACTGTGAAATTTTGCTATCTCTCATTTTCCTCATCTGTAAAGGGGGGATAAGAATAGTCACAGTAGCTAAGAGGAACAAGTAGATAAAAATTACCTAATAGGATTGTTGAGAGAGTTAAGTGAGTTAATACATACAAAAGTGCCTGGTACATAGTATTTGCTGTTATCATTATTATAAATATTTTAAGCCAAAATAAAGAATCGAAGAAGTCCCTGATATTTTCCAAGTATTTTAGAGGCCAATAATAATAATAATTTCCTATAAACTCTTCTAACTGCAGTTTCAAAATTTCAAAGTGTTTTCACATACATTACCTCATTTCTATCTTCACAAGATCCCCATGAAATAGGAATCACGGACGCCATGATTTCCATTTCATCGGTGAGAAATCTGAAGCAACACTGAAACTTTCCAAGGTCACACAGCAGTACCAAGAGTAAACTTACGCTTCCTAATTCCAAGTTCAGTAGTTTTACAGTATGC
Source organism: Halichoerus grypus (assembly GCF_964656455.1). Classification (NCBI taxonomy): domain Eukaryota; kingdom Metazoa; phylum Chordata; class Mammalia; order Carnivora; family Phocidae; genus Halichoerus; species Halichoerus grypus. The sequence continues at coordinate 51,191,101 of NC_135720.1, forward strand.
TAAACTGCCTTTACAGTGCTCCTCGTGGAAGAGCCAGCCCTGGGCAATTTTTTAAATAACCTCATTGTTCTTTAACTCCCTCCTGCCATGGTCAGCTCCTCTGCTCTGACATCTCTGCTACCCTTTCACTTACTCCCAGCAAGGACCCAGTTTTGGGCCCCCCACCCCCGCATCTGCCTTTCCTGGCTTGGCTCCTTGGGGGTGCACAAGCTCCCTTATCTGTCCACTTATCTACATAGGCTTGTTCTACTCGAAGATGCAATTTCTCGATCCTTGAAGTCTTCCAAATGATAAAGAAATGTATTAAACTAATTTCTGCATGTCTTCTGAGGGCAATACCTGCCCCATTTTTCGGCCTAATACAAAAGGTTAATCTGAGGATTTATCATTTCTGGCTACAAATTTGAACACATTTTGAAAATAAGAATAATTAAAACTGGCATGGCATCAATGGGAAACTAGACAAGTATCTCAAATATTCACTATGAGTTATAAGAGAATTTAAAGTACATTTAAAAGATCTGGTACCATAATACAATGTGAAAAGAATCTGCAATAAGTGGTAGTAAGATACATGACTGGTAATTTTGGAAAAAATTCAATTTTGAGCCACACTTCATACCCTCCTCTCTCTCTCTCTCTCTCTCTCTCCAGGTAGAATACTAAAGAAGTTAAATATTTTTAAAATGAAATCAAAGCCTTAAGAAATTATAAAAAAGTAAGACATAAAACATGTGGGAAAAGATTTGCTTTCTGGATTTAGGAAGATAGAAGAAATCACAAAGAAAAAGATCAACAGATTTTACTATATGAAAATAAAGTTAAAAAATAAAAAGACAAATTGGGAGAAATATTGCAGAAAATATGGTAGACAAAAGGGTTAAAGTTTTCATTTAAGAGAGCTCATGTAAGTGGATAAGAATGGCATTAGGATTCTAAGAGATAAAGGGAAAGAACAGAAGAGTCACAAAAAATACAGCTTGTAACAAGACATTTAGAAGGATATTTAGTCTCAACAAATACCAAGGAAATGAAAATTAACACTGCAATGCCAACTGTTATATATATAGAGAGATTTATTTATTTTTATATAAATATATATAGACATTATATACTTATACCTAATACTGTACAATGTAGTATAATTGGTACTCTTATAAATTATTGGTGGCATTTCAATATGCCAACTTGCATCCAAAGACTTAAACTTTGTTTCAGTAATTCCACTTCTAAGAATGTATTGAAAGGAATTGATTTAAAATATGGAAAAATCTGTAAGCATGGAGATGTACCTCATAACATTTTAAATAATTATGAAAAATTAGGAACTACTTGAATGTCCAACAATAGGGAAATAGTTGGATAAGTTATGATTCATCCCTTAAGGGAATTATACTCATAAAGGTTGAGTATAAAGACTAGTTAGCAATATGGAAAAATATATAATACAATGTTAACTGAGGAAAACAGGGGATAGGATATGAAGGATATGATTATAACTATGTAAAACATGCATTTGAAGAAGACTTGAATTCAGAAAAAATAATTATTGTGAATGCATTTGAGTGATTATATTTAGGGTAATTTTTTTTTTTTGCTTTCTTCTTTTGCTAAAATTCTTATTATTTTGATCAATTTAAAACTAATTAAAGTAAAATAAAATTTTAGTTTGGGCAAGAGGGAATAGGAGGCCAAGGCAGACACATGGAAGGGATATTTTTGGCAGCTGGGGCCCTTGAAAGTTCCTTCATCATTCAGCATGTACCCACACAGAGTAAGGTCAAATTGGAACCCCAGGCTCAATTGTGATAGCCTTAACAGAAAAAGAAAAGAATTAAAATCTAACTACAAATACCATGTAAATCATTAGGCCACAGTTTGAGCCATAGGACATCAGAGTTGAAATGGGCTTTAGAGACCATCAAGCTCACTTCCACCCCCCCTCCCCTCAAATACACAAACATAATGTTAGAAAATAGGAAAGGGAAGCTCAGAGAGGCTAAGAGACCTGTTAGAGTCACACAGGAAATTAATGGCAGGGCTGAACTTGAGTCCAGGTCCCTGACTCCTCACTTAGCCCTCTCTCTCCTCTACCAGATCTCAGCTCAGGACAAAAAGAGGGAATTTCAGGAAGAGTCTCAGTGGAAATAAAATATATAACTTTTAATTAAAAATGTATGTTGTTAAAATATATATATATATTATATATATATATTTATATGTAAAATAAGCCAAAAAACATTTCCCACATACCTATGTACATCTCCCTTCTAATTGTAGCAGTATCCTGATAAAGAGGAAACTTTAACCAAAAATGAAAAAAGAATTACATAAAAATGTTGGCAAAGCCTAGGACTATGATCTGTCTCTGGCCAAACAGGGGAGGAACAGAGCCAAACAGAAAAACAAAGCTAAGTAGTAACATCTGGGTGGAAACATTCTCTTTGCCAAGGAACGCCCCCTCCCCGACCCTCTTCAGAGAACCTACATCTCTCTGGAGCTGAGTGCTGTACCAGGACTCGGGCCTGGCTGGTGTGAGCCACACATCCAGGGCCAGCTGCAGCACACGTCTCTCCAGCAAGGTGAGGCTGCTGACGGATGTGGGTCTGCAGGTGTGGCGGGCCTCCCGGAGGAGGTACTCAAGGGATCGGGGGATGAGTGATGCGAGACCCAGGGAAGGGTGGAACTCCAGCAGATAAATGTTTTTCAAAGCTGGGCTTAAAAAGAGAATCCATCAATGACAATTTTACACAATGAAGAACTTAATTTATTTCAAAAGATATTTGAATTTTTCATTTTTTAAAACCAATAAAACAGCTGCTATAATCCAGGGCATTATAAAAAACTGGGAGTTCAAAGGGACCAAAGAGGCCATCCAGACTCCACCAGATTATACAACATGCTCTTTGCTTTAACATGAACCCCTTTAAAATTGGAAGCTGTAAGAGTTTATTCCTAAAAGTCCAATCTGATTCTTAAACTCTATACGGCAAACCTGTAAGCATTCCAGTAATCGGCATTTAGTCAAATATTTGAAAACAAAATAACTTAAAATTGAAAATATAACTTAAAAATAAAAATATTAAACAAATAATTTCCATGATTGGTTTCTATTTTTTCCCTGAGTCTTTACCCTTTTCCCCAAAAATGGTAATAAACAGAGACAAATTTTAAACTCTGTACACAACTGCTAGAATCATTCATGTTTGCCATAAGAATGTTCTATTTTATAAATGGATGAGACCGGAAATGAGAAAATGCTTGTCTGTCAGTATTCCTTTGAAAAGAGAGGATACAGCACAAGTCAAGGGCCTTTTTCTACCTACATCGAACTAAAGAGCATAAATAACTTCTTAAACCTAGGCAAATGGGTTTTTCTTTGTTCTAAATCTTAAAAAATACAACCCTAAGGTTAGAAAGGAATCTCATCAAGCAAATAACATTTGCTTTTGAGACTATTCTGACAGGCCTTGGTATCCATATAATCCTAGCATGTTCTGCCAAAAAACCATTTCCTGAACAGTAGAGTCTTCCATACAGAGTCAGCCGCACACACACACAGCTGATGTCTCAAGCTCATTACAGTGAAGAAATCAGTCCTGAAAAAGGTCTGTGGAGAACATGCTGTCTTGTGCCTGGAACTCCCAGGGCTCTTTCTCAAGGGATAAGGTTAAATGTAAGCTAGGAAATCCCACGGCATCCTGCTGGTCCCCAGGAGGATTTCATAGCCAGTGTGGCAATGTCCTACTGAAAGTGTGCACTTGACAGGAGTGCAGGGCCATGCCTCTGTTGTTCACAACCGTGTCCTCACCTCCTAGCACAGTGCCTGGGGCCTGTAGCTGCTCAACAGATACTTGTTACATGTTGAAAGGAGCTGGACAATTTCTCTACCCATTTGAAGATAAGCCTGGGGCTTGTCACCCACTTGCCGGTTCCCTCACTACCCTTAAAGGCTGGGAAGGAATGGGGGTTCAAACTACATGTCAAGGGGGTGACTTAAAGTATGAACCTTCTCTGAGTGATCTCGGGAAATTTAATTTGCTCCTTAAAGGGGTAGGGGTCACAAGGTGAGTCTGCAGAAACCTTTTTGGTGACACTTACTAGAATAAATAGATTTCTTCTTAAGAAACTTTTAAGCACATCCGAGTGTCATATACATTGGCTTATGTGGCACCTCTGATTAAACCCTCTGATGGCATTTTAAGAGTAACTGCTTTTTTTTTTTTTAATAGAACTTCTCAAGAGAATACAGATTCTACACCTGGTGATATAACTTTAATTCTAGCCTCCTATTCTTTATTACTTACAAAGCAAATGGATACTGAGTATGCAAGAAAATCCCTCTTCTGGGGCTTTTATATCTACTTCACTCATCTTCCCAAATACTTGAGAGGTACTTTATAGAAGAGTATTTAAACTTAACACCATACCCTTAACTTATCTAAAAGATTAAATGTAAAATGTCTGAAGACAATGTCACCATACCAGCTATTGTTGATGGAAACAAGTTGTTTGCAAATTATGTCAAGGGGAAGTCCAAAGTTACTGCTATCATCCGGACGGCCTTCCTGCCAAAGCCTCTGGACATACTCCCGCTGACACTCTATCTAAAAATGTAGCATAAAAGTTAAAATTAGAAAAGTTAAACTTGCCCATGGATGTGAATTATGAGCCCTAGTATGAGAAGAACAGCAGTCCTTTGCGTCCCTTCATTACTTGACTAATTTTCACCCAGACACGGTTTTGAGGATCCACTTACACGAAGACACACTGTCTCTCAGTCTGAGCCAAGGGTCAGCCAATAAAAGCAAAGGCGACCAAATTCAGACAATCTTAAGAGGCATAGGAAAACTTCTTTCTGTCAAATAATGGACTACAAGGGAAAACTTCTAACCAGGTCTAGGGTAAATGCACTGCAACAGTCTATCTCCTGCTTACTTCCTGCCCCTGGCTTTTCCCCCAGAGGACAGACACGTAATTTTTTCCTTCAGTGTCCTAAAAATAGCCACAAAAAAATAATAAACATAACTTTATACATTAATGGCTTGTAAAGGGGTATGTTTCATCCTCCTTTCAATACCAATAAACTCGATCATCTAGTGAAAATAAGTTTTCTATTTTTTGTGGACCATTAAATGTAATTAGGGTTGGAAACTTCCTTTAAAGACCATAGTTATGCTTGGAATTCAACGATGCAAATGAGCTTACAAATAAACATGCTGTACATGCTGCCCTAGAAAACCTGGATTCTGAATGCGCAATGAAAGGAAAACACTTTTCAGTTCTGGCCTGGGTTTTCCATCGTCTTCTCGCATGTAATATTTTAAAATCCAATTGTACTTACGTGCTGATTGAGGATGCCCCTCACGAGCTGCAAGTGAAGCCTCAGACAGGTGCATTCATCTCGGTAGGCCTTAATGAAGTAAGGGTGGCTGAAATCAAACCTTGGGCGCCTGTGCATGATGTCAGTGATCACTTGTGCTAAGGCAAACCTCTCCTCAGGGTCCAGAACATGCTGGTAGGCTTCAAAGTAACAGTCAAGAAGCTGCAAATAAGGTTTATAGTCAGGGAACAGTAGAGGCAGCCCTAGGCTCCAGCAAAGAGAGGTGAGCCTCCCATCCCCCATGCTTTGGAAAGCCCTGGAGCATCAGCAGGAGAGAGATGGCTCAGACCCTCCGGGTACCAGCCTGGTGCAGGCAGCTGCATTACCAGGGCAACCCAAGGGTCACTAGTAAACCCAGAGGTAGGGAGGGCAAAGGAAGGAACACTAGTTTTGCCTGTGTCTCCTCTTCCTCTGCTCTCCACAAATAAAAGGGGGGTTATATAATGAATAATATAACATCTAATAGTTATAAGTTCCAATGAGACAGTGCATGCAACGCCACTTCATCAAATATATTTATCTGCAACACCCTTCTCCGAAGACTCATTCTCCCGCTCCCATTTTACTCCATCACCAAACGTAGGCACGTGGCTTCTTCTCCTCTTTTTTTTTTTTTTTTTTAGTATTTTTATTTATTTGAGAGAGTGAACGACAGAAAGGGTAGGCAGGTGGCTTCCTTCCCTCTTTTTAAAAAAATATTTTTATTGGGGCACCTGGGTGGCTCAGTCATTAAGCGTCTGCCTTTGGCTCAGGTCATGATCCCAGGGTCCTGGGATGGAGCCCCGCATCAGGCTCCCTGCTCCGAGGGAAGCCTGCTTCTCCCTCTCCCACTCCCCCTGCTTGTGTTCCCTCTCTCGCTGTGTCTCTCTCTGTCAAATAAATAAAATCTTAAAAAATATATATTTTTATTTATTTGAGAGAGAGTGAGCGAGACAGAGAGAGAGCAAGCGCACAAGCCGGGGGCAGGGGAGAGGCAGAAGGAGAGGGAGAAGCGGGCTCCCTGCTCGGCGGGTGCGGGACTAGATCCCAGGACCCCAGGATCATGACCTGAGCCAAAGGCAGACGCTTAACGACTGAGCCACCCAGGCGACCCTCCTCCCCTCTTCTTATCCTCAGCTCCATTTCTGACCCCTTTTCTTTAATAGTCTGCCCAAATTTCACCTAGAAATGATAGGGCGTGGTAGAATGGAAGGCTGAGGTGAAAGTCCCCTAACTACAAAGGCATTTATCCCAGACAGGACTCTATTAGGAAGGGCTTCATGTACAGAACTCTCAAAGGCATCGAGGGAGTTTCTCTTCTAGTGGAGGTCACAAACCTTTTCTAAAAACCAAAGAAAGCTCCCAGACACTAACCCAGTAACCATTGAAGAGGGTTCTCAGTGTGGGAATTCAGAGAAAGATGCTCTTTATTTTGCTTTTACATTTGTCTGTGACCTTAAGAATTTATGTTCTGTGTATAAATTCTGTTTTTGTGTAATTAGTCATGGTGCTAATCGGAAAAATGCTCTTCAGAGATCACTGGGCTGGAATCCCAAACAGGGACCTAAGGGCAAGATAAGCAGTTCTGAACAATGTAACTACTGTTCAGGCCTGTCCCACATTATATCAAATACATTAAGATGTGCTCACATCCCAATCAAATTCTTTCCTGTAAAAATGTTAAATGATATTCATAATTTTGCTTTTCAAGTTATTTGGCTACGAGCGACACACTGAATTAGTGATTGGCTCTGATTTCTGGGCAGTATATACTCAGAGGTTCTTATGAAGTGAGGAGATCTGAGCTATACATTTTCAAATGCAATGAGAGGTTTGTAAGTGCTCAGTTACAATGTTTTTACATTTTACTGACATGTAATTAAGCATTTATTGATAACAATTTTGTATTTTCTTTTCATATTTCGGAGTAATGCATGTGTTTTTCCTCAAATTGCAAACATGTTCAGTGGTACCTGCAAAGCTCTTAGATCCTAAACACTGAGTCCACATTGCCTGATGGATAAATCGGCTCTGACTGGAAGCTTCTGAGGCTTTATTCCATTCATTTCACAACAGAACAAATTCCTTTCCTCTGCGGATCTAATCCAACACATCCTCCCTCCAGGGTTTAGATCAAGAGGTCCCTCCCCAGTCCTCTTTCACTAGCTCCTCTTATGGAGGCTTTACTCTTCTGGAAGGTGTCAGCTGCCATTGTAGCCTTATCACCAAAGTCACATAGGCTTGCCCAGTGTGTGCATTTAATTGGCAGCAAGGAGTGAATTGTTGAGGTTGCAATTTCTACCAACCTGACAGCCTAGCACACTCTGACGTGCATCAGAGAAAGAGTGTGTCTTGTTTCCTTGGGTGTTGGTCTTCCCAGTGGCTTGAGGCCAGGAAATCAGCCCTCATCTTAACAAACTAAGAAATTTCCTAAAAGGAGATAAAAAGCCCCTCTCTTTGTGTGGAGTCCAGAGCTAAGAATGCAAACCCAGAAAGAACTGAGAAGGTGCAAGCACCACTTGAATACAGACGGCAACAGTGCGGGAGGCAAAGGGGAGTAAAGGACCCACGTGGCAGGAAAAGCCAGGAGTGTCTCCATCTTGCCATTCATGGCTTCCAAGGCTCCCAAAAGAGGTAAACACTCGAGAATCAATAGCAGACCAGGAATCAAATGCTGCCTTATTAACAGATGTCCAGTATCTGGCCTTCAATGCTAAAGCACAAGGACGGAGAGCCTCGGGCACTTTATTTAGCATCGGGTTTTGCAGGATACTCTTTGGGAAACATTGGTCTAAGGGACCTTAGGTCAACCTTAGCACAAAAAGGAAAACACTAAAGGAGGCCAAAAGCTCAGAACACACAACTCGCTCCACAGGTTAGAAACTCACATATCTCAGAGTGCGAAATGAAGGAAGGTGGAGATTGCCAGGCCTTTAAGTGAGTCCCAGGGAAAATGAAGCAAGCAGGGTGGTCTAAATTACCTGTTCCCTCCGCTGAGCTCTACTCTAGAATAGCATTCAATTATTAAATAGTAGAAGACAAAGCAGAAATGAAGGAGTGATGGGTAAGACGGGTGTCACTCAATAGCCTAGGGGGGGAGATTAGGAAAGAAACAATCACTTCCCTAAATCATTCTGGACTAACTTGAACCTTTTTGACTGGGCCAAGGCAATCCGAGGAGCCGGTTTATAGTATTTGTATGCCTTGACCTGTTTTTTTTGTACAAAGAGTCCTATTGTTTGGCTATTTGGCAGAAGTTCATGGGGGAGGGTTCTTGCCAGTGATTTCAATCTGCTGATACCAGGTTGCAGAGGTTGGCACTAAAATGCCAAGCTCACTTGTGTTGTTCATAGGATTGCCCAATTTAACAAAAAACATACAGGTCATCTAGTACATTTGAATTTCTGATAAACAACAACTTTTTTAGTATAATTATGTCCCAGATATTGTCATATTTTACTTGGCAGCCCTAGCTTCTGAAAAGGTAAAAAGTGGCTCTCTTTTTACACTGAGAAGCCTTTCCAAGCATTGGCCTCGACCTCGAGATGCTCTCAGATGGGCCCTTGCATAATTTTATTATTAATTCTTTCCCAACAGGGGTAAGACCATGATCTTTCCGCCTTACAAGTTCTATTTATGATCTGTTTGCTAACTGGCCCATTTCCATTTAAACTCTGGGCTGGTATTTGTCTAAGAAATCTTCCTAGCCTGTCAAATGTCACCTGTGTGTGTCAAGGGCCAACTCTCAGGCAAAATAATATGTGGTACACACTGACGGGAGGTCTCAAATATTGGAGAAAATAGAAAAAAAAAGTCAAAATGAATAATCTCAAACCTGACTGTGTTCGTATTATTTTTACCTCAAACTTTTTATATTTCTGAGACTTAAGAAACTTAAAAAAATAGCATTTTAGGTCAAATGAAAGTGCAAAACAGAAAATCAATGCTAGGCACAATTTGTCACAGATTTTTTTTTTTTTTTTTTTTTAGTGCTCCAAACACTAATTCAAACTACCCCGAAAATGTGTCCTCTGGTGGCTGTAGACAGAATGAGCATTTGGGGCACGTGTCACTTAGCGGCCCGTACAGCTGACGCCTGGCTTCTCTGAGAGTTCCTTAATCCACTTAAATTCACATCAGCTCTAGTTTTATGAACATTTATACATAATATGGTTACTTTAAGGATTTAAGACAACCCAGTGTGTTTGAGCAATTCTTAACTCTAGTGATTCCAATATATTTAACAATCAAAAACAGCTGAGCAAACTTGGCAGGAGAATCAGTACTGGGAGAAATCAATTGTACTCTAGATAAAAATACGGTTTATCCATTAAAAATAGGCTCTTTTGACAGAATTTCTGATTTAGAAGGCCACATTGTACAGTTTGGGCACAGATAGCTCGGTTTCTATAGAGAACTTATTGTCAGGGTGAGAAAGGAGGGAGACATTTTCAATGTTTTTTTTTTAAAGATTTTATTTATTTATTTGACAGAGAGAGAGACAGCGAGAGCAGGAACACAAGCAGGGGGGAGTGGGAGAAGGAGAAGCAGGCTTCCCGCCGAGCAGGGAACCCGATGTGGGGCTCAATCCCAGGACCCTGGGATCATGACCTGAGCCGAAGGCAGACGCTTAACAACTGAGCCACCCAGGCGCCCCAATGATTTTTTTTTTTTTTTTAAGTTAAAATAATTTCATTTACCGTAGAAGAAACTAGTGGACAGCCCTGGTAGCTTAGCACAGAATGAAGCATGGGCCAAAGTGTAGAGAAATCGGTTTGTTTTTCAGTCCTCTTTGCCCTTCTATTCTTCTATTGCCATTGAGTCCTGTCCGGGGCCTCCATAGGAGGCCTAGGAGCACTGAAAGGGAAGGCGGGGAGAGAGAGTCCAGAAAAGGGGGGCTGTTTAAAACTCATGTCTGGACCCACAAACTTGTTGAGTTTAGGGATTCTGTCTTATTTACCTTTAATGTAGCCTTTTCAATTATTACACTCTGAGTCTAGATCTCTCACTTAGTTGATCAAAGTTTCTAATTGGCAGATCAAGGTTGCAGATGCAAACTCTGTAAAGGCCAGTTCCCCTTGAAAAGAGGAACAGTATTCAAAGCCCAAGACTCCCACCCTTTAAGCCCAGCCAGGTGTTTTCAAAAACTGGGTGACCTACATCTCTATGAGTAATAGACCAGAAAGTCGACGAAATGGTAAACCATCTAATCTACTAGAAAAACAGTTCAAAGAAAACATTTCCACTTCCCCATCTTCTGACCACATCATAGTGCGCTGTAAGCTGGCTTCCACCCCCATACCTCTTCTGAGAGTCCTATGAAGCTGGCAATGACCCTGGTGACTGACCCCACTGCCTGGTGTTTAGGCGTCATCTTTCTTGATGTTTCGCTGCACTCCACACTAGTAACTATCCTCTCCTAATTAAAATGGTTTTTTTTCCCCCTAGTGGCTTTCATCACACTATTCCTTCCTTTTTTTCTCCGGTTTCTTTGGCTTCCTCTTACTCCTGTCGTGGATTCTTGTTCAAGGACCTTCCCCTACAATTTAAGTGTTACCCAGGGCTGCATCTCAGACATCTCTGGCTTTTCCTAGTCATCTGATTCATTACTGGGTTCAATGTTCACTCTCATACCTCAGCTCATACCTGCTCCTGACCTTCAAAGCTCCAGCTCCCACAAAACAGTCACACCTGTTTTAGCAAGCTCTCCTCCCATGCTTGTTGCCACAGACCCAGCACTATCTTCCCCTCTACAGTGCCCCTCCTCCTGCATTCCATTTCAGTTAGTAGCCTCCTCCCTGACCCTGAGAAAGTCATTTTTAATTCCTTACTCTCACCCCACCATCCAGTCTTCAAATCCTGCCATGTCCACTTCTGCAAAGACTTCTCGAGTTTACCCCTCCCTCCTGTTCTGACTCTTCCATCCTTGGTGTAGGTCCCCTCCTACCTCTCCGGGTCACTGTTGCAATAAGGGCACTTGTTCTCTGCAGGAGCTCTATCCAATCCATTCTCCACACTAATACCCGAGCAGCTGTTGAAAACAGAGCCACGATCGTATTTCTCCCTTCCTGAAACTCACCAGTGGCTCTTCTTTGCTTATAAAATACACTGTAAATGTAGCATGGATTAGCAGGCCTTTCACAGCTGCACCCAAGCACATAGTCAGCTCGTTTCTCATCATGCCTTTAGCGCCTAGTCATACTAGCCTTCTTGTTCCCCAAACTCGCCATCCCCATTTTATACCTCCCTGACATCGCTAATGCAGTTTCCTCCACTTAAGAATTTTTTCCTTCTCTGACCGACAACATCTTCCTCACCTCTTAGGAACAGGATTAAATATCTTCTCCTCTGAGAAGATTTGCCAACATTGCCTTTACTCCGATAGCCCCCCACAGGGCAAATCGCTCCCTCCACTGTGGTCTCCGGGGATCTTGCATGTGCCTCAGTTGTAAGCTGTTAGTCACTGGGTTGTAATTTTTACTTAAGAGATTGGATCAACTTCTATAGACTAGAAATTCCTTAAAGACAGATTATCTTCTCCTATTTATCCATAGGTTCCTAATGTCTGGAATAGTACCTGGTGCAGAGTAAATACTTAATGTTTGATGAATAAACTCCTAACAATTGGTGATCATCAGAGGGGTTCATAATCCATGCCAAAGACACAAATGAAGAGCAGTGTTTCATTTATTACTAGGATATAAGCCATTGATGATATGATGATGAATTTAGCAAACTTCTGTTTCATTGCTTTAAACTTACCCTCAGAACTTGCTGCACTGAGCACATACCTTGCCCAACTGCTTGCCCCCCGTGTGGTGTATTTCTAAAGACTCTAATAAGGTCAGTTTGTGTTTCACAGAGTGAGGTTTGTCCCTGACAGGACAATGAATGTGAATGGAACCATCACGCATTCTCACTAAACACACACATAAAAGCCTAAATTATACAGCCCTCTAACAAATTATGCCTGTAAGATAAAGAGGTATCCTTCCCATTGTATTTTTTATTAAAAGGAACCACAGTAAAGAAAATAAAATGTATTATTCACATCCTTACAACTAGCTGAGACGATTTAAATAAAATAATTATTTACTTTATTAGGAGCCTAATAGACCCCTAAAAGACCCACTGAGTTTTTTCGTTTTTGTTTTTTCAATACTGGGTTTTGTAAGAATGTTTAACAGATGTTTTGTTTTCTAGGGAAAAATACCTGGCGCTTGTTTTCTAGAAGGGCTGCTTCCCAAGTCCACATGTCATACAGCACAGCAAATCTATCCACACTCGCATGGGCCCATCCCCAGTCCTGGCCAGTATTTGACTCGTTGCCCTCTTTGTGACCTGGGAGAGAAGGGGATGAGAATGACCAGAGACAGGCCTTTCCACAAAGCTATTCTTATTAGAAAAGCAGCCCTTCAACTGTCAGCTCCATCTCAGGAATGAAAACACTGATTCAGTCACAGGGATTCCTAAGAATCAGCTGGAGAGCCATTGGCAAAGACTGGGACATACTTGTTGACTTCTAAGTCAGTAGAGGTTTTTGTTTTTACTCTTTAATTTTAGTTTTAAAGACTAATTTTAGAAATGTAACCAAAATTCAGTTAATACGAAATCTTCACTAAAATGTCCTCAGACCTATAATTTAAAGGCAAAACATACATTTCTCCTTCTCTAAAAACAGGTCCTCGGTGGTTTAACAATAAACCCAGTTTAACCTGCTATTTCAAGTGATGCTAGCCAAGGAAAAACTCTTTTGAGAAGTTTCTAAGATATTCCTTAATTATGTTAATTATTAACTGAAATCAACAAAGGTAATCATTGTCATTATTCTGCTAAAATATTTTCCCACTACATTAATGTTAACTTTCAGTATCAGCATGATTGTTGCTTTTAATTTTTGAGTGGTCTATTTCAGAACGAAATATCAAAAAAGAAGGAAATTTTCAGGGACTGAACTTTGAGTTCAGGAATTATCACATATATGATGGGTACTGAACAAGAGAAAGACTTTGATCAGGAATTTCCCTAGCAGCAGTTGGGAAATCATTTCACAATGGATGACTACATACTTCCTAGCTCAGTTGAAGGATGCTGTGTGGCTAACGACTACTGACTGTTTCAATCAAATTAAATTCTTAGCAGCTTGAAATGGTTGCATGGGATTACAAATGAATATCGATAGAAACGATGCATTAGTATGTAGAATAACCAGTAAAGATAAAAGCCAAAAGCCGAAATTAAATGCTGTAGAATGTTGGATGCCATCACTGCATCCCATGATTCAGACACCCAGGGGTCTGTGGCGAAGAGGAGTTCAAGCCAACGTTAAGTTAATTCTGCCTGGCTCAGAAAGGTTAATTGTCAAACGTTCTTTGAGCAGCATTTTATATCAATATGAAAATGAATGATTCTTCATTACTATCTACATAATTACAAAATAGCACAAACCCTTGCTAAATTTCCCTTTAGGTGTTGCAATATCTCTAGAAACTTTAAGCTCTTTCCAAATATAATGCTGGTGTTGTCACATTATTCCAAAAGGATTATTCTTTCCTCACCTATTTCTAAAATTGGATACATTTGAGTGGTGCCAAAAGGAAGTAGAGAATACATATTATAGGTTATTTGATTACCCTGAGTAATGATTTCTCCCTTTGGTGCTTATCTGGCATTTTTCTACCCAGAACTTCTTGCGTCCTGGTGGTTTTTTGTCAGGAACCCAGGGATGTGTCTGCTTCTAACTGCTGTCTGCCCAAGGTCAATCACTTTTTTTTTTGTCACTTAGGGGAAAAAAATCATTACCTTCACTTGCTTACTTTGCTTCCCTCAGGGCCCGGCATGACACCGCTTGCACCCAGTGAGTAATGCAGAAATGCCACTGAGGAACGAGTAGAGTCTAAACAACAGTAAGAATTATAATTAAGCTTTGAAAGAATAGTTACAGTCTCCAACAAGAAGAGGGACTTGAGCTGGAAACAGAACCATATCTTTTCTAAAGAAGGTGTATATTGCGGAGGTGTAGGTGCTTACTGAATTTTCACATACTCTTGGATATGCATTTATGTTTTGAGGTGGAAGGTGTTAAATGGAGCCCTTAGTGTTTGTTTGTTTGGCTGGTTGATTTTTAAAAAATCTGACTTCTGACCTTTTTCTTTCTCAATGTAATGGCTGGCCACAAGCAGCAGTTCTGCCTCTAGCTCCTTCAGATCATTCAAGGCTTCATCATACATGATATGTACTCCATGCTGGTCCTGCGTGTAGATGGAAGCAGCGCCCATGCTGTAGTAGTCATCCTGGTTCTCCACTTCTGAGAACTCCATGAATTGGACACTGTGGACCTGGGAAAAAGAAAGCCAAACCCAGAAGTTACCGGAAAAGGGAGAGCTATATTTTGCCAGCCCAAATGGCAGGCTTCTGCTCTCATGCAATGGGCTGTCAGCATGGAGCTGTACCTGCCGAATGTATAATGTGCTGCATGTAAAGAAGGAGATATCAGCAAAGAGTGTTGGCAGGGAAGGGTAGTGAGATAGACAAGTAGCTGATTAAGTTTTTTCTGATTAATTCAGGGCTACCTGGAAAAAGGCAGGCAATAGAGCTGAGTGTTATCGGTGTTCTCTGAAGTCAGAGTGCCTGTGTCTCAGGCAAGTCACTCAGCTACTCTTAGCCTCTGTTTCCCCATCCATAACATGGGGACAGTGGAGATACCACAAAGGTTGTTATAGGGAGTATGTGACACTGTGCTGATGAAGCACTTGAGATCTATAAACATTAACTGTTGAAGATTTTTTATTTTAATTATACAAATATTTTAAAAATACATTAATACAGTCTCATGTCTTAGTAATATACTGAATTGAATAGCATCCCCCCAAAATTCATGTCCATCTGAAACCTGTGAATGTGACCAGATATGGAAATGGAGTCTTTGCAGATATATATAGGTTAAGATGAGGTCATACTGGATTAGGGAGGCCCTAATCTAATGACTGATGTTCTTATAGAAAGAGGAAAATGTGGAGATAGATACATGGGGGAGAAGGCCATGTGAGGACGGAGACTGAGATGGGAGTGAGGCATCTACAAGCCAAGGAATGCCATGTAACACCCAGGATTATTAGCAAGGACCAGATGCTAGGAGAGACAAGGAAGGAACTTCTCCTGGAGACTTCAGAGGGAGCATGGCCCTGCTGACACCTTGATTTTGGGCATGTGACAACTAGAACTATGACAGAATAAAGTTCTCTGCCAGTTGTTATGAGCCTCTCACTTTGTGGTGTTTTGATATGACAGCTCTAGAAAACTAATGTAAGTAATCTGGGTATTCCAATCACACTTTTTCTTAAATGACTGAGGAATTATTGCATACTGAGAATCATTATTCTAATAATAATTCTCATAATTCCAAACTTCACCCTTGCCAAGACTCTGAATTCACCCCCATCCCATGCCTGGCCTTCACTCTGTCTCAGCAGAAGCCCCCCACCACTTGTCCACCCCCGCCCCCATAAAGCCACTGCACCCACACCTCTCTCCTCCTGCTTCCTCCTGTACTATAGGGAATGACTCTGCTCTCCTTCTCTGTGGCCATTCCATCCCACCTCTGAAGCATCCCTTCTCCTTCTTGGATACCCAATTCCTCTCAACCAGCTATTTCTCAAATGACACTGAAACATGCTCACATCCCTCTTGCCCCTCCCCAGGTCCCATCTTTGGTCTCTCCTCCTCCTTATGATCCAACTCCCAAGATGGGATCTGCATTCACTGTCCCTGTTTCCTCACCTCCTACTCCTCACTCATTCCCATCCAGCTCCTATCTCCATCAAAACAAACCACTTTCACTAAGAAAAACAGTGATCTTTTCTCCACATCCAGCAGACTTTCTTTAGTCATCTTATGTAATGTCTCAGGAGCACGTGACACATGCTCTCCCTGCTTCTTGACTCACTCACTTCCCTGGCCTGCTGGGACTCCACATTCTCCTTGCTCTCACCAGCTTTCCAGCCATCCCTGAGGTGTATTTTTCTCTGTCAGGTCATTAAATAGTAGACACACTTAAGCCCCAGTCTTAGGGCCTCATCTTTTCCTCTTATACTCCTTCCTTAGGAGGTAGTACACTTTCACAGCTGAGATTAGGGACCATTTACTCCCTAATTGATAACTGTAATCCAGACCTCCTAGAGCTCTAGACCCACATATCCAATGACCTATTTGCCATCTGTTCCTGGGCATCTCAAAGACCCCTCAAATTTAACATGATCAAATCATGTGGTCTTCTCCCACAAACTTAGGCCATCTCCAACTTCCCCATTTTAGTAAATACCACCACCACCAAGCCACTTCCTCTTGCATGAATCATTCCTGACACCTACTGCCTCACCCTACATGTCCAGTCTATCACTAACTCCTGTCAATTTGACTTCCTATCTCTCAAATCCATCACTTCTCTGCATCTCCACCACCCACCATCCTAGTCCAAGCTGTTATTAGCTTTCACTAGGACAAATCTAGGAGTTTCTAGGTGTAGTTTTCAAGGCTGAGCACAATCTGGCCCCTGCCAACCTCTTGTACCTCATTTCCTTCCACTGTCTCCATACGTCCATCCTGATGGACCTGGGCCTGGCCCTCTTCTGAATGGGCAGAGCTCTTCATGCCTCTGGGCCTTATACATTCTGGCCCTTCCATCCCTCACCTCCTCTTTCCTTGGTAAGAACCTACCCTATCCGAGAGTCCATTCTAATAACACCTCTCTGGAAGCCTTCCTTACAACTCCATGCAGAGCTGAGTGCTTCTCCCCATGACTCGTCTAACTCCATTATAGCACTCAGCTCATGGCCATACTAGACTGTTGGCTCATCTACTCCCACAGGCTGTGAGCCTGTCATTCATTCATCTCTTCATTCACTCATTCATTCCACAAATGTTCTGATCAGTGAATTTACTAGCACTGTTCTAGGCACTAAGGATACAGCAGTAAACAAAATTGGCACAAATCCCTGCCATCATGGAACTCTTTAGTGGAAAGAGACAGACATTAAATATGCCAGATGATTTGGCACTTCCTAGTGCCTTGCTGTTGGGTGGGGCCTAGCTGAAATGCCTTCTTTCCTATTGCGGCCTCCAGGGTTGCTGTTAGAGTCCTCTCTGCCTGTGTCCTACTCTCAAGTGGACACTAAACTTTTCTAAAAAGCCATATCCCTAAGAAACCCCCACCTGTTACTCCATCATGTTAACTGATTCCAGGTGCTAAGAAGAAGGTGTCTTGGGAGACAGGATAACCAAGGCAGAAAAAACTCTCAGCAGAACCTTAACCTCACCTTGTGCTCGGTGGCTGTCCCATGGACATAGTGGTGAGCTCCTATGCCTTGCAAGGTGCCCAAGCCTCCTTTGGCCCTATTTACCCAGGAGCTATCTTCTATGGTAGGGACCAGACTCCCTGCAACCAAGGTAAGGCCTGAAGTGTTGATTGTCAGTGTTCGCTCAACAGATCTGAAGTAGTTCAGAATTCCTAGACAGGTGCGCTGAAACAGAGAAAGAGCAGGTCAGGACCCTGCCCTCTGCTCGCCCCACACAACAGAGTAAAACTGAATGGGGCCCTGGAAGTTGGCAAGTCAACTCCACTGCTGAGAGAGAAACACACCACCCCCCAGAAAGGCCTGATTTTGTGGAAAAATCAGAACAAAGAACAAAGTGTAAAAATGTGTTGCTACTGGAATAGCAGGAAAGCCACCTTGGTAGACAACCAAACATTCCAGATGCCTGAAGCCAGTGTGCCATGCCACCCACATACCTGCAGCTCCCTGATTCGCAGGTGGCGCAGATACAGAAAGGACAAGTAGGTCCCTCTCATCAGGACAGGATCCCTATCACTGGGCCCAGTCCCACCATCCAAACCCAGCAGTTGTAGGGCCATTGCATAGTTGTACCTTTAGCGGACAGGAAAAATAGAATGAATGCTTTTCACCTCAAAGTGGTTCGGAAAATTCATATACACCAAACTGAAGTCATTTTATTTAACTTAAGGGAGTTTCACCAGTAGCTACTTTTTAAAAATGCATTAGATGAAAAATAATTACTCCATATATATAAATATAAAAAGAAATTTCTCTTAGCAATCGCTCTTGTGAAAAACCCAGTCCTAGGGTGAAACGTTAATTTAGTTGTCTGACCTGCTTTAACAGTCTTGCTTTTATTTCAGCTTCAAATATTTTTGAGTTAACATGTAACCCACCTATTAATCAGTCACTCAATTTTCCCCACCGGGTTTAATCCATTTCCTTGAGTCCGCAATAACATGATTTAATTTTACCCTTTCTCTTTTTTCTGCTTGATAGGCTCATCAGCATGTTGGCAGCAACTTATTTGTGCTAGGTAATTTTCATTTTGTTCCATTGAAAGGTCATCTTCCTTCATATTTTCATTCTATCAAAAAAGTAGCATTAGTTGAATTACATAAACATTTGCAATATCATTAACAAAGTCACAGTTGGGTCACCACAAAATTAAATCCCATGATCCAAGGCATCTTTAGATGAACAAGCAGATGAGCATCTGGATCCATTGCAACGTGTCATATGAAAATCTGGATTTCTAAAATAAATTAGAGGCTACTGTTTTTATTATTATTTAGTCTTTGTTTTACAAAACTATTCACAGCTTTTATTATTTTTTTTTTTTAAGATTTTGTTTATTTATTTGAGAGTGACAGAGAGAGAGAACGAGTGTTGGGGAGGGGCAGAGGGAGAGAGAGAGAGAGAGAGAAGCAGACATCAGGAAGCCTGATGCGGGGCTTGATCCCAGGACCTGGAGATCATGACCTGAGCTGAAGGCAGATGCTTAACCGACTGAGCCACACAGATGGCCCTATTCACAGCTTTTAAATACCATCCTCCCACACACACACCTTTTACATGATTCACTTATGAAAAGTTGATACACACATTTGTAGATGTTTGAAACCTTGAATGTCTCTAATCTAGCCTTGTTCCAGGCTGAGAGAGATCAGTGGATTAAATGCCTCTTTCTACTTTTTAGCTATATGATCTAATTATTTAAAGTCTTGATCCTGTTTTCATACTTATAAAATGGCATAATAATAGAAAATAAATTGCTGTGAGAATTAGCACATAGTGATTGGCACCTCACAGGTGCCCAAAACATGCTAGTTCCCTGCCTGCCCATGGACTGCAGGAGTCAGTCAGCCCTGCAGGATCTATCACAGAATTTGTGGTTTATGTTTATTTCTATGGGCATTTTTCCTGTTGTCAATCAGGATGAGGTCACACATGCAGAGTTCTAGGAAAAACTTGAAGAAGGTGATATTGATGAATGAGCCTGCCCCTCATCCTCTGGCAGCCCCTTTCCTAGCTGCCCTCTTTGCCTGTCCCTGGGCATACACCCCATTCTCATAAGAAACGCTCTTTCATAGTGGTGCCCATACCCACAAAAACACTGAGTGGCAATGAGTTAGCTTGGAACCCCACTCTTTGGGTTACTTATATTCTAATAGTTCTTAGAATTCCCAAAAGTCCTTCTGGCAAAAACTGCTGGTTGTTCCCCAAGATCCATTTTCCTCTCTTCCTATAGTAATTAAATATTTATTGTGGCACATGGCCACCCAGATGGAGATGACATTTCCAAGCCTCTTTTGCAGGTAGGTGTAGATATGTGACTAAGTTCTGGTCAGTGGAATGAAAGTGAAAATGCCATGTGGCAGCTTCTGGGAATTTCCCTGAAGTGGCAGCTTCTCACCCCCATTGTCCATCCTACTGCTTAGGACATGAATGTAACCGCTGGAGCACCATCTCAGACCAGGTGTTGATCTCGGGTACGGAGGCTACATCTGTTGGAACTCCAGGATAGAAGGAGCATGGGTCCCTGAGGACTCCATGGAACAGAGTCATCACACTAGCTCTGTACTTCCTCCCCCTGGATCTTAATATGAGGGAGAGAGAAAGAAATTCCCATCTCCTTTAATCCTCTGCTATTTTGTGTTTAATTATGACCAACAGCCAAATATAATTTTAACTAATACACTACCAAAGACTCTAAAGATACACTATTGGTCTTGATGACAAGCAGTAGAAAAGAAAATTGGGGGCAGGGATATTAGAAAGAGTGGGTGAGAGAGAAAGTTGTCTAATTGAGTATCGTGAAATGGCTTCCCATTCTGCCTGGGGGTAGAGTTAGTTCCTGTTTGTTCTGGGTAAGTGGGCACATCAGTGTATTTCCGTGTAAACATCCCACAACCCTAGGACTGGGAAAGACCCTGGGAGGTGACATGAGGCACTCCTGTTCTTTCATACAGAAATGCAAGATCATCATCCCCAAATTAAGAGAATCTCAGATACTTGTAGAAAATCTGTAGGAAAGCATATACTCTATGAGGGAAGTTGAATCTTGGCAGTTTCTATGTGGCCCAGAATTTTGGGTGAGAGGGGCTCTCCCGAAGACTTCTGCCTCCTAGGTCTCTGGTGCCCTTACGTTGCAGTTCAGCCTTGCCTGGTGTGGCTCCAGAGGGCAGGATCA
The DNA here is from genome assembly GCF_964656455.1 of Halichoerus grypus. Lineage (NCBI taxonomy): Eukaryota > Metazoa > Chordata > Mammalia > Carnivora > Phocidae > Halichoerus > Halichoerus grypus. The sequence goes on from NC_135720.1 coordinate 51,211,988, forward strand.
GAACCACAGCCTTTCTCTGATGGGATCGTGACTTTTCCAGGTGCTTCTAAAATTACCCAGAATTACAGAGGGAGGAAGAGAAAGTGACATCAAGTTACGGTGAAAGACACTATGAATAGGTATGACTGAGCAAGCCACAGAAGTAGTGCTGGACCCGTAGGCGGCTGGGAAGAAAGGAGGGGGGCACAACCGGGTTGGGTGAGTAGAGGGAGAGAGCCCAGCACCCTCTGGAAAAAGAGAACTAGCCACAGCCCACAAACGTCAGCTGCTTAGCAAACACCCAAAGTGCACGAGGGTCTTCCCCTAAGAGGACTGGACACGGTGCAGGTAAGCAGTGGGGCCGACCAGAAGCCAGAATGTCAACACCACCTGCGTTTTTTCCTTTTTCCTGGGTAGGTAAATCCTTTGACATTTACTCTACCTGTAGCCGGGTCTTTGCCAGCATGGCCTGGCCAGTATTTTGACAGTTTCGAGATCTCCACTGATTGCAAATCTCATTTTCTTCTGGGAAACTGGCAGGGGCAGTGGAGTGGGAGGTGGAGTGGGGGGGGGGGGGAATAATCAGAGGGAAACTAAGTCTATAATGTATTTCCCACCTCCTAAATGTCCCCACAGTGTATTTGTGTATATCCACAGAATAAAAAGACTAGAAGGATAGAAACCATATGTTAACAATATTATTGTTATATTTGGGTGGTAAAATTACAGCTGATTTTTATTTTCTTCCTTGAGCTTTTCTACATTTCCCAAATTTTGTATGATAAATACATGTCATTATTGTCAACAGAAAATGTTTGTGTTTTAAATGTTCTATTGAATTTGATGAGGGAAACCAGAAAAGAAGTGTTTTCTGTTCCCCTGAACTTCTTGCACATTGGAACTACTGTATACAACAGCACTTTTGTGAGGGCACACCATGTCCTCATTCTGTCTCTGGAAATGGAGGGGAGCAGTTAACGCTGATCGGGGAAAACAACAGCTGTCCCCTTCTCCTCTCCTCCATGTGGCCAGTGAGAGGAAGCAAAAGAAGAGGCAAAGGATATAGTGTTTTCTGCCACTGCAGCACTCCATAAAGTTAAAGAACAGTGACCAATTTAAACCATATCTTCAGAAATATGATGGTCAATAGTAGCACTTAATGTCTGTACATAAACAGCTATTTTAATAAACAGGTGTTTTCTTGGGGAATGGCATTGGATATGAGTAACTTGATATAATACAAGTTTGGGAGGTTTGGGAGGATCCACACAGGGCTGGCTGGTCTATTCCTTCTGATTAGGACTATAGTAAAATTATTTTTAAGTTTTTCCAAAAGGATATCCGAAAGAAAAAAAAATGCAGTCTTTCTGGACCAGAATTCTCTCTTTCTAGTTATAAATTATCTTCAATTAACAATGATAAGAAAATCTGATATTTTTTCTTTACCCCTAAACCCAGATCTTTAAGTGAATCTGGAAAAAGAATTGTGTATAAAGGAAAGATAGCCAGCCTTACATGCCAATGGTAAATAAAGGGCCAATTCAAACTGTGATAGAAACATTACAAACATTATCAATGTTCAGACAAACATATTCAATGTTAAAATGTGGGGAAGCAGGTTCTCTCATAAGTTTCTGGTTAGGGGAAAAAATGGTATACCACTTCAGCAGGATCTATGGAAAATTTTGAATGTGCATGTCAGTGACCCAGAAAATCCACTTCTAAATATCTACTCTAAAGAAACACATCTACTCTAAATATCTACTCTAAAGGAGGCATGTACAAGAAAGTTCAGTAGGAATGCTTTCTAATGGGGTAAAAAAAAAATGGCAACAAGTATCCACAGGGAGGTGTCTGTGTGATCTGCAGTATATAATAAAATATAATGCAGGCATTAAAAAGAACAACAGAGACAGATCTCTAAGACATATTGTTGGGTGAAAAAAGCAAGTTAACAAAGATATCCATAGAGTATGACAGATAATTTATATAGAAAACTAAAACACAAAATTATACCAGGACATATGTTTGAATGTAATGTATTGAACAGGCTGAAGCAGTAACAGTGTTTACCTCTGAGGAAGTGGAATGGGGACCAGTATTAGAATTCCCATTAGTTAAAGTTAAAGCATTAACTTTTCAGTGATGTTTCAATTTTTCACAAGGAGAAGAGGTTTATGTATTATTTCTGTAGTTTAAAAATTGATTTCTAACAACTTCTTAAGGAGAAAAATGGTAACTTCACTGTGCAAAAACCTAGCAAACACCACTAGCTTAACCACATATTAAGCTTAACATCCCCAGTAATACATCAGGTTGATAGCATCTAGCCCAGATATGATGTAATAAGAAGGGCACTTCACCTCTGGTGTGTCCTTCCTCTAAACCTATAACCCCAGTTATAACCATGAGAAAAACATCAGACAAATTCAAGTTAGGGAATGTTCTACAGGTTGCCTGGCCAGTACTCCCAAAGACTGTCAAGGAAAGCCTGAGAAGCTGGCCCAGACCTGAGGCGCCTGGGAAACATGACAATCAAAGGCACTGTGGTACCCTGAAGCACAAAGAAAAACCAGTGAATTCCAAATATAGTCCAGTTTAGATATCAGTAATGTACCAATGCTGGTTCCTTTGTTGTGACAAAGTAATATAAGATGTTAATAATAGGAGAAACCTGACAGGGGATTCCTGGGAATTCTTTGTACTATCTTTGTAACTTTTCTGTAAATCTAAAACTACTCTGAAATAAAACATTTATTTTCTAAAAAAAAAACTCCCTAAAGAAAGGCTACTGGTGAATAGTATTCACTGAAAACTGATCAGAAACTGTCCTGAAGTCGTGCTATATTCTTTCCAAGCTGTCAAAACAGGCAATCCTATGAGGTTTGCTTTCCTTCATGCAGAAGGCCCTTGAGAAAGTTATTTTTTATGGGGTATGGATTGTCCCTTGCCAACTTCAGAATCAGAATGCTGACCAGCGTATAGATGCTAAAATTCATACTTGACTGCTACATGCTTGCAAAATAGTCACAGAGCTTTAAAATTCATACCTACATCCTGTGACTCCTCCCATCTGCCACCTTTAACTTCATCCTAATCTCCTCTGACTGGTATTCAACATTCAGAATGGCATTCAGATACTGTATAAAGTGCCTCTTGACCAGAGCAGAAATACGTAAGGAGGTCACAAAGTAACGCCCACAGGAAAATGTGAGGGAAAGTAGAAAACCATTGATGGTTGCCTCACGATTTTCTTTCTCAAACGCCGTGCTATTTTCTGTTCCCCACTTGGAAAGCTCTTCTCTAGCATGGCTGACTCCTTCTCATTCATCAAATGTCAGCTCAGATGCCCCCAACTCTGAAAGAGCTTGGTCCATCTATCAGAGGGTGCTCCTCTCGACCCCACTGCCCCCTCTTCCTGTGGTTTTCCTCCTGGCACCCACAAGTTAGAGATGTAGATTAACTCTTTTGTCCACCTGTTTATTGCCTGTTTTGTTCCCTGAGCAGCACAGTTCCTGGCACAAAGGCAGCATCCATGTAATAATCACTGAATGAATGAACGAATGAACAGGAAACTTGCATGACACTAATATGTAGGGCAGGTTGTGTGTGCTATATGTCTCCCCTCAGGCTCCACCTCTGAAATCCATAGGTATTCTCAGTCTCCTTAGGGTCTATTTACCATAAATCAACTTGAAAATAGGTGCTCACATTTTTCTCCTTTTGGTCATTTCCAAGAACAACATTTACAAGTCAGTAAATAGCCAGAGGAAATGGTTGTCTTTTCTTTTCTTTTCTTTTTTTTTTCCCTCCAATTTAACACTGGGCAACTGCATTCAAAACAGACTTTGGTGAAAGCAGAGGCTGCATTTCATCATACCCTGACTTTCTACCTCATGTGCAAATGGAGGGAAGCAGTAACAGAGAACGGCAGGAAATGTTAGTTCTCTCCACCGTGTAGCTGGGCTCCTTCTTCACATTGTGCCTCTTAGTGTTTTCTGCCTTTCAACAGAAAACTGAGCCATCATCTCCTGCTCTTGCCCTGCACTTTCTGCTTTTCCCTGATAGCCTCCTTTGTCCCCTAAGTCCCCATGGGCACTGCTACAATTCTGGCCTGCTGGTCCAGCCAGACCCTAGACCATCACTTCTCCGTGACTTCAAACACGAAGCTCTTCACCTCTGACTCCTTCTTCCATTGCCTCCTACCTCTCCCTTACTCATATTCACCTCTTTTCACCCTCATCTGCAGCCCCCCCAGGAATTTAATTGCCCTTATTCTCTCAGTCAAGGAGGAAAACAGACTTGTGGTGGCCCTCAAATGTTAAACCCAGAATCTCAGGTAAAGAGGGTTATATCAGGATCAAGAGCCAGACTGTCCAGGATCTTAGGAGAAGAGGTCTTATTTAGGGATAAGGGCTGACTCTGTCTTTGACTTCCCTTCTTTCCTACTCCCTACCTCCTTCCCCTTAAGGTTGGTTCAAGAAGCGAAAGAACTGGATGTTTTTAAATGTCCCCTTGTGAAATACAAATCAAAACCACAATGAGATACTACCTCACACCAGTCAGAATGGCTAAAATCAACAAGTCAGGAAATGACAGATGTTGGCAAGGATGTGGAGAAAGGAGAACCCTCTTACACTGTTGGCGGGAATGCAAGCTGGTGCAGCCATTCTGGAAAACAGTGTGGAGGTTCCTCAAAATGTTGAAGATAGAACAAGCAATCACACTACTGGGTATTTACCCCAAAGATACAAATGTAGTGATCCGAAGAAGCACGTGCACCCTAACGTTTATAAGAGCAATGTCCACAATAGCCAAACTATGGAAAGAACCCAGATGTCTATCAACAGCTGAATGGATAAAGAAGATGTGGTATATATATACAACACAATATTACACAGCCAAAAAAATGAAATCTTGCCATTTGCAATGACATGGATAGAACTAGAGGGTATTATGCTAAGTGAAATAAGTCAGTCAGAGAAAGACAATTATACGATCTCACTGATATGTGGAATTTAAGAAACAAAACAGAGGATCATAGGGGAAGAGAGGAAAGAATATTTCCTTTTATAGTTTTACTTTATTCTTTGAAGATGGTTTCCTTTATTAATTCATGAACTTGTTAAACAACAAAATCATTTGGTGCCAAGTCTAGTGAAGAAGACAAATGTTTGAGAGGGAGACAAACCATAAGAGACTCTTAATCACAGGAAACAAACTGAGGGTTGCTGGGGGGAGGGGGGGTGGAGGGATGGGGTAACTGGGTGATGGGCATTAAGGAGGACATGTGATGTAATGAGCACTGAGTATTATATAAGACTGATGAATCACTGACCTGTACCTCTGAAACCAATAATACATTATATGTTAATTAATTGAATTTAAATAAAAAAATGTTTAAAAAAAATCCCCTTATTAGTATAAGGTCTTCCTGGTGACATATACCTCATTGTGAAATGGCAATGGATAGGAAAAATGTGGCCATTTTCTCAACTCTGGCAGGATGCTAGCTGAGGAGTGTCACTGGTAGTTGCATGACTGTCAGGGAACTCAGAGGCCGGGGAGATCCATGCCATGATATGCTGTCTCTGTTCCTGATCTGTTTGGCCAACTCATTTTTTATTAGATTCTCCAGATCCTTATCTAAACAGGTTGAAAAGTTATAGAAGTTTTGGGGGGTGTGTGTGCGTGTGTGTGTGCGTGTGTACACATGCATGTACTTATGTGTTTGCTTCCAGCCAATCTGTAACTCATTTAGGTTTCACTTTCTCCCATACCCAGCCTGGGATGATGGACCATGACAGTGCTTCCTCTCTAGCATTCTACTAAACTTCTTCATACCTTCGACTTTATGTATAATTTCTACAATTATCTTTAGGGGTGAAAATAATAGGATTATTATGCAGATTGGGCTCACTAAAAGTCATGCCCTCTTACTTCAACTGGGCCCTCTACCTACACGGTCATCCTTATATTCTTTTCTCATTGGTGGCCCTATGGCATTCCCCACAGTGACCCACCTCCTCACATGTCACTTCCATCTTGCATCTCACTAATCAGCCATCTTCTCCCTCTCCTCTCTCTCTCTTAGACAGCCAGGGCCATGTACAAGTGAGCACATCTTATCCTTTTGTACCTGACAATTCTTATTCACCTCAAGGGAAGTGATGCCACTCTCCCTTTCTCAAAATTACTCCTTCAACTGGTTTCTTCATCCCATCCCCTCCTCTTTGGCCAGGGTCATCTGTTTCTCAAATTTACCCTTTCATATCTTCTATCTCTTCTTCTCCACTGCTCATTCCTCCCAGACCATAAACATATTGAGTCTTTCCATCTTAAATAAGCAAAGGAAATAAAACTCTTCCCTTAGAGCAACAAACAAACAATAGCAGATTATTCAAAAATGTGATAGTACCATTGTAAAGACAAATATCCAATAGGTTTGTGTAGAAATTGCCTTTCATTGCCAAACTTCAGGCCTATCTTATGTAGCAGCTATCTAGCTGGCTTCCCTGCCTCCAATCTCTCCCTCTTCCAATCCAACTAACACCTTGCTGCCATATCAATCTTCCTAAAAAATACAACTTTGTATATATCACTTCCCTTATAGGATAAAGCACAAATTCCTTTGTCTGAAATTTATGGACATTCATAACTTTCTTTCTCCTCCCCCTTAAAAAAACTTCTCTTCCCCATATTTCCACATGAATCTTTTACTCCACCAAATTGGCCTTGAGCACTCCACACACAGTGTCTCCTCTGCATTGTTGTTCATGCTTCCCTCCTACATAATGTGATTCCGTCTCCACCACCACTTCCCTGAGCCCCACGATTCCTTCAAACCCAGTTCAATTTCCTTCTCCTTCAAAAGGCCTTTCCCAAAAGAACGAACCCTGGGGGGACCACTTTGCCTCTAAACACTCACAATATTTAACAATTGTCCAGCTTATTGGTGTTTAGCACTAGAGTGTGCAGCTTTGCATTGGTATGTAGTGGTTAAGTATATGTCCCAGCAGCAATATCTTATATTATACCTCTTTATATCCCTCTTTTTAATTAGCATTTAATCTTTTTTATAACAAAAACAAACCTGGCTGGGTAATGAAGCCTTTATGGGGAGGGTCTCTGAAAAACTACCAAAGTAAATGTCTAAGGTCTACACACAGATAGTGAATTGACCAGAAAGGCATGTTGGTTATTTCTTCCTGTTATACCTGGTAGAGGTTGATGTTGCTATAAATATTCTCCCAGATGTGGTCATAGTTGCACTGATGCAAACCCTGGGAAGCCACGAAAGTTGGATGAGATGGAGCCAGCATGACTGTCTTTGCAGCATGGTCTTGGAGCACTTGCTTTACTCGCTCAGGCCTGGAAATCTCAAGTAGAACAAGAGGAAAAGGAATGGTTCAGTAAAGGGTTATTCCCTTCTTCTCAGCAAGAATTTCGTCATATATACACAAATAAGAAATAAGCCCCAGGTGGGGCTTTATTCAGTTAAAAAATAAAATCAGACTCAAACATCACGATTCCCTTTGGTACGTCCATCCATTCAACATTGTAAGTATTTAAATACACATAGCAGCTCATTTAAAATTCCGTGACAACCCTCTACACACAATAGCAGATTGTACCCCCACAAGTGCGGTGGCACCAATAAAAAGATAAACACCCATCATTTTGGGTACAAACTCTGTTTGCTATTAGGAAGCTGCCAGCAGATGGAGGAAGAAGAAACTGGGTAGTATGAGGAAAGCACAGGATTTGTAAGGACACGGGCCTTGGCTTGTATCTCTGCTGGAATCCTGACTTCACCACACAGGGCAGGACAAGTCAATCTAATAAGAACATTAATGATGTCTCTCCCAGGATTGCTGCAAGAATGCCTGGCATGTAATAGGTACTGAATAAATGTTCCTTCTCTTCTGGAGGTAAAGGATCAAATAATAGTCGCAGAGTTGAATTTCAACAGCAGCGATACATGTATTATGCTATTTCAGTCATTTTAATATCACAAGGAACTTCAAATATCATTTAGTCCAATCCCTACCAAATCCTAATGGCATTTTTTTGCAGAAGTAGAAAAATTCATCCTAAAATTCATATGAAATCTCAAAGGACACCAAATAACCAATGTAATTTTGAAAAAGAAGAACAAAATTGGAGAACTCACATTTTCTGCTTTCAAACCATATTACAAAGCTACAGTAATCAAAATGGTGTGGTACCAGAATAAATTGGGCATATAGACCACAGAATAGAATAGAGAGCCTAGAAATAAATGCTCGAGTATATGGCCAAATGATCTTAGACAAGAATGTTAATACCATTCAACAGAGAAGGGACAGTCTCTTCAACAAATGATTCTAGGAAAACAGGATATCCACGTGCAAAATAATGAAGTTAAATCTTTATCATCCACCATATACAATAAATTAACTCATAATGGATTAAAGATCTAAACATAAGACCTAAAACTACAAAACTCTTAGATAAAAACAGGGGAAAATCTTCATAACAATGAATTTGGCAATGATTTCTTGGATATGACACCAAATGCACAGGCAAAAAAAAAGCAAAAATAGACAAATGTGACTATATAAAACTTTAAAACTTCTGTACATCAAAGTATACAATTAACAGAGTGAAAAGGCAGCTTATAGAATGAGGGAATATATTTGCAAATTATATATCTGATAAGGGGTTAATACCCAGAATATATAAAGAACTCCTACAGCACAACAACAACAATAAAAATCAAATAACCCAATTAAAAAATGGTCAAAGGACTTCTATAGACATTTTTCCAAATATGATATACAAATGGCTGATAACCATATGAAAAGATTCTCAAAATCACTAATCATCAGAGAAATGCAAAGCAAAAACAAAATGAGATTATCTCCTCATCCATTAGGATGGCTAATAACAAGAAGAAGGAGGAGGAGGGAGAGGAGGAGGAAGGAAGGAAGGAAGGAAGGAAGGAAGGAAGGAAGGAAGGAAGGAAGGAGGGAGGGAAGGAAATAGCAAGTGCTGGTGAGAATGCAGGGAAATCAGAACCCTTGCTCACTGTTGGTAGTATTGCCAAATGCTGCAACTACTATGGAAAATAGTATGGAGATTCCTCAAAAAATTAAAAACAGAATTACCTTATGATCTAGCAATTCTACTTCTGGGTTTATATCCAAAAGATTTGTAAGCAGGATTTCAAAAAAGTATTTACATATCCATGTTCATAGCAGCATTATTCACAACCGCCATGAAGTGGAAGAAACCCAAATGTCCATCAACAAATAAACAGATTTTTTAAAAACGTGGTGGATATACACAAGGAAATATTATTCAGCCTTAAAAAGGAAGGAAATTCTGATATATCCTACAACACGGGTGAACCTGGGTGGGTAAAATAAGCCAGTCATAAAATGACAAATACTGTCTGATTTCACCAATAGGTGGTACCTAGAGTAGTCAAACTCATAGAGACAGAAATTAGAATGGTGGTCGCCAGGGACTAGGGGGAGGGAAGAATGAGGAGTTATTGTTTAATGGGTAAACAGTTTAAGTTTGCCGGATAAAGAATTCTGGAGATGGATGGTGGTGATGATTACCCAACAATATGGATGTACTTAATGCCACTGAACTATACACTTAAAAATAGTTAAAATAGTAAATTTGATGTTATGTGTATTTTACCACCATTTAAGAAAAGAGGGGAAAAATAATATAAAGAGGTCCCATGTACTCTTCACTCCATTTCCCCCAATGTTAACATCTTGCAAAACCATACTACAGTATCACAACCTGGATATTGACTTTGATACAGTCAACTTATAGAAAAGATCCATCACCACAAAGATCCCTTATGTTGTTGTTCTTTTACAGCCATACTCCTTTCCCTTCCTCACCAGTCTCCCCTTAACCCTTACAATTCACGAATCTGTCCTCATTTCTCTACTTAGTCATTTCAAGAGCATTGTATAAATGAACTCCTACAGTTTTTATGGGACTGACTCTTTTTCACTCATAGAGTTCTCTGGATATTCATCCAGGCTCTTGGGTATATCACTAGTTCTTTTTTTACAGCTGACTGGTATTCTATGGTACGGGATGTACCATGTTTAGTTTACTTGCCCCCTGAAATACATCTGTGTTGTTTCCATTTTTGGCTATTATGAATAAAGCTGGTAAAATGTTCATGAAAAAAAAAATGGGGAGAGGAGATCTGGTCACATGCTACCACATGGATAGATCTTGAGGACATTGTCCTAAGTGAAATAAGCCAGTCATAAAAAGACTAATACTGTATGAGTCCACTTATATGAGGTATGTAAAGGTAGTCAAATTCAGAAACAGAAAGTAGAATGGTGGTTTCTAGGGGCTGTGGGGAGGAGGAAGTAGGGAATTGTTGTTTAATAGGTACAGAGTTTCAGTTTGGCAAGATGAGAAAGTTCCAGTAGATTGGTTTCACAACAGTGCGAATATACTGAACACCACTAAACTGTGCACTTAAAATGATTAAGATGAGAAATTTTATCCCATGTGCTTTTTACCACAGTAAAAATAAGATAATTTCATCCAGTATTTTTATTTCACAGATGAGGAAACAAACTCAAGGAGATTGTGCGATTAGATCAATATCACGCAGAGACTTAGTGCCAAAGCTGGAAAAATTGTTACTTTCTATTGAAAATTAACAGTATTATAAAATTTTGGCAATTAGATTAGAAAGTTCCAAAAAAGTCTTCATAGAGAATCCGTGGCTAACATTTCTTAAAAAGGAAAGAAAATTCAATTTTCTGAGAATGATTTTAGCAAGAATTTTATCTACAAGGGAAGATGGCAATTTTCTTACCTTCAAAAACTTTGCTTGGAGTTGCATTAATACATCTATTCTTCTCCGTTCTTTTAGTTTGGTCAAAATCTTCTTTTGCCAAGGATCACATTTTGGCTTAATCTAGTGGACAAACATGTTCATACAAAGTTACAACATAACAAAATAGTTCTCAATAAAAGTTGCAAGCAAAGAGATTCAAGGACCTTCTGAAATGGGATTTAGCCTTAGTGCTAGAAAGTTTGTTAGAGCATGTGAAGTCTTGGAAAGGGTCTTCCTAGGTCCATGGATCCATGGAGGGAGATGGCAGGGCAGTTCCTGTTGGTGCCTGGCCTATGAGATGCATTAGCTTCATCTGTGATGACACAGCACCATCCATGAGCAGGAGGGACCCTAAATCCATCAGTGTAGGACACCACACTTGACTTATAGGGCAAGAGAAGTTCTCCTTCAAAGACTCCACATGTAAAATTTTACCTTACCCGTTAACAGGGCGTATTTCAAAATTTAGTTCTAAGCTCTGAATACATCAGTATACTTATAACTTTCAAACTTATATCTAGCTCTAAGCTCCAGTATGTGATATCCAACTATCTCCTTGATATCTATAGGTGGAAGGCAAATGTAAAAATCTAGAACAGAAAGTCTGGCTTTCCCTACACCAATCACCTATTTGCTCAAGCCCCGTTACTTAGGAGTAATCTTTGATTTCTCTCCTTTCCTTCCATTCATCTTTATCACGTAAGACTTTTCTTTCCTACACAATATAGCTGATCCTCATTATTCATGGATTTTGTATTTGCAAATTTTTCTCACTAAAATTTATTTGTAACCCCAAAATCAATCCTGGCAGATCTATTCTGGTTATTCATGGGTATGCAAAAAATGGTGAAAAATTTGAATTACCCAACTCCACATTCCCAGCTGAGGTCATACAAGGCAACATTCAACCTTCTTTTTCAGCTCTCATTCTATAAACAAGTGTCCTTTTTGTGGTCTAGTTAGTGATATGTTTCTATATTTTTGTGTTTTTGTTGGTGGTTTCAATGTTTAAAGTGGCCCCTAAGTGTAGTGCTGAAGTGTTGCCTAGTGTTCCTAAGCACAGGAAGACTGTGATATGTCTTATGGAAGAAATATTTATGTTTGATAAGCTTTGGGCATGAGTTATAGTGGTATTGGCCATAAGATCAATGTTAATGAATCAAAAACCTGTATTAAAGTATATTTAAACAGAAATACACATAAAGCAAGGTTATGTATCCATCAGTTGATGAACCTAACCTTGTATTTCCCCTAGGAGAGATGGCTCAGTATTTGTTAATTCAATGTTTGTGGCAACTTTATAGAAGAGCTGCCCCAAACAATGAGGATCAACTATACTTACCACTACCCAAAATCACCTTGTTTAATCTGCTTACTTGTGCATTGTTTGTGAGTTGCGTATCTCCAGAACCAAGGGTCATTCCTGACACATAGTATATACTCAGTGAATAGTTTTTGACTCAAAAGCTGGATTTATACAACTCAATTATACCCTTGAGTGTTATTCTTGGTTCTAGCCAAGTAGCCAAGATCACTAACGAGAAGAATGGAGTTCTGACCCAACAGAGAGTACAGGAGGATGGGGCCTTTCCAGAGAAGGCAGGTCAACATGGCTAACTTCAACGTAGACCCAAGGCAGGAAGGAGCTGCGGGAACCTGGTGTACAAGGCCAGGCACCTACCCTTGGTCCCAGGGGACAGTTTGCTTAGGGCATTGAAGAGAGGAGACAATAGGAATGTGACAGACCTGGTGCTGCCAGGTTGCCTGGCCTGCTTGGAGGATACTTTGTGACAGGTGACTGTCACCACAGGTCTCCTTACCTTTATAAAGGAAGTCCAGTTAGCTCTCTTTTTTAAGGCCATACCAGGTCCTGCCAAACCCAAATTCTCCACTTTAGCTATCTCTGCATCATAATCTGGAAATGTTTGCATTCTCTGTTGCTCCATGAAGATGCTTTGAAATTTTAGGGAAACCTAAATAGGATTAAGAAGAGAGTATGGAACCCAGAAAAAGTCTCAGATTGTAGGCCATTTCAAAAACAGCAATTGATTGCCTTTGAGACAGTCTTGAAGTTAAGCTAATTCATAAAACATAACTCTGACAGTAACAGGCGTTGAATGTATACAGCTGTGAGGCACGTGTATGCAGTCAGCTCATTACCACAGTTGTGTGTGTATGTTACTTGTTCTGAAGATCTGCTCCAAAGATTGGAAATTATGTAATATATTTATTTATATGTGTTTTGAGATGGGCCCTAAATGGGAAGCAAATTTGTCCACCATTAGAAATACATTCACTTTTTCTGGCCACCTGGTAAACTTGAAAATCTAAAGGTTAGATAAATCCTTGTTCCAGAATTCTAACCAGGATGTTGCTAGAGAGAAGGTTCCAAATGCTGGGACCTGTTAAAACTCTTTAAGGTACCTCAGCCAATTCCTTCACCTCTCATTTTCTGACTGAGGCTAATAGTGTTTTCTGTGACATAAATTTTCTCCTGCCAAAATGTAGAACACTTCTTCCTTCCTTCTCTAGAGTGGGCCCAGGCTTACTGAGCCTGTGATAGCACCTTCCTCATTGCACTGGCCACACTACATCATGATTTCCCCACTACCTGGTGAACTTCTTGAGGGCACAGACTATGAATCTCAAGAACCAACCACATAGTGATGGTTGCACAACAATGTGTTTGTAATTAATTCCACTAAACTGTGCATTTATGAATGGTTAAAATGGTCAGTCTTATATATATTTTATTACACATACACACACACATGCACAGAGATCCTACCACGGTGCTGGCACATACTAGGGCCTTAACAAAGGTTTCTGGAATGAGAGAGCAAGTTTAATGAGTCACAGAGCTAAAGATTCTTCCAGTTAATGCTGGTACCTTGTGGGCTGTGCTATCCAATGTTCTTGCCCCTAGCCACATGTGGCTGTTTAACATTTAAATGTGAATCATTAAAATTAAATAAAATTTAAAATTTAGTTCTTCAGTTACACTGCCCACATTTCAAATGCTCAATAGCTGCATGGTTAACATACTGAACCGTGCAGATTCAGATCATATCCATCAATGCAGGAAGATCGGACAGTGCTAGCCTAGGGCTAGGGTGGTCAAGTTTTTCTTAAAGGGCCAGATAGTAAATATTTTAGCCTTTGCAGACCATACATAGGTCTCTGTTGCAACTACTCAACTCTGCAGTTGTGGTATGAAAGCAGTCAAAGATAATATGTAAATGAATGGGTATGGGTGAATTCCAATAAAACTTTATTTTAAAAAACAAAACAAAACAGGTGGTGGACTGCAGGTTATACTTTGCTTATCCTGCTCTAAGGAATTAGAGAACCAGAATAAATAGTACCCAAATATAAGAACTCTTCCTACACATTAAAACAAACAAACAAACTGTGCACAAGCATTGCACATAATAGTATTATAAGAAAGTCAGAAGTGGAAACTATCACTATATAAGGAAACAAGCTATTCTTTGGGGAGAAGTTTGCTCAACAGCCTCATGTTTTTTTGTTCATTGACGATAGTCTACTGTGTTATAATTTATTTGTATTTATTTTGACTCTTTTAAAACACCATCGTATTCCAATTCCAGTTTTCATCTATCGTAACACTTGCTGATAATGAGGGTAAGGATACTCGCATAGAAGCGCTGTGTTGTAGAGGCGCCTGGGTGGCTAGTGCCTACAGCATCTGACTCTTGGTTTCAGCTCAGGTCATGATCTCATGGTCATGAGATTGAGCCTCTGTTGGGCTCTGCACTCATCTCAGAGTCTTTTTCAGATTCTCTCTCCCTCTTCCTCCTGCTCACACTTGTTTGCTCTCTCAAATAAACAAATAAAATCTTAAAAAAAAAAGAAAGCGCTCTTCTGTAGATAGTGCTGCTGGAGATAATGAAAAGAAAGGCAAGAGCTAAAACATCATCACCTTCAAAGAAACTGGAGGACATGTGATACCACCGGTTTCAGGGAGTGTAAAGAGCCTGTGTTACATACAGAAATAATCCTAGTAAAATCATGTGGAATAAGCACACATGGAAGTGAAACCTGAATGTCAAGGCAAGTGGTGATAGAGAAGACAGTGGCTCCTTCTTACACAAAGAGCATTCAAAAACATTCAGATTTGATTTTTGCCTGTTTGGCTAAATCAGTTTACTACTTTTACCTAGCAAATATATATACTTGCAAATATTATATACCCAGAGCTAGAGAAATATCTTTATTGTGGATGTTTTGGCTGAAAACTTTATATTATAAACTTGAAACTGTCTATACATAATCCTATTTTTCCCTTTGAAATAAGTTTTAACATGGCTTTTTTTTTTTTTAAAGATTTTACTTATTCATTTGAGACACAGAGATACAGAGAGAGAGAGCATGAGCAGGGGGAGAGGCAGAAGGAGAGGGAGAAGCAGGTTCCCCGCTGAGCCAGGAGCCCGAGGTGGGGCTTGATCCCAGGACCCTGGGATCATGACCTGAGCCGAAGGCAGACGCTTAACCATCTGAGCCACCCAGGCGCCCCTTAACATGGTTTTTGTTAATATGAGGCTTTTTTAAAGGAAGTGCAACACTGTGTTACAGCAGAGCAGACTGCATGACTTGAAAAATCACTATGCAATATAAACTGTATTGAATATATAAAGCATTTTGCCAATAGGAGAGCTATTACAACACGTTGTGAGAATCAAAGGGCTCGAGACTCTAGACAACTCCATTATGCAACTCTGCCAAATCTTGGCTACATTTACATCATCTACTACGGACTCTAACCTACTTTTTTCTTTAAATTCTGCAGAAAAATCAATCCTGCAATCCCTCTGCGTTGTATACTCAAGGGTCCCAGTTCTCTTAACAGAGGGGAGGTTCAACTGCCAATCTAAATCTCACCTATTACTATTATATTTTATCACTCTAGAAACAATTGTGGCAGGAGAGATATCCAACTTTGTGGCAAATAGTAGTGTTTTCTTTCATGAACACCTATCTTTGTATAAGAAAGAGTCCATCAAGTACCAAGTTAAAAAGTTCCATTTCCTGAGCAGGATCTCTCAGCTCTTCCACGTCATAGGGGATATTGAAATGGGAGAGCAGGAGCCCCAGCTGAGGTGTCAGTTCTTCTCTTTCAGTCGTGTGTTGGGGCAGGAAAAAAACAGCTTCTGTTCTTGTCAGCCCTAAAACAATCCAAAATCAAGAGCATGAAGACCAATAAACACTAGTTGGGGAGAGAAAATGGAGTGTCCTTTGAGATGAAATTGAGGCAGGATCTCCTCTGCTGACAGGGCCATTCTGCTTTGTCCAACCTTCTCTGCTATAATTTACAGATTGTACCACACTGGGCCACACCTATCTGACAAACATTTGATGCTGGATTTCTGGGGGAGGGAGCAAAACCACTCACCTTCACAGGGCCTATAGGAGAAACACAACAGACCCTTTGAAGAATGACTTAGTGGGAGGAGAACTACCCATAGTCCTTTGTGGTAAACTAAGAGCATGATTTATAAATTAAACAACAAATTAGAAGAAGGTGAGAGCCTTTATCTCCTTTTGCCTGGCTCACTTCTGTTCATTTTTAAGGACCCAATTTGGACTCCCTTCCTTTGAGATGCCTTCCCTGATTCCCCACAACTAGGTTGGCTGTCTCTTCAGGTGCTTCTGTGTCACTCTGTACATACTAAGCAAATATGTCACTCAGAGTAGAAATCTAATTAGGTTTCTTAGTCATCTATAACACAAGATAAGGACAGGAAGATCATTAAATTGATTCAGATAAGGAAATTATTTTTCAAATATGTAACACTCAAACTGAAAGAGATCTTAGATATCACTTAATCTGCAAGGTTTATTTTGGAGATGAATAAATTGAAGCCCAACGAGATGAAATGACCTAAACATGCAGGCCCACAGTGAAGCCCTGACAGAAACACATCTAGAACCCAGTACTCCCAACTTCAAGTTCATTGCTTCTTTTCCTCTCTTTATTTGCCAGTTATAAGGATGGAGATAATAATGGCTAAGAAAAGTGCATATTTTTTTCATCAGAAAGTATTAAATATTTGTTTATTTTTTTTTGAAAAATTTTTTTTAAAGATTTTTTATTTATTTATTTGACAGAGAGAGACACAGCGAGAGAGGGAACACAAGCAGGGGGAGCGGGAGGGGGAGAAGCAGGCTTCCCGCTGAGCAGGGAGCCCGATGCGGGGCTCGATCCCAGGACCCTGGGATCATGACCTGAGCCGAAGGCAGACGCTTAACGACTGAGCCACCCAGGCGCCCCTAAATATTTGTTTATTAAGAAGATATAACTTCTTGGTATATAGAAAAATTTCAAGCAAGATCAAGTGACAAAATAACACATGCGCAAAGCCACAATCTTCTTTCTCCACATTACCTTAGGGGAAAGAAGACTAATTTCTTACCTGAAATGCTGGTATCCACCGAGCCTGGAGATGCAGAACCCTGGTTGTTAGGGTTCATGTCATTGACACAGACCTTTTCATTCTCCTGACCAGCCTCAGGGACTTCATCGACAGCTACACTCAGCACTTTGGAGATGGGCAAGTACTGGAGGGACTACAGAAAAGCATCACCAAGAGGCCAAATGTCAACTCTACTCTCACAGAAGCTTCTAGACTTAGGTTCAGGGGCAGCCCTTTGCTTTGATAAAGGAACCTGATAGTTGGGCCTGATAGTAAACTGCTCAAACATGGGGTGCTAAATCTAGATCTGAGACACCTGTTGCAGTCACCAATGTTAAGCAACCTTAACCTCCAAGTGGGTCTACACTGATCAAGCATCCCTAATGGACAAGACACTGTGTGAGGTGCTAGGGATACCAAGAAGAATTAAGCCATGGACCAACCTCAAAGAGTTTACAGTTTAGTGGGGAACGGAGACTTATGAGCAGAGTGTTATTATACCACGTGACTGGGGAGAGAGGATTCAGGGGTAGACAGTAGACACCATAGTGACTGACTGGGGAAGGGGTGAAGTTAGGATGATGGCCAGGTTTCTGGTTTGGGTAACTTCGTGGATGGTGGTATCACTGAGATAAGCCGTAGAGGAGTAGGAAAAGATTTAGGTGGCAAAATAATAATCTTTCTAAAATGAAAATAGGATCACATCACTCATTTCTGATGCCTCTGGCCTGGGTTAGGGCTTCTCTTCTGTGACTGTCTTTACTCTGTGCTTATACTTATTCTATTCTTTCTTACCACATTGTATTTCCATTTACTATTTGCTTGCCCATTTTCCTACCAACCTGGGACCCAGTTACTTTTCAGCAAAGACCGTATTTTTGCTTCATGGCCCTGGACATTTACCTGGCATATATTAGACCCTCATTAGATATTGCTGAACAAAAAAGTGGATCTAAATTGGACTTCATAAATTCTCAACAAGATGATGAAAACAAGAACTTGCAGAGTGAATATGAAATAATACAACAGAGACATCTTTGAGAAAACTAGATTAATGGAGTGGTTTCATTAGAGCAAGATTTCAAAAGAAAAAGTTTTCAAAGGTTTCAAAGAAAAAAGCTAGTGGCTCATTATTTTCCTGTCATTTGTAGGGTAAGTAGAATACAGAAACAGTGACAATCCAAAAGTAGGTGACAGGTATGAAAAAACAATGCTGACCATCATGGGAGGGTACCACACCATCACATAATTATGTTTCACACACCTGTAAGTAGTGGTGAATAGTCCTGAGTGAGTGTAGGTGACACACAAACCACTTTGTGTAAATAGTCAGGTCTTCCTGTGTCACTAAGTTAGAAGGATTGTTTTTTCCCATTAGGAAGTTTTCCCGTGCAACAGACAATCTTTCAGCTCTCTGAACGGCATCATTATACTCCTGCATAATGTAGGCAACTTGTTTCTAAGAGTAATGCAGAGACAGAACATGGTTATTTGCAAGCCTTATTCTCGTGTCCTTTGCTTCCAAGCGTAGGGTAATGCTGTTTGGGAGCCAAATAAGAGGCTCTTGGAATATCAAAGTACTTTCACATTCTGAATTTGACTGACAATAGCAGCAGTTACATTCTTAGGAGAAAGAGACTTCAGCAAAGAGTCAGTGCATACAGATGTTTGGTAACTGAAGGTGGCTTCTTAGCTTTTTATCTATAGCAGAGGAAGCCAAATCCATGAAGAAAAATGCATTTTCTATCATACAAAGTTTCCTTCAAATCTCATCCTTAAAAATAGGTGCCATTATCTTCTGCCACAGGCAAAAGAGGCAAATGGGTGCTTCCATTAGTTCCTTTCCCATCTTTAGCCATGACTTAAAAAAACGGACAAGATACATTGTTGGTAATAATGTAAACTGGTACAGCCATTATGGAAAACAGTATGGAGATTCCTCAACAAATTAAAAATAGGAATACCATATAATCTAGCAATCCCACTTCTTGGTACATATCTGAAGAAAACAAAATCAGTATATCAAAGAGGTATCTGTATTCCCATGTCCACTGCAACATTATCCCCAGTAGCCAAGATATGGAAACAACCTAAGAGTCTGTTTATGGATGAATGGATTAAGAACATGTGGCATATATATATATATATTTATTTATAATTGAATATATGAATATGAATATTATTCAGTTATGAGGAATAAAGAAAGAAGGAAAGAAGGAAATCCTAACACTTGTGACATTAAGAATGGACCTGGAGGACATTATACTAAGTGAAATAAGCGAGACAGAGAAAGATAAATACTGTATGATTACATGACAAATTAAAAAAATGTTAAACTCATAGACGCAGAGAGTAAAACAGTGGTTACCAGGAGCTAGAGAGTGGGGAAATATTGGTCAAAAGGATACAGATTTGTAGTTATGTAGGATGAGTAAGTCTAGAGATCTAATGTACAGGTATGATGACTATACTTAATAATATGTATTGATAGGCTTATTGACCATTTTGTTTCTTAATAAAAAAAGAGCCCAAAGGTTCTGTTCCTAGGCTTCCTACCTTGTAAAGAGGATAAAGTTGCTCCATAATCTTACTGTGCTGGCAAAACCTCTTCCATCTAAGCATGTGTGAATATTTACTCTGGGCCAGCTGGGTAATTCTCTCTGTATAATACTTTAACAGAAACAACAATAAAAATTAACACTTAGAATACAATTATAGTAGAAAGACTGAATTAAGACATAAGAACACTAACAATAGGAAAATCAGTCTCTGGTTGTTTCAGAAAGATAGATTTTTCTACATGAAGATCATAAAATTAAGAAACCTGGCTCAAGATACCATTAAATTTTAAATAAAGCAAGTATGTATTTCTAAATCTATATGATCTGTTGCCAATCTAACAGATTATAGTTTCATTTATCAATTAGTGAACAATTAACAGTGATATAAAAGCCTATACAATTGTCTAAGGCTAAGCTCAAAATTTCTTAAAAACTGAAGTTATGAGACTAAAAAATACAAAGCACATTACAGGTAAGATTATAGCTTTTAATCTTAGACCAGAAATTTCATTTAGATTTAAAAATAGTTAAATAAACCAACCATTTAGATGTTTTATTTCCAATAATAAATATAATAATGGCTATGATGGAATAAGTAGGACCAGACTCATCCTTCCATCATACACCACTAGAAAACAGGACAAAATAAACAAGACAACTATTTTCTGACCAAGACAACACACAGTGCAGGACTGTGGTCCTTGAGAGAAAGGAAACAAATGAAATGAGCCCTACAATCACCTTGGTTTTCTGCCTGAAATAGGCAGTTTCTGAACCAGGGAGTAAGAAAGGGAATCCCAAGCAGAGCACAATGGTCTCCCTGGGTTAAGGAGAAAGAAATTGATGCTTAGGAGGCTGAGTCAGCTGGAGTTTGCAGGGCACAGGACTGGAAAGGAGGATAGTATACAGAGAAAGGGCTACAGAAATCTGCACAGAGATCTCAAACTCAGCACTATTGACATCTGGGACTGGACAATTCTTTGTGGTGGGGGCTGTCCTGTGCATAGTTGGATGTTTAGCAGCATCCCTGGCCTCTTCCCACTATATGCCAGTAGCAATCCACTCCCAAATTGTGACAACCCAAAATGTCTCCAGACTTCGCCAAATGTCCACCATCTCCAGTCTCCCCTTCTCTCCCCTGAGAATCACTGATATACACAAAAGAATGAAGAGTGCTAGAATGATAGGGAAAGAGAATCTTGGATGAAGATAATGACAAAACTTTAACTTGCAAATAGAATCTCAATGTCTTTTATTTCTTTGTGATTCATTTATTCATTCATTGCTAACTAGTTGCTAATGAACTAATTTGTATGCATAATGAGGATATAACTTCTAACAAAAGAACAAAGAATTTTAAAAATCAAAACAATACATGCCTATTATAAGAAATTTAGAAAATATATAAAAGTAAAAAAAGGAAATTCGTTGTTCTGCCATCCAAAGACAGTGATTGCTAACATTTTGATCAATGTCCATCAAGTGGTTTTTCTATATATTTTTTCTATATATATTATGTGACCATTATTATGACACACACAGACATGTTAGTTTTTGTTCACTAACATTACATAAAAACAATAATTCCTTATGCTAAAAAATGTTTATTGGCAGAACAATATTCTATCAAGTCTCATACTGTTTTTCCTAACTCTTTCCCCTAGCGTTAGATATGTAGGCACTTCTGATTTTTTCACTTTTATGATAATGCTGCAATAATAATCCTTATAGAAAACATTTTCTACCACATTTTGAGTTATTTTATAAAAAGATATTTCCATAAATATCTTCCCTAGCTAAGCCAACATTGAGGACTGAGACTTTCTTAGTATTGTATTGCCTCATAATACCAGCACAGGGAGTAATTGATAGAAAATCAATTGATTAGTGACTATAACTAAACCGAACTGAACTATGACATGGGTCTCTGACAAAGAACAGAATTTACACTAATCAAGTTCTGCAAACTACAAGGTAGAGAAAATCCTACCCTAGCCAGAGGATATACCAGAAAGCCAACTTTGTTTATACATTTCTATTAATTTCTAGATCTGTTTTTCAGGTTGCAACATGACTTACCTGCAACAGAAGCAAAGGTAAATTTTCAGGAGTGTACTCTCTTCTTAGGCAGCTCTCTAGCTCCCTCTGCATGACATCTGCTTGAACAACAAGGGACTTTGACTCAGCCACCTGAACCCAGGGCAACAGAGCAGGCAAACAAAAAGAAGTAAGGAAGTAAAATTATCATTGTTTATGACAGCAAATGACATACAACACATTATACTGTTATACCTCAGTTACAATATAACAAATTTTAATATCACAAATCAAGAAACTGTAAAATTTTAAAATATCACAAAAAGTAAGTATCTCCAAAGAAGTAGTGGCCTGCTCTGATCTAGTAGTGAGTATTGGGCTGTTTTGTTCTCATAACACTGTCAATAACATCAGCTGGTTGTTTGCAAAAATAAAGTTTTCCTGCTAAATGTTTCCAAAAAGTTAGGAAAATCCAACATATTGTTGTATTACAATACAGTTGTGTATTACAATTACACACTCCTACTCACCTGTAAAGTTTTCTTTAGAGCCAGTTCCCTTTCTCTTCTAAAGTAAGAAATGTCCTTTGGTATTCGAACAGAGCTGTAGAAAGATTTATGCAATAGACGCTGTAATTATAGAAACTGTCATAAACGAAATTACAGACAGGCCCTGATTAATCTGTAACTCTTCACAACTGCTAATTTCTAAATAACTATGTCATATTAGGGTGGATTATTGAGAGCATGTAAAGATCACATGCTTCTGTCTTAGTCTGAATCTCTCTTGTGTATACCTCATGTTTGCTAACCTTTTCCCTGGGCCAGTTTTCTTCTTCACCCCAAACAGGGTCTTTCCTACTACCCATGATTTACCTCTCTGGTTTCAATTCCAGAATACAGGAAGAGGCAAAGTGGTGGAGATTTTTCTTTCCCCCACCTGTATTTCCTCCAGTAACCTCAGCTCTAACAAGTGCTCATCAGACATCTCTCACCCTACATAAAACTAGACTCTTATAATTTAAACAGAATGTTTTTATTTCTGTGTTCTTGCTGATTTATCAAACATGAAATACTTTGGGAATTTTTTTTAACCGAATTCTATCATCCGAGCCTAGTCACAAAGGAGTTGTTTGCACGATGGGCTCTGACGTGAGAAGGCACAAGCAGCACTGCTGTGGGGCCCAGGAATGGCGTGGGATCCTGTGGCAGGAAGAAGGGAGCTCTCCCCATTTGGGGTAAGACACACACAGCAAGGCTTGGCAGCTCTGGGAACATTAGGGGACAGCACCCCTGATGTAGACATCACTTCCTTAAGTGAAACCTTGCAAACACTGGCAAGGAAACCACAGCAGGTAGCTGTGAAACACATGTAAGTAACCACCTAGAGACTTGAGAGGGATGGTAGGCAGCGGAATTTAGGTTAATATTGTTCATATGACCCTATTAGTCCCCGTGGGTAAGTTTTAAGGAAAGATTAAAATAGACTGTTAGTTTGTACACTTGTCAGCTCTTCCCCTCACTGGGGACAGTGGTCCTGTGAAAAGACCAGTCAGGAGGTCCCTCAGCCACATGACTCCAAGCAACTCATTGAGCCATTTGTGTTGAATTCCCAACTGAAGTTGGAGATAATGCCTCCCTTATCTCCTCACACCTTGGCTTTGATTAAAAAAAAAAAATTGAGGCAAGCTCTGAAAGGGCCTTAAGAGTAAATGCATTACTAAATCAAAGCTATAATTTCTGTGATTCCTGGGTACCTGAATCCTGGCTGCAGCCTCATGGAGGTCAAGAACCAGTAACCAACTAGAAAGGGAACAGGCAGTCAGGGAAACAGAGGAAGCTCATCCCTTTCCTGCCCTCTTGTCTTTGAATTTCTTTGGCATGCTAGAAGATTGGGCAGTGTCCTGGGCTTAGCTGCTGAACCTTCCCTTACTCAAATCATGTTTTTCATCTCAGTTAGTCTCAAAGTGTCTATGAATGAGATTGGTGGTGAGTATGTCAACCCACAAAAAAGAGATTCACCTATTTGTTCATCAAGTATTATTTATTCAACATACATTCATTCATTTATTCATTCAGCAAGCATTTATGAGATACTTAACCACTATAAAGACTTGAGCTCATGGGGATAAATTGATGAAAGAATGTAAAAAGAAAAATGACCAAGGCATCATTATCCTACAGTTCTCAATAAATTTTTTCAATCTGGTGGGGAATGAGAATACTAAAGTGATTATTAGAAGTGGACATTTTACATTTTCCTTGGACTCCAGAACCTAGTACAACACCTGGCAAACAGAAGTTGCTCAGTATTTGTCAGATTAATAGGTAGATTCTTCCAGGTGCAGTGTTTAGTGGTTTGGGGGAGTAGAAAAATACAAGGGTCCAGAGATTTCCCATCACTCTATTCTGAAAGATAAAAGAGACTTCAGGACAATGTACAAAGAGGAGTCACTTGTTTGACACTCAGACATTTAAGATGTAACAATATCAATTGTAACTTGATCTTTGTATGGTGTCTTCTAGTTTTCAAAGTGCTTTAACGTGCATTATCTTACTTGATCCTTATAAGATAGGCAAGGTACATATCTATAACCTCATTTTTCACAGAAAGAAACCAAAGTTGGGAGAATTTATGGCTTGCATGGTTCCATTACCTTTTCACTTCATCATACAATCTTTGATCTGCTTCCTACACCCAATGGCTTTAAATACCAAATTATAAAACACACTAATACTGGTTCTTCAGAATCATCTTTGGAGTGAGGTAGTAATGCACCTACTTACTGCTTTTTCAACTGATCTTCCCTGTCCCACCCTCACCATCCACATTGCATTTACTTGGCTACTCAACCTAACAGAGACCTCATATTGTTCCTCTTGATCAATTGTGGCAGTAATAGAAATAGAGGGATTTGAAGGTCCTGAGCCCATGAGACTTACAACTTAGGGGCTGATCTGGTTACCCTATTTCTCTAGAAGAGATTGATATTATTGCCAACATTTACCTATAGAAGAGCTCCTTAATAAAATACCATTTTGCAGAACTCATTACCAAATACCTAGCATTATTTCAGTTTTTATATTTCTCATCAAAATCAAGGTCAAATTCAATGAAAATATTTTTGGGTAAAATGAGACCTTGGTTTTCAGTGAGTATGATTTGTATAATAGCTTCTGGAACTTTAAGACAATGGTATTTGTGAAATGTAAAAAGCACTTTTCTATTTTCTTTGGTAGGACATTGCCTCTAAATGCCTTGGCAATTCTAGAAATATAGGGAACACTTACAGACAGCCATAATGAGCTTGAGATAATGCTAGTTGTCTATATAAAAAGAAGAGGGAGCTGATGGAGATTATGGGGCAAAAGTAGGGGCTAAAGCCCCTGAAGACCATGCCTTCTCACTACTACTATTCACCTGTAAGCTCCATGAGTCTCCTGTTCTTCTATTGCAGACTTCAGTTCAGTCAGTTGCACAGACAGTTCTTTTTCTAACTGCTGGATCCTTTCTGTGGAAGCGATCTTATAAATTTCATCCATGATTTGCATTTACCACTTTACTCTATCCCTGAAAAACAAGAGTACAAAGCTTGTCTATCTTTCTTCAAGAAATCATGTCAACTTTGTGAAAATGTGTGCTTTTGCAATTTGAGGAAACAGGCTGACTAGACTGTTGTCATCTATGATTTAGTTAACAGTAGAGAAAAAAGAAATTAGAACCTCCATTGACCATTCCTTTGTTCAGCCCAGTTCACCTTCAGAAACATCTCCACTCCAGCTTTGATGATGAGAAGGCATAAATGAGAGGGCATCCCTCTAGTTCAACACCTGTAGTCTTCATAAAGGTTTGTGGGAATTGCACACGAAATGCTATTAATGTTGGTTAAGGCTTTCTTCTAGTATCATTTCAAGTGGAACAAACAATAGGTGTGTACAGGATCCCTCTAATGCCTAGAGCCCTTTTCCATAAGCCTTTTTGAAGGCGTGAACTTCTGACTAGGGAGAATATATTGAGTATGGAAAGCAACCTAACATGATCATGATCTATGCACTTTGGAGTTTGGAAGAAAATCATACTTAAGCATTTAAATGTGTTTTCTTAATTTTGAATGTTCATATTTGGCACACTGCTTTTACCATTAAATAAAATAGTTGATAATCCCCTAGCCCTACCCCACCCCGTTCACAGCCTGTCAAATGCAACACAGTTGTTTACTAAGTACTTTGTGTCAGTATTCTAACTAACAGCATAGATTAACTGCATGACCCAGAATGAGACCCATGAAATGCAGGGGATGCAGAAGATGGTGTGTTTCCTGTGCTACTGTCTGTCCTGGACAGGTGGGGTGAAATAACCCTTGGGTCACATTAGAGAGGCTTAAAATATTTAACCCTTTCCCCTTTTCCTTTGACATTTCTAGGTTTTCATTTTTCCTTTCAGAGATATTTCATTTTCACAAGTTAATCTGCTATCACTCCAACAAATAATTAAGCTGTAGAGATGTTTTGTGTAGAGGCTTCCTTTGGGGCCTATTTATTCTTTTTATAAATATCAAAAATGGAAATGAGCATTCATGCTCAGTCTAGGTTGTGAACCTGCTGAGTCATAAATCTGTCATGTCTGGCACGCTGCTGGAGCTCAATAAAATGCATTGTTGTTCTTAGCAAAAGTAAAATGTTGTTATGAAAAGTATTTGCCACTTGGCAGTATCCTTTCAAGTTGGGCAAACAGTTAAACAGCTGCCTTAACAGCTACATTCCAATCAGCAGCCAAGAGTGGTGGCCACATAGACTGGCTGATTCTTCTCCCAGAGGATGGACATTCTGCCTTCATTTCCTGATCAGTTTCAACACTTCACAGCTCAGAAATGAGAACATTTAATCCTGCACCGTTTAGCATACTGCACAATCAAGTACAGTACTCACAAAATTAACATAAGGAGAGGTCAGTCTTTGACAACTGTCCATGAAATGGATCCAACCCTGGAATCTATGCCTGCTGAGCGCTCACATCTAGTGCTAAAGAGACAACTGTGTGTGCTGGAAGGCAGGGTACGGCGGATTCCATTTACTGAGCACCTACTCTGTGTCAGGCAGGCACCGGGCCCTCTTTTAAAGTCTCAGAAAAGAGATTCTCAAAAATTAGTTCAGTGGCCTTTAAAAAAAAAAAGTACATTTAGTTAACTCTTGATTGTAAATAAATTTTAAAAACCTGTTTAAAAGTGGTAAAATCTAAACTCTAAGACAAAGATAGTAAGATTAGCTTGAGCAGCGTTTGTGGGTGTTCAATGGCTGGTTAAAGTGCGCTTTGATGGGCTTAAAGCAGGCATGTTTAGAAGAGAATTACTGAGTAACTTTAGACTCTGCTAGGAAAATACTACGTTAAAAACTTCAAGGTGACTACAGAAAGAATAGAAATGCAACCTAGACCCTCTCATACAAGTGGAGGTGAGGGGTAGGAATGGGTCTTGTAAATCCAATAGAAATCAGAAAAAGAGAGAAAAAGAAAAAAAGAAGTATGGTAGAAATAAGTTCAAATATATCAGTAATTATAATAATGTAAATGGATTACGCCCATCAATCAAAGTAATTTTGGTATTATTCCATCCTTAAGTGTTTGTAATAATTTACCTATGAAACATCTCAGCCTGACATTTTCTTTATGGGAGGATTTTAAATTACAGATTCAACATCTTTAACAGATTATGAGTATTCATATTTTCTATTTCTTTTTGTGTTTAACAAATTTTTAAAAGAACATTTCATCTAAGTAGATAATTTTTTTTTGGTGTAAGGTTGTTCATAATATCCTTTCATATGTTGAACAGCTTTTGAAAGATATAGTTAACACACCATACAATTAACACAATTAGAATGAACAATTCAATAATTTTTAGTGTATTCACAGGGTTGTACAACCATCACCAGAATCCATTTAGAACATTTTCATCTCCCAAAAGAAATCCCATATCCATTAGCAGTTTCTCCCCATTTTTCTGAGTCTCCTACCCCCAGCAATAGGCAACCACTAATCTACTTTCTATCTTCTATAGATTTGTCCAGCCTGGAAATTTTATATACATGGAATCATACAATATGTGGTCTTTTGTGACTGGCTTCTTTTATTTCACATAATGGGTTTTTTTCTTTTTCTTTTTAACATTTGTTTATTTATTTTAGAGAGAAAAAGAGAGAGAGCACATGTGCTTGAGTTGGGGGAGGAGCAGAGGCAGAGAATCCCCAAGCAGACTCCCCATGAGTGTGGAGCCTGACTTGGGGCTCAATCCCACGAGCCATTTGATCATGACCTGAGCTAAAACAAAGAGTCAGACACTTAACCAACTGAGCCACCCAGGTGCCCCTCACATGTTTTCAAGGTTCATCTCTGTTTTCATATGTATCAATGTATCATTCCTTTTTTTAAAATTTAAATTCCAGTTAGCTAACATACAGATATAGCATTCATTTTTATGGTTGAATAATATTCCATTATATGGCTAGTCCACATTTCGCTTATTGGTTCATCAGTTGAAGGAAATTTGGGTTGTTTCCACTTTTTTGATATTATGAACAATGCTTTTATGTAAAAGTTTTGCCAGCTGTCTTCCAAAGCAGCTGCACCATCTTATATTCTCACCAGCAACATATGAGGGTTCCAATTTTTCCTCATCTTTGTCAACATTTGTTATCTATCTTTTTTATTTTAATCATTCTAGTGGATGCAAAGTGGTATCTCTTTGAGGCTTTGATTTGCATTTTCCTAATGCTAATGATACTGAGCATTTTTTCATGTGCTTGTTGGTCATCTGTATATCTTCTTTGGAGAAATGACTATTCAGATTCTTTGCCCATCTGCTATTTGAGCTTTAAGGTTTTTTTACTGATGAGTTATAAGAGTTCTTTATATATTCTAGATACATGTCTTCTATCAGATACATGATTTGCAAATATTTTCTCCCATTCTGTGGAAAATATTTTCACCTTCTTGATGTCCTTTGAAGTCATTTATCCTTTTAATGTCTGTAGGATGTGTAGTGCTGTCTCCTTTTACATTCCTAATACTGATAATTTCTTTACTTGTTATTTTATCTTGATCAGTTTTATTAGAAATTTAATAATTTCACTAATCTTTTTAAGTGAGTGATATTTAGTTTAGTTTTTTTTTTAAAGATTTTATTTATTTATTTGACAGGGAGAGACACAGCGAGAGAGGAAACACAAGCAGGGGGAGCAGGAGAGAGAGAAGCAGGCTTCCTGCGGAGCAGGGAGCCTGATGCGGGGCTCGATCCCGGGACGCTGGGATCATGACCTGAGCCGAAGGCAGACGCTTAACGACTGAGCCACCCAGGTGCCCCGGGTGATATTTAGTTTTATTGTGTTTATTCTAGTTTATTTATGTCTGCTTTATCTTTCATGACTTTCTGCTCATTTATTATGATTCACATATTATTTATTTCTATTCATTTATTATATCAATTAACTCATTGGTATAATAAATTCAGTGTACCAATTACATTGAATTATTATTCATTTATTATTTATTATTTACATGTTATTACTAATCATTTATTATACCATTCTTTTTACTATCTTGGATTTAATTTGCTCTTCTTTTCCCAGCTCTTGAGATTTGAAGTTTTAGATAAATTTCCTTCTAAGCATTGCTTTAGCTACATCACCATTTTGGATGTTGTGCTTTCATTATTTCTTATTTAAATATTTTCTAATTTCCATTATCCATGATCATTTAGAAGTTCTTTTTTTTTTGGTCAGTTTTCAGTGTGATTTCATCATGGCCTAAGAACATACTCTGCATGATTTCAATTTTTAAAAATATCTTAAGCTTGTTTTATGACCTAACATATGGTCTATTTTGGTAAATGTTCCATGTACACTTGAACATATATTCTGTTGTTGGGACTAGTGATCTACATAGGTCAGTTGATCGAGTTGTTTCATAATGTTCAAATCTTTTATATTGTTACTGATTTTGGGTCTGATTTTTAATGAGATATTGAGATATGTACATTAAAATCTTTGGCAATGATTGTGGATTTGTGTATTTCTCCATTTAGTTCTGATATTTTGGTTTTATATATTTGAAGTGTTATTATTGGCTGCCTACTAATAGGATTATAAGGATTTTCTTTATTGAAACTTTTGTCATTATGACATCTTCATCTTTAGTAATATTTCTTAAAGTCAAATTTATGTATTAGTAATACAATCACACAAGCACTTGGGGGGGTAGTGTTTACATGGTATATCTTCTTAATCCTTTTAAATTATCTGTGCCTTTTTGTTTCTTGAGTCCAATCTGAAAATCTTGTCTTTTAATTCGAGCATTTAGTTCATTTATATTTAATGTGATAACTGTTGGGTTGACATTCACAATCTTACTATGTATTTTATTCATTTTATTTTTCTATTTGTTCTCTCTATGCTTTCTTCCTGTATTCCTCCTTTCTTTCATTACTTTGGATTAATCAAGTGTTTTTATTATTCTGTTTTACCTCTTCTTTTAGGTTCTTAATTATACCTATTTATTTTCTTTTGGTAATTACCCAGAACAGTGGTTCTCAAATGTTAGTGTGCATCAGAATGACTTAGAGGACTGTTCCAACATAGATTTCTAGGCCCTACTTCTAAAGTTTATAATTTAATAGGTCTAGGGAGGACTGAGAATTTTTACTTCTAAAAAATTCCCAGATGATATTTATACTGCTCCTTTGATAATACTTATGCTTTGATAATCATTCCTCTAGATTTCAATATGCATCCTTGGCTTATTACAGCCTACATTAAGCTAGCATTTTTAAAAAACAGATTTATTTATTTGAGAGCAAGAGAGAGCATACACACAAGTGGGGGGAGGCAGAGAGGAAGAGAATCTCAAGCAGACTCCCCACTAAGAGCAGAACTGGATATGGGGCTTGGTCTCATGCCCCATGAGATCATGACCTGAACCAAAACCAAGAGCTGGATGCTCAACTGACTGAGCGACCCAGGTGCCTCTCTAGCACTTTTTTTTTTTTTTTTTACACCACTGTCCAAAGAATAAAAGCCTTACAATGCTTTATGCCCATTTATCTCCTTCCTACAATTCATGCAGCTGTTTTTTTTTTTTACTTTTGCATATAAACTCCACAACATGTTTTATTTTTGCTGATTTGAAATACAATTTAAAAAATGTAATCATATATTTATTTTTTCTGCCTCTCTTTTTTTCCTTAAGACCTATGTTGCCATTTGAGTTAATTTTCCTTTAGTCTAAAGAACTACCTTCAATATTTTTTATAGTGTGGGTCTGCTGATGATGAATTCTCCCAGCTTTTGTCTGAATAAATCTTTATTTTACCATGATTTCTAAAGGATATTTTAATTAGGTATAAATTTTTTTCTTTTAGCACTTTAAATGTCTTTTTATTCTTTTCAGCTTCCATAATTTCAGTAAAAAAATCAGTCATCTGTCTTACTGTTCCTTTTGTAGAAAGTAAATGTGTCTTGTTTTCTCTTGCTGCTTTTAAGATTTTATCTTTGTCTTTCAGAGTTTCAACTGTAATGTATTTAATTGTGGCTTCCTTTGTATATATCCTTGCTGTGTATTGGGGTTCACTGACCTTTAATGTTGGGGCCGATGTGACTCATCAATTTTGGAAATTTCTTGACTATTATCTCTTCAAATATTGCTTCTGCCCCATTCTCTTTCATTCTTATCCTTCTAGGACTCTAATTAAACATACATTTGATTATTTAGCTATATTCCACGTGTCTCTTTTACTCAGTTTTATTCATCCCATTTTTTGTTTCTGTGCCTCCTTTTTTGATATTTTCTATTTATCTGTCCTCAAGTTCACTAACTGTATTTTTTGCTTAGTCTAAGCTATTTAAAAAAACAAACTATCCAGTGAATTCTCAATTTTAGCTGTTGTATTTTTAAATTTTATAATGCATATTATTTTATAGATTCCAAATCTGCCAAAATTATCCATCATTTTATCCAATTTGCCCATCTTTTCCTCTTTTTCCTTGTGCACCTATATGTGTGTGTGTGTGTGTGTGTGTGTGTATAATTTTAAAGTCCTTATCTGCTAATTCTAATACCTGGATCATCTATGAGTCTGCTTTTACTATCTGCTTTTCTCTCATTACTCATATTTTCCTACATCTTCTCAAGTCTTATAATTTATTATATGCTATATTTGGTGTATAAAAGAACCAATGGGGGGCATCTGGGTGGCGTAGTCGGTTAAGCAACTGACTCTTGATTTCGGCTCAGGTAGTGATCTCAGGGTCGTGAGATCAAGCCCTGCATCAGGCTCCATGCTCAGTGAGGAGTCTGCTTGAGATTCTCTCTCTGCCCCTCCACCCCATGCTCTCTCTATCTAAAGTAAATAAATCTTAAAAAAATAAAAGAGTCAATGGGACTGATAGATGTTATTTACCCCCATAAAGTTTCTCCCTTTCTTCTGTCGGATGCATAATTTAAAGGACTGATCATCTTCATCCCATCAGGAATTGAATTAGATTGGGGGCTGGATTCTGGTTTTAATTAGACTCAGTTCACCTCTTCTTTGTCTTTTTTCTTCAGGTGTAACTCACCTGGACTTTTGATTGATAGCTTGGCAGGTCTCTCTCCTTCAGCCCTTAAACACTATGGGAGAATCAGTTCTGCCCTTTAGAGATTTTAGTTTAGCTTATTAGCCTCCTACCTCATGCAACTTCAAAATCTGGCAAATGTCTTGAGAGGGAAAATGGGCAAGTGTTTCATGCTGGCTTTCTGTCTCTGGTGGGAGTCCATCTCCTAAGCATTGTGGAAAGACTTTACCCTTCCAATCCAGTTTCCTTCTTGAGCACGGCCTTCTGAAGCTTTTGATTGATAGGTTGGCTTTTCTCTTTGTCCTCATCCCTGAAACTCTATCTTTCAAAAGTTTTGAGCTTAGTCTCCCACAACATCAAGTTCAATATCTGGCAAAAACTTGAGGGAGAGACCTGTTGTATGTTTGGTGCAGTCCCTCTCTCTAAAAGGAATTTATCTCCTAAGCATCATAAAATTGAAGATTTTATTCTGCCTTTCTGGACCAGCTCACCAGGGTCTTTTATACTCCAACATTCAGCAAATATCCATGGTATATTTGAGACTTCTTTAGATTCAAATCTGGCATGTCTGCACCTATGGTCTTCAAAAACTCATCTGGCTTCTTTTTGTCTCATTAGAATCCCTATGCCAAAAACAGTCAATACGACCAGAATTGGTAAATGATCTAAGGAATAAAACAGCCAGAGATTGTTAACTCACCCAGGAGAGCTTTTCCTTCTCTAGAAATTTAGTTCTTCTAGGCTTTGTTGCGCCCACAATTTTCCAACAATTTAAAACCTATGACTTTGTTATTTATTTGTTTCAGTGGGAGCCTGGTCTTTCTACTAAATCCTACCTAAAGTAGAAGTCTCAATACTTACTTGAGGAGTACTACAGATAATGTATTTTCTACTCTATTTCATTAAAAAAAAACTTCTGGTCAGAGCTCACTATTGTCAGGATCCACTAATGAATCACAGCTCCCATTTTGAGAAAAGCTGGTCCAACAGGTCTCTGGGAAAAAGCAACCTGTCTGTCAGTTTGGAAGATGAGGCTCATCAAAGGGATATGGGTTAAATGAACCTCAATCCACTTAGTGTTATACAAATTTGTGAAGTATGGAATTCTGCCTGTATTTTTCCTTGAGTCTGACAAAGTCAGCTTTTGAATCAAATTAACTTCTCACTGAAAGGCTAGGCAAATTTAACT
Organism: Halichoerus grypus; assembly: GCF_964656455.1. Taxonomy (NCBI): domain Eukaryota; kingdom Metazoa; phylum Chordata; class Mammalia; order Carnivora; family Phocidae; genus Halichoerus; species Halichoerus grypus. The sequence goes on from NC_135720.1 coordinate 51,245,662, forward strand.
TTGTTCTACCCCTTCTCTCTAGTCTTTTTTCTCAGTCAAAATCAAATTTTTATGATTTGTGTTAGTCATTAGTATTATAATCCCATTAATCCAAAGTTTTTATTAGTTTGTCCACAAGGATATGACAATTTCTTAAAAAAAAAAAAAAAAATCCATTCTCCAAAGTACCTCCCTTAAACTTGGCCTTTTCCCCCTGTATTACTAGGTCTTTTCCCTTAAGTTATAATAACTACCTCAGTATTTGTTTGTGAAAGGGTTTTCAACTACCAAGGACCAAAAGACGCATGTGTAGAAGCAAAACTGACACATTGCTCTGCTGTATCAGTGTGTATACATCATAATCAGAGAATAAAACAACTTGCACAGTGAGAGCAAAAAGCAAACAAAAACAGAGTCACTGTGTCTGGTTCACTTTCCCAAAATAAAAGAATCCCTTAAGTTTTGTTTGTAAGTACTGACTCCCTCATAAAAGCAATTTTATCATCAACTTTTGCAATGTTGATAGCTGAAAACTTGTGATAACCTTTGTAGCTATGACAACCATGTGAGAAAATTGCTATCTTTTCTACCATGAGCAGACTAACTATAAGCTAACGAGGTTGGTAATTTTGTGGGTTTTTTCCTCTCTCGTATTCTTTTATTTGGTGAACCAGACCTTTTAAAACTTAGGAGTTTCTTATAAATTTTCCTTGAAAGTAAACTTTTCTTTACTAAATGCTTTGTCTCTGAGTATCTCTTTGACAATGCTATAGGTTCTACCAAGATTTTATGTATTTATCTACCAGAGGTGTATTCACTAGCCAGAGCCGAGTAAACTGCAACTCAAGGATTCTTTGAGGTATACTTTTTTCTAGTCCTAGGGAGAATCTCCTGTGGAAATAGGGTTTTAATCTAGTTGATTCTATTTCTTTTTATGACCATTTGTTTGGTTTTTGTGTCCTGGTTTTCATGCTGGTTCTGATTTGTACACAACCCCTATTTCTCCTTTGGCAGCAGCAATGTTGATAATATAGTTTTTAATGGTCTGTCTGGTCTTTATGAAGTAACAAATGACAGGATATTTGATTGTATTTTATGTTTGTCTTGAGGATTCTGTTAGCTCCTGTCATTTGAGATATATCTTTCTTTGCCCCTAGGTCTTGAGACCTTGATTTAGTCAAACCGATAACTGGCTTCACTAGTAGGTTGGAAAGTTGCTCATATCACTCAATACAGTACTGATTTGTTTTATTGCTGCCTTACCATTGGTGAAACTCTCTATGTTGTTTTTCATGTTGTGTGCCACTCTGATTCAAATCAAGATAAAAATATTTTTGTGTCTACTGGGGTGGAGAGCAGCTATCGGAGATCTGGAGATGCAACCACCAGCCAATGAGTTTTTTGTACTTTGATTACATTTGATCCATCTGTGGCTAATGTTATAAAACCAAAGTTGTTGGTTCTTTTAGTGTATTTTTAAAAGGCCTTTCCTCCTCAAAAAAGAAAGGCATAGCTTTCTACAATAGCCTATTTATTTACAATTATAAACCTTCTCTGAAGCCAACTTTCTCTGTCCCTTGGGACACTATTAGAGATTGATGGGCCATAAAAGCTGTCATTTGAACACACTATATAGGGATATCCAATTCCAACAGACAAATTTACCATAAAAAAGAACAAAATATACATAATGAGTAAAATTTGAAATTGTTTTTACCTGGTTTTAGGGCAAAGGGTAGAGACTTTAGAGAAGGTTTTGCTTGAATGGTACAACCATTCTACAAATAAGCCTGAATTTGTGATGGAATGAGAATAATTGCTTCTTGACTCGCCTAGAGTTTCACAGTCTCTGCAAGAAATCTAAAAAGTTTGGTTGCATAACTTTTACTCTCTTTTCTCTCAAAAGAAAATAGGGGGGCGCCTGGGTGGCTCAGTCTGTCTTCAGCTCAGGTCATGACCCAGGGTCCTGGGATCGAGCCCCGCATCGGGCTCCCTGCTCGGCAGGAAGCTTGCTTCTCCCTCTCCCACTCCCCCTGCTTGTGTTCCCTCTCTCGCTGTGTCTCTTTCTGTCAAATAAATAAATAAAATCTTAAAAAAAAAAAAAAGAAAGTAGGAAAGCATAAATAAACAAATGAACCAGGTAAAGATGTGAGAAAGAGCTTGGTGCCCAAAAATAAGGTATTAATAAATCTAAAGTTGTGCTTCCAGCTCAACCTACAATCTGATTGGAAAATTACCACAAAAATAGCCTTGTTTACAAGTTGACAAGATAAGTAATGAAATGCAAATTGATAGCCCAGAGAAAAATAGAAAGAAAACTTTAGTACTTTTAAACAAAACTTGAAGAGTTCCTAAATATTTAGTATGAAAAATAGAAAAGTTTAAGTAATCACATTCCTAATCAAAAGGAATCCTTGCACAAATTACACTGGTTTAATAATGCTGTTTTAAAACAGCTATATGTCTTCTTCCTGATTTAATGACAGTGTGAATTAAAATGTTAGTATACTATTCTAACTTATGCAAGACTTGGGTTTGTCTTCTCATAGAAAGCCTAAGTAATTTAACTTTATAGATACTTTTCTAATTTCTAAACTAATATTAAATTGAGTTACTCATTTAATTAATAATCTTTGGATATAAGTTATATCTAAGCAACTCATTTGTAGAGCACAAAATAAATCTTGGGTCAACAAACAGTTTTAAGATACCCCTGCCTTTTGTTTTTATACGCTGTAAATGACCATTACTTAATAGGTTGAAAAGATACATATGAAAAACTGAGATATGTTGGTATACATGTTCTTTTTTGAAAGACATGTAAAATAATGTTTGTGAATCTGTCAAGAGGTATAAATGCAAAGTAATAAATTTTTATTTGCCTATCATGGGAAGAGATTGATTTTATCTTAAAGTCAAATTGTCTGGTTGTGCCAGAATGTGACAGAAAATATTAAAAGCCAAATTTGAGGGTATACAACAGGTTGTAGAAGGTATGAAGGAAAATGGACTTTGTCTTGGTTTTTAATATTTGCAAATAATGAATTTGAAAGAAACATAAAAATGTATTAACTTATTTTATAAAGTTAGCTAGATAAAAATGAATTTATTCATAAGATGGAGAAAAAGATTCGTGAATCCTATTCTATGAAACATGGATGGCATCCCCAAAGAGTAAAACTAGAATTTGGATTTTCTTTCTGTTAAATTGACAAATTAAATCCATGAGTATGTTTACTCTGAACAAAAAGCAGTTAAAAGATATTTAGTGCCCAAGTAGCAGAGTTTTCTTACATTACCAAAATATTCTTGAGAACCTAACATTTTGTGCTTTGTCATACCCTTGAACTATTTTTTAAACAAAAGTCCTTTGCCTCTGAAAAAGTTTCTTTAAGATTTTATTTATTTGAGGGAGAGAGAGAGAGAGAGAGAGAGAGGGAGGGAGAGCGCATAAGCAGGGGGGAGGGGTAGAGGGAGAAGCAGACTCCCCACTGAGCAGGGAGCCCCAAAGCAGGGCTTGATCCCAGGACTGCGGGATCATGACCTGAGCTGAAGGCAGCCGCTTAACCAACTGAGTCACCCAGGTGCCCTGAAAAATTTCTAGTATCATTACTTGATGCTGACTTTATTTTAAATATTGCCTGTAACCTTTTTTCTGTCGTCACTTACTCATGTATTTTCTCCTCTGATAACATTTTTTGATATGGCATTTCCCAAATTCAGTCCCGAAATTCAGAATTATAAACTATTACTATGTCTTTTACATAAAGATTTTCTTTGGGGTTTCCCAAAGAGTTGCTAGACAGCCCCAAAGTTTTGCTAATTTATCCTATAAAAGGAGGAATACTAAAAATAATTAGATATGTTTGGTTGGTATACTGCAGATTTTTTATTAGCTCAAAACTACTGTAAAAGTCATCCTGCTTATCCTCTCCTATATATGAAAAAAACTTATACAACAGTAAGAGGAGTTTAACCTAAGTTAATTACATTTAAGTAAAACGTATTACTATAAATTTAAAGATATTTTTAGCAATTTAACTTTCAGGTTGGACAGAAGCATACACCTGTCCATATACAAAGATTGGCACTGTAACTATTTTTAAAAGTTGATTTTTTTAAAAAGAACATTTTGTTTGCAGGTGACAATCCTAAAATATTTTATGAGATAAACGAAATTTAATGCCTACTCTGTCTATAAATGTATTTTTCCTCTCAGGATAATCATTTACTAAAACCTTACAAAATGATTATGTGTTACTTCAGAAAAAAATGATTCCACTCCCCACTATTCTAGTATTGTGGCCTTTACAAATTAACCTAAGCCATTGCGTCTTGTCATCCACAGTTTATGCTTTTTTCTTACATTTGCCTGAAGTCTCTGTGATAAGCTACAGGCCAAAAACCGAGTCTTCTGGAAGAAACATGAAAAGAATGAAAGCCTCAGTAAAGACTTTTACCACACTCATAATTATTGACTCTATAGGGGTAGACTCATGGAAACAGATTTTTCAGTATAAACTGATATCAGCATGACAAAAAGATACCAGGTCAGACTACCAAAAGATAACATCAGGATTTCTACAATTCTTTAAAATCCAGAAGCAAATGACTTTGTGAAATTGAGTGCTCCACCCCAAATCAGAAAAACAAGAATTACCTAGGACGAAATGAGTTAATTATGGTTAATGCTTTATTTCTGATGGACATACAGGAAAAATTCCTCTCTTCTTTATTTTGAACTGTCTATTGGCTACACTTACATACACTGGTAGAAACATTCTTTAAATGGTATTATGTTCCAACCCTTTGGAATTCCAGAAAAATAATTCTTTGAAAATTCTTAATATAATTTATAAGTAATATGTTGTCAGGAAAACATATAAATAATGATTCTGGAGAAAATGACATATAAATATGTACCACAAAATGGTAAAAATGGTTAAATATTACACAAAACGCTTTTACTGAGGTTTCTTACTTTTGATAGCCATGTAGCTATTTTGCGTTAAGTTCAATAAAAATTTGTTCTTCTTCCTATCAAACAGTAATTTAAAAATTGCTTTTGTGTCTGTGTCTGTGCCCTAAATCTAATTAAATTAGATATGGCAAGCCCATTACTAAACAACAAGGTCCAAGCAACTTGACTGAGGTGAACCGAATGGCTCTTGGTTCCCAATCTTGGTATATGAGCCGATAACAGCAATACCCTACACATAAAGCAATGACAACCTTAAAGACTTTACAAAGCCTCCAAAGTATCACATGTCTCTAATTTTAGTATCACATGTCTCTAATTTCACTAATCAGATTATAAGGAGGTCTCTGTGCATTAAGCATCACCTTTTATCACATTCATATAATAAAACTAACCAAATAAAACAAATCATCAAAGTAATACTACTACATCATAAAATCACTGGGCATATTTATGTGGTCAAAGCCAGGCTTAAAAGGAAATTTGAAGGCAAAATTTATACCTTAACAGATGTGTAAGCAATGTACATCACATCCCACAGTCCGAAAACAAAATGAAACAACACTGTACAGTAGAGGGTCAACACAGCATGCCCAAGTTGTGCAAACCTTTCACATTCCAAAGAAAGGTTTGGTCTTTACTCAGCTCCTAAGAGATGACCTCTAAACCCTTGGAATATCCTGTCTGATAATGTTTTTGTTTACCTAGGGGCCTCAGGCCCTGCCAGATAGTCTATGCTAACAATGTGACTTATGATCCACCATGGCCTTGGGCCATACAGTATCAGCTTGACCGGTAGAGGGGCTGGAGACTGAAGGTCAGCCATATGGGCAGTAAGCCATGCTTGTGTGATCGGTCCACAGGGAAGAACCTGGACACCGAAGCTCAGAGGAGCTTCCCTGCTTGGCAATACTGCAAGCGTATCATCACACATAATTGCCAGAATTAAGTGCTGTCTGCATGACTTCACTGGAAGAGAACAACTGGAAGCTCATGCCTGGTGTTTCCTGGACTTGGCCTTATGTCCCTTTTTCAGTTGCTTATTTAAGTCTGTAACCTTTTGCTATAATAAACCATAACTGTGAGTATTACAGCTTTTCTAAGTTCTGTGTGTCATTTTAGTGAATCACTGAACACAAAGGTGATCTTGGGGAATCCCTGCAAACACACTTTAAAACCCTAAGATAAAGTAACATCAGCGAACAGTTACCCTGTCTGGTTCCTGCTCCTAAAGTAAATGAAATTTTGAGTCTTTCCTGTAAGTTACTCTCTAATTAAAACAACTATATCTCTGATTTTGGAAATATTGATATCTGAAGATATGCGATGACCTTTTTGGATATGGCAATTATATGAAAAAAAGTGCTATTTTCCACCTTGAAGAGACTAAATGCAAACTTGGTGACCTTGATAAGTTTGTAGGTTGCTTTTTTTCCTTTAAATGTATGTCATATTTTTAATTTGTTAAGGCTGTCTTTCTAAAGCTTGATTCCCTTGCAGATTTTCTTTGCATAATAAGCTCCTTCTCTTTTCTAAATGCTTTAGTCTCTAAGTGGTTTTAAGTTTTATTTCAGTAGGTGGTAGTTTGAATCAATAGCATTTTAGTAGACTGGTTAAGAGAAACTCTACTTTGTGTGGAACATCCATAGGAATGTTAGGAAGTGGCTCTGAGAATTTGAAATCACAGGCAAATATCCTACCCAAATACCAAAGGCACAGCCCTCCATCTGCTTGAGACCTATGCTGTAAACGAACAAAAAGAAAAGTACCCTATCTGAAAATGTAGCTTAGGTGCCCAGCATTTAAATCATACCATAAGAGAGAATCAAGGTATATAATAACTGATATAAACTCTTCCAAGTTTATCGAACAGAGAAGTTATATACATAAAAATCATAGAATAAGTTTTTAAAATACCAGTGACTTTTGAGATTAAAGTAAAAGAAATTTCTGAACTTGAAAATAATTTCTTTTAACTCTGGTACTGAATTCCCTAGCTTCAAATTTGTAGCTTAGTTTATTTTTGGGAAAGCAAAAGATAATAATGCTCTTATGTTGTGTTCAAGCATTTAATAGTTAAGATATTAATAGCACTATTCTCTCATATCATTACATATTTTAGATTTGGCTATTTATGAAAAGATATTTTTAAAGTATTAAACATATTTTTTTCTTTTGCTAGAAATTATAAACTATAAAACCATAAATAATCCATGGAATCCTCAGGAGTGTTTTTCAATTTAATTTTAAATGGGCTTCCTGTGTACCAATATGATTTATGTTTTAAATAACACATTTGTAAAGTTAAAAGGACCTACAGTGAAGAGAAGTGAAATACTTTCCAGTTCAGCAAGAAGATTCCGGACAACTGCCCTGTAAACATCAATCTTTTATTTCAGACAAGAAATGATTCACATTCTGTACTAGGTCAGTAATAGATTTTTCTAAGAAATACCATCCAAGTCAATGTACATTTAACTTTAAAGAAAACTAACCAAAAAATGCCTTCCAAAGTTTTTGTGAAGTTATCCTAAAATTTACTTAATCAGGCTAAGTAAAATTAGGTCAAAAGTATATTATTTTAGCTATGACTAGAAGGTCTGGTCACATCCTCCTTTCATAAAGACTAAGATCTCTTTATTTAAGCAACTTTAATAATTTATAGTGAATAAACTTTTACAAGTGGGTAGAATCCCATTATAATGAACATGATTCCAATGTTTACTTCCCTATGGCACTTCTTCCTATGTTCTGACCATAATTCAGAGCTGATATGGCTACAAAGAAATACACTGAGGAGGATATCAAAAGTCACAGAAATGTAGCCCCTTAGTAGTACTTTATTTAATGAAGCTACTTTTCAGGTAAGGTATTTATTATATATTCCACCTACTCACTCATTTAAAAATATTCTATTAGGTATAGGGCTCATGATTTTAAAAAGTGCCACATTGGTAATGTATCAGATTTTTAATTTTTTGTATGTATTGAATGTTGATGCTCGGGTTTGTCAATGATAAATCTTTGCTCATTTCAGATTCAAGACATGCATACAGTTTTTTTCTTGCAAATCTCCTCTCTTTATGAATTTTAAAACTGTCGTAAGCGCCTGCAGAACAAATTTGTTTCCTAACCATAAGGCCCATACTTGGTTAGATTCCATGCAGCGGCAGTGACTAGATAGCAACAATGGATGAGGAATAATGAGGTCATTTGTTAAGGGATTCATGTTGAATACATTTATTTGTGCCCACATGAGAAAAGTGACATTTCTCTAATATAGGTTGGTTAGTGTTTGGAAAGAGTATTCTATAGACAAGGAAATCTAATGGTATTAAAATGGGACTTCTACCTGTAAAATATATAAAACAGATTTGTAATAGTATTACTGGGATAAAGAGTAGATTGTCACAAGCCATATAGGAGATTTGGGAGTATTCCTATTTTAAACTGGCTTTCTTTCCTCCACATCTTTCAAATTCATTCCCTTTAAACATTTATTATGAGCCAACTTTTTCTTCCTTCAATAACATTTAGGACTACATTTTAAATTATAATCCAGTATTCACAGAGTTTCACAAAAACACTGACTACCTTCTCTGTGTGATGCACCCTGATATTTTCAATGCTATTCTAGTATTTTTTTTTAAAGATCTTATTTATTTATTTGACAGAGAGAGACACAGTAAGAGAGGGAACACAAGCAGGGGGAGTGGAAGAGGGAGAATCAGGTCTCCCGCTGAGCAGGGAGCCTGATGCAGGGCTAGATCCCAGGACCCTGGGATCATGACCTGAGCCGAAGGCAGATGCCTAATGACTGAGCCACCCAGGTGCCCTGCTATTCTAATTATTTTAAAAATGTTCATAGTGACCCACTAAATGTATTTCACAATCCATTAATAGGATATGACCTGCAGTTTGAAAAACACTGACTTAGTCCAACCAATGAGGAAGCTGAAGTGTGAGGAAATTGAATGGCTTAAATTCATAAGAAAAGTGAGTTGTGATCATTTGCATAATTCTGTACAGGTCAATAATTGGTCTCTAGAATACAACTTTTCTGTAAAAGTACTATTTTTCTGTTTTAGTCTAAGTCATTATTGCTTGATTTTTTTACCCTCCTCGTTCTCTACTCCCTTCCCATTTTACTTAGGCATTTCATACCCATTTTTTCTATTCATGCCTTGATACATGGTTATATGGACACTTGTTTGAAATTTATGCTAAGTGAACTGGTATCTTCAATCAACAAGACTTATGAATCCTAGACCAATACTGCCACCAGGTGAAAAAGCAAATGAAAGCTACATATATCAAGAAAGAGAATGAAGAAATACAAATAGGTCAACTTTATCTATCAACAGATGAAGAACAAAAATTTAGTGGACAAATATTTAAGCATCTTCTCTGGGATGGTCATTATACCTCTATGTCACCTACTGTTTTCTTCCTTCTGTTATATTTTTGTCCCCTCTCATCAGACTATAAGCAACTTGAAGAGAGAATCCACGCATACTTTGGCTTTGAATCTCCCATAGCATCTAGCACAGTATCTTAGAGATAACAAATACTTGATTAGAGATCAAGAAATACTTGCTGACTGAACAAGTCCCAACATACCATATACAAATAAAGAACTACCTTGGCTCTCTAACCTCTTCCTCTTCGCATCATAAAATCAAAGCAAGCATCATTCTGAGTGCCTTTTATCTTTACCCCCAAACAAACAAACAATAAAATACGGGCATATTTTAACCAGGGATTATGTAAAATTTGGTCACATACCCTTGAAAGATGAAACAGCTGCACAACTGAACTGGTGCCTAAAACAGCAGTGCGTGAGCCAATATGCTTACTCAGATGAGACCACCAAAGAAGGTAAACATAACTTCATGACACTAATTATCAAATATTTATTGAGAGGGCTACTACTTATGGGCTAGGTATTGTGCTGGGTGCTGGCTACAGTGGTGAGCAAGAAAGGATCTTGCCCTTAGGGAGCTTTCAGTCTATAGGAAAGACAAACAAGCGATAACAAGAAAGTGTACTAAGTGCAAAGATAGGAGAAATACCTAGAAGTGGCAGTGAAGCCAGATTTGGGAGAAGAGGGAGGGGTATGAAGGGGAGACTTACAGAGGGCTTCCTAGAGGAAGCACTACATTGAGACCTGAAGAATGAGGGAAAGATGGATAAGCAATATCTATGGAGGAAAAACCTGGGCCGAGAGTATAATGGATAACTTCACTCTTATTTTAAAAGATAATCAGATGGAAAGCTGATTATTTCACAGAACTTTTTATCTTTTTTTGGACAGATACTTCTTAATTCCTAACATCCCTCCTCTAACCACAACTGGATCCAGTCTCCCAACATTGTAGACTGCTAAACTGGTCATTAACATTGTAGACTGCTGAACTGAGATTGTCAAAAAACTGCCTCAGAGCATAAAGTAACAAGAGATCAATTTGCTTCTCTGTTATTTTCTGCTGAAACTGTTAATGCACATAGGCACCCAATGGACCATGCATATATAATAAAAAATAAATTTCTTTGGGGGGTGCTAATTTATAATTCTAATAATTGCCTATGGCATCTAGTAGGATCTTGTACCAAATGAGAATTCAATGACTCTATATCAATAAGGAGAACACTCCCAAAAATCCCACCAGGAAAAAAAAATCCACCTTATTCTTTAAATGACTAATTCACAACTACAATAAACACAAATTCTGCCCTAGACAAGATTTTAAAACTTTAAACTTTACAATTTTGTTATGCCTAATTCTCCTTATATAACAAAGTATAAAAAAGGAATTAAAAGAGGAAATTTACATGAAAATAAGCTTATAGATTATGAAGAAAAAGGCTGAGGCGTTGGCAAGGTCTATTTAATTACCAAGAAATAAATTTAGTTTTACATCGATGACAGTCAATATTATTTTTATTTATCCTTATTTCATTTTAATCAAAAGGTGCCATGGCACCCATATTGAGTTTCCCCTCCCCCCTCCCACAGATGCTATTATGCCATAGAGAGGTTTGTCTTGTTATACATCTGGGAGTCAGCTTGTACTTATCTAAACTTCATATACAATTAAATGTTCTCAGTACATACAGCTTTAGTTACAGCTGAACAGATTTCCAGGAAACCCCATTAGGTGTTTCACTATTTACTCTACACCAACAACGGCAGCTGGTACATTTTTGGCCATAGTGAGCACTGCTTTCAATATGCGTAACCAACCAGACTTTTCCCCTTAGTTTCTCACCACACTGCAAGTCAAATTTTAATTTAATTTTTTTGATGTCTTATCACAGATTAAGACTACTCCTTCAGAGTTAAAATTGTATTTTTAAAGGAGAAAGGCTATCTAAAAATCTCAAAAACCTTTAAGTACACCATCACCATTCACTGAGCTCACTATTTTAAGTATCTCCTTTAATCTTATACTGCAGAAAACTGAACATTTCCCTCCAACCCTCCTATCTTCGGCTATCACCTAATAAGAATGGCTAGGTTGCCAATGACCCACACAGGTATGGTTAATTCAAGATTCCAACTGCAATTTCCAAAATTAGAGTACTCACAATACCTGCTGTTTTAAACACTCAAACTTTCTAGTTTCACAGTTAAATCAAAGTTGAGACCGGTCTTGGCTAGAAAGTTCCAATTTCATTTTTTCAATTTCTGATTAAATAAAAAACAAACAAACCTGTTTTTCACTGGAGTGAACAAGTCAATGACATCCTACCGAGTTTCTGCTAGGCAGAGCACAGCTGCGGGGTTGCTACAGCAACTCGTGTACACTGACCACAGATTGCCCCTGTCCAGGAAGGAAATCATTTGCTCCACCCCCTGAGGAGTCAAAGGCTCTGGCAAGCAGCAGTCTGTGAGCAGCACACGTTTTTAGTTCAGTAGCTGTGATGGAGTAACAAGAGACAATTCTTTAGTGTCTCTCCATACTAACTGTTACCCAACAACCAAAACTGACTCTAAACCAAGTTGCTGTGTGTGACTGTGTATTTCTGCACCATGGTAAGACCATACTCTTTCCCCCGCCTCATGAGAAACCTGAACTAGGGAATAAGCCAAAACAATTTCCTCCCAGACACACAGGCAAAAAACAAAAAACAAAACAACAACCCAAAAAACCAAACCCAAGTAATTAGAATATTCCCATTTTTACGAAGAATACATTTCAGTTCTTGCTTTCAGGCTTTAACCCATGCAAACTCAGGTTGACAACTTTTGGTGGGGGAAGGCAGTCAGATTTAACATTTATTGAGTTTTTACTCAATGCCAACCCTTCTGCTGGGTGCTTTGACGTGTTATTTCATTTACTCCTCACAACAACGCTTTGAGGTAGGTAACAATATAATCCCTACTTAACAAATAAGAAATGGAGGCTCCGAAGTTATTTGATTGTCCAAGCTACTAAAGGGTGGAGTCACAATTTGAACCCAAGTCTCCTAATTCTGAAGTCTTATGGTTTTTCTCCTATACTACTCCGATCTTCCAAGAAAATTCTCAATTCTTAACTGAAATATTCACTTTCCTAAAATGACTTTTTGTTTTAGCAATACATTTTTGCAGGTAATGACTTCACTACTGATAAACTAAATATAGTCAGCCACCTTCCTAAATGCATAGAAAACAAAGGCCCAAAAGGATATCAGGCTGCAATATGGTCCTGGTGAGTTTTTTGCTAAGTTTAAACTACAGCACTCACATTCTTGAGGAGGAAAGGCAAAGTTGAAAAGTAGGTAAGGTGATGAAAATGAATTTAGATGAAGCGCTCTGTGCAACATCTCTGGGGCTGAAGAAGCTGTAGAAGGAGAGGGAATAAGAGTGGGTGAAGGACACAAGCAGTACTTAAACCAGAGAGAATCTTTCATCTCTATCGTAAGTTACTTTCAAGGATAATTCCAAGTATCCATCTGCCCATTTTCAGTCATTTCCCTACTTCAGGTTTGGAAAGGTCCTCTAACATAACATCTCTTCTCTCAGTGAGAATGAATCACAGTTTTCTTCTTCCCTCACCAGAAGTTCCACAATTACCGTACCTTTCTCCTACATACTGTTGGGGATTTTCCTAGGAGGATTGTCTTTAACATAATTGCTTTTCCTAGCTCCACCAGATCTTGCCCTGAAAATTCCTTCATACCTGTAGCTTGATTACTCCCCCAGCTGTAGATAAATATACTTCCAACTCTGTCCCTTTGGAATCACCATCTCTTAAACTGCTACCCTAGCTTCTGAGTTCCTCCCTTCTACTATGCCTTTTCTGTCAGTCTTCTATTTCTACTTCAGTTGAGGACTTCAATTCTCTAGTTGCCCCAAAGGATTTCAGTGAAAAACCAAAAAAGTTCAAAAGAGTCATACCAGTTTCCATAGGTTTCTTAAAAGATAGGTCAACAAGTGTAAATTTATTATAAAGTATACATAAACAAAGAAATTGCTTATGATGTCACTGATTTAAAAATATTTTAAAAAGTATCATATTCCTCTGAATTTTTACGGGATAGGTAATAATAAGATGTCCAATTTATTTTTCCTATACTTTGCTATAAAAGTGGGTACTGGATATTCACATTCTCAATTTATACTGATGAATATATATATAATGCAAAGACTAAAACTCATCAAAAGTTTTAGTTATAAAGGAATAAGATAAGTCACTCATGTTAAAAAGCAGCCCTGGATTTGTAAAAGAGAACAGGAATTGCAGAAAAAGGCTTCTGTACTTGAGTTACTGTCATCTAAAAATTAAGTAACTACGAGTTCCTATTTGAAATTGTCACATAAAAACTCGGGCTAAAGGCCTCTTTACAGAGCTCTTAAATTTCCAAAAAAGAAAAACATTTCATAGCTCCAAAATAAGATAGGGAGGAAGCACCATGAAAGGTAAAAGACTTTTCATTACTGTGTTCATTTTACATTGGTTCTTAAGGTTACAAGCCTACTAAATGAAAAAGTGGAATGGTACTTGCATCTCAAAATTTAACTCAATTTTAAATATCACCAATCCACTATAATTTCTTAGACTTAGCTTAAGAGATCTGCAAAGTGAACAATGTGTCTAAAACATGAACATATTAGGTATTTCAGTCAGTAAGAGAGAAAATGCAGTCATTTATTTTGACTCTTAGGAGGTCATTAGGCATTAATTTAATAATACTACAACTTGACACTTTATAGGGACTAGAAACATAATTCAGAATTTCATAAAGGTATATTAAAACCACTTTAGACAATTCAAGATCTCACTGACAGAGTTCATTTAAGGTGACAGTTTTACTATTGTGTTACTGTTCCCACATGATATCATCTCTTCTCAATTTCATTTGAAGATTATGGACTTGTACTGGATGAAAATTGCTGTTCTTCTGAAGAGAGTTAGTTAGCAAACATTTTCTGGGACTATTTTTTATGTTCTTTGATCCTTTAAGGTTGCTGTCTTCTCGCTGAATACCCGAAGCTTCACTCATCTTTGAGTTTTGAACTTTTTGCTGCAGTTTACGGACCTGGAAATAAAAAACATCTAACATTTTAGTAAAAAAAGATACTAAAAGCATACCCTAAAATAGATGGATTGGATTGATGTTATAAAGATTACATGAAATTTAAAAAGTTCATTAAGTCTTTATTTATTGAATACCTGTTATATGCCTAACTCCATGCTAGTTAGGTAAAAATATCATGAATAAAACAATCCTTGCTCTCATAAAGCTTATTGCTCTTATTAGTGAAAGAAAAGCATATACGTGACAACTAGAGAATAATTTAGGCTGGGATAACTCTGAGTAGGACAAAAGGTGTTTATTTGAGAAGACTAAAGCAGGACAAGATTAATGTGGGCTGAGAAGATCAATGAAAAGCTGAGAGGAAGATTTATAAAGGATATGAAATGAGTAAAAACTGAAGAATAGAGACAAGAGAAAAAGGACCTTTCAGATGGTATTAACAGAAAAGCAAAGATCTGGTGCTAGGAATGAGCACTGAATTTATAGAGTTGAATGTGTATATATATATTTTACTGAAAAGTATTCCTGAATTTAAAGTACTACTGAATGCCAATACAAAAAAAAAGTTTCATTCAGTAGTATCTGATAACAGTTGGGTAGAAAGAATTAAACAAAATAAAACCTATCAACTTGCCAAAACCCATTTCTGCCAAGCTTACTTAGTCTATTTCACTTATGCATAGGCCTAATTTGTAGAGCTGATCCAGACATTGGCTAAGAACCTGGTATTTATCCAAGGCCATTTTAATTGCAGAGATTAAATTTATCATGATAAAATGCTTGAAAATTTATACTGCTATGGCTATT
This sequence comes from Halichoerus grypus, assembly GCF_964656455.1. NCBI lineage: Eukaryota > Metazoa > Chordata > Mammalia > Carnivora > Phocidae > Halichoerus > Halichoerus grypus. The sequence continues at coordinate 51,260,951 of NC_135720.1, forward strand.
ATAGAACATAAATAATATTTTTCAAAATATAATTTATGTGCATTAAAAATATGGCTGAAAATTTCTCTATTCCCTTCAAATTTCTCCTATGCAATTCTAAGAAAGTGTATAAGTTAAATAATCTTCACCCTAACACAATCATACAAAAAAATTTACTTACTAGAGCCTTAAAAGCCAGTAAAGTGAAAATATTTGCTTCAAAAGTTTCATTTCCTCTTTTTCTCTTTATTGGTCACAGAAGAATAAAGGCAGTAAAATTCTGAATCCTTTATTACTTTCCTATAAAAGTGGGGAAGGCTTTATTGTGAGGTTAATATATCACCAACTTATATGAATGCTGATTATTCCATAGGCAGATAGCTACATGATGTGATTTGAAGGTTCCTGGAAAGACTCCCTCTGCCTTCTGCTCTAGCAGTGTAATAGTGCTAATAATTCAACCTATGGAATCATTGTCTTGGAATAAAATATTATAATATTCCATGATTCTTCTGTTAGAATATTAAAATTGTTATGTGATTCTTAGTTATTAAGAATTCACATGCAACGAGAGAGTCCCCTTTACCACCACACTATAGCCAGCTAAGCACAGGTCCCCAGGGAATAGAACACAGCATAGCTTGTTCTGGGAAAGTAGAAATAGTAGTTTTAGCATTACAGTACTGCTTGAGGAGCCAGGTTTATGTATGGTACTGAAGTAGAGGCCTGTCAACATAAGGGGCTTCATTAAAGGATTAGGGGTGGGAGAGATAAAGGGAAAGAATGTTAAAAGGGTAACCAGAAAGGCTGTCTACCTCAAAATTTTCCCAAGGCCATTTCCGAATACATAACTAAACTTTCTTGTTCCTCTTACTTTACATTATCTTGGAGAGTTATGTAGGAGGCAATGTTATTCCAGTGGGACAGATGGCTCTATAACAGGCCTAAGGGACTCCTGTCATCTTTTCACTAAGCCACACATACAGACCTTAAATTTGAAAGATCATACAGAGATATAACACTGACTCCAGATATATCTTTTTATTAAAATCTTTTACTAAAGCCTTCTTACATTGTCTTGATGTTTCAACAGTTTGGAAATTTGTTCTCCTTTAATTTCCATTTTCTTGACTAAATGTTCTAGTTCACATTCTATGTCTTCACAGACCGAATGACTTTCAGTTTCCTTCATTTGATTCAGTAGTTCTTCATGCTCCCTATGAAAGAAAAGCAAGTATCAAGCACTGTTACGGTTTATACTATATATCTTTGATAGAATTAAATAATATTCTGTTCAATCATAAATTTTTGTCACTTAAATATTAATTTTCAAAGACAGTCTCTTTATGTACAGTTATCTAATTAATCTATGGTAAATATAAAAGGCTCTTATGATTTGAGATTAGATAAATTTAGAAATATCTTAGACTTAGAGTCTTAAAAAACCTTAAAATAAAGTCTGAATTCTTGATGTTCATAGCTAAATGTAATAAAATATTCTGATGTCCTTAGCTAAAAGCATTAAAGGACTTTTTTTAGTTCCAACTTTGGAATTCTTAATATAGGGTGTTTGGGAAGAACTGCACCTATAAAAATATTTGCCCAAGAAATCTCTATTTGGTGATAGCCCACTTTAAGGAATACTGTTAAGAGAACCAGCTGTATCTTCTACAGATGTCCTAGTTCAACTAGTTGGCTACCCAAATCTCATATTTTCTGGAATTTTTGTTGAATATATATTTAAACTTGGGGCTTAAAATATGTATCCCACTCAGAATCTTATTTACTATGGATGCTTCAAAACTTATAATGCAGACCAGCCAGAGTTTAAAACAAAGAATTTCCTACTTGTCTAATGAAATTTCACTTAATCAAAAAGATTATAAAAAACAAAAGGAGAATCTTTCTTATAAAAGCATTTGTGAGTTATAATTTAAGGTCACCAGACTGTATCTGTTAGAATGACAGTAGTATTTGTCTATCAGGTCAGATCTTGGGAACACAGAAACTCCTTAGATCGGAAAAGTAGTAATTACACACAGTTGAAAACTTAAATACTATCAATAAATACAGTGAAATATCAGTGAAAACAACTCTGCAGATCAAAATAAATCCAAATCTAAGCAAGGCCTTTAAGAATTCATGAGTGGCATTGTTCTTAGGACAGAAGAAAAAAAGATACCTATATATCTTACTAGTTCTGATAAAGAATGAAAATACTTACATACTCATTTGGTCCAGCTCATCCTGCATTGCCATCAAAAGTTCAGACAAATTGTCACCAATAGAAATGGAATTTTTTGAGTCAGAAGGTTCAGCTTTACCCTGGGAAGTTGTTCTAGTAGGCTTGTAGAGACATCGAGGCTCAGTAACTTCAGTAAGTTTCTGACAGTTATGTGGCCCATAATGTTGCATCAACTGCAGGAGGCTTTGCATACTTGCATTCACAGGATAGTTTGCACTGGCAGACTTTAGGGGAAAAGAAATAGCTAAGAACAATTTCAAATGACTCATGGCATTTAAATTGCACTTACAACAAGGCAGGAGTGTGTCTGAACAAGTATCTTCATTTTTCCTTTCTCACCTTCTCAGCCACAACAGGCAGTGATCCAAACTTTGAATGAATTTGCTGAGGTGGTCCTCCCTTTAAACATCTAGTTTTCTAAATATTGACCAAAAAACATAAACAAAAATTGTTTTAAAAGACATTTATGATATGAAGAAGTCTCAAAATTCAATAGTAAACAATCTGATTAGAAAACAAGCAAAAAAATGTGGGTAGACATTTCACTGAAGAGGTCATATAGGTGGCAATAAACACATAAAAAGATCTGCAACATCATTAGCCATTAGGAAAATGCAAGTTACAATGAAATATCACTATATACCTATCCGAATGGCCAAAATAAAGAACAGTGACAATACCAAATGCTGACAAAGAGGTGGAGAAGCCAGATCACTCATGCATGGTTTGTAGGAATACAAAATAATTTGACAGTTTCTTGTAAAACTAAACATGAACTTATATGGTAAGTACATATGATGATTCAGCAATTACACTCTTGGACATTTATCCCAGGGAAATGAAAACCAATGTTCACACAAAAACCTACACACAAATGTTCATAACAGCTTTATTTGTGATAGTAAAAAATGAAATGAATCCAAATCTCCTTCAACAGGATCCAGCAAATACCAACACATTCTTTTATTTCTGTGTAGTATTTCATATTATGGATGTACTACAGCTTAATCACTGATAGTAAAGCAAGATGAGCTGGACCAAATGAGTATGTAAGTACTTTCATTCTTTATCAGAAGAAGTAGCAAGATATATAGGTATCTTTTTTCTTCTCAGTCTTAAGAATAATGCCACTTATGAATTCTTAAAGGCCTTGCTTTAGATTTGGATTTATTTTGATCTGCAGAGTTGTTGTTACTGATTTTTCACTTTTTTTTTTTTTTTTTTGACAGAGAGAGACAAAGCGAGAGGGGGAACACAAGCAGGGGGAGTGGGAGAGGGAGAAGCAGGCTTCCCGCTGAGCAGGGAGCCCGATGCGGGGCTCGATCCCAGGACCCTGGGATCATGACCTGAGCCGAAGGCAGACACTTAACAACTGAGCCACCCAGGTGCCCCTTTTCACTGTATTTACTGATAGTATTTAAGTTTTCAACTGTGTGTAATTACTACTTTTCCGATCTAAGGAGTTTCTGTGTTCCCAAGATCTGAACTGATAGATAAATACTACTGTCATTCTAACAGATAAGGTCTGGTAACCTTAAGTTATAAAAAACTGCTTCTAGGATCTATTGTGTTGTTATCATCTGTTGTGTCATTTAGTGTCTCTTTTACAAAATATTGCAGAATACATTTCTATAAGAGTTTAGTACTAGGGGTAGCTTGAGGGAGGCCCTGACCCTCTGTGCCTGTGTCTGGCAGAGCTGGTGTGAGGCGAAGAGACAGTCCTTCCCTGTGCAGCCTTTGAGCACACACTGAGAAAGTGAGGAGCCAGATGAAAAGCACAGGTCATGGCACTGAAATGGATTAAAAAGGAACTTAGTGATTTGGCCCATAACCCTCCAGCACAATATTTTGCAGGTCCAGTTGGGGATGATACCTTTCATTAGCAAGCCACAATTATGGAACCTAATGGCAGCCCACATCAAGGTGGTGTATTATTTTTGACAATTCATTTTCATATAGTCTACTTCAAACCACCTGAGGCTGCATTTACAACAAGAATTTATCTGCCAAATATTAACAGTAATGGTAGCATTTGCCTTGATATTCTAAGATCATAGTGATCTGTTGCTTTAACTTTTTCTATAATTCTTTTATCCATTTTTTCACTGCTATGTGACCCCCTAGTGCCAGAGATTGCACAGGTCTATAAAACAGACAGAGATAAGTACAACAGAGTATCTTGGAAATGGACTCAGAAGTATGTCATGTGATGCTACTGTAAGGTCAGAATAACCTGCATTATAGCTGGAATAAAATTTAAATTACTGTTCCTTTTTTAATTTTCTTACCAGACTGCTGCTCCCTTATCAAACTAAAATAAAATTTTATTTTTTGTTTATTTCCCTCCATTCATTCACATGTTCATCTGACAAAGACTTAACTTCTTCCAGTTTTGGACAATAACTGCTTTTAAAAACTACAAGGTATTTATAAAAGTATAGTTGCCCAAGATTCAGAATTTTTTAAAAAGATTTTATTTATTTATTTATTTTAGAGGGGGGTGTGCAGAGGGAGAGGGAGAGAATCTCAAGCAGACTGTACCAAGCGCTGAACCCAACGCGGGGCTCCATTCCACGACCCTGAGATCACGACCTGAGATGAAATCAAGAGTCTGATGCTCAACCGACTGAGACACCCAGGCACCCCAAGATTCAGAATTTTTTAAAAAATGGAGCATGTGTATTATGTGGCCAATGTCTTCACTCTAACTTGGTTATGAGACTAAAACCATTCCTCACTGCTCTAACATGCTGAAGAAATCATCTGAGGGGGACGGAGATGGATGCTCAGTTGTCACATCAAAGGAAGCGACATTATTCAAGCATCCATTCTTTCTTAAGCCTTCCACTGAGAGAGTTACATGAGTTACATGATACACTTTATGCTCATAACTGATATGACTGGAGAATTGGTGTTAATTTATAGCATCAGCAGAACAGAATCTATGATGTATTTTATGCATGTTAATAAAGGAATGATATGTTCTTGTTCTACAGAGAATGGAAACTGGAAGTCAAATACCCTTTGCATTCCAAAACAGGGTCTCAAATATATTTTTAATTTTCATTTAAATTTAAATTATTAGAAGGCTTGGAGCTCATAGTTAATCTATCTTCAATACACTGTTTAATGTACAAATGATGCAAGTTGTCGATGGATAAGTGATCAACTAAGAGCTCTGCTAATAACATATATTTTTCTTGCAATAAAGTTGCACAAATCGAAAAAAAAAGAGTTTAGTACTAGGAAAATGTCTATCTTTCTAGAAAAATTGGCATGCTTATTGTTATTTCACAAATATACTGACTGTCATGTGGTCCTTTTTGCTTTGGTTGTCAAGTAAACTCAAAATTAGTTTTTGTGCTCAACTGCTGATACTTTTTTTAACCTGGATTTTATGGAATTTTCTATCCTCAAACCTAAAACCATCAGCATTCAACTTATGTTTTTATCCGCATTTCATAGCATTATTGCATGTCTTTTATTATAAATCTCTCTAAATTCTTTTTGGAAATGGATAGGTATAAATATTAAAAGAGTAAAGAAATAAGCATTAGCAAATAAGAATAAAGTATCTGCATACCTTCAAAGACTTCTTCTTCTTCTCCTTGCAGTGTTTTGGATTTGATACTGAAGACATTAAAATTCTATTGATTTCAAGTCCAGTTTGAAGCTATAATATTAAAGAAAAAGCTTTATGCAACTGATTTTTAACAAGCTTCTTCAAAAACATTATAATAAGAAATCAGGTCTCAGTTTATGAAGACAAAAATGCTTGGGGCGCCTGGGTGGCTCAGTTGGTTGAGTGCCTGGCTTAGGTCATGATCCTCAGGGTCATGAGATCGAGCACCATGTCAGGCTCTGTGCTCAGTACTGAGCCTGCTTGAGATTCTCTGTCTCCGCCCCCTCCTCCCACTCATGCTCTCTCTCTCTCTCTCTAAGATAAATAAACAAAATCTTTTTTAAAAAGTGCTTTTTGAGGAAGAAAAGAAAACCCCAGGGTGCCTGGGTGGCTCAGTCCGTTAAGGTTAAGTGTCTACCTTCGGCTCAGGTCATGATCCCAAGGTCATGGGATCGAGTCCCACATCAGGCTCCCTGCTCAGCAGGGAGTCTGCTCCTCCCTCCCACCTCTCATGCTCTCTCTCTCACTCTCTCTCTCTGAAATAAATAAATAAAATCTTAAAAAAAAGAAAACCCTAAATACTGTTTTTTGTATGTGAAAGCCCCACTAAGTCTATTGGTAATTGCAATCATTTTCTGTTTATAAGAGAATGCATTATTTAATACATACATATCAATCAAACTGAAAACAATCTAGATCAGGAATTATTTCATACACATATATGTCAGAATTTCAAAAGACTACAAGACTTCTTTTGGCAGTGCATCCAAGTATATAAATATACTGGCTGACTTATTGAGAATCTCATTATTATAGCAAAAAGAGACCAAAACTAACAAGCTAGGAAGCAGAAATTATGGTCTAAAATATAGCCTACAGATAATTAAAACAAATTATAATAAAATATATATGGTTTATTGTGATAATGATATAATGCTCTATTTACTTCAGATGCTTTGTCTTGAAATAGCTTACGCTGATGTTCTTCTTCCTTAAGTTTTTCCTCTAAATGTTTAATCTTGTCCTGCAAAAGAACAAAAAAACTGGGATTATTATATAAAAACTAGAGCCAAATAGTCTTTGTTCTTTTTCCACATAGAGTCTTCGAGTCTTGATTCTTAGTAGTTCAGCAAGCTAAAGCAGAAAGTAAGAAAAAGAAATGGCAAAAGATGCTACGATTTTTCTTGGCTTTCTTCCTATGCTTCTTTACCTGCTATTACATATAAGAAGAACAAAGGGAAAGCAAAGAATGTGCATGCAAAGACATTATTAACTTCTAGCAACAAAACCGTAATGATGAAATTTTGGGGGATATTAAATCTAGAAGGTCAAATGATCATAGTCTTGGGTCTTAATGTTTCATTCAAAACACAGACAAATCACAATAAATGTCTACTGTGTGCATATTATTAAGGGTACAGCTGTTGGAGGAGGGAAGGGGGGGAAATCGGAGGGGGAGAAGAACCATGAGAGACGATGGACTCTGAAAAACAAACTGAGGGTTCTAGAGGGGAGGGTGTTGGGAGGATGGGTTAGCCTGGTGATGGGTATTGAGGAGGGCACGTTCTGCATGGAGCACTGGGTGTTATGCACAAACAATGAATCATGGAACACTATATCTAAAACTAATGATGTAATGTATGGGGATTAACATAACAATAAAAAAATTAAAAAAAAAAAAAAAGACATATTAGAAATATAAGATATAGGGGCGCATGGGTGGCTCAGTCGTTAAGCGTCTGCCTTCGGCTCAGGTCATGATCTCAGGGTCCTGGGATCGAGCCCTGCATTGGGCTCCTTGCTCCATGGGAAGCCTGCTTCTACCTCTCCCACTCCCCCTGCTTGTGTTCCTCTCTCTGTGTCTCTCTCTGTCAAATAAATAAATAAAATCTTAAAAAAAAAAGAAACATAAGATATAGACTAAATCAAAACAAAAAGCTTCTGCATGGTGAAGGAAACAATCAACAAAACTAAAAGGCAACCTACAGAATGAAAGAAAATATTTCCAAATGACATATCTGATAAAGGGTTAGTATCCAAAATAATATAAGGAACTTATGAAACTCAACACCCCCAAAACAAATAATCCAATTGAAAAATGGGCAGAAGACATGGGTAGACATTTTTCCAAAGAAGACATCCTGATGGCCAACAGACACATGAAATGATGCTCAGCATCACTGATCATCAGGGATACACAAATCAAAACTACAATGAGATATCACTTCATACCTGTCAAAATGGCTAAAATCAACAACATAAGAAACAACAGATGTTGGCGAGGATGGGGATGGTGAGAAAGGGGAACCCTTGTGCACTGTTGGTGGGAATACAAACTGGTGTAGCCACTGTGGAAATCAGTACAGAAGTTCCTCAAAAAGTTTAAAATTGAAGTACCCTACGATCCAGCAATCACACAACTAGGTATTTACCCAAAGGAAACAAAAATACTAATTTAAAGGAATACATGCACCCTGGTGTTTATAGCAATATTATCTACAATAGCCAAACTCTGGAAACAGCTCAAGTATCCATCGACTGATGAACAGATAAAGATGTGTGTATATATATATCCATGTATATGGATATATTTATATATTTATATATATGTATGTATATATATGTATTTATATATTTATATGTATATATATATGTATGTAGATATATTTATATATATTTTTATATGGGCCATATATAAAAATATATATAAATATATCTACTTATTCAATGAACCATTACTTGGCCATAAAAAAGAATGAAATCTTGCCATTTGCAATGACATGGATAGAATAAGAAAGTTTTAAATACCAAAGGACAAATACACTAGAAGGTAACGTGAGAAAAGTGGCAACGATTTTTGCAAGACAGAAAAGTAGATGGGTGACTTCCAACCTTACTTTGCAAGGCAGAAAAAGCTGAAATTTCACTAGAGAGTATAATGCTAAGCAAAATAAGTCAGCCAGAGCAACACAAATACCATATGATTTCACTCATATGTGGAATTTAAGAGACAAATGAGCAAAGGGGAAAAAGAGAGAGAGAGACAAATCAAGAAACAGACTCTTAACTATAGAGAAAAAACTGATGGTTACCAGAAGGGAGGTGGGTGGGGGGATGAGTTAAATAGGTGATGGGGATTAAGGAGTGCATTTGTTGTGATGAGCACCAGATGATGCATGGAACTGTTGAATCACTATATTATACACATGAGACTAATATTACACTGTATGTTAACTGGAATTTATTCATTTATGTATGTATGTATGTATGTATGTTATGTTAGTCACCATACAGTACATCGTTAGTTTTTGATGTAGTGTTCCATGATTCATTGTTTGTGTAAAACACCCAGTGCTCCATGCAATTCTTTAATACCCATAACTGGGCCAAACACACCCCCTCACCCCTTCCCCCTCTAAAACCCTCAGTTTGTTTCCCGGAGTCCATAGTCTCTCATGGTTCATCTCCTCCTCTAATTCCCCCCCTTTATTTTTCCCTTCCTTCTCCTAATGTCCTCCATGCTATTCCTTATGTTCCACAAATAAGTGAAACCATATGATAATTGACTTTCTCTGCTTGACTTATTTCACTTAGCATAATCTCTATTTATTTTTAAGATTTATTTATTTGAGAGAGAGAGTGAGAGCAGGGGGAGGGGTGGGGAGGGAGAGAGAGAAAGAGAATTCCAACCAGACTCCCCACTGAGCTCTGAGCCCAATACAGGGCTCGATCACATGACCCTGAGATCATGACCTGAGCTGAAACCAAGAGTTGTACACTCAATCCACTGAGCCACCCAGGTGCCCTAACTGGAATTTAAATAAAAACTTAAAAAAAAAAAGAAAAACAATTGTGTAACAACATATGGCAATGGATATTAACTAGACTTACTGTGGTGATCATTTTGTAAAATATACAAATATCAAAAAAATACAAATATCAAATCATTATGTTGTACACCTGAAACTAATACAATGTTCTATGTCAATTTTATCTCAATTTGTAAAAAAATGAAAAAAAAAAAGAAACATAAGATATGTTCCTTGTTATTTAAGAGCTTATACTGTACTTAAGGAAACAATAGTAACATACATGAAACAAACAACAAAACAATGAGCATAATTTGACTCAGACCATGTATATACTTATACATATAAGTATTTTATCTTATATCCATGGTATGGTTCAGAATTTGAGGACAGTACCATTTCAAAGGGAGAGCTCCCTGAGTGTTGGAGAACTCAAGGAAGGCTTCATAGAGGAAGCAGGACCTGGAGAAAGTCCTATGAAATGGATAAAATTTGGTTGGAAAAAGGAAAGGGCATTTCAGGAGGACTGAGGAAAGACTTAACTACAAGTGGTGAAAGACAATCTTCAATTTCCTTTAGGCAAGTTATCTGACAAATGAAAATGTTCTGCCATTTCAGAAGAAGCCAAAATTACAATTTTACATCAAAAGGCAAGCTCATTCGTGCCATGACAGAATACATTAATTTTAATCTCCATAGGCAGAAATTCATATCTGGATTACTAAGAGCTGTTAAAGAAGTTTTATAAATCAGATTTACTGTATATTCATATATAGGGCCAATAATGCTTAACACTAAAGATTTATTCCTGGCATCATCACTTCAAAAAATAAGTGGAAGCTTACCTCAGCAGTTTTCTGAGTGGTTGTAAGTTTAAAACATTCTTTTTCTAAGACATCAAGTTTTTCAAGTTTTGCTTGCAGCTTCCTATGATCTTGTTCTTTTTCCCTTTGAAGCTGGGCCTGGAAAGGATAAAAACAAAACCTGAATTTGGCAAGTGATGCCAATGATCAAAAATAATACAATTTCTGAGAATTAAAGCACAATAAATCTGTCATAAGAAACATGTATATACATGTGTATGCTTTAGGTGCTTATGAATAAAAAACAAGAAAATCAAATTATAAAAAAAGATGAGCTACATTTATCAATGGAACAAACTCTTCTATGCATGTTTATATAACATTTCTACTAAAGAAAACATCATCAGTGAAGCCTGTATTAAATAAACTGTTATTTGTAAGGTGACCAAACCTACACACTGTCTTATCCTCTAATTATAATATAGAAAAGCAACTATGAGAGGAATAAAGCATACAGAGAAACTGGAGAAAAGGAAAGTTATACATATATTTTCATATCTATACACAGTTTTGTAATGTATTTATTACCACACTAATGCAATGTGTTAATAATAGAGACAACTGTGAGGGGGCAGGAAGTATATGAGAACTCTCTGTACTATCTGCTCAATTTTCTATAAACTTAATACTGCTCTAAAGAATAAAGTCTATTAAAAAACAAAAAACTGAAACAATCAATAAACAGTCTTGGTGACCTGTGGTCTGACATTCAAATGGCGTTACAGACGGAGAGAAGAGGGAGGTCAGACAAGAATAATTATTTGAAGGATAATGGCTAAAAATGTTCCAAATTTGATGAAAAATATTAACTGACAGATTCAAGAATAATAATAATAAATTTTAAAAAGGCAGAATAAATACAAAAAAACTCACATTTGGGCACAACATTATCAAATTGTTGAAAACCAGTGATAAAGGGAAAACCTTAAAAGCAGCCTGAGAAATGATGATACGTTATGCACAGGAGAATGAAGATAAGAATTCTCATTAGAAACTATTAAATCCAGAAGACAACTTTGACCACATCTTTAATGTGCTGAGAGAAAAAACCTGTCAACCAGAATTTTATATGCATTGAAAATATCCTTCCCCAATAATGGTGAAATAAGGACTTTTCCAGAAAAATGTATGCTAAGAGAATTCCCAGCATACTTGTAAAGGAAGTACTTTGGCCTGAAGGAAATGACACCAGACATAAAATCAAATCTACACAAAGAAATAAGAAACATTGGAAATGGTAAAAATGGGAATAGATACATATTTCATCTTATTTAAGTTTTCTTTAAAGGATAATTAACCTTTAAAGCAGAAATAATTATGATGTCTTGTGGGTTTTACAACAATACAGAATTAAATGTATGGAAGTTGTAGCACAAAGGGAGACAAGTGGAAGCATACTATAGTGAGGATGGTACATTATATTGAAATGTTTTAATACTAATTCATGGCAGGGTGTGGTAAGTTAAAAATACATATTTTAACCTGTACAGCAGCTACTAAAAAGGAGGAGGAGAGAAGTAACAGAGGACGAGGAAAAGTCAATAAAATTTAAAAAGAAATCACTAGAGAAGTTAGAAAATATTTTTAGCTGAAAGATAATGAAAATACAAAATATCAAAATCTGTGGGATGCAGGTAAAGCAGTTTATAAGGAACTTGATAGCTTTCATCATTAAATGCAACATTTAAAAGAAAGAATAAAAGTTTTAACATCAATAATCTGAACTTCCAACATACAAAGCTAGGGGGAGAAAAGCAAATTAAACCCTATATAAGTAGAAGGAAAGAAATAATAAAGTAGAAATAAATTAAGTAGGAAATAATAAAAAAATTTAAAAATAAAAAAGGTGCTTTTTTGAAAAAATCAATAAAATTGATAAAAGTGATAGGTAGAGGAATAATTTTAAAAAGAGGAAAATTATAAATTAGCTGTATCAGAAATGAAAGGGGGACATCTCTAAAGACACAAAAAGAAACAAAATCCAAGTAGCCTACACCTGTTAAAAAAAATGAATTCGTAATCTAAAACAGTCCACAAAGAAAACTACAGTCCCAGATAGCTTCTATCAAATTTGAATTCTATCACACACTTAAGGAAGAAATAATGCTAATCTTTCAGAAAACAGAAGAAAGATTCTTCCCAACTAATTTTATGAAAAACAAATAAACAAATCGTGGCATATCTGTATAATAAAATTACATACAGCAATAAAAAGTAAAAAAAACTATTGATACAACATGGATTAATCTAAAAAAACTTTATGCTAAACAAGAGAGTACATTTTCTATGATCCAAATATATAAAGTTCTAGGACAGGCAAAAACTCTAAGTAAAATAAATCAGAATAGTAGTTGCCCTGTCGGGAAGTGGGGAGAGAGCAGGAAATATCTTGACAGAGATATGAGAGAATTTCTGTTATTTGGATCCATACTATGGATTGTATGAGTATATTTATTTATCAATAATCACTGAACGTTCCACTTAAGATCTCCGCATTTCACCATATGTAAACTATACCTAAATAAAAAACATTTAAAAAACTGTTAAAAGTCACTGATCTACAATATTTAGCTAGGATAGGAATTTCTAGGTTATTTTATAAGATAAAATATTATATTTTATCTTATGAACTTTATAAAGTGGTTGCTCTTCTGGTTGTTGTACCCTCATTTATAAAACCCAGAATTACCAGGTTTATATGTTTTTTCCAAACTGGTGGATGTGAAGTAGTACCTTATTGTGCTGTTAATTTGCATTCTCCTAGTTACTAATGAGAATGATAATTCTTCTATAAATGTATCACCATTTGTGATTTCTTTTTTCCTGCAAAATGCCTCATCATAACTGGGCCCATTTCTCTACTGTTTTGTTACTTTTTGTATCTTGTTTAAGAAACTGTTCTCCACACCAAGGTCATCAAGACATTGTTCTGCATTTGCTTTTAAAAATTACAAAGTTTTGCCTTTTACATGTAAATCTCTAACCCACCTAGAATTGATTTTTGTGTATGATGTAAGATTGAGATTTCATTCTTTTTTCCTCACATAGCCAACCAATTTTCCTAAAACCATTTATTGAAGTCTGTCTTTTCCCCACTGATCTGCAATGGTATCCTTGTTGTATATTATTTCCATGTAAGTGAATTTGTTTCTGAGTATATTCTATTCCTTTATTCTGCTTGTCTATCCATACAGATATGTTAATTTTGATAGAGTTACAATTTGTTTCAATATGTAGTAGAGCAGGACCTTATTCTTCAGAATAGTTTTGCTATTCTTGGACCTTTGCTTTTCCGTATAAATTTTGCAGTCAACTTTTATAGTTCCTGGAAAAACCTATTAAATACTTGACCCATTAAAATCCAGTATTGATTGTTACTGTTAACCATTTCCAAAACAATGCAAAAACCTTACAACACTTAGTAATTTTTTTCAGTTTTTATTTATTTTTAAGTAATCTCTACACCCAACATAGGGCTCAAACTCACAACCAAGAATTGCCTTCTCTTCCAACTGAGCCAGCCAGGTACCCCAAAACCTTACAACACTTTAAACTACACTTACCCCTTCCTAATTTATAAGCTATTGTTCTCATTAATTTTAATCCTTTATATATCTTTAAACCACATAAAACATTACTATTGTTGTATACAATATTCATTTAGATTTACATATATATATATACACACACACACCATCTTCATTGCTCTTATTTCTTTCCTGCATCTCTCACCTTCCATCTAAGATACTTTTCCTTTTGTCTGAATAATGTCTTTTAGCATTTCTTTTAGAATGGATCTCCTGGTAACAAATGATCTCAGTCTTTGTTAGTCTTTAAATGTCTTTATTTAATCTTTTTTTTTTTTTTTAAGATCTTATTTATTTATTTGAGAGAGAGAGAGAGTGCACATGTGCAAAAGAGAGAGAGCAGGGGGGCTCGATTCCAGGACCCTGGGATCATGACCTGAGCTGAAGGCAGATGCTTAACTGACTGAGCCACCCAGGCACCCCTCATCTTTACTTCTAAAGGATATTTTCCCCAGGTTTAGGATTTTTAGATTGGTAGTATTTTCTTTTAATACTTAACTATATCAATCCATTGTCTTCTGAATTCAGTACTTTCAGTTGAGAAGTCAGCTGTCACTTTCATTGTTGTCCCTTTGAATGTAATCTTTTTTTCCCCACCAGCTTTTAAGATTTTATGCTTGTCTTATTATTCATTATGAGGTGTCTAGGTATATATTTCTTTTTATTTATCCTAATTTAGTTTTATAGGTTTTATGGAATTAGTTTTCTTGAATCTGTGGTGTGAATTTTTTAATCCATTTTGGAAAATTCTCAGTCACTATGTCTTCAAATATTGCTTCTGTCCCATTTTTTCACCTTTCCTAATGGAACTCCAATAACACTTAAGTTTGACCTTCTCCCTCTAACTTATGCCTCTTGCTCTCTTTTCTGAATTTACTTTCATTTTGCCTCTTTGCTGATTTGGATGACTTTGCCTTCCAGTTCACTAATTATCTCTTCCAATCTGTTAGATCCATCCATTCAGTTCTAAATTTCAGGTACTGTATTTTTCAGTTCCACAATTTTTATTTGGTTCTTTCTCAAATCTGCTCTGCCATTTTATGGTTTCCAATGCTTTCCTGAAAATGCCAATCCTGTCTTTTATGTCCTTGATTATAACAAGCATAATTATTTTATTTTATTTTTAAAGATTTTATTTATTGGGGCACCTGGGTGCGTCAGTTGTTAAGTGTCTGCCTTTGGCTCAGGTCATGATCCCAGGGTCCTGGGATCGAGCCCCGCATTGGGCTCCCTGCTCCGCGGGAAGCCTGCTTCTCCCTCTCTCACTCCCCCTGCTGTGTTCCCTCTCTTGCTGTGTCTCTCTCTGTCAAATAAATAAATAAAATCTAAAAAAAAATTTATTTATTTATTTATTTATTTATTTGAGAGACAGAGAGAATGAATGAGTAAGTGGAAGGTGGGGTGGGGGGAAGAAGAGAGAATCTCAAGCAGACTCTATGCTGAGCATGGAGCCCCATGAAGGGATAGATCTCATAACGCTGAGATCATGACCTGAGCTCAAACAAAGAGTTGGACACTTACCAACTGAGCCACCCGGGTGCCCAAAGCATAATTATTTTAAAGTCTGTGTCTCTTAGGGCCAGCACCCAGCTGGAACTAACTTGTAAGAGTGCTTACATAGTCTGTTATGTATGCTATTTCTTTTCATAGTGTCTTTTTTCCTTAAGTAAAATTTATTTAAATTCCAGCTAACATACAGTGTAACATTAGTTTCAGGTGTACAATAGTGATTCAACAGTTCCATGCATCACCTGGTGCCCATCACAACAAATGTACTCCTCAATCCTCAACACCTATTTAACCCATCCCCCCACCCACCTCCCTTCTGGTAACCATCAGTTTGTTTTCTACAGTTAAGAGTCTGTTTCTTGATTTGTTAGTCTCTCTCTCTCTTTTTTTCCCCTTTGATCTTGTCTCTTAAATTTTGCATATGAGTGAAAACATATGGTATTTGTGTTGTTCTGACTGACTTATTTTGCTTAGCATTATACTCTCTAGTTCCATCCATGTTGTTGCAAATGGCAAGATTTTATTCTTTTTTATAGCCAAGTAATGATATACTTACTTGGCCATAAAAAAGAATGAATATATCATCTTTATCCATTCATTAGTCAGTGGACACTTGAGCTGTTTCCAGAGTTTGGCTATTGTAGATAATGCTGCTATAAACATCAGGGTGCATGTATCCCTTTGAATTGGTATTTTTGTATCTTTTGGGTAAATACCTAGTTGTGTGATTGCTGGATCGTAGGGTACTTCTATTTTAAACTTTTTGAGGAACTTCTGTACTGATTTCCACAGTGGCTACACCAGTTTGTATTCCCACCAACAGTGCACAAGGGTTCCCCTTTCTCGCCATCCCCATCCTTACCAACACCTGTTGTTTCTTATGTTGTTAATTTTAGCCATTTTGACAGGTATGAGGTGATATCTCATTGTAGTTTTGATTTGTGTATCCCTGATGATCAGTGATGTTGAGCATCTTTTCATGTGTCTGTTGGCCATCAGGATGTCTTCTTTGGAAAAATGTCTACTCATGTCTTCTGCCCATTTTTCAATTGGATTATTTGTTTTGGGGGTGTTCTTTATATTATTTTGGATACTAACCCTTTATCAGGTATGTCATTTGGAAATATTTTCTTTCATTCTGTAGGTTGCCTTTTAGTTTCATTGACTGTTTCCTTTACTGTGCAGAAGCTTTTTATTTTGATGAAGTTCCAATAGTTTATTTTTGCTTTTGTCTCCCCTGCCTCAGGAGACATATCTAGAAAGAAGTTGCTATGGCCAATGTCAAAGAAGTTATTGCCTGTGTTCTCCTCTAGGATTTTAATGGTTTCCTGTCTCACATTTAGGTCTTTAATCCATTGTGAATTTATTTTTGTGTTTGGTGTAAGAGTGGTCCAGTTTCATTCTTCTGCATATGGCTGTCCAGTTTTCCCAACAACATTTGTTGAAGAGACTGTCTTTTTTTCGTTGGATAGTCTTTCCTGCTTTGTCGAAGATTAATTGACCATATAGTTGTGGGTTCATTTCTGGGTTTTCTAATCTGTTCCATTGATATGTGTCTATTTTTGTGCCAGTGCCATACTGTTTTGATCACTATAGCTTTGAAACACAACTTGAAGTGCAGAATTGTGATGCCTCCAGCTTTTCTCTTCTTTTTCAAGACTGCTTTGGCTATTCGGGGTCTTCTGTGGTTCCATACACATTGTAGGATTGTTTGTTCTAGCTCTGAAAAATACTGTTGGTATTTTGATAAGAGATTGCATTAAATGTGTAGATTGCCTGGGTAGTATAATCATTTTAACAATATTTGTTCTTTCAATCCACGAACATGGATTGTTTTTCCATTTCTTTGTGTCTTCTTCAATTTCTTTCATCAGTGTTCCAGCAAGGAAGAGGTAAAACTTTCACTATTTATAGATGACATGATACTCTATATAGAAAACTTGAAAGACTCCACCAAAAAACTGTAGAACTGATAAATGAATTCAGTGAAGTCACAGGATACAAAATCAATGTACAGAAATCTGTTGCATTTCTTTCTTTTTTTAAAAAATGTTTTTATTTAAGTAGGCTACATGCCCAACATGGAGCCCCATGTGGGACTTGAACTCACAGCTCTGAGATCAAGACCTGAGCTGAGATCAAGAGTCGGGATGCTCAACCGACTGAGCCACCCAGGCACCCCTGTTACCTTCTGTACATCAATAATGAAGCAGTAGCAGAAAGAGAAATTAAGGAATCAATCCCATTTACCATTGCACCAAAAACAATAAGATACCTAGGAATAAACAAACAGGTGAAAAAACTGTACTCTGAAAACTATAAAACACTAATGAAAGCAATTTTCATAGTGTCTTAACTCCTTCTGCCTGGTTATGTCTGATTGAAAGTTTTTCACTGTGTTAAAGAAATGTTTATAGAAATAATTTGAGGTCCCCAGGAACATTAGCTATCCAGGATCCCTTTAATCCAATTTCAGGGACTAAGATTTACTCTCATAGAGTTGTAAGTTGGGTTGTTTTCTTTCTTGTTCACCTTTACAAAGCATTCAGAGCACAAGAGATTTATTATGGTTCCTACTCTTGATAGGCCCCGGAATCTAACTTCAATTTCTTAAGCCCCATAGTTTTCAAAAGCATTATTTAGGGGCGCCTCGGTGGCTCAGTCAGTCAAGCCTTCCACTCAGGTCATGATCTCAGGGTCCTGGGATCAAGCCCCGCATCGCGCTCCTGCTCAGCGGGGAGTCTGCTTCTCCCTCTCCCTCTGCCCCTCCCCACTTCATGTGAGAGAGCTCTCTCTCTCTCTTTCTGCTCTCTTTCAAATAAATGAAAAAATCTTAAAAAAAAAAAAAGTTTTATTTAGCCTCTCAATGGACTCTTCTGGAATCAGAAATCCCTAAGAAGGATGGGGCCTGAAATCAACCTCTCTGGAGGCCAACCTCTTCAGATTTAAGTACACAGACAGATTTTGAATTGGTGATTTTCACGACTTCATTAACTCTCCAATGCCTTTATGTCTTTTTCCCTTTTCTTCCTTTCTTCCTCCTTCCCTGTCTCCCTTCCTTCCTTTCTTTTCTATCCTTTTTCCTTCCTCCCTTCCTTACTCTTTAATATCCTGCCCAGTTTTTCTTGTTTTCTTCTACAGAAAGCTTGGTCCAAATGACCTACTCTACTTCACTGTAAGTGGAAATCTCCTCAATATAGCTTTCTATCCTACTTAAGATTATGATACAATTTTCCCATGACATTAAATATTCTTCAAAAACATATTAAATTATATTCCTATAGAAAATGTGTTTACCTGTTGTTCTAGGATCATATTCTTCTCTCGTTCTACATTGAGAACCATTCTCTTTGTATATTCTAGTTGCTTCTCTAGAAGAGTACAGCGAGACTGAGCTGAGCTTAACTGTATAGTAATATCTGTGAAAAAAGAAAAAGTAATAATGTCTAGATTATACATAGATCAGAGATTTGGTAATCACAAGAAACATTATATAAATTCAGTCAAGAACTAAAAGCTCAAGGATTCTTTAGTTCTAAGTACTGACTCTGTAAGAGTTGTGGACATATATTTTGTGCATATCTCATTAACTACATAATACTAGTTTAACATTGTCTTCCCCTAAAAGACCCACAGGGCAAACTTCTGAAAGAGTAAGAAGTCAGTGACTTGTGGGATGATAAACATCTTGGCTGTTCCTGGGAAATGACATTATCTGAAAAAATAGAGGACCTAAAGTCTCTTTCCTATCAATATATTTTTCTCTTTCAGGAAACTCAGGTATATCCAATCTTCCATTCCCATTTCCTCTGCTCTTGACTACTGACAGTATAGTTATTTCCTAAGAAGTAATTAGCCTCTTTCAAATTCTTTAATTTTTTACTTTCCTCAGTTCTTTAGACCACTTTTCTCCAACATCCTCAGGAAAAAATCTTCTCATTTCTTCACTCTATTTATAAGTTGAAACACAAACTTGAACCTTATTTAGGAGGGTGAATGTACTACAAGGAAAAAGAAAGCCATACATTATGAAGTAAAAATTATATAAAGAACTTATGTTCTAGGGGTGCCTGGGTGGCTCAGTCATTAAGTGTCTGCCTTCGGCTCAGGTCATGATCCCAGGGTCCTGGGATCGAGCCCTGCATCGGGCTCCCTGCTCAGCAGGACACCTTCTTCTTCTCCCACTCCCCCTGCTTGTGTTCCCTCTCTCACTGTGTCTTTCTCTGTCAAATAAATAAATAAAATCTTAAAAAAAAAAAAGAACTTATGTTCTAAATCTCTAAAACTTATGTCTGAATGTCTTTTTCATAATTTCCACAGAAACCTCTACTTACCTGTCCATTTCCTCTAATTAATCTTTCGAGTCAATAAAATTTTTTATTCATTTTTATGGTTTCTGTATTGTTCAATTACTAGTGTTGCTTTTTATTTTCAAATTTTAAAAACCAGTGTTGACTGAATATATAAAGTATTTTAATTATAGGTAAAATTAGATTTTGTTGGTATTCTGAAAATATTCTAATTTCTAAACACAATCTGTCTAAAAACTTAATGTGTCTTTTACCCAGGTTAGGCCAACTATGGGTAAAGCTGATATGAATATTCAAGTACAAGTCTTCTTATGGAAATATCTTTGTATTTATTGGATAAATACCTAGGAATGGAATTACAGGGTTGTATGGATAGCATATGTTTTAGTTTTACAAGAATCTGTTGAACTGTTTTCTGCAGTGGTTGCACCATTTAATGGTCTCACCAATAAGATGTGAGAGTTTCAGTTTCTCCACATCCTTACCAATACAGGATATTATTACATCCTTTAATTTTGGTCATTCTAGTGGGTATACATTAGTATCACATTGTGATTTTATTTGTATTTTCCTGTTGACTAGTTTTGCTGAGGATCATTTCATGTGCTTACTGGCCTGTATATCTTCTTTTATAAAATGCCTGTTCAAATTTTTGGCCCACTTTTTCTGTAGGTTGTTTTCCTTTTATTTTTATTATTAAGTTTTGAGAATTTTTTATATATTCTCAATACAAATCCTTTTCAGATATCTGTTTTGCAAACATTTTCTCACAATCTGTTACTTGTCTTATTTTAACAGTATATTTTGAAGAATAAAAGTTTTAAACTTCGGAGAAAAAAAACTTAATGTGTCTTTTAATCTCAAGAATTCATGAACTGGGATAATATATAATAGAAGTAAGCTCAAAGATACCTATTTAATGCAAATATCAAATTGTCTGTGAACAAGGCTTCAAGGTTTGAATATATATAAGAACAAAGATATTTGAGTAAATCTTAGACTGGGCTTTTTATTTTCAAGTTGTAAATTTTGATAACTCCTTGTTTCTGAGAACTATTGAATTTCCTTACCTTTTTTCTGCTTTATCAGTTCCTGGTGTGCCAGATTTCTCTCATTTGTTTCTTTCTCCAAGGCCTTTTTATACTGTGCTGCCTCTCTGGAAAGACTGTTTAGGTTATCTTCAGCTTGTGTTCTCTCCAACTCTAAACGATGAATCTTTTCCTGAAGAGTTTTTAAGGCTAAAATAAGAGCTGTTGAAAAAAAATTTGCTTGTTACTTCAATGAAAATTTTTGAACACTTACATAGTAGCAATAAAAGTGAACAGTATATTTTTGTTAGTGAGCCAGAAAAACATACAAGTAACATATATTCCTCAAAAAAAAAAAAAAAATCACTAAAACTCTAAAGAGGGACAAATTTTTTCTAATAGATCTTCTAAAAACAATATATTTATGATTGTATTTAGTAATTTTCTAGGTTTGAGATAGCTAATAATCAAAATTTTTAATTCAATAAAGTAAATCTCTTCAAATAATGTCCAGTCTAGGAGGCATAAGAGTCTGAGTATGGATAAAGAAAATTAAGATGTAGTGTCACTAATTAACATGGAAATTTAGGTTTAATGTTAAAGGTTTTTCTCGGTTCTTGATATGTTCAATTTTAGTTAAATCACAAACATTTATTGTTTCTTTGTCTAAGATTTAGTATTGATAATCAGAACATATGAGTTAGAAGACAGTTTCTTCCACCAGAAGAAAAATTATAACCTAGTGGTTTAACTCATGTCAGGCTTGAAAGATTTTAAGTGGTGCACATGTACTACTGTGATTTTTATTCAGGTATATTAATATCATCATGATTCAGGTATGTTCAGAATTCTAAAATTTTCAAATAACACTTTCTATTCTGTTATAACTTCAAACTATAAAACGAGTGGAATGGAATATAAGTAAATGTTATAGGTTAATTTTCATATGCCAGCATACCTTGTTTATTGTGCTTCACCTTATCGCATTTCACAGATAATGCATTTTTTACAAATTGAACAATGGTTTCTGGCAACCCTATTTGAGTAAATCTACCAGCACTATTTTCCCAACAGCATTTGCTCACTTCATGTCTCTGTGTCACATTTTGGTAATTCTTGCAGTATTTCAAACTTTTTGTTATTATTATATTTGTTATGGCAATCTGTGATCAGTGATTACGACTCACCGAAAGCTCAGATGATACCTAACATTTTAGCAATAAAGTATTTTTTAGTTAAGATATACAGTACATTGTTTTTTTAGACACAATGCTATTGCACAATTAATGGACTACAGTATAGTCTAAATGTAACTTTTATATGCACTGGGAAACCAAAAAATTCATTTGACTCACTTCATTGTGATATATTTCGCTTTATTGTGGTGGTCTGGAACCGAACCCACAATATCTCCAAGGTTTGCCTGTAGTTCATAACCAATTAAAAAGATGTTTGCTAGAGATTACCATGTGGTTCTTTTTGTTTGTTTGTTTGTTTGTTTGTTTTACAAATGAGATAAAGAAATTATATTTATTGCTCTTTAGAAATGCAATACCTGGTTTG
The DNA here is from genome assembly GCF_964656455.1 of Halichoerus grypus. Lineage (NCBI taxonomy): Eukaryota > Metazoa > Chordata > Mammalia > Carnivora > Phocidae > Halichoerus > Halichoerus grypus. The sequence goes on from NC_135720.1 coordinate 51,283,466, forward strand.
CTGATTCGGAATATTTCTTGTGGTTTTTTACTCCACAGAGCTAGTCTATTTATTAATGGTAACATTTTATTATAGAATATTAAAAAAACAGGTGATAACCAGCATTTTAGAAGGTAATTTGTATGGCATAGGCATGTTTTCCTAATTCAATTCTGATATCCTCCTAAGTTTATTATTTTTTTATTTTTTTAAAGATTTTATTTATTTATTTATTTGTCAGAGAGAGAGAGAAAGCACACAAGCAGGGGGAGCGGCAGGCAGAGGGAGAAGCAGGCTCCCCACCAAGCAAGGCCGGTGCAGGACTCCATCCCAGGACCAGGGATCATGACCTGAGCCGAAGGCAGACGCTTAACTGACTGAGCCACTCAGGCGTCCCTCCCCCTAAGTTTATATTTTAAAAGTTACAATACTTGTATTTTGTAGTTACTCCAATGTCCTAGCTTCCCAAGGAATTTTCAAGGGTAATTTTGGAAATAGGCAATTTCCGAATTTAATCCTTGAATAAGATACAACTTTACTTAATTCACTAGTATTCTAATCATCTAGTTTAGAAGGATTCCAAATCTGACCTTTGATTCTTCAAAGAGTATTTTCCTATTTTCTCATGATTTTTTAGGATAAAATTGTAATTATGTGTCTAGGTGGTTAATCTTCATCTTACAGCTGAAGAAGCCAAAATAAAAAATGTTAAATAACTTATGTTTATAGAAACTTTAAGCAACAGAGTCAAAACTAATAGTTTTATTAAAATTAAACACATAATCATATTATTTTCTATGTAAAGATGTAAAGTTTTATATAACATTTCATATCATTCCTTTAATTTTTAATATGACTTTATTTTAGAATTACCTTGGCTATTTGGACTATGAAGCATTTTAGGAGAGGTAGCTTCTAAGTTTGCAGAGTGGTGAGTCTGAGATGATTCATCATTCTGGGTAAATGATGGAATAAAAACTCTTTCTGGAGGTTTAAGATAGCTTCCTACTATACTATGCATTAATTCAGAATCCATTATCTGTAGAGAATAAAGGAATAATATAGTATAGCATCATTCTTTCCTATTTAAATGACAAAAATATTAGGTGAAACTTAACATAAATACATAATCATATACTGTGGAGTTGTTTCTTTATAAAGTTAATTATCACAAGTTCAACTATAATAAGCTCATCAATACAAGAAAGAAACATGACTATTTACTGTATAAATAGTATGGACAATTCTGCCTGATTTTCAGTGAGCAAATGCCCTGGAGTGAGCATTAATTATATGGGTGGTGTGAATTTACTGGTTTCTCAGCTGATCATAAGTTCATATACCTCTCATCAACTGAGCACTTCTCTACAAACAGTGTGACTCTAGGATTCTTAGGGAAAGTACATATTCTAAAAGACAACATAGCTTTGAAACACAAGCCACCCATATAATCCAATCCTCAAAGACTGTTGAATTCCAATGTACTGGCTTCCTAAGGGATTTTCAAGGGTAATTTTGGATATATCAATCTCTGAATCTAATCATCGGATATGACACAACTCCATTTAATGTGCCAATATTTTTTTTTTTAAGTAGGCTCTACACCCAGCATGGAGCCCAATGTGGGGCTTGAACTCAGATGGTGAAATCAAGACCTGAGCCGAGATCAAGAGTTGGACACTTAACTAACCCAAGCAGCACCCCAATGCACCCAGCATTCTAATCATAGTTTAGAATGGTTCTCAATCTGAAGAACCTAAAATAGCTTTGTCATTCTGGGAGGTTATACTTAATTTTAATGTTTTATTTTTTAGGAGAGCCCTTTTAACCATTTTAGCAGATAATTTTTTGGTCTAATTTTCCCCAAATCATTTATTTTCCTTTCTGTAATTTACTTTAGAAAAGGGGTGCCTGGGTGGTTCAGTCAGTTAAGCGTCCCACTCTTGATTTCAGCTCAAATCGTGATCTCAGGGTCATGAGATAGAGCGCTTCACTGGGCTCTGTGCTCAGCAGGAAGCCTGCTTGAGATTCTTTCCCTCTCCTTCCCCTTCTCTCCCTCCCCAAGCTCACACACACACACACACACACACTCTCTCTAAAATAAATAAATAAATCTTTAATAAAATAAATAAAAGTTAAATAGCCTAGGAAGCTTTCTAGAATATTTGATGTTCTTTGCTCTTGAGAAGCAATCATTTTTTTTGCTATTGTTATTAGTATCAGCTACCATTTACTAACCATGTCTCCATCCCTCCGGGTTGTTGCTGCTCAGATACTGTCTGCTCCCCATGGGAGATTGCATCTATCTAAGTTGCTGTTCCCTCAAAAAACAAGAGAGCAAAGTTAGTCACAGCTGGCTCACAATGAAGTAGAGGTAAGATCCCAAAGTACAGAAGTTCTGAACGTGATTGTACATCTTCAGAGAGAGGTATGTGGCTGAAACTATCCCAAGAACCTCGGAATTACTCAAGATAGCTCAGTTTTAGGCTCCTGGTGAGTTTCTCCAATAATAAGAAGAGTGAAATCTTGCCATTAGTCATTATACCCTGAGGTCCTTGGGAGGACTCTGCTTCCTCTTTACCAAATATAGTATTTATTTTACAAACTGGATTTTGTGCCAGTTAAAAAACAAATTCAAATTTGAGGTTTTTAATGTAAATGAAATGACTACTTAGAAGATGCCAATAAGTTAAAAATTAGACTAAAGTTTATTTAAATTAAATGTGTAAACACATCTTAAAGTGGGGATAAGCAGAATAACAACCCACTGGTAGGTGAAGAAAAAGAAAGGAAACAGTACAGAAATGAGAGAAGACACGCTAGGATGCTCAGTGGATGGCATTGTAATAGAGGTCCCAGCTTAATCCTTACAATCTAGTCCTATGTTACAAACAAGTGCATAAACCCAGTAGAAGTTTATATACATAAAGAACTGTGGCATTCTAGGAGAAAAACTCACTCTGAAGGAAGATGAAAGAAGTACAGAAAGCTGATGCAAAGTCAAAGCCTTACTTGATGGAGGAAAGGAGGAGTAATTTTGAGTAAAGTACAGTCATGGTCATTCTAACTCATCTCTGACCCAGTCCCATGGACTCACACATGGGTGTTGGGAAGGGAGAGGACTGTAAGTAAAAACTGAGAAATATTTCACCAATATCTCTATAAAAGATTGGGGCATTAGCTGTCCTGCCTTGTGTGGAATGTTATATTCCAATGAAGAGGAAAGTTGCTAGAGATCACTAACACAGTTTTGACATTTTGAGGGCTCTGGTGCATTGTTAGTACTGTTCAGCAAGAGAGAGAGCAGCTGGAAGGGACATATTCATGGGCATGTATGACAGAACTTTCTAGAGAAAAAATTTCTGAAAGTAGAGAGGTGCCTAAGCCCCAACCTCCAAGGATTTTGACATATCTGGTATGGAGCCTAGCTGTAGGTCATTGAAAAGACCTCAAAAATTCCTGTGGAGCATTTCAGAGGATTTGCAAGGGGGGCAAAAGGCTGTGAAATGTAGGCCTTATTTGCATCAATAGCCTAGTAAAGCTTAGGGAAACTTAAGTTATAACTAGAACCATTACTGACAGCTTGTAAACAACCAGGAAAATGATCCATTTTCTCTATGGTATATAAAATTAAAATAGCTTTGTGGGCTGCAACTAAGGAGCCACTGCATAAAGAAATACCCTCCCCCCAAAAAACTGTGCTAGACACAAATACTGTACTGCAAAGCCTTTTTACTTGTTCTTGAGGAAAACAATTGTTCCAAAATGGTCCTTTTTAACAACCAGTGTGTCTATTCCTGCTAGTGGCTGACTGTGCCATCATCTCTGCATAATCCCAGAGTACTATTAGGGAGACAGCATTAGGAGACAGTCAGAGATACTACAATGGGTTCTAGGAATGGGGTACTCTCTGTTTCCTAAACTGCTCTGTTATCATTATTATTATAATTCTCATTTTGTAAATGAAGAAATAGAGGGAGAGGTTACTGAAGGTCATACAACTTGCAAGTGGTGGAGCGAGGAATTAAACCTAGCCAGTTCAATTCCAAAGCCTGGGTTCTTAATCACTATATTTAACAGCCCATAGTTTGGGGACATTTGCAGTTAGCCAGGTGTGAGATTATGCTGCATTTGGATTAGGGTGGTGACAGTGGAGATGAAGAGAGTGTATAGAAGCAAGATGTATCTTGAAGACAGAAGTGACAAACTGGATTAAGAGGAGAAGAAAAGGGAGAAATTGAGTTTTCTAGCTTAAATAACTGGGTAGCCATTTATTAAAAAAATGAAGACCATGGCTAATACTCATATAGTACTGATATGTGTCAAAACCAGTCTAAGTGTGAGACATCCAAGTTAAGATATGAAACACGTAGTTTGATAGAAGAGTCTAAAGCTTGGAGAAGTCTAGTATAGAAATACAAAGAATGGCATTGTCAGCATATGGATGGTATATAAAACCATAGAGAATAGTATAGGTCTAGTATAGAAATACAAAGAATGGCATTGTCAGCATATGGATGGTATATAAAGCCATAGAGAATAGAAGTCACTTGAAAGGAAGAGTATAAATAGAAAAGATTTCAGATAAGGAAGGAAAACAAGAGAAAGAGAAACCTATGACGGAAAAGAACCAGAAAAGTATGATGTCAGAAATAAAGAGAGGAGACTGTTTCAAGGAGGGAGTAGTTTAGATTAAAAAAAAAAAGTCAACTGGGGGCACCTGGGTGGCTCAGTCGTTAAGCATCTGCCTTTGGCTCAGGTCATGATCCCAGGGTCCTGGGATCGAGCCCCACATTGGGCTCCCTGCTCAGCGGGGAGCCTGCTTCTCCCTCTCCCGCTCCCCCTGCTTGTGTTCCCTCTCTCGCTGTGTCTCTCCCTGTCAAATAAATAAATAAAATCTTAAAAAAAAAAAGTCAACTGATTTTGAAAAGAAAGAGACCACTGATGATATAATGTAAGAACTGAAGACAGTTCCAAAGGCCCCATACTAAAAGGGCAAGTAGAGGAAGAGAAACCAGCAAAAGACACAGAAATTTTATTCAAATTAGAATGTCCTTTTGCAGAGAACTTCAATTATCTGGCTTAAAATCATCCAGGACTTATAAATTGTGTCATGTCATCCATCCTGTGAGCTAACCTGCCTTAAGTCACAGCGCAAACAATTCTACCCATCATGCAAGTCACTTGCACAGAATCAATAATTTTCATTCTTGAAAACTTCTGTGGCAGGAAAGTACATTATATCCAATTTCACTGACTGAATTCATTATTCCCCCCAAATTCATATGTTGAAGCTCTAACCTCCAGTATTTTAGACTGACTGTGTTTGGAGATAGGGCCTTAAAAAGGTGATTAAGTTTAAATGAAACCCTTAAGATGGGCTCTAATCCAATCTAACTGGTGTCTTTGGAAAAAGAGGAAATTTGGATATACAAATTATGCACCAGGGATTTTTGTGCCAGGGATCAGGAAAAGACCAAGTGAAGACACAGTGGGAAGACAACCATCTGAAAGCTGAGGAGAGAGTCCTCAGAAGAAACCAAACCTACTGTCATCTTGATCTTGGACTTGTAGCACGCAGAACGGTGAGAATAAATTTCTGTTGTTTAAGCCACGCAGTGTGTGGTATTTGTTTTGGAAGACCTAGCAAACTAATACACTGACTGCAACTTATACGTTTGTTCAACAGTGAATGAAACACAGGAACAGTGATAAGGATGTAACAACAGATGCCTAAGGTCTATGCTATTTAGAGGACATAATAAAGTTACTTGCAATTTAGAGTTCCCTACTTGAAAAGATGTGTAACAATTATTTAACTCTGCCTTGATTTATTTTCCCCCTATAATTGTTAGTAATTTCTTAAGCTTAATGAATTGAATAGGAAATTATTAATGTGCTATCCTGTATGCAATAATTTAAAATAATTAAAAATTTCCCAGCATAATCAAATGGGAGAATAAAACTAAAATCATGCTTCTGACTCATATTTAATTTATATGTATTTGAATTAGTTTCTGACCCAAATATTAGCCTTTTTACCTAAAATACTGTAAAATATTTATTCCCTTAATAGTTTATATTAAAAATGAAAGAATACTGCTATAGACTTAAGAATTAAAGTGTCATTCAAAAAATTACAGCATTGTAAAATTATAAAAATATGAGAAATTTGAATTATAGGGACATAAATACAGGGACATATAAATAACTAATCTGAAGGTTAAGGTACAATCAAATTCAGCTAACTTTAGAATACAGTGAAATACAGTCTGTTTTTTTTTTTTTTAAAAAGATTTTATTTATTTATTTGAGAGAGAGAGAGCATGGGGGCAGGGAATGGCAGAAGCAGACTCCCCACTGAGCAGGGTACCTGACATGGGGTTCGATTCCAGGATCCTGAGATCATGACCTGAGATGAAGGCAGATGCTGAACTGACTGAGCCACCCAGGTGCCCCTAGAGTCTGGTTTTTAAAAAACATTATCAGAAGACATGAACAGACACTTATCCAAAGAAGACATACAAATGGCTAACAGACACATGAAAAAATGTTCATCATCATTAGCCATCAGGAAAATTCAAATCAAAACCACACTGAGATACCACCTTAAACCAGTTAGAATAGCAAAAATTCACAAGGCAAGAAACAACAAATGTTGGAGAGGTTGTGGAGAAAGGGGAACCCTCCTACACTGTTGGTGGGAATGCACGTTGGTACAGCCACTTTGGAAAACAGTGTGGAGGTTCCTCAAAAAATTAAAAATATGACCCAGCAATTGCACTACTGGGTATTTACCCCAAAGACACAGATGTAGTGAAAAGAAGGGCCATATACACCCCAATGTTCATAGCAGCAATGTCCACAATAGCCAAACTGTGGAAGGAGCCAAGATGCCCTTCAACAGACGAATGGATAAAGAAGATGTGGTCCATATATACAATGGAATATTACTCAGCCATCAGAAAGGATGAATACCCAACTTTTGCATCAACATGGATGGGACTGGAGGAGATTATGCTAAGTGAAATAAGTCAAGCAGAAAAAGTCAATTATCATATGGTTTCACTTATTTGTGGACCATAAGGAATAGCATGGAGGACATTAGGAGAAGGAAGGGAAAAATGAAGGGGGGGAAATCGGAGGGGGAGACAAACCATGAGACTGTGGACTCTGAGAAACAAACTGAGGGTTTTAGAGGAGAGGTGGGTGGGGGGATGGGTTGGCCCGGTTATGGGTATTAAGGAGGGCACGTATTACATGGAGCACTGGGTGTTATACGCAAACAATGAATCATGGAACACTACATCAAAAACTAATGATGTATTGTATGGTGACTAACATAACATAATAAAAAAAAAAAGAAAAATCATTATCTTATACTTTCCTCCAAAAAGTATTAAGAGGTGACAAAGGATATATTTCAAGTTATTTAGTTTGAAATGGTGACTATATTCAAAATGTTTGAGAAGTCCATGGTACCATAAATCTGTATAAGTCATAAATATTTGGGAGTTCTAGAATTGACAGGGAAATTTCATATATCCATTTAAAATTTAGATCAGCTGCAATCTACTCATTTTATAGATGTAGGAGCCAAAGTCCAGAGACACTAACTAATTACTAACCACACAGCTCAAGTTTCCTGCACTCCAAAATCCATGAAGCTAGAGAAAAATATTCTCTCTTAAGGACTTTGGTTGATTTATATTTATCTAAACAGAGACTACCCTAATGGAGAGTCATCAGGAAAATGCCTTCTGGAGAGAAATGAGAGGTAAGAATACTGAATCAAGCATAGAATCATGTAATCTTGGTAAAGTCTGAGAGCATCTTAGAGGCCAGCTATTCTAACCGTTGAATACAAACTTATTCTCACACTATCTTTAACAAGTCATCTAAGCTCTGCTATGTCTCCAGAGAGACAAAGCTCACTATCTTCATGCAGAATTCAAAGCTGCTTTCTCTGATTTTTATGGATTAAACAGATTTTGGGAGAAAAAAGTAGAGCTTCTATATTTATTGATATAGATGTTGCATTGAATATTGACTGTGATAGCTATTATATTACATACTGAATTCATCTAACAAAAACTTGCTGCAGATTTTGGGATCATTTTCAAACTTCAAATTTCATCACTGTATCTGAAATGCCTGTAAAATAGTAATCCCATCCCCTAATTGAAGGCAAAATTGATAAATCAAATGGAGATGACTCAATCATATAACTGATAACTTATTTCTGATTAAATCTCAGTAGATTTGACTAGATCCAGATTAGCACAGCTGAATACTAACTTAAGAGATAACTTTAGCATGTTCTGGTCACCAAGACCAGCAGATTCCTTTCTTCTTAATACCTTAATAGAGTTAAAAAAATAATTTACTATATACATAATACATGCATGTATAGTTAAAGGAATTGTAACAAAACAGATTTCTGTGTATCTACACCTAGATTAAGAAATAGTGATAGTGCTGTGGAAGCCCTCTGTGTGCCTTTCCCATTACTTGCTTTGAATTTTGTGTTACTCATTTTAATGCCTATTAAATAGTTTTATCATATTTGTACATATCCTTATCAATATATTGTTTGGTGTTTGTGGTTTTTAAACTTTATATAAATGGAAACATACTTTTTTCATTTAAAGTATCTTGTTATTTATGTTGGAACATGAAGCTGTATGATATTCATTTTCACTTCTGTACAGTATTCTATCACAGAACCCAGATCTTAGAAGGTATTAATTCCAATCACTCCCCTCCAGACTCATATAATACTATGGTTCTGAAATTTTTAGTTCTATTTTTAACCACACAAATTAGACAATATTGCTTTGATTCATAAAGTCAATGTTTGCTATGTTCACCTGCAAGTTTTCTTTGCTCATCGTGGTGGACATTATGATGCACTGCCTGGATTCCCTTTCAGGAATGTGAACTTTTCCCACAGCTCCTGGGAATGCTGCCAGAAAGTGGCTCTTGGCTGCTGGCCCTCTTTGGGGATTGCTTTGTCTAAAGAATACTGTCTCATCTAAGGTCAAGGCTCCTTCCAGGGGCAGCCCACATCCAATGAGGGTAAAAAGGCCTGACCCTCTTGCCCCAATCCAAGTCAATTCCAAAGGATCACCCCATCTCCAGAGCTCCCTGTAGTAGCAGTGAAACCTTGGTTGGGTCTTCACTGAAGCTGGACTTCTCTGCCTAATAGTACTTCCTTCCTCTCCCTTCCTCATGTATTGATCCCAAGAATAGTCTCTAATAAACATGTATGCTCGGAACTTTAACTAGGGAAATATTCCAAAGCCAGTATATAAAGAACTTTTCTTCAGAGAAGATTTCTGTTTGTTTCTGCTAGGTCCTTAGGGCACCCCAAACCCAAGGCACCATTAAACAACTTTTATATTGAGATTTTTTTTTTTTTTTTGGCAGTACGAATTCCAACTCCAAACCCACATGAGAATAGAATTGTGATGAGGAGAGATTCTTTTTGTTCACTTCATCCAAAGCCAAGGATGAAACAGTGTCATTCTGAAGAGCAGGTTATTTTCCCGTCACTAATAGAAGGTTTTATCCTTTGGGGATCCCAGCTTTTTACACTGCAGTGTCCAAACTTACCACTGAGTATGCCCATCAGAATTTGTCCCTTGCCCCATAGAAGCAGAAATACCTCCTTAATGCCCAGGTTCTGGGCCATGAGGGATCACAGAAGGTGTCCTTGGGGATAAAATGGGTTCTAGGGCTCATTTATCCCTGTGGAACTGGGCTTTCTCATTACATACAGCCTCATACTTCCTCCCTTACTTTGCTTCCAACTCAGCCATGCCTTTCAAAAGTTGTTTTAACATTTTATGCAGCATTTCTGTGTTCTTTACCAGAGGAGGTTTCTCTGAACATCTAATCTGTCATATTGCTTGCAACTGTAACAACTTTAGACATACTTAAAAGATACTAAATGCTTTAGACCAACCAGTTTTAATTACACACATAGAATGAGATTTATGGTTTAAAAAGGAGAGTTTATAACTTTCCATTCAGCTAAAGTTCTCAAAGCTACTCCATATTGTAAAGTTTATTCTTCTTCAATAGTAGAAAGTGAATATTATTTGGTTACTCATTAATTAAATACAGAGTTCACTAGCAGGATTCAGACAACAGAGTACCTGGTAAACAATCTGTAAACTGAGAGTAAGAAAAGCACACTATAGGGGTGTCTGGCTGGCTCAGGTGGTAGAGCATGTGACTCCTGATCTCAGGGTTATGAGTTCAAGCCCCATGTTGGGTGCAGAGATTTCTTAAAAGTGAAATCTTTAGGGGCACCTGGGTGGCTCAGTCGGTTGAGCATCCTAGTCTTGGTTTTGGCTTGGGTCATGATCTCAGGGTCCTGGGATCGAGTCCCGCATAGGACTCTCTGCTCAGTGGGGAGTCAGCTTCTCCCTCTCACTCTGCCTCTGTGCTCTTTCTCTCAAATAAATAAATAAAATCTTTTTAAAAAAATAGCCCTTACTGGATTTGGAAAAATCATCATTTTGCAACCATCATAGTAAAGATTAATTTAGGCAAGAAGCATTAATACTAATCCAAAGGTAGAAATTTTGATGAGGAGTGGGATATCTGCACGGTCTTAAAGTATCTCTTCCGCAGATGGCTTGTAAGTTTCAAGAAAAAAAGGAGTAACTATATAAGAGAAACAGAATAACACTTGAATTGATGATTAAAATTAATATCACCCTTAAGAGGTAAGATGGACATCATGTGCCTCTGTATGTGAAGCCCTGAAGAAGACATGTCACTTAAGCAGTATTCTGTCCAGGAATGTATAACCTGAATCTCAACATAAGAAAACATCATTAAAGCCCCAAATGAAACACATTCTATTTTTTATAGAGGGGGAAACCATTTTCCTTAAAAAATGTCAATGTCTTAAATGACAATGACACTTCTGGGTATATCCAAAATAACTAAAAAGCAGGGTCCCTTGAGAAAATATCTGTACATCCATGCTCAAAATGGCATCATTCACAATTGCCAAAAGGTGGAAGCCACCCAAATATCCATCAAAAGATAAACAAAATGTATATACATAAAATGGAATATAATTTGGCCTTAAAAAAAAAAAGAAATTTTGACACACACTGAAACATGGATAAACACTGAGGACATCATGCTAAGTGAAATATGACAACCAGTAAGAAAATAATGTATGATTCCTTTATAAGCGGTATCTGGAGTAGTCAAGTTCATAGAAACAGAAAGTAGAATGGTGGCTAAGGGGAAGGGTAAATGGGGAGTTATAGAGATTCAGTTTTCCCAGATGAAAAAATTCTGTAGATTGGTTGCATAACAATATGTGGTAGGGGAGACAAGTTAAAAACAAGATATGACTCAGTGGGATCAGTTCCATAACAAAAGCATACACCGAGTGTCATGGGAATACAAAAGAGAGATTATCTAACTCTTCCTGATTGATGGAGAAATAAGTAAAGCCAGAAATAATTTAGAATTACAAACAGTTTTGAATGAGGAGTTTAGGTAAATGTGCCAGAGTGGAGATACACACTAACTTTTGCTCCCTCTTGGAAATACACTAAAATAATACTAAAACACTTTTTTAAAAAAGATATCAACCTGCAAGGACAACAACAAAACTTTGGAAAAATAGAAGACAGATGTACAAATAGTAATAGATTGAGCTAATGTAAAAAAGGCAGTCTTCTAATCCAAGTAAGAAAAGTGACTTTTAAGTTTACTCTGCAGAACCTCCAAGTGGCTCAGGACTTAGCTGTACCTCTGTAAGTAAGAGTTAAGATAGAGGCAAACACTAGAAAACACGATGAAAGTTTAGGTTAGTAAATTATGTGCCCAAACTCCCTTCGTCTATCTATGAAGCCAGAAGACTGCTTTACCCCCATCTGGGAAGAAGACTGGAACTTATGTTTTGTTTTTTCTAAAAGGGAACTACAGAGTATCTCTGGATTGAGGGACACTCAGCGTAGGTGAGGGTAGCACCAGACTCAAGGCAGGAACGTTCAGTTCTCAGAACATTGGTAGTCTAGATTATATCCAAGTGGAGATGGGAATATCCTGATGAAGGGAATATGACTAGCCCAAGTTAACAAAGATACTAAAGATGATAAAATAAATGGATTGGATGGATTTCGAGTTTCCAATCAGTTTTTTACTGCCTGACTCTGAGATTTAAGTTGTTTAATCAAGACTTACCAGACACTGAGGAAAGATATGAAAGACAGAGACCAAAACAAGCAAACAAGAGGCTTAACAGGAACACAAAATTTGGAAATATTTATTTAGTGGAGATAGAATGTAAAATCATTGAGGGACATGATAGACCCTAGTGAATTTGACTGGAGCACAGTGAATAAATGTTGGCAGTAAGAGATGGCTAAAAAGGTATGCAAGGGCCAAACCATAAAGGACTTTGTACATCACACTGAAGAGTCTGTCTTCCATAGGATCAGGCAATGGGGAGCTAATGAAGGATATAAAGGAAAATAACATGATCATGTTTACATTCTGACAAGGTTATTCAGATGGCTATGAGACAGACAGACTGGAGGGGGAAGAAATTATGGGCAGAGGGACAAAGAGGTTACTGAAGTAATTAAGACAAGGAATAATATAGGCCTGAATTAAGACTGGAGTAGATGAGATGAACATGAAAGATACTGAGAAGATACAATCGAAAGGGTTTAGGAACCAACTAGATATGTGAAATGGGGAAATGGGGGACAGGAAAGAATAAAAAATGCTCCCAAAATTTTCACCTGGTCAAGTGAAGAGATGGCAATGGCATTCATGGAAATAAGAAATAATATAAAAAGAGATAGAAGTCTAATGGAAAACAATGAATTCTGTTTTAGATATGTCAAGTTTGAGGTGCTGGAGACAAAGTTATTCAGCAATCAGACTGAAATATGGGTCTAGTGTTTAGGTAAGCAGGCTGGTTAGATCTAGAGATACAAATTTGGTTATCAATTAGATCACCCAAGGAAAGTATAAAGATTAGCAATTTTCAGTGTGTGTGTGTCTGCATGGAAAAGGGTGGCTGAGATTCAATGCCTTTGTTCATTAGAGAGCTACTGTTATCTATCCATTGTGGTGCCCCACAGACACATTTAGGGAAAATTTTAAGAAGTTAAGAATTACAGACTTAGGAGAGAAAAAGGTGGGGCTCAGAATGCTAAAGACCACTAACATTTAGAAGGCAAATGAAGGAAGAAAATATCTCAAAGGTGATCAAAGAAGTGAGGGGAAAAAGCAGGAGAAAGTGGTAACAAAGGAGTCAAAGTGAAACACATAAATATTTAGTTATCTACCTCTCATATACTATACCCTGTAGAAATAAGAAACACCCAAGGCATGGCTTTTGCTGTCAAGTAGTCCGCAATCTCAGTGTTGAAAAAAGACCACAAGAGAAAACAGGAGGGGAAAAAACAATATGGCAGTAAGTCAGCACTACATCCAATAAACTTGGTTTGCTTATTTCATAATTAAATTTTTATTGATCATTCTTTACACTCATCTTTTTTAATTAAGTTTTTATTTAAATTCCAGTTAGTTAACATACAGTGTAATATTAGTTTCACATGTAGAATTTAGTGATTAAACAATTCCATGTATTAGTGCTCATCACAATAAGTGTACTCTTAATCCCCACCACCTATTTCACCCATCCCCCCACCATCCCTCTGATAACCATCAATTTGTTCTCTATAGTTAAGAGTGCTAGAAGTGATACACGAGTTCAGTAAAGTCAGGACACTAAATCAATGTACAGAAATCTGTTGCATTTCTATACACCAATAATGAAGCAGCAGAAAGAGAAATCAAGGAATCAATCCCATTTATAACTGCACCAAAAACGATAAGATACCTAGGAATAAACCTAACCAAAGAGGCAAAATATCTGTACTCTGAAAACTATAAAACACTGATGAAAGAAACTGAAGAAGACACAAAGAAATGGAGAGACAATCCATGTTCGTGGATTGGAAGAACAAATATTGTTAAAATGTCTATATTACCCAAAGCAATCTACGCATTTAATGTAATCTCTTATCAAAACACCAACAGAATTTTTCACAGAGCAGGAACAAACAATCCTACAATGTGTATGGAACCAGAAAAGACCCTATTCAGCCAAAGCAATCTTGAAAAAGAAAAGCAAAGCTGGAGGCATCACAATTCTGGATTCAAGTTGTATTACAAAGCTATAGTGATCAAAACAGTATGGTTGGCACAAAAATAGACACATAGATCGATGGAACAGAATAGAAAACCCAGAAATGAACCCACAACTACATGGTCAGTTCATCTTCGACAAAGCAGGAAAGAATATCCAATGGAAAAAAGACAGTCTCTCAACAAATGGTGTTGGGAAGACTGGATCACTTTCTTATACCAAACACAAAAATAAATTCAAAATGGATTAAAGACCTAAATGTGAGACAGGAAACCATTAAAATCCTAGAGGAGAACACAGGCAGTAACTTCTTTGATATTGGCCATAGCAACTTCTTTCTAGATATGTCTCCTGAGGCAGGAGAGACAAAAGCAAAAATAAACTATTGGAACTTCATCAAAATAAAAAGCTTCTGCATGGCAAAGGAAACAATCAACAAAACTAAAAGGCAACTTACAGAATGGGAGAAAATATTTCCAAATGACATATCTGATAAAGGGTTAGTATCAAAATATATAAAGAACTTATGAAACTCAACACCCCCAAAACAAATAATCCAATTGAAAAATGGGTAGAAGACATAAGTAGACATTTTTCCAAAGAAGACACCCTGATGGTCAACAGACACATGAAACGATGCTCAACATCACTGATCATCAGGGATATACAAATCAAAACTACAATGAGATATCACCTCATACCTGACAAAATGGCTAAAATCAACATAAGAAACAGCAGGGGATGGCAAGAAAGGCGAACCCTTGTGCACTGTTGGTGGGAATGCAAACTGGTGTAGCCACTGTGGAAATCAGTATAGAAGTTCCTCAAAAAGTTAAAAATAGAACTACCCTACCCTCCAGCAATCACACTAAGACGTATTTATGCAAAGGATACAAAAATACTGATTTGAAAGGATACATTCACCCCGATGATTATAGCAATATTATCAACAATAGCCAAATTATGGAAACAGCCCAACGTCCATCGACTGATGGATGGATAAAGAAGAGTGGTGTATATACACACACACACACAAACACACACACACACACACATAGAATGGACAATTCCTGGGCCATAAAAAAAGAATGAAATCTTGCTGTTTGCAACAACATGGATGGAGCTAGAGAGTATAATACTAAGTGAAATAAGTCAGTCAGAGAAAGACAAATACCATATGATTTCACTCGTGGAATTTAAGAAACAAAAGAGATAAACAAAGGGAAAAAAAGAAAGAGACAAACAACAAGAAAACTGCTTTTTATTTTGATGCTTTCAAGATTGCTTTGGCTATTCAGGGTCTTTTGTGATTCCATACACATTGTAGGATTGTTTGTTCTAGCTCTGTGAAAAATGCTGTTGGTGTTTTGATAAGAGGTTGCATTAAATGTGTAGATGGCTTTGGGTAATATAGACATTTTAACAATATTTGTTCTTCCAATCCACAAGCATGGAATGTCTTTCCATTTCTTTGTGTCTTCTTCAGTTTCTTTCATCAGTGTTTTATAATTTTCAGAGTACAGATATTTTGCCTCTTTGGTTAGGTTTATTCCTAGGTATCTTAACGTTTTTGGTGCAGTTGTAAATGGGATTGATTCCTTGATTTCTCTTTCTGCTGCTTCATTATTGGTGTATAGAAATGCAACAGATTTCTGTACATTGATTTAGTGTCCTGACTTTACTGAACTCGTGTATCAATCCTAGCAATTTTTGGGTGGGGTCTTTGGATTTTTTATTTGGAGTATTATGTCATCTGCAAATAGTGAAAGTTTGACTTCCTCACTGCTGATTTGGATGCCTTTTATTTCTTCATGTTGTCTGAATGCTGAGGCTAGGACTTCCAGTACTATGATAAATAACAGTGGTGACTGGACATCCCTGTCTTGCTCCTGACCATAAAGGAAAAGCTCTCAGGTTTTCCCCATTGAGGATATTAGCTATGGGTTTTTCATATATGACTTTTATTATGTTGGGGTATATTTCCTCTAAACCTATTTTATTGAGGGTTTTTATCATGAATGGATATTGTACTTTGTCAAATGCTTTTTCTGAATCTATTGGGAAGATCATATGGTTCTTATCCTCTTTTATTAATGTGGTGTATCATGATGATTGATTTGCAAATATTGAGCCACCCCTGCAGCCCAGGAATAAATCCCACTTGATCATGGTGAATGATACATTTAACATACTGTTGGATTCGATTTGCTAGTATTTTATTGAGAATTTTTGCATCCATGTTCATCAGGGATATTGGCCTGTAGTTCTCTTTTTTAGTGGAGTCTTTATCTGGTTTTGGTATCAGGGTAATGCTGGCCTCATAGAATGAGTTTGGAAGTTTTCCTTCCATTTCTATTTTTTGGAATAGTTTGAGAAGAATAGATATTAACTCTTCTTTAAATGCTTGGTAGAATTCACCTGTGAAGGCATCTGACCCTAGACTTTTGTTGGGAGATTTTTTTATTACTGAATCAATTTCTTTGCTGGTTATTGGTCTGTTCAAGTTTCTATTTCTTCCTGTATCAGTTTTGGTAGTTTATATGTTTGTAGCAATTTATCCATTTCTTCTAGGTTGTCCAAATTGTTGGCATATGGTTTTTCATAATATTCTCTTATAATTGTTTGTATTTCTGTGGTGTTGGTTATTTCTCCTCTCTCATTTGTGATTTTATTTATTTGGGTCTTTTTTCTTTTCGATATGTCTGGCTAGGGTTTATCAATTTTATTAATCTCTCAGAGAACTAGCTCCTGGTTTCATTGATCTGTTCTATTGTTTTTTCAGTTTCCATACCATTTACTTCTGCTTTAATGTTCATTATGTCCCTTCTGCTGCTGCCTTTAGGCTTCATTTGTTGTTCTTTTTCTAGCTTCTTTAGGTGTAAAGTTAGGTTGTTTGAGATTTTTCTTGCTTTGTGAGGTAGGCCTGTATTGCTATATACTTTCCTCCTGGGACTGCTTTTGCTGAATCCCAAAGGTTTTGGAACATTGTGTTTTCATTTTCATTTGTCTCCATGGTTTTTTTTTTTAATTTATTCTTTTATTTCCTGTGGACCCATTCATTGTTTAGTAGCATGATGTTTAACCATCATGTGTCTGTGGTCTATCCAGATTTTTTCTTGTGGTTGACTTCTAGTTTCATAGCATTGTGGTCAGAAAATATACATGGTATGATCTCACTCTTTTTGTAACTTTTTGAGGCCTGATTTGTGACCTAGTATGTGATCTACTCTGGACTTGAAAAAAATGTATATTCTGCTGCTTTAGGATGGAATGTTCTGAATATATCTGTTAAGTCCATCTGGTCCAGCATGTCTTCAAAGCCATTGTTTCCTTGTTGATTTTCTGTTTAGATGATCTGTCCATTGATGTCAGTGGGGTGTTAAAGTCCCCTACTACTACTGTATTATTATCAATTAGTTCCTTTATGTTTGTTATTGTTTTATATATCTGAGTGCTCCCATGTTGGGGGAATAAATATTTACAATTGTTAGATCTTCTTGTTGGATAGTCCCTTTTATTATGACATAGTGCCC
Organism: Halichoerus grypus; assembly: GCF_964656455.1. NCBI lineage: Eukaryota > Metazoa > Chordata > Mammalia > Carnivora > Phocidae > Halichoerus > Halichoerus grypus. The sequence goes on from NC_135720.1 coordinate 51,301,178, forward strand.
TTCTTCATCTCTTGTTAGTCTTTGGTTTAAAATTTAGTTTGTCTGATAGAAGTATTACTATTCCGGCTTTCTTTTGATATACATTTGCATGATAAATGCTTCTCCATCCCCTTTCAATCTACAGGTGTCTTTAGGTCTACGATGAGTCTCTTGTAGGCAGCGTATTGATGGGCCTTATTTTTTTTATTATTATGTTAATCACCATACATTATTACATCATTAGTTTTTGATGTAGTGTTCCATGATCATTGTTTGCGTATAACACCCAGCGCTCCATTCAGTACGTGCCCTCTTTAATACCCATCACCAGGCTAACCCAACCCCCCCCCCCCGCCCCGGGCCTTATTTTTTATCCATTCTGACATCCTATGTCTTTTGGTTGGAGCATTTAGTCCATTTACATTCAGAGTAATTACTGATAGATATGTATTTAATGCCATTTTATTACTTGTTCTGTTGTTGTTTCTGGAGATTTGTTCTGTTCCTTTCTAGTCTTTGTCACTTTTGGTCTTTCCACTCAGAGTCCCCTTTAATATTTCCTGCAGGGTTGGTTTAGTGGTCATGAACTCCTTTAGTTTTTGTTTATCTGGGAAGCTCTTTATCTCTCCTTCTACTTTGAATGATAGCTTTGCTGGTTAGAGTATTCTTGGCTGCAGATTTTTCCCATTCAGCACATTGAATATATCATGCCACTCACTTCTGGTTTGGCAAGTTTCTGTTGAGAGATCTGCAGCTAGCCTTATGGGCTAAGTTAGGGACTTCTTTCTGTTTTTAGGATTTTTTAATCTTTATATTTTGCAAATTTAATTACAATATGTCTTGGTGTTGGCCTGCTTTTGTTGATTTTGATGGGAGTTCTCTGTGCCTCCTGGATCTGGATGTGGTCCTTCCTCAGATTAGGGAAGTTCTCAGCTATTATTTCCTCAGATAAATTTTCTGCCCCCTTTTCTCTCTGCTTCTTCTGGGACTCCTTTAATATGAATGTTATTATGTTTGATGGAGTCACTGAATTCCCTAAGTCTATTCTTGTGTTCCATAATTCTCTCTTTTGTTCAGCTTCATTATTTTCTATTATTTTATCTTCTATAACACTTACTCATTCCTCTGCTTCTTCCATCCTTGTGCTCATTGCATCAAGTCTGTTTCAAATTTCAGTTATTGCATTTTTCATTTCTGTTTTTTAACTCTTTTATCTCCGTAGTAAGGGCCCCCCCCCCCCCCGAAATCTTCTACTCTTTTCTCAAGCCCAGAGAGTATCCTTATGATTGTTGCTTTAAATTCTCTATCAGGCATGTTACTTATATCTGTTTCACTTAAATCTCTGGCCGTGACTTCTCTTGTTCTTTCAAGATGAAGTCCTCTGTCTTGGCATTTTGTCTAAGTTTCCATCTTCTTCTCTGGGTTAAAAAAGCCTCTTCTGTTTCCTGCTCCTGAGAGTAATGGCTTAATGAAGAAAAGGTCATATAGTGTCCAGGGCCTGGTGTTTCAGGGCAAGTTTCTAGTGTTTGCTGCATGCACTCTGCTGCTGTGTTTTGGCTGCTCTTATCTTTCAGGCCAATTGTCTGCAGAGGCTCTCCTTGCCTACAGTGGGCAAGGTTTTGTCCTTGGCCAGAATGTGGTATGTTTTAACTAGGTGTACTCTGGTCTGCTTGTTAAATGAGACCTGATACTACTTCCGGTAGAACTGAAGCCCTGCAGAACTCTCTGGTTGGAGATGTGGGCAGGGGTTTCTGCTGGTCTTCTGGGGAAAGGGCCACTGCGCTGGGACTGAGGCAAACTTGACCAAGAAGGGCAGTACCAACAAAATGCAGGGGTGTGGGACTTGGTATAAACAGGTTAGGCAGCCACTGCTGGTGCTGTACTGATTACAGCAGGTGTCTCTGTGTTTATGCTGAGGGGCGGGGAGGGAAATGGTGCCCGCCTGCTCCTTTATCCCTAGACAGGGGTCTCCGTGCCTGTTGCTCTCAGGAAAGCACTCTGAGAAGAGCAAATAATCTCCCCTCTGGGTGTCCCAGGCATTTCTCAGATCACTGTTTCCACACTGTCTGCCTCCAGGTTGTGTGCCTGCCTTCTGTCCGGGAGCAGCGTAGTGCCCTTCTGGCTCCAGCCCAGCCAAGCCTGCTGACTTTGAAGACTCCAGGCTTTGGGGATGTGGTGTGGGCAGAGGCCTGTGCTGATCTTCTGGGGGAGAGTCTCACCATGCTAGTACCGAGGGAGGTTTGACTGAGAAGGGCTGTCACACCGGATCACAGAGGTGTGGGACTTGTTGCAAGCAGTCTAGGCAGCTAGTGTTGAGGTGAGCTGCCCTCCACAGGTGGCTCTGTTTATGCTGAGGAGTGGGGGAGAAAAATAGTGTCCACCTGCTCCTGCTCCTTTGTCCCTGGCGAGGTATCTGTGAAGCTACCTCTCAGGGACAGCTCTAGGAAGAGTGAATAATCTCCTCACTGTGTGCCCCAGGCATTCCTCGGATGGCTATTTCTACATGTCTGCCCCTGGGTTGTTTGCCCACCTCCTTTGCAGGAACAAGGCAGTGTCCTCAGGGCTCTATCCTAGCCAAGCCTGGCTGACCTTCACAACTCCAGTTTTTGAGCCCTACTGGGTACAAGAACTCAGGAAAATCAGCCCCTCTCATTTTCTTTCCCAGCCAATGGCTTTGGGGAAGTGTTCTTGTGCATTCCCCTCACACTCATTATCTTAAATGAGTTTGGATAGGAGAAATATGATCATCTGAGTACAACAATATTTAAGTTTTTTTTAAAGAATATAAAGTAATGCCAATCTTTTACAAATATTTTATAAACTAAAATAGAGCATCTAGTTGTTATGTGCACAGTTAATTCAACTCAATGCCATGCAATAAGAGCTAACTGATTTCCAAGCAAACTTAGCAATTGCTGAATTTAAAATATCTAGACTTATGAACATTTTATCTAACTAGAAAGTTAGATTTTTCCTTACTGAATTTGAATCCAGTAAGTTTAGAACTTTACAATGTCTGAGATTACTTAAATGGTTAGACTCCCCATCATCTTTACCTGTAGTTTATCTTGAATATTCAGTTCATGAGGAAATGCTTCTGATTTAATATAAAGTGAATAAAGAAGAATATAAAATTATATAATCACAGTCCAATTTTTAAAAGGGATAAAGATAAGCATATATAAAAGACTAGTAAGTATATTAAAATGTTAATAGATGAACAACAGGAGACTTTCATTTTCTTATTTCAACCTTCTTATACATTCTTTATAATAAACACATATCAGTTTTATAATAAGAAACAAGTATTTTTATGCAAATGGTTTCCTCTTAGCTAGATTTCTGCAGAGGAAGAAAACAGCTGAAGATGTACAATATTGATAACTTATATGGATATCTGTTGGGGCACGTACATCTCATTTTTAAGGGTCTTATGCCTCCTATATCAATAGAAACTCAGGGAGGGCAATTATGTTTATTTCTTTTGTAAGTTTCTGCAGTCCAAACTGCTGTGTTCTGCAAAGGGGCACTGTATCCTCGGGGCCTAATCAAAGAAAAAAAAAAATTGTAAAATGAATCCCCTGAAACTAATTTGTTAGATCAACAACTTTTCCCTACTTCTCTATGCTAATGTTTGTTATGGTTAAACCCAACAATTTTGTAAATACTATCCTAAGTTTTAAAAATAATCACATAGTGTACCTTGGTATATATTTTGCATACAATGTCTTACTGTAATATCATTTTACTTAAGTAAGTAAATCATAAATCTTAGGATTTTAAAATGTTACTGGTAATATTTTTTCAGAAAGTTCTAACTTTCTTTCTTATCAGTTATTTTGAAAGAGTTTGAACATTCTTACAATGTTTATTATATTTATCTGTCGAACTTAACTGTTTCTAACCATTTCTCCTCAGAAAGATTGACGGCAAAATTATTAAATGTATAAAGAATTTAAAAATTTGAGTCAACAAATAATGAATTTTAAAGTTAACAGTGCTCACATTAATTGCCACAAATTCACTTTCTTAGCCTATTACCTGCCCCCCCCCCCACTATCCACATACACAGTTTGGGCACATTCGAAAGAATTAATTATGGGAGTGCACTGATTACTCAGGCAGCCCAGGGAGGGGTGAGCTGTTAAACAATTATAAATAACTGAAGCTCATCTATTTAATTGCCAAAATTGATTTCAACTAGTTTTAAAAGAATTATTTCTAAAATGTTTAACCTACTTTCCTTCCTTTTAGGCCAAGTATACTCTATACAATTTAATCTTTGGGATGACTTAGGATATTATCATAGCTTTTTAATTATAAACTGTGATACTTGGAGAACCACACTGATACTTTTTGGACTGTTTGTCCCTTCACTGGAAAGTTCCAGACTTACAGATTTTGTTTTCTGTCTTTTCACCTCTTGCTATCTTCTGCTTTCCAGTCTGCTTATGAGCTGTTTACTTGTCTCTAACAGAATATCCCTTCCCTTTCTAACTGCGTTTCCTAATCTATAGCAAATAAGAAACAACAAAACAATCAAGTCTCATTCACTGGCCATTCAGAGATGAAAAATACATATGAAAAATACTGGTAGTCCTTAAAGCAATTCCGAGTTTAATTATACTACAAAAGGGTGCTACAGGAACCCAGAGGATCATCATAAGAGAGTCTGGGAATTTCAGAGATGGCTTCCTGGAGGAGGTAGTTCTTTTTTTTTTCTTAAAGATTTATTTATTCACTTGAGAGAGAGAGAGAGCAAGCACGCAAGTGGGGGGAATGGCAGAGGGAGAGAAAGAAAGAATCCTCAAACAGACTCCCGCTGAGCACGGAGCCCAACTAGGGGCTCAATCCCAGGACCCTGAGATCATGACCTGAGCCAAAATCAAGAGCCGGTCTCTTAACCAACTGAGCTGCCCAGGCGCCCTAAGGAGGTAGTCCTTAAACAGTGATATGAGATGAATGAATAGGATCTGATAGGCAAAAGACAGTGAGAGAATGAGTAGTGGAGAAGATCAAGTGTACAGTCAAAGGAAACAGCGTGATAATAATAAAAATAATGATACCTTACATTTATTGAATGCTTATGTAAATTAACTTAGTAAAATCCTCATAACAACTCTATGAGGCACAACTACTCCCATTTTAAAGATCAGGAAACTGTGGCACAGAAAAAGTGTTTTGCCCAAGTTCACACAACTAGTTAAGTGGCAAAGTCAGGATTTGGACTTAAGCAGTCTGGCTCTAAAGCTCACACTTTTAACCACCATGCTATATTGCTTATTTATGCAAAGTTATGAAAGCAAGAGAGAATCTACTGTTTTGGGCAATCTACTACAAGTAATATATAAAGCTGGAAGATTACAAATGAGTGTTGCAGAACTAGGAGGCAAAAACTAGCTAGGAGGGGCTTTGTATGCCAGGCACACGTTTGGATTTTACCACGTAGGCAATAAGAGCCATCCAGCAGAGGAATAGCAGGATCAGACTGCCTTTGATAAAAATTTCTGTGAGATCTGAATGAAGAAAAACAACCAGACGCTAGATGTCCATTTAGGAGGCTATTCCAAAACTGTATGTGAGAGGTAATAAAGACCTGAACCAAAGCAATAGAAGTGGGAATAGAAAGGAAGGGACCAGGGGCGCCTGGGTGGCTTGGCTGGTTAAGCGTCAGACTCTTGATTTCAGTTCAGGTCATGATCTCAGGGTTGTGAGATCGAGCCACCCCTTTGGGCTCTGCACTGGGCATGGAGCCTGCTTGAGATTCTCTCCCTCTCCCTCTGCCCCTCCACACCCCCACTGTGCATGCACACGCTCTCTCTCTCTCTCTCTAAAAGAAAGAAAGGAAGAAAGAAAGAAAGGAAGGAAGGAAGGAAGGAAGGAAGGAAGGAAGGAAGGAAGGAAGGAGAGGACAAATTAGAGATAGGATGTTGAATTCATAAAATGTATGACCTGGATGAGGAAAATCAGTGATAGGGAGAAATTAAATAAAACTGTAGTCAAAAAAGAAAACAGATGGAGGGTGGTAGAGGTTTATAAAAGGTTCATTTCAGACATGTTTGAGGTGCTTGTGGAACAAGAACAACATAAAAACAGCTAACACTTACATTGAGCTTATCATGTGCCAGACTCTGGTCAAAGAACTTTATACGTGTGAATCCACTGAATTATCAAGGCAACCCTCTGAGGTATTCAAATTTCACTTTACATGAGGCACCTGAGAAGCTAAGTAACTTTGCCCAAGGTCACACAACTATTAAGTGGCTGAGCTGGGACTTGAACCCAGGTAGCCCGGGTCAGAGTATATTCTGTCTTTAATAGAGCCATGTCAGTTGTGTAGATGAATTTGGCATCCAAGAAAAATGGTTTAGACTAAACATAAAAATTTGGAAGTCATCAATAAATACAAATCGCAGCTGAAACCGTGAGTATTCACTTAGATATAGAGTATGCAGTTAGTTTTTCTCTAAGTGTGGTCCTTCAGTCACCTAGGTATGAATACCTTGAGGAGGGCACTTATTAAAAGTGCTTATTAGAGGGCATCACCCAGATCCACAGAAACTGAATCTCTGGGCCCAGAAATCTATAGTTTTCACTCCCCAATTGATTTTTACACAAATTCAAGTTTGAAGATCACCGATGAAGAATGAACAAAGAAATGTGTAACAATGACATTGTTTATTAGAAGTGTGTCTACCGTAGGAGTAAATAAGTTCTAAAGAAGGATGGTTAAGTAAAGGCCTAACCAAGTGTCCAATGGGTCTTTTCTCAAATCTAAGCCACCATCTATTATAAGAAGCATTGTTCTTTTATGTACCACAAGAAAAAAAATAGGAGACTTCTCATATAAAGCTGAAACAAAAGAAAGGCTACAAATGAAGAGAAGGATACATGGAAAATAAACCCACCATGCAGAAAGACAGCAAAGAAACTTGAAAGTCTCTACCTTTCAAGTACTAGGCACCAAGTAGAGGGAATTTTATCCCAAAGACAGTTCTTACACAGCTTTGTACTCTGAATTCATACTATCAGTGAGATTAAAAACAAACTCTTAGAGAATTTAATTTAAAATGTTCTCAGGTTGGTAGTAGTGCAAATGACTGGTAGAGGCAAATGCAAATCCTCTCTGAGGTAATCCAACTTTAATTCAGGCCAAAAACAATTATAAGACATACCACTATTTTAGAACTTTTTTTAAATCTGAAAAAAATGGGTCTTAGAATCACTGAAACACAATAAATGGAAAGTCTACTGAGCTATTCTGAATGCCCAGGAACTGGGATGGAGAGGCTAATTTCTGGTTCTCAAATGTACTCCATATATAATGTCATATAGGTATTGCTTTATTTTTAGTAGTAAGAACTATAAAAGACAGGCTATTAAAAACTATAAAAATCCTTTTCCTTCCCATCATACTTAACCATGTTTTATAATTCCCCCAAATATAAAAAGTCTCACCCATAAAAAAATTACAAAATAAACAAAACCACCAACAAGTGAGCTCAGACCACTCCTACCCCAACTCCATGTAAATGCTTTAACATTCTCTGGGACTTTGAGAACTAGATTGCAAAGTTCACCACAGGCCCTGGTAACTGTCCAGACACAACAGGAGAAAAAACAAACTTTGCTCTTGCCAAGAATGATGATTTATAGTCCTGTCCAACACTCAGTCTTTGGGTCTTTTACTCATAGGCCACAAACACACTAACTAAATACTTGCATTATACCCAGAGTATTCTGGCCCTTTTCAAGAAAAATTAATCCCTTTTCAACAATGCTACCATGAAAAAAATTCCTTTAGCATTTTTATAATTTTCCAGAAAAGCTGTGTATTCCTAGTTCAGGCATGCATTTTCTATCTTTTCCAAGGATAAGATAAACACTGCACAAATTACACACCATAGCTGTTCTGGGATCTTATAAAACTGCAATTTCACTATATAGCAAGCATATCATCATTAGAAGACTAAAATGGCTTTAGAATGACAATAAGCACCAATTGATCATTATGAGTTCCCTAATAAAAAAAAATTTACAATGAAACCAGTTATTCAACCAACCACTGCTAGCTTCTCCCTGCTTTTGGTGGGTAAAGGTTCTCAAAGTCCCTTTCAGAGCACAGTCCTGTCTAAAGCAACTAATATAAGAATTCAAATCTGATTCCCACTCTTGCCACACCCTGCTAGAGCATCTCTTTCACTCAGGAAAACAGTTTCCTACCCCAGGAGCAAATGTGTACTTATATATATGAATGTGAGTATAGGGATTTTCTAATACTGTGGAAAATGAAGTACCCCATATCCTTATCTATAATTTAATATTCACTTTTCCATAGAAACAAGGGAAATTCTGATTTTATAGTGCTACTGCTGTTCTAAGCATGTTATAAAAATAGTTTCTAGGTGGATCTATGGAAAATCCACTCTGTCACTGTCAAACCTACTTAGTAGTAACTTTTCAGATGAAACTTGTTAGTATAGTTTATGTACTATGTAATATTTAATTAAAAAATTTTAAGTGGCCTATAATCCCACTATACAGAAATCCCTATTAACATGTTTTTTTTTCTCAACAGTAATATATCAGGTAACAAAACTGAAACAGCATTGAAGAGCACAAAATAAAAAGTAAAGTATTTCCTACTCCTAGGCTGCTGATTCCCAACCATGTCTACTGCTTTCCCCTCTATGAAGATAACAACCATCAACAGTGTCTTGAGATCAGAAAGACAATTATTTATATACCTACATACTTTTCTTTAGCGACTCTCCTGGAAAAGATTCATCAGATTCTAGAAGCACGGTAATCTTTCTGATTATAGCACCACTGGTTCATTCTTTACCATCACATCCCTTTAAGCTGTTGATATTCTTTTGGATTTAGTGATGAGCGACTAACTCTTTTCTTAGGCATTTCCCCCTCCATTTCTATAGATTTGAGGACAATACTGCATCTGCATGGTATCACTAAGGAATATGACATAACGGAAAGGGCTCTGGATTAAATCAGAAGACTTAGGGGTTTTTTTTTTTGACACTTATATAGCATGTAATCTTAGTTATATCATTTCCTACTTTTGAAAAATATTAAGTATTATATAAATATACAGTGTGGAAGTAGCAGTGATAATAAACTCTTTGTCATTCTTTTCTTGGAGTTTCAGTTTCCTTACAACTTAGCCCTTACAAATATTAATCTCTGAGTCCTTTCCTGCTTGCCTGTGCCTGGGCTAATTAACTCTCCTCTTGCATACTTATATGCTTAATATATTATATTGAAATATTCTGGGACACCTGGGTGGCTCAGGCGGTTAAGTGTCTGCCTTTGGCTCAGGTCATGATCCCAGAGTCCTGGGATCGAGTCCCGCATCGGGTGCCTTGCTCAGCAGGGAGCCTGCTTCTCCCTCTCCCCCTGCCTGCAGCTTCCCCTGCTTGTGCTCTCTCTCTCCCTCCCTCTCTCTCTGGCAAATAAATAAATAAAATCTTAAAAAAAAAAAAAGTGACTTGCCTAAGGTCATATGTGTAATAAGTGGCAAAAACAGAATTCAAACTCAGGTCTCCAGACTCTAAATGTGGTGCCCTTTTTGTTTCTGCACTGTGTTCCATAAATCATAGTTAATCCAATTTTTCCCTATATATAGCCTCAGATAAAAAAAAACTAACAGATTAATTTTCCTAGTGCTATTTATTTAAACCAAAATTAAAATAAGCTTGCATTCCCTAAGTGCACACACTGACAGTGGGTGGACCAACCAATACAGCTGCTGATAGCAGACAGATGTCAACTTAAGGTTAACACTTTTCCCTTGTATAAATAAATCCACACACAGAGAAACATGTTTGGCTGAGTATAATTCAATTTGTAAAATTTCCAAAGCAAACAAACATTACAACTATCAGAATTGTTTTCCCTTGAAATAGACCTCCTGTGGAGATAACAACTGAGAAAAACATAAAACATCTTTAAAACAAACTCTATTCTCTCCTTTAAAAAAAAATACACACACATACCCCCAAATAAATATTTCTTTCCATTTCTCCCTCCTATCCCCTAATCCAACTGCCTCTGACAATGAAAGAATAAAAAATTAACAATAGATGTTTTTTGAAGCTGGTAATGCATAACTTTTCCAAAGCCATCAGCTATCATTAATTTAGCATTATCTTTAATGTATTTATTATAGTTTCTGTGATTTAATTTAGTTGCCTTAACAAACATAATTTTATTTTAGCAATGTCTACACGTATCTGTCTTCCTCTATAATTCCTCAAGAGCAAGGGACCATATCTTATTCATTATTCTATTATCCATTGGATTTATTTTATGGTAGTCATTCAATAAGCATTTGTTGTCCTTACATCAATTAATGCAGTAGAAATACATAAAACAAAATACATTTGAGTCTAACAGTTAACAAACATTTATTCACAAATGTATTGCATACATTTTACTTCTATGAAATCAGGTTTCACCTTTATTTATTTTTTTTAAGATTTCATTTATTTATTTGAGAGAGAGAGAAAGCAGAGAGGGAGAAGCAGTCTCCCCGCTGAGCAGAGAGCTCCATGCGGGGCTTGATCCCAGGACCCTGAGATCATGACCCGAGTGGAAGGCAGTCACTTAACTGACTGAGCCACCCAGGTGCCCTGAGGTTTCACCTTTACATTATATTTGGCAACATGTTTTCTTTCATTGTGGGACATAGAGTAATGTGTGCCTTACAATCTTTGGCATCTTAGATTCAATGAATAAAGTCTTTATAAAAATATACAGTAAGAACATTCTTCTCATGCGATTAAATAAGTAAATGCAAAGTGCTGATCATGGATCTCTAAATTACATAACGATGTGAGGGGGTATGCCTTACAGATGGCTCTCCTGCTCTATCAAATCAGTGAGTTAGGAAAAAAAAAATCAGTGAGTTAGGTCTTCAAGAGCCAGAACTTTATTTTATTCATCTTTGTATTTCTAGTATATGCTCTCTAGGGGCTCAAAAAAGATGAGCTAAATGAATAAAATCATCTGGTCTGGGGAAGAGAATGACTGTGGGAGAGGGGATGATCCATGCTGTAAAGGAAAAAAGAGGCGCCTGGGTGGCTCAGTCATTAAGCGTCTGCCTTCGGCTCAGGTCATGATCCCAGGGTCCTGGGATGGAGCCCAACGTCGGGCTCCCTGCTCAGCGGGAAGCCTGCTTCTCCTCCTCCCACTCACCCTGCTTGTGTTCCCTCTCTTGCTGTCTCTTTCTCTGTCAAATAAATAAATAAAATCTTTTTTTTAAAAGAAAAAAGAAAAAAACAAATTATAATGATAACTAGGCTTAAAGAAATAAAAAGAACTATACTTATTCTAATATTTAAAGATCATAGATTTACCACTCACTAAGGATTCATACTATTAAACAGTATTTACCAAAATACTAGTTTCATAGGATATTAACTGAAGTTACTCCCTAAATTAAATAGATTTCCAGCAAATAAACTTGTGGAAATGAGTAAAACAAAATTAACCAACTTCTTCACCTGCAAGTTTAAAATATTTTTTAATATTAATCCAGACTTTAATTTTTAATATTCTACCTTAATATTCTACTATCATTATGAATTTCCAAAACAGGGTTAAAGCACGCATTTCTGAAACTTATTTGCAACAGAAACCTTTTTGGGGGATCCTCTTGAGAAATTACATTCCACAGAATAGACTTCAGGTAATATCTATATACAGAATCTTCAAAGTAGCTCTACGTAGAAGACAACTATCAAAATATTAGGAGATATGTAACTGGTAACATGAAATAACAAGTGATAACAGAAAAAACAAATAGCAAATTGTGTAAAACATCCTGTTGCATACACAGAAATTCATATTTCCAGTGTACAAGAGTAAAGGAAGAAAAAGAAACTTTCTTTTTAAAAAAGTTAAAACTTGTAGTGTTCTTATATTTAAGCTCACTTGATTTAGTAAATAACCACTCTGGTATATCTAGTTAAATGGCACCAAAGAATTGTAGTATACTTTCAAAAGTACCTGACAGAATCATGATGTAGCCAAATTACTGGGACGATATTACATTTTCTCATTAACACAACTCATGAAACAAGGAGGGTTTATAGAAGAGATAGTACAATCGAGCAACAATTCAAACAATTGGTGTAAAATTACTTTGGAGCAAGAAGCAGAATTTGTCTCACATATTCTAAATGAATAGAGTCTAAAGAAAAGAATATATCACAAGATCTCACAACCATCATCTGTCCCTTTTCGAACAGAGGAATATAGGAAAATACAATTAGGTTCCAACAAAATGAGAAAAATGAGGAACGTTAAATACTTAGCCTTTTTATACCCTGGTGCCAGAGATTCCTTCCTCCACTACTACTTACTGGTGGGCATTACATTTGGATTCACTGGTGTGGTGGTGATAATACTAAATTCTAACTAGTTCTGTGACCTTATCCTAATTAGTACCTAACCTCCCCATAACTTTATATATAAAATAAAAGGGTTGATTTAAGTAATCTTGAAGTTTTCATCCATTTTTAAAATTCTACCAAAAGAGAGGCAAATTTACTTGTATGCTGAACTTTTATTTAAACTTTTATTGAAGCCATATTTTTGAGGTCTAAAACAATTAAAATTTTGTCTCTGCAGTGACTACCCCTATAAATACCTTGGTAATCTTATCTAGACGACCATTAAGATTTTAAACATTTAAATAATACATAGTGTTTTTTTTTTTAATTTCCTGCAGGCTTTTTCTTTCTTTCTTTCTTTTTTTAAGATATTATTTATTTATTTGACAGAGAGAGAGGGAACACAAGCAGGGGGAGTGGGAGAGGGAGAAGCAGGCTTCCCACTGAGCAGGGAGCCCGATGCGGGGCTCGATCCCAGGACCCCAGGATCATGACCTGAGCCGAAGGCAGATGCTTAAGGGCTGAACCACCCAGGCGCCCCAAGAATACACAGTTTTAATTATTTCAACAAGCATTTGTTTACAACAGTCTCGTTCTAGAAAGACTTTTAAATGACATAAAATTACAGACAAAAAAGGAAAGTAAAATAAAATCTGAAAAATTCTGATCAAAATGTTGAATTAATATGAAACAGAAAAGTTCCCCTCTAATCTAAATACAGAAATCCTGGATAATATGTAATATTTACAAGTATATAACCAAGCTCAAATGCAAGAAAAAGAAATGGCCAAGTGCCAAAAACAGAACACTTAAGCCATACTGGTGAAAGGGTGCTGGGTTTTTAAAAATGTTTAAAATGATTTCTAAAATCAGACTTACTAAATGTATAAGTCTAATGTATTAAACTGACAAAAGTTGCTTAATTACTTAGAAAGATGTTCCTTATTGGAAATGAAGATCTGCCTTGATAGTTGTTTAAAGTATTTGAGAAAATATGATAGGCTAAATTGAAAAATATAGTTTGAAATACCTAAGGTACCTAAATTTGTAAGTGCTATTCATGTTTAAGGAAGATTTAATCTACTAGATTTACCAGTTAACTAAACATTAATCAAAGAAAAAGCTAAAGTCCTTATTTCCAGGCAAAAACTACTAGATCTAAAATATTATCTAGTAAAATTTTTAAGTTGAATTCAAATGCTTAGGAAAAACATTTTGAAAATTACAACTTTAATAGACTTTTATAAATTTACTAAATCAATTAATAAATAAAACATTTTAAAATTACAACTAGTTAAAACAAACTAAAAGTATTACTTTTCAAGACCAAATGTCTACCTCAGATACTAAAAACACCCTTTGACAAGGATTTCCACTATCAGTGGTAGTATTTAACACTGAACTGGAGATTCTGCCAAAGGATAAATAAAACAGAAAAAGAAAATAAGGTGGATAATAATTTAAAAGGAAAAAAACAAAATTGTTATTTGTAGGCAATATGATTATCTACATAGAAAATTCAAGATAATTTGAATAGGAGTGCTTGGCTGGCTCAGTGGTAGAGCATGTGACTCTCCATCTCAGGGTCATGAGTTCAAGCCCCACATTGGGTATAGAGCTTACTTTAAAAATAATAATAATAGGGGCGCCTGGGTGGCTCAGTTGTTAAGCATCTGCCTTCGGCTCAGGTCATGATCCCGGGGTCCTGGGATCGAGCCCCACATCGGGCTCCCTGCTCGGCGGGAAGCCTGCTTCTCCCTCTCCCACTCCCCCTGCTTGTGTTCTCTCTCTCTCTGTCAAATAAATAAAATCTTAAAAAAAAATAATAATAATAATCTGGATAATCTATGTGGAAAATGTAATTTTAATATATATATTCACACAATAGTCAAAAATCGTAAGAACCATAGGGGTAATGCCAATAAAAATTTGTAAAATCTCTGTGAAGAAGATTTGTTAAAAGAAGAAGGGACTATTCTTCTAGCCATTAAGATTTATGATAGAGTGTTAATAATTAAAATAGTGGTACTGGCACAAGGTGAGACAAAGAGACCGATGGAACAAAACAGAGTCCAGAAACAGACTCTGGTATTTATGGGAATTTGGTATATGAAAATGAGGGAATTTTCTTAGGGAAAGGAGTAACTATTCACAATTTGTGCCAGGATAACATACTATCCATACTGTAAAAATAAACATCTTTATTCCATGTCAAACATAAAAATAAATTCCAGCTGGACTCAACACCTACATGTAAATACAATCTTTAACTGTTTTTGAAGAAAATATAGAATATGTTTCGGACTTTGGGTACAGAAGATTTCATAATAAACAAGACAACTTACGAACAGGAAAAGTGATAAAAACTATATTAAAATTAAAACTTCAATGCAACAGAAGATACCAGTGACAAAGTTAAAAAAAGCAACATATATAACGTATAAAAGATTAGTATCTGAATTACAAAAACTACTACAAATTGTTAAGAAAAAACTCAATAAAGGGACAAAAGATATGAACAGCAGTTAACAGATGAGAAAATATGAATACCCAAAAGCCAAAAAGATACTCAACTTCAGGAAATGCCATGCAATCTGGAAAAGGCAAATTAAAACAATGAAAAATTATTTCACACCCACCAGACAAAAACTTAAAAAAAGAACTGTTAATATCTGGCAAGGAGGTGGGGAGATGGAAATTTCCATGAACGACTGGTGGGAGTGTAAACTGGTGTAAAATTTTGGAAGACAATTTGAAAATTGTGATGCTGTATATACCCTATTACTTAGCAATTCTACTTCTCAGTATTTATGAATGAAGCCTAGAAAAAAAAGAAGATATATATAGTGATGTTCATTGTAGCCTTGCCTGCAATAGGAAAAAATGAAAAAATAACCTAACTATATATTAACAAGGGAATGGGGGCGCCTGGGTGGCTCAGTCGTTAAGTGTCTGCCTTCGGCTCAGGTCATGATCCCAGGGTCCTGGGATCGAGTCCCACATCGGGCTCCTTGCTCAGCAGGGAGCCTGCTTCTCCCTCTGCTGCTCCTTGCCACTCTGCCTACTTGTGATTCCTCTCTCTCTCTGTGTCAAATAAATAAATAAAATCTTAAAAAAAAAAACAAAAACAAAAACAAGGGAATGGATAAATTGTGTCATATTCATACAATGAAACATCATATGGCAGCTAAATAAAAAAATTAGATCCACATGTAGCAACATGGATAAGCTTTGAAAATATATTGTTCAGTGAAAAAAGCAAGTTATAGAATGACAAGTATTATAAGTTGTCTTTTATATAAAATCTTTTTAAAACATGAAGACAATATATTATGGTGCTAAGGACACTTCTACATACATGTAATTTTTTATTCCATCAAAAAAAAAAGCAAATAAAGCAAAATGTTAACATTTGAACAAAAGTTACAAGAGTGCTTAGTAAATTATTCTTATTTTTCTTAGAATAAATTATTCTTATTTTTCCTTTTGTTTGAAAATTTTAGTATTTTTTAAATGACACAAAACTTTAATATCTTACCTATATATGTATATATTCACATAAAATATGTGGGTAAGAAAACAAGAGTAGAAAAATAAGAATGAAGCCAGCAATGAGATCAGTTTCTAAAATTTATGTCATGGGGCGCCTGGGTGGCTCAGTCGTTAAGCATCTGCCTTCGGCTCAGATCATGGTCCCAGGGTGCTGGGATGGAGCCCCGCATCTGGCTCCTTGCTCAGCAGGAAGCCTGCTTCTCCCTCTCCCACTCCTCTGCTTATGTTCCCTCTCTCGCTGTCTCTCTATCAAAATAAATAAATAAATGTTTAAAAAAAATAAAATTTATGTCATAAATTGTACATACATGTTAGAGCTGGCTCACAAATCTTTCAATAAGGGCAAAATAAATACATATTAAGCAATTTTATTTTTTAAAATAGCCAGAAATATTGGAAATTTAGACATTCAAAGCATATTACAGTAACTTGGAGACACCAAAGACAGAAGAACTGGAAGAAATATTAAAGAGTGAACTTGATGTACGTGTTTCATTCATCTATTGCAGAAAGAAAATAACACACACAGAAAAGAGAAAAACTGTATTCTGAGAATAATATATATGACAACATTTCAGAAAATAGGCTTTTGAAAGGCTGAAAAGAATAGAATTCAAATTGATCTTGTTAGGAAAGAATTCAAATCAATTTTGTTAGGGACATCTTAAAAATAAAATCTGAAGATTCAAATTGAAAAGCCTCTATGATTCATCTGGGCAACACATACACGTACATATACACACCCAAGGTATACACATAACACTTGGTTGATGAGCTATTTTCCAACAAACCGAAATAAGAAAAACCAAGTAAGCACTTAGAGGCAAAACTTGAATATTAAAAGTTTTCACTACAAGAAAAAAAAAATGGTAACTATGTATGGTGACAGATGTTAACTAGACTTATTGTGGTGATCATTTCACAATATATACAAATATCAAATCATTATGTTGTACACCTTACACCTGAAACTAATATAATGTTATGTCAGTTATACCTCAATAAAAAAAGAAAAAAGTCTTTGAATAAATCACCTGAGAAAGTAACCATAGGCCTTCCTTTACTTATTATCTAAAGATTCATGAGGAATATATATTTCTTTTTCAATTACAAAATTAATTTCTGAATAAGAAAAAAAGACCTTTCACTGCTGAGACTCTCCTTCTCCATCCCTCTCACTTTATTTCTTTTCTTTTGTTCCATGAAATGGGAGTGATTTTGTGATAGTACTGCACAACAGCAATCACAAATTAGTATCTAATTTAATTACCTTTATAGCCTTTTACAAATCTAAATCAGTAGGAGGCAATGAACAGAAAATTTAAGAAATTTTATTAATCTCCTAGGTAATAGTACACACTTTCCATAAATTCATAGTATCATACTTTTTAAAAAAAGATTTTTTTTTTTTTTTAAAAGATTTTATGTATTTATTTGAAAGACAGAGAGAGCACGAGCAGGGGGAAAGGCAGAGGGAGAGGGATAAGCGGACTCCCCACGGAGTGGGGAGTTCATGCGGGGCTGATCCCAGGACCTGAGTGGAAGTCAGATGCTTAAAAGGCTGAGCTATCCAGGCGCCCCTCATGCTGGGCTTCTGATTAAATATGCAACTCAACTCACATGGATGATAACACAATAAGAACTAATATGTACTTCTTTTTTTTTCTTTTTTTTTAAAATTATGTTATGTTAATCACCGTACATTAAATCATTAGTTCTTGATGTAGTGTTCCATGATTCATTGTTTGTATATAACACCCAGTGCTCCATGCAGTACATGCCCTCTTTAATACCCATCACCAGGCTAACCCATCTTCCCACCCCCCTCTAATATGTACTTCTTAATGTTTGATGTAATCACTGTAAATGCAGGTTAAGAAGGTCAACAATTTTATCACCAATCCCTCATGGCAGGCTACCTCTAAAATCATAATGTGCAATGCAATAATCTTACTCTAATATAAAATAGTAAAATTCCATTTTCATCTATTACTTAAAAAAGAAAAAGAAAGAAAAGAAAAACCAAGTAAGCATTTGGAGATAAAATTGCTTGTGTTACTAAACAGTAGGTAATTAAGATAATTTCCTTTAAAAACTTAAATTGAAGTCAATCATCAGATAAGGAGATATTTACGGTTCAGATGGCGTCAGTTTTTCATGGTATAGAAAGGTGAAACTGTTGGGGAGAAACCATAGATGGGTTTTTGCAAACCTGTATCACCAGGGAGAAAAGTAGCAAAGAAATGGCAATGTAGACAAATAACAGGGTATCTCAATATTCCTAATGGTAGGAAGTCTCCCCAAACAAACAATTTACATGTATAACACTCATCCAACTGCATATGTTAACAGATAACAGTAAAGCAGTACTGAAATGGAACTGTTAGTCCATCTCCTGGTATGTCCAGATAAAGCTCTCCTTGGCTCCATCTTTGGGCTGACTTCAAGCCTCTCTCCCAAGGAATATTTTTGAAAAACAACACTTAAATGGCTGTAAATATTCAGTATACTCTTTTTTAAAGTTCTTTTTTTTACCTTTTAATATTATTGATCAAAATAATTAATAATTTCAGAGCCAGCAGAAACTTTATTAATGAAAATGTAAGTAAATCTAGGCATAGACATTATACCTTTCACAAAAAATTAACTCAAAAAGGATCATAAACCTATATGTAAAACACAAAACAGTAAAACATCTAGAAGATAACATAGGAGAAAATCTGGGTGACCTTGGTTTCAACAATGACTTTTCACATACAACACCAAAAAGCACAATCTATGAAAGAAAAACTGGCAAGTCTGTCTTCATTAAAATTTAAAAGTACTTTGCAAAAGACACTGTCAAGAGAATGAAAAGACAAGCCACAGACTGGGAAATATTTGCAAAACACGTATCCGATAAAGAACTTTTGTCTAAAATATACAAACAACTCTTAAAACTCAACAATAAGAAAATGAACCACCCAAATTTAAAATGGGCAAAGGAGGGGCACCTGGATGGCTCAGTCGTTGAGCGTCTGCCTTCGGCTCAGGTCATGATCCCAGGGTCCTGGGATCGAGCCCCACATCGGGCTCCCTGCTCAGTGGGAAGCCTGCTTCTCCCTCTCCCACTCCCCCTGCTTGTGTTCCTGCTCTTGCTATCTCTCTCTCTGTCAAATAAATAAATCTTTAAAAATAAATAAATAAATAAATAAAATGTGCAAAAGATGTGAACAGATGCCTCACCAAAAGATAAATACAGGTAGAAAACAAGCATATGAAAAAATGATCAATACTGTATTAGGGGATTGCAAATTAAAATGAGATATCATCATTTACCACAAGAATGGCTAAAATCCAAAACACTGACAACACCAAAGCTGGTAAGGATGTGGAGCAACAGGAAGAGGAATTTGTTGCTGATGGAAATGCAAAATGGTATGGCTACTTTGGAAGACAGTTGGGAATTTATAACAAAGCTAAACATAAGATCACCATACATTCTAGCAATCATGCTACTAGTTATTTATTCAAATGAGTTGAAAAGTTATGTCTACAAAAAAACCTGAATATAAATGTATTTTATAGCAGCTTTATTCATAATTGCCAAAAACTGGAAGTAATCAAGATGTCCTTCAATAGGTGAATAGATTGAATAGATAATTAAACTGTGGTATATCCATACAATGGAATAATATTCAGTGATAAAGAGAAATGAGCTATCAAGCCATGAAACACATGGAGGACACTTAAACACATATTGCTAAGTAAAAGCCAATATGAAAAGGCAACATACTATATAATTCCAACATACAACATTCTGGAAAGGGCAAAACTGTAAGACAGTAAAAAGATCAGTGGTTGCCAGGAGTTCAGGGAGAGGGAAGAAGGAATAAATAGATGGAGCACAGGAAATTTTCAGGGGTATGAAACTATTCTACATGATCCTGCAATGGTGGGTACATGACATTATGCATCTGTCAAAACCCCAAAAACACACGAGAGTGAACCCTAATGCAAATTATGGGCTTTAGTTAAAAAAAAAAAAATCTACTCCAACTGCCCTCATTTCACAGATGAAGACTCCGAAGCCCAGAAAGATCAAGAGACTTGCCCAAAGTTACACAGAAAATTAAGAGCCACAGCTATAATCTGTTATTATGAATAAAGGTCAAAAAGAGGGCTATGATGGATGTTGGGAGGTGTTAATTTAATTCAGCCCTGTTAATACTTGAGTTGGGCTACCATTAAAAGACCTCTGAGGCTTTCTGACAGTGTGAGACATTAAACACAATAAGGGTACAAAGAATAAAGAATTCAGCTTAAATTTTGATTCTTCCATTTTAAATACAAGTATAAATAAAAGGCTAAGCAACTGGAGCTGCTGAGATGGCACCTCAAGAAGGCAGAAAGCCTTTGGGGAAGGCAGAAGAATGAACATTTGAGCTCTAACTTGGTATTTAAGCTCTATTGTTGGTATCCCCCCCCACAAAAAAAATTCTGTCATGAGAAAAAAAGCAGTAGCTTTTTTTCTGAACACCTGCCCTTTTTAGAGGAAGGGATAGAGCATTGTAAAGAAGTTAAAAACATGAGTTTTGTCAGGAGGCAGACAGGCAAGGTTTCCACTTCTGGCTCTGCCATTTACTAGTTTAAGTGTTTGGAGGCAAGTTATTTAAACTCTCTGAGCCTCAGCTTGCTTATCTGTAAAAATGGGGATAATAATATCTACTTCATAGAGTTATTGGAAAGAAAATCCATATAAATCACCTGGCATAATACAGGCACAGAGTAAACACACTGTGAATATTAACTACTGATAACAGCAATTATAACTATTAGATTTTACATATGCGTGTATGTGTATTAAGCATATGTCTCAAAAGTTTTTAGAATTAGATAGGACATGGGAAAACAAATATATAAACAGAGGAAATGGTGCCAAGCACTTAAGTGCATTATGTAAATACATTATTTTACGGAGTCTTCTTAACAAGCCTATGAACTAGAGATTCAGCCAGTTGGTCAAGTATTTGAGGAGCATCTACCATGTGTGAATCACTGTTTGAGGCACTGAGAGTATAGTAGTAAACAAGACAGGGTCCTTCATACAGAAGAACACAAAATAAGCATAAAACAAATAAATATGTTCAAGTGGATAACTGAATTGCTGTGATGAAGATTAAAAAGGGTATTAGGTGGTCTCCTTTAGCTAGAATGGTCAGGTAAAACCTCTCTGAAGATAGGAATTTTGAGATGAGTCTAAAACAGCAAGGAAGGCAGTCATGTGAAAATTTTAGGTAAGAGCATTGTGAGTAGAAAAAAAAGCATATGCAAGGATCTTAAATTTGGTATATTCAAAGATCAGAAATGGATAATAACATGTTCTGTATTTTATAGACAAAGAAAATGGGGTTTTAGAAAGATTAGCAATCTGTATAAGGTAAATGGCAGAGGCAAGAATTTAAATGTCTAATTTCAAAGTCAGTGGTCTCATGGAATTGCTATCCTGCTTCTCCCCAAAGTCAGCAAAACATCTCAATCAGCTATGGAACAGTCCTGTTTCCCAATCTTCTGAATGTACTTATGAAAATTTACCAACTGAAAGCAGCTCTAAATTCAATAACATCTGTTTATTTGTTGTATCAAAAATAAGGTAGAAAATATGAAACTAAGAACTCTAAACAGTGTATAACTGTATCATATTAAATAAAATTTTATGTGAGTGGTAATTATATTTCCCTGAACTATACATTCTTTAAATGTTTCACATCATATAGATATGTTATTGATGAAATATGGTGTTTTTAGTAATTTTTATAATAAAGCTGGACATGGAGTCCTTGCTCAGAAATATAATCTTTTATGCTACTATTTTATGAGGAAAAATAATTGCCATATTTTTACTTTTTATAAATTTTCACAATTAAGAAGCTTAAAGCACAAAATACTATTAAAAATAAATTGTAAATGTGAGAAAAATGAAATATAACTCAAGGATCTCATTATAAAATCTTAGAGAATGTTGGCAATAATAGGATTATAGCACTCCAGTTCAACTACAAAGCACTTTATAAACACTTCATTAATCTCAATCAAACTGAAGGACAAATATTACTTTACATAAAGATGATTATTTTATTTATTTATTTATTTTGAGAGAGAGAGAGAGCAAGTGTGGTGGGGGTTGGGGGACAGAAGGGACAAAGGGAGAGGGAAAGAGAGAATCTTAAGCAGGCTCCCTCCCTACCATGGAGTCCAAGGCAGGCCTCGAACTCATGACCCTGAGATCATGACTTGAGCTGAAATCAAGAGTCGGATGCCTACCCGACTGAACCATCCGGGTGCCCCAAAAGATGATTATTTTAAAAGATACCTTTTTTTTTTTAAGATTTTATTTATTTATTTGACAGAGAGAGAGATCCCAAGTAGGCAGACAGGCAGGTAGGCAGAGGGAGAGGGAGAAGCAGGCTCCCTGCTGAGCATGGAGCCCGATGTGGGGCTCGATTCCAGGACGCTGGGATCATGACCTGAGCAGAAGGCAGACACTCAACTGTCTGAGCCACCCAGGCACCCCTAAAAGATACCATTTCTTGAGTATCAATATAAGCCAGATGCAAATCTAAAAACTTTATATACATTATCTCATTAAATCTACACAACAGTCATTGGAAAGTAGGTAATTATCCTCCTTGTACACATAAGAAAACTAAGGCTATCTTATCTCTGATATCCAAGGTTAGGTAGGTTAAAAAAATTGGCGAAATTCATACTCCTAGCAAAACACAGACTTAGGATTCAAATCCAAGATTCTGGGGCTCTGAGGTCCATGCTCTTCTCACTATTTGAATATACAATTATACCTCTCAACAACAGTTAAGATTTCATGTGTAAAAGTTGTTCTAAAGCAGTACTAGGTACCGTTCACTTGCATGACTTATAAGTCCTTCAAACAAGATGATAAAAACATGTCCAAACCTGGACTCAGTATCTTGCCATCCCAAGACTGGTATTTCTAGTATATGCCCTACTCTGATTAATGGAAGGAGTTAGTCTTAACCATCTGGGTAGTAGTCAACCCATGACTTTTCTTTTTTATCTCCCGTATCCAAATAGTCACTAAATTCTGTTGATTCTACCTCCTAAATACCATCCTTTCTTCATTCTCTCTGATATAGACCTTCAGCTACTACCCTATCTCTATGCCTCACTGTTCAGCCAAGCTTCTTCAAAGAGTGGGCTATATTTCACATAGATTATACACTTCTTAAGGGCAATTCTGAACAGGAGCTTTTTAAATATGCTGCTGTATACTTATTGCCAATCACAGAGTTGTCCATAGTAGGTTTTCAATAAACACTGAATAAATGAATGCAAATATCTGGCTTCCATCCCTCCATCCCCCTGTGAGTGAAATGAAAAAGGTCACTGATGAATTTCTGATATGAAAACTGCCCTGTCTTCTTTAAAAATTAAACCCAGATCCTCTGAGGTTGACAATGAAAGAAAAACCTCCATATGCAGAAGGGCAAATTACTGAGTACCAATTATTGTCCTCAATATTCACTTTCCCTTGGAGATCTTATAAGCACTGTCCCTACCCACTGGCTTTCACTGGGAGAAGGGTACTGGTCCCCCTATAATGCTCCTTCCTAGTTAGATCTATGATCATATGATTCTTTTCTTTCTGTATTTTGATACAGTAAATATAAAGTTATAAAACTTAAATAAGACTTTATTAAGGCTAGAGAATAATAAAAGAGAGCACAGATAATAAAAGGAAACCAGGTAGCAAATATTCAAAGTTAGGATTTTCTCTCTGGGGCTTTTAGGCCCCATTCTATCCTACTTACTGATCTATCTTCAACTGGTTAGCACTATTTTAGCACCCACCACTCAAAAATTCATGCCTACCATATCCCCTCCTTAAAGACTAAACCTAGGAAAGCCCACAGAGATCCAGACTTACCCATGCCCACTTACTTAAATCCTTTTTCTGAGTTGTAGTTTCCTGAGCTGGAACCTGCCTTTTGGTACAAGCCAAACAAGAGAAATGCCAGCCCTTTAGGCGAGACTCTCCTATCCTCAGGGAGCAGCATGGTTTTACCCTACAGGCCATCCCAAGTCAATCAATCCTTTTTTTTTTTTTAAGATTTTATTTATTTATTTGTCAGAGAGAGAGCGCACAAGCAGGAGGAGTGGCAGGCAGAGGGAGAAGCAGACTCCCTGCTAAGCAGGGAGCCCGATACAGTACTCGATCCCAGGACCCTGGGATCATGACCTGAGCCGAAGGCAGCTGCTTAACCAACTAAGCCACCCAGGCGTCCCTTCAAGTCAATCAATCTTTATCTCAACACAGCATAGTTATTCAATATTAGTGTGGAAATATATGCCAGATGCATATATTATACTGTAACAGGGGCTACTAGTTGTCAACCCATCTAGAAACTTCAGCTTTCTAGACCTGTTGGTAGCATTGTGCATACTGACTAATCATTCCTTCTGAAATTTTCAAATCTCTCGGTTACCCATCTCCTGGTTTCCAGATTATTTTCTTCTTTTCTAGTTAGTTTCAGACTACCCTGGCTGATTTCTAATTCTGCATTCTCTCCACAGCCAAGTGTATTCACTCCCATGGTTATAGTATAATGCTAACATAGTGGTTAAGTTTTGGGTCAATTCTACAATTTTTTTTTAGCCATGTAAGCATAAAATAATTTATATGCAAAGCATTCAACAGAGTGCCTGAAACACAGTAAACATTTAGATATGGTAGCTTAAAAGCAAAATAAAACAAAATATTCCAACAGACTTACAGTTTTCAAATATATATCTCTAGCTCAGACCTTGTTGCTAAGCTTAAGACCAATGTACCTCCACATGAGATGTGGGGCCTAGGAAAACTTGGTTACTCTCTGAGGGCTGAACTATAAATCAGTATATAATGGACCAAAGCAGATATATGCAAAGTTAGCTTATAGAGTCAGAGACTAGGCTACAATATAAATGTTTTAACAGGGACGCCTGAGTGGCTCAGTCGGCCGAGCGTCTGCCTTCGGCTCAGGTCATGATCCCAGGGTCCTGGGACTGAGTTCCATATTGGGCTCCTTGCTCAGTGGGGAGCTTGTTTCTCCCTCTGCCTGCCACTCCCGCTGCTTGTGCTCTCTCTGACAAATAAAATCTTAAAAAAAAAATAAATGTTTTAACATTTTTAACAAATGTTTTTATTAAAAAGAAGAGTCAGGAATGGAAAAAGAGAAAAAGCAACTCAGAGAAGAAAAAAAATGAAGGTAATTAAAGCTCTACTGTGGAGGTTCTCATAGTTAAATGCTATTAAGTGACCACAACATGTCTCTAGCTTCCTTTGTTCTGATTCCAAGTTCCTAAGCAATCTGATGATTTTTCATGTAATTTGCTTACAGAGAAAACTCCTTGGTCAGAGAGACTATATGCTATCTACTTGGCAAATATCTCAAAATATACTAATAAACTGGCATCCCGATAAATCCATCAGTCACTCACATACACATATACACACACACAATCTCCACGTCTCACAAACTCTTGCACACTTAGCAAGATTGTGTTTTTAAGCTTCCAGACTCATTCTCTGAGGCCAGCATTACCTTGATCCCCAAACCAGGCAAAGACCCCATCAAAAAGGAGAATTTCAGACCAATATCCCTGATGAATATGGATGCCAAAATTCTCAACAAGATCCTAGCTAACAGGATCCAACAGTACATTAAAAAGGATCATCCACCACGACCAAGTGGGATTTATCCCCGGGATGCAAGGGTGGCTCAACATTCGCAAATCCATCAATGTGATAGAACACATTAATAAGAGGAGAGAGAAGAACCATACAGTCCTCTCAATTGATGCAGAAAAAGCATTTGACAAAATACAGCATCCTTTCCTGATTAAAACTCTTCAGAGTATAGGGATAGAGGGAACATTCCTCAATTACATAAAATCCACCTATGAAAAACCCAAAGCAAATATCATTCTCAATGGGCAAAAGCTGAGAGCCTTTACCTGAAGATCAGGAACACGACAAGGATGCCCACTCTCTCCACTATTGTTCAACATAGTACTAGAAGTCCTAGCAACAGCAATCAGACAACAAAAAGAAATAAAAGGTATTCAAATTGGCAAAGAAGAAGCCAAACTCTCTCTCTTCGCAGATGACATGATACATGATACTTTATGTGGGAAACCCAAAAGACTCCACCCCCAAAGTACCAGAACTCATACAGCAATTCAGTAATGTGGCAGGATACAAACTCAATGCACAGAAATCAGCTGCTTTCTTATACACTAACAATGTAACCATAGAAAGAGAAATTAGAGAATCGATTCCATTTACAATAGCACCAAAAACCATAAGATACCTTGGGATAAACCTAACCAAAGAGGTAAAGGATCTATACTCTAGGAACTGCAGAACACTCATGAAAGAAATTGAAGAAGACACAAATAGATGGAAAAACATTCCATGCTCATGGATCGGAAGAATAAACATTGTTAAAATGTCTATGCTGCCCAGAGCAATCTATACTTTCAATGCCATCCCGATCAAAATACCAACGGCATTTTTCAAAGGGCTAGAACAAACAATCCTAAAATTTGTATGGAATCAGAGAAGACCCCGAATCGCCAAGGAAATGTTGAAAAAAAAAAAAACAAAGCTGGGGGCAATCACGTTGCCTGATTTCAAGGTATATTACAAAGCTGTGATCACCAAGACAGCATGGTACTGGCACAAAAAACAGGCACATAGACCAATGGAACAGAATAGAGAGCCCAAATATGGACCCTCAACTCTGTGGTCAAATAATCTTCGACAAAGCAGGAAAAAATATGCAATGGAAAAAAGACAGTCTCTTTAATAAATGGTGCTGGGAAAATTGGACAGCTATCTACAAAAGAATGAAACTCGACCATTCTCTTACACCATACACAAAGATAAACTCAAAATGGATGAAAGACCTCAATGTGAGACAGAAATCCATCAAAATCCTAGAGGAGAACATAGGCAGTAACCTCTTCGACATTGGCCACAGCGACTTCTTTCAAGACACGTCTCCAAAGGCAAGGGAAACAAAAGCGAAAATGAACTTTTGGGACTTCATCAAAATAAAAAGCTTCTGCACAGCAAAGGAAACAGTCAACAAAACAAAGAGGCAACCCATGGAATGGGAGAAGATATTTGCAAATGACACCACAGACAAAGTGCTGATATCCAAGATCTATAAAGAACTTCTCAAACTCAACACCCAAAAAACAAATAATCAAGTCAAAAAACGGGCAGAAGACATGAACAGACACTTCTCAAAAGAAGACATACAAATGGCTAACAGACACATGAAAAAATGTTCATCATCATTAGCCATGAGGAAAATTCAAATCAAAACCACACTGAGATACCACCTTAAACCAGTTAGAATAGCAAAAATTCACAAGGCAAGAAACAACAAATGTTGGAGAGGTTGTGGAGAAAGGGGAACCCTCCTACACTGTTGGTGGGAATGCACGTTGGTACAGCCACTTTGGAAAACAGTGTGAAGGTTCCTCAAAAAATTAAAAATAGAGCTACCCTATGACCCAGCAATTGCACTCCTGGGTATTTACCCCAAAGATACAGATATAGTGAAAAGAAGGGCCATATGCACCCCAATGTTCATAGCAGCAATGTCCACAATAGCCAAACTGTGGAAAGAGCCAAGATGCCCTTCAACAGACGAATGGATAAAGAAGATATGGTCCATATATACAATGGAATATTACTCAGCCATCAGAAAGGATGAATACCCAACTTTTGCATCAACATGGATGGGACTGGAGGAGATTATGCTAAGTGAAATAAGTCAAGCAGAAAAAGTCAATTATCATATGGTTTCACTTATTTGTGGAACATAAGGAATAGCATGGAGGACATTAGGAGAAGGAAGGGAAAAATGAAGGGGGGGAATCCGAGGGGGAGATGAACCATGAGAGACTATGGACTCTGAGAAACTGAGGGTTTTGTGGGGGTGAGTGGGGGGATGGGTTAGCCCGGTGATGCGTGTTAAGGAGGGCACGTATTACATGGAGCACTGGGTGTTATACGCAAACAATGAATCATGGAACACTACATCAAAAACTAATGATGTATTGTATGGTGACTAACATAACATAATAAAAAAATAAGAATAAAACTAAACTAAAAAAAAAAAAGACTGTGTTTCTAAGCCCACAGGACTTAGGAGTGCTGTTTTTTTATGGTAAATTCATCAATGAATTTCATAATAAAGGCCTCTTAGAGACCAGCCAGTCAGCTTTTTCCTTGATTAAAGCACTCTTCATTTAAAGCAGCAACTCCTCGGGGCACCTGGGTGGTTCACTCCATTAAGCCCCTGTGTCTCCCCTATTCAGTGGGGTGTCTGGCCCTCACCCCCTTGTGTATGCCGCACTCTCTCAAATATATAAATAAAATCTCTTAAAAAAAAGACAAATTTTCTAAAATGTTTTCATTATAATAAAGTACCTGCTACCAATTATCTTGTGTTTTTGTTAACAACAGATAAATATGCAATAACTTTGAAAATTCTGTGACATTATATTTTTCTTCCATTCATCCATCAAATATGTACAAAGTTCATACTAGATGCCAACCCCTGTACTCAGAGCTGCAGATGATGAGCAAAAACCAACACAGTTGCTGCTCTTCTGTGCTTAAGCTTTAGAAGCAAACACACACTGGGGCACCTGGGTGGCTCAGTCAGTTAAGCATCCGACTCCTGATTTTGGTGCACGTCATGATCTCAGGGTCATGAGATCAAGCCTGACGTGCTCCACGCTGGGTGTGGAGTCTGCTTAGGATTCTCTCTCCCTCCCTCTGCCCCTTCCCTGCCCCCCTGCACACACACTATCTCTCTCAAATAATAAATAAATTTTTAAAAAGAAGCAGGCACACTTTCACAAAATTATCACAGACCATTATAAAACTACATTTTTAACTTATTAGCAAGTAGAGACATGCGTTAAAATAAGAGTATATTTATAATAGGGACATTTAATCAGATCAGGGAAACTGAGAAAGCAGTATTTGAGCTAAGATCTATAGGAAGGGAAGTCAAAGACAGGCTAAAAAAGTCTGGACAAAGAAAACAGTACAAAGGTACTGCATCTATACTCACTGTCTCCAGTTCTTCTCCCATTCTCTCTTAAATAAAATGACCATCTGACTTTTATACTCTTTACTCCACCAAAACTGTTCTCAAGATCTTCAATGACCTCCATTCTACTAAATACAGTGGTCAGTTATCCTTATCTCACTTAATCTAGAGCAGCGCTTCACATACTTAGTACTCCTTCCTCTTTAACCACTTTCACTTGGCTTTTAGGACACCACACTCCGGGTTTTCCTCTGTGTTCACTGGCTGCTCCTGCATAGTCCCCTTTGCAGATGACTCCAGATCGACCCAAACTCTATGGAGCACCTCTTTTTGTGACACCAACAATTCTCAGGCTTTAACTGCTATTAAAACACTACTATGAAATCCAATTATTCTATCTACAGTCAGGTCTTTCATCTCATCTCTATACTCTTTTACCCAACTTGCCAACTCCACACTTCTACTTGAATATCCTAGAGACATCTCAAACTTTACATGGCCAAACAAAACTCTTGACTTCCACCTCCCTAGCTCCGTACACAAACCTGGAGACTTTCCCACAACATTAAATGGTAATTCCTTACTTCTTATTGTTCGGCCTGAAAACTTTGGAGTCATCTTTGACTCCTATACTCTCACATCTCATATCTAATCTATCAGTAAAACTTGTTGGCTAAACTATCATAATAGATCCAGACTCTGGGCCTCTTCCCATTGCCTCCACTGTTAGCACTTTGGTCCAAGCTACCACTATCACCTCTCATCTGGAGTATTACTCTATTTTTTTAATTTTTTTTTATTTTTAATTTTATTTTATTAATAAGGGTATGTTAGTCACCATACATTACATCATTAGTTTTTGATGTAGTATTCCATGATTCATTGTTTGTATATAACACCCAGTGCTCCATGCAGTACGTGCCCTCCTTAATACCCATCACCGGGCTAACCCATCCCTCCACCCCCCTCCCCTCTAAAACCCTCAGTTTGTTTCTCAGAGTCCGTAGTCTCTCGTGGTTCGTCTCCCCCTCCGATTTCCCCCCCTTCATTTTTCCCTTCCTACTATCTTTTTTTTTTTTTTTTTGTAACATATAATGTATTATTTGTTTCAGAGGTACAGGTCTGTGATTCATCAGTCTTACACATTACTTTAGCTTCCTAACTAGTGTCTCTGCTTCTACACTTGCTTCGCCCTGGTCTATGCTCAACACAATTTCAAAGAAGTAATCATTTTAAAAAGTCAGATCATGCAACTGATCTGCTCCAAGCCCTCCAATGGTTTCCTATTTTAATTAAAAAGTCAAAGTCCTTTCAATCACCTATGTGACCTCCTTTTCTGTGATCTCATGTTATTTTCCTCCCCTGCACTCGCTGCGCTCCAGCCACATTGCTATTTCTTTGCTCCTGCCCACAGGCCTTTGTTCTCGCTGTTCTCTTCACAGGAATGTTCTTCCTCCAAGTATCTGTACAACTTATTCCTCCTCCTACTTCAGATCCCCTCAAATGTCCCCTTCTCTGACCACCTTATTTAAAAGTGAACCTTGCCCCCCACAATCTGGCACTTCTTAGTCCCCTTCCTGGTTGGCTCTTATTTTTCTCCACCACATTTGCCTTCATTTACCACATATATTACATATTTATTGTCGATCTCCCCTTAATAGATGCAAGCTCTATGACAGTAGGGACTTTTGTACAGTTGACCTTTGAACAACGTGGGGGTTAGGAGTGCCAACTCCCCACCAGGAAGTAAAAAAATCCCACAAATTTTAATCCATATAACTTCTGATGCCTCCCCCCAAACTTAACTACTAAAAGCCTACTGTTGACCAGAAGCCTTATGGATAACATAAATGATTAACACATTAACACATATTCTGTATTCGTACTATATACTGTATTCTTACAATAAAGTAAGCTAGAGAAAATAAAATGTTATTATGAAAGCCATAAGGAAAATAGATTTACACTATATTTATCAAAAAAAATGCACATGTAAGTGGACCTCTGTAGTTCAAACCCATGTTGTTCAAGTGTCAATGTATATTGTGCTCAATGACATATGTGATTGTCCC
Source organism: Halichoerus grypus (assembly GCF_964656455.1). Classification (NCBI taxonomy): domain Eukaryota; kingdom Metazoa; phylum Chordata; class Mammalia; order Carnivora; family Phocidae; genus Halichoerus; species Halichoerus grypus. The sequence goes on from NC_135720.1 coordinate 51,332,330, forward strand.
ATTACAAAGTAGCTACTCAACAGATATTTGTTGAGTCTATAAATGGATGAAGGGAATATGAGAACCAGTGACTGAAGAAAAGATCTGTATGGCTGAAGCAGATAGGTGGAGAGTGGTAGGTATATTAAAGTGACGATGGAGAGGTGGAAAGAGACAAAATGATATTATGCTTAACAAAGAAGTTTTGCCTTAAGAATAGTGAGACAGCAATGAATGATTTTAAGAGAAAAATCTAGTCAGAACTGCATTTCAAAAAGATCATTATGGCTCCAGTGTGGAGAACTAATGGAGAAAGGCCAGAATGAATAATCGCTATTGCAGTGGTCTTGGCAACAGATTATGGCAATTTGGAAAAGACTGCGCTTGTGTAGATGGTGGGAGAAGGATGGATTTGGAGGATATTTGGGAGATGAAATTGATAGGACTTGGTAATAATTGGTTATAGAGGTATGAAGGACAGGAATAAATCAATAATGCATAGTTTTCAAATTTTCAGAAGTGGATGGTAGGATTGTTAACTGAAATAGGAAACACTGGTTAAGAATCAGACTCATTAGAGATAACCATGCATTTGGTTTTAGGCATGTTGAACTTGAGGTGCTTTTGAGATATCAAAAAAGAAATACCAAGGAAATGGATATATGAAAGCTGGAAAGGTAAAGGTGGGTGGAGGTATACATTTAAAAGTCATAGGTGGTAGCGAAACCATGGGTATGGAAGGGATTATATTCAACTATGCAGTAAAAAGGGGACCCAGATTTAAGAAACTACCCTACTCTTTGTGCAATGGACAAAAGAGGATGAGCCCAAAAAAGGACAAAAAAGGAATGTCTTTTTTAGTTTTTGAAATCATACTCATAAGAAGTTCACATTTTTAAAAAATTCTGATTTAAACCAGTAGCAGAGAATGTAGCAAGGCTTTCCAAATTAGACCAATTCACCAAAACTATAAATCTGTTCAAGGACAGGTCACTTTCAGAAACTATCTGGAAAATTCACGGTACTTGTCTCTTCACAGCTTCAAAGTACATCAATACACAAAAAGTTATCCCTCCCAAAATATAGGTGATTTGGCTTATTTGCAGCACTTCTGAGCCTCACCATATGCTGTTCTTTTAGCCCTCTTTCCCTGGGATGAAGATTTCCCCGACTTTCCAGCATTAAGCTACTGATCTTCTTTCCAGCCATCCCAGATAGCCAGATATCATATTGTACTGTAATTGTGTGTTTAACCATTAGATTCTATAACTAGATAAGGAATGTGTCTTTTTCACTGTTGTATACTCAGTACCTCACAAGTCTAAATTTTTATCTTTTTTATTTTTTCATTTTATTTTTAAAAGTTTTTATTTAAGTAATCTCTACACCCAACATGGGGGCTGGAACTCACCACCCAGAGATCAAGAGTTGCATGCTCTTCTGACTGAGCCACCCAAGCGCCCCATGGCTCAATTTTTAGAAACACATCTATTCCACAATGTGAAGAATTAAAATCTAATTTGGTTTTCAGTCCACTGACTGCCTTTAACACCTTGACTTTTCTCAAGAGGAATGACTTTTTAAAAACAAATAGTAATTTTTAAACAGATGAATCTTCCAAATATACTAATTTTGGAGATTTTTATAGGTCTTTTTTCATATAATATCCTTAAAGCCTGCAAACATTCATAGCTAGGAATACTGGGGATTCTTTTCCCCTTAGTCTCATACAAAATGGATTTGACAACTCGCTTTCAAAGCCCTGCGTGGGATTTCATTTGAGCGCATAAAACACAGAACACCCCTATACAATGCCAAACAAAAGTGCAATTGCACAGAGATACCCAATTCCTCGCGCGCGAGTCCACCTGAAAGGGCGGAAGCAGAGGCCGCAGCAAAATGCACCGGTTTCCACAGCATCCCTCCAGCCCGGCCTTTTGCTGCTCCCTAAGACCCTTGGGATCGCAATCACTCCTCGCGCCTTAAGGCGCCCTCGGCCTGGGGCATTCGGACTACTCCTTCCCAGGCAAATTACTGGACACTATCCCTGGACTAAGGAGGACAGCTTTAGATAGCTTGGTCTCCAAAATCCCTGAGGAAATGGAAGAAGGAAAAAATCCTGTCAAAGAAAAATTGGCAGCCAAAGCTACAGTGCTCACCAAGTCGACGCTATCAACCTCCGTCCGCCCGCGCTAACCGTTGGCTCGAAGGCCGCTACAGGCAACGTCGCAGTGGCTCCTGGGGACTGTAGTTTCTATCGCCGACAGAACGCGTCGGCCCATCCAAAAAAAAAAAAAAAACCACATTTCCCAGAAGTCAATGCGAGACCGCCCTGCCCTCTTAAATCTCGGATTTGGCGTAATAAAGAGACTGTCACTATTTTCAGGCTAATCTTAAATTTCGATTCAATTTCTTCCAGGTGTGTGTTTACGCCCTCTTTCTTTGCCGTGCTTGTCTTGTCTGTTATAGTTTCAGTATACTTCACTCCTTACTTTTCTTTCCCCTTCTCCAGCCTGGATAATCCAAACGCCAGGTGACGAAAAACGCCCCCGACGCAAAAATGCCCCTTAGGCGCATGCGCCTTGCTCGCCATCACGCATGCGTAGCAGCCGGCAGCAGTTGGCGGCCGCTCGCGGACTTGGGGTCTGGAGGTAGCCGGCCGGAGGGCGGGGCTTTTTCCAATGGCTTTGCCTCCGCGGGTCGCATCTGCTAGGGCGGGGAAGAGGGCGCTGGGGCAGGGGCGGCTCCTGGTTAATACCGGGCGGAGAAAGGGGAGGGGCTGGGGTGAGGACCCCATCTCCCCTCCCTGCTCCCGCCCTCTGGGCCGAGCCCCACAGATGGGGCTGGGCGAAGGGGCGGGCTTTGCGCCTCCGGCCTGGCTTCTCCACCGGCTCCGCGGCCCAGCCTGGTTTTCGGGGATTGCGGCCCAGCTCTGTGCTCTTCAGGTTTAATGGGCGGTGGGCGAGGACGCAGGTATAGGAAAAGAAGTGGCGTCTGTTCGGGGATCCAGAATTTTCGGGGCCGGAGACACTTTCCTCCAGCGCTGCAGCTGAGAGAGCGGCTGCCAGAAGCTGCCGCCACCAAGGAGCGACCGGGTCTCCAGCCGCGGCAGCCAGTGAGCAAGGGTTTGGCGAGATTTCCCCACCAGCTCCCGGCTGGCCGCTGAGGGGTAGGGAGGAGCTGCAGAGGGCGGAGACTGGTGCCGGAGGAGGGGCGGGGTGGGAATGCTCCTGAGAACCCGTGGCTGCCCAGACCAAAAACCCCGAATGGCTGGAGCGCATTCAACTGTTACCAGCCTTTTTGGGCAGAGCACGGATTTGACAGCTCCACAACGTGAGGATATCCGCTGACCCCGCGAGACGAAGAACACTTCCCCGAGACTGCCTGTCCAGCAAAGCCAGCGCTGTAGGGTGCCAACTTTCCAACTTTTTTTAAAATCTCTGACAAGAAGACTGGCCCTTCATGTAGGAGAGGGTGAGTTCTGTCTTGCAGGTCGGTTGAAAGCCATTAATATAAAAGACACTTCTGGTTCCAGATGTCTCCCAGACATTTGTGTTTTCATGACGATTCGATTTCTCCCATTTTATTCTTACATTTCTCGTTTTAAAAATACAAAGTGCTTTTGGGGACATGCTGAAGGGTAACTGAAGACGGCAAAGAAAAACATCTCCAGTTGTCATGGCTGAAGGAGAGAATGAAGTGAGATGGGATGGACTGTGCAGTAGAGATTCAGCTACTAGAGAGACAGCACTGGAAAACATTAAGCAAACCATTTTGAGAAAAACCGAGTATCTTCGTTCGGTGAAAGAGACACCTCTTCGTCTATCAGACGGGCTTTCAAATGCTGTTTCTTTGGATGGGTTGAATAAACTTCTTGCTCATCTGCTTATGCTTTCTAAGAGATGTCCCTTTAAAGATGTAAGAGAGAAAAGTGAATTTATTTTGAAGAGCGTCCAGGTAAGAAGACATTGTATTTACAACTGTCCATCTAGTACAGTGCAGTTTTACTTGCAGTTATTCACTTTATATTTGCTGCTAGGTGGTTATGTGAACCCATTACGAATTCCTTTTACATCTTAAATTTAGAGTGGCTTGTAAGACATTGAATCTGGGGCCAAAACTGTACAAGAGGAACTAAAGTAAAAGCAGTTTTCAAATACAAGTAAACAAGAATTGTCTTTCTAGAGAGTTTTAGCAGAAACTGCATTCCTCCCAGAAAAGTATGAGAAAGTTACAGTTAATTGCAAGTAAAGACTTGCTTTTTCGTATATTTATTTTTACATGTTGTTAGGAAGTATAGTCAGTATACTTTTCACATTGTTACAAACAATATTCTGTGTGGAAAGTTTCTCATTTAAGCCTCTCAAATGATAAAGGATATTAAATGTTTCTTCACTTGTTCAGGATAATTGGTGAAAGTTTTCTCATGTTCTTAAAAGCAAAACAAAAAATCAGGGTCTGTTCTCTAAAGACAACCTTTCTTTTTTTAAAAAAAAATGAATTACATAAAATAATAAAAACCTGTGTTATAAAGGCGCTAACATCTTCAGATTGAAAAGTTGAACCCAGGTTGAGTGAATGCTAGAAATGCTCATGGTAAATTATTCATTAGTTTTCTCTGTGTTTGCCTCAGTTGTTTGATTTTTCTTTTTCACATACATACCTATTTAAGTTTTCAGTGCAACAGATTAAAAATGTTAGTTTTCCTCCTGTACATAATCAATTTCTCCTGTTTTATTGGAAGATTTATTAGAAGGGTTTTGTTTGGGCTTGTTTGTTTAGAGAAAGGTTGTTTTTAGATCCTAAGAATGGTCAGTGACAATATGCTGGTCAGTCTAAATTACTCAATCCATGTGTTTGAAGTCATTTATGGGAAGTTCTTAAAACTTATAGTTTACTTGGGTATATATATATAAGCTAAGATTAATAGTTTTTCTATTTTGGTTAGTTTAAAGCAACAGAAAAATAATCATGTCCATAAAATGAAGACTCTGTTCAAGATCTTGGGATATTTTTTCTCACAAACAGTTCGGGAACAATTGTTACAATTCATTTATCCAGAGTTATCAGAGAGGAATTAATTTTCTGGATACCTGAAGTTTACCCTTTTAAGTCTTGAAAGTTATTTCTCTATTTCTTAGACTGTAGTGTCTAGAACAACCATTTTTTTCCCATAAAGGGATCATCATTAGGCACATCAAGTACTATTGTTTAACTGAGGTGGAGTGTATAGGACTACATGATCCATGTTTTTTGAATTTTTGTGTTCAATTTTTAATAGTTTTTCTGTTCCTCCCCTTACTGTCAGTATACTTTGTTCTCTTCCTGAATCTTCAATTTTGCTGTTTATTTATATTCAAATGGGAAAGCAGATAACCAATTTAGTTAAGAATTATATTGAAAACAGAAATAATTAGGCTCTGGGGAATGCAGGGCCAAAGGACTGTGATATATTGGTAAGTAAATGGGTACTGGAGTCAGACAGACCTGGGCTCAAATTCTCCTCCTTTATTAATGTACTGCATAACCTTGGACAAATTAAGTTACTTGATCTATCTGAGTTTGGATTTCCACATCTCTGAAATGGGAATAATAACATAGAGCTGTTGTGAGAATTAAAGGAGATGTAAAGTGCCCCCGTATAAAATGAATGCTCCTCTCCTTTTTCATAAGTGAAAGACATGGGCTACGTGATATATATTTCAGGATTCATTCATCCTGAAAAAAAGTTCAAGAGTCTCCTCCACTGTGAAGGTTTTCCATAGATTTATACTCCTTTTGCATCTCTGCATCTATTGCACTTAATTCCTGCTACTATTATAACAGGCACTGTACTTATATTGTGCTATCATCACATGTTTATGTCTGTCCCCTTGGAAGGGCCGTTAAGTTCTCAAGAGTATTGGCTGGGACCTGGAAGCTACTAAATATCCAGTGGATGAACAAATTCGTATTTGGCTTCTTTTTATTTCTTATCAGCCTGAATAAAGTCACCAGATTAGGGAGTTTCCATCCCCACATCATTCATGCATGTCTTCAGACAACAAATGTTTATTGAACCCCTGGCGAATGCTATTCTAAGAACCAGTGGTGAACAATTTTGACATTTTACTAGAGAGAGACCATAAAGAAGTAAACAAATAATGTAATTTTAGATAGTGAGGGAAGACTTCCCTGAAGAGATGACATTTAAGCAGAGATTTGACAAATGAATAGCTGTAATCCAGACAAAAATGAAATTTGTGAGGGGGACATTCCACACATAGGGAACAGTTGTGTAAAGAGCTCATGGTAAGAGAGAGCAGATGAGTTCTAGGAACGGAAAGTAACACAATGTGGTTGGAGCATATTTTTGAAGGGAGGGTGAAAACTTAAGCACATTCTCTGTCAGATCTGGCTCCAATACTTTATTAGCTCTGCAATGTTGAATAAGTTGCATAATTTCTCCTTGACTCAGTTTCCTCATCTGCAAAATGAAGACGATGCTCACAATGAGAATAAAATGAAAAATGCTTGCAAAACATAGCACAGTGCAATAGCACATAAGAAATGCTCAGTAATATTAGGAATTCTTACTGTCTTTAGGCAGGAGTTGGATAACAGAGGATCTTGTAGGCCAAGTTAAGAGTGGTAGACTTTATCCTAGTAACAATTGGAATCCACTGAGGGGTTTTGAGCAAGATGGGGACATGATCCATGGTGTATTTGAAGGATTACTTTGGGAGCAATGCAGAGAATGAATTTCAGGGGTCAGGAGTGGATGTGCAACATCAGTTAGGAGGTTATTCCACTAGTCCAAAGCAAAAATTATGGTGGAGTAGGATATAGTGGGGAAAAGTGGGGAACAATCTATGGGTTTGGGAGATTGCTAAGAGTTAGAAACCACAGGATATAGTATTGAATTGGATATATAGGAGATGAGGAAAGTAAAATCAAGGATGCTCTCTGGGTCTGGCTTGAAGTACTTGGTGAATAGTTCAGCCATTTCCTGAGACAGAATAGTGGTAAAGGATCAGTTTGGGAGGAGTGGTGAGTTCTATTTTAGACATGTGGAGATTAAGTTGCCTATGATACATCTGATTAGAAAAAGCTCCTGAAGGGATTTCTGCCCCTGCTACTATGGTTGTAGTTCTGCCATTGTTATCTGTCACTTCTCCAGACTTAACCCATCCTCCACCTTGATATCCATCCTCCACATAACTTCAGAGTCATTTATCTAAAATGAAATCTGATCATGTTACTCTCCTGCCTAAAATCCTTGAGGATAGAATTTAAACTTCTTAAGATGTCACGTAATGTCCAATGTCATCTGGCTTCCATATACCGCTCCAGCCTCACATGAGAAACCAAATTATAAAATGTAGTGCTCCATAATGCTTTCTGTTATTCATTGGTAAAGCAGCAGAAGCTGAACTGAATTTGCAATTCCTGCAGCTGTTCTTGCTCTTAATTGCTGTAAATCAGCTCAGACGACCATAGTCAGGAAGAGAGTTGGTGGGGTAGGGGTAGGATGGATTCAACTCAAAATGGCTAAACCTGTAAAAAATTGGCACATTGGGAGAGAGCATTCTCTGTATTCCTGTTCTCAATTTATTGATTTCACATCAACATACTTAAATCTGTTGAACACATTTTTGAGAACTGTTCTGTGCCAGGCACTGGACTGGAAGATCAATAAAACTTGTTCCCTGCTTTTGAGGAAGGTCTTCTATTCTCATAGTAGGCTTTATTTATGCTGGGTTTGTTGTTGTTGTTGTTCTTAACCCCATAATACCTTTTCGATATGTTTGATTCTCTAAACAAAGGAACAGGTGTATTAACACTGGCCAGATACATTAGTATAGTCTACTGGTGAACTGTAGTGTTTATGATTCACATAATTAAGGGAGGAATGTGAGTGTGTAAATACTCATCAAAAGATTATGAGGAGTGTTCAAAATAGCCAAGTACTTTTCTAAGAGTGGTCATTTGATCATTTTCATTTCTGTACTGTGAAAAAGGAAAACTGTTAAATTTTCTTATAAGCATGCCAGCAATTAACACTATCTGAAAGTAATTTGGTTTTAGAAAGTTTAGAACAAGTAACAAAGTATATATCTTGTTAAGTGGGGTGGAGGAGGCTTTCATTTAGTGAAGCATTGTTACCCCCCAAGGAGAAATGAAACTTTAGCTGTTGGGTATGATGCATATTTCAGTTGTTAAGGGTTGCAGTTAGAGTATCCATTTGATATCCAATTTGGGTAATATATAGTTTGTAGGTTTAACAATAAGAAATTTATTGCTTAGTATAATAAATCTTGAGGTTGGGCAATTTCAAGCTTAATTGATTGATTCATTATCAAACTACATTACCTGTTTGCCTTCTATCTCTCTGCTTTCCTTTCCTCAGCATAGCTAGTACTGTCTCTACTCATGGTGGCAAGGTTGCCTCAGCAGTTCCAAGCTCCACCTGCAGTCATGACCCATCTACAGATGAGAAGAGTTTCTTCACTTGTGTCTATCAGGGAAGAAAAGCTTTTCTCAGCCTCCCGGCAGATTTCCTGTCAGTTTTTATTGACTAGGGTTGGATCACATGCCCTTTTCTATGCTAGTCATTGGCAAGGAAATTGGGCGTTTCTGGTTTTGGTTTGGACTAATCTGCATTCAGCCCCTAACAGCCAGGACACCCCCATCACTTGAACAAAAAAATTTCTGTTGGTGAGGAAGAAGGGGGATGCAAGGTAGTCAGGTTTAGTCAGAGGCTGCTATTAGAACTGATCTAATATCTCACTAGATAAAATATTGCTTTGGTCTAGTTATAATTTAGATTCTGTTAGATTAGAAACATAATTTATAATTATATAAAATGTAACATGAGATTAGGAACATTCTAGAAGCAGATTTGGCCTTTTAAACTGATTGTTTTGTTTTGATTTCTTTTTTACTACTATGTCTAGTCTAAGCCAAAAGTTTAAGGTGGTACATCTCGAAAATTCACTGCTACTCTCGGCCACAACAAATATGAGAGTCTTCTTTCAGTATTTACACTTAAGTTTCTTTCTTCCATATCCACTATGTTCTGGCCTTTCTTATTTTATTAATATACTGAGAACTCAGTCCCTTTCCTTCAGAAAGCCTCCTAGCTTACTTCTCTATTCAGTGCCTCCTCTCATTCCTACCTTTGACCACTTTCTTCAGTAGCTTTTGATCTCAGTGGGGAATGCTATTTACCCTCAGGTTGTCTGTATTTCTTTGGGTGGAGAATGTGAAGAAACTGAAGGCAGCTTTTAACTACTTTTTTTTTCTAAATGGTTTGCAGACAAAGTAAGAGCTTATCTTTTTTTTTTTTTTTTTAACCCACTGGCTTGCTTACAGGATGAATCATATCTGTACTATCTACCCTCAGTGTCCTCTTTATAATATATAAATACATCCGTCCTCTTCCTTTGTTCTGACTTCAGAAAGACTGAAACTAACAAGGATACTTTTTTTTTTTAAGTTTTCAGATTTCAGATATTTAATTCCTGTTACAGTGCCCCAGATGGTCTCTAGCATGGAAAAAAAAAAAAAAACAGAATGATTCATTTAAAAATGTTTTTTTTTTAGCATATTGTTTAATTTATAAATTTATAAATGGGATGTAGTGTTTGGCAGAAAAATGGGATGTTAAACACTTGCTTATTAGATTTCAATCTAAGGTCATGGTTTGCTCACGACATCATGAAGGACCCTGTGAAATAATAGTTTAGCTTAATTAGATTTTCTCATCTTTAACACTCTGTGCCCTTAAAGTGCTCTACAGATCATTCATGGAGTAAAAGAACTAGAAAATAGGCGTGGGTGTGCTGTTTTCTTTTAGAGTTATATTCATTTTCCTTTTGGTGACCACTAGAAATTTCCAGGATATCTTTTAACCATTTGAATAGAAAATAATAACTCAAACAGCCAATTTGAGGATTTGCTGAAGCTGACCTGACAGAAAGTAGACATGCAATCTTGCATATAATAAAGGGTTATCAATCACTTAAAACTTTCATACAAAAGGGTCCTATTTGGTATCATGTCTTAATCACATAGAATTTTCATATTTGGAAACAGGCAGTGTTTATGTGGAAGCAAATTAACATGGACTGGGGGACCGTAGAAGTGGGGAAATTTTTAGAACTTGTGGAAGGACAAGGGAGATGCTGGGGGAGGGGGGCAGTGCCTAAAATGCACAGAAGGATGAAAGTACTGCTGGAAGTACATTAGCACCAAGCAAGGTTTGCCACCAGTTTTAATCTCTTCGTCACAATTTCTCAAATCAGTCTATTTTTGTCATACCATATGGTAAAATACTTGTTTTTTTAATAGAAGTCAATGGAAAATAAGACTTATTTTGACCCAACTTTTCTAGACCACGTTTATTACATTAAGTGAGACCTTTGATGACCTTGATAAAATTACCTAGTACTTAAATTATGCAGGCACAGTGTACTCAGGGGCATCTGAGAGTTCCTCAGAATATTTGATGATGGTATTGTTTGGCAGCATTGGGCAGACTGGAAATTGAAATATGAAAACCTCAGCTAAATAGGCATACTATGGAAACATGCCAGGCTTTGCTTTTTTTCCCTTTTGGTTACTACACCACATTAAACTAGTGCTGATAAAGATACATTTATAATGTTTGTGTATTTTAAAAAATCTTTTAAAAGATGTTTGTTTTGGGGGGCACCTGGGGGGGCTCAGTCGGTTAAGCATCTGCCTTCGGCTCAGCTCCTGATCCCAGTGTCCCTGGATGGAGTCCTGCATTGGGCTCCCTGCTCAGCAGGGAGTCTGCTTCTCCCTTTGCCCGTTACCCCTCTCGCGTGCTCGCTCTGTCTCTCAAATAAATAAATAAAATCTTTAAAAAAATAAAAGATGTTTGTTTTTTAAAAAATGCTTTTTCACTGGAAATACTTAGGGAGTTTTGTCGGATAACAGGACCATTTATTGGATCTTTCCAGTTGGCAATGTTATTGTTAAAAGTCTGTGTGTTACTAGTAGACTGTCACAGTTTTTGACATTTTTCAATTTATAAGAAAAAAACTCGTGAAATTTGGCAACACCAGAATTATCTGTCTTCTCATGTTCTAATCTCTTTTATATAACAAAATAGGAAAATTTTATTAGATTGCAATGAAATATGTCGTTACCTTAGAAAGATATTTTTAGTTTTATATTCTTACCCCATTTTTAATATAAAAAGGGAAACCGCTTCATAGATTTATAAATTATTATTTGTATTATAAAATTACCTTAAAACAACTTAAACCATGCTAAAGGGAAACAAAATTTATGATGTGAATTTATGAGTGATCCAAATCAACTTTCATATATACATATTCATTAAATGAAAAATATTCATTTAATAGTATAAATAGTATTCATTTAGTGTTTTAACTTTAAAATTGTTTAAATTGACAAGCTAATATACTTTCTAAAAATTAGCTAAGATAATGTGTCAATTCTATGTGTAATATTCAGTAAAGTCTAGTTAGAATCTTAGTTTACCCCACTAAAAGTAAGCATTTACTGTTTTGATACTTAAGCATTTGACAAGCATTGCACACTCATCTTAAAATTTTACGTGATTTCATTTTCTAGCAAGTTGGCAGGTGTTAGCTGTCTATAATTATAACTGAGTAATTTTTCAAATGCTATTCATAGCCTAAACACAGCAAGATATTCTTCCAATCATGTGATAAAGGCCAAGCCTTGCAAAATAGTGGTAGGGTGATATGTTCAATGGTACTGAAGGACATATTTAAGAGAAGCCTTTCAAAAGTAAAAAGTGATTTAAATGATAGGGAGACAGGTTTTCTCGCAAAACAATGTCTCTCAAAGTTGTATAGTGATAACACCTCACCAAATTAAGGTGTGTCTACTTTTTCATCTAACAAGTAATGTAGGCATTGGCAGACTTAAATTATAAAATATAACCTGTATTGATTCAGTTTTGTTGATGACAGAGGTTCTAAGAAATAATTGAATTTTTTTTGAGACATTCTAGATTTTACCATTGAACCTAGTGAATTATTTCTTCTCATATCATTTATTAGGTATTTGTTGTGTACCTTCTATATGCCAAACACTATGCTTATCTATCTTTTGACATGGCAAGGAAAAGGCCGTTTCACTTAATTTTATAATGATTCTGCTTAAAAAACATTTCTTGATTTATTTTGCTTTCTAACTATTCGAAGTGTACAGTCTCACATTGACTAGAGATATTACTTCAGAGTGATTTAAAGATCTTACTGTAAAAAAATAAAGATCTTACTGGATTTTCTTTACCAGCCATATATGCTCATGAATAAATTAACCTCTGTAGTCTCAATTTCCTCATCTGTGAATTTACATAATTGTCTACCTTGTGATTTGATTATTAAAAAGATCATATTGGTAAAGCATTTTGTAACCTTCAATATTTTGTAACTTACAAATTTATTTATGAATAAACTCTTTGAGACTACTTATCTGTAAAATGAGGGTAACAATAATACCAAACTCAGAGTAGTTTTGAGAATTAAATGAACGTGTAAAACATGTAGAAGTACATAGTAAGTGCTCAATAAGTATTGGCAATGATGTTGATGATGATGATAAGCTTGATCTGAGGTGGTTTAGTTAATGAGTCAAACTCCAAACTGGCATTACTTCAGGATTTTTCGTACATCCCACACTCTGTATCCACATATATTAACACTCCTAATTACCTTCTGTACATTGAATTTTTATATATAAGCTGATTAGTGCTGATGTCCAACTTTAGCAGAGGGTTCTTCTAACCAGCCACTGCCCCAAGGTAGGTGTTTGGCATGCCCAGAGGTTTGCCATAGTGGTGATGGCAGATTTGTAGCATCCATCCCCTCCTTGGAGTCTAACACCATTCTGCTATGTCAGGATGGCACCAGCAGGAAAGAGTTGCAGGCGGGCAGCTGCATGTGTCATCCAGGTGGTCAAGTGTACATGGGGAGGTCCACGGCCAAGGCCTTTGCTTCAGTATTTGAACAGGATTAGAGTATAGTTGTCAAGATCACGGGCTTTGGAGTTAGTCAGACCTGGCTCTAAGTCTTGCTCTGCCAAACTCTGTGACCTTGGGGAAATTACATAACCTCCTTAAACCTCAGTTCCCTCACAGAGTTGAAAGGATTAGATGAGGTAACATGTGCGGTGCTTACTGGAATCCAGTAAGCACTCAGTGAATGTTAACTATTAATATTCTGTTCTGCCCCCACAGTGTGATAGAAAAGAGATGGGAAATTGAGCCCCTGACACGATATGCTTTTTAGGGTACCCAAGTTCCTGAGCAGCTGGGAAAGTTTGCACCTACCTTCCAGGTTCCCTGGCCCAGAGGATAGCACCCTAGAGGAAAAAACACCTCTAGGAAGCAAATTAAGGATTTTATAAATATTGTTTTAGCTTTCTGGGAACTGGATTCCTCCCTTGATATCATGTTAGTCTATTATTCCACTTGTGAGCTTTTGACTTTCAAATACATCTCCAGGGACACGTAATATAGGAAAAGCAAATCATGGCTTGTATGCCAATGTTGTCAGTAAGCAACTGAATCTTCTGTGCCTGGTCGATTCATACCTGATGCTTCAGGCAAGTTATCTGCTGCAGAGACTGTTAGCCTCGAAGGTCTACTAAAGAGATTAGAGCTGGGGCGCCTGGGTGGCTCAGTTGGTTAAGCGACTGCCTTCGGCTCAGGTCATGATCCTGGAGTCCCGGGATCGAGTCCCACATCGGGCTCCCTGCTCGGCAGGGAGTCTGCTTCTCCCTCTGACCCTCTCATGCTCTCTCTGTCTCATTCTCTCTCTCAAATAAATAAATAAAATCTTTAAAAAAAAAAAAAAAAAAAAAAAAAAAAAAAAAAAAAAAAAAAGAGATTAGAGCTGTGCTATCAGTGTTCCTACTCTGCTCCCCACAATGGGATCCTGACATACTCAACTGAAAGTCCCCAAAACAGTCCTTTCATTCTTGCCAGCTAACTGGCCCAGCTTAGCTTGATATGATTAAAAAAAGTAATCAAAGATACCCCAGGAAAGGTAACAGGACTTGAAGAGATTTTGTACTGTTAGATTTCTTGAATTTGCTTGGTTATGTGTGGCGTGTGTCTTTGAGACTCCTCCTAAGCTGCCATGTGTATCCCCATTAAAATCTGTTGTGACATTGGAACCAAGTTATCTTAAGTCACCTGCAGCAGTCTTTTAATCTTTCTAGTTTGGCAGAATGTAAACTTCTGAATGTGGTAAGAATAGGCATTCTTTATGGGGAGCCTAGTTCTTAGCCCTTTTCATATATATATGAATGAATATGTGTGTGTGTGTGTAAATATGTATATATATTTAGTTTTCACAACAACACTGAAGAGTAGGTATTATTATCCCTACTTTATCATGAGGAAAAATCAAGGCCCAGAGAGGTTAAATAACTTGCCTGAGGTATTGTAGCTAGTAAGAAGAGCCAGGTTTCATACCCAGGCATTGAGACTCCACAGACACCACACTTTTCACCATTATACTGCACTTTCTGAACAAAAATTTAATATAAGGCTCCTAGCAGTGAAAATATTTATTACTTTTTGTTCCAAATTAGTTTTCCTTCAGGATGAAATGTAAAACTTTGGTGTTTCTAGGGGAAACCACATTCTTAGACATTAGTAAAATGCATACCAGATTCTTACTTAAACCCTGACCCATCTTGAAGTTGCATTTGGAACCTGATTAATTTCATGTTTCATTGTGGTACATAATTTTTAGTATGTCGTCATTACAAATTTCAGCTGATTACAAGGAGACTCTGGACTGTGATCTTGGAAATATGGTGTATGAAAGGTTTATTTTTACATTAAGAGATTACCAAGTAAGATGATTTCTTTAGTGAACTGCCTAAAAGAAAATTTGGTATATTTCCATGAGTAATAGACTCAAGGTTCGCTTTGAATGTTAAAAGAGCATTCTCCTAGCTAGTTCATTGTTGCCATGACAGTGCTGGCAGTGTGAGTGTTGTAGTAACTCCTTGCAATGATCTTATTTTAGACCCTAACGTTTGCAGTGTCAAACATCCCCTTCCCCGCCCCATAAGTAACTCTAGTGGAAAAGTACTGGTTTTTTAACTGGCTTCTGGCTTTGTAGCTGAAAGACTGCACTATTGTGGGCTTTAAAAAAAAAAAAATAGTGTAGGAGTGTTGAGTATTTTTCCTGTGGATTGTGAATGTTTGAAATTTCCCAAAATATGGTATTGCATTACATGTCATAACAGCAAGTTGTTTACAGCTAAAAAGAAAAGGGGCCTCAGTTGTCTTTTTAGAAATCAAGCCCAGATTGTATCATTACTTTGAGCTCATACAGAAATCATTTTTCTGTTTGTATGTCTCCCATGCATACTTTAAAGTTTTTGGATTCTTTTATTCCATTATTGTTGAAGATTGTTAGTAGAACCATAAAGGATTATGTTTAAATAGTGTAGTAAGGTAACTTTTTTTCTTATCCTTTCCATAATTCAACACTTATCTGATCAAAATGGAACATCTTAATCTTGATTGCTTAAATTGTGAAATAAGTTATATAATGATTTTAAGAAAGTACTCAATTTGAATTGTGTACTTAAATTAACGTAATGTTGAGGTGTTTTTAACTTTGTTGCCTATATGTTGCAAATTAAATTTTAAAATACTTCATCAGTATTTTCTAATTGTAAATCCCATCATAACTATACTGTTAAGTACAAAATATTTTCAAATTCCTAATAGTGCCTGCTATTTTGTATAATTTTGTATACCACTTATTAGGTCAGAGTTCTGATATCTATGGCATGTGCCCTAAAAATCTAGTATAGCATGATGAATCAAAATGACTTTGGCAATAAATCTTGTCAAAATCTAAATGCTATACTTCCTTCATTAGTAACAGCTACTAACAAATAATTCCATTTGCTTTGTTCTTAAGTGCTCCATTAAAAGTTTAGTTCATCTTCCTTAGATGCTAAAGATTTAAACAAACCTTGCACAGTTGGGCCTGTACTGAATATTGAAGAATGGATGTAAGGCAAGCCCTTTTTTTTCTTTCTTCAGTTTAACATATAAGAGTAATTTTCTAAAGAAAAATTTGACCTCAAGCTAGAGTTGTTTGGCTTTTCCAACACACAATGAGTATTTTAATCTTGATTTTATTTTATTTTTTTATTATTCCCTTTAGTGCATTATATTATTATCTCCTTAGTGGTAATTATTAAGATTAAGAGGTGTCTAATTCCAATCTATACTAATTTTTAATGGCTGCTTCTTTGAATTTGGTAGTTGATGTGTTATAAAATGTGAAGAGTCAAACCTTGAAATAAATATTCTGTTATTTTAGTACTACATGTTTATATCAAATGCTTTTTATTGGTTGGCATGAAACTAAATTATAGTTAGTGACTTTTCCTTTGTTAAAATACTTAATGAGAGGGTTACTGTTTTTTTCTCCTGAACCCCACAGCACCTCTGGTTGACCTCCCTCTCCACCTAAGGCTGAAATTAGTATACTTTTTTAAAGTTAGAATTCATTTTGAATCTTTCTTTGTGCTTGACACTGATCTGGCACTGTGGGGGATAGAAAAAGCAGTAGAAGGCAACCACTACCCTTAAGAATTTTGCAGTGATGTAGAGAAAAAAAATTAAGAACAAATCAAGACTGTGACTAAAAATGTTAAATTTTATGATAGCATGTTGACAACAGTGCAACTGTTGTTAAAGGAATGTGTACATAATGGCTCACATCTAGGAAATCACTTGAAAAATTTATGTATGATGATAATCACTGTAGTGCTGTTTAGCATGTAAATGTATTATCTATATGTGTTTTTATATAAGTGGATAATATTCTGAATATCCAATAATTAAAAAATGGATTAAATTATACATCTTTATAAAGGACTATTATACAGTTATTGAAAATTCTTTTAAAATATATTTATTAGAAAACAAAAGATTATGTATTTAAGTGGAAAAGAAATTTTTAAAATAGTGCCAAATATATATATTTTTATAGAGAGGGGAAATATGCATGCACCACATTCAATACAAGCACCAAATGCACTACATGCACCAAAATACTAGCTGTAGTTCTCTTTTAGAGTGGGATTATTGGAAATTTTAGTTTTCCTTTTTTATAATAATTATTAATAAATAATTTTATTGAGTACTTATTATGTGCCAGGCATTATTATAAACATTTTATATATAACATGTGCAAAATTTCAGGTAGATTATAGGTTTTGAGGAAGATATCTTCCCCAAACAAAATAAATATACAAATACAAATGCACCCACTTGTTAGAAAATTAGAATAGGTTTCTGATTTATTTAGCCAAGGAAACAGGAACTCTCAAAATCTAGGCTTTCTCATTAAGAAGCACTTTTAGTCTTCCTGGATACTGCTTTCCTTGGCCCCCAGGCCTAAAGGGTACAACCACTAAAGACATTCTCTGGACCACACAAGATCTGCAAAATTCAATTTTTGCTATACTTTTGTGTTTTTATATTTGAGGTTTATATCCACATCTGGAAGAACTTATACAAACTATGCACTTTCTTTAAAGGCCCATTTCCCTGCATTATCTAATTTTATACCTACAACAATTCTCTGAGGTGAATCTTACATAACTCAAGTAGTGAATACTGGGAGGGCAGGAGGCATGTCTGATTCCTAAGTGTCTATGTTCTTAAACATTAATCTGTTTTCCTATAGCTTTTTTTTTTTTGCAATGAGCATGTATTACTTTTATATTGAAAAATGACAAAATAAGTGCAGAAAAATTATATGATCTATAGACTGTTATATTAATTCAAAGCAAGGAAAGACCAGGATGGGTTAGGATAACAAAGACAGCTTAATGGAGCATATAAATTTTAATGTAATAATTAACTTTTCTCTTCAACTCATCTGTTTACACAAGTATACACTCCTTCTATCTCCAACATGCCCAAACCAAACCTCTGATGACTGGCTAGAAATTAATGCTCTGTTGTACTTTCCTGCAGACTAAGTTTTGGCCTCATTTTTTGTTCCTTTTGTGGCCCCCTTTTATTTTCCTTTTGCCGTCTGTCAGTACATGTATGAACATGTAACTATGACTTTTGTCAAAGCTCCTTCTCACTACAGTGTTGGGCATTATAAGTAGTTCCAGCTTGGTAGTTTCCACATGGTAATACCATCATAATTAAAGATTGAGAGGTCCAAAAGAAGTTGCAAAAATTATATTAATAATTATATTTAAAAACTAATTGAAGGGAAGTAGAATTTGGATCTAGAATCTTGTCTGAGGAATTAACCCGATAGCATAAACCAGGGCGGATATTCATCCAGGATGCGTTGGCACTGTAATACTTGTTAAAATACTGAAGTATTTTCCTACCAGTTGGTAAATGGTGAAAAGAAACTGCAAAAAGCAATAAAATTAATAATACATAATCCAGATGGGTGGTTTATCTTAGAAACCACACATGCACTTAGATTCCAAGATGGTCTGGTCACTGAAGCTAGGAAGTTTCCTCATATGTCCTATTATTTCTAATGCTGAAGGTACAGAAGCCCTTGGGTGGGAGAGAAAGACCAGGCAGGTGAACTAAGGAGAACCTAATCTGTAAACCCACAAAAGAAGTGCCTAGTTGTGCCAAGAAGAAAAGCAGGGTCCAGGCCTTGATGGTAACTGGGGAGACTGCCACAGTGTGGGGGCAAAGACTCTTAGGGTATGGTTCACTCAGGTGGGCTTGAGCAGCTTTTTTTCGTTTAACAATTGACTTAGTTATCCATTGCTTCCTAACAAATTTGGTGGCTTAAAACAATACACATTTATTATCTCACAATTTGTGTGAGTTGAGAATCTGGCTACAGCTTAGCTAGGACCTCTGCTTCACAATCTCCCATGAGGCTGCCATTAAGGTGTTAGCCAGAGCCATGGTCTCAGCTGAAGGGTCAAATGGAGAAGGATGTGCTTCCAAACTCATAGAATTCAGTTCAGTTGACCAGATTCAATTCTTCGAGGGCTTTTGGATTGAGAGCCTCAGTTTCTTACAGGCAGCTGATTGGAGGCTGCTTTCAGTTCTGTGCCATGTAGATTTCTCCATTTGCTTCTTCATGAAAAGCATCTGAGAAGAGACAGAGAGAGAGAACCAGCAAAAGAGAGCCAGCAAGACAGAAGTCACAGTTTTATAACTTGATCTTGGAAGAGACATGCCATCACTTTTGCCTTAATCTGTTCATTAGAACCAAGTCACTAGGTCCGGCCCATACTCAAGGGGAGCAGATTACACAATGGAGTGAATACCAGGAGGCAGGGATCATTGAGAATCATTTTTAAAGCAGCCTATCACAACATCATCTCTGGAAGCTAGGGATTGGGCAGAGTGGGCCTCCCTGCATATTGTGAAAAGAGTTGTGATTTAGTTTATATGCCCAGAAACCTAATCAATGCCTAGAAGAGACTATGGTCCAGCAAGTAATAGTATGAGCCCAGAGTCTGTCTCCTTCCCAACCTTGCAACCACGGTCTACTTAAAGGAGCCTCACACCACCAGCCTGGCCATGGATGCCCTTCCCCAGGTCTGGCTCCTTTACTGTCTGGGGCCCACCAAGGCTCAGTTGGAGTGGCCTACCCACCTCCTCTAGCAGCTTCTTGATCTTCTTCATCCCCACTGACCCCCATGACTTTTCTGCCCCCCCCCCCACTGCCATTATTCCTGTGCAATCTTAGGAAATTCCTTACTTCCCATTCTTTGTACTAAAAGTAAAACAGCATTGGTCTAAAAGGTGGGAAGTGGCAAACATCTTTCTTTTCATCATTCAGTGACTATCAAATTAGCTATGGATCACATCTCAGTTGTGTCTCTGATTTGAGAGGAAAAGGAATTAGAAATAAAGCCCCAAACTTATGAGCATTCTCTAATGAATAATGAATGAGATTAAACATAATTGCAAACCCAAATTTTTATTCAAATCTCCCAAACTCAAGTTGGTATACTTTACTGTCAATTTAATGGTATCTGAGAGGGAACAGATGAAATAATTTATCTTTTTTCATTTTATAAGCTTCAACTCCTTAAGGATTTTGGCTATTGCAGAACCAGAGCAAAATGATTACATAATTGATAGCTGTTTAAAAAAATTTTTACTCCACTGAATACGGTGTTTATTGGAGGCTAGGGCTTTTCAATTGTACAGAAAGCTCTTGGTTTCAGTTTTTAAAAATCATTTCTCATTTTCTCATATTTTTAATTTCTTAGCCAAATATTTGATTAAAATTAAAATATTTTCCCATATATATTTAAAATCTAGGAGATATAACTTATACATATAAAATCTCCAGATGCTAACAGTGGTTATCTCTAGGCCATGGTTTATGCTTTAATACATTTTTCCAAAATTTTTATAATGGGTACTAATGTTTCTTCTAATAAAAACCAAAAACACATGTCATTAAAGAGAAAATAAGTTCAATAACACCACTTTCTATTCAAAGGAGAATAACCTTTATGGTGGTAAGTAGAACTTCAGTATACTCTCTGAATTGTTTCTTCTAGTATGGCATATACTAATTTTAAAAGTTGCAATTCTTTAATTGCCTTTAGAATTACCTTTCTTTCAAAGACTTTGGCTGTTGATAAAGCAGATTTTTTTCCTAATGAATTTTGCATTGGGTTTTTTCCCCTTGGCCAGCATCACACCGGATGAAAATTTACTCCAAATTTTCAGCTTATTATAGTTTTTATGAACACTAGATGGCACTCTTGCTCAACTGAAAACTAGTTTATTAATCCTATTTTGGTGCTATGGGCTTTAGGAGAAGAGTTGGATGTGCAACTTCAGAAAGCTTATATTTCCGTTTTGTTTTAAAGGAGGGAGTTTGGAGAGAAAGGGAAAGTTTCCAAGTTTAAATAGCTGAGCTTAACTGGTTTAGTTTTTCCATCTCTGCAGAAATCACCATATTAATAATTATAATCTCATTTATTCCACAAATATTTATTGAGCACCTACTATTGTTAGGCACTCTTCTAGGCTCTACGTACATTAGTGAGAAAAAAAAGATAAA
Organism: Halichoerus grypus; assembly: GCF_964656455.1. NCBI lineage: Eukaryota > Metazoa > Chordata > Mammalia > Carnivora > Phocidae > Halichoerus > Halichoerus grypus. Next base: position 51,353,386 of record NC_135720.1, read on the forward strand.
AATCTACCCTCATAGAGCTTACATTCTAGTGCTCGGATTTCTTTCCCCCATACTTGCATTCACCCATTAACTCACCCATTTAATGAGAGGAAGCTGAAGCACGGAGAGGTTATCTAAATTTGTCCCTGTTCACTTAGCTTGTCTACACAGTGGAGGAGGGATTCAAACTCCGGCGTTTGGTCTCCAGAGTTTGTTGTATTAATCTCAAGACTATACTGCCTTTCAAACCTAAAGAATATTTTACTACTGATTTTGTTAAGTGCAAATAATATAAATTTGCCTTTTCAGTTATAATTGTTCCTAGAATTATTCAATTCAAATGTTATTACCATTATTTATGCCTATTTTTTTTTAATTGAAATATAATTAACATACAGTGTTACTAGTTTCAGGTGTAAAATACCTATTTTTTAATGATTCTGTAGTCAACTATCAAAGTCTTAGCTCTTTTACAAGGTAATGTAGATCAAGTCACAAACACAGCTGGCCTTGTGTAAGTATATATTTAAGCATCCTTATAATCCTGTTTACTTTAAGCTCCTTGTATTAGCCGTGTAATAGTTTGGATATGTTGTATTAATGAGAGCTCTACAGATTGTGATTCAATTACATTGGGGTAACATGTATCAAAAGTTACTATTGGGGCGCCTGGGTGGCACAATCGGTTAAGCTTCGAACTCTTGATTTGGCCTCGGGTCATGATCTCAGGCTTCTGGGATTGAACCCTGCGCCAGTCTCCGTGCTTAGCCCAGAAGTCTGCAAAAGTTTCTCCCTCTCTCTCTGCCCCTCCCTGCCACTGTGCATGGACCCTCTCTCTCCCTCTCTCTCTCTCAAATAAATAAATCTTTAAAAAAAAAAGAAAAAAGAAAGAAAGTTACTATTTTACTTGCCTGCTTACTCCACTGTGTTGTTTTATATTTTAGTAGTATTGTTTTAAAAAAAAGTTCACCAATACACTATGAAACTTAAAAATGATATAGAACTTAAATCATTTCTTAGTAGTCGAGGGATGCATTTCTTTTTTTTTTTTTTTTTTAAAGATTTTATTTATTTATTTGACAGAGAGAGAGAGAGAGAGAGGGAATACAAGCAGGGGGAGTGGGAGAGGGAGAAGCAGGCTTCCCGCTAAGCAGGGAGCCCGATGTGGGGCTCGATCCCAGGACCCTGGGATCATGACCTGAGCCGAAGGCAGACGCTTAACGACTGAGCCACCCAGGCGCCCCCGAGGGATGCATTTCATGATTTGGGGGAGGAGAGGGTAAATGTACCTTCTCTTAAAAAAAAAAAAAAGCTATATGTGACTTAGGATAATTTACAAATATACTTGTATTTCTCAGGGACCAGAGTTGTATTGAACAACATTCTTGTTGTAAGCCACTGAGTATAGAGGGAAAATCAGCCACCATAGAATAAAAATATTGATGACTAATTTATACACAGGTAATCCATAAATAAAACTTGTCTTTAGAGAAGCTGAAATAAGTAGTTCTTAATAGCTAACTAGGCCCTTATTCTTTTTTGCTATAGAACTGTTTTAGATAACAAAACTATGTGTTTGATATGCTAATAATTAGAGTTAACTGTCTTTTAATTAAATGAAATAATTAGTAAAAAAAAAAGAATCACTCTTGTTCACCAGGGAGTAGAAGGAAGTTTTCAGTGCAGAGATTTATTTTGGAAGATGCAACAATTTAAGGTTTCTCAAATTGAGGATTATGGTTTTTCTAGGAGCCTGTGTGTCCCTTAATTGAATGCAGAATTATATAGAGTAATGAACATTTTTCTTTTATCAGATTATCAAAGAGATTGTAACCCCAAAAGATTAAGAACCACTAAACTAGAGTGACCTACTGCATATTAAACTTATCTTCTTTAAACTGTAGAGAAAAGTTTAAGTGATAGAAATTTGGGAGTTTTAAACCAACAGAGGGAAGATCTTACCAATTCAGCGTTGGCTTATCCTCTTGGTCTGCTGATCCTCTTGTGGTATGTCTGGTGGTATTGGTACTTGAGTTATTTGTGTTGTTTGTCATAAACTAGCAGTCTAGAGCTTAAAAGGTTCAAGTCTTAGCATAATACTCTCTAGTACCATTCATGTCATTTCAAATGGTAAGATTTCATTTTTTGACAGCTGAGTAATATTCCATTGTATATAGATACACACATATATATACATATATATATACATATATGTATATAAGACGATTATCATATGATTTCACTCATATGTGGAATTTAAGAAACAAAACAGAGGATCATAGGGAAAGGAGGGAAAAATACAATAAGACAAAATCAGAGAGGGAGAGAAACCATAAGAGACTCTTAACTCTAGGAAACAAGCTGAGGGTTGCTGAAGGGAAGAGGTGTGGGGGGTGGGGTAACTGGGTGACAGGCATTAAGGAGTGCTCATTAATGAGCACTGGGTGTTATATGCAACTGATGAATCACTAAACTCTTCCTCTGAAATTAAAAAAAGCAAAAAAAAAAAGTTCAAGTCTTGCTTCAAGAATGTTAGAACACAAGAAGCCCAGCTGAGCATGGTAGAGCTCCAGCCCTCATATAACACAAGCAAGAAATACATATGCAAGCCACAGATTTGGGGGTTGTGTTTTTCCTCAGCAAAAGCTAATTAATACAGAAATAAGTAATAGCCAGATTGCCAGGGTCCATATCCTGGTTCTGCCTAGCTGTCTAACCTTGGATAAGTTATTTAGTGTCTCTAAGCTTCAGTTTTATCATCTGCAAAATAAGACACTCACAATTCCTGTCACTGAGATAATAGCACCTTGATCTCTTTAAGGCACTTAACACAGTTGCCTGCCTTAGTACTTAATGTGGCAAAACAAAACAAAACAAAAAGCTAAATCTATCCTTGTGTATGCCTCAGTTGTTTAAAATAACACCTGTTCTTATTTTCTAGCTCCTCATCTTGATTTATTTTTTCTTCTTAGTCTCAAACACTACTTGACATTATTTATTTTCTTGTTGATTCTGTCTACCCTAGTAGGTTGTAAGCTCCATGAAGATGGACATGTTTTCTTGTTCACTACTGGGCTCTCTAGACCAGTGGTAGCACATAAAAACAGATGTCCAATAATTATTTGTTGAATGAATGAATAAAAGTTAGCTGTTATCATTACTTGGCAATTTCTATCTACCCTCCCTCCCATTTGCCTGGACCAACTTCAGCTTCTTTTTAAGTGATGTGGGTAGACCAGAAAGAACAGTCTCCTTCTCTAATTGGGTCAGTTGAAATTGCAACTTAAAAGGAATGTTAATCTCTTATAGGCGCTCTCTACTCAAGGTGTGGCCTACAGACCACCAGCATCTGTATCACCTAGTGTTAGAAATGCAAAATCTCAGGCCTCACCCCAGTCCTAAATTCGACTTGAATCCCCAGGTGACTGTAATGAACATTATAGTTGAGAAGCACCATATTGACCATCTCAAGGATTTTGGAATTTATCCTAACAGTAATGGTGAACCACTAAAATATCTTAGGTTAGAGATTACATTATCAGATTTTGTGATTTAAAATGATTACTCTTATGTCAGAAACAGTGAGCTGTCTCAGGGAAAGGAAGCCTTTTGGCTGGGACAGGAATGGGACTGAGGCTTTTTGCTGTGCACCTTTTCCCAGGCCCACTCCAGTATGGTGGGCCCTGGCCAGCATATGTATGGCCTCTCCACCCTGTCCTCCCAGCCCAACCCCACTCCCAGACCTATACCATGAAGGATGACACCCTGGCCTCACATCAGGACTGTGCACTTCCCACATACAGCTACCACTTGCCTACTCCCTGGGCTTTAGGGGTGTGCCAATGGGTCCTTTGTTAGACTGTAGGGAGGACAGCCCATGTACAGGCCCTGAGAGTGGGTTTAGCCTACTTGAGCAGAGACTCCCAGGGTTCAAGTACTTGGAGCATGGTCTGGGTGAGTACATGCCCTAGGCTCTTGGACTCTTCTCATACTGGAGGGGTGCAGGTGGAAGAAGCCTATGGTGAGCCCTCTAAAGTGCTTGGACCCCATGGTCTGGATCTTAGGAATGTAATCCCTTCTTGTACCTTCTGTTTCCAAATCATGTGAATGTATTTTGTTCCATGTGAATATATTACCTACATAAAAAAATAAATAAAATGGAGCATTAGATTATAATAAAATAAAATCACATTGGCTCCTTGTGGGAATGGATAGGAAAGGTACAAAGACCAATTAAAAGGATATTCCAGTGTTTCAGCAATAATTAATACAATGTTTGGTCTAGCATGAAAATGTAGTTTCAACTAGTTTTTCATTTAAGTATTTCACTGCTATGTTGTTTAGATTACATAAGCTCACTATTATTTTTTTTTCTTAAAAGAGTGTGTGGGAATTAAGCTTTCTGGCCCTTGAATATTTCAAAGTGTTTTTACCTTGCCCTCAGGTTTCATTATAGTTCACTAGAATTCTAGGTTAAAATCATTTTCTCTCAGAACTGTGAAGACATTGTTTCACTATTTTTTTTTTTTTAAAGATTTTATTTATTCACCTGACAGATAAAGACATAGCGAGAGAGGGAACACAAGCAGGGGAAGTGGGAGAGGGAGAAGCAGGCCTCCCGCCGAACAGGGAGCCCGATGTGGGGCTCGATCCCAGGACCCTGAGATCATGACCTGAGCTGAAGGCAGACGCTTAACAACTGAGCCACCCAGGCGCCCCTGTTTCACTATTTTTTTGCATCTAATATTTATACTGAGAAATCTTATGCCAGTCTGTGTCTCTTTTTTTTTTTTTTTTTTTTTTTATGAAACCTATTTTTGTTTGTTTTACCTCTCTCTGGAAGCCTTGTTTTTCTTTTTTTCTCTTTTTTTTAAACCTATTGAACAGTTCAAAGAATAATACAGTTAAATACCACATACCATTCACCTTTTGCCATAATGGCTTTCTCTAATTTTTTTTTTTCTCTTCTTTTGCTGAACCACTTGAAAGTTACAGACATGTCACCCCTAAATACTTTATCATGTATCTCCTAAGAATAAGGACATTCTTGGAGCTTAAGATGTTTTTATTTAACCTTTGAATTTTGAAATTTTATTGTATATTTTACAGTGTGTGTCTCTCTCCACGTACCTTTTATTATTAATCCTCTGCACTTGGGCCCTTTCAGTACAAAGATTTGAATCTCAGATTATTCTATTATTTCTTTTCTTCCATTATCTTTGTTATATCTGTCCTTTTGACCTCTTCTTAGTGTTAGACCTCCATCTAACCTTTTGCCTTATATCCTTTGTTTGTCTTTTCACTCTATACCTTGGAGAGTTCCTTGAATTTATCTTCCAAATTATAAATTTGCTTTTCAGCCTGGTTCTGTTATTCAGTACTTCTATTAACATGTTTATTCAACAGTCATGCTTTTAATTTTCAAGAACTGTTTCTTCTCTGATTGTTCGTTTCTCAGAATAACCAGTTCTTATATAATGAGTATTTATTCTCTGTAGTCTCTCTGAAGATGTCAATATAATTTTTAGTTAGTTTCTTTTCCTCCCTGCTTAGTCAGCCAGGATCCTGGCAGGAAATGGATGGCACACGCAACTGGGATGCCTGAAGGTGTGGGCAGAGTTAAGGGAAACTAAAATGGGATGATAAGCATTTTGGACTAGTAATAACTGCAGACCTCAAGGAGTAAGGGTTGGGAGTAGGTACTGGAACACTGTGAGTTACAGCTAAAGAAGAAGGCTGCCTGCCTAACAGGATCTATGGCCTTCAGTAGAGGAGTATACCCACTGCTAGCCCTGAGCCTGGAAAGTGGGGTAATGAATACCCTGACCTTCTTCCCCCTGCCCTTCAATTTGTTAGTGTCTCCCATTGGAAGAACGTAATTATAAGCCAGATGGCAAGGGAACTCCAGTGATACAATCCCTAGAGGTGAGTGTTCTGAAGCACACAGTGAGGTGGAGTAGGTCAGAGAGATGATCTGGAGAAACAAATAGAAAATATCTAGCATACCTCTATTTAGGAAGACATTTTAATGGGTGGATTGGGGTTGGGAAAAGAGTAGCACTGTGGGCTAATCTGGTAGAAGGCAGCTGAAAAAATAAATTGCTCTGGTGAGTAGTCAAGATGAGAGCAGTTGTGGGGGGGGGGGAATTTTTCATGACTTAAGTCCTGAGAAACAAGGGAAGAGAGAAGTCTGGAGAAAGGGAGGAGAAGATAGGGATATAGCCATTGGAATGACAGTCTGCCAATGAAATGGATCCCTTTGAAGTATTTACATTCATTCTTGTTTTCTTTGAATTTGGAGGACAATCATATTTATAACATCCAGTTTTAGAGGATTTATTCTATACATATTGTGATTCTTTTACTTCCAAAATGTCCATAAAAGACTTCTACACTCAATGGCTATATATTAGTGGTGCTTTGGAGAATGATGGTGGAGTGGGTGGGTATTGTGCAGGGAGAGTGCCATGAGAACTCAGGGAAGTGGGTTACAGTGTGGAGGAGCCCTCTGAAGGTGAAACAATCCCTTTGTGCCTAGATAGACTGGCTCTCTGGATGGGAAGGGGAAGTCATGATGAGTGGGGCAACTTTGGGGTTCAAGGTATTTTGTTGAATAATAAGGGCTGCAGGACAGTGGAACATCCAGACTATAGGCTCTTGGGTTTATATAATCTTTTATTCATCAGAAAAGCAACTAAATTAAGTGGTGTTAGAATGAAGGTTAAAAAGAATGTTATTTTTTAAAATTGTCTAAGAAGGGGTGCCTGGGCGGCTCAGTCGTTGGGCGTCTGCCTTCGGCTCGGGTCATGGTCCCAGGGTCCTGGGATCGAGCCCCGCATCGGGCTCCCTGCTCAGCGGGAAGCCTGCTTCTCCCTCTCCCACTCCCCCTGCTTGTGTTCCCTTGCTCGCTGTGTCTCTCTCTGTCAAATAAATAAATAAAATCTTTAAAAAAAAAAAACTGTCTAAGGAAACATAATTGTCTGTTTCCCCAAATGTCTAAGGAGTTAATGAGATGATGAAAGATTTTTACATTTTTTCCCCAAATCTGAGTATTTCTTTTGTGTTCTTGACATCTTTTTGCTGCTTCAAATGTGATTTATGTTTGCTATATTGCAAGTCTTCATTGATGCTTGACCCAGGCAAATCAGTTTTTCTCTGCACAGATTCTCTAAAACATTTAACACTGTATTTCTGTATTATAATGCATTCTTTTTGGGAGCAGTAATTATTTCTTCTTTTATCTTCTGAAAATAATGTTCATTTATATTGTTGATTATTCAAGTGGTTTAGTCATTTCCACCGTTCTAGGTATCTTTGTGGATCGCTTGGAGCCTTCCTTCCTCTTTCTGGTTTTAATACTTGTTCATTAGAATTAAGTTAACCAGTTTAGAGTTGTATGGTGTTCTTAACTTTTTCTTGTTAGGTTTTTGGTTTTTCATTGATTCTGTTAGCTCAGTTGTTCTGTGGTAGATTTCCTAAGAATAGTCATTTATCTTATACCTCATACCATCAACTTCCTAGAATCCTGTTAGCTTTTTTTTCCTAAAATTAAATAACTATTTGTTAAATTTATTGGCTTTCCACTCTGCTACTAGCTTATGTAATGAGTTTGCTATCATGTAGCTCTTCAGCATCTCCTCTGAGTTCCTTTTCTTTGTTTCATATTACACATTACTGAAAATAGAAGACTATGTACTTGACTTCTTTGGCTTCATCTTATATTTATTAAGTTTAAATGCCATCAGGTAATCTCAGTGCTGCGATACATGTCCAGAGCTTAGTTGCTCAAATTGATCAAATTTTCCTAAGGGAAATAGAGTAGGCACACATATGATCCTACCTACTTTCCTTCTCATCGTATCCTTAAGGGATTCACATGCCTCCTTTACCCTCACTACAAGGGAAAAAGAGAAATAGTAGACCCTTCAATCCCCACCTCCCAAAAAAGAAAGCCCCTTAGTGACTTTAATCTGTGCTTCCTAAGCAGGCTTGGGCTATAGAAAGGTTCTCGGGAGAAAGAGATATTGATAGAAATTGTTGCTCTGTGTATTTTTGTTATTAGTTTATGGATATATTATTAAGCCAAAAATCAAGATACAGATCAAACAAAGGATTCTTACTACCTGTCAATATGATTATTAGTTGGAGAGAATTAATTTGAATGCAAAACCAGGATTTAGAGTATTATATTAGTTTTACAATTTTACTTTCCACTCTATGTATAGTAGTAATTCTTCTATCCATCCTAAATGTGCCTCTTTCAAAATTTTAAGGTGGTCTCATTTTTAGTTACTTCTGGCTCTTATCTTACATTAGACTAAAAGGAGTTCTAATCTTTGTAAAAAACCTTCTATGTATTGGTTGTAGACTATAATTATAGATAGTAATTTGTATTATAGAAAAAAGGTATTACTCTATTTTAAAGAAAATTTATTTTTGTGTTTTGTATTTTTCTGTCTTTAATAAATGGGTGGTATTTTGTGACACCAAAAATATTGCTATAGTAATATCACTCTGTCCACAAATATCTGAAAGACAAATGTGTGATCCAGAGCCTTTTCTACACCTGAGTACACATGTATTTTATTTTTTGGCTTGCAGCCTTGTCCCTATTAGGCCCAATAATCTTGGGGTTTTTTGTTTTTTGTCATTTCTTAATCTTCTGGTCATCTCATTCCACCTTTGAAGCTATTTCAGAAAGAATGACTCTGCTTCAGAGTTTCCTCCCCATGTTTCCATGATCAAATAGAAAGGAATGTGTGAGAGGGACAATTAAATGATTTTTTAAAACTAAATAGGTTTATATTTGTTATTTAAAACACAGTAGATTATTATTTCTTCTAAAATTTAATAACAAAAAGAAACAGATCCCCTAACTGACTGAGCCACCCAGGTGCTCCTAAAAAAGAAACAGATCCCTGAAAATTGAATGAGTACCTGGAAATAAGAAAAGGAGAAACTAAATAACATTCTTAAAGCTGAAAAGGGTCATAATAAATAATAACTGCATTAAGAGAAAATAATATTTTTTATAAAGCTATAAGAACACCAGTAATGATAATGATTCCCAAATATGCCTATACTTAAAATAGAAGCTTATGAAAGTTAAGGTAGTAGATGTGAAAATAAATAATGGGAAAGGGAATGAAGAGTTAATGAGCTATTAAATTTGGTGACTGAAAGAGAGATACTGAAAATAAGTGTAAAGTTTTAAGTTTGTCAAATTAGGAGTTTGGTCCAATAGCAGAAGTAGTTGGGGTAAATCTTATAGGGTAAAAATTACCCCAGGTATTTCACGTTTCTTATTCAGGTAGCACAATTTCTTATGTGGAAGGTAACCTATATGTCGCACTTGATGAAAAAACTAAAGGGCACACAGTGGTAGGATTGGTAACTATATCCTTATTTATTCTAAAATTGTCATCATATATTTGGTAATCTGAAGGCTTAAAGGCTGATAGATGGGTGTAGAAAGTGGAAAAGAGAGGGCTGTTTGTTGGTTTGTTTGGTTTTTTTGCCTCTATTAATATGTGAGATTGCTGACGTGTTACGACTTTATCACCTCACAGATTTTGCCAAAGTATATTGTCAATGATGTAGACTTATTCACACTTGATACACTCTCTGTGGGTTTTTTCTTTCTAACATTTGATATTCTCTAAGCTGGTTTAAAAAAACCAACTGATTATTTTTTTTAATTTTGTATTTAACTTCAATTTAATTAACATATACTGTATTATTGGTTTCAGACGTAGAATTCATCAGTTGCATACAACACCCAGTGTTCATTACTTCAAGTGCTCTCCTTAATGCCCATCATCCAGTCACCCCACCCCCTCCCCATTTACCTCCCCTCCAGCAACCCTCAGTTTGTTCTCTATAGGTAAGAGTCTCTTACGGTTTGTCTCCCTTTCTCTGTTGTCCTCTTATTTTATTTTTCCTTTCCTTTCCCTGTGTTCATGTTTTGTTTCTTGTATTCCATATGAATGAAATCATAGGGTATTTGTCTTTCTCTGACTGACTTATTTCGCTCAGCATAATACCCTCTAGTTCCATCCACATTGTTGCAAATGGCAAGATTTCATTCTTTTTGATGGTTGAGTAATATTCCATTATATATATATTGATATAAAACTGATTATGACCCATGTTTTGATTTGGTGATTGATTTTGCCTTATGGCTTTCAGATCTTGCCTTTTGTTTTCAACTACATGTTGTCCTTAAATTATTTTCTATTTTGGTGTCAGTACATCATGGGGCAGAGTATTATCTGTGTAGGAAAACCTGTGATGCTTGGGGGCTCAAGTATACTACCTCTCATTACAGCTTGATAGGTAGGTGGCCTGAGTCACCTTCAAGTTTATTGACTCTGATCTAATTCTACAGTCATCCATAAGCCATATTATGTCATCTTGATATATAATTCAGCAACGTAAGAGTATAGCTGTTTGAGGATTTGAAATGATCATAGCCTATACGAAAAATGGGTTGGGGGGGTGGTACAAACCTTAGAGGTGGGCAAATATAAAGCCAGTTTAGTGACAAGGCTAAATACTAGTTCACTAAGATTCTAAGACCATTTTATCATGATTTTACCATTCGTTGTTAGTTTCCATGTAATTTCAGTTACTTCTTTGGATCCAAAATTATACACAGGGCTCAATTTTCTTGTGTTTATTTTAGCACTGATATGAGAAAAGTAAAAGGCTGAAAGTTGGGATGAAACAGAGGAAAACCTAAATTTTTTAGGTTTTCAAAGGTTTTTTCCTCTTTAAAAGTGTCACTGTTCTCATATATGATATATGTATATATATATATGTTTTTTCTGTTCTCATATCTTTTTAGATACCAAATGACTTGTGGAAGGCTTTTTCCCCCCTCCTTTATTAACTTCACAATATAAGATAAACATATTTCTCTGCAAATGGTAAAGCTTCCCTGCTGAGGATTTTATAAACTGGGTAGAAAGATAATCAGATTAGAAGATGTAACAGAAGTGGTGCCTGGCTGGCTCAGTTGGAAGAGGGTACGACTCTTGATCCTCAGGGTCATGAGTTGAAGCCCCATGTTGGGTTTAGAGATTACTTAGAAATAAAACTTAAAAAAAAAAAAAAAAGAAGAAGAAGAAGATGTAGCAGAAGACTCACCTGATACAGAGTAAATCAGCAAAGGTACACCAGAAAAATGCAAAGGGAAAGCAGTAGTGGTCATTGTATTAATCTCAGAAAAAACCTCAGGAGTCAAGAATTTGGCAAATGTCATGATAGTGAGTTTCCAGTAAAGATGTGCAATTCCTCAGCAGTAGTCCCCCAAACTTTCTCTTGATTGCTGTCATCTCCTTCATGAACATTTCCATATCAGCTTCATCCCCTCCCATTATATCATTGTCATTGAACTGCATACTAGGTAAGGCCCATAGGGAATTCAGGGCACATTGTTGGTCTGTTACTTCGTGTAGCCTGCTGGCCTTCCACCACTCCAGGCTTTCTCTCTTTTCTGCATTCTCCACCCTTCCTTTCCCCCATCCTAACTCCACCCCCCACAGCCCCTGCAACTTGTTTCTTTTAAAACAATTACTCTGAAGCTGATCCTGGCAGTCTTCTCTCATGTAAATACATATAGCGTTACCACCACAGCTGACAGGCATATTTCTGTTCCCCATCTTCAGGCCAGGAGTCCACTCAGTCCTCTAAGGGCAGTGGGGAACTGGGACAGTGACCAAGCCCTTAAGGGCAGCTTCTTTCTGCAGGAAGGTTTTATTGCCCATTCACTGGGCACAATTTCAGATGTCTTTTTTTCCCCCTGAGACCAACTGTGAAGTACATTTCAGAGTTTACAGATGGGGGGCATCTCTAGCAATTTTATGTTTACTTTCATGTTTAAATTAATGTTGCAATATGGCTATTTTTCTGTCTTTGTGTCTCTCACACAGGCAACTTTAAAATTCTTTTATATGATTTCCAATGGTGTTTTAGGCAAGGACAGAATTCTGTACGTGGGGCCTCACATAATTTATCATTCAAACTGGGACATTTGTTACAAGAAGATAGATTGCCAGGTCAACAAGTGTTAGCCCGGATGAACAGTCACCCTTCCTATAAGGCCCTGCATGGTCTGGCTGCCACTGACCTCTGGGCCTCCTCTTGCCAATGTACTCTTCCGTGCTCCATGTGACCCAGGGTCACAGGCTGACTGCAGTTCCTTTTTCCAGTGTCCTGTGCTTCAGAGTGCTTACTCTTACTAGAAGGCCTCTATACCTGCTTTTTCCTCCCCCTGGAAAGAGCTTCTCCTCTCTTTCACCTGATAAACTCCTCCGACTCATCTTTCAGATCTCACTCAGTTGTAACTTCCTCAGATAAGCAGCCTCAGACCTTCCTGACTAGATCCATTCTCTCTTACTCCTCAGAGCACCATACTTTCATCACTTTTGGTTAGTTCTTGGATTAATGTCTGTCTTCCACTTGAGTGAAGTTTCATGTAGGTAGAGACCACGTCAGGTTTTCTCATCATTTATTTTTACATTACTCAGTAGACCCCTAGTAAAAGCTAAATAGATTAAATATCTGTTAGATTGGTTAATTTTAAAGAGGAAGGTGAAGATCAAGTTTACTGCATAAACTTGCAGTATTTAGGTGAAATTATTTAGGTGAATATTTAGGTGAAATCATTTCTTTGTATTGTTTAAATAATACAATTATATTTATAATTGAAGTTCAAAATTTTAAATTTTTTCCACTTTTATATGTTATAAATAAAAAGTTCCAAACCCACTAAATTTGTTGAAAAAAATTTTTTTGGTCAAGCCTGTTTTTTCTTCATATAACATGCCTTTCAATTATTTAGGTTCAATCTGTGGAATCCGATGTGGTTCACAAGTATCTATATTAGTTCATTGTTCTTTTTTCTTAAGGGAACTTTAGAAAAAACTTGTTGCTTTAAGATTATGCACATTTGAAAATCAGATGTACATCTGAGTTGTAAATAATATGTGAAAGATATTTCCAAGCGTTGAATGATTTTTAAACAAAATGTTAACTTTCTGATTAACAGTTTTAATCACAAATTAAATCAAGGCTCATACACATTTATTGAATTAACCATTTATATGTATTTGATTAGAAGTCAGTCTGTTCTGATGAAAAGATTGGGAGGGAAAATTAGAAAGTATAGTATATACCTGCCTTCTTGAGACATTGAAAGAGGAAAGGAAAAACCTGTGATTATTCCTGATTCTCTTGGTCACTTGTCTTAGGGGAAAAATTGCTACCTTCTAGTAATAAATTTTTCAGAGGCTTACTAGTGGCTCAATAACATAATCAGTACTGATCTCACTTAATCATAATTTAAATATCAAATTATTCTGTGTAAAGTAGAATGGAGCATCCTACAGATGCTGTACTCATTTTAGTCATTAATGGCCTACTTTTTCTGACCCAAAAGGTAAATGGAGGGAATTGTCTTTGCCTTTAAGGGATTTTCCCTTTAAAAGAGATTAGTTCACTGTCATTGCTATTTATTTTCACATGACGCTTTGCTAGGATCTTTTTAAAACTCCACAGTACTGCACTAATCCATAGAAAAGGCAGAATGTATCTTTTCCCATTGGAAAGATGACTTGGCAATTAGAAATTGTAAAGTTTTATAAACAGACTCTTTAAACAAAAGACAGGCTCTCTGAATCAGGAATGCACACATGAAGCATTAGTTTAAAATGCTGTTACAACATTTCTTATAATACCTCTCTTAAAAGTCCCCTGTTAAGTAAGTGTTTTAGAATGTATTTTGGGAAAACAACAACAACGAATTATCATTTGTTTGTTTTATTTAGTGGTGTGGCTTTCTCCACAGATTAGGTGCTTATTCCTTAATATAAATGTATATGCATGTTCTTGTTATTGTTTACGAGTGTACAGTGCTCAACAGAGGCCTAGCTTTGGTGCTTTCAGGGTGAGAACTAAGGGGGTGATTTGTAGAAAACCAAAGTAGGTCAAAGAGTACCATGGTGTAGCAAAGGGGAAGTCCCTGAGTTGACTCACATTGTCCTGCCTCTGGTGGAGTTCACTTTCATTGTTACGGTCTAGGCCTGTCTTCCTGTGAATGGAAGACATACTCAAATTACAGAAAAATCTCAGGAATATTATCATAAGTAATTTTTTAGAACAATATGTTATTGTCAGTTATTGGGAGGGTTGGTGGGGCAGCGAGAAAGGGAGATAAAAATTAGAACTGAAGTTAATCCTAAATTCCACAGATCAAAAGGAAAATAATGCATAAATATGACAGCTTCTTTAAGTATAAGGAGTCTTGTATGCATCTCTGCGAGATGGGAACTAGTATTTTAAATTTTGCCTGCCTGTTCTGCTTTTTTATATGTAGCTATTGTGGAGGTGACCATGTCTTAGAATCAAGGAGGTGTTCCAGGTTTATCAATCCATGTCATATTAGTTCTGAACATAATGCAATTGTAATAAACTTTAAAAGCAAATCTCCTGATCGTTGGAATAGCAACTCTCACATTTCTGCAAAATACCATTTTGTGCCTTCCTATGGCTAAGCTACCATTAGAATCTAGGAGTATGCTCCAGCTGCCTTCAAAGATCCTAGAATGTTTTTTTACATCTCAAAGTTAAAATATAGTTTTACTAAAATTTAATTTTAAGAAATGGCTTCCTTGGGTTGGTTAAATGTTAAGGTGTTATTATCTACAAATTTTATATATTTGAAGTTACATAATTCTGGAAAACTCTATCTTAATGTTTCCTCAAATATAGTATGCTTGGTATCTTGGATCACATTATCTCTTAGAGCAGAAGGTTTACTTTCTGGCTAAATTTCCTTTTATAGGTCCTCCCCCTCCTTACCTTTTTCTAAGGGCAAGAGACCCATGAGAAAACTAAGCCTTTGAGAGCTCAGAGTTGCTGAAGTTACTTTCTGTTCTTATATTTGCCAAGAGTTGCTGACAACTTAAAAGCTATCCTATGAGTGAATACCAGTTACCCAGATTGTTTGATGATTTTGGACAAGCGTAGATCAGGATTTCCTGTAATTTTTCTTCCTCTTCTGGGGTTGTGTTGCCTCTATCTCTGAGCAATTGTACACTTGGAATGAAAAAACAAAGCAAGGTCACTGGATCTAAATTACTTTTACTTCTTTGCCAAATGAAACTTTCCTTCTGTTACATGTTACAGTTCTGGGATCTTTTGGCATCTAGAGAGAGGTTTGCAGTTAAGAGGGGGGTGGGGGGGGCTGTAGGAGAAAATTTTTGGAACTGAAGCTTACTTTTTATGTATTTCATTCAGGGTAGAGACAACCAGTTCCTGCTCTTTGGCTGAAACATGTTCCAAGAATCCATATATTAAAGCAGAGTATCATCAAGATACCCACTTCCCTATGGATTATATAAACCAGTTCACAATCCATTCCTGAATTCTCTGTGTTTTGTAGTATAGCCAAATGCATTTTTTAAAAGGATACTCAAAGGGAAATATCTTTTAAGAAGTAGGCTTTCTACTAAAAGAATTGTAATTGCTTCCTGAACGCAAGGGATAATGTTAGCCCTTGCCTTTCAATACTGGGAGTGCCTGCAGGACAGCCTGGGTATTTTTTCTGCATCAGGAAATGAACAGCTGGCTTCTAGAAGATAGGAGAAGTATGACTTCTGAGCAGAGGCAGATCTTTGAATGAAAGGAACCTTCCTTTGGAAACTGAAATTGGGTTTTGGGAATTGAGTATGTCAGTTAGGAATATGTTTGGCTGCAAAACCCAAAAAACTTTACTATGTGACTTAAACAGAAAGTAGTGTCCCTTGACAAGAGATCTTAATGTAGGTAGTCAAGAATTGATGCTCAACTATATCAATAACAACCTCTGCCCTCCTTTGAATGTGGTTCTCATCCGGGGAGGGGGGGGCGGTTACCAAATGGCTGTTGCACCTTAAGACATCATTGCATTTGTTATCTATTGCTGCATAACAAATTATCCCAAAACATATTAGCTTAAAATGACAAACATTTATTATCTCACATAGTTTCTGAGGGTTGAGAATTGAGAATAGTTTAGCTGGGAGGTTCTGGCTCAGGGTGTCTCATGATGCTGCAGTCAAGATAACAGCTGGAACTGTGGTCCAGTGAGGGCTAGGATGAGCTGGAGACCTGCTTCCAAGCTAACTCACATGACTATTGGCAGGAAGCCTCAGTTCCTCACCACATGGATGTCTTTTTAGGACTGCTCATGACCTGGCAGTGTGCCTTTCCCAGGGCAAATGTCAGGGGGTGGGGGACTGTTAGTCTTTTATAACCTAGTCTTGGAGGTGAGATATCATCACTTTTGCCATGTTCTGTTGGTCACACAAACTGATAGAGTTTGGGAGAGGACTATACAAAGGTGTGAATAACAGCAGGCAGAGATCATGGGAGCCATCTTGGAGGTTGCTTACTATACATCACAAATATGTTCTGGTCAGTAAGAAGGAAAGGAAAGAGACAGTGCTAACAAACTTCTCTTTGTGTCTCATTGGCCAGAGCTGTGGTAATACGGTCTCTCAGTTGAGAGGGAGGCAGGGAAATGAAGTGTTTAGCTTTTACAGCCTCTGTTGTAGAGACAGGCAGCAGAGAAGAAGGTGGGAAATGGAGTTGGGCAGGCCTAATAAGGTCCATTGTATGCCACTACCAGGGCATTTGATGACTATAACTACCTTTAGTTTGCCTGTTTTTCCTATTCTTAGAGTTGACAGTAACTTTTTAGGAGAAGATTTAATCAATAAAAGTATGAGTAAAAGGAGCCCTAAAAATTTTTTGAAGTTTATAATGTAGTGATTCCTCTAGTTGTTAATAGGATAAAGCTCTTTCTGGTGACTAACTACCAGAAAATATCTGAAGTTTACTTATTTACGAATCATAATATAGTTTATTATGAGGAAACTTGAGGTTATTTTCCCCTCTGTATTCTGTTATATTTGTTTGTACAAAATAGTCTGACAGTAAAAATTCAGAAACTTGAAACTATGCCCAATGTCTATATTTTCAGACCTAAAAAGATAAATTTTTTTCTACAACCAACATTTATTGAGTGTCTACTATATATCATGTGTAGTTAATTAGTAACTTAAAATTTGGGGAAAATTTGAAATAATCTCTGCCAGGCACAATCTTACTTGGTGATCTTTCCTTTTCTGATGATTACTAAATTTTTGAGAACTGTATTGTTATTTGGAATAACCATATTTATCCCCATATATTTTTTCAGTAGTTAATACATTTAAAAAATTTTTGATTTATTTTTATTTTTTAAAATGTATTTATTTTTTATTGAAGTATAATTAACACACAGTGGCACACTAGCTTCAGGTATATAACACAATGATTCAGCAATTCCATATTACTCAGTGTTCATCATGATAGGTGTACTCTTAATCCCCTTTATTTCACCCATTCCCCACCCACCCACTTCCTCTTTGGTGACCACCAGTTTTGTTCTCTGTGTTTATTAGTCTGATTTTTTTTGGTCTCTTTTTTCCTTTGTTCATTTGTCTTATTTCTTAAATTGCACATATGCATGAAATCATATAGTATTTGTCTCTGACTTATTTCACTTAGCATTATACCCTTTAGTTCCATCCATGTTGTTGCAAATGGCAAGATTTCATTCTTTTTTGCAGCTGAGTAATATTCTATTGTGTGTGTATATATATACACACACACACACCACATCTTCTCTATCCATTTATCTATGGATAGACACTTGGGTTGCTTCCATTATTATTGTAAATAATGATACAATAAGGAGAGGGGTGCATGTATCTTTTTGAATTAGTGTTTTCATTTTCTTTGGTTAAATACCCAGTAGTGGAATTATTAGATCATATGGTAATTCTATTTTTAATTTTTTGAGGAACATTCATACTGTTTTCCATAGTGGCCGCACCAATTTGCAGCCCCACCAATAGTGCACAAGGGTTCCTTTTCTCTACATCTTCACCAACACTTGTTATGTCTTGTCTTGATTTTGATTTTAGCTATTCTGACAGGTGTGAGGTGGTATCTCATTGTGGTTTTGATTTTCATTTCCCTGATGGCAAGTGATGTTGAGCATCTTTCCCCATGTCTGTTGGTCTTTTGTATGTCTTCTTTGGAAAAATGTCTATCAGGTCCTCTGCTCATTTTTTTTTAAAGGGGTTTGTTCCATAACTGTGCTGGAACAGCTATTCTACTTCCTGGGGAAAATAAAGGAATTTAAATTTACCTCACACTGACAAATATAACTGCTATTTAATTTGAACTCCAGTTAGGTAGGGTTCTTTAAAGCATAAAGAGAAGAGAAGAAACTTTTAACAGAAAAGATAGTTTTAATTGTGTAAAAATTAAATCGTCAAAAATACTATAAAATGGGGCATCTGGGTAGTTCGGTCGTTAAGCGTCTGCCTTTGGCTCAGATCATGATCCCAGGGTTCTGGGATTGAGCCCCACATCAGGCTCCCTGCTTGGCGGGAAGCCTGCTTCTCCCTCTCCCACTCCCCCTGCTTGTGTTCCTTCTCTCACTGTGTCTCTCTCTGTCAAATAAATAAATAAAATCTTAAAAAAAAATACTATAAAATTAAAATACAAACTACAAATTGGAAATAAAAGTTGAATCGTATGAAAAAAGTTAATATTCTTAATGTATTAAAAGCTCTTAAAAATCAGTAAGAAAAATCAAAAGACAAAAATAAGTATAAGTAAACAAATTTGCCACCAAATCTGCAAGAAGGTCGAATTCACAATAGTAGAAGAAAATTTTACAAGAGCAGTGCTCTAACCCCTGAGCTATGGAGCCAAGAAGAAAGTTTTAAAGTTATTTTTTTTCTTATTACATTGGGAATTTTTTAAAAGTGGTAATCTTCATGTAGGTCGGGATATACTGCATGTAAATTGATGTAAAATCATTATGCTTTCAAATCTTTTTATTCAGTAATTCCATTTAGAACAAAAATAGTACTTCTTTATAATAGATCTCTAACAGAGTGCTTTAATTGTAATTTTAAAAGATTGTAAAAATCAGATATAAAAAATCTTTTAAAATTTGTATATGTTTGAACTTTGGACTGTACTCTCTTAAACTGAGAAAGTTAATGGACTTATTCCTTCCTACCTCTCAATTTCTGTTTTTTTAGTCAAATTATTATTTTATATTCTTAATATTTATGACATTTAAATTCTGTTCCAGGAACAAAATTCCCAGAGTTAGTCCTAGTTCTTTATTTAGGTGAATTTATGGTTCATCATTGGTATGAATGATTAACAAAAAATTAAATTGAGAATAACTTAGAACTGTGTTCAAAGAGTTTTATCAGGACACCACGCCCCCTCCCCAAAAAAAACCCTAAGACAAAAGAATAGAAACATCTTGCTGGTAACATTAAAAATAGAAAAACTGACAAGGGAAAATTGGGGCAAGAGATAATCCCAAAATAAAGATGAAAACTGCTAAAACTGTACAAAGTAATTTTGCCAATAAAAGAAAAGCAAAGCAAATTTTCTCATCACATTTGAGAAAATTAGACGTGGTAAAAATAATGGCCACAAAAGACAATTCACAGTGGCAGAGTCTGTAATTGATCAAATTTGATATGGATGATAAAATTTGATACAGACAAAACAGAGCTGAATCAAGTTTTCATTGTAAGATTTATGGACAAAGAATTTATTTCAGTGAAAATAACTTAAAACTGAAAATTGAAAAAAATTAGTAATTATAATGTAACTATAGTATATAGGTAATTGATCATAGAATTCATTTGCTTCAGAAAATACATTCTAGATGAAATTCATTATTATTGCCATAATTAATAATAACTCAGAAATATGGAAGTCAAAACATTCTGAACCTATGGTATTCAAAGGAATGCATAAATGCATATAGCAGCTGATCTGCATGTTAACAGAGATTACTAAAGATTATCCAAGGGTCAAATCCATTGAGAATAACAGTTTCAGGGTGCCTGGGTGGCTCAGTTGGTTAAGCATCCAACTCCTGATTTCAGCTCAGGTCATGATCTCAGGGTCATGGGATCAAGACCCACATTGGGCTCTGTGTTCAATGGGGAGTCTGCCTGAGATTCTCTCTCTCTCCCTCTCCCCTCCTCCCACTTGCGCTCTCTTTCTCAAATAAATTAAATAAATAAATAAAAATAACAGGGTCTACCTGACATACAATGATGTTATATTAAGATGGTTGGTGTATAGGGAGGCTATTTTAAGACCGTATCTTGGAAATCTCTTTTACTATAAACTTCCCCTCCCCTCACTTCTCATTGCCTGATGAGTAGCCCAGGTTTTTCCAGCTTATTCTCAATGGTATTTGTACTGTTTCCATTTTCATAACTCTGTGATACCATCATTCATGTACTGCTACTATGTCTGAAATGGATGTCAACATTCCCTACTTCTAGCTCATCCCTGGGGCCTCCACATGCCTCTGTATTAAATATCAACTGATTAAATATCAGCCACACCTATTACAACCTAGCCCAAAGCCATTTTCTAGTACTCTCCCTTTATAGAATCCTCTTCTCTTTTGAGTTTGTTTGTCTTTGAGTTTATTTTATTTTATTTTGAGTTTATTTTAAAAGGTATTTAAAAGCCACCATTTTTGTTTTTGAAGTATTACAGTAGGTTCCAGGAAATATTTTCAAACTGAGCAAATATTCACCCTTCTGTACCTTCGTTAAATCTAACCTTTGTGAATTTTCTTCCCCTAAAATTTTTGAATTTCAAATAAAAGCAGTAAAAGAATTTTGTGCCTTTTCATTACATTTAGGATTGAAGCCAACATCCTTAACCTTAATGTGGCCCATGAGGGCTTTCACTGTCTGGGTCCTGCCTATTCTTCCAGTCTCATCTCCATATTTCCCCTTACTCTGTGTTCCTGCTTAATTCACTGGTTTTGTTACTGTTTTTGTTCCCTCTTTGATTCACCACAGTCCCTCCTATCTCAGAGCTTTTTTCATGCCTCTCATTCTACAAGGAATGTTCTCCCCCCTTTCCCCCCTTCCTCATGCTATATTAACATCTACTAATCCTTTATATCTCAGTATAAATGTTAATTATGCTGGGAAGTGGGATATACCACATATAATATGACTTCACACCCTGCTGCCTTGTTGTCTGGGTTACCCTCCCAGGTCATTATTTACTGGCAGTATAATCTTAAGTAATTTATTTGACTTCTCTCTGACCCTCTATTTCTTTATCTGTAAAATGGGGGGAAATCATTCTGATTCATAAGATAACTGTGATTATTAAATGAGAAAGTGAAATAAGCTGTATAAAGTACCCAACACAGGGCCTATCATTGGATGAAATACTCAATAAATGTTAGATAAAATTACTTCCAAGCCACCTCCTACCACCGATTCCCTAATAAACACACACACACACACACACACAGTCTAGACCAACTTCTTTTATTAAAGAGAGACATATGACCATACACCTCTTATTCCTAACATTTACAGCTTACCACAGTTGTGATTTTAAGTTAATTTGTTGATTGGTTGGTAAATGTCTGTCTCCTTTCATTAGATTGTAAACCAATAATAAGTATTTGATGAATGGATGAAGAAATAAATGAATTAGAAACATATCCTGTCTCCTCTCAAAACAGCATACAGGATGTTAATGTTTCCTATAGGATAGTCTTTCCTTTAAGCCTCTAAATCACAAACTCAATGCCAATGACTAGAGAATCACTTAGTACCAGTACCTTATATAAAACTAATTTGTGAACTAAAAATTGTTTTCAAGTGTTTAAGAATGTTTGAATATAACATGTTAAAAGTATAAAGTATTAAATAAAGAAGATCCTTGCTTTCAATTAACACTGGAAAAGGCTTACATTAAAAATATAAGTGTACAGTGGAGGCTAGATAGGCTATTATAAGTAATTTTTTATCTCAACTATGTAAAAATATGCATAAGAAAAAACTAGAAGTATATCATATTAACAGCTTTCTCTGAGTGGTAGAATTGTGATCAATTAAAATTGATCTATGTCTATAAAGATATCCTATCTTTATAGGAATAGATAATTTTCTGTTTTCTCACAACAAAACTGTTAGTTTTATATTAACAGAAATTATCTTTAAAACTTAAGTGTTTCTGAAATTTATAGGGGATACTTTTCATTCATTGATTTATTCAGCAAGTGTTTACTGAGCAACTGCTAAGTCCCAAGCACTATTCTGGGCCAAGGGAATGAAGCAAAAATCCCTGTCTTTGTGGAATTTTCATTCTGAGATATCACAGCTATCTGTGTGACTTTGGTTTGAAACTCCTCTTCCACATCTTTACTCAAAAAAAAACAAAAAACACAACTATTGATGTCACTTTAGTGATTCATTTTTATCTTGTATTCAGTTATAGAAAAAAAGAAAACCAGTAACTGTGATTACCAGACTCTGCAATTTTATAATTCTCCTAATGTTTTTCATTCCTTAGAATCCTATCTTTAATGTAATAGTCCAGTGTAAAGGTGATAAGAGGGACCCAATTTAAACATTCTGTAAAGGGTTACATTTTTTTCTTTCAAAGAGTCAATTCACATAGTGTTACTCGGTACATAATATTGTGGTTTATCCAACTCCCTTAATGTTAAAAATAATCAGCTGATTTGTTACATTATCACTAAAGTTGGCACCATTATAGTCTGACTCAGTTCAAATGTTCAGTAAATAAACAAAGAACTTTTAAATCTTTCTAATTGTCTTTGAAACTTTATGGAATCCTGCTATTTTGTAAAACCAACTTTAAAACTACTGATCCAAAAGAATTTTCAAACCGTGAAACTAATTTCTGAAATGAGTTTTTCTGTGTCTTTCCTATTTGTTCCAGAAGTTAGTTTGTAAATCAATTATTTAGGACTCAACTTTTATTTTTATGAATAAGCAGTATTAATACTTGGTGATTAGCTTTCAGGATCAGTTCACCAAAAAAATATTCAGCCCATTCTTACTAGAAGTTACGCTAATTGCACAATTTTTACCATAACAAACTACTGCTTGTAATAATATTCCCATGGAAATGTGTGTTTTAAGTACCACATATCCCATATCTAAGCAGTAGAAGCTTGGTGTTTTTTTCTTCTTGCCTTCTCATTTTAGACTGGGATCCAGAGACTGGAAAGAAGGTACGGAAAGGAAGGGAGGCTAGTAATTAGTAATTATTTGTTGGCACCAGTATTTTATTAATTCTGCATGCTTACTAAGAAAAGGTAGCTCTCTTGGGAAGTTGCTCTTCCTGTGGTCAAACTAAAAACAGAACATTTGCCCTTAGGCTTAGAGAAGTTGGTTACTAAGTCTGGTGTTGTGATTTGGGTGATGGAACTGCTGCTGCTGCTTGCTATTTGCATAGATAGGTTATTTGAAAGTTGGAGACTGCTTTGTTGTTTGTCTGTTTCTCTTAGGAAGTTAATTTCATCAAATTTTTAGACCATTCCAAATAACTTTATTCCTTTTGCAATACTTGTTATATATTTAAGGTGTACTTTTAATATTTGTCTCTTTTTTCCTTAGCCACATGGTAAATCAGTGACTCACTATAGATTGAAATGGTTTTTTTTGAGGGAGGGGGGAAAGATGGCGGAGTAGGGGACCCTATTTCAACTGGTCCCTGGAATTGAGCTGGATATCTACCAGACCACTCTGAGCACCCACGAAACCAGCCCGAGATGTAAGAAGATCTGGATCTCTACAAACAGAATATCGCAGGTGGTTGGTTTTGAGGTGCGAAGCGGAGAGCCGTGATTCTGCCGGCAGATATCGGAGGATAAACGGCAGGGGGAGGGTGCCTGGCCGTGGGAATCCTACACCGCCGGTGAGTGACAGCCTCGCGCGCTGGGGACGGGGCACAGACTCGCAGACCGGTAGTGCCAGGAAAGGACTTTAGGGCAGCCCCCGGGATGGAAAACCAGACCGGCGGGGTCGCGCACACGCGAACCGCAGCCACCTGGACAGAAACCCGGAGCGACAGTCGCACGCACACGAACTGCAGCCTCCGAGACGGAAACCCGGTGTGCCGGGGTCCTGCCGGTGAACTGCAACCCCCGGGGTGGAATCCCTGAGCGGCGGAGTCGCGCCCACGCGAACTGCAGTCCCCGGGACAGGACCCCAAGCGGCGAAGTTGGGCGCACGAACTGGGAGCGGCTAGCGGTTTTAGAAGCACAAAGGGCAGAGACGTGCCCCGACCTGGAGGCAGGACTGGGAGCACTGCAGAGGGGCGCACAACCCAGGACGCTGCAGTTTATAGCAGCACGGACAGAAACGGAGACGGTGTGGCCTGGAGAGCTCACTGAAGAACAGACTGAGGTCTCTCTGCTCTGAGGCAGAGGGTTGGAATTGGTCTCTTCTGCTCTGACTCCTGGAAGAGACCCGGAAAGCCCCCAGGGAAAGGCGCCAGAGAACAAAAGCCCCAAAGACTGATTCCCACTGAGCCCATCCCCCGCCACAGGGGCGCAGGGCAACTCCGCCCAAACAGGGTTGCCTGAGTAACAGCAGGGCAGGCCCCTCCGGCAGAAGACAGGCTGGGAAAACAAGAGGCCAGCAACCCTAAGGTCTCAAGAAAACAGGTGCATCTTACTTGGGTTCTGGTCAATAATTTGGACTCTATACATTCCCTCAAACACCCATCAACAGAATCACTAGGAGGAGGAGCCCCCAAAACAGAAAAGACTCAGAGATTATGACTTACGCTGCAGATTTACAAATGGATGCAGATATAACCAAGATGTCAGAGATGGAATTCAGGCTAGGAATTGTGAAGACAATGGCTAGAATGGAGAAATCAATTAATGGCAACATAGAGTCTCTAAGGGCAGAAATAAAAGGGGAATTGGCAGAACTTAAAAATGCTATCAATGAGATCCAATCCAATCTAGATAATATAACAGCTAGGGTAAGTGAAGCAGAAGAACGAATAAGTGACCTGGAAGACAATATAATAGATAAAAAGGGAAAAGAGGAGGCCAGGGAAAAACAACTCAGAATCCATGAAAATAGAATCAGAGAAATAAGTGACACCATGAGGCGTTCCAATGTCAGAATAATTGGATTCCCGGAGGGAGTGGAGAGAGAGAGAGGGCTAGAAGATGTATTTGAGCAAATCGTAGCTGAGAACTTCCCTAATCTGGGGAATGAAACAAACATTCGAGTCCTAGAGGCAGAAAGGACCCCTCCTAAGATCAAGGAAAACAGGCCAACACCCCAGCATGTAATAGTAAAACTTGCAAATCTTAGAACCAAGGAAACCATCTTAAGGGCAGTTAGGGGGAAGAGATTCCTTACGTAGAGAGAGAGGAACATCAGAATAACGTCAGACCTATCCACAGAGACCTGGCAAGCCAGAAAGGCCTGGCAAGACATATTCAGGGTACTAAATGAGAAGAACATACAGCCAAGAATACTTTATCCGGCAAGGCTTTCATTTAGAATGGATGGAGAGATGCAGAGCTTCCACGACCGGCAGAAGTTGAAAGAATATGTGACCACTAAGCCGGCCCTGCAAAAAATATTAAGGGGGGTTCTATAAAAGGAGAAAGACCCCAAAAGTGATCTACAACAGAAATTTACAGGGACAATCTATAAAAACAACGTCTTCACAGGCAACATGATGACAATTAATTCATATCTTTCAATAATCACTCTCAACGTGAATGGCCTAAACGCTCCCATAAAATGGCACAGGGTTGCAGATTGGATAAAAAGACAGGACCCATCCATATGCTGCCTACAAGAGACTCATTTTGAACCTAAAGAGACATCCAGACTGAAAGTGAAGGGATGGAGATCCATCTTCCATGCCAGCGGACCTCAAAAGAAGGGGTAGCAATTCTTATATCAGACAAATTAGATTTTAAACTAAAGTCTGTAATAAGAGACACAGAAGGACACTGTATCATTCTTAAAGGGTCTATCCAACAAGAAGATCTAACAATTGTAAATATCTATGCCCCCAACATGGGAGCAGCCATATACATAAGCCAACTGTTAACCAAAATAGTCATATTGATAACAATACGTTAATTGTAGGAGACCTCAATACTCCACTCTCAGCAATGGACAGATCATCTAAGCAGAAAATCAACAAGGAAACAAGAGCTTTGAATGATACATTGGACCAGATGGGCCTCATAGATATTTACAGAACATTCTACCCTAAAACAACAGAATACTCATTCTTCTCGAGCGCACATGGAACTTTCTCCAGAATAGACCATATACTGGGTCACAAATCAGGTCTCAACTGATACCAAAAGATTGAGATTATTCCCTGCATATTCTCAGACCACAATGCTCTAAAACTGGAACTCAATCACAAGAAAAAATTTGGCAGAAATTCCAACACTTGGAAGCTAAAGACCACTCTGCTCAAGAATGTTTGGGTCAACCAAGAAATCAAAGAAGAACTTAAACAATTCATGGAAATCAATGAGAACGAAAACACATCGGTTCAAAACCTATGGAATACTGCAAAGGCGGTCCTAAGGGGGAAATACATAGCCATCCAAGCCTCACTCAAAAAAACAGAAAAATCCCGAATTCACCAACTAACTCTACACCTTAAAGAACTAGACAAAAAGCAACAAACGACGCCTAAGCCACAGATTAGAAGAGAAATAATTAAAATTAGAGCAGAAATCAATGAATTAGAAACCAGAAACAGTAGATCAGATCAATGAAACTAGAAGTTGGTTCTTTGAAAGAATTAATAAGATTGATAAACCACTGGCCAGACTTATCCAAAAGAAGAGAGAAAGGATCCAAATTAATAAAATTATGAATGAAAGGGGAGAGATCACGACTAACACCAAGGAAATAGAAACAATTATTAGAAATTATTATCAACAACTATATGCCAATAAACTGAGCAATCTGGATGAAATGGAGGCCTTCCTGGAAACCTATAAGCTGCCAAGACTGAAACAGGAAGAAATTGACAACCTGAATAGGCCAAAACCAGTAACGAGATTGAAGCAGTGATCAAAAACCTCCCCAAAAACAAGAGTCCAGGGCCTGATGGATTCCCTGGGGAATTCTACCAAACATTCAAAGAAGAAATAATACCTATTCTACTGAAGCTGTTTCAAAAAATAGAAACAGAAGGAAAACTTCCAAACTCATTCTATGAGGCCAGCATTACCTTAATCCCCAAACCAGGCAAAGACCCCATCAAAAAGGAGAATTTCAGACTGATATCCCTAATGAATATGGATTCCAAAATCCTCAACAAAATCCTAGCTAATAGGATCCAACAATACATTAAAAGGATCATCCACCACGACCAAGTGGGATTTATCCCCAGGATGCAAGGTGGTTCAACATTCGCAAATCAATCAATGTGATAGAACACATTAATAAGAGGAGGGAGAAGAACCATATGGTCCTCTCAATTGATGCAGAAAAAGCATTTGACAAAATACAACATCCTTTCCTGATTAAAACTCTCCAGAGTGTAGGGATAGAAGGAACATTCCTCAAGCTCATAAAATCCATCTATGAAAAACCCACAGCGAATATCATCCTCAATGGGGAAAAGCTGAGAGCCTTTCCCTTAAGATCAGGAACATGTCAAGGGTGCCCACTCTTACCACTGTTGTTCAACATAGTACTAGAAGTCCTAGCAACAGCAATCAGACAACAAAAAGAAATAAAAGGTATTCAAATTGGCAAAGAAGTCAAACTCTCTCTTTTCACAGACGACATGATACTTTATGTGGAAAACCCAAAAGACTCCACCCCCAAATTACTAGAACTCATCCAGCAATTCAGTAATGTGGCAGGATACAAAATCAATGCACAAAAATCAGTTGCTTTCTTATACACTAACAACGCAACTGTTGAAAGAGAAATTAAAGAAACAATTCCATTTACAATAGCACCAAAAACCATAAGATACCTCGGAATAAACCTAACCAAAGAGGTAAAGGATCTATACTCTAGGAACTACAAACGCTCATGAAAGAAATTGAAGAAGACACAAAAAGATGGAAAAATATTCCATGCTCATGGATCGGAAGAATAAACATTGTTAAAATGTCTATGCTACCCAGAGCAATCTATACCTCAATGCCATCCCGATCAAAATTCCAGTGACATTTTTCAAAGTGCTGGAACAAACAATCCTAAAGTTTGTATGGAATCAGAGAAGACCCCGAATCGCCAAGGAGATGTTGAAAAAGGAAAACAAAGCTGGGGGCATCACGTTGCCCGATTTCAAGCTATATTACAAAGCAGTGATCACCAAGACAGCATGGTACTGGCACAAAAACAGATATACAGACCAATGGAACAAAATAGAGAACCCAGATATGGACCCTCAACTCTATGGTCAAATAATCTTTGACAAAGCAGGAAAAAACATGCAATGGAAAAAAGACAGTCTCTTCAATAAATGGTGCTGGGAAAATTGGACAGCCACATGCAGAAGAATGAAACTCGACCATTCTCTAACACCATTCACAAAGATAAACTCAAAGTGGATGAAAGACCTCAATGTGAGACAGGAATCCATCCAAATCCTAGAGGAGAACATAGGCAGTAACCTCTTTGACATCGGCCACAGCAACTTCTTTCAAGATACATCTCCAAAAGCTAGTGAAACAAAAGCAAAAATGAACTTTTGGGACTTCATCAAGATAAAAAGCTTCTGCACAGCAAAGGAAACAGTCAACAAAATAAAGAGGCAACCCACAGAATGGGAGAAGATATTTGCAAATGACACTACAGATAAAGGGCTGGTATCCAAAATCTATAAAGACTTCTCAAACTCAACACCCAAAAAACAAATAATCAAGTCAAAAAGTGGGCAGAAGAGATGAACAGACACTTCTCTGAAGAAGACATACAAATGGCTAACAGACACATGAAAAAATGTTCATCATCATTAGCCATCAGGAAAATTCAAATCAAAACCACATTGAGATACCACCTTACACCAGTTAGAATGGCAAAAATTGACAAGGCAAGAAACAACAAATGTTGGAGAGGTTGTGGAGAAAGGGGAACCCTCTTACACTGTTGGTGGGAATGCACGTTGGTACAGCCACTTTGGAAAACAGTGTGGAGGTTCCTCAAAAAGTTAAAAATAGAGCTACCCTATGACCCAGCAATTGCACTACTGGGTATTTACCCCAAAGACACAGATGTAGTGAAAAGAAGGGCCATATGCACCCCAATGTTCATAGCAGCAATGTCCGCAATAGCCAAACTGTGGAAAGAGCCGAGATGCCCTTCAACAGATGAATGGATAAAGAAGATGTGGTCCATATATACAATGGAATATTACTCAGCCATCAGAAAAGATGAATACCCAACTTTTACATCAACATGGATGGAACTGGAGGAGATTATGCTAAGTGAAATAATTCAAGCAGAGAAAGTCAATTATCATATGGTTTCACTTATTTGTGGAACATAAGGAATAACATGGAGGACATTAAGAGAAGGAAGGGAAAAATGGGCGGGGGGAATTGGAGGGAGAGATGAACCATGAGAGACTATGGACCTGAGAAACAAACAGGGTTTTGGAGGGGAGGGGGGAGGGGGGATTGGTTAGCCCGGTGATGGGTATTAAGGAGGGCACGTACTGCATGGAGCACTGGGAGTTATACGAAAACAATGGATTGTGGATCACTACATCAAAAACTAATGATGTATTGTATGGTGACTAACATAACATAATAAAATTAAAAAAAAAGAGATGGTTTTTTTTCAGTGACTAAAAAAGTTTCCATATGTCTTTTCTAAGCTTGGAATGTGTTTACTTCTACATAATTGGTGCTATTGCAGACAGACACCCCTTCAGCTGATAGCACAGTTGGTCAGTCCTTAAGGAGCTCCCTGTTGTGCTGGTTATTGCTCTGTTGGGGGGCACATTTAGATTTGAAGTTACTCCCTTCCACTGGCTGTCTCTATCATGTGATTAGAGCAAGGTTGTGACATGCCACAAAACCTGTTGAAAATTGAAAAAGTAGTTAAGTCAGATACCTGATAACCAGTTTGGCTTTTTCACTAAATTGGCCAGTATTTTTACTTCATAAACAGTTTTTAAAATCAGTTGTGCCTATATTTACCACCTTTATTCATGTTTTTGTTTGTTGCGTTTTCCAACACTGTTTTATTTATGAATCTTCATTTTAAAATTTCTCTTAAAGCTATTACCTAGGTTTCAAATCAAAATCAGACATGTAGTTTTATTTACTGCCTCTTCTCGGGATATTTGTTTGTTTTGACATTTGATTCATATGATGCAATTTTCTTCTTGAAAGATTTTTTTAAAGTTCTATGTAAGTTAACGTCCTTTCGGTCCTATGATATTAAAATGTATGTTAATATAATATATAATTTACTTCAGTATGATATATGTGATGTATCAACATATACTATTATGTAATATATTAACGTAAATAATATCTGCTCTCTTCCTTTTTTTTTTTTTTTTTAAGATTTTATTTATTTATTTGAGAGAGAGAGAATGAGAGACAGAGAGCATGAGAGGGAGGAGGGTCAGAGGGAGAAGCAGACTCCCTGCCAAGCAGGGAGCCCGATGCGGGACTCGATCCCGGGACTCCAGGATCATGAGCTGAGCCGAAGGCAGTTGCTTAACCAACTGAGCCACCCAGGCGCCCCATGCTCTCTTCCTTTTTTAATACCACCTTTTCCTACTCTGATGTGCCAAGATGTTTTCCAAGTTTTGCGGAGATTATGTCTATCATTCATTCACTCATTCATATATACATACATTGCACAAATGTTTGTTGACAGCCAGCTTTGTGCAAAGGAGTATGCTAAGCAAAAGGGATACAAATACAAATAGCTTTATTTCCTCGATAGTCACTACATTTTAACAGCAGGCCTTGAGAAGTAGTCCTACCACTTTGGTGACTAAACCCATTGGAGCAATACTGATGGTACAGACCTCAAGTTAAATAGGCAAAGTCAGTGGAGGAATGTTTCAGGAAGGTGGATCCTCAGATCATTCCGCTGTGGTAAACTGCCTACACTACCTATAAGCAGAGCCATTTGGGGATGGTTCATTTATGAAGGACATTTTTCTTGTCACTGTTCCAGTGCATGTTAATCAGAGCAAAAATATTACATTAGATTTTTTAAATATTGTAAATGTAACACTTTCTACCTCTTGTGTTCTAGTGTGTGAATTATTGAATGTTTAGGCATTAATCTTTCTCTTAGAACAAAAGATGGGATACATTTTTTTCGATCCATACAGATTCAAAAGTAAATTCTTATTTTCATTGAGTTCTTCCATATCATGCCTCACATTAACTTGTTTATTTAAGAGACATTTCTTATCTACCCCATGCACTGGAGAAACAGATAAGACAAAGGCTTCACTCTTGAGGAGCTTACAGGCAGAGGGGGAGATAGACAGGTAAACAGACAGTTGTAATGTATAGTGATAAGTCCTCTGAAGAAAGGTTCTGCTGAGGACTTTGAATGGTTGGAAATAAGGCAACACAGAAAGTGAATGATCAAGAAAGACTCTGTAGAAGAGTAAAAGCCTCAACTGGCTCCTGATGCGTAACTGAGGAGTAGCCAGTTAAAGAGGTAGAAGATAAGGTGCTCCAGTCAGAGAGATTAACATGCGTGAGAGCACAAAATCATGAGAGTTACCATGTCTGAGAAACTGTAGGTTGAACTCAGTATGATTGGAGAGGTAGTCAGAGACAAGATCCAGATGGAAATTGTATGCCATGTGAAGAATCTGGATTTTATTTTGAAAGTTAAGGGGAGTCTATGAAGGATTGTAATATCATAGATCTGCAATTTAGAAAGATTGCTCCAGTGTGAAGGTGGCAAGGACAAGGAGACAGAAAAGAGGCTGCTCTTGTAATCCAGGAGAGATATAGACAGGGACCCCCTGATGGGGTTGGGGTTGAGGGCAAGGAAATAGAGTTGACAGTTTTTAGGTTGTGGAAGAGATTAGAACTTGGCAAGAGATTAGTAAAGGAGACACTGAAGCCTAGATACGGACTTGCAGGTTTCTGCAACTGGATAACTGGATGTATCATGAGGCCTTCATGGAGAGAATATAAGAAGTACCGTAGTGGCATGAATGGGAGAAAGCTGATGAGTTTGGCTTTTAATGTGTTAGATTTGAGATGGCTGTGCAGTAACAAGGTGAAATATATTAGCTAACTGAATAAATGGGTCTCAAATTCTGGAGAAAAGCCTGAGATGTAATTATAGCCTTGATCAGCATTCATTTTTGAAGTTATGTAAGAATGAGATCACCAGGGAGAAGATATTACAATAAGAAGGATGAGGATGGATAAAACACTGGAGAACATCTATTTATAAGAAAACAGCAGAGGAAGAAGAATCCATACAGGAGATTGATATTGAGTGGCCAGAAATAGAGGATGAAACCTGAAAGAGGATATTATCCCAGATACTGAGGGAAGAGAGACTTCAGAAAAGAATTGGTCAGCATAGTCAATTGCGGAAGTGAAGTAAGATAAGACCTTTACGGTATCAGTGCCTGGGATGGAAGTAAAAAATAGGAAGCAATGGGGCAGTGTCTGATAGACCTAAGAAGAGGAGAACCCTAAAATAGCCAACAGATATTCATTGGAAAATACAGCAGGCCAATTTGCAAACTAGCTGAAACTGGAAGGAATTCTGTGCATTCCAAAGATAGGTAAGTACAAAAGGTCCACCATAAGAAGAACCGAATAGGTTGGAGTGGTATAGCTTTTATGAACTCTTAAAACTGACATTTCTGTGACTTCTTTCTAGGACGTGGTCCTATAGTTGCTGGGAGTGGAATAAAAATGAGCAGAATAGGGGCAATAGAGATGAAAGGAAAAGAAAGTCTATGGCAGAGAAGAATGCAGCCCAAAAAATTGGAGAAAGCAAACTGCTATAGTTTTGAACACTACTCAGAAACAACAGAAAACAGAATCTGTGAAGTTAAAAAATCTATGCTGACCCATCTCATTCAAACAGTGCAGGAAAGCTAATTTCACATAAAAATGAACAATATACAAAGTTATAATAAAAAAGAGAATAGAAGTTGAATAATATCTACAGAAAGTGAAAGCATGCTTGAAAGATTAGTCAAATACTGTAACCTACTATTTCAAAACAAGTTAAAAGACATTAAGAAAATGATATAACAAGTGAAAGAACAACAAAAATCAGAACTAGAGAAACTCAGAAGTAAGGTGACGTAACTCAGCAAAGGATTGGAAGTAAAAGAAAATATCATTACAAGAAATGGATTAAACTAGAAGGAACATGAGTCCAAATAAATAATGCCATAAGAGAAATTGAAGGTAGAAAAGAAGAAAACTTTAAAAATAGAAGAAATGGCAAAAAAAATTTAAAACAATTTGTGAGAAGTGACAGGTATTAAGGATAGGCAGAGAAGATCCAACATACAGATAATAGAATCGAAGTCAATGAAGAAAAAATTAGAGCAAGTGAACAGAATGTGTACGAAAAACTACAATTCAAGAAAACTTTCCTGAAATTTAAAGAAACTATATGTTGAAAGAATATAATGTGTCCCTAAGAATGTTGACCCAGAACAACCATTACCAAGACATAGTAATACTAACTTATAAGGGAAAATTAGATTAGCATTAGATTTTTTAATAGCAATACCAGAAGAAAATAGACCAACATATTTAAGATACCCCAAGAAAGTGTGAGCCAAGGATTTTCTAACTTTCAAATATAAACAACAAACTTATCCATATGTATGAGCTCAGAGAATTTATTTCCTAAGAATACTTACTGTAGAATCTACTTAAGAATGAGTTTTTGACTACCAAAATGACTAGAGAAACATCAACTAGTAGCTTTTTTCTACTAGGGTGTCATTTATTGATTTGGGGCCCTCTTAGAAGTCAAAGCAAGGAAATATATATGTGTATACTAACCAATGTATATGCACATATCTGTAAATATTCTATATGTAACCATCTCTCTATATTAAGCTAACCATGACTCTGTAATGATGTCTCTAATCCATTACCACATGGATCATTCTAGATTCCTACCCTTACTTATCTGTAAATTCCCACTCCAACAGTGAAAAATCTGGCTCACACATCCACAACACATTTACTTAATTATTTATTTCAGCATAAATGTATAGCAGTTTAGAATTGTTAACCCATAGCCCTGTAAGAAACAACCTTATCAATAAGAGCACAGTTCTTTTTTTTTTTTTTTTTAAGATTTTATTTATTTATTTGACAGAGCGAGAGCATAAGCAGGGGGAGCAGCAGGCTCCCTGGCGAGCAAGAAGCCCGACCCAGGGCTCGATCCCAGGACCCAGGGATCATGACCCAAGCTGAAGGCAGATGCCCAACTGATTGAGCTACCCAGGTGCCCTGAGAACACAGTTCTTAATGTGCAGTTCCTTTTGCTTTCATCTTATAGACTCCACTCATTTTCTTTTCTTTTTTTTTTTTTTAAGATTTTATTTATTTGAGAGATAGAGCAAGTAAGCCACCAGGTGCCCCAGACTCTACTCATTTTCAGAGTTACTCAGGTCAGCACATTTTTCCTCCACCCCATCATTAAGTTATTTCATACATTGTAATTCAGTTAGATTCTCTTTTCGCAGTCTGCATTGCTTCCTGGGATCCCCCCACCTTCTAAATGATTGTTTTTTTTAATTTGTGTTAAGTTTTACTTTTGTGCTGTAAAGTTCTTTGGGTTTTCATGAATGTGTAATGTCATGTATCTTTTGTTTCAGTATCATACAGAATAATTTCACCGCCTAAGAAATTCCCTGTACTTGGGTGCCTGGGTGGCTTAGTCGTTAAGCGTCTGCCTTCGGCTCAGGTCATGATCCCAGGGTCCTGGGATCGAGTCCCACATCGGGCTCCCTGCTCGGCAGGAAGCCTGCTTCTCCCTCTCCCACTCCCCCTGCTTGTGTTCCTGCTCTCGCTGTCTCTCTCTCTGTCAAATAAATAAATAAAATCTTTAAAAAAAAAAAAAAAAAGAAATTCCCTGTACTTAACCTATTCAATCTTCCCCTCTTCCTCCAGACTCTGGCAACCACTGATCTTTGTACTGTCTCTATAGTTTTGCCTTTTCTAGAATGTCATATAATTAGAATCATACAGTAGGTAGCCATTTCACACTGGTTCTTTTCACTTGGCAATTCACATTTAAGTTTCATCCATGCCCTTCTTTGGTTTGATAGCTTCATTCTTTTTATCACTTAATATTCCATTGATGGTTGTACCACAGCTTGTTTATTCATTCATCTATTGAAAGACATTTTGGTTTCTTCCAGTGTTTGGCAATTAAGGATAAAGCTGCTATAAACATTCATGTGCAGGTTTTCACATCAGTTGTGTAAAAGCCTATGAACATGATTACTGGATTGTATGGTAAGATTTGGTAAAAATTTAGCTTTGTAAGATATTAGGAAACTGTCTTCCAAAGTAGCCATACCATTTGCATTCCCACTAGCAATGAATGAGAGTTCCTGTTTCTACATCCTCACCATTTATTTGGTACTGTCAATTTTTAAGATTTTTTAAATTTTAAAGTTTTTAGTCATTCTAATAGGTATATGATGATACTTGTTATTTTAATTTGTAATTCCCTAATGACAAAATTTTTTCACATGCTTTTTGCCACGTCTGTATTTTCCTTAGCAAGGTATATGTTTAAGTATTTTGTCCACTTTTTAATTGGGTTGTTTTCTTATTGTTGAATGTGAAAAGGTTTTTTTTTTTTTTTAAATTATTTTAGATACAAATCTTTTATCAAATATGTGATTTGCAAATATTTTTTCTCATTCCTGTGGCTTGTCTTTTCATTTCTTAAGTTTCTGCTACAAAACAGAAGGTTTTCATTTTAATAAAGGCCAGCTTATCAGTTTTTTTAATGCATTATGCTTTTGGTATTGTATCTAAAAAGTCACCAAATCAAAAGTCATCTAGATCTTCTCCTGTTTTGTTATAAAAATTTTTTATGGCTTTGTGTGTTACATTTAGGTCTGTGATCCTAAATAAAAATTATTTTGAATTAATTTTTGTGAGACGTGTAAGGTCTTTGTCTAAGTTCTTTTTTTTTCTTTCCTTTTTTTCCTTTTCTTTTTGCATATGGATGTCCAGTTTTTCCAGCATCATTTGTTGACAAGATTTTCCTTTCCTCATTGAATTACCTTTGATCCTTTGTCAATCAGTGATCACTTGACTATATTTGTATGGGTCTATTTCTGGGCTCTCTGCTGTGTTCCATTGAGATACGTGTCTATTCTTTTACTAATACCATGCTGTCTTGATTACTGTAGCTTTACAGTAAGTCTTGAAATCAGATAGTGTGGCTGTTCTTCACCATTTGTGTGGCTATTCTAGGTCTTTTGCCTTTTTATATAAACTTTAGGATCTGTTTGTTGGTATCTACAAAATAGACATCTTATTGGAATTGCATTGAACCTGTACATCAAGATGAGAAGAACTGACATGTTAACAGTATTGAATCTTCTAATCCATGAACATGGAGTATTTCTCCATTTATTTAGATCTTCCTTGTTTTTGTTTTTTCATCAGTTTTGTAGTTTTAGGCATATAGATCCTGTACATATTTTGTTAGACTTATATCTAAGTATTTTCTATTTTTTCTGTACTGGTGTAATTTTTTTTATTTCAAATTTCAATAGTTTATTGCTGGTATATAGAAGAGCAGTTGACTTTTGTGTGTTAACTTATGTCCTGCAACCTTGCTAAACTCCCTTATTTAGTTCTAAAAAGATTTTTTTTTTTGTAGATTCCTTGTGATTTTCTGTATAGACAATTGTGACATCTACAAATAGGAGCACTTTTATTTTTTTCCTTTCTCATCTTTATGCCTTTTATTTCTTTTTCTTATCACATTGACTAGAACTTCCAGCACTATGCTGTGTAGGAGTGATGAGAGTAGACATCCTTGCCTTGTTCCCAGTCTAAGGGAAAAGACATTCAGTATTTCACCACTAAGTATAAAAGCAGCTGTAGGTTTCTTATAGATGTTCTTTAAGTTGAGGAAATTCCCCTGTGTTGCAACTTTTCTGATAGTTTTTTTTTATTATAAATTAGAGTGAAATTTACTCAAAATGCTTTTTCTACATTAACTGATATGATCATGTGATTTTTCTTCTTTAGCCTGTTAAATATGATGGACACATTGATAGTGTTTCAGACATTGAACCAGCTTTACATTCTGGAATAAGTCCCACTAAGTCATGATGTATAATACTTTTAAAATATTGCTGAATCTTATTTGCGTATATTTTCTTAAGGATTTTTGCATCCGTATTCATGAGGGATGTACTTTTTTTTTGTACTGTCTTTGTATGGTTTTGGTTTTTAATACTAGCTTTATAAGATGAATTGGGGCTCAATCTCACAACCCTGAAATCATAACCTGAGCTGAAATCAAGAGTCGGACACTTAACCAACTGAGCTACCCAGGCGCCTCATCCTCTTTTATTTTCTGAAAGAGGCTGCGTAAAATTGGTGTTCTTTTTGTTATTGTTATTAAGGTGGTTTTTATTAAGATGATTTTTTTTCCAGCTTTATTGAGATATATATGACATATAAAATTGTGTAAATTCCAGGTGTACAAAGTGATGATTAGATACCTATATAGTGAAATGTTTACCACAATAAGTTTAGTTAACACATCTCTAATCTCACATAGTTATCATTTTGTTGTTGTTATGATGAGACCGTTTAAAATCTACCATCATAGCCACTTTTGCATACAGCACAGTATTGCTAACTATAGTCACCATACTATACATTAGGTATCCAGAACTTACTTAAAACTAGAATTTAGTATCCTTTGACCAGTATCTCTCCGTTTCCCCTACACCCTGCCCCTGGCAACTACCGTTCTATGAATTTGGCTTTCTTTGGATTCCACATATAAGTGATATCACAAAGTATTTGTTTCTCTGTCTGAATTCTTTTTCTCTCTTTATTTGAAGTATAATTGACACACAATGTTATATTACTTTCAGGTGTACAACATAGTGATTTATACATTATATTCCCAAGTGTATACTCTATTCATTATACTCCGAAGTGTAATAATTACCATTGGTGTTAATTTTTTAAATGTTTAGTAGAATTATCCAGTGAAAGCACTTGGACTTGGAAATTTGCTTTTTAGAAGTTTTTAAAAATCATAAATTCAGTTTCCTTAATGGTTATGGGACTATTTACATGCTCTATTTCATAGTAGGTTAGTTGTGGTAGAACTTGATCCATTTCATCTAAATTGTCAAATTTATGAGTGTTCAAAGTACTCCCTTATTATTTGGTCTCTGCAGGTTCTTTAATGATAATCTTCTATTTCATTCCTGATACCTGTAATTTGTGTCTTCTCTCACTTGCGCACTCACTCACTTGCTTGTCTGTCAGTCTTGCTAGAGATTTTTCATTTTTTTTTCTTTTCAGCGGACTAGCACTTTGTGTCATTCATTTTTCTCTATTGTTTTTCTGTTTATAGTTTCACTTAATTTTGTTTTTGTTTTTATTCCCTTCTGCTTGCTTCTCAGTTTATATTGCTCTTCTTTCTATAGGTTCTTGAGGTAGGAACTTAAACTATTTACTTGAAAATTTCCTCTTTCCTAATATATGGATATTAGTGTTATAAATGCCCCTCTCACCATTGTTTTAGCTATGTCCCAAAAATTTTGATATGTTGTATTTTCATTTTTTTCAGTTCAATACATTTTTAAATTTTCCCTTGACACTTTTTCTTTTACCATGAATTATGTATGTGTGCTATTTAGTTTCCAAGTTTCCATTTTCCTATTATCTTTATGTTACTTATTTCTAGTTTGATTTTATTGTGATCAGAGGAAACACTTTGTATTATTTCAGTTCTTTTAGATTTGTTGGAGTTTGTTTGATAGCTGTGATATGATCAGTTTTGGGTTATATTCCTTGGCATGTGAAAAGAATGTGTATTCTGTTGGTGGAGTGTTCTGTAAGTGTTGATTAGATCCTGTTGGTTGGTGGCATTGTTGAATTTCTTCTCTACATCTTTGCTAATTTCTGTCCAGTTCTATCAGTTGTTGAGAGAAGGATGTTGGTCTCCAACTATAATTATGGATTTGTCCGTTTTTCCTTTCATTTCTATTAGGTTTTGCTTCATATATTTTTCATCTCTCTTTGGTAAATGCTCATTTAAGGTTACTATATCTTCTCAGTGGATTGATCTTTTTTATTGTGACATAATGTTCATCTCTCTCTGGTAAATTTTTTTTTTGCACTGACGTCTATGCTATCTGATGTTAATATAGCCATTTCTGTCTTTACGAAAAAGAGGTAAATACATATAAAATTGATCATCTTAAACATTTTTAACTGTATAGTTTGGTGTCATTAAGTACATTCACATTGTGCTACCATCACCACCATCCATCTTCAGAACATCTTGATTTATTTTGGTTAATGGTTGCATGATATATCTTTTTCTGTCCTCCACTTTCAACCTGCCTATATTATATTTGAAGTGTCTTACAGGCAGCATATGGTTGGGTCATGTTTTAAAATCACTCTGACAACCTCTATTTTCTAATTGGTATAGCAGACCATTTATATTTAATATAATTATTGGTATGTTAGGGCTTACCTTTCCATTTTATTTTTTTGTTTTCAGTTTGTTCTCTTTATTCATTTGTATTTCCTTTTTACTGCCTTTTTTTTTTTTTTTAAGATTTATTTATTTTAGAGCACCTGGCAGGGGAGGAGTAGAGAGAGAGGGAGAGAGAGTCTTAAGCAGACTCCACGGTTGGAGTCCCATGCAAGGCTCAATCTCACGACCCTGAGATCATGACCTGAGCTGAAACCAGGAGTCTGTCACCTAACCCACTGTGCCACCAGGCGCCCCCCCCCCCTTTTTACTGCCTTTCTGTGGGCTATTTGAATTATTTTAGGATTCTGTTTTGATTTCTCTATAGGAGGGTTTTGTTTGTTTGTTTGTTTGTTTGTTTTT
This sequence comes from Halichoerus grypus, assembly GCF_964656455.1. Taxonomy (NCBI): domain Eukaryota; kingdom Metazoa; phylum Chordata; class Mammalia; order Carnivora; family Phocidae; genus Halichoerus; species Halichoerus grypus. The sequence continues at coordinate 51,393,372 of NC_135720.1, forward strand.
TAGACTATCTCTTTGCATAGATCTCTTAGTGTTTGGTCTAAGTGCTATATTATATAGCCATAACTTATCACAGTCTACTGGTGCTGTCCTTCTCCTAGCTTGAATGAAGTGTAAAAACTACTTCCTTGTATGTTTTTTTGCTCTCACCTCTTTATAATTGCCTTAAATATTTCCTCAGTATCCATTTAGTGCCACATCAGACAGTGTTATAATTTTTGCATCAAGCGATCCAACATAATTTAGAAAACTTGAGGAGAAAGAAAGCCTATTGATACAACCATATTTTTGCTGACTGTGTTCTTTCTTCCTCCGTGATAGTCCAGGGGTCTTTCTTTTATTATTTTTGTTTAAGAACTTTCTTTATTCTTCCAGTGTTAATGAATTGTTTTTCTTTATCTGAGAATGTCTTGGTTTCCCCCTTCATTCTTGATGGATCCTCTCACTGAATATAGAATTCTAGGTTGATAGTTCTTTTCTTTTCTTTCCTTCTGGTTTCTGATGAGAAATCTGTACTTCAAATTGTTTTTCCCTGTAGGTAAAGTGTCATTTCTCTTACTGGTTTCAAGAGTTTTTTTCTTTGTCTTTATTTTTCAGAAGTGACTATGATGTGTCTTGGTGTTGGGTTTATCCTGTTTGGGGTTCACTTGGCTTCTTTAATTTGTAGGCTTATATTGTCTGCCAAACTTGCTAAGTTTTCAGCCATTATTTCTTCAAGCACTTTTACAGTCCTACCAGCTTGGCTCTTTTGAGATTCCAGTGATACAAATGTTAGATTTTTGTTACAGACCCACAGGTTTCTGAGGCTCTGTTTTTGTCAGTCTGTTTTCTCTATTGTTCAGATTGGGTAATTTCTGTCATTCTGTTCTTCTGGTTCATGAATTCTTTTCTCTGTCTACTCCATTTTGCTGTTGAGTTCATCAATTGAGTTTGTATTTCAGTTATTATATTTTTTAGTTCTAAAATTTCCCTTTGGTTTTTCTTTATTATAACTTTTATTTCTTTGCTGAGACTTTATATTTTATCACTTGTTTCAAGTGTTTTGTAATCACTTGTTTAAGAATTTTTATGATGGCTGCTTTAAAACAATTCTAACATCTCTGTTATCTGAGTGTTGGCATCTATTGTCTTTTTTTCACTCAGTTTAAGATCTTCATGGTTCTCGGTATGACAAATAATTTTTTACTAAAATCTGTATATTTGGGGTATTATGTTATGAAACTGAATCTTACTTAAATATTCTGTTTTAGTTGGTTTTATCTAACATTTGTCCAGTAGGGGAAAGAGCAGGCACTGCCTCCCTTGCATGGTGGAGGTAGAAATCCAGGGTCCCCACTTGGCCTCCATCAACACCCAAGCAGAGGGATGAGGGGGACTCCTTGTTACTTCTGGGAAGAGGTGTAAGTTCCAGCTCTCCACCAGGCCTCCAACGATACCTTCCTGGCTGGAAAGAGTAGGAGTGCCTTGTTACTGCTCCCATGGCACAATGAGGTAGAGGTAACCTCATTACCACTGAGCTATGTTGAGAGTCCTGACGTTCCTCTAGGCCTCCTCTGACCCTACCCTAGAAGAGAAGGAGGAGTTGTCATTTCTCCTGGTGTGAGTGGATGTCCAGGTTCCCCATGTGGTCTCTTCCACTGACATTGCCAGTGGTGGATGGGGTGGGGGATGAGGAGCATTACTGCCCAGTGGGGATGCAAGTTCCAGCTTTTTTGGGAACTCAGCATTCTCTGACACTATCCTGGCAGGGGGTACCTTGTTACAGCCTGCTAAGGGTGAAAAGGTAGTCTTCCCACTTAGCCTTTGCTGGTTTCAGTGGGAGTAGGGCCACAGTTTTGTTGTGGTGATGCTGGTGGTGGTGGTGGTGGTGGTGGTGGTGGTGGAAGTGTTTGACTGCAGTAGAGTGGCTATTGTTTAAAAATGTTCTGTGTTGCTGAAACTGTCCTTTCTCTGTTGCATTGCTTTTGCATTTTTGTTGCTTTTGACTTCTGTCAAAAATTAGTTACCTGTATCTTTGGACCTAATTATGGACTCTATTTTGTTCTGTTGATGTATACGTTCATTATTATGCAAATGTGTTTGGTTACTGTAGCTTTATGTTGCTTTGGAATTAACTAATGTAATTTCTCCCTTTTTACTAAAGATGTTTTGGCTATTTAAAATAAAAAAATGTTCTGTCTTCCTAGGCTGTCCCTTTCCTGGTCCTTTGACTAGAGAAATTAGGCTTTTATATTTCTTATCTATAATAATTGATCTAAAACATTGTTAGAAAAAACTCCTTTCCAGATGGGTCTAAATTTACAATGTCTATATTGTTTCAGCTTTTTGTGGTAGGAAGACACAGACATATTGCATTCATATACTTGCAAATATATAATTTGTGGTAGATTTCCTGTCTACTGTGTATATTTAATATATCTTATGCACCAGAAATCGCCCCATTTTTCAGTGGTACTTAAACCAAAACTAGAAATATTTATGTATTTACCTACCTAAGCACTCATATATTCATCATCAGTATTTTAAATGGTTTGCATAAGCTCTTGAGCCTAAGGATGTTAAATGCATGGAAAATTATCTGCTGTATTGTCTTAATTTGATTAATTTATCCCCTAGATCTATTGCCTTTTTCTTACTGCTATTATTTAAAAGATCATTTTTCAATGCTGTATTGGAATATTTTTCTATGAAACTTTAAAACGTTACAAGAATTATGACATGGTTTGGGAAAGGAGAGATCCCAGGATTCTTAGCTACACAATTCTAAACTGATCATTGCTACATTATTAAAATATATTATTCAGGGCGCCTGGGTGGCTCGGTTGGTTGAGCGACTGCCTTCGGCTCAGGTCATGATCCTGGAGTCCTGGGATCGAGTCCCGCATCGGGCTCCCTGCTCGGCGGGGAGTCTGCTTCTCCCTCTGACCCTCCTCCCTCTCATGCTCTCTGTCTCTCATTCTCTCTCTCTCAAATAAATAAATAAAATCTTTAAAAAAAAAAAAATAATAATAAAATAAAATATATTATTCATATGCTGATTTGGGGCCCTATCATTTTCCCATGACATGAGGAATTTTTGTAATTGCACTTTGATTCTATGTTCTGGAAACTTCTACCACTTATTTATTGCCCTAAAAAATCCCTCCTTTGGCTCAGTGGTTACTTGTTAGTGGCACAAGTATTTATTCAGGTGATTTCTGAGTTGTTTTTGGATAGAAGAAATGGTAAAATGTCTGCTACTTTTATGTTTCAACTTAAAATGATGGACACTCTGCAAACTGAGGATATGTTATTTAAAAATTATACTAGTTTGTCATATAGATGGTTAACATTTCATTTGTTTTTAAGAAGTTAAAATCAAGGAAGTGATACCAAGGACTCCTGTTTTAATTTAATCATTATAGCAAAACACCTGATGTAATTTGCCGGAGTTTCCCCAAGAGTCCTTGGACAAATGTTTACACGAAGAATAGAGTGGCATGACTAAATTGATAAATTCATAACTTTCCCACATTTAACAACTAAGCTGACAGAGAAATCAAAAGCCTAAACATCAAATACGACCCTTTCATCCTTGTTCAACCCCCATCACTGCCTTAAAAACCTTCGGTCTGATACTTTTGAGCCTAATTAATTAAGAAGCATACTTAAGTATAACAAAAAGGGATATCCTATAAATGAGAGGAGACCTGCCAAACTAAATTATTTCTTCTGTGAAAAAAGGGGAAGTTGTTTTGTTGTTATTGTTGCTTAAATAACTCTCATTAGTTTTATAGCTGAGGACTAGCAATTTAAATAATAATCTCTAATCCCATGACTGAAGGTTTCATGCTAAAGATAATACTTGGTATCAATAGGCCACATGTTTCAAGTTCGTTGTTTTCCCAGTCATGGTTCCTGAGTGAGCTCAGCCATCGATATTCTCTTATAGTCCTCCGTTTGCACTGCTGGTCCATACACACGTTTGTGAAAGCCCAGCCACAACTGTGGTTCAGTGTGTGTCCATGAAATAACCCCCCTCAACTGCGCTTCCTTTCTCCTATCCCTGCTTCCTTTTCAGATTGGAACCCACAATAATTCACTTGACTGACGTATTTTCTGCATGAACAAGACTGTAGTTAGGGAAAAAAAAATAACAAGGTTTTTGAAAAACTGAATGTGTAGTCAAAACATCTCTTAATAGAAACTTAGTTTGTAAATTTATGAAAATACTTGTTCCCATTTCTAGCAACTTTATTTTGCTATATGGGTCAACCAGGTTAGAATCTGTAAGTGTAAATCGTCTTTATATAATTTGGTGTCTGAGGATTTTTAATACCGGACCTAAGACTATGCCCCTTCCACTTGAGGTGCTTCAGCAGTGCTTATCAAGAGAAACATAGCTAGTACTTGCTGGCAATACTGAATAAGAAGAGTTTATAAGATAGCTCTGTGATTTGCAATTTGATGTTCTTGCCTCCAGGTTACTATAAATTGGACCTCATCTTGAACTGAAGTAAAATATAAAGATGACACTTTGACATTGTTACTATTTGCAAAAGTGAAGGGAAATTACAGTAAACTCTGTTACCTGTCATGTTTGAGAATGTAGGAGGTTATGATTAATAAGCTATCATGACTTCAAGGTTTTATGCAGCATATGCATATCTGTACTCTAAACAAATTTGTAAAGTAGGGAAAGTTTATCTTTGGCCATTGTTTTTCCCCACTCCCACTATGGAATCCTTCCTTGCTCTCGGAGAATCTTCCTTTTCCTTTTGCCCTAAGATGCCATCAAAACCTACTTTTTAATAAAGTTTTTATTTTAATCACCCAATGCTCATCACAGATGCACTCAATCTCCATCACCTATTTCACCCATTCCCCCACCCACCTCCCCTCTGGTAACCATCAGTTTGTTCTCTATAGTTAAGAGTCTGTTTCTTGATTTGTCTCCCTTTTTTTCCTCTTTGCTCATTTGTTTTGTTTCTTAAATTTCACTTATGAGTGAAATCGTATTCATCTTTCTCTGACTGACTTATTTCACTTAGCATAATACTCTCTAGCTCCATCCATATTGTTGCAAATGGCAAGATTTCATTCTGTTTTATGGCTGAATAATACTCCATTCTGTGTGTGTATATATACATATAACATATGCACACACATATATACACATATATTTGTGTATATATACTTGAAAAAGTATGCTTTTCAAGTATATTGAAAAGGACTACATTTGTCAGTTGATGGACCCTTGGGCTGCTTCCATAGTTCATCTGTTATCTATTGTAGATAATGCTGCTATAAAAATAAAATATCCCTTTGAATTAGTGTTTTCATATTCTTTGGGTAAATACCCAGTAGGATGATTCCTGGACTGTAGGGTAATTCTATTTTAACTTCTTGAGGAGCCTCCGTACTGTTTTCCAGAGTGGCTGCACCCATTTGCATTCCCACCAACAGTGCAAAAGGGTTCCCCCTTTCTCTACATACTCACCAGCACCTGTTGTTTTTTGTGTTGTTGATTTTAGCCATTCTGATGGGTATGAGGTGATATCTCATTGTAGTTTTGATTTGCACTTCCCTGATGATAAGTGATGATGAGCATCTTTTCATGTGTCTGTTGGCCATCTGGATGTCTTTGGAGAAATGTCTGTTCATGTTTTCTGCCCATTTTTAAATTGGATTATTTGGTCTTGGGGTTTTGAGTTTTATAAGTTCTTTATTTTGGATATGAACTTTGTCGGATATGTCACTTGCAAATATCCTCTCCCATTCAATAGGTTGCCTTTTAGTTTTGTTGATTGTTTCCTTTGCTGTGCAGAAGTTTTTTATTTTGATGAAGTCCCGATAGTTTATTTTTGCTTTTGTTCAATTTCTTTCATCATTGTTTCATTGTTTTCAGAGTATAGGTCTTTCACCTCTTTGGTTAGGTTTATTCCTAGGTATTTTATTATTTTGGTGTAATTATAAATGGGATTGTTTTCTTAATTTCTCTTTCTGCTGCTTCATTATTGGTATGTAGAAATGCAATAGATTTCTGTGGATTGATTTTGTATCCTGCAACTTTACTGAATTTGTGTATCAGTTCCAGCAGTTTTTTGATGGAATCTTTTGGGTTTTCCATATATAGTATCATGTCATCTGCAAATAGTAAAAGTTTTAGTTCTTTCTTACTAATTTGGATGCCTTTTATTTCCCTCTATTGTCTGATTGCTGTGGCTAGGTCTTCTAGCTTTTAAATGTGTAAATATCATGGGCAATTCTGCCTGACATCCTACTCAATGAATATATACCCCAAGTGAGTGTGAAATGAGAAAGAGAAGCTATAATGTTCTCCATTGATCTCAGTTCCTGCTGGCTTCTCATAGAATGGGCATCTCACCATTCTGAGGGTATTTCAGATGTTAAAGACATGTACTTTTGTATATAAGGCTCCTAAATACAAGCCCATGATTCCCAGCTTGTGCTGACCCAAATAAATAGTCATTTGTTCTAATACTGGAGGACAAAATGTCTGCTTTGGACTTATTAAAAAGTGGCTTATCAGTCTCCAATCTGGTACCTTCCAAAGAGCTTTTTCAAGGAGAATTTTATCTACATGATTTTAACCTTACATGCCTAGGTAAGTTTTGAATCCATTATATATTGTTCAAGGAGTTTTCTCTTTTGCAGTGTATTTACATCTTAACAGGAAATAACGGGATTAATCTACTTATGGAATTATAGACATTATTTAAACCTCAACTAAAATATATAAAAGAAAGACAACTATGTATCTTTTTACCATTTTCATCTGTAAGGAAGAACTTGGATGACAAGTTTTTATGTTTTTTTGTAATAGCACTTCTAAAGTTACATCAAATAAGCAGCCACTTAACTCTACCAAATCCTAAGATCAGCCCTGATTTTACACACAGATGTCCAAGTTTCTTAAAACTATAATATGATAATACATTAACATTAAAACTCTGTGTTTCACCTTTGGTTCTTATTTCTTCATCTACAGAATGAGAAAATTGCCATTTAGACACTCTCCAAATTCCCATTCTAGCTTCACTGTTTATTTTATAATTATTTTAGCTCTGAAATTCTATGGTTATTACATCAGCTGTGGACTAGATGATGACTATAATTGCACTGTTTAATCTGAGGAGTTTTAACACCTTGCGGTACTTCAAAGTCATCCCCATGAATTAAGATTGCCATCACTATTGCTATGAAAAGATACTAATTGGTAGAGTATTATAGTTTTTAGGGCCTAGTGATATTTACTATGTGAAATAAAAACATACTATTTTGTATGCCCTAAATCCAATTTGAAAAATAAGACCAAAAAAACCCCAATTTTTAGGATTTTGTTATACAACATTTGAGCTAAGATTTTGATTGAAAGAATAAATTTTTATAGAAAATAGTAATTCAGTATTGTTACATCACAGAATCTTAAAATAACATGGTTCATAAATGAAGTAACTTGGTTTTCTGGACTTATGGTCCGTTGGGGAGGGAAAGATTGTTTTTACTGCCTAGAATGTTTTCATGCTTTTTAATGCTATATCAGGAATATAACAAGAGCTACATTTTGGCTGCATGTTATGGACAGGGAGCCTGTAGAAAAAGACAAGCGACTGTGATCAGTTAAGAGTTTCCTGGTTAAGGTGCTGAACAAAAACCGAAGAAAGTTTTTAAGCATCCTTTAAGCCTTTTTGCTTGTACTGATGGGGTAGTCAGTGTTCCTCTTTTTCTCTGTCTCAGATTTGTAATTGTTTTATTATTTTACTATGATTATTTTTCTTATTAAGTAAACTCTACCCCCAACATGAGGCTTAAATTCATGACTCCAAATCAAGAATCGCATGCTCTACCAACTGAGCCAGCCAGGTGCCCCTTACTGTGATTATTTTTAAGAGCATTTTTTTTTAAGAGAGGGGGGAGAGAGAGAGAAAGAGAGAAGTAAGAGGAGGGGGGAAGTGGGGGCAGAGGGAGAGAAAGAGAATCTTAAGCAGGCTCCACACCCAGCACAGAGCCTGATGTGGGGCTCGATCTTAGGACCCTGAGATCATGACCTGAGCCAAAATCGAGTCAAACACTTAACTGACTAAGCCACCCAGGTGCCCCAAGAGCATTTTTATTTGGTTAGAAAGAGAACTATAAGCAAACATGATACTTTCCTAATGGGGAAAAGCTGAGAATAATATTGCACAACTGGAAACAAGAAAGCTAAAATTGTGGTAGCACTTCCTCCAGGTATTTAGCTCAAGATTAAGCAGAGTTGTCTGAAAGTTAACAGGAAAAGAAACTACTTGTGATGTGTTAAAACCACAATCTAAGAAAAAAAATTCATAATGTCATATTACAGAGTATTAAGAACTAAATGTCAAACTGCTTTAGTGTTATTTAATAAATATACTTTCCCTCACCTAGGATAAAAATGACAGTGACAAAGAAAAAGCACCAAATCCCAACATAAGTTGCTGAGTTGCTTGGTTTTTGGTTTTTGTTTTCATTTTTCTGGGGCCATGTGATGTAACAATAGGGGTACCATTTTCATATTTTAGGCAAAGAATGGTCTTCAAGTTTTCTATGTCTCACGAAGGGGCTACAGTCCAAAGTTTAGATTCATATTAATTATTTGAAACTCTGACTTATTTTCTTACTCTGGCAAATCCTAAGCCAATCCATTAAAGCCAATTTTATCTGCATGAGGTTGCTGAACTATAGATTTGGCAGCATAAATGATGTTTGCATTCTATTACAGCAGCAGTTCTTTGAGATAATTAAATAACCCAAATTTTACCTGGGGATTTCAACTACACTCCCTCCTCATTCTCCGGAATCACCTCTTCCCTCAGGAGACACTGGTAGAAGTAAAGTTCCAATGAGATACGGTAGGAAGGGGTTAGAAGTTCTGAATGGGGCTAAAATTGGGAAATAATTGTAAGGAGCCTTTTGAAGGTTTCTGAAGGTCTTTACTTTTAGGAATGCAAAAGGCAGTTATAATAATAATGAGGGTAGGGACACCTCGGTGGCTCAGCCAGTTAAGCATCTGACTTGGGCTCATGATCTCTGGGTCCTGGGATCAAGCCCTGTGTCTGGCTCCCTGCTCAGCGGAGAGTCTGCTTCTCCTTCTCCCTCTATTGCCCCCCAACCCCCGCTTGTATTCTCTCTCTCAAATAAATCTTTAAATAATAACAATAATAATAATAATAATAATAATAATGATGATGATGAGGGTAGTTGCTATGCTCTAGAAGTTCCAGAACTCTGACAATAAGCTTATCCCTATTAATCATTAATACATGAAAGAGATTGTGAAGTTATGTGAAGCCCAGTAAAATTCAATGAGTATTTTCTTTCCTTTCTCCACCCTTCTTCCTTGGCTATAGTTATGTCTTTGCCTTTTCTCTGAGAGTCCTCTTCTACACCTTCTGATTTCCTGCTCCCTGTCCATATATCCTGCTTTCTCCCAATCTTTTATATTTGTTTATCTTTCATTTTGATCCTTTAGGAAAATTTGGGCCCACAGAGGTGTAGTGTACAAATAATAGAACATAATTCAATCTTGATTTTAAAATATTGCCTAATGTAGCTCTCTGAAGTCAGAATCTGTTTTACTTATCATCTAACAAAATGCCTAGCATGCAATCAGCACTCAAAAATCTGTTGAGGGAGTAATGAACAAATGAATGCTATTTTTGAGGACAGTTCTTCTATGGAGTTGAACTTCTAGGATGAAGAACAAATTGGACTCTAGAAGGGTAGACTAAAGGAATATGATATGAACTATGCCAGTGGTAGAGCAACTGAATGAACTCACTCCTTCTCTCTCCCTCCTTTAGCACCATGGAAACAAATCAAAGGTAATATTTACAAGAATCCAGAAGTCCACAGTGGGGATATGAGGAAAGGGGACTAGGCCTATATAAGCTGAGAACAAACTTATTAAGAAAACAAGTGAACTTTGGAGGCGCCTGGGTGGCTCAGTCATTAAGCTCCTGCCATCGGCTCAGGTCATGATCCCGGGGTCCTGGGATCGAGCCCCACATCAAGCTCTCTGCTCAGCAGGAAGCCTGCTTCTCCCTCTCCCACTCCCCCTGCTTGTGTTCCCTCTCACTGTCTCTCTCTCTGTCAAATAAATAAATAAAATCTTTAAAAAAAGAAAAAAGAAAACAAGTGAATTTAAAATTTGGCTTTCATTTTTTTGTATTTTTTAGGATTTAATTAGATTAAGCTTGTCAGTGACAGAAAACCCAATATAAGATTTCTTATACAGGACAATTTCTTTCTCTGTCATATTAAAGGAAGACAGTCTGGGACTGATTTAGAAGCTCCATATAATCATCAGGTACCCAAAGTTGTCCTATATTTTTTCAACAGCCTCAAGATGAGGTTTTAGTCTCTTAAGACTGATGTCCAAGATGGCTGTTCCAGCTCTGGAATCACATCCACATTTTAGACAGAGAAAGAATTTACTAGAAGAATGAGCATATGCTTCCTCATTTTAGTGACATTTACTGTGCATACTCCATTTCCTTTTATAATCGCACTGGCCAAAGCTTACTAACTTGGTCACACCGAGCTACAAGGAAAATTGGATAATATATCTTTATTCTAAGTGGCAGTGTGCCCAGCTAAAGATTTAGGGTTTTAACTATGGAAGAAGCAGAGAACAGACTCTAGGGACAACTAGTCTTCTCTAGCACATTGACCAATGGCTCTTCTTGGAAAAAATATCAATAATAAAAGGTAGCCAAAGAATTTGTTAGAGAAGATTTTCAATGTTGTATTATTTTTAAAATATATCTTCTACTTAATATAAAAAATCATAGAGACTAGGTTGTGCTTGACATTAAAAATATTTGTAGATACGTAGTAAATATTATAATTAGAAGAACTATCACACACAAATACTAAATTTTCAAAATTACATCAATACCTAATAATTTTTTTCCTAAATGCACATTGTTCAAGCCCAAAACACCAAAAGGAGGAGTAAAATTTGAGTTTTTCACAAATGCTATATGCTAAATAGTTGTTTAATTTATATTCCAAGTATGACATGGCTGCTTGTTCAGTGTACTGTAGTTCTTACTATGTAGCTCCCACAGCTAATATTTAGTGATCATTTACTGTTTACTGACCACTTATAGGCACTGTGCTTGATTTCATGTAATCCTGTGGCCCTCTAAGTTTGCTATATTATCATTCCCATTGTACAGGTGAGGACATCAAGGCTTACAAGATTTAATTTTCCTTGGACCCCAGGGTTATTGGACTCTAATGACAATGACTTTAGTCATTATGCTTTAATACTTTTTCTTTATAAATTTTTAATAGTATAGTCTGTCTGAGTGCCATCTTGTATTTTCATAGGAACACAGCTGGAGTCAATTGTGAGAGACCATGCTTACTAAATGCTTGTTTATTTATTAGGAGTCTTTCTCCTGTCCAGATGGCAACCTGATAGTATGAAGGTGCCAAAATATTGGCACTGTCAATATTGTAAATTACTTATTTCCAGCAGTTTTCATATATTTTTAAAATATTTTATTTATTTATGTATTTATTTGAGAGAAGAGAGAGCACGTATGCGTGAGTGGTGGGGGAGGGCGGGGAACAGAGGGAGAGGGATAAGCAGACTCTGTGTTGAGCGTGGAGCCCAGTATGGGGCTTGATCCCACGACTCTGGGATCATGACGTGAGCCAAAATCAAGAGTTGGACAATTAACCTACTGAGCCACCTAGGTGCCCCAACTAGCAGTTTTCATATTCTCACATTTTGTTCTTACAGCAAACCCATGAAGTAAGTATCTCTCATTTTACAAATGCAAATTCTAAGGCACAAGGAGATACAATAATGTGCAAGGGTTTGGATCTAGATTTTTCATTTTAAGTTCAGATTCTTTTAATTATGCTGCTTTAAGCTCAAGAGGTAATTGCAGAGGGACATTTTGGAATAAAAACAAATGGAGGCTTCTGTCCACAAGTGAACAGTTACAAATAAAAGTAACTTCAGTATCCTGTCCATAAGCCTCTCCATCGAAACCATCTTTGAGGGGCACTTGGGTGGTGCAGTCAATTGAGTGTCCGACTCTTGGTTTCAGCTCTGGTCGTGATCTCGGGATCCTGAGATCGAGCCCCTGGTCGGGCTCCATGCTCAGTGCAGAATCTGCTTGGGTTTCTCTCTCCTCCTCACTCTTCCTTACCCCCATACAAGCTAGCTCACTTGCGCTTGCTCTCTCTCTCAAATAAATAAATCTTTAAAAAAAAAACAAACACCTTTGCCTGCTATTTGTTTAGGTATAAAGTAGAAAGAAGCAAAAGGCTTCTTGAGAATCTGCCTTCTTAAATTTACTGAATATGTCTACTGCATTCCATTTCTACCTTCATCACTCTGGTTTATACCCCAGTTACCTCTTAACTAGACCATTGCCCTATCTTAAACATAGTCTACCTGCCTTTAGCTTCTCCTCACAACTCAGACCATCTTGGCATTTTTTCCTGATCTTCTCAAATCAGAGCTCAATAACCTCATCTCCCTGCTTGAAACATTTTTTATGATCCCTTGACTTCTTCCCTTCTGAATTCATAGCCCTGCTTATACCTGTAACATAACTCCACTGTGTGTATTTATTGGGTTATAAGGCCCCTTAGGGCTGGAATTTTGTTTTCTTTCATCTTTGAATGCTTTGAAGTATTTTGTGTGGATTCTTGCAAAGCACCGTGCTCCCTATAGATTGGGAAATGAAATGTTATCAAATGTTTCATTGTTAAATGAGAATTATTAAATTCTTTGATCTCTTTAAGGCCAAAATGTGGTTTTCAAAAAAATTATAGGCTGTTATCCTCGAGCAATGGTTATAGAAAGTTTATCTTCTTCCTACCTTTGCCATGACCCTAATCCAACTCTCCCCTCCGTTAAGGGCCTTGGGTAGATAGAAGAAAAAGCTTAAAATATCTCTTTCACTGAGATTGAGGCTATCTTCCAAATTACATTCTTCCTTATTTTAGCATGCCTAAATATGTATCTGTCTTCTCACCTATTCATATAATTTTAGGAAAAGTAACCCCTAAATCTGTTTCCTGATCTTATACCCCTCCTTAAGTCCTCTGATTTACCCAAAGGGATTCAGTGCTGGAAAAGATGGGCCATTTCTTATCCCTGGAGTTTTTGGTTTAATAAAGGAGACTGGCTGGCCCATTAAGACTTGCAGTGCAGTGCAGAGAGAGAAGTGCTATAAGAGGGGAAGTATACAAGGGGGTATCTAACCCACAGAGAGGGGTCAGCACAGGCTTCTCCAAGGCAGTGACTTCTAACTTAAGACTGAAGGTGAGATGTGGGCCAGGAGCAGAGGGGACAGACTTCTAGTCAGAGGAAGAGCATGTACACCAGTCCAAGAATGATCCCTTTGGGTGACCATGAAGTTAGGTAAACTCATGAGGCTGAAGAGGAAGGAGAGCGGTTAGTCTCACCTGCCTCTTCCTTAGATGTAGTTTCCTCTGCCTGCATTCATCTTGCACACTTGTGAAAGTCACTGCTTTTACCACTTTATGCCACCACTCAGAAATCTTTTAGGGCTCCATTATTGCCTCCTGCTTGGTCCAGTCTCCTCTGTCCCTGGCTTTGTAGGCTCCCTGCAACTGACCCTAACCTGTTTCCCACTGTTTACTAACTCACATCCACCTGCCAGAGCCCAAACAGTCTCCCTACAGTCTCTTGAGGTCACCCAGCTTGTTTTCTCATCTGTTACACTCCCCTCTACCTGTTTTTAAAGCCTTTACTGTAGTTAATACTCCTGGATATTGCAGTTTGTGACATGTAATTTAATGCATAATTACATATTGTCCAGTATTGTCTTCTGTTTCTGAGTCTTTTATCATCAACTGGATTGTAAGTTCCCTGAGGGCTGGCTGTGAAGCTGCATTTCACTTCATTTTCTTTTATTTTTAATAACATTACTCAAATAATCATATATGGAATATCTATGTGAAAATACACTATGCTGAAATCAATAGCATCTTCATGCAGAAAGATTAGAGAATTGCATTCAAATTAGCGGTGTGGGATAGTTTGAGCAAAGTGGGCTAAATTTTAGGGTTCTCCTGACAATTTTAAGACTCCCCTGAGAACTCCTGACAGTTTGTAAAACAGCATGATTTCTACATGTTTTGTTCTCATTTTACAACCAGTGAAGGTAAATTTGAAAGTGTGCTAGGGGCACCTGGGCGGTACAGTCAGTTAAGCCTCCGACTCTTGATTTCGGTTCAGGTCATGATCTCAGGGTCGTAAGAGGGAGCCCTGCGTTGGATCCATGCTCAGCATGGAGTCTGCTTGTCCCTGTCCCTCTGCTCCTCCCCCCCAACCCCTGCTCTCTCTCTCCTTCTCTCTCTCTCTCAAATAAATAAATAAAATCTAAAAAAAAAAGTATGCTAGATGAATGTAAAATTTTAACAACACATATGTATATGCTTTCTGAATTTGAAAATTAAAGAAGTTTAAAAAGATAGTAAATTAAAACATTACTGGCTTTGGTAAACACTAAATATTTAAATTACATGTACTCTTCAGTTTTCAATATATTTTCAATTACATCACTGTCATGGGAAAATAATCATTAAGAATTTTTAAAAGCATGCATAAGGGAGCATCTGTCTTCCGTGGTCAGACACTGGCAACGCCCATGATCGTTCAACTGGAAGTTTCCAGAACTGTATATCTATTTCCCCTCTCTATAAATCTTCATCAGGCCTCCTCCACAGAAACTATTTATTTTTTAAATGTCTGGGAGAAACTTCATCAGAGCCCCTTTCTCAGCTGTCAGGACTGTGGACAAGAAAACTTTTCCTCCCGATGGTCTCAGCCCCAACTTGTCCCAAAGTTCCAGCAGTCTTCCTGGGTCCTGAGCAACAAAGCTCATGTTCTCACTCTGGGCAATGCACTGAAGTCCTGAAGCTGCATTTGTAACTGTTGAGAGATGGAAAGGAAAGGGCACTGGACCTGAAGTCACACAGACTTGGTCTTAACTCATAGCTCTGCCACTTTTCAGTTGCATGACAGGTTTCTTCTTGGGTAATACAGGAATAATGAGATGTACCTCACAAGGTTGCTGGGAGAAATGGCACAAGTCACTCTGTGAAATTTGTGGACTATAAAACTATTACACATTTTACTTTTTGTTTCACCGTTCCTATGTAGAGTCACATTCGTTACATAACATGAGATTTTGTGTTCTTTCCAAGACCTTAGGATCTTGAGAATTTCAGACATATATTTTTCCTCTGTGACTTAACTTCTTTTTTTTCCTCTCCAAGCTTAGATTTTATTTTTTTAATTTTATTTTATTATGTTAATCACTATACATTACATCATTAGTTTTTGATGTAGTGTTCCATGATTCATTGTTTGCGTATAACTCCCAGTGCTCCATTCAATACGTGCCCTCTTTAATACCCATCACCAGGCTAACCCATCCACCCACACCCCTTCTGTCTAGAACCCTCAGTTTGTTGGAAATCGGAGGGGGAGACTTACTTCTTGCTAATCCAGGTCCTGGTTATTTTTGTTCTTTTCTGTTTCACCTATTTCTACCTACCCTATCCTCAAACTCATGGATGAGATCATTTTAGGTAGCTAAGAAAAGAATATTTTGAGACATGAACAAAAGTTTAGTTGCCTCATCTATTGATACACTAAATCTCCCACTGTCTCCCACCACCTTGTACTCTGCATGCATAAGAATGCATTACTACTGTCAAATAAATAAATAAATAAATCAAAAAAAAAAAAAAGAATGCATTACTAGCAGTCTATATCTTTACATAAATGCTCTGGACATAGAGCGCTGTTCATGCATCTGTGGACATTCATAGTCCTAAGTAGTTTTCTGATATCCTTGCTTCTCCAGAACCCATTCTTCTTCTTCTTGATTTTTATAACTCTTATTAGACCACATTCTCAGATCAGGGGGTCCCTAGCAATGACTACCTGTCAGGTACTAAAGCGTAGATTCTGAGGGTTCCAGAGCTAGGCATCTTGCTCATGCTAACACAGGACCAAAGAATGGAGAATCAGAGGAAGCAGACATTCTAGTCTAATTCACAAGTGTCAGGAAAAGCTATGGCCAAGTTAAAAGGCCATTTTATTAATGTTTACCTGCTACTTGTACTGGGGCAGGGTGGGAGGGAAGGGGAGGGGGGTCCAACATTCTGAGGTGGTTACCTTAATATCTAAGAACATGTGTTATCTGTCAGTCTTTGTATCTAAGAACGTTACCAAGGCGTTGAAGAAGCTCAGCAAAATAGATTAATTGAATACAAATTTATATAGAAAAATAATGAACATTTCCTTTCTTAACTAAGAAAAACACCGAGAGTAGATAGATCTGCTTGTTTATTGGGGAAAGTTTGGATTGGCGGGAAAGAAGGTGGTAGAAAGGTAGCAACATTTTAAAGTCAGTATTGACGGCATCTTTGGCAATAATTTGTGCTCAAGAAAAAGATTTAATAAAGCAGAATCATCCCTGCCACTCATAAGAATTGTTCTGAATAATAAAACTGCTATGAACTAAGTGCACTTAGCCTGGAGGCCACCTTTTTGGTGCAATTACTGTATTTTAAGCCATGGTTTCCATTGTTTCTAATAGCATCTTTAGTTATCAGTGGCTAGGAAAGTCTTTCTAGGACACAGAGCACTATAATCCTTAGAAATAGTAGCTCTCTGAAATTCCTTGTAGAATTTAGGACCTTTTTTGCTACTTTAGTTCCCTCATTTACTGTTTACATTATTGCAAATGTTCTATAGTAAACAATTTTCTTAAGTAGAGAAGGTAGAAAAGTATTTTGAAATCATCATCTTTATACACTCTCTGTTTCAGAATAGGTATGAAACTAAGAATTTTAGACTATTATCAAGTGAACAATTTAGAATCTAAATCTACATGAGATAGTTAAAATGTAAGGTAATCTTCAAACTCAGTTCAAAGATACCTTTTCTAATGTCACCAATACACACCATTGTGCAATTTCATTAACACTTTTCATTTCTTCAGCTGCAGATTTTTTGGAATATTTTTGGAGTTATTTTTTGATACAAATAACCATGGTTTAGGAGGCTTTTTAAAAGGATCTCCTTGCTTGAGCCCCTCATTGGGCTCCGCACTCAGCCTACTTGTCCCTCTCCCTATGCTCCTCCTCTCTTAAATAAATAAATAAATAAATAAATAAATATATTTTTAAAAAAATAATAAAAGGATCTCCTTGTCCAACACACTGCTTCCATGGACTGTTGTTTTGTTTTTGTTTTTGTTTTCTGTGCGAAGTCCTGGGATTGGGGGAATCATTTTTAAGTAGTGGATTCTCTGTTTCTATGGTATATGCTGCCCAGTGTTCCATGTGGCATCAAAAATTAATACTGCTTTTAAGAAATGCCTTTTTATGACCTAAGGATACCATAAGTAAAACCATGTTGTTTAACCCTGTTTTACTCCAGTATTTGCCTGCTCGAATCTCTGGAAGAAAGACCACTTTACTTTTTGTTATACAGTGTTAATGTAGTAGAAAATGCTCAGAGTCCTTAATTTAACACGTGTATCTGGCAGTGTATGAGCAGACTTTAGGATCAGATCTGGTCCCTAGAACAGAAAGCAAAATCGGCCCTGTTAGAGTTATTCTCTCCCCACCCCAAAAAGTTAGCTGTACATGGAATTTTTAATCATTATAGCAAGAGGATAAATACAGTAGATATGTAAGAAAGTAAATACCACCCACCCATAATCCCATTCCCTGAAGAGAAATAGTTTATCGGTTTGATTTTCAGATGTAATAAAATTTATACAGTCTATTACATGTTAAATCTAAAGCCGTAAAACTTCTAGAAGAAAACAGGGAAAAATCTTTGTGACCTTGGGGCAGGCAAAGTCTTCTTAGAATATACAAGCATAAAACATTAGAGGAAAAAAATGATAAATTGGATTACATCAGAATTAAAAAGTTTAAAACTTATGATCTTCAAAAGACACCATTAGGAAAATGAAATGACAAGACATAGACTGGGAGAAAATATTCACAACCACATATATCAAACAACTTGTATTCAAAATGTATAAATAACAATTACAACTCAGTAACAAGACAACCAACACAGTTTTTAAAAATGGACAAATGATTTGAATTGACAGTTCACAAACAATACATAAATGACCAATAAGCACGTTGAAGTGTGATCAACAGCAATAGTTATCCAAGATATGCAAGTTAAATCCACAGTGAGATATTACTACACAAGGGCTTCTTAACCTTGGCACTTAACATTTTGGGCCAGATAATTCTGTGTTGTGAGGGGCTGCCCTCTGTGTTGTAGGATATTTGGTAGCATCCCTGGCCTCCACCAGCTACATGCCAGTGGCAACCCACCTACCCACCAGTTGTGAAAATCAAAAATGTATCCTGACGTCAAATGTTTCCTAGGGGGCAAAATCATCCCAGGTAAGAACCACCGCACTACACCATTAGATTGATTAAAATAATATTGACCATCCTAAGTGTTGATGAAGGTGTATAGCTACCGGAACTCTCATACATTGCTGGTAGTAATGTAAAAATGGTACAACCACGGTGGAAAGTGGTTTGGCAGTTACTTAAAAAGCTAAACCTATAACTGTTATAGGAACCAGCCATTTCTCTCCAAGCCAAGAGATATAAAAGCATATGTTCACACAAAGCTATTCAAAATCCTTAGAGAATGTACTATTCTGCATAGGTAAGAATTTTACCCATGGAATGAAAATCTCAAGTGCAAAGAACCTTTTCTTTATTGGCTACATAGTATTTTTCACTCTTCCTTCTAGGATTATTATGCTTTTTCCTGAAACAAAGTTCCTCAGTGAAGATCTGTTGGTGGTAAACTTACTTTTTATCTCTTAAAATGTGTTTCTTGCATTCACTTTCTTGAAAGACAGTTTGATATGTTAATACAATTTAAGAGTGCCATTTTCTCTCTCAGTGCTTTGAAGATATTATTCCATGGTCCTCTGACTTCCGTTATTAAAAAATAGACTGTCAGGGGTGTCTTAAGTGGCTTAGTCGGGTAAGCAGCTTACTCTTGATTTCAGCTCAGGTCATGATCTCAAGGTCCTGGGATGGGCCTTGTTGGGCTCCATTGCTAAGCAGGGAGTCTGCCCGAGGATTCTCTCTATCCCTCTCCCCCTTCTCTCTCTCTCTAAAATAAATAAATAAATCTTTAAAAAAATAGACTATCAGTTTAATTTTTCCTTTGTAGGTAATCTGTCTTTTCTCTTGGATAACCTTTAAGATCTTCCCTTTTCCTTGGAATTTTTCAGTTTTACTATATGTCAAGACATGAATTTCCTTTCAGTTATTCTGCATGGGATTCATTGTGCTTCCTGGAAAAAAATGAGGACAGGTATCTTAAATCCTCCACCAAGAACAAAAGTTGAAACAGGCAAATTTTCTATCTCCTTTTGTAGATGGGCTAGTTTTCCTAGTTCATGTGTCCATTGATAGTATAGCACCTTGGGGTTTGGCTTTATGATCAGGTCTTGGTTTACCCCCCAGTTTCTCAAGTCCTAGGCTTTGTCTTCTCTTCCCCCATGCTGTTGCTCTAGGTTACTGGGGATCCATAACTACCAACCTCAGTAATTATTACCTCTTTGGATTCCTACTGATGATCATTTTTTACTTCTGAGGATTTCTGTTACTTTGCCAGTTCGGCCATACATTTTACAACCAACTAATTAGGTGGTTTGTCCAACATGAGTAAGAATCACTCTGATGGAGGTTAATAATTACCCTAATCTGTCAGAGAGTGGTGCTATCAGGGCTCCTTAGGGCCTAGGACTAAGTATCCTTGTAGTAAATGGCCTCCCTGCTATTGTGCTGTCCAAGTTCTTATTTCTGCTTTTTAGAATTTTTCTGAATCCTCCCTTGTCATTAAATGGCTGACCATCATACTTTCTCTGCTATCAATTTAAACAGTAGTCCCTACTCCCTTCTAAATGGATAAACTAGATAAATAAGCTTGTTATATTTTGCACAAAGTAAAAGTAAATTGTCTCTAAGAGAGGTGGGCCAAAGGTTTTCCTTTGAGTATAGTACATATTCTTTGATATATAAACTCTGTGGCATCTATTTTATGTTGTGTTTTTTGGGTTTTGTTTTATCTTGTTTTGCTCGTTCTAGATTCTGTTCTTTTTTTTTTTTTTTAAAGATTTTATTTATTTATTTGACAGAGAGACACAGCGAGAGAGGGAGCACAAGAGGGGGAGTGGGAGAGGGAGAAGCAGGCTTCCCGCGGAGCGGAGAGCCCGATGCGGGGCTCGATCCCAGGACCCTGGGATCATGACCTGAGCCGAAGGCAGACGCTTAATGACTGAGCCACCCAGGCACCCCTCTAGATTCTGTTCTTAAGATTGACCCAAAAAAGTCAATTTAGGTATAATGAGGTATTACTATACCAATAGTCTGTAATAATCAGCTATTTTGGCCAAATTTTCAAATGTGGGAGGAAACATCTCAAGCTATATGAGAGAGAGAGAGAGAGAGAGAGAGAGAGAGTGTGTGTGTGTGTGTGTGTGTGTGTGTAAAAAAGCATTGGATTTAATCCTACCAAATAAATCACTCTGAATTCTTTTTTTTTTTTTTTTGAGTAGGCAATACCATATTTAGCCACTAAGAAAAAACTGAAGTATTTTCTAATGTTTTAAGTCTATTAAAGTGACTTTCTTTTTTACTTGAAAAAGTTTTTTTATCTTATTTAAATTCCAGTTAATAAAATGACTGTATGCCAATTTATCTTCAATTACGTTTTCATTTTTTCCTTTTACATAAAATGTTACATTTTGTTTATGCTAAAAGATAATTTTACTCATTTAACTATTTTGATGATGTCTTAGTTAGACTCAAGCCTATGGCTTTCTCTTTGGGTCCTATGTACAAATCCTATAATATAATGAAAATGTATTTTTAAATATTTTTGCCATGTGCTAATACTTATAATTTCAAACACTTCCACTCCCCAAATTCTTGCATCTAAAACAGAATGTACTCTCAACATAGCCCAAAAGGGACATATAAAAACTCTGAGGTTGTACTTTAAAACTGTGAACACAACATAAGTACATCCACAAATAGTAATTATTAACTGTATCCAAAATATAGTGCATGGTATTTTTGAGATTAAAAGACAGTATTAGTATGGTAAACTGTAAAGTGGTAGAAGATCTTCCTCATTCAGCATGACAAAATTTCCAAAATTTTGTGCAGAAGGTGAAATTTTAGAAGACCTCTGAAGGAAGTTATAATAATATATTGTTAGTGAAACCGTGAGGGAAGAATGTTTTCAAGTGTCAGGGAGAAATGAATAAAAGTTCAGAGAGGGACCAAAAGTAGGTAAATGGAATAAAGGAAACTGGGATCAGATTTAAATGTATAAGAAAGGCAGTAGCCAGGGACAAGGAATATTGAGAGATGTTATGGAGCATTTTCTGTTTTGGCAGTAGGCTCAGTGGGGAGCCAGTTCAGATTTCCTGGAGAGGAATGATGTTCTAATGATTTTGGGGGTGGGGGCACAGAGGATGGGGTGAACAGTCAGTCATAGAGAAGAGATTGCATGGAAAATAGTGCAGGGTAAGATAGGAAGGGATGAAGAGAACAGTTTATGGTCCCTTGGCCTCTTTCCTGATGAATGCACAATCACTGGAATGTTAACAGTGGAAAGAGAACTAAAACATGGTCAGGCAGCATCATGGTATAGTAAAAGAACATGCCTTTGGAGGCAGACAGGCTTAAGTTCTAACCTTAAGCTGCTTGCTTGCTATGGGACCTTGGGTTAGATACTTAACCTGTCTCTCAGTTTCCCATTTCTTTTTTTTTTTTTTTAAGATTTTATTTATTTATTTGTCAGAGAGAGCACAAGCAGGGCAAGTGGCAGGCAGAGGGAGAGGGAGAAGCAGTCTCCCCGCAGAGCACGGGAAGCCCGATGTGGGACTCGATCCCAGGACCCGAGGATCATACCCGAGCCGAGGGCAGGCACTTAACCAACTGAGCCACCCAGGTGCCCAGTTTCCCATTTCTAAAATGAAAAGAGCATCTATCTAAAGGGTTATTTTGAGGGTTAAATGAGTTAAATATTAAATGTAAGTTAAAGTACATATAAAATGCTTTAGAAGAGTACCTGATACATACTAGCAACAATATGTTACCTATTTTATTAATATTATCAAATCTGAAGCCATGAAGTATAGTGTCTGTCTGCTTCCAAAATCAAATCTGAGACTAAAAATCTGAGTTATTGGTTTTAAAGCTCCTCATCAATTGGCACAAAATTACCTAACTGCTACAATAACTATCAAATGTTCTCCGTAACACAGAATCCTGCTTTCCAAGCCCTTTGTACCTCTTTGCGTTTGGTTTAAGACATCTTCAGTCCAGGTGCCCCTTTAGGAGCAAAAAGACTATAATGGGTGGATCACTATAGGAAATCATAAAAAGAAAGAGGGAGGAAAAAGGAAGAAGATGTGGATATTGTTCTCAAAGACAGACCGGGGTGGGGGGGGCGGGGGGGAACTTGTAGTAGATGCTTAATTAATATTGGTTGAAAGAATGTTGAAATAATATAGAGGTTCATGAATTTAACAGAAACATGTACAACCAGTCCCTGGTGTATAGATATATGAGTGTTAAGTAATTGATAAAACCTTCAGTAAGATACTAAAGATATTAAGATTTAAGTGCCCAAGGAAAATATGAGTTTGATGTAAAGCGTGTCTTTCCCAAATTATGTATTGGAACTCCTTTTTCTTGATTCAGCACAGCTTAGTTATCTGTGATAGTTGAGGATAGAGGAAAAGGATAAAGTGAGGGTTATCACCAATAAATAAAATCTGGAGCTAGTCTCCAAATACTATTTAATTTCCCTCTGCCCACCTTCCTTGGGGTGTATAGAATATAATGAACTATTGAGGGGAAATACACATACATTTTGGACAGTATCCTACAGTATTAGTAGTAAACCTCCTATGTTTTATAGTACAGGAAATAATTGATATGACAAGTCAAGCTGGTCTACTTAAAATAATTCTTTTTAGGGAACTAAAACCAGCAAATGGTTAAGCAGTACTTGAAGAAAAAACAAAAGGTGGTTCTTGAAGATTTTTAGAGAAAATATCAGTAACTGCTTTAGAATACTTTATAAATTTGGCAAGCCAAAAGCAAAATGAAGAAAACTATCAAGTATCGTTTCACAGTGTTTATATGTCTCCATTGCAAGTAACACTCTGTCAATTTGAACAAATACTGAGGTTTGCACTAAACATTACAATGATGAAATCTGTAGCTCTTGAAAATCCTTTCTAAATCCTCAGAAAATTTTCTTCTCAAAGAAGGATATGTATTGAGTAATAAAGAGGGAAAATTGCATAGAATAGCACTGTGTAGTCTGTATAGTTTCCTGGCTTGCTTTGAAGGCTATATTTGTATGTGACTGTTTTTACTCATATTTTTGGATTTGGACTATAACATTTCATTGTTGCCGCCCCCCCCCAAGGAATTTTGGAAATTGAGTATTAGGGAATTTAAAAAGAGAAGGATCTTTTCTTACAGATATTCCCACTCTTAACCTCTATCCACAAACAAGAAAGAAAATTCTATTTTATTACAATTACAGTAATATTTTAAAGTGACTCTAATGTACAGAAGTATCTGGCACAGTAAGGATGAAAACAAAATTATTGCTATGTTATTAAAATCTGGTATTTTTTTTAAGGATTGGTGAAGAGATTTTATCTTTGTTACTTTTAACTCAGGACAGTATATCCTGTTTTATAATGTGCTCTGCTCTGACACTATATAATTTTTTAAAAAAAAACATTGACGGTTGGACCTCATTGGTATCTGGAATGGCTGAGTCCTTACCTGTTTGCTTTGTGGTTGGCTGAAAGCTGTTGCTAAGCTTGTTTTTTTGTTCTTAGAAAATGTTAAAAGTTGAGTGTGACCTACTTGAACTGCATCCTGCTTTTGACTTTGCTTTGCTCTTTTTCCTGATCCACATACTTTTTTATGATATCTTTTGAAGTTTAGATATTTTTCAAACTCCCAATTTGTAAATTTACTGTGTAATATTTTAGGGTTTTATGGTTTTAATTGTATACTTGTGCAAATTAAAGTACTGTGGTTTAATTTTTTAAATCTCGTTGGATACTTGAAAGTTGAAATTTCTGACAGAAAAAAGTTCTAATTGTAGAGAACAAATGTATTCTTTAAGAACCTACCTATTTTAAACACAAAAGATTATTTGGATATCAATAATATCTTCATTGTTACTAAAAACAATCTCAAAGTACTATGTTGTACCTTTACTAAGAAATTTAGGTCAAATTTTTGTGATTTAGGATAAAAGCTCTTATTGATCATGCTGGCATGTGTGTCACTGAAGGATAAGATTAACTTTATTCACGTTTTCTGAGAAGGGCTAGAAGGATTGATAATCCTTTCAGTTATAGACCAGATCCAGGACAGGCTAAATGAAAGTTCTGTTGGAAGGCAAGTTTGGTTTGTAATTCAGTAGACTGTCATAAACCATTGTGATTCTAAGAGCCTTTTCTTTTTAAGGCTCTATTTAACATTGATGGGAATGAGACTTTGAACTTAAGCTCACACACACACACACACACCCCCAACCTCCCCCCCCCCCCATTGCATTCTGCTGGAACCAGCAGAAATCCTTGAATCATTCTCTGAACCTTAAAGCCTGACCCAAGCCTTGTGTAGATAATGTAGGGAGCTGTAGACTAGCATGGATCCTCCAAACCCACTGCGAGTTCTAGAGTGCGGATCAGGAGATGTGGGGTATATAAGGCAGTGATACTCAAATGTGTTACTAATTTTTTTGTCAGCACAGTCTTTAGTCAAACAGTATTACCAGAATTCTGATGCAATATCTAAAACTGTCATTTTATTAATGATGTCTTTAAGTTTAAGTAAATAATTTATCAAGTCAGTGTGAACAATGAGGCTATGTTATGTTTTAAACAAATTTGAAATTAAGGGGTTATGGATTATGGATTATGACTGCAGTATTATTTCTCTATTTTCTTATATGCATAATATCCAGGAAATCTGGATTCACACAGCAAAGAACCCACATGCTGTAGCAGTCCACTCACAGCTATAGTTTTACTCCAGTAGGTGCAGAGAGCCATGAATTTTTTTAAAGGCTAGAACGCACTAACTATACTCTTCCTAATCACTGACAAATTTACAAAAATGTTCAAACATGTGCTCACAGAGATAGTGAAAGAAGCTTTATTTAATCCAGGAACAGAATTACTAGTGGCAACAAATTATTATTATGGTGGTTTCCAATGCATAATGTTGATATACATTAGTAGGTTGCCTTGACAAAGAAAGCTTAAATCTAATATTTCATAATGACTGTAAAGTACTTGTAAGGAATGGATCCTAAGAAATACAAACCACTGGTAATGGAACAAGCCTGGTGCAGGAGGAGGTTAGATTCTAGTTAGTTTAACACTCTTGATAAAATCAGGAATTATATTAACAGACAACTTTAGAGCTGAAATAAAGTTTGCGAGAATATGAAGTTTACCAGCCCTTCATTTTAAATTTGAGGGGGCTAGGGGCACCTGGGTGGCTCAGTTGTTAAGCGTCTGCCTTTGGCTCAGGTCATGATCCCAGGGTCCTGGGATCTAGCCCTGCATCGGGCTCCCTGCTCAGCGGGGAGCCTGCTTCTCCCTCTCCAGCTCTCCCTGCTTGTGTTCCCTCTCTTGCTGTCTCTCTCTCTCAAATAAACAAATAAAATCTTAAAAAAAATTTTTTTTAAAGGGGCTAAAACTGGAAGGGCTGTTAAGAGATTTACAGACTGGGTTTCTGCTTTTTGTTTGTCTGTTTCAGAATTGGGCAGTAAACTAGATGACTCCCCATTTAATGCTCCCTAACAGAGTCCCAAGCTATCTGCCAATCTGTGTGACTTATGTGAGAGGTGTAAGTCTAAATAAAATAGACACCCAAACTCAAATTAAGATATTTCTGCTTGTTCATAGGATATAAGAAATTAAATGCATATAATTTGGCATTTAGTAAATATCTATAAATAATAATTGAATGCTAAGTGCTTACATAATATTAAGATTTCTGTTAATTGGTAATATAGCATTGACATCTGTATATAAACCTATGCCAAAATGTATTTTTAAAATTAGAGTTTTAACAAATTAAGAAAGAATACTACCTTCTCCAATTTGTAATAGCTGAATAAAATCCTATTTTAGAATTTCTCAATCAGTTGCCAAAAATTAGGAAAACCAGATTTTCTCTTACTACAAATGAAATGATCTTGAATTCTGTTCAAGTTTAAGCTCATGTAAAAAACATAATTTTAAAGTGGACTTATCTCTTTTTTTGAGTATTTTTAGCTAACTAGAAAGATAGTAGTGATAAGTAAAAATAAACATTTCCATTGAACTACAATGCCCTGAATGTATATGTACTGTATGGACAAAGGGGAAAATGGCCCACAGAGGTACAGTGAGGATTTTGGAGGGAAGAAGAACAGATGGGAAAGTTCAGTGAATGGCATTTTATTTCTAAGAAGCTTAATAACATGCAAGTAGTCTCTAGATGTAGCCTTATACTTTGTGACCAGGGTAGGCTCTACAACTTAATACCCTCTTGGAAAAGTAGAGATCTCAGAAGGAGGCAAAGAAAGAAGGTAATTTATAGGATTAAAGGACCTACAACTAAAGATTATCATAGAGGAACTGAGTGGGGATTCTTTGAGCTGTGTAAGAAAAACATATTGTAAATCTCTATTCACTACATAGTAGTAATAATCATGCGGTGGGGTGGGCATGGATAGGGAGGTCAGCATAGTTATGAATAAAAAAATAACTTGATTAAAAGATTTTAGGGGTGCCTGGCTGGCTCAGTCGGTAGAGCATCCAACTCTTGATCTTGGGATCGTGAGGTCAAGCCCCATATTAGGTGTAGAGATTACTAAAAATAAATAAATAAAAGAACTTAAAAAAATTATAGATTACATATTAAAACCAGTTCTTGCCTTGTGCTCACAAACAGAAGTATTTTGAGAATTTAAAAAATGTATTTTTTTCAGGGGCACCTGGGTGGCTCAGTCGATAAGTGTCTGCCTTCGGCTCAGGTCATGATCCCAGGGTCCTGGGATCGAGCCCCCAGTTGGGCTGCCTGCTCAGCGGAGAGCCTGCTTCTCCCTCTCCCACTGCCCCCTGCTTGTGTTCCCTCTCTCGCTGTGTCTCTCTCTGTCAAATAAATAAATAAAAATCTTTAAAAAAATAATAAAATAAAAATAAAAAATAATATATTTTTTCATATATGTTTTTAGAGTTGAAATCCAGCTCAAAAAGTATTTTAAAAATTATGCAATACAGTAGTATATGTGCATAGTCTGAGAAATACTTTCTACTTGAATATGTCATATATTTAGTACCTTTGGTGACTTTCTTTTGAGTTTGTATCACTTCCTTTTTCTCCTTCTTTAAAACTTCAGTAGCTCCTAAGTACATATGTGATAAAGTCCTAACTCTCAATTTCCCACCACTCACCTTTTACCTGAACCTCAACCTATTCCAAATTAAACCGATTGTTATTTAACTCAACAATAATGCTGAAAAGTAAGTCACCTCTAAAAATTGTAGCATTTTTTAATGAGTTCTCCCATTTAATTTTGAGATCTCAACAGACACTTTATTTCCTGTCATTTCACCTTAGGCCTAAAGATGTTGAAAGCCAAACTTGGTTACAGAATGTTCATGAATCTTGTCAAACAATGATATGTGTACAGGCAGTGTCTGACTTGTAAGTACCTGCCTGACTTAACAAGTGAGCTATATTTACCATTGCCTGAACCTATACAGCTATCTTTGTAGTGCGAGGAGAGCAAGCAAAGAAAAATCAAAGAAGCTTGGGAGTATCTGTGGGTTCCCAAGGAGAAAATGGGGAGAGACTCTGAAAAATAGAAGTTGCTTTAGCACAGCTGAACCCAAGGACAAGCTGATTCCCAAGCAGAGCCTACCTGCCTGTATAGTAGACCTGAAACCTCCAAAAATGTTTGTCTAGGTGGCCCAAATCTTTCATAAACTGAATTATTGAACTTGAAATTCACTATTAAGCTTTCACTTAAGCTTTTTTTTTAATAGAAATTATCTCTGTGGAGTTCATTCAGTACATATTTATTGAGGGTCTACTATGTGTGAGGCACTTGGGCATTGCAAATACAGCAATGAACAAAAAAAAAAACACCCCATTCTGATTTTATGAAGTTTATATTCTACTGAGTCAGACTAAATAGATTAGTATGAGATATCAGTACCTCATACAATAAACAGTGTGAACTGTTGTAAGAAGCCTTTCTTCCTAGCACTTAACCAGTTATTCTAAGAGGAATAGGGGTAGGTAGTATGAGTAGCTTTTAGTAGACTCAGGTGGAGTCTTCAGGTAGATTCAGGTAAGTTCTATAGTGGAGGGGCTTTAGGTACCATAAGGTTACCAAAGGCCTGGGAAAAGACACTAAGAGGAGTGACAGGGATAGAGAGGTAGAGGAGAGAAGTTCTCAAAGACCAAGATCACTCATTCCATGATTTCTTTCTTTTGAAAAAAAAAAACACCACCACCAGATCTCATCCTGAGTGTAAGAAAGGGAGATAGATTTTTTTTCCTTCCCTTTTGTCCTCAGAATCAAGAACTAAGACTAATACATAGTTATCAAAATTTATAAAATACTCATTAAAAGAAGCAACCCAACTTCTGCTGCTCTGGATTCAGACAGACCTGGGTTCTAATCCCTGATGGCAATTTACTACTTTTATAATCTTGAACAAGTTACCCATACTTTATAAGTTTCTGTTTTGTAAATTTGGAAATAGAAATAATTATCTTCCTTATATATGTCAGTTGCTTTAGTGTCTGATAGATAGAAGTTGGTAAGTTACTAGTCTTATTAGCCTGGAAAACCTGACCACAATTTAACATGCTTATTCTTTGGGGAAAGTGTTTTTCTAATTTAAAACCACTGACATTGTTTGGAATATTGTTTAGTTACAAATATGGGTGATGGCCTATGAGTTTCTAAAACCCTATGCAGAGATTTAAAACTGCATTTCTAAAAGAAGGAACCCCAAAGGAGAAAATGAGAGCAAAGATCTGTCGACAGTCTTGTTCCTTTATAAGTGATAAAATTCTAAAAATTAAATTGAAGAAGTGAGAAAAGTAGAGGACAAATAAGAGAACAATGTAAAATTAAAGTTCAGTGCTAAAAGGATCTCACTGTACTCAAAACATGTTGAAAGGAAAAAAGTGCTTAGCAGACAAGCTATATATATAAAAACAGGAAGATATGAACTGGAGGAGAAAAATCTTGACAAAATTAGTAAGCAGAAGTAATCTTATAAACCAGCATTCATTCTACATAAAATGTTTTAAATGATAATAGGACATTTTTCAAGAATGTTTTAAGCTCACTTTTAAAGGCATTCTTTGGTTTAATGGCTGAAACCACTATGTGTGTTTTCTAACCAATTATTAAATATAATTCCTATTCTAATGAATAGATCTACAAATCTGTAGTACTTTAACATAATTCCTTTGGTTAATGGGAAAATTTAAGGTTTAATATGTGGTCCATGAAAGTGTGATTAGGCCTTTTGGATTGGTAAGTATTCATTCTACTAAAATACATCTATTCTTTTCCATGAATTAACTATTTTTAAAAGTCTAATGGATGTAGGAAAGCCAGTTGCTCAGGAGAGCAGCTAATTTGAGATTTATTTCCTCAATTTCAAAAACAAGAGTATGAGGCATGATTTCCTTTCTCAAGAAATGTATTATGTTAGACAAAATCCACCTTCATCCCTACACTTTGCTTCATTCCTGTTGTTCTTCAGACCCACAATATTGCCTTGCCGAAATTGCCTCAGCAGCCTTGCTAACTCATCTCCCTGCCTCCAAGTTTGCCCCTTGCATTATAGTTTTCTAAACCTTACTGAAATGTAAATCTGATGTTTTTCTACTGTTTAAAACTTTCAATAACTCCACAGTAGTCTTAAGAATGAAATTTACATTATTTAATGAAGCTTGAACAAGGTCCCTCCTTACTGTTGATCTTTTACATGAACTCTATCACTGTCCATACCCACCCCCCTTCCAGACCAAATAAATTTCCTTTATTCAGCTTCCCTGTTTGGGCCACTCTTACTCTCTCTCCTGCCTCTGGGCCTTTGCACATGCTGGTTCCTTTGCTTAGAACTCTGTCTCTACTCTCAAGCCTTCCCTCTTGTCCCTCCCTCCCCCCAGACTTTCTTGTCAAGGCTTCTCTACTAATCCTCTAAGCCCCAACTCAGATGTTCTTCCTTCAGGAAGCCTGTGTTACACCACAATTTCGAGTCCAGACTCTCAAATACATCATAGTTCTCAGCTCAGATAAAGTCATTTGACACCACTCTGCTTTTACATAGGTATGTCAGCTCTGTTCTTGAGAAAATTAAGAGTTGAGACCATTACTGATAATGACATGCAAAAACCTCACTTTATACTGCTGAGTAAGTCTACCAAAACATTTTTAGAGGAAAGGAAATATTTCAGAATTACTATTACTTCTTGGATTAATCAGGATTCTTCATAGAAGAAATAAAATGTTGAAATGTTTAAGTAGCAGATTTAACTGCTGGCCTATAATGATAACCTGTTATAAATATCAAAAGCCTAGTCCTTTCCAATTACTGTTCTGTGCTCAGGATTTCATTTTTTTAGCAGGTGTTTATTGCATGCCATGACACGCCTAGCACTGGGGTTTATTAGAAGCACCTTCAGGACATCTGGCCTACTCAAGAAGTGAAATCTATTACCAACTTTTTATTGAATGATTTGAAACAAAACATTTCCAGAAGTGAAATCTACACAATGATATTTGCAGGTTAATACATTGGTTGGAATTCTTGGTTACTGTAGATTTATTTGGAGACAACCCTTTTAAGTTGGAGAATAAAGTACCTAATTCACCATAATGCTCTATTGTAAAGGGCAGAAATTAGTACTCTTTGAAGAACTTAAGTCAGTCTTTATAGAGACCATAAAGGAATCTTGACGTTTAATGACTTAAAGGTCCTCAGTAAACCAC
Source organism: Halichoerus grypus (assembly GCF_964656455.1). Lineage (NCBI taxonomy): Eukaryota > Metazoa > Chordata > Mammalia > Carnivora > Phocidae > Halichoerus > Halichoerus grypus. The sequence continues at coordinate 51,424,534 of NC_135720.1, forward strand.
TGAATTAGAATATGAGTTAAAATTATTTTTCGTTTTATGTAAGGCAGCATCAAAATAAATGATTAAACTGAAATTTTCTGGGGGAAAAAAGTAATCCTAATTGCAGTTTCCTATACAATTTTACTGTATGCTTCTTCAATAAATATTTATCAAGCTCTAAGGATCAAACCCTACTATAGTTTGCAGTGTTGATTTGCATTTAATTATTTTAAACCATTTTTGGGTTAGCTAAATGCATGCATTTCCCTTGCCTCTCATTAAAAAATAGAAAGTTAAGCATTTTCCATTTTGCAAATGACATAATTTTAATGTCACAAACAAGGTTATGCCCTAGTAGACAACTAACCCCACAGAAAATAAAAATCACAGCTCTACTCTTACAGAAGCAGAGTCATCATTTTCACATACTTCTTTCATTATCTAGCAGTATGGCTCACATCATATATCAAGTCCATTTATGTTTCCAAGGTATTCATCTACAACCAGTTTATCTTGGAGGGTATTGCTGCAAATTGGATGATTTACTGGATTTATTTTTGCTGCTTGTTTGTGACTGAGTGGGCATTTGATTACACTGTTTGCTTTTGTGACTGTGCTCATAGGGAGAGAGCTTGGAAGCCTCTGTAGCCTTTTCTTTTATGTTAATATTAACCCAAAATTGCTTTTCTTGACCAGTAAAAAAAATTTTGCATGCTTTAGCAATTTGTAAAAGCAGTGTATGAGAACATACAGCATTTATCTTTTTATCTGGAGAAGATAAAAAATAATCATTTTAACCTGCTTTTAAAATATGACATTTTAAGAGCTATAAGAGTAACATTCTTCTCTGAGACATTGTATCCTCACTTCTAAGACTGAAACTTATTTGCATTTAGGAGTCCTGGTTCTGTGTCTGTCAGTTTTTATTGATTTAAACTCTGCTTGTTTCCTTCTGTCAGAATGTTCCAACTTTTTTTCCTAACCTGAACATGCAAGCTTTTGAAAACACAAGAGCAGACATGCAAAAAGAGATCTTAGTTGATTTTTTTAAAAAGTTAATGAAGCCATGTAAGGAAATAGTGTTAACACAGGACTTGAGAGATTCGCGTTCCAGATCCAACAATGTCAGTTATTTATGCTCCTTTATAACCTATATTTTCTGAAGTTCTTCATCAGATTTCAGAGAAATTCTTTCTTTAGAACCCAGGGCAATTATGAGAGAACATTAGAAATTTTAAAGCCTTCAAATATACTCGCGAAGAAAAAGGAAATTCAGAGATAGCTACCAAGGCTTATTTTCCATGTAGGAAGAGTGATATTATTGTTTGTACATAGCTTACCAAAACTAATTTTATATTGAATATAGACCACAGTCCCGTACTCGCTCCAACATTCTGGGCCCATTCAGCGTTGTTTGGGCATTATGGGAAAGGACGAGAGGGATTTCAATAGTTTATAAAATGTAAAGCGAATTTGGTTCTTCTTGGTGGTGTCAGGGTCAGCACAGAGGTTGGTTGCTCTTTCGCTCAAGGTAAATGAATCCGAGCGGGTGGAAGGAGGGCAGGCTCTCGACTGCTGATGCCGGGGGCAGGGGCACATTTGCCTTTCACTGACGCGAAGGGCTTGCGCCGCACCTTCCAGCCATGGTGCCAGCCGAACGAACCCGTTCCCGACGTAAGAATCAGCTTCTGGGGGCAGCTCGGACGCTCGAGGTTGTTTTTCGCTGGGCCGCTTCAGACCGCCCATCACCGCCCATCACCGTCCGCCCCACCGCGTCAAGGGGGCGGGACTCCGTGGCGCCGCGGGCCGGCATTGGCGCATGCGGCCGCCGTGCGGGCGGAGTGACGGCGGGGGCGGGGCCGCGCGGCTTGTTTGTCCGCGCCGCACCATCGCCGCGGTCCGCGCTGACTGAGGCGCTGCAGCCTGGAACCTGGCCGTCGGCTCAGCGCTCGCCTTCTCGGCACCGCCGCGGTTCTTCTGCACGTCCGCAGCGGTCCCCGCGCCGACATGCGCCTGGCCACCACAGCGAACGAGGCGTACACGGCCTCGCTGGCCGTCCCGGAGCTGCTGGGCTGCAAGCAGTGCGGCGGGGGCCGCGGCCAGGACGAGGTACCCGGGCGAGGGGCCGGGCGGGCGGGTACCGGGCAGAGCTGCCTGGGCTGCGCTGAGGTCGCGACGCCTCCCCGCCTTCGTACCTAACAGCTGCGGAGAACGCTCCTCGGGGAGGGTGCTCCTGGAGCAACCGCCCGGCCGGCCGCCCTGCCCGCCGGGGGCGTCTCGGGCTGGCCCGCGCCCCACAGGTGAAGGGGCGGCCTGTGGTGGGTGGAGAGACGATTTCCATCGTGAGTCGGCCCTGGACAGAAAATGCTGAGGCTGGCAGAGACAGCTGCCTTGGTCATTTAAATCGAAGTCTCCAAAACGTAAATAACGTTGTCTTCTGTACAAGTCTCCACAAGTCAGAACCGAACAAAGCTCTAGTCTGACGGTAGAACAGCCTGTGGATTTTTTTTCCCTTCAGCGTCTTGTCAAAACAGATTATCAGTGACCCCCGCTCCCTTTGCCTCCTACTTAAAAAAAGAAAAAAATACATTTGAGTCAGTTAAAAGATAATGTTGCCTGGAATACGTATGTTCTGCCAGCTCTATGACGTTATGCAGTGTTCACCCTTGTTTATGAACCATCCCTTTTGTGTCTGAAATGGCCTTCAGAAAGCTGTTTAATCGTAACATTTTGTATTTTTCCTAAGTGGTTGTAAATAGGGCCCCAGTTGAAAGTTACTAATAAACCTAACTAAAATTTGAACCTTTAAAAGGCTCTTCTTAATTCAAAAGCTGACAAGGAGAAAGTAGAGAAATAGTAATTAAAATTTGAATTGAAATCAGAATGCTGTGTTGCCTTATTTCAAGAAATCTAAATAGGAAGTAATTTCTCTGCAGCATTGCCCACTTAAATGACTCAGTTTTAGTATTTATATTTTTTGTAGATGGAGTCTACATTGTGAATGTACTACATATATTCATATAACTTTAAATGAAGACACTTTCCTATGAGGGTTGTAGAACAAACTTTTCTAGCTTTTAACATTCATAGATACATAATACGTTCCTAATTGTTTACAGATAATACAACAACCTAAAAAAAATTGTTATAACTGTTCTTTGGAAACTTTATCAGAGAGAGAAAACTGTGTGAAAGTGTTGAAATAGCATTTACGGTTTCTGTTTGCAGGCCATAACAGATCTTTTCTCATTTTGAGTAGAAGCGATCCCCAGTCATCGTGCTTGAATAGATCTGTTATTTCTGGTGGCATTTGTGTGCAGAATCCTCGTTCTGGCCCAGATCTAGAATCTCTAAATATAGCCATGTAAACTGGAAGATAAAGAGATACATTTTAGCTTGCACAGTGCTTATGGGATTGTGTTTAGGAAGCTAGGAAGCGGCTGTAGAGTTGTATTTTATTTTTAACACATCCAGCATGTGAGAAAATAAGTTAGGAAGTAGTGCTTTATAGGAAAACTTCACTTTACAAAAGAATAACATGACTCTTTCAAATAGCAAGCTTCCATAGTGCTTTAAAATGAAACACTTTTCAGGGATGGAACTCCTGACTAAAGTATAGAATACACATATGGCTAAGTCAGCCTTACAAATCTAGTAATTTGAAGTCCGTGGGTTATTTTTTAGAATGTATTTCATAGAAGACTGGATACTGGAAAATGAGGTACCTGAACTTTCAATATTTCTAAGTTCCCAAGTAGAGTTAATGACAATTTTAAAAGAAGCACCAGTACATTTTTTATAGCAGGATTTTTTTTTTTTTTAACAACACTTCTGCATCTCTTCATTTCTATTTAAAATTTTTGAATGTCAGAAGGCTAGGACCCATCTATAAGCAGGGGTTCTCCTGAAGAAGGGAGAGTGGAGTGGCAGCTCTCACATGTCACACAATTTATTGTTGCCTGGTTGAAGTGTGTTTCAGAAAGCACATACTGCTTTTATAATTTTTAAAATCAAAATATCAGTACTGTGGTCATTGGTATAAAACATCTAGACAGTTTTTTAGAAGTACCCCAAGTGCAGTGAGAAAAATCATTCAAATGATCTAATTATATTTATTTTTCAACTAGTTTTGCAAGTGGGTAGACACCAAAAGCCAAGAAATGCTTTTATTTTGCATTTGTGGCAAATCATTCATTCTTTCACTTAAGGATATTGCTATAGATTCATAAATGTATCTGTAATACATTTGGAAATTATTAGAACAGTACTTCTAGTGTACAAACACTGATTCATACAGTGATACAATACATATATAGTCTTTCTGTGATACTGTCAACATTTGCTAAGAATTTTCATATACTGAAAATGAGTGTGTTAATATTATACACTAATGAAGAAATAGATCTTATTTCAGAGATTTGCAGCAGTGTTGTCATGGCAGAGGCTGTTGCTCTCTTTTTCAAAATGCTGATTAGGAGGATTGTTGAGAGGAGAGAACTGTTAGTTCCATGTTAGTTTTTCCAGCCACACCTTCACTGAGAGCCTGTGAGGTTTGTGCTGTGATTAGCATCTACATCTACTTTTTAAACAAGGCCTTTTGCTGTTGGCAGTTCTGCCTCTTAGAATCTGGATTGGCCAAAATTTGTTCAAAGTCTGCAATTCATTTTCTTTAACAGCTACAGATAAGGCATAATTGAAGTAACCTTTAGGAAGTTATGAAATACAGTTCGTTTGGCTTATGATCACCCTGTTAAAGACCAGCAGTGCCTTTTTTAAATCAGTACCTGCTAGAAAATAGGGTAGTTAGTAATTTTATCATGTTGACTAGGAAAAGAAGTGTTTCAAAAATGAATTTTCCAGAAAATTGAAACTTTTAACCTTTTAGAAACCAAGAATATTATTGTATGACAACAGTGATATCCAAAAGGACCTTTAAGGTATCAAAAACTTTTAAAGAGGCTCCAAAAAGTAGTAATTAAAGACACCAACTCTGGAACCAGATTTCTGAGATTCAGCATCTACCTCCACCACTCACTAATACTAACTGAGCTAGGGACTTGATTTCAAATTGTGTACATATATTTATAAAACATTATATGTAATTATTTTATATTTATAACTATGTTATATAAATATATATCATTTGATAAATATATAAAAATATAAATAATTTGTAAGATGATCTCCTTCCTGCCTGAATCTGGACTAGGATAAATTGGAATGGAGTCTTAGAGTTCATCATGTCATTTTCTTGTATCCCTCTCATGTATCTAGTCTATTAAGAAGGAGAACAAAGGACATCTTTTTGAGTCTAGCCTTCAAATATAGGATAATAAATTGATGTGAGTCTAGAACAGCACTGTTTCCCATTATATCAGTTTTGATCAACTCTTTTTGGGAAAGACTTGATTTTTTTTTAAATATATGGCTGTCTCCCTTCTCCCCTTGCCCCAGTCTTTTCTTTCACTTCCTCTCCTTTTCCTTCCTACCATTTCCCTTTCTGCTTTTACATGACACAAACCTCTCACAACCTCTTCAGCCTGGTAAGAAGTTTACCCTGGTAGTCTAAGTGTGAGCTGAGTAAAATTCTATTTTACCTGGAACTACCCTTAAGTAAAATAATGAAATTGAAATCTCAAATGTCAGAGACTTTTTCCATTCCTTTCCTTTCTTCAGTTTTTCTACTTTCTGTCTCCAGCTCTCTTGCCAGACTGGTACCTCATCAAAGAATTAATGGGACCTTAGCACTAAGAGGTTATTAGCATAATGGGTCTATAATCCATTCCCAAGAATGTTTGCTTTTGACTAACATCCTGCTTTGAAACACATAGTTTTTCATTCTAAAAGAATATATTTCTAAAGGAACCAGGAAGGAAGGTTTTGCCCATTGAAGGCAAGGAATAGGCAGACAGTAATACCAACATAACCACTAAATTTGACTGTAGGGGTGGACTTTCACAGACTTGAGAATTATATAGGACCATTGGGAGAGACCCTTCCCATACCTATAGGAAAATACTCCATTTCTGAAACTTTGATAGCCAGTTTCTTGGAATTCTAAAGCTATTCTTTTATGATAGTTCAATATATTTTTGGTATAGAAACAAAACCAAATAATATAATTCAGCTTCTTTGTCTTAAGGCCCATGTGCTATCAGTCTTATTATTAAAAATATGTATATGCCACCCACATGTTGCTGTAGTTGTAAAATAAAGTCCTAGAAATGGACTTGCTAATTTTTTTCTCTCCTTACAGATAATAACATAATACATACATATTATGCACTTTGCTCCCCGCCACCCCCACAGGCACACACACACACTATGTGTATCTTTTAGATTCTTTTAAAGCCAACTCATGTAGAATTGCTTCATTCTTTGTAAGGACTACATGCTATTCTAGTCTATGGTCATACTACATTGAAACAGTCCTGTTGAGTACTTAGGTTGTTTTATATCTTGTACTATTAGAAACAATGTTGCAGTTATTGTCTTTTTACATACATTTCTGTGAGTATGGGTTAACATTTAAGATGAAATTGTTGACTCCAAGGATTTCTGACTTTTTAATTTCAGTCATTATTTCAAATTTCCCTATTCTATAGGTTGTAGTAGTTTATACTTACGTATTTCTTGATCTTACTTCCTCACATTTCAGAACACTCCCATCAGAAATGTGTAAGTAATGAATGACTATTTATCCACCTCCTCTTTAGCACAGCCTGTTATTAAACTTTTGATCTTAAGCAATCTTTTAGGTGAAAATAGTATTTCAGTGTAGTTAACGTGAAGTTTTATTATGAGGTTGATCATTTTTCAGCCATTTGTATTTCCTTTTCTTTGAACTGTCCTTGTCCTTTGTTCATTTTTCTATCAGGTTATTGGGGGTTTTCTTTCTGATTTGTTTTTTTTTTTCTGGTTTTCTTCATGTATTCAAGAAGTTTAGCCCTTTTGATATAGGAGTTGCAGATATATTTTGCAGTTTTCTGTTTGCTTTTGACTTTTTATATGTTTATTTGTCCCATGTGAAAGTCTTTTATGTCATCAAACTTAACAGTCTTCTATTTTATAACGTCTGGGTTTTATGGCATTCTTAGGCCTAACTTCATTCCATGAATGTTTTTTCTAACACTAATGTTTTCTTGTTTTTGTTTTTACACTTACCTCTGATTTGTTGTGGAGTCAAGTATGATTTATGGTTGCAACTTCACTTTTTTTCTGAGTGCCTATCTAGTTGTATCAAGATTATTTGTTGAATAATCCATTTCTCCTCCATTTGAAATGCTACCTTTTTATATACTAAGGCCTCAAGAATAGTAGTGTCTCTTAGGTATAAAATGAATAATAAACCCTTGAAATGGGTGTTTTCCTAAAATGCATTTTATTTAAGATAGTGAAGAAATGAGAAGGAATAAATATTGATTTTAACCTTAATATTTTGCCCAATATATTTTGTTTGACATCTATGTAATTGGATCAGAAATTCAGCAGTTAGAAAGGCTAATAGAGTCATTGTTTTATATAAATGGCTGCATTTGTGCCAAGATGATGTATTGAATAGCAGGAATGTGGGGTTTTTTCTTGCATTTTTTTATAGGCTATTAAAATCAAGACATGCACGTGGCTAGACCAGTGAATTGAGTGCCTCTTCTAATGAAGGGTAGAGTTAGAGCATTGCTATGTTCAGTCTAAGTGTGGAATAACCAGAGTAAGACATCATTGGCTTCCAATACATGCCTTTGAACTATATTTCATAAATTTAGTTGGCAAGTATAGCCTACTTTGAATCCAAGTCTTAAGTTCTCCCAATAAAGATTTTCTTCAGTTTTGTCCTGCCTGCTTAATTTTTAAAAATCCATTCTGCTCAAAAGGTTTTCATTCACTTGGATCAGATTTTTTGAATTTTTGCCACATATCCATCTCTGTCTGCCCCCCCCCTTTTTTTTCTTCTTTGAAAGGAACATCCTGAAGGACTTTTGGAAGCAGTAGGAGGTAGAAATAATATTTGTATGTAATTATATAAGGAAGGGTTGATATTTAGATGTGTAAACTCAAGAAATTTTTGTTTTTTTTTTTTTGAAAGAAATTGATAAGACATGAACCTTAAAAAAAAAAGTTGTATTATTTTAGTTTTGTTGCTGTAGCACTCTGTATTGGGGGAAAAGATGGGCCCCTAATGCTTGATTATCAGTTTTTGTTAACCACACTATACAGTCACATAAAATATAGGATTTTAGTAGATTCCAAGTATAGGATTCTAGATTTGCTATGTCAAAGGGCAGAAAACCTTTATTTCTTAAATAGTTGAGCTTCTCAAAAATATAAGCAAAGTTGATAACATTATAGTATATAAAAAATTTAAAGCAAACTCACAAAATTCGTTTCTCTAAGAATGTTTTACTCTGCCACAGAGAAAACATGCCCTGCAGTACTTTCTCTTTTGTGGATTTAAGTAACTACTTTCTATTTTTCATAGTATTTTTTCTCTTTTTGTGAAGTGTTATTATAGATGTAATAATAATTACACTCCTTTCAGTTTAAGATATATAGGTAGAAGTTAGGGCTTTTTCATTTCCTGAGAAGATACACAGGGATTGATGTTTTGGTTGGTTGAGTTTTGGATGTACAAACACATTGGTCTTATTTTGTATCACTGACAATCCACAGGGTTGGTTGCTATGTGCTGAACTTTCTGTTCTAGACTTTCTGCCAAGTACTTTATGTAAAACTCTGGTTTTAGTCAAGCAGGTTTTTTTGTTTTTAGTCATATTATAAGCGCTTGTCAGTTATGTGATACAAACAGAGGAGTTGGTATGTATATATGGCAATGAAAACAAACCACCAAAACAAGCCTGTCTGTTCAACTGGTTGTTTTTCCCTCCCATTCCTGTAGCCTCAGTTCATGTTGTTTACTGCTGGAGGCCTAAGATGGTGTAATTTTCTTTTCTAGGAACTTGGAATTAGAATTCCTCGACCACTAGGATATGGACCAAGCAGATTCATCCCAGAAAAGGAGGTATGTTGTTTGTGAAAGCACATAGTGAGCCGTATGCTTTTAAGGAAAAGCTTTCATGACCCACATCTTGGCATCTGAACAACTGTTGAACAACAACATGTTTTACGCAGAGTTGATCACAGTTAATCATCATGCTTTGGCAGTGAATCTGTGGGATTAGAAAGCTGTTATAGTCATGTTGATTTCTAGTATTTCATGATGCTTTTCTAACACCCATATTTAATCAAGGAACGGTAAGACTTGTTTTTGACCAGTGATACTCCATCTCCTTATATTTAGATGTTTAGGTGTATGCCCATAAGCTGAGTTACTTGGTCTTGACCATCTCCACAGACTGGTATCAACGCAAGATTGGATCTTTAATTCTAAATATGTAAAAGCTCCTATGCTTTGTTTTCAAAGATTGTTTGATATTAATTTTGGTTCTCCTTAAATGAGTGAGAGTAGGTGTTACAAGGAAAGGGGAAAGGCTTTAGTGTCTGTTTGCAAGCTCTGCAAATTTGATAATCTAAATCTGCTGCTTTTTCTGGATTCTGGCCAAGTCTGCAAGCAGCCTATCTAGATGGCCTTTAATGTTCAACCTTTGTTGTTTATCTCCTTCTACATAATATGTGACTGTTTGTTCTTCTATCTTGCTACCAATTGAGTTAAATTTTCAGAGTTATAACACCTCTCTCAAGTCAAATTTAACCTGCTTCTAGATGACACTTAAAGAAAATAGGTATGCACTGCTTTCTAACACCAGTTTACAATTTATGTAACCATGGTTTTCCTCTCTTTTATACAGATTCTCCAAGTGGGGAGTGAAGACGCACAGATGCATACTTTATTTGCAGATTCTTTTGCTGCTTTGGGTCGTTTGGATAACATTACATTAGTGATGGTTTTTCACCCACAATATCTAGAAAGTTTCCTAAAAACTCAACACTATCTACTGCAAATGGATGGGCCATTACCCCTACATTATCGGCACTACATTGGAATAATGGTTTGTAAACATTAAGTGAAAAATTCTTTCTGCCTCCTTTATTAATCTTTTTAAGAGATGGTTAATGCTTTAAACACAGGGATAAATACTTATATTCTGACTTCTAACTGGATTCCTGTTAGGTAGTTGTGATTTTCTTCTTTCTAAGTAAGTATACTCTCAAGTATAACAGTAAAAAGAAATATGTTTTATATATTCTTAAGAACCATTTTCCATTAAATGAGAATAAAGAACACAAGATTTATTCCACTATTTTAAGTAGTTCACATTGATATAAGTGGTGCTACTCCTGTTCAACTTGTAAATTATACTCCGTTATTTTATGGTTGGCACCTTAATTGAAGTTTGTTAATCTGAGGATCTGAAAGTTGTTATATAAATACAATTTCTAAGACTCAAATACTTTTATCAGATATTTTGCTTGTTCTTGGGATATTTCAGAGGTGCTTTCTATGGTATATGTGATTTTTTTTTTTAACGTCATACAAAACTGCATTTCTGTAGTTTATGGAAAAGTTGCAAACATACTAATCAAAAACTTGCTGTTTTGCACATTATAAAGGAAGATTTTAATATTTATAGTTAGAGTGATCTTTTTGTTCTCTTCAGGCTGCAGCAAGACATCAGTGTTCCTACTTAGTGAACCTCCATGTAAATGATTTCCTTCATGTTGGTGGGGACCCCAAGTGGCTTAATGGTTTAGAGAATGCTCCTCAAAAACTACAAAATTTAGGAGAACTTAACAAAGTGTTAGCCCATAGACCTTGGCTTATTACCAAAGAACATATTGAGGTAAGTAGAAGTAATGTATCTAGGTGTCACTTAAAGATTTTTTTTAAATAGACTTTATTTTTTAGAGCAATTTTAGGTTTACAGAAAAATGGCACAGAAAGTACAGAGTTCCCATATTCTACCCCCTTCAACCTCCCCCGTCTTTCCTCTTAACATCTAGCATTAGTATGGTATATTTGCTGTAATCAGAGAATCAATATTGATATATTACTTTTAACTAAAGTCTGTCGTTTACATTAGGGTCCACTCTTTGTGTTGTACAGTTCTATAGGTTTTGACAAAGGCATGTCATCCACCATTATACTATCATATAAAATAGGTTCACTGCTCTAAGAATCCTCTGTGCTCCACTTACTCATCTCTCTCCCCTGAACCCCTAAACCCCTGCAACTACTGATCATTTTACTCAATAGTTTTGCCTTTTCCAGAATGTTACATAGTTAGAATCATACAATATATAGCCTTTTCAGATTAGCTTCTTTTACTTATCAGTATGCATTTAAGATTCCTCTGTGCATTTTCTGGGCTTGATGGCTCATTTCTTTATTATTGAATAATACAATGTATGGAGGTACCACAGTTTGTTTGAAAGCCATCTTGGTTACTTACGGTTTTGATCAATTATGAATACAGCTGCTATAAACATTCACATACAGGTTTTTGTGGGTTTTTTTGTGGACATAAGTTTTCAACTCAGGTAAATAACTAGGAATTAGATTGCATGGTAAACCTGTGTTTAGCTTTGTAAGAAACTGAAACAGCCTTCTAAAGTGGCTGTACCAGTCTCTATTCCCACCAGCATTGGATGAGCATTCCTATTTCTCCACATCCTTACCAGCATTTTGATGTATCAGTGTTTTGGATTTTAGCCATTCTGATAGGTGTGAAATGGCATCTTGTCTATCTTTTTCAAATGCCATTTAAACTAGTTCCTTCTGAGTTCTGTTTATTAATAGAATAAAGGTAGATTGACATTCTCTAAAAGTAACTACCATGCAGTAGAAATTTTTTTTTTTAATTTTTTTTTTTTAAGATTTTATTTATTTGCAAGAGAGAGAATGAGAGACAGAGAGCATGAGAGGGAGGAGGGTCAGAGGGAGAAGCAGACTCCCTGCTGAGGAGGGAGCCTAATGTGGGACTCGATCCCGGGACTCCAGGATCATGACCTGAGCCGAAGGCAGTCGCTTAACCAACTGAGCCACCCAGGCGCCCAATGCAGTAGAAATTCTTAAAAATACAACATTTATTTGGGCTTATCTTTCTATTTCATAGAACATTTTAGATATTATATAATTGGAGCATCTTATTAAGATAAGATTTGAATATGATTAATGTAGTGTCTATTGTATCATCTAGTAATGTAAAATTATACAAGATTATAAAACAGGTAATGAAGCAGAAGGGATATAGATTTGTAAGGCTTTGAAAAATCGCAGCCTTTACCTTGAGCATAATTTTTTAAATATAATTTGATGATTTAGGAATATTCAGAGTCAAGTTGTTCAAACTACTGTCTTTAAAATTCCTTGAGAAAGCTTGATAATAGAGAAAAACACGGGCATATTTTATACAGTAGCTTTCACTTGAAATACATTTGCATTGAGACTTTGAACTAACAACAATTAATGCATTCATAATCCAGCATCTGAAATATGGCAGCTGCTTTTAAGCAAAATGCATTGTATTACATTTTTAAATCAGGATTTCAGAAAATCAAAATAATAATGAAAGTGTCATTATCAGGTTATGTTAAGCTCTATTTGTAAATACATAATTCATAAAAAATTATTTTAGCAAATTCTGGGTTCTACATGTCTCAAATTATAATTTTACTCCAGGTTTTATATAGTGACTAATCCTGTTTTAAATAGATTAAATACCAAGATGAACTATTCACTTTTACCAACACCATAACCCAGTATATAAATATGTTCTCATTTTTTTTTTCTTAAGGGACTTTTAAAAGCTGAAGAACACAGCTGGTCCCTTGCAGAACTGGTACATGCAGTAGTTCTCCTCACACACTATCATTCTCTTGCCTCATTCACATTTGGCTGTGGAATCAGTCCAGAAATTCATTGTGATGGTGGCCACACATTCAGACCTCCTTCGGTTAGTAACTACTGCATCTGTGACATTACAAATGGCAATCACAGTGTGGATGAGATGCAGGTCAACTCAGCAGGAAATGTTTCGGTAAGTATTATCTGTTACAGGATCATCATAAGACTAATCACAGTAATTGCTGTTTTATTATTTTTTCATGTGACTCCTTAGAAAACCCACCCTGTGAAGTCCATAGAGATATTAGGCCCCTCTATCTGTTCACTCAGCAGGTTCCTCTAAATGCCCAGCACTAGTTTAGTGCTAAGGGATATATAAAATTTTAAGACCCTCAAGTAATTTTAGGATCAGGAGCTGTCAGCATGTGCCCCGTCAGAGCCAGCTAGTGTTGGAAGGGTGCTGCATCGAGTTGAGGGGAGGCTGAGACCATGCAGCTCCCTGCAGGTGGTCCGAGACTCCCTGATGCTGATCACATTCTTTTCCTTCCTTTTGCATAAAAGAAACAGGCTGGTTTCTTAATTATCTTCCAGAAGATTTAATCAGCCTTTACCTGGAAATTTCTCCTTTTAAAATTCTTTTTCATGTTTAACTTGGCACAAATATATATAAAAGTGAATGTAAATTTATTAAAATGTTTTCACTTCTATTCCTTCTCTGGCTTTTATATTTTCTCAATTTTGTTATTCCTTTGAAACAGACTAGAAGTTGAATTTTCTATAAGCAGGTTTTAATTTCCTGAATACAATGAGTCAAAATTCCCTTTGCATTCTTTTGCTATAGTGAAAATTTAGTTATGTTTCCAAAGAGAAATCACAGCAACAGCATCACAGTCTTCTGAATACTTTGCATAGATTTTTCTCAGTTATATTATTCCTTTGAAACAGATTTAAACAGTTTGAATTACCTTTAATGTATATATTTGACTGTGGACAAGTTACCTAAACTCCCTGGGCCTCTGTTCTTTCATGTATAAATAAAGGTCAAACACAAGGTTGAGGTTTAAATGAAATGTCTCTAAAGAAGTAAAAGGCCTAATCCAGCTGGCATTGATCAGGTGCTAAGTAAGAAGTAGCATTTACATATTGTGAGATTAGCACATGAAGGGAAATATTTTTTTCCCCAGAGTTGATCACTGCCATGCTGACAAGGGTCAAGACCATCAGTTTCACCCTCTGTTGAGCTACCTGGATTAATGTTATAGGCCCATCTTTGGCCACTGATTATTTATTAAAATATACGGGTTATGAGATGGTCTAAGGGAGAGTATATGTCAGTTGCTAGGATGCTTGGAGTTGGATTGTTGTCCTTCCCTACCTTTGATTTAGTACAAAGCTAAAGAAAATAATGGGGCGGGGGGAGTCTTACAGGGCCTTAGAAGGGGCCAGAACTTGCCTTAAATCTTCCTCAACCAACAAGTATTTTGTCTATTAGTGCTTGAGAGAATTTGAATGTAGGATGGGTTTAACTGCACAAAAGGAAAAGATATTTACCGCTTTATATATATAGTATATATACATATAAAGTGAAGAGGCCACCTCTTAATGCTAAAATGGTATGGAGTATATGAATAAGCCTTATTTCATTATAGAAAATTCCAAAACTTGTACTTTGTGTGTATGTGTGTGTGCAGAAAGGCAGGAATGCTTTCCTGGACAGCAGATGAATGAGCAGTAGCTTTAGTTTGTATGTAGGTACAGTTGGCACTATGTATGTATGTACTCTGGACTACTTAGAAGTAGGTTTTTTAATATAACAAGTAAACTTGAGTTGTAATGTATTTTGGGGAATCAGTTCACTACAAATTGTGACTGTAAACATTGTACTGTAAATGTTTTATAGTTTTCCCCCAATAAAATTTTTGGGGAAAAGGGTAAAAAGAAAAAAAAAAATAGCATGAGGCTAAAGAAAAAGTACTTGACTATTTCTAGGTATTCCTCTATTACATGAGATAATAGTAAAATAATAGAAATTTTAAATTTCTCTAGTAAAGTCCTCATTCTCAGATGTTGAGTTGGCCCCTTTTAAAAGGTTTACACCCCACACTGATGGCACTTGTCAGTGAGTTGATAAAGTTTATTCTTCAGGTATATATCTGATATCTGACTCAGTTACAGCAGATACTAAAAAACCAAAAAATTTCCTCATACAATATTAACATTTTAATATTGAAATGCCATTTTTTTTTTTTACACTAGCAACTTTAACAGATTATTCAAGGAGCAAAAGAAATACACTTTGTCTCCTTTTCCTCTTAATTCACTATAAATCTATCAAGAATTGTCCTTCCTAAGAATACTTAAAATTTGGCTGTTTTAGAAGGAAGTAGATAAAATAGTATAATGAAGAATAATGTGAGTTGACAGAAACCTTGATTGGTTGTTTTTTTGCTTTGGTTTGGTTTTGTAAACCTTGGGTCATTCTTTTAAGCAACATAATCCTTTTCAGACCTTTTTTATTTGGCTGCCAACTCTGTCTCAGGAGTAATAAAGGAGATGTATGTACCAGAAGAATCTTCAATACATCATAGAAACACTTTCCATCACGAAATTGTGAGAGAAAGTGCTTACTATAGGGTATTTTGGTGTAACTGTTAGGATCATATGAAAATATAAAGCACTAGTAGTATAGACTATTTATTTGTCTCTTAATATAGAATTATCCTGACAAGCTTTCTGCAGCAAATATTTTGCAGATATCTACTATGTGCCAGGTTCTGTGCTAGGCTCTGACTATATACTAGTAAATTAAACAGACAGGTCCCCTGCCCTTATGAAGGTTTGGTCTGAGGGAGGCAGACATTAAACCAGTATCATGCAATAACAATACAAATTGTATTTGGTGCTCTGAAGGAAAAAGAGTGCTATGTGAGAATAGGGTGACAAGGTTCAGGATGGGGGGATAGGACAGGAAAAACCTATAAGCTGACACCTGAAAGACCAGTGGGTGTAAGCCAAGAAAAGAGTGTAAGAGTAGGGGAAAGAACATTCCTAGTAAAAGATATTTATAATGGGGAAAACTTTAGTTTTGTATTTGAACACTGGGATTTGAAATTGGAAGATCTTACTGTTTTATAAGATAAATTCCACAGATTTGATCCCACTTTCATAGTAAGGATGCAGCAGTGTATAGATGTATATATTTTTAGGCTAGTTCAAGCCCACTTGGCCAGTCCTCATGTGTCAGACCTGTCACTACAGATGTCACTGCTATAGTCATCCCAGCAAGTGACAGCTGCCGGACCCATTTGCAGAGGTCAGGTGGAGAATTCCAGCCCTGTAAGGATAGGTTTCATTCTTAATTGGTAAATTAGAGCTGATTACTATAATTTGAAAATGATAGACGCATGTTGACAATACGCCCAATGTGCATAGTTGATGGAAAACCACTTATACTTTGTATCTAACTGAGGAGTTCTGTTTATATTAATTAGTTTTAAATTTTAATTCTTGAAACTTAGCATTAACAGTAAGACATTACTAATTTTATATGGTAAAAATGATGTGTTCTTAAAATCATTTTTATTTTAAAATCTGCATATTTATATATGTAACAGGTCAAAATAATTCCATTTTTTAAATTATTCATGTACTTAAAAATCATAACATCTATTTTTCCTATATTCTGTTAAGTCTGTTTCACAAGAACTTGTATTTTAATAAGAAAATTTTAAAATTTCATCTTTTTTCTGACATATGTAACATTAATTGTATTTTCTCTTTAGGTAAGTGATTCCTTCTTTGAGGTCGAAGCCCTCATGGAAAAGATGAGGCAGTTACAGGAATGTCGAGATGAAGAAGAGGCAAGTCAGGAAGAGATGGCTTCACGTTTTGAAATAGAAAAAAGAGAGAGCATGTTTGTCTTCTCTTCAGGTAAAAACAATCATTACATGGTCATCAAAATTTCTGTTGCTTACAAAAAAAGAGGCCCACTTTATTTAAAGAATTTAAAAGTTTTAAAACATCAATCCAAATGTTTTTCCTTTTAGAGAGGCTATTATTGCATAGATATTCCTACTTACAAATAAAGCAGGCAACCAAGAAAAGGAAGTTATAGTATAAATAGCACTAGCCTAAAAGAGAACATTTGAGTTTTAGTACTAAAATTACTGCCAATAAGCTTTGTGAATGTAAGTCACTTAACATATGAATGTTCACTTTTTCCTCTTCTTTAAAATTAGGAAATTGAGTTCATAAAGCCCTAAGGTTGCTTTGCAGCTTTAGAAGTCAATGATTTGTGCAAAGGAGCTATTTATTAGACAAACAACAAAGTTGAATCCTTTATGTTTGGCCTTTATGTAGAGGCTATAGGATTTAATATTTAAACCAGGTAATTTAAAGGAAAAAAAGGTAAAGTATCTCAAAATGTATTTTGATAACAGAGTGGTATAAAGAGTGTATGTGTTAAAAGCACCAAGTTTCCTAATAGCAAAGAAAAAATCAAATTTGTATAAATGAAGGTTGGATGTTATCTTATTTCTCCTTGAGGAAAAGGGTTTTTTTTGTTTCTATTGTCTTCAAACAAACATGAAAATAATCCAGAAAGGCTAAGAGCAGCAGTTCAGGACACACTGTAAAAATGATTCACCATTCCAGAATTGTTGAGGACCTTTGAGGTGTTAGATCATACGATATATTATAGGACACTAATATAACAGAGAATCTTATTACATTCCATTTACTGGTCAGTAAGCTATTTCTCTTTATGGTTTTAAGACTTTAGTTGATTACTCAGTGTCAGAGAAAGGGTTATCCTATTTTTACTTGTTGTAGGTAAAATGAATTTTAACTAGCATCCTGTTCACTTGAAAAGCTTTCAGTGGCTTTTTTGTTTATTTCAGATGATGAAGAAGTCACACCAGCAAGAGATGTATCTCGTCACTTTGAGGATACTAGTTATGGCTATAAGGATTTTTCTAGACATGGGATGCATGTTCCAACATTTCGAGTTCAGGTAAAATTGCGACTTGCTGTTATACACATGACGGGTTAGAAATACTTCAATCTGACTTAAAATAAGAAAAGTCCCCTGGATTTGAGAATTACAAAATGTTGCAGAAAGAAGTAACTTTTCTATGTCAGGCAGTTCCCTTAAATATATTTATTGTGTTGTTAAAGTTTATAAACCAGTTGATCAGAAATCAAAACACATTCATCCATAAAACTCAATTACAATAGTGGGTTAGGTTCCCAGGTAGTGTGCTAAAACTCAAGTTCCTAATATATCTAAACAATGAATAATAGTAGCATGTGTAGCACTGGTTTTTCTCCCCCATTCCTATTGAGCCCCAGTGTTAAAATGAGGCCCTGATATGCACCAGGCCTGATGACAAGAGAAATGTCCCCAGCAACTCAAGCGTTATATATATGTGGGTGGAGGGAAAGAGGATGAAAAAAATCAGAAGTGAAAGATAATGCTTTATTCTCTTTAGAGGGAGTAAGTTTGTTTTGTTTTTAATTTGGGTGAGTTCTTACAGATAGGATACTGTAATTGTCATGATTAATTTTCTATGCTAATTCCCTTTAAAATAGTACTGAATGTTATTTGAAGCAATGAGAATTTTTGAGGGTTTTAATTTTAAACTTTGAGAGGATTCACATATTCCAAAATTACTTAGTACTTATCTCTTAGAGTGAATAAAATTAGTGATCTAGGGAGTAGAATTATTGTTGGTAGACCCAGTTTCCTTAGCTCCCCAGTCACTAACTTTGAAATACACAGTAAAACTTCCTCAGTACAATTGTGTATATATTGAGTCCATGGAAACTTAGGGACCTAGTGGTCCTCTAGGATACCAGGCTCCTTTGTTTTTGCTTGGTAGGAGGCACGACGCTAAAAAAAGTGCTTTGCAAACATCTCTCAGGAGCAACAGTAGCTATATTCTCTGGTTCCACAGTAAAAGGTGAGAATCAATTAATTAGCAAATATTTATTCTGTGTTTAAGCTTTGTAAGACTGCTTCCAATCAAATCTATTAGTAGAAACACTGCAGCCTAAGTATATTTTTTAAATAGTCTATCGTATAAATAGATCGGTAAATATTTAATTCAGATGAGTTGATACTCCAACTTCCTCAATTGTTGTGAAGGGCTAATGTTAATAACTTATCAGAAACAGGAAAATTTGAGACCTATAAGATTTTCTTTGCTCAATTGATGAGGATTGTGTTTACAGGGATAAAAATTTGGCACAAGGAAGAGTTACAGAATATTTCTACTTGATAGTGTAATTGTGTCATGAAATATAATAGAATTGAAGAGATTGTGTGGACTGGAAATTTTATGGAGGAATTTAGGATTTGAGAGATTTAAATGGTCCAAAAGCATGGGCATTGTAAAGCAGAGGAGACTACAGGCAATAATTGAGCTTAGGTTGAGAGAGTGAGGGAAGGAATCATAAAGAAATTGGCTGGCCTGCTGAATGCTTCAAGCAAAGGATTCCTACTTCTGATTAGTGGGAAACTAGTTTAAAATTGGTCAGGTTTGTAGATTTTGGGACCAGAGTGATAGCATATCAAAGAGGTGTTCCAGGAAAATTAATATGAGAGCAACATAATAGTGTAGGGGCTTATTTTGCTTGAGGTAGAAAGAAAGGAAGCAGGAAGATTTAATGTAGGAAAACGAATTAGGAAACTTAGTGCTAAGAGAAAGGAGGTATGAGGAAAAGGAATGAGTGATGGTGGTTTTGAATTAAAAATTTACAAAATTTGAGGACCATTGTAATAGCTGCAGCAATGGAAAAGGAGAGAGGACTCCCAAGATAGGTTGCCTCTGGATGCTGAATGAGGAGTGAGTGAGAGAAAGCTGAAAATGGGTGGCCTGTGTGTAAGAGAGAAGGAATTCCGTTGGTTTTTTAAACTCACTGAGTTACAAAAGCTTGCATGCTTCAGTATAGAATATGAAAACGTCAGAGTGTACTGCAAGTGAAGCTGGGAACTAGGATGCACTGGAAAGGCAGTGGATTCCAACTGCCAGTAATCTCACCATATGACAGAGCAGTAGACATAGAACTATACTTGGCTACATTTTAATTACTCGCATTTGTTCTATTTTCTGTATTTAGGACTATTGCTGGGAAGACCATGGCTATTCTTTAGTAAATCGCCTTTATCCAGATGTGGGACAGTTGATTGATGAAAAATTTCACATTGCTTACAATCTTACTTATAATACAATGGCAATGCACAAAGATGTCGATACCTCAATGCTTAGACGGGCTATTTGGAACTATATTCACTGCATGTTTGGAATAAGGTTAGTCTGTTTTCTTATGTTTATAAAGAAATATTTTTCCCTGGGCTCAATTACTCAGGTGCTTGGAACACACACGCACACAGAAGCACATATACAAATACTCAAAACCATCCCTTCCCCAATAGCTTATTTTTATGCTGCTTATGAATCACTCTGTCCTAGCTAGGCAGGAGGGAGTTAGGGATATTGACAAGAGTTAAATGACAGATGCCTCCAGGGAAGGGGAGGGCAAACAAGCTGGTCCTAGAGCATAGAGGAAAAGTTTGTCACCAAACATCTTTGATATCATCTCCTTCTTGGAACTTAATACCCTTACACTGTTCTCCTAGCTATTCTCAAGCTCCTTCTGAAGAATACCTACTCCCATGATACATCATCAAAATGCAAAGCTTTCATGTCCTGACTGTTAGGTAATTCAGCCATATTATGTTAAATAGGAAATGCAACCATTATATATATATATATACATACACACCACCCTCTAACATATACACACAAACTCCACACTATAGGACTTTCTGATTATTTTAGCTATAAAATCAGGCTTTCTTTTGCTATTCATTTTATCAGTGACCAGACTATTGACTCGGCCTCCAGAAAGTAGTAGAGCCAGCTTTGCAAGAGCTTTTTTCCTTTTCCACTGAATACCAAATAAGAGCCTTCAGTCCCTGGCTGTTCTAGAAGCCATCACCCATGGGGGCGGAGCAGACACGGGTGCGTAAACCGTCTTGGCCTGAAGCAGAACAGCCTGTCCTGAGTGTGGGCGCTGAGGCCAGCTGTAGCTCCTCCCTCCCTCTGGAATAGTCGTCTGCCAACCCCCCACCATTTTTTTCCTCATCTGATCCCAGAAACTCCTGGAAACATGAGGGAAAAAAGGGATAATTGTAATTGTTTTCATTTACATAAGTGGATTACCATCTATATATCATTGCAGTAGTTAAACATTGTTTAATTTGTGGAATTCTTAACTTCAGCAATACTCATTCCCCAGTGTGCTTGCTTCTTTATGATTATAAATATATACTGTTGCTTGGGCACTGGAAACTTTTCTGTTCATCTCCCTAACTTCTGTGTTTCTTATCCTTTTATATTCACTCATCCACCCCCAATTAAACATTGTAAAGCAGTTATTTAGGAGGACAGAGCTGCCTACACAGAGAGGGAAGAAGAATTTACTATTAATGTCCATACTTTCATAAGAAAACAGACTATATGTTGAAAATATAATAATTCTCATTTTGTCTTTTAACAGATATGATGACTATGACTATGGTGAAATTAACCAGCTATTGGACCGTAGCTTTAAAGTTTATATCAAAACTGTTGTTTGCACTCCCGAAAAAGTTACCAAAAGAATGTATGATAGCTTCTGGAGGCAGTTTAAGCACTCTGAGAAGGTACATACCTATTGTGGTTTGCTCTTTAACTTAGCAGTGATTCTCATTCTCCTTCAGCTAATCTAATGGCCCTCAAATCCTTTCCATCACCTCTTCGAATCCAGAGAAGAACATTCTTGCACATCTGTCTCTGGTATCCCTTGGAAGGAACCTCATTATAGTGTTAGAGTGAAAGAATAAAGACAGGGAAGACTGGTGGCTGGCCCCAGCTCAGAAGTGCTGGCCTGGCTGTACTGCTTGGGGGAAAGAGGACTGTTTTGCAAGAGCTCTTTTTTAGTTGTTTAAAGATAGAAATGTCTGGTCTTTGAGCCATCTTTTTAAATTATTAAATGATGATTTGGCAGGGGAAGTTGGTATTCTAATAAAGCAATGTCTAGATTTTCTGAAATGTAACAAACTTCCAAGAAGAGATCCAAAAAGAACATTAGATGGCTTTCATTTTGAGACAAAGTCAAGACTTCTAAGTTATTCAGAGCACACAGAAAATGGGGGTTTATTAGATGCACTGAAAAACTGATGGGGAATGTTTTTAACCCTACCTTAAATAATGTTGTCTTTTATATTCAGGTTCATGTTAATCTGCTTCTTACAGAAGCTAGGATGCAAGCAGAACTCCTCTACGCTCTGAGAGCCATCACCCGCTATATGACCTGATGCCTTTCCTCCATTACAGATAATGGAATGATCAGCAGACATAGTCTACGAGGGGATGGCACTAAGCCCCAGGACCAATGGTAGATAAAAATTCAGAAACCCATTGTGCCATGATTCCTTTAGTTTTTGCTATGTTACTGTGGAAATACCACTGCTGGCACGAGCAGTGACTGCTTGGCAGCTTCAAGTGTAGAGCTGTGAAGAAGGGCTGCCGTTCACAGTATTTTGCTTTTTGACAGTACAAGATGCTGTATAACTGTTTTAATACAGCAAATAGTAACTCTCCAAATCCTGTTGCTTTTATGTTAAATAACAAGAATTGGAGCATGCAAAGAATGGGACTTGGATAATGACATAAGCTTTTTATACGTAAAGAATTTTAGATCTTGGTGCTGCTATTTCTGCTGGTGGAATGAATAGAGTGGCTGTTCCAGTTAAGCTATTAGTATAAAAGTGAACACTGCTACTATCTGAGCCTACGTACCTAATTTGTGTGGTTTCGAATTAAACTTGCATATGTGTTAATTTTTTGCATCTAAAACATAGAATTATTACAGCTAGGCAAAGACCATTTCGATGGTAACAGTTCATTTCTTTCATTGGATGAATTAAACTCCAGTGGCATTCTTAAAGATTTTCTTCAAAAAGCAATCTTAAATGAAAGTGTATAAATTATAAGAAAAGCTAGCTATATGCTGTTTCCCAAGATTCTGTGACACTGGAGGGCAGCTGTCTTGTGCAGTATTTTGTTTCCAGCACTGAAGTTGTGGGAAATGTTGCTGTAGACTGCTGCGCAGTCCCCGGTGCATTCTGCCCCTCTGCTCCTGCTCACCTCATGGTCCCCACTTTAAAGATTGTGCAGCTCTTTAAATAATAAAGCTGGAAAAATATTTTTAGTCAGGTTGTCAAATTTGATTTACAAAAATGCTTTGTTTGAAATGCAAAAATATTTGAAAAAAATGTATTAAGTATACTTTGTATTCTGGAAGCGTGAATTGCTTTTGAAGTCTGTCAGTATTACTGGTATTTTTCAATAAAGAATCATTTTTTCTCCAGTTTTATGTGCTGTCTCAAGCTCTTAGGTCATGACTTCACAACCAGTTACCATTCTGAGTTTCTATTTACTTTTATTAGCCAAGTAGATTCACAAATAATGCTGTAATCAGATGAGAGACTATTAAACAGCAAACTCTTAATGTCCTTTTAAAGGTTACAAAGAAGAGTGCACCTTCAGGATCTTATCTAAGACTATTTTTTGGTCTCATGCCTTGTCCCTTTTGAACTGAGAGGTTTTAGAGTTCAAATAAGAATTATCAGAAACAGGGGACACTGGGCTGGCTCAGGCCCACATAATAATTGATCTATAGACCTGTTGAACCTTGCCATGTAGGACAGTTCACACAGCTTAATACTGAATGTAAGCTAGTATGAGAATTGTTGGGGGTGCCTGGATGGCTCAGGTGGCTAAGCATCCGACTTTCTTGGAGTCCTGGGATCGAGCCCAATATCAGCTCCCAGCTTGGCAGGGAGTCTGCTTGTCCCTCTCCCTCTGCCCCCCTGCCCCCCCAACTCATGCTCTCTAAAATATTTTTTAAAAAAAGAATTAGAATTGTTGTATTCAATTATTTTGGCTGTAATTTTTAGAAAAGGAGGCATGGGTGTTATTCTATTACTGTAAAATAATCTTAACCAAAATTTGGTGAATTTCATTAGTTGGTCACCTCACATTTTGTTTAGATTTCTAAAGTATCTACAGTATGTTGTCCTTTAATTTGGTGAATGTATTAAACTTCTCTCCCACCCCCTTAAAAGAAAAGTTGGTTGAGCATGTGACTCAGTCTTGGAGTTGTAAGTTCGAGCCCCACATTGGGTGTAGAGATTACTTAAAAATAAGATCTTAAAAAGAATTATTAGAAACAAAGACTAATTTGACAACAGAACAAAAAGATACTGTCAAATTTAAATCAAATCATTAAATCGAGCTCTAAATTTAATCAAAGCTGTTGTAATAACTGCTACTCATCAAAACATTTGAGCTCGACCTAGTGCCTACAAATTTATAATTATGGATGAGAGTAGGGAGGCACAATCTTAAATAGAAGTGGTTCCTGCCTTCAAAGTTACATATCCTGGTGAGAAGACAAGACTATTGTTATCAATATATTTTATATTTAAAGAAACATAAGTCCATTTCTAATTAGCTTACAATTATACATGGTCCTACCCAATGAATTTGCATCATGCCTTTGCCATTTTCTGTCTGCTGCTGAGTTATAGCAATACAGGTGAACCCAATAAGTAAGGGTACACTGGATATAGTTAAATTTTTACTTATTCTGGTCTTGGTTCTTTACACTTAAATATACAAAATTTCTACTAGAGGTTCTAATCAGTAGTAGGATGATCACAAAACAAGATCAGCTGAATGCATTATCTTAGTCTGCTGAAGCTTATAGAATCACTTAGAAATCACATGTTGAAATGAAAACTTTTAACAAGTAAAAAATTATGCTTATACCTAAATAAAGGCATGCCTGTGATACAAAGTTGATGTTTCAGCATCTCTCATTGAACAGGTGTTTCCTGTTACTCGGACTGTTTTCTCAAAATTAAACACACAGGATTTGTAATGTTACTATAATCTTTTAAACTAAGAGTTGACAAAATAATTGAGGAAGGTAAAATAGAATACTCTATGGGATACCAAAACCCTCCCCCACGAGAGGAAAATTACTTAAATCATGAAAAGATTTCTGGTTGAGGTTTCCAAGATTCAATTTTTTTTTAATCAGAGGTTTTGTGGTAAAAATTGGGGAAATTTTTTATTAGGCCAAATTTAACTCAGTATCTCTTACTATAAGAATTAAATTCCAAATACATCTGTATTTACCATAATTTTTAAGTTTATCTTCATATAAATGGTGGTGATAATTTCAAATTCACTTAAAAGCTTAGAGATTTTTATTTTTCTAATGGTTTAGGTATTTCAAATCAGTTTTAAATAAAACTTGGATAAGCTTGTTTTCCATCATTAAGATACTGTGAAAGACATATCTGTGACTAGTGAGTATCAATCAAGGGATAGCAAAAGCCAAAAGAATAGGAAATGACACCACCAGTGAAGTTCCAGGTCCTCGTTTCCCATGGAGACACTGAGTTAACAACAACACTCAGAACCAAAATACCTTTGTGAAGACTCTAGAACCCAATTGGGGAGCTACAGCACCCAGGCAAACATAAAACCAGGAGGAAGCTATACCAAAAAGTGTAGGAAAGTTAATGGAAATACACTTATTCTAGCCCCTCTCTCTACTATAGGCAGAGGATGGCACAAAGTCCCAATTCTTGGCTCCTCCCTCAGGGCAGGAAGAAAAAAGTAGACCTTGTGTCCAACACTCTGGTTTGTCTTGGGGCTGCTTGAGACCTGACTTGGAGCACTAGTGGGAGTGGTGGCATGGTTTGGATGCTGATTAGAAGCCACTGAAAACAGAAGTGAGCACACCAGTGCATTAGAACAGCATGAAGTTTATACTTTTACAGGCACTGCATAGGTGGCAAGAGAGTATAGATACAATAAAAACTGAAACAGAAAAATCCTGAGAAGAAACAGGGGCAAGGCTTTTAGGAAAATTCAAACAGTTAAAAGCAGATGTATATCCTGAAATGAAACTATACACACAAACTCGGGATACATGCCCAAAAAAGGTCTGAGAGGTTCCAGAACTTCTAGCTAGGCTGATGGGCAAAGCCAGTCTGTACAAGCTGGAAGAGGTGACTATTTTTCAAATGCCCAAATCCCAACAAAGTTCACAAAACATATAAAGAAACAAGGGAACATGGCCTAATCTACAACACAAAAATCTCCAGAAACGAACCCTAAAGAAATGCAGATCTCTGAATTTACTGGTAAGAATTTAAAACAATTGCCTTAAAGATACTCGAACTAAAAGAAAACAAGATTGACAAAGAAAGAAAGAAAACACACAAGATGAGATTGTTGTCAAAGAGACAAACTATAAAGAACAAATTCTGAGCTGAAGAAAATAATTGAATTGAAAAATTCACTAGAGGAGCTCAATAGGAAACTTGATCAGACAGAAGAAAGAACCAGCGACCCTGGAGACAGGTTATTTGATGTTATCAAGTCAGGGAGACAAAAAGAAAAATGAAGTGCAGAGAGCCTAAGGGACTTACAGGGCATCATCAAGCAGATCAATATACATTATTGGAGAATAGAGAGCAAAAGAAGCAGAGAATTTATTTAGAGGAAAAATGAATGAAAATTTACCAAATTTGAGGAAAGAAATGGGCATACTAATTCAAGAAGTTCAACAATTCTAAGAAAAATCCAAAGAAACCCACAGTGGGACACATTATTATCAAACTGATGAAAGTAAAAGAAAAAAAGCCTGAAAGTTGTCTTGTACAAGGGAGCATCTACAAGATTTCAACAGGTTTGTCAGCATAAACCTTACAGGCCAGAGGGGCACGTCACTGGCTCAGTGGGGGGAGCATGTGACTCTTGATCTCAGGGTTATGAACTTAAGCCCCATGTTGGGTATAGAGATTACTTAAAAAAAAATTGTATAGGCCAGAGAGCAGTAGAATGACATATTCTAAGTGCTAAAAGGAAAAAACTACCAACTAAGAATACCGTATCAAATAGGAGACAAATTAAGACTTTCCCGGAATTTATTATCACTAGACCCACCCTACAAGAAATGCTAAAGTAAATCCTTTAGGTCGAAACAAAAGGATGCTACAGAGCAATGCATGGCCATATGAAAATATAAAATTATCTGACAACAGTAAATATGTAACAAATAGAGAAACCTGTATTATTGTAATTTGAGCACATAAATCCGCTTTTAGTTCTTGTATAGAATTCAAAAGACAAAAGCATAAAAAATATAAATCTATGTTAATGGGTACAAGATATATAAAGACATAATGTGTGACATCAGTAACAAAGTGGGGGTGGCCAGAAATGTAAAGGAGTGGAGTTTTTGTATGTAATTCAAGATATCAGTTTAAAACAAATTTTTATAACTAAGACTTTTTTTTATATAATCCCCATGCTGACCACAAAGAAAGTATGTCTAGAATTTACACAAAAAGAAATGAGAAGGACATCAAAGAAGGTTACTACAAAAAATTTAATGAAACAAAGGAAAAAGAGGGGAAATGAGGGACCAAAAAAAGCTATAAAACATACAGAAAACAGTTAACAAAATGGCAATAGTAATTCCTTCCCTATCAGTAATTATATTAAATGTAAATGCATCGAATTCCCCAAAAGACATAGATTGGCTCAATAGATAACATAAAAAAGAGAATCTAACTATATGCTATCTACAAAAGACTAACTTTAGGTCTAAGGACACATACAGGCTGAAAGTGAAAGAACAGAAAAAATTCTATGCAAATGGTAAACAAAAGAGAGTAGAGGGAGCTATACTACTATCAGACAAGGCAGTCAATTCACCATGAAAATAGAACACTTATATTTTGTCTCTCCCACATTTTCAAATACTACAGCAACTAAATATATGAAGCAAACAACAGAATTGAAGAGAGAAATAGCAACACAATAATAGTAGGAGATCCAATAACTCACTTTTAATAATGGGTAAAACAACCAGAAGATGACTAAGGAAACAGGATTTGGACAACACTTATAGACTAATTGGACCTATCAAAAATTTACAGAACACTCTCCGTGCAACAACAGCAGACTGCACATTCTTAGGTGCATATGGAATATGCTCCAGGATTGAACACATGTTAGGCCACAGAACAAGTCTTAATAAAATTTTTAAAAATTTAAATCAGAGTAACTTTTTGATCACAATGGAATAAAACTAGAAATCAGTAGATTTGGAAACTCAAGTATGTGGAAATTAAACATATTCTCAAACCAGTGCATCAAAGAAGAAATCACAAAAGCAATTAGAAAATACCTCAAGACAAATTAGAATGAAAACACAATATACC
The DNA here is from genome assembly GCF_964656455.1 of Halichoerus grypus. Taxonomy (NCBI): domain Eukaryota; kingdom Metazoa; phylum Chordata; class Mammalia; order Carnivora; family Phocidae; genus Halichoerus; species Halichoerus grypus. The sequence goes on from NC_135720.1 coordinate 51,452,667, forward strand.
AAATCTTATGGGATGTAGTGCTAAGAAATTTATAGCTATAAAACCTTATATTAAAGAAAAAGGATCTCAAATCAACACTCTAACTTTACACTTCAAGGAACTAGATAAAGAAAAACGATCTAAACCAAAGCTTGCTGAAGGAAGGAAATAATACTTAGAGCAGAAATAAATGAAACAGACTGTGGGGGGAGGGGAGGGAAAAAAATAAAAACTAAGAGTTATTTGAAAAGAACAAAATTGACAAACTTTAACTAGATTAAGAAAGAAGACTCAAGTAAAATCAGAAAAGAAAAAGGGGATATTACAACCAATATAACAAAAAAGTATTACAAGAAAATACTATGAACAACTCTATGCCAACAAATTGGATAATTTGGAAACATACAACCTACCAAGACTGACTCATGAAGAAATAGAAAATCTGAACAGACCTATATCTACTAAGGAGACTGAATCAGTAATCAAAAACCTCCCAACAAAGCCCAAAATCAAACAGTTTCACTGGAGAATTCTACCAAACATTTAAAGAATTAACACTAATTCTTAAACTCTTCCAAAAAATTGAACAGGTGGGAGCACTCCCAAACTCATTTGGAGGCCAGCATTATCCTGATGCCAAAGCCAGACAAAGACATTACAAGAGAGGAGCTTGGGAAGATGGCAGAGTGGGAGGACCCTGACCTCATTCTCTCCCCCATTTTCAAATAGATATCATCCACATCCAAGTCAATAAACTAGAGAGTGGTCGGAAGACTGGCAGAACAAAATCCACAACTAAATATAAAGAAGCTGCCTCTGAAAGGTTAGGAAGGTCAGAAAGGTGGAGGAAGGCTGTCCACATGAGGGAGGAAGCTGCATGTGCAAAGAAGACAGAAACAGGCCTTCATACCAGAGAGCTCACATGGGGAAGACTAATCCCCATAACATTTGGCTTTAAAAACCAGAGGGGCACAGGCACCTGGCTGGCTCAATCAGTGGAATGGGGTACTCTTGATCTCAGGGTCATGAGTTCGAGCCCCACATTGGGCATGGAGCCTACTTTAAAAAAAATAAATAAACAAAAGCCCAGAGAGGCTGAATTCTGTGAGTTTGTAAAACCAGTGGAACTTGCAAATGTCTTATCAGATAAAGGGCTAGTATCCAAAATCTATAAAGAATTTATCAAACTCAACACCAAAAAAACAAAAAATCCAGTCAAGAAATGGGCAGAAGAGGGGGCGCCTGGGTGGCTCAGTCATTAAGCGTCTGCCTTCAGCTCAGGTCATGATCCCAGGGTCCTGGGATCGAGCCCCACATTGGGCTCCCTGCTCAGCGGGAAGCCTGCTTCTCCCTCCCCTGCTCCCCCTGCTTGTGTTCCCGCTCTCGCTGTCTCACTGTGTCTCTCTCTGTCAAATAAATAAATAAAATCTTTAAAAAAAGAAAAGAAATGGGCAGAAGACATGAACAGACATTTCTCCAAAGAAGACATATAAATGGCCAACAGACACATGAGAAAATGCTCAGCATCACTCGGCATCAGGGAGATGCAAATCAAAACCACAATGAGATACCAAATCACACCAGTCAGAATGGTTAAAATGAACAACTCAGGAAACAACAGATGTTGGCAAGGATGTGGAGAAAGGGGAACCCTCTTACATTATTGGTGAGAATGCAAACTGGTGCAGCCACTCTGGAGAACAGTAAGGAGGTTCCTCAAAAAGTTGAAAATAGAGCTACCCTAGGATCCAGCAATTGCACTACTAGGTATTTATCCAAAGATACAAATGTACTGATCCAAAGGGACACCTGCACCCCAATGGTTATAGCAGCAATGTCCACAATAGCAAAAACTCTGGAAAGGGCCCAGATGTCTGTCAACAGATGAATGAATAAAGGAGATGTCATACACACACACACACACACACACACACACACACACACACAGGAATATTACTCAGCCATCAAAAAGAATGAAATCTACCACTTGCAACAATGTAGATGGAACTAGAGGGTATTATACTAAGCAAAATAAACTAGTAAGAAAAGACAATTACCATATGATCTCACTCATATATGGAATTTAAGAAACAAAACAGATGAACATAGGGGAAGGAAAGGAAAAATAAAATAAGATGAAAATGGAGAGGGAGGCAAACCATAAGAGATGCTGAACTCTAGGAAACAAACAGGGTTGCTGGAGGGGAGGTGGGGGGTAGGGATAATTGGGTGATGGACATTAAGGAGGGCACTTGATGGAATGAGCACTGGGTGTTCTATGCAACTGATGATTCACTAAATTCTACCCCTGAAACCACTAATACAGTATATGTTAGCTAAATTGAATTTAAATAAAGAATTAAAAAAGAAAAAGGACACTGCTGAATTGTACACTTTAAAAGGGTGAATTTTACGATATGTGAATTATATCTCAATAAAGCTGTCGTTTAAAACAAAACAAAACAAAACAGTGGGACTTGAAACATGGAGCTTTAAAAGTACAGCCGACTCAGCACTGGGTAAGCCAGGAGGGCAAGTGATAGCTGGGTCACCACCCTTAAAGAGACAGCAGCCTACGTGGAGAGGTAACATAAAAACAGCAGTTTACACAATGCTGGGGGCAAACAGGAGACAGATCAGTTCATACTGCTTTTGGAACATGTTGGGGTACTTCTTCGAAAACAAGGGAGCTGGCAAGCGCCATTTTCCTCCCCGTGCCCCCAACATAAACATAGAGCCACCTGTGGGGCTGGGGCTGCACAAACACTTTCTACCTAACCTGCTAGCAGTGTACCACGCCCATGGGTTCTCCTAAGGACTCATCGGCTCCAAGCCTGCTAGTCTCAGCCCTGGGCCCAGGGAAAACTTTGTTAAGCCACCCGAGTGCCCCACCCAGCCACCAGGTGCTCAGCTGCCCCTGCACATTGTGCCCAACTGCCATACTCTGCCCAGCTGGGCAACCCCAAACACCCTCTTGCATTGGCTGACCATGCCCGGCCTCACACCTCCACCGGGGCACACAGCCCTCAGCCACCACAGCACTTCCGGGCTTCCAACTTAGGACTAGTGGCCCAGCACAAATTTTGCTAACACTGCCACCCTGTTTCCAATTACCCCAGCAGGCACACTCCCTCCGAGCTGGCCTGCCTGGGTCCCTCTAACACCACAGAGAGGAAGCATAGCCCACAACAGGCAGAGTCAGTGCAGACAACTGCACTGAAAGGAAGAGTGACTCATGCACAACAGCAGGGCATACGCAGCACACATAGGATGCTCTCCTGAAGTGCCAGGTTCTGGGAAACAGGGGACACTGCACTGCAGGGCACTCCAGGACCTCTTCATAAAGTCACAACTTTCAAGAGCAGAAGACACAACTGACTTTCTTAACCCACAGAAACAGAGAGAGAAGCAGACAAAATAAGGAGAGAAATTTATCCCAAATGAAAGAATAAGCCAAGGCCACAGCCAGAGTTCTAAATGAAACAGATATAAGGAACATGCCTGATAGAGATTTTAAAGTAATGAGCATAACGATACTCACGGAACTTAAGAGTAGAAGACATGAATGAAACCCTTAACACAGAGATAAGGAATAATATAGCAGAGATAAAGGGCACAATAAACAAAATTAGAAACACACTTGATGGAACGAACAGCAGGATGGAAGAAGCACAGGAACAAATTCGTGACCTAGAAGACAGTGATGGAAAGTAATCAAGCTCAACAAAGAGAGAGAAAAGTATTATGCAAAATGAGAATAGAATAGACTTAGGGAACTCAGTGACTGCATCAAATTTAACAATTTTCATATTATAGGAGTCCCAGAAGAAGAGAAGAGGGGTAAGAAAATTTAGTTGAAGAAATAATAGCTGAAAACTTCCCTCATCTGGGGAAGGAAACAGATATCCAGATCCAGGAGGCACAGAGAACCCACAACAAAATCAACAAAAGCAGACCCACGCCAAGATATACTATAATTAAATTTGCAAAATAGAGTGATAAAGAAAAAAATTAAAAGCAGCAAGACAAAAGACGTCATTAACTTACAAGGGAAAAACCCATAAGGCTACCAGGAGATTTTTCAACAGAAACTTTGTAAGCCAGAAGATAGTGGCATGTATATTCGAAATGCTAAATGGGAAAAATCTGCAGCGAATAATGCTCTATCCAGCAAGGCTGTCATTCAGAATAGAAGGAGACGTAAAGAGCTTCCCAAACAAAAACTAAAGGACTTTATGACCATGAAATCAGCTCTACAAGAAATATTAGAAGGGACTCAGTGGAGAGACCAAAAGTGACAGTATAGAAGTAGGAAACACAAAAGCTATAAAAATGAATATTTCTGTAAAAAAAAAAAAAATCAGTCAAGAAACTCACAAAAAAGGATACAAAATATAATAACATATATCTAAAACATGGGAAGGAGAGGAGAAAAGAAGGAGTTCAAACTCAAACAACTATGAACTTAATACAGACTGCTGTATGCAGAAGGGTTTATATACAAACCTAATGGTAACTATATATCAAAAAACACTAATATACAAAGAATAAAAAGAAAGAAATCCAAATATATCACTAAAGAAAATCAGCCAAACATGAAAGACAAGAAAGGACCAGAGAAAATCTTCAGAAACAACCAGAAAACAAGTAATAAAATGGCAATAAATACATATCCAGCAATAATTACTTTGAATGTAAATGGACTAAGCACTCCAATCAAAAGACATACGGTGACAGAATGGATAAAAAAAATAAGACCCATCTATATGCTGTCAACAAGAAACCCATTTTAGACCTAAAGACACCTGCAGATTGAAAGTGAAAGGATGGAGAAACATCTATCATGCCAATGGATGTCAAAAGGAAGCTGGAATAACAATTCTTATATCTGACAAAAGAAACTTTAAAACAAAGACAGTAACAAAAGACAAAGACACTATACACTAATAAAGGGGACAAGCCAACAAGAAGATATAACAATTGTAAATATTTATTCACCCAACATAGGAGGACCCAAATACATAAAACACTCAATAAAAAACATAAGGGAACTAATCCATAGTAATACAATAGTAGGGGACTTTAACACCCATGTACAGCAATGGACAGTCTAAACAGAAAATCAACAAAACAAGGCTTTGAATGACACACTGGAACAGATGGATTTAACAAATATATTCAGAACATTCCATCCTTAAACAGCAAAATACACATTCTTTTCAAGTGTACATGGAACATTCTCCAGAATAGATCACACATCAGCCAACAAAACAAACATGAACAAATTCAAGAAAATCTAAATCATACCATGCATTTTTTCTGACCACAATGCTATGAAACTAGAGGTCAACCATACGAAAAAATCTGGACAGGCCACAAATACATGGAGGTTAAATAGCCTGCCACTAAACAATGAATGGGTAAATCAGGAAATAAAAGAAGAAATTAAAAAGTACATGGAAACAAATGAAAATTAAAACACATAGGTCCAAAACCTTTGAGATGCAGCAAAAGCAGTTCTAAGAGGGAAGTTTATAATATAGGCCTACCTCAAGAAGCAAGAAAAATCTCAAATAAAAAAACCTAACTTTGCACCTAAAGGAGCTAGAAAAAGAAACAAAACCTAAAACTAGCAGAAGGAAGGAAATAATGAAGACTAGGGCAGAAATAAATGATATGGAAACTAAAAAAAAAACCATATATAGATAGATATAGATATATAGATATATAGATATAGAACAATTAATGAAACCAGGAGCTGGTTCTTTGGGAAAAACAAACAAACAAACAAACAACAAAATTGATAAACTTCTAGCCAGACTTATCAGGAAAAAAAGAAAAAGGACCAAATAAAATCACAAATGAGAAAGAAATAACACCACAAAAATACAAAAAATCGTAAGAGAATATTATGAAAAACTATATGCCAACAATTTGAACAAGCTAGAAGAAATGGATAAACTCCTAGAAACATATAAACTACCAAAACAAACAGGAAGAAATAGAAAATTTGAACAGACCAATAACCAGCAAAGAAATAGAATCAGTAATAAAAAAAAAAAAAACTCCCAACAAACAAAAGTCCATGACCAGATGGCTTCACAGGCAAATTCTACCAAACATTTAAAGAAGAGTTAATACCTATTCTTCTCAAACTACTACAAAATCTTAGAAAAGGAAGGAAAACTTCCAAATTCATTCTATGAGGCCAGCATTACCCTGATACCAAAACCAGATAAAGACATCACAAAAAAGAGAACTACAGGCCAGTATCTCTGATGAACATAGATACAAGAATCCTCAACAAAATATTAGCAGACCAAATTCAACATACATTAAAAAAAGTCATTCACCATTATCAAGTGGGATTTATTCCTGGCTTGCAAAGGTGGTTCAATGGTCACAAATCAATCAATCTGATACATCACATCAATTAAAAATAAGAACCATATGATCTTTTCAATAGATGCAGTAAAAGCATTTGACAAAATACAACATCCATTCAAAACCCTCAACAAAGTAGTTACTGAGAACAACCTCAATAAAGGGCATCTATTAAAAACCCACACTTAACATCATCCTCAATGGGGAAAAACTGAGTGCCTTTCCCCTAAGGTCAGGAATAAGACAAGGATGTCCACTCTCACCACTTTCATTCAACAGAGTACTGAAAGTCCTATAACAGCGATCAGACAACAGAAGAAATAAAAGGCATCCAAATTGGTAAGGAGAAGTAGAACTTTCACTATTTGCAGATGACATGATACTATATATAGAAAACCCAAAAACACCACCAAAAGACTGCTAGAACCGATAAACAAATTCAATAAAGTTGCAGGATGCAGAAATCAATCTACAGAAATCTGTTGCATTTCTATACAATAATGAAGCAGCAGAAAGAGAAATTAAGAAAACAATCCCATTTACAATTGCACCAAAAATAATAAGATACCTAGGAATAAACCTAACCAAAGAGGTGAAAGACCTGTACTTTGAAAACCATAAAACATTGATTAAAGAAATGGAAGGAGATACAAAGAAATGGAAAGACATTCCATGTTCATGGATTAGAAGAACAAATATTGTTTAAATGTCTATATTACCCAGGGCACCTGGGTGGTGCAGTAGTTGAGCATCTGACTCTTGGTTTTGGCTCAGGTCATGATCTCAGTGTCATGGAATTGAGCCCCATGTCAGGCTCTGTGCTCAGTGTGAAGTCTGCTTGGATTTTCTCTCCCCCTCCCTCTGTTCCTCCCCCCACTCACACTCATGAGCACGCTCTCTCTCACTCTCTCTCTGAAACAAATAAATCCTTTAAAAAAAAAAAAAGTCTATACTACCCAAAGCAATCAGCATATTTAATGTGATCCCTATCAAAATACTAACAGCATTTTTCACAGAACTAGAACAAACAATCCTAAAATTTGTATGGAACCACAGAAGACCCCAAATAGCCAAAGCAATCTTGAAAAAGAAAAGCAAAGCTGGAGGCATCACAATTCTGGACTTCAAGTTATATTACAAAGCTGTAGTAATCAAAAGAATATGGTACTGGCACAAAAATAAACACATAGATCAATGGAACAGAACAGAAAACCCAGAAATAAACCCACAATTATATGGTCAATTAATCTTCGACAAAACAAGAAAGAATATCCAATGGGAAAAAGACAATCTCTTCAACAAATGGGGTTAGGAAAACTGGACAGCAACATGCAAAATAATGAAACTGGACCACTTTCTTACACCATACACAAAAATAAGTTCAAAATGGATTAAAGACCTAAATGTGAGACAGGAAACCATTAAGATCCTAGAGGAGAACACAGGCATTAACTTCTTTGACATCGGATGTAACAACTTTTTGGTAGGTCTTCTGAGGCACAGGAAACAAAAGCAAAAATAAGCTATTGGGATTACATCAAAATGAAAAGCTTCTGCACAGCAAAGGAAACAAAACTAAAAGGCAACCCACAGAATGGGAGAAGATACTGGCAAATGATATATCCAATGAAGGGTTAGTATCCAAATATATAAAGAACTCATAGAATTTAACACCCAAAAAACAAATAATCCAATTAAGAAATGGGCAGAAGACATGAAAAGACATTTTCCCAAAAACATCCAGATGGCCACGAGACACATGAAAAAGTGTTCATCCTCGCTTATCATCAGGGAAATGCAAATCAAAACTACACACTTGTCAGAATGGCTAAAATCAACAACACAAGAAATAACAGGTGTTGGTGAAGATGTAGAGAAAGGGGAACCGTTCCTCTTGCACTGTTGGTAGAAATGCAAACTGGTACAGGCACTCTGGAAAACATTATGGAGTTTCTTCAAGAAGTAAAAATAGACTACCCTATGATCCAGCAATCAAACTACTGGGTATTTACCAAAAAAATACAAAAACACCAATTCAAAGGGATCCATGCACTCCTATGTTTATAGCAGCATTATCTACAATAGCCAAATCATGGAAAGAGCCCAAGTGTCCATCAAATGATGAATAAAGAAGAGGTGGTGTGTATACACGCGTGCGTGCACGCACACACACACACACACAATGGAATATTAGTTGGCCATAAAAACAAGTGAAATCTTGCCATTTGCAACAACATGGATTGAGCTAGAGAATATAATGCTAAGTGAAATGGGTCAGTCAGAGAAAGACAAATACCATATGATTTCACTCATGTGGAATTTAAGAAATAAAAAAAACAAGCAAAGGGAAAAAATGAGAGAGAGACACAAATCAAGAAACAGACTCCTAATTACAGAGAACAAACAGATGGTTACTAGAAGGGAGGTGGGTGGGGGGGGGATCGGCCTAATAGGTGATGAGGATTAGGGAGTGCACTGGTTGTGAGGAGCACTGGGTGATATATGGAAATGCTGAATTACTAAATTGTACACCTGAAACTAGTATAACACTGTACATTAACTGGAATTAAAAACTTAAAATTAAAAAAAAGACATATAACAAGAAAACTACAGACCACTATCCCTGATGAATACTGATGCAAAAATCCTGAACAAAATACTAGCAAAGAAAATTCAACAGCACATGAGAAGTATGAAGTAGGATTTATTCCTGGAATGCAAGGATGGTTCAACATACTACAAATGATCAACACAATACACAACATTAACAGAATGAAGGAAGGACAAAAACAAAACAAAACAAAAAACCCATGATTATCTCAATTGATGCAGAAAAAGCATTTGATAAAATTCAACACCCTTTCATGATTAAAACCACTCAACAAAATAGAATTAGAAGGAAACTATCTGAATGTAATAAAGCCCATAAATGAAAAGCCTATAATTAATATCATATTCAATGAAAGACTGAAAGCTTTTCCTATAAGATCAGGAACAAGACAAAGGTGACTACCCTCACCACTTCAACATTGTCCTGGAAGTCCTGGCCAGGACAATCAGGCAAGAAAAAGAAAAGGCATTCAAATTGGAAAGGAAGGAAGAGTCAAATTATCTGTTTGCAGGTGACATGATATTATATGCAAAAAACCCTAAAGATCACACACACACACACACACCCATTAGAACTAATAAATTCAGCAAAGTTACAAGATACAAAAATCAACACATAAAAATCAGTTGCTTTCTATACACTAAAAATGAACAATCTGAAAAGAAACTTAAGAAAACAATTCCATTTACAATAGCATCAAAAAGAATAAACACTTAGGAATAAGTTTAACCAAGAAGGTGTAAGACTTGTGCCCTGAAAACTACAATACACTGCTGTGAGAAATTAAGGAAGACACAAATAAATGGAAAGTCATCCATGGTCATGGATTGAAAGACTTCAGGATATTGTTGAGATGTCAATATATCTACAATAATCTACAGATTCAACGCAAGCTCTGAAAATGCCCTTTTTTGCAAGAATAGAAAAATCTATCCTAAAATTCATATGGAGTCTCAAAGGACCCCCAAGAGCCAGAGAACGTTCTAGAGTTGGCTTATTCCAGGAAGATGGAAGAATGAGAGGATCCTGAGCTTACCTCCTCTCATGGACATGCCAAGGCAACAGCTACATATAATGCAACTCACCCTGGAAGTGACCTGAAGAATGGTGGAACACATCTTGGACAATGAAAGACAAAGAACACACACTGAGAAAGGTAGGAGGAGAAGAGACATGGTCAGGAATGAAACCTCCAAGATAGCCACCCATAGCAGGGGGGATATCACAGGTGTAGACGTTCTCCCTGTGGAGCAAAGAGACTAAGCCCCACATTGGGCAGCCCAACCCTGAAGACCTGCACTGGGAAAACAAGCCTCCATAATGTCTGGTTTTGAAAATCAGTGAGGCTTAACTCCAGGAGAGCTGGAGAGCTAGAGGAAACTAAGACTTTGCTCTTAAAGAGGTAGTAGTTTATGACTCTGTCCAAGACCCAGCACAGAAACAGCAGTTTGAAAAGTGCTTGGATTATACGTGAAAGAGATTGATTAACTAATTTTATGGTGTGTGCCCGAGAGGCAGAGATCTGTAGGAGCTTTCTCCAGGAACAGAAATGTAAATAGGCACCAATTTTTCTTGCCTTCCTTCAGCCTAGCTGTCCAGATGCTGGCAAGAGCCAGTTCTATTGTTTTCCACCTACCTTGCTAGTAATGCTCATGTGGCCCTGGCATTTCTTTGAGGACCCACCCCAGCAGGCATCCCTCCAAAAATGGCTCCTGCCCACCATAGCTGGCAGGTAGCCTCTGTTGGGACCAGCATCCCCCAAAAGTCACTAGTGCCCCAGCACACTGAGTGGGCACCCCTCCAAAGCAAATCCTTCCCTGGGAAAGAGGTGAGCCAGCCTCACCCACCAGCACAGCATGCTTGCAATAGTCATGCCAGTCATTGCAGCCAGCCACACCAGGAGCCAGCTCTGCCTACCAGTTTGCCTGCAATAGCCACACTGGTCATTGCAGCCAGCCACACCAGGGGGCCAAATCTGTCCAACAGTGCACCTGCAATAGTCATGCCAGTCATCACAACCAGCCACACTGGGAGCTGACCCTGTCCACCAGTGTGCACACAGCAGTTGTGTCATAACAGGAAGGGACATGCAGCCCACACAGAGGACACCTCAAGGACACTTGGTTCTGGTGACCAGGGAGAATGGGGGTCCACAAGATGCTGTCTACATAAGCCCACTCCTTTCAAGACCAGTACATGTAGCTGACCTACCTAATACATAGAAACAAATACAGAGAGCCAGACAAAATGACAACACAGAGCAGTATGTTCCAAATGAAAGAATAAGACAAAAATCTCAGGAAAAAAAACAAAGCAAAACAGAGATAAGAAATCTATCTGATGAAGAATTCAAAGTAATGGTCATAAAGATACCAGATTTGAGAAAAGAGTAGACAAACTCAGTGAGAAACTTCAACAAGGAGATAGAAAATACAAAAAAGGACCAATCAGAGCTAAAAAATATAATAACTGAAATGAAAAATACCCTAGAGGAAATCAACAGCAAATTAAAGGATGAAGAAGAAAGGATCAGTGATCTGGAAGACAGAGTAATGGGAAGTACCCAAGCTGAACAGCAAAAAGAAAAAAGAGTTTTTAAAAATGAGGAGAGGTTAAGGGGCCTCTGCAACAACATCAAGAATAATGACTTTGCATTATAGGAGTCTCAGAAGGAAATTTCTCAGAAGGAACAGAAAACTTGTTTGAAGAAATAATAGCTGAAAAATTCCCTATCACAGGGCAGGAAGCAGACATTCAGGCCCAAGAATCAGAGAGAGCCCCAAACAAGTTGAACCCAAAGATGTCCATATCAAGACACATAATAATTAAAATGTTGAAAATTAAAGATGAGAGAATCTTAAAAGCAGCAAGAGAAAAGCAAATAGTTATGTATACGGGATGGGGCGCGTGGGTGGCTCAGTCGTTAAGCGTCTGCCTTCGGCTCGGGTCATGATCCCGGGGTCCTGGGATCATGCCCTGCATCGGACTCACTGCTTGGCGGGAAGCCTGCTTCTCCCTCTCCCACACCCCCCTACTTGTGTTCCCTCTCTCGCTCTCTCTCTCTCAAATAAAATCTTTTTTAAAAAAAGTTATGTATAAGGGAAATCCCATAAGGTGATCAGCTGCTTTTTCAGCAGACACTTTGCAGGCCAAAAGAGAGTGAGTGGCATGATACATTTAGTGCTAAAAGGAAAAAACCTATAGCCAAGAATACTCTACCTGGCAAGGTTATCATTCAAAATTGAAGGAGATAAAGAGTTTCCCAGACAAAAGTTAGAGGAGTTCATCCCACTAAACATTAGAAGAAATGTTAAAAGGATGCTTTTAAATGGAAAAGAAAAGGCTATAACTAGAAGTTAGAAAATTATGGAAGGAAAAAATTCACTGGTAAAAGCAAATATAAAAAGATATAGATGAGGGGCACCTGGGTGGCTCAGGCGTTAAGCATCTGCCTTCGGCTCAGGTCATGATCCCAGGGTCCTGGGATCGAGCCCCACATCGAGCTCCCTGCTCAGTGGAGAGCCTGCTTCTCCCTCTCCCATTTCCCCTACTTGGGTTCCCTCTCTAGCTGTCTCTCTGTCAAATAATAAATAAAATCTTTTAAAAAAAAAATAAAGATATAGATGAATCACTTATTAAACTAGCATGAAGGTGAAAAGACAAAAAGTAGTAGTAAAATCAATTATATTTATAAAAATTAGTTAAGGGATACACAAAATAAAAATATGTGAAATATGACATCATATACATAAAACATGCAGGGAGTAAACATGTAGTGCTTTTAAAATGTGTTTGAACTTCAGCAACCATTCACTTAATATAGACTGCTGTATACAGAGGATGTTCTATCTGAGCCTCATGATAACCACAAACCAAAAGCCTATAATAGATACACAAATAATAAAGAGAAAGGAATCCAACCACAAGACTAAAGAAAGTCATCAAATCACAAGAGACAAGAACAAAAGAAAAAAGGAACAGAACTACAAAAACAATGAGAAAATAATTATTGATAAGTATGTACCTATTGCCATGTTAATTAACTGTAAATGAGCTAAATATTCCAATCAAAAGAATGAATGGATTAAAAAAACAAGATCCATTTATATGCTGCCTACAAGAGACTCATGTCAGATCTAAGGACCCATAAAAACTGAACGTAAAGGGCTAGAGAAAGATATTCCATGTAAATGGAAGTGGAAAACAAAAGCAAGGGTAGCAATACTTACATCAAAATAGACTTTAAAACAAAGACTATAACAAAAGACAAAGAAGGGCATTACATAATGATGAAGGGATCAATCCAACAAGAAGATAAAACAATTTAAATATCTATTCAATTGTAACATATCTAAAACAATTGTAAATATCTAAATATTTAGGAGCACATAAATAAAGCAGATATTAACAGATATAAAGAAAGAAATTGACAGCAATACAATAACGGTAGGGGACTTTCATGCTCTACTTATATCAATAGATAGAGGATCCAGACAGAAAAGTCAATAAGGAAACAGTGGCTTTGAATGACACAGACCAGAACGACTTCACAGATATATACAGAACATTCCATCCAAATACCGGATACACATTCTCTAGGACAGATCACATGGTAGGCCACAAAACAAATCTCAGCAAATTTAACATTTAAATCCCATTAAGCATCTTTTCTGACCATAATATTATGAAACTAGAAATCAATTACAAGAAAAAAACTGGAAAACACACATATAAGGGGAGGCTAAACATTCTACTAAATAACCAGTGGATCAGTGAAGAAGTCAAAAGGAAAAAAAAAAAATGCCTGGAGACAAATAAAAATGGGAAACAATGGTTCAAAATCTTCGGGATGCACTAAAAACATTTCTTTTTTTTTTTTTTTTTTTAAGATTTTATTTATTTATTTGACAGAGAGAGACACAGCAAGAGAGGGAACACAAGCAGGGGGAGTGGGAGAGGGAGAAGCAGGCTTCCCGCCGAGTAGGGAGCCCGATGCGGGGCTCGATCCCAGGATCCTGGGAGCATGACCTGAGCCGAAGACAGACGCTTAACGACTGAGCCACCCAGGTGCCCCCCAAAAAACATTTCTAAGAGGGAAGTTTATAGCAATTCAGGCCTACCTCAAGAAACAAGAAAAACTTCAAATAAACCATCTAGCCTCACACCTAAAGGAATCAGAAAAAGAACAGAGCCCAAAGTTAATAGAAGGAAGGAAATAATAAAGATCAGAGTGGAAATAAGTAGAGACTTAAAAAAATAGAAAAGATCAATTAAACTAACAGCTGATTCTTTGAAAAGATAAAATTGATAAACCTTTAGCCAAACTCATCAGTTAAAAAAGAGAGGACTCAAAAATAAAATCAGAAATAAAAAAGAAGTTACAACTGACAGCACAGAAATACAAAAGATAATTAGAAACTATTAGGAAAAACTCTATGTCAACAGATTGGACGAACTAGTAGAAATGGATAAATTCCTCGAAACACAATATTCCAAGACAGAATCAAGGAGAAATAGATAATTTGAACAGACTGATTACTAGTTACTAGTCAGTAATCAGATAACTCCCAACAAAAAGAAATCCAGAACCAAATGGCTTCACAGGTGAATTCTACCAAACATTTAAAGATGAGCTAATACCTATCCTCAATCTATTCCAAAAAACACAAGAAGGAATGCTTCAGATTCAGTCTATAAGGCCAGCACAACCTGATACCAAAACCAAAGACACCACAAAAAAAGAAAATCATAGACCAATATCCCTGATGAACATAGATACAAACGTCCTCAGCAAAATCTTAGCATTTAAAGGGTCACTTATCACCATCAAGTGTACTTTATCTCAGGGATGCAAGGATACTCAATATCTGCAAATCAACATGATACATCACATTAAGAAAATGAAGGATAAAAAACATTTGACAAAATCAACATCTGTTCATGATTAAAAACTCTCAACAAGAGGGTGTAGAGGGAACATACCTCAAGATAATAAAGGCCATATATGACAAACCCACAGCTAATATACTCAATGGTGAAAAACTGAATATTTTCCTCTAAGATCAGGAACAAGACAAGGATTTTCACTTTCACCACTTTCTTTCAATATAATACCAGAAGTCCCAGCCACAGCAATCAGACAACAAATAAAAGGCACCCACATTGGTGAGGAAGAAGTAAAACTCTCACTATTTGCAGATGACATGATACCATATGTAGAAAACCCTAAAGACTTCACCAAAAACCTATTAGAACTAATAAATGAGTTCAGTAAAGCTTCAAGATATAAAATATGCAAAAATCTATTGCATTGCTATGCACTAATAACAACAAGCAGAAAGAAAATTGAAGAAAACAATCCTATTTACAATTGCATCAAAAAGAATAAAATACCTAGGTGAAAGATACGTGCTTTGAAAACTATAAGACATTGATGAAATAAACTTCAGACAACACAAATAAATGGAAAGATATACCATGCTCAATGACTGGAAAAATATTAAAATGCCCACACTACCCAAAGTAATCTACTGATTCAGTGCAATTTCTATCAAAATACCATTAGTATTTTCACACACCTAGAAGAAATAATCTTAAAATTGTGTGGAACCACAAAAGATCCCAAATAGCCAAATCAATCTTGAGGAGAACAAAGCTATCACAACCTCAGATTCAAACTATACTATAAAGTAATCAAAACAGTATGGGACTGGCACAAAAACAGACACATAGATCAATAGAAAAGAATAGAGAGCCCAGAAATAAACCCACACTTATATGGTCAATTAACCTATGACAAAGGAGGCAAGAATATACAATGGGGAAACAACAGTCTCTTCAATAAATGGTGTTGGGAAAACTGGACAGCAACATGCAAAAGAATGAAACTGGATCATTTTCTTACACCATACAGAAAAAATAAACTCAAAATGGATCAAAGACCTAAATGTAAGATCTGAAACCATAAAACTCCTAAAAGAAAATATAGGCAGTGAACTCATGGACATCAGTCTTAGTAATATTTTTTTGGATCGGTCTCTTCAGGCAAGAGAAACAAAAGCAAAAATAAACTGCTGGACTGCATCAAACTAAAAAGCTTTTGCACAGTGAAGGCAACCATGAACAAAATGAAAAGGCAGCCTACTGATTGGGGAAGATACTTGCAAATGATAGATCCAAAAAGGAGTTAATATCCAAAATACATAAAGAACTCGTTCACCTCAACACCAAAAAAACCCAAAGAATCTAATTTAAAAATGGGCAGAAGACCTGAATAGACATTTTTCCAAAGAATGGACATACAGACACATGAAAAGATGCTCAATATCACTAATCAGGGAAATGCAAATCAAAACCACAATGAGAGATCACCTCACACCACTCAGAATGGCTATTATCAAAAGGACAAGAACTAACAAGTGTTGGCAAAGATGGGGAGAAAAGGAAACCCTCCTGCACTGTTGGTGGGAATGTAAATTGGGGCAGCCACTATGGAAAGCAGTATGCAGGTTCCTTAAAAAATTAAAAATAGAAATACCATATAATCAAGTAATTTCACTACTGGGTATTTACTCAAAGAAAAGGAAAACACTAAAAAAAAAAAGAAAGAAAGAAAAGGAAAACATATATGCACCCCTATGTTAGTTGCAGCATTTTTCACAACAGCCAAGTTATGGAAGCAACCTAAGCATCCACTGATAGATGAATGGATAAAGAAGATGTGGTATATATACGCACACTGGAATATTATGCAGCAATAAAAAAAATGAAATCTTGCTATTTGCAACAACATGGATGGACCTACAGGGTATTATGCTAAGTGAAATAAATCAGAGAAAGACAAATATTGTATGATTTCACTTACATATGGAATCTTAAAAACAAATGAATAAGCAAACAAAAAAACAGAAGCAGACCAATAAATACAGAGAATAATCTGGTACTTGCCAGAGTTGAGGACATGGGGTGATGGGCAAAATAGATGAAAGGGATTAAGAGGAGGGCGCCTGGGTAGCTTGGTTGGTTAAGCATTCCCACTCTCAGTTTCAGCTCAGGTCATGATCTCAGGGTTGGGAGATCAAGCCCCATGTTAGGCTCTGTGCTCAGCAGAGTCCGCTTGAGATTCTCTTCCTCTCCCTCTCTGCCCCTCCCCCCACACACACACGTGTTCTCTCTCTAATAAATCTTTTAAAAAGGGGGATTAAGAGGCACAAACTAGTTATAAAGGAATCATGGGAATGAAAAGTACAGCATAGGGAATATAGTCAATGTTATAATAACTTTGTATGGTGACAGATAACTACACTTACTTTGGTGAGTATTTTCATAATGTAAATTGTTGAATCATTATGTTGTATACCTGAAACTAATATTGTAGGTCAACTATATTCCATTAAAAAAAAAAAAAAAAAAGGGTGGAGGTCTCACATGGCCTGATTTCAAAACATATTACAAAGCTACAGTAATCAAAACAGTGTGGTACTGCCATAAAGACAGACATATAGAGCAATGGAACAGAACAGAAAGCCCGGAAATCAACCTTCACACATATAGCCAAATGATGGACAAGGGTACCAGGAATGTTCAGTGAGGAAGTGACTGCACTTCAACAAATGATGCTGGGAAAACTAGGTATCCACATGCAAAAGAATGAAGTTAGACCCTTACCTTACATCATACACAAAAATTAAAATGGATTAAAGACCTAAATGTAAGAATTGAAACAATAAAATTCCTAGGAGAAAACGGGAAAAGCCTCAGGACATTGGATTTGTCAATGATTTATTGGATGTAACACCAAAAGCAAAGGTTAAAAAAAAAAAACTAGACAAACAGAACACATCAAACTTAAAAACTTCTGTGCATCAATGGGGTGCCTGGCTGGCTCAGTTGGCAGAACATGCAACTCTTGATCTCGGGGTCATGAGTTTGAGCCCCACGTTGGGCGCAGAGATTATTTAAAAAAAAAAAAAAAAAGCAAAAAACTTCTGTGCATCGAAGGGTACAATCAACAGAGTGAAAAGGCAACCTATGGAATGGGAGAAAATATTTACAAATCATATACCTACCTGATAAGGGGTTAATACCCTGAATATATAAAGAACTCCTTCAACTCAACAACAACAAAAAACCCAAATAGACCAACTAAAAAATGGGGCAAGGACTTGAATAGATATTAATCCAGGGATGATATACAAACGGTCAACAAATGTATGAAGAGATATTCAACATCACTAATTATTAGAGAAATGCAAATCAAAACCACAATGAGATATCACTTTACACCCCTTATGATGGCTACTATAAAAAAAAATAACAGGTGTTGGCAAAGATGTGAAGAAATTCGAACCTTTGTGTACTGTTGGTGGTAATGTAAGACAGTGCAGCCTAAGTGGAAAGCAGTATAAATATTCCCCCCAAAATTAAAAATAGAACTACTATATGATCCAGTAATTCCACTTCTGGATGTATACCCAAAAGAACTGAAAGCAGGATCTCAAAGAGCTATTTATACACCCATGTTCAAAACAGCATGATTCACAATAGCCATGAGGTAGAAGCAACCCAAATGCCCACTGATCGAGGACTGGATAAACAAAATATGGGATCTACATACGAGGAAATATCATTCAGCTTTAAAAAGAACATCTTGTCACATGCTTCAACATGGACAGACTTGGAGGACATTATGCTAAGTGAAATAAGCCAGTACAAAAAGACAAATACTGTATGATTCCACTTATGTGAGGTATCTGAACTAAGCAAATTCATAGAAACAAAGTAGAATGGAGGTTGCTAGGAGCTGGGGGGGGGGCGGGGAAGAGGAAATGGAGATTTTTTTTTTTTTTTTAACAGATATAGAGTTTTAGTTTTGCAAGATGAAAAAGTTCTAGAGTTCTGTTGCAGAGCAATGTGATATACCTAATGCTACTGAACTGTACACTTAAAAATAGTACGGTCAATTTTATGTTATGTGTTTTTTATCACTTTTTTAAAAAGGCAGGGGCGCCGGCTGGCTCAGTCAGTAGAACATGCGACTCTTGATCCCAGGGTTGGGAGTTCGAGTCTCATGTTCAATGTAGAGCTCACTTAAAAAATAAAATCTTAAGGGGGGGGGGCAGATAGATGGCTCCAAAAGGTCCAGCTTGCCTATGAGTCTGAAGATGAGGAGTTTATATGAAGGAGAACAGGTATAGTAGTATTCCACCATGAATTATATTAGTTATAAATACTGAGGGGGCTCTTTTAGGGGGGGAAATAGTTTAATCTTTTTTTTTTTTTTTTAAAGATTTTATTTATTTATTTGACAGAGAGAGAGACAGCGAGAGCAGGAACACAAGCAGGGGGAGTGGGAGAGGGAGAAGCAGGCTTCCCGCTGAGCAGGGAGCCTGATGTGGGAATCGATCCCAGGACCCTGGGATCATGACCTAAGCCCAAGGCAGACACTTAATGACTGAGCCACCCAGGCGCCCCTAGTTTAATCTTTTTCACTGAAAGTAGAATATATAGCCTGCCATGGATAAAAAAAAAATTTAAAAATTGTAAAAACACTTAGATCCTTAAATGGTTTTGAGAGATGAGCCCATCACGCTATACAATAAGGCGTGTCCCCAGGGGATTTTGCTGAGTCCTCACCAGAGACAAGCCCCAGACTAGAAGGGCCCTACGAAAGTCTATTTCTTCCTGGAAATTTAGGTATTTTCTACTGGTCTTTGAGAGCCATCCAGTCTGGGGTACCTGCATGCCTGCCTTCTTCCCATCAGTCTTGGCATTTTGCAGGGTGAAGAGCCATTAATAACAGCTTTTCTCCGAGCAGAGTAGTGTATCTACTTTTATTTCCAAATCTTCACTTGGCTAATATAGGATAATGGTAATCTCAGTTTCTTTGGTTTTTATCATTTATTCAATGGCCAAACTTACCCTGCAAAGAATGGCAAACTAATAAACTAATCACCATCATAATGTTATTTATTGAGCACCTACTAACCACATCAGACACTGTGCTAGGCAATTTGCCCATTTAATGTTTTTTTTTTTTCCAAACTAAACTATAATAAAATATTCCCATTTTACAGTTGAAGCTAAAGAAATTAAGTTGTTTGCCCAAGGCCGAAGCAGGAGATAGCTAAGATTCAAACGGAGATCTGCCATATACCTAAGCCTAGACCCTTTCTAGGACATTATATCACCTCCCTAGTCACAGAAAATTACAATTAGGAAGGACGGTCTGGTCTGGTCATTTTATTTCAAATGAGAAGAAAGAGGTAAGATACTCCCTTTTCCACTTATTTTACTTATTTAATAAAGAGTAGATTGCCCAAAGTAGTCTTTCTAAATGTTTCTGCTTACTCTTGCTCTTAATAAAACCAGAAAAATACTAGTACCTAACCAGAAAATTATTATTGGAGGATGTAAGAATTAGTACAGATGTTTATGCAGGAATGTGTTCCTCATAGTGTTGACCACCATTCTTCCTATATACAAAAATCTAATTTCTTCATCGCATAGTTCATTTAACTACTGAACTGAGAAACACTTAAATTCCAGAATTGTTAAATTGGGATTTTAAGATTAGAACTGAAGTATTGACTAGAGAATAGAAGAAAAAGTCATTTACTTAGAAAAACCATGGATATATTTTCATCTTACATTTCTCGTAGCAGAAAGTACATTTATATTCATTTTTCCATAATACCTAATGAGAAAAAAATGCTTATTTCTTTTAAAATCCTTAGACTACTCCCTAAAATCAGTATCTGAAAAACTTTCAATATTTGCCAATACAGAAAAACAAATGTTCGTGTTTGTTACCACTGCTCAAGAATGAAGGAGACCTGACTTCCTGTTTCTGTTGTTAAGCTGCATCTGTTAGAAAGAAGGAATAGGCAGGGGTTCCAGGAAGGTGTGATGACTCTGAATTCTGTTTAGAAGCTGCTGTGCCACAGGTTTGAATTCTGTTTCCCATTGGAGTTTGTGATAGTTTTTTAGGTCTTGGTCAAAACTGCCATCCAGTGCTAGGTCTTCATCTATATCGGAAAAATTAAAATTACAGCGATTATTCAGAAATGTAATCCTATTGGATAAAGTTTAATTTTTGTTGGCGTAAGTTAAACTTATCCTGGGTCATCTCTGATTCCAATAGGACACAGATATGATTTGGGGGTTAAAATGTTGTGTTATAGAAGGAGTTCTTTACTCTCTTTGGCGCTTTAGACTATACTTATTTTAAAATATTCATAATCTCTTAATAAAAAAGGACAATAATCTTCTCAAAAGAAAAAAATCCTAGATGGAATTGAGCTCTTATTTCAGCTAATCCCTAAGTGTTTCTATGTAAGTGCACATCCAAAAGTCAGATCACAATTTCTCAGAAGAGACAAAATATTAATAGTTACTTCCTTATCTGCACATTAGAAAAGTTAATTACTTTAACGATTGACAGATATAAAAGAAGTCAGGAAATCTTTTGGGAAAGTAGCACAGTTGAATTTGGCACTGTAAACTTGACTTGAAAATCAATTTTGCTGGCTTCAAAGTAGCCCCAACGTGCTGCTTGGAAAAGGCAATCCCCCGCGCTCTTGCCAATAACAGTGAATAGTAGGAGACTCTGAGAATCCCAGGAGTATTAGAATCCCAGGGACTCTACGCATAATTCAAAAAACACTAGTAAAAAAAAAAAAAAAAAAAGCAGCAAAATTACAGCCTTAGCTTGCTTCTTAGTCCAAGGGCACCCTGAGTTCTGCAAACACCGTAAGTATGTCCAACCCAAATAGGAAGATAAATGGCCACAAAGGTCTCTGTGCCAACCTGCCACGGCATTTTTACTTGTTTATATTGGGCTTCACGCCCCATGTGAAGGACTTCAGGAAAATGCACCGGCCTGCCACTCAGAAAATCGGCTCCACCACTTCCAAGGTCTGTGGCGGAGGCCGACTTTCTAAGTGGGAACCACGCAGCCCGAAAGTGACCACAAATATGGCTCCTTACAGAACGAGCAAACTTTTTTTTTTTCCATGGGGCCAATTAAAATCCCATTATAAAATGCTTTATTACTGTCTACATCAAATTTTCTACACTATTTTCCTTGATCCTGTGTACTTTGGCACTGCTGGTGTTAGTGGAGGCACTCAGCACGAGATAAGGGGGCCCGGAATCCCCCGTTTGTCCCCTCCCCTCCCCCAAGCAAGAGGACAGCTATGTAGTGCTGAGAGAAGTTCTGCACAAACACTCCAGCAAGGTGCTCCACGGAGGCCCGGCGAGCAAACCTGGATCTCCCCAGCCACGCGCTAACCAGGCCTTGACAGGAGGATGCAGGTGGCATTTGGCGCCTTCAAAGCCCTTCCCACCGGGCTACCTGCAGACAAGAGGAGCCTGAGAGACACAGCACTTTCGGATTTCTACATCATCTTCTGGCTCACTCCTCCAGGTTTTCTGAGCACAGACTTCTAGGAGACAATGAATTCTCTTATTCAAGAGGCTTGGCTTGGCACTTCCTTCCTCTGCCGGGGCTTTGGTTGGATTTAGTAGGTTTAGCAAATCTCGATTTGGCCGTTTTGGGGCTTTTTTCAATCTAAGGTCAAGACTGTATTACTTTTCTTGAGGTTTGGCCTCGAATTAGTTAATCCACACTCGGACCCTATTAATTTGTAAATCAGGTTAGACAAGATAACAAAAGTGGCCAAATAGCTACAGCTAAGAGAAAAGCAGTCTGCAGTTTCAAAGTAAATAGGCAAATACTTAAGAAAGTATTACATTTTGGAACTTGACTGCCAAGGTGGCAGAGGTGAATTGAGATCTGTGATTTTCAAACTCTTGACTGTGACCTAAAAAACACGTAGGTCATGACTGTACATTGTTACTTACAAACTTATGTACAAATAACAACTTTTTCACAATAGAATACTTCGCCTTGCTACATGTGATATATTCTGGTATTTTCTTTCTTTGCTACCTCATTTTTTTAAAGATGCTGGAAACAGCGTGAAGAGCACTGATTTAGTAACCAATCATTCTTAAGCTTTCTTCGTGCACAGCATACTTCTAATACTAAAATTTAAAGCAAGGGATTAGAAAGGTATAGAAAGGGGTAAAGAACTCAAAACAAATTTCTCAGTGATCATTATATCACAATCTCTATTATAGCTTAAGTATCCTGCAGCATCAATAAAAGCTTCTCCTACTCACTACACTATCTTGCAGCTTGCAGTCAGCACCAGGTAGCTATTGAGGGTTTAATTATTGCCCTATTATAAGGCACAGTCTTCATGGTCCATGCTGTTTGGAATGGGCTTATTAATGCAATTTTTAAAAAATTTATTTAAGTAATCTCTACACCCAGTGTGGGGCTCGAACTCACAACCCTGAGATCAAGAGTTGGCTATCTTTGTGCAAGAACTGCAATTCAAGCCCACTCTCACCCCTCTCACCCCTCATATCCATAGGACTTGCTGCTGCCCAACTGGTCAGACGCAGCTACAGCCCTGTCAGAAACAAGGGTCTGTGGAGGGAGATACCAGGAAACAGCCAGTCCTTAGGGTTGTAAGGAGGGCCTTGTGATCACCTGGGAAATCCCTGACACACACACAGTGCCGGTTGCTTGGCTCCCTGATCAACTGGCTTTATTTTTGTTACCCATGACACAGTCCCCTTCCAGGGGTTGGGGGTGGGAGGGGGAGGGTGGATTTAGAAAGTTAGCCAGTCCACAGGCATCTATCAAGGACCTTCGTATGAGGCAATATTCTTTCCCTAACGTGGCTCAACTAGAGTGGGGAAACAAGATAAAAGTTACAAAACAATAATACAGGAGAAGTTACAGCGTTCATGATTGCTATTTAAGAAGTACAAATTTCCTACGACTAGACCATGGGCTTGAAAAGGGATGTGGAAAGGGTCCGCCGGGACAGCAGCACCTGGCTAGGCGGGTAAGGGGTACGGCACACGCAAAGGCTCAGAGGTTGGGGAAGCACAAGGACAGGCCCAACCTGGTTCTAAGGGAAGGTTGATGGAGGGCGAGCAGGCACTGGGCCTACTAGAATGAAGCACCTGCCAGGTTCTGTACCTGCCGATGAGCTGGCCGTGCCCACACCCGCTTCAAAGGGGCCCTTGTGTCCCACGCCCCGCCATTTTGCTATTATGGTTGACTGCCCTGGACCTAAGTGCAAAAGGAAGCCAGGGACAGCCTGTGGTGGAGGCAGCTGCTGACTAAGCCCTGAAGGCCCTATAGCCCCAGGGAGTGATGCACGGAACCAATCACACCTCTTCCCCAAATGCAAGACAAATAGAAGGTGAGCCAACAGCGGAGGAGACTCCTGCCGTGGGCAGCAAGCAGCAGCCTTGAGCTACTTGGAGCCAGGCCCGAGCGGGAGCCTACAGGGACTTTGTGCAGACCAGCAGACACAGAGCAGAGTTGCGTCTCCAGCAGGGCGGAGCAGCTGACGGCCTGCTACTGTAGGGGTCAGTCGCGGACTCTGGTTTCATCCAGAACGACCTTCCAGTGCCTCTCCAGCAGGCTTTGGGCAAGGTGCATCCTTCCCTTAAAGTCCTTCATTAACCAGGGGAGGGGTTCTCAAGCCTGGCTGCAGAGCAAACTCACCTGTGGGACTTTGAAAAAAAAAAAAAATGCAGACAATGGGCCTCACCCCAGAGTTCCTAAATCAGAATTTCTGGGGATGGGGTCAGGACAAGTGTGTGTTCTTTAAATTCCACACCTGATTCCAATGTTCTGCCATACCTGAGAACTGAATTAAGGCAAGTTGAGCACGGACTTCTGTTCCTGGCAACCTAAGAAAGCTCAGCGGTCACAGAGCACACTGTGAACCTCAATGATTTAAAATCATGTTCATTTTTTCTCACTCCTACACACACACAATTATTTTTACCGGGGAAAAAGCAAATTTCACATCAATTTAGCAATCCCAAGTCTTTCAGATAACTTCTGGTTCTGAGCTCCTGTTTAATAACATTGTTACAACACGTAGAATTTACAAAGCACCTTCACGGTCAGGCTGTGGGGCCCGGACTCTATCAGGCTCTCTGCATGTATCTCCTGTACCAGTCCAAAAACTCTGCAAAGTGCCCATCGATTGTCCCTAGCTTAGAGATGAGAAAATATAAATTTAGGGAGGTTAAGCCCAACGTCAAAAACTTAGGAGTGACTAAAGCAAGGTTTTAAACTCAGAATTGTCCGGCTATGGTCCTCTGGTCTTTTCCTGATGCGCTCTATATGATCCTCACTACTCCCTGGAGCGAGGCAGGAATTACCATGTCCCCATCATAGATATGAAAAGACCGGTCCTGAAATTCTCTGGTCGAATCACACCACAGGAGAGCACGAGGGTTTGAATCCAGGACTGCTAAGTCACACTGAGCCTCTCCACTTAGCCTTGCTGATCCAACACAGTGCCTGGGCAATGGTAGGGACATTGCCCCCATTTGGGGGAAAGGATTATAGAAAACGCTCATTTACTTACTCAAACCATTGTTTTTAGACCTAACCCAGGATGAAAAAAAATTCTCCTAAAAAACCTTCTTTTTTTTAGTGTAAGAAATTATCCTCTTACCTTTGCTTTGTATCAGTGATTTCCTGCCTTTCAATGGTCTGAACCCCACTGTAATATCAAAATTGTTTCACAGATGCTCCTCCACATTATAATTAATATAGCTGCTAATTAAAATGTATGGATCTGGAGGCACCTGGGTGGCTCAGTCAGTTAAGCTTCTGACTCTTGGTTTCAGCTCAGGTCATGATCTCAGGGTTGTGAGATTGAGCCCCACATGAGGCTCTATGCTCAGGAGGGAGTCTGCTTAAGATTCTCTCTCTCCCTCTGTCCCTCCTCACCCCCCATGCTCACTCTCTCATTCTCTTTCTCTCAAAATAAAGAATTCTTTAAAAAAAAATAAAATGCATAGATAAAAGCATGACTTAATTCAGAGTAGCTTTTAGCCATATTTTCTCAATTGCAACATCTATATGTTTTTAAACAGTAGCAATAATTTATGCTGAAATCTTGGAATTAGGCAGTCTATAAAAATGCAAAAAAAAAAAAGCGACAGAAATCATGACAGTATCCAATGAGTTAAACGTCCTTGTGTCCCCACTGTAAATAATATTCAGCCTCTTCCAGATATGTCCAAATTTACACAGCTACTCAAACACATACCAATCTTTATTCATGCAGGTCACAGAAAAAAAAATTCTCTTACTCTGATAAAACTCACAGACTCACAGTCAGGAGTCTTACCTAAAAATGATGGCAGCAGGACTAAGAGCGTGTTGGTGTCTTCATCTCCAAAACACGATGAAGCATTGGTGATATTTTCACTGAAGTTCCATAAAGTTTTGCAAACCAAGCAGGCCAGCTGCCAATCGGTAGGACCAAAATGTCTTAAACAATCCACCAACCTGAGTTTTAAAAAAGTCAAATTGAGAAGTCATTAGGTCAGAATCTCTTTTTTGTATTTTTAGCATAATGATTATCCTTCTGCATTATTTAATATGTATTATATGTAATTCAGTGATTATTTTTAAAATTTTCACATCTACAAATTTAAGTAGCTACAAAGCAATAATAACCTACTTCTGAATTATTTTAAGAGGCCAGTGGAACTTAAATTCCCTCTTTAGTCGTAGCTTGGCGGTTCCAAACATTGAAATACCTCCACCCTGGGAGAATGACAAGAGGGACCCAAGCTCCCTGGGAGACTATGAGAGAGTCAGGACTCCACACCTTGAAACTTACTTTTTAATGCCGCCTCCTTCTTTCAGGATGACACGCTTGTCTTTATCCACAGTGAGATTTAGGAGAACACCACAGGCAGAAAAGCAAATATCCTGATGCTTGGCATCCAGCAGTGCAATCATGAACTTATGTACTGGGAGGGTAGAGAATAAATGCAGACTAGTAAAGCTCAGGGTTCCCAGATGTGCCTTATTTTACAAATGGCAAAGGGGGAAATGGGGAGTGGCTCACAAAACTGGAAACTCTGCTAGGGGACTTAATCCATTCTTCCTAAGGCTTTCGCCATGCCCAGCCTCGGGTTTGCCAACATCCACTGCATCTAGAACCTGCTCCCCATCCCCCAGGTCCTCGGTCCCCAAGTAATGCTGTATCTGACCCAGACAGCAGCTCCCTCTCCAGGGCAATGATACAGTCCCTTCTGGTAGAAAAGGGGGAAAAAAAAAATCTTGGGTCCAACCACACGGGTGGCATTCATCTCTAACATCTGATTCTTCTTAAGGGCCTTTTTGAACCTTCACCAGCAATTTTCTTTAAATACACAACCCCGGGGGAGGATTGTAGGCTCCTGTTGAGATCTTCTCTAAAGTTTTCCAGGGTTTGTAAGAGAAGACTTGCTCAGGGGGCTGGAAACCGGCCCGTAGCAAGGCAGGGCTTCCAGGGTAGAGGGCAGCTCAGGTCAAGACAGGCCCCCCACCTTTGGGAACCACTTTCCTTTACTTCTAGGAAATGGAACTCTTTGTCCTGTTTTCTTAACACCCCCAGCAGGGGCCGGGCAAAAGTTTGGGGGAGGTTGGATAAAGTGTGTCCTCTGCCTCCTCCTGTTCTCCGCCACACCTGACATGTGGCCATCCTGCTCTGACTTTGGTCCCATGGATCGGTCAGACACATATATGTGTGTGTTTCAGAGTCTAAAGAATGGGGGCGCCTGGGTGGCTCAGTCGGTGAAGTGTCTGCCTTTGGCTCAAGTCATGATCCTGGGGGTCCTGGCCTTCGGCTCAGGGCGTGATCCCCGGCACGGGCGGGGGTCCAGGGATCGAGCCCCGCGTTAGGCTCCCTGCTCAGTGGGGAGTCTGCTTCTCCCTCTCCCTCTGCCCCTCCCCCCACTCATGCACATGTGCGCTCTTGTCTCTCTCTCTCAAATAAATAATCTTAAAAAAAAAACAAGATCTAAAAATGTACACCGAAACGTTAACAGTTTATACTCTCTGGGGGAGTGAGATGATGAGTGACAGTTTACTGCTGCTGCTTCCCCCCCTAATATTTGTATTATCTAAATTTGCTATCATCGATAATTAGGAATTTTTAGTTATTCTTACATGAAATATTTAAGACATATAGAGGATGGTTATTTGGGTACCCACCACCTAGTTTAAGAAATAAAAAGTTATGAACCCAATTTTATATCTTTGGGCATCCCTTCCCCTCCAAAGGTGACTTCTGTCTTATTTCCAAATGCCATTTGTACCTTATACCATTACTACGTAAGTACCTTACATGAACAATACTCATGATTGTTATGCATGTTCTAAAACCTACTTAATGGCATTCTTCTTTTTTTTTTTTTTTAAAGATTTTTATTTATTTATTTGAGAGAGAGAGAATGAGAGAGAGCGAGTACATGAGAGGGGGGAGGGTCAGAGGGAGAAGCAGACTCCCTGCCGAGCAGGGAGCCCGATGCAGGACTCGATCCAGGGACTCCAGGATCATGACCTGAGCCGAAGGCAGTCGCTTAACCAACTGAGCCACCCAGGCGCCCCGGCATTATTCTTTATCTACCCTGCTATCACTAGCTTTTTCGCTCCTGTATTACATGTTTGAGGCTGATTCATGTTGATCCGTGAACCTCTAGTTCATTTATTTTAATTGATGTAGAACTTTTTTTTTTGGTAAGTAGACTCCACTGCCCAGTGTGGAGCTCAAGGCAGGGCTTGAACTCACGACCCTGAGATCAAGAGCTGAGCTGAGATCAAGAGTTGGACGCTTAACCAACTGAGCCACCCAGGCCCCCCGATATAGAACTTTTTGTTGTGTGAATGTCATAATGTATTTACATTTAGGCTTTTTCCATTTTTTGCTATTACAAGCTGTACTGTTATGGACGTTCTAGTACATGAAGGAGAATGTCTCTTGAGTCCGTTCTCAAGGACAGTAATGGTGACTGTAGATTACTTGTTTCCCTTACACACACACACACACACACACACACACATACACATGCCGTCTCAGAGCTCTGAAGACCACTCACAGATGAGAGAGGAACAGGGAGAACACTGTCCAGGTCTATCTCGGCATGTGGAGCTGAAGGCCGTAAGCACGGGTGGAGGGGAATGTAAAGCACTGCTCGTCCGAGGGCGGAAACAAGTTGTCATGACCCACGCTCAAAACTGCTTATCTGCTTACTGGCAAGAAGAACATGCTTATGAACATTAAGTGTCATCAACTCACCATTTTTCTGCACAATGAAATCGCAGATGTCCTGGTCCTGGGAGAGGTTTCCAAAAACACGCACAGCCTCTAGGATTCCATCCATGTTATTACTCACAAGAAGCTTTATGAGCACTGGGTTTGGGGACCAGAGACATAAAATCAGTGAATTTAACTTTTAATTTCAAGGCTGTTAGACATCAGATCATACTAAATATCAGTAACTCAAAATTTTAAAGTGACAATAACACACAAACTATAAGGGACTTTAGCAAGAACTAAGACCCTACCTTTCCCCCATATTCTGATTTCTTAGAATCAAATCGGGCTCTTTGATATTGTACAAGAAATCAGAAAATATGAATGACACCAGTTCTGCGTTTCGTTAATAAAGTCGAAATCTTAAACATTCATCTACACAAACCCAATTCTGAAGCTTACATTCAGCAATATATAGCTTTTTGTCTTGAATTATGGAATTCTTCACTTGGTAGTAAGATAAGTTGTTGATTGTGGCTGTAGTATTGATCACCAGCTCCTCACAATCCTCAATTGACTTGTGTTCTGAAAGAAAGTTAGGAAGAATGTATGAAGACTCATCGCTGGGGCAGAAACATGACCTCCTAACTGTCCCAGCAGCAGCGCCAGGGTCAAGCCGTTGTCCCCGACGAAGTCCGTGCAGGGACATTGTTTCCTGCTTTACTTCCCAGGACTCTCCCTACAGGGAAATGCACCAAACACAGGGGACCACTCCTGACCAGGTTCTAGAACACTCTAAGCTCAATCCCTCCACAGGGGGTCTGGAAAAATTGGGCTGATCTAGGTTCTGTGATTATAGTCAAGTGAAGGTGCCAACACACCGGCAAGCCAAGCTGTGTCTCATCCCCACTGGTTTGCAGTGTTCCTGAGCTCTCCTGGGGGCTCTACCCTGTGAGTCTCTTCCTCACTCCTCCACCTCTCAGCAGAATGACCCTTAGGGCATCATCTGTCCATAACTCCTATCCATGCTGCCCTCCAAACACACAGAATCTGATCACTTCTCACTTCTTCTATTACCACCTGGCCCATCCCTCACCTCATAACTGGCTTCTCTTCTTTCACCTTCCTCCGAGTCTATCCTTAACACAGCAATCCTTTAATAGTAAATCAGCTAACATCACTTGTCCTACTTGGGCCTCAGGCCGTACCTGGGCAGCCCCAGTTTTTGGGGGGGGGGCACAGAGGGAGAGGAAGAGTGAGGATCTTGAGCAGGTTCCACTTCCAGCGTGGATCCCGATTCAGGGCTCGATCTCACGACCCCTGAGTTCCTGACCTGAGCTGAAATCAAGAGTTGGATGCTTAACCAACTGAGCCACCCAGGCGCCCCTGGGCAGCCCCAGTTCTGATATCTCAGGTCCCCAGTGCCAACCACACTGGTCTTCTTGCCCTTTTTTTTTTTTTTAACATATCAACATGATCCTTCCTGTACCTTTGCACTGCTATTCCCTCTGTCTAGAATATACTGTTTCCAGTTATCCACTTGGTCCACTCCTCACATCCTTCAGGTTGTTGTTGGGACATCACCTTATTGAACATAGTTTCCTTAACCTCCCTACATAAAATAGCATCCATTACTCTCTTTCCCCTATCCTACTTTTATCTGCTCCATAGCACATGTAATTATCTGACCTGTTATGTGTTTAACGTTTGTCTTCTGGTCCTAACATGTAAGCTCTACGAGACTAGGGATGTGTCTGTTTTATTTATTGTTGCATTCCCAGCAGCTAGAACAGTCTGGCACATAGGGGTGCTCAATAAATAGCTGCTGAATGCACCAACGAGTGAAGGATTGAGCTCTTACTCAGCACATGAGACCCTCAGTGAGTCTGTCCCTGCCTTTCACTCAGCCTCCAGACTCACCTCCCAGCAGATGTAGAAAAGCCAGTTAGGAGCCCTAGTTCCCTCCACCTCCAGACTGATGACACTAGACCCAGGGCAGTGTTCGGGAATCTGGTTTTTTTCTCTTGCCTTGGGAGGAAAATTCATTAGCTCGTCCAGGGAAGGAAAGGGTAGGTCTTCCGTAGCACCACCTTCTGTATGGTGTCTGGCATCTAGGGCAAGGGGGGGGGGTCCCCACAGCTACCAGGCATCCATCACAACAGCATCAAGCATGGTACGCGCACTCAGCCCCACAAAAGTAAACGATTAATAAAACTTCAAATGCCCTTATAAGCATTTGAACCTACAATAATTCATACTCTAAAGGTGCATCTGTCTCAGCTCAGGCCACCATAAAAAAATACCACAGATTTGGGGCTTAAATAACAGAAATTTCTTTTCTCAGAGTTCTAGAGGTTGGAAGTTGGGGTCAGGATGCCAGCGTGGTTGGGTTCTGGTGAGAACCCTTCCTGGCTTACAGATGGCCACCTTCTCGCTATGTCCTCACATGGTGGAGAGAAAGCAAGAACAAGCTCTCTGGCGTCTCTTCTTATAAGGACGCTAATCCCACCACGAGCACCCTAGCTTCATGACCTTGTCTACACCTAATGATCTCCCAAAGGCTCCATCTCCAAATACTATCACACTGAGGGTTAGGGCTTCAACATATGAAGCTGAGGAGTGGCAGATACAATTCAGTCCACATTAACCTCCTAATATCCCATTCTACATATGAGACCACTGAGGCTGAGCGGCGTTAAATAGAGGCCTGACTTCATAGAACCCACATCTGAATCTGGGTGTTTCTGACTCAACCATCTGCTCTTTCCGTTGCATCTTCCTGAGTGCCCACTAGAGCCGCCTTGGGCAATCATTTGCTGCCAGAGGGCTGGAGAGAATCACACAGCCCTGTGCAGCTGGCTCACGGATGTAAGTCAGTCTAGAATTTGGAGCTTGCCGCTAAGGCAGCAAATGTCTAAATCTGGGAGCTTGCTGGAAGGGCTAGTCCTTATTAGAAACATTTTTTAAAATTTTCTTTTTTCTTTTTATTATTTTTTTAAAGATTTCTTATTTATTTGACAGAGAGAGACTCAGTGAGAGCAGGAACACAAGCAGAGGGGAGTGGGAGAGGGAGAAGCAGGCTTCCCACCAAGCAGGGAGCCCGATGCGGGGCTCAATCCCAGGACCCCAGGATCATGACCTGAGCGGAAGGCAGACTCTTAATGACTGAGCCACCCAGGCGCCTTTTTTTTTTTTTTTTAAATACCCTCTGCAATGAGACTGGCCTCTAGAGACAAGTCCTGGGGTTCCAACTCCTCGGGCCTCATGTCCTGTGTACGCCTTGCTGTTGGTGCTTATCATCAGTTTCCTGTCCAAGCACCTGCCATGCCTCCACCATAGACTTGGAGCTCCTAGAAAGCAGACACTACATGTTTTTAAACCTTGTTATGCACTGAATGTTGGCGTTCCTCTCCAAATTCATATGGAGAAGCTCCAACGTGAAGTCACCCCCAGTGTGACTGGATCTGGGGCGAGGGCCTGCAAGGAGGCGGTGAAGGGTTAAATGCGTCATCAGGACGGGGCCCTCATCCAATAGGGCTCCTACCCTTACAAGAGGAGGAAAGTAGCATCTGCTAGCCAGAAGGAGCATCGTCGCCAGACGCCAACCCTGCTGGCACCTTGACCTTGGGCTTCCAGCCTCCAGAACTGTGAGAAAATAGATGTCTGTTGTTCAAGCCCCCCGTCTCTGGTAGTTATACGGAGCCTGAGCAGGCTAAGATAAACCTCCTTTAGCATAGGACTCACTGCGCACTCAGGACTCAATACGGATCTTAATGAAGAGCAGGGGCATAGTTCAAAGGCTACCCCAAAACATCATTTTCATCAGGCAGTAATGTTTCTTACAGCAAGAGAATCTTCCAGAGCTTGGTAAGTCGTAGCTAAGTTGATCACTCTGTGCGGCAGTTAATTTCCCTGCTCACTGGTGGCCAGGGATGCCTGCGGGAAATGACAAAGCCTAAAAAGTGGAAGGGGGTGCTATAGACTGAATTATGCCCCCTCCCCAAAATTCATATGTTGAAGCCCTAATGCAACTGTATTTGGAAATACAGCTTTTAAGGGGTAATTAAGATTAAATGAGGTCATAAGAGTGGAACCCTTATCCAGTAGGGCTGGTGGCTTTTATAAGAAGAGGAAGGGGGACACCAGGCTGGCTCAGTCGTTAAGCGTCTGTCTTCGGCTCAGGTCATGATCCCGGGATCCTGGGATCGAGCCCCACATTGGGCTTCCTGCTCAGTGGGGAGCCTGCTCCTCCCTCTCCCTCTGCCTGCCGCCCCCCCCGACTTGTGTGTGTGCCCTCTCTCTCTCTCTCTGACAAATAAATAAATTTAATTTAATTTAACAAACAGAAAAGGAGGAAGAGAGCGAGAGCGCATGCTCTCCGAGGGCGCACGCCAGCAGAGGCCGTGTGAGGCCACAGTGAGAAGGCAGCCATCCCCAGGCCAGGATGACAGACCTCACCAGAACGCAGCCATGATGTCAGCCTGATCTCAGACTTCTGGGCTCCAGAGTGTGAGGACACGCATCTGTTGCTGCAGTCACCCAGTCTATGCTGTTTCGTTGTAGCAGCCTAGCAGACTGGGACGGGTGTTGGTACCAAGAAAAGGGGTGCTGCTGTAACAAGTTCCTCAAAGTGTGGCATCAGCTCTGCAGCTGGGGATGAGGGAGGCTGGAGGAGTCCGAGGTGCATGCTAGAAATGGGAAATGTTAAAGGCAGTTCGGGTGAGGGCTCAGAAAGAAAAGAGGAGAGCTGGAGAGAAAGCTTCCATCTTCTTAGGGAACACATCAGTAATCATGAACAGAACGTTGATAGAAATATGGACATAAAAGGCCATTCTGGTGAGGCCTCAGATGGAAATGAGGAACAGATTACTGGAAACTGCAGGAAAGGCGATCGTTGTTGTAAGGGGGCAAAGAACTTGGCTGAACGATGTTTGCAGTCTAGTGTTTTGTGAAAGGTAGAACTTGCAGGCAACGATATTGGATATTTAGCTGAGATTTCTAAGCAAAAGTGTTTGAGGAGCGGCTTGGCTTTTCCTGACAGTATAGTAAAACGTGAGGAGAGAGAGATGAATTGAAGAAAGAATTGTTAAGCAGAAGGAACTAGAACCTGAAGATCTGGAAAATTTTCAGTCTATCCCTATGGCAAAAAGTGCGGAAGCATGTGCTAGAGGGAACCAAGCGTGCGTCTGGAATATCCATCAGTACAGAGCTTCTGGGATTCCATGGGCAGAAACATGGCCAGTTTGAACGGAAAGGCTCTGAGACAGGAAGCTATCCGTGTGTGTGACAGGACAGGAGGAGAGAGCTATTGGGCTGTGAGTGGGCATTATTCTTCCAGAAGACTGGAAATGACCCAAAGGGGAGTGAGAGGTCACAACCAGGGCCACTGCCTCAGGTTCAACAGGCCAGACACCTTCACCCCGAAGCCCTGAGGACGAGCCCAGCCTGCAGAACCCCGGCACCCTGACTGGCAGAGATGTGGAAGCCGGACCACTGCCCCCGTGGGTCTGGAAGGCAGAGCGCTGAACCAAAGAAGATTGCTTTCAAGTCTTAAACTATGATGGAATTCACCTTGCTAGCTTGGAGACTTACCTGGGAACTGCCACCTTTTCCTTCTCCCCTGTTTCTCCCTTTGGAATGGGAATGTCTATCCTAGGCCTGCCCCACCCCTGTATTTTGGACACATGTAACATGTCCGGTTTCACAGGTTCACAGGAGAGAAATTCTTCCTCAGGATGTATCGCATCTTGAGTCTCACAACATCTGATTTAGTATTTAAAATGAGATGTTGCCCCTTAGACTTTAGAGTTGATGCCAGGATGAGTTAAAACTTCTGGAGCTATTGAGATGGAATAAACGTGTTTTGCATGTGAGAAGGACATGAACTTGGGGAGGGTGGCAGGAGCAGAATATTATTGACTGAATTGTGTCCCCTCCCCCAAATTCATTTGTGGAAGCCCTAACCTCCAATGTGATTGTAACTGGGGACAGGTGTTTTAGCACGTAAAGTTAGATGAGGTCGGAAGGGTGGAGTCCTTATCTGATAGGATCGGTGGTCTTAGAAGAAGAGAAAGAGAGAGAGATCATCCTCTCTTCCTGAGGGTACACTCTGAGGAACCGCCATGTGATGACCTGGTAAGAAGGCAGCTATCTATAAGTCAAGAGGAGAGCTCTCGTCCCGGACCCCACTGGCCAGCCCCTCGACCTTGGGCTTCCAGCCTCCAGAACCACGGGAAACAAATTTCTGTGGTTTAAGCCACCCAGTCTGTGGTGGTTTGTTATGGAAGAGTGCTGTGGTGAATAATAGGGGGAAAGGGACTTGAATGACTGGGGGCCATAATTGCAGTTACTGTACAAACCTGAGAAAAAGATACACTCTCATCAGGTGGACTAACCCAGGAAAAATTAAGGATTTTAAACTCTTTGTGCTTAGTTTGGTCAATTTTTGGCAATTTGATTGGTACACTTTTTTTTTATTGTGATAAAATTCACATACCATAAAATTCACCCTTTTCAAGGTGTACACTTCAGTGGGTTTTAATAACTATTTTTTCTTTTTCTTTTCATACATATATATGTATATATATATGAAAAAATATTTTTATATATTTTTTAAATCTGGATTTTAAAATTTTATATATATATATATATATTACTTTTGAGGCAGTTCTGAGCAGAAGAGGACTTCTCCCGCCTGCAGCTGGGAAGGCTCATTGAAGTGAGCCGAAGGCGCTCCCGAAACCCTCAGCGCGCCGGGCCCGGGGCTGCGTCCCCTGCAGGCAGCAGCGGCCGGCGGCGCGGGCCTTACCCAGCGTGGCGAGCAGCAGGCCCACGGCGTGCGGGTTGGCGGCCAGCGCCGGGCCGATGCCAGGGTGGATGGCTAAGTTGGCGAGCACGCGGGTCAGCTTGATGAGCACGTCCTCCGCCTGGGCCCGCGGCCTCGGCGCCTGGGGCTGCTCCGCTCCCGCCGCCCCCTTCTCCGCACACAGGTCCAGTTTGTAGAACGTACGGAACAATGACAGCAGGGTCGGGATGCTCCCTTTCTCTTTGGAAAACTGTTCGCGAGCCTGGTTATTTTTCGCTGTCAGGTTGCCCAGAATAAAGACAATACGGACGACTAAATCCTGCAGTAAAGGGAAGACGGTTACAAGTGCACCGGGGCCGGGACCAGTCTTGGGAAAGAGAACAGTATTTAGTTTGTTCACGAGCTACTTAATAGTAGAATGGAACACATCTGGCTTCTACTAACTTGTCTAGTACTTGATTCGGTGCAAATTGACAGAGGAGATTAAAAGCATTTGGCAACAATGAAAGAATACAAACTGAGGGATGCTATTAGCAAGGGCTATTAACTTCAGATCCTTCATCTGAAATTCTGGCTAGGCTTTTTTTTTAATCCTCCCAGAGAACTATTAGTTGAGTGGGATAGGATTACTGATAACGTGTTATGTAAATCTAAGTATTGACACTAACAGGTTTCTTGAGCACCCAAATCTTTCCCTGAGAGTTCACCTCCTACTGAAGCATTGTGTTTCCAAAAATCGGGTGTTCCGCACAATGGTTCATCAGAGAGCCGCTCTTCCCCAACCGGGCTCCGCAGACTTCTGGCGTAGAATAAGCTTTGCTGTGGGGGGCTGTGTTGAGCCCCAGTATTCCTGGCCCCTACTAGAGGTGCCAGTGGTATCCCCAGATGGCACAACCAAGAAGGTTTAACCATTGTTTTAAGAAGAAACAATGTTTAATCATTGTTTGAACTCAAGACCCCGAGATCAAGAATTGCATGCTCTACCAACTGAGCCAGCCAGGCGCCCCACAACCAAAAAGGTTTAAATGTCCCCTGGGGGCAAAATCACCCCCATTTGAGAATCACTGTGTCATATAAATATACCACTTTAAAGCAGTACTTTTCTTTCTCAACTAGGATAGTGGTTATGTGGGTGACACCTTTATCACGATTTGCTAAATTGTACATGTGTGTTTCATGCACTTTTCTGCATATCAGCTATATTTCACAATAAATAAATGTTTCTAAAAATCCCAAGCTGAGAACAATTTACAACTAAACAGGATACAAAAACAATTACGTTCTTAATTCTACAACAACAGACAGACAAACGAGTACAGTTGGCCTTCCCCCTACCCACGGATGGTGAGGAAATTCCTCTAGGAGGAAGAGACTTTATTTATTTATTTAAGATTTTATTTATTTACTTGAGAGGGAGAGAGCACGAGCGAGGGGAGGAAGAGGGTGAGGGAGAAGTAGGCTTCCCACTGAGCAGGGAGCCTGATGCGGGGCTCCATCCCAGGGCCCTGGGGATCATGACCTGAGCTGAAGGCAGACGCTTAACCTACTGAGCCACGCAGGCGCCCCAGGAAGAGACTTTAAAGAGACACTCACGGAGGGGCTGTAAATGATCTGGGTGCTAACTCTCATTGTGCCAGGCGCTGTGCAATTCGACAGACAAGAAACTGGGGTTTGTAGAAGCTGCCTGGTCACACAGCTAGCAAGGAGTGAGTCAGGATTTGAACCCAGGATTCCCCTGACCTGGAGTCCTTTCTACAGCCATGCCCTGCCTCCCACAGGGCCTGTCCTATAGGATCTCCTTTGCCTCACCTTTTGCCGATCAGTTAAGGAATTATCTCCTTTTAAAATGCAAATATGTGGGGCACCTAGGTGGCTCAGCCCCTTAAGCCTCTCTTGATTTTGGCTCAGGTCTGATCTCAGGGTCGTGATTTGGAGCCCCCAAGTCGGGCTCTGCTCTCAGCTTGGAGTCAGCTTGTCCTTCTCCCTCCTCCTCCCCAGCTTGCAGGCACTCTCTCTCAAATAAATAAAATCTTTCCCAAAAAAGTAAGATAAAAAATAAAATAAAAAGCAAATATGTCACCAGGAGGGATTCCCAGTAAACCCGGCTTTATCAGATCTGTAGTAATTAGCAGCCTTAACCAACAGGGACAAAGGGGAGAGGCCTGGACCTGTTTTAGTCGGGGAGCCAGGTCTAGGTGGGACCTGGGGGGTGGGGGGTGGGCAGCACAGGGACTGTTTTTGCCAGAGAGCGGAGGGTCACAGACCAAGGACAAGACTTCTGGATTTGCCTGGGGCGACTCGGCCAATACCGACTTGTTCCTGCTTGTTCTTGAAAGAAAAGTTTTCCCTGGCAGGCGGAGAAGAAGCGAGGCGGCTGCTTGTGCAGCTGGGAACCAATTGTCAACATTAAGAAAGTCGGAGGCTGACAGGCCAGCAAGAACCGGAGCTGCTCCAGGAGAGAGTTCACCCTGGGAAAAACCTCTGCTCAGTGCGCAACCCATGGCAGCCAGTCATCCAGTCGGGACAACTGGCTCCTGGGCCACAGGGAGCCCGAATGCCAGTCCGTGGATAAGTCTGAATGCTCCGGGCCTGGGAGAATACACTCACAGGAACAATATGAGAGAAGGGGCTCTGAAGAGCTTCTAAGCTATTTGCGAGGACAAGGCTGACATACGTGGGGTAAGAGCAGAGACCAAAAGGGCCAAGCAGGAAGCGAGACACGGAGAGGGATTAGGATCCCCAGCTGGAGAGCCAGTGAGTCTAGTTCATACATGTGAGTTTACTTAGCCACTCTGCCTCCATTAACTCATTCGTAGAATGGAGAAAATATTGTATTATGAGGGCAAACAAGACAAAACGGGGAAAGCACAAATCATGAGGAATGATTCGGGCACTGTTCTGAACCATTTTCATGTACTATCAATAACATGTTAGTAGCATTAAACTGTGAGGACAGACCCGATGGTCTTGGAGGAGTTTAGATGAGAGGACACCCAGGGAACAGTGTGTGTGTGTGTGCAAAATTACCTCCAATGGATTTGAATTCAACCTTGAAAAATGTGTGAAATCCGGCTCTCTGGAGGAGAGGATGGGGTGCGTTGGGCGGTCTAAAGCAGCGGGTC
Source organism: Halichoerus grypus (assembly GCF_964656455.1). Lineage (NCBI taxonomy): Eukaryota > Metazoa > Chordata > Mammalia > Carnivora > Phocidae > Halichoerus > Halichoerus grypus. The sequence continues at coordinate 51,491,709 of NC_135720.1, forward strand.
TTGAGAAAGAGGACGTGGGACAATCCCCTTCCTGGGAACTGGGGTCACTTTGTCTGTCTCTGATCACCAGATGGTTCCCTAAAAAAGCTGAAGTCTGTGGGTCTTATATCTAACACAAGCACACAATTTCATTGTAGTACCCGTCACTTGACATAAAACCAGTGGTTACTTCCCATAATTCCTAATGGCAGAGGCTCCTCCCTGGGTTCTGGAAGGAAAGCACTCCTCCACCCTGGCCACACCCAACAGAAAAGCAGGACGTTTTCCAAACACGACCGAGGGTATTTCTTTTTTTTTTTTTTAAAGATTTTATTTATTTATTTGACAGAGAGAGACATAGCGAGGGCAGGAACACAAGCAGGGGGAGTGGGAGAGGGAGAAGCAGGCTTCCCGCAGAGCAGGGAGCCCGATGTGGGACTCGATCCCAGGACCCTGGGATCATGACCTGAGCCGAAGGCAGACGCTTAACGACTGAGCCACCCAGGCGCCCCACGACCGAGGGTATTTCTGACAATAAGGTTCCTCGAAGGATATTCCGTTTTATATTTTCTAAGCTGAGGAATAGGAGCTTTTTGCATCAACTTTGATGTATGATTTCTGATTAAAGACCCGCCACATGAGTTCTGCCTCTGAAAAATTATAATAGTCAGCCGTAATAATAGTTGCGGCAGCAGCAATGAACACAGCGTTTATGACGTGCCAGGCACTGTTCCAAGCATTTAGACATACAAATTAATTCATTAAAAGTGATAACGTGTGGTCCTTTCATCTGAACAAAGCTGTTCCCAAGCTCTACCATTCAGGTAGTCCCCTCCCTCACACACTCGCACTCGACAGGAGCCCTGTTGACGTTTCTGGACTTCACGCTGTGCCCCAGATCGTGCCCCTCTCCCATCTCCTCAGAAGCACGGTAAGCAAAACGGGGAAGACCTTCTCTGTGATTTTGAATGACTTCTTAAAAAAATGTAAAAAGGAGTTGTATCCTTTTTGCTAAATCATGTCAGGGTACTCCATTTACCCTGTCAAATGTCACAGCTGTCTTGGGAAGGATGCTGGACCATTTCTTCTCCCTTCTCCCTCTTCCCAGGCTACTTCACCTCTGCCTCCCTGTGTTTGTTTTACTCCTTCGTAGAACGCAGCAGGTGTTGCTGGCCCTGTCGTTGCTGACCTGCCAGGAGTATTCAGACCAGATCATCCCAGGCTGGAGAAAAAGGCAGCTTGACTTAGAGATCACTGTCCTTCCAAATTCAAGTGACCTCCATCCACTGCAGCACGTGGTCTAATCTGGGGGAGACTAAGTGCTGCTTTTCTTCTTTGAGAAATTCCCTCGGCCCCTTCGACTTCTAAAATTCTTCAGTTCTCCTGTGGACCCTAACATGGCATCGATTATCGAGTCCCACGTGGGAAGGAGAGGCTCTGGACTTCAGCACAGGAAGAGTTAACGCGGCCACAATACCCCTTTCCCTGCCTTCGGATGGAAAAAGGAGGGGGTGGTTCCTGGGAGCCGGGGTGCCAACTGAAGGATGGCATGCGAGACCAACAAATGGGGGTGGCAGACTGAGCGGCTTGCAGCACTGAGCTCCCAGCGGCTGCTATGCTCACTGTGTCTGTCCTCCTTCTCAGGGTTGCCTAAGGCAGCTTTTCATCCCCCGTCAAATATATTCTCTGCAAATCTAGGGAACATGGAATAGGCCAAACTAGAAGCAGTCTCCCAGGAGGTTGGCAGAGGTGGTGCTTGTCCTGACCTATCTGGAATCCTGAAAGCCCCGGTGGGGCAAGAGGGCCTCGCAAGTCCCCTTGGCTGGCCATGGGTGGTCGGCACTGTGCAGAGGACTGCCTCGGACAGTATCATAGAGAGGTTATGTATTGTCCCACAACCCAGTCCTTCTCAAGTCCACAGAGTGCCACTTACTTAAATATTCTATAAAGATTTGAAAAATTAGAGGTCCAAATTATCAATTTGTAGAGACCACGGCTTGAACCCATAGCAGAAAATCATTTCATCAGGATACAAGTCTCCTTCGAGGTACAGATTCTCTCCTCTATTCTCAGACAGTATCTGAGAACCACCTATAAATCAACCCTGAACTTTTGGAGCATTTTTATTAAATTTAACACAAGGTTGCAGATTCATACCACAGCTATGAATTTTGAAACATCAAAATGAAGATGAATCAGGAGAGAGAATTTTTGTTTAAAGAAAGCAGTCCAGTATAACCAGTTCGTATGGACTTTCTCATTTTACATAAAAGTGGAACTGGGCCCAGCAACAGCTACAGCCAGCGAGAGCTCAGACAAGCAGGTACGCCTATTGCAAGAGGCCTGACCTCCAGTGTGCCTTCCAGTCATAGCCTGTGGGATATTCTCTTTAGTTTCAAATACGTCATGCCCTCCTGAGCAAGCATGGTCCTCAGTCTCAATGGGCGCCGCGCTGCTATAAATGAAATTGCTTTAACTGGAACAAAGCAAGGAGCAGGACTCAACTGATCAGCCGGCAAACCCCAGCGGCAGCGGTGTGTGGATGTTACTTTCCATGTGAGAGAGATTGGCCTCAAGTCAGCGAAAGAGGCTTTCGTTCTCAGAGATGTGCGGACTCAGGTTTCACGGGGCTCACGGTGCCCAAAGTCCGACCCTGGTGAGAAGGGGCAGGACTGGGGCCATCTGTGCTTACAGACCAATTCCCAAACTCCTTCATCCCATCTCCTCCTTCCCTATAACCCTCACCTGTCCAATCCCCCGGACTTGGCCGCACAGGTATCTTTGATTCTCGCTCCCCTCATCAACCACTCGCCGAGTTCCCTTTGCTCTGCCATCTCAAAATCTCCCCCGACCTCTCCTTCCCATGCCTGCTCTGGGGGGCCTGTCTGTAGACTCCTGCCACAGACCCTTGTGGGATCCTCCCTCGGTGATCAACATTAACACCACTTCCTGAAGCACAGCTCTTATGTCATCCCCTTGATCAAAAACATCCACTGCTTATTAAATGTCAAAGGGAGCATCCGGTGCACCATCGGGCCCCATGTGACCAGTTCGGCATGACCTCACATTATTACTCCGGCCCACAGTCAGTCAGCCAAAGCGAACATATTCCTCCTCGAGGCCCACACCCTTCCTACCGAGCCTTAAAATAACTGGTGGGCATCATGTAGACCATAGGGAAGGAACCATATCAAACTACCACAGAAAGGATAAACCATGTTCAGCAGACTCCACTTACTTAGGAGAGAACTACTTCTACTAAGTATAGGAAAACATTTTAGAAAGATTTTTAAGATGCCCCGTTTAAAATTGGGTTAGAAACTTCACATGCAATGCGGATCTGAGAGCTGAATCAGGATTTGCAATTTGCAACATTTACCCAACTTCCCACCCTCAAACGAAACTTCAACATTAATCGAACTTATAGGTGGCTCGAAGAACAGATCAATTTTACCCATGTGGAAGGTGGACTGCACTACTGCGAAAATGCTAGTTAACCCTAGGGTCCTGAAAGTGGGTCAATAGTTTGCAGAAGTGCTGAACCCTACAAGATGGAAAAATCTGAGATGTTGGAGACTCCAAACCCAGAATCTAAGCAGAAGATCACTTAAAAACCAGTAGAGACTACACTTGATGCCTCATCTATCCATTCCATCCGCAGCCATTTATTGAGCACCAACTACATGCTTCTGGATGTGGCTCTCACTCCGAAGTAGCAGGCAAGGCTAGCATTTCACTGTGCTCTGTTCTTTTTTAAGTCCCCAGACATAAATCAGGCGTTCGGATTCCGTGCTGAGCGGGGGAAGAGCCAGTTCCACGAGGGCAAAGCAGCAGGAACTGGAAAGAATGAACAAGCCGAGGGCTTATTGTGCTGCCCGCCCGGCCAGGGGTGCAGACCAAGGCCAAGGCTGAAAAAAGGAGCGAGCTCAGCCAAATGCTAGCAGTAGCCCCTGGGAATGTGCCTGCAGCAGGGCTGGGCAGAGAGCCGCAGGGCGCGCTCCTGCCAGGCAGGAGGCAGAGGGCGAGCTGGGAGCCAAGCTGCCATATAAAGGCTCCAGGGGAAGGGGTGGAGGTGCCTTCCTAGCTAATCCTCACCAGCCCCACACAAGATGGAGGGGAGGGAGAGGTCATGGCGCCCCTGGACTGTTCCCCGCTGTGGCCACGTTACAGACGAACAGCTAGAAAGACGGCAGATGCTTGTGCTTTCAGCACACTCTGCAGACATTCCAGGTCCCACTATCAACACGACGATGTCCAAGCATTCCAGACCGACGGTGCTCACTGGGCGTACAAGGCTGAACATGATCCCTTACCCAAAAAGAAGTCTACATGGAATGAGAGAGGCAGGACTTTGAAAGCAGCACAAGCAAGGACACGTCAGGCGAGTCCCAGACCGTGTTTGCGAATGCTCTGATGACGGTCCTGCCTCTGGAAGTTCTGTTTGAAAAAAACAAGAAACCGACCGTATTTAAAAATGGAGAGGGTTAGACGGGCAGTTAGTTGCTCAATGGGTGCAAGTGATGGGAATGTAGATAAAGGTTATTCCTTTTGGACCATGACCTCTGTAAAGTATTGCCCGTCTTACAAAGCTTATTTGAGGCCTTTTACCGGATCTCCTGCCCAATAGATATTTACAGAAGAAATGGGGGAAAATCCCTTCATGTTCTTCCAGAAAACAAACCCAAACATATTTTGCAGAGATGCTAAATGCAGCAATGCTGACGTCAGAGGCACCCCCTAAGGCCGGCCCTGATTTGCAAGGATGATATTGACCCTGCTCATTCCTGCGTTACCAGGCCCATCTGTTTGTACATTTGGTTTTGTACCAAATGTAGTTTACACCATAAAGCATCAATATGTGCACACTTCTTAAATGAGATGTGTCATTTAATTGATTTTTGATTAGCATTTGTAATAGATGTTCTACCTAATGCTAAAGTTTAGCTTTCAAACTGCATCAAGCTGACTGGATACGTTGTGTTTCAGTCTCCATTTGTGGGGGGGGGGGGAACTGGAGTTATTAGTTGTACCACGGATCTTGGACCAATTAATCTCCTCAGACATGAGCCAGAGAAGTTTCCCTTGTTCTCCCTGAGGAAGTCCTTTGTAAGAGCTGGGAGGAGTGGATTCCTTTTCTCTGAGACTGTTGATAAACCAGAAACCCTGGCTGGTACCACAGCCATCAGCCACAGACAGGCCCACCTCACCGGAGGGCTGTGTGCAAAGAGGGGCAGGGCCCACCGGGCCCTCGTCTGTATGCGCGCTGAGCTTCCTCCAATGGATCTGTTGCAAGCTTACAAAGTTTAGGTATGGGTCTACACCGAACTTTCTCAAAGCAGGACATCGGCAGGAACATATGGTGATGACTTTAACAATAAAATTTGGGGGTGACTTCACTAACTGCGAATCAACAACTCACGGTTTTTCTAGTTACCTGAGGTTGAGGCCACTTTTTTCTGAGGGTCCTGCGGGAGAAAGCCTGAACTCGCCTCTCCTAAGTGGTTCATTCTGACCAGCGTCTGAAACCTCACCAGTGTGACAGCTGTTTCATAAAGCATGATCAGTGTTATCACTGGGTGTGGTCCGACGACTCCTTTTTGGTTTGTTTTCTTTTATCCAGGACTAGTTGTTTTGACACATGTCTGGTGGAAAAAAATTCATGGAAGAGTCTAATAAACCATCTCATCTTCTCTAGCTAAGAAAGCCTTCAGCTCTTGGTGCAAAAAGCAAAAGGCACGGTCATCCCCGCTTGCTGGGGACTCCTACACCAGCCCCTGGTTTGTCTTGCTCGTTTGGCTCCTACTTCGGAAGGGAGATTCACTGTCAGCCACAGGCCCTGCAGAGGAAGACTGACCCTGTGTGGCTGATGCGATTCATCACTTTAAAATCTCTTGGGAGGGGCGCCTGGGTGGCTCAGAAGTTAAGCATCTGCCTTCGGCTCAGGTCATGATCCCAGGGTCCTGGGATCGAGCCCCGCATCAGGCTCTCTGCTCGATGGGAAGCCTGCTTCTCCCTCTCCCCCTCCTCCTCTGCTTGTGTTCCCTCTCTAGCTGTCTCTCTCTCTGTCAAATAAGTAAATAAAATCTTAAAAAAAAAAAAAAACTCTTGAGATTCTGTAGAAACCCTCTGCTGTCAATATTGGAGAGAATTGTTTTAAGGAACAACCTTAACAATTTATACCACAGGGTTCCCAGAGCTGCCATGCATTTCAATCACTTGAGGAGCCTCTAAAAATAGGTTCTTGGGCCCCATTCCAGACCAGAATCAGAATCTCCGAAGGTGGGGCCCGAGAACCTGTATTTCTAAAGCTCCCCAGAAGATTCTGATGACCAGCCAAGTTTAGGAGCTACCACTGACTTAAATCAAGAAAGAATTAGAATCTCTCCATCTTAAGACCTACTGGCTGTTTTTATAATATCACTTTAAAAAATAAAAAAAACCATGTTCCCGGTAACAAATTCTCACAACACAGAGGTGTAGAAAATAAAAGTGAAAATGCCCCCAACCCTTCATTATCATTGACCTGATAGACACAGATTAAGTGCATTTTAAAAAGACCCATTCTTATATGCAGAAGTCAGACTTTACCTTGACAAGAGATGAATATGAATAATGTAAAAAAAAAAAAAAGGGAACTCTCTCTCACTTTTTTTCCCCTTTTGGCATTTTCTCATACAATTTCCTTTTTTTTTTTTTTTCTCTTCAGTGGGAAAAACAGCAGATAGGGAACGAAATATTCTACTTCTCCCAGCAGCCGTCAGCCCTTGTGCCACCTGGGTCAAAACAGAATTTCCCCGTTGGTGGACCATGGAAGCGGCAGGCACAATTTCCTGCGAAGCTCCTCACCAGCATGATAAAATCACTTAAAGAGGTGTGTGTAGGGGTTTTTCTTTTTCCTTCCTTTGCCTTTTTTTTTCCTTTGAGATTTTTGTTTCTTTATTCTTTGAAAATATGCTTAGCCGTGAACACGATTTGATTTAAAAATGAATCTCAGAAAAATAAAATCTCTGCTGATTACCAGTGTAGCCCTCAGACTTTTAAGACAACGTTAATACTGACCTCTCAGAACAAAGATAAGGTATATAGACTCTGCTTGTTTAATTGCTTAGTGATAGCTATGTATATTAAGAGACTACCAATCTTCCAAAGTATATGTCTACAACCCAACTTAGTCTTGGATTTTTATAAACAAAAATAATTATAGAAAGTAATAATTCTATAAGTTGCTGGAGGGCTGCTGGATTTTCCAAAGATTAGTTCAAAGCCTCAACATTCAAATAAATCTCAGGTGTAGCAGTTTTTAGCCACTGCAGATTAATACACTCCCAGCAGAACATGCATGGTGTGGGATTTCTGGATTTACTTTTATTTCTAAAAGCAAGGAAATACAAATCATATTCACCTGGCCATTTGGGAACATGAACCTAAGATGCTACGCTGGTCTGAAGTAATTTAAAATCCATTATTTCTGTTTTACTCTTGTGTATGGCAGTTCACCAATGTGAAAAATGTGGGAAAAAATTATTATTATTTCCTCCTCCAAAGTAGGAAAAAGAAAGTAAATATTTAAGGAAGAAGTACTAGAATACTAGAAGAAATATTTTATTATGCTTTACAGATTCCAAAGCATTTCAAATACTCAAAATTCATTCTTTTTTTTTTTTTTTTTTTTAAAGATTTTATTTTTATTTATTTGAGACAGAGAGAATGAGAGAGAGAGCACATGAGAGGGGGGAGGGTCAGAGGGAGAAGCAGGCTCCCTGCCGAGCAGGGAGCCCGATGCGGGACTCGATCCAGGGACTCCAGGATCATGACCTGAGCCGAAGGCAGTCGCTTAACCAACTGAGCCACCCAGGCGCCCTCAAAATTCATTCTTTCAGCACTTTATCATGCATCTACTACGCCAAGCATCATCTCAGGTTTATCAAAACACAAGGCCTGTGTCCTTCAGGAATTCCCAGTAGTGGGTGAGGCAGCTATACAAAAAAATAATCATTTGGAGACTCACCAAAGAAATATTTACAAAGACCTATGGAGTATGGAGCTTTTGGTTAATGATTTTAGGAAGTAGTTGGGACACATAACTACTTCCTTGTAGCCTGAACAATTTCCCTGCTCTTCTAAAATATTTTGGTCTTGAGGAAAATATAAATTACGTATCCATTTTTCTTACTAGAAAAAAATCAGAGATGGTTCAAAACTGTAACATTTCATTCTTTAGGATAAGTAAAACACAGCATAGAGTCAAAGTATAATTTCTGAAGAGTTAACGACATGACTCTCATACAGATATAAAATTAACACATTAGAAAAATTACTTATCTCATTAATGAGGGAGCCAATACAATGGTTAAGTTGGCTCCAAGAATAATCAAAGAATTGGGTGTTTACAAGCATTAAAAAGAATGTTAGATTACTAGGTTAGATACACACCTGGCTAATAGCCTACAGGGTCATAAAACCATAGCTTTTGAGGTTATCTTGTCTACCAGAGAAAAATCTACAAATTAATGTGTAACTTTATAGTGCTTGGGTTCTAATCAAATAGTAAATAGCAAGTTTAAACACAGATACATTCTCATGGAGAATTAAGCCCTGCCTATTAAACAGTTCCCCAGCATGACTTTGTCAGGACATGTAGCCTCCCAGCCCAGTATCTTATTTCTAAGGTTTGGATAATTTTTCTTAATTATAGTGAAGTGGTTAAGATTAGGGAACATTCTGCTTGGGTCCTTAGCTCTGGGTGTACTAGCTGGGTGTACTGGCTATGTTTAAATCTTTAAAATGATGCACGGATGTGGGAGGAATTGAAGGTCTTGTAAGGCTTCACAGAGGAGAGGACACAAGAGCTACATCTTGTCATATTAATTGGCCCTTGAAGATGAGAAGTGACAAGGGATATTTCATCCAAAGAGCCCCCTCAGGTCTGCTCACTAAGGGCCTATTCACATTCAATTTTATTTAAGACTTTTTTAGGTGATACTTTTAACAAGTTTTATTTTGAGTTTCCCCTCCTAATTGCAAGCAAATAATCACAAAAGGTAAGTGAAAATTACCAAAGGCAGAGTTAACAATCAATAGAGAAGGAAGAGAGAGAAATCTACAAAAAGAAGACACAGACATTTAAAGAATCTCATCAACAGACTCGTGCTCCCAGGATGGGACAAATAGCCTTAGAGTAGTAATTAATACTTGTAATATTGATCTTTGGCATCAAGAAGAGGTTAAATTATTTTTAGTATCTTTAAGAAGGCAAGGAAATATGTAATATATCTGAATATGATTTTTACCACAATGATAAAAATAATTTAATAAGTTATACATTTCTTTGATGGTTCTGGAAACAACATGTACTGTACATAGTTTGCAAGGAGCTCTTCATTCTTCTTTGAACCAAAATAATTTTAATACGAAAGCAAAATTATCATATAGATCAACAGAGAAAAATATGGCTTTGGAACACCAATTTTGCTTTACAGATAACTATTGGTCCAAAGTGAAAAGTAGTTCACTAAGAGGTGTGGTAAAATTTTATGCCAATTAAACTTTAAGACAGTCCCTTGAACCAGAAGAAGCATACTCTTAACTATGTTGACATCTCAAGTGTCTCATAGTGGCAAGATACCAGGATATTTGTCTGTTTACTAAATGTGGCCATCATCCGAGCTATAATCAGAAAAACAAACAGCTATTTACTAGTAATGCTACAGAACAATAGGACTATTTTTCTGTCAGTACTGGACTGATGGGTTTTCTTCTTTTTAAAAAATTACAGGTTATGACATAACTTGAAATCAAACTGTTAAGCAGAAATGTTTTCTTTCACCCACATTTGAAAATTCTAGTGCAAGCGAAGGTGTCTTCTCCAGTTACAGTTATCTAAATCATCCATGATCCGAACACCAAAACAAAAAAGAATAATGATGACAAAATAAAATTACAATGAAAGTCCATAAAATAAGATTTCAAAAGAAAATCCATAACTAAACTTTTTAAGTATAAGATCTAAAAGAATTCTTTTAATCTATAGTAAAGTATCTTTTTACCATTTTATTTTTTTCCTTAAAAAAGACAACCAGGAATAGGAGTACCTAAGCTTTTCATTGGATTAATTCACTTGTCCAAAGATTACAGTTCAGATAATATATTGTACCAAGATCTAGATATTAATAAGTGCTTAATGGACACTTCAATTAATAGCAGATTGAGAATACTTTCAGGTAGATTAATCAAACCCATTCTTCCCCTGACATAGCAATTCTTGTACCTTGAAATCTTTCAAAGTGTATAGTTTAGAGAAAATACAAAATATATAGGGAAAGGCATTTGTAACCCAAATATTCGGAATCAGAAACTCAAGTGCATATTTGTAAATCACTACTTAAAAGCTAAATAAAAACTTAACTTTAAGCAAGGTTGTATCATCTTCAAAATGTAGTAATGGTATAATATAAGCATAGAAACTTCTCTGTCATCTGTATAACCAAAAAGAGACTAGTAACCTTTTAATAAATTAGCTAATAATAGCATCAAATCTGACAAACTTCGTCATTCTCGGCAGAAGTACTTGGCTGGGTAAAAATAAGTTCATTGCTATTTGTGGCAAACAGGGATTATACTTTGAGGTGGTTTTGAGATGGCCAATACAAACAAACACAAAGCTTTATATTAAAATGTTCTTAGTATATACATAAATTATTTGGTTTTAAACTTAGTGATTCTGAGATTTTACCATATTTGAAATGAATATATATTGTGTTCATGTATAAAACATCTCACTAAAGAGTTGATGTCACCTTAATCATTTATAAAGCTGAATAAAAATAAACTGCATTTAATGAATAGTCAAAAATTTATAATAAAACTTAATGTTTGTACTATTATGATTTTATTAAGGTGGAGTCATTTGTGACTTCTTCCTTTTTTTAAACAACTATATATACTTTTACTGGATCCATTAAAACAAAATTATTTTCTTTCTAACACTTACCTTATTTTAGAAGAATTTCATCTAAATACTAAAGTGTCAAAGAATTAGAGAATTTCAGGGCTAGAAGAATCTTTAGAGTATACCCAGTGTAGGGGATCCCAAACTTTACTTTGCATCAGAGGTCCCCGTGGTCCTCACTGAAGTGCAGATGGCCAGACTCCTCCCCACCCATCTGACTCAGCAGGCCTGGCGTGGGGCCTGGAAATAACCCCCATTCCACCCCAAGTGGATTCTCATGTAAGGGTCTATAAATCACTGGGAGGAACAACACTGTGCACCCACCCTCTTCCCTAAACCAGGAATCCTACCACATCAACCATCCTATTACATCCATTTCTGCCTCAAACTACTCCCTCAAAACAAAACAAAACAAAACAAAACTACTCCCTCCTCACCTCCTACCGGTAACTATCTCCTGGGGCCACCCATTAACACATCAAATGGAAGCTTCTCATAGAAACTGGTACATTCAAAACATAAGACTACTCAACATGAGCTTACACAAATACACCAATGCAAAGACATAGTGAAGAATTAAATGCATGAAGAACTGACCTGTTTCTTCTGGTATTTGTTTATCAGTTTCAAAAACAAGGCGTAACATCTGGAATAGTTGGCCAAGGCTACACAGCAGTCATGGTAAGAAGTAAGTTTGCTGCAGAAATGCCAAATGGGAAAATAAAAATACACTTTTTTTTTCTCTCAGAAAGTTCCAATACACATAGGGTTACTCTAAATACAGACTTTCAAAGCATTGCCCAGTGCCTGAAAAGGAGTCTACAAATACTCCACACACCAGTCCAGAGAAACCACAAGGAGGCTTGCTGTCTGCACTGGACTCTGGGGGCATGGTGGGGGCAGGGGGTGCAGGGAGGAGATCCTTTGAAGCCTCTAACGCATGTATATGGTATGAATTTACACTATCCATGTGGTTCAGAAAACACAAGCTAAGAAATTTACACAAATTCTGTTTGGATACCCAGTGTAGGGGATCCCAAACCAACCACTGAATCCCCTGGGACCCCACGAGAAACAAATGTTAAACTGCTTGAATATACTAGGATGGTAGTGATATACTAATATCAGGCAAAATAGACCTGAAAGCTAAAAGCCTTGAGAAGAGCTTCAAAATTTTGAAGGCATGCAAACAAGCAACCAACCAAAACCCACAAGGCAGTACTGACCAACCTATATCAAATTGGGAGATGTTCATAAATCTCTCATTAAGTGATAGATTAATAGGTAAAACATCATCAATATTGTGAAAACGTGACCATGTACCAGGCCATTAACAAGTCTCAGTAAATGTTCAGAGAACTGGTGTCTTCCAGCTCACGTTCTCTGGTCAAAGAACAATTAAGTTAGGAAATCAATGTAACAATACGTATCTTAGAAAACATACTTTTGAAAACTTAAAAACATAACTTATGGGTCAAAGAAACATAAAAGTTTAAAAATAAAACACTGAGACCTGAATAACTAAAAATACCACAAATCAAAATTTGTGGGATACAGCTGAAGCACTATTTAAAGGAAAATTTATAGTCTTCAGAAGGATTTTTAAAAAGGAATTGAATTTCTAACTAAAACAGAAGAAAAATATGATATATCCAAAGATAGTAGAAGAAAAGGGTTAATACATATAAGAATAAAGGAATATAATAGAAAACAAACATACAGTGGAGTGGATCAGTAAATCTGCTGGTTCTTTGCAAAAACTAATAAAGTTGGCAAACCTTTGGCGAAACTGATTGAGAAAAAAGGAGAAACATCATAAGCAATCAAAATAAGGAGTGAAAATCAGTATCAACAATGCAGAGGCAGTGTGACATAGTGGTTAAATGTATGGATTCCAGAGCCAGACCCCCTGGTTTGAATTCCAACTGTATGACACTGAGAAACATACTGAGCTTCTCCATGACTCAGTTTCTTATATATAAAATGAAGACAATAATGGTAGTACCCACCTTTAAAGTTGTTATAAGGAATAAATTAATTCATATTTGGAAAGTGCTCAGAACATTGCCAGGCACATAGTAGTCGCTATCTAAGTATTTGTTAAATAACATTATTAGTAAAAGAATAAAAGGGGACATGATTCGAAATGCAACAGAGATTAAAAGGATAATTAGAGAAAATTTGGAATGACTTTATATTGTTTGAAAACTTAGATAAAATGGGCAGATTCCTATAAAAATATAACTTTCTGAAACTAACCCAAGTACAAATAGGAAATATGACTGGATATATGACCATTAAAGAAAGTGAAGCAGTAGTCAGTGATATCCACACATGGATGTGTGCAGACACACAAACTAGGATAAAATAGCTTTTCAAGGAAGTTCTATGAATTTTTCAAGAAACAGATAAGTTTAATTTTCACAAATTCTTCTAGAAAAGAGAAAAAATGGGAATATTTCCCAACTCATTTTATGAGGCTGGTATAAACTTGACACTAAAACCAGACAAGGACAATGTGAGAAAGGAAAAGTACAGGTTAATCTAACTCACGGATGAAAAATCCTAAACAAATTATTAGTTAATTAAACCTAGCAATACATAGCGGCTTAACATGAGAGAATCTATTAATCTGTGATCTACTATATTAATGAATTAAAAAAAGAAAATCCACATAATCAAAATAGATTCAGGGCAAGCATTCAAGAAAATTTAACATCTGTTAGTGTGTGAGGATCCTTCCTTAACCTTCTGAAGGGCATATACGAAAACCTACAATAAATATTCTTTTTTTTTTAATTTTATTTTATTATGTTATGTTAATCACCATACATTACTTCATTAGTTTTTGATGTAGTGTTCCATGATTCATTGTTTGCGTATAACACCCAGTGCTGCATTCAATATGTGCCCTCTTTAATAAATATTTTTTTTAATTATAAAACCACAAAAATATTTTCTTTAAAGTCAGGAGAAAGGCAGCAGGTCCAACACTCTTACAACTTTGTATGGGACATCCTGAGCGATGTGGTAAGGAAGCGGTGGGGACAGCAGGGAAGAGTTGTAATAATTGGGAGGAAAAAAAGCCAAATTATTCTTCTTTGCAGACAAATTGCATAGAAAATCCAAGAGAATCTATAGACTAACTCTTAGACCTAAATTTCATCAAGGTTCCTGGATAAAGATTAATAAGCAAACATCAATGCTATTTATATAAACCAGCAACAACCTATTAGGAAATATTTTATGCACATATTTGATAGTTGGCATGTGCCACTGTATTAGTTTCAGGTGTATGACATAGCGATTCGACAATTCTATACATCATATGATGTTCACCAGCATCTGCCACCATACAAAGTTATTACGACTATATTCCCTATGCTGTACTTTTCTTCCCTGTGACTTACTTATTTTATAAATAGAAGTTTGTACCTCTTAATCTCCTTAAAAAATATGTTTAAAGATTGCATTCATAGTTGCAGCAAAAGCCATGAAGGAATAAATCTAACAAAAGATATGCAAAATCTCTTTGGAGAAAATTATAAAATTTTATGGGAAGATATAAAAGAAAATGTCATAAATGTTTATTGGTGGAAGACTCAGTATCATAAAGATGTCAATTCTCCCCACTTGCATCCCAATTGCTCTACAAACTCAGTGTTATTCCATGAAAAACCCTAATGTTCCTACCACAAACCTTAGCTGATTCTCCAATTCTTGAGAAAGAGGGAAGAATTTGAATCTTAAAGGAGAAAAGGGGTGAGGGATTCATCTTATCTTATAGCAAGACTTCAACCTCTAACAGTAAAAACAGTGTGGTGCTGATCTGAGGATGGACCAGAATGCCCAGAAATAGAACTACAAGTATATAGGATCTTGTCTTTGACTAACTAGGCACTTAGAATCAGTGGGGAAAAAAAAGACATATTTAATAAAAGGTGCTGGGACAACTGACTATCCACATGGAAAAAAAAATTAAATTGGATCCCTACATGCTACCAGATACAAAAACAAAACGTATGATTTTTATAATGCTTCAAAATGGGCGTGAAAAGTACCCAGAATTAAGTACCCAGATCAGAAAGTGCAGTGCTGAAAAATCAAATCTGGACTCACATCCTCATCCTGGGGTCAATTACTATTAATAATAGTAACATCTTCAGAAAACGTTCTATTTTGTTAAACAACTACAGTGAAGTTTAAGAAAGGCCTAGGATAATAATGTATAAACACTGGCAAAGAGCAGTGAGAGAAGAAATATAAATGCATAATTTAAAGACAGTTCTGAAATTTAACATCTTGCTTTGAAGAGACCTGGATTCAGATAGTCATCACTTCTGGGGTGAAGTGTAAACATGACGAGTGAATACATGAGCCAAAGTTCAGTCACACAACTGAAATAAAATAACCTTCTACTACAAATCAGTTCAGATCAGACTTTCAAAGCAACGCTCCCCTTTTTGAGTTATAACCCTTAAGTACTGTTTCCAAATGTACCAGAAAATTTATCATGTTTGGTGATACAGTTCTTTATCTCCAATAAGCTAAGAGGAATTTTTGTTTATTCTGTAAAAACCCTAGGATAACTCACAACTCACCAAAGAACTAAGGTGACTTACAATGGATGAGTTTAGAATCACGTTAGGAATACACAGGAAATGGGGTCATTAGTTGTACATCATTTATTGTGAACTTGGACCACTAGATTTACTTTTGCTGCTAGGGGAAGTAAGAAGCAAAAATAGGATTCCTTGCCAGCCACACACACAAATATTAAAGATAACCCAAAATCTAAGCCTTAGCATTTGTGTAAGTTTACTTTGTTTTCCTCGTCCACCTACCTGAATATTCTGGCAATATTGGTGCACACATCCTTGTCGGCCTCGTACTGTCCCATCGCCGTGCAGAGCTGGGGAAGGGCACTGATGCTCAGCAACTTACTTCTTGCTAGTGGTGAATCAACCAAGTTTCTCAGTGTAGCAGTCACCTAGGATAAAAGAGGGTTTGCGCCATTTTTTTTTTTTTTTAATTGGAAAATACAGCAACACCAATCAGTACCACACAATTCGTCCTACGATCTTCATTCAATCAGTAGCAAAACCAAGCTCCTGTTAGGCGTCTTCTACTAGACAACATGGGCTTAAGGACAAATAGCATGAAATGAAAAAAAGAGATGAATACAAAGAAAGCTTACTTTGGTTCAAAGGTGAAGAATGAGAAATTCATGTTAATAAGCAATTAGTATACCAAAACCCTAGGGTTAAATAAGTCATCATCTGGGTTTGTTAGCTGTCCCTCATAAGACTTTCACTTCACACTGTGACATGCCACATCAGTTTCACAGATTAGAAACCTCTCCTTCCATAGTTTTAAGTGTAGCATCAAATAATGCTCTAGCCAAAGGATATTTAAGACCATTAGTTTCATTCTTTTCTGAGAGCCAAGTATTGATTTCTTGAAAATTTGTCTTATTTTTTTTTTAAAGATATTATTTATTTATTTGAGAGAGAGAGAACAAGCAGGGAGGAGGGGCAGTGGGAGAGGGAGAAGCAGAAGCAGACTCCCCACTGAGCAGGGATCCCGCCCAATGTGGGGCTCGATCCCAGGACCCCGGGATCATGACCTGAGCCAGAGGCAGACGCTTAACCAACTGAGCCACCCAGGTGCCCCCAAATTTGTCTTATTTCGTAAAAAATGTTCAGGAAAGCTATCTTTGTCTAAAAGTGGAGAAGAAAAAGGGGCGCTTGGGAGGCTCAGTTGGTTAAGCAGCTGCATCTTGGTTTTGGCTCAGGTCATGACCTCAGAGTCATGAGATCGAGCCCCACGTGGGGCTCCATGCTCAGCTCAATAGGGAGTCTGCTAGAGATTCTTTCCCTCTGCCCATCCCCTTGTTCTCTCTCTCTCTCTAAAATAAGTAAACAAATTTGTAAAAAAAAAAAAAAAAAAGTGGAGAAGAGAACAGTTCCATAAATCTAATTTACTAAACGTCAAGTTTAGTACAGCTAATGCTGCAGTTCTCTAATACTTTCAATATGCAGTGTGATCTTTCCTCATGGAACAGGACAAGGCAGACTCTTGGTGAAGAAGAGTCAGCTCAGGAGCTGGACACCTGGTCAAACTCCAGCCCCACCACTCACTAGCTTTGGTTAGCAAGTGAACCTCCCAGGGACCATTTTTCTCATCAGTAAAGTGGGGATGGTGATAGCTCCTTGGAGTTGGGAGGATTCAATGAGACAAGAATTGTGAAGAGCATTGCCACCTGTCCTCTAACAGGAGCTCAAACATCATGGTTGCCATCTCCACATTTGTTGTGGAGCTCCACCCCCAAAATGCAGAAGAGGGATCACTGGCCTTTGAGTCAAATGATGAAGATTCAAGTCCCAAATCTCTTTCTAGTTACGTGACTGAGGCACCCACTCATTGCTTGACTTCCCGACTTTCTCATCTGTGTAAAGCATTTACCATCCCTGCTCACCTCCTGGGGTGGTTGTGTGTATCAAATGGAAACATGTAACAATGTCTCTGTGTGCTGTAAAGCGTTATATAAATATAAAGCTTCATTATAGCCATAGTTAATAAACTTTAACAACAATTATTAAGATATGTATCTTTGATTAGTTTTCCTTTGTCACAACAGCAACAAAAATATAACTGACGATCTTTAAAGCAGAGAAAATAAAAATAATGCTTCAAGTAAATGTGTTCAAGTCTTCTGAAGTCAATTCAATTATACAGCAATTCAGTAAATTATTCCCTGAAAGCTTCAGCATCCAAAACATTGGAGGGAGAAAAAACTACTTGAGCATTCCCCTTCACCGTGGATCTACAACATAGTCTCCTAAGCTAAGGAATGGTCTTCTGTGAAGGCTAATACATCATTTTAGGCTCTCCAGGCCATCACCACGATAAAATGGAAAATTCTCATCATCTGACCCTGGTTCTACCTGTTCTCCTTCTCTAGAGACAGCCCAGGCACTCAAGCGCTGCTGGATTACATCAATCCAAGGAATGACTCACAAGCGTTCCCACTTGGAGTCCAGAGCCCAGATGCCTGTGTGAATCCTGACCTGAAGTCAGGCAGCCAGAGGCTGTGGAATACCCGTTCTAACCATCACACACAGAAACCCGTCCTCTTCCTACCACGATCTATAGCCGTCCTCTTGCTCCCCTCATCCAACCTCTGGCAAGGGACACTGTCAGCAAAAGGGATGGTGGTGTTCTTAGGAGCTTTTATTTTCTTGTTTCAACCTCAGTTTTTTCCTCTCTCTTGACCATTTTCCTCATCTCATTAGAAAAAATTAAAACAGGGGCGCCTGGGTGGCTCAGTCGGTTAAGCGTCTGCCTTCAGCTCAGGACATGATCCCAGGGTCCTGATATCAAGCCCCACATTGGACTCCCTGCTCAGCGGGGAGTCTGCTTCTCCCTCTCCCTCTGCGCATTCCCCTGCTTCTGTTCTCTCCCTCAAATAAATAAATAAAATCTTAAAAAAAAAATAAAATAAAATAAAAAAGAAGAAGAAAAAAAAGGAGGACAAGGAGATAAAGGGCCAAGGGAGCAGAAAAGGAGGATTTCTCCTTTAAGAAGCCTCTGGCAAGAAAGCGCAGGGGATTAGCAGAGGCCTGGTGGTAAACCCAAGCCTAAAGCCCTGAGGGCTGAGGATCAGGAGGAGGTCACCAGGCAAAGGCAGCAGTGCAGGCCCCCCATTTTGAGAGGCTGGCTGAGAGCCACAAATCTCACTGCGGGGGTGGGGGTGGGGCTGACTGCCAAGCACAGACAAGGGGCTGTTTCTGGGAAAAAATGTATTAAGATTGGGCGTGGGGGGGTGGGGAGGAGAGTCTAGTTAAATCCTGCGCTAACAGTAAAGGCGAATTTCTAGTCAACCCACTTAACTTTCAACCTTGCTCCCACTTTTAACAGAGATATATTTGGAGAAATCACTAATGAGTTTTCCTGCCCTCCCCCCAGGAAAGCCCACCCACTGGGCCTGCCCCCAAAGCAGGAGTTCACCAAAGTCCAAGCTTTAAGCTTGCAGAAGTGTACCCGGCTCTTAACTTTCCATTCCAATTTATATTGTTCCTAGCTCTGCTTAGTTATGTACTTTTCTGTTTTACTGTCTATAATCTTTTAAGCCATCTCAAATCCTTTAGGACAGAAAAAGAAGTGCAAGTTAGATGATTACATCGATGCCTGTTGAGCTTCCAAAGGGCTCACTGGAGCGGTTCCCACGTGTCATCTCACCAAGAAAGAGCAAACAGAAAAACATGTTTCGATTATTTTTCTTCCCATCTCCTAACGCACAACTGCATGGGGCAGCGAGGCAAGCAGGGGAAAGAAGCGAAAGGAGAAGAATATGGAATTGATCATCTACAAAGATGACTGATAAGAATTTAGGTGTCCTTGCTTCTTAGCCGTTGTTAGATGATGACTGAGGCGTCACCCTACATTTTCGGTATAAGCCAAGAAAGAAACATTCTGGTGTGATTCTGGTTACTAATCTGCTCCTGAAAACGGACTGAGCTACACTCTACAACTTTTTGGTGCTCATTTTTTTCTGAAGCAGCCTCCTCTCTCTGTGTCCCCAAATTCCTTGATCATAAGAGGTGCTGGCCCCCACCCTCAACCAGAATCTCCAAGCAAAACTGCTGATGAGTTTGGCAAAGCTGTCCTCTCTAGCGTTGAAAGTTCTCACTGTGTCGTCGACACTGGGAGATGCATTTTAAAGGGAAAAATTATATTGAGAAGTGATTAGATAATTCATAAAGTCTTTTATAATTTATAAACAACATTTTAATATAGCAAAATTAGAATTCAAAATATCTTTTTTTCAAATTGATTATAGGCACTTAGTTATCAATTTCCAGTTATGTTTTCAACTATTAATTGAAAAACCTTAGCAAATGCAAGAAATCGTTGTCTTAAAATATGAGGCCCTCCTGATTGATATCACGGGATTTAAGAATGACAATACAGGCCCAGCAGCTGGGGCCCCATTCCTGCAGGCTTTACTGCAATGGGGTGTGCGAGGGGTGGGGTGGGCGCAAGGTAGGAAGGGCTGGTTGGTTGACTTGAGCCTCCTCACACTGCTCATTTCCAGAGTGGTTGGCCCTCTCTCCTCCCTTTGCACTATTCCTCCATCAGAATCCTCAGTCCCCAGGGAACCCACCAGCTTCTGCCCTAGAAGGCATTCAGCCACAGAGCACAAGGGCTTGGAGCTCACAGCCCACCATAGAACTCCTGTTTCAGTACGTCAGAAGTTAAGCAGTCTTTTTTGGCAAGCCTGGGAACTTCACCATCAATCATGATATTGTTCCTTGAAGAAATATTTCCCAATTTCAAAAAACCAGCTTTCAAAGAAACCTCTGGAACATAATGCAATTAAAAACCACACCATCAATAGTCTGTAAGTTATTATGTTTCCTCTACCAAAATCAGCATGAGGACTCAGTTTTATTTATTTTTATACATTGAATGTGATTATGGAAAGAATTTGAGCAGCTTTATGGTTTATAAATCTACCCTATAAACTTGATCTCATTTGCTCCCTAAACCAGCCCCATGAGGCAGACAGGAAGGGTATGACAAGCCCCACTTTTCAGATGAGGAAACCAAGTCTCAGAAAGTCCACCAGCCACCAGGTAGGTGGGCATCCTAAGCTCCAGCTCCTTGTCTGTTGTCTCTCCCACTCCACTTGGCCCTTCTCTAAAAGCATTCATTTTATTTCTCAATCATCTGGAATATCCATAACCAAAATCCCTCGAGCTTTATCTCAACTTAACTGCCAACTGCAAAATGGTTCACTTCCCGCTGATGATGTGAAAGAATAAACACAGCCGCCAGAGACCACAAACAGTGTCAAATGATTTAAGAACCAAAGCCACACCATTTTCCAACCTCAGCAAAACCATCTCCCTCTATTAATAAAAGCACATTCATTTTCTGGATCTGTGCCCAGTTGCGACCACATATATGCCCAAACCAGAGCCTCTGTGGTAACTGGAGGAGTTTCGGATTGTCTCATAGATGGTTCATACAGTTCTGGCTGAGACAGGAGACATCAATGACAAGATGCCACTGTACCCATGAAACCACGAGTGCCCCCACATTCCTAAGCATTTTATCGGAGTTAAGAGCTATGCATTTGAAAGTCATATTAATTCATAATCCTTGATACTGCTCGGTGCCTGGCTATGGAGCCCATTTGCACATTCCTACCATGGGTGTCCTCCTTCAGCAGGAAATGATTCTGTCCTTCTCGAACACCCAGTGCCCTGTTCTGAGACTCTATTTAACACTTGCCTATGTTCGTTACTCTCCGGTTACTGCCTCTATGTCAGTTACCTTGGTAAAATGAGTAGGTAGCTGAATCTGCTAGTGGTGGTTATTCCATGTATCAGCATACTTGAAATTCTGAATGTCATATAAACTACATAGTATGTCAATGCAGTAAAAGGAGGAAAATGAGTCTGGGAAAGATAATGTAACACCAAGAACTACCAAGTAATAACAACAATTTTCCCCGATTACATGTTAAAGTTAGTGACATTTCTTTATTGCCACAGCTAATATGTCTACAACGAAGAGACGAGGCTGAGGAGATATGACAGCAATTAAGAAGCAAACGTCTCTCCCTGGAAACAATAGGCATAGGAATATTTACTTCCCACGCTCGATGTTCCTTGTGAAGAGATATTCTTCAGCATGATACTCCTGGCCACGCTCCATCCCTCACTTCCTGACTGGGGAGAATAAGGTGCTCTCCCCTGCTCCTCCTGGGGCAGATGCAGCTTGTGATGAGATAGGCAGGTCTAATTCAGAGGTTCAGGATTAGAATGCCCCCCTGCCTCAGCTATAAATTACAGCTTTCAACCATGGTGATAATCTTCTCCCCCTCCCCATCTGCCTTAGTTTCTCTCTTATATCCAGGTTCAAAACCCAAGCCATTACATTACATGTCTGGGGTCTCTGAGTCTCCCCAAATCTTTAGATATGCCTTCCCTGGAAAGTCTGAGGTGAACATAAGTTACCTATTCATAGGTCTTTCCCAAGAAAAGGAGGAGTGGAGAAGAAGGGCCAGAGTTCTGACTGCCCAGTCTCTCATGCCAATTGGGTGAGTGAGTTATTAGCTATAATACTGCTATTCCTTATAGAAAAGAAGCCTCCTAAGTAATAAATAGCGGTCCCCTTCCCACAGACAAATACATCATTACAAAATTAGCAAGCCTAATAACCAATATCAAAGATTGTGACAAAAAAAGTTGCATCCCATCTCAAAAACAATATACTATAAGAAAATGAGCAAGAAATAGTACTCTAGTTGCTGGTTTTAATAATGTACTGTAGTTATGTAAGATGTCACCATTGGGAGAAGCTGGATGATGGCGACACGGGACCTCTCTGTACTATTTTTGCAACATCTAGTGAGCCTATACTTAGTTCAGAATGAAAGTTAAAAAAAAAAAAAAAAAGCCAGACACAAAAAAGCACACACTGTTATGTACCATTTATATTAAATTCTAGAACAGGCAGGGCTTATCTGTGGTGAAAGGGATCAGAAAAAAATGGTTCCCTTTGTGGGGTAGGAGAGTGGGAATTAACTGGAAAGAGGTGGAAGGAAATTTCTGAGGTGATAGAAATCTTCTGCGTCTTGATAGGGGTGTGGATTACATGGCTGTATGCTTTTGTCAAAACTCATCAAACATGTAAGATTTGAACATTTCACTGTATTAGAAATTATATGCAATTAAAACAATAAGAAAATAAATGACCTCATTTGCTCATTTCCTATTCAAACAAAACCTTCAAAAAAGATGCTTTAAAAAGATTTTTTTTCTGTTTATTTTTTTAAGATTTTATTTTTTTATTTGAGAGTGAGAGAGTGAGTACAAGCAAGGGGAGGAGTAGAGGGAGAAGCAGGCTCCCTGCTAAGCAGGGAGCCTGATGCAGGGCTTGATCCTGGGACTCTGGGATCATGACCTGAGCTGAAGGCAGATGCTTAACCAACTGAGCCACACAGTGCCCCTATTTTTTTCTGTTTAATCATCAGATCTCCAATAAAATTGTAAGAATTTAAGAAATATTTAAAAAAAGAATTCAAGAAATATAACCATGGGAATATTTGCTCTCATGGGTATGCAGTTTATTTCCCCCAATAACCAGAGCAAGTTTCCATCAGGTGGAAGTTATTGCCTTGGTTCTGATTTTATGGTCTGAGAGGTAGGCTTCCCATAGGCAAGGGTAAGGCAGAGAAAGGGAGTTAACATACTTTCCTACTTAAGTATGCATACTCATAATAATTAACTACCTAAATAAGCATTAATCTCCACATTTTAAAACCATAAAATATAACTAAAGCAAGATTTAAAGGACACCAACCACCTTGCTACAGTCGTTAATTACTAACATAATGTAAATCACTGCTTCATTGAATCCCCAGACTTCAGTCAAAGGCATCTCTTAAATTCCCCAGATCCTTGAAGCAGGGAAGAGTCAGCTCTGAGACTTGGGCTCCATTAAGTACCCAGAGTCCCATGCTGCTGATATAATACCCCCTTCCAACTTTAGTTTCTATTCAGCATGGTTCTCCACATAGCCTCTCAAAGACAGAAAAATGAAAAAGATCCAACATTTGAAATCCACCTCTAACTCTGTCATTTTAATTTCTTGTGATTAATTTTTTTTTCCTCATCAGAAGAAATGGCTCTTTGAAGCTTCAGGTTTTGGTAATTCTGATCTTACTTTGTTTAACAAATTTCTGCTGAGTGCCAACCATGTACCAGCTATGTATCATGCCCTATTCTATAATGCTCTCATACATCAGCTCATTCAATTTTCCCAACTACCCATTAAGATGGTCCTTTATTGGGCACCTGGGTGGCTCAGTCGGTTAAGCGTCTGCCTCGGGCTCAGGTCATGATCCCAGGGTCCTGGGATTGAGTCCGCATCGGGCTCCCTGCTCTGTGGGGAGCCTGCTTCTCCCTCTGCCCCTGCTCCAGGCTTGTGCTCTCTCTCTCTCTCTCTCTGTCAAATAAAAAAATAAAATCTTTAAAAAAAAATATGGTCCTTTATTTTTTTAAAGAGATTTTATTTATTTATTTATTTGAGAGAGAAAGAGTATGTGTGCATGAGCCTGGGGAGGGGCACAGGCAGAGGGAGAGAATTTCAAGCAGACTCCAAACTGAGTGCAGAACCCAGCCTGGGGTTTGATCTCATGACCTTGAGATCACGACCTGAGCCAAAACCAACCAATGCTCAAACGACTGAGCCACCCAGGGACCCCTAAGCTGGTCGTTTAAAGATGAGGAAAGGAAGGTTCAGAGACTGAGAAGCACTGCTGGGGTCAGAGCTGAAAGGCCAGCTCAGGCCTTTGGCCTCTTCACTAGAGAGCCCTGTCCCAGCACCAGGTACGAAGCCAAATGGACCATCAGGCTCTTGAAGACATGGTAGAGGAGAAGCCAGACACAGAATACAGCAGTGAACTCAAATCCGTCAAAGCAGGGAGTTTACTCTAGGGTTTAGAAATGATTTTTAAAAATCAACTGTATCAAAACACATTTTAATTAAAAAATACAGAGATAGAAAACTCATACAAGCATCAAAGAGAGCATGGACCGCTAGCAGCATGACTCCATCCCGCCTGCCTACTCAAACTTCTCCAAACAAAGGATAGAAGTCCTCTTCCCATGGGTGCTGTTGGCCAAAGCTGACCAACCCAATCCATGCTTTTAAGATCTCTACTCTCCTGTACATTGTCCTTTCTTAGTTTTCTGACCACTTTTTTTCCCCATTCCACATTTGGCCATTTTAAAGAATCTGTTCTCAGATTCTAACACCTCCATGCAGGTGACCCTAAATCTGTTTTCTTAGCTTTACTTTCTCTGCTAAGCACTAGTTCATAACTCCAGTTGCTCACCAGACAGCCCCAGTTGGCTATTCTGCTGGCAACTTAGAGTTTTCAATAAAGACTAGTTACATAATTTCATCCTCTCACCAAATCAGTTCCTTGTATAACTCTCTAATTTCTCATGGTAATAGTATCATTTTCTGAACCATCCAGGCTCATAATGTCTGAGTCATCTCTCTTTGTTTAATTCACTTGCCTTTTCCCCAAACTCAAGCCAAGGTGAAGGAATGGAGTAGGGAGTGGCAAGGGCCAGGAGGACTGACATTACCAAGAAATT
The DNA here is from genome assembly GCF_964656455.1 of Halichoerus grypus. Lineage (NCBI taxonomy): Eukaryota > Metazoa > Chordata > Mammalia > Carnivora > Phocidae > Halichoerus > Halichoerus grypus. The sequence goes on from NC_135720.1 coordinate 51,516,816, forward strand.
TCCTCTTAGAAAAAGGAGAAGATGACAGGGGAGATGTACTGAGCAAAGGAGGGGGAAAGACTAGGATTTGAAGGACCCTCTGGGGTGACACTTGCAGACCTCAAGAAGTGAGCCCAGCATGAGAGGCGGGGATAGAAGCAAACCATGGTAACTGGGTGCTGCAAGACAGTCTAACTTCAAAAACGTACCTGAAGCAGGGAAAGAATATACTTCTCTATGGATTTAACTCAAAATCAAATGAGTCAGGCTGTAAAGAAGAAAGGTTGGAAATACAAAGGACTAAAAAATAGGAATGTTAGTTCAAGACAATCTGGGTTTTAACAGTTACATTATATACCTATAAATTACCTAACTACAAATGTGATACCTTGAGATTTTCTTCAATGACAGTAAAGCAGCTTTCTGCATGGTGTTCTCGAAACACAAGAGGATAGACGAAACACCAGGGGAATCAGGGCTTGGTTGTGATGATGACTTATACAGAAGACTCTTCTCCATTCCCCAGGTAGGGGGCATGAAGGAGACCACAACAGACTTTCTGATGGAGGGGACTCTAGCAGTTTTCCTGTGTTATGCCTTCCCAAATGTTAGCCTTAGGAGTCAGAAATGAACCCTAACACCTCCTGATAATCCATTCCAGATCGACACTGACAAATCCCTACTTCTGTCTGTCACCTCCTTGGGTGATGCAATCCACTACTGACATGTAGGGGCCTTTGCCTTTTACCTGACCTTTCTCTTTTTCCAGGTTTTGGGGAGCTCTCCTGAAATTCTAGTATTCTGGAATTCAGTAAACGTGCACTGTTTAACTTTCCTTACTCTTGCAATTTTACAGACAAAGTTGTATCTCCAGACTGGGAGTATTAATACTTCCACTTGGTGCACAGGTAGTGGCCTTCAGACCTTCCGAGCAGCAACACTCATCCTCTTAAAATGCTATTAAGCATCTGATTGGCAGAACTGAAGGCGGCATTGCATGTGTGGAAATGCCATGATTTTGTAGAAGAATAAGGCATCAGAATACTATTATCTGGACATGGGGATCTCCAAAATGTAGGCCCCTACTGGCAGCTGTCCCATCCTCCACTATCTTCCTCACCACCCAGAACATGCCTGGCACAGAACAGCCCCTCCATCAACACCTGTGAAATCAATGTCTCTTGATTTCGGCCACACAGTGATAAATATACACATATATGTATATGTATATGTATATGTATATGTATATGTATATGTATATGTGTGTGTGTGTATATATATATATATGAAACGACATAAAGAAAAGCTTCAAAAATTTCAACACATCAGTATTTTTTCCTGTAAGCCACGTTAGCCCAGATGCTGTGGAGGAGCTTTTCTTCCACACCCATTTCTGGATCTCATTCCTTTAGCTCTATTATAATCTGCCTCAAATCTAATAACTGTTAGTAACACCTCTTAACTGGGGCTACTGTGGGTGAGATCTTAGCCCTCCAATCTGTTGGTACCCCTGATACATTCTCCTCCCATCACTTTTCAGCTTTGTGGTCTTGATCAATTTCCTATCTCGTGCACATTCGTCCTTCTGCCACTCTGATCTCACCTCCTTCTCCCCGCCCCCCACGCCCACCTCCAACGGCTCCTCCGAGTCCACACTGCACAGCCTGGTGTGTGAGACTCAGGGCTGTGGCCTATGACTCTCACAGACTCTCATGGAACCCCTCTGCTCTGGATCAACCTACCTCCTCAGCATGCCCCAAACACACCTTATCCCTTTCCCTTTGTGCCAGTTTCCCAAATCCTATACAACTTTCAGACTCCAGCTTCGGGACATCCAAAAGGGCAGCTTTAGGGAAACACAATGACTCTAGCATTTGTGCCAGATGCTGGAATGTACAGTTTTGTAATAGGAGGTCCCCAGACAGTGTGCTAAAGTTACTGAGGTTCTCCGGGTTGAAAGTCATGAAAGAGAGGAACTTACAACTGTCCAAACGTTGCCTGCCTTTGTCTTTTTAGCCTTGCCATGTGCTCTCCGGCTCATAGCCACAGTAATTTACTGATTTTTTTTCTACTGAACAAAGTTGCTTAAAAAAAATGTCTCATGAGCTACAGTTACCGAGTTCTGCAAACTAGTGTGAACAAACGATTCCGCACATGGCCAGATCTGTTTGGTTGCATGTGCGCATGAGCTGGCTAGCGAAGAGCCAGTCAGTGTTACACGTTTACAGGAGTAGATCTTCATCTGCTCTTCTTGTGAAGCCATGTGGCTTACATTTTATCAATCATGTGATATAAAACAGCTTTTCTTCAATTTAATGAAATATGAGGGAATATCCAGTTCAGGGTCCCTGCAGATGAAATAGCCTCAAATGATATCTCCTCTCCCCACCAGGTCTGTAAACACACACACACACACACACACACACACACACACACACACACAGTGACACTCTATAGCTGATGCCAATGGGGCTTGGTGACCACAGCAGGAGCACATTCTCAGGTGGTGGCCCTTCCTCCTGCTGAACTGTGCTCCGGGGAGAAACCTCAGCACGTAAGGCCTGCCCAAGCCAGATCCTCGGCAGCCTCAGAGGAGGCCTGGAGACCATGACAGTGCCTGGTGAGTGGTGGCGGGCAGTGAGGAAGAAGTTTCTGCAGTGTCCCTTGTCACACCACCTATGCATGGATTTTGGGAAAGGAAAAGGGCATCTAACCTAGTGAGTCAGTTTGCACCTGAGGATGTTGAATGGAGGGAAAAGGGAAGGAAGAGAGGAACATTGGGAGTATGACTGTACTTACTGCCATACCAGAGGTCCCAGCTCTGGATTGGATATATTTTAGGTCACAATAATACTCAATGTTCCTTTATACCAACTGACCTTATTTCTATATATTATATATTTTGTTATAAATATATAAATATATAAATAAGTATAAAAATAAAAATAAATAAAATACATATATAAATAAATTTGTATATATTTTATTTATATGTGTGTTTTCTTATAGATTATAATATAGATTATATTATATATTTACATATATATTTATATGTGTATTATATGTATATAAGTGGGTTGGAAAGAGCTTTTTTTTTTAAAGATTTTATTTATTTGTCAGAGAGAGAGAGTACCGGCAGGGGTGCGGCAGGCAGAGGGAGAAGCAGGCTCCCCGTTGAGCCAGGAGCCTGATGCAGGACTCAATCCCAGGACTCTGGGACCATGGACCTGAGCTGAAGGCAGCCGCTTAACTAACTGAGCCACCCAGGTGTCCCTGGAAAGAGCTTTTTAAATCAGACAACAATTTTAGAAGCTGTTGCATAAAAATTAAAAAGAGTGAACACCCCAATGGGAGAACAGTTCAGTATTTGAGGTATATCCTTATCACAGAATATTACACAGTCATTAAAAAATGTAAAATAAATCTACAAGGGGTTCTTACTATGTATTGTTACATGAGAACACAGAAGTGCATGGAATAACCCATTTTTGAAAACCTATGATTGTAAAAGGTGCTGAGCACGTCAGTGTGAACAATGTTGGCTAACTGGTTGGAACAGGAGAAATGAGGAAGGAAGAGAGTAATGGAAAATAAGCAAAAACAACTATTAAAAATAAGACTCCATGATAAAAATCAAGAATTATATAAAATTATGCATATGTAAGTATATATTTGCATGAAAATGCAACGGAAGAACGGTTACTAAAATGTTGGAGGTGTGCTATCTCAGGGTAAAAATATTTCAGGGGATTTTACATTCTTCCTTATACTTTTTTGCATTTTAATAAGGAAATATAATAATTATATAACCAAAATAATTATTTCCATTGAGGAAAATTTTTGAATAACTCACTAACACTGACAGCATGAAAATAAGGTTTCTAAGTCTTCCTAGACAAAAGATGGCACATCCAGTAGAATTTTGAATCATTCACGACTAAAAGGGGTTTTCACAATCTTTTTTCAAAATGGAGACAGACCGCAAAGTCCAAAATTAATGATCATCATAAACACTTTAAGCATCTTTAAGGCAGGGCTTAAATCTAATTTTTAACACACTTTCCCAAAGGCTCCAAGCACTCTGAGTGCTCAATCAATCCTCATTAATTGACAAGCACATTTCAAATCTCATGAATTATTACATCAAAGATGCTATTATCTGATATACAAATGCTATTAAAAAGTAGAATCTCATCTAAAAATGAATATGAGAGCTGAAGCAGCTCCAGTGAAAATAATTTAACTATGAAATTTAATCTGCCACAAAAGAAGTAATAAAAGTAACACATAACACATTTTTTTCATCTTGCCCCTGGTCATATGAAATGTATCTAGTTTTGCTACCTTCATTCCTATAGTCTCAGGCCTGAAGGTCATCTGCACACCCCCCAATGACTGTCCACTTAATATCATTAACTTTTGCTTTTTATGGCAGATACAAGATTCATGACATTAGTTACTCATCCTCATGAACAATATCCAGTCTTTGAAACTCTGAAGATTAAAATTCTGCCTGTTAAAATTCTGATGATAGCCTGCAATTGTTTTGCAGAGCGAGGCTACCTTTTTATTCTACTAGGCCTGCCTTCCCTGTGGAGTAGCAGAAATGGACGTCGAAGCTGTGTAGAGAGATGCTCCATGAATAGGCATGGAATAGCCTTTCCAGGGGAAATGGGCACACATGGGGTGTGGGGGGGGCAGTGGCTGCTTCTCTTGATCCCTAATGCCAAGTACCCCTACCTGGCTGTTGGTGACAGCCCACCTGTTACCTGTTACACCCACCTGGCAGGTAACTGATACTAGGGAACATGAAAACTATTTTACACATATAACTTGTTCAAGTAAAATACTTACTTGGACTAGCAAGTGGCCTGAGTTAGGCAAACAGGTACCACATTTGTTGGTGTTCTCATTTATTTGCTTTATCAAATTCATCAGTATCTCCACAGCATCTTTGCTGATCATTTCATTGAGAAATCGTGGATTTCCAGAAATGAATTTGATAGCCCCCATACAGTATAAAAAAGCTTCAGTGTTAGTTTGCAGATCTTCACTTCTCAGGACCTCCAATAATGATTCTGTCAAAAAGATGAATTATTACAAATGTGTAACAACTCGAGAGAGACATTTTAAAGTACTTGTATGTGAAGGTCAAATACAATTTGTAAAATGTTAGTACTACATTCAAATGCTTGTTAAGTGTTACTCATGTGGTAAAAAGAGATAAGCTTATTTGTAGCTAAGACAAATCTCTGTAATAATAATGACAGTGAAAGGATGGGATTATTGGGGCGCCTGGGTGGCTCAGTCGTTAAGCGTCTGCCTTCGGCTCAGGTCATGCTCCCGGGGTCCTGGGATCGAGCCCCGCATCGGGCTCCCTGCTCAGCGGGAAGCCTGCTTCTCCCTCTCCCACTCCCCCTGCTTGTGTTCCCTCTCTCGCTGTCTCTCTCTCTGTCAAATAAATAAATAAAATCTTTAAAAAAAAAATAAAGGATGGAATTATTAATATATAAATAAGAACACGTTCTTTTAATTAAATGCCACTTCTTGTCTCTTACTAATATTTACCAACCTTTATTTTTATTTTATTTATTTGTTTTAAAGATTTAATTTATTTATTTGACAGAGAGAGACACAGCGAGAGAGGGGACACAAGCAGGGGGAGTGGGAGAGGGAGAAGCAGGCTTCCCGCCGAGCAGGGAGCCCGATGCGGGGCTCGATCCCAGGACCCCTGGAGCATGACCTGAGCCGAAGGCAGACGCTTAACGACTGAGCCACCCAGGCGCCCCAACCTTTATTTTTAGTTACAAAAATGTTGAGTTATTATAGGACAATTGATAGTTGAGACAAGTTAAGAGTTAAATTTCAACAAACTTTTGAGGATATACTGGTTGCTGTACGATGGGAAATCAATCAAGACAGGGTCTTTTAAGAAATCTCAATCACCGGGCGCCTGGGTGGCTCAGTTGGTTAAGCGACTGCCTTCGGCTCAGGTCATGATCCTGGAGTCCTGGGATCGAGTCCCACATCGGGCTCCCTGCTCGGCAGGGAGTCTGTTTCTCCCTCTGACCCTCCCCCCTCTCATGTGCTCTCTCTTTCATTCTCTCTCTCTCAAATAAATAAATAAAATCTTAAAAAAATAAAAAAAGTAAAAATAAAAGAAATCTCAATCACCACAGAAAGGGATACTTCGAAGATAACATCCACTGTTTCCTGAGACAACTTAAGAACATCCATCTGAATAGCATACAACTACTTCATTTTAGGGGTAACCCAGGCAACTCTGATAAGGTTAATCATGCCTCTTTCACATTTAATTCTATTAATGTCAGTGTGATCATTTGTCAGAATCTTTCTTTGTCCCTGTCTGCTGGGGTCAAAAAAGAGATCATTTATCCTAGGTCGCAAAAAGAGAACTCAGGGCATTTTCCATGTTGCTGCCTGGCCTTAGATCAGCAATGCGAATTCATAAAAGATTTCTATTGACGTAACTATTTAAGCATCTTAATTATTTAAGGGTGTATCAAGACTTAAACAGTATTAGCTAGGAAGGTAGACTGTAATCACATTTCTCTACCAACATATCTGAAACACATCTGAGACACTTTGATGTCAAATGTCTATAACGGCTGTCTTCCAGTTTGTCTTCCAAGTTTGAGTCATTCCTACTCCATCAAAAGCCCCAAAATTCCAATTATTTCAAATACCATTAAATGTATTTTGTCTGATAATCAATCTGAGACCAGGAAATGGATTTTTAAGTAGGGAATACTTGATAAAGTCACATAATGTTACTACAGTCTCTCATGGTTCGTCTCCCCCTCCGATTCCCTCCCTTCATTCTTCCCCTCCTGCTATCTTCTTCTTCTTCTTCTTCTTAACATATAATGTATTATTTGCTTCAGAGGTACAGATCTGTGATTTAAAACAAACAGCCAACTATCCTTCTCGGCTCCAAAGGATACATTAAACAGAATGTGGAAAACACAGAGAAGGACAGAGCAAAACTAGGCATCACGTAACTTCTGGATATTACAAGAAAATAAAATATTCTAGCTACCATTAATGATAACTTTGCTCCACAAACTTCTCACTTGTACTCAAGGGCAACATTTACTCAGTGGTAGCACTGAATGATACTCACCTAGAATGCTGTCATTTTCAATCAGAGAGTCATTCTTCTCACTCCTGCTAATTTTAAATATAAGTTTGCAGACATTAAGAAGATTCTTTCTACTCACTTTAAGCTGCAGAGAAAGAAAACACATTTTTATTGCAGAGGGAAATAAAGACGCACCATCATTTTTTAACACAAACATCTATTTTTAAAGTGCTGCAAGGGTATTTTTAAAACATAAAGAACAAGTCTAAGCTTAGGCTCCATATTTGCCAACTATAGTATTTCATTAACTTACGGTAAATACAGTATAAATGATCCTTAGGGTACGCACATTTTACTGATAAGCATTTATTTCTTACTTCATAAAGTCTCATCCTTATACATGAGATTATTAGTTACTTTTTAAAGAGTATATGAGGATAAAAGGGGGGAGGATGTTGATAAGTTTAATTAAATGGATTAATTGCTTTAACACACAAGAGTAAAGGAAGACGGATACCAAAATTTCAGATTAGACTAACTTAGAAAAGAATACCTAGTAGGGGTGAAGGAAAGAAAAGAAAGGGGGGAGGTATGGTTCTCTTTATTATTTGTATAAAAAAACCAAAAAAGTAATAATTTTTTCATTAGATAATACATATATATTTACTTTTCAGGCTATATCTGGAATGCTTTGAGATAATAGCAAATAATGTTCAAAATTTAAAATTACCTTCTAAATCCTACAAAAATATTCAAGTAAATTAAACATAGGGGCAATAAGGAAATATACTTTTTAGAAAAAAGCACAGTAGAGGGGGACTAGCTACATCAAATAGCCTCAATTCACTGTATATTTATCTGAAGTGGTAAAAATTAAAAATTAAAAATATCCTAAGTGTCCGATATTAGAGAATAATAAACTGTGGAACAATAACATTCATATCAAGCAGTCATAGAAAGTGTAACTGTGAATACCATGTTTTAAAAAAAGACATTTATGTGGCACCTGGGTGGCTCAGTAGTTAAGCGTCCACCTTCGGCTTGGGTCATGATCCCGGAGTCCTGGGATCGAGCCCCGCATCGGGCTCCCTGCTCAGTGGGAAGCCTGCTTCTCCCTCTCCCACTCCCCCTGCTTGTGTTCCCTCTCTCACTGTGTCTCTCTCTGTCAAATAAATAAATAAAATCTTAAAAAAAAATACATTTATAACCTACTGTAAGATGGGAATATTATATGCCCTCATTGCAAGAATGTAAAATATGTTTGTAGGAATGAAGTTATCTGAACAAATAAATATATCTGTGTGAAAAAGATGAGCGTATGGGTCATTATTTTATCATTAAAAAGCATCTTTAAAATTATCTTCGATATTGTTTATTAATGACTTGCCAGTTAGTTAAAAAAAAAAAAAGATAATGGAATTTGTCAGACATGTTTTTAAAGATTCATTCTGTGTTTGATCCACAAATGTTAATGAGCTCCTGCTGTGTACCAGGCACAGTGCTGTTCACTGCAGGAGACACAAGGATGAACACAGTCAGCCCGGTGCCCGAGGGGCAGAGGGAGGGAAGCATTATCCACAGAGCAGTTTCCATCTGCCTTCCTGCTCTGGGCCCTCGACAGGTTATCTCAGAGCAACCTTGCAAACTAGGAGTTCTTTCCATTTTGCACCTTGGGAGCCTCTGTAAGTATTAGAAATGCAGACTCTCAGGCCTTGGCCAGCTCTGCTGGATCAGAATCTGCATTTTAACAAACTCCCCAGAGATCCAGTGCTCGTGCAAGTCTGAGAAGCTCTGTTGTGGAAGCATCGGAAACTGTTACATGTGGCAGGATGGTCATTCCTTCTGTTCTCAGGAGGAAAAAAGGAAATGGAAATTAGAAAAAAAATGTAATGCTTAGGGGTTTCAAAAAATTATTTAAAAACCCAGAAGATAAGCTGACTAAAGAGAATAGAAATAAAACCTATATCAATGGAAATCAATGTTGCCCTTAATACTCGGGAATATATTTTAATCAATTAACTATCTTCCGCTACACTGTGAGCCTGTGTGTGTGTGTGTGTGCGTGCGTGTGTGATAGTAGCACGGGTTACGTACTTAATAAAATGTGCTGAATAAATGAATGACTACAACTAACCTCACCCCCCACCCAAGTCTTCTATTTTTAGTGAAAAGTGACAAAGGGAAAATGACAACAACTCATGTCCGGGTTCTCATTAAAGATCAAACAAACAAAAACCCGACAATTTCCAAGCCTGCTATAAGGTCAGTTTACATTCAAAGCACATTCCTATACCTTCTCTTTTGGTAACTGTAAAAAGTATGACTCTGAGACATGAAAATATAATAAAATATTAAATCATATGCAAGGAACATAGACAACCTTACATAAAAGAGCTCTTCCCCCCACCCTGACCGTCCCCTGCACCGTGCTTCATATTCTGCTCTCAGCAACACCCCCGCCGACACCCCGGTCCCCCAGGTTCTCTGCGTGCTCACAGCCTCCTCTGCTACAGCGCCAGCCGGGAAGGCAGCGGATTTTAGGCACTCGTATTCCCAGCATCAAGAGTCCCTGGCACAGAGTAAGGTCTTGTAGAGGGTAGTTTGCTTCTTACATTAAAAATAGCAGTCTTTTCTATTTGAAGCAAATTTGGAAAATTAAGGAGAAGTTTAAAAACACTTATAATACTACTACTACTATATATAATCACTGTTGACAGACTGGTGGGGTTTCTTTTCTGGTTTTTTTTTTTACCCCTGTATAGGGTACTAGATTTTTTTTTCAACGCCTGAATATAGTTGCATTCATTGCATATATGTGTGTACTCCAAAAATTCTTAATATAGACTGAAACATTTTTGTAAGATCCTTTGACACAAAGGTTAAAATTAAACGGCTGTCTGGCAAAACCCCCAACTTACTTAACCAAAAAAATGCAAGAAATCAGAAGAACTGACATTATGCTCACTGAATGTTTTTAACTATAAATAATTTTTTTTAAAGATTTTATTTATTTATTTGACAGAGAGCGAGCACAAGCAGGGGAAACTACAGAGGGAGAGGGAGAAGCAGGCTCCCCATTGAGCAAGGAGCCCGATGCGGGGCTCGATCCCAGGACCCTGGGATCATGACCTGAGCCGAAGGCAGATGCTCAACTGACTGAGCCACCCAGGCACCCCTAACTATAAATAATTTTAAATGTCTGAATTTTAGTACTAAACTGGTAGGGAAAATATTGGCAGAAACTAGAGAAGATATTAAAAACATCTTAGTTCCATATATCTTTTCTGTTTGTTTGCTGATTTTTTTTTTTTTTACTTTTTATGATGTGGTCTTTTTATTTATTTATTTAATTTTTTTTTTAAAGATGTTATTTATTTGACAGAGAGAGAGAGAGTGAGAGCAAGAACACAAGCAGGGAGAGTGGGAGAAGGAGAAGCAGGCTCCCCGCCAAGCAGGGAGCCTGATGTGGGGCTCGATCCCAGGACCCTGAGATCATGACCCAATCCGAAGGCAGACGCTTAGCGACTGAGCCACCCAGGCGCCCTGATGTGGTCTTTTTAAAACTTATATAGAATTCCATTCACCAAGGCCTATGCGAAAACAATGTCTTGCCTGGAACGTTAGGGCAGATTCAGGTAGCAGATGGGAAGTTGGGCTTGATGGCCTTGAAGGTCCCTCCTGACCTGGTTCTGCGGTTAATCAGAAGGAGCAGCCTGCCCATCTCTGCGCCCTGGAGGGCAGCCTAGGCAGAATCGCCCCTGACTCAGCAAGGCAGCCAACGTCACACAGAGAGCTCTATCTAATCAGATTGAGTTCAGAACGCGATCACTGCCTGGGAGATCACCTAGCCTTTCACCCTAAAGTAGTTACATTGTGTCGTGTATATTATTGATTTGAGTGGCACCTTTAATAACCAAAATAATATTTTCTCGGCAAAGCCCTGATGAATCAATGGCATTTTCCTCCTCTGTCTCATTTATCTATTCTCTGGCTTGGCATGGAGCAAAATGTCTGGGACCCAGATGAAAACCCACAGACAATGGATCCCTCAGCAGTTGGTAGCTTGGGTCTCCACAGGGCAGCTACACTGGTAGGGCCTTCCAGCCTCCCCCAGGGGCTCTCCTGGGCCAAGGGGCACCCCAAATCCAGGGCCAGAGAGGAAATGGGACAAGCATGCGATACCACCTTTTTTTCTTTTTCAAGTTTTTATTTAAATTCCAGTTAGTTAACATAAGTCTACCTACCACTTTTAACTTCAGCTATCTCTGTGGCTTATGTTCTTTTTTGTTGCATTAAAGCTGATGGATCAGTTAACCCCAATGAGGAGATTAAAATACGACTCAAATCACTATTTCAAAGAAGTATTACTTTCTGAGTCATATATCAGGTTTTTTTTTAAAAGGGGGTGAATAGTTTGTGATGACAGCTAAATAAGAATGTAGGTTCTCCAAAAAAATTACATAGAGTATGTAGTCAGAATATTCTGCTTCATGAAAGACATCAAAATAAGGAACAGTGGGCATTCTTACTGAGCTCTTAGTAAGTTTGCCAACTCTTACCTTCACTGTGTACTTTCAGATTTTAAATTATATGTGTTAACATAATAGCTTTTACTTTTATGAAACCAGGTAAACAAAGCTTCATTCATTTGTTTTAGCGGCTCTTTTAGAAGGTTCTCTAATAACTGTGTCTTATCTTTTGTTTCCAACTGCTTATGGCTATGACAACAAAGTGTTCCCCTCAAACAATGATATCATTTTGTTTGAGACAGAGTTTATACAGACTTTTATTTGGTGTCTGGCCTTTTCTTCTAACACCTCCCGGAAGCCTTCTGTTGCCACCTTCCCATGACCACATGTTTCTCTGTTTCACACTGGTTCATAAAACACCTGGCCAGTGTGTCCATGGCCCAGGTTAGCCTCAGTTATTTATTAAATCATGGGGCAGAATCAAGCACCCAGCAGAAACCACAGGTTGTGTTCTCTGATACCGATCTCCAGTCAAGTTACTTGAGAAACTGTTTTGAATGTATTTGCCTGTTGTCACCTTTTTTTAAAAAACCTAGCCACAGTCCAAATGTAAGAGTTTATTTGAATATTTTCCCCGTAGCCTTCCAGGTCAGCCTTCGTTCCTTAGATAGGGTTCCTAGTCAAATTCGGAGATGTCAATTTATTACCTTGATTTTTTTTCAAGATTCTAAATGAACACACTGCATTTCTACTCTTCTTTGTAATATTTACAAATAAAGCATTCAATAAAACTTTTATGTGCTACAGTCTACTAGACCAGAGGAAAGAAAAACTTACTGCTAGAATAATTTTTGCAAGTTTAAGGCTGAGCAAGTCTGAACCAATATCAACTAGTTTATATAGGGTCTTCAGGAGAACACTTCTTCTCTTAAATTTATTTCCAAGCATGTTTCCTTCCTCTAAAGCGTGATGAAGTTGTGCGCAAGCAGCACAAATCGTTTCAATTTTTTCTTCTGTCAGAGCAAAGAGAGTAAAGCAGCACTTACTAATTAAGGTCAAGTTTTCAAGTGTGTCAAACACAGTGTAAGTAAAACCCCGTAATTATTTCCCCGAACATCTTCAAATTCCTGAACTATGTTTTTTCCCTTCTCTTGCAATTTCCATCTACCTGATCTTTTTTTTTTCACCTCATTGATCCACCTCCCACCATGTTGACTTATTTACCCATCAGTCAGCTTATCTAGAACACACGGTCTTTCAAAGAGCGTATTAAAGAATGGAATTGCACCGATTCCAGATGGCCTGCTTTATTCCAAATGCCCTCCACCTCACAGGGCTCGCTTCAGTCTCAGGGAAGCCCACCACTGTGTCTCCACCTCCAACCCTTTGGGGCATAGTTCCTCTGGCCTAGAATGTTCTCCTCACCTTCATTCCTACTGATTTGGGTCCATCAAGGCTCTGTTCACATTCTGGCTCCTCCAGAAAAGATGTACCATTCCACATTCAACAAACATTACTTGGTACTTTGTTATTTTTCACATACCTATGTATATTGTGTTCCATGTCCAGTGCCCTCAAGCAGATGTCATGCTAAGTGAGGAGGAATCGTGTCTTTGTATCTTTGTATCAACAGAGCATGGTTCAGTGAGAATACTGTACTGACAACCTATCACATAGTTTAATGTATATTCATTTTCTAATATATCTGCTGATGAAAACAATGATCAATATTTTTCTATGAGAACAATGCTTACTATCTGAGAAACAAGGGCTCAAAGGGAACAAAAATCTCAAAAATGCCACCTCATCCACTGTTACTTGCAGGTGGTTATTACAAGAGAGGAGAATAAAAAGAAGACTTCAGTTGGGAAACAGGAGAACCCTAGAACATGTTATTTTATAGTGAGAATTCTGAGGACAGCAATCTTTGAAAGTGGTATCCATACCAATAGGCATGCAAGGAAGAAAACTCGCACACAAAATGGAACCTGAGGGGAAATCTAAGAATCCAAGTCTGAGATATTCAGTTGAAAAATATTATCTGATAGATCCCATCACAAAATTTAAAATTAGGAAACCAATCTTAAATAAATACCATAATGTGCTTTTAAAAGCCCACATAGAGGAAGTGTGCGCCTGAAGAAGGAAATGACTCAGGCCATTTTTAGCTCTTTTCAACAATAACATCTAAGAAAAAATGTTAAACCTCAATAGCTCGGTAACCTTCAATGCCTTTCAGTTATGCACTTAAATAAATGAATTTTTGGGAAATGACTTAGACTAACTTTAAATAAAAGGAAAAACCTGAGCTCTATTGTAAGAACACTTTTGTTTTGTTGTTTTATTCTTCTGTTCCTGGCAGTTTCTTCACAAACCCCAAGTCCAGGCCGTGGGCCACTCTCTGGCAATGGGGAGACCTCAAGGCATTTTTCTAACACTTCCCTCTACAAACTCTTCAGTCTGGTGGGTTCAACGAGGAGTAGCTGTCTTAGTTTAAAATAAACTAAAAAAGGAAGTTTCATGGGTCAGGTTCTAAACTGTTGACCAAATTAACTCTTTATACCAGTTGGTTTGTTATAAATGCTGTAGAGCCTCAAAAGACAACTTGAACTTAAGAGCTTTCAACATTCTCAAGGGGCTAAAGCTAGTGGGTAAAAGTTGGATAAGTAATAGAAAGCAATGTAGCCTCAAAGTAACGTCTCCCCATAAGATACTTATTAATTACAAAGGGGGAAATAGTAACTTTACAGTGGAAAAGCCTGGACACCACCTTCCCCAAGTGATCAAAATTCCCATCCCCAGGAAGAGATCAGAGCAGAGTCACGTGCCTACCGCCACGGGGCACTGAGAAGGACACAGCACCACGCATGCCGTATACCTGGCCCAAATGCCTTATCTGGGTCTAAGTGGGAGAAAATACCAGACCAAACTCATTTGTGGGGGCAGTCTATAAAATAATTGGCCTGTACTCCTCAAATATATCAAGATCATGAAAAGAGATATGACAAATAACTTGAACTTATGATCCAGGATTTTCTTTTTCTATAAAGGAAATTATTAGGATAACTGGCAAAATCTGAATAAGGTTTGTATAGTATGGTATGGTAGTTTCCAGATATGTAACAGAATGTCCTTGTGTCTTAAAATATATGTTAGAGTACTAGGAATATGGGACATCATGTTGGCAACTTGTTCTTAAATGGTTCAAAAAAGGAAAAAACAATGTGTGTGTGTGTGTGTGTGTGTGTGTGTGGTGTGTGTGTGTGTGTGTGTTAGGGGGGGTTACAGAGAAAACGAGAGCAAGAGGGTGGAAGAGAGAGAGGGAATAATGAAGCAAATGTGGTAAAATATTAATATTTGGGGACTCGGAGGGAAGGGCATACAGGATTTCTTTGTACTATCCTTGACACTTTCTTATAAGTGTGAAATTATGCCAAAATAAAAAGGAAAATAAGAAAGGCAGACCCTCAAAAGCTCAAGTAACCCAATCCTGCCACCATTCACTGTTCTTAAAGTTGAGGGGAGAGATGCCATACTTCAGGGCCAACAATCCTCTGAGAAGGGAGATTCATCCACATTCCAAATCCCAAACCCTGGTTCACTTTTCTTTGCTGGTGTCCCCAGAGCTCTCTTAAAATCCTTCAGGCTGAAGACTTCCTCTGGGACAGGCCTTCATGCTGCAGGCCATCCTCCCCACTGTGTTCTTCCTAGCATGTTCTCTGTTTTAACCTTTGCTCAGACTGACTGCTCTCCTCACTAGTTTTTGCCCACGTCTCCTAAAATAAAGGGCCCAAAGTTAAAATTAGGAACTCCAGAAGGAGAACAGTCATCCATCGGGGTTTTGAGCTGCCATGGACAGTGATGATGGTCCAGTCTAAACCACCCTCACCTGCCATGCGAACACTGCCATGCATAGAGATTAGGTGGCTGCCCATAGCCACGTGCTTAGTTGGTAGCAATACCAGGACCAGAACCCCTGCCTGGGGCACCCACAGGAGCCACGAACATGGCCAAGTACTAAAAGGGAGCCGAGGAGCAGGGAGGTTGTTTGAACCTTTTAGGAAGTAGGTCTTCTGCAGGACTTCCTTGCTTGTTGGGGAGGACCTCTTTACCATGCTTCTCCTAGGGTCTCTTCTTGAGCCTATCATGTTGGTTTGCTCATCCATGGAGTACTCGTTCCACAATGCCTAGTGAGGGCTCTGTGTGCTCTGTGCCGGGCTTAGCTGGGGGCCATGACTGTGGCTCCAGAGGGGCCCATCTCAACTCCAGAAATGGAATCCCCAAGGGGTGGCAAAGGAGAGAAAGCAGGGGCCATTCTCTTGACAAGCTTTCCGTGGGTCACCTTTGCAGAGACCCATTGATCATGGGCCTTCCCTGGGGGGAACCTCACAGTGCAAGGGCTGGGCACACCCCAGGCCACCTCCAGCTCTGAGTGGCATTCCCAACAGGTGAGGTAACCTTAGGAGAGTAGGACATATACATTTGGATCTAGAAAACCATGGGCACACCTCCCAAGGATGCCAGTTTATGAGACTTAGTCAAAGTTTCAGGGACCTGAAATCTGTTTTAATCTTTCACTATCATGTATTAACTGTCACCCCAGAGAGTTCAAACCAGCATTTACTTGGGCAGACAGAAGGTGATAATTAATATGTATTCCATGGGGAGTTTTAGAAGTAGGCTCTCTTCCTGAATTTAAAGTATAATTTTTACCCACTAAAAATTAGGTTTACTTGTATTTCAAACGTACATTACTGGATGAATAAAGAGATAACTTCATTTGTTTCTGAACATGTTCACAAAAATGGTAGTCAAAGCATACCAAAGATATCAGGGCAATGGAGAACATAGAAATAGCTAAAGATATTCTCAATTTAAAAGAAAAACTTTTTTTGTTACCCTTTTCTAATTCTTGCAAAATTGGTACGATCCTTGTATTCCAAAAGACTTCGTCTACTTCTATTTCTGTCTCCTTTTCTTGCACGTCGGCTTTTGAGACTGCAAAAGAAATCCAGATCAGGAGAAAGCCGTGAACAAGGAGGTATACCTGGAGTACCATCAGAAGTCTTTGTTGTTCATCACTAAAATTAATCAGCTCTGGAATTAAACTACACCTCACCCCCTAAGCCCAACTAATTCTAATTAGAACTACATGTCTTTTAATCAAATCATCCCACATCAAACTCAGATAAGATCATGTAAAGAAATCAGAACTTTAAACTCTGGTTAGGACACTGCATGATGTCTTAAGCTTCAGAAATGTTGGAATTGTTGTCAGTAAGGCAAATTAAATAGTTGGTTGTTTTTTTTTTTTTTAAAGTAAGCTCTATGCCCAACGTGGGGCATGAACCCGTGACCCCGAAATGAAGGGGTCACACACTCCACCGACTGAGCCAGCCAGGCGCCCCGTACTGCAAATAGTTTGAGTTATTTTTTATTTAAACTTACCACTCTGTAATGTGGGATAAATAGAAAACTATAAATATGTAAAGAATAAGGATTTTGGAAGTGTTTAATGAAAACTTTTCTGAAAAGGAAGGCCTTCAGAGAGGCTCTCTTTCCTACACAAAATGAAATGGCCACATCATTTTAAGGCCACTGCCATTAGTGCCAAGTGAATTTGTGTGGGGTAGTGGGAAAGGCCTGTGCTTGGGGCGCTGACCGATTCCAGTTCAAATCACAGCTATTGTACTGATGCACTGGTTGGCTGGGGTCTGGCTTCTTATCCTTTCTGAGCCTCATCAGTGAAATAGAGATGAAAATCTTTGCCTTCGGGGCTCTGAGAATTAAGAGACATGATATAGGTGAAGCTCAGAGCCCAGGGTCTGGGATCCAGGAACACTCAATAAACGTGAATTTCATTTTCCTGATTAAAAAACAACAGGCCACCACTGTCTGAAGTTCATCCGGCTGCACGATACCACTGAGTCATCAAGATTCGATGCTGCCCGGGAACGTAGGCTCTAGAAAAGGAAAAGCTAGTTGCCATTGGCTGGGTCCTTTAAGAGGCAGCGTGTCTCTACTTAATTTTGATAACATAACAAGGAGGTCCCCAAGTTGTCTCCATTTTCCAGATGAAGAAAGTGGGGCTCAGGGGCATTAGGCTACCTGCCCAAGGTCATACAGCTCCATGGCCCTTGCTCTTGACCTCTATGCCATTCCACCCCACAGCAGAAACAGTAAACTGAAAGTTGACTTTGGAGGGCAATGTGCATCATATTAGAGACTGCAAATCATGATTACATTTCACACAGGAAATACCCCACTCTCTAAAGCACAGACCATGTAGCTGGAGGGGGTACCGCAGTGCGGACTCTCAGGAGCAATGCTAAAGACAGCCTCCCTTCTCCCTTCTGCTCCCTCCCCATAGGGCCCTCTCATGGCACCCAGTCTATACTGGTTCAGAGTCTGTACCTGCCCAGAGTGGACCCGGTACCAATCATTCAAATGCCCACAGCGGGTGCCTAGATCCCAAAATGTCACACGAAGAGTTAGAAATGATAGGGACAATCAGGGTTTCATAGAAAGAGAGCAAGAGAGCAAAAGCAGTGAAAAGGCAGATGGCCTATATAGTTTTAGGTTATTTTAACTGGAAAAAAAAAAAAAAAGACCAGCCGACCAGGGAGGCCTGTGATGGCATAGGTTCTACAATCACTGTCTGGGTTTGGAGCCTAGCTCTGGGGTTGACTGTGGGCAAGTTGCATCACTTTTCCTCTATAAAATGAGGTAACGATGGTCATCTCCAAGTATTGGGATGATGGGTTATTAATTTCTTTTATGTGCGCCTGTATTTTCCCAAACCTCTCATGCATTTGTGTTACTCTTGAGAAGAAAAAAAATATATAATACATATTAAACTTCCCAAGCACGTGGTGATGATGTCACCCAGGAGAAGCAGGAAAGCTATGTGATTTACCCATCCCTTCCAGTGTGTAGGCCTTCCTCTAATACTCCACGCTGGAAACAGCCACCCCAGGCGCAGTGAGTCCAGGCTTGCTTTTTCTCAAACCTTCCTGACACCAAAAGAGGACCATGCACACTGGGCGTGAGGAGCCCTCGAGCAGAAAAAGTAGATAGAGAGGGGTTGTCAACAAAGCTGTAATTCAGTAGTGTAGGTGTGCTGTCTACAGCTTTAACAGCAAAGTTTCCCATCATTTGTCTAACCCCTAAGGAAGAGTTCATGAAATGCATGGGTGCATTGTCTTTCGGACAACATCAGTCCCTATCGGTACAGGTTCACAATCCCTTACCCAAAGCCTTTGGACCAGATGTAGTTTGGGAATAAAAAAAATTTGAATTTTAATAAGGCAATAGGGTACACACACTGCGTATCATGCACCACCCCTGGTAGGGTCTTCTGGGGCGGTGCCCTGCGCCAGGGTCCGTGCATATTTTCAAGAAACGAAACAAAGACTATTCTTCGCCTCCCATCAGCTCAGCTCAGGCATTGCCACTAAATGAGTTTGAAAAACACTTCAGCTTTCTGAGCCTTCCCAAGCTTCAGTTTTGGGATTTCAGAATTGCAGATAATGGATGGGAGACCACCATCTCAATCTTTTGGGTCATTACTTTTATGAGTCTACCCTAACTTTGATAAATTACAGGTATGGACTCAAAAAGTAAACCTGAATATTCAAGCAGGATAAAACCCATGGTTGTTCATATTCTCAGGTATCTGCCCAAGTCCAAAGCATGTGAATACAGTCAACATATATCAAGGCAAGTGAAAAGCCAGAAGATAATAAGTCAGACAAATAACTTAATCACCAAATATTTATGGCACACTTAAAATTTACTAGAAGTACAGACTCCAAGTCCAGTAAGTTCAACTCAGCATTTTTACTTCCTATGCAATATGCTCTTTAATGAATAGCTCTATGAGGAACCACGATTATCAATCTGTTTCTTAGGACAAACAAAATCAATAACACGCTCACCCCAGGAAGAGTGGAATTACAGGGGTGAGCCAGAAATCACAGAATGGTTTATTTAACCTTGGCAAAGGAAAGGCCCTTGCAGGCCCTTCTGAATGGTTCTAAGGCTTGTTCCTGCTCAGAGCAGAAGTCAGCCAGACACTGTGGCATAAGGGTTCTCCCAAGAATCTCAGGGCGAGCGGTTGTGTCCAGCCATGACCTTTTCTGTGTCTCCACCCACTCACCTACCTCCTCTAACTCTGCTTTCTGCAAAAATCCCATTTTCTATAACTAAACCACTCTCCACTCCAGCAACTGAAGCATGGAATCCTGTGACTACTCTTGAAGATCTACAAAAATTAAATAAAGTTTGCCTCAGTCTTGGGCAACAATCTAATATTTTAGAAAGCACTTTCATCTAGGTTCACAGTTTGCTAAATATAAAAATTATGATTCAACAGGAAATTGGGTAAGTCAAGCAGAAATTTCAGCATGTTTTTGACGATTTTGCTGTCTCAGTGGTTATAGTTTCTAACCACAGCTTTGAGTTCTGGACACAAAAACTTGACACAATGTTTATTGGCTGATGTTTTTAGCAAGTAAATGTAAAATCCTTAGCAACAATGCTGATGCGGAAATCAGTCTAAGATTTTCCTGAGTGTTACAGAAATTCCTATTGGCCACAAAAGTCATTTTATTGATAAAGAATTAGTTTTGAAAGTGATAAAATATTTTTTGAACCTGATATTAGTTTGGTTTTATAAAATTTCATGTGCGCAAAAAAAAAAAAAAGTGAAAAATATAACAAACACCTGTGTGCCCACAAATAGTTTGGTCAAATACTAATGGTATTTTTATCCTCCATTTCAAAAAAATAAACATTACAGATAGAGTTGCCTCTTCTTATCTGTCTCCCCTCCTCCCTCTCCCTCCAAGGGTTACCATCATTCTAAATCAGGTGGTTATTTTTATCATGTTGGACTTTGCATGTCACCACATAGATCTGTATCCATAAACAACATATGTCATTGTTTTTGCAACTTAACGCTTTCATGTAATATTATGTTTGTACTCATTTCAGTCAATATTATAAGTGTGACTGCTATATTTCATTGTATGAATACACTTTGCATCATTTCTAGCCTGTGATTTATATTGTTGTATATTTTTTCTCAAACCGATTAAAGCCCCTAAAGGCGGGCGCCTGGGTGGCTCAGTTGGTTAATCGACTGCCTTCGGCTCAGGTCATGATCCTGGAGTCCCGGGATCGAGTCCTGCATCGGGCTCCCCGCTCAGCGGGGAGTCTGCTTCTCCCTCTGACCCTCCCCCCTCTCATACTGTATCTTATTCTCTCTCTCAAATAAATAAATAAAATCTTTAAAAAAAAAAAAGCCCCTAAAGGCTGTCTTCATAGAGTTAATATAGTTTCACTTAAGTGAGCAATGATTTTGAACTCTGGTTTTGCACTCAAGAATTATGTTGATGTCAAGCTTTGCAATTTTCCAAATACCTTTACAAAATAATTTCTTGCACGCTCATTAAGACGATAATCTACAGATGTCTGAGGCCCTAGAGCTGGGTAATGGTAAGAATTTTAAGACTGTTGTGAAAATAGTAAAAATTTCTAAAAATAAATGTTGACGTGCAGCCAAGTTGGATGAAGTTACTGGAGTTTTCAAACAGTGAGCCAACATGAGACATCTTCAGTGGAAATGTGAGATGCTTAAGATGAAGAAGTTCTGGAGACCTCTCAGCATACGAGCACCTCACCTGCTCTGGTTTCAGGTCTGCTCAGGTCTGAGCTGTTGAAACATGATGAGGCTCTTGAACGCCTCTTCCCCTGGTCCCTAGGAGGAAGACGAATACACACAGCACTCAGAGCAAAAACCAAAGCGTTTCTCTTTCTCTAAGTATAGAGTCGGCTATCTGCAGGTTGTGAAGAAAGCATAGAGGATTGTTTATAAGACGGGGTCTGGTGCTCTATAGTCCTTTAATCAACATCTGATTTCCAGCTTAGATTTATCTATCAAAAAACAAGACAGAGCTGCTTCACAGTATTAAATACAGTTACTAGAAACAACAACAACAACAACAAATCCCAAGTTTACTTTGCAAATCAAAAAAAGGAGAAAAAAAAAAAAACTGATGAAGGATATATACCACAAGAGGTCACTGTTACAATAAGAAAGAACTCAGGTCTGAGGGACTCAAAAAAGACCAGTGTTTAGAAGCTGGAAGGGACCCTTGCTCTCTGTCTCCCTGCGCACAAGGAAATTGTTCTCAAATTGGTCAGCTGTGCCCCAGGTCACAAAGCAGGGTCAGATCTGGAGACCTGCTCTCACAATTTCCGATTCACGGCTCTTTCTATTTCATCACAGAGTGTCCTGTTTCCACTTTAAATAATTCATTAAATTAATATTCTTTGAAAAATGCTTTATTTTTTGAAATAATTTAAATGTGAAAAAATGGAAGGTGAATTCAGGCAGCCCCCAGATGACAAATATTTTGTGTTCCAAATAAAAGAGTAGCGGTTGGCCAATAGTAGGATTATATTGCCAGGTTTGTCTGGGGTTTGTTTTGTTTTGTTTTGTTTTGTTTTGTTTTAAGGTTATATTTAATGTAGAGACCATCCAGGAAGGATACAATTTTTCTTTAGCTAAGCTGACACTTAAAAGTACTCACTTTTAAATATCTGTACACAATTCCAAGGTAAAAAACACTGAGTGCAAGTTTTACAACAATTTTTTTTTTTTGGTCATCAAATAAAAGATTTGCTACAAAAAACCACAAAGAACGCATACACGTGTGGCCAGGGTCACTCACAAACACCCAGATATGTGCCTGTGCAGTAAGATCCCCGGTAAATGTTCAGGCTCTATCCTGGCCCTTGGCTTTTACTGCTGCCCAAGGATTAGCTTCTCCAAATACCATTTTCCCCATAAACAGGCCCCTTTTTTAAACACTTGATTTAACACTTTTTATCATTTAGTGGAGAAAAGACCAAGCTAATCTTTCCCAAAATGTGTAATTATTTCATACCCTGAAACAATTGCTTTATTTTTACACAGCATAAAAACATAGATCTGGTAGCAAGAGGTGCCTGGCCAATCAAAGAAAGAGTATGGGGATGGGATCTTCTGTGTCAACACGCTCAGAGTTGAGATTCAAATGGAACAGATCTACTCTACCCTATGAGAAGGGAAAATACCGAAAGTTTGACAGGATGTGAAGCCAAGGAAGTTCTCGTGCTTATCACTCTTAGAAATAACAAGAAAGTCTGAGAACAAGAGAGGCAGGGTCTTCTTGTCATTATTGTCCTCAACAACTATTGAAACTGAGGAAAATAGTTTTCAGCTAATGGCTTTCTAAAGTCACTGGTCCACACTCTCTGAGTCATGGCCGCTGATGAGGTTGCCTCCCTACACACCACATTTGTGTATCCCCATGTACGGGTGGGGGGTGGGGGGAAGAAGGGTCCCTCTTCTTAGTGTATACCAAAGCTCAACAGTGCTGGGTCCTGCTGGTTCTCAAGAAGAGCACAGGCTTGGGATTTCCTAATACTCCCTATGATCATCATCGTACAGTGGTCGAGCTTGCAGGCTCTGAACCCAAACTACCAGGTCCTGGGTCCAACATTTATCAGCTACATAGACTTGGGCAACTTACTTAAGCTTTTGGCCTTGGTTTTCTTATCTTGACACGAGGGCAATGCCTCTCCTTAGTACAGTGACTGGTACATTTGAAGAACTTAATAATCAATATTGGTTTTCTCTTTTGTTCTGAATCGATAAGCACCTGTCTGAATAGTCCAATGCTGGATGTTATTGTGATAAAGAACATACAAAGCGTTGCCCTGAAGAAGTCTAAAATCTACTTTGAGGAACTAAGCAACTTTCTTTTTAAATGGAAAATTCCAAGGAAGTCTCTAATCAAGTGTTAGATTGTGAAAGCCAGCAGGTTACAAGACCTAGAGGGATGCTGGGAAGGAAGTGATGAGTAAGAGGGAGAAGTGGGCCACAAAGTAGTCTTAAAAGCATAAAAGTGGAACCAGCAAGTGATAACACTACTCTCAGGAGGGGAGGAACATGAGTGAAGGTAAAGAGGAACGTGAGCAGCCTGGGACTCAGGGCAGGGGATAATTGTACAGGGCCAGCAAGGTAGGAATAGGAGGTTTCTGCTGGGACACATGGGAACAGCTGCCTGAAACTCTGGGGAGAGGCGATGGCCCTGGTCTGATGGGCATAGGTTCTAACACAGGAAGTAATGGGCTCTGGAGTTGTGACAAGAGCATTTAGGAGACTTGGAGACAGGTAACAAGAACTAATTCTTTGGGGGTGCCAGTAGGACTGGAGAAAAAGGAACTAATTGAAGAGATCCTGCAAATGAAAAGTTGACAGGATTGGTGGTTGATTTCAGGCAGAAGAAAGAGCAGAAGGCAAGCCTGGAGGAACAGGATAGCAGGTTGCCATCAACAGAAATGGGAAGGTTAGGGAGTAGACCAGTTTGAGGACTGAAACACATGTGAGGTTTGCCATATTGAGTTTTGGATGAAAAATGGAGGATCAGCAAAGGAGATGTGGAAATCAGGGAAAGAGCACTTTTAAAGATCCAAGTGGCACACAGGGACTAGAGTGATCAGGTTTGTGGCTCGAAGACCAGAATCTCAGGACCAAGCCTTGTCAGATACTCGTGTAAAGGATAGAAAAGAGGAAAAGGAGTCCAAAGGAAGAGGAGAAATAAAATATGTTCTCATGCAGCCCAAGCATTCTGAGAAGGCAAGCATGATTAACAGGTCAAAGATGAACACTGAGGAAGAACTGTCCCGTCTGACCAGGGTAAGCCAAACAGGATTTCTGGGGAGCAGGGCAGCTAAAGTCCCACAACCAGAGTGAGGTGGGGAGAGAGACATCAAGAAAAGAAAATCCCCTCTCTGCCCAAGAAGAGACTAGATGGGCTTATAGTTAATGGAGATCTGTTCTCCTGTAATTTCTACTCCACAAACCTTCTCAGTTCTTAATGTACTAATTGAAGCCACATGAAACAAAGCTTTATCCTTCTTCTTCTCAATAATTCTCCACATACTTAAAAATGTGGTGTTCACCACTTAACGTCCTCTCCTAGGGTTTAAATCCCATGGTCTTATTAGCTACGTTATCAGTTAATTATGATCACATTTATTAGCTGTATGACTTCATGTCTGCTTTTCACCTAAGCTTTGGTTTCCTCATCTATATCTGAGGGGGTGGTAAATACTAGTAACCCTCTATATAAGGTTGTTGTGAGGATCAAATGATAAAATGTGTAAGTACCTTAGTAAGTACCCAGTGAGTGTTTACTATCGTTGCGGCTGCCATCACTGATGTCACTGACAAACTTCTCCAGTCCCTTTAACTCCTCCTTAGAGGACGTGGTTTCAAATCTCCTTGCCAGCCTATTCAGTTACTCTGAGCGAGTGTCACTTGGTCTGGATCCGTATTAAAGTCTGGAACCCAGCACTGAGCTAAAGGTATGGCCTGATGAACAATGAAGAGAGATTCTAAATAATGTAGCCTAAGACTATATTAGTGGTTTTGGTGGTCACATCACAGAGTTAGTCGATTCTTGGTTTTTCTTACAAATGCAGCTAAGGCAAATTTCCCCCATCCACGGTGGACTCATTAAATTTCACAGTGTTATATTTGGCAAAGGGTTCCTGTCTATCAGATGTGTCTAGATCTTGATTCAGTCATACAATATAATTCTTCTTCCCAGCTTCCTGTTCCAAGTTGTTAAAGACCATAATTAATTTTTGTGCAATGATTTTTGATGTCCAACAATAAAACCATTCCAGAAATTATTCTTTAAAGCTCTTTTGTGAACTTCTTCTTAGAGGCAGAATAACACCATTTAATTAGTTAGGGTATCTTCATCTACATATAACAACAACAACAACAACAAAAAACTAATCCTAACACACTTAACCAGTAAATAGAATGTATTGGCTCATATAACCTAAAAGCCGAACACTAGGGTGGGTTTTAGGTGTGGTGTGATCAGGGCGTTGGCTCCATTTTTCTGCACTTCTCTCAGTTCTGCCCTTCCTTCGGTTCCATCTGTAACCAGGTGGGAGTACTAAAGACAGCAAGATGGCTATGGCATTCCCAGGCCCCTGATCTACTGCCAACATGCTTCAGAGCAAAAGCAAGTTCTTCTCTTCCTAATCACTGACAGGAGTACTACATTTCACTGAATAACCAGAACCAAGCTCTCTAGCCAAGGCAATGCCATACACAGACTGACTGAGTTACTAGTGCTCGTCCACCATTCAGTCACATTGGCAACATCTACTTCTGGACCATATATACATGGAAGAAATAAAGTATATTTCTTTAAAAATATTCTAAAATGCAGATTTTCCTATTATTTAGACAGTTTTCCCAATTATTATGATTAAGTCAGAGGTCAGCAAACTTTTTTTTAAAAAGCCAGACAATATATGTTTTACACTTTGCAGGCCAAATGGCAAAATAGAAGCTACCATACAGGTACTTTTGTAACCATTTAAATGTAATGACTTAAAAAGATGTAATCCATTCTTGGCACAAGGGCTGTAAAACAAAACGAAACAAAACAGGTGGCTGGCCAGGTTTGGCTCCTGGGCTATAGTTTGTTGACTCCTGCTTTAAAGCAGTAACTATAAAGACATGAAGAAAGATTTGGAATTGAGGTGAAAAAAAGCAATAAATTTATTTCCACTTGGAAAAAAAATTACATGTAAGAAAATGGGAAAGGAAATCTTAAAGGTAGATTTAAAATTTTAAACACATTTAAATTTTAAATGTGCTCATTATCATAAGCATATGATAAAAAGAAAATTTTAGCAAATTGCGGGCTAAACTTTCCCTTTCCCTAAGAAGACACTTCATTTTCAGAATTAGACTCAAGTTGTATAGATTCCAGTCAGGAAGTAAATATTGTGGGCTTTGCAGCCATACAGTCTCTACCGCTCCTCGGCTCGGCTGCTGCAATGTGCCTGCAGCCACAGACAAGGGCTGAATGAATGCGTCTGTGTTCCAATAAAACTTTATTTACAAAAACAGGTACTAGGCTGGATTTGGCCCATGGGTCTTAGGTTGCTTACCCCTGCTTCATAGTCTCTTAGATACTTGGCCTGCAGTTGGAGAAGGCCACCACCAAGGACTGGGGCGGGAGAGAGGGGAGGTCCCTTAATCACGTCTTCGTGGCCTGAAGCACCAGATATATAGTTTCCAGACATATTAGCATTAAGAACATTAGCATTCTGTCTTAATAACTAAGGTTAAAGATAGAATTCTACCTAAGCAGTTACATACAAGCACAATGAAATTAGAGAATAGGATTTTAAAGTAAGGTTCATAAGGTCAAAATTTTAAGTCCACCAAGGTATCTATAGCATTGGGTTGTGGCCCAAGATTTTAAAAATACATATTTAAAAATTACACATATAATCTTAGTATCTTTTTCAGTAATCACAAAGTGGTTATTATTCAAGCTCTACTTGTATAGACCTGATTAGACATGGCTTTGTAGCGAACCATGTTAGCCTCACTTAGTTAAGCTCAAACTCCCTTGGCTTCGAGTACAAGCCCACGGGTTCATGCTTCCCTTAACTTCCACAGCCCCGCAGCTTCAAGGCCCTTCGTGTGAAAAGCCCTGTAACTTCCCCCTGCGGCAGTGACGAGGACTTCTCATCGGGGAGAGGGGCTGACACTGCCCCCTTCCCCAGCATGTTATACCCAGCTTCTGTTCTCTGCTTTCCTCCCTGCGGTCCTGATGGGGTGCTGACACATGGCCATCTTCCACCGGAACTGCTACAACCTCTGCTTCCCAACCATCTCCTCTGTCCCAGGCTCTCCCTTCTCCCGGCCCTTCACTCTGCTGCCAGAGTCAGTCTCCAGCTAGAAACTTCCCAGTGGCTCCCTGCAGCCTACAGCCTCAGGACCCATGCTCCTGCCGCACCAGCCCATTTGCCTTTCTTCAAACCTACCGCCACCAAATCAAATACCCCTCTGCTTCTGCTGCTCCTTTAGCAAAGAACACCATGTCCCACCCCTACTGAAAATCAGCCTCCAGAGGCATCCCAAACCCACGTACCCCAGGAAACATCCCCGATCATCAGGTCAGAATGAGGTGCTCTCACACCTAAATACCAGGGTAAGTGCTTTCACTCTCCCAGCATTGGAGTTAATCACTGAACAATGCTTTTCAAACTTTCCTGTGCATTCAAATCACCTGGCTATCTTATAAAAACGCAGATTCAGATCCAGTAGGTCTGGGATGGGGCCTGAGATTCTGCATTTGTAGCAAGCTCCCAGGTGATGCTGATGCAGCTCTTGCAGAGACCACCCCTGAGCAGTAAGCCCGCTGTCGTGTAAGCACCTCATGGGCAGAGTCCATTTCTGTCTCCCACCTCCCCCCTGCCCCGACCCCTCAGCATAGGGCTTTGCTTGCTTACCAAGAAATGCTTATTAAATGGAAATGGTCGAATAAGGTGGGATTCTGCAAAACCATTCTGGCCGGTGCTTTGTCTTTTCCAAATGGAAACGGTTTCTCAGCCACATCACCCTTAATTTCTTAAAATAATGACTTCATTATTTTTGAAAAAATGACATATTTATTAATTTTTAAGGCCAGACAATATAAGAAAGTACAAAGAAGATTTTTTTAAAAAATCATCCAGGATCCCACCACCCAGAATATTAATATACAGTAAACATAATTCCAGACATGTTTTGCACATATTCAGATGAAAATAGAAAAGAAAGAACAGAAGAGTGATTTGGAGGGAGGGCAGGTAAAGGATACATATATAAATAGGATCATACCATACATGTCACTGTAACTTTAAAGTATTAAGTATAAATTTTACTTGAATTTAACAGAGAAACAGAAATTGAGATGAAACTGAAGGAATTGTAGAACTTCAGATGAATGAGTCTTCCCAAGAGATATTAGTTTCTAAAAGATCTCTCTGAAGTTAAAAAAAAAATAATGAAAAACATTAGAATGCTGAAATACTCTTTTTTAAATTTATATTTCAATTTCAGACTGTAGCTACTAACAAATCTATTCCCTCTTATCAAGTGAATAATTGGCTCTCACACTTCCTCCCAGGTACCAGTTTGGGTTATTTATATTACTATTACATCATTAAGGTTTCTGTTCCATAACCATCGTTTTCAGAGTTTTAATTCACTATGAAAATAAAGTCGATACTCACCAGGAATGCCTCCTCATTTCTGAATTTTGACACATCATTTTGATGTCAAAGAGTTTTCTGGGGATGCCTGGGTGGCTCAGTTGGTTAAGCATCCGACTCTTGGTTTCGGCTCAGGTCATGACCTCAGGGTCATGAGATGAGCCCCGTGTGGGCTCTGCACTCAGCGCAGAGTCTCCCTTCCTCTGTTCCTCTCCCTGCTCTCTCTCTCTTTCTGTCAAATACATACATACACACATACAATCTTTTTTTTAAAAAAAAAGTTTTCTAGAAAGTGCACGTGTTATATAGTCCCCAAGTTCATCCACATCTGGAAATGTCTATCCGTTGCCTTTTTACTGAAGAACAACTTGGCTGGCAATCCTTCTTATACTTAGGACTTCATAGACATAGACATCCACTGTATTCTGACACTGAGAGGTGCTCTAATAAAGCCAGAGGCAGCCTGCCTTTTCCTCCTTTTATGTGACTTGCTTATTCAGCCTGGATGGCCATAGGCTACCGTCTTCCATTTATCCACTCCATCAACAATTACTAATTGAGTGTGTACTATGTCCTGGGTAGTGTTCTGGTGCTGAACATGGTTGGAAGTATCTTAGTGTGGAGTATTCCATGTAAAACTTCGTTGATGTGTCCACTGAGCTTCAGAATCAAATTTTTACTTCAGAAAGTTGTCTCTTCCATTGTCAGTTGGTTCTTGTGAATATCAAATGAGTTAACACATGTAAATCACTTGGAAGAGTGCAAGGCACTTAGTTGTTGAAAGTAAGCTAGTACTAGGAAGGGGTGGGGGGAGAGGAGGAAGACTCTCTCCTTCGGGAATACAAGTGCCATGCCTCCTGTATCTATCTCAGTTGCTTTCATCATTTTCATATCTTCGCATTCATTTCTTTTTGTAGGATTGCTTCCAGCCTGTACACCATGTCTCATTACATTTTTTACCTTTTTATTCTCACTTTATTTCTAATATGACATTCCTCTCCGTGTTTATACATTTTTCTTTCATTTCTTGAGAACTGCAAACATATTTTTCATCTCTTTAGGGGGCTTAGAATCTCTAATTTGAATTCTTATAACTCAAAGAAGAGCTCCTTTTTTTTTTTTTTTTTTTAGTTTTTGACACGATGGAAAATGGTTTTAATACTTGTTTTTAGAGGGCAATTCCTTCTGTAATCCATATTCTTCATCTGTCTTTTGTTATGTTTTTTACGTATCTGTGCCCGAGTTCGATGTTAATTCTTGTCCTCCTATTTATTTATCTTTAAACAGAGCCATTTATTTGTGGAAGAATGAATAGGATCCACAGAGGGGGAGAATCAGGGTGTTCTGTAGCTTCAGCTTGAATCAGCTTTCTTGAACATCCATTCACCAAGTCTGTTATTTTTCTTGACCTGAAGTGTGTGGCCGCTTGGTCTGTATGTGGCATGTTACTGTGACTCACAGAAAAGGCCCGTTCCATGATAGGCTCCTGGAGTTCTAACCTAGCAAACCCCCTCCCCCGCCAACACATGCACGCACGCACGCACACACGCGTGCACCAGCTGGCCTACAGGAAATGAGGAGATCATCGCCCTCAGCTCCATCCCCCTGTCCTTTCATCATCTGGATCCTGAATGAGGGCTTTACAGGGGCATCTCCATGTTTTCCATGGCTGGCCCACACCCTTAAGTCTCATTTCTTGAATTACAGACTATTGGATGTATACCTTTCTGAACTGAGAGACTCACTCTTTGTGAAATCTGTTTTTTACTCTAGGTCTGAGGAGGTCAGTGTCTGCTCTCAAATTACCCCTTGTTTTCATCTATATTTCACAGAGTCTGGCAGGTTAACTAGACTCCTGGTTGCACTATTCCAAGTGACAAAAACCTAATCTAAAATACTACATGCTGTCCCTGTCAAAATAAAGAAAGAAAGGAAAGAAAGAAAGGAAAGAAAAGAGAGGAAAGAAGAGGGAGAAAGAAAGAAAGAAAGAAAGAAAGAAAGAAAGAAAGAAAGAAAGAAAGAAAGAAAGAAAGAAAGAAAAAGAAAGAAAGAAAAAGAAAGAAGAAAGAAAGAAAGAAGAAAGAAAGAAAGAAAGAGAAAGAAAGAAAGAAAGAAAGAAAGAAAGAAAGAAAGAAAGAAAGAAAGAAAGAAAGAAACAGGAACATACTGGTTCACAAAACAGAGAAGTCTACAATGTGGATATGGATCATCCTTGAACTTGGTCACTATCTCCATTTCCTTAGCTCTGTTTATACATCACTTCCCGCCCCCACCCTTCCCCAGAGTCACCCTCCACAAGGCAACGAAATGGCCACTGTTGGCTCTAAGACCACATCATCTTTACAGCTTATGAACTTGAAAGAACACTTTCCTCAAAGGCTTTGGCAAAAGGCCCAGAGAGGAATGCAGCTGGCCTGTTTTGGATCCTGTGCCCACCTCTGAACCAACTGCTGTGGCTGGTGGATTGGAGAACTCGGAAGGCCAGTCTGGGGCCACATAATCACCCCTGGACCCCCAGGAAGGTGGGCAGGGAAGATAGAGTCAGCCCTTCTCTAAACATGGACTGAGCATGATGCAAGATGGCTTGGTCTCCAAAGGCAAGTATGCTAGGTAGACAAAAAAATCAAGCCCACACTGCAGTGTAAAGTTTACTCCATGTTTTGTTGTTTCAGGCTAGAACCAGTTTTCTGCTTCATTGATGGTATTTATTTCTGTGTTTTTCATTCTTTGCTGCTTTTGTTCAGTTTCTACAGAATGCCTTTGCTTTACCATCTTTAACCAGAAGCCCTCTTTTCTTCTTTTTGATTCCAAAAATACTATTGGCCCTTGACAGTTTACAGATAAGGCTTTCAAGCCTTATTAATCATTCCACAACCCACAGTGAAGGCTGAGGGGAGAGGGGAGTGAAGGAGCACAGTTATTTCCATTTTACAGATTAGAAAACTGAGCGCCTGAAAGTGGTAAGAGACTTGCCGAAGAGCATACAGATAAGTCAAATGGCTGAGAGAGAACCAAACCTAAATCCAAGGATCATGGTTCCCAGCAAAGAGTTCTTGGGCTTTCCTCCTGAAGGTCACATTTCCAAACCATAATAGTTCGAACCATATTTACATAGAAAGCCTTAAAAGGTTTTTAAGCAGGTATACGAAGGGGTTCATCAGGTTGGACCACTGGATGGATGAGTGCATAGATGGATAGAGATATACATACATTCCTATTTTAATGGAAGCTTTATTATTTTTCAATCCACACGGCAACACAAAGTAAGAGAAAATGGAGTGTCGCTAAGGGGCAGGCCTGCCAAAGCTTAGATGGGCCCTTAACTGGACACACAGAGACTGTCGGAGTTGCAACACTGTTTGAAGATGACAGTTGGATGAGTCCTTCAGAGTATGTTCTCTCTGGGAAAGTTAGATAGTCCCCCAAGATCTCGTTTATGATGACAGCTTGCTTAGCAAATCCTTTTTCCATCACGACCAGCATAAAGTGAAACCACACTCCATCCCAGGTCTGACTTATCCATACTCTAAATTAAGGGGGTACAAATCAAAGCTATTTCCCAGGAATAGACTGCTCCTTTTCCCCAGCCCAGAAGCAGGCAGCGTGAAGGTGGCCACTCCCCTCCCATCAAGCGAGCGGTAAGGACCCTGTGCGGGAGGCAGGTCCTCACTTCCTCTGTCCCCTTTCTGAGACCTGCTTGTGCTCCTTCTAGAGCCAGTATCCTCTCAAGCCTCTCTCTTTTCTAGTTTTTGCATTCCTTTCCCTCCCTTCTGCCAGCCAGTCTCACTGACAAGAGTCTTCATTTACCACATTAGGGTTTAAAGATGGAAAAATGTTAATTAAGTAAGGCTTTAGCATCAAAACTGGGAATACTCCACTGCATAGCAAAGATCATTTCTTGGAATTCTTCACTTAAATGTTTACGAGAAACAATTATCAAGTGTCTCAGATTGAGTCACAAATGTAATTAATGAAAGAATTGCTAATAGTTTCCATTTTCTGGTTTGTTTTAATCCTACTGTATCAACTGTTTTTTTGGCGCCACATCAACAAAACCCCATCCATGATTCAAGGAGGTAAAGATTCCTAAAGCAGAAATGTTATTGGAAGTTAAACTCGCCAGGGTGCATTGCAAGCCCGACTCAGAGGCAGTCATTACACGACACAAAAGCCGTCCTCACCAAACAAAAGGAAAACAATTAGTGCTGCCGACGCCTCATAATTTTGGCCGGTCAGGAAGAAGTGCTTCCAGTTCCTAATTGATTTCTCCTTTGCTGTTGGTGGGATAAAATATGTAACTGAAAATGCCTTTGCTGTCCCCAACTGAGGAAGACATAATGAACTCTGGCTTGCCAGATTATTCTGCAACATCTGAAGGTTTGCAAATAATAATAATAATAATAAAATAAAATGAAACAACAGCTCTTGTCTGGTTTTTCCTAGTCAACTTTAATTACTGTAAGGATGGGTGCAGCAAGATAAATGTTTCCTTTTCACTCCAGTGCTGAAGAAACACAAGCTCTCCTGCCGTCTTTTATGTTTAAGCTCGGAGGTCTGCAGCCTATTCTTACTCACCAACTGGAAAAGATCGGTTGCAGTAGCCAGTTTGATGTTTTGTGCTCAGCTCCCAAAGTCCCAATTTGAAGTCATTCTCTTCCACTTAAGGAGACATTTCATTTTTCCCTTAATTTAAAAAATGTTCTGAATGCAAAGCAGCATTACCAGGGCTGCTAGGTTGCCTAATATAAATTCTGCGTGCACGACACTCTTCGGGCTCTGTCAGCCGACAAGGTCAGTTCAGCTAAACTAACCAGCTGCCAAGCAGCTGGTTCCGGGAAAAGTTTTAAGCACGTTGCCTGTGCACGAGCCAAAGTCAGACCCAAAATCTAAAGTGAGGGCAACAAGTCCTCGGTCTTAAAGCGGCCGGTGGAATTTAATCTTGTTAAGCAAATTTGAACCGGGCAGTTGTCCACAATGACCCAATGGAAAGTCATAGAAAAATATCTTTAACTGAATGACCCGGTCCAGTCCAAGACCTCCTGCCTATCTTAGCATCATTATTGGCCGGGGCTGGGGAACAGAGGCTGCTCTCCCCACTCCATCCCCCACCCCAGTCCCCAGTCCCCAGTCACTAGAGACTTCTTTAGGAAAACACGGGGGTGAGAATTCACATGGTCCGTACAGTGAACATTTCTCCACAAATCTTAATATGGTAAGAAAATTGCTCCCCAGTTTTCTAGGGGAAGCCCTAGAAAGCCCCGTCTAGGAACATGGTATGAAATAAAGTAATTCCCAATAATTCATTTTATGAGGGATTAGGTAAGGGATGTCACAGACAATAGAAATCTACAGGATTCTCCTGTTTTAACTACTTACCTGTTTGCAAAATAAATATTTAAATCCAAGTTTCTACTGGGGAATAAAATAAGTGTCTACTCTGTGGTGGAATTAACAACAGTGAACTAATCCAAAGGGATGGAACAAGAGATTCCAGGCCAGGCAAGAATCCCAAAAAACACACAAACAGAACAATCACTCATCACTCGAGGGCTGGCTGGAACAGCCTAACTAAAGCAAAGACTATTCTGACAGGCAGATCAACGCAGCATTTGGCCCATACGAATAAATGTTTTCCTGAGGATTAAATAGGGAATGATGTAAAACCAACTCCACTTAGCCATGAGAAAAAAAGTCTTTCCTATTGATGCATCAACTTAAAAATTTGTTTACATAAAAGGGAAAATGCAAATCACTTCTCTATATAAGATTAGGAAATAAACTAGTATATGACACAGTTATCCTAACCAGAAAACTATATCAAAAGAATACTGACCCTCCACTTCTGAGATGAGATGGCAAGGATGTTGTCCCTTTGAACATTTCTTGCTTCTTGATTTCACTGAAGCCTCCATCATAAGTTAGCTGAAGTGGGTGACTCTTTAAGTGGCCAACGGCATTTGATTCTCTTAAATAAATCCCATTGATTTTCACCATAGCATCCCCCATCACAACTGTTTCCTTGGATTCCACTGTCTTCTTTGCTGTAACAATCAAGGAGATGTGTTGTCAAAGCCGTTCTGATTTTAGGAATCACTATTTCAGTATTTTTTTTCAATCTAAGAATTTATACAATTTAAAATTTTTTATATGACTTATAATCAAGTCTGGAATTGTGTGACCAAAATCTACAAGACCTCACCATTATTTCAGGCCTGGCAGCATCAATTCATCAAAAATGAATGGGATCTCCTCTCTACTCTCCCAGAGTCTACCAGAGGACATGCACTCATGTAGGCTTATGAATAACTCAATCCACATAAACACTTCTGCATCCCAGAACAATGACTCCTTTTCCTAAATTTGATTATGTTAACAATTTTTCATTCAAATATACTGAGTGCTGGGGTGCCTGGGTGGCTCAGTCAGTTAAGTGTCTGACTCTTGATTTTGGCTCAAGTCATGATCTCAGGGTCATGGGATCAAGCCCCGCATCGGGCTCCATGCTGGGCATGGAGCCTGCTTGGGATTCTCTCTCTCTCTCTCCCTCCCTCTCTCTAAAATAAATAAATAAAATCTTTTTTTTTTTTTTTAAGATTTTATTTTTCGACAGAGAGAGAGGCAGTGAGAGAGGGAACACAAGCAGGGGGAGTGGGAGAGGGAGAAACAGGCTTCCCGCTGAGCAGGGAGCCCGATGCGGGGCTCGATCCCAGGACCATGGGATCATGATCTGAGCCGAAGGCAAACGCTTAACAGCTGAGGCACCCAGGCACCCAATACATAAAATCTTAAAAAAAAAAAAAAAAAATACTGAGGGCCTCCCTGATGTCAGGCACCAGTCTAGACACTTGGGAGGTATCAGTGAGGAAACAAAGATCCCTGACTTTGTAGGGCTTACATCCTACTAGGTATAAACAGATAATAAATAATATACCATAATAAATGAGGTACATGATATAAGATAATAAGTGCTAAGGAAAAAAGCAAAGTAGAAAAATGGAGAAAATTAAAGAGGATTGGGGATGGGGGTAGGCAGCAGTTCTGAACAGGGTGGACGTGGTAAGCACTGGCGGTGAGGCATCTAGCCACAGGCTGACCAGGGCAGAATCCCCTGCAGAGGGAAGAGCAGGTATGGAGGTCTTAAGGCAGGAGTGTGCCTGGCGTGCTTAAGGCCCAACAGGAGTGGAGGATTTGAGGGAGAAGAGGAAGAGAGCTGAGCAGAGGGGCAGCACCCAGACTGTGGCGGCCTTATACATCACTGCTAGGAGGTGAGAAGAGGAGGGCGTTGGCTTATAAGGCTTTGTAAAGAGGAATAAGATGATAAGAGTTACAAGCAGAAATCCAGTCTCTAAACTGAAACATCTATCGTGTGTATGACCGCAGATTCTTAGGCTTACGATACTACACTGTTCCTTTATCAGCCAGTAGCCATTAGGAATAGCTCATCTGTGATGCTGCTACCACACTTGAGTCTCGATAAAATATTTTTTTCAAGGGCACCTGGGTGGCTGAGTCAGTCACACGTCTGCCTTCGGCTCAGGTCATAATCCCAGGGGCCTGGGATCCAGCCCCTCATCGGGCTCCCTGTTCAGCTGGGAACCTGCTTCTCCCTCTGCCTCTGCCTCTCGCCCTGCTTGTTCTCTCTCTCTCTGTCAAATGAATAAATAAAATCTTAATTTTTTTTTTCAAAGAGGAATGTGGGGATGAGATTCATAAAGAAAAGTACTGTTTTGCAAGCTTCTCCAGAACAACTCAAGGTTTCCTTTTCTGCACTTGAACAAACCAATAAAAACCAACAAAACCACTTAGTCCACTCCAACTAAGCTCCCTGCTTTCAAAACAATGAATTTTAAAACTGAAAGGAACCTTAGGGATCGGCTAGTCTAAACTTCATTTTTCAGATGAGAAAACTGAAAACCCAAGCGTTACGTGACCTGTTTAGGTTCACTAAGCAAGTTCAGGGAGGGCCAGGACTGTAGAGTGCGAAGAGCGTGGGCTTTGCATTCCATCAGACCTAGGGTGAAGGACTGGCTGAGTGACGCAGGCAGGTCACTCAACTTCTCTCTCACCTTCCTCAGTGGTCCCCACCTCTTAGGGATGTGCTGAGAATCAAATGATATGGCTTAGTAAAGTGATTTACTCCAAACCTAGAAGTTATTGTCATCATTATTAAGGGAACCCAAGGATCCCGACTTCCCATCCAGGGCTCTCTCTGTGGCACCACGCTGCCTTAAATATCTTCACTACTGAATTACAAAGCACAGATTTTGTTTTAGGTAATGCATTTTTTAGCCTATTCCTACATTTTAGCATTGGTTTCTTTCATTCATGTACTCCATGAATATTTATTAGGCACTTGCTGCTCTGTGTCAGGTGCTGTTCCGGGTGCTGGGGGTCTAGGGACGAACAAGAAGTCCCAGTCATCAGGGAGCTCCTGTTCTAGAGGCGAAGCACACCCATACTCATGGGCAGGGTTGCTGCAGCCTAACTTCACAATCTACTGGAGGGAGCTCACCAGTTACTACTACAGTGAGGAGCTGCCCTGGGGCTCACTCTGACTCCTGATGGAGGTCCACCGTTAAACCGAGCATGAGGAAAAATGCCCTGTGTGTCCCTGGTAAATGTCTGTAGCACGTTGTACTAATTTTGTAATGGATCGTGGGTGAACTTCAAAAGTCTACAATAAGCAGTATTACTGTGTGGGAACAGTTCACCATTTCACAGACATTACTTTGGCACCTACTATATACTAGTCCCCGTTTTAGGTTCTCAGGCTACAAATAAAGAAATCCTCTTTCCTACTGAAGTTGCTGAGCCTAACGGGGGAGACAGAGAGGCAGACGTGTAAAGAGAGAAATGCAGTACAGCATGGTCTGGGCCAGGTAAGGGCAGCATAGAGAATAGGAGAGTCCTGAAGGGTTGGGAACTGGGCAGGGAAGGATTCACAGAGGAAGCAGAGCCTGAGAAGTATTCTGAAGGATTAACAGGAGGCAAAAAGGAGTTCTGAGATAAAGGCACAAAGTCCGCAGTCAGAGCTAGCTTGCTGTGTATATAAGCTGTACAGTCAAGCAGGGTCCCACACTCAGCGGGGCCCTACACTTGGTTGAATGCTTTGCTGTCGCCATGTAGATATTCTCAATAATTTTTGAGCAAGGAGCTCCACATTCTAATTTTGCTCTGGGTCCAGCAAATTATATAGCAGATCCTGCAAGAGGCTTGAAGCAGCAGGATAGGTGTGGGGAACCACAAGGAGGTCCATACTGTTGGTGCACGGGAGGCAAAGGACAGTCAGAGAAGGGCCTGGAATGTGAGGCTGGGGCCAGATCGCTACAGAGCTGTGCATGCGGAGGAGCAGGGACTTCCTCCGCTGGGCCAGGAGTCAGCAAACTACCCGCTGAATCTAGCCTGCCTCTTGTTTTTGTACAGCCTGAGAACTAAGAGTGGTTTTTACACTTTTAAATGGCTGGGAAGAACTCAAAAGGAGAACACTATTTTGGAACATGTGAAAATGACAGGAAATTCAAGTTTCGGTGGCCATAAATCAGTCTATGTTGCTTTCCCACTACAACGGGAGAGTTGAGTAGGTTGAACAGAGACTCTATGTCCCATTCATTTGGTCTGAAATATTTACTCTCTGGTCCGTTACAGAAAAAGTTTGCCAGCTTCCGTGCCAGGCCAGTATCTCCCAAACTGCATTCTTCAAAAGACAGATTCCCCAGTCGAGTACCTTTATAAAATGCTGGGTTGAATTAAGATTAAATAGGCATCTTTACCAGCCCTCAAATAGACCCGTGTGCACTGGGACTCTCCACGAGGGGAAGGAAGCAGGCAGACTCATTTGAGTGCTGAACCCCTCTTCCAAGGGAAAGCTGGGACTCAGTTTGGCAAACACTCCTTCAGGCATAGGGAGCCCTCCGAAGGGTTTTCAGCAAGAAGATGATGCAATCCGATTTGTATTTGCCCCCTGTCCCCTTGTCCCACATGGCACACACAGACAGTAATCATTTTTGTCCGTCCACTGGGATAAGGGGATGAGGCTGCCGCTCACAGCCCTGTGCAGTTGGCAGCTTGGTTTCTCCAGGCTCTTCGGGCTGCTCCGGCAGAGCAGGGTCCTCGGTGAGCTGAGGGTGGAGCCAGACAGGGGCCCTAGGAGACCAGGCACGAGGCGAGGGGTGCTAACAGCAGTGCAGCAGTGGTGGGAAAGGAACAGGCAGAGCCAGGAGACACTTAGGAAGCCCATTTAGGGAGCCTGTCGAGGGCTCTGCGAAGGCACAGAGGACAGGGACGGTGAGAAGGTGGAGCCTGCGGTCCCTGTCCAGCTTGAGTGACCGGGCGGCCTTAGCAACACTGTCGCCTCCGGCCAATAGGCCTGTTTGAACACGGAGCGATCACACTTCCGGTCCTCCGAACGTGGCGACACACATCTCTTCCCCTGTCATTCTTAAATCGGGAATTCCGAAGCTGCCACCACACCCCCCGCCCTGCCTGTGGCAGTCCGCCACAAACGACTTCACGTCGAAGGCAGGGCGCACCCTCTGTCTCCAAGCTCAGCTGCCTTTACAGCCTCAGTCACCCAGTCACCCACCGCAAGATACCTCTGCTAGACAACAGGGACCCCGGAGCAAAGCCCAGGGAGCCCCTGCACAAATGACAATGATTCCAAGGCTGGAGCGTTAAAATATATCGTTTCAATGGGGGCAATGGGGGCTTTTAAAACGACAATGACTTTTTACTGCCATTGTTTCCTGAGTGCGGACCCAGGCCTCGGGGATGAGGAGGCATGGGCACCTGCAAACAGGGGGGGTACAAGAACGGCAACGAAGACACGCTTCCGACCCCCGGGAGGCGTGAGGATGGCCTCAGCGCTGGGAAATGGCGGCCGCAGATGGCACCTCCCAGAGCTCCGCTGTGCGGTGGGTGCGTGGACATGGGCCGGGGGCCCAGGAGGGAAGGCGCAAAGCCATGAGGGAAGCAAAGACGATGCGGATGGCGGGTGAGGCATCGTCCCCTCAGTCACCTGCATGGAGCCATGAACAGCTCAGTACGTAGCAGGACTCTCACCCGAGAGCTAAGAGCTAAATCCAGGAAACACGTATGCAGCATTCAGGCTCAGAAGCCAAACATCCAGCAAACAACGGTACCCTCCCACCAGCTCGGCCATCCCCGTTTATAAGGAGTGACACTGTTCCTAGCGAGGTCTGACCTCACCCCCGATGCTGGGTCCAGATCCCATCCCTCTTATGTTGGCAAGGACTTTGCTCCTTCAATTGCCAATCCTTTCTGATTTAATTGGTCTGACTGGGTCCCCAGTGCTGGAACGTTTGAAAAGCTCCTCAGGTGATTCTAATGTGCAGCTTTGGTTGAGAAACTTAAGTCAGATGAGGTCAGTCCCTTTCTTGAGTCCCTGGCTTTTCAGGGCAGGTATTATAGAGTCCGGGCCATTTCCCCCAGCCTGGTCCTGCTGGGCTGTGGCCTCAGCTCCCTCCATGTCCCCGGGGTTAACCATCTTCCAGCCACACTGGCCTCCGGGTCGTCCACCACCTGAGTGACCTTCCTCCCATCTCCGGGCCTTGCTGTCCCCTCAGTGTGGGCACGTTGTCCACAGCTTTCTACATGGCTGCCTTCTTCTCAGTCACATTTCAACTCAGGGGCCACCTCCTCAAGGACACATTCCGGTGCCACCTGAGGTCACACAGAGTACTCCTGCCACGGACATTCTCCAGCCCATCATCTTGCTTATCTTCTTCATAGCCCTCGTTGGAACCCAAATTATCTTAGTTCCTTGGTTTCCTGTTTACTGTCTATCTCCCCTCACAAGCTGTTTGAGGGCAAGACCCTGTGGGCCTAGGGTGGTGCCTGGCTCTTAGAAGGGGCTCAGTAAATATCTGATTGACTGTTAGAAAAGAAACAAACTGGGACATCGAGGTAAAGCAAGTTGCCTAATCATACATCCCACGACAGCATCCGTTATGGTGTGATCTGCCCACCCTGTATTGCCTCTTTGTCTCTTCCTTTCTTCTTGATTCTACCTCCTCGGCTACGTCAGGGATCACGAGGGATCTGAGGCACCAGGAGATGAGGAAAGCGGTCTGGGGAGACATAGGGAACTGCAGCTCACACCCTGGGCTAACGGGGGGTGGGTGCTCCATGGAATGGGGGACCAGTGTTGCCAGATCTTCCAATTTTCCACAAAAAGTCATAAATCTGGATTCTTCCATGAGATCTTCTACATGTAAATGTTGGTGACTAAAAGGAAACGCTTGTATGTCAAGCAAGTAGGATCCTCAGGCGGTGGCTTGTAACTTTTGGGATCCATCTTCGGATAATCTCTCTGTGACTGTAAACCTACCCTTCTTCCTCAATCCTTACTGACTGAAGGAGGGCCAGTTCGGTCAGCCCCTGATAAAGTGGTGTTCCAACTTTTTGACTACACATAATAATAATAAATTCACAATATAGTTTAATATAAATATATAATAAATTGGTAATATGACCTCAAATACACATGTCTATGACCACAGTAAGGTCTCTTTGAAGCAATACTTACCTTATTGTCTGCTATATGCCCTGATGTTTTCCATTCTTTCCTACTTCATTTTTTTTAATGCTGGTGATCCACTAAATTGATTGCCATCTCAATAATGGGTCATTTCCTACAGAATTTGAAAAACTCTTAGTATACTCTGGACAGGGGTGATTCCAATGGTTGGGGCACACCTTAGAACTTGAGGTTTGTAGCTTCTCTGTTGCCAGGTTTAGATACCCACTAGCAATTCTGTGGAAAAGAACTGGAAAAGCCCCATCCAACTTTAGCTTACATTGTCACATGGGATTGGAAAGGTGTTTTCAAAGACCTCAG
Source organism: Halichoerus grypus (assembly GCF_964656455.1). Taxonomy (NCBI): domain Eukaryota; kingdom Metazoa; phylum Chordata; class Mammalia; order Carnivora; family Phocidae; genus Halichoerus; species Halichoerus grypus. Next base: position 51,558,352 of record NC_135720.1, read on the forward strand.
CTTAGCACACATCGTATGAATCTTAAATGTGCCTGATGAAATTAACAACTGTTTGAACACTGATTTAAAAATCATTTATTTCCAATACAGGTGAACCCCTTCATTAGAAAACACCCTAAATATTCTTTTCCTACCAAGTAACTTTAAAAAAAAAAACTGTGCTGGGGCGCCTGGGTGGCTCAGTCCTTAAGCGTCTGCCTTCGGCTCGGGTTGTGGTCCCAGGGTCCTGGGATCGAGCCCCGCATCGGGCTCCCTGCTCCGCGGGAAGCCTGCTTCTCCCTCTCCCGCTCCCCCTGCTTGTGTTCCCTCTCTAGCTGTGTCTCTCTCTCTCAAATAAATAAAATCTTTAAAAAAAAAAAAAAAACTGTGCTATCTAGGTATTCTTCATAATTGCCCAGAAAAATATATGAACACTGTTTCTTAACCAGGTTTGCACAATATTCACTGTTAGTTAATGTAAAAATCCTGTGGGGTTTGAAAAAAAAATCATGTAAAAATAGCTTTTGTGTGCCAATTCAAAAAAACAATGCCCGCCCCCAGATTTCAAAGGATGTGACCCAGCCTTACACTCAGCAGGAGGCAGGGTCCTGTCAGGCAGCAGGGCCCCCTGGGAGGCCGCCCTGAATAAGCGAGCCCGAGCACTGCTTATTCTTCTGATCTTCACAGGGTCCACTGGGGGTTTGGGAAAGGCAAGGGAAGGATCCTCCTCCGTGGTGGGAGATGCTGGAGCTTTCGGTTTCTGGAAAGAGATTTTTCAAATGATTGGCAAGAGTTTCCATGTCTCAAATAAGACTCACCCCCCTGGAGCTGGTGCTGACACTTCCAGATGAACACAGGGCTTGCTGCTCGGCTTCGTCCTGGCCACCTGATTCTACATCGCGCTGGCCCATTTTACTTAATGTGGGATGGATATATATATAAAATATATATTTTAAAATGATAAAAATATCATTTTAAATACTCTATTACCATGCTTAGCATGTTTGAAAAAACAATTTATCCATGCTAGGAAATAGATATCTGTATGAGACTGTAAAATTTGATATAATATAGTCAAAATGTTTTGTATATTTTTGTGTTCTTGCCAGCTCAGATAACACTGAGCACCTGTATATGCCAAGAAGTATGTGGAATATAAGTACTATCTTTACATATCTTGGACTCCACAAAAGTATTTTTTTAAGAATATAAAAATTCTTGAATAATTTAGATTATAAAGTCTAAAACATAAGAACAAGAAGTTGTCTTGGAATTACAACATAAAAATGTTTTATTTTCGTGGTGCCTGGGTGGTTCAGTTGGTTAAGCATCTGACTTCAGCTCAGGTCTTGATCTCAGGGTCCTGGAATCGAGCCCCGTGTGGAGCCCTGTGTGAAGCCCTACACTGGGCTCCGCGCTCACTGGGGAGTCTGCTTATCTCTCTCTCCCTCTCTGTCCCCCCCACTCTCTCTCTCTCTCAAATGAATAATATAAAATCTTTAAAAAATGTTTTGGGGTGTCTGGGTGGCTCAGTTGGTTAAATGGCTGCCTTCTGCTCAGGTCATGATCCCGGGGTCCTTGGATCAAGCCCCACTTTAGGCTCCCTGCTCAGCGGGGAGTCTGCTTCTCCCTCTCCCTCTGCTCCCCGCCCCCCACTTGTGCTCTCTTTCTCACTCTCTTAAATAAATAAATAAAATCTTTTTAAAAATGTTTTATTTTCTACATCTCAAGAATTCCATGTTGATACCCTTAGAAAATGAACATTACTGGCAAAATTCCAATTCCTTAAAGACTTTAAAAAATACCAGCACTGAAGCACTGGGCACTATGCCACCCAGAGCACCCTGTAGTCTCACCTCCAGATGGTGGTAGCATCCAACCCAGGGCCAGAAACTCACAGGGACCTAAACTCCCACTTTTGGTGTTGCTTAGTGATCCGCCCCTCCTTCCTCCAACTTTAACATGATTATCTGTTTATGAAAGAGTAACTTTATGGCAGCAGGTGCTTTTAGCTCTCTAACCAAAACAATCGAGTTAAAGTTCCTAAAATCACTTACATAATATGTGAATGAGTGACTTTCAATCTAATAGGTAAATCAACACATTTTTTAGAAATCCAGTGTGAGGGCGCCTGGGTGGCTCAGTCGTTAAGCGTCTGCCTTCAGCTCAGGTCATGATCCCAGGGTCCTGGGATCGAGTCCCACATTGGGCTCCCTGCTCAGCGGGAAGCCTGCTTCTCCCTCTCCCTCTCCCCCTGCTTGTGTTCCTGCTCTCGCTATCTCTCTGTCAAATAAATAAATAAAATCTTTAAAAAAAAAAAAAGAAATCCAGTGTGCAATTCAAGTAAGATGATTTGGAAAAATGGGTGAGGGTGTGATTATGTATCATATATAACACATAATTTCAAACATTCATTTTCTCATATACGTTAATAGAACATAGAACATATTAGAGTTCTCCTTCTAAGCAGTTGCTTATTTTAATAATGATATTTTTAAAAATATTTCTTGTATCCTCTTGTTCATTTCATATGAATCAATCCATAAACCAGACAGAAAAAAATTAGCTTAATGACTTTAGAGACATTTTTCTAAACACAGAAAAAGGGTAAATAAAATAATCAGCCTAATATAGGGGAAGAGTAAATGACTCTGGGATCAAATCCAACTGGAGTGTAATCCATTTCTAGTTATGTGAACGTGGGCAGGCCATTTACTTCTCTGAACTTGCCCAGCTATCACATGGAGATAGTCTCCTTCTTGCAGGGACATTGTCATCCGTACAACTCCTGTTATGGAGGCTCGAGAAATGCTAGCTCCCTTCACCCTTTATTTAACAGATTTGTTTCCAAGTTACTTTTAAGTGTCAAAAGCCAAGACCCTTAGGGGCGCCTGGGTGGCTCAGTCAGTTGAGCATCTGCCTTCGGCTCAGGTCATGATCCCAGGGTCCTGGGATTAAGCCCCAGGTCAGGCTCCCTGCTCAGAGGGGAGTCTGCTTCTCTCAATTCCTCTGTCCCTCCCCCCACTCATGCACACATACCTGTTCTCTCTCTCTCTCTCAAATAAATAAAATCTTAAAAAAAAAAAAAAAGCCAAGACCCTAGCCTCTGACACAACCTTACTGGAAAAAAGGTTTTGAATTCAGAGGGGTCTCTTCTGAAGGAGACAACACTCATTTGTCTGCATAAATTATGCTATATTTACTTAATAGTCCCTTTACTTTTTAGTCTCCCTACCTTGTTGCAAAATATTCATAAGAATGTGACTTAGACCATGAAGCTATTGGTAACAAAAAAGGTAAGAGTATAATACAGGAAAACAAGCACTTTAGTTATAGTTATGAAAGATGAAATACATAAGGATAATCTCAGTATTAAATGTACACATGAGGTTGTCTTATCTCAGAATGCCTGTACTCCGCAGCTACCTTGAATCTTGAAACAAAGATTGAAAAGTCTGCCAAATAATAATAATGTGAATAAAGCAAATGGCTTCTTTTATAGATGCCCTAACCATTATAAATGTTTTGGGTACTAAGTAAAAGATCTTATAAAAAGGGAACATGTGCAAAGTTAATTTTTACCCAAAAGAAAATAACCCAATTATCTCTGGATGGCAAGATAAAACCCCTTAACTGCTCCTTGATAAAAGACATTATTTTCCAAGTGCAAAATCTGTCATTGTTTGTATAATGAAAAATAAGTCCCATGTGACTCCTGTCCTTAACAAAAATTATTTATTCCATTTAAACATGTATCTCACTGGACTACATAAAGTATAAAGTAATACATGTAAGCATCTTTAGTTCTTCAAGGGAAAACTGCTAAACAAGCCATCAGTTTCCATCCTGCCAGCTTCTACAACACGTTCTTCCACTTTGAGGAGCAAATTGGCTTTTATGCAGCAAAACAGTTAAAACTTTTTTCTTATAAGATTCACTTCATTTTCGAACTCAGAGAACATTGCAAGGACGTTGAAATTTTCCCTTGAGGACCTCACCTCCCTCGTTTTGTGTGCCATGACACTAACCAGCGAGTCCAGTATAATTAAGGACACTGGGAAAGTCAGATTGTAGGATTTGTTCCGGCTGATAAAACCGCTGGAGTCTGTGGAAGAATGAAAGACTGTTCTCATAGAACAACCCAATTGAACAAGATAAAATTCCTAGAACATTTAAAGAATCTGCCTGGCCTTGACTCTTACCCCAGCATGGTGGGCCTTGACCAGTTTTTGACATGGTTCCTCTGGGTCACAAGACAGAAAGGTGGAGTCTCCCCTATTCTGTGGGAAGGGGAGTCGGCCACAGCCCACCTCAGAAAGTTGCTAGGATTTCTTTTGTAGAGCAACAGAACACAAACACACACACACACACACACACACACACACACACACACACACTAAAAGACCTTTTGGAAGTTAGAAAGCAAATATTAAAAATTCCTGCAAGTGAGGAAGAGTGTTTTTGCCCTCTCTGCTTCAGCCGAAACATCCATCTTTTCCCCTTAGACACTGGTGCTTCTGGTTCTCGAGCCTTCACATTCAGACGGGGACTCACACCACCAGCTACCTGCTACTTTCTCTCCCATAGCTTTTCAGGCCTGGTTTTCCTAGGCCTCCGGCTTGCAGACAGCAGACCCAGGGACTTCTCAGCCCCCCTAATCATGTGAGGCAATCCCTCAAAATAAATCTCTTTCTATATATCTGTATATAAGTATGTATGTATTTATCTGACTACTGGTTCTTTTTTTCTGGAAAACCCTGAGTCACACAATTGTGTATCAATTATACCTTACTAAAGCTGTTAAAAAATAAAATTCCTACAAGCACATAACCTTTGGATGTGGCAATTGTATGTGCATCTCTACTACTATGATTTTCTCCACAGGTATGCTGGGCTCCTCTGTCATTCTCAGCATGTGACTCACTGTGGCAATATTCCCATTCAGGAATAGTGACAGAAAAAAAAAACACTGCTTTGACATTCTCATTCTGCTTTCTCTTACCCTGGATTTCCCCTATCCCCAAGGTATATATGGGATTCCAAGTCCCTTTCTTTTAAAAATATATTATTTTACTTGTCAAATACTTGGAGCTTGGTTCCTGTAAAATTTTAAAAAATGGCTCAAACTAATCTATGCTGGGGGCGCCTGGGTGGCTCAGTTGCTTGAGCGTCTGACTCTTTGATTTCGGCTCAGGTCATGATCTCAGGGTCGTGGGATCAAGCCCCCTGTCAGGCCCTGAGCTCAGCGTGGAGTCTGCTTGTCCCTCTCCCTCCACTCCTCTCCCTGCTCGCTCTCTATCTTTAAAATAAATAAATACAATTTAAAAAACCCTAATCTATGCTGTGAGATCAAGACAGTAGTCACCCTGGGGAGGCAACTTCTGGGGTGCTGGTAATAATCTATTTTTTCTTTTTGAATGCTGATTACAGAGTGAGGTGAGTTTGTGTAAATTTATCAAGCTGCACTCTTATATCTGTGTCTCTTCGGCATGTCAATAAAAAGTTTAATAAAAATATTTGGGGCCTAAACAACTAGACTTTGTAGGTTTAGGAAACACAGGGAGAATTCTGTTTGACACAAATAATGATGAAAGACAAAAACCTCCTATTTATTCGCAGGGTCACATCTCTTTTCCTACTTCATACAATCCAAAGTAAGAGAGCAGCTGTTCCTGTGTATATAAATCTGAACACCAGTTAACCAGGGTAGCAGAATGAAAACAGAAATAACGACTGCCACCCAACAACAGCTCCATGTGTCAGAGCTGCCGTGGGAAGGTGGGGAGCTGCTACAAAAGAAAACAGATGTACAGGGCCACACCGATATAGCAAGTAGGTATACATGTTTCCCTCCTGTCTGACAGGATTACAGGAGCTCATGGGGACCTTGCCCAGCCAGTCAGGCCAGGCAGCCGAGGCCCGAGCGGTCAGGGGCCAGGGTACCCCTGAGGGGAGGCAGCCCACCACCTGCTGGAGGGTATGGGGGTGGGGGAGGAGCACAGTCCGGACCCGGGGGTGGGTGGCTGGTGGGGTCGAAATGGGGAGAGGGGAAAACATAAAAGCTCAAAGAGGTGAGCTGAATGGGCTGCTTTCTTGGTCCTTCTTCCTTGACTGGCTGCTAGGTGAGGAATTATTAAAAGGCAAACTCGCCTGAGAAAGTAACCCAGAGCCAGAAAGTGCTGAAGTTCAGTCCCTTAGGTCTTCGCAAATTCTTTCAGCAAATGAGCCCCTTAACTAGGAGATACCCCAGTCCAAGCCTCCAGCTGTCTCCTGGTTCCCACTCCCTCTTCCTGCACTCCTCCTTCCCTTAATCTCCCTCCCTTTGCCAGGACAGTGGTTCTCGGAGTCAGACGGTTCTCTCAAAGGTGAAAGGGAAAAGAGGAAAGAAGGTGGAGGGGCAGGTAGTATAAGTTCACTTTCAGAATTTTTGGACTGGGGGCTCCAAACTTTAGTTACAGTTTAAAATGAAATATATACTTAAGACCCTTACATAATCTCCTATAACAAAAGCAGTTCAAACAAAGGAGTTATTTTACTCAACATGGGTTACTGGGTCTACTTTTACTTTGCACATAGCACCTAACCATTCTGCAGTAAAGAAATATAATTAAAATGACCATAAACAGAGGCAAATGTCAATATTACTCTGCCTAATACCTAATCCTGCAGTCCAAAAACTGTACCAGTTTGACAAGGACTGGCTTTGACTAGGTTAACTCTAGAACTAGAGATTTTTAGGATAGAATAGGCCCAAACTGAGTGAATCTCCCCAAACTACAGAATATTTAAAACAATTCAAGGGGGTCAAATGCCAGAATCATAACACAGAGAGCCACTCTACAAGGTAGACCCATTGGGCTTCTAAACCAGGGGCCCTCTTGTAGCTGGCTCAAAACCCAAGTGGTTTCCAAGATTGCAAATGTAAAAAACTATGTGTCAACAATGGCTGGCAAAGTGTTTATTGCACATTGGTCCGTGCTTACTATATTGGAACCTTATTTTTGCCATCTACAATACGAGAACAAGCATAACCTTCCTCATGGCGGCATTTTGTTGAGTAGTTCAAGAATATAAGATACATTTTGAGACAACTGGGGTCATTTGAACATGGACTGTACATTAGATGATATAACCAAGTAATGTTAATTTTCTGAGCTCTGATGATAATATGGTAGTGATGTAGGAGATTGTCCTTGTTCATATGAGATGCACACTTAAATTTTTATGCATGAAGGCTTAAAAGATCTGCAACTTACTTTCAAATAGTTCATCAAAAACAAACGCACACACACACACACACAAAAATAAGCACACATATATACGGTAATAAAAATCAAGAAACAGCTTGACTAACACCCCCCATTCCATGAAAGTCTAAGGGACTGGTATCACCAGGTACTTGTGGCAGCAGAGCTACAAGGGGAAGAGACTGAAATAACAAGGATTGGCTGAAAGTCTGTGTAACTCCTTCCCTCCCAGCTCCATGTAGTCAGGCTACATTGTTGGGAGATTTGCTCCATAGAGAAGGTAAAACAGAGGTCTCTGAATCAGGCTAACCATGCAGAGTTAAGTGTCAGGGTACTTATGATAAATATAGATATTAACTGAATATTTACCTACTGAATGCTAGGTATTCCTACCTTCTTCCTCCAGCTGGTTCTTGGAAGTTAGCAACCAGCATTTATCCTCTAGGCCAAGAGCTTAGAAGATACTTCTTTAGAGAATTAACTAGCCACAGGGAAATCCCTCAAGACACTGCTAATCCCTAAAGATACTACTACTGGGTTTCACAAACAACACAGCCCAGCTAGTCCTCCCTGATGTGGGTAGGTACCACCTATGGGTTGACCAATCTATTCCACATGCTTCTACTTTCAAATAAGAGCAGCCAAACTAGCAGCATGAGCTATCAGAGGAGAGCCTCTGAAATGAAAAAGAGAAACCAAAATAAACATTAAAATGCAACAGAGACACAGAGGGAAGACCATGTAAAGACTCAGGGAGAAGATGGCCATCTACAAGCCAAGGAGAAAGGCCTCAATAGAAATAAACCCTAATGCCCCCTTGATCTTCAACTTCTACTCTTCAGAACTGTGAGAAAATAAATTTCTGTTGTTTAAGCCACACACACACACACACACACACACACACACATTCACACACACACACATTCACACACACACACACACATTCACAAAGCACAACAGAGATTTTAAAGAAGGGAATAATTCAAAAATCAAAATTATCATCAATATACTCAGACAAGATGCTATAACCATGAAACACAAGAATACTATATATAATAAAAGATAACTTAGAGCAGGGAAAAAGCTTTTAGGAAATTAAAAATAATTAAATAATTTAAAAATACAGTAGCAGAAAGAAAATAACTCAATAAAAGGATTAGAAGACAAAGTCTCTTCCAAAAAAAGATGGGAAATAAAAATTTAAAAAAGAAAAGAAAACTGAAGTACCAGTCCAGGGACTCCTACATATTGGAATAATAAATTCCAGAAAGAGCAAACAGACCAAGGAGGGGAAGACACACCAAAATAATTCAAGGATATTTCCCAGAGTTGAAGGGCATGAGATTTCATTGAAAGTGCCTAGCACAATGGATGAAAACGAACTATCACAAAGGTCCATTACCATGAAATGTCAGGACATTGGAAACAAAGAAAAATCCTACAAACTTCTAGAGAGAAAAAACAGCAATCAAGGTCTCAAATAAAGTACTTCCCATAAACCCTTTCTCTAGAAGCTACTGGAGGAAGTACTCCAAAAGTAAATCAAGAAAGAGAAAAACTTGGGATACAGGAGACAGGAAAGCCATCACAAGAGGGAGAAGCAAGCTGTGTGCAAGTACCAAGGGTAAATGGTTTGGGAGAAAGTGGGGAAAGTTCTCCAAAAAGATGAATCAACAGAATACCTCATGTACCTGAATATGTGAAGGAGATTTGGAGTTGAAATGGTAATAATACAAAACACAAAAGCAAGGCAATTATTAACACCAGGGAAAACAAAAAGTGGGTGGGGAAGGAGAAGTAATCATCATTAGTTCAAGACTCTGTTGTAAACAGGATTTGTATAATCATAGTCAGAGAAAAGGGATCTAACCAAAATTATGATATATCTATATTGGGCATAGCAGTGGGGACAAAAAGGATGAATGTGTTGTGAGGATGTGTGGGAGGACAGACAAGAGTTAAATCCTCATCTTCCTTAGTGAGAAGTCATTAGATAATTCCTCAAACTCATAAGTCAGAGAGGAATAAGACACTGTTATTTAAAATTTTGGGTGTAAACTCCAAAAGAAGGTGCCAAAAGAGTTTAAAGTGAGAGTCATTGGTAAGGGTAGAATGAAGAATAAGGGGAAAGGAGACCCCTGGAGTGTTCTGGGTAACAAACCTTTGACTCTTTATGTACATACATATATAATTTATTTGTATATGTTACTATTAAAAATAAAATAACATACGCATAAACTTAAAAAAATTGTGAAAAACAAAAAATGTAAAACATTCTGTTTGCCAGGTTACTATTTCTGATATTCTTATTATTAAATTATAGGAAAATAATAGAAGTGTTTCATTAGATTCGAAACATTAAATTTGAAAAAATATAAAAGAAATTGTTTTTATATTAAATTATCAGTATACTTAAGTCTATGTGATCCTTTTCTTAGCATATATAAGTACTGATTCCCAGTATGTTGGGCCAATTCCATTTCACAGCATTCATGGTAATATAAAGTACTCACAAGCTCTAGCGGACTGAGACGAGCACCAGAGATGGGCCTGGAATCAGATGACTCAAAACTGGATGCATGGAGGCTAGCAGAGGAGATGGAGCAGAAATATTAGTTTGTGAAGAATCATTTATTTCTAGTATATGTTATTTAACTCTAGCCCCAAAACAAGTAAAAGCATTTAATGCATAAGCCTTGAGGAAGAAGCAAATTTAAAAAAAATCATAGTACTTAAAACATTTTATTAATTTTTTTCATTGCTTTTAGGGGAATTAAAAAATACTGAATAATGAAAAGAAGAAATGTATATAGTGATTTTTTTTAAAAAGCTCTGTTCATATCACTTCATAGAGTTGGTATGACAACCACTATTCACCATTTCAAACCAAAGCAACTTCTTGAACCCAAGGTCTGGACTTATCTTTAGGAATCTTGAATAGATACAAGAGGTGTAATTAGCAGACATCAAACTTAAAAAAACAACTATTCAGGGGCGCCTGGGTGCCTCAGTCAGTTAAGCGGCTGCCTTCGGCTCAGGTCATGATCCCGGGGTCCTGGGATCGAGCCCCGCATCGGGCTCCCTGCTCCGCAGGAAGCCTGCTTCTCCCTCTCCCACTCCCGTTGTGTTCCCTCTCTCACTGTCTCTCTCTCTCTGTCAAATAAATAAATAAAATATTAAAAAAAAAAAAAACTATTCATAACTAGAATTAAGGGAAAATGTCATTTGGTGGCTTACATATCCAAGTGTACAAGCAAGAGAAATGTCATTACCTGAAGGAGGAAGGAGGTCTATTTTCCAGTGTTCTTGAAGATGCAGGCCCGAATAGTTTTCTTTGGTCTTCCCGTGGTGTAAATGGTCTTTGGGTCCCAACTGTTCTTAAAGCATTTCGTGCTTCACTTATGATCTCCGCACTGGTCTTCTGCTTGGACATAGAAGGTCGATAAAATGGATCCAGCTTTTCTAACTTTTTATCATTTGGAGATAGCATCTTTCCTTTTAACGTAAAATGTTCTTCAGGTAGACACCACACGCTGCAAATATATGGTACAAAATATTAACTGTTTTCATCCAGGAGTTTAGAAAAGAGTACTTAAACCCATCTACATATGCTTAAGCCATTCCTCTATATTAAACTAGAAAAAGTCACAATTTTTTTTAAAGATTTTTAATTTATTACTTATTTGAGAGAGAGAAAGAGCCTGTGAGCTGGGGGTGGGGGGCCGAGGGAGAGGAAAAGGGAGAGAATCCCAAGCCAACTCTGCACTGAGCGTGGAGCCCGATGTGGGGCTTGATCTTACAACCCTGAGATCATGACCTGAGCTGAAATCAAGAGTCTGTCGCTTAACTGACTGAGCCACCCAGGTGCGCTGTCACAAACAATTTTTATTTTTTTAAAAAAGATTTTATTTATTTATTTGACAGACACAGCAAGAGAGGGAACACAAGCAGGGGGAGTGAGAAAGAGAGAAGCAGGCTTCCCGCAGAGCAGGGAGCCCGATGCGGGGCTCGATCCCAGGACCCTGGGATCATGACCCGAGCCGAAGGCAGATGCTTAACCGACTGAGCCACCCAGGCGCCCCTCACAAACAATTTTTAATTAAAAATCTACCAGGCAGTTACAGTTAGAAGATCAGGGTGGAAGAAAAGCTTTCAAAAATACAGGTTGATGTGCACAGTTATGCCTATGGGAATACATGCACTCAAGGGAAATGATGTACAGGGAAGAGAGCCAGGATGAAAGCTAAACCTGGAGAGAAAGAGGATAAATCATGAAAGAGGACAGACGAGGAAGAGAAAATCATCTTGTATTCTCCATTCTATTAAAACAAAAAAACCACTGGGGGGGTTCTGTTAAAATTTTAACTAAATTTTCCTTTTTTTCCCCTCTATTGTCCTGCACACAAACTGCGAGTTTAAGGTTAGATTTAGATAGATGGGGCCTATTTCCAAGCTATTTTTGCTTTTATAAATGTAGTTTGTAAACTCAGGGAAAGGTTCAGCCCCACATTTACCCATGATGTATTTGAATGAATGGATTCAAATCACCTTCCATGTGAGATAGTGTCCTAGATGAATAAATATCAAATATCAACATCAAATATTCTTTCCCAGGCTAGCTTTCTCAGTTAAAGTCATGTGCAAGGGCCATGAGAAGGCAGATTCTTCTTAAATGCTGGTGTGTCCCCAGGGATGCCTGGTTAACTTGGCAGGACACCTCTATAGCTCTAAATTTGAAAACAGTCCAGATTTAGAAAACATAATTCTCATTACTATATGGTATTAGATGTTCATTAAAAAAACAACAACAACCCAGATCCCTGAAAATATTATATCTCTAAGGAGAAAGAGGCCTGGAAATTTTTCCTATATTTCAGTGCCTAATTTTAGAATAACTTTTGCAAAAAAGAAACATTTTTTTGTGACATATGCCCAAGGAAACTAAAAAGACTTCATTTCCATAAGTGGAATCAACAGACGATTCCTTAGACAAGTAAAGAGGATTTACTATATTATGATTCTATACATTAAGTTGTTATATAACAACAGACAACAAGAACATTTGTTTAGTTCTACCCAGGCCCTACCCTAAAAGTTTTTGAGGTAAAGAGTATGATGAAAACTACAAATGATACGCTATTCCTTTCTTTTCTTTTCTTTTTTTTAAATGTTAAATGTACTTTATTACTTTTGAAAATTGGTCATGTACATGATTATTTTTGGTCAGTCATAATACCTGATTGGCCAGCACAGATAAATATTTACAGAGAAAGACTAATACTTTAAAAAACTAGCCTTTGGAGCACATTTTTTAATTTAAAATTTTTTAAATGTTAAAACCAACATGAGTTGCAGGTTTTTATGCTATTCCTTTCATATGGAAAGGCCAGGTGAGGTAAAACAGTAAAAAAATTACTCGATAAGCAGTCCTATTCTAGGTATTTTCTTTCTAGGAATTTTTGATACAGGATTTGGAATTTAAGCAAGGTCTCCAAAAACCATGTACATTAATACAACTAACAAAAACTATGACAGGTCGGGTGCCTGGGTGGCTCAGTTGGTTAAGCGACTGCCTTCCGCTCAGGTCATGATCCCGGAGTCCTGGAATCGAGCCCGGGATCGGGCTCCGGGCTCAGCGGGGAGCCTGCTTCTCCCTCTGACCCTCTCCCCTCTCACGCTGTCTCTCTCTCTCTCTCTCAAATAAATAAATAAATAAGTAAAATCTTCAAAAAAAAAAAAAACTATGACAGGTCAAGTACATTTTACTTCTAGTGCTTCTGATATGACTGGCTGTTTATTTTTAAAATATTCAAGGCTAATTTTTTAAAATACGTATAAAGTGTTTTTTGTAGAGCTATATATGCAGGTTTTCCCTGCCATCTAAAAGCTGAGCATTCCTATTAAAACTCTGGTAAGCCGAAATGGTGTGAAGAGTACGGTATCCCCCCACTTTGCTTTTATTTTTTTAATTATTTTTTTAATTTATTTTTTTGACAGAGACAGCGAGAGAGGGGACACAAGCAGGGGGAGCGGGAGAGGGAGAAGCAGGCTTCCCGCCGAGCAGGGAGCCCGATGTGGGGCTCGATCCCAGGATCCTGGGATCCTGACCTGAGCTGAAGGCAGGTGCTTAACGACAGCCACCCAGGCGCCCCTGCCACTTTGCTTTTATGCGAGACCTACATTAATAACTTGTTTTCACTCACCAAGAAATCTGAAGAGGACTTTTGCTTTTATAAGACAGAGCTATTGCAGGTCTTGCATAAAAGCAAAGTGATATAACACGAACCTTCAGAAAGAAGGGGATACCTGTATTATTTTTGGATGCATAATTCTGTAAATTCAGTCCCATCACAACTAACTCAAGTGGCCATATCAGTTTTGTTTGCTTGTTTGTTTTTAAAAGGCCCACTGCAGTAAGAAGGTATACCACTTAGTGAGAAGTTCCTACACAATGAATAGGTTTCTCCCAGAGCCCAAATCAGGTTTGTGATTCCTTTGGCCCCACATAGCACTAATAAGTCTAGCAATGTCAAAGGTGATCTGGCAAACCTAAAAAAGATTAGAGAAAGTGCTTTGGATGAACAATAATGGACCATCATTCCTGACTGAGAGCCTGTGTTTTAGTTTGCATGGAAAACGATACTCTTTCATGGAGTAATGAAGCAGGAATATTTACTCAAGTTGAGTGCTAACAATTCTGTACTTTATTTGGGCACACAGGAATTTAGATTGATCAAATATTGGTGGAAATAATGTAGAAGAATGGGCTTAAAAATCTTTTTGTTCATATATTTTTACCACAAATTCTAAAACAACTTTCTCTCTCCTTCTTCCTTTCTCTTTCTCCCAAACCTTAACAGTTACATTGTGAGAAGCAGTTTCAATAATGTAAGATCTGCAGTTAATCTATTATTATTATTTTATCAATATTAATATATCATGAACTAAATCAAATATGGAAATTTTCAGTGACACAAGTGAACTGAGTTAGAAGCATGTTTTTAGGGGCAAGGGAAGGATTTTTTCCTTTGTTAAATTACAAATTCTTACTATAGAGGATTTTTGCCAACTTAAACAATCACTCAGAGTTTGAAAGCTTGTCTGTTTATAGTAAAGTACGCCTGAACCATGACACAATACTATCACTATTTTAACTTTTATTTTATAAAGAAATTTTAACTTTACAAAAACTCTCTTGACAACTGGAACAAATCCACTGAGCTAGTATGGCTTAACTGTTTCCTATGTGCAAAGCCCTCGGGTCTCTGGGAACACAGGAATAAATACTGTCTTCACTCTCAGGCAAGAGGGACCACCAATGCTAGTTAAACATTTGCCTTCATACCAAGCACTATGCTCAGCAGTCTCAAGTATATCATCTCAGTGAATCCCTACAACAGTTTTGTGAAGGATGAAGTCTTAGACAATAGCACAGAAGCTGTGACATGTGCCCAGACATGACATTCAAGCTACTACTCATGAGATGGGGTGGAAGGAGGCAGGGCCGTCAGAGGCCTTGGGGCTGCAGCTATTTATGCACCAATACAGACACATGCCAATATTTTCATACCTGGAGCAGCTTTCTTGGGGTGTACCCGCTGAATGTCAACTCTACTTGTACCCAAATGATTTTAATACAAGCTAGGAACTGATGGGGGCAATGAAAAACACTGAAATAACTCCCATGTGGTTACAAAAAAAAAAAAAAAAAAAAAAAGGAAGGGATTTCTGATTGGGAGAAGGTGTCAAGGAGACTTCTTGGAGGAGGTGATGCTTGAGCTGGGTTCTGAAAAATGGGCTGAATTTGAAGCATGTGGCTGACATTAGGTCTAGAGTAGAGAAGGAATTTCAAGCGAAGTCAATGAGTGAGCCGAGGCAGAGTGCCAAGAACATTTGGGCTGTGTGCTGGAGAAGAATGAGCTCTGGAAATACAGATTGGAGTTGGACCAGAGAGAGAACTGAATGGCAGGTCAAGAAACACAAAAAGCTGGTGAGCAATTAATAGATTTGGAGGCATGATGTGATCTGGCAGGAGTGGGCAGGATGGGAAGGAGGGAAAAGACTGGAAGGGACAAAATCAGGTAGTTCTTCTATTTATTAAACACTGCAAAAGGGGATTTTCTACTTCGAGGTATCTTAATACCTAAATCAGGTAGTTCTTATGTAATCAGTCAACTAATTCTTAAAGGTCCTCAAGGAAGTATTCCTGGATATGCCTCTCCCTGTCCTCCAGCCTCAGTTAGGTGCTCCTCCTCCATAATCTACAAGGTCACCGGCTGGCCTCTGTCAGTACACCCTCCCCCTACACCCCTGGTGCTGCTTCACCCGACTCTGAGCCACGGTTCCCTATGTGAGGCACGGCTGAAGGTCCACATTTGTTGAATCGCTGAACTCCATTTCCTCTCTCTCTCCCTTTTCAAGACTTATTTATTTTGAGAGAGAGAGAGAGAGCACCCATGAGCAGGGGAAAGGGACAGAGGGAGAGAATCTCAAGCAGACTCCCCGCTGAGCTCGGAACCTGACTTGGGGCTCCGTTTCACAACCCTGAGATCATGACCTGAGCTGAAATCAAGAGTCACCCAGGTGCCCCTGAACTCCATTTTCCAATACAGATCTGAGCTAAGCAATATCAAGCTGAAGACAATATGGCTTCTTTCATTGGAGACATTTGTTACAGTGGATTAGGAAGGCCTATGGGACTTTATTTCAATGGCATCTGATTCTTTTTTTTTTTTTTTTTAAAGTAGGTTCCAAGCCCAGTGTGGGGCTTGAACTCATGACCCTGAGATCAAGCATTGCATGCTCTACTGAGTCAGCAGGGCACCCTGTCAAATGGCATTTGATTCTTGATGCCAAGTGGTAATATGAGATCAAATTCAGCTCCCTTTTCCTTTCTTGCCTTCACTGCAAGTTGCCTGGCAGGGAGTAAGACTTGCTTAACAGTGTGATCTGTGAATGAGGCATTGAAAGCCTGAGATGAAGGAGTAAAGGTGAAATAGAGGTAAGAAGAGAGATGAGAACAAGTGAGGGGCAACAAGAGCAGAAGAACCAACAGGATTTAGCAGCTGAGAGGACAGCAAGAAGCCAGAGGTGATACTTTATGCAAACCTGGAGGGGGAGGTCAGAGGGCCCGGAGACCTTTTAAAAGAAAACAGGAGAAGTAGACTTTGAAGGGAAAGAAGAAAAAGGCTATGAGCTGCCTTGCATCACTGTCCTGAGTTTATGATGTCCACAGGACCTCTAGAGGATGACCATCACCAGCAGTAGAAAATCTGAAACTGGAGATCTTCATTTTTAACAAAATATTTCTTACTCATTGGGGGAAAATTTCAGAGTCCTCATTTGTAAAAACTTGTATCTAATTATCAAGACCTTTCTCTTTGCTGCTAATAGTTACCTGAATTTGTAAAAATTTGTATCCAATTATCAAAACCTGTCTTTCTCTTTGCTGCTAATAGTTACTTGAATTTGTAAACATTTGTATCCAATTATCAAGACCTGTCTTTCTCTTTGCTGCTAATAGTTACTGAACCAGTCTCCCTGCTAAATGCAGCACTGCTCTTTAAAGATATTTTGCAACAAGAGAAAGGCTGACCATCTCCACCCTCTATTCCCTGCAAATCAAATACAGATCTTCCTCAACTTATGATAGGGTTACATCCTGAAAAACCCATCCTAAATTGAAAATATCATTAAGTCGAAAATGCATTCAATCCACCTAACCTACTGAACATCATAGTATAACATAGCCTAACTTAAACATGCTCAGAATACTTACATTAGCCCACAGTTGGACAAAATCATCTAACGTTATAATGAGCGTTGAGTAAGTATCTCGTGTAATTTATCGAATACTGTGCTTAATGTAAAAACCAGAATGGCTGGGGCGCCTGGGTGGCTCAGTTGGTTAAGCGACTGCCTTCGGCTCAGGTCATGATCCTGGAGTCCCTGGATCGAGTCCCGCATCGGGCTCCCTGCTCGGCAGGGAGTCTGCTTCTCCCTCTGACCCTCCCCCCTCTCATGTGCTTGCTCTCTCTCATTCTCTCTCTCTCAAATAAATAAATAAAAAATCTTTAAAAAAAAAAAAAAAACAGAATGGCTGGGGGACACATGGGTGGCTCAGTCAGTTAAGTGGTTGCCTTCTGCTCAGGTCCTGATCCCGGGGTCCTGGGATGGAGCACACCCCCCCCCCCAGAAGTCTGCTTCCCCCTCTGCCCCTCCCCCACTTGGTGCATGCTCGCACTCTCTCAAATAAATGCATAAAATCTTTAAATTAAAAAAATTTTTAAAATAAAAATACAGAATGGTTGTGAGTGTATCATAGTAAGTGGCTGCCACTACCCAGCATCACCAGAGAGTATCATAGAGCCTATGGCTAGCCAGGGAAAAGATAAAAATTCAAAGTATGGTTTCTACTGAATATATATTGCTTCCTCACCAACAGTAAAGTTGAAAAATTTTAAGCTGAACCATTGTGAGTTGGGGCCATCTGCACTCAAGACCCTTTCCACAATTTTGAAAAACCTTTCTGTTAACATGAGCACCTAAAGAGGCAGTGGTTAAGTGCATTGCTGGAGTAGAGGTTCATATACCCTCTTGGCAATTCACAGCTGTGTGACGTTGGCAAGGATTGTATGCCTCTAAGCTTCAGTTTCCTCATCTGTAAAATAGGGACGGCCATAATTGCCTTATAGGATTGTTCTGATAATTAAATAACATAATTCATGTAAAGTGCTTTAGCATCTGGCCCTTAAGAAAAAGTGCCTGACCCAGGCACTATGTCATAAAAGGATACAATAAAAATTCTCCCATGAATAAAAAACTGCATTTTAAAAAAGAAATTGTGGGGCACCTGGGTGGCTCAGTCCTTAAGCGTCTGCCTTCAGCTCAGGTCATGATCCCAGCGTCCTGGGATCGAGCCCCGCATGGGGCTCCCTGCTCGTCCGGAAGCCTGCTTCTCCCTCTCCCACTCCCCCTGCTTGTGCTCCCTCTCTTGCTGTGTCTCTCTCTGTCAAATAAATAAAATCTTAAAAATAAAAAAAGAAATTGCAAATGAAAGGGAATGACGTTTGTTTAGTGTTTCCGTAAATCTTGTAAGTTAAATTTAAATGGAAGGTGTTTTTTTGTGAAAAATAATTTTTATTAGGTATTTTATTGAATATCAGGTATGCCAAATCAACAACTAATCAGTTTCATAGATTCACAAAATAGGATACAAATAAAGCGCTTCTTGCTTTTCTACCAAGTTAAAATAATTCTAAATTAGAGTGGGATGGAAGAGCCGCTGTGATAGTCATGGGAACGGACGATAAAAGGCATTATATGTATATATGACGTATTTTAATGTATACTGTTACCTTATTTATTTATTGGGGCCCTCCCTATCTGTTGCCTAAAAGAGCCCAGGTACAATCTGTGTGACCGTGGCGAGGTCGCTGTCTGCCTAGACAAAGCCCCTTGGTTTACCACTTTCATTCAGTAAATATTTCCAAGCTTCTGTTAGGCTCCACGCACTTGACTAAACGCTCAGTGTACAGAAATAAGGACAGCCGCGGCCCGACGCCGAGAGCATGCACCCTTCTGGGGGCAGAAAGGCGGACGACAGACAGCAGGAGAGGTCCCCGGTGACGCGGCGGGGGACGCCTCACCTCCCGTGCGGACAGAGGCTTCCCCGCTCCCGGCAATGCCCCCTCCCCCACAGGTTCAGGCCAGGACACAGCACAGCAGCGCGGTCACTCTGCCTGCCAGCCCACCCTCCTGCCAGCCCCCTAGCCCGCCCGCTCAGCCGGGCCGGCCAGCGTCTCCATGGTAACCGTACACAAACTACCTACCCCGGGCGCCTGGGCCGCCTGCCTGCAGAGCCAGGTCGCTGCTGGGCGGGCGGAGCGGGACAGGAAATGAGCTGGGACTGGGCGCAGGAAAGGGGGCTTCCGGCCAGACCCAAAGCCGCTGTGATTAGCGCTGGTGACAGTAACAGCTGCGGAGGTTCAGCTCATCCTTTAGCTTTCCCGAGGCAGCGGCAGCCGCGAAGGAGCAGCAGGGCGGGGCGGGGCGGGGCGAGGCGGGGTGGGGCGGGGCCGGGAGAGGAGAGACGGGGAGGTTTCCCGGCGCGGCCGGGCCACTGGGCCTGCGCCGGTCCCCCAAGCGCATGCGTAGGAACGCTGAGGCCAGGAGCGGGCGGGCAGGCGAGCAGGCGGGGTGCGGGGAGGATCCTGGGCGAGGGCTGGAGGCGGGGAGTGCGAGGGAACCGCTTAGAAGACAGGTGTGGGGCGGAGTTCCCTTTTAAATTAGCAGCTTACCGAACCCTATTTGTTGAGAGTCTACGAGATCTCAGCACCTCTGTTAAATAACAATAAGCAGGATGGCAGCTTAGTGCTTAGGGTTAAGAGTCAGGATTTGCTGATTCAAGTTACAGCCTGTATAGCCTTGAACTAGTTGTCTTAACCTCTTAGTTCCCTCATTTGTAAAACGGAGATAATTAGTAGTACCTAGCTAGGTCTTGTAGTTGTGGCAAACACTGAATGAGAAAATAGATATAAAGCGCTATGCACGTGGCAATGAATGAATGTTAAACTGTTGGCTGTTTTTAAGCCCTTGGACGGGTGCAGCACTTTAGAGTTTACAAAGGGTATTTTATTGTATATTTTCTTTTTAAGTGTTCCTACCACTGTGCGGTAGCAAGCCTGGCATCCCCATTCACAGGGGACAAAACAGGGGTCCGAAGTGTAATGAATGACAGTGGTAGATTCAATCTAGGCTTCCCATGGGCAAACATTTTTTGTACTTACTGCGCCTTCACAGTTGATTGGCAAAAAAAAAAAAAAAAACAACCGTTTATGTATTTCCGGTTTAAATTCCTTTCTCTCCTATTAGACCATAAAGCAACACTTTATGGTGTGAAATACAAGTGAGACCATAATCACACTCCATTCAAGTTTATACCACGTTTTATAAATACAGGGATTTTTCAGCTGAAGTGTTGTTGTCAACATAAAAAATGCCACATGCCTTAGTGCTAAGTATCTTGTAAAGAATACTTAAATTGAAAATATTTTTGAGCACATATTATGTGTAAGCCAACATGCTAGGTGGGAAATGATACAAACCTAAACTAAAGGAATGTAAGTATCCTTCAAAGTATCCAAGAGGACATACTCATTAGTTGATTGGGTCATTTTAAGGCCTGAAACAAAGCATTTGTGTTCTTCCAGGTTGACATTTTTTCCACTGAGTCAACATGTCATCACATCATCAAGTCCCTTTTACTGGCCACTGGACTCCATTATGCAAAGGGAACTTTGCCCATTTAATATAAAAACATAACTACTATTTTGAATTCACAACTTGTGAGATGTGATTAAAATGCAACTTAATTTTAGTCTCTCACAGCTGTTTTCAGGTATATTCAGTGTTGGTTGTCTTTCCCTGCCCCTAGATGGAAAGTTGGGTAGAGTCCATGTATTTTTTGCTCATTTTTAGGTAACTGATAGTTCTATAGTAATTAAATCTCAACCTCAGCTTCATTCCAAAATTATAATGTTGGATACAAGATATAAACAAATGCATCAAACTTTACTTGAAAATAAGACTTCATCCCCCTCTCCTGTCTCAGGTCTCCAGATAACTTTCCCAGCAGGGATGCAGTTGGTTTAGGCTCAGCACTCCCCCATTCACTAGAGGCCACTTTAGGACCCACCCTGGGTGGAGGTGGGCAGGAAGTGGAGAGAAAAGAATCCAGGAGATGGAGCACTTCTTCCTGGATTTGAATAGCTTTGAGCTTACTCTGCCTGGGCTATAGTTAAAGCAGCCCATATGGAGCCCTCCTGGGTTCTTCAGCATTTCCTATTAATGAAGACCTCTTTCCAGGGGACTCTTCAGGTGAATGCTGAGCTATTCCTCTGCTTGTTTATAACTCCTTCTCTGACCCTAGAAATCCAGGGTTTACTCCAGCCCCTTTAGATGGGTCCTAAGATGGTGCCATACCTTGTCAAAAAAAAAAAAACCCACAGACATCTCTTTCCCTGGTGACTGTGAGAATGCAGGCCCATCCCAGTGCAGCACTCCCCACCCACTGTGCCCCCCCATCCTGTCACAGGATGGAGCTTTAGCTTTCCCAGAGTGAGGTGAACTCCAGTCCTCTGGACTACCTAACTGCAGTCTCTGGCAGGCTCCTCTGGGAAGGCCTCTCACTGGATTTGAGATGAAGGGGGTGGCATCCCCACACTCCTCTCCAAAGAAACTTCCTCACCCATCTTGCCCCTGCATTCTCTGACTTCTCACTTTTTAGCCTCAGCCTGGACCCTTTGGTCCAGGGAGTCTATATATTTCTTTGTAACTTGCCCTAAGGAGACTTTGCCTCGCCTTCACTTTGGAACTGATGATTACTCACTTACCATCTCAGCTGAAACTGCAGTTTAAAAAGCTATTGTGCAGCCAATTACTAACTATGGTCTTGCACCCAGGGTCTTGGTCTAAAATAGACAAGTAAGCTCACTACTGGAACCGGAAGCTAGCCAACTCAGTTGGCTAGGAAATGTCTGCCAGGCAAATTAGAACAATTGAAAAGAGTGACAAGGGCAGAATTATAGGAAGCAATTATTTAAAGCAATAAATCTGCCCAGCTTACATTACTGAAAGACACGACACAAGAAAATATTGAGCCTATCATAGCAATGGCCTATTATCCTGACCTGGCTATTCCTCCATGCTTACCTGATGGCTATTTAACAGAATTTGACATAATGAAATTTGTAAGTGGAATTATTTTAGAAACAAAATTGCTATTTTTTATACCTTAGAAAGATTAAGGAGGAAAACAAAATATTAATTGTAAGCATCTGACATTTATAAAGCACTTTATAATTTCCAAATTGCTTCCATTTAGAGCATTTCATTTTCATTGTTTTATTTGCAGTTTACAACTAGCCTGAGAGGTGATTAGTTCAGGGATTATTATCCCAATTTGAAAGTGGAAAAAATTGAGGTTCACAGAGGGTAAGTGATCTGCCCACAGTCACAGAGCTAGTAAAGTGATGTGAGACCTGGTGTTTTTGATGCCCAAGTCCCAAGTGCCACCTGCCATTGTACATGGGTAAATACAGTTTTTCAGGCTGAGGCCTCTCATTCACAGCATTGAGAGGTACTTCCTAGGCTGCTGAAACTGTTAAGATATGCCCTTCATTTTCTCCTTTCACTTATCTCAGACTACATCCTATGTGGGGCTACAGGGATCAAGAGGAACTTGAGAATCTTTACATTCACTTGAAAATGCTGCTGCACTTTTGGGTTTTGAGTTAAGATGAGAATTACACACTCTAAGATGGAAAAATGCAACAAAATGTTGAACTCATAGATAGTTTTATCCACATACTACCAGTGGATTTTATAGTTTATATTACAGTCTATATCACACACATCTCATGTTTAATATCTGTAAGCTTATCTGGGTTTATATATTAGATATATTTTTGAGAAGATGATGTTAAATAAATAATGCTCACAATTCCCTCAATGATTTTTATGACCATAACAGAGATGGACTCACAGAGGGAAAAAAAATTGCTTCTGGCATAGAATAAAAATCACCAATTTAGAATTCCAACATTCACTTCAAGACACTTTCTGCTTTTGTCAATATGGAATCTCGGTGCTTTAATTATATTTATCACATAATGTCTGTGAGGAGTTCATCAAATTGATAGCCTA
Source organism: Halichoerus grypus (assembly GCF_964656455.1). Taxonomy (NCBI): domain Eukaryota; kingdom Metazoa; phylum Chordata; class Mammalia; order Carnivora; family Phocidae; genus Halichoerus; species Halichoerus grypus. Next base: position 51,581,283 of record NC_135720.1, read on the forward strand.
TGCAGTCTCTGCATACAAATTTCAAGGTACCAATACATTAAAATGCAACTTGGTGGAAATTTACAATGCAATGAAAATTAACTAACTTCATGGAACTGCATAGATACAAGACTGTAGAATGGTCCTAAAACTTACCAGCTGAAAAAAATTACATGAAAATTCTCTATTTAATGGGGCTCAGCCTTTACCAGTGCATCTGAAGTATTACTTTGCCTTTAAGCACATTATCCCCACCACAGCAGCCCCACCACCCCAGGCCACGCTCCCAGGAGCAGTCAAGTCAAATTGTTGCTAGGGATGCTAATGAATGGGGGTTCATTTAATTACCAGTTTATTACAGAGTCTCTGACTACTTGGTATTTCATTGGAGGGGAGAGGGTTCTAGTTTTCAGGGATTGAGTCAGTAGGAGTCTTAACTCCGAATTGCTTCATCTTAAACAACTGCTGAGGTCCCTCTTCTATGTTGGAAGAGACCTATTGAGACAATCAGAAACTGGCTATTTTCTTTTTTTTTTTTTCTTGGTCAGCCTCACCTGTGAGACCTTTCTAAGTGAGCATGTCTGGGAGCTTGGGGCTGCAAATGACAGAATACCCCATCAAAAGTAGCTTAAATACCGAGGACATTTATTATTTTAACAATCAACCTCAAAGCGGGCTGCTTTGGGGTTGGTCCTGCAACTCAGGGCTGCCATTAAGAAGTGTCAGTGATGGTCACAAGATGGTTGTGGCAGCACTGAGCTGTGCCTTCTCACAGGACGGCGTCTCAAAGCAGGAAAGAGAGAGGAGGGGCAGAACCCTCTCCATGTATACCTCTTTACGCGGGAAAGGGGGAAATTTCCCAGAAGCCTCACATCTCACTGTTCAGAACTGTGTCACATGCCCACATGCCAGGCCCTGCCGGAGATGAATGGATTACTATTACTATGATCGGCTCACATCAATCATGGCTCATCCTCTGGGGCTTGGGGGGAGGAGTCCATCTTCTCTGCGCTCTTTACTGCTGCAACCTGACCCAAACTGAAGTTCTTGTCAGCATCTGTTGGGTAGATGCTGACAACATCCGCCGCGATGGTCTGGGTGAGTTTAACCGAATGAAGAGTGTCTCCTAATAAGAGGTTTTGAAGTCTGCTCACTCTGATTGCAACAAGAGAGCTGAAAGTAATGCCGAGGCCAGGGGCTCTAGTCTGGCGCTAACTCCCGAGGGGGAGGCCCTGGTCCCTGGTCTCACCGCTGTTCGATCCTAGCGGCCATTTGAATCACCAGGGGAGCTTCAAAAGCTGTCTCTGCCCAGCGCCCCCGATGTTCTGATTCCGTTGCCGGGGAGGAGAGCGCAGGGGAAAGGGTTTCGTGGTTTTTGGAGCTGTGGAGGATGCTGTAATGTGCAGCATGGAGAACCCCAACCCTAGTGAAGGCCAGGGCTCTCCTGCCTGAGGGCCTCAGCCAGGACCCAACAGGAAGCAGAGAAGTAAAAAGAATCCTTGGCTTTAAGAGCAGAAAGACTAGAACTCTGCACAACTCAGAGATGAAAAAAACGGATCGCACTGACTCCCGCGCTATCCTTGATATCCCTCCCTTCTGGTCCCATGCCATCTTGGGCACTTTTTATATCTACCCTCCAACTGGCCTCTCGGACCCCACTCCATTCTCCCCCCGCTCCGAGGCCACCCTACACTCAACAACCAAAGGAACTGTTGTAGACCACATTCCTGGACGTGCCCGTCTCTGCTCGCGACGTCTGCCTGTTGACTACATTAAATCCCGGATCCTCTGCCGTCTGTCCTACAGCCTGTACTGCTACCTTATTATAATAACTAGGGTTTATTCAAGGGTCCTAACAGACCCTGGGTTAAGTGCTTTGATGACTTTGAATCAGTAAATCTTTCAACACTAAAAGCACAGCTATTATCCTCCCTTTACATGCAAGGAAATTGAAGTTTAGTGTCCTCACTTGCTCAGGTCACACAGGTGGTAAAAGTGGCGGATCTAGGAGTCAAGTCCAGCTAGTCTGACTGCAGAGGCCATATCCCTACACGCACCATGTGCTCAGCCAAACCGACTCCTGCCATCGCCCGGACTCTCCCTGCATCTCCCCACCTCTGTGCCTTCCCTTTGGTTGGTGCCTCTCCCCTAGAAAGCCTGGGCACTGGGCAATGATGTTTATAGAACCCTGGAAGACTGGCAAGGAGGCACTTGTCTTGGCGTCGTCCACAGGAGAAACAAAGATGCAATGTATCTGCGCATTCCCTCCTGCCTCCTGTTTTTCACTGGTCAAGTTCATGGTGGATCTAGTTGGGACACGTCTATGGCTTTCTATACAGTGCCCCACAGCCCCAGAAGAAGAGCAGTGCCTAGGCCTGGGGAGGGCCCAGAGGGTACAGTCGGAAGGGGCAGGCTGCAGGCCTGGGCTGCATGGGGAAGTAGAAGGAGAGGAGAGTGTGCTGGTCTGGGAGGCCTGGGAGAGGGTGGAGGTCACACAAGGGCCCAGAGCAGATGACGTGGTTTAAGGCCGGAAGTGAGAAATGTGCTATGGTAGCAAGAGTACTGAACTGGGAGTCAGGAGACTTTAATCCAAATGCTGCTTCTACCACTGCTCAGCTGGGTGCCTATGAGCACATCATCTAATCGCTGCAGTGTTCCCACCTGTGAAATGTGGAGGTTAAACTAAATGACCCTCAAGAGACAGCCAAGCTCTAGAATCCTCTAGAATGGGAGAGGCTGTCGTCAAAGAGGGGGCTGAGGGTTAGAGATTTTGGGGGTGGCTCTTTTGTGACAGCCAGATAATGAGGTCCAAGGTGTGGCTGGCTGGCTGCTTCCCTGGAGAAGGTCCGGGTGGTGGCGGGCACTGACAGAACGGGAACAGAGGGGCAGAACCCGACCTGTCAGTAGTGCGTTCCTCAAGGCTCTTGCACTGTGCTAATGACACCTGTTTGCTGGTACCACCCCCCACAGAACCTGCAGCCCCAGAAAAAGCTACCACTCCCCAGGGCTCGAGGCTCCAGGAGAGAGAGGCCTCCCGCTTCTCTTGGGGGGTGATAGCAGGCAGTTGCCCTGAGAAGGAACTTACTAGTCTGCAGACCCTGTGGGCTTAGAGAGGGTCACCCAGGATACTGACTTGGCCACTCCTTGGGGTTCTCCAATTTTAAACAATATACTTATATACTATTGAGTTACCAGCCCAAGAATATATTATCTTGGCAATATTAACAAGAAGGAAATGTAAATAGAGAAGAGAAAAGTATAATTTAACTGTGAAAATTCAGGTGATCCAAGAAATAGAGTCCAGCTTCAAGCTTAAATATTCAGACAGACGGAATCCTAGCAGGTCCCAAATCTAACTGAAAGTATTTGGGCTTCTAATAGCAACATCTTTAAGAGCTAAAGATGTTAAGCACATCTCATTGGAATGAGAATGGTCATACAATTCTTTATCTTTTTTTTTTTTTTGAGATTTTATTTATTTATTTATTTGACGGAGAGAGAGCGCAAGTGAGCACAAGCAGGGGGAGCAGGAGAGGGAGAAGCCAACTCCCCGCTGAGCAAGGAGCCGGATGCGGGGCTTGATCCCAGGACACTGGGATCATGACCCGAGCAGAAGGCAGGCGCTTAACCAACTGAGCCACCTAGGTGCCCGGGTCATACAATTCTTTATGCTATTCAGACAAAAGTTATTACATAAATAGGGTATACACAATATTACCTACCAAGAATGCAAAAGTAATAGCCACAAAAAAATTAAAGCCTCCTGATATTCACTTGTGCACGCGCAAAGCACTTTTCTTCATCAGAGCTCAAAACACATTTCATAGAACTAAATACACACCTACACACATGCACATGTGAAACAGAGGAAATCCAAACATGGTGATGAGCTATCAATGTCAATGTCCTGGCTGGGATATTGTGCTATAGTTCTGCAAGATGTCACCGTTGGGGAAGGGGGGCAAGGGGTACGTGGGACTTCTCAGAACCTCTCTATATTATTTCTTAGAACTGCATGTGAATCTACAGTGATCTGAAAATAAAAAGTTTAAAATAAACCACTTCACTCTCTCACTTCCTATTTCATGTCTGCAAGGCTCCTCAATGCAAACATAGAAGAAATATGAGTTGGGAAATAAACAGGATGATTATTTCACAATGCAGTCTGGATAAAACAATTTCTGTCTGGAACTTGGAAACCAGTGGACTGGCCTTAACTGACCAAAAAAAGTGGATTTCAGCACTGAAAGTCTCAGTGAAATTATTCTTTCCTGGCGTTTTTCTAAGTTCACACCCAGAGATTGTTAAAATGAACACTGTGTCAATCACAGTTTTCTTAACATTTTGTTCTTAAAAATTTCAGCTTCATTGAGGTATAATTGACCTATAATTTTTTTTAACATTTCAGTGCCACAGTTTTTATTAGGGTATAAGAAAGAAACAGAAAGTTTTCAATTTTTTAAAAGATTTTATTTATTTGAGAGAGAGAGCACAAGCAGGGGGAGGGGCAGAGGGAGAAGCAGACTGAGCAGGGAGCCCAATGCAGGACTGGTTCCTGGGACTCCCGATCATGACCCAACTCAAAGGCAGATGCTTAACCAACTGAGCCACCCAGGTGCCCTAAAACTTCAATTTTTAAACTACGCTTGATGTTGAGAGTTCAAGCTCAAGTTAAGAGAAGGAATTTTTGGCATAGACAGCAGTGTTCAAAGCAGCTCATTTTCTATCAGGAGTGGAGACCCCCTGACTCCCGCCCGCCCCCCCTCCCCCTTCCCCCTTCCCCCTTCCCCCTCTCCCTCCCTCACCCCGCCTCCTGCTGTTCCAGGCCACGCACTGTTCCCACCTCCCACGCCCTTTAATTAAGCTGCTGGGGCCAAGCCCCCAGCCAACCGTGGCTGACCACGCCACGCACCACCTCCCATTTCGGCCTAGCACCCACATTAAAGCTCTGCCAGCCTTTTGCACTAAGCGGCTTAAGGTCTTAAGAAGCCACGTGACCGCATCTCGTACCAGCCGGTCTCCTACAACAGCTCCTGGCAGAGTGCACCGCGGTTCCCCAGCCAGGACCCTCCCTGAGGTCCTGAGGAGCGCCGAGGAAAGCTCATCCTGAAGGGAAGTCATTTCATGTCCCCAAGCGCTCAGTACAGCAGTCCTATGCCAATGCCCAGTCCTCGCTTTCAAGGACCTTACCAAGAAAGATTATTGCCTCTGTGGGAAGTTTCACAAGATGCTCCAAAGCATCTCTTTCTTTGGTTATTGTTTTTTTCACTGTGTATTATACTTTTTGTTTATTTGGGTCACAGAGAGGAGAACCCTGAGAAAAGGAGAATGGGAATGCTAAGCTAAATGGAATGGTAAGCGCCTGAGAGCAGAGATCTTGTCCCTCTTGCTCACCTTTGGGTATCTTCAGTACAAGCATGGTAGCTGGAACATAGAGATGTTCAAGAAATATTTGTTGAATAAGGGAACAAATGAATGTGGGCTTGAGAATGTGATACTCGGGGTCAGAAGATCACAATATGGAACCCTTATGATCCAGGAGGTCTTTCCATTGACAGTCACCCCCAGTCTCCTGCCAGTTATTTCTGGGAGTGCCCACGGCTCTGCCATCTCCCTGTGTTTAGGAACGAGCCCACTCATGCTCCTGCACTCCCACCATCTCAAGGGCCTCTTGCTGCCCCAGCTGCGGGAACCCTTCCTTGGTTCTGCCATCCTCCCTATTGGTGCCACTTCTGGGATGAGGCAGGCTCCCCTGATTCCGTGGCACCTGTCTCAGTGCCCTGAGGCTCAAAACCAGTCCACAGGCCTGGCTCAGGATCAGACTCTCCTCCATCTCTCTCACTTCCCTGTCACTCCATTTTTTTTCCCTCTCCAAGCCAACAAATTCCTTCAGTTTCCATCAGCCAGAGCCAAAGTTCTGCACTCAACTTCTGCAAATGGGTACCTGCAGAGGCCACCATCCTCCCAGATCTCAGCAGTCCAAGGTCAAGCCTCACATCTTTCTCTCAACCACTTTGTAATTGTGAGCGAAATCACAGGAGCTCCATGGCCTGTTTCTGGGTCTGCAAAATAAAATGGGTTTTAGCAGTCTATGGTGCTATGAGATTTATGAGAGAGAAGTGAAGACAAGAAGCACAGGAAGGAAACCTAGTGGTGGGAAATCAGTGGTTAGCCAGGAAAGGCATGGGAGGGAGTGGTCCTCTGGGCACAGGGAGGAAACAGCCCACCCAGAAGCTAACAAGGGCAGCCCATGTAGCAAGTGCAGAGGTAAAAGACGCCTCTTAGGGTAGGTTCACCCCTTAGGTTCCAGGAGCTTCCATAGGTAGGAGAGCAGATGTGGCTCTTTTGTGCAGTCATACAGGATGGCTGGCTACACTCCAAATTTTCTTTTATTGCTTGTGCTTTTGGTGTGTATCTAAGAATCCATTGCCAAATCCAAGGTCACGAAGATTTTCTCCTGTTTTCTTTTAGGAGTTTTATAGTTTTAGTTCTTTAGTTAGATGTCTTCAACCCATTTGGAGTTAATTCTTTTTTTTTTTTTTAAGGTTTTATGTATTTATTCATGAGAGACAGAGAGACAGAGAGAAAGAGAAGCAGGCCCCCTGCTGAGCAGGGAGCCCGATGCGGGACTTGATCCCAGGACCCTGGGACCATGACCTGAGCTGAAGGCAGACGCTTAACCGACTGAGCCACGCAGGCGCCCTGGAGTTAATTCTTATATAGAGTGCTGGTAATGGGCACGCTTCATTCTTTTGGGGGTAGTTCTCCAGTTGTCCCAGCTGTTGAGGAGGGGGAAAGACCTTGAGGCAACAATACATTGTGTCACTTCAATGTCCTTTGCTCCAGGGCCAGGAGAACTTGGGTAGAGTGTTTCAGGATAAGATCCTGAGGGCATGAGCTTATCAGAGTGCCGCCCCCCCCCCCCCCCCCATTGCACTGAAGAAACAAAGCCTGCTCCTCCCTCAGCCAGAACTGCTCCAGTGGACACCTGCGGCTGGCCTGAGGGTGGGGTGGTGACAGAGAACAGGTGGCTTTGGGGCAGCAACAAGGTCAAACGTATGGAAGCAGCAGCAGTGCTGGCCTGAGACCACCAGGGAGGGCGGAGCCGAGGAGGGGAGCCCGTGGGAGCCCGCCAACCGGCCACCGCTGCGCAGGTTTTATCCAGAGGGGCCTCTGCCAGCAGAAGGAAGGATTTTGAGGACAGGAGTTTCAGCATTTCCATTGGTGGGCCCTTGGAGCCAAAAACTATTTTTGTTACTTTTTGCCTGTCCTCCCCCAGGATGGCGCAGCTTGGAAATGCAAGAGTTACAATTAATTTCCCTTTTCAAAATGTGGTTCAAAAAAGAACATTCTGTTTCCAGGACCCCGGCTTTCTGTGAGAAATTCTATACCAGCATTCAAAATTAAGCCACATTTGCCAGAATGTAAATTTCTTTCAATGGTTATTTTTTTTGTTTTTAAAGTGACTGCTTATGTCTCTAGCAGAGAAAACAAGAAAAAAGGAGGAGTAATTTATCTGAAAAATAGCGGTTTTATTTTTGGGAAGGGATTTCAGAGAGAACCCTTGTAGTTCTGTAATATTAATCTATTTTAAATTTTTCAAATGTCAAAAATACAGTTTACATTTGCTGCTGCAAATTCGGTGAACGTTTTTCATTATGCACGAAGCAGAAAATTTGAAATTAAATGTACAGCAATGTTCCGACAAATGAAGAAATCCCCTCCCCCAGGCCATCCCTTGACATAACTAGGACAATCCAATATAATAACCCTCTAAAAGGATTAATTCTGCCTAAAACCAGCTCCTGAAAAAAAAAAAACCACATGGCACTGTCTGAAACATTCTTGATAATGTGCACATCTTTATTACATTTGCAATCCATGAGCCTGGTGCTGACTCTGGGAACATTCTATGACAATACTGAATGAGGGAGTCTTTACCCCCAGAATCATAGGAAAACCTCAATAATAGTTAAAATTGCAAAATAAAAGAGCAATAAGGTTCCATTTTGCTTCTATTAAATTAATAAAATACTTAAAACATACTCGTTGCTAGAAGTGGTGTAGTCAATCTGGTTCACACATACATTGCTGTTGGCAATGCAAAACAGCAGTTCCAGGCAAATCTATTCCAAATATTCATAGGATTCAGTGATTTGCAATATCCAAAAGAAGGACAATGTTTTATACTTGTTTAATACAAAATTAATATAAGAATGTTTATACGCTGGCAGCCTCCTAAATATCTAGTAGGGGTGGTTGGTGGTTAGGTAAAATATATTGTACCCACTTAATGAATACACAGGCCCAGTCGAGATATGCAAATAATGCAATGGTAGGAGACACAGGCAGCTCTGTTAAGGGGGGAGGGACAGAATTGTAAACGCAGTTCCCTCTGTTAGTGGAAGTTGCATTAACGTTTCCATGATGGCTTTTTGTTTTGTGTGTGTGTGAGTTTTGTTTTTTTGTTTTTGTTTTTGCTTAATAAAAATGTGAAATAAATTGCAGGCAAGGTTCATTTCCTTTTAGTTATTTGTAAGAGGATACAAAATGGAGCGTACACAGTACCTCATTTTTTCAACCTTTTTATTTACGCTTGGTTTGACTTGGCTGGGCTGGTCTGTGATGGCTCCCACTCAGTATTGAGTTACACCTACCCATGAGGCCAAGGGGAAAAATTCTCAGGGCATGAAGGCATTCACTGGAAATGCTTAAGGAGAGCACTAGGAAGAACAGATTCATCCCGAAGGAAGCCGGGTTTGGCAACAGGGCACCACTTCTGGGGCATTGTTCACATTTTCTTCTCTGTAAGTGGGGTGCGCCCAACAGAATGCAGCCCAGTGGTGCTTTATAACGCCAAGGACGTGCTGAGCCCCTCCTGGAGGAGACGTGGTGCTGCCTACCATCAGCATCCTCCACTTCTGCCTTGCAGAGTTCCTGGTAATAAACAACAGGACCAACTCGAGCTAGTTTAAGCCAGAAAGGAATTTATTTAGGGACATAAGGAGCTCACAGGATTCCCAAGGAGGGCTAGAAAATCAGGCTCGAAAGCTACATAACCTGGAACAGTACCCAAATTATACCACCACACTGCTCCAGTGGAGACGCGTGGCCGTTGCCACCTATAACATGGACGCCGTGCGCAGAATGTCACCACACAGTTGTCTCCAGAAACCACACTGTCTTTCTGCAATGCTCCTCCACCTTCACTGGCACAGGGATTCTGCCTGGCACCTAATTCCTCACTTTGTTCTATTCTGAATTTCAGTCTTACAGAGGTGTGTCTGATTAGGGGAGCCCAGGCAACATACCTGCACCCAAAAATACCTGCCTGCTGGGGAGTTCTGCTTCCATCCTGGGTATCCAGCACTCATAATGTGGGGAATTTCTCAAATATAGGGAGCCACAAATAGGACAGATGTCCACAAAACTTCACCTAACTTTGTCCAGTGGACAAAAAAAAAAAAAAAAAAATTTGATTAAGCCGTTATGGAAATTCCATTTTCCTTGATGCAAAAGAGGCATATGACCCAATTCTGACCAACAAGGCATGTAGAGATATCTGCTGAGGGACTTCTGAGAAAGATTGCTTAGCTCTTAAAAAGAGACACAAGGGCACAATAATCCCCTTGTTCTGCCTCTGGATAGTGGTGTGTGGGGATTGAAGCCTGGAGCTGCCATAGCCATCTAGTGACTGACACAATTGAAATGGCAAGGCGGAAAGATGGAATTAATCTAAATCCTTGACAGCATTACTTAGCTACTGACTCAACCAACCCATCTTATCTTGTTATGTGAAATAATACTTTTCTGTATTATTTAAGTCAATGGAATTGAGGTTTTCTTTGCAGCCCGCAGGACCCAGATCGACCCACTCTGTCCAGTGTTGCAAGGATGGCTGAGATAAACAGGAACATAGGCATGATCATCTTTGGGGGCTGAAGGAGCCTGAGGATATACCAGTGAAAATGAAGTGGATGGGTAACATAGGGCCAAATTAAAAGAACCCCTTCTAAACAGCTTTCCCTCTCAGAAGTGGACCCAGTCTCCACTCCCCTTCTGCAACAGCGCCCTATTTCCTTCTGTGGCATTTCATTTCCTCCATTATGTTCAGTAATTGGAGACAACCTGCCCTATCACTGAGAAGGCTGAAGGAGTTTTTGGAAGTTCTTTCTGGCAGAAATTTCCCGTCACTCTCCCAGTACAGCCAGGGGCAGGCTCAAGACCTAAGCTCAGTCAATTACACTCTTTCCCTCGAGACTTTACATCTCCAACCACATGACTCGAGGACAGAAGATAGCAGTGGGTGTTCATTCATTCCAGAAAACTCCCACTCCAGCCCTACTACCTGGCCAGGTCAGCCGAGTTGTTCTGGCTGCCTGGTTGCCCAAAGTTGCCCTGGAGGAAGATCTGTTCTTTTTCTAAAACCACCATGTTCCCAGGAAACAGAGATTTCAAAACTCCCGGTAGCCCAGCCAGAGACATTCCAGTGTGAAAGTTTCCACACTTGAAGAAAATCTAAATTAGAACCTTGTGAAAAGCCAGTTCTACAACTGCACCTCTTTCTCTAAGGATTGCTTCAGTGAATTTTTACGGAAATATTCTTTATACATGGAATCCGTCTATTTCTTCTTCTTGCCCCCACCCCAAAATTGGGGTTTTTAAATTATGAAATAAAAAGGCTTGTATGAAACAGGCTGCTAAACTTAAATTCATCTACAAATTTTACAGATGAATCAACTCTTCGTGAAACATTTATGTTTACAAATTTCAGAGAATATTGGTATCCCAGATCTTTGCTTGTTGGGGACTTGACAATTATTTGAAATATTTTTAAAAGTATTTTATTTCCAGGAACTCTAATAATGAGTACCATGTGACATCTGAGGGCAAGAGAATAAATATTGAGTATGTGGAGGAAAAAGAAAAACATTTCCTTCATGTGGAACTTTTTACTTACATAAATATTTTTAAATTGTGGTAAAATACACATAACATAAAGTTTAACATGCTAATCTTTTTTTTTTTTTAAGACTTTATTTATTTGTCAGAGAGAGAGAGAGCACAAGCAGGGGGAGTGGCAGGCAGAGGGAGAAGCAGACTCCCCGCTGAGCAGGGAGCCTGATGTGGGGCTCGATTCCAGGACCCCGGGATCATGACCTGAACCAAAGGCAGACGCTTAACCAGCTGAGCCACCCAGGCATCCCCATCCTAACCATTTTTAAGTGTATAGGTTAGTGGATTTTTTTTAAAAAAATTAGACAGTTTAATGTTTGGGGTTTATCAAACATACTCTCATACAGTTTGAAGCATGAAGACTTGTGAATTTTCTAATAAAATTAGATTCTCGAATCTGTTCTCTGAGGAAATGTTAGTTTTAAAGCCCAATACACTTCCTTGCAGGGTTTGGCCTGGTTGAGTGACGACCTCTCTTCCATTTCCAAACATTGAAACAAATGAAGATGATCCAAGAAATAAAGAGAAACACATTCCTGATGAAAGCCACTTAATTTCTCATTTTTAACCTCCAGCTAATTACAAATACTAGATCATGTTCAGTGGATCTTGATATAATGGAAAGGAATTACACATCGATTATTATATTTTTAAAACTTTATTGTGGAAAATGTCCAATGTACACAAAGCAAACAGAACAGTATCATGAACCCCCATTCAACCCCCAGCTTCAACAATTGTTAATATTCTGCCATTATGGTTTCATCTGTATCTTTAACCATCCCCCACACTACACCCAATTATTATAATTTTTGCTGTTAGTTCTTTTAGGTAATCTCTACACATGAAAATACACAAATGTCAACAGTATAATTTTGACAAGTGAATACTCTCATATAACCTGCACCCCTATCACAATGTAGAACATTTTCATCTCCCGGAAAGTTCCCTCATGTCTCCGTCTAGTCATTCAGAGACAGCCACCAGTTTGATTTCTTCACTTTTGGTTATTTTTGTCTGGTCTAGAACTTCACATAAATGAAACCATACTCTTGTGAATCTGCCTTCTTTCGTTCAGCATAATGTTTGTGAAGTTCATCCATATTTTTGAGTAACTCCTTCTTTATTATTGTTGAGCAGTATTCCACTGTGAGAATACTGGTTTTTATAGTGGAAGAACCTTTGTAGGATGGTTCTTACTATCTGATGGAGGACACCGACTTGCTGAACATTCTTGTACAAATGTTTTGTGTGTGTGTACATGTATATAAGTTTTCATTTCTCCTGGATAAATAAATACCAGGAATGGAATTGCTGAGTAAAAGTGCAGTTCTATGTTAATTGTATGACACTGCCAAGCCATTTTCCAAGTGGTTGTACCTTTTTATAGTCCAACACACACATATCCAACATTATACATCAACATATGAGAATTCCAGTTATTCCACATCCTTGCTAACATTTAGCTTTATCCATCTTTTAAATTTTAGCCATTATGATGGAGATAGGGTGGTACCTCACTGTGGTTTTAATTTCCATTTCCCTGATGACTAACGAGGTTAAACACTTTTTCATATGCTATTGGTTAGTTGTATCTCTTCATTTGTGAAATGTCTGTTCCAAGTATTTTTCCTTTTTTAATAAACTGGGTTGCTCATTTTTTAAATTATGGAGTTGTAGAGATTCTTTTATATATTCTGATGCAAGACCTTTGTCAGAACATGTTTATGAATATTTTCTAGTCTGTGCTTTGTCTATTCACTTTACTAATGATGTCTTTTGACAAGCAGAATATTTTAATTTTGATGAAGACTAATTTGTTAATTATTTTCTTTTATGGTTATTACTTTCTGTGTCCTATCTGAGCAATTTTCGCCAAATCCAAGGATGTAAAGATATTATCTTGGGTTTTCTTGTACATGCTTTTTGATTTTAGCTTTTATATTTATATCTATAGTCCATCTCAAAATAATTATTGTGTATTATGTGAGGTAAAGGTTCATTTTTCAAATGTGCATATCCAGTTGTTCCAGCACCATTTTGAAAATACCATCCTGTTCCCATTAAATTACTTTGGCACCTTTCTGAAAAAAATCAATAGACTGTATATGTGGGGCTCTGTTTCTAGATTCTATTTTGTTTCATTAATTGTTATGACTACCTCTATGCTAATACCACAACGTATTTATTGTATTTATTACAGTAGCTTCAGAGTTGTTCTTTAAATCATGAATGAGAGTTGAGTTCTGTCAAATGACTTTTCTATTGATCATCTGTTTGTTATTCTGTTACTACAGTGGAATATTTTTATTGAAATTTTAAACGTTAACCAATGTTGCATTCTTTGGATAAAACTTCCTTTGTCATGATGCATAATTTTATTAAGAATTTCTGTGTCTTGGGGCACCTGGGTGGCTCAGTCAGTTAAGTGTCTGCCTTCAGCTCAGGTCATGATCCCAGGGTCCCAAGACTGAGCCCTGCATCAGGCTCCCTGCTCAGCGGGGAGTCTGCTTCTCCCTCTCGCTCTGCCTACCATTCCCCCTGCTTGTGCTCTCTCTCTAATAAATAAATAAAATCTTTAAAAAAATTTTTTGTGTCTTGGGGCACCTGGGTGGCTCAGTCGGTTAAGAGTCCAACTCTTGTTTTCAACTCAGGGCATGATCTCAGGGCTGTAAAATCGAGCCCTGCATTGGGCTCTGTGCTGGGCATGGAGCCTACTTAAGATTCTCTCCCTCTCTTTCCCTCTGCCCCTTCCCTCCCTCCCTCTCTAAAAAAAAAAAAAAAAAAGAAAGAATTCTTCTAATATTCATGAGATATATTGATCTTTAATTTTCTTTTTGTTAATGCGTTTGTCAGATTTTGGTATCAGGGTTATGCTGGCTTCATGAAAGAGTATTTTTTCCCCTTATTTTCTAAGGGATTTTGTATGAAGTTGGTATTATTATTTCACTAAATGTTTGATAGAATTCACTGGTCAATGGGTTTATTTCTTCTTTCAGTTCTTTAAAGATTGTATTCCATTGTCTTCTAGCTTCTCTTGTACAGGAAAAATGTAATTTGTATTAATGTTCCCCTTTATGAAATGTGTTGTTTTACTATGGAAACTTTCAAAACTTTCTTTTAATCTTCGGATTGCATGAGTTTTTGTATGATGTGCCTACATATGGTTTTCTATCCCACTAGGTATATATTTATTCTACTTAGAGTTTATTCAACTTCCTGGATCTGTAAATTTATATCTTTAACTAAATTGGGAAGTTTTTGACTTTTACTTCTTTAGGTATTTTTCCTTCTTCATTCTTTCTCCTTTTCTTCTGGGACTCCAATGTTATGTTAGACCATTTGATATTATCCTACAAGTCTAGCACTGTTTATTTTTCTTCAATATTTTTCTCTTTGTTCTTCAGAGGATTGCTATTAAATTGTCTTCAAGTCATTGACTTATTTTTCTGCCAGCTCCAATCTAGTGTTAAAGCCATTGAGTGAATTTATTATTTTAATTGTATACATTTCTGCTTTAGAATTTCCATGTGTTTTATTTGTATAGCTTATTTCTCCACTGAGTTTCCCCCATCTGTTCATTTATCATGTATTGTTTTCTTTCACTCCTTGAACATAGTTATAATAGCCACTTGAAAGTCCTTGTCTACTGTTACAACTTCTCAGCATTAGAATTTAACTTTTTTTCTTGAGCATGGGTCACATTTTCCTGTTTCTGTCATATAAAGTGACTTTTAAAAAATGCATATGAGCATTTTAAATGTTTCAGTGTGAGGATTCTGGATTCTGTTATGTTACTCTAAAGAATAATTTTTGTCTTAGCAAATAGTTAACATTATTGAACTCAAACTTCAAGCTTTATTTTCCCCATGATGGAAAGCAGTTGAAATACAGGTTGTTAATTTTATTTCTAGCTGCTGTTTTTCCATCAGGGCCCTGAGATCTCTTCACGAGTGCATCATCTAATGGTCAGTCTAAGATTTTCTTTTTCTTTTTCTTTTTCTTTTCTTTTTACAAATTTTGTATTCACTGCCTCTGGGTTTCCTTCTCTTCCTAAATCTTTCCTCTCCCCCAAACCCTGCCATCTGACTCCTCAACCCAGTGAGACTGGATTTCTGCTGCCCCTGGAATAAAGCTGCACACAGATTGAAAAGCTTTCTAAAACAAAAAACTCCTGCATGGGGTGCCTGGGTGGCTCAGTCAGTTAAGCATCTGCCTTTGGCTTGGGTACTGATCCCAGGATCCTGGAACTGAGCTTCTTGGTGGGCTCCCTGCTCAGTGGGGAGCCTGCTTCTCCCTCTCGCTCTGCCCATCCTCCTGCTCATGCTCTCTCTCATTCTCTCAAATAAATAAATAAATCTTAAAAACAAAACAAAACAAAAAAACCCTGCTGCAAAGAGAGAATCTCACCAGGGTAGATTCTTGTCTAGTTTCTCTCAGCTTTGGTTACTCTTCAGTGCTTTCTAATAGTCATTTCTATTAAAAAATTTTCTCCCATATATCATTAGTATTTGGGAAGGCTTGTCTAACCAATGTTCTCTGTCACTATTGGCTATTATTTTTAAATATGTTCAAAATAAGGGGCACCTGGGTGGCTTAGTCAGTTAAGCATCTGTCTTCAGTTCAGGTCATGATCTCCCCCTCACTCTCCCTCTGTGCTCTCTCTCTCTCAAATAAATAAATAAATAAAATCTTTTTTAAAAAATATGTTCAAAGTAAGAAGAAGAACAAAATGGAGGTATCACAATCCCAGATTCAATATATACTACATAGCTGTAGTAATTAAAACAGTATGGTACTGGCATAAAAATAGACACATAGATCAATGAAACAGAATAGAGAGCCCAGAACTAAACCCATGCTTAAACAGTCAATTAATCTTCAACAAAGAGGGCAAGAATATGCAATGGAAAAAAGACTTTTCTTCAACAAACTGCATTGGGAAAACTGGACCGTTACATGCAAAAGGATGAAACTGGACCACGTCCTTACATCATACACAGAAATAAGCTAAAAAATGGATTAGAGACCACATTTGTGAGAACTGAAGCTATAAAAATCCTAGAAGAGAGCACAGGAAGTTATTTCTCAGATGCCAGCCCTAGCGACATTTTTCTAGATATGTCTCCTAAGGCAATGGAAACTAAAACAAAAATAAATTATTGAGACTACATCAAAATTAAAAGCTTCTGCCTAGCAAAGGAAACAATCAACAAAACTAAAAGACAACCTAATGAATGGGAGAAGATATTTGCCAATGACATATCCAATAAGGGGTGAGTATCCAAAATATATAAAGAACTTATATAACTCAACATACACAAAAAACAAATAATCCAATTAAAAATGAGCAGAAGACATGAACAGACAATTCTGCAAAGAAGACATCCAGATGGCCAACACACACGTGAAAAGATACTCCACATCACTAACCATCAGGGAAATGTAAATCAAAACCACCATGAGGTATCACCTCATACCTGTCAGAATGGCTAACATCAGAGACACAAGAAACAACCAGTATTGGCAAGGATGTGGAGATAAAGGAACACTTGTGCACTGTTGGTGGGAATGCAAACTGGTGCAGTCACTGTGGAAGACAGTATGGAAGTTCCTCAAAAAATTAAAAATAGAATTACCATATGATCTAGTAATTCCACTACTGGGTATTTACCGAAAGAAGATGAAAACACTAATTTGAAAAGATATATGTACTCCAATGTTTATTGCAGCATTATTTACAATAGCCAAATTATAGAAGCCCTTCAAGAGTCCATTGACAGATGAATGGAAAGAGAAGAGGTGGTATGTACACACACCATATGTAGATACAATGAACTATATATGGACTATTGCCATAAAAAATAATGAAATCTTGACATTTGCAACAATGTGGATGGACACAGAGGGTATAATGCTAAGTGAAATAAGTCAGTCAGAGAAAGATAAGTACCATATGATTTCACTTATATGTGGAATTTAAGAAACAAAACAAATGAACAAAAGAAAAAAGAGACAAACAAACAAAAAAACTCTCAAATATAGAGAACAAACTGGTGGTTACCAGAGGGCAGTTGGGTGGGGGTGGGGGGTGAAATAGGTAAAGAGGATTAAGAGTATAGATAAGCACTGAGTAGTGTATAGAATTGTCAAATCACTATAGTGTACACCTAAAACAAATATAACATTGTACATTGATTATACTGGAATTTAAAAAATAATAAATAAATAAGATATATTCAAAATATTGGGAATTGTTTACTGAGAAGTTTGAAATTAGCCAGATGCTCATATCTGGAAGCTGGCTATATATAGGACAAACTAAAGCAAAATTTGGGCCTTGATACAAAAAATCACACAGAATATATGTATCCTCACAAGGTGCTGTCCCTTGATAATTGCTGCTGACAATTCTACTGCAGGTGACATAGGACAAAGCAGTCTGGGGAAAGGCGCATGGGCCACCTTGAGTGGTGAGCAGTGAGTACCCCACATCTAACCCCTTGGCACAAGTAACCTGCCCTCGGGATTATAGCCTTAATTATGAGACAACACCAACTGGAACGGTTTATGTGGAGGTAGGACAGTGGAGTGATACATGGGCAGACACTATACTGTCCAGAATCAGAGCAGCTTTGGGAATGGTGTAAAGAAAAGTGCTTTCAAGGACATCCAATTTCAAGCATGAAACCAGTTGTTAATCAGGTTTGCCTTTGACAAAGGGATGAGGGAGGGAAGATGAGTGACAGGAAAAGAGGGAAGAGAAAGCATTCCTATTACTTTCATGTCCAAATTTCCTAAAATGACTTCTATGGTTATTCCCCTTTATAAATTAAGATCAAAGCTTAGTGAGGTACCTGGCTTAAGTGACTCCCGTATGTCTCATGTACTGCTAGGGCAACAGTTGTGAATTTTTAGAAGTTGGAGGTCAAGTTGCTACATCCTTTGCCTTTGATGGATGACAAAGCGGTCACTGAAATGAGCAAGAGAAACAGAGAAGGTGTCATTGTTGTAAAATCTCTAACTCTGCTCTACATACTCACAATCTATTAATCAGTCAATCCTCGAGTCAGGTAATGAGAGTTTTAAGTGAGTAAAAAAGCCAGTCTTAAAAAATAAAATCTGGAGCTCCTGGGTGGCTCAGTCGTTAAGCGTCTGCCTTTGGCTCAGGTCATGATCTCAGGGTCCTGGGATCGAGCCCCGCATCGGGCTCCCTGCTCAGCGCGAAGCCTGCTTCTCCCTCTCCCACTCCCCCTGCTTGTGTTCCCTCTCTCACTGTGTCTCTCTCGTCAAATAAATAAATAAAATCTTTAAAATAAATAAAAATAAATAAATAAAATAAAATAAAATAAAATCTATTCCTGGGAGGCTTACCTATCAGTGCTGCACATCATCGTGGCTTTCCTCCTAATAGCTATCTGAGGAAGAATGTGTCATCATTTCCCCCCTTTGGAGAAGAAAGAGAGGCAGTTGCGGAGCCGGGGCGGGGTTGGGGTGGGGTAGCTGGCTGAGGAAATTGAGAGAAGCAGACAGGGGTTTTCAGCACCAGAGAATCTCATCTTTTCTGGAGGGCAGAAACAGGAAAGTTATCAACCATCAAGAATATATTAAAGACTCTTTTGCCCCTTTCGACTTTTCTAGGGTCTCTCTGGGGGTAACTCTCACTCCTAGGACCACGGCTGACAATCCTGCCCATGACACTGCCATGGAGGAGTGCTTCTCTTTCTGACCTTTCTCACAAGGCTGGCCTTGTTGGGTTGACTCATGGAAAGAATGGGCGTGGTGCTGACGGAGCAGCCCCACAGGTGACACCGGGGGCTCCCCTCTATCCTGCAGCTCCAGACACACTGATTCACCGTGGCAGGCACCAGATTAACCCGAAATGGAGAAAACCACTGAGAAGTGGGGTGCAGTATCTAGCATGCGAACACAAAAGAACTAGGTTTGATTTTTAAACACACTGTGAAATTCATCACCAATGGTGTTCCCTTCTTTGCTTTGGTCCCCAGGAAACTCAGATCCAAACTGAGAAGTTCAAGAATTTTTTAAAAATATTTTATTTATTTAAGAGAGAGAGAGAGTGGGAGGAGGGGCAGAGGGAGAGGGACAAGCAGACTCTGCACCGAGCCCAACATGGAGCTCAACCCCATGACCCTGAGATCATGACCCGAACCGAAACCAAGAGTGGGTTGCTTAACCAACTGAGCCACCCAGGTGCTCCCAATTTTTTTTTTTGTAGGCTCCATGCCCAGTGTGGAGTCCAACACAGACCTGGAACTCACAACCCTCAGGTCAAGAGACCTGAGCTGAGATCAAGAGTGGGATGTTTGATCGATTGAGCCACCCAGGCACCCTGAGAAGTTCAAAATTTTTAACATATGTGTCTGCATACTAACTTTATCCTTGTCTTTGTCTTACTATTCCTTTTTTATTTTCCTTTTTCCCTATCTCTCTTTGTTCATTTTTAGTTTGCTATATTGTGTATATTTATATAAAGCCAACTCAGATCCTTTTGGGAGTAAGGTAGGGGAAATAAATAAGTCCTCTTTAGATTGTCTTTTTTTTTTTAAAAAAAAAGATTTTATTTATTTATTTGACAGAGAGAGACACAGTGAGAGAGGGAACACAAGCAGGGGGAGTGGGAGAGGGAGAAGCAGGCTTCGCGCTGAGCAGGGAGCCCGATGCGGGGCTCAATCCCAGGACCCTGGGATCATGACGCGAGCTGAAGGCAGACGCTTAACCACTGAGCCACCCAGGCGCCCCTAGATTGTCTTTTAATAGACTGAGTATGCATCGTTATTTGGCACAAAGAACTAGAGCTTTTCGTTATGCTTTGTCAAATGAGTTACGGAGTAAGCCTTGCTTTTAAATAGGAAAACAATTTTTAAATGTGCCCTGTGGTCTCCTGCCCAGCTCAAAGCTCACTCTCCTTTGGGTTTTTTTTTTGTTTGTTTGTTTGTTTGTTTGTTTTGTTTTTTGGGTTTTTTTTAAAGATTTTATTTATTTATTTGACAGAGAGAGACACAGCGAGAGAGGGAACACAAGCAGGGGGAGTGGGAGAGGGAGAAGCAGGCTTCCCGCGGAGCAGGGAGCCTGATGCGGGGCTCGATCCCAGGACCCTGAGATCATGACCTGAGCCGAAGGCAGACGCTTAACGACTGAGCCACCCAGGCGCCCCTCTCCTTTGGGTTTTTTGATTCCTTCCTACTCAGATCAAATTGCTCTACTAACTTTTGAAAATTCTGATTTTCATCGTGCTCCAAGTTTACAAAGGGTCAACTAGCATCTCTCTAACTTTATGAAAGTTAAAATTAGAGAAAATAAGAAAAACTGCAGAAACATACTCCAGTTTGCCAAAACAATAAAAGCTTGCTTTGAAAAGTGATTAAAAAGTGGGCTTCTCTGGGAGGTTGTGGAATTCCTATCCCCTATGCCTTACACAATTAGCACAATTTCCATGAATGGTTGAGGTGCCACTTTCTTGATAATGTCCTTATACAAAACTTGACCCACCATCAATCAACATGTATTTATCAAGAGTTAGCTACGTTCGAGATATTAATCTTAGCATCCAAGGAATTGCAAAGATCAGTAACTTCAGTTCTTGCCCTCCAAGAGCCTACGATGTAGGAGTTGCAAGATGGTATAGATGGAGAGGTAGACATAAAAATAAGTAAATACATATATTGCAAGATAAAATCAGAGAGATCATATGGAGAAGGACAAACATTTGTGAATGTGGAAGAGGAGAGAGTCTGGTTTGGGAGCTGGGATGAGCACTGGCTTCTTGGAAGAAGAAGATTTGTTATTTCCACTTGGGGAACAGAGAGGAAGAAGCAATGAAGCCCACTGAGGCCTGCCATAGCGATTCTTGAATGTAGGGTAGAGGCATTTACTCTCAATTTTGCAGTAAGTGGTGGGGGGGAGGGGTCATGAAAGAATTTGCAACTGGAGAATTGTGTGTTTGACAGCAAAGAGATTTTTATTTAATTTTATTTACACCACATACTTCCAGATTAGGTTTTGTGGTAGCTTATGACAAAACCATAAAACTATTAAAAAAAAAAAAAAGAAGAAGTGGAATGAAAAGCGTAAGTCCCAACGGACACTTCTGCAAACTGATAATGAACCAGTTTATTCTTGAGCCATCATGGCCTTGTTTTGATTCTACACGGTATATAAATAACCTGAATCATGGAGAGAAGTAACCAGAAGTCAAATAGCATGTTCGGGAGGGCAGTTCCCCTTAGCTAAGCAGCGTGACATTTCAACCAGCCTGCCTTCATCTGGGCTGCGTCGGTCCACCTCCAAGAGGAGTGCTGACATTTTCACAGTGTTGGTACCCAACAAGCCTCCTTTGATTTTACAGAATTCTTCCTCAGACTTGCAGCTTTCCTGACACGACTGAATTCCCCGTCAGGAATAGCCCTTAAATTAAATTGCTTCCTTCACTTCTCCGGCCCCTAAAGTTAAGCAGACAATATTTTCCAATTTCTCTTTTGGGTTCTCATTCTTCAGTCAGACCTTCTGCTCTAGTTATATGATTGTTGTGGCATTTTAGGTCCCCCAAATGCCTCTGTGGCTTTCCTACAAAATAATACCTCTACTAACAAAAAGGATGATTTCAGGGACATTCTCTTTGCAGACATTTTATTAGTAGAGGGAACATTAACATAGAGGTAGAGGAGAGGAAAGGTATAGGAAATAAGGCCAGGAAGTTTTGTACAAACAAATCATTAAATATGATCTAAAATGCTGTCACTTGTATGATAATGTCTGTATCTAGGAGACTTGGCATCAAAGACGGGCAAGGCAGGGACCCAGGTGAGGAGACAGGAGAGAGGTGGGTCTGCCTTTAGATGGAGAAGTGAATGTGAGCGTTCTCCTTTCATCGGCTCCTTTGGGACCAAGCCCCAGGCTGCCTGGGCCACCCTGGTTGGAGGAAGCAGAGGACCCCTAGGCTCTGGCTTCCTATGCCAGGGTTCCCTGAGGGCCATCCAATCACCATCCGGGCCTGGGACAATCCCAGGAGCACTTACTGACCCAGGGCCATTGCCCCTAAAATGGAACATCTCCCCTACCTACTGAGACCTAAAACCCCATTAAGGAGAGAAAAAGCCTTTCATTTCAATTAATGATAGAAGGCTTAAAATGCAAAGCCTACAGCGTTCACATTTCTTTCTTTTTTTTTTAAGATTTTATTTGCTTGAGAGAGAGAGAGAAAAACAGAGAGAGAGAGAGAGAGAGAGCCCTAGCAGGGGGAGGGGCAGAGGGAGAGGGAGAAGCAGACTCCCCGCTGAGCAGGGAGCCCTATGCGGGGCTCCACCCCAGGACCCTGGGATCATGACCTGAGCCGAAGGCAGACGCTTAACCGACTGAGCCACCCAGGTGCCCCAGGGTTAACACTTCTTATGAATAAGCGGGTTACCTTATCCTTCCCTCTAGCCAAAGATGGCAGCGGGGGACTCGAGACTCACCTGGGGGTGTGCTACCTACAGAGAGGAGGGAGCATTTGGAAAGTGAAGAGTCTGCCTCCAAAGAGGGACCTGGAAGGCATCACGACTCTGGGGAGTCACCCTGTTACCTTCAGTGGACCTGAGACAGAACACACTGTGCCCGGGGTTGGCCCAATGAAGGCAGGGCTGGGTTACATGGCCCCCCTTTTCTCGGTTACATAAATTTACCCATTTATTACAGCTAGCCATGTTTCCACCGGGGGAGCTTCTCTGGTTCCGATTCATTCGTCAGTCACCTAATGCCTGGCTTCACAGGGTCGGCAGAATTGGGGGTGTAGGTCCGGGCACCCCGGTTGCTCTTTCACACAGGAACCTCGTCTCTTCATTTTGATTCTGCCACAGAAGGGGTGAGTGTACTTGGTGCGCAGGTTGATTTCAGTTTTCTTGATCACTTTCCTGAGAAAGGAGCCCTAACCGGGCCTGTGCCTGCGGACGCCTGGGACCTTCGTGGTGCAGTCAGCCATGTCTCTGCAAGCTGCCTCCAAGTCCCGAGAGGAAGTGACCCCTTTTTATTGCAATGTCGACCAGTCACTGTAGAAATTGATTTCGCCCCAGGAGATTTGGTAATTGAGGCAGCATACAATTTGCTATTTTAAAAAAATGGCTTATTGGCCAATCGGAGAGTGGTACTTCAGTCACTGAGACATCAACGAACAGGTAACAGAAAAAGCAGAAACTGGGCACATGGCCAGTTCAGGGTGCTGCGTGGGGACGGCGCGGGGCTGAGGTGAGGACTCTTCGGGAGCCATGTGGCCACCCCCTGCTTCACTAGCAAAGGGTGCTTCTTTCCTCTCCACCCCAGCTCTCCTGCCTCACACAGGAGAGGAGCTGCTCCCTTGAACACAAGTCTCCTTGACCGTGACCACACCCCTGTGGAGCGGGTATTGTTCTGGTTGGGCAGCGGTCAAGGCCCTGGCCTAAAGCCACACCAGTGCTAAGTACAAGGATGGAGAGGAAGCCAGACCCATGAGACTGTGGAGCCCATGCTCCTGGCCACAGTGCTCACCCCCAGGACCTCTGCTGTTCCCCCAGGGCCTGACGAGACAGCACGGCCACCTCTGGGAGGACATCCACTCCCTGCACCCCACCCCCAAGATGTTTAGCTCACAGGTGGAGAAGAATAATTGGCATCAGGGCCCTAATATGGCTGGGGGCAAAGTCACTCTGTAGCCAAGGCTCTGGGGGGAAAGCCTGGCCAGGGCCCAGAGGGAGAGGGTGACAGGGACTCAGAGGTAGTTTGTGATGACAAAAAGAGGCAAGGGGAGCCCAGATCCATGGGGAGGGGCAGTGGGCCCCCAAATAGGCTGAGAAAGAATGGAGTTCATAGGCAGCTGAGAATAAGAGGGCACCACCCCAAGCCAACCATAGCTTGGGGGTCATGGAGAGTGGTCACACACACAGACCAGCATGAGCCCGGGGCACCCTCCCCACCCCCAGTGGCCATGACAGCCTGTAAAGCCCTTTTTGCTACCCCCTCCACTAGACACCTTCTAAGAGAGGAGCAGAAGAGGTGGGGGGCAGGGTGGGGGAGAAGTCTAGAAAACTGAGCAAGTGAACCATGGAGGTGAAGTAACCCTAAAGACAGTATTTAAATCATTGCATCTCAGTCTTAAACTAGTCAGACTCAATCTGGCTTCTCTCTATCACCGTCCAGTGCGTAGGGGCCTCAGGAGGGCCAGGATACACATTTTCTTTGCACGTGTGAGTGTAGGAAGTAAATCAGAAGTCCTTGCAGTTGTTCCCTGGGTACCACCCAGGCTACACTTGGCAACCTCATCCTGTTTGTTTTCCATAAACTGTGTCACGTGCCTCTCCTAGAGGAGGCCCAGCTGACATCCGGGGTACGGTGTGGGTTGTCAGGCCTTCTTTGGTGCCGTCTGCAGGATCGGGGTGGATGCCCGGCTCTCTCAGCATCCTTGTGTTCCCCCCTTACCAAGGGAGATTTGCAAAACATGGTCTCATCTTGAGACCCCGAGGCCTCTGTGCTTACCTACACTTGGGATTCCAGAGGGCGAGGGTAGAGGGTATAGAGCAACTCCAGGTTGGGAGGCAGTTAGTTGTAGGAGGCAAAAGCACCAAGAATCTCAAACCTTAGGTTTGAGGTTTGGAGGCTTAGGGCTCATCTTCAACCCTCTCGCTTGAAAAGAGCAGGAAACTGAGGCTAACCAAGTTGTAAAGTCAAGACTTGAGCCCCTGTTTGGGGGCTCCCTGTCCTTTGGGACGGAGCGTGAGTGGGGGCTTCCCAGGAGGAGGACCACATGGAGGAGACTAATTCTGCTCACCTTCTAGTTCCCTCAGGCCAGGGAATCTGCTTACTGTTCCAGTTTGTTTTTCATCTTCTTTTTTAATCGAACTTTAAAATGAACTTTACAATGTTAATTAACCTTTTCCACTGTTTGGCATCTTCCTAGTCCCTGTGCTCTGTATTCCCCCAACAACAAATCATACTGTTTGCCTATTGATCAGCTGTAAATCAAACCTTTTATAGCCTATTAAATCACACCAGATCGACTAGGCCAGTTTCACAAAGTCAGCGTTTTGGACAAACATTGTTCCTTTCTGATAACCAGCTCTCGAGAGGGGGAAGAATTCTCTGTGTAAGGGCCATGGACACTCTAGAGCTGACCATTTTTAAGGCTCCAAGCTAAATTTAGCCCTCCCAGCTGGTTGTTATTCCAGCAATTCAGTGCGGGCTTGCCCAGCTGTATTTTAAGCTGAGCCCCAAATTTCCCTCTGTTTGGCTTTGTTGTGTTCTACAGGATTTGGGTTTAGCTACCAGAAATTACAAAGGATTTCCTTGTGGGCCTTTAAGTGAGTAAGTTCAACCAGAGAGAGTAAGTGCTGACATGGGAATTTTGGTTTTGGGGGCCTGTCCAGCCAGTGAAGGACCTTCTCTGACCCCCCGAGTTTAGACCAAGGAAGAAGGAAGGCCATGACTACAAATTTACATAGCCAGAAAACTTACTTTTTGTATGTTAATACAATAAAGTGAATTTTTAAAAAAAAACCCCAATAAACTGAATTTAAAAAAAAAAAAAAAAGCTTATTGTTAGGGTGCGTGGATGGCCCAGTTGGTTGAGTGTCCGACTCTTAGTTTTGGCCCAGGTCATGATCTTGGGGTGGTGGGATCGAGCACCGTGTAGGGCTCCCCACTCTGCAGGGAGTCTGCTTGAGATTCTCTCCTTCTCCCTCTACCCCTCCCCCTGCTCACGCACACGTGCTCTCTCTAAAATAAATAAAATCTTTAAAAAAACAAAAAATAAAAGATAAAAAGTCTTACTGTTAAGAAAACTTCCCCAAATTTCAAAACGCTATGCTTATGTACAAAACACTATATATAGGATGCTACCAGCTGTGTAGGGAAATAGGAAATACATGTTTGTATACGCAAATAATATCTCTGGAAACATTCACAAGGAAGTGGTGATCCTGGTTACCTCTGAAAAGAAAAATTGCAAGACTAAAGGCCAAAAGGGTCATGTTAAAGTTTTTTCCAGTGTGTATGGATTACTTACAGTTTTCATGCTTTAAAAATGTATTATTTGGACAGTGCACTCTACACTGACATGTTAAGTCGTGGCTTCATCATTCCTTTATTGCCACAGTGGTTTGTAACATAGCCCTTTCCAACTCAGAAACTCTGGGGAAGAGTAAGCAAAATGCCACAAATGTGTGAGCACGGATTTGTGAGTTCACGCTGTGCACACACGTGTGTACACAAACACTGACACACTTCATATTTTTCAGCACATCCTTGCACTAACATAGGTTTTAAAAAACAGAGTACCAAATGTAAAGGCTGGAAGCAAATATGCCCAAATATCAATAGTACTTAATTCTGCATGGTGAGGATATGGGTCATCACTATTTTCTTCTCTATATCTGCATGCCTTTAAAAATTTTCAATCCAGAGTTTTCTCTTAAAAATAGAGCCTGACTCTGTGTCTTTCAAAAGCAGTGTCTTTTCAGGACACCTGCATGGCTCAGTTGGCTAAGTATCTGACCCTTGATTTCAGCTCAGGTCATTAATCTCAGCATCATGAGTTCAAGCCCTGCATTGGGCTCCACGCTGGGCATGTAGTCCACTTAAAAATAAGTTTATAAATAAATAAACAGATAGATAGGTAAATAAATAAATGCAGTGTTTCTTAAAGCAGGAGACAGTAAAGGAATCCACATAGCAGCAACTCACCAAGCATTAATATTAAGTATAAGAAGCACCAGGATTTCTTTTCATTTTCACTTATTTGACATCATTCAGGAGTAACTCATATTTGCCACTGTCTCACCCTTCGAGCAGCTCATTTCAGCACAACAGATGCTTCTTGAAGGAGTATTTAAGGCTTGCAATGGGCTGGGTGCTGGGGGTACCAAGATGAATGAGACCCAACATAGTTCTCTTCATGTGGGAAGTAATTCTCCTTTCTCTAAGACTCTTCTGAAGCAAGAAAACCTTTACATTGACTCTAAGCCTTAAATAAAACACTTCTCAATCATCAGAGTTACATGTAGCCAAGGGCTTATGTTCTCCTCCTGAAGTCTTCCCACACAGGATTATTATCTCTGCTACCATCCTTGCTCAAAGTTAATTCAGGGAACAGAGAATGAAAATTCTTACCAAACCAATCAGAGTATCTTCTCCTTACTTCAGCATTTTAACCTCTTGGCAGTGTGAATTCAAGGTCGGGGTATTGACTGTCAATAACTCACTTTACACTGCCTGGAATGGGGCTAACCATCAAAGGGAGCTTGGCAAACACTGGCTGAGGTAGAGGATGAGGAAGCAGAAGGCACAGGTGAGAGAGGTCTTCGCATCTGAGGAAGGGTTGATGGAGCCACGGGAAGCACCAGGAGGTTCTTGGAGGTAGGGCAGGGGCTTCGGGGCCTCCAAGGGAGATCCTGGCTCCACAGAGAAGCTTCTGCATTGCAGCATCCCCAGTGAGGCTGCTGGGAAGCCCTGTGGCGACCTGAGCCTGCATCATGGCAGACTGCTGCATCGTGGTGGACCGCTGGCCTTCACAGAGCCAGGCTAGCCTGGGCACCTCCACACTTACTTTGGCTTAGTTGGTGAAGTAGAAATGTGGAAGTCAGAAATAGGAAAATGACTCTGAGTCACTTGAGTTTTTTTCCTTACCAGCACCACAGAGACTCTTGATCCTGACCTTTTAACACACCCTTTTACTATACTCTTGACCCTGACTTTTTGACACAACCAGCCCTGGGCCAATCCCTCCATCCATTATTTTTCAGACTGAAAATAGGGCACCTTATATTGCTAGAGCAAATCACTTAACTGCCAATTGGCCCCAGAGCAAATCCACACTTTCTAATCTGGCTGGCCCTGCGGCGCTGTTCAGGATTCATCTACTCAACCTACAGACTCCCTTTGCTTGTCACATACATTTTCCCCCCATTTTCTCCCCATTTTGACCTTTTCTCTCTCAAGGAGTGACAACATCTCTTTTTTTCACTAGGAGAGGGGCCCTCTATTTTGTTTTAGCTTTCTCACTTTCCCTTCTTTGTATTCAAAAATACACTTCATCCGTTTCTCTTTATCACAGATAGACTCTAGAATGGCTCCCAATAATCCCTGCCTCCTGGTATTCAGAGCCTTGTGAAATTGCCTTCCCTTTGAGTATGGGTGGGACCTGTGACTTGTTTCCAACTAGTAGAATATGGCAAAGGTGATGTCACTCCCGTGGTCACGTTTCTTAACACCGTAACTTCCTTCTTGCTTGCAGACTCTATTGACTCCCCTTTGCAGGACATAATTCACTATATGGAGAGGCCCACGTGGCCAGGAACTGAGGGAAGCCTCCAGCTGAGAGCTAGCAGGAAAGGGAGGCCCTCAGTCTCATAGCCCATGAAGAACCGAATCTTGCCAACAGCCATGGGAGCTGGGAAGTGTACCCTTCCCCATTCAAGCCTCAGTGAGACCCCAGCCCTGCCTGAGACCCCACTGCAGTCTCGAGAGAGACCCTGAAATACAGGACCATGCCCAGATTCCTGACCCAAGGAAACAATGGGATAATAAATGTGTGTTGTTTTAAGTTGCCACGTTTGTGGTAATTTGTTACACAGCAGAAGATAACTAATACACTCCTCCTTCCTCCTTTCTCAAAATCATAAATGCCTCACCAATTCCTTCCCAGCCCCCCAACCCATTCATCCTACTCCTCCCTCTCTCTCAGGTTATTTGTCTAGCTTCTGAGTTATTGAAATCCACACCTCCACCCATGCTGTACCCGCACACCCACAGTGGAGATTAGCTCACAACCCTGCTGATTGTTTAAATCCATGGCCACTGGACTCAGGGCTGACACTTCCACTGTTTCCCTAGTCCCCATGTGTCCCTCCCTTCTCAAACCCCCAGGACCTCTTCCTCCATTCTACCTTTCAGCTGATGATCTTGCTTCTGGCTTCCCAGAGGGAAAGAGAAATAATCAATAGAGAATGCACACATTTAAACATTCCTACCACTGCTTCTGCCAACTTATCTGCACCTGTGTCCACGCGCACTGGTCCCCATTTTGTTTCTCCCCACTATGGCTGGAGACCTTATCCAAGAGCAGCCTCTCTGTGTGCAGTAGATCCCACTTCCTTGCATCACTGCACGTCCATAGCACCAACATCCCCTTTAGCTCTCCTGCATCGCCAGTTTGTCCCTCCCCGATGGGTTCTTTGCATCAGTATACAAACCACTATAATTTCTCCCATCTTAAAAAAAAGAAAAAAAGGAAGAAAATACTGTCTTGGTCTCATATCTCTCTCTAGCTACCATTCCATGCTTCCTCTGCAGCAAAATTCCTCCAAAAAGTTCTTTAAACCCACTCCCTATCTCTGATTCCTCTCTTCTAATTCTCTTTTGAACCCCCTTCAGTCAGGCTTCTCCACCCACTCCCTCATTCCACTCCATTGCTCCCGTCTGGTCATCAGTGACCTCCCCCTGGCTAAGCCAGCAGACAATTCTCAGCCTTCACCTCTCTGGACCCTGTGCAGCTGATCCTCCTCTTTGAACCACTTTCTTCACTTCTCCTGGGGACGCTGCTCCCCTCTGGTTCTCC
This sequence comes from Halichoerus grypus, assembly GCF_964656455.1. Taxonomy (NCBI): domain Eukaryota; kingdom Metazoa; phylum Chordata; class Mammalia; order Carnivora; family Phocidae; genus Halichoerus; species Halichoerus grypus. The sequence goes on from NC_135720.1 coordinate 51,610,798, forward strand.
TCCTCCCTTACCCGTTGATCTTTTTCTCACCTGCTGTCTGTGTTGGGGGCGCCAAAACTCAGTGCCCAGATTCCTTTTCCTGCTGTACTTTTTCCCCAGGTGATCTTCTCCATGCTCACAACTTAAATACTTAATACTCACCTGCAGAGAACTCTCAAATGTATGTACACAGCCTGGCTGACTCCCCTGAGCCCAAGGCTCCCGCTTCCAATGGCCTACTCCACATCTCTCCCTGGATGTCTAAGGGCATCTCAAAGTCATCCTGTCTAAAATGGAACTCCTAACTGCTCCTCTTGAAGTCCTGCCGTCTCAGCAACTCCATCATTCACGTTGCTAAGGCCAAACACCATGGAGTTATCCCTGCTTCCTCTCTTTCTCTCAGAGACCATATCGAATCCCTGAGTATATCATATTGGCTGCACTTGCAAAATATGCCCAGGACGCAACTTCTCATCTCCTTCTCGGCCACCACGCCAGCCCAGGTCATGCATCACCTAATACTGCAACAACTTTCTTCATGTTCGCCCAGGTTCTACCCTTGCTCTTTATTCCCCTGTTCTCAATAGAGTAACTACACTGGTCAGTTTCAAACACAAGGCAGATTATGTTACTCCTCTAATCACATTTCAGGAGCTTCCCATATCACTTAGAATAAAAATCAAAATGCCTTCCACAGTCTACCAGTGAGGTCATAGGTGATCTGTCCACTGCCCCTCTTTGACCTCTCATTATTTCTCTGAACTTTTCTACCACTGACCCCCTTACTCATTCTGCTCCAGCTATTGACCTCCTTGCTATTCCTCTAAACACAAGCACGTTTCCCCCTCAAGGCCTCTGCCTTTTCTGTTCCTCTATCTGGACTGTTCCTCCCAACAGATACAGAGATAGCTTGCCCGTCTTTAAGGTCGTATGTCATATCTTCAGAAAGGCCTACCTTGACTTACCCTGTTGAAACTTGCAACACCCCCCCACCCACGTTCCCTTTCCCCTTCCATGTTTTACTTTTGTCTTTATCACTATAGGATATACCCCATATTTTACTTATTTATTTTGCTATTGGTTATTGTCTGCCTCCTACCATAAAACATAAACTGCTTGAGAGTAGAGACATTTTATTTTCTTGTTTACTCCTGTACCATGAGGACCTGGCACACGGTAGGTGTTCAGTAAATAATTGTGGAATAAATGTTGTTGACAAATATTTGGCGTTGGTTTTGCAGGGATGATTGGGGACGGGGGACTACAGAAAAACCCAAAGCCCATGCTCCTTCTCTACCCTCACTCGACCAATCACCTTTACTTGGATGAGCCCCACATCTCTATCTCTGATCTCCAAATTCATATTTTCAGTGCCTATTTAATTGATCAGTGAACAACTCTGAATGCCCATATTCTAAGTTTGTACTCTATGTAGTATCATCTTCGGGTTTTTTATCTCAGAAATAGTGCATCATTACTTGCCATTCGCCCTGTTATCCAGATGAGAAACTGATCAGTTACACTGACAGAAACATATGAGGACCTATCCTGTGCCATCCAGCGGGCCAGACCCTACCACCACAGGCAAGGCACATAGTCCCTTCCTTCAAGGAGCCACATTGGATAATCATTGTGATAGAGATGCTATTGTGTACAGGATGCTATTGTTCATTTCTTCCAAAGTGGAAAAATCTCTTTTTTATGATTAGTAAGGTAGTATATATTCAAAAAATAGTATATGTTCATCATAAATAATTTGATTAAAGACATAAGTGAAATGGAAACTGTAAGTCACCTATAATCTCACATTCAAGACACAACTGTTGTTAACAAGTTGGTGTATATTCTTCCAGACATGTTTCTGTGCATATTTAAAGATAACAAACACTTACTGAATTCTTATTATGGACTAGACACCATGAAATGTGCTTTAAAATGAACTCATTTTAACCTCACAGTGATCCTCCCAGGCAGGTACTATTATTATCCCCATTTTATAGACCAAGAAACTGAGGTTTAAGAAGGTCAAAGAAGATCCCATAGGTTGTAAGGTACCTATCAGTCAAGGTAGGCTGAGTTATACCACGGTAATAGCATCTTCAATATCTCAGTGGCTGACATTAACAAAGGTTTGTTTCTTGCTGATGCTAATGAACCGTGTCAATCATGTGTGGCTCTGCTCCATGTTGTCTTGTCTTCATCCCAGGACACAGGCTGACCCCCAAAGAGCCCCTTCTATCAGGGACTTAGCTAATCATCAGAATACAGAGAAGAGAGAACATAATAGAAGCAAATGATGGCTCATAAAGGGTCTACTTACAAGGGGCCTGCCTCACTTCGCCTCTGATTTCATTAGCCAAAGCAGGTCACACGACCAGCCTGGTATCAATGAATGGGAAAGCAAAGCCTTCCCCCAGGGAGAGACAGTAAATATTTTCAATAATAACACAATCCACTGAAAGTGCTGAGTTTACATTTTAATCCAGCCTGCCTGTAGAGCTTAAAAGCTTGACTACTAGGCATGTATCTATTTTTTAACTCTAAAAGTAAGAATTCTACACACATTGCTGAGTAACCACCTTTTATATGTAGTCTCTATCAGACTGCGGGCTTCTGTGTCGGTCTAGACTTGGAGTATTCCCTTTTCAAGACAGCAGAATTTCATAGGGGAAATCTTTCACTCTGCCTGTGGAAATCCTCTTTATCTCTAATCCGCCTCGGAGGCCTCAGTCCTGGAATGAATCACTGCCTCCTGAGCACCCTTGTTGATTTGGTTTACACTTTACCTTTGCCATGTATGTGCCCTGTCTTACAATTATTTGTTTACGTGTCTGTTTCCTTTGCTAGATTTTGAGCACCTTAAAGCAGGAATTATGCCTATCTAGAGCTAAAGGTTTTTTATCTTCCCGTGTCTGGGCTTGCTTGACAGAGATGAGATACTGTCCGTTGATTTTGCAATATCGTGGAGTTATACTCTTTGCTGTCTCTGTCACTTCATTACCTAAACTGGTTCTTTTGTGTCATTTAAATTTAGTGACCCCTGCAGAATTCACGCAGATTTTGTTGGTTAAAGGGGTCCTTGAATAGTTCTGCCTTCCGGTGCTTGTTAAAATTGCAGCAGTAACAATATTAGGGAAGTAAAATGGCAAATAGATATTAATACCTCCCTGCTTACTCATAAAGGAGGAGTAGCACGGGAGAAACTCAAACCCAATATAATAATCGCTCTGAACTCCTTATATGATCATCAAGTTTTGCCCTCTCCTCTCTGCAGCGAAAGTTACTAAATGAATGGGAGCTCATCTGTAAGAATAGAGCTGTGGGACCGGTGCTGGAGGGGGAAGCATGTGACACTTGCTAATTATCTAAGAGAGGGGCTTGCCATACGTTCTTCAACAAGCGCAACCCGCTCAGGGTTGCAAAGCGCCTGTTATTCTGCCCAGAACGTTTATTTTTTAAGAGTGGCAAGTAAAAATGGATTCCTAATCTGCATCACAGCCAGGAGCACCAGACTTTGAAGGAAAGCCCTTCTCCGACAAAAGGCCACGGCCATCTGGAAGAAGAGCCCCCCCTCCTAAGCAGATGGGGGGTAGGTTCCATCACCTTGGGGCGGGGTTGCCCCAAGACACGTCTTGCAGTTACTCACTTACTCTGTCATTAACAGTAACCAGTGCATCCTCTCCACCTCATTCTTTTTGAGCACCTGCCTAAGTGGTATTGTGCAGTCTCTCCCTGAGAGACCCTAAGGACAAACATTGCATCCCTTTTTGTCCCCGAGCCAGCTTGGTCTACAGCAGGTGTTTTGGAAAAGTAGGTGTGAGCGGAGCCCCAAACAACCAAACCTGACACAATTTTTGGAAGTGTGATGTGTGTAGAGGTGATCTGTCAAGCCCTTGCTGGTAAGAAGGTGCTCTCGGGGGCCTCACCCTCCTTCCTCAGGGCCTGCCCCCCGCCCCGGCCCCTCGGGGGCATGGCATGGCCAGATTTCCGCTCTCCGCCTGCAGTCCGCTGGGGCTCCTGCTGCAGGGGCTCGGGCTGGGGTGGGAAACCCGCTCCCCGCCTGGCCCCAGGGCCTGTTATCTCCACGCCGCACGCTGCTTCCCTCACGTATCCTGTGCCAACGCCGCATCAAGCCCATCTGACGTTTTTTCAAAATGTCTTTAGCATCATTTCCTGAGCGTGCACATTTGCTTGTGCTGCAAAACGAAGTCCAAGCTGAGAACTCTGTTTGCAAGTTTCACGCAGGGTTATTGGGACCACAGGCTTCCAGAGGCAGGAGCAAATGCTTTTGCCCTTATCAGAGCAGAAGAGGGCCCAGTTTTCCTGTGAAACCCAAGCAATTTGCAGACCAGAGCGGGTTTGCGTGTTGTTGTTTTTTTTTAATCTAAGTGGAGACCTGCTCTTCCAATTGGAAAAAAAAAAATCATGGAAGAATGAATCCCTCCCCCACATAATTTAGCATCGGATTGTTCTGTGCAGCCATTCCTCCTTTCTGGAGGCTAGTTCGAGGCAGCATGGAGGGCTGGGTGCTTGGCTCAGGGCACAGGTGGTGGGTGCTTTAGTCCCCGCTTAGCCTCGGCCCAGCTCTCTGTAAATAATGCAGCCTGATGAGATTTCTCCTTTCCTTTACCCTTTCTCCTAACCCTTTCGGCTCAGTTTGCTTACATCATCCTGCTTGGGTTTAAATGGCTACCTGTGCCATGTTCTCCTGGATACAGATGGAGGTGTTGCCCGCTTCCCCAGCTGGCTTCTAGTGACTCAAATGCAGGAGGTAGAGCTTTGGGGCCAGTGGCTGCCAGAGCTCAGCTGCTGCTAGAGTTCAATGGGTTTTCTGTCATTATGGGATGGACACTTGCACTCCTGGGCCATGTACTGCGGTGTGCTCATCTTGCTACGTCCTGCGTATAAAAGGAAAAGATCACACACATCCTTTGTTCCCTCCTGTTGAACTGCAAGCAGATAATAAAATCAAACTTGGTAGTTCACTGATAGAATAATTTCAGCTCAAAGAAAAAAAAAGAAAAGATGGATAGGAAATCTCTGGAAACTGCAGCCTTTCTCTTCTCATTTTAAGGATAAGTTAGCTACATCCTTGGGGCAGTAAGACATTGCATAAATATCAAGCTGAGTTTAACTTCACTGTGCTCAACAATGAACGCTTTTAATTATTTTAGTGTTTTTTTTTTTTAAAGCAATGAATTACGAGTTAAGCAGTCTGCGAGGCTATAGTCATCTTCAATAAGAATTCTTGCAAAGAAAAAGGCTGTAAGAGAAAACTGATTGAGGAAGGTAAGAGTGAGACTAATGTAACCCACTGGAATCATATCATTCTAGAATTTTAATTAAGTAAATTTAAAAGCACTGGAGAGCCATCTACACAAATAATAGGCTGAAAGTTAGCAGGCTGTGTTTAATACAGCAATCATCATTCAAAGGAAAACTGGAAAACCTTAACCCTATCCGTGCAGCAAGGGAGCAAGGGATGGGCACGGACAGAACCCCTAGCTTCCTAGTCAGAAAAGCATTATTAAAATCTTTGCAAAAGAAATGAGGTCTGCAATAAAGTATAATGGAAATTACACACACACACGCCTTTACAAAGAGATTAAGCCACAATCAATTTAAAAGATAAGAATAAAATTGAAAGCTCATTCCATTTTATAAGGCACAAAACTAATCCCCATAAAGTCACTCGAATGGCTGGATTCTTGGGGTAGACTCTATGTGATCAAAGTAGTCACTTTTTAGCTAATTCAGGGCTCTTTCCAGACTCACGCATCATCAGGCCAGGCCTGGGTACTCCCACTGCTTAAGGTCAAGCACACCAAAGAATTATATTCAGGAACACACAGGTGATGATTTAGAAAAAATAATCCACTTTGGACATCACTGAGGCCACTAGATGGAACACATTTACCATCCTAGTAGCATCTGATCACTTCCTTATCCCAAATCTTTAAGGTATAACCCATTAGTGAGTGACTTTACACTTTGGGGTTTCCTAAATGAAATGTGATTTTCCTTGTTGAGATGAAATACTGCTGGCTGGAGTGTTAGTCACATTAATCTTTACACTTTTTGTATATTTAACCTGTTTTGCAGCTCTGAAAGTGTACGTACCATTTGATCCAGTAATTCTACTTACAGTAATGTATTCTATAGATATGCTTATATATAGGCATTGTTTGAAATAAGGACAGATGGCAAACAACCTAAAAGTTCTTTAAAAAGAACTGGCAGGGATGATCTGCTATATCCACACAGGGGAACACCATGCTGCTCATCAAAAGAATGGGGTAATACTGACTGCATGACATGGAATCGTCTCTACAATTCATTATTGAGAGGACAAAAGTGGGACACCTGGTTGGCTCGACTGGTTGGGTGTCAGACTCTTGGTTTTGGCTCAGGTCATGGTCTCATTGGTCATGGTCTCATGGGTCATGGGATGGAGTCCCCAATCAGGCTCCATGCTGGGTGGGGAGTCTGCTTGAGGAGTCTCTCCCTCTGCCTCTCCTCCGACTTGCATGCACATTCTTTCTCTCTCCAATAAATGGATAAATATTAAAAAAAAAAAAAAAAAAAGGTAAAAGTGAGGATAAGAGTGTACACAATACTGCCATGTGTTTTTTTTTTTTAACAAAAGATTTTAAGTGCATGCAGGAAATATCTCTGGAAGGCTACTCCCCAGTCCCTACCTCCCAAAAAGATAACACTGTGGCCTCCAGGGAGGTGTAGGGTGTCAGGGGGACAGGAATGTGAGAGGAAGTTGCTTTAATATCATAGCCTGGCTTTTTTCCCCCAATTTAAGTCAGTTTTGTTGAGATATATTGGATGAGTTTTGACAGATGAATGTTATATTCTTTTGTACTCTTTGATTTTGTGCATTTTTACAAAAAACAATTTCGAGGAAAAATATCTGAGCTAGATTCTTCAGAAGTTCTATGGAATAAAAGATTTACATAAGATACTTTCTTTGGTCTGTGAACTAGTAGTAGAAGGTGGCCACGGTGGGAAGATCAGTTATTCTGATCTTATAGGTAAATGTCCCACATGGTAGTGAATCACCTGGGAAGTTGTGGAGGTCCCAACAGTGAGGAAGTGGAGGGTGGGTTTAGGGAGGTGACAAGGAGAAGCCAGAGGGCTGCTCTCACTTCTATGAGCTGAAAGTACCTCCTCCTATGTTATGGTCTGAATGGTTGTGTCCCCAAAACATGTATGTTGAAGCCAAAACCCCTGATGTGACAGTATTGGGAGGTGGGGCCTGGGGAGGTGATTAGTTTTAGATGAAGTCATGAGAATACAGCCCATGATGGGATTAGTGCCCTTATAAGAAGAGGGAGAGACAGCAGAGCTTCTTCTCTATCGTATTGTGAGGAGACAGCAAGAAGATGACTGTCTACAAACCAGGAGAGGGCTCTTACCAGAACCCAACCATGCTGGCACCCCAATCTCAGACTTCCCAGCCTCCAGAACTGAAAAATACATTTCTGTTAAGACACCCAGTCTATGGTATCTCGTTATGGCAGCCCAAACTGACTAATACAACCCAGTATAGAGGATGAGACCAGAAAGCTCTTTATTTTATAATCACTCTATCAATATTTAAGGAGGTCTTTTTGAAATGCTCGCTTATGGCCCAATGGCTCCAGACCCTTCTGAAGATATTTGTAAATTAGTGTGCTAAAACCAATTTAATGTTCTTATTGTACCTTCTGTCAGCTTGAGAGGTGGAATTCCATTTCATCTCAAGTGGTTTGAAATTTACAACGCCAATTTGGTTAGGTTACATTGGCCCCAGCTCCATCAAGAAGGCCATCTGAGGTCCAAGCAACAAAGGAGGGAGAACCGTGGCAGAGTCAAGCAATGGGCTGGGAAGGCCACAGAGCAGGAACATGGTACATTAACACCACCAGAGGCGAGGCTAGAGGCCAAACATGTATGAGGAAGAGGCTGGAGACATTGAAATGGTCCTGCCTGAGCTACCTAAAGTGTGATCAGCTTGTGACCAAACACTGTCAAGTCATTCTCTAGTTGTTTCATGTGTATGCAGCCTGTTTCCTGACCTACAGTGCAAGGTTCCCAAATGAAGAGAATCTTTTTTCCTCTATCTCCTCCTCCTTTTCCCTCTTTTTATCCCTAAGCACTCAGCAAATGTGAAGAAAGGAAAAGGAAGGAGGGAGGGAGGGAGGGAAGGAGGAGAGGAGGGAAGGAAGGAGGGGCAGAGTGAGCAGGAACTATTGCCTAAGGGTCAGTGGAATTGTTAAGTATAGATAAGGTAAGGTAAGGTAAGTACAAAACTGAAATTAAGCAGAGCTAAAATTTCTGAATTCCGGCCTTTTGGACAATATATCTAGAGTTATCACAGACTAGACTGATAGGTACAAGCATGAGGCTGACTTCAGGAATCACTGAACATAGAGAAGCCAGCCCTTTGCACCTGTTGAGTCTCCCCACATCCACACGGTAAAGATAAGTCAACTTTCTTTGATGGATCCAGCTTCACCGCTGCCTAGTTGTACAACTTTGAGCACTTAACTCCTATGTTTCATTTTCCTCATCTATAAAGTGGGGTTAATAATAGTCCCTCTGTCTCATAGTTACTATGAAAACTAAATTTAAAATATATTATATACTATAGGTATGTATTAATATATGTATGCTGAGCATAATATCAGACACACAGAGACTATATGATAAATATTAACTATTATGATTACTAATATCACTAAATTATTTAAAGTTTCCCCACCTTAAATAGCTTAATAATATTAACAATGGGATCACCATTTTGCCTGTGGCTCAAGCATTCTCTGGGCTCTAGGTAATGATGGCATTTACAACAGTGGGTTTCAGATAATAGGCTAATTGATCTTGTTTAATAAAGATGGAATTTATTCTACATTCGGTGTCTGTACCCATCCATGAAAAGACCTAAATACACTACACGTATAGGGATATTAGTCATTAAAATGTGCTAACAGGAAAAAATCCCATTTCCTGTCATAATTATCATTAGGGAAAGAATTCTTGAGAGCAGCCTAGTAAAGGCAAAATCTGCCATCATACCCAGCACGAGGCAGCCTCATCTTTTGGAGATACTGAGTGCCCCCACCAAAGGCAGAGTAATTCCTGATCGATATATTATGTTCTTCCAATGGACTCATCTATCTAATGTGAATTCAATTTAGAGGACGCTGCCAGACAGAATTAAATATCTTAGTTTGAAAAATTACAAAGAAAGTGTGTTTATAACAGTTCTATTTGACTGAATCAATTTTCTAAGCATTTATCTTTTAAGGGTCCTAGAGGTCTTGCCTATAGGGTGTGTCTCCCAGATAGACTTTGCAGGACACCATCTGCTGCAAGAAAGGACCCTACAATGTTTTATTCTGGGCCTTCAATAGCTGTCCAAGGGGATTGCTGCAGGAGAAAAGTGCGTAAAATATCACTTACCACAGACATTTCCACAAGCAATTATTCTACCCCTTACCTAGATTAATTATTAATCTGTGTATTTTAGGGAGATCAGAGTTACAGCAAAAGGGTTATGATGGGACATGACTAAAGAGACGATCTCAAATACTAAATGGGGATAACCCACATAATGGCACTGGTTCTGATTAAGATTCTTATGCAAGAAATAATAATACCCCTTTATGAAACACTTGCCATTAGCCACACTTTGCACAAGCCATGTTATATATATCTTATCATTGCTTTCTCATGTTGATGCTGATGGGTTTATTTTACAGATGATGAAATTAAGATTCAGAGAGACTCAGTGAGGTTAAAAGAAATTGCCCAAGTCCCACAACTGATTAACGACAAAGCTGGCACTGAAACCCAAGTTCAGCTGACCCCAGAGTATATGCTTTTTTGCATCCTACTGATCTGTCAGGTTCAGCAGCTAAAAGTATAAAATATGCTGTCTTTTCTCCCAACTATTTTCAGAGATATTCCCCTAGCACAGATCCAATCAATTAACCAATATTTCTGTTAAAAGTATTATAACCACTGTAGGACTATTCTCTATTTTTAAAAGGTATAATTGGAGAAGGTATAGTGTCTTTATGGGATTTTTCCCCCCTGGATAAAATTTCAATCCGCCTTTTCAGATTTAGTATTCTTTTTGAGGAGAGTTAATCCCCTTACTTGGTATTAAGTCAAAAATCACAAGAAAGAAATAGAATATAGATCTGAAAAGTATTCAAAGTGCAATTCAGAATGAGATTTTTATAATGACGAAAATAAAGACAATGAGAGAATAAAATGAGAAAGTATATTCACAGGAGTTGTAGAAAGAGACTAGAGCCTACTATATCCAAATGGTAATAGCTGAGAATATTCTAGAATTAATAATAAAAATAAATCCTCTGATTGAAAAAGCACAGGGGGTGCGTGGGTGGCTCAGTCATTAAGCGTCTGCCTTCAGCTCAGGTCATGATCCCAGGGTCCTGGGATCGAGCCCTGCGTCAGGCTCCCTGCTCCGCGGGAGGCCTGCTTCCCCCTCGCCCACTCCCCCTGCTTGTGTTCCCTCTCTCACTGTCTCTCTCTCTGTGTCAAATGAATGAATAAAAAAATCTTAAAAAAGAAAAAAAAAGAAAAAGCACAACAAATATTGACTAGGCTAAATAAAATAAGCCTCACTTAGATATATATGGTGAAACTGTGGAACTTCAGAAATAAATCTTAGAAAAATGTAAAAACAGCCAGTAAAAAAAGCACATTGTCTGCAAAGGAACAACAATTAGACCAAAAGTTGACATCTCAGCAACAAAAATTGAGGCCAAAATAAAATAGGAAAATATCTTAAGAACTGCTGACCTAGAATTCTATACCCATTTAAATTACAATTCAAGAATGAGGATGAAATAAAGACATTTTCAAACAAAGACTAAGAGAATTTTCCACTCACAGATTCTAAATGAAAGAACTATATAAAGAGGGGCACCTGGGTGGCTCATTTGTTTAAGCATTTGCCTTCAGCTCAGGTCATGATCCCAGGATTCTGGGACGGAGCCCCACAACAGACTCTCTGCTCAGCAGGGAGCCTGCTTCTCCCTCTCACTCTCCCTGTGTGTTCTCTCTCTCTCAAATAAATAAAATCTTAAAAAAAAAAAAGAACTACATAAAGATGTACTTCGGGGAATAGGAAAAATGAACCCATGAGAAAGGATTCAATAAGAAATAAATTAGCAGTGCACAATCTAAAAAAAAAAAATTAAGGAAACAATTCCATTTATACTAGCATCAAAAAGAATAAAATACTTAGTAATAAATTTAATAAAAGTATAAGAAAGTACAATAGTACAAAACTTGTGCTCTGAAAACTACAAGATATTTTTAAAGGAAATTAAAGAATTCTTAATAAACAGAAAGACATCCCATGTTCATGGATTGAAGGATACTATTGTCAAAATGACAATACTCCTGCATTCATCTACAGATTCAATACAATGCTAAAAAAATCCCATCTGACTTTTTGTGCAGAAATCAAGATGATATTAAAATTCACATTTAAGTACCAGGGACTCAGAATAGCGCTCTGAACAAGAAGAACACAGTTGGAAAACTCACACTTCTGGACTTCAAAATTTATTACAAAGTTACAGTAATGAAAACAATGTGATAGTGGATTAAGAATAGACATACAGATCAACGGAATAGAGTCCAGAAATAAACCCTAGAGTTATGGTCAATTGATTTTCAACAAAGGTACAAAATATTCAATGGAGAAAGAAAAATCATTTTCAGGGCGCCTGGGTGGCTCAGTCCGTTAAGCGGCTGCCTTCCACTCGGGTCATGATCGCAGGGTCCTGGGATCGGGCCCCGCATCGCATCGGGCTCCCTGCACAGCAGGGAGCCTGATTCTCCCTCTCCCTCTGCCTGCCGCTCCCCCTGCTTGTGCTCTCTCTCTATCTCTCTGTCAAATAAATAAATAAAAATCTTAAAAAAAAAAAAAGAATAATCTTTTTCAACACATGGTACTGGATAACTGGATAACTATGTGTAAAAGAATGAAGTTGTACTTCTTCCTCACTCTATACACAAATATTAACTCAAAATTAATCATAGATGCAAATGTAAGAGTGAAAGTGTAAAATTCCTAGAAGAAACATAGGGATATATTTTCGTGACCTTGGATTAGGCAAAACCTTCTTAGAGATGATATTAAAAGCACACACAACAAAAGAAAAACATATAAATTGGGTTTCATCAAAATTAAAAACTATTGTGCTTCAAAGAACACCATTAAGATAATGAAAAAGACCCCACAGAATGGGAAAAAATATTTGTAAACCATGTATCAGGTTAAGTGATTTCCATCTACAGCATACAAAGAACTCTCACAAATCAATAAGAGAAAGACAAATAACCCAACTTAAAAATATGCAAAAGATCTGAATTCCAAAGAAAATGGCCAATAAATACATGAAAAGGTGCTTACCATCATTAGTCAGAAGAGAAATATAAACCAAAACACCAATACTACTTCACCAAACTAGGAAGGCTATAATAAAAAAGACACACAATAAAAAGTGTTGGTAAGGATATGGAGAAATTAGAATTCTCATATACTGCTGGTGAGAATGTAAAATAATACAGTCTTTTTGGAAAACATTCTGGCAGTTTGTCAAGAGACTAAACTGAAGGTTACCATTTGGCCCAGTAATTCCACTTTTAGATATATCCCCAAGGGAAATTAAAGTATGTGTCCAGACAAAAACATATACACATGTTCATAGCTGCATTATTCATCGTAGCTGAAAAGTGGAAACAACCCAAATGCCCATCAATTGACAAATGGGCAAATAAAAATGGTATAGCCATACAATATTATTCAACTATAAAAGGGATGAAGAACTGATACATGCTATAACATGGATGAACCTTAAAAACATTATGTTAAACAAAAGAAGCCAGACACAAAAGAGCAAATATTCTATAGTTTCATTTCTATGAATGTTTAGAATAGGCAAATCTATGTATATAGAAAGCAGATTAATGGTTGCCTAGGGCTGGGTGGTTGAAGGCAAATGGAAAGAGACTGCTGATGGATATGAGGTCTCTTTTTGGGGTCATAAAAATATTCTAAAGTTGATTCTGCTGGTAGTCATAACTGTGAATACAGTAAAAACCACTGAGTTGTAAACTTTAAATGGGTGAATTGTATAGAATGTGAATTACAGTTGACCCTTGAGCTATATGGATTTGAACTAGGTAGGTCCACTTATACATGGATTTTTTTTTTTAATAAATACAGGGCAGTATTGTAAGTATATTTTCCCTCCGTTAGGATTTTCTTATTAACATTTTCTTTTCTCTCCTTACTTTCTTATAAGAATACAGTATATAACACATATAACATACAAAATAGGTGTTAATTGACTGTTTTTGTTTTGGTAAGGCTTCCAGTCAACAGTAGGCTATTAGTAGTTAAGTTGCAAATGGTAAAAAATTATACATGGATTTTTGACTGTGTGGGGGGTCGGTGTTCCTAACCCCTGTGTTGTTCAAGAGTTGACTATATATTTCAGTAAAGATGTTTTTTGAAAAGCAATAGAGGGTAAAGAATTTGATAAGTATATAGTCAAATCTAAACAAGCATTGAATGTATCAAATGGTAACAAAAGCACTCACAGAAGTTATAAAAAATGATGGGACTAAAATGCTGCAACAGTAATAAATGAAAACAGTGGAAGAAAAAATGACTACATCAAAAACTAATGATGTATTGTATGGTGACTAACATAACGTAATAAAATTAAATTAAAAAATAAAAATTAAAAAAAAATGATTAGAGATAAAGCATCCCAAGGTCCTTATTTTGTTTGAAAGAAGAGCAAGGGCTACTGATCAACCTACAAGATTGGAGACTAGTAGGCTTGCTAAATTTAAAAGTAAATAGGAAAAAATAGCAATAGAATCACTTGAAGGAAAAATATTGATCAGTTCTATAGCAGAAAAGGAGAAAAAGAACCACAGGGTGAGCAGAAATCACACAATAAAAGAGTAAGTCCATCACAATATGTAATCACAAAAATGTAAATGGATGAAATATACCAGGTAAAAGACTGAGACTCAGATTTAAATAAATCCAGGTGCACATAGTGTTTTTTTTTTAATTACATTTTCTGTCTGTTCCTGGTAATTAGGATGAAATTACATTTGAATATTTTGCCTTGTCTTGTTCCTCACTTTAAATGGGATGCTCTTAGCATTTCACCATTAAGAATCATACTTGTTGATGGGACGCCTGGGTGGCTCAGTTGGTTAAGAGTCTGCCTTCGGCTCAGGTCATGATCCTGGGGTCCTGGGATTGAGTCTTGTGCTGGGCTCCTTGCTCAGTGGAGAGCCTGCTTCTCCCTCTGCCTGCCGCTCCCCCTGCTTGTGCTCGCTCTGTCTCTCTCTCTCTGACAAATGAATAAATAAAATTTTTTAAAAAAAGAAGAATACTTGTTGAGGGATGGGCTGAATGGGTGATGAGTATTAAGGAGGCACTTGTGTTGAGTGATGAATCCCTAAATTCCACACCTGAAACCAATTTTACCATACATGCTACCAACTAGAATTTAAATGAAAACTTGAAATTAAAAAAAAAGAATAATATTTTTTATGGCTTTCGTAGATACTCTTTTTCAGGTTAAGGAGTTTTCCTTCTATTCTTAGTTCATTAAGAGAAATTATATTCAGAATGTCGAGAGAATTCTCTACACAGGTAAACGATCATTCAAGAGTAAGGCTGAAGTCAAAAGATTTCAACGCTATGAAAGAGCTATACGGTGCCTAGATGTAAATCTAACAAAAGATGTGATAACTTTTATGAAGAAAACTCTAAAAGCTTATGGAGAGACATAAAGGATAACCTGAGTAAACGGAGTGGTATGTTCATATATGGGAAGACAAGAGCTTCACAGTAAGTGTTCTCCTAGATATACACTATAAATTTAATAAATTCTATTAAAAATCCCTGGGGAGCTTTTTTTTTTTTTTCCCCTTCACTGACCTGGATAAGCAGATCATAAAGTTCATGCAGCTCTAACAATGAAGGCCTAAGAATAGACAAAACAATACTGAAACAGAGAAAGGACTCACCCTAACAAATCTCAAGACTCATTGTAAATTAATAGTAATGAAAATACTCTAGTATCAGTATCCGAGTAAACAGATCAATGGGACAGATTTTCTGTAAAACCTAGAGACATTGCCATATACATAGGAACTTGGACTATGACAGAGGGGACATTAGAGATCAGTAGGGAAAGGATGACTATTTCATAAATGGCACTGGGACTACTTGCTAACAATATTTTCAAGGGGAAAAATTATATTCATACCTCACAGCATGTGCAAAAATAAATTTCAGATATGTTAAGGGAAAGTTGTAAACATTTAGACAAAATATTAGGAAAATATATATGACATCCTAGAAGGGCAAAGCAGCAAAAATCATGGAAAAGTGATAAATTGAACTACATAATTTTTAAAAACTTCGCCATGGCAAATGACAACAATAACAAAGTAAAAAGACAAGCACTTAGAGAAAATATCTGCAACCTACATTTCTAAGGGAAGATAAGTATCCAAAATGTATAGTAAGTTCCTAAAAATAAGAAGAGAAATAACAAAACACCAAAAAGGCAAAGGATATGAAGAAGCAATTAGCAGAGGAGGACATTTAATGGTCAAGAGACACATGAAAATATGCTCGACTTCACTAGCAGTCAAGGAGAGGCAAATTAAAACAAATAGATATTATGTCACAACTATTAGAGTGGAAAAAAAAAATGTTTAATGCTGACATTACCAACAATACCAGTTGGCGAGAACAGAGAAATAAAAACTTTCATCTGCTGCTAGTGGGAGTGTAAAATTACATAACCACTGCAGAGAGCAATCTGGCAATATCTGGTAAAGTTAATGTATAACCTATGAGCAGCTCCACTTTTATGTATCTAGAAGTTCCTGAGAGATACATGGGCCCAAGGAGATACAAATGGGAGAACATTCTTTTCAGCACTCCATGCAATAGCTGAAAAGTGGAGACAAGCTACCCGACCCTCAGGGGTAAAATGGGGGGATAATATGTGCATTATTTATACAATGCCACACGCACAGTAGCTAACATGAGCGAGATACCTCTCTGCCATCTGCGTGGATAAATCCAAAATATATAATGACAAGCTAAAAAGATGCTAAGTAAATATTATATGCGATATCATTTATATAAACTTTAAAATAAGTGAAACAATAGTACATATTATTTACAAATACATTAAAGATACCAAAATATTACCGGTTATTATTCACACCTTTGAGGGTGGAGAGAGAGGAGCCTCCTAACCAGGTGTCCTGGAGGTTTTTGAACTCACACATAAAACATAAAAGGATTTTTTGAGAACTGAGCCACTAATGAGCACTATTTGTGTACTTATGTACAAAGAACCCTAAAGACGTTCCGTGGATTCTAGTATCAATGGCCAGTTCCTCTTCACTAAAGAACCAAGGAGAATAACCCTCCAGCAGCGGGGCTAACAGAACGGCTCTGGCCTAGCTCCTGTCTTCTCCTGCAGCTTCTGGATTGTTCCCTGGCACCCAGCCTGGTTTGCACTGGGAAATCCCCTTGTTGTGTTTTCTTAGGCATCCACCAGAGGTGTAGCCCAACACCCCGAGTTTTACCTGCTGACTTCTGTAGAAGATTCTATAGCTTCGCTCTGCCTCTGACCCACGCCCAGGGCCTATCCTTGTGCCTTTCAGGGTGTGTTGCTTCCCTGGGTGGGCTTAGCTTTCCTCTAGGAGCTGCAATCCCAGGCAGGGGGCCTTTAAACTCCCTTCGGTCTGGAGTTACAGAACGGTGATCCTTCCTCGGTTCCTCCATTCAAGATGTGCACACACACACACTTTCATATTCACACAAACACCCTGATACACACATGCACACACGTGCACAAACTCGCACATACAAAGAAACACACAGACGCACCCACACTACCCCCTTCTCTGCAACAGAAACCGGGCTTGCTGAGTCACTCAAAATCCACTATTGTGTGGATATCGTGCGGCAGATCTGATTTTATAATGGAACACAATGGGAAAATAGAATTCACTATTCACAAACACATAGATCTCAAATATCAAAGGACAATTGGATGGTACCGACGGGACCACTAAAACACAATAGACCCCTCCTCTCACACAAGCTCAAATCCTGTGAGTTTTCTTTTCTTTTTCACTTTGGGAGCAGAGTTGATTCAATTACACCCTTCAGTTCTTAGCGCATTACCATTACCAATCTGGGAGGCCCCCTCTCTAGCTCTATTTTACTTGATTTTATTTTTCCCCTTTGTGCCTGATTCCACTCTTCGGCCCTCCCAGCCCTCACAGACTTCCTCTGTAATGTCTTTGATATTTGCCCGATTGTTATTTATCCTATTGCTCGTCTACCAGGATGGCACAGCAAGATGATGTTTATCTCTGATTCATTACCCGATTCATTTTTATTAAGCAGCCATAAAACTTGAGGTGTTGTGTGGGAGGGGCCTCTGCTGTGGCATCTAGCAGCCAGATGATGTGAACATCTGTTTAATCTGATGGTGGGTCCAGAGGTGTCTGTTAGATTATTTTCTTTATACACAGAACACAGCTCACAAGTTGATGCCCTTGCCGGAAAAGAGTGCTCTTTCAATCAGGAAAATGCGCATTTGTCCCGAAGGAGTGTTTAAGTCTGCAGGCAGAGGGTGCGGTGACTGTGCCACAAAGACCCCCTTCTGTGGGGAGAGAGCAGAGGCCGAACCCCGCGTGCGGGCTCCCCTGGAACCTGGCCCGTAGGTGGCAGTCTCCCATCATCGTTCCTGGACCACAAGCCTCAGAAGGGCAGACGGCAGTCTTGGTGTCCTTTGCTCTTTTCTTCTGGCTTCCTAATATTTAATGTGCCCCCCACCAACTTCCCCTCCTCCCCCCCAGCAGGTAGAGCCCAGAGTAAGGGAGAGCAGCAGTGACAAAAGAAACTTCGTCTGGAACCAGCCAAAGTCAGAAGGGCCCGGTTGTGACCCCCTCTTTGCGACTGTTTTGGAATTGCAGGGCAGCCCTCTTGCAGAATTGCCCTGTAAATGGCAAGAAGGGGTGTCTTTCACACTAAACAGAAAATAAAACCTTCTCAAATTGTCATAATTTTTAAAAAGCAATCATGCTAACGCAAGTCTTTATCCTCCCTGTTTTGTCTTGCCCCTCACCTCTCTGCCAACACACACCCACAGAGTTGGGATTCATCTTTGGGAATGAGCTGTGATCAGCCATTCTTCCCCAAATATGCCCGAGCCCTCACCTCGCCCCTCACAGAGCCTATCTGACAAGATAGAGAATAGTCATAGGCAGAGATGAGGAGTGTGTGCATGTGTGTGTGTGCGTGTGTGTGTGTGTGTGTGTGTTGTGTGTGTATGTGTAAAAATCCTCCTACCCCTCTTGTGCAGAGAATTTTAGACAGGAAGTCCAAGGGAAACCAAGAGATCAAGAAAAGGGTACCACCCTCTCACTTTCCTTCTACCCACTCATTCCACACCAGAGAACAGAAGGCAGGAGGAACACTAACCTAGCCCCAGGCCCTTTTAGGAGAGCCTGCCCAATGGGCTTCTAATCAGCCTGCCCCTCTTGTCTGCCACCCATTGTTTAAGGAGCCAAAGGGAGTTTCAAGCATTAGCAAGTGTCAAATCGCCTGAGGATCGTGCTTGTCTAAGAGGCCACATGGAGTGGTTCATTAGCATTTGTAAAACCCGCCTCAATAGCAATGTAGAACCTAGTGCTGGGGTGGGTTTTGTGTATTCCACTTGAATTAGCAAGCAGAATATGTTTGTAAACTTATGAACACCTGGGTTCTGAAAAAGACACTGCTAAGGAAAGGACTTCCTTGGAAGGGGGCTTTCTCTGTTTCTAGGTGCTTCCCCTCCCCAGGCTAGAAACCTAGATGCCTTGTCTTCTCCTTCCTCAGAGGTGGTTAGGACTCAGAGATTGTTGGTTAGGTTTGGAGGAATGAAGATACAGGAAGTCCCAAGTGTTACAGAAAGCATTCCTGAGTCAGAGGTAGTCAGCGGTCAGCCTATTCTGAAGAGGGGCAAATGCATGTTTCTCCAGAGGACTAGAGCCTGGGGTAGGTGGGCTGTCAATGGTGGTGAAGGTGGTGAGGTGAAGGTAGAGGGGGTAGACAGAGAGGGGTAGTGGAGGTGGAGGTGGCCGAGCTGGAGGGGTCAAGATGGAAAGAGTGCAGGGGGTGGAAGAAGGACTAGGAGAGGCCTGGCAGAAACCTGGGTCAAGCTGGAAACTGACCAAGCCACGGCCGTGACAGGGAAGCCTCTGCCAGCCCCAGGAGTCTTCCGATACTGTCTTGGCTGCTTGGCCAGTCTGTGCCATGCACTGGACTCACCAGGACCCAAAACCGGTTTCTTCTTGCTCGGGGAGACAGTCCCTGCAGTCTAGCTGGGGGTGTTAGGATGTGCCTGGTGGCTAGAAGCCTGTGAGGGGGCTGCCCTCTGGGCACATACCCACAAGGGAGCAGAGGTCACTGCATTTTCAACCCTGGTTGAAAATTTCTGAGATGGGAGGATCTGGTTATTTAGGAGATAGACTCTATCAGGAAGGTCCATTGTCTCAGTGGCTATGTTCCTTTATGACACAGGAAATCATCTGTTGAAACCAACATGGCAAAGATACTGTGGATGAAAAGGTTGTAAAACAACAACAACAACAATGGGATTTCAGGTTAATTTCTTCTATCTGGATCAGACCTGAGTTCATTATACTTCCATGATGATTTACCATTCTGCATCTTCCTTTGACCTTGGGGGTACATATCAACATGGGGAATGAATGCAGAAGATCTGAGAATATAGGATCTTTCCTCTCTTTAGACTCTTTCCCTTGAAAAGCTCTGTGAATTCAGATTTTCTCTCTCATGTGGAAAAAAGAACTGCTGAAAAGCACCTCCAACCCTCAAAATCTATACAATGAAGCCTTAGCAGGGCATTTAAATTCTGCTGGAACATGAGCCCAGCAGCCTTCCTACTTCATCTCCTACCACTCACCTTTTATCAGACTCATCCCAGTTGTCTTTGAAACACCAGGAGCATTTCCACACCTCCGTGTGTCTGCTGGGCCCTCTCACCCTACTCCACTTGCCCAGAGATCCTCCTTATTCCTCACGGCCTGTTTCAAATTTCACTTCCTTCCTGAAGCCTGATCCCTCTGGAGAAAGCGGCCCAGCCCCATTCTGTGCTCTCGTGGGCCCTGGGAATCTCCAGGGCATCGTCTTTGCTCACAGCCCGGTGGGTGGGCAGGCTGCACGTGTGGCCTGCCTTTCTCCTTCACAATCGTAAGCTCCTAGAGCGGGTCATCCATGTCTCCGTGTTATCTCCTCTAATACCCAGCCCAGTGTTGCCCAGTTCGAAGGGCTCAACAATTGTTGGTGGAATTTGCAGTCAAACCATGTTAGCTTACAAAAATAAACACAAATGTCAGGCCTAATCCTTCC
The DNA here is from genome assembly GCF_964656455.1 of Halichoerus grypus. Classification (NCBI taxonomy): domain Eukaryota; kingdom Metazoa; phylum Chordata; class Mammalia; order Carnivora; family Phocidae; genus Halichoerus; species Halichoerus grypus. The sequence continues at coordinate 51,631,301 of NC_135720.1, forward strand.
CTATTCAATGTAAGAGGCACCACTAATTCACTTTTAACAGAAGAAAATGAGTAATTTAAAACTAGAAATGAATCACCTAATGAAGAGAGAGACAAAGAACGTTCAGCCCCTCTGAAATTCAAAGACTTGACTGTGAAAATAAGGAAATGCCACATTTGACAAATCAAATTAACAAATTTAGAAGAAATTACAGTGCTCGCTGTTGCCAGAGTCACAGTGAGACGTACATTCTCAGGGCTGCTCGTGGTGCAGCGAGGATGGCCTTTCTCAAAGTAATTTGACAAAATGTCTCAGGAGCCTGAGAAATCTTCATTCACTTTGATCCAGTAACTCCAACAAGAATGTTTTGTAAGGTGACAAGCTGTGATGCAAATGAAGAGTTATGTTTATTATGTTCATTGCAACCAGCACGATTTATAATACTGAAAAGTTGAAGATAACCTAAACATCCAACACTACGGAAATGGCTCAACAAATAATAGTGGATCTGTGTAATAGTCTGCGGCGGTGCATTAAGATGATTTTTTTTTTTAAGATATTTTTTATTTATTTATTTGACAGAGAGATACACAGCGAGAGAGCGAACACAAGCAGGGCGAGTGGGAGAGGGAGAAGCAGGCTCCCCGCCGAGCAGGGAGCCCGATGCGGGGCCAGATCCCAGGACCCTGGGACCATGACCTGAGCCAAAGGCAGATGCTTAACTGACTGAGCCACCCAGTGGCCCCCATTAAGATGATTTTTAAAAAACATCGTCACAGGAAAATGCATGTGATATAGTGTTAACTGGAAAATAAGACATAAAACTGAATATGTGTTAAGATCTCAAATGTGATGTTACATATACATGTACATACATATTTACATACCTATATATGTGTATATAACCCGTTTTATCTAATACGATCGCCACCAGCCACATGTTGCCATTGAGCGCTTGAAATTTGGCTAGTCCAAGGTAAGAGATGCTGTAAGTGTAAACTACATATTGGATTTCAAAGACTTAGTATGAAAAAATGATGTAAACTGCCTCATTAATAATTTTTTATTGATTACGTAAAGAATGACAATATTTTAGACATACTGGGCTAAATCAATTCTATTATTAATCTCACTGGTTTCTTTATACTTTTTTTTTAACATGGCTACTAGAACATTTAATATTAAACACAGAGTGCACATTCTATTTCTTTTGGGCAGTGCTGTATTAGATGATTGCATTTTTTAAAATGAAGAAAATTTCTAGTTGAGGTTATCCCTGGGTTTTAGAATTACAGGTGATTTTAGTTTTGTTCTTTAAATTCTCCTGTCTTCTCCCTGTTTTCTGAATATGCATATATTTCTAGTGTCTCACTTCTTTTGGGGAGCTTTCTCCAGCCTCCCAGAGTGGCGTTAGATGCGTGCATGACTTCCAACACTTCTGTACAGCACTTAATAGAGTTTGAAATTACATGCTGTCTGATCATCTGATTCATGTCAGCCTGCTCAGTAGACCATAAGGTCCACGAGTCTGGGACCCACGTCTGTTTTGCTCACCTTTCTGTCCCTGGCACTTAGCAAAATGCATAGTATATAGTAAGTACTTAATAAAATACTGGTTAGATGGATGAGTGAATGAATGAACAAATGAAAGAGTGAATGATTAAAGAAAAAAGCATTCAACACCAGAAACGCCCAAGTCACCACAACGATAAAATCAAAGTAATTCATCACATAAGAGAAATATTGGCAGACTTGGAAAAGGAGTGGTCCGAACAGATTTGGGAGCTGCTGTGGCCAGCCGATCCGTGGCAGGGAGCACAGTGATCAAGAGCCCCACCAAGAGCTCTGAGGCTGCTTTTCCAGGGGCTCCCAACCAATGACCAAGCGCAGCGGGGAGACTAAGGCACACCCATTCCTGCCTGAGGTGGGACTCTCCTGGCTGGCGTTTTAGCTCAAGGACTCCCACCGGCCTTGCCTGAACTTCCTTCCTTCCTTCCCTCTCTTCTTCTCAGGGGTCAGACCTTCATCACCATTTGAGGGCTTTCCCTGCCGCCTTGGAGTCCCTCCCCATTTCCCCCAGTAAATCACTTGATTGTCTTATCTCATTTGGGGTTTGCTACTCAGAGGACCCAAATAATGCATTTGCTTCCAAAATTTAAAAACGTATGTTATTTACTTATTTGAATGGGCAATCCATACACACTCTACAAAATTCAAACAGCACAACATTTACAAGGAGGTTGTATTATAAAAGGAAAGTTGCTCCCATACCCCTTTCCTATAGCCACCTAATTATCTTCGAAATTCCCATTTCACTCCCAGAAGTCAATCTCTGTTCTACTCTTCCATACTATAGATACACTATTGTTACATTGCCTTAGTCATTTGAGAGTGTATCTTTTTTTTTTTTTAAGATTTTATTTATTTGACAGAGAGACACAGCAAGAGAGGGAACACAAGTAGGGGGAGTGGGAGAGGGAGAAGCAGGCTTCCTGCCGAGCGGGGAGCCCAATGTGGGGCTCGATCCCATGACCCTGGGATCATGACCTGAGCCGAAGGCAGACACTTAACAACTGAGCCACCCAGGTGCCCCTTGAGAGTGTATCTTGACGAGTGCTCCACGACTATATATATTACACCTCATTCTTTTTATGGCTTTATCATATTCCATTGTATTTCCCTGTTTCCACATTGATGAACATTTAAGTATTTCCAGTCTTTTGCCATGATTATTATACCGTTGTAGTTTGTCTTTTCATTTATGTACAAGTATATTTGTACATAAATTCCTGTAGAAAAAGTCCGGAAGTCGATTTACTGGATCTAAGGATAAGGATATGCTAAATTTTACTGCTGAACTGCTCTCCACAGAGGTTAGACCAAGCTATACCTTTAAGAGCATGGCCTCACACACTTGCCAACACGATACGTTATCAGTCTTTTCCTCTGTGCCTGTCTGACAGGTTAAAAATGTAGTTCGGCTTTCCTCTTATTGTAAGCAAAGTCAAGAATCTCTTCATACCTTTAAGAACCATTTTATTCCTTTTCTGTGAACTGTGTTTTCCCATCCCTTGCTCATTACTCTATTGAGTGTTTTGCTCTCCTAAAACTGATTTGTCAGTGCTCTTTACATTTCAGGAAATTTATACTTTGGTTGCGATTTCAATGTGCTAGATTTTTCCCAGTTCGAATTTGACTGGTCTTTACTTTTTGATGGTGTTTTATTTTGTTTGGCTGAGAATTTTTTAAATTTTAAAATTAGTTAAATTTATCATTCTTTTCCTTTAAGACTTCTACATTTTGAGTCATACTTAGAAAGGCTGTCTTCACTCAGATTTTTAAAAATAATTCCAAAAAATATTTCTGCAATTTATTTTTAAAATATTTTTTTAAAATCAGAAAAATTCAGGGGCGCCTGGGTGGCTCAGTCGTTAAGCGTCTGCCTTCGGCTCAGGTCATGATCCCAGGGTCCTGGGATCGAGTCCCACATCGGGCTCCCTGCTCAGCAGGGAGTCTGCTTCTCCCTCTCACCCTCCCCCCTCTCATGCTCTCTCTATCTCATTCTCTCTCAAATAAATAAATAAAATCTTTAAAAAAAAAAAAAAAAGAATGACTTTATATAACTAATTTAGGATCCTAATCTACTTTTTCTGGCTGGCTACCAATTTGTTCCAATACCACTTATAGAATAATTGATTATTTTCATCAATTACTTGAAAATCATCTTTCTCATATTCTATGTGTTCATGTTTTAGGGATTATTCCTGGACCTTCAACCTAGATCTATTAATCAATCAGTATTGATCTATTTATTCACTAGTATCACACTGTCTTAACTATTACAGATTTCTTGTTCCCTGGGATGCTAAGGGGATATTCTAAGGCAGAATTCTAAGTTGACTCCCAAGATTCCTGATCCCTGGTATATATCCTTTATAATCCCTAGGATTTGTGAATTATGGGGTAGTCGCCCCCATGATTAAATTATATTGTTTGGCATAGTTAAGTTTAAGCAAGGGAGCTTATCCTGGGTGGGCCTGACCTAATCAGGTGAAACCTTAAGTGAGACTGGGCTCTTTCTGGAAACAGATTCAGAACAGGAAGGAAATCAGTATCAGGGGGATTCCCCATTACTGGCTTTGAAGATGGAGGGGGCTCTGTGGCCAGTAGTATGGGAGGCTTCTAGGAGCTAAAATCTCCTGGCTGACAGCCAGTGAGGAAACGCAGTCCTCAATCTTAAAATCACAAGGAAATAAAATCAGACAACAATCAGAATGAAATTGGAAGCAGATTCTTTCCCAGTCCATCCTCTAGAAAGGAATACAACCTGGTGGACACCTGAATTTTAGTCTCACTAGACCCTGAGCTGAGAACCCTGTTATGCCACTCCTGGATTTCTGACCTGCAGAACTGTGGACTCATAAGTAGGTGTTATTTTAAGCCATTAGATTTGTGGTGATTTGTGATGCAGCAATAGAAAACTAATACACCTATTATATCTATTCTTGTTTAGATTTTTTTTTCTGGTTACTAATTATTTTTTCAGATAAACTATGTAATCAGCTTATCTAATTCTAAAAGAATATTCTGATAGTATTTTTATTGTCATTGTTTGGCACTTAGAGATCAATTCAGGGAGAATTGACATCTCTATGATGTGGAATATCCCTACCCAAGAATATACTATGTCTTTCCATTTTTTTAAGGCCTTCATTTGCATTTGAAAGTTTTCTCTATATAGTCCTTGCACAATTTCCTTTAAAATCTATCCCAATTTATGTTTTGTTTCTATTGTACATGAGGTCTTTTTTCCATCACACTTTTAACTGGTTATTATTTCTATATAATTAGATTACAAATTTCCTAATGTTAACTCTGTACCAAAATTCCTAAATAAAATTTCTTATTACTTTTTTTTAAAGATTTTATTTATTTATTTGAGAGAGAGAGAGAGAGAGAGCATGAGCAGGGGGAGGGTCAGAAGGACAAGCAGACTCCACGCTCAGCGGTGAGCCCGACACAGGGCTTGATCCCAGAATGCTGAGATCATGACCTGAGTCGAAGCCAGACACTTGACCAATTGAGCCACCCAGGTGCCCCAAATTTCTTATTACTTTTAATAGATTTTTAATTGAATCTCTTAGATTCTTCAGGTAAACGCTATTACCTTCAAAGTGATAAATTTACCTCCTACTTTCAAGTTTTTATACCCCCAATTTATTTCATCTCGTTCAATTATGTTGGCTAGTGTTTCCAACACATTGTGGAATAATAATGATAGCAATACGTATTTTTATCTATTTCCTGGCTTTAATAGAATTATTTCTTTTATTCTGAGTTTTTACAGCAGTATTCATAGGTAGAATTGCGCTATGATTTCATTGATTTGGGGGTATCATTTTTGTTGTGTTTTAATATCAATGTTATACTGCTTTCATTAAAAAGAATATGCACCTTTGATTCTTCTTTTTTTCTGAAACAGTTTAGTTTGCATTGATGTTACTAGCTCCTAAAAAATTGCATAGAACTTGCCTAAGAAACTATATAGGCCTGTTGCTCTTTGTGGGTTAGTTCATTAATAGTTTCATAATTCCTTCATGTTAAGTGGTTTGTTTAGATTTTCTTTCTTCTCTGACCAATTCTGGCAATTTATATTTCCTAGGAAAACATCCATTTATTCATTTTATTTGCATAGAGTTAAACAAAGCAGCTATTTATGATTCAATTTTATTTAAAAATGTTCAATATTTGTCTTTTCACCCCCTTTCCTGATTAGATTACCTAACATCTATATATATCTTATGTTTTTCCACTGAAGAAACAGTTCTTGATTTGCTTTATTCACTGGTGTTACAATTTCTCTGTTTTTTAATGTAATAAGTTAAGCTTTGATCTTTATTATTCCTTCCATCTGCTTGCCTTGGTTTTACTGTTCTTTTACTAACTTCTAGAACTGGATCTCTAATTTATTTTTATTCTTTTTTGCTTATTAATATAAATGTTTAGGACTTTGAATTTCTTTCTGAAGTTCACTGATTTAGCTATATCCCATAGTTCTGACATGTAATATATGTATTATTATTACTTTGTAGATTTCCTACACTTTAATTTCCTCCTTGATCAAAGAGTTGACAGAGAGTTTAAATTCTTCAAATGATAAGGTTTTTAGATTTGTAATTATTTCCAGTTTTATTGAAATAGTGTTAGAGAATTTGACCTGCACTATTTCTGTATTTTTCAAGTAAATCAAATATTCTTTCAGTTTAATATAGAGTCACATTTTTGTGACTATTGCATGGGTACTTTTACTTTAAAGAAGATATATTCTCTAATACAGTGTTTGAATATATATTCATGAGATCTATCTTATTAATTATGTTATTTAGGACTTTACTATTTTTATTTTTATGTATCTGTGTGGGTTCAGATAAAAAAAAAATTTTAAATCTTGTACCATCAATATTTTTCTTTCTATCTTCTTTATGTTCTGTAGCCTTTGCTTCATGAATTTGTTGGTATGTTATTAACTACATATTTATAATTGTTAGATGTCTATTGTGACTTATACCTTTATCATTCTAAAACAGCATGCTCTGTTTTAATGGTTAATTTAGTGCTGAACTTAATGCTTTCTGCCTTAAATTCAACCTTGTTTGATTTTTGGGATGTCAATCTCGTTTTTCTCTTGTCTTTGTTTTGTGTGGTTTTACCTACCTTTGTTTTCGAGTTTCAAAGACATGTGTGTTTCATATATATACACATATCCATATTCCACTGGGGCATTTTACTTTAATAGCTGGTTTAGCCTGGCCATTTCTAACCATTGGGATATTTTCCTCCCTGCTTTCTGCCCCTTGCCTTCAACACCAGCTCCCCTATATTCATTTCTTGAGCTATTTCTGTTCTGCCTCCATAGGAACTAGCACGTGAGCCTCCCTCACCACAGGCATCACACTAGACCATAATAAACACCCTTTGAGCCTAAATCAAAATGCAGAACACTTACTTAAAAACTGGGTATGAATATGTTATGTGTGTGCTCCTACTTCAGTCTCATGAGTAATGTTTATATAAACACTACAGTACAAAAGTACACGTATTTGGCTATTTGGGTAGAGGCCCTGGAAGGAATATTGTATTTAGGAGTTTTCCATTTGAGAAGCCACTGAAATTGACTTTTCATTTTATCTAAAAGCTATTAGATACTAAATAGACATGTATTTGAAACAGAAAAGCAACTTGTTTGTTCATGGTAAGCGTAGTTACCGAAAACTATGTTCTGATAAAAGTTCTATGACTGTTTAAGTATCTACTTTTGTGTAACTATTCCAAAATTCAGCAGTAAAAGACAATCACTGTAGTAAAGATTGTGTGGGTCAGGAATTTGGAAAAGGCCAGGCAGGAACAGCTTGTTTCCACCTCAAAATGTCCACAGTCTCAGCTGGAAGGACTTGGAGGTGGAGCAACCCAGCGACTAGGGACAGAAATCCTTTGGCGGCATCTTCACTCATGTGTCTAGTGGGCCCTCAGGTGGGCCCGGTAGCCAGAACACCTACGCCTGGGCTCTCAGTGCGGCTGGGACTTCCTCACAGCTTGATGACCTTGGACTTCTTAATGGCAGCTCAGGGCTCCAAAGGCAAGAATCCCAAGGGAACCAGGTAGACGCTGCATTGCTTTTATGACCTAGCACCAGAAGACACCGAGTGTAATTTTGGCCTTACTCTATTGGCCAATCAGTCACTGAAGTTGATCAACTAGTTACAAAGGCCCAGATTCAAGGGGAGGAGATAGTCACCCTAACTCTCAATGGGACAAGCATCAACGAATTTTCAGACATGTTTTAAATTCACCACATTGGCACTGCTCATCACTGGGCTCTCTCTGTGTCTCTGTCTCTGTCTGTCTCTGTCTCTCTCCTACACCATCACACCCAGTCACACCCATACTCACAAACTTACCTAGCTGCTTATTGACACTAGCTGTCAGTATAGGTAACTAAACTACAGTGGTAGCTGTGGCGCTTCGTAAGCAAAAACCCCAAGATCGAAAAAAGTGAAATATATTGGTTATCTGCAAATAACACATCTAAGATTATTTCCATTCCCAAAATATCTACAAAACACAAGGACAGAAATTTTAAAGGGAGTTACACAAGGTAAAAGGCCAGAGTCATCACCAGAGTATGTAACCTGTCTCCTGTTTAATTTTCCATGTGTTGGGCTGGCTTCAGAGCTTCCCTGGCTTCACCCTCATTAACTTTTTCCTCAAACCTGCCAGGCTTCTTTCTTCCTTGACATAAGGATTGTGTATCTTTTGCTAAAACTTACTCTAGACGGATGCAGTGTTTTCTTTCTCTGTGATTCTATGACTGCTACCTTTGCTGTCCCCACACCAACTTCCCATCCATTATTATTACTTTGTTTCTCCCACTTAATTCTTCATTTAGTGGGCATTTATCAAGCACTGACGGTGTGCCAATCCCTGCAGTAGATCCTCAATAGACCGAGCCTGGCTATGCTAGAGTCCTGGACATCTGTAGGCAGCTGGTGCTGGGGGTCTTCCAGGTTGCTAGTGGCAGACACCCCCAGATGATAGATAAGGAAGAGTTAGCAAGGCATGGCGGTAGATGGGCAGGTAGCACCAATAGACCGGCGGCCAAAAGGATGGAAAACAATGGCTGTGAAGGAAAAGGAGGGTGTCATCTAGAACAGAGGAATGGTTGGGACTCTGGCAGTGGCAGAAATTTTATGTGATCCACTCCTCTTCTTGATGGAGGGTTCCTAGAGCCAGGCAAGGGAGGGAGGGACTTTGCCATTTGGTTGATGGAGGCTGTTGATTCCAGGGACAACAAAACACACTATTAACATGATCTGCTTTAACAAGGATTCTCAAGCTGGTGGGGTCTTATAGTAATATCTATTTGAGAGAAATATAACTTTTTGTCTCAAAAAGAATTAAGTTGAACAACTGAAGAGAAGATATATAACAATTTTAAAAAATACACAAGACAAGCATGGGGCAGTTTGTCCTCAATTTCCCTATTTCCATGTACCATATCCATGACCCATGTCCTTAGACTTTATTAATTGCATCTAATGAGAAAGAGCTTATCATCCCTGAAGATGGGCACCTCCCATGTCTTTGACTTTTCTGTGTTGGTCTTCTTCTCTGGTTCCTCTTTTTCCTCATCCTTTGCCTAATGATATTTTTTATGGCTCTTGTGAGGCTCGCCTCTCTTCATATTCTGCCTATTCATCAATAGCCTTGGCTTCACCTACCATCTATCAGCTGCTGTCTTTGATCAGGTTTCTTCAAAAACAGAGCCTGAGGCAAGGATTAGGTACCCATGCTTTATTTGAGAAGTGAGGCAGGGAAGAATGTGAAGCAAATGCAAGATGAAGCATCACCATACTAGTCATTGCTTTGCAATGAACTGTGAAGAGACACACAGGTTATTAGCAAGTATGTCTGCTTGACCACATGGATATTTCCAAATAGGCTATCTGGACACACTATACCTTGTATCAGTTCATAGGACATAGGAATTTCCTCTGCTCTCCTATTAGCTCTTGGTCAGCATTTACTCCACAAGGAGTTAGATCCCCTACATTTTCAGATTTTATCATTGACCTCTTTGGTGGCTGTTTGGAATGCCAGGACCCATGAGCTGTGATGAGCCATTTCATCCAAGTCTGGAAGTGTCGGGAGGAGCCAGAATCTACAGTATGTTGTCATTTGGCATTACTGTGTGGTGGCGACCAAGGAGGAGGGCCTGGCATAATTGCCTAAATGAAAGATACAGTCAACTGGCGATGACCCCATTTAGAGCAGAACAAGTGGTTGAGGGTCCAACAGGCAGTGGTGGCAAGAGAATCTGAGGAGATATGCAATATGTATGCCCCACACACATGGTAACTCCCAGATCTATATCTCTGCTTTGATTTCTCTCCTCATCCCTAGGCTACATCTCCAATAAGAGGTCCCAATGGCTGTTCAAAATCAATGTGCCCCAAACCTAATTCATTATTTTACCCCTCCACCAAAATATGCTTCCTACCATGCTCCTTAACTCAGTGAAGAGTGCCACCATCCACGGATAATTATTAGAATTATATCTAGAATGGGACTTCATTCTCTCAGAGATCCAATCCCCTTCAATCCTGGGTGCCTCAACCCTTCATGCTGTCAAACAGCTGTATTTTCAAGACAGCTTTTATGGTTGTTCTTGAGAGGAAGGTAGTCTGTTAGGAGCCACTCCCTTACAGCCAGAAGCAGAAGCCCTTTGCAAACCTTCGTAACACAATTCCATTAAAAAGAAAGAAGTTTTGGGGTGCCTGAGTGGCTCAGTCGTTAGGCGTCTGCCTTCGGCTCAGGTCATGATCCCCGAGTCCTGGGATCGAGCCCTGCATCAGGCTCCCTGCTCTGTGGGAGGCCTGCTTCTCCTTCTCCCACTTCCCCTGCTTGTGTTCCGTCTCTCGCTGTCTCTCTCTCTCTGTCAAATAAATAAATAAATAAATCTTTAAAAACAAAAAACAAAAATAAAAAAATAAAAATAAAAAACCACCAATTCTATAAAAAAAAAGAAAGAAATTTCATTATAAGAAATCTATATGACAAACATCTACTCTGTAGACAGTTTATGTAAAGTTAAAGTCTTACTTTATGAAGCAGGACCCATTTGACTGCAGTTGAGAGAAGACATGTCCCAAACTGGGTTAAACAAACAAACAAAAAAATTTTTTTTTGCTCTATATGCTGAAAATTTCAGGAGGAAGATCATTGTATACAAGATTTCAAATGAAGTTTATCAGGATCCAATTTTATCTTCATCTCTGCTCAGCTTCATGTAGAATGGTAAAGCCATTTTTAAATAGGCTTATGACCATAAAATGGCTGCCAGCAACTCCCTAAACTACACCCTTCCAGGTCCACACCCAGCAGAAAAGGAACGTGGAAAACCTCATTGGCTCTAATTGGGTCACTGCCCATTCCTAAACCAATCACCTTGCCTAGGGAAATTTGATAGAGTGATTAATCTAGACCCAGGTCAGCTCCCTGATTCCCAGGCCAGGGCTAGATTCAGTTCCTCCAGAAATCCATAGACTGAGCAAGAGGTTAGGATGTGGTTACCAGGAGAAAGCAAACTGATGTTAGACAATGGAAAGAACAGTTGTCCACTTCCCTGGCCAAATCCAGTCTCTAAATCCACATTGCCTAAAGTTACTTGGAAGATCATAGTCTTCCTGCTTTGGTCCTCTAAGGCCATTTCTGTGATCCTGCTTCTGGATCTGTGACAGCACTCCCCTCACACGGCCATGTGCTTTATAACCATCCTTCCAGGACACACATGCAGCTATCCCAACACTAGCATATCCACACCCGCGTGTTCCCTTTCTCCTGTTACTCAAATCTTAGCAAGAGCTGGGACAGGAGTAGCAAGAGGATGACACGGTTTCATTCCCTCACTGTCACCCTTTCCTTTCCTCTCATTATCTCCTCAACAGAACAAGAGTCAGATGACCAGATTTCGCTCCCTAACTCTGCCACTTACTGCTATAATCCCAAAAAACTCACTTCACCACACGAAGTCTCAATGCCCACAACTGCAAACAGGGCTAAGGATGTTCACTTTACCTCCTTCCAGACAATCTCTCTAAACAGTTGTATAAAAGAGGAAGAGGGTGACAGGTCTGGAGACGTCATCCTTTTGAATGGCTGTTGCGGATGGTGGTGACGCTTCTGATAGAGACATCTTAAAATGTGGGATTTTTCAAGCATTTCAATGATTGTGAAGGTTAAATGAAATATTTTGAAAATGTTTATCAACTCTAAAGCTCTTCAGAGATGCTGAATTGTATTATGGGCTGCCGATTGGTCATTGAAAAGCTCTTGCTCCACATTAAGTGTTGTTTGTGTGTAACACTTGTCAAAGGTTTCCACCCCAGGAAACAAAAGCACAAAAGTTTCACTGAAGTCCTCTGGCCTAATCCTCTTAAGAGTCATTGAAGCCTCTCTGAATTGATACAAAGGTAGTCAAGTACCTTCTTAAAACAGGAGGCTCTTTCAAATTTTCTTGCCATTCTTATTTGTGACAAATTCACTCCAGTGTTCCTTGCTACCCATCACCATTGTTCACACGCACCGCCGGCAGCCAGAGATTGTGCCGAAGGTCACAGTGCCAGGAAGTGGCACCACGGGGATCTTCCTAGAATCTGCCCTCCCTCCACATGGCCAGGGGAAGTCAAGACTCATAACTACAACAGATGCAGGCTGTGGAACATCCAAAACACAGATTTTGACCCCATCTTGTGGGGCAAAGGGGAAGAAGTGTCTGAGTCCGGGTTGCATGCCCGAGGAGCGGCAGGTGTGGAAGCGGAGTCAGGAAGATTAGCTCTTGGACTGGTGCAGGTGCATAACCCAGAACCGAAATCCTATGACCAAGGGCCTTAATGAACTTTGCATATGCAGAGCCTAGCACAGTGTCTGACTCAGTGGGTGTCCAGTTGGGCTGTTGGTTGGGCTGGACAGGAACAGATAGATTTCAGAGATGTTCTGGGTGGTAGGCAGATATCATTTGTGAGTGGGTCAACATGAAGGATGAAAGGTAAGAAAGAGCAAACTATGGCTTTGGGTCTAGGGAACTGGCAGACAAGAGCTGCTCGGGCGGGATGATTAAGAATCCAATGCATGGCTTTAGTTTGAAGTGATGGTAAGTCAGCCGTGGAAACCCTACCAGAGATTTCACAATGTCACATGAAAAATTTATATGATGTTCAAACAGGTTTTGACGATAAAATATTAAGTGCATAGAACGTTTCTTTCTCTCTCTTTTTTTTTTAATATTTATTTATTTATTTGACAGAGAGAGCACAAGCAGGGGGAGCAGCAGAGGGAGAGGGAGAAGCAGGCTCCCTGCCAAGCAGGGAGCCCGATGCGGGGCCAGATCCCAGGACCCTGGGATCATGATCTGAGCCGAAGGCAGACGCTCAACCGACTGAGCCACCCAGGCGCCCCCATAGAATGTTTCTTACAGAAATGTTTCTTTAGACATAGAGCACAGACTGCTGGACCCCCCTTCCCACTTCTTTTTTGCTAATAGAACTCTGATTTTGTCTGAGGTGGCTCTGAGCCAGGCTTGGTAGTTCCGTATTCCCGCCTCCCCTGCCAGATGACCATGGAACTAAATCTAGCCAATGAGATATAAGCAGAAGCTATTGGGTGGGACCCAACAAAATGGCATGCACATTGTACTCTTGGCCCTTTCCCTTTTTCAATTTGCAACGTGGCCCTGATGGCTCGGGTTCCAGTAGCCATCTGATGTCCATGAGGATGGAAACCACATGCTAAGGATGGCAGATGGAAGGAAACTGGGCCGTGAAGCTACCATACCAAGCCCTGGATGCCACCCGAAGGTTTCTTTTTAAAACGAGAAATAAAGCCTCTCACTTTTTATGTCTCTGTTTTTCAGGTCTTTGTTACTCACAGCCAAACTCGATTTCTTGTTGAAACACCATTGTCTTAAAAATTATAAAAGACAACCTCAGAATGAGTTTTAATGTTTTGCGAAAGTGATAACGAGAGTAAGGCATTAGCACCTGAATCAAAATAATGAGCATCAGCCCCATAAGCAAGCCTATCATTTAAAAAACCTGAAAGGAAGCCTCTGGGGAGTTCTGTGAGATTAGTCACTAACATAGCCCCTGGCCCCTAACCTCTCAAAGGTTAACAAAACAGCATGTCTCAAACACAGTTCAAGGTCATAACAACTGCTTGTGACTTTCAGTTTGAACTCAAAACCACCTATATGTACTTCCCATGACACAGAGTCTAATAAATTCCAAGAGTATCCAGGTTCTTACTGTGGTGGAATTCAGTGAAAACAAGCTCCCTCTTAGCAATCACATCCCAGGAAAACCACAGTTAGTGAGGGTAAGGAGAGAGGCACCCATGTCCACAGCAGGCTCTCTCTTAGCTCTTACGACTGAGTGGGAGGTTTTTGTTTGAATGAAGGCACAGGTCAGAAACGGCTGGTTCGGGGCGCCTGGGTGGCTCAGTAGTTAAGCGTCTGCCTTCGGCTCCGGTCATGATCTCAGGGTCCTGGGATCGAGCCCCGCATCGGGCTCCCCGCTCAGCGGGTAGCCTGCTTCTCCCTCTGCAGCTCCCCCCGTTTGTGTTCCCTCTCTCGCTGTGTCTCTCTCTGTCAAATAAATAAATAAAATCTTTTTAAAAAAAAAAAAGAAACGGCTGGTTTAAGCCCGGCTCCATGTCATGCCCAGCTCCAGCCAGCCACTGACCACCGGACTGGCCGGGCCCAACGCCATTTTCTAGGAGACAGTCTCTGCTTGGTCCAGCCCAATTTGTAGATGGGTTCTCCCCAGTCAAGAGTGGGGTAGGGCCTTTGGTTGTAAACCTGGCTCAGAAGCACACCCTTGGCCAGGGGCCGTAGTAATTCTTAGAGCGAGGTGTCTATGGGCTCGGGGTGGGAGGTAGTCCAGATGAAACCCAAGTGTGGGTAATGAAGAACAAACAGCATGGGTGTGCGTGCCGCAGATATTTTCCTGCCAAAATGCAACTCCACCCTCTGGAAGGTACCGCGGGCAGAAGCCTATCAGGTTTCACCGTGAAGCTTTGGGCATCACTTCCACAGGGTTCTCTGCCTAAGACATGAGCTTCATTTTGCCAATAGCTTTCAGTTCATCACTCAGGCACCTAAGTAGTTCTGTTTGAAAGATACATTTCTTTTCTCCAGACTAGTTCAGCTGATCTATTAGGTAACCAAACAAAACCTCTAAAAAGAAAAAGGAAAAGAAAAAGAAAAAGAAAAGAGAAAAACCTCAACCCTTAATTCTATAGCTCCCTCACAAAAAGGACACCCCAATGAGTTCATGTTCACAAAGCTTCCAACTTACCTGATTTACCTAGAACAGACTCACACTCGAGGGCGAGCTCTTGTAAAAGCGCCTCTGAATTTCTTCCCCACCCTGGAGTTTTTGGAACTTCAACGTCCTCAGTGGTGAAATGGAAATGAAACACACTCAAAAGTCTTGCCTAAGCAACAGTATTGTCTCCAGGCACGTCCAGAGGGACGGGCAGGGCATAGCAACTGATTCTAAGACTAGTGAAGAGTGAGTGTAGACAGACACCTCTCTCTTTACCTGGGAATAACGGAAAGTGTGTGTTGATGAAGGCAGGCTCAGGCAGCCTCTACGTCTCCTCTTTCTAATGGGGCAGCCCGCACTGAGCATTTATATTTTGTGTCACACACATTCTCTCATTTCCTAGATGGCTAGTGTCAGTCAAGTGACCCCCCTTAGCTCCAATCCCACATGGTGTCGGGAGCCGCACACCAGTCCCTGCCAGGAAGTCAGGCTGCTGCCCATCTGATGGGAAGGAGCTCACCACCTCACCAGGCCCCCCGCCCCCACCTCTGCAGCTAATCTCTACCTCCCTCTAGTTTCCATTCACTGGCCTAGCTCTGATCCTGCAGCTTTCCCCTTAGACTCGGCATTTTTTTCATCTCCCTGACCATTTAATTATATAAAGACCACCATCAAGTCCCCCCAGGGAGTATTCCCCTCCGATCTGTCAATGACTCTCTTAAAGAGCATTCTTTTGGAGCCCAGTGCTCACATCGCTGTGCATGCAAACTCAAGGTGAGTCCTTCTAGGCCCTACACCTCTGTCGTAGAGCCTCTGGTTGCACTGACTGTCAACCCCAGTCGTATTGAGCCTCCAGTCAACCCAAACCATCAATATTCTCCAGTCCAAGCGTGTGACTTGAGCTTTCCCAAATCCTTTCCAAGAGTAAGAAAGCTGTCGGTCAATAACCAATGCTGGCACAGCGCCATTATCGTTAAACCTGGGTACGGTTCTGCCCATTTGCCTTAGAGGTTTCATCCCAGTGTTCCAATCAGTCTCCATATCTTCTAGAAACCTGATCCATCATGTGTCATTATTTGCTACACTCTCCAGTGGCGTGGCATTCACAAACTCGATGGGTCTGCCTTTTATTTCTATATTGGATACATTGCAATAAAAGCTGGCCGGATAAACCAAGGGAATGAGCAGATGTGATCACATTTGTCTTATGTGGGGTTTGCTCAAGGTCACACAACTGACCTAGGCACTGTGGAGCTGGCACTGGAATTCCGGTCTCCTGAAGCCCAGGTGGAGATTTTCCCACAGTGCCATGGGGCTGCCATGGGGGATGTTACCTCCCGCAGGCCCTGCTATACCTGAGTGGATGCTCATCATCCACTCAGCAGGTAGGGTCTCCACACAGATTTCAGGACAAGAATCTGTGTTTATTACCTTGTGTTGGCTGACACAGAGGTCTATAGTGAATAACAAATTTGCTTTCCACTCACTTTCACTTCTAGACTTCAAGAGTTTCTGACCAAACCCAGCCAGATCCTTCCCCTCCATGGACCTCCCTATATCTGCCCAGCTCGCCACAATGGGATGGACATGATCTGATCTAGGCATTAAGAGACTTGGGCCCTAATGCTCATTCCACCATATTTAATTCCTTGACCTTGTCTGACATTTAATTTCTATTTATCTCAGTTTTCTCACCTAAAATAGGGGACCACTTTGCCCTACCTTATAGGGTTGAATTGAGCATCAAAGGAAGAGAATGAATATAATTTTTTTTAAAAAAGCTATCCAATGCTTTGCAAAGTTTATTGTTATCAAGTGGGTACAGAGAACTCCAAAATGACTCAGTACCACTTAAAATTCCTTTTTAAAGCAGTTCATTGTATCCTAACCTATTTATTCATTTCTTTCTCTTTTTTCCTCTTAAAGTCCCAACAAAAACTGAATATTAAGAATGCATGCAGGGAGAGCACTGAATACAAATTAGCTATGCAATGTTCTGTAGTCACTTTGGCAGGGAAATGATACACCTATTAAAATACCCCAGGCAGAGCTGGCACGTACTCTGCTGATAACCCCAGCAGGCAACGACCTTGGCACCATTACAAGGGCAATATTTTCAAATGGATGAACTATTCCTGAACAAAGTGTCCAGTGTACTAGGAATAAACAGGCTTTTCATCCACCAAGCATGTGTGTTTTCTGGTTCCAACAACCTTTCCCAGAGACAGTGTTGAGGGGCTATGGGGGGGACCAGGAAGCCACACCTCCTAGAAACCTGTCCAATCTTGCTCATCCCTCCTTAAGACTGTTGACTGAATTGGCCTCCAAATCTCCATCCTCTCTTCTGAATGTTTCATGATTTCTTGCCTGCACTTTTTCAAAAGTAGAACCCAGTGCTGCCCATTGTTCTCCTGGTCAGATCTCAAGGTATTCCCAGTAGGAGAACAGGTTGGGGGATCAGCACCTCCCACCCCATTCCCCTTTCCCCCCAGTGTAAAATGGGAGCCTCACGAGCAAGAATCTGTGCTGGAGACTCACACAGGTTGCCACCAAACATCTGCGAGGTCAACTCTAGGAGAAGGTGGACCAGTCTCCCAGGACAATTCAAAGTTGAATACACAAGAGGCTTTGAAGACAAGATTCTTAAGATAAAATTTTCTGGGAGAGCAAGAAAGGGCTCCAGATTCACCAGGAAGGAAGCACACATGCAAAACTCAATTGGTGAGGTTTGCTTCCTCACCTGGGCCAACAAGGCTATAGCTGGCCATTCAGCTCTTCACCTTTCATTCATTCTACAGTTATTTCCTGAGCATCTGCTGTGTGCCTAACCTTGTTCTATGTCCTGAGGACACAGAATAAACAAAGTTCCTGCTCTCCTTACATTCTGGTGGTAGTGGGGAAACAATAAACAAATAATTGAATATAGGGTGTGCCCGGTAGTGGTAAATGCTAAGAGGCACAAGGAGTGCAGGTGTGGGTGAGCATGAGTTTGAATCAGGGAAGGCGACACCATTAAGGTGAATGTGACTGGGGGTCTGAAGGAAGTGACACAGTGAGCCACGACTATCTGGGCAAGTGTGTTCCGGGCAAGACCGTGCTTGAAACAGCAAAGAAGATAGTGTTACAGGAATGGAGCAAGCCAAGAAGGGAGTCAGAGGAGATGAAGTCAGAGAGGTAATGGGGAGCCAGCTCATGCAGGGCCTGAGAGCCATTTTAAGAACTTTGGTTTCAATACTGAGTGATCTGGGAAAACACTGAGTATCAGGGGAGGGGGAGAGGTTGGAACCGAAAAGTGAGATAATTTGATTTATATGTATAAAGCTCTTCCTGGCTGTTCTGCTGAGAACAGAATGAAGGCAGGAAAGAATGTGAGTAGGGACAATATCAGGGGACCATGCAACCATGTAAGCAAGAGGGGCGCCTGGGTGGCTCAGTTGTTAAGCGTCTGCCTTTGGTTCAGGTCATGATCCCAGGGTCCTGGGATTGAGCCCCGCATCGGGCTCCCTGCTCCGCGGAAAGCCTGATTCTCTCTCTCCCACTCCCCCTGCTTGTGTTCCCTCTCTGTCAAATACATAAATAAAGTCTTTAAAAAACAAAACAAAACAAAACAATGTAAGCAAGAGATGATGGTGGTGGCTTGCACCATGACAGAGCACTGTGAGGGCGAGGGGAGGAGCTCAATATTTTTAAAGCAAGACCTATAGGAATCGATAATAATGGAATGTGGGAAATGAGAGACAGAGTCAAGGATTAGTCCATGGCTTTTGGCTTAAGCAGTTGGAAGAATGAAGTTAGCATTTTTCTGAGAAGAGGAAGATTATGGGTGAAGTAGGATGAAAGGCATCAGGAGAATGATTTCAGATATGCGAAGTTTAGACGCCCAGTGGAGAGGCCTAGCAGGCCACTGGATTAGCAAGTCTTGGGTCCAGGCAAGAGATGTAAACTTGGGAATATCTTTGTAGAGAAGGTATGTAATGCCAAGAGCAAGAATGCTATTACCAGAAAAGTGAGTACTGATAGAGAAGAGGTGTAAGGACTGAGCTCTGGGGTGAGCTAACACAAGGGAAGATGAGCAAAGGACTTATTAAAGGGAATTAAGAAATTTTTTAAAAAAGAGAAGGCCTAAAGAATATGTGAAGAAAATTTCTCAAGAAGGAACCACTGATAAACTTTGTTAAATGCTGCTATTTGGTCATACGTGAAAATAACTGAGAATTCACTATTGGACTTAGAAATTTGGGGCTCACTGGTAATTTTACTAGGATAGGCTTACTTCGGTAGCAAAAAACTACCAAATCAGTGACCTAACACAATAAAAACTTATTACTCACTCATGTTATAGTCCAATCAAGTGTTTGGTAGGTGGCCTTCCATGTGGTGATTTGCGTACTCAACCTCTTTCCATCTTCCGTGTGTGGCCTCCAGGGTCACCTTGGAAAGGGAAGGGGCAGTCATACGGAAGTACCCCCACACTCAAATGCCTCAGCCTGTAGCTGGCATATTACCCTCACTCACATTCCTATGGCAAGAACTAGTCACGTGGTCTCATTTAGAGGCAAAGAAATTAGGAAACATCATTTATCTGTGTGCCCAGGGAGAAGAAACAGTTTTGTGACCATCTGGCCAACTTCTCCCATAACATCTTAGCAAGATCAGTTTTGGGGCCTAGGGGGAGCAAAAGACTGATTGAGGGGAGTTCAAGAAAAAAAGAGAAGTAGAGAAATGGGGTGGTGGCTAAAGTGGGATTTGGGATCAAGAGAGGTTTTTGTTTTGTTTCTTGCATGTTTATAAGATAATAGAAAATGATCCGGGAGAGAGGGGGAAAGTGGAGAGGTGGTAACCTCCGGAGGGATAGCCTTGAGCAGGTGCGAGAGAAGGGGACCTAGCTCAGTGCTTCTTAAACTTCATCATGCACAAAAATCACTTGGAGAGCCCATTGAAACACAGATTCCCAGACTCCACCCCCAGAGATTCTGATTCAGCAGGTCTGGAGTGGGGCTGATGAATTTACATTTCAGACAATCTCCCAGGTGATGCTGATGCTCCCAATCAAGACGGAGGGCCACATCTTGAGTAGCACTGATAGAAGCTTGGGAGTTCATCCTATCCTCAGAGGGAAGGCAGAGTGGACAGGCAGAGAGGAGGGTGAGCAGGTGGGTATGGTGGTGGAAACATGCAACTTCTTGGTTCATTGATCTATTATCTCAGTGGATTAGGAAGCAAGGCCATCAGCTGAGAATGAAGACAGGGGAGGAAGACAGAGGGAAGAGAAAATGTGAAATCATTGTCTTGAAGAATGGGAGAATAGCGGCGTAGGGAAGTGAACAGGAGTGCAGGTGAGCACCAAGGACCCACCTGCAGCTGTGGTGCTGAATTTAAAGACCAGGCAGCCATACCCAGTTGTCCAGGTACACACAGAGTGGACAGAGTGTAGATTCAGCCAAGGTCATGGTTTTGACAGGAAAGTACAATGAAGGGAGAGAGGGGTCAAAGGGAGTTGATCATATATTAATGAGTGGGGGGTCATGAAGGACCACAGAATCCAAGTGGGTAAGGAGGGCAGTGAGGACTTGTGGCCAGTGGTGGGGTGGTGAGGAACAGTGAAAAGGTGGGAAATCAATCAACTGTGGAGCTCAGTGAGGTTGAAGAATCATCAGAGAGAGCAGAGGACTGAGCGGGAAGGAGGAATTGTGACAGCAGAGCCGTATGCTTGAGTTTGAAATTATGGAGGGAGTACAGTTATTGGTAATGATAAGGTCCAGGGCATGGCCATGGGTGTGAGTGGCCACGATACTATAAAGGACAAGACTGCTGGAGGAGAGGAAGTCGAGGAACTGGGAGGCATGGAAGGACCATGTTTGTAGATATTGAAATCACCAAGGATTAGTATCAAGAGTCTTGTTGGAAAGAGTACTGAGAGCTATTGCTTTCAATCCCTCCTCCAGAATCTGGTGCTCTAAAGGAGGGGGAGAAGTTCTAACATATAAATTCTGGGCCCCCAAGCAAAAATTTCCCCGCGAGTCTCCTTCTAGCACTAATTGCAAAATAAACACATAAAGCAGCAGGGGCTGCCTGGGGAGAGGCTGAGCCAGCAGAGAGGAGCCTCACTCTAGCTGGCTGGTGTTGGCCTTGAAAGAGTCCAGCTTCCCCCGGCTCTTTCCCTGCTTAATTTGAAGAATGAAAAGTGATGATGGGATGCTGAGAACCTGTGGTGATTCATCCCAGCCCGTGAATGCTCATGTCTCTCCACACATTTTCGATGGAGTAGTAGGCTGCTGGTTTGTGACGTCTTAGATTTCATATTTAACTACTATGTGTGTTCTAGTGCAGAAAAGACTAAATATAGACTCCGAACTAAGAAATCTAAAAGGAAGACCAAAGTAGCATCAGTGGTGAGCACTGGAGGAACCGTGACGTGGAGCGGCAGGAACTTGGCCAAGAGGGTGGTGTCCCCGCCTGAGGTCCCACTCCACGACCACGGTGTACCAAGACCGAAAAGAGCAGCTTCAAGAATTATTGAGAATGAACATCCTCCCTCCCTTCACTTGTCTGAGCAGAGCTGTAGTTCGTTCGGGTCCTCACTGGGAGGGAGCCATACTGAATTCCATCCAGAACTGCGGAGCGCATTCCTCTTTCCCCCAGGTCAGACACACCCCTGAGGCAGAAAGGGGGCCAAATTCCATGCTGTCCACTCCATTTACCCTCCACGCCTGAGAATCCAAACACAAAACCTGGCCTCTTCCCTACACAGACTGGGGCTGCCAATCAATGCAGGGGGTAGGGTGGGGGGAGGGCCCAAACTCTGGCCACATATGGATCCCATCCGGGACCTTCACATGGGTATGCAGCTGGGTATGAAGCTAGAGCTAGAGAGAGAGAATATGGGCAGGGAGGTTTTCTATCTAAAACAGACTGTAGTTATCTTTGGGTAATAGGGTTATGGATGACTTTTCCATTTTCTCATCTGTAATTTCTAAATGTTCTGAAAGGAGTGTATGTTACTAATGTGTATACAAATGTATGTGGAAAAACTAATCAACTTGTTTTGTTGTTTATAAAATATTTAGTTGGATGAGTCTACCTTGACCACATCAACCATACAAGACCAGGCAAACAGTAAAGGACTCACCTTGCACACAGTTGGAGCTTGAATCGGCATATGGCGCACAACAATGGCAAGCGTGAAAGATTTTGGTGATTCAGTGTTTGCATCTCCTGACAGGCATGCCCTCTCACTTGCCAATGACAAACAGTCAGAACCCTAAAACCCAAGAGGATGGGAAAGGCAAAGAAGCATGGAAGGCAGTGGTGGTGTTCTCACGGGGGGAGAGGATACTTGATGTCCCCTCTAGTCTCTGATTCTCCATCTGGAGAATGGAGCTTCGTCCTGGGATTTCCCTGCCTGTGAGCAAAGGGTGATGTTCCATTGCTATGGGCCAGTATCACATGGGGGGATCCTGGACCACCTAGCCAAAGCATATTTCATTTTTGCCCCTTGGTCCGGGTTGTCGAATTTGAGTGCAGTACCCAAAATGCCACATTAGCTTTGACCTGAGCTTTGAGATCAGGTTCAAAGACCTCTGGTCTAGGGTAAACACACAATGACGTCTGATCAAGGGCAGGGCCTAGATAAAACTGTTACATGAACAAAATGCATCTTTGGACATCTCCCTGAAAAGGAAAGAGCAGCTACTTCTTATCATGGAAACTCATTCTGCAGGATTCCACGCAGGTACCCACTGCAGTACGTCCCCCACCTGACTCCCTGTCCCTCAGGATCCCCTCCCTGGAGGGGCTCACGCACACGCTGTGGAGGTAGCAGCCCAATTTGTTCACACCTCTCACCAGATTGAAGCTGTGTCTGAGCTTGGGCCTCTTTCTAGAAAGACATGGCCTTACCCAAATAAACGAAATGCTAATGATAGAAATTTTAGCTTGACCTATAGGATGCTGGTAAAGGAGAAGTTAGGGGATAGGGTAGGTCAGGAGTCTCCCTAAAATAAAAACACTTCACTTAAATTCGTCAACAAGAATGTTGACTTACTGGAAGAGTAAGCTACCTTAAATCCTTTGTGGAATAGAACTTCTTAAATGACAAGAAGAAAGGAGGGAAGGGAAGAAAGAAAAAAGGAAATAAGGAATTAGTAGAATCAACAACTGATTCTTAAAACACATACCCACATTCTTTCATCTGCTTTTCTCTTTTGTCCTTTGCAAGGGGCAAGATAATATTTGGCCCCATGATAATGTGCTTTAAGTCTTTTTTTTTTTTAATATTAGTTTCTAGGACAGCAGTTCTCAAAATGTGTTCCAGGGAACCCTGAGTGGGGGAGGTCTTAGGCCATTTTAGGAGATTGTTGAGATCAAAACTATTTTCATAATAATAAGACCCAATTTGTCTTTTTCACTCAGTTGAGGTTTCCAGAGGCCACGTGATATGCGATGACATCATTACATCAAAAAAGATTTTGTGGTCCAAAAAGATTAGCAAATGCTTTTAGACATTCTTAGAGAATTCACAATGTCCACTAGCATATGAAAGGCTCCGGGGAAGTTCTGTAGTAAAACAAAAACAAAAATAAGACCATGTTTAACATAGTTTCATACAACATTGCCAATTTACTTGACCATGGAATTTATTCCTGTTTTTGTTTTCGTTGGTTGAATACCTGTTGTGTCATGTTTTGGAAAATGCTCCTCCAGGGGTAAGATATTAAGCCAGTAATCCTCTGCCCAAGGAACTTATTAAAGATCCCTCATCCAGACCTGATGTGAATAGTCAAGGACTGGACATTAGTATGTCAGTATAATGTAGTGGCTGAGAAGAGAGCCAGGATGCCTGAGTTCAGATCCTCACTCTCCCACTTACTAGCTGTGACTTTGGATAAGTTACTAAACCTCTCTGTGCCTCATAACCTTCATGCATAAAATGGAAAAGCTTAAATATGCCTGTGTGTGTGTACCCATATCTTACAATGGACCTTACACATAGTACACATTATATAAGAATTAGCTATCATTTGTTCCCTCGCCAAACATGCTGGCCCGGGGCCAGGACCTCAAGCTAGGCCACACACCAGCAATGTGCCCTGAGACAGGTCATCTCTCCGCCATGGACTTCAATGTATCCATGTGTCAAATGAGAAAGTGAGCTGAGGCCATCTCCAAGGCCCCCTCTACTGCAGATATTCTCTGATTCCACACATTTGTGATGGAAGGCAGCACTCACGGGGAGCATGCGTGACAGGAAAAGCAAAGTCAGAGGTCAAGAGTGGTCCAAGAGCCCTCGGGCCCTGGGCAGTGTCACTGGGGATGGGAGGATTGACAAATTATGACTGGTCTTTGAGGGTGGAGTTCATCTGCGCCAGAGTTCTGCCACCCACCGACCCGGCTTCCCAGCCCACCCAGGTAGGAGGCAGAAAGAAGGCGGGAGCTGCCATTCCTGCCACCATCACCACCATCACTACCATCAGCACCATGGCACCACGACTACTTAAACTGGCTGCTTGAGAGGAGCACCTGGCTACAGAGAGGAGGAGGCTCTTTAAAGGGGGTTAATAGCAAACAGGGCTTCTGGCTTCATGGGCAGCCTTTTCTGCCCTCTTCTGAGGACCCTTCCCACCGCCCCACGCCCACCTACTCCTGGTAAGGCACCACAGTGGTCGCCTCTGTGTAAGTTCCTCCTATGCAACCTCATCATGGTTGGGTGTGAAGAGAACGCACAGACTAAAAACACGAAAAATGTCTGTCGAAGAGAGAGCTTTGAATTGCTGGCAGCTGTGGGCCAAGGTAGAGACACCCAACATTAGGCTTAGCAGGCTAAATTGGGAACATTTGAATGCTTGGTTTTACTTGTGCTTAAAAAAGCAAGTAGCATCTCAGCTGCCAGATGTTGGAGAACTTCAGCGTGGAGCTCGTGGGCATGGTGTCAGCAGTGCTTTTGCAGGTGACTACACGTCAAAGGGAAATGATGACTTGCTTTCCTAAAAAATGCTTCTCAGGAGGGAGCCCAGTGGCTTTCGTGTTTCATTTTCACTGGAGAAGTTAAATTTGGGAACACCAAAAAGGATGTCACTTAACTCAGAGAAGATTGACAGTAGGATTTGTCAGCACAGGAAATAATTCTGAGAACTGGGCTTCATAAGAGCTCAATTCCCTGTAGCTAAGGCCTTTGAGTATCACTGAACTACCTTCTAATTTGGTGTATCAATTAGGAGTTGCTTTTGGTTGCTAGACACAGAAAACTGCCTAAAGTTGCTTAAACCATACAAAGGCTCTTTTCCTCCCTATGTCACGAGAAATGCAGACATGGGTAATTACTGGTTCAATCAAGAAATCAGGAAAATCAGGGCTGAGTCTTTGTGATTCTTCTAGTCTTTTCCTCCTGGCCTCAGTGTGGCTGTGGCAGCTCCAGCCATCATATCCACATCCCAAACAACAGGAAGCAGGATGGAATGGCACAAAAAGCTTTCCGAGAAGTCCCATCTAACAATTTCTGCTTTCATCTTCTACAAGAGAGGCAGAGAAACAGTCTTTTCACTGGATGCATGCCACCTAGAATGGCACTGGGACTCCGTCACTCAGAAAGAAAGAGAGTGGAAATCACATAGGAAACTAGCACTCTCTGTGTGGGACTTCCTAGAGAGACGTGCTTAGACAAGAAGTTGCTGCCTAACCTGATCCCTCTGGGATAGCTTGTTACGTGAAAGGGCAGGTATCCGGGGAGCCTCAGTTTACCTATGAAACTGACTTTCAGACCTCTCTCACCCAGACTGGGGCAAAACCGGCTTCTGTCCTAGGAGTGCCCCTACTTCCCAAGGCCACTTAGTTAGGAAAAAAGGATTCTGGAAACAGGGAAAGAAGCGGCGGATTCGTTTCTTGATCAGAGACAGTGCACTCAGCATGGAGCACACGGAGATGAACGTGCTCACAGACACGGCAGGCGCGGATGTAGATCACGTGGTTCCGAACCTCCACGATCTTACAATTTAGGAGAGAGAGAAAAACACGCAGATCGGCAGAGAGGCTGCGACAGACTGAATATTTGTGCCCGGTGCCTGAAGTCATCAGTTGAAATGTATTCCCCCAGTGTGATGGTGTTAGGGACGTGGGGCCTTCGGAAGGTGGTGAGGTCACGGGACTGGAGCCCACATGAATGGAATTAGTACCCTTATTTAAAAAACAAAACAAAACAAAAGCAAACCCACAGAAGTCCCTTGGCCCTTCTGCCATGTGAGGACACAGCAAGAAGACAGCCATCTATGAACGAGGAGGTAGGGTCTCACAGACAAGGAATCTGCCAGCACCTTGATCTTAGATTTCCCAGTTCCCAGAACTGTGAGAAATAAGTTTCCGTTGGTAGAAGCCACCCAATCTCTGGTACTTTTGTTATAGCAGCCTGAACAGACTAAGACAGAGGCTAAGTGGAATCAGGCCCCGGCACAGAGAAGACAGTGAACAGCGTTACCAGGATGCTCTCAAAGGAGTCAGAGAGGAGCGGCAAGATACAGCGTTTGCTAGTTGAACAGAGCGGGAGGGCGTGGGGAGGGCTCCCTCACCTGGCAAGAGAAACAGTGCTTGTCCCGAATTCCCAAGGGCCGCCGTGGATCCCAAAGTGCCACCCCCACATTTCCAGCTCCCCATCCAGCCACGGGAAGCAAAGATGAGCACTTAACAAGATCCAGCAAAAACCAGGGAAGGGCACAGCACATTAGAAACACCGTAGCTGAGAACTAAGATACCAACTTCTTTTGCAGGAGGGGGAGACTCTTACACCTACATGTTGGGGAATGGGTTAAGGAAAAGGGGCTCTTTTGTCCTGGCCTTTCTTCCTGGGCTTCCTGCAGATTTGGGAGCAAAAATGGCTAGCAAGACAAATGCGTTCTGTGGGCTGTGGGTAAAGTAGCAGCCAAGGGAGGAAGGATGAGTGGCTGGTTTTGCCCTTAAGTCTACCCATTTCCAACCGCCCTCCCGTGCTTCCAGCAGTCACCATATGTTCACAGATTTGTAAATCACAATAAATGTCAGTGAGCTGCTATGGAATAATTCCCACCTTTGTTCATTTTCCAGCCCCTCCCGTCAGATCACATGGCTTAAATAACGGCCCGCTTCCCTCCCGCTCTTGCATGCTCTTGCACATCAAAGTCACAGCCCCTCTACGTTAAGGGCAGTGAGAATGGCCCATTTTACTCCGGTGGGAAAACAGCAGCATCGCAAACTGGCCTGCTAAGCTTTGGATCGGTCATGAAATGTTTAGTCACTAAAAGTCCTTTTTCCAATGGTTAGATTTTTAAAATATTTCTCTTCTGTAGTGGCATCTTCTAATCAAGCAAATTATCACAGGCCCGCAGGAGCAAAGACTGATTCCATCCCGCCCTCGGTGTTTTATTTGCATCCCGAGAGGCTGATAAGGTGGGAGAGAGTTTGTGTAGTACTCTGGAGATGGGCTCTCTGGGTTCAAACCCTGGCTCTGCCCCTTACTCGCTGTGTGAAATTGGGCATGCTACGTAGCCAATCCATGCCTCGAGTTTCTCATCCGTAGAATACACTGATAAAAGTGTCTACCTCAAAGCACTGGGAGGATTAAATGAACTGACCGGTGTGAAGTGACTAGTGCCAGGACCAGATGCCAATTATTATTATTAAATAGCCCTGAATATAATCATGTACTTGTTGACCTTTGTGGCTTCTTAAAGGTTAAGTCTTGCAGGGAACTGCAGTGTGTTTGCCCAGGTAGATTCTGGGCAAGGAAAAGCCCTGGTCTTCCGCACACCGCCCCCCTCACTCTTCCACCTGGCCTTCCCCTCACCAGCATCTCTGACAGTAGTGGGAGGAGGTCTACTAGCCAGGGCTAAGTCATTGGCTCACCTGTGCTCAGCAGCAGAGGAGGATAGACAAGACCGAGGGATGGCGTAGAACTGAGGGGGACAGGGGCACCTGGGTGTGCCTTCGGCTCAGGTCACATCTCAGGGTCAGTCTTCCTGCTCAGCGGGGAGTCTGCTTCTCCCTCTACCTCTGCCGCTCCCCTTGCTCGTGCACTCTCACGCGCACGCGCTCTCTCTCTCTCAAATAAATAAATAAAATCTTTTAAAAAAAAAGAAAAAAAGACCTGATAGGGACAAAAGAAGTGTCCTCAGCTTGGAGATTTTCTTTCTTACTTTTCTGCAAGCCTGCTAGAGTTGCTACCTTACACCATTGCATTCTATCCAAGGCATCCAATTATTTGTACATCTGTTTGAAAAGCAGCCTGCTCTTGGGGGCAGGGACGAGCAGGCCTGGCCCAGCTCCTTGTGACACCAAACAGACTCGCACTGCTCTTGGGATCCCTGCCCAGTGCTCTGGCCTGGGAGGGGCTGCCAGCTACCCAGAGAGAGTTGGATCTTTTCCATGTAATGAGACGGACTCAAAAGAACAAAGTTGCTCTCAACACCTGCTCACCCTCTCACAGCTACGAGGGCCAGGAGGGGAATGGGTGCTTGCAGACCACAGGCAATGAAAGAGAAAGAAGGGAAACAAAGAATCAGCAGCCCTTGGTTTGGCATCTTCCCGCTGTCCTTTCCCGGGAGGAGCTCAATGCCAAAGTCGCCACGTCCGTCTCTGGGTAGAGAGCTGGAAAATGGAATGGCTCAAAGGGCAGCAGGTGGGAAAGGATAGAGGGGTCTGGAAAAGCAGCCCCAGAATAATCTCCTTTTTTGCTTAAGCTAGCTTGGAATGAGTTTCTATGACTTGTGCCCTGTCTCATTTGTAATACATTTTGTGAGAAATGCAGCATGGACCCCTCGGCCCCAGCAGAATAGCCTGGTCACACTGAAGGAGCCGCAAGGTGGCTGCAGGATCCCCAAGGCACCCCTTGGGCCTCGCCCCACTCACTGATGGGGCCCTCCAACCTCACCTTTGTTCACTTTGGCCTCAATGCCCAGCCATGGCCGGCCTATTCAGAGCTCACATGATAGAACTCACAGACCACAGCAGAGACAGGGACGCTATGAAAGGAGTTTCTTAAAACCGAATCTTTCTCTTCCATTGACTGTTGTGATCATATCACTAGGTGTTGCCACAATGTTTGTAGCAGATACCTCTCCCGGTACCTGCCCAGCTCACCGCCAGAGTGATGGCCAAAGGACAGCTGAGTTTATGCCATGTGACTCCCGCCCACACTGAGGACTCATCAGACAAGGAGTGAACCCCCAGCCCAGGCTGAACCAGTCTGAATTAGGACCCGATATAAAAGTCTGGGCTCATGGCTTGGATGTAGGGTGTGTAATCACAGTGCCACAGGGCGACCATATTTGGCCCTGCAAGCTAGAAGAACAAAAGCCCGTCTGCAGAGAGAGAGAGGGAGAGAGAGAGAGAGAAATGAAAACCAGAGGAGCCAAAGGGAGTGAGCTGCCTGTGGTCCCGGCTCTCCAGACTCCATTTCTGGATCCAGCCTCCCTTCCTGCTCGTGCTTTCTGAGAGGTTGCCCAGGAGCCTTCAACTCCGTGCCTTCCTTTTTTTGCGTATTTTTTGGGTTTCTCTTACATGCATCCAGAAGAACTTCCACGAAGGCAGAGAGTGATTCACAGTTTACTGAACGCTTTCACATGTGATGGTGTTTGGATTTTGTTTCTCATGCTACTCTAGGGAGAAGGCAGGGGAAATACCATCATGTGCATTTTATGGCCCAAGAATCCCAGGTGATGATAGTTAAAGGTCTCCCAGGCACGGAGGTAGGTCTTTGACCCAGACCCAGCATCCCTTCCACCTTGAGACCTTGACATTTGGCGGTGTGCTTCCAGGAACAGGGACTTTGGCCTCAAGGTATATTCAAAGGTGATGTGCTGCATTCCTAAGCACAATCAGATACTTCACAAAGAAATAGAAGCTTCAGCTTGATCGTTAGTTGCCACACCTTCATGAGCCTGCGCAGGCCGAGCTGGCCATGCTTCTGACTCCAAAAACAAAGTACAGAGAGAAAGCAGAACCGGGCATGGAGTTTTTCGTGGGGAATCCTCCCCCTTATAAAAATACGTGGAGCCTGTGCTATTATGATATCACTCTAGCATTTGCTATATTTTACGTCTTTCTTCCTCTAGGGCACCTGTGAACAATGGGCAGACAGGTTACATTTCTCTTCCCTACCTTTGTCTGGTCCTCACGGACATTTTCTACACAAGGTAGATTAACTCAGGAATTGGCAGTCTCTCCTTCTGGCGCACACGTGTGCACGCAAACACACACACGCGCACACGCACACAGCTTGTGGATACCATTTTTAAAAAAACAGCTTTTTGACATATAAATTCAGATACTATACAATTCACCCATTTAAAATATACAATTCGGGCGCCTGGGTGGCTCAGTTGGTTGGGCGACTGCCTTCGGCTCAGGTCATGATCCTGGAGTCCCTGGATCGAGTCCCGCATCGGGCTCCCTGCTCGGCGGGGAGTCTGCTTCTCCCTCTGACCCTCCCCCCTCTCATGTGCTTTCTCTCTCATTCTCTCTCTGTCAAATAAATAAAAAAAAAAATTAAAATAAAATATACAATTCACTCAAACTGTTCCAAAAAAAATAAAAGAGGAAGGAAAATTTCCAAATTCATTCTATGAGGCCAGTATTACCCTTATACCAAAACCAAAAGCAATTCATCTGATGAACATAGATGCAAAAATCCTTGACAAAATACTAGCAAACTGAATTCAACAATACATTAAAACTATCATTCACCACAATCAAGTGGGATTTATTCCCGGTATGCAAGGGTGGTTCAATATTTGCAAATCAATCAACATGATACATCACATCAATAAAAGAAAGGATAAGAACCATATAATCACTTTAATTGATGCAGAAAAAGCTTTTGACAAAGTAGAACATCCATTCATGATAAAAACCCTCATCAAAGTAGGTTTAGAGGGAAAATAAAGGCCATATATGAAAAAAGTTCATTATTTGCAGATGACATGATACTATATATACAGAAAACCCAAAAGACTCCACCAAAAAGCTGCTAGAATGATAAATGAATTCAGTAAGATTGCAGAACACAAAATAAATGTAAAGAAATCCCTTGCATTTCTATACACACTAATAATGAAGCAGCAGAAAGAGAAATCAAGAAAACAATCCCATTTACAATTACACCCAAAATAATAAAATACCTAGGAATGAACTTAACCAAGGAAGTGAAAGACTTGTACTCTGAAAACAATAAAACACTGATGAAAGAAATTAAAGACACAAACAAAAAGATACTCCATGCTCATGGATTAGAAGAACAAATATTGCTAAAATGTCCATACTACCCAAAGCAATGTACAGATTTAATGCAATCCCTATCAAAATACCAACAGCATGTTTCACAGAACTAGAACAAACAATCCTAAAATTTGTATGGAACCAGGGCACCTGGTGGCTCAGTTGGTTAAGTGACTGCCTTCGGCTCAGGTCATGATCCCGGGGTCCTGGGATCAAGTCCCACATCAGCTCCCCCTGCTCAGTGGGGAGTCTGCCTCTCCCTCTCCCTCTGCCTGCACTCCCCCTGCTTGTGCTCTGTCTCTCTCTCTCAAATAAATAAATAAAATCTTTTTAAAAAAAATTTGTATGGAACCGCAAAAGACCCCAAATACTCAAAGCAATCTTGAACAAGAAAACCAAAACCAGAGATATCACAATTCCAGATTATAAGATATATTACAAAGCTGTAGTAATCAAAAGAGTATGGACTGGCAGAAAAATAGACCCATAGATCAATGGAACAGAATAAAGAGCCCAGAAATAAACCCACAATTACATGGTCAGTTAATCTTTGACAAAGGAGGTGAGACTATGAAATGGGAAAAAGACAATCTCTTCAACAGATGGTGCTGGGAAAACTGGACAGCTACATGCAAAAGGATGAAACTGGACCACTTTCTTACACCAAACACAAAAATAAATTCAAAATGGATTAAAGACCTAAAGGTGAGACCTGAAACTGTAAAAATCCTAGAAGAGAGCACAGGAAGTAATTTCTCTGACATCAGTTATAGCAACTTCTTTCTAAATGTCTCCTGAGGCAAGGGAAACAAAAACAAAAATAAAATAAACTATTGGAACTACATCAAAATAAAAAAGCTTCTGCACAGCAAAGGAAACAATTAAAAAAACTAAAAAACAACCTATTGAGTGGGAGAAGATATTTGCAAATGACATATCTGATAAAGGGTTAGCATCCAAAAAATATAAAGAACTGATACAACTCAACACCCCAAAAACAAACAATCCAATTAAAAAATGAGCAGAAAACATGAGCAGACATTTCCCCAAAAAGACATCCAGATGGCCAACAGACACATGAAAAGTTACTCAACATGTCTCATCATCAAAGAAATACAAACCAAAGCTACAGTGAGATATCACCTCACACCTGTCAGTATGTCTAAAATCAAAAACACAAGACACAATAAGTGTTGGCGAGGATGTGGAGAAAAAAAGAACCCTTGTGTACGATTGGTGGGAATGCAGATTCGTGCAGCCACCACGGAAAACGGTATAGAGATTGCTCAAAAAATTAAAAATAGAACTACCTTAGGATCCAGTAATTGCACTACTGGGTATTTACCCAAAGAATATGGAAACACAAATTTGAAAAGATATATGCTTCCTTATGTTTATTAAACATTATTTACAATAGCTAAACTACAGAAGCAGCCCAGGTGTCCATTGATAGATGAATGGATAAAAATGTGACATATATGTGTGTGTACACACACACACACACACACACACACACACACACAGGAATATTACTTAGCCATAAAAAGGAATGAAATCTTGCCATTAACAACAACATGGATGGAAATAGAGAGTATAATGCTAAGCTAAATATGTCCAAGAAAGACAAATACCATATGATTTCATTTATATGTGGAATTTAAGAAACAAAACAAATAAACAAAGGAGAAAAAAGGAGACGAACAACAAGAAACCACTCTTAACTATAGAGAACAAACTGATGGTTACCAGAGGGGAGGTGTGAGGGGATGGGTGAAATAAGTGGTGGGGATTAAGAGTACACCCATCGTGATGAGCACTGAGCGATGTATGGAATTGTTGAATCACTATATTGTACACCTGAAACTGATATAACACTGTACATTAACTATACTGGAATAAAAGTAAAAAATTTTAAATTAACATAAAAATGTACAATTCAATGAGTTTTGGTATATTATAGTATTTTTAAAATTTTGGTAAGATATATCTATAACATAAAATTTTCCATTTTAACCATTTTTTTTTAAGATTTTATTTATTTATTTGACAGAGAGAGCAAGAGAGCACAAGCAGGGGGAGCAGGAGAAGGAAAGGGAAAAGCAGGCTCCCCGCTGAGCAGGGAGCCCGATGCGAGGCTCGATCCCAGGGCTCTGGGATCATGACCTGAGCTGAAGGCAGACGCTCAACCATCTGAGCCACCCAGGCGCCCCCATTTTAACCATTTTTAAGTGGCATTAAGTACATTCACAATGTTGTGCAACCATCACCGGTATTTACTTCTCATGAGTACCATTTTTTGCTCTTGTACTCCTCTCCCTCTCTCTCTCCCTCCCTCCCTTCCTTCTTTCCTTTTTTGTTTTTAAGGAGAGAAGGAAGCCCATCTCCCCCAAGCCCCGGCTTCCCCAAGCAGGTGAATCCCCACTGCACTGCTTCACTCTACACTCTTCTACTTAACCAATGTAGAAAAGACTTGAAGGCAAGATGCTGATTTGATCATATGTGAATTTCTGCTGCTCCCAAGTCTCCATGACCCAGAGAGAACATAATTCTTCTGGGACATTTCTGATGCCAAGCTCCTCTGCCGGAAAGGGAACTGCTTGAGTGCAGGGCTATATATCCTCAGTCTGAACCCCTGAATTCGCCATAGGGGCTCAGCGAATGTCTGCAGAATGGCCTTGGCCTCCATTGTGTGGCCCAGATGAAAGCACCTATAGGGATTCCTGAAGGAATTTCTTCCCAATGGAATGTTAGATTTTGATTTCTCTTCTCCTCATCAACTTTGCTTGCCTCCTCTTACTTCTTACTTGTCCTAACTGGTATGAGAAAAGAACCGTCTAGAAATTTGGTCTATTTGGATGTTAATGTGGGCTCAACATTTTGATGCTCTCCCCTGTGGCTGACAGGGGAGGGTGGGTCCTGAATGAGTACTGGGTGCTGGATCCCTATTTCTGGGTTCTGTGGGGGGTGCACACCCTCCTATCAATCTACTCAGAGTGGAAGAGAGGGAGGAAGATGGTGGCTTTCCAGAAGGGAAAGCGCAGTTCTCAAGCACAGCCTTGGAGTCTCTCTGCACAGGGCTGACTTGTGAACCTGTCTGGAAGGCTCCCAATAAGAAGGCCCTGCCAGCCGCTGCTGCCAAAAGCCATCCTTTGGGGGATGGCATAACTGTCATTCACCGTGCAGATGGACAAGCAACAGCCGAGTCTCTCGTGAGGGTCTTTTGTGTAATTAAATGTACTAGCCTGACAGCCCCCGAAAGAGGGGCAATATCTCCTAAAGGTAAACGGCTTTTCTCTAATCCTGAATGATGGCATGCTGTTGCTAGGTGCCTATTTTTCTGCCTTTCAAATAAAAAGTGACTAATGGGGTATATTTCATAACACATCTGCAAGTATGTAGTTATTCTTATACTTCAATGCCCTTTAAAATATTATTATCTGCCAACACTTGGACTATGTGCTGGTATGCAAATTAGACATAATAAAGAAAGAAGGGAGAAGTTTCTTGCTCTTGAAAAATCATATTTATAAGGTTAACAAGATTTATATATTGCATCAGGGAACCAGGGTTAGAAAGCAAGACTTTTAAAACGTAATAGTTGGCAACAATAAAGATTCTCTGGTGTTTTTCCCTGGACAAGATAAAAACTTTTCATCTACGCTGAGGTTTAATGAGATGAGAAAAAAATTCCCACAAAATCAAAACACATAGAATCCAACTTCAGGAACAAGGCAAACATTCTAAGTTAAATGTTTCTGTGGCAGGAACAGGAGCAGTGTTTTAAAAACATGATTTTGCATTTAGGGGCGCCTGGGTGGCTCAGTTGGTTAAGCGACTGCCTTCGGCTCAGGTCATGATCCTGGAGTCCCAGGATCGAGTCCCGCATCGGGCTCCCTGCTTGGCGGGGAGTCTGCTTCTCCCTCTGATCCTCCTCCCTCTCATGCTCTCTGTCTCTCATTCTCTCTCTCTCTCAAATAAATAAATAAAATCTTTAAAAAAACAAAAAACAAAAAACATGATTTTGCATTTAAAAAATCAAGTTAAGTTAATCATTTCAATGAGTTATCCATTTAAGCCAGAGAGTGGGCACCTTTTTTTTTTTTTAATAAAAGGGAAAATACCAAGAAAATTCAATCTAATAAAAGAAAATACACAAAAAAGTGGGAACAATCTACACACACATATACATGTACATGTATGAATGTATATGTTGAATTATGAACTACTTTATACACAAACAGAAAAAAGTCCTGAACTCAGTCTCTCAAATAATGGGGTGTTAGGATTTAGCATACATTCTGACTATAGGGAACCACTTCTGTAAATGTATATTGGACTAGACTTTTTAATACTCCAACATGAGTTGGAGTAATACCTGAAAGGGACTGAATAGTATGACCAGTGAAAGATGGGACAGAGCAGTTTGGAAGGACAGTGATGAAAGAGAAAAAAAAAAAAAGCTATCTCCTGTTATACCCCAACGAGTCCAGCCCCTTCGGTACAATAGTTATAAGCAAATGGAAGGATGCATGCATGCATGAACAAAAGAAATCATTTCTGTGTAACTTCTTTGGCTCTGTGCCCACCGTCAAGCGCCCTGCTCAACCTATATCCAGACAAGGTCCTCCCCTCAGCTGCAGGTGGAGCACAGGGTGAGACCTCTCCACCAGCTTGGAGGTGTGGCTGGGGAAAGTCACCGAGTCGGTGAGTCAGGGAAGGCTGACCTGCCACTCCTGACTTCTCCCAGGTCCGCTGTGGGTTGATCATTCACCAACCCCTTATCAGACACCGTAACTGCTTAGTGTGACTTTGGCCCCAATAAGAATGAACTTTCAGTGGGCAAGTTAGCAGAGTGCCCAGGTGTGACACCGCCCTATGCTGGGTGCACCTGGGGTTGCTCAGGACTCTCTCTGTACAATGTAAGACTCTCTCCGAACACCATGAGAAGCATACTCGCCTCCCCTCCTTGGGGCTCTGCATGTGGCAGAGACCAACCCTGTGTGAGAAGCATGAATGGTTCCTGCTTTCACCATGTCTCCCTAAAGAGCACAG
Organism: Halichoerus grypus; assembly: GCF_964656455.1. Classification (NCBI taxonomy): domain Eukaryota; kingdom Metazoa; phylum Chordata; class Mammalia; order Carnivora; family Phocidae; genus Halichoerus; species Halichoerus grypus. Next base: position 51,667,447 of record NC_135720.1, read on the forward strand.
CACGGGCTCTTTTGCAGAGGAGTCAGTGAGATGAAGTTGGCCAGAAGGTCCCTTCTAATTTGGCTACTTAAGTGAGGGGCTCATGGTGGTCTCCATGGCATTGTCTCCATTTTTCTTGTGTCACCTAACTACATTGCCCTGGAGCAGGCCAGTCATTTGCCTGTCTCTTCTTCTAGGGCAGAAGTTTTCTTTGATTCCTAATCCTACCCTAAGTGCCAGGCACAGAGAAGACCCTCAGTAAGTGCTGGCTTAGTGAATGAATGCGATTTGCTCTGCTGGGTCTCCTTGAGACAGGTGGAGTTACAGAGCAGACCCATTTTCCAGAGGGAGTAGCTGAGGCACAGACAGACAGGTGGGGTGCTTTGGCAGAGGTCCCAGGGGAAGCAGAAGGACAGATGAGATTAGAACAGGGTGATGGGCCTTGAAAGATAACCGTGAAGCCAAATGTCTCAGTAAATGCAAGCCAAGAGCCAGTTGCCTGGAGGCCAGGGCCCTTTCCCAGAGCACAGACTCTTAGCACAGAGCCCCAGACAGTCATAATGGCACCCCACCTCTGTTTGATAACATTTTACAAATTACCAAATGCTTGCCTACTCTTCACGGTGATCTGGAGGGAGGGCGGGCTGACATTATTATCCACATTTCACAGATGACGGTTTGGGGTTTTTTGTTTTTAAAGATTTTATTTATTTGAAAGAGCAAGAGAGAGAGAGAGCGCGCGCGCACAAGCAGGGGCAGAGGGAGAGGGAGAAGCAGGCTCCCTGCTTAAGCAGGGAGCGCAATGCGGGGCTCGATCCCAGGACCCTGGGGATCACGACCTGAGCCGAAGGCAGACGCCTAATGACTAAGCCACCCAGGTGCCCCGGTTAGTTGTTCTTAACGACACACAGCTCCTAAAGGAGGAAGGGTGATGAGCTCAGGTCATGTGAGCTTCTCACCAAACCTGGTCAAACCCACTGTACAAGAGCACAGGGCACGGGTCTGGCCCCACCGGACGCCCCTTTCAGTTACAGGCCAGCTTTAGGTGGAGGCGTCCGTCAGCGCTCCCTGCAGCGAGGCGGCGCTCCTATTCCCCGCAGAGCTGCGCCCGGGCCCTCCTCCTGGCTCCCGGGTGTAGCCCAGGAGCGTGCTGGCAGGATCGGGCTGCAAGGCGGCCTCCACAGCTTGCGCTGCGCCTGGGCAGGACAGATTGCCGGGACGCGGGAGCGGCTCCGCAGCCAATGCACTTGCCGTATGGGCGAGGTTGCTGTGCCAACAGTCATCTTCCCCTCCAGAATGTCAGGTGAGGAGGGAGACCGACAGCGCTCGGCCCTCCGCGCCTCCGATGCCGCGCTTTTGTTTCTACCCCCAACGGCCCGTACATCCCGTTCTCTGCCCAGGAGCGTCTCGGCCCAAGAAGTTGGCAAATCGGCAAAGTCTCATTTACAAAGTTGGGATCAGAAGACGGAATGGCTTTCCAGGTTTTGTTCAGACTGTTAAAAGAGATGCCAAAAGATGTCTTTTTTACGTTCAGTTGGCTTCATCTGTTAACGACAACACCAGCTTCATGCTGGAGGTAACGGATGACACACTGTAAGATCTCGCTGGGTTAATTTTTAAAAGGAAATTGAGGGGGAGGGCCTGAAGTTACTTTCTGCTTGTTTGTTTTTTAATGACAAAGCATATTTAGACAGACTAAATGTGGCAAAATAAACAAATAAGTAAATACAAGTTCAGAGACTTCAATTTACTGAAACTCCTTTTAAAAGCAAGAGGAGACGTGAAAGGCAAAACTTCCACTCAAATTCAAACAGTTTCCAAGGAAAATTCCTGTAACCTTGAAGAATAATAAAGGCTCATGGATATATTTGGAATTTCTGAATGGTAGGACTGTTTCCCAAGAGCATTTTAAATATCCCAAGTGAAAAATGAGAACAAGGCCTAAATTGTTTGGTAAAGAGCAAAGAACTCTTTGGTTTAAGAAAAAGAGAGGGAGACTGGAAGAGTCAAAAACGCTACAAAAGGCCTGGAGCTTCCCATGAAATATGAACAACAGTAGTTTTTTGCCAGAAAACTTTTTACTCAATGCCATATGCAAAGAATGTATGTTGCATTTTTTTTTTTTTTTTTAATCCATCTCATGCCATCTTGCATCCTGCGAGTTTTCCCTTTGCTTTTTAGTCCTGCACAGGGTGTCAGGGTCTGGGGCTCTGCTGGCGGTCGGGGTGGGGGGAGGTCTGCCGGCACACACAGCCAAGCCCCCTCTCGCATCTTTGTGGGACTCTAGGCATCGGTAGTTAACAGTCCCATCCCTGCCCAGCTCCCTCCCAATCTTGAGGTGGTTGGGATTTTTCTGCCCTTATCATTCATTCTCTCCCACATTTCCTAAGCCCCTCAAACCTCAAAATTGAGCATTATCCTGGACCCTAAGTACTGTTCATACTAGGGACACATGGTGGACTGGGGACGCTGCCTGCCCTCAAGTGCCTTACCCTCCATGGGCCTGGATAGATATCATGTGATACACAGAGAAGGTGAAATCGAAGCCAGCATCATACGATGAAAATACTAAAGTCCAAGCACTTGGAAATTGTTAAGAAGAGAGCAAATACTTCTAGCAGAAAGGACTGGGGAAGCCCTCATTCAAGCAGCGTGTTGCAAAGGAGAGCTGAGAGGCGGTTGGGGCTGGGACAGGGAGAGCAGGTGGCAGGAAGGCCAGCCCCGAGGCGGCCTGCGTGTGGCCATACCAAACGGGCTACGGGAGGGGCTGGGAAGGGCGTTGGAGCCCTGCCATGGGAGGTTTGAACACTGTGATGAGGACTGAGTTGATTCTGGAGGTGAAGTGAGACCAAACCTTTGGGAGCAAAGGAATTACGAAGTGCTCAGGACCCATGGGTGGGCTCAGGGCAGCCAGGAGGCCCCTGAATACGTTGCTCTGCGCATGCGCAGCGGCTAGTGGGGGTGAGCACAAATAAGTCTGTAGCTCTCCCTAGCTTCTCCAAAGGCCTCGCTGTTCTGAGGCCACATTCCAGGGCCAGGCTGGAGAAGAGCCTCACCACCACCCTTCTCCCCAGGCCCCCATCCTCAGCCCAGACACAGGACACAAAAGTCACTTCGTGCCCTCCTTCCTTGGACACAAATCAGCCATTAAAATAGAGACCTGAGGGGGAGGGGGGCTTCAGACGCAGGTGGCCCCATTGGGCCTCTGGGACGCCCTGGGTTATTAGGTTTCCAAACTACGCAAGGGTGTTTATTTACACCACATTTTAATGTCAAATGAATGGAGAACTGCAGAATAACTTCTGCCACAAGTTTCAGATTTCAAACTTTCCCCCTTTGGCAACATCATCTTAGTTGTTTGAAACAAGGTAGCAAACTCCACCCATGATTTCCGGCTCCTCCAGAGGCTCCAAACCAGACCCCAGCCTCTCCTCCTGCCTTCCTGCCCTCACCGCCACCAGCTAGCAACCAATAGAAATCCACTGGGCCTTCTGGATTTTTCTTCTTGTGAGAGTAAATGTGACCTCCTCCCCTTCACCCCACTCCTCTTCCGCTCTTCCTCAGCAGGCCAGGCTGCAAATCTTTTCCTCAGATCCCTTTGCTCTATAGACCACAGTAGTGATGGACTTCTCCAGAACAAAGCCCATGCCCCACCTGAGATTAATTTTGGCTGTTTTACTACAATCACCACCCATTGTTCCCAAGAGCATACCTTTGCTCATCAGTAGCCCTCTGCCTCTAGAGCTGGGGGCTAAGTATCCCCTGCCTAGGGCGGCGGGAAATGGGAAAGTGGGAGGGCAAGGGGAGCATGTTTTGGATTCAAGTCAAAGCCCCCACGAAGACTGGAGAGAGAAGGGACGCATCAAAGTGCAGCTTCTAAAATGGCTTGGCTGATTTGGGAAGTATGGAGGCTAGAAGCCTGAAACACCTTTCAGAAATCTTAGATTGAAAACATGCAAACTGAACAAACAAGCGTTTCATTACCATGTGCACGTATATGTGCGCACCTCCATCTGCACCTGTCGGCAGGTGTCATTTCTGCCTCGAGCGCCACATAGATGCCCTTCCTCTCCCTCACCTGACGAGGACCTTGCCGAGTCACCAGGGCACTCCTCCCCCACCCCCAACACACGCAGTCCTAGGTATGGGCCTTGCACATAGCCGGCATCAGTAATGTGTGCTAAAGAGAGTTTGCTCATTCAAATGTTTGTTGAGGGACACCTGGGTGGCTCAGTCGGTTAAGCATCTGCCTCTGACTCAGGTCTTGATTCCAAGGATCCTGGGATCGAGTCCTGTGTTGGGCTCTCTGCTCAGGGGGAGTCTGCTTCTCCCGCTCCTTCTGCCCCTCCCCCCTGCTGGTGAGCTCTCTCTCTCTCATAAATAAATGAAATCTTTAAAACAAAACAAAAAAATTTGTTTGTTGAAATCTCATTATGTATTGGACACCGCCTCAAACCCTGAAGCCAGCCTTAGATAAATGTGCTCCAGAAGGCTATCTAATCATGGCAGACATGAAGAGGAGAGCTAACATTTAGATAAAATGACCTAAGACCTAAACAAAGGAGGAAGTAAACAAACCAGCAGGCATAGAATGGGTCTGGCAAAACTCTGCTTTGATTGGCAAGGCTAAACTGCTCCTGTTACCTGAGACTGAGGGCAAGGACCTATCCTACTTACTTCCTACCCTCCTGGTAGAGCCAAAGGGAAAAGAGAACCATGTCTTAGCCCCATAGGACAACGTTCCTGGACACCAGCCCCTTCCTCTCTCCCATCTCGCCTCTGTGGCTTTGGCAGCAATCAAAACACTCACCATCATGGTTTTGCTCAGAAACACAGTAAGGTCAGGACACCCCAGTGTCCTGGGGACAGGTGCACTGGGACAAAGAAGACAGGAAGAGGTTGAATGGCAGAGAAAATTCAGAGGCAGACGGCAAATTTTTAGAACTTTCCCAAGGTTAAACATATACACACACCCACGCACACACACACGCACACACACACACACCCCTATCTATCTGTCTGTCTATCCATCCATCCATCCATTGCTTTTTGCTTTTAGAAGTAAAAATAAAGAGAAAATAGAGAACTAGAGGATTTGGGGGGTGGGAGGCATTGGGGCAGGGGGCGGAGCTTCCTATTTTACTATAAACTGTAAATGAAGGACCACAGCTCTCTCCTCACACTCTCCCCGGGAGCACATCCCCCCTTTGCCCTTCTTACAGAAGTCCCTGGCTTTTATGAGAAAAATAAAACAAAACACATATTACAAAATCTGTACAATCCCATCTAATTTGAGTTTCTTTCTGAGTAACTACCATCAGTCCCACACTCGTCACCAAACCCCCCTTCCCCGCAATACTTTCTAATTTTAGAGCTAAGAGCATGGAACTTGACACTGGATATGTTTCCATTTACCATGAAAGGCATGTTTCTCCACAAACAACTGGAGGGCAGGCTTGGAAAACAGGTTTAAAGACCAGACTTGTGGAACTTTGGCACGGCAATTTTCTGGAAACCTCTACCATCCCACCAAGAGGCAGGAAGCATCGAGAATGAATATGTGTTCTGGCTTCTTTCAAATGAAATGATTTAATTTTAAGAGTTTCAATTCATAAAATAGTCCCAGCTAATTTTCCAAGGAAAATGAGCATATTTTGTTTCTCCTCATTCTGTAAAGAATATTGGGGCCATGAAAAGAATTTATACTGAAGATTTAATTGGGCAATGCCCCCAGTGTCTTTGAAGGAATATAGAATGGTGGGGAAAAAAAAGCAAGTTTGATGGGGATGGAAACTTCTGTGATTTAGAAATTAGAAATCAGTTTAGCTGCCATGATATTCACAAACAAAAAATAAACTGGAAGAAAATCCTTTAGCATGTTATGGTTCATTTCCATAGTTTTATAGATTTATAGAATTAGGAGTTATTTCTACAGAAGGAAAAGCGAAGTCTTTATTTGCAAAGCGGATATTTTCATACCTACATGTATGTCCTCTTTGCCCAAAACTGTGAATCAGCTCCCTTTATTGCCATAAATATACTCAAATTATCAATATTTCCCATTAGTTGGCACCTTATCAAAGTCAGAAGTCATGGTCAATGCAGTTAAAAGAAAAAGAAATCACATAGGACTCCTACCCCTTCAGTCTCGCTGTCCCCTCCCTCTCCCCTGCCTAGCCCCTCTGTCACCTGTCTGTCCGGGGGGGAGGGGGGCGAGGGCACACATGTCTCCTGGTACACAGGCCCCAGGTACTTGACCTGCTTTTCTTTCCATTCCAGAGCTGCTATGGGACAAAGAGCACTTTTCTTCCCCCATGACCAGCTTCTGAGGAAGGCAGGTCTCCTCTGCTCCTCCCTTCTGCCTCATTCCTCCAAACAAGCAAATAGCAATCAATTCCCCATTGAGTTAAAGAACTTACTGCTAATCCCACTGTAGAAATGGATGGTGGCACCCAAAGTAACAAGCAGGAGGAAGCCACAACAGCATAAGGAATCTCCCCAGCTCTCCAAGGCATGTCCCTGATTGGAGCCTGACTTTTCCCTTTCTATGCAGCCTCAAGGAGCTTCTTTCAGGGGATGTTGGATGTTGAGCAAACCTGTGGAGATTAGAGGCCAAGTTAAATTTGATCTGGCTTCCCTGCTGGAAAAATCGATCCAGAGCATTCTTGGCTATTGTGGAAGGTATACCTACCCAGGATGCCAGATACTGCTGCTCCTTCATCCTGAGCCCACAGCAGACCCAACCAAACAATCACAGATCTGTTTCCTGGGAGCCTGGATGAGGCCTCAGAATCCCTCTTAACAAGGTGGTAAAGTGGCCATTATTAGCGGCTCTTTAGATTTGGCCTGTGAGATGAACCTATTTGTCATTCTCGTCCCACCCTGTCCCATCCTCCGGGTGCTCTGAGTAAGACACATTCATCAGCCAGTTACAAAGTCTGTGTCCACCTTGCAGTAAAGCTTGGCTTCTTTGCCTCTTAAGGGGCATCTAACAGATAGGCATTTGGCCTTCTTGTCCCCACTCCTCTGCCAGGGTGTGTCAGGCCCAAGGTTTTTAGCAAATCTTCACATTTACCAAATTAGTGCATACGAATTAGTCAGGGACTAACTCCCTGCCTACAAGAAATCTGAGTCATTTGGTTTCAACATGTAAAAGGAGTTCACCTGATGCAGAAGGAACGGTTGATTCAAGTTCATGGAGAAGGCAGCTGTGCCCACTTCCTGTCGGAGCCTCATCAGAAGATCCGGAGACCTGGCAAGGCAGGCTCCTTGCTAGGAGGAAGGGCTAAGGAAGCGATGAAGGTAGTGAGTTTCCTCCACGCTTATGGCCTCTACTGCAGCTGGTTATGGGACACTTGGAAGAAGTTAAAGTGGAGTGTGCACATCCAGTCTATGTTAACGCAGGCGAATGGCTGGGTTGTAGAAACTTGGAGAGATTTCCTAAGCAGCTTCCTCAGATCCAGGTCTCGTTAGCATTAACATGCTCTGATGGGGCTCGCGTGGTTGTACTGGCCTACGATGATATAAATGATCTGAACGCATGGAGTTGAGGCTGCTAGGGGAAGGAGAGCATTTCTAATGGGAATGTGGAAGTATATAGGCTTCCCAACTCACGTTGGCATGTGGTTTGAAAAGTAAACAGAAACAGCCTTTCTTTCCCATTCCTGAACTGCTTTGGGTGCCACAAAGTGACAGATTTGAGCCACTGCAGAGCTATTTGGTGGAAATAAAGTCACAATTTAAGAAGAGAATCATAGATTAAGTGATGAAGCATAAGTTTCTCTCCCTGCCTTTAAACTTGGGGTGTGGCTGAATTATCAAGCATCTGCCCCATAAAGATAACTCGGTTTCACTGGACTGACCACCTAGATGACAGGATAGTTCCAGAAGCTTGAAGATACACTGAAGAACAAACAGTACTTGAATTGTCTGCTATGAGCCAAACTCTATGCCTCACATATATCAGAAATCAGCTGGAATGAAGTTAAAAGTCACCACTAGTCCCATAAATCTACATCCAGAATTGAGACGTGTTTTATACTTAATACATCCCATAGTTCTTGAGGATAGTCTTCTATCTCTTGACTTGGCCACATCTGATTAAAGTCTAATTCTAGGCTTCTAACTGTAAAATATGATCTGAAAGAGTGCGTTAGACAGTTTTTGTGTTTCTGATAAATATCTACATCTTTGACTAGCTAAAACCATTTACCATTAAAACATTTCAGGCAGGGGCGCCTGGGTGGCTCAGTCGGTTGGACGTCTGCCTTCGGCTCGAGTCATGATCCCAGGGTCCTGGAATCAAGCCCCACATCGGCTCCCTGCTCCGTGGGAAGCCTGCTTCTCCTTCTCCCACTCCCCCTGCCTATGTTCCCTCTCTAGCTGTGTCTCTCTCTGTCAAATAAATAAATAAAATCTTAAAAACAAAACAAAACAAAAATTTCATGCAGCAGTGGGCACCACATACGGATTTCTGATAGAATGGTTTACAAATTAAAAAATAAATAAATAAACCCTTCTCTCTTAAGGTAATGCCTGGCCTAACTTCTCTGGATTCTACGTATTCCAAATGTGTTTATCCTTTTAACTCACTTTTCTTTCAATTTTCAGCCAAATAATTTTTATTTAAATTCACTTTATCCTAAGGCTTAAGTTCCTGATTCCAGTGTGAAAGAAAAGTTCTTGTAGGTTCACTGCCATGTGCCAAGCTGAAATGACTGACACATCCTGTGACTAAGGAGGGCCGACCTTTCCGGTTTCAGATCCTTAGCCCCTCCCCCCACCCTGGGCCCCTCAGGTTTTCTGGAATGACTCACTCTCTCTTGTTCCTCACAGGCCCTTCTTCTGGAGGGCCTCCTCCCCTCCCTACAGGTGATCCTCTGAAATTACCTTCTAATGGGTATAAATAGAAGAAAAAAATGAACTTTTCTACTGAGAGGAGAGTCTTTTCAGCATATCTTTAAAAAAAAAAAGATTTATTTATTTGGGAGAGAGAGAGATGAGCCTGAGTGAGTTGGGGGAGGAGCAGAGGGAGAGAATCCCCAAGCAGATTCCCCTTGGAGGGCACAGCCCACCACAGGGCTCAATCTCACGACCCATGAGATCATGACCGAGCGGAAACCAAGAGTCAGTCGCTCAACTGACTGAGCCACCCAGGCGCCCCTTCTCAGAATATCCTTAATGGAAATACCTCAGGCTTCATTCTGAAGCTTCTAAGGACTTGGAACAGTTCCAGTGGCTCATTCCTGTCTACCCTCTGCCATCTTGCCCTCCATTCTAGACACGACATGAGTCCTGACTGTCATCTTCCATTCTGCCAGGCAAGGTTCTCTGGTTTTTCTGTGCACTTCAATCTCTGACAAAGGGATCTTGAGCCCCCAGAAAATTTGGCACCTTTTTCCATTCTTGTCAATAACAGGAAGAATGGGGAAAAGAATTTATTGAAAAAGAATCCGGGAGAGTACATTCCTGGCTTGCCACTAACTCCCTTGTGGCATTTAGAGGGTCACGTCCAGTGTCTCTGGTTTCACTTCCTCATCTCTCACAGGAGGTATTGGACCAGAAGACTGCCAAGGCCCCGCCCAGGTCTAGCAAGATGGAATCTACCCTCCCTTGGAGAGCCCTGGAAAGTGGCCTCCATAGAACTGACCCCTCATAGCTGTCCCTGAGTGGCTGGTCCTACTCTGGGAGGGTGGTGGAGGGGCAGTGAGAGGGAAGAGCAGAAGTACAAAAGCTGGTGGGGTAGCCAACAAAAGCTTTAAAAATGGACAAATAAAACAATACAGAGGGAGAAAGACAAATACTGTATGATCTCACTTAAGTAGAATCTAAAACACCAAACTCGTAGGAACAGAGAACAGATTGGTGGTTGCCAAAGGTGGGGGTGGGGGAAATGGATGAAGATGGTCAAAAGGTACAAACTTCCAGTTATAAGATGAGTAAGTTCTGGGGATGTAACGTACAGCATGGTGACTATAGTTAACAATACTTTATTATATATTTGAAAGTCGCTAAGAGTAGATTTTAAAAAGTTCTCACCTCACATGCAAAAAGTTGTAACTATGTGACATGATGGATGTTTTATTTTTTTTTTTAAGATTTTATTTATTTATTAGAGAGAGAGAGAAAACACAGAGGGAGAGTGAGAGAGAGAAGCAGACTCCCTGCTCAGCTGGGAGTCTGACGTGGGGCTCGATCCCAGGACACTGAGATCATCACCTGAGCCAAAGGCAGATGCTTAACCGACTGAACTACGCAAGCGCCCCGTGATGGATGTTTTAACCAGCAGTATTGTGGTGATCATTTTGCAATATACATGTGTGTACACACACACTGTGTATAAAATCACTACTGTGTTGTACACCTTAAACTTATACAGTATTATACATCAATTATATCTCAATAAAGCTGGGGGGAGAAAACAATAAGGATGAACATTTGTATGACACTTCACAGTTAAGTCAGGCTTTCATTTACATGATCTCATTTAAAAGTGGAGAAGCACTGGGTGCCTGGGTGGCTCAGTCGGTTGGGTGTCTGCCTTCGGTTCAGGTCATGATCCCAGGGTCCTGGGATCGAGCCCCGCATTGGGCTCCCTGCTCGGCGGGGAGCCTGCTTCTCCCGCTCCCACTCCCCCTGCTTGTGTTCCCTCTCTCGCTGTGTCTCTCTCTGTCAAATAAATAAATTAAAAAAAAAAAAAAAGTGGAGAAGCACTTTATGGAGTACAATCCCCATTTTATAGATCATAAAACTGAGCTCAGAAGCTATGTGAGCTGTCCTAAGTCACATGACTAGGAAAGGATAGAGCAGAGTCGACCATGCAAGCCTGCCATTATTAGATCTGATGCTCTTTCCACTGGGCCAGGAAGACTTGCTGAGTTTCTCCTTGACTATGCCCCTGATCTTGGCCCCTGGGGGGCCGGTAACCCTGGCCTGCCAGGCCAAGGGGTGCTCTGTGGAAACATTTCTTTCTTTCTCTCTTGATACCTTTTTACTCTAATTTATTATGATTTATGTTCTTTGGTTCCCTTCATCAAAGCTTCTCATCATGTTATGGTAGCTCAATTTCACCTCTGTAAGAAAAGTCATGGCACTTGGAATTTGCCTTCTCCATCCCTAGAGATCCCAATATACAGTTATTAGGGTCTTAAAGGGGGAAGTATGAATAGAGCATTTCTTTCTTTCTTTCTTTCTTTCCTTCTTTCTTTCTTTCTTTCTTTCTTTCTTTCTTTCTTTCTTTCTTTCGAGAGCACGAGCCGGGGGACAGAGGGAGAAGCAGACTCCCCCAGCTGAGCAGGGAGCCCGACATGAGACTCGATCCCAGGACCCTGAGATCATGACCTGAGCCAAAGGCAGACGCTCAACTTACTGAGCCACCCAGGCGCCCCTGAATAGGGCATTTCTTAAACGTAAAAAGTATGTCTCTCTGTTTAATCAAACAACAACAGCAAACCCTCACGCCTCTTAGTATCGATTTAAATTATTTTCACTATGTTTCTTGACTGTGTCCAAACTAATTATAAGCTAGATTCGAAATGTAATCAAAACTTCTCAAACCTTATGACTCTTAGGTTAGTGTCCGCCCTTGCTGAAATGACACTGTCCGTGTGAGGTTAAATGTTTGTTTCTGCATTTGGCCTCAGTAGCACCATTAGCAGACAGGGCCTGGGCACTGGATACGCTGTGGGAAACACCATTGCTCATAACCGCAGGGCTCTTTTGCCCCTTCTGGGTCATCAGACTCATATTAACCAAAGCTCTGCCAACAGCAAGCCTCAAAAGCCCGGAGAGCATCTCTACCTGCGGCGGCCACCTGAAACCTCTGCCTTTTCCCTTGGAAGATAATGTTCGCGTCCTGCTGGCCCGATCTTGCAGGTACAAGGTAAAGGTACGGGTGCGTGTGACATGGCAGCCGCACGCCTGTGGATGTGGACTTTTGAGTCTGGCAGGCTTCTCCTGCCCAGGTCTCCCTCACCAGGGCCGAGGTCTTCACAGACGCAAATGCAGGGGCGGGTCCTGAAGAGCGGGTGGCACTCAGGTCTTGGTGGTCACCCCGGTGACCCAGGAGAGGCTCCTATAATTTGGAGGGATCATCACTGCAGAAATCTCAGTCACGTACAGCCCTGTGGAGAAGTAGTGCTCTGGGGTACAAGATGTCACACCTTGCATTCAAGTCCCTCCCATGCTTTTTGATAACTGTCCCCCGATCACAAGTCACCTAACCTCCCTGCGCGTCAGCATGTTCATCTAAAAGATGGAAGCAGTAATGCCTGCTCTTCTAATCTTACAGGACTGCTACAAGGCAGTGGTTCTCAAAGTGTGGTCCCCAGAAGAGCATCAGCAGCACCTGGGAGATTGTTTGAAGTGCACATGCGCAGGCCCTCCTACCCCAGACCTACAGACTCAGACGCTCTGGGTTGGGGGGGGCAATCTGTGATGGCGCCAGTCCCCCGCGGGTTCCAACACGCTGTGACGTCAGACAAGCTCTGCTCTACAGCAAGGAGATAATGAATGTGAACGGCGTCCTCACGGTGAGGACAGCAGCTCTCCAGAAACGTTGGTCGCTGCCGTATCCCCCAGGCTCTTGTGAAAACACACACACCCCTGAGGTAACAGCTTATGCTTTGACAGGCGTCAGTCACTGGTAACAGGGATAGCAGGCTGTTAAGAATAAACACTTTCCAGAAGAAAAGTTTAGGAAGGTTGAGAGTCTCTGTGTGGTGGGTAAGGGGCCAGGAGGGAGAAGGAAGAAAGGGACTTCAGTCATGTCCCACCTCTGCCAACCCACCAGCTACACGACCTTCGGCAAGTTACTTAAAGGACATCATCATTACGATAATGACCTCCATAGGGTTACTGGATTAAATGACCCCATGCATGCAAAGCTCTCTGAGCGATGCAAGGTGCATACAGGTATTCAGTAAGCGATCCCTGTCACTAGCAGGGCATCTAGGCTACCTGAGGCTCCCGCCCATGTTGCTCACCAGCCCCCCCAACCATCCTATTATTGCTATTACTCTCATCATCACCATCAACATCCTCACTCCTCCCGCCCACAATCCCCCGACCTTAGGCTTAAGACTGCACCCGAAGATGTCCTGGAAAGCTTAACTGAATGGCATGGCTGTCTCAAGGCAGCCTGGGCCACGTGCTGGTCTCCAGAGGGGACACTGGTGGGTGCCACATTCTGAAGCCAGAAAGATGGCAGGCTAGCAGAGGAACGAAGTCCTTCCTCTATGCGCATCCCCTTTCCTGGTCTGGAGGTGTGGCCGGTACAGCCCGCGGTGGGCAAAGTGGACAGCTTTGTCCATTGTCCATTGTTAACCACTAGTGGATCCGGCCAGCCCAGATTTTATCTCTTGGGTGGCTCCGGGCACCTGTCTGCCCAGGTTCAGGCCTCTGGGATGGGTCATGTGGGCTTGTCTTGTCTTCCCTGGGATGACTCAGGGCCAGGAGGCCAAGAGTCGCCCTCAGCTCCCCTCCCGATAATGAGAGGTCAGATTCCTTCGGATTTAGTAAGGGCACTCCTTGAAGCCGTCTTTTGTCACTCATCCACAGTGGGAATTCTCCTTTAATGAGCAGTAAGGCACACCCTTCCCCCAGAATGGGGGGTGGTGGCCATTCTAGGTGGCACATGAACAGGGCTGATTTCACAGTGGCCAGCCCAAAGGTGAGGGGCCGAGGGCAGGCCTGGCCGGAGCAGTCTGAGAGGGACACACCTCCTGGGCCTGCTTGGCCAGCCCTCCCCAGCCTTCCTGCCCAGGCTGCAACTCCTCCACACGCCACCTGCCCAAATAGCTCCAGGGCGATGCTGCTGCACAGGTGGGAGGCAGAAGAATGGCGGAAGAGCCCGGGCCCTGAGTGCTCGGTGATACCTGACTGGAAACCAAACAAAGCCGCCGCTGGGCACCTGTGCTCTAGCCATCACTCCACTTAGAGCCCTGGAGAGGCCTTACCTTCACGCAGTGCCCTATCGTTTACACGTTCACACACTGTCTCACCCTGATCTGGACCCTCCCCACAGCAGGAAAGTAGAATGAACCTTCTCTGCAGCTCAGGATTAGTGAGGGACACACTGGGTCACATGCTGGTAAGGAAAAGAATTTGGATTCAATCCCATGAGGTCTGACTCCAAAACCCATCCATTTTCTTGTATTATACCACTGGTTTTTAAACTTCTATTTTAAAAAAGAATTTTTTGAACATCTAAAAAGAATGCCTCACTGTATTATCTTTGTTGAATCTGTAATAATTTTAAAATAAAAAGTGAAAAAGATATCTATGCCCTGATATATAAAATACATCAATAGATAGTATGAGAAGTCAGGTGAGTGTCTCGCCTTTCGGGGGCAGTGTTGAAAGGGAGTATGGGGGCTCCTGGGAGACCTAGAGATGTTCTATTTTTGGAGCTGTGCTGGTTCCACAGGCGTGTGCAGTTGGTAAAACCTCACTGACATGTACCTTTATGATCACTGCCATTTTCTAAATAAATGTTAACCTTGAAAAATTAAAAATCAAAGTGGAGATGTCTGGTTGAAAAGGAAGGGGGGTTGGGATTTGCTCAGCCTCTCCCACCATCTCCCTTCCCTTAACCCCCTGAGATCCCCAGGATTCTGCAGAACCCAGCTTGGAATCTGGGTCCTGATTCCTCCTACTATAATGTGAATGGCTGGGTCAAAGGCCCTCAGCATCCCGGGGCCCTCGCTGACTCTTCCATTGCCATTTCCCATCATCCAGTTACAAACCGTAGCCCTTAAGTTAAAAACCACCATTCAGACGTATGGGAAGAAGAGCTTCATCCTGGATGTGGAGATACCACAAAAGGACACTGAGTGAGAAAGGAAATGACAGGCTCTGGGTCTCCCACAGGAAAGCTGTGGGCCCCACTTGGCGGGGTGGGGGGGGGCAGGGGGCAGCCTTACACAGAAAGCATGGGCTTCGAGTGCAGGATACCCAAAGAAAACTGGGCTTTTAAAAAAGACTTCTTTGGACAAAAGAAATTGGTTCAGACTTTCCCTAATCACAGGGAGCTAGAATTAACAGCCATTCAACATATTCCATAAGTAAAAGGCAGCCGACAACATAAAACAAACTAGCAAATCTCACTCACGTTCAAAGCTGGCCATGTACTTCCTTTCCACTTGATCTGGCTTTGATGAAGGTTTCTGGGTGGACCATGCACCTCTGATCAGCATGCCTCAGCCGGGTTGTTTGTTCCCTCGCACTTGGAGGACGTGGTGAACATTTTCTCCTGTAATACACTAAGTTAGTGTCCATTGTTCCCTGCCCACTGCTGTACCTAGAATCAGCAGTAGCTGCCAACCCACAGCTAAGGGCAGAAGTTAGCCCAGTGGGAGGTTAATTGGACCAAAATGAAGCCATGACAGTTTAACAGACCCTCTCAGAAGCCTATGGAGCCATGCTTAGGTGGGCTCCCCCAAGACTTCGGAAAGTTTGCAGGTGAAGTTGCTCTTGTTATTCACAATAGCAGGGTCTGCTGTCTCCATGTCAAACAGCCGCTCTCCCACCTGCTGTGGGATAAAGCTGTTAGACAAAGGGAAATCTTTTATGAGCTCCTGTTTCTAGAAGGGGCTATTCTCTGAGGTGTTAGGAAGTGATAAAAACAGTAAATCAGACCAAGGACCTGACCCGGAGGGGAGGAGGGCAGGTGAGGAATAAGGCATGCAGGTGTCAGGGTCTCCTTGGTGACGTGGCTTTTCTGTGAGGTTCTTTCCAGTTCAACAACACTGCACTTAACCTCAAAGAAAGCAGAGTTTTGTTTTATTGAATTTTCAGGCTAAGTGGAAAATTCTTTTTAGATATAGCATTTGTCATGGGGGAGCCATGTTCTCTGTGATTTCTGCCCAGAACACTCTCTCTACCTTGGGACTCCTCCTCTGTGGAAGAATGGCAGGAAATCCCAGTTGGTCAAAGTAGAAGCAGCCAATTGCAGCACATAGCTCTTATAGTAAAAGCCAACCCCACTTAGACACATCCAGCCAAGGGTTCATCTAACAGAGTAAGGTAATAGCGTGGGCCCTCTATACTTTCAGTTGGGTACAACTGTTGGAGGCTTATTTTAATACTGACACATTAGAATCTTTCCAGAAAAGAGACCAGCTTGGTAAAGTATCTGGGAGCTGAGTCAGTTGAAGAGAAGGGACATGTGTAGCCCAGAGAAGAGAGGACTTATCTAGGGATGGGGTAGTTCCTGGGGGAAGAGCTATGACTCTTCTGGGTAATGACCATCTAAGTGATTCTAATGAGAGCTTGTCCAGCACAAACTCCTAGATAGGGTTTCCCTATGGCTTGGTCACTGATCTGAACACTGGACATACTATGAACTCATTAATGCTCACAACAGCCTTATGGGGTACTGACTGTTGTTATCACCCTCATTTTACCAATGTGGAAACAAACACAGAGAAGTAAGTGACTTGTCCAGTGTCACACAGCTATAAATGACAGAGCTGGAATTTGCACCCAGCTTTCTGACTAGCCCAGGATTTCTCAACCTTGGCACTACAAACATTTGGGGCTAGGTAATTCTTTGTTGTGGGGGGATGTCCTGTGCATTGTAGGATATTTAGTGGCATTCCTGGCCTCTATCCACTGGACACTGGTAGCACCCCTAATCATAGCAAAGAAATGTCTCTAGAAATTCATAAATCTTTCTTGGAGGGCAAAGTCACCTTAGTGAAAACCACTAAGCAAGAGTCTCTTGGGATGGGACAGCCGGCTTCGTGCAGGAGAGGGGACCTATGCTGCTACCTTCCTCTGCCATTCAGTTGTGGGGGCCATGAGGACCTCTCTCCTGGAGGCTTTATCATGCTTATCCTAATTGAACAGTGTGATTGCATTGGACCCTATGACTGCCTAGAAACGTCCTAGCCCTAGAGGTTGTTTGATTTTTAACATGCCCAATATTTCCTAATTTTACTATCATTTGCCTCAGTGTCCCAAATGTCGAAGGCCAGAAGGCAATTCCAACTCACTGGGGCAAAAGCTGAGGGAAAGCCTAAATCAAAACCCACACACATTTTTACAGGGTGCAAGTTGAGGCTCTCAGAGATAAGCTCAGACAGACAATGCTCACAGTGACACACTGGGACATGGATAGCCTGAGCGGGAGGGGTGAGTGTGGGGACAAAGGGTAGGCCTGCTCTTTCCACCCTCCTGGGAGATAGCTTAGTGTCATAGGCTACTGTGACAGGGCCAAGGACAGGGTTGAGGAACACATTGTCCAACTCAGGCCCTGTCCTCTTTCTTCTGGGTCATCAGCCTCCTCTGCTTTCACTATCTCTCCTCAAGAGCCCAAAACTGTCTATTAAAGCCCCTTACCTGACTATGTCACTCCCCTGCTCTAAATCCTCCATGGCTACCCTTCTCTCTGAGTCGAAGCCCAAATTGTCCAAGGCCAGACTCATCTGGCCCTCTTGGCTTCTTGAGTCCCCTTACACTCATTCCTTCTTGCTGTTCCTGGAATTCCATGCTTTTCCTCCTATGTCTCCATGTCAAATCAAGCTTTTGAATGGAGTGTTGGTGAGTAGATCAGTCTCACCTCCTTTCTTTATTGTTCAAGCCCCAGGTGGCTGGGTCATCTCCTCCCATGATCTATCAGGTAGAGTAAGTGCTCCAACTTTGTTCTTTTTAAAGTTAGCTTTGGTTGTCCTGTGTGCCTTACAAGTCCACATACATTGTAGAACAAGCTTATCAATCTTCACAAAAGATCTTCCTAAGATTTTTTTTTTCTTCCTAAGATTTTGATTGAAAATACGTTGAATCTGTAGATAAGTTCAGGGAGAACACTGACTCTTCCAATCCGTGAACACAGTATCACTTTCCATTTAGTTATATCTTCTTTAATATCTCTCAGCAGTGATTTGTAGCTCTCAGCATGGAAGATTTAACATTTTTATTAGGTTCATTTCTAACTATTTTATGTTTTGTGATGCTATTATAAATGGAATTGCTTTTTTAAAGTTTCATTTTCAAATTGTTTGCTGCTAGTATTTAAGAATATAATGGCTTTTCCTATAATATCTTTGTATCTTGCAACCTTACTAAATTCACTTATTACTTCCACTAGTTATATCGTAGATTCCTTGGGATTTTATATATAAACAATTGTAACATTTGCAAAAAGGTACAATTTTATATGTTCCTTCTTGGTCTTTATGCCTTTTATTTACTTTTCTTGCCTGATTGCAATGGCTAGAGCTGCCAGTGCAATATTAAATAAAAATGAAAGCAGGTATCCTTGCCTTGTTTCTCACCTTAGGGAGAAAGCATTTAATCTTTCACCATTAAGTATGATATTATCTGTTGGTTTTCTGGAACTGCTTTTTATCAACTTGAGGAAGTTTCTAGTTGCTTAGAGTTTTTATCATGCATGGGTGCTGAATCTTATTAAGTGCTTTTTCTGCATTGACTGAAATGGTGAAATGGTTTTCCTCCTTTACTAAGTGTCTTAGTCTGCTCATGCTGCTATAACAAAATACCAGATTGGCTTATAAACCATAGAAATTTATTTCTCAAAGTTCTGGGGCCTGGGAAATTCAAGATCAAGGTGCCAGCAGATTCAATGTCTACTGAGGCCTCACTTCCTGGTTCACAGATGACTGTCTTTTTGTTTTGTCCTCACATGGCAGAAAGGATGGGGCCTCTTTTAGAAGGATACAAATCCCATTCATGAGGGCTCTAACTTCACAACATCATCACCTACCAGAAGCCCCATCTCCTAATAGCATCACACTGGGGATTAGTTTCCAACATATGTATCTGTGTGGGGGTGGGGGATGGTACATATACAGTCTGCAGCACTAAGACAGACGTAGTTTTAGGGAGGTAAGAAAAAGTGTGGTATATGAGATCCTGCCATGGAAAGCTCCAGACTTCTTGGGGAAGAGGTGTGAAGGTGACATAAGGATTAAAAAGACCACAGCTTTTCAGTCAGCAGACCTGGCCTTTGAGACCTAGTTCTACATATGACTACAAGCAAGTTGACTGAACGAACCACTTTGAGCCTCAGTCTTCTCAGATGTAAGACAGAGGAAATAATCCCTACGTGCGAAAGCTGTGGTGAGGATTAAAGCATCCCACGTGTGTCTAACACATTTAACAGTAGCCACTGGGAGGGCCCTGGGGGGCTCAGTCAGTTAAGCGTGTGACTCTTGATTTCAGCTAAGGTCATGATCTCATGAGTTCGAGCCCAGGCTCGGGGGGGTCCATGCAGGGAGTCTACTGGAGATTCTCCCTCTCCCTCTGCCCCTTCTTCCCTCCACTCGCACATTTGTGCACTCTCTCTCAAATAAATAAATAAATCTGTTTAAAAAAATGTTTAAAAAAAAATAGAAACTGTTGCCTATGCTGCTAGATGTGAAACTCTGAGGCACTGATCCTTCGGAGTGAAGATAAAGTGTGCCCAGTTGGGATGACAAACACCCCAGTGCAGCTTCAGCTCAGGGCGGCGAAAAATACTTCCAGGAATATCTGGATAAAGGCTTCTCTACTTCTTTCCTGTGTGCCTGATGATCCTGAATAGCAGACCAATTAGATAAAGTAGTAGACCGATTAGATAAAACGCCAGATACATCCAAAAGTGGCATTGTTTTTGATTAAACAAAATGCTCAGATGCTGGAGTATCTGAATCCAAAAGGTACCAAACCATCTTTCACAAGAAGGCCGTCTGTTTTTAATCACAGGTTAATGAAAATTCCTGATGACTAAATACACAGTCATAGAACACCCCCATTTTGGATCTCCAATTCAATTTAAAATCTATCTTTAAAATTATCACAGCAATTAGTGTCATCCAATCCTTGGAATAGCCTACACTGGGAGTAGGGTAATTTAGCATATCTCAAAGCGTTACATCAAATCAGGGATATTAATAGTGTAACATGAATAAAAGGCTCCTTTTTATTAAGTGGTCAAATAAATGTGCAAACACTGAGTTAATCATAGTTAAACGTTCTTTTTAAATCACAGGACTTTAAGATACGAATGCGCGATGCCAACTTCCAAGAGGAACATATAGGCTGTAGAGTTTCCCAAACACCACATTTGATTTCAGAACTCTTTCACAATCACCGTCTCTTTGGTTACAAAAGTACAAACTCTAGGAAAGCCTAATGTAATTTTACATATGGCTTAGTAACATTATACTTCAGAAGTTTCAACCTCCAAATCAAATCTTTTTAGAAAAATTCATGCACATTCACTCCTTGCAGCTTTCCACAGAACCCAACCCTTAGGAGGCTGTTAGTAAGTAGGATTATATTCTCGTCAAGTATTATTACCCCTACCTTACAAGTGAGAAGAAACCTAACAAAGAATGCTAACCACTTGATATATTTCATCTAAGTGAATTGGCTCTGCATCCTGATGATGTAGGCATCACTATCACTGGTTGACAGCCATGGAAGGAAATTAAGTGACTTGTCCAGGGTCACACACAGCTAGTGGCAGAGAGTAAGAAAAGGAGTTACCATTACCTCCATCCACCCAAGGTGGGGAGTGGGTCACTGGGACAAAAATGGACACAGACGCAGATGCAAATCCCTTGGGAGGACTGCACCGTGACGGTGCTGTTGACTCACCCCCACCCAACATGCCTCCGGGTGGGGCTTTGGGCAGAAGAGGGGATGAACGTGTGGGTATTAAAGAGCTTTGAGCTACCTGAACAAGAGGGCTTTGTTTTCTGGAGATCCCAGCTAGTAGCAAGAAAACCACCACTCAGATCTGCAATGCTGGCTCACAAACCCCACAGCTAGATTGGTAAGGCTTTTTCTGCAGCCCGTGTTGACCTTACAGCTTAGACTATATGACTAGTACACTGAGAAAGGAAGTAGGCAGAAGTCCTTCACACAGATGTTCTCATGAATATTCTTCACTGCCCCAGCCCTGCTGAATAAAGAAGAGGAGAAAGAGAGAGGAAAACCCAGACCTTGAAAATTCAGGAAATTGTGGGTGGAGGAGAGTGAAGAAAATGTACAACCTGATATTCAAAATTAAAAGTTGTTCATACGGTGGTTACTCGATTGTATTAATTGGCAAGTAATTGCCAGGGTGTGGGAAGGAAAAGAGCTCGTCGGAGGCAGCTAAGTGTAATTTAGTAATCCCACCGAAGACACGAAACAGACACTGTCCTCAGATGTTTGGAAATCTGACTTTACATGTAATTTGTGGGTGGAGGGGGGAAGTCGGGTTTGCCTTTATTTTGAAGACGCCAGACCTTGCCCCACTATTCCAGGTTTAGATGTGAACATTTTAATATTGGGCAGGGGAGGGGAGGAACGGGCAGTGAGGTGTTAGCTTCCCAAACAGATGATGCGGTTTCTTTCCTAGCTGCAAAAACAGTTTGCTAAATCATCCAGCAGTTTTCTTGGGTCCATGGACAAAAGCCACCCAGAGTAAGGGGATAAAAGCTGAGATGAAAATGGAAAATAAATCAGAGCTTGTAGAAATGGACCTGTAAAATGAATGACACCAAGCCCCCAGGTAGGCATTTTTATCTTCTCTAGGGTCATGGATCCACGTGGGAATCTGATGATCACTGATACAAATGCACAGAACTTTGCGTAAACCTAAGGTTCCCACTGTCTGTGGCCTCACCGTGGACCTTCTGGGCATGCAGGTACTAGATTAAGAGGCCCTAATCTTGGCAGAAACCAAACTTAACTGGCAAGTGGCAGTATGACTTTCTCCTTTAGTTTTGAGTAACTAGCCGAGACAACTTTTAGAGCTATCTCTGGGACCACTCCAAGAAAACATTTCACTTAATCATCTGAGGTAGTCTATTAAATATGGGCTGTTCTGAAAAATTGGCCTGCAATCTGCCAATTCTGGTGACTTATTAGAAATGATAAAAGACAGGCACCTGCAGGATAGATTTAGATTCCATTAACCCCTACCTGGATGTGGTGCAAATACTGAATAGAGTGCCCTGGTTTACTGAGATGGGGTTTAGGATGGGATCTGCAAACACCACCAACTACTGATTGCTGGGGAATTGATTTTGTCCTTGGCAAAGCACATGGCAAAATAGGCTGTGAATGCCTTGTGCTTAATTTAACAAGAGTCTTCTTCTCCCACATAGGAGGTCATCGGCAAACATTTGGGGACAGTGAGAGCGCAGGCTCCAGGGGAAATGTTCAGGGTTCTCCTCTTCAAAGTGGAGCTGGTATTCTCCTCCACTTCCAGGCCGTGGACCTTAAACAGACTGCCCACCATGGCCAGGCTCGAAAGATAAAACTAATCAGCTTTACCAGTCCACTCATAGGTCTTGGCTACCTTTTGGGTTAGTGCAAGGAGTGATGGAGAGAAAGATGACATTGACCAGCCACAGAGTCTCTTTCCCTGTACCTCAGTAAGGAAGGCATTTCCTGTACCCTTTCGATGCTTCTACATCACTCCAGAACAATGCCCTCCGAGATGTGTGTTGGGTCCTCCTACCTGGAGCAGTTTCCCGTGTGTGGGACTGCCATATTTTCTGAACCAAGATGGAGGCTGGGAGGACTCCTGGTGTGGTGTGCAACAGTAGACACGGAGAGTCACGTGAGCTGGGGCCAGGCTAGTCTGGGACGCTGGGAGTCACCATAACTGTACCTCACAGTGCCTTCCCTCCCAAGATGGAGTCTGAATGGTGCATCCAGGCAGGCGTCTTGGCACGCTTCTGAAGGCAGCGGTTTGTCAGCTTGTTTTTAGGGGAAAGTGATGGGAGCCCTGCCACTCTGTGGCACACCTGCAAGGATTTCTAAGTACAGTCATGATAAATCAGATGGCACCTCCCACTAGCGTCTAGATTCTGGCCCACAGAAGCATTTCAGGTGATTTTTAAGAAGAATTAAATAAGAAAATTCTTAAAACTGAGGAAAATTATACCCTGAACCTAATTTCCCACCTTCTCCTCCCACTCTCACCCCCTCCCGTGAATTCGGAAAAGTTCCAAGTTCTTTGCCTTGGGAACAAATCACCCCAATCCAGCTTGTGATGCACCAGCATCAGCTGGGAGCCACTGGTTTAAGGTTTTAAAAGAGAAGTGAAGGAAAAAAAACAGAGAGAGAGAAAGGGGAGGGGGGAGAAGTATTTGCATTGGTATTACATGGATTAAATCTAAAATTGTCTCACGATAGTAGGCATTTCCTTTCAGCCAAGCTTCTTGTGTCTCAAAAAATCATAGTGTTTCACCCAGCTTTCCATTCAGCTTAACAATTTAAATCTGTTTCCAGCAGTCGGAATGGAAGTCTGGGGTGGACTCCGTGAGATTTCTTTCTATTCAGATTTTCTGAAAATACTTAAAATGAAAATTTTTAAAGTTATCCTTATTTATGCCTTCCTAGCAATGAGGAGGTAGCTGCTGGAGTAATTTTGCGAGGTCAAAAGCCACCCTCACCCCAAAACTCTCCTTCCACTGGCTTCCCACACTGCCTCAAATGTTTCCCAGCACGTGGTCCAAGCAAGCAGTAGGCGTATTGGAAAGAGAATGGGCTTGGAGGTGAAGCGAACTTAGATTCAAATCCTAGCTGTTCTACCACTTACCAGCTGGGAATCTTAGAAACGTATGTCACCTCTTAGAAACTCAGTTTTCTCTATATATACATAAATGCTCTCTGCATTAGTTTGGGTCTGAATAGTCAAACTGATGATATATGAAATCAACTGATACATAATAGGGCTCCAAGCATGTTGATTTCAGGAAAACAGAAACTGCCTTCTGAAGATATAAAACAGGAGGAATTTAATGCAAGGACTTGATTTCCAGATGACGGAAAAGGTTAAGAAGTCAACCAGGGGACAGTGAGGCAGCCCAGCTGGATGCCACCACCGCCAGAGGCTGGAGGGACACAGGCAGAGGGCAGGCTCTCCAAGGGCAAGCACGAAGGTCAGCGGAAGGAAACGCAGGGCCACAGGGGGAGCCAGGGTCATGAGAGAAGCACGGCTGCCAGAGATGGCACCCAAGGCAGAGGAGGCGGGGGAGAAGCACCGCGCCTCCGGCCACGCCGGCCCCCCTCCCACCTCTTGCCAAAGCCTCTGGCTGCCGACCTACCCGCAGAGAGTGCCGCCTGCAGGGCCCGCTCCCTGCTGCACTGAGCGGGCGGAGGCGGGAACAGGCCTGAGCGCAAGCAGGCCCGGGGCCAGCGCCGGAGACCGGAAACCCTGACGTCACGTGGCCTCGCAGCCCGGAAGCCTGTCCCCCGGCTGCAGGCCTCAGGCATTGCCCCTGCCAGCCCTCTCTCTAAAGCCATCACTACCTTCTAAACTGACCCCAGGGTAAATAGATTTCCCTTCCTCTTTCTAGGCAACGCTCCTCGAGGCAGGCAGACGTTCCCCACCCCACCTGGCCAAACCCATCCTGTCGGGCGGGGTAGGGAGGGGACAGCTACACTGGAAGCACACAGGCTTTGGAGGTCCACAGGCACAGTGCTGCCCTCAGGCTTGGGCTGGGGTGCCCCTGCTCTGGGCCTCACTTTTAAAAGGCCAGGACTCTAAAAGCAAGGGAAACTGGCAACACCCGTCCCCCCGACCCCGCTCTGGGTGTTTGACATCAAATTCCCTGCCCAAGGAGCCTGGCGCACATTTACAGGCCCTGACTGGTCTTTCCTCCTGCTCCTGAGGATGGACCATCCCTCCAGAGCCGGCATCCTTAGACCTGAGGGGCGACCATTCATGGGGGAGCGAGGAGGGAAGGGAGGGTCATGGTTCTAAACACGGCTTACACACCACACACCTGGGGTGTCCACACACCTGCCTGCGAAGCCCCTCCTGGGGAGGGATGTAACGAGGGGTGTGCAAAGAAGGGGGACAGGCTGCCTGCCCGGGGTTGGGGGTTGGGGCCAGCTCTCCACATGCCATGATGTTCTGGCATAGCATTTCAAGGAGTTCTCCATTGGAACCTGCCTGGCCTTCCAGGTTGTTACGAAGATGTGACTGTTGGGTTATGAGGACAGAACATATTTAATTTAGCGGCTGTTGGCTTCATTTCTAACTTTCATGCATTAGGAGCTGCCATGTACCCTCCAGCTGCGGCCCCCACACTGGTTCAGTGTGGGCCTGGGCCAGAAGGAGGCCGGCTCTTTAACCAGACGTTGGGCTCTGAGAGTGTGGGGCTCAAAGAGGGAAGAAGAGGCCCAGACCCACAGATGCTCACAGGCCAGGAAGGGATGCACGAGGACTATATACCCATGGCGGCGGGGGGGGGGGCTGGGGCGGTCCAGGGCTTCTGAATCTGGTATCTGCAGCCCTCCTGAGCAAACTCTTTCAGGCTTTGCGGAACAACATGCCCTTTGATATTTCTAAGCTAACATTTATGGAGTATGGCATATTCTGTTCTAAACACATTTCTTTTTTTTTTTTTTTTAAAGATTTATTTATTTATTTGAGAGAGCGAGAATGAGAGAGAGAGAGAGTACATGAGAGGGGGGAGGGTCAGAGGGAGAAGCAGGCTCCTCGCTGAGCAGGGAGCCCGATGTGGGACTCAATCCTGGAACTCCGGGATCATGACCTGAGCTGAAGGCAGTCGCTTAACCAACTGAGCCACCCAGGCGCCCTAAACACATTTCATATATAGTCACAGGTAATCCTCCCATGAGGCATATAATATCATTACCTCCATTTCACAGATAAAGAAACAGACAAAGAGGTTAAGCAATTTGCCCAAGACATAACCAGGATTCAGATCCCTGAGTCTGAGTCTCAAGCTGGACTCTTAACCACACCCTAACCCGCCTCCCACTCCATGAAAGTGTGTGTGTGTGTGTGTGTGTCCAGAACTTCACTGAGGGCTTAAAGAAGTCTCTTAGCCCCCAGACAGTGAGGGACCACTCTGTCATTCTCCCAAACACTGAAAGATGGTTCTTGAGTCCTTGGCCAAGCCTCTTCTTTTCCTGGCTGAACATTCCCATCTTTTTGCTTTTCCTCATGTGATAGAACATCTAAACCCTTTACCACCCAGCTTGGGGTCACTCCATCCTGTCTCATTGTCTCTTTTGAAGTGTGGGACCCAGAACTGAAATCCATATTGAAGTTGGCTGATCTTCCCTGCATGAGCAGAATTAGGAAATCATTTCTGCCCATCGTTCTTGTACAAACATAGCAAGACAGGATTAGCCCTTCACAAGAGCCTGTCCACAAGCATTTGTTGAACACCCACCCTGTGAATGAGAAAGCCCTTGTCCTCGAGGAGGATACAGTCCAGTGAAAGAGACAGACAGGGAATCGGTCATTTGAACAAAGTGAGTGCCACGAGGGAGCCCAGAGGAGCAAGCATTCTGTAGCAGGGGTGGTTGGGAGATGGACGTTAAAGAGTGAATAGGAATCCACCAGGTGAGCTAGAGGAGGTGGGAACAATGCGTGCGGAGGTAGGGAGGTGTGCAAGTATGTGGCACGTTCCAGAACTTGTTGAATAATTTGGTGGTCAGACCACATCTCCACCTGACCCTTTGGAAGGATTTGACATCCTGAAGGCAGAGGGGGCCACAAGCCTTTTTCTATGACTTCATTTCTATTAACTCGTGGAGCTTTTAGTCCACTGAAATCCTTAAGTCCTTTCACCCTGCCTCATTGATTTGTTAAACTAAAGTCCAGAACTTTTCACTTATTCCAATTCAGTTTCATCCTATTAGATCCTGCCCATTCTTTTAGTCAGTCTGGATCCTATTTCTGCACACCCAAACTGTTAATTCTCCTTGCCAATGCTGCATCAGCTGCCCTTTCTGTTATTGATGAAAGTATCCAAAACAACAGGCTTGGGCAGAGACTTGTTGCCCACCGCGACAGACTTCCTCTGAGTTACCATGAGTCGGCATTCCTCAGGTCATGAGTTCTTCTAAATACAAACACATCCAGCTCACAATTTTCCAATTTTGTCTACAAGAAAGTCCTGAGAGAGATATCAGCTGTCCTGCCGAAATCTGGATATAGCATCATCAACATCTCCCTGACCTACCAGCCCAACAACCCCATCAGAACAGGAAATGAGTGAGACCAGCCTGACTTGTTTCGAGGGGACCCCTGCAGCTCCTCAGCTCTCTGTGCTCCAATTTCTAGGGTGCGTACACCATTTGCTTACTAGCATGGACTACAGTTGCGGTGAGGTTTTTGGCGCTCTGCCTCATACCTGTACATATGTAGTTTGCAGAATCCAAGTACTCTCCCTTTTGAAGATGAGGACTTTTGCCCACCCCAATCTTTGGATCTCTCACATTTGCTACGGTCTATGAAAGATAACAACAGCCACGGAGCAAGCTGGGCTCCTGCTCTCCCCTTGGCTGCCCTGGGACTGGGGAGCACTGGGAGGGCATCCGGACTCTCTTCCAACCCTGTCACAGGCATCTTTGCACCAACCTTGGGCTCCAGTTCCAACTCAGTAGGGTTATTTTCCCCTGTCCAGATTGAAGATCATTCTTGAAAGAGGAAAGAGCAACAGGAGTTTGGCATTTTGTCATACTCTCTTTAGTACTTTGCATTGCAGGCTAAAGAGTTTGAATTTGATCTGGTAAGTAATCCCTGAAGATTTTTGAAAACAGGAGTGATGTGATCCTAATTTAGGTGCAGAGTTTTAAGGTTTTTGGCTGTTTTGCATCATAACTACATTGCTCTCAGCATTAACATTTAACACTAGCAATTGCCTATAAGCATGACAGGCAGAGGAAAGCATACTAGCCAAGCACAGTAGTATAAGATAATTTTATCTTCAGTATGAGGCAGAAAAGGGAAACAGTGATGAGTAGGATTCGCAGTCTGACAGACCCAGGTTTAAAATACCAACTCCATCATTTAAAGCCTGGGGGCCTTAACCAAGCATCTTCTCACCTCTGAGCCTCAGTTTTCTCATCCGTATAATGGGAATAATAATTGTACCCACCAATTGGAGTCAGTTGTGAAGTGCCTTGCTCCATAGACAAAGTGCCCAAGAAGTGGTCCTTTATCCAAATCCTTCATCTTTAGGTATTATGATTACACAGTGGTCACCTTGCGGGATTCCGAAGCTCCCCCAAACCGGGGGGCATCCTCCGAAAGTAGCCTGAGGAGGGGGGCCCTCCCCCATCAGATGTGGGCTCTGTGAAAGGAGGTGGTGTCTGCTGGTTGCGTGGCCCCAACCCCTGAGTGACCTGCAGGGGAGGCTGGCACCAAATTCCTGGGGTCCTGATTGCCACTCCCACCCTAATTAGCTCCACTGGGGCGTGTGTTTTTTTTGTCAGGAGTTGCGGGGTTAATAGCTGGAAGAACCGGTTTTAAAATGCGCCCTCAGGAGTTGGTCTGGGTGATTCTTCAGAGGAAACTAGAGCCTGGGTGGGAGGCGCCAAGCCCCGGAGATGGCCTGCGTCCACCGCCCCCGCCCGAGGTGCTGGCAGCTTCCTGCACGTGCGGCCTATCCGGTCCCACACACCTGGCCGCCCCCTCCCGACGGGCGGGGCGTGCAGAGAAGGGGATGATACAGCTAGGGGAGGCCTGGCCACCTTGCTCTCCTGCTCTCCGCCCACCCCGCCCTGAGGTTGGCCTCCCACGGCTGAGCAAAGTGGCTTTGGAGAGTGCGTGTGCCACTCTGCCTGAGCCACATTTTCTTTCCACTGAACCCATGTCCACCCAGAGGCCCAGTTCTTCAGATGCAGCATGAATTTTCCCATATATGCTCTGACCCTGTCAAGAAGCCCTGACCTTCCTAACACAGCACACTGGGCCAAAGTTCAAGGGTTTTCATAGCATGGCTACCTAGTCCTCACTCTATGCCTGTGATGGGAGTACTACTGCTGCCCCCATTTTATAGATGAAGCAACTGAGGCACTTGAGAGCTCAGGTAGCTTGCTGAAGGCCACATAGCCAAGTAAATGCCATAGATGGGATTTGAACTCATGAATGCTTGCTCGACACTATATTCTATTTCCTCTCTTGTGATAGAAAGTTGGGGACTTTGAGGCCTGGCAGGGACAACCACCAGGCGGTGGGCCCCAATGCACAACCCTGGGGGCCTAGTCCAAGTAAAAATCACCCAAGACTCTCTAGTGACCAGGTTCATTTCAGCTTCTAGGACCTCTGCAGCAGGATGGAAGCAGAGCAGAACCCAATCCGTCCCCTGCCCCGCGGAACCCTACACACACACACCCCTCTCCTCCTTTTGGGTCCAGGCAGAAGTCACAGCCCTTGGCCACTGAAGCCTGAACTCTTTTTTTTTTTTAATTGGGGTAAGTGTGTGTATGTGTATGTATATATACACACACACACACACATATATATAAAATATATATTATATAACATATACATTTTATATATTATATACATTATATATATATAATTTAATGTCAATCATTTTTTAAGTGTATTGTTCAGTAGTGTTAAGTATATTCACATTGTTGTGAAACAAATCTCCAGGACCTTTTCAACTTGCAAATCTGAAGCCATACCCATTAGATGGCAGCTCTCCTTTTCACTCTCCCTCTCCCAAGCCCCTAGAAACTACCATTCTCCTTTCTGTGTCTAGGAGTTTGACTATTTTAGATAACTCATATAAGTGGAATCACATAGTATTTGTTTTTTTGTGACTGGCTTATTTCACTTAGCTAATGTCCCCAAGGCTCATTCATGTTGTAGTGTGTGACAGGATTTCCTTCCTTTTTAAAGACTGAATAATATTCCATGGTTTCTACATACCACTTTTTGTTTATTCATTCCTCCCTTGAAGGACATTTGGGTGCCTTCTGTCTCCTGGCTATTGCTAATAATGCTGCTATAAACATGGGTGTGCCAATATCCCTTTGAGATCCTGTTTTCAATTCTTTTGGTTGTAGACCCAAACGTGGTGATTGCTGCATCATATGGTAATTCTATTTTTAATTTTTTGAGCACCTCCAGACTGTTCTCCATAGCCACGGCACCATTTCCTATTCCCACAGACAGTGCACAAAGGTTCCAATTTCTCCACATCCACATTTGGTATCTTCTGTTATTGTTGTTTGTTCGTGATAGTGATCATCCTGATGGGTGTGAAGTATGGCGCCTTAACTTTTGAGCACAGAGTCTTGCGCAGACTGGCGGGAGCCTGGGCCTCCCCATGCCAGGACTGAGACTCCCACGTGACAACAGTAGTTCCTGTTACATTTTCCCCATGGCCAGAGACACCAAGTGATTCTTGCTGACTTGCTGAAAATCCCTGGGCATGTTACAGCTTCGTCTCAGGCAATCCCTGAGGAACTGCTATGGTTCCACGACCCGTTCCTGGGGGAGCAGTGTTTTCAGCCGGGGGCAAGCAGGTGATGATCTGCTATGATATTAGTTATGATTTTACATTCTATGATCACGATGATATTAATGACCACAGAATGTAAGCTCCGTGCAGACAGAGGCCTTTATCTTGGTCATCTCTACATTCCCAGCACTTGGCACATAGTAAGTGCTCAGAAAATATTTGTTGAATGAAAAAAGAATGAACAAAGAGTA
The DNA here is from genome assembly GCF_964656455.1 of Halichoerus grypus. Taxonomy (NCBI): domain Eukaryota; kingdom Metazoa; phylum Chordata; class Mammalia; order Carnivora; family Phocidae; genus Halichoerus; species Halichoerus grypus. The sequence goes on from NC_135720.1 coordinate 51,697,862, forward strand.
AACAAAACAAAGAAACGAACGCTTAGCTTTCTGAGCGTGTACAAAGCAGTCCCTCCGAGCCAAAGGGGCCCACAGTGGTTGCCATCAGCAGACGGCCAGTTCCTGCCTGGGGCGGCTTGCAGACTCTGTTTCATGGTAGCCTCGGCTGTAACCCCCGCTTCTCCCCCCCCACCCCCCCCCGCGGCTGAAGCATCTTGTACCTGGCTTCTAGCCACCAGCTCAGTCCTGTCACTCTCTCTCTCTCTCAGGACTCGGGACTTTGCTGTTCTAATGGGGCTGTCAAAGAGAGGGTTTAAAATGTTTGAGAAGGGATGCCTTAGCAGAAGATGCTGGCAGGCAGTGATAAATTGTCAGCTTTGCTTCAGGAAAAACAAAGTGTATCTCTTCTTGCTCCTCGCAGGGGAGATTTTTCAGGATCTCAGCACTTTTTTTTGTGCAAACAGTGAGATCTAGCAGCCCACCCACCCCGCCTCCAGATACGAAGACACTTCAGTAGAGAATGAGAATGAGGGGGTTTCAAGCTAACACAGACACAGCAAAACCTGTTTTCTCTAGTACGGCAGAAGGAGAGGGCCACAATCATGAGGAGAGTGTGCCGACCCCAGGGCCACACTCAGATGTCACAGTCTGTAAGAAATGCAGTGATGTCACCCTTGCTATGTGCTTGGCACTGTTCTGAATACTTTCCTAACTCATTTAATCTTCCCATTGATCTTGAGGGATGTTGCACCCATTGTACAGATGGGAAAACCAAGCTACTGAGAGGTCACACAGGTCCTGGGATTTGGATCCAGGCTTGTGGTTCCAGAGTCTGGGCTTTCCCCTGAACTGTACTGGATCTCTTTAGCCATTTGTCAACCCGTTTGTTAAGTCCACACCATTTACAGAGAGCCTACTAAGTGGCAGGCTCCACCCCTGCAAGTGAACAAAACACAAGCCTCACTGCCAAGGCTTTTAGTCTAACAAAGATGTTCATTCCATATGTGTCTTGTCTGTAAAACTAGGCCAGGGTAAGTGGGAACCCAGACTCACAAACTGCCAAACCAAATTCAAATTCACTTAGTGATCAAGATTCGTGACAAACTACTTCTCAGGAGCCAAAATTGAATCTTTTTTGAAGCAAACGGCCCTAAGGGTAGGTGTGGGTTTTAACGGTGACTCTGGCCTCTGGAAGAGATTTTGGCACATTCGAACCAACAGGGGAAGCTGTTGACGCCCCCGTAGTGCCCTTCATGGGGGGGAGGGGCACACCTATCCACCCAAGAACCAAGGAAAGCCACGATATCCTCATGAAAATACCAAATGAAGCCATTAGTCATATCAAGTGATACTAATATCAACCACGTTCCTGCACTGGAATAGGACCAGTGGAGTTTCTGGGGCCATCCCTCGCTTCCCTGGAGAGCCCAGCCAAGTAGCATTTTCTTGTCAATTCAAATAAACCATAGATTCTGTGGGTGCAAACTTAAAAACCAGAATGGCAAAGCCCCTGCATGCCACAGACACACTGGGAGAAACGGAACATTTATATGTCCCTCTGCTTACAGTGTAGTAGGCAGTTCGGAGCTGGCGCCTGGATTAACTCCCAGCTCTGCAGCTCATGCCGGCAAATCACCTTCTATCCTTCAGTCCCCTCATCTGTAAAATGGGACTAATAACTAATAATCGTACCTTCTACATGGGGTGGATGTAAGATCAAAGGAGGGAATCTAGTGGAGAAATGCCCCGGAAGTGGTAGCTATCATCATGTTACTGTTGACCCTCAAGCAACATGGGTTTGAACTGCACAAGTCCACTTACATGTGGATTTTTTTGAATAAATACAGGATAGTACTATAAATGTATTTTCTTTTCTTTATGATTTTCTTAATAACATTTTCTATTCTCTAGATGACTGTATTGTAAGAATACAGTATATAATACATACAACATACAAAACTTGTATCGATCGACTGTTATTGGTAAGGCTTCTAGTCAAAAGTAAACTATTAGTAGTTAAGTTTTGGGGGAGTCAAAACTCATACATGAATTTCCACCGTGCAGGGTTCAGGGGACTGGGGGGAATGCCCTTAAACCCCACATTGTTCAAAGGTCAACTGTATCTTATTACATATTATTACTATCTGCAAATGATTATAATTCATTACATTTAAATAAATGTGCTATGAGTACCTTATGAGAATAGTTCTCCTCTGTTGCTCGAAGTTAAACATTATCCGTGTCAGACACAGTGTAGGGCTGAGGCCTGTTTTGGGGGTTTTCAGTGAGGTGACAATAGTAGTGTGACTCCCACCTTCCATCTTTTTTTTTTTTTAAGATTTATTTATTTATTTGAGAGAGAGAGAGACAGAGATAGCGAGAGAGAATGTGAGTGGGGAGGGGGGCAGAGAGAAGCAGACTCCCCACCAAGCAGGGAGCCCCATATGGGGCTTGATCCCAGGACCCTGGGATCATGACCTGAGCCAAAGGCAGACGCTTAACCAACAGAGCCACCCAGGTGTCCCTGCGTCCCTGCCACCTGGGCGTCTCCTAACCTTCCAGTGTGAAGCTCTACCCAGTAGCTCAAACCTCCTTCCTTTAGCCCTGATGTCAATCCACTTCCTTTGTTCAAAAGGGGAGTTCTTTGCCCACCCCACTTGTCATGACTTCAGTTCTGTCTTAGCTTGGCTTCCCCAGAAAGCAGACTTTGGGTACAAACAGCTCATCAAGGCAGTGCTCCCAGAAGTAACCAGTAAGGGAGAAGGGAGATCAGGACAGGGAAAGTGAGGAGGCCAAACAAGAGTGAGGTCTGAGCAGTCTGACCGAGGCCAGTTTTAGACTGACCCTGCAGGGGACCCTGAAGCGTGTGATCCTCCCCGCCTGAGGGAAACGGAGCCTGAGGTGTAGACAGGGAAGGGCAGGCAATGGAAGCGGGAGTGGCTCTGTGCGCCATCCTTCCCCGGTGACCTACTTGGGAGAAGCTGTGTCTACCATTGCCACAACTCCCCCAGCTCTGAGGGTCCGGAGGCCCTGATTCCCAAAAGGGAGACAATGCGTCCGGCAAGGGACACAAAAAGAGCCCCACTAAGCCTAAATCTATGCAACCCCTTGGTCATTTGGAGGCTTCCTTGACTGGCAACCCATCAGGCAAAGAAAGGAGCTGCCATCCTGGCAGGGGTTAAGGAGTCATGAGGAGGAGCCTCTGTCCCAGCTTCCACGGGCCAGGCAGGAGTATGTGTGGAACTCGGGGCAGCTCCAGGTTGCTCCCATGCCCAGGGTTAACTGTGCCCCAACAATTAGAGCAAGCAGAGCCATGGTAACCAGGGGCTCAGACTCCTCCAGGATGCAGGGCAGGGTCCCCCTGCCAGGGAACAGCCCGCAGAGTGCCAGCCGGCCAAAGGGGAGGGGTGGAGGGGTGGAGGAGGGTTACGTGAAAATCCATTTCTTCTCCAGACCAGCTGTAGCAGGGGCACTCTGAATTGTCCAGCTAACCCTCCTCTTGTACGTTGCCCATAAACCGTGGTCAATCTCCATCCTGAAAGCTCTGAACTTGAATGTGGGATGTTCGGGGGCAGCGCCTAGGCTCTGCCAGATCCTCGGAGATTCCTTGTTCACTCCTGGCTTCAGTGTGCTTTACTTCCCAGCTCCACTCCTGTTACCAGCTGTCTTAGGTCAGGTCCCCCAAAGCAGACCCCAGATGAGGATCTGTGTGCGTGCGCACGATGCAGGAGCCTGGTAGGGAGTGGTGGGTTTAGACAGGACCAGGGCTCCCAGAGGGTGGCTGCAGCCTGACCCCGTGCACTCTAAGGGTGCTCTGGGCTCTCCCTCCGTGCGGCCGAGGCAGCTCCAGAGCCCTGAGGACCATCTGCCAGAAAGAACCAAGGGGCTGGCTTAGAAGCAAAAGCACGCCAAAGCCTGGGTGCACCAGAAATGGTGGAGAGGACTAGGGTGAGCGTGGGTAGGGGCACGGGCATTTTCTGCGACCAGCTTACTACAGAAATACTTTTAGAATTGCTTGGCTCTCACAGTAAGAATGAATTCAGGCCCAAGACAGGGAACCGAGAGCGGAGAGCAAGTCTGTTTCAACAGAGCAGAAGACCACATGTATCCAGCCTTGCCTCTGTGGGCCAGGGCGCCAGGGAAGGTGGATCCGCAGCCCTGCCCTCCAAAACGTCCCCTCCAGCTGTGGAGAGAAGCCACCTGTGGACTTCTTAAACCACAGGCCAGCAAGCCCCCAGGCGGCCCATTATTACAGGGCAGAAGGCAAGGACGTGACCCAGGAGATTATAGACTGGCAAGGCCACTCTGAGCCCAGCAGATGAAAAAACAAATCAAAATAAAGAATTGGCATTGACAAGTTCAGGACAGAATTTATTTCTTCAAATTACACTTCCTTAAGTTTTGCTTGGGCTTGGAGATGTTTTCCAGCCAGGCAGATTTCCAAGAGTCAAAAGCTGTTTTGAGAGCAACCACATTCATCGGTTAATTCACTGTGTCTTTCTTTCTGTGCACGTTTACGCGGGTCCTGCTCTGTCAACAGCCCCTGGGCTGAGCTCAGAGTGGGTGAGAAGGGACACTGGCTCTGCCTTTATGGAGTCTGTGGTTTAGCCGGGAGACAATGGCTACCTGAATAAGTACACACACAGACAGGGAAGTACAAACTGGGACCGGTGCCTTAAAGGGAAAGTGTGGAATGCCATGAGAGAGAAGAGCGGGGTGAACTGAATTAAATGGATTAGTCAGGAAGGACCCCTCTGAAGAAGCAGCATGTGTAAGTTGAGGCCTGAAGGATGAGTGGGAGTTAAACCATTTCGAGAAAGGAGGTTGGCTGTTGGGTGGGGTGGCTTTCCGGAGCAGGAAGAACAGCCCGGGGGCGCCTGGCGGGCTCAGTCGGTTGAGTGTCTGCCTTTGCTCAGGTCGTGATCCCAGGATCGAGCCCCACACCAGGCTCCCCACTTAGTGGGGAGTCTGCTTCTCCCTCTCCCCCTCCCCCCTACTCATGCTCTCCCCACCTCCTCGCTGTCTCCCTCTCTCAAATAAATCTTAAAAAAAAAAAAAAACAGCCCACACTAAGGCCTGAAGTTGGGAAAAATAGGGGTCGACCTGAGGCTCAAACCAACCAGCAAATGAAAACACCCCAATTCCCCCGAAGGATCCAAGCAAAAGTTTGAGCCTGTTTCTGCATGTGTGCAGTGGGGGTGGGATTCCAGGAGGGGAATGGGAGCCCGGAGTGGTGATAAACTTTAGCCCCCAAACCAGCTCTGGGTCAGATACTTAAATCAGACAGAAATAATGAACTTTCTGATTAAAGGCAAGGTCAAGTAGTCTTGGCTCCTAGCACTGCCCGGCCCGGGGGGCGCCGCACACACCACAGTCTCTGTGAAGGGGGCCCCTGCCGTGGGTAGCATGCACCATCTGGAACAGAGCTTGTGGGAAACAGGCTCTCCGGAGATCACTGGGGAGAAAAGAAGGTAGCTTAACGGTTGAATTTTTATTTTCAGAAGAAGCGGGAGGCCAGTGAGGCAGGACAACAGAAATTAGAAGTGTGAGATGTATTGAGGAGAAAAGATTTTTTTTTTCTACAACAAAAAGTATTTGTGGAACTTTTAGATAGATAATATCTATCTAAGAGGCAAGAGGCAAGGCCCTACCCTCATGAAGCTTATAGTCTAGTGGGGGAGAAAAGACATTCATTTAAATAATATAAAAACAAACGCGTAATTGTCGCTTGAGAAGCGGCGCAGGAAAGGCCCATGGTGGTGGGGGTGCTTGGGTGTGTCGGGACACCTTCCCCGAGGGAGGGGAATTCAGGTGCAGATCTGAAGGTTGAGCAAAGGTTATTTAGGCTAAGGGAGTGGGGTGGGGGCAGGGTGAGAACATTCTAGGCATTGGGAAGGGCACGAGCAAGGCAGTCATGGGGACATCTGAAAAAATAGAAGAAACCTGGTGACTGGGGCACAGTGAGCATAAGAACAAGGAGAAATAACAAGGTTTCAGGGAAGAATTAGACTTGGATTCTAAAAACGTGTCTTACGTGTTCATGGTGGGTGGAATTGAGGGGGCAGGAGAGCAAGCAGGGAGACCAGATAGAAAGCTCTTGGAGAGGCACAGGGTGGCCTGGACCAGGGTGTGGACAAGAATGGGATGGGTTTGAGACATATTTAGATGTAAATTTGGCAGGAAATGGTGATAGGCTGGGTGTGGAGGCTATAAAGGGGAATTGGGTGGGTGCTGGGTCATTCATCAACTTAGAGAACCCTTGAAAAGAAGGAACTATTTTAGACATTTTGGAGAGATTAAGTTGGAGGTGTCCCTGAGACCTCCAAGTGGAAGCAACAGGGTGAATGCATCTGAACCTCAGGGGACAGGCCTGGGGTAGTAGTATCAGTTGGGAAGTCACTGGTGTATGAGGGTTACTGAGGTCACGGGGTGAATGAGGCCGCACAGGCAGAGTATGAAAGTATGAATATGTACAGAGATGTGGCTTCGTTGGTCAAGTTTGTTCGGAGAACACTGAGTTAAAGATACTTAAACTGGATTCTTTGCTGCAGGACCTCTCAGGGGCCTTTAAAAGGCTAATGGGGGGCGCCTGGGTGGCTCAGTTGGTTAAGCGTCTGCCTTCGGCTCAGGTCATGATCCCAGGGTCCTGGGATCGAGCCCCGCATCGGGTTCCTTGCTCAGCGGGGAGCCTGCTTCTCCCTCTGCCCCTCCCCTTGCTCGTGCTTTCTCTCTCTCTCTCTTCCTTTCTCTCTCTGTCAAATAAATAAATAAAATCTTTAAAAAAATAAAAAATAAAAGGCTAATGGGTGGGGTGCCTGGGTGGCTCAGTGGATTAAGCAGCTGCCTTCAGCTCAGGTCATATCTCTGGGTCCTGGGATGAAGTCCCACATCAGGTTTCCTGCTCAGTGGGGAGTCTGCCTCTCCCTCTGCCTCTCTCTCTGCCCCTCCCTCCTCTCTGCCTCTCTCTCTGTCCCTTCCTCCTTCTGCCCCCCCGCAGGTGCAGATGCACATTCTCTCTCAAATAAATAAATAAAATCTTTAAAAATAAATAAAAATAAAAGGCTAATGAGTGTTTGTATTTCTGGAGGGGATAAGAAAGACTAATGAACACTGGGAATCTCTAAATACAGAGACACCTAAATTCAGAGATTCCTGAACTTTTTTTGACCATAGAATCCTTCTATCACAGGGCATCTTACTGCACTAGAAAAATCTTTCTGATAATACAGTACTGTAATCAGAGCACTATCTTTTTTTCCTTTGAGGATAAAACCAACAGTAATACCCCACAGTTGAATAGTGTACCACACTTGACTGAGTGCTTTCATATCACTTCGTATCCAACTCCCCAAATAACCCTGTTGGGGTGGTCTTGGGATCCCCACTCACAGAGGAGGTTCAGCTACGTTAAGGGACATGCCCAGTGCCCAGTGTCTCACAGGTGGTGAGGGGAAGACCCGGAACTAAAGCCGGGACAACCAGGTTACCAAGTCCAACACCAGGTTCAGTTTCATGACCTTAGTTGTTCCCACGTGAAAACACATGGTCTTTAACAATGTTATTAATTTAACAGTTGTGAGGCTGATGCTTGGATCCTCAGAGGCTTCATCTGACACAGCTGCTGGCCTGCTTCCTCTTAACAGCCTCAGAATGGCGACACCGAATCAGACCCAACAGCCACCGACACTGGAAGCACATGAGCTCATGAGGTCAACTTTCAAGACCAGAACCATACCTCCAGCACCCCGGCTTCTGGTTAACGGTCAATTATGGATCTAACACCCACGAATTTATCTAAAATTTACAAAAACCTATTTATTCTTTTAATCTCGTATCACCACTTGAGATAATGAGGTCTGGAAGTTCATCCTTCCTGCTATAAAACCTTTTATTAATCTTTTCTATGTTGATTGGAGATGAGGCTGTTGGAGGAACTAAATTTCTTCAAGAGGGAGGATTATCCTTAGAGATAAGACAAGCCAAGACTACCTTCTAACATGAGCACAGGACTCCTCTTTTCATAAAATTAAATATATGCTCCCATTAGTGATGGCCTTAAATAACAGCTGGGAGCTGCTCTTCTGCTCAGCTGTGCTCTCAACACTGAACTCCTCTTCATGGCAAAAGTCTGCGCTGGCTGTAGAGGGGGACCACAGAATATAGTCCCCATTAAGGAATTTTTGGGGTTTTTTTAAACTTATTTTTAAGATTTTTATTTCATTTACTTGAGAGAAAGAGAGAGAGAGCGCGCACGAGAGGGGGGGAGGGGCAGAGGGAGAGGGAGAAGCAAACTCCCCGCTGAGCAGGGAGCCTGATGCGGAGCTCGATCCCAGGACCCTGGGATCATGACTTGAACCGAAGGCAGACACCCGACTGAGCCACCCAGGCGCCTTGGTTTTTTTATTATATAAATTTTCATTGAATTATAATATATATTCAGAAAGCTATGCAAATCATAAATTTTCACAAAATAACTGTGCTAATGCAACCACCACCCACGTCAAGAAATAGAGCATTATCAGCTACCTGGCCCCTCTTCCCAACACTACCCCTTCCCTCCTTCCTAGAGGTAACCAGTGTTCTGACCACGTATTAGCTTCCTTTTACTCCTGCAACAAATTAACACAAAATTAGTGGCTTAGAACAATATTCTCTTATAGTCCTGGAGAACAGAAATCCCAAATCAGTCTCACTGGGTTAAAATCAGGGTGTTGGCAGGGCTCGTTCCTTCTAGCGGCTCTCGGGAGAATGTTTCCTTGTCTTTTCCAGGTCCTGGAGGCCACCTACATTGCTTGACTTATGGCCCCCTTTCTACATTTTCAAAGCCAGCATTGTAGCATTTTCTCTCTGACTCTGATCCTCCTGCCTTCCTCTTATTAGGACCCTTATAATTAGATTAGGCCTACTTGGATAATCAAGGAAAATCTCCCCATCTCAAAACCTTTAATTTAATCACATCTACAAAATCTCTTTTACAGTATACGGTAATATATTCCAAGGTTCAGGGGATTAGGACATAGATATGTTTGGGGGGCCACTGTTCAGCCTACCACAGACCATAACACCATAGATTCATGTTACCCATTTTGAACCTTAAGTAAATAGAATCATACACTCTTTTCACGATGTCTTTTGATTTTAAACAGTTTTAAGTTTTAGAGTAGTCTATCTTATCAGTCTTTTGCCTTAAGATTAGTGCTTTTGTGTCTCTTTAAAGAAATATTTGCTTAGGTACCCCAAATAATGAAAATACTGTTTCTTCTGATTGTTATATTATTTTACTATCACTTTTTTAACGCCTTTTTTTGAATTTTATTTTATTATGTTATGTTAATCACCATACATTACATTTAAACCTACAACCCATCTAGAAGTAGCTTTTGTGAATGGTGTGAGGTAGTTACTAAGGTTCATTTTTTTTTCTGATGTGGGTACCCATATGATCCGGTATGATTTTGAAAAGACTGCTTTTCCCTCATGAGTCTGCATTAGCACTTTCATCTTAAACATCTGTTTAGGAACCATACCACGCTGTCTTAATCACTGTAACTTTTAAATAAATCCAGCTAACCACTGGTGCAAATTCTCCAATGCTGTCGTTCTTCAATATTATCTTGGCCACTCCTGGCCTTCTGGATGGCCATATAAATTTTAGAATCAGTTTACCAATTTCTTGGAATTTGGCTGGGACTACCTGAATCTGTAGATTATGTGGGAGAGCATGTTTCTAATCCTTAGTCCCCTAGTCCTTGAACATTTATTTGGGTCTTTAACTTAGTTCGGTGACGTGTTACTCTTTTTGCACAAAGGTGTTGCACATCTTCCCCTGGATTTATTCTTAGGTGTTTAATGTTTGTTATGTTATTATAATGCTGTATTATTATTTAAAAATTTCATTTTCGGATTTATTTTTAGTATATAGAATGCAATTGATTTTTTTATATTGATCTTGTATTCAGCTATCTTGCTAAGCTCATTCACTAATTTGTATAGTTTGTAGGTTCTTTGGGATCTTCTCTCAATAGCTATATCTATATAAATAATATATATTACATACATAGTCATATATATTTCTCTATATTATCCATGATGCTGATGAATAATGTCAGTTTTCTTTCTTCTTCATTCTCATTTTTCTTGCCTTATTGTACTAGCTGTGAACTTCCAGTCCAATTTTGAATAGATGTGATAACAGATACCTTTGTCTCATTTCCAAATTAGGGGGATTATGATGTTTGCTGTAGGGTTGTTTCTAGATTTCCTTTATAGGATTAAGGAAATTCTTTATATTTCTAATTGGCTAAGAATTTATTTTTAATCATGAGTGAATATTGAATTTTTTTAAGATTTTTTATTTATTCATTTGAGAGAGAGAGAATGAGCAAGCAAAAGCATGAGCAAGGGGGAGGGGCAGAGGGAGAAGCTGACTCCCTGCTGAGCAGGGAGCCCGACACAGGACTGGATCCCCGGATCACGACTGGAGCCAAAGACAGATGCTTAACCAACTGAGCCACCCAGGTGCCCCAATATTGAATTTTTTAAAATGTTTTTTCTGTATCTATTGACATAATTGTAAGATTTTCCTTTTCATTCTGTTCATGTGATAAATTACATTAATTGAGTTTTCTTGGCTTTTTATTTTGAAACAATTTTAGATTTATGGAAGAGTTGCAAAAATAGTACCCTTCACCTACCCTTATACCCTTCACCCAGCTGCCCCAAATGCTCATCTTATATAACCATAGGATAACTGTTATTTAATACTTAAATAACATTGGTATAATACTTTTAGTCATACTATGTACTTTATTCAGATTTTACTAGTTTTCCCACTAATGTTCTATTTCAGGATGCCATATTGCATTTAGTTGTGGAATCTCCTTAGTCGGCTCTAATCTTTGACAGTTCTTCGGTCCTTCCTTGTCTTTCATGACTTTGACACTTTTTTTTTTTTTTTTTAAAGATTTTATTTATTTATTTGACAGAGAGAGACACAGAGAGAGAGGGAACACAAGCAGGGGGAGTGGGAGAGGGAGAAGCAGGCTTCCCGCTGAGCAGGGAACCCGATGCGGGGCTCGATCCTAGGACCCTGGGATCATGACCTGGGCCGAAGGCAGACGCTTAACGACTGAGCCACCCAGCCGCCCCATCATGACTTTGACACTTTTGAAGAGAATTTTGTTAGACTCTCCTTTAATTTAGGTTTGTGTGATGTCTTCCCACGATTAGATTGAAGACTTTCATTTTTGAGCAATGGTGATGCTCTTCGCAATCATCTCAGCGGGTGCATGATATGTCTTGTTACTGGTGATGGTAACCTTGATCACTTGGTTAAAGTGGTATCTGCCAGTGTTCATTGAGTTTTAAATATTAAACTTTCCTTATATTCTTGGAATAAACTCAAAATGGCTATATTTTTCATATATTTTAGGCTAATATTTTGAATAGAATGTTCATATCTATGTTTATAAGAGAGCTTGATAATTTTCCTTTCCTGAAGATATTTGTCAGGATTTAAGGTTAAGTTGGCTTCATAAAACAAGGTAGTAGCTGTTCCCTCTTTATTCTCTAGGAGAGTTTATGGTTTATGTAGGATTGTTGCTATTTCTTCCCTAAATTCTTGAAGAATTCACTGATGAAGTCACATGGGCCTGGAGTTTTCCTTGAGGGAAGGTTTTAAATTATATATTCGATATATATAGGACTAGTTAGATTTCTATTTTCCCTGTCTCAGGTTTAGTACAGTGTCGCTTTTGAGGAATTTATTTCCTATTTTCAAATTTATTGGCAGAAACTTATAATATCCTTATATTCTTTTTTTTTAAGAAATTGCAGTATAATCCTTTAATGGAATATCAACCACAGTGAAAATGAATTAACTACAAGCTAGAAATTCAACATTGCTGAATCTCAAAAACAATTTTTAGCAAAAAAGACAAATTACAGATGGATATATATATATGTATACATATATATATACATGATTTCCTCTGTATAAAAAAATTTTTTTTTGAGAGAGAGAGAATGCCTGTACATATGTATGTGAACACGGGAGGGGCAGAGGAAGAGGGAGAGAGAGAATCTTTTCCTTTTTAATTCAAAAAAATTTTTTTAGTTTTTTTTAATTTAAATTCAATTAATTAACATATAGTGTATTATTAGTTTCCGAGGTAGAGTTCAGTGATTCATCAGTCTTATATAATACCCAGTGCTCCTTGTATCACGTGCCCTCCTTAATGTCCATCACCCAATTTTTTTTTCTTTAGTGGGCTCTATGCGCAACATGGGTCTCAAACTCAGAACCCCTGAGATCAAGAGTTGCATGCTCCACTGACTGAGCCAGCCAGGCACTCCCCCTTGTATTCTCTTTTAAAGGTATGATCTGCCATGAGGTGCTCTTTTTCATTCCTATGATCGATACTTCGTTTCTCACTTTTTTCTCGATTATTCTTGGTAGAGGTTTATCAAGATTACTGATCTTTGTGTAAAACCAACTTTTGGGTTTGTTGATTCTCTCATTGTACATTTGTCTACTATTTCCTTAATTTTCTGTTTTATCTTTATTATGTTTTTACTTTCTTGGGTTTAATTTGCTGAGTTCTTCCTCCCCTGCCCAATTTCTTGAGATAGATTCTTACATAACTGATTTTCAGCTTTTCTTCAACATTTGCATTTAAAGCTACAAATTGCTCTCGCCACTCAAGCACAGCTTGAACTGAATCCCACGTTTTGAATGTTATATTTTTATTATCCTTTAGTTAAAATGTTTTCTCATTTTTCTCTAATGCACAGATTATTTAGAAGTTTATTTTCTAAAAATGTGGGGATTTTTCCAGGTATCTTTTGCTATTGATTTTTAGCTGACTTTTACTGTGGTCATAGACCAGAAATTCTCCCAAAGAAATAAAAGCTAAGAACAGTTACCATTCATTTTATGAAGGCAACTTAACCTTAGTACCAAAACCTGACAAAGATATTATGTGGGGGGAGAAAAGGAAAGGAAAAGAGGATTTAAATCCTCTGAAATCTGTTGAGATTTGTTTTACGGATCAGCATACAGCCAGTTTTGGTAAATATACCACGTGCAATCAAAATTTCAAAACTGTATACTGGGGGCACCTGGGTGGCTCAGTCAGGTAAGCATCTGCCTTCGGCTCAGGTCATGATCACAGTGTCCTCAATGGAGCAGCTTGGGACTCCCTGCTCAGCAGGGAGCCTGCTTCTCCCTCTGACCCTGCCACTCCAGCGCCCTGCTTTGTGCTCTTTCTCTCAAATAAGTAAAATCTTAAAAAATAAAATAAAATACAGGGGCGCCTGGGTGGCTCAGTCATTAAGCGTCTGCCTTCAGCTCAGGTCATGATCCCAGGGTCCTGGGATCGAGCCCCACATCGGGCTCCCTGCTCTGCGGGAAGCCTGCTTCTCCCTCTCCCACTCCCCTGCTTGTGTTCCCTCTCTCGCTGTGTCTCTCTCTGTCAAATAAAATCTTTAAAAAATATAAAAATAAAAAATAAAATAAAATACAAATAAAACTGTATTCTGCAGTTGTGTGAAGCATTCCCTACATAATAATTAGGTCACATGTGCATTTGTTAATTGTATTGTTCAAATTTTTTATATCCCTGTGGTTGGTTTTTGTTCTCTGCTTCCTCTTCTAAAAGTTAGTAAGAGAAGTGAAAGTTGTGTTAAAATCTCCCATTGTTCCTTTTATTTCTGTCTATTTTTGCATTATAAAATTTGAGGATGTGTTATTAGGTACAATTTAGAATTGTTATATCTTCCAGATGGATTGACATTTTTATCCTTATGAAATGTACTACTTTATCTCTTGTAAAGTTTCTTGCCTTAAACATTTTCTGATATTAGTAAGACATACCAGATTTTTTTATTTAGTTAGAGATATGTTTTTCTTCCTTTTATTTTTATTCTTTCTGTATGTTTATATTTGGGTGTAGTGATATGTTTATTTTTAATCCAGTCTTTTCATGTTTTAATTAGAATACTTAATCTGTTTACATTTAATATACTTACTGATATATTTGGATATAAATCTACCATCTTCTTATTTTTTAGTTGTTACAATTGTTCTGTTTTCTTTTTCCCCTCTTTAACTTCTTTGGAATAAAGTATTTTTATTATTATTTCATTTCACTCTCTTATTAACTAGTTCATCATTGATTCTTTTATTATCTTTTTATTGGTTATCCTAGACCTAAAGATTACAACATGCATCCTTGACTTATTAAAATCCCATTCGTATTTTTTTCAATTCATGGGTAGTGTTAAGGACATTGGAATACTTTAACTCCTTTTTCCTACTTATATTTTATGTATTGTATATACATTAATTCTACAAATATTCTAAGTCTCTCAAGATATTATAATTTTACACAGTCAATATTAATTTAGATTTCCTTGTAGGTTTACTCTTTATTCCTTTCCGCATCTTCTTGCTTCCATTTGGAATTCTTTTCCTTCTACCTGAAAAACTAGTTTTTCCTTTAGTGTCTGTCAGTGAGCTGCAAATCATCTGTTTTTGTTTGGCTAGAAATGTCTTTTTTTCACTTTCATTTTTGAATGATACTTTCTCTGGGTATAGAACTTTAGGTTAGCAGTTATTTTCTTTTAGCCTTTTATTTTTATTTATTTATTTCTTCAATAGAAAACTATCGAGCATTGTTTGCCAGTATTTACAATAAAATAAGCCAGATACAGTTGGATAACATTCTGACTACTACAAAGTTATTGTTTTTCCTGGTTTCTGCTGAACCAGGAATTCAAATACTGAGAAGATTGAGCTTACATGTAGGGAATGACTTGGGATAAAGAAAAAACGTGCAGGTCAAGAATTTAGATTATAGGAGTTTGTTCACCCACCCATTTATTCCAGCTGGTCCTAAATTGCCAACATCTTTAACCCTCTGATTATGATTAGGTTTCCATGAATGAAGTCCTAGACATTCCATGAGTCATGATCTTTTAGTCAACATAGAACAGGGATTTCAACTTCTTGAAAAGGGAATGGTTCACTAGAAGGAACATTTAAATGTCCATTTAACTAAGTGTTACTTACCTAATTAAAACACACCAAGACTTGTCTAGTTTTCTCATTTGTGTGGGGAGGTTGTTGGTAGTGATAAAATTTTCCTTTCAGTATCTTGCAAATAAACTTGCATTTATATGACTGACTATAGATATGGATTCTGATATGGCTGCTTTTAAATTGTCCAATTTAAATTTTCAATTAATTACAAAATTTGAAAGGTTAAGACTTCAGGAAAAATTTCAATTTACTTTAAGTGATTTATTTCTTAGGTTGCTGAAAATGATGGCATCCCAGAAACATGGGCTTATCCATGGTTATGAAATGCTGTTTTTACTTTGGTGAAT
Organism: Halichoerus grypus; assembly: GCF_964656455.1. Classification (NCBI taxonomy): domain Eukaryota; kingdom Metazoa; phylum Chordata; class Mammalia; order Carnivora; family Phocidae; genus Halichoerus; species Halichoerus grypus. The sequence goes on from NC_135720.1 coordinate 51,713,228, forward strand.
GTTTAAAGAAAAAAAAAGAAAACCATTTACACATGTATTTTTATGTACACACACACACACACACACATACACACACCAAAAAAAGCCTAAATAAACAAAAAACCCAGAATAGTCCTTAGGTATATAGGAGTTAAACACAAATCCTGATTGAGTAACAATTATGAAGATTTCCCCCAACATTTAGAAAAGATATTCTCTAATGTAGGGGAACAACATACCGTGGTTTCAAATATTCTTTTCTTTCTTTCTTTTTTTTAAAGATTTTATTTATTTATTTGTCAGAGAGAGAGAGAGCACAAGCAGGGGGAGTGGCAGGCAGGCAGAGGGAGAGGGAGAAGAAGACTCCCCGCTGAGCAGGGAGCCCGATGCAGGGCTCAATCCCAGGACTCTGGGATCACGGCCTGAGCAGAAGGCAGATGCTTAACCAACTGAGTCACCCAGGCGCCCCTCAAATATTCTTTCCTGATAAAGGAAGCAACTACAGAAAGCTTTTATTTGTTCAAAGTAACTGGTGCTATAGATGCAAAAAATCACCAACTCCCCTGATACTACTTCAAAACAAATATATCAAACTTGATTTTCATTAGAATGTTATTTCCTCATCCTAATAAATCAAAAAACCAAGACCCAGATTTTATATATATATAAATATCTATAAAATATATTATATATATATATATATATAAATATCTATATATATAAATATCTATAAAAAGCAATGGAAACAATTACTAAACTTCATCTTCTGGAGAAGAATGACAAGATAGTCTGTCTTCGTAAAAAACAATTACACTTTGAGGACACTACCTATGTGCCCCTTTTTCCAGCCCCAAGTCGGCCTCATCTGAGTCTTTTCCATTTCATGACAGACATGAATTCTCCACTGCCCTCTGTGGCACCAATTACTCATTCAGGATCAAGACCTCTTGGTTTATCCACAGCATCTCTTTTCTTCTTTGATTTGCTATCATCAGATTCACAGTCAGATAAAGATTGCCTTTTTGTACCATCTTTTTCTTTACCAGTTTTCTGAGCATTAGGAAATACTTCAATTCACTCTGGACGATCTAAATTTTCTTCAGGTTCCCAAGTACTGTCAGCACTAGTAAATCTCTTCCACTTCAGGAAATACTCCCTCTTCCCATTTACTACACATTGGTCCAGTACTTTTCCCACCACAAATTTTCAGGCTCTGCCTCTTCCACTTTTTTACTCTTTCCTTTCTGTTTCTTCCCCATTTTTTGCAATGTCATTTTACTGGAGGCCTTTTTTTTTTTTTTTTTTTAATTGCAGGCTTGAAGAGCTGTTATCCACTGCCCCGGGGCGGCTCTAGGTCCCACACACCTCAAACTCCAGCCACATCCCTTCTTTTAGCCTTTTAAAGATATCTTTTCATTATTGTTTGGCTTCCATTATTTTCACTGAAAATTTGACTGTCTTATTATTGTGCTTCTGAACAAAATGTGTCCTATTATTTTTTATACTAGCTATACTTACAGTTTTTGCCTTTAGTTGTTTTTCACCTGTTTTACATGACGGGTCTAGTTGTAACTTTCTTTGTATTTATCTGTGGCTCTATGTCTTTTGTCAGTTTTTATATCCTCAGATTATTTTCTCATCAAAATTGTTTATGCTGTATTATCTCTCTCCTTCTCTTCCAGGACTCTAATTACACAAATGTTTTATACTGGGTCCCATTTATCACTTAGTCTCGCTTTTCTGTATTTCTTAAAATTTTTATCTTGCTGTAATTGTAGTGAAGTCTACATATTTTCTTCTGGTCTATACTCAAGTTCATGAATCATCTCTTAAGTTGAGTTTAATCTGCCTTTAAATCCTTCCACTGAGTTCTTAATTTCAGTCCTAGAATTTTTATTAGACTATTTAAAAAATATATTCAACATATCTGTTTAAATTACAGCATTTTTTTTCTCTTGGTTTTCAGTCATTTGTTCCTATCTCTTGATATGCCCAGTTTTATTGTTGTTGTTTGTTTAATGCCAGACACTGTGCATGAAAAGTTGTGGTGATAATTTGAGAGTCTGGATGACTTCTTCCCCCAAAGAAGATTTACTTTGGTCAGGCAGGCAATTAGCCAGGAGAATATCTCTTTACTCTAATCTGAGATTGATTTGATTCAGATCTGAGTTTCAGTCTCTGTGAATGCTAGTCTATTTTCAGGCTAGCTTTTATTACCAGGGTGTAGTCCTTCAAGATTCCCAGCTGAAAGACTGTGCTGTTTACCAGGACCTCTCCTTTTGGAAAGCTTTGAATCCCAATTTTTGTCTCCTTACCCCTGTAAGATTGCCGGCAGTCCTGCTCAGCATCTCTGTACGTATTCAGAATAATCAAATGCCTCATGAAGGAAAGTAGCTGCATATGTTAAGCTGCTCACCTCTCTGTGTTTCCTTTTTCTCTAATACCTTAGACTCTGAGTATCTCTCTAATGCTTTCAAATAGATGTTTCTCACTGTTAAAAAAAATCTAGGTTTTTCTAGTTGTTCTCATAAGGAGGATTGATCTGATACAAGCTAGTCCATCATAACTAGAAGCAGAAGTCTTCCCCTAAGGAGTTTATAACTTGTACTGCTCCATTTTATCATCCTTAGTTCTTGCCCTTGAGGAACTTTGCTTTAAAACAGTCTTGGCCGCTGTAATGAAAAATTCCAGGATAATAACAACAACAACAACAAAACTGATGCCTTGGGGTGCCTGGGTGGCTCAGTCAGTTAAGCGTCTGCCTTCGGCTCAGGTTGTGATCTCAGGGTCCTGGGATCAAGCCCCGCATCAGGCTCCCTGCCCAGCAGAGAGTCTGCTTCTCCCTCTCTCTCTGACCCTCCTCCCCACTTGTGCACTCTCTCTCTCTCTGTCTCAAATAAATTTTTTAAAAAGTAAAAAAAAAAAACAACAAAACACTGATGCCTTGGGTATTGAATATTATTTTTCAGGCATAGTGTATAATATCGACGAAATAACAATTATTCAGTGTTTACTCTGGGCCAGGAAATGTCCTAGTATGTTCCATGCATTAATTCATTTAATGGGATAGAGTGAGAGTCCAGTGCTGTTCATATCCCTTAATCATAGAATTTGACCAAGGGTGGGTCATGGATTAAAGATGATATATAATTCAACAAACACAACACAACAATTCAACAAACATAGCCAAGGCCCAACTAAGAAAAAAGTTTAGATGCTATCTAGGCTATCAGATGACAGGGAATGCACAGAAAAAAAGGTAATCTACAAGCTTCAAACTACTCCCCCAGTAGTCTTTTTCCAGTAGGAATTACTAACAAAGCTAGTTTATAGCAAAAGACTGACAATGAGCAAGCTTTCTTTCCACTCCTGTGCTCTCTGGCAGAGGTGATGTCTAAAGTAAGTAGCGGGGAAGAAGTAACAGGAAGAGAAGAGAGAACAATCAAAATCTTACGTCAACTGTCCCTGGGTATCAAGAATCAGCTTTATTTGCATTCAACAGACACCAAATAATGGCAGATTTAGGCCACGGAACTGAGTTGGGTGACCCATATAAGAATGGAATGGGTGTGATATGGTATTAATGGCCCAAGACCCAGCCAAGGAGAAGTGAAGGGGATATTTCGGCTGTTGGCCCAGAAAAGCAGAAGTATACACCAAACACCAGGCACAGAGCACAGAACATGGCAATCCCACTCCAACTTCAGCTCTCAGCCAGACACTCTCCAGGGCCAGACACTCCTCACCCTTTTGTATCCTTGAGCCTTCTAATACACAATGTGGGTGGGTCTCCTTCTTTTTTTTTTTTTTTTTTAAAGATTTTATTTATTTGCGAGAGAGAGAATGAGAGAGAGCATGAGAGGGAGGAGGGTCAGAGGGAGAAGCAGACTCCCCGCCGAGCAGGGAGCCCGATGTGGGACTCGATCCCGGGACTCCAGGATCATGACCTGAGCCGAAGGCAGTCGCGTAACCAACTGAGCCACCCAGGCGCCCTCTCCTTCTTGCTATTGGATGGTATTCTGTCTAGCTTCCTCTGGACTCCAAAGAATTTTGTTTCCACCGGTGGAAGCAGTCTGTGGGAGAAGCAGAGACTGTCGAATAAGTCTGCCTTCGTTCAAGTCTTGGCTCTCACTGTCACTTGGGTGACTTTGGGCAAATTATTTAAACCTCTCTGAGCTGCGATACCGTCATTGTGAAATGGAGATGATGATAAAAATAATCAAGATGACATGAGATAATGCTAGTGAAGTGCTTTGCAAAAAAAAAAACCAAACCAAAAAACAAAAGCAAAATAAAGGTTGGCTACGGCCATTACTTAATTTAATTTAGGGTCCTGGAGTGTGTAGGAAGGTCTTAGACTATTGTCATTGGATTCCTCATTTGGGAGGCAGCCTCGGGAGTGTTGTGGGAGGGGAAGGAAGAGGTGAAAACAGGGGGTTCCATGGTTCTCTGGGTGAGCAGGAGTTTAATCCCACAGGGATGGTGCTCCTCAGGCTGGTATCCAGACCTTTTTGGAGAAACATTGCACAAATGTATGACTCTGGGAAGTCATTAGCCAGGTTTCCTGTTTTCACTTCTCCCTAGCAAGAAACAGGTTCTATTTCAAAGACATTCACAGGTCTCATCTTCCCTGTACCTCCCCACTCCAGAAACACTGAGGCTGGCACAGTCCTAGGTTGATCATGAATGGATGATGCCTCCCACCCATGTGGTCAGAAGTGCTCCTCCATGGAGCTCAGGGGCTCCCACTCACCAAAATGTCTCCTCAGTAAAGTGTTAAACATCAATTATTTAGCTCTTAACATGAATTAATGTGTCATTTTGCCCAAGTGTATTTGCATTTTATGCCTACTTTCGCTCGGGAATGAAAACCAAGCAACAGCAGTAAGAAGGGGAGCTCTAGAAGAGCCATTTTACAGTCAGAACCCCTCCCCCCATCCCCACTTCCGGTTCTCATTAGCTGTGTGCCTTTGGGTAACGTATTTTTCGTCTATTGTCCTTGACAGCCTCATTTAAGGGTCCCAGAGTTCCTTCCAGCTCTAAAAACCATATCTGTAAGACTGGTATTAGTTGGGGCGCCTGGGTGGCTCAGTTGGTTAAGCGACTGCCTTCAGCTCAGGTCATGATCCTGGAGTCCCGGGATCGAGTCCCGCATCGGGCTGCCTGCTCGGCAGGGAGTCTGCTTCTCCCTCTGACCCTCCCCCCATCTTGTGCTCTCTCTCATTCTCTCTCTCTCAAATAAATAAATAAAATCTTAAAAAAAAAAAAAAAAAAAAAGACTGGTATTAGTTGGAGGACCTGAAGCCAGCCCAGAAATCACCCACAGGCCTATACAGTCACCCCATAACCAACCTGACCCAGGAAGCTTTGAACACACCCAGCGTGCCCTCTCGCCTGCCCCTCCCCCAGCCCCATGGGAGTCTCCCCGACCCTCCCCCTCCCCTGAGGACAGGGCCTCACCTCCGCCAGGCTCTGCCCCCACTCCAGCCCCCACTCTAGCCTCACTGTGCAGCCCCCTCCTTCTCTCCCCTCCTAATCCCCATTTCCTGTCTAGCAGATTTACAACGCAGTTCAAAGAAGGAAGGATGATATAACAGCTTTCCTGCTCCCTCCCTCTCCCAACTGACTTAGTCTAGCTGGCTTGGGGCCAAGTGGTTTTGTTCTCCACAGCCTCCCATAAGTAAAAATACTCCAGGCCCCAGCCCTCCCGCCTGTGACATGGCGTCAGCTCCCGAACCCACTGGTCAGGCTTTCGCTCGTGGGCGGGAAGGAGGCAGCCCTGTGCAGCGCTGGAGTCTAATTAAGTGCTGAGGAAATAAACCATGGGCTTCAATTTTAGTTCTGAAAATAGCTATGGCCTAGGATTCCTCTCTCTCTGGCCTGAGCTGGGAGACTTGTCCCACCGCTTGTCTTCCTGTGCCTGGGCTTCAGGGTTTGTGAAGGCAACGAGGTGGTGGGGAGGAGAGGACGGAGGTCCGAGAAGCAGAGGCAGCCCACAGAGGCCCAGGGGTTCAGAAGTCAGTGGGACAGGCACACTTCAGGGACAGGGGGATTCCAGCCCAGGGGCTTAGGCTCTTCCATACCCTCCATCCCTACTGTGCATTCTAGCCCCTGCTTCTGGAACGTGCTCTCAGTTTGCAGGGCATCCAAGAGTTCTGGGTCCTGCTGAATGCACCCCCGGAGTCCCATGTGGCTAAGAATGCAAAGCTCTGGCCAATATTGAAGTAATTCTCTAGGCAGATCATAGAATACACATCACGGTTTTGTGTATAATCAATCCTCTTGGGCAACGAGGATGAGGAAAAACATCAACAAATGGATTTGTGGAAATAAAAGCTTTTGCCAGTCAACTGAATGTCTAACTGGGTCTGTTAGACTGGATCCTGAGCATCGTCCCGTCTGCCTCTGTGCCCGGAAGGAGAGAATCAGCCTGCTGAAGGACACAGGCTACCCGCATGAGTCCAGACGAAGAGGGGCACACCCCTGAACTAATGGCAAGTCCAGAGGGGTCATCAGCTCTGCGATGTGGGAACTCCTTGGTCGTTCACCCCATCCCAGCTCTTCTCACGCTATCTCATCATTAGCTGTCATCTCGCCATCAGACCACGGGCAGGGGCTCTAGATTCTTTCCTCCCTTCCACCATTACCCAGCACACAGTAGATGCCTGGCTCAAGGGCTTTTGTTCCTTTCCAGCCTCCCCCTTTGAGCAGTCAGGACTGAGCTTGCTCCTTATTGTCATGAGCCCTGTTACCTCAGCACCAAAGGGCCCGGGCCGGATGCCACGGTCAAGGACAAGGTGAAGGAGTTCAGTGAACAAGTTTAGCTCATCCGCCTGGCCGACCAGAGCGGACAGCAGAACCGCGGGGAGGTCTCTAACTCCAGGGGTGGCTGTGAAGCCAAACATCACGTGTGCCTAAAACTAAGCCAGTGCTCACTGCTTCTAGGCAACAGCTGGAACAAAAACGAAGGAGAATTCCAAAGGAAATCAAACTCAAAGGGCAGGAGTGAGGGCTCTTCCCTGCCACTCTTGTGACAGCTTTTCCATCGGGCAAAAATGCAGAGCCGCTGGTGCTCTGTGCGGAAGCCCCGTGGGCTCCTTCTGGGAGCTCTCTTCGGATTTCTTTGGTCTCTTCAGATTCATTCAGTCGCGCCCTCGTGTTCTGAGCAGGTGCTGCATATGAGCTGCATATGGCGGGTGCAGTGGGGGCGGCCCATTACGGTACCGTGGGACAGGGCTGCATGGAGGCGGGGCCCCGGGGCTGCGGGGGGACAGGCCAGAGGGCGCCTGTGGCCGCATGGGGGACGCCGAAGCCTTCCCCGCGGGGGCGGAGGGGACTCGGCCGTCTCCCGGCCCGCAGCCTTCCCACCCCTTGACCCGGCTCTTGTAAAGGGCCCCGTGCTGCGGGGGACAGGCAGTCAGGGGACAGCCTCGGCTCCCTGGTCTCCTGCTTTTCGCTCTCAGGAGGCTCCTCGGGGCCCCGTCGTTCCTCCACAGCCCCTTCTCTTGCTCCAGTCGGAGGCCCCAAGCCAGGCGACGCGGGGCCGTGCTAGGGCTGCTGGGAAGGCGGACGGAGCGCCCTCCTGCCCCCCCCCCCCGTGGGCAACTGTCTCAACCCCCAGCTGTGCTTGTGGAGGCGCGGGGCGCTGTGGCCAAACCACAGTCCCCATGTGGAAGATCCCGTTTCCTAACCACCTTGGCCCGACATCAATGGCAATATTGCCCCACAGGAGTGGCAAGCCATTTACTGCGGGAACCGCCGGGGCTCAAACACCAAGTTCAGACACGAAGAACTCCCCTCTGGAGGGTAAAACCGAGTTCAGAAAGAAGAAAAACAAAGCCTTCAGCCCAACTCTCCTGCGCGGAGACACCGTCCGCGCCCCAGCGCACAGCTGCCTCCCAGGCCTCCTTCCAGGGCCGGCCCCTCCTCAGAACCCCACGGTCCCCAGCTGTGCCAGCTTCCCGGCCTCCTCCTTAACCCGTCGGTTTCCTCCGTCGCCACCAGAGCGGAGCTGGGCCTCAGAAATCCTGTGCGGTGCTCGGGAGCACAGCACCCACCGCACGGTGCTGATGGTGTGCACGGTCTAGAGTTTCTCCTAATAAAGCAAATTAATAATAATCGCGGCCATTTATGGAGTACCTCGTACGACTTACCCGCTTGCGTTATTGGCTCTTCTGAGACCTCTCAGCTTTGAACACTAACTAGGAGGTAGGAATTGTTTCACTTGTCCTGTGAGAACATGGAGGCCATACAGCCCCAGCGAGCAAAGGCAGGATTTAAACAGCTTTGCTCTTTCTGCCCACCCTATCACTTACTTTGAGCAAGAGTTGGTTCTCAGGTGTGCAGATTAAAGAGATAACCACCACTTTAAAAAACTTTGAAACCAGAAAACACTAGATTGTGGGTTGGAAGAACCAGGGTTTCTCCCTAACCAACGGGGCTCATTGACTTTGGACAAGTACCAGCTTCCTTGAGCTCCCACAACCTTATCTTCAAAATGGTGCGAATAAAAATATCTTCCTTTCTTCCCTCTTGGGTTTGTTGGAAAATCAAATAGATCCAGTTGGGCAAAAGCATCAGAAACTGTAGAGAAGGATGCTGGATGACTCCGACTCTGCCATGGCACACAACATAGTCTAAGACAAGAGAGCCCCCCCCCCCCCGCAGGGTGATCTCAGAGTGAGTTTGGGGGCCTGACATGCCAAGAGCCTTTCATTTCATTTGTCGGAAACAGGCTCTGAGGCACTCTGTAAGACCCTGTTATTTTTATGATTTTGGGAGACTAGAAGGTATATCATAATGACAAACTGAAGTCCTCCATGACAGAACCTGGCCCATTAAACAGGTGACCCACTGGCAGGAACCATGTGGAAGCCATTGTTTTCAACCCACCTACTGCTGCCCTCTCTTATCACTGGCACTATATGAGATTTTGACTCTCCCATGGAAAAGAATCAGTTAATTAAATCTGGATCATTGAGTTTATCACCAAAGCCCAGAAACAACCCCAATGTCCTTCAGCTGGGGAAATAGAGAAACAATCATGGTATGTTCACACAACAGAATATTACTCAGCAACAAAAGGAATGAAAGACTGTTACATGCAACAAATGCTTTATGCAAAGTGAAAAGAGTCAGACTCAAAAGGCTTTGTACTGTATGATTCCATTTATATGACATTCTGGAAGAGGCAAAACTATAGGACTAGGAACAGATCAGTGGTTACCAGAGGTAAATTTCGGGAAGGATTTGACTAGAAGGGAGTGACACAAAGGAGTTTTTGGGGGGTGATGAACCTGTTCTGTATTTTGATTGTGGTGGTGTTTACATGACTCTATGCATTTGTTAAAACTCATAGAACCGTATACCAAAAGGAGTGAATTTTACAGTAAGTAAATTAAAACAGATTTTTAAAAGTTAAAAAATAAACTACTCAGAATTTTTACAAATGGGTCACTGCGAAAGTAGAGCAATTTGGTAGGGAGTCCCATAGTGTAGTATGATGTTGTATTAGGTGCCAAGTATAATGTAGTAGTCTGGGAATTTGGCCACTAGTTCTCTGGCTTGCGTTGGCAACAGTCACCTGGGTAAGGTGTTAAGAGGGCCCCATCCCCAGGTGACCTGATTCCCTGGTAAACCCCGGAGTCTACATTTTAAACAAGCTTCCCAGGTTGTTTGGGTTCAGGTGGCTAATGGCCCACATTTTGAGACCCACTATTCAGCCTTTTTTCATTACTTGGGAATGAAATTCTTTCGTGAACAGGTCCTTGTATGCCTTGGAGTTTCTACTAGTAAAATGAGGACAATTAGCGTGTCTCCTGCTTTATAGCGACTTGGGCTCGAACTCATGACCCCAAGATCAAGAGTTACATGCTGTTCTGACTAAGCCAGCTAAGTGCCCCCCCTTTTTTTTATTTCATCTTTTACTGAACAGATCTATGTTACACCATTTCTGAAATGTAAAGCTAAAATAGGGCTTTAAGGGGGTGCCTGGCTGGCTCTGTCTAAGCCCCACGTTGGGTATAGAGATTACTTAAAAATAAAATATTTAAAAAAAAATAAAATAACATAAGACTTTAAGAATGTCTAATAGAGGGGCACCTGGGTGACTCAGTAGGTTAAGAGTCTGCCTTTGCCTCAGGTTGTGATCCCAGGGTTCTAGGATCAAGCCCTGTGTTGGGCTCCCTGCTCAGCAGGGGCATCTGCTTCTCTCTCGCTCCCTCTGCCCCTCCCCCTGCTCTTGCTCTCTCTCTCTCTCTCTCTCTCAAGTAAATAAATAAAATCTAAAAAAAAAAATGTCAAATAGTAAAAGGGGGTGAGGTCCTATTCACACATTTAGTGAGTAGGCAACTAAGAAAATTTGGGATGGGAGAACATTCAGGTGTATATTGGGGGTGCTCCAAAGCACTACCTCATTCCAGGGGCAGTGGGCTTGGCAGCCTTCATGATCTGTTCTTCTGGGGCCTGCACCCTGAACATCTTTTCTAGTAACCTGACATCTTGGAATTTACCCAACCTCTTGGGAAGTGGTAGCTTTGACCTTAAGGGGATATTGTTAAGAGGAAATTTTGTCTCTCTGAAATGCTTTGAGTTTTCTCACAGCAAGAAACCCAAAACCAGAACCATGCCTTCTGGGATGACCATAATTCCGAGCTCTAGAACCATTCAAACAGAAGACAGGGTAAGAACCTGGCTTCAAATCTCAATTCCATTGTTTATTGTCTATGTGATTCTGGCCAAGTAATTTCTTAGAACCTCAAATTCTTACCTTCAAATATTTCAGGTGTAAAATGGGGCCAATGACTGTACTGACTTTGCAGGGATACTATGCAATTTGAAAGATACATACTGAGGTATTAAAGGTGTTATGATGGCTGAACTGTCAAAAGATTTGGCAAAAACAAAACCACAGGGGCGCCTGGGTGGCTTAGTCGGTTAAGCATTTGCCTTCGGCTCAGGTCATGATCCCAGGGTCCTGGGATCCAGCTCCGCCTCACTGGGCTCCCTGCTCAGCAGGGAGCCTGCTTCTCCCTCTCCTCTACTCCTCCCCCATGCTCGTGCTCTCTCTCTCTCATCTCTCTCTCTAATAAATAAATAAAATCTTAAAAAAAAACAAAACCATATATACCTGTATTATATATACATGCATATATAAATATAAAACAAACATGGCAAATGTTAAGAATTGTTGAATCTAGCGTAATCATTCTTTCAACTTTTCTGTATGTTTGAAGATTTTCATTATAAAATCAGAAAAAAAAAAATGATGCATGTAAGCCTGATGTACATGAGTCTTGCTCAATAGCCATCCTGAGCACCAGAGAGTGAATGAATAAGAAACAAGTAGCCTAAGTGGGGGTGGGGGGGGGGCGGGGAGTGTCAGCAAAACCACAGGGACAGCCCGGAACTGTGCAACCGGTCCCCTTTCCTTGTGGCTCCCCTCAGTCAAGGCTCCCACCCTCACTCATGGCTGGGGCTCACGGGTCTTCCAGATCCAGTGGCATGAATCCAATGTGCCTGAAGAGGACATATTCCTTTCCTGTTGCTGCTGCAACAAATCACCACAAACTTAGTGGCTTAAAACAGCACAAATGTATCATGATTCTAGAGGTCGGAGGTCCAGAATGGGTCTCATGGGCTAAAATCAAGCAGGGCTGTGTTCCTTCTGGAGGTTCTAGGTGAGAATCTGTTTTCTTGTCTTCTCCAGTTTCTAGAGGCTGCCCACATTCCTGGGCTTGTGGCCCTTCTTCCTTCATCTTTAAAGCCAGTGGAGTCTTCCTCACATTGTCATTCCGATGGATCTGACTCTTCTGTCTCCCTCTACTCCATTTAAGGATACATGGATTACACTGGGCAGATAATCTCCTTATTTTAAAATTCACTAATTAGAACCTGAATTCCCCCTTATAACCCTAACACATTCACAGGTTCCAGGGATTAGAACATGGACATCTTTGGGGGGGGGGCATTATTCTGCCCACCACATAGAAGGCCCCTCAGTGGATGAGCATTTTTACCTTTTACCCCCAGGAATTTTCAAATTTCAGTGTACTTCAGATGTTTGTGAAAAGGCAGACTTTCAGGCCCCATTGGATGCTGATTCAGCACTTCTGAAATGGGCCCAAGGAATCTGAATTTCTAGCAAGCTCCCTTCATGCTTTCCTGATACACATGATCCCAAGGGCACATTTTGAAAAATCTGTTTTCCTTTGTCATTGGAAGGTACAGTGACTATATTTTAGAGACTAATTACAAAAATCTATGGTCTATGATTTATTGAGCAGTTCCAATGTACTAATCAATATAGCTAAGTTCATCCAGCACTTACTCTGTGCCAGATGCTTAGCACCATCGCATATCATCTCATTTAAAGCTCACAATAACATGGCCAGGTAGAGTTGTTATTGTCATCTTCATCTTGCAGATGAGAAAACAGGTGTAGGGGGTTAGGTGACCTAACTAAGGTTACACGGGCAAAGCCAAATGCCCATCATCTCCCTCCTTTTCTTTTTCTAAAGCCTGAGCTCGCTCGCTCTTTCTTTCTTTTTCTTTCTTTTTTCTTCCTTCCTTCCTCCCTCCCTTCCCTCTCGCTCCTTCCTTCCTTTCTTCCTTCCTTTCCTTTTCCTTCCTTCCTCCCTCCCTTTTCTTTCTTTCCCTTTTCTCTTTTTTCTTTCTTTCTCTTCCTTCCTTCCTCCCTCCCTTCCCTCTCCTTCCTTCATTCCTTTCCTTTTCCTTCCTTCCTCTCTTTTCTTTCTCTTTCTTTCTTTCATTCGTTCATTCTTTTCTTGAAATATCCTATTGAGCAGAAGCTCCATGGTGGTGAATCTCTAAAATGAAAGACCTGAGCTCTTCACCACTAACAAGCACAGCGCCACCACATAGCAGGCCCTCAGTAAGCACATGTTGAATTATAGGGTAAATAAATAAGTAGGTGTTGGTATGACTTAGCTAATCCTCGTAGGAATCCTAAAGGGAGGTATTATTATTATCCGCAGGAAACAGACAAGGCACCGGATGGCGACTGGAGAGGACCGGCTCCACGGCCATGTCTGACCCCGAAGTCCATATGCCGCTGCTCACTACACCAGAGGCCTTGCAAGCCGCAGTCCACAGGCTCCTGCAAAGGAGTGTTTTCTCATCATGCTTGTTTTATTAGACTTTTTACTGTTGTAAAAGTTAAACCTACTTTGAGTTCCGTCGTGAACAAGTGGCTTCTGAACGTACAAAATCGGGCCTGAGGGGCAGCCGCAGCGCTGGACGTTTCCTCTTACTCGCCCAGAGCGGAGCGAGCCCTGGGCAGAGCCGAGCCCAGGGAGGTGGCCCGAGCCTTTACACTCAGGGAGGTACGAACGCGGCCATTAGAAGCTTCAAACCACACGGGGAGGTTCTCTTTAACTCAGCTCTTCTCCGAACACCCAGCGGGGCAACCGGGAGGCCCTGGGCAGGAAGGGGTCTGTCTATGAAGGCGTCTCTCTATGAAGGCAACGCCATCTCGGCCCATCCTGGAGACTGCAACTCCGAGGCCTCGTCCTCCGCCTCCCGCCCTCCACGCATGCGCACGCGCTCGCGCACGCGCACACCACCGACAGGTTCCGGTCCTTACGCCCGCAGGCCCCAGCCCGCGGCCGTTCCTTGTACCCCTGGAACTAGCCGGGATGGGGCTGGCCTCCAGTGTCTGTCCGAGAGACCTTCCAGCTGGGCCCCTGTGGCGCCTGTGTCATTCCACTTCTTGAGGACAGAGACTGGAGAGACTCACGGCAACACCAGCGGGGCTCTAGGGCTGACATCTGCGGAGGGCGGAGGGCGGCGAGCTGCCCCTTCCCCACTCTCCCTGCCGAACGCCCCCCGCCCGCCTCCGCTCCCCGTTCTCTCGGCCAGGCTTTCCCCTTTGTCCAGTTCTTTCCTCGGCTCTTTAGGGGCGCTGGACCCCAGCTCTCGCCCCAGGCTCTCTGGGCCTGTGTGGCTTTGGAGGCCCCAGGCGGAGGGCTGGCTTGTAGCCAGAAACCATGAGCCTTGAAGCCCACTTTGGACTCTGCCTCCGTTTCCATTCTGGAAAATGAATGTATTAACATTTGCCAACTTCCTGACTCAAAAAAGCGTCTGTGGTTCTGTACTTGCTTTGTGGTTTGTAAAATGTGTGCTCCGCATCTGGGCTCATCATGATAGCCTTGTGAAGTATGGAATGTTCATGGAGTAGACTTTGTAGATGGGGAAACTGAAGGCCAGAGAGAGGGGGGACAATGACGCCCTCAAGGCCACCAAAACAGTCACTCCGCAACGCTGAGTGGCGTTTAGTGGCAGAGCCAGGACCAGAAACAAGTCTTCCAACACTCTTGCCATGACATTTGAGCTCTTTGTGATAATGATGATGACTCTATGGTACACAGCATGGACCATGCACATGGGGCTGCCCACAGATCCCAAACGACTTCAAAGAAACCGAGAGCAGGAAAACCTTACAAGTTGGTTGTTACCTTTTATGCGTAATTACTACGCAATCTAATTACACGGATGGGGTTCATTAATATGTCAAAGTTTGCTTTATATTTTTATATGATAAAAACCAACACCCCACACAAAGCAAATGAACAAACAAACAAACAAAAAGAATCAGACCTATAAAAACTGAGAACAAACTGATGGTTTGCGGGAGGGGAGAGGGTGGGAAGACAGGAGAGGTGGGTGAAGGGGAGTGAGGGGGAGTGGGGGGCACGTGTTTCCAGTTAGGGAATGAGTAAGTCACAAGGATGAAAGGCACAGCGTAGGGGATATAGTCAATGGAATTGTAACAGCGTTGCGGAGTGACCGTAGCTACACTTGTGGTGAGCACAGCCTAACATATAAACTTGTTGAATCACCGTGTTGTACACCTGGAACCATTGCAGTATTGTGTGCCAACTACACTTCAATCAAAAAAAAATCCCACACCCTGCAGTGTGTGGGCCAGTGGGCTGTGTATAAAGAGAGAGAACTTTTGACGAGGGTCTTCTGTTGATGTGGAAGCGGGCTGCAACTTCACTGGCTCGCTCTCAGGTGATCCTCACAACTCACAACATGGGCGGCCTTGTTCCCATTTCACAGAAGAGAAAACAGAGGCCCAGAGAAGTTAACTGACTCATCTATCGTCATTCAGCTAGAGAATAGGCAGGGCTGGGTGCAAATCAAGATCTGTCCCATTCCAAAGTTGAGTTTCCCTCTCCTACTCCATGATACTGGCTCCCTACAGAGACATAAAGGGCTTAGTCATTAAGTGACTCAGTTTCCTCTTGTGTAAAAGCCTGCCTCCTGGTTTCTGTGTTAACTAAGGAGAGGCCCCCCCCGCCTCCTACCCCAGGTGCCCACCTGCACAGTAGGGCCAAAGGAGGGCTCATGGAGCAGCAGCCTGCAGGAGAGTGTTAGAGCCTTTCCTTTGGAGGAGCAGGTTTCCCCCACTGAGGAGGAGAAGCCAGTCAGACTTTTGAGGTCACCGAACCCCCCAGGGACAGCCTTGCTCTGAAAGCTGGAAGGCCAGCCTGGGGCATCAATGGGTCAGGGTCTGGCCCACATGTGGCCCCACTCTCCCCATGCCCAGCTGGGCTGCTCTCCAGCTGGTTGTGCAATCTTGCTATGAATAGGTCTAGGTGTGTGGTTTGGTGCCAAAGAGACCAGACTTGTTTCCTTCGGGTGATAGCTCCCCTCTGGAATTCTGGGAGGTGAGGGAGCACAGCTGCGAGGTCAGGCTGCTGACCCTGAGGCTGGGCGGTCCAAGCCGGTGGCATGAGGGGTGTAGCCCGTGGCCAGACTGGATGGACAGGTTGGCAGCATGATCCCCAGCGTGCTGGCACAAGGATGGGTGCTCAACTGTGAGTGCCGAGAACTCCTCCTCCCTCCCTAGCAGTCGCCAGGCTGCCTGAGTCTGTCTCCCCGAACCTCTCCCACCTGCTCCCCTCCCTCTCACCAGGCCCTCAGCCCCTTAGGTAGGACTTAAAGAAGCTTTGAGGGGGAGAGGGAAAGACAGACTTGCAATTTAATTTTTAAAATATTAAAAATATGAGGATGTGGGAAAACAGGAGTTCTCCCATATTGTTGGTGATGTGACTTGGTACCTTGGAGGGCAATTTGGTCAATCTCTATTAAAATCCCAAATGTATGTATATCCTTTGGCCCAGCAATTCCAAGTTTGGGCATTAATCCTACAGAGATTCTTACATGTGTATGTAATATATGTATGAGATTATTGACTGCAGTGTTGCTGATAATAACAAGCATTTAGAAACAATGTTGTCTATCAATAGGGGACTACTGGTTCTATGAGCTATGATACAGTAATACAATGGAATACTATGTAACTATAAAAATGAGGAGGCTTTCTATGTAGGTATATTTTCTCTATGTCTAAGAAAATTATTAACAAAGTAAGATGCCTGACAGTGTGTATAATGTACTGGGAGGCTCAAACATCTGCCTTCAGCTCAGGTCATGATCCCAGGGTCCTGGGATGGAGCCCCGAGTCAGGCTCTCTGCTCAGCGGGGAGTCTGCTTCTCCCTCTCCATCTGCCCCTCCCCCTGCTCATGCTCTCTCTCTCTCTCTAACAAGTAAATAAAATCTTTTTTAAAAAATAAAAAAAAGGGGGAAAATAAGAATTTGTATTTTTATTGCTTGTAGGTGCATAAGAAATTCTGGAAGGATGAGCAATAAACTCTGAAGTGAGGGGAACGAGGCAGAGAACTAGACAGGGATGGGAAGAAAACATTTCCTGTGTGTATCTATATGCTTTCCGGCTTTTGAATCTTGTGCATGAACTACCTTTCAAAGTATTTAAAAATACAGTGCAACAAAACTAAGATAATTTTGACAAAAATGTTCGTAACCCAATTGCCAGATAAAAGGGCATTTGTCTTCTGGGGACAAGTCCCCTTCCTACTTGAAGGAGTTACCCAGTAGGCGCATCTCGGTTGGAGAAGAGCCCCTCCTCCCCTACTGGAGCAGGACATGGTTCCTGATGCCCCTGCCAGTGGGGCTCCAAGCAGATGACTCAGGTGCCCTCCACTTTGCATTTGGAGGAGCAACTGAGGAACAGTTCACAGCGGCAACAGTTGAGGTCCTAAGTGCAGTGTTGAGGCCAAAGTGTCCGGACACAAGAATTATTTCAATTTTTGCTTTTTTCCTTTTAGGACCTGTCCTCAGTCATAGTTTACCCTGGCAGTACTATTTCTATTCTGCTCTTTATTTTTCTTACGTTAATATATAAGGTTATAATATGACAGCAATAATTACATTTCTAAGAGCGGATCTGATATGAGCATTTTCTATATATATTAATAACTTCCATAATTATTGTTTTAATTGATGCATAATATTCCTTTGTTCTGACTAGGTATTTCCTATACTGATATTCAAGATGTTAAGAGGATGAAATTATGGAAATCTGAAGTTACAAAGATACAACTTTGCAGTGATGCTATTCACTTATCGGTCAGATTCCTTTTACACGGTACTGCTACCTAATTATCTCCACTTTTACACCCTAATACCCTTATCCCACCTTATTCCTTATTCCTTACAGTCTTAAAAGAGGACTCAAAGCCGGCCTTTCCACCTTGGCTCATGTGAATGCATTACCTTTCAAAATATTTAAAAATACAGTGCAACAAAATGAAGATAATTTTGACAAAAAATTCCATAACCCAATTGCCAGGTACAATGGACATTTGTCCTCTGGGGATGGGTCCTGGCATGAAACTATTTATCTTTATAAAAGTAACACGCTTGCACTTTGATAAATTAAACTTGTACAAAAGAGTTGAAAGCCAAAGTCCCTTGCCTGTGTCCCCCAGATTTCACCAAGTTTTTTGTGATTTCCACTAGATCAGGGCTCTTACCTCAGTTGCAAAGTCACAAGGATGCCGAGAGCTATTGATCTGTCAGCCCTTGGGGCAGCTTCTAGGGCCTGTGGCTGTCAGAGACCTGGGACCAGGAGCAGCTTCCTCTGTCATCCCAGTAGGCAATACACGTCATCATTTTCTGTGGGTAGCATGTTGTGAAAATAGTTCCAGAAAAACCATGACTTCTCGTTTCCTCAACATCTTCCTCCTAGGATCCACCTCCCACAGTGTGCCCTTTCTCAAGGCCCACTCGAAACAGCTCCCTGCCCTGCTCTCTTCCCATTCCACTATCAGAGTCCAAGCCACTGTTCTGGAATTTTCTGGCAGCCCACTTTTCTTGCCTGACTTCTCACTGATCTTCTTTGAGCTCTTTAAGCCCCAAATAAGTCCACTACTCACTGTTTCCCAGATATGTTCCAATCTTTCCTGCCACCTCTGTCCCTGCGATTCTTCACTTGAGCTAGAAAACCCAACCCATTTCTGCCTTTCCCCTCAAACGTTCCCTTCCTCTGGGCTCCCACAGCTTTACTTCCTCTGTCCCATCATACCTTTAGTAGCGTTGGTAGGATTCATCCACACAAGAACTCATGCCATCAGCCCTACATTTCACTTCAGCCCCTTCACGCCCATCTGTCTGGGACAAAGACCGTGCCTGCCCATAGTAGGTGCTGCTGAGATGGGTGAAGGTGGGATTCAGAGGAGGTCCTGTGTCAATATAAGAAGGGCGTCGACATTTTTCTTCCCTGAGTGGGAGTGGGCATGTTTGTAGTGTTTCTAGAAAGTCCTCAGAGAAGGCAGGCAAAAATGCAGGTTGGAGCCATTATTACATAACAGACACTAGGCAGAACCACACACGCACGATCTTTTCTCAGGTCTTATATATTGCCGATGGCTTTCCTCTTTTAACATTCAAATTAGGAAAATCCAGGGGAGGGCCTCCTCTTCCTCCAGTTCCACAGGTGTCTAGTCCTCAGACCCAGCACCGTTGCTTCTCTTAGATGGAGATAAAAGCAGAGCTAGGGTGGGTCTCCTTCTGAATGCTCCTTTTTTTACCCCCACACTTCCAACATGCTCCCCTGGCCACGCTCCCCCCCTCATTGCCTACCCTTACCCCAGAGCCATCTCCCTACTTTTCCATGTCCCAGGGGCCTGGCTGTGCTGGGAGAGAGTGAAGACAGTGGTTCTGAAGTCTACCTTCCTTTACCTTTCAGCCCTGTACTCTAGCTGTGCTATGGGTGACTGGGTTGACGCAGGTCAGATTTGCTAGCTTAAAGGTTTGCCCTCATTACTTGAATTTTATTTGCAAAATCAAATCCCTAAGGTGTTACAGAGATTAGTCCAAATTCTTCCTCTTCTAAACAAGAAACTGAAGCAGGGAGTCAGCAAGAGTTAGCCCTTTATTCCTCAAAGTGGAGCAGACACTTACACCTAGAATATAAACTCATGGGGGCAGGGCCCAGGTCCTGGTTCTTTTTTTTTTTTTTTTTTAATTTTTTTATTGTTATGTTAATCCCCATACATTACATCATTAGTTTTAGATATAGTGTTCCATGATTCATTGTTTGTGCATAACACCCAGTGCTCCATGCAGAACGTGCCCTCCTCAATACCCATCACCAGGCTAACCCATCCTCCCACACCCCTCCCCTCTAGAACCCTCAGTTTGTTTTTCAGAGTCCATTGTCTCTCATGGTTCTTCTCCCCCTCCGATTTCCCCCCCTTCATTCTTCCCCTCCTGCTACATTCTTCTTTTTTTCTTTTTTAACATATATTGCATTATTTGTTTCAGAGGTACAGATCTGAGATTCAAGTCTTGCACAATTCACAGCGCTTACCAGAACACATACCCTCCCCAGTGTCCATCACCCAGTCACCCCATCCCTCCCACCCCACCCCCCACTCCAGCAACCCTCAGTTTGTTTCCTGAGATTAAGAATTCCTCATATCAGTGAGGTCATATGATACATGTCTTTCTCTGTTTGACTTATTTCGCTCAGCATAATACCCTCCAGTTCCATCCACGTCATTGCAAATGGCAAGATCTTATTCCTTTTGATGGCTGCATAATATTCCATTGTGTATATATACCACATCTTCTTTATCCATTCATCTGTTGATGGCCAGGTCCTGGTTCTTCTGGTGCTCATCAGTGTCTGGCCCACTGCCACACTTGACTTAGTAATTGTTGATCATTAACTTTAATTAGTTTTTGGTTGAATTTTTACTTGGTTTGGGAGAAGGCTCTATTGAGAATCTTATGATAACTAGTATTAGGTTTCCATCTTTAATCTTTTGGGAAACAAAATGAAAACTGAGAAGCAATCTCAAATGGAATACCTTCTCCCAGTTGGCTTTGGTGTAGAAGATGGTGAGGTTTTACCGTCATAGGTAATTAAAACCATGGAAAGGACAACTTAGGAAAGCATGACACTCCACCAATATAAAATTTATCTCAAAGGGCAAACTTTATTATTTTTTTTCCGAAGGGCAAACTTTAAAATATTTACTCACTTGATCTGAAATGAGTCCATCATGTTCCTTGGGACTTTGAACCCAATACTGGGGAGTTTCTAAAAGCGGAATAATGTCTACGTCTATTAAAATGAAAAATACCACCCAGGCTATGAGGGATAGTTTTACAATAGGGTGGAGTTTCTCCTGAGAGGCCCTAAATGAACACACGGAGGAAATATTTATGCTGTTGCCACCAGAGGCCTGAAATATTGTGCCTAATTTTCAATATGCAGGAGGGCTCTGTCGATGACCGATGTTCATCCACGGCACTCACATGAGGGGGACCTTATTAGGGCCAAAGTTTTGATAAGTCAAAATCTCTGACACTCAGCGAAGGCAGAGAGTCTAAATCCGGCTTCCCTACCTAAAAGCCCCACCTGGGCAACATGACACCATGCACACCAAAGTGACTATCAGCCACCATGAACAAGGCCATAGATCTGATCTGCTTTTATTAAACTGGTTGTCTGTGGAGCTCACAAGTTGGCTGGAGAGAAAGTTTGCTAGATCATTCGGTTTAGAGAGCTCATGACAGAGGCTCTCAGCTTTGTGCCTGTCCCAGCCTGTGAAGTCATTCCACAGGAAGACCTTGACAGAAATGCAGCCCTTTCACATCTGGAGTTAAAGGGGAAGGGAGAACAAAAGACTTCTTGGAGTGAGACAGAGTGTCACAGATGCTTTATTTACATGCGTCACCATCTCTTTTACAAACTAGATTACGGTTTTAAATGGAATACACAAGGCAATATCTACAAACACCAAGAAAAGTTAAGTACTGCATCTCTATTTCATTTGGAAAGGGGAAGATTCCCAAATCAAACTGGTTTTGATTCTTGAGAAGAGAGGTGGTAGAGTTAATTCATGGCAACATATGGTTGGACAAAATCCTCAGCAAGAATGCAATATGATAGTGTTCGCTTGGAAAGAAAGGATGAGGTGCTTCAAACCAAAGTACCAACTGCTGGACTCTTAGGTGTTTGAATATGGCCATGCACCATATTTAATTCTAGTTTGAATGGGGCATGAGCAAGAAATTGAAACAGGTAAGACAATTTTACAGATACTGTATACAGATTTTTTTTTCCATTCATGCAACTTTTTTTTCTTAAAAAAAGTTAAACATGTGAAGCCAAAACGCACAATATATTTTTTTAATATTAACTTATTTTTCTGGTCCTCCTTCACATCTGTTTACATTTCCTGTGTACATAATGTGCTAGGACAAGTATACGCGAGAAGACTGATTGCCAGGCAATGAGATAATTTTAGAGAAATAAGTGATCATACACATAGTTTTTTAAAAGCAGCCACACAAATAATTCTGGAGTGTGGCAGAGGCCTCAGAACCAATCATTCATCAAAGAAGAATACACACAAAATTAAACAAGAGGAAAATATTTCATTCATTCAAACTGCATAAAATGTTATCCACCAAAGATTTAGATCAAATAGGATATACTCTTTTCAGTTCCTTGGGCGTCTGCGTTAAGATCTCGTGTGCAGACAGGATTTCGCAAGGCCTTCACTATCCCCTCACTGCCCCTGCTGCCCCCAGTCTTCAGGACAGGCTGGCTTTTTCGTACCTCTTTGCCAGTGATTGCATTTCTACAAAAAACTCTGCTAAGTCAAAAAATACAACAGTATGCCTAATCATACATGTTCCCCAAATACATCAAGAAAAAGGAAATCAGAGTTAGAGCTATCAGGGTTTTGCTTCTGCGTTCAGAGAGAAAGGGTGACATTCCCATTTCCCTTTAGCAGCCCATGGCATTAGCACATGACACAGGACTGGCTGTCTGACCGCTTTACTCTTGACAGTCTCCCCAAGAGATTCCAACAGTCCTCTTTCCATAAGCGGGGTCCACTGGGTGTAGGCCAAGTCTGTCCCTACTGTCTTCAACAAGATCGGAAGCCACCTGAAAGGGCACCCTGAGACTGGGCAGAGCTGTCCTGAGCTGTGAGTCGTGAGGTCCTCCCCTCAGGGTGCTCAAGTGCCACACACAGAATACCCAAACTCAACACCACACACACACACACACACAGCCCATCTTGTATCACACGTGTGTGTTACAGTATCACTGTCCACTTGCACAATCCTCCCGTTAACAGGAAAGACAAACTTCTGAAATTTTTAAAAAATATATGTTTCAGCAATCATCCTATTGCAGAGGATGCAATAAAGTAGATCGAGCTCAGCTTCATTCACAGTTAATGGGTGAGCTGAACCTGGCAGGCAGCTCTCACACCAGGACAGAGAAGGCTGATGATAAAGCTCTTTTCTAACTTTGGTACAAGGTATCTGGTGCTGGAGCCTGAAGAGAGAACAGAACCCAAGAGTGCATGTCATGTTTTCAACATTAGTTACTCTTCTAATTTCCCATTAAAAGTGGACGGCTCCCTAGAGCAGCTTATTTAGAGGCTGAAGATAACCTGGAATAGTTCTCATCAGGATGCAAACATTACAGCTGCCAGGCCCCTGGAGGCGAAGTATTCCACCCAGATGCTCCAGATCAGAAAACTTACTGTGAGGGACCCATGACAATGAGAACTCCACACGGCGGCCAACAGTTGGCCCTTCCTGAGAGCAGAGTCTCAGTGTAAGAGGCGGAGGTCTTAGGCTGCACCTCTGCCCTGTCTGGCCACCGCAGAACCTGGCGAGTGCGGGGGTGAGGGGTGGGGGTGGGGGGGTGTCGGGCCTCTGGGTGGACAGTCAGCCAGCAGTGGCCAAGGCTGAGAGTGGTGCTGCTGTGATCCTGGATGGGCCTAACTATTCCAACTCCCTCCCAAAACTGACGCTGGCACTCAACTTTGTCCTGACCTCAGCTCTCCACAATGCTCTACAAGTAGATGCTATTTGCATTATTAAGAAACAAAAAACCCAACAAAGTCAAAGCACCCCTCCCCCTCCATTTTCCTGATGTGCTCTGTGGCTGCCCTGCTCTCAGACCTCCTCTGTCCCTCCCTCAGCTGTTTTCAATTAAATTATAATCTGGTTCTAGGACATTTTGTAAGACATTCTGCCTGAAATTTAACAAACACTGAGAAAAAAGGAGAATGAGATGCCACATGTCTGAAAAGAAGTCAACATTTTAAAGTTGAAACATATTTGAGAGTTGCTTTTCTTACTCCCAAAGTAGCTCCCAGGGTCTATAAAACTGCAAAGGCAAATTAGCTATTTTGTTAGTTTGCTGTTTCTTTGAGTTCAGGAGAGAAATTCTCAGGGCCCTCATGCTGTAAGCACTCCGGGTTCTCCTCGTATCTGACCTCCCTTCACCTTTCCCTCCCTGCGGCTGCTGCAGCTGAGTCCCATCGGCACCCCCACCAGGGCAGCATCACCTAGGAACCCAGACGGGCAGCCTCCTTTCAGTGATACTGGACAGTTCTTGCGTGCAGGGGACTACCAAAGAGTCAAGGAAGTGGCTAGCATTATTATAAAGAATACAGTAAGCAAAAGTCTGTCTCACTGACAAGCAGACCACGTGAATAGAATACATATTTTTAAAAATTATACATACTTTTAAAATGAAGATTATAAACGTGTAGCAGTTTAGAAAAGGCAATACGCTACAGGCCTACTATAACCACAATTGCACGACAATTTACAGATTCAGTAAAAGGCAGGGTGAAATCAACAGGGCCATCACTCAAACATGACAACCCAAGCGAGGCGGGAGAGATGTGTGACAATACCAAATGGAACTTTCATTATGCTAGGAGCTGTTATCACCACCATTATCACCCCCAGAGGAATTATGAAGTGAAGGTGCACAAGGGGTCCCCTGGTGGCCGGTGGTAGGTGCAGGGGTCGGGTGGCACGTCTGTGTTGGTGGGAGGGAGTCAGTGCCCACTGCACGGTGCAAGCGTCAGCGAGAACTCATGCAGGGAAGTCTGTGCTGAAATACTAGCCTGTATTCCTAACGTCCATGCAGAATGTTCCATTTTTGTACTGTACATGATAAAATTTATTTATACATTTATATACCTAATGCTTTTTATGCAAAGAAAAGAGTCTTCATATATCACTTTGGAGAAGTATGCATATGCTGTGCTAATCAGAGCTTCATTACACCAGTCTTTCATATGTACCTAAGGTGTTCCCAACTATTCTGCCTACCAAAGAGGGTAACTAATATAATCCCACTTTCCAGGTTCAACAGAAAGCACCTATACAGCACCATAACTTTTTGAAAACAAAACAAAATGAAATCCATAGAAGCAGAAAGGTGGAGGGAAAAAAAATGTCAAAACTGCCCTATCTTGTACTTCCATTGTGTCACTTGTACAATTACAATCTAAGCTTTTATATATATAGATTGTGTGTGTGTATATATATAAAAATCAGTTTGTATGCTATTGCCTCTCACTCATACATGTCTAGTAGATCCGATTATACACAGCAAGGCTGAAAATAATCAAGGGTATTTTAGGAAAATAGTGACTCTGGTTTGTACTTTTCACACATTTCTCACTATAGGCTTAATGCTCACCTGTAAGTTCATTTCTTCTGCAAAGCAAAACAGGACTACTTTTCTTTTTCTTTTCTCCTTAAAACTAAATCCTTTAGTGGCATTTGGCAATGAGTGGGCAGCTGAGCTGACTTCTTTCTTGAAAAGATCCTAATTTCTAACCAGCATACCATCACTATTCACTGCATCAGCTGAGGATAATGCCAGGAGACCAGAGGCCCGACTGCTCTGGCAACTGCAGACCAGGTGCTGGGGGTCTCTCCCCGCCCCCCCCCAGGCCCCTCACTCAGAACGAAAACACACTGGGTCGAATGCAGCACTCCATTCGTTGGGCCTATGCAGGGGTCAGTCCTGGACTGGTGCGCACGGCAAACAGTTGTGCCATTGTTCAGGTTTTAGAAAAGCATAGTTTTCTACCAAACAAAAGAAGAAAGAAAATCCCCCTCTGGTTTATGTAATTTGTTAGTTTATGGAGTTCCAAGGGCTCAAATGCTTGTGATGCCCAAAGCTAGAAATAGTAACTGGTACAACATTTTCCTTCTGTTTTTAAATTTGCCAGGGGAAGGATGATTAACATTTTAACATAAAAATACTGCAAGTTAATGCATGTGAAAAACTCAGAAAGTCAAAGGAAAACAAACACAAAAATGACACTTAAAACATCCCATAAACCATCATGATATGAATACGCCACAGAATCGCCAACAGGAGCTCATGGTGTGCTCTGAACGAGGGTGGGTGGTGCTGACAGGGTGCTGTCCTTCGCTGGCAGGTGGCTCATCACCCTGTACAAGGAAGATTTTGCATACTTTATATAGAGAGTTCTGTTCCAAGGGTAAGTGCTTCACCCGGGGTAAGGGGCCTTTAACAGTCTCTGCTGGGTTAGGAAAATGGTGCGGGATTCACAAAGGTGTTAAGCTGTAAACGGTATCACTGTCCACTTGCTGAGAGCAGATTTGGCAAAGGGTTTCTCTGTAGGTCTTGTGTCAGTTTGAGGGTCTGCAGGAGGAGAAAAGAAAACCAAAGATGATTAAGGACATTCAAAAAGCAATTGTAGGCACCTCCGGGTCATACTTCACCAGCCTCCTGTCTCCTCACCTCACCTCCGAACTAAGGGTACTCACAGGAAAGCTGTTTTGCTACACTAGCTTCAAAGGTCTGAAAACCTAAGGACAAAGCATGGAGACTACTTACCGTATTTCTGGGCTTGATTACAAGATGCTCTCAAGTTGAAAAAGCCTAGAGGAAATGAGGTCATTCATCTTGGGAGGTTAAAAAGAAAGGCAAGTTAGGGGTGTTTTAGTAGGCCCTTTCTTTTTTTTTAATATCTCTAAGATTGATTGATTGACTGATTTGAGAGTGCGTGTGCACGCACACGTGATGGGTGAGAGGGGGCAGAGGGAGAAGAAAAGAAGTTGACTCCATGCTGAGTGCAGAGCCCAATGTAGGGCTCAATCTCATGACTCTGAGATCATGACCTGAGCTAAAACCAAGAGTCAGACGCTTAACTGACTGAGCCACCCAGGTGCCCCATTAGTCAGCCCTTTTAAGTAAGTTAAGTAAGTCAGGGTGCAGATGGGATTTTGCTCTAGACTTCTGGATTGAGGGGTATCCTGGGACATGGAACTTTCAAGCTGAAACGAGAAAAGTTGGTCACCCTAAGCAGACCAGCCTATGCCTTTCTGGTTCTCTCCCACTGGCTATATGGACTAACCGACCTTGTTTACCATCAATACCAGGGGAGTTGAAATGGCCATTTTCCACAAAGGCTTACTCAGTCTGCACTGCTGGATTGAGATCATCTTGACTTCCCTTGCTTTAATTAAAGGAGTAAGTTATCTCTAAATGGGATGTGTGGGAATTTTTTTTTTTAATATTAAAGGTCTGCAGAGAAAAAAATTATCTAACACACACATATGGCCAAGAAACCCTCCCACAAAACATCTCTTTAACAGTTAACAATTTATTATTATTTTGCCTTCAACAGTCTTCAATGGTGAGGCACAAAAGAGGTCCTCTCAGACCATCTGAATTTACATGTCTGAGCAGACTTCCTGAGACCTCTGAGCCCAGAAAAGTTAAAGGACTAAAAAAAGTATACTCACAGAGATGTAGCTAAAAGAATTAACAAAACAGGGGCGCCTGGGTGGCTCAGTCGTTAAGCGTCTGTCTTCGGCTCAGCTCATGATCCCAGGGTCCTGGGATCGAGCCCCGCATCGGGCTCCCTGCTCTGCGGGAAGCCTGCTTCTCCCTCTCCCACTCCCCCTGCTTGTGTTCCCTCTCTCGCTGTCTCTCTGTCAAATAAATAAAATCTTAAAAAAAATAAATAAAGGAATTAACAAAACAGACCTCAGGACGTAAGACCCTTGGTTTACGGAGACAGTGTCAGCCGTCACCACAGGGAAAAAATGGCTCTAGGCCAAGAAATGGATAGAGAAGTAGGAGGGAAGCAAGGTGAGTTCACACCATCTTCTCATCAGAGAAGGTAAGCAAGTCATGAAATGTGCACCAGTAAGCTCACATATACGTTACACATCTGCTTTCCACTCTTTAGACCAGATATTATCATAGGTTCATTTGGAATTTTCACAAATGTACTTACGACTTCAGTCTCTTCTATGGCTGGGCTGGCTGGCAATCTTACCTTTCACTACCAATATTCATAAAGACAGCAGGGCTTAGTATTGGTAATGATGCAGAACCATGGTCACAATTACCCTTGCTACAGCTCCAAACAGAAGCACTTAGGGGTTTTATCAGAGGCAGCAACAATAAAGAAGGAAAAAAGGCCCCTTGTCCCCCACCCATCCCCGGTATTTAATTTCCCCAGCTGATGGATTTTTTTTTGCTTTGTAAAGGTACTAGACAATATTATCCTGGACTTGTTGGCTTCAGAGCAAGAAAAAGCTAAAACAGGGGTGGCTGAGTTGGTTGAGCACCTGCCTTCGGCTTGGGTCATTATCTCAGGGTCCTGGGATCGAGTCCTGCATTGGGCTCCTTGCTCAGCGGGGCAACCTGGCTGGCTCAGTCAGTGGAGCATGTGACCCTTGATCTCGGGGTTGTGAGTTCAAGCTCCACACTGGGTGTAGAGGTTACTTTAAAAAAAAAAAAAAAGGCAGCTAAAACAGATACCAGATCTAAGTATCTGTGAAGAATTTAGCCTCCTAGAGCCAGCCAGTGCTATTCTCGCTACTCTACCTGGAACCCCCGAGGAGTGAATGGATAAGGGTACAGACATGGTTCTTTGGAAGGGTATTCAGTTTTTTCCTTCCCAGTAACACTTAATAAACCACAATCTAACATCACTATGCGATTAGTCATCAAGGACTATACTCCCCAGGTGCCAAGAGAGAAGCTGTAAAGCACTACCTAATTCAGACCCCATCCTGGTTCCCTCCGGTATTAATTATTCAGCCATGGAAACCAGTGCATACTGGGAAGGTGACACACTTCATTCCCCAAGTACAGAGGCAGAGCATGCAGCCTGCTCCTATGCTGGAGCTGGGTCAGCATCGGAGGAAAGGAGGCAGAGGGCACCTATAACCCCCCACATGGCATCATTCTAAGCAGAACAGGGCATCAGCCCTGAAACCAGGGGCAGGAGGCCCACACTGAGCCAACAACAATCCCCAGGCCAAATAAACATTCCCTCATCAAAAGGCCCAGAATCTTCAGGGAACACCATCTTTCAAAAGGAGATGCACTGATCAGGACTCCTTCCATTTCTGCAGAATGAGCGTGGGGCCCCCTGTGGCACTAAGTCCCGGCACTCCCTGGGGGTCTCCCAGGCCATGCCTCTCAGCCTGCAAGGGAAACTTTGTGTGCTTAGAAGGGAGCCAGGAAAGGAGAGGCCCAGTTCCAAGGCAGCTCTGACAAGGACAAATGTAATGAGGAAATCCCACTCCACAGGACAGAAAGGTGACCTGTTTTCTCTGTGATAGAAAGCAAATACATTATAAAATATTGTAAAAATATAAAGAAATCAGATAAATGTTGAAGAGAAATACAAGCATTCTTCTTTAAAAGAAACACCAGAATCACCATTCACTAGGAAGACCTTATGATTAAAAAGAGTCACAAAGAACACAGCTCCTTATCTGCCTTAGATTTTTAGCCATTCTTTGGTGACTCTGTTTGCACATGTTTATCTGACTCCATCAATGACGGAAAGAATAGAGGGAGCACTTTAAATGATGACACCAGCTACTGAGCTGGGAATTTAATGATACTTAGGTTGGGTACAGGTGTGGTGGGTTTCAATGAAGCTCTCCCATTCTTAACATTGTTTAAAATAAGATGTTTAAGTATGCTGATGCTGATTCTAAGTTTAAGAACACATCAGATTTAAGCAAAACATTTGGAAGGAAAAGGAAGCATACAGCTGAAGGGAATTACAGCTATCACTTTGCAGTTACTAGGCAATAGGCCAACTAACAATAAATATGAAAGTGCCCTAAAAAAAAAAAAATGTTGTCCTGTCCCATCAGTGACTTTCATTAATGGGGAGACGGTCCCCTCTCTTCCCCCCTGTGCCCAATAAATAAGTTTGAAATCAGACTGTTGATACAAGGAAAATGAAATGGGGAAGCCAAATGATGAGACCTATTCTAAAAATATCTATGGATGCTGTCATCTGGTCTCTGGTGAGAGTAAGTCCCTCTATAATCTTGGCATCTGTAGGGAAGACAAGTTTCTGCCTAATTATCACCACTAAATCACATGATGTTCTAAGAAAGGGCAACGCCTCCAAAAAACTCTACACAAAACATAACAACCCCAATCAACTTTAATCTGGGAATAAAACATAAAAGTTCCTACTGCTGTCCTCCCACAACTTAACTCCACTGTGACAAACGTGGATTTCTCAGCAGTGTTTTTATCTTCTTGGCACAGAGGAAAGGAATAGGACGCTAATACCAAATATGACACAGAAGGAAAACAAGCCAGTAGCATGAAACTCTCACATCCACAAATCCATGAAGGTTATCCACTGCTTTCCTAGCTAAAACAAAAGATGTTTGGAAGACGACTGCCTGAAACACAAAATTAAAGTGAAACACCAATTTTCCTTACTCTTTAAACATAAAGATAATTTAGGCCAAACCTGCAATCCCCAGGACAAGCTGGGGACTAAATATGGAACATTTAGGACAGAAAAGGAAATGAATCAATGTTCACTCGATCTGACAGGGAAACCTCATGTGGAGTTCAGAGAACAGGTGTGGGCTTCAGACTATGAATGTTTCCACCCCTGAGGAGAGAGCAAAGAAATGCCTGCCTGCCACCATCCCTGCTTTGCTCCCAGAGGGATCTCCGGGACACCCAATCCATCACGAGCCACAACCATTTGCCACCATCCACCTAGGCTTTTGGAGCTGGTGTCACCCCAGGAAAAACGGCATTTCTGTGGATCTAATTCTGGAGCGCCAAAATGGCAGCAGTTCCCTTGGAGTCCATCTTCACAGCCAAAACATGGAACAGCTCAAGAAAACACCTAATGGGTACACCACTTCAGCTTAATTTGGTAATTTTTCAGTATCTCCCAGGTTGGAACGGGAGACAAAGACTTACGGAAGCACGGGAAAGCCAGCCCAGTGGTCACTGTGGCAGCAGGCGCCTGACAGATGAAAATCTAGCTCTCGGCCTGCAATGCTGGCCAAACAGTGCCATCCTCCAGGACTGCCAGAGAAGGGGAATGAGGTGGTGCAGCTCTATAAAAATACATTTTGACAAATGCTGTCAACTTGCCACTTTAGATACGGAATAGTTGATGAGGGAAACAGGATAGGTATGGAGGTTTTGGCCAGGCTGGAAGCCAAATTTGTATTCAGTTTGAGGAGCCTCAGTAAAGGAAAGTCAAGTTTCTAGGAAATGTAGTCCATAGGCACAGATGCCTTTTTTTTAAAGGTTTATTTGAGAGAGAGAGAATGTGTGCACACGTGTGCACGCGGGAGTGGGCGGGTTGGGGTGGGGGGAGGCAGAAAGAGAAGGAGAGAAATCTCAAGCCAACTCCCCTCTGAGCTCGGAGCCTGACACAGGGCTCGGTCTCACAACCCTGAGCTCATGACCTGACCCAAAATCAAGAGTCAGATGCTCAACTGAATGAGCCACCCAGGTGCCCCTCAACTAATAAGATTTTTAAAAATTAATTTAAAAACTTAAAAAAGTATTTAATATTTACCTTCTCCCATCTTTTCTGTATATCCTACCATACACATCCTTTATTACAAGGACCAAAATTAACAGTCTTGCTACTCTAACTCTCAGATTGCTATCACTGCTTTAGTGATTCACCACTTACAAACAAGAGGGAACTGTACAGGAAGAAATGTGTAGAGCCATAAACCGTGACCCGAATATCACATGTTTATGTTTGCCTGTGTGACTCTTCACTGCATTTACTGGCGGGGGGAGGAGATGATTGCGAGTGTGCAGCCAACGCACTGCATCCCTGGGACTTGGGACTGCAAGTGTAGGTCTAGTGTGCCAGCCCATCTAAGGGCTCCACAACCAGCTACAGAAGAAAAGGGTCTCCAAAGTCTTCTTTTCCTGCTTTAGATATACAGGGTTTTGAAGACCATCTAATTTTTCCACAAGTGATTCTGAAATTGAAAACACAGAATCAGCTGTTTTAGTTCCACAAATAGACCAAACCACTCATCCACCTGTAAGGTAAGACCAGGACATGCAGGTGACTCAGGTGGTGGCCAAGAAGCAACAATTCTACCAGTGCAGCAGAAGAAGGAAACCAAGAAGGGAACTGAAAGGAGGGTCTCAGGGGTGGCTCCAAGACTGACAAAGGACCGCCCTGAGCAGCCTGGCCAGGAGTGCAGACTCCAGGAGTGAGGTATGGGAGGCCCTCATGTCCCTGCTCAGCCTGGTTAAGCGCCTGGAGCTCCCTTCCATGGGGTCCCCTATCCCAGCCAGCAGGCGACCTGAACTGAACGAGCTGGACAGAGAGTGCTTTGGCTTGAGGCATTCAGGCAGCAGGCATAGGGACACCTTCTACCATATCTGTAGGTATGTTGGGCTGTATTGCTTTCTGATCATTTCTGAACATACAAATGACCAATCAAAGTTCCAATTAATTACAGTGGCAACATATACATGGAGACCCACTGGAAATTAATTTAAAATTTCAACCTCAGAACCTCTGGCCTTCTCTTCTTGGCCATTAAATTTCCTTAAGGAGTCAAACACTCCACACAGACATGAATACTTAAAAAAAAAAAGAAAGAAAGAAAGAAAGAAAATCTTATGATCCAGACTTCTTTCATCAGAGAGAAAGAGACAGAGGAAGAAGGGGAGGGGAGGAGGGAGAGAGAAGACATCCTGATACGCAAACCTTCAATCAAACCAAGACTGGCAATTAACGTTTTATCCTCCGGAAACACTGGGATTACCTTCTGAGGCTTCCATGACTAAGTAATTCTCGTTTAATAAATGAATATCATAGATTTTAGCCAAAAAGAGGTTATTAAAAAGAACAGGAAATCTAGAATTATAGAGTACGGTCCACATCTATTACTGGGGAAGAAAAGCAAAGCACAAGAGCTGCACCCAAGTGCGCAGTTCTGCAGGAAGTGGACCGTTTCAGTTCCAAGGCTGGTCCTGCTTCTTTGGGAGGAAAGCTCCTGGGGAAGAACAGCCCATTTTCTCTGGGTTTTCACTGAACTTACAGTTGGAAGAGATCTTAAGGGCACAGTGACCACATGTTCTGAATCCCAAACTGTGTCACATTAGCCAGTAAGGGGGTAAACCACCGACCCCGGGGGGGGGGTGTCCATGGCCAGATCACTGCCAGCACCAGGCTATTTATTGTGTGGCAACTTTCAGCTCTCAAGAGAGCCCTAGGGGGGCTGGAACAGCTCTTTATTTCTCTGCTTTATTTCTGCGGCTTGGGATGGGCTGGCAGTGAGAAGGGCAAGATCAGATTTCTAGGCTCCCAACCAGCAGGAAGAGGCTACACTAAAAGGGAGCAGAGAAGGGGCAGGGGGAGGCTGTTCCCTCCGCAAAGTGCTACCAGCCTTTTGGGTACTGACAGACACCCCAAGGAAAGCTGAAGCCAGACAGCTAGGACTTCTCAGGCAATCCTTTAAAGATGCTAAGGGAATACTCTGGGTACCACACACAAACCTCCTCATTCCATCTATGTCAGAAGTGCCCTGTTCGTGAAACAATAGTTTCTCTCATGGGTACCTCCAAATTGGTAGGCAGGACTTCTAGGGGGCATCCAAAGTTTCACACAACAGCCAACCGCTATACCTTTTTAATAAAAAGAAACCAGACTCATTCTAGTTTATTGAGGAAAGTACTTGTTCTTTCTGCCAACAGTGTAAGATTGGCTTGGCTGCCTCCCTGATTCTGTATTAACCTCTGGAGCCACTGTCAGTAACAATAAACATTAAGTAGCTCTTTAAAAGTTGCCAAAGGACATTAACCCATATAAGAGCTCTGTGGGGTAGGTCTCCATTTTAACCCCATTTCACAGATAAGTAAACTGAGACTGAGGGAGATGAGTGACTTAACTCTGACACATAGCCATGAAAATGGCAGCCTTCTGCTACAAAATCCCACAGCTCCTCTGCCGTACCACACAGATGATACTTAACTTGGAGTGGGTTGTAGGGCAGGCTTTTTAAACCCACGGTTCCCACCACAGCAGAACCCCAGTGACAGCGAGCTGAAGTGGGTGGCTGGTTCATGTCTTTAGGGGTTTCCTTAGAACATGGGTCCTATGGTTTCTTGATCAAAAAGGATTTGACTCAAGATATCAAATAAATTTAGGAAATATTGCAATCCTATACTAGAAGGTTCATAACATGTATTAAATTTTAAGGCTCTGAGAAGCCCGACTGGCAACAACCCTATTTCACTTTGTTTAACATGGTATTCCTCAAACTTATTTGACCACAGAATGCATTTTCAAAACAATGAATCATGGAACACTATATCAAAAACTAATGATGTACTGTATGGTGATTAACATAACATAAAATAAAATAAAATTTAAAAAAAGAATGCATTTTCTACTTAATACCCATAATACCTTGAGGATCTAGTATTCTGTGGAACACTGAGAAACACTTATGGGACCTCTAAATATCAGAAGTGTCACACTAATTTTCAAAAAATTTTAATTAATTTTAGTTTTTCGAACTTTAAACTTCAAAACAATTTGGAAGATGGGGGAAAGCAATGTTTTTACATCAAACGAACACATCCACAAAACCAGGGTGAAGTGGATGATGTCTCTTATGAGGTGGGGAATCTCCACTTGGAATGAAAATCCAGTGTTAGAACATGCATCACCAAGTCAGGAAAAGCAAGCAGTCCGCAAACATCCTTCCATCTGCCCCAGGAACAAGGCGGAACCCTAGCCCATCTCTCCACTGACAGCACAGAGGTAGATCCCGACAAGCCCCTTTCTCCCATCTCTATAAAGAAAGGGCAGACTGTGAGAAGCACAGGTGGCACCTGGGGGAAGACTTTACTTGAGAAAACGTTATTTATGAGATGCTGAATATTGAGCATTATGAACCCTGGAAAAAGAAGCATTTAACGGAAGCTTAAAGTTTACAAGAATTCCCAGTAGTAATTCAGGTGATTTTCACCCCATTTATTCATGCTCCATATAAGCTCTGTGGCCAAAGAGACCTTGCAGAAAGCCATTTATAAATGCAACTGCTTGAAGTGAGAGTCACTCAGGCTCTGTCCCTGTGCCCCAGAGGAGCAGCCTCAGTGCTGGATATCACTGCTTTCTAGGGAAAAGAATGTGTGTAAGGAGTGTACCAGCCTCTGCATAGAAAACCCCTTCACAGCTGTTGTCAATTTTCCTTTACTGTTGTCAACACTAAAAAGATCCGGACAGCCATTCTCAACGAATGACAGTTCAGACTTCAGGCTTTTTTAAGGTAAGAAAGAATAAAGATCCCTGCAAATGCAGAATTCTTGAGACGGCATATTGTAACCACAGACTAAGACTACAGCCCCAAGTGCAAGTAACAGAGTATATTCTCCATGCCATACTTACAGATTCATACTTATCATACGTTACACTGCGTAACACAGAAATATCTACAACAAGAAAAAAACATGATACAAATAGCCTACATTGCCTGTATTTGGTTAGAATTAGTCCTATTCCCCAGCATGAATACATAACAGAATCAGAGCATTCAGATATCAGTTCAACAAGTATCAAAAATTTGCTCCTTTTGGAAAGCAGCCTAAACATAAACTCCATAACATAAATGGCCTCCAACACTAGATCCTGACATTCCCACACTAGTACACCACTGTTTCTTTATAATTCTGTACCATCACGTATCTCTTACTAGGGCCACTTCACAGACAGAATGTTAGGTTTCGGGTTTAAAATTACATCTACTATGCACTTTTGAAACTCTATGAGTCTATCCTCATCTGACAGACGAGAAGCCTACTATTGTGAGAGACTCACTGGTGATGTGCAGAAGCAGGGAGAGAACTATACCTCCGCTCTCCAGCTGGGCCTTTTCTGGTTGATGTCTTCCAATCTTTATCGCAAAGTGGTTTAAAACTAAATACGGGGCTGCTCCCTAATGGGGTCTCCAAATGCCAAAAAGATGAAGATGAATGAAAGAGCTTGTGAACTTAGGCATCTTTTGACCTCAAAACAACAGTGAGACTGAGGCTGCCCACCCTCTGAGGAGACACACATCAGACACAGGAGGGCTTGCTGGGAGCTTGGCCTTGCAACAACACCAGCTCACAACATCTCTGCTGCCAACTTGCAAGTATGTGCACCAGGCTGTAGGAGAGAAGACAGTGCCCTTCACACCCCAGTAGCTGGCACTCATAAAAAGGTATGGTTATTTTTTTTTCTTTTCCAGATAGGTCAAAGGATTTTACACATGGTCTAAGATGAATGACGTGTGTGAAACACCCAGCCCTCCAGAGGAGCACCTCTCCACAGCTCTCTAGCAAGACTGTCTATCAACTGGACAGAGCTGCTCCATTAACTCCACAACCAGAGGGCTCTAATTTAGGGTCACATGACCTTCTGTTAGGCCAGGAAGTGAGTCTGGAGAATACCATGACTACTAGTGAGAAAAAAAAAAGCCAAACCAAAAATGTCTTGGGAAGCTGGGGTGCTCAATTTGGGAGAAGGGAGGTCTGAGGTGGTGACCTCAGGCCGGTTTTGCAAATTTAGGAGAGTCACAAGTTTAAAAGTAAAGAATATACTTCAGGACATTTGTGCTCCTGGCTGGTTAGAGGAGTAATTCATTCCAAAGCAATATGGAAATCCTAAACTCAGACACCAGACTCCCTCAAAGCCCCTGTCGTCTTTAGGATGTTTCTTCTCTTGCTCTGATCACACTGAGCTGGTTTACCTTCAGGAAATTTTGGTGACTTTTCATTCTTAAATGAAAAAATATCTTCTCAAAACAATCTCCCCAAAATGTTCTGAGAACATTAGGGCATAATAATAAAATGCATTATCCCAAAAGTAGTTCTTTATCATCCAAATAATAATTCATTAAATATGCCTTAAAATGTATTTACATCTCCCTCAAAATATTTTTATATAATCTTTCAGAAGTATACATACACAAGAAAGGTCTGCTATTGAACTACATTGAAAAAGTAGGTAAGAATTGATAGTACGTTTCCTTCTGAACTACCTCTTCTCAATGAATTAGAAAGTAGCCTCCTTACAACTACACCAAAATTAAAACTTACTTGGGTCATTAGAAGCCACAATCACATTCCACTTCTTAAAGGAAGACAAACTATTTATTCTTCTAAAAGCCAAATATCTATATTTCTCAAGGCCACTCTTCACCAGTCTGAGTTCTGGTATGGGACTGAACTGGCTGGCATGCAAGCGTGTCACCCTATTTAGCTTCCATTACAGTCTTTTTACCATCTCAAGGGCTATTAAGTGACTGAAAACAGATGTCTGAGTTCCATTAGGGGCCTGCTTATGCCTGGGAAGCTGAGAAGCTTTAGCATCACAACACTCTTGACATTCCCCTTTCTACAACTACCCCGTGAACTGCACTGAGCTCACCATAGGAGACCCTTGTAATTCCTTCCCAGGGGCAGAGGGTTAAACAAGGCTCAGGTTTTAATGGCTTTGAATCCCATTTCCCCTTTACACCATTTAAAGAAGGATGTAAGAGGCTTGCCGAGATGTTTTTAAAAGAGGAGCTGGGGCACAGAACAGAGTCTTTGAACATGGGTAGGGTCTGGGGGTACGAACCTGTCAGAATACCCCAGTGCTCACCTTACTTCTTAAGGAGAGTTTCAGGGCAAGCCTGTGTATTATCTGCTCCACTGGCTCCAGTTCAGAGCGCTTCCTATTTTTTTCTACCTAGAGAAAATTAGGGAAAACTATCACAGTTCAAGACATTCAAGAAAGACGGATTCTGGGTCCAGCTGTGTGACCTTTGGCAAACTACTTAACCTCTCTGGGCTCCCTGCTTACTCATCTGTCAGTCAGTTATGTTTACCTAATTACACTATACATATTTCAGCCCACTGCAGTTTTACAAAACACTTTCACATACTTCAGTGCATTTGATTCTTATAATAACCCCAAGAAGTGACAAGGGGGTGATTATTCTCATTTTATAAAACTGGAAATTGAGGCTCAGAGGCTAAGTGACACACTCCTGATAGCAGCCAGAAAGTAGCAGAAGTGGAACTGAACCCTTGATTTCTTTTTTTTTTTTTTTTTTTAAAGATTTTATTTATTTGACAGAGAGAGACACAGCGAGAGAGGGAACATAAGCAGGGGAGTGGGAGAGGGAGAAGCAGGCCTCCCGCCGAGCAGGGAGCCCGATGTGGGGCTCGATCCCAGGACCCTGGGATCACGACCCGAGCCGAAGGCAGACGCTTAACGACTGAGCCACCCAGGCGCCCCTGAACCCTTGATTTCTGATTCCAGTAAAGTATTTTTCTTATCACATCATGTGTGATCTTTCTGGTTCCAACAGTATTAAAATGCCACAATTTAGAAAATCTCTGCTCCCATTCCCAACCCATGTCACTGTTTGGAACCTGACCTCACTTAGACTTCGGGGAACAAGAAGCACATGAGCAACTGCTCTCTTTCTCTCTCACATAAAAACTGTTTTCAATTTAATTCTTTTGCTCTTTTAAATGTGTAAAAGCTGAACACTAACCAATAAAGACAATTAGTACTATGGTGAAGAATCTAACAGATCTTGCTTTTGGTGGAAATAGTCATGCATGAAGGAGTCCAGAATATATATTCTACAGTTAAATTAGAAGTACCTGCAAATTGTTACTTTACTGGAAAAAGATGAAGAAACCATAACATCGAAGATCGACAATGGTAATGGTGGACTTGAGAGGCTAAGAAGGTCCTCTGGTTGGGTCCTTAACTTTGAAGTTTGTGTGACCTAAGGTCCCCCTCCCTCCCCTTCCATTCTATCCTCATCCATCCATCAAGTAGGGAGACCTGTGTCATGGGTAAGCGAGGGTGACTGGATACAAAGAAGAATGAAATCTCTGAATGTGTGTATGTTCTTTTTACTCGCAGTAAAATTCCTGAGCTGTCAGCAAATTGTGGGGAGGGGCACCTGATGGCCCTGTTTGACGTGGAGATGAAATGGCTGGGAGCCACGTTACTGTGTACCACTGCTCTGTGGTTCTCAATTTCTCAATGTGGAATAAAGTTCAAAGTAAATAAAAGTCAGCCTCCCCCCCATCATCCCCACTTTGTTATTAAATGCCATAGCATTGGGCACTGACCTGCTTTGCCCACTTCCCCTTTCCTCAGTGATCCTTCAGCCTGGCACCCAGCTCTGAGATGAGGCCTGCTTAGCACCAGTGAAGTTCCCCACGTTCAAACCAACAACATTCTGTGTGGAGATGAGGGAATCAAAATTAAAATCCAACCCATCAGCATCCATGAGTTCGCTACGGATAATGGACTCCATGTCACATTCCAAGCTCCCATTGAACATGTCCAGGTCCAAGTCGCTGGGGAACTTCTCATGGCCCATGACGGGAAGGTTTGCACTAGTTGAGTACAAGGAGGAGCCTGAGAGAGAGTCCGAGAGGGTTTGCATAGACTGGCTGACAGAAGACTGTTGCTGGTGTTTAACTGACCCAAGGCTGCTGGAGTCGCTCAAGCCCATGTTGCTGACAGAATTCGACAAGGCACGGCTGCCACCGAGAGCGCCCTGGGTTTGGTGCTGGTGGTGGAGCAAGTTCTGATTGACCAAACTCCCCTGGTTAGGCTGGGCGGCAAAGGACATCATTGGGTCATTTCGAAGCATCACGTTCCGGCGGGAGTTCTGGGCAGACACAGCGGTGCTGGCCTGAGACATCAAGGGGTCCGACTGGGTCATCATGACATCGCTGTGGCTGAGTGAGTCTGAAGTGAGCAGGTCCTGGAGTGTCTGGTTGCCATAGTGTGACATGGAAGAGAAGGTAGCTGGCTTGTTCTCTTGGATGGTCTGCATGGGAGACTGGCGCAGGGAATTCAGAGACGAGGGTCCAAACACTGTGCTGTTAAAGGAGCCAGTTGGAGAACCCAGGCCGGAGCCCTTGGTAGTATATGGGAAGCTAGAGCTCCGCTGCATGAGCCCTCCAGTGGGCGATGGCTGGGATGATGGGAGGGTGATGTTATCCAGCAGGTCATCCATGAGGTTGTCAGACAGGCCATCATTCAGATTCATGGTGCCCGCCATGTCGGTCAGCCGTGGTAGCTCCACAGTGCATGGCTTACTTACAGAGGGTGAGAGGCTAGCGGAGCTGCTGTAGAGCATGGGGGAGAGTGGTGCATCATCATCCTGGACGTCATCCAACTCTGTGCTCGCCAAGATGGGTGACAGGCGGCCGCTGACGGTGCTGGCATTGGAATTGGTGCGTGAGCGGAAGTCCGTCCACGCATCCAGCTCATCACTGCTGCGTGACGTGGGGCTGCCAGGCCACTTGGTGAGCTGGGAGGGACTGTCATCTGCTGACTCAGGGGCTGTCTGCAGGGCTGCCTTCTTCTTGGCTGCACGGCCACGGCTCTTGGTATACTTGTTGCTGTTGTCCATGGACACAGCCCGCCGCCGGGGTGCCTTCCCGCTCTTTCCCCCATCAGGGTTGATGATCCACCAAGAGCTCTTGCCGGTCCCCTCATTCTGGACCCGCATGAACCGGCTGTGCAGTGATAGGTTGTGCCGGATAGAGTTCTGCAGAGAGAAAGGAAAATGCAGAATATGAGACAAAAGGGTCCAAAACTTAGGCACCCAGAAGAGGTAGTTAATCAGACTCATTTCAGGGCTGGGGGACTCCTTAACTTTGGAGGTTTAAAAAAAAAAAAAAAAGACAAACATTTGTATGATATGCCCCCCCACCCAGGTTGGAATTCAATGACAACACTGTCAATGGCCAAGTTTAGTATTTAGGAGGTGGGAGATGGTTTCATATCCAGGAGATGCTGGACATGTGTAAAGCTCAATGATGTTGTTTTCCCCAAACTCCTAAATTTTGTTGTCCCTTCTATAATTCTATTTCCTATACTGAAGTTCACACTTATAATTTATTACCACAGCACTCTCTCCCTGCACTTTGCAACAAACCTCCCTGGCTCTCTAAGGGTAATTAATCACTTGGGGG
Organism: Halichoerus grypus; assembly: GCF_964656455.1. NCBI lineage: Eukaryota > Metazoa > Chordata > Mammalia > Carnivora > Phocidae > Halichoerus > Halichoerus grypus. The sequence goes on from NC_135720.1 coordinate 51,753,679, forward strand.
GCCATTTTGTTCTCTTATGGTTCCCTCCTCCACTAGTTTAAGGCAGCATCTACCTTTTCTTAACCACGTCTATAAACTCAGAACTGGTGTAAATTGTTACCGATCCCTTCTATGACTCCACCTCTTCTTGCCATAATTTCACACCTGTCCAACAGGCATGAGAAAAAAATGGTAGAGTAGGATTTGCTGAGTTGACAGAAATAGGCAAGTCTTCCATTCAGAACAATTCCAAATAATTTATATAGATACCCCCCTCAAGGCAATGATCTGAGCATAGTAACTTCCTTCCAAAGAGTACAGCATGGAAAGGAGGGGAAAAAGTAACTTTACAGTGGAGACACAAACACTATCTCAGGTGATCAAGGTCAACATCAGTAAGGCTAAGTCATGTTGATAATATGCATTCTTGATGTGATGAAAATGGCACCCTCTTTTGTAGTCTTCCTTCTAAAACCCATCACACCAGTCTAATTATGAGAAAAACATCAGAAAAATTCCAATTAAGGGACATTTAAAAAAATGCCTGCCTGTTCAGTGTTCCTCGAACCTGTCAGACCCATGAGGAACCTAAGGAAGAATGATGATTAAATGTAATGTGTATCCTGGATGGGATGCTGGAACAGAAAAAGGACATTAGGTAAAAATGAAGGAAATCTGAATAAAATATGGACTTCAGTTAATAATAATGTATCAGTATTGGTTCATTAGTTGTGACAAATGAACCAAACCTTAGATTAAGGTAAGATGTTAACAATAGGGGAAAATTGATGTTGGGTATACGAGAACTCTCTGTACTAGTTTTACAACTTTTCTGTATTTCTAAAACTACTCTATATTAAAGGGTAAAAAAAAAAAGAAAGAAAGAAATAGGGCAAAATATCTTCAAAATCCTAACAATTGCAGCCATCTTGCAAGATCCTCCTCTTGGCTTGGTAGATAAGCCTGGTTGGCTGGGATGACCCAGATCCACTCCTATCTCTGCCACTGATCAACCATGTGACCTTGAACAAATCATTTAATCTGTAGGCAACAACTTTACTTCTCTACCTTCATTATAGCCATAACAACATCCAAACCATCCCTCCCTGACAGGGATGATGTAAGAATGATATATGATAATATACTTCAGGAACCGGTCATGCTACCAAGTCAGGGTGTTTTCATTGCTATTATAGAACACACAGTACACATGGTGGAGAGAGCTCATCACCTGATGTGGCCTCATTCTAATCTGTAAAATGCCTCATGTGCAGTAAAAGAGAGGAGCTGATGGTATTCTCCACATCTGCAACAGCACCTACAGGCCAGATGAGTTTTTATTTGCAAGTTAAAGACAAAAGGTATTTCCTGATGCTGTATATTAAATACAATCCTAAAAGTTACCATAGTTTTTAAAAAATTGGCAATCACTAACTGTATTTATGTAGAAGATGCAAATACATGTGTTCCCCCAGAATGTTTTTAGAACACAGAAAATCAGCAGGATTTTACCATAAGCAAATAACCTGTGTTTCCCATATTTATGTTCCCAGCAAGGAGGGCCTACAGCTCAGGTTGGGCAATGAACATTTGCAACCATGGGTCATATGTTGGCATTTCTATGATGGCCATAAAGACACATCTGAGAGAAAAAAACAGGGAATATGCTATGCTGAGTATCTGATGAGACAAATGTTGCCCAGGAGACTATATACTCTGATTCCCTTTTACTCTTATGGTTTTTGAAAGAATAATGGCATCTCTACTAATGGTTCAGAAATCACATTTCTTTAAAAAGCAAAATACTTTATAAATCAGATATGAAGCATGCTCTTGAAATTCACTCTGCAGGGCTCAAAATGCAGGTAAGTGCAAGGTGGTTCTACTATCTGAGTACTCAGATGACTAGATCCATTAAATAAAAAACTTAAACTTCTTGGTGAAAAAACAGGAAGGTTCTGAAGCTCTGTGGGAGCAATGTGCAACCCTGGCCAGCCCACTTAGCTCTAGATTTTGGAAAGAGTTCATATCAACATCTAGGATTAACAATGACCAATCTTATGTACTGGGTTACCTCCCCCCCTTAGAAAGCACTTAGGAGGGGCGCTTGGGTGGCTTAGTCGGTTAAGCATCTGCCTTCGGCTCAGGTCATGATCTCAGGGTCCTGGGATTGAGTCCCCATTTGGGTTCCCTGCTCAGCAGAGTTTGCTTCTCCCTCTCCCTCTGCCCCCACCCCCCGCTCGTGCGTGCACATGCACGCACGTGTGTGCTCTCAAATAAATAAAATTTAAAAAAAATAAAAATTAAAAGCACTTAGGGAACAATACATATTTTTTAAAAGATATTTATTTTAGAGAGAGAGAGAGAAAAAACATGAGCGGGGGAGAGGGAGAGAGAGAATCTCAAGCAGACTCCCCACTGAGCGCTGAGCCCGACGAAGGGCTCAATCCCAGGACCCTGAAATCATGACCTGAGCCAAAATCAACAGTTGGACGCTTAACCAACTGCGCCATCCAGGTGCCCAACAATATATACATTTTTTAAATGTATTTTTACATTTAAACTCTAAACCTGAACCAAACAGGAGGAAAAAAAAAAAAAGCAACACTGTAAAAAAACTCCAAAATGCCCTATGTGAATTTTCTAATGGTCATCTATTACTACAACTCTAAACCTCAATGTATGTGTATAATTTAGTAAAATTTACAAGCTACAATTCGTTAAAATTTGGAGACAGAAATTAAGCTTCTGGAAGGGCATGTGGTAAAGGGGCTGGCATACCCACATCTAGGACCAGAACTGCAGGGTGTCAGGGCCCAGGTCCCTGATCTCAAGGGTTAAGAAATGAGAGCCTGCCTATTAGAGCACTGCCAGTTACTGGGCCATAACTTTTAGATTCATGGTCTCTAATCCTCATAATAAACCTGCAAAGTTGGTAACAGTGCCCTCGTCATATATATGAAGGCTCAGGCTGAGAGATATTAAATAACTTAACACAAGGTCACACAGCTAAGTGTCTATATAACCCAGAGTGAAATTTGTTTTCCAGAACCCAATCCAACGCTTTTACTATAACTTTTCACAGCTTTGTCACCAAATTATTTAGAAGTCATTGAGCTATTTGTGCCAACTTAAAGAAACATTTAAGAAAGAAGGATATAAAAGGCACAACCTTATTCTGCTCAGAGAAAAAGCTTCCCTCTGGGGGAGCTTGGGTGGCTCAGTCAGTTAAGGGACAAGACTCTTGATCTTGGCTCAGGTCATGATCTCAGGGTTGTGAGATGGAGCCCCGTGTCTGGGCTCTGCGCTGGGCATGGAGCCTGCTTAGGATTCTCTCTCCCTCTCCCTCTGCTCCCCAGGCCCCTGCTCTCTTTCTCTCTTAAAAAAAAAAAAAAAAAAGATTCCTTTCCCAAAAAGAAGAAAAAAAGCACAACATTACTATAATTTTGTTTATGAAATAGGGATAATAATTTGATGGGTCTTTTCTAAATTAAATTTTTTTAAGGAAGGTCTTTCAGAAGAACCGATCTGAAAGTGAAGGCTCACACAGCCCCTGTTTGTACTTGTTTACTAGGTGGCCATAATAGCATTCACTCTAGGGAGAGCGCAGTGGTCACCATACAAACCAACGTTAACTGCCCTTAGATTCTGAAATAAAACCTGACTTCTTAAATCGGTGATTAGCTTCAGTTTCCAATCTTTGCTCAACTCCTGTTTTAGAGGTTATTAGTAGCAGAATGCATGCCCTAAGGCATATTACCTACACAACACTCTGACAGGTTTTTCCAGTTACATTACTAAGACAACACAAAAGCTGCCACCAGCATTGTGACAGTCCCCTATCTCAGCAGCCTTTATCCATACTGGCTGGTCAGCTTTCCATTTACAAAATCCATGATCTGAAGATGGGCCACTGACAGAAGGCCAATGAATAGGGCCCCTCTGTCCATTTCCAGTTCAAATGTCCCCTCACCCTAACAAGGTCAGATGCCAGGAATGTATTCTGGTTTTCCTCACAGGTCATGATTCTAATCACTAGTTTCTCTACCTAAATTTTGGAAGCAGGAAAAGGTAAATAAATAAATGCCAAATAAAATGTCAGAACTGCAATGTTTCCCCACACCTTCCCTGATAACAAAAGTTAATGGTGATATGATTTCTATAAGGTTTCAAATAGCCATTCCCTCATGCAGTCCCAGGAAGGAGAAGTGGGATTTATAAAAACAGACAAGCCAACTGTAAAATCTTCTTAATGACCTATCATTTAAGTTCTCTAAAGACCTCTGCATTAGGGTCTGTAAATTAGCTTCCAACGTACTATGTGTACTTTAAACTATAAAACCACCACTAAAAATAGTCTATGGTTTTCGACTAATTCATATATCATACCAGTCTATATTTCTAAGATTTTACATTAGTTTGGGGATTGGGAGCTGAAGTAAAGCAGGAATGGTTTGAAAGGACTAGAGTGATTTTTCTAATAGACATTTTGAAATACCTTGTGAGGCAAGCCATTATTAATTGGCTGAAGTACTAGAGATACATTTTCATTAATGCTGAGGTGATAAGGTAAATATTAACAACCGGGGGCGCCTGGGTGGCTCAGTTGGTTAAGCGACTGCCTTCGGCTCAGGTCATAATCCTGGAGTCCCGGGATCGAGTCCCGCATCGGGCTCCCTGCTCAGTGGGGGGTCTGCTTCTCCCTCTGATCCTCTTCCCTCTCATGCTCTCTGTCTCTCATTCTCTCTCTCTCAAATAAATAATAAAATCTTAAAAAAAAAAAAAAAATATTAACAACCAGGACTTGAGCACAGGCCATTCTGTCATCACATTTACTTACTAAAGGAGCCAAGAAGCTACTACAATCTCAACCCAAAATCATATGAAGAGTTCTGGTTATTTAAGTCCACTCCTAAGAAATCCAGATACTGATGAATTATAGGAAAGCAAACATCTTCTAGGAAGCAACTTTAGTGTCAGGGACAAATATGCCAGTTTTTCTCCAACCTGGCCCAAAGATTTAGAAAATCCTTAAAGCACCTCTAACAGAACATGTCTGAAGAGAGAGCAGAAATAAGAACACTCTTCATCCCATTTTATGTCAATGCTCTTTTACAAAATGATTTATACCGAAGCAAGCCCTGTACCAGACAGAAATGCTTCAGATGTAGTTAAATAGTAACAGAACTGGCAAACCTGTGTTCTGTGTGATTGCAGCTGCATTTAGTGGCCTAATCCTTCAAGGAGGTATGTGCAGGAGGGAGCACCAGACACTCACATTTCACAGTCACGATGACTGGGGGCCACAGCCTAGAATTTCTTTACCTGACCCTCCTAGAAGAAATTAGCATAAAGATGACTGTACTTATCAGAATCTGTTAATTACTTTTCTTGCTATCCTGCAAGACAATCTTCTACTGTAAGATACATTTATTGCTAATATTAAAGTGCACACGGTCACTACATATGTGCCAACTGGTTGTGAAGACAGATGGACCCAAAACAGATGAGATGAGGTGACAGAGAGAAACTGCCTGAAATGAACAAGTATTCTCCACTGATAGTTTACAGAGTGGATAATTCACACATGCAATTTAAGGTGGCCAGTGGTTGGGGGGGTGGGGTGGGTCGGGAAGCATGATGCTGAAGGAAGACTACAAGCTTTGATGTCAGTCAGGTCCGGGCTGGAATCCCGGCTCTGAAATTTGTTCAGTGACCTTGGGCAACTGAGTTAACCTCGCATGCCCCTTTCATAAAATGAGGATAAAATTACCCTCCCTGCCTAACTCTAGGATCCTCGGGAAGGTTAAATGAAATTACGCATGCAAAGTATCCACTGGAATGCCAAGCACAAAGAGGCTCTCTACTGTCAGATCCCACATACGGAAGCAGTGACATCACAAACGTTCACTTACTGTTTTCCGAGCATCGTATAATTTAAGCCAAAAGGTGAGAGGGCGGCTCCTTCCAGGAAAAGATTTCACACTCTTAAAAGTATTTCAAAGGTGCCGTGTCAGTCGGGAGTGACTGGTAATTTCCTAACTGTTGCTACCCTATGTCCACTCCAGCCCCCTCCAACCCATGTTTACCTTGTGGGGACTGTCCACTAACCCAGACGCCAGCTGCATGTGCTTCCCCTGGAGCACAGAGAGGGTTTTGTCTGGAAGCAACATGTGGTATCAATTTATCTTTCTCAGCAACGGCAACAAGGAATCCACTGACTTTAAAAATAAAAAGGGAGTTGTATAATTTAACTCTTAAAGGCCCCTGCCCACCCTCCTTTTTATGAAGACAACCCATCCCTCTCCCTCTTTTTTTGTGCAGTCTCCAAAGCAGCAAAAGGTGAGAGGCTGTCACTGCTGTCAACTCCTAAGCCAGACCCACTGCCTCCCACCAGGCAGACTGTAGGCATCCACCTGGTCCTTCTAAGGGATTTCAGTGGGGACAATCTGCAAAGGATTGCCTTTAGACACAGTACTCATCTACCTTGTACACAGGACCAGCATTTCAAGTAGGTCTCGCTGCTCTGACTTGTGGGCAATGACAATTCAGAATGAGGCTGCCAAATGCCTGAATTCTAATATATGCCTCTCCTTAACAGGAGATGATAAAGGTCACGTGAAAAGCCCAATGGAAACCACAAATCACGAGGAGACCCAGGGGGCTGTATGCCACTGCAGAGTAACACGAAGATACAGCTTCAGGAGAAGGCCTGGGAAGCTGCCTTTGATTTATAATGACAAGCTCTTTCAAAGGCAGTTCTCTGGACAAGGCCCTGACTTCTCTTAAGTATTAATTCCTCCCCCTGGCTGCCCATTAGAATGGCCTGGGGGAGGCTTTATGTACTCCTGCCCCACTCCTAGAGACCCTGATTCAACTAGTGTGGGTAAGGGCTGGGTAGAGGTACATTTTTAAAGCTCCCCAGATTATTCTAATGTGCAATCAGCGCTGAGAATCACTGGAATTTCCCCCTTACCTTTCCACTGACTGAATTCTAAGTCCAACCTAATAATCCCTAGTCTTCCCGGATCTGGTAGCACAGCATAGTCGACGTCTAAATCCAAGTTCCCCCCATTTAGAAAATAAGGGTGAGAGCCGGGGCTACAGATTCAAGCTGGGATTATATATGCAGAGTAAAACAGAGCAAGTGTTCAGGCCACTGGGATCCAGATATATTTTTTCTTAAAAAAAAAAAAAAAAAAAAAAAAGGCAAGGGAGAGGGTGAAGAGTCCTGGACCTTGCGACAGTCGTCTCATTCTGTCCCATGCTACTTTTCCACCCGGCACAGATAGGCATGGACAGAAAAGAGGTCATGTGGACCTAAGAATTGTGCAAAACTAAGAATTGATATAGGCTGAAGAAAGGATGAGCTGGGACAGTAACTGATCCCTATAATTTTCAGGAACCTCCCTGAAGTAGCATGCAATCTCATACAATCCCTTTCATAGCAAATTTCACAGCAATCCCTTTGCCCTTCAAGCAAAATGCCGAAAAGACAGATTGGGTAAAAATTATTCCTGAAAAAGCCATACCCCAATCGTGAGGTACTTATTAGCTCCCACTGTTAAGAATACAGCAAAGTATTACCTAATGAACTTCCCTGAGGACATATTCAGCCTCAAAAATAACAATCACATACTCTGTTTCTCATTCCTCAACTGTGCAAAACACTACAGCATTACACTCAGTGCAAAGATCCTTGGGTGGACGCTGCTAGAAGCCAAGCAGTGCCACCATCTGAGGGAGAAGTGTGAGGCTGGTCCTCCCTATTAGATACCGGGAGAGTCGAGGTTTTAGCTGGCTTATCTTCTTCTACTAGATTTTGTCTCCTTTGGGGCTAACTTGTTGTTCAAAAGCAAGAACAGAAAGTTGATAGCATAAAACAGACTAGAAATCAGAAACAGTTATTATTTCTGACAATATGGAATACCAGCTGTAATAGCCAAGCAAGCCTTTCAGACTGGGAAGAAAACTTAAATAAACATTCACATAAAGGATTGCGCAATCAACCCTGATGTGTAAGACGAGTTCCAGGCTAGCTCTACTCTTACTCTTGTCTAAAACACTAAGTTTAAACCATTAAGGGACTTATTTTAAAAAGACGATGTTCTAAAATAAATATTGTCAGGAACTTGGCTGAAGGATTATATTTCCAACTAGAAACAAGATTTCCGTTAAATTTGCTAACAATAATCCTCTACCCACAGAGATCTCTTTGAAAACTAACATTTGTTTCAAGTTTTCATGCAGTAAGTGACAGGTTCTGGTATCTCATTAGAAGGAATAAAATAGGGGCGCCAGGGTGGCTCAGTCGGTTAAGTGTCTGCCTTCAGCTCAGGTCATGATCCCAGGGTTTTGGGATCAAAAGCCCTGTGTCGGGCTCCCTGCTCAGCGGGGAATCTGCTTCTCCTTCTCCCTCTGTGTGCTCCCGCTCTCTCTTTCTCTCTCAAATAAATAAATCTTAAAAAAAAAATAAGGAATAAAATAACAATCATCTGATAATCAGCATAATGAACCCATTCTCTATCCAAGCAAAATGAGACACATGAGGCTTTCTTAGAAGAGGAAGGGCTGGGCAGGCAATCTGTCCTGCCCCCCAGTGAAAAAGAAATCCTAGATAGGAAGAAAGTTCTCTTGAAGAGCATGAAAAAGACAGCTACCACTCCACTGCAGTTTTGCTGGGTTTTCTATGTGGGTTTTATTTTCATATTCACTTTTTTTTTTTTTCATTTAGTAATCTTCTTTTCAAGCTCTTCCACAGCTGTTTCTGTTCTTGGAGGGCAAGAGGGAACATTCCATTCCTTACAGCCAAACCTGCACTTCCGGCACAAAGAGAACCCTGGCAGCCTTGCAACCTCTTGCCCACACCCACTCCCTGCAGCACCCTGCCCCTCCCCACAAACCCTCCTACTTCCAACCCCCTGTCCGTCCTCTCCAGAATGAGGGAGAAGCAGCTCAAGGCATGCAGTCAACAGAATGACAGTCCCCAGAAAGCCGGTCAAAGTTACAGCATTCGGCAGTCCCTGCTCTCTTCCTCCAAACTTCTTCCCCGATGTTACTACTGAATCCACTTCCCTTTCCCACAAGGGGCTCCGCAAGCACATGCTACATAAATTCCCTGGTAAGACCATGCATGACCAGCCACATGGAATGGATGCTTCAAAGGGTTAAAAGCCATGAAGTTACAGAACAGACTCTGCCAAGTAGAACAAAGGAGAACAGAAATAGTTTTACTATTAACAGAATTTTCACTTAGATTTAAAAAAATAAGGCTGTAAATTTTTCCAGTTTGAAAATTTATTGTGGGTGGAAATAGAATAAAAGGGCATTGGAAATACACGACCATAGTTCAGGAATACATCAGAGAGTTTAATCACTTTCTTGCCATTATATAAGTGATCAGAAGTTTAGTAAAATGTAAACTGGGGGAAATGGAGAGGGCTGTGAAACCCACCTAGTAACAAGCAGCTTTAACTTCATAGTGAAAGAAACAAAGGACCAAAGAGATACAGGGGAATGCCTGAACTCAATCAGCTAGTAAGTGGACTCCAAGCTGAGACAAACTCCAATCTCCCAGCCTTAACGTATAACAGTAATACCCAAAACAACATCAACCCCGATGTCTGGATTTCGATACCAATGGAAGGGATGAAGTGCTGGGAGCACAAAGCATGGGGAGTATCTTCCACCCACCCACCCATCCAACTTAAGTCTGCCTTATTTTACAGTTTGAGGAACAGAAGTCTGTCTCCTCCAACACATATCAAACTCTTTACAACCAGTTACCATATTATAGTTTTAGCATCTAGCATGAGGCCTGGTACATAGTAGGTGCTCAAAAAACATTTGTTTAATCAATGAATTGGTGGGAAGGGGGCAGCAACCGTGAAACAAACCTGAATTATACTCTGAAATGTTATCAAACATAAGCTCAGTGAACAATCCTCACATGGGTGAAGATGGAAGCAAGCATCCATTGTAAAATGTGAAGTAGCACGTCTCTCCCTTGAGTGTTAACTTCAATTATACAATCCAATTTCCAAACACCAGACGACAGTCTAATTAGTAGACATAAGGCTCTCTATAATAAGAGATGCTAAGAAGGGCAAAATGACAGCGTGTGAGTGAGCTACTTGGTGGAGCAAGGGCTTGGCGCAAAGGTCTCACGTCCATCTAGGGAGAAGAGCTGACTCCTTACCTATCTTGGGATGCTATGGGGCCTCATTACTTGGTAATGAAGTTGGCCCAGAGCCCTCAGAGGCATACTCAAAATCACAGATAACACACTCTGGTACTAAATCTCCTCCAAGGCACATCCAAAGAAAAACAAGAACAAGGAAAATCCAACATAAGAGTCTATTTCACCTGCAATCTGAAAGAACTTAATGTATTTGATATCTACCGGGGTCAAGGCTCTGTGCTTGACAAATCTAATCTCATTTTATTTTCACGACAAACCTGTCAGGAGGAAATGGAGGTACAGAAAAGTTAAGTAACTTGTCTGGTAGGTAGTGGTGCTAAGTAATCAAGCCCGAGGCTAACTCCAAAGTGAAGCTCTCACCACTGTACTACGGGTTTCCTTCTGATGTCACCAAACTGCCTAAGAAGAAAGGCACCACTAACTGGTGACCAAGGAACATGAAGGAACAAGAATAAAAATCTGTATTATTGAATTACATGTTCCCATCTTTAAGTTTCTGCACATGGTCCCTAGGATTATGAAAGCAAGGTAAAGAGTGGAAAAAACGAATAGCCATGAAGCGAGCCCTGTTGAAACTAGATCATCTTTAGAAATGACACCTTTTTTCTCAGATATACCCCAAAAGAGACACTACTGGCATGTCCTAACCTGACCTGGGATCACCACTTTTAGGGAACAACCAAGCACAATTACTGCCATAAGCTATTAAGTATCCAGGCCTTCCTCAGTGGCATGTCTGGTGGCTTCTGTACTCAGAGAGTGTTAACCCATAAGCTGAGTCAAGTCAGAATGACCTGGCGTCCTTGGCAGACTTATTCAGGCCCTCAAACGGCTGGCACCGTGCTATGGGTCCTCAAGCCAGAAACAGCGGGCAAAGCCAGCAAATGTCTGCTCTGTCCTGACCTTGCCATTACGAAGCTTAATCTGAAACAGGGACTCAGCTCTATACTATTTTAAACATGTAATTAGTTTATTACAGAGCCAGAAAAGATTAGCTTGCTTTAAATCTACGTGAATTTTAAAATATGCTTTTTGCCTGCCAACTGACAGCATGATCAGGATGCTTCTGTTTAACCTCAATCAAAAACTGGTAGAACACTGCTTTAAGGTTGTATACGCACGCTATTTTATTATTTGTCTTCTGGCAACAAAACCTACAGAAACAGAAATTACGGACAATGCATGCAAGCACATTAAAGGGATGGTTGTGGAGGTGCTGAGTGGGAGAGTCAGACAGCTTGAGAGTTTGTCATCTGAAATCCAGGAAAACTGCTTTTCTGTTCTTAGTTTACAATCCCTTCCTTCACATGAAATTCACTGGCTTTAGCATCACACATACAAACACAACGGTCTCCAGCTCTTCAGATGTTATGGCTCAGAAAAACCATTCTTTTGCGTCTTGTTATTTCAAGGGCAACTGATTTCTTTTGGGTAGCTCTAAAATATATGCCAGTGTGTGGGCACAGTCACACAGCTAAGCACAGGCCCACACCCTGGAAAGACTGGGAGGGGTAGAGGCACATTTTTCAACTAGGGAAGGAAAAAGTTTGGGCTAGGATTTACAAAACAGACAAGTGTGTATGCATTTGGCAGCAGGCTATCTTCCAAATGTCAATGTTCATTATTCTAATAGTCATCAAAAATCAAGATGATAATGGTAAAAAGGCAGAAGACAAAAAAAAGTAAATGCCACACAACAGAATCTCTCTGTTGGCTACTGCAAAGAAAACAACTGATAGATTTTCTCTTTATAGGAATAAAGAGCACAGCAGTCAATTCTGAAAAATGACTCAGGCCTATAGTCACAGGTAGAAGCCTACCCTTCTCTTTCCCTTCCATACCCTAATGAAATTCAGCTAAAAAGGAGCCTCCTGAGGAACTGCTTTCTCTACCCTGTAACCTCACCTGCATGTGCAGCATTTCACTGTACTGGTTTTGCAAGATTTCTTCTTGTTTAAAACCACAGGATGCAAAAGTGGCTGATGACCAGTGTAATGATACTGCTAAATGCCAAGTGAATCAACTATTCATTCCAGGACGCTTCTGGGTGCCAAGTACACATACAGATGAGCACCACACAGCTCAAAAGTCCACATAAAATGATCAAGTAAAGAGAGAACACTTTCATCAACTAAGGAACCAGGCATTCATTCCACTGTTCTGGGGGAAAAAACATTTAGATACTCGTGCATTTTAACTTAAAATCTAAGATGTTCCTAAATGTACAAGTTAATATTAGCATTACTCTCCAAACCATTATGAAAAAGGCTGAATGTACATGGGATAAATCACAGTTTTTCTAAAGGCCATGACAGAAATGCAGTCCTTTTGTATTAATATGTACTGGGCTCTAATCAACTTCATGTGTGGAGGTAAGCTTGAAAGCACTGAAAAAACTGGAAACAGGAGGATCAGTAGTATAGTATCTATCACCCAAAGGGCAGGGGGGATAATATTAACTGGCAAGGATAGGCACAAAAAGACTCTCAGTACGGTGGAGAGTTAGGGAGTGAGCCCACGCCTCACCCAGCAGGTGTCACAGTGCTCCAGGGCTCAATGGTCCCTAAATACCAGCTGTCTGTGATTCCAAGGCCATTCTTGAGGAAATGGGACCCCTGGCCTTATAACTGCTTCCTTGGTTGGGTCTGACTTGGCAGGTTTAGTCCACAGATTTTCTCCTCAACTTCCTGGAGGCCATCACCGGGGCTCCCTGAAGTTTCCAATTCTTTCCCCTTAGTCAAGTTATTCGTTTGCTAATAGGAAATGTGTGTGTGAGCTCATAGCACGACCAGGTACTACCAGATCTTCCCCTAAAGCATAACAAATCATTGTACATACAGGGGCCACTGAGATTAATCCCTTCAAATCAAGACTAGGGAAGAAAAATACACAAGGACAGATGTTGCTGAGCTATTTTCAGGTTCAAAGGTAGCTTCAAATAATACACTTCCCACTCTCTGAGGCATTATGTGGAGTAATATCACCCAGTATTAAGCTTTCTCCAGAAACAAGTTCATCAGGTTCTTTCAAACAGCCGTGACCTCCGTAGTCTTCCCAAACACAGCCGAGTCCTGATGTTAATTTGTGGACAGAAACAGAAGTCACACAAGCTTCTTATAGGGTTAATAAATCCAAGTTGAGAGACAATTCTCCATGGGTCTCTGGTGTTTCTGCATGTCTTGCAAGCAAAGTACTAATGGCCCTCTGTTCTGGACTATATTTCTAGGATGTGTGCATTTGCATAGTGAACAATCTTGAAAGATAGTGAGTGATAGTGTTTCCCTCCAGAGCAACATACAGATACACTTACTGCCCATTATGAAAGATATAGGATCCCTAAACTCAAGGTTCCCCTCCTGTTAACAGAACCCACCACATGCACAGGCATGAACCGGGGCCCATCTGTGTCACTCCTGTGGGACTTGGGGACAAAGAGGAAACCGACGCAAAATCTGCTACTGCTTGTGCGCTTGCTGTGCGGGGCGTGAGTAATCGATTCCTTTGCCTCTGACCTAAGAGTCTCACAGCTAGTGGGGTCAAACACCAAAGATGCAACTTGGCAATTCATCTCCAGCCAGCCTTCTTCTCCACCCCTACCTAAATGAGAAGGAATACAATACAAGGGGATGAAGAAGGAAAATGAAGTCACAAGTAGGAGGCAGACATGCATGGCTCCAGCATTTTGAATATTCTGATCCGGCTCTGCTGAGGACCCATAAGGCTTTATGAAAACAAACCATTAATAAAAGAGCAGCTCCCCGGACACAGTCACTTTGCTGTGTTTCATCTGCATCGGGTCACCATCTTTTTCAGCTGTTGCTCGATGCCGCTGTTTGCTTGTGAAGAGCAGAGCTGAGTGGGCAGCAGGTGTAGGTTTCTCTCTCCTTGCCTTCCTCGACCAGACACGAGAGCAGATTACGCTATGTCCACCCTCCCCATCTCCCTGACAACCGACTGCCCCATCGCACGGCAGTCCTCGTGGTAACATCTGTTGAGTTTCCACAGGGACCAGATCACCATTTTGGAGCCCTGGGCCATCTCGGAGGGAAGAGCTTCTCCTTAGTCCCCTACACTTGTCCATGGGCTGCTCCAAATTTAACCCTGATGAAAATGCTGTCAGGCCTTTCTCCTTCCAGCAGTGACTTTGTCATTGTAACAGGTCACACATGTAGAAACCCAGGATTCTCTTCTCTTGCCATTTTAGCTCTCCCCTATCCATTTTCTTCATTCCTCTGAAAGTATTTAGCAGCTTTAGACCTGTAGAAAGGAAGATGGGACTAGGCAGTGCCCATGAAACCAAAAGCAAACACATGCATATATATATATATTTATATACTTTCTCCAAGTTTCCAGAAGAGAGTTAATTTTCTAGCTTCTTAAATATAAACCAAAAGCCTCTACTACAAAATACAAAAACTTTACAAGATTTCATGCTCTACAGTTTTTTAATGAACTGATTTAAGCCAGGCCTGTTCTGGTACATAGGAAATTGATATTTTCTTTTCCCTCCCCTTTCCTCTTGGATAACCTACTTCCATTCTTGGCAAAAGGAGGCATATATTTACTACAGTGTTCACATGCACCTACACGTCCAGTGCCTCTGGAATAATACTGAATTGTTGCCACACGGCCAAATAATGTGCTCTTTGAGAAATAATTATCAATTAGAGTGCTATAAAATGGGCCAGCAGTTCTACTCTGCTCGCACTGTGTGGTATTTTGGCCACTAAACACAACAAGCTTTCTTTGGTTACTCTTTACATCAATCAGAAAATTACATTAATTTGCTGTGACGCTATTTGTGGACAGACGTGGAAAAGAATGCAGACATCCAGAGTAAATTAGAGCCAACTCACTCTACTTGGGCAATAGGTCCCCCACACAGTCACCGCAGATACTAACATTTTACAGGGACCCCAGCCTGCGCTGGGTTGACAAGGGCTGCGTAAAAAAAGAAACTATTAGCAACAACTTGCAAGTAATCAATTTCTAGTACTTTCAGTCTAGAGTAGCTGCCAAAAGAACTTGGCAAAAGCCATCATTTAAAAAAAACACCAATTTAAGCTACAGTGCAGTAGTCTTACTGTAGTAAAACAGGTTTTACTTTATCCATATATGAGGTCTAAAAATAGAAAAAAAATAAAGTTTTAAAATTTAGATACCATTTGGATATTTAAAAAGCCTTCTAGCTTTTCTTTCTTCCTGACAGTTCTCTTTTATGCAGTATTATGTTTAGTGATGATTATTAAAATATTTCTTGGAAGGAAAAGGTGCATAAAAATATGAACTCATATATGTTCATATAAGAAGACAGCTAGAAAGTGTTAAATAGCAAAAGAAAGCACAACTACTTCTCCTTATCAACGCTAAAGATGCCTGATAATGAAAGACTCTCATTTCTTGAAATGAACTCTTTTATTTTTCTCTTTTGAACTAAACCACACTGAATAAAGTTACCACCTGCAATACAACCCAGGAAGTCCAGCGTTAAAGAAATAGACTCTCTTTTCCCAGGTTCTTCATCTCCAAAGAAATCTACCTTCAGCATTGAAAGTCAGAGCAAATACACCGTAAATAAAGTATCAGATTTTAAAAAATTAAGTTGTCTGCCTTAAACTTCAGAAGCAATTAGAAGTTCAAAATGTGGATATTCTCTGTTTTATTAGAAATCATACTCATGCCTCCAGTGGACAAATACAGGAGGAGGGGGCGCCTGGGTGGCTCAGTCGGTTAAGCAGCTGCCTTCGGCTCAGGTCATGACTTCAGGGTGCTAGGATCCATCCCCGTGTCAGGCTCCCTGCTCAGCAGGAGTCTGCTTCTCTCTCTCTCTCCCCCCACCATATGTTCTCTCTCTCTCTCTCGAATAAATAATCTTCAAAAAAAAAAAAAACAAAAAAAAATAAAAGCTGACTCAGATGAGAGATAGTCGCTTTTGTTCTGCATTTCTTTTTTCCATCTACATTTAGATGAACCTTGAGAATGAAAACCACCCGCAGTGATGGAACAGAATCTCAGAGATGAATCCTCAATCACTTCTTAGAATGGCTCTATCAGCCCTAGACTTCTTTTACATGAAAATAATTCACTACTAAATTTGGGTTTTCTGTTATATATAGCCAAACCTAATCCTGATTGATAAACCCAAAAACTATTTTTAGAAATGAATCTTATTGTTACGCCCTTCTGCATGTGTTACCCATATGTGTTCTCTCTCTCTCTCAACTTCCGCATATGTTAATTGATAAAAAATAGTTGATTACAAAATTCCAAGTCTTAATAATGGTAATCAGAGGTTTCTAATCACATCAAGTAAATAATGCAATAGACATACCTAGCAAGTGTCATCAGGCACTTTGAAAGTGCTTTTCAATGAATGATTGTGTATGTGCCAGACACTACCCTCCTCCAATGTTACAAGGTTGGCAGGGCAAGTGAGCAGTGATCCTTTTGGCCCCAGAGAAGCTTTGATGTGGAGACCACTGAGGATAGGGACTCAACACGTTCGCAAGTGAAGAGACTGTATTATCATGAACCTCTTAAAACTTGTTTTGAGTCAACCTGAGTTTCAAGAGAAAGAGCATTCTGGAGGCCTCAAGACATAAAAATGAATTATGGGGAAAATGGCTCAGAGAGACAGATGGTCTTAAAAGGCTATTTCTACCAATCTGGGAATATGCTTGGGCCACTGGGCCAGCAACAATTTTCACAAAACTATCAGAAATAACATCAATAGCCACCGAGCAAAGAATATCTAGAATATACCACAATGTCATAACTTGGACGAAGGCTTACGCTCTTCTGACTCTGGAGCAACAAGATATGAGCAGAAAGTAAGGCAGCCATAGTGGTGACATATCAGTTTCCACTCAAGCCTAGAGCATCAAATCAAAAAAATAAAAATGCTATCCAATAAGGAAACCGATGGCCTCATATCTGGACAATGTGGGACAGCATCCAGTAAGAGTATTATAATAATTCTATATTCCCACTGAACCAAACTGTGGTCAGTTATCTTTCCCTAAAACGAATTTTCAAAAATCAGGAAATGAGCAAATGAAGAAATCTGTCAGAAAGCCATTCCAATATTGTGAATAATGAATGCTATACAAGAATAAAAACTCTATTGCATTAAGATACCATTTGACTATCTCAATTTTTCATGTCTAAAGTCTAGATACTAAGAACTGTGTCTATGAAGGCCTAGTAAATAGGGCAGCATTACGAATATTTAACTATGCTGCCCAATTCTGTCAGTATGTAAGAAAGAACATGCCAGGGAAACAGTCCTGAATATTCCTAGTTAGGTATGTACTTGCTGGGTTATACTCACTGTTAGTGAACAGGGCCATCCTCAGGAGAAGAGAAGATGAGCCATTTACTTAGAGGAAAGGTGGTTACTTAGTAACGGATATATTCATTTTACTAATAAATATGACATAGTTGCTCCCTAAGCCTGTATGGGATGAAAAGGGTTTATTTCAGAGTTTAACTGTCCCCTTTGACATCTTTAACCCCTTGTTATGCTATTGAGTCCACTCCTGGCACTTCATAAATAAACCTGTAAGATGCTGGTTCTGAAACGGCCCCTGTGGCAGCAACATCCTTGCCAGAGTGTAAGGCCACTGGGCCAGAAGCACCAACTTCATTGGTGTCTCCCATGGAACTCCTCACACAGGACTGGGCACAAACATTCCTTCATTAAACTTGTAACCACACTAATGGAAACGTTAAAAAGGAGAAAACCCTCCAAGTCACAAATGTTTGATAAACTGATAGCTGTTTTGGAAAGTGATTTTAGTTTGTTAATATTTTGTCATCAGGTATAAATGTCCTACATCAAGTCCCGAATTCCTTTCATTTAGGGATCTGAGCAGACCACCCAGGATATTCCATCCTAATTGCTTCCCAGGAACTAGCACCTGGTGCTACCTTTAGTCTTCTGATCATTAACTTTGAGGCTTCTATGTTTTGAGGGTGAAAGGGAAATGGCACAATTCTATAAGACTTCCTCTGACATAGAGGGTAGATCTAGGTTGGCAGGGAGTGGAAGGAATTAACAACAAAGGTTCAGCCTCTCCCCTCAGCCTCACTAGAACCTCCTGGGCTGGAGCTGTGCAGGAAGAAGCGGAGGGGCCTCACATACATACAGTATTCAAACAGATGTTTATACTGAGGTCCTTCCATGTACCAGGTATACAAATACAAGTGAACAGACAGACACAGTCCCTGGTCTCATTATAATTTTGTGGAGTGAAGGGGAAATGAGGGACAGACATTAATTACAATGAACAAATACATACATAATTACAAACTGAAAAGTGGTCTGAAGGAAAACAACAGGGTACCATGAGAGAAAATAATGGGTGGTTTGGATGGACCTAAGACAGACTGGAAAGTCAAGAAAACCTAAGACCCGGAGAATGAGCAACCAAGTAACAAAAGTCATTGGAGTGGATGAGTTCACCTAGGGAGAAAAAGGAAGACAAGTCTGAGTTTTCCTTGAAATCATGCAACATGAGGTCAGGTGGAGATACGGACCAAACAAGAGAATAAACAGGAGCCACCACACAGAAGGGGAGTGTGGTGATCAAGGCCATAAGAACATAGTACTTCAAGAAGGAGAGAGCAGTCACCACTGAAAAATGTAAAAAGAGGAGGAGATGAAGAGTGTCCGTGAGCTTTGGCAACAAAGAGGTTATCACTGGTGACTGAGTGCTAGTGGCAGAAACCAGGGAAGATGCCAGCAAGGAATCACTAATCGTAACAAAAAAGCTAACATTTATTGAGTGCTTATTACATACTAAACACTATTCTAACAACGGGGGTAACATTATCCCCCATTTTGCAGATGAGAAAACTGAAGCTTGAGGAAACCTGCCCAAGACCTCATGATATGAGTGGAGGATCCAGGACTGGAACTCAAGGGGTCTGGCTCCAGAGCCCAAACACCATGCAGTGAAGGCCTCAGAAGGTGAGGGAACAGGACCCAGGGCCTACAGGCAGGGTCTGGCACTGTCCTGGCCCTTGAGTCACACAGGACTTTCCCAGCAGAGGTCATGAGATGAGGGAAGAAGATTCTACAGGCAGATTCTATTGGTGCAATGGCCATAGGATTGTCCTTTCATCTGGAGAAAATAATTACCGTCTAAGGGCTGGTACATCCCAGAATACATACTATGACAATTTCCAACTTGCTTTTCCACCATTCATCAGTGAGAGACCTCTGAAAATAATTTCAACCTAGAGATGACCTAAGGGGCACACCGTGCTGCAGTCCTCACTTTAGTCAGGTGTTAGGACTCCTGCCCCACAGCCTCAATTCTCTGCACTTCAGCTCTGGATGGTATCACTTTTAGTCTGTGGGTCCCACTGCCACAGGCTGGGCAGGGACAAGGCAAAACACATGGGATTCTTCTGGCAGTGTGTCCTTTCCTTACATGGTTTAGGCAGGAAGGAAAGTAGAGCAATGAGAAGAAAGTGACGGATTGCTGTTAAACAATCCTTTCATTCCTTGGCAAACACAAAACAGAGCAGCTGTGCATTTCTTCTGAGGTCTGCTCATCTTGTTTTCAAAACCCAGCAATCCCACAGCCTTCACCTCCACCTGGGAATCGTTTTTTAGGTACCCGACAGGGGAGTGCTAGTATCTGAGGCGACCTCAATGGTACAAACCAGTAATGAAAGTAAGCTATGATCCTTGAATTCCTCCACCCTTCCTGTCCTTTCTGCCTTCAGCCAGTTTAATGTACACTAAGTCCATACAGGTCAAGCTGGCCCTGGGTAAAGAATTTATTGTTTACACAGTAAAATTACAAGAATGAACAAAAAAATGAAGTCATCCTCTATAGAACAGCACTGCACAAGAACCAGGGTGAAATCCATTTCCTCCTGAAGTAAAGCTTCCCATATAGATTACCAAAAGGTGGGGAAAGGAGAATTTGAAAACATATTTAACATTTTATGAGTTGGTCTCTTTGAATTAGGAAGTGGAAAGCACAAAGAAATTCTTTAGCTAGGAAGCTCAGCTGTATTTATCAGATCATGTGAAATACACATTATGTTTAGATTCTTAGAAATGAGCTCAATCTGTATGCAAAGGACTAGAAACAAGCTACAACAATAACAAAAACTAAAGTTGCAGTAGCTGGAGACGGATTAGCTTCATGGGACCACTAATGAGGCTGCATGCTAACTCGGCTGGACAGTGGTCAGGCAATCCTACCTGTGACTCTTCTAGCAATTGTCTAAAACAATGCAAATTAAGAGTTAAAATTCTTATCTCAGGGAGGACAGTAATGTAGAGTGTAGCTACTGCCATATACAAATTATTCTAATTTTTCAAAAATTTTTTTATTTGCAAGCCTTGAATTGGGTAAAAGTTGCTGAACTTTTGTTTTCAGTCTTTAACTTTCCTTTGATTACCAAAGTAATACATGCTTATTCTAAAAATCTAGCAAAATCAGAAAAGAGTGGAGACAAAAACCAAAAAACCACCCAAAGCCTGAATTACTAAGGCTTAATATTTCAGGTTTCCTATCTTCTTGTATTCTTCTTCCTCAATCCCACACAGAATGCTCTTCCAGCTAGTCTACCTGTGTAGACATGTTTTAATACAATGAATGGCAACTGTACTCAAAGTACAACGTTCTACCCCGCCCCCCCCAACTAAAAAGTTTATCCTTTACAAGCAGAACAGAAGAGGGATATTGACTGTAGGTAACTGTTCTGAAAAGAGGGACAGCTCTAAGTCCTACTGCACACATCACACCTAAGGTTGTCCCTCGCATACCTGGTACTAGGATTTTTATGGTTGCTTCTGTACTCCCCAGTTCCCATTTTCCATCCTGCTTGCTATGGGACAACCAAGCCACGAAAGGGGGAAAAAAGACCCAAAAATGGATTAAGGGGAATTACACCTTAAATCTATATCAAGTAGTCATCATAACTCTGGTCAGTTAAATGTTATTACCCTATTTAATGCAGAAGAAAAACGGCATAGAGAAGTTGAGGCAGAATCTGGAATGGGAAGAGACATCAGAGATCAATTAACTCAGTGGTGTTCAAACTGCTTGGTGGAGCCATGGAGGTTCTTTAGGGCCTTAGGTGAGGGAAGCAGACCAACTCACTAAAATTCAATGTACTAAATTTACCAAAATTCATTGCTTTCAAAAGCATTTACAGAAATGTTTTAATACCATTAGTAAGAATGATTCGTTTTTGTTGATGATGAAATTTTTTTTTTTTTAAGATTTTTTATTTATTTGACAGAGAGAGACACAGCGAGAGAGGGAACACAAGCAGGGGTAGTGGGAGAGGGAGAAGCAGGCTTCCCGCCGAGCAGGGAGCCCAATGTAGGGCTCGATTCCAGGACCCTGGGATCATGACCTGAGCCGAAGGCAGATGCTTAACGACTGAGCCACCCAGGCGCCCCGATGATGAAATATTTTAAAATAAATTAAATCAATAACTTAAATTCAAAGGCATCAGAGGGAAACCAAAATGAACTAAACCAATCCCATCCCACTGAAATGCTGAATTTTGTTTCTAATCAGTAACAACAAAGTAGGGCCAAATAGGTATTTGTTAAATGAACTTATGAATGAATGGGATCCGTCAACTTTGTAGGAAAACCTAACATGAAAACGACAAAATAATTCAAAGTGGTAGGAAGGAAGTCTGGAAGGCATTAATGAGATGTATGATTAATAACCCAAATTTCATATCTACTAAATTACTTACATGAAACTGTGAAGGATCAAAACACCCCAATTAATGAAGTGTCCTAAACATGCTATATAATGGATGCTAAAAAGTTCATACAACTGAAAATGGATAAAAAAAATTTTAAACATCAGAACAAATGGAACAATATTCACATGAGATACTGACATTTTTTGTTACTTATGAAGCATATCTTTGTGAATTTAATATGCGCTTGGTGTTCAGAAAAAGTATAGTATACTGCTGTTAAAACACTCACTGTCCAAGCATATGGGTAACCTGAGGGCAGGGGTGAGGAGGGGTATCTCCATTTCAATTCAGCCTATAGGTACTGCTGCCCAAATTATGTCACTTGAAAGATTCTCCTATCTTAATACCTACTGTGCGCAGCTAAGCTTTTCAGCAGTCTTGTGTGTATTTTCAAAGCCTCAATCCCAATTATCATTCGATGACATCATCTCTACCTTTCTTCTCCAAGGAAAACTGCTGCTTCCTTCCATGAGTCTCACTGGGAGCACTGCCTCTCCTCCTCCTCATGCCCATCAACTCCTTCACATTCCAGCAAGACCGGCTCACTCCATTCAAATCACGGCGGTGCTCCTCTGCATCTGGAGGCAGGTACCCCATTTTTAAAAGCAGAATGGTCTTACACTCTGTGCTTTGGAGTTTTGAAGTGGTTTCACAGGTGCCTGTTTTGTTTTGTTTTGTTTTTTTTAAAGATTTTATTTATTTATTTGAGAGAGAGAGAATGAGAGAGAGCACATGAGAGGGGGGGAGGGTCAGAGGGAGAAGCAGACTCCCTGCCGAGCAGGGAGCCCGATGCGGGACTTGATCCAGGGACTCCAGGATCATGACCTGAGCCGAAGGCAGTCGCTTAACCAACTGAGCCACCCAGGCGCCCGGTGCCTGTTTTTCTATTTAATGCTGCCTTTCCGAGTTGATCGTAAACTGAGACCAACAAGAAAGTTTTCTATTCTTTCTGCACCTCCAAGTGAATGACACAGTCTGATGCATGCAGTGTGGTGCTCAATATATACTCAGAAAGTAAAATCTACAGTTTTATGCCAAAGGAACAAGATCTCAATACACTAATCATCTAGGTTTTGTTCTCTTAAAATTGATTGTACCTTTCAGGGAGAGTTAGTTCACACTTAATTTATTCAGGTTAAAGAGAAAGGAAAGGTGCCTAAGTAGTTGCAGTAGCTAGATTTTGGAGTGGGGGTTAGGGAAGGAATATTAAGCTCAACCGGGAGCAAAGCCAACAGGGTCCAGCTCCACTTGCTCCTTTCTGAAGGGCCCCTGTTGTTGCTGTCACCTGGGGTTGCTGCATCCATGCTTAAGTACAGTTTTCTGTCCCAGGAAATGCTTTCTGAGAGAGGAATACAGTAAGTAATAAGACCGGCTCATCTGGCTTTCTCTCATTTCAGTCCAACACACTTGTGACCAACAAACTGAGTTTTTTTATTTTATCTACAAACCATATACTTTATGTACATGAAGATGAAAGCTTTTCCCCAAATCAAAAAGCTAATGATTGAATGAGTGTAGCAACCACTGGAGTTCTTGTTCCCTTCCCCAGAGGCTTTCTGGTGAAGAGTCCATGCTTTGCATATGAAAGGGAGGATTCAGGCCTCACCTGCTGTAGCAGTGAGAGGCAAGGTCTGAAGGAGGATGCCCTACCATCAGGTTAGAGGAGCTATGGGGCTCTGCATGCAAGGGCTCCTGGCATCTCCAGTGAGAAAGGACAGATCGCGAGGTCACCTTTCCTCTTGGCCCATTAACAGGAAAAGTCTCCTGTTATAGACCTGGATATCAGGACAGCCTCCTCACATTCATCTAAGGCCATCTAGATGGTGCTGACATAGCAGTGGGCAAAGATTCTGGAAATGGACACCTGAGGACTGTTAGCCAGGACAGGGGTGCCACTGTTCTGGCCCCTTTCCTATTGTCAATTTGGCATAATTTTAGGATGAGAGAAACTACTGTCCACTTCTCCTAAAGAGCCTGGGCCTCTAATTTAAACCAATAAGACATCTTTAAAAACAGCATCCTATCGTTCCTTGTCCCAACCACACACTCCTATTAGATACATAAGTATTAACAAACCACAAGT
This sequence comes from Halichoerus grypus, assembly GCF_964656455.1. Lineage (NCBI taxonomy): Eukaryota > Metazoa > Chordata > Mammalia > Carnivora > Phocidae > Halichoerus > Halichoerus grypus. The sequence continues at coordinate 51,777,693 of NC_135720.1, forward strand.
TAAAAACCTCCAGATGGGGGGAGCAGGAGGAGGCTGGGAATCATAGCCCGCTTTTCCTGGAGTTATTCATTTTTTTTAACATCACCTGAATTTAATCCTAAAATGTCCTAAGATGTCTGAGCTATAGGGGACCTTCAGACATCACTTTACCCTAAACCACCAGAATCCAGAGAACTGAAGCAACCTGCACAAAGTCACACACTGCTGGTAAAGGCTGGGCCAGGGCCCACACCCAGGTTCCCTGGCTCTGATGCCAAGATTCACTCTCTCTTCTATATCATCTTAGTCAAACCCTGATATGCAGAAGAAATCACAGTAGAAATGCTCTGGGGGGGGGCGGGGGAAGAAGACCTAGAGCCCCCTTTCTACAACCCCCATCTTCCCTCAGGGTCCTGCAGCCCCTCGCTGGGGATTTCTAGGGTCTCTTACGTCTGCATTTGAAAACAACTCCCCTCACACCACACTCCTTTATGCTCCACTGTCCCACACACCTAAAAATGCCACATGGTTTGGGGAGGGGGGGGCTAAATATAAGCACACATATAATGGTATTACTGAAAATTCAGAAAAGAGGATAAAAAGGTACTCATATTCCAGCTACCCTGCCTTTACCAATGTTGACAGTTTGATATATTCTGTTTTCATTTTTTTTCTTCTAAGTATATTTGTTTTACAAATTTGAAAACATAATTTTCTGTCCTATTTCCCTGACTTGACAGTGGACATATATTTACTGAACAAATTAAATTTTTATTAACATTCATAAGGATTTCAGGATGTTCTTTTTGATAAATGGCTACCTTAGGAAATATGTCAGAAAACTTGGACATTATAATCATGCAACAGAAGTGAGGGGAAAGATTTTAACAGAGATAATATTAGCTACAGAGGAAGACAATCAAAAAGCTACTGGGGAAAGATAAGCCCAGGACAAGAGGGAAGGTCTACGCTGCTGACTATCACATGGGGAGAAAGACTCAAGGGAAAAGAAAGAGATGCTAAGGAAATTCTTGCTGGAAATAAGTCTAACAGAAAGAACCACAACTCTAGAAAAACGAACTATCTCTATTTTCCCAGGAGTCTGATATGTACAGTAAACCCATACAGACTTAACTGATCTATCTTACTTTACAAATCCATGAAAACATTCAGAGGCTAATTACAACATTCTGCTATTAACCAACTTTGCCCCCATTATTCTGGAGGAGAACCAAGGGCTGGATTTAGACACTTTTAAATCCGTAACAAGGTCCAAGTAATGTGGGACTTTAGGACAAAGGCCTCTGAGTTCCTAGGCTGGTTTCTGGCTTTCTAACTTTGTGGTCTATACTGTGTCACTGGACCCAGCAGCACCTCAAGAAGCTACTGATTCATACGCTCGTATGGAACTCATTAAGCTTAAATATACATATATATATATATATAATGTTTTTTCTGAGTGGTGCTAATCTAGCCAAACAATAAAGGAGACACAAAAAATAGATTACAGAAAAATAACCTCTTGGTCATATATGTGTGTGCTTTTAATACCTCAATTTATTTTATTCTTTGTCGCTTTGGGGAAAACCATGATTAAGGAAGACATAAAGCTGAAAACGACAGTAAAGACCAGAGGCAATGTAACCAAACCCTGCCCGGCACCCAGAAGCCCTCTCACTCTGCAGAGGTCTGCGCCCTCTCCCCAGTTCCTCCCTGCATGTCAGAAGATATCCCGATCCCTGCACAGGGTTGCTCACTCGGAAGAGCTGGGATTTAAATAGAAGCAGTTCAATGGGACTGCCTGGGAGGAAGCTGCAGAGCTGCCTGGATCTGGTAGCCTCTCAAATTCTTCCAGGAAATGCAAATAAGCCTGGAAAGGTGCAGAACAAGAAGTGAGTGCCCCCCAGAACAGAGCTCTCCTCAGTGGCTGCCAGTCTGGGTGGCCTTTGCTTCCTGTGGCTTCTCACCTGGCATACACCAAAGGTCCCTTCCCAGGTGGTAAGTTCACTCCACTCCTCATCCTCACAAACTTCCAGAACATAACCCTAGAGACCTCCGTCCCTACTGAAAGGAGGAGGTCATTTCCAGGACCCATAGCGGTACAGGCTCGTCTGGTCTTCAAGTCACCAGCTTCCTCAGATTCTAGGATACTAAAAAGCAGGGTCTCTGGAAGCTTGGGTCTCCTGCCCAACGCATCCCTTTTTCCCCAGCTCCACACGGGCTCAACACAGCATGTGTTCTATTAGCAGAATGTTTCACCCTAAGGCACGTGGGGTTTATGCTTTCTCTCTGTTAAATGAGTTCTCTCAAGCCTAGGAAACAATGATCTCTGGTTGAGAGGTCTAAGTGAACAAAAATACCAAAGAAGTGAACATCTTACATCTGCATTCCCCAAGAGATCAAGTTAACATTTATTGTGTGCATACTGACATGCTCACTACCCTCAACATCTATAAATATATTAAATCACACAGAATGGGACCTGGGCACAAGGATCACTCCAACCTCCAAGTCTTCAGGCAGGGAGGCATGGAGGCACTAGCCATGTTTTGGAAGCAGGCCATGAAACCAGGCCTCAGAACAACTGGTCTTCTTACTTCCCCAACTGAGGGCTTGCCTCTCTAGCTGAGTGACACAGCTTAATCCCACTTTGTGTGGGAAGGCTGATGAGATTACCACATGGATAACCAATCAGTAGTAGAAATCACTTTCTGCTAAGTCTTATCAAGGGAACCAATTATTAAATTATGCACAAAAGCTATGCTTTTAAAAAATCTCCTTTTCTTGGGCGCCTGGGTGGCTCAGTTGGTTAAGCAACTGCCTTCGGCTCAGGTCATGATCCTGGAGTCCCCGGATCGAGTCCCGCATCGGGCTCCCTGCTCGGCAGGGAGTCTGCTTCTCCCTCTGACCCTACTCCCTCTCATGCTCTCTGTCTCTCATTCTCTCTCTCTCAAATAAATAAATAAAATCTTTAAAAAAAAAAAAAAAAATCTCCTTTTCTTGTTGTCTCTAAACACTGGAGTCATTATAACCAACTCATCCCCCATGACTTAGCCCAAACCTTCTGATAAAGGCAATAGGTCAGCATGTTCCAGAAAACACTAATTCTGCCATAGCTAACTAGCCTTTAATACTGACTCTCCTACCACCACCTCTCCTGACCCATGAGGGCTTTTTTTCCCATTATGCAACTGTATGAGTGACTGGCCATTTCATCACCCCTGCCAAGTGAAATGCCGTAACAGAAGAGGAAGGCACCCCTCCACCTCCTATAGCTTGACTCCTGACATATCTAAAAACACCTCTTGCTATAGAATCATGGCATTTTATTATTCTTTTTATTATGATATATTTTAAACAGACAAAACAATTATACAGAATGTAACAAACATCTATTTACCCACTACCCAACTTTAACACAGCTTAGTATTTGCTTTAAATAACTTTTGTAAAAAGAAAAAAAAACATTACAGAAATGCCCTGTGTGTACCCTGCTCATTCTACTTCTCTTCCACTCTCCTCATGGGCAACCACTATTCTAAAGTTAGTTATTTTTATAAAAATTTAAAATTTTTACTACGTAAGTATATATGCATAAACAATATATATTCTTTGCATGGTGTAAAACTTTATATAAATGGCATCACACTATAGTTAAGCAACTTGCATTTTTTGCTCAATTTTTACTTTTTCTTATGAAAGTTTCAAACATATGCAAAAGTAAAAAGGTTGTAATAAACCCCCATGTACTTAAAATCCAACCTCATGACCAATCTTCTATCTATAGACATAAATTATAACCATCCCCTACTCACTCATCCCCCTCCTGGCCCCCCAATCACTCTGTAACAAATCCCATATAGGTAAAACTTTTGGACCTTAAACCTTTAAGGTCTATTTTCTACTGGAGCTAGTTTTTTGTTTTTTTTTTAAGAGAAGCCAAGGCAGAAGCGGGGAGGGGCGTGGAGGAACAAATACACGACCTGGTTTCAACCACCCTAGGAATTATAGCTCAAATCATTAAGCAAATGGATCCAATAAGGCACAAAGGAATGCCAGCTTTGGTTAGGGACCAGGAGTCTAAGCATGAGCTTCTCCTTTCCCAGTGGCTTTGAGGCAGTGAGGTCATCTGTGAACCTTCCCACTGCCCACCACCTTCAACTCCAGCTCAGTATTCTCTCTGAATACTTTAACTTCCCAAGATAGTATCTTCTTGACACCTAGAGAAAAACTCCATCCTCCTTCACATACTCAATACCTGAACTGCATCTCCAAATACATTTACACGTACAGATGTAATGGTTAGTTGCCAATGTTTATCATGCGCTTTGTGCCAGGCATTTTTTTCATGCCTCAGGTTGTACTATTAACTCATTCTACAGATGAGAAAACTGCACAGAGGAGTTAAGTAATTTCCCCAAGGTGCCTAGTAAGTGAAGCCCTGTACTGAGCTCGGGTGGACCGGCTCCAGGGCCCACATGACAACCCACACTGCCTCCTTAGCAAAAGGACCAGTTCCCAGTGGAACTCAAAGAAGCCACATCCTTGATGAATGTTTGGAAGCAATCAAAACTCCACTAGCAAATATGTGGTAAAAATCTGAGCAGCCGAGCCAGACTGAAGGCTGGCTGTGGATGCTCTGGGCAATTGGTTCTCAGCTCTATGATACTCTTCAACTTAATATTCCTTTTAAGAGGTCACAATCAAATTGACTTCTGTGTAAGAAAAGTAAAAAATAGTACAAAGGTAGACAAAAGCCATTCATTAGTCCAGCTTCCCCTCTCCACAGCCACTTAACAGGGAAGAGAAAAAGAAATCAGTCTCTTAATGCCTGAAAACACGTGACCTTCCTTCATCTTGAGAATGTGGTATCTCCATATCAAAGAGTTCATTGTGTTGCATGCACACAAAGAGGCAGAATTATAATGACCTAAGTATTTGACCTTTATGCAGTAGTAAATGCATCAAAGCTTGGTCTCTAACAATTTTGGGTCATTTATAATAATAACTGGTTCTTAAGGAAGAAATGTCCTTTTTCTTTTAAGAACAAAATCCAGAATTTTACTCAGCAGTTTTTAGGCTATATATCTTAAATGCTTTTTCTTTATAAACATACCATCTCAAGAAAAGAAGATAAAATTTCTCTTCTATTTCCCAATGTGCCACATACACACACTCCCCTCTAAGCAACCCCAAGTGCCTGAGCCAAAGTTCCTTATCCAAGGTGGGCTACTGGATTTTTTTCATGATCATATTGTTTTCTTGCAATATCTAAACAAGAATAAATATTGCCCCAACGTCTCATTTTATTTACTCAATCAGTATTTATTGAGCACTGAGTATCCAGCACTGCATTAAATGTTCAAATACATCAGTGAACAAGATACTCCTCAGGGAGCCTTTATTTTGAATATACACAGGAATTTCCTTTTGCTTAAGTTCTTGACTTATGAACCCTCAACTGAGAGGACATCAATTGAAATTTTACTTCCTTATGGGAAATAAGAATTTACGAGGGGTGGGGATTGGGTAGAGAAGATAGGTAAAAAGACTATACTACGGTAACAGATACTATTTCATAGGTTTTTAAAATAGTTTTATAAAGTCCACATAAACAATTTTAAAGCTTCAGCTTTGAGGGCGCCTGGGTGGCTCAGTCGTTAAGCATCTGCCTTCGGCTCGGGTCATGATCCCAGGGTCCTGGGATCGAGCCCCGCATCGGGCTCCCTGCTCAGCGGGAAGCCTGCTTCTCCCTCTCCCACTCCCCCTGCTCGCGTTCCCTCTCTCGCTGTGTCTTTGTCAAATAAATAAAATCTTTAAAAAAAAAAAAAAAGCTTCAGCTTTGATAGTGTAACCTCTCCACAATATCCCTCCAAAAGAAGGTAAAGTGGGAAAAGAAATACTGAAGTGTTCGCTAGAAAGCTGAAGTTTCTTACAGTGTACTATTTGCATGCTCTAAATTAACGTTAAGTCAGGCAGGAGGAGATGGAGAAATGGAGCCAGCTGACACTGATGGATCACCAGTTCAAACAGGGTGCTAGCTTTCTCTTTCACCGTGAACTTCACCTGCCTTTTGTGTTTCGCAGACTAGATATGGGAAGTTAAAGGGATGTCTGTCGGTTTTATCCTGACCTAGGTACACTAAAAAGCATCTATAACAACGGTAGAATACTTTGAATATGCACAATAGGTAAAGGGAGAGATAAAAAATACTCCAGAAAGAATTATATAAAATAAAACTGTTTATAGAAACAGCATAGTTGCTATTGTAGACAGTATTTCTTTTCTGTATTAACTTTTTTGGTGTGCTAAAATTTCAAAGGCTTCTTAGGCAATCTCTCTTGATAAGAGCTATTTACTAACTGGTTAACTCTTGACTTCCTGGTCCCTGGTTACACTTTACTTATCCTCGGTCATGCTGGTGGTCACGGTCTGCTTCCAAAAAAGAAATTCGAGGCAGCTGGGATTATACTTTGTTCATCTCTGTAGTCCCCAGAGTGCCTAGCACCATGTCCAAACCAAACTCTGTGTTCACTCATAAAATTTTTTAATTTAATTAAGGAGGCTTTCCCTAGTGGGAAGCAATATGAAGGACATAGCACTATGCAACCAAAAAGACTAAACCTGAATCTAATCAAGCCTCTAGAGCTAATTTCCAGTTTCAGGAAATTCAGGCAATAGAGGAACAAGATAATGGCACCACAAGAAAACAGATATATCCAGAATGTGGGACATTCTGCAGGACAACTGACCCAGTTTCTGCAACAACTCAAGGCATGAAAAAAAAGAGGGGGAGGAAAACTGGGGACTATTCCTGATTAAAAGACATAACATCCATACTCCATGTGTGGACCTTCATCATCTGATTCTAACAAAAAACACTGTAAAAAACACACACAAATATTTTTACACAACTGAGAAAAACTTTTTTTATTACAAACTGGACATTAGATGATACCAACAAAATATGGTAAGTACAGTTATGATAATGGCACAATGGTTATATAAGAATATGCCTATGTCTATTCATGCCTTTTCAGGGCATCCTGAAGTATGTAGAAGTGAAATAAGAGGCCTAGGGTTTGCTTTAAAATTCTCAAGGAAGGAAAAAAAGAAAGAGAAAAAATAGATTAACCAAATGAGGCAAAATCTTGATCGCTGTTGGATATATACTCCATTCTGTTGTTTTCATAATTTTTTTTTAAAGATTTTATTTATTTGACAGAGAGAGAGCACAAGTAAGCAGAGCGGCAGGCAGAGGGAGAGGGAGAAGCAGGCAAAAGCAGTAATTCAAATTATTTTATACAAAAAGTAAGCAAATATTTTCAAACCTAAAAATGAGACATGTTCACTTCACAGCTGGTTCATTAGGTCATAAGCTTTCTTTTCTGATTACCTCTACCAAATATTTTTTTTTTTTACAAGAGCATGACACTTTACATGCTGTCAGATGAATAATAAATAGGAATGCTATAAGCATGTCGTTACACATGGTTTCTTCAGCAGACCACTGACATGTTTCCTACACCAGGAAGGACAGCAATTACACCCAGGCCTCAGGGAGCAACTCAAAGAGAAATGCTAAGGACAAAGCGGAAGAAACTCTGGCAGGGTAAGAGAGTGTCACAAAAAGTACTTTCTTTCCCCTTTTAACTGAAGTATAATCGACACAGAACATTATATTAGTTTCACCAGAAGGTACCTTATAGGCACAGTACCTACTTTTCATGGGTTTATTATCTAAATTCTTATCAAAGGTGCTTAAAGACAAGTGCTACTTCATTTAAAAAAAAAAAAAAAAAAAGCCTTGGAAAACCACATAAAAGTAGTAGATTCCATACTTAATGTCTTCTGTAAGAAAACAGTGTGTTTTTAAAAAGATTATAATCATTTAGAGAGTACAAAACTCCTAGACCAACACTATCCGGTCTTTATGCAAATCAACATGTGCCTCCTCCTACCCTCTTTCATCTCCTAACACCCAAGAAAATAAAATCCCAAACGGCATATGGGTTGAGGGGCCAGATGTTTGCAGACCAGAGGTGGAATTGACCCTATGTGTAAGCCAAATCCCTAAAGAGAGGAATACCCTCATTTATTTGGAGGCAGCCTGACAAAACTGGCACTTTCCACCTCACCCATCTGCATCATCATCTTTCAGATTTATGACTTCAACTCCAACAGTGCAGGGATGGGGTCGGCCTCGTTCACCACTATACCCCCAGGTGCCCAGCACATAATACACGCTCCGATGAAGAGGAGGAAATATATCCATAATCATAACTACCTCAGCCTTCTCTCTTCTCAAAACCAGAAGACTTAGAAAATACTGATGTCCACGATGATGAGCTAAGTTCCAGAGATTCGGTATAAAAAAGCAGAACAATTTAATACATTTTAGAAAGCTACTATTAAAATGTCTTAATTTTATAAAAGGGCTGGGGCACTTACATATGTTTAAAACCAAAAAACAAAACCCCAAACCTTTATTGAATGAAAAGCAATGATCCTAAAGTTCATGATTATTTTATGCATTCTAATCAATTTATTAACAAACACTTTTTATAATGGCTCCCTGAGAAGGAGGACGATGACCCTTGGCGGCAATAGGAAGAAAACAAGGGAAGAAGGGGTAGCAGAACTTGGGAAAGTCTATTAGAGTTTCTTCTTCTTTATTTTTTTTTTTTTAAAGATTTTATTTATTTATTTGAGAGAGAGAGAATGAGAGAGAGCGAGTACATGAGAGGGAGGAGGGTCAGAGGGAGAAGCAGACTCCCTGCCGAGCAGGGAGCCCGATGCGGGACTCGATCCGGGGACTCCAGGATCATGACCTGAGCCGAAGGCAGTCGCTTAACCAACTGAGCCACCCAGGCGCCCTTTATTTTTTTTTTAAAGATTTTATTTACTTACTTGACAGAGAGAGACACAGTGAGAGAGGGAACACAAGCAGGGGGAGTGGGAGAGGGAGAAGCAGGCCCCCCACAGAGCAGGGAGCCCTATGTGGGGCTCGATCCCAGGACCATGGGATCATGACCTGAGCCGAAGGCAGACGCTTAACTAACTGAGCCACCCAGGCGCCCGAGTTTCTTCTTCTTTCAAGTGAAACAAGTCACAAAGAGTTCTAGAGAGAAGTGGCAAGACTTATGCATGAGTTTATCTAACTTAGAGAAAGCGGGTGGAAACGAAGAACTAGCTGACACAACAAAGTCACAAGAAAACTAACATAAAAGGACAGGCAAAGCTGCCTTCTACTGTTTCCACCCTCCTCCAAAGCACAGAGAAGTTCAGGTGATCCCATTAGACACAAATGCCCAAGAGCTCCCTTGCTCAACCAGGTTCCCAATATCACCCTGGACACCCCAAATGTTCAAATTCCCTTGAAATCCTCATGACCATGAAGGCATCCCTTGGGCACTGTCTCTCCCAAACCTAATAGTTCTCTTTTCCACATTCACCCACATCTACCCTTTCATTTGAACTTCACCTCTACCATTCCTACCTTAGTGCCTTCTCTTCCTCTCCGATTGTTCCTTTTCACCTATTTTCACCATCCTGCCCCTCTTCCTTCCTTTCTCTTCCAACCTGCTCTTTCCTCTCTCCCCTCTTCTTAATATCTTTCTCTGTTTGATAATGGCTCCCCTCTTACTTATATCCCCCAAAACTTTCTGTACCTACGCCCCCTTCCTCCCCTCTACATTCCACACCTAGAAGCTACTTGTGTCTATGACTAAAGGGAAAAAAAAAATCTTAGGGCGAACATGGAGTTTAAACCAAAAAAATATTTTAAAAAATTGGTCTCATTAAAAATTTTTTTAAACAACTTGAAGGCTGACCTAGAAAGTAGTAAGGAGGCCCACAAAGCTTCAGGTGGGCCTTTCCTATTTCAGAGCCAGAAGTACAGAATTTCTATAAACATGAAAATGTATCTAAATCAGCCTCCTGGTATTTCTAATCCTTTTATCACAGGTTCACCATCAAGGCCACAGGGATTTACCAATGAAAAAGATCTCTTTTCCCTGGTTTGTGATCTAAATTCCTATCCAAAGGTACCTAAAGACAAGTGCTACTTTATTCATGAAAAAGCCTGAGAAAAGCACATGAACAGCAGATACCCTGATTATTTAAGGTCTCCGGTCATTTAAAAGTTTTTCTTTAAGATTACAGAATAAAATTTTTTAAAGATTTAATTTTTTTAAATATTTATTTGAGAGAGAGAGCACAAGCAGGGGAGCAGCAGAGGGAGAGGGAGAAGCAAACTCCCCACTGAACAGGGAGCCCAATGTGGGGCTCGATCCCAGGACCCTGGGATTGTGACCTGAGCCGAAGGCAGACGCTTAACCGACTGAGCCACCCAGGCGCCCCCAGAATAAAATTTCTGAAAGCTTTTACTATGAAGCAAAAATATTACCTAAATAAAGCTTCAACCACCTCCTAATCCGTCTGAAAAGATTACTGCTTATAACATTATTGTCATTTGACTTTTCAATGGCATCAAAGTACAACATGCTGCATAAGACAGTAAGAAGAGAAATAACGAATGACCTCCCTCCAAACTGATACCACAAACGACCACACCCCTTTCTGCTGGCAGTTCTCCCCTTACCCCCACTTGATTCCACTGTGTCCCAGATCTTAAGAGACCCCTAGAGAGAATGTTTTAGAAGGATCGTTCATAATCTAGAAGGCAATTTTGATCTCTCACCTTTGAGAATGCTGCCTGTTTCCTATTCTATCTGTCCTCCGTGGCACCTCTGATTATCGCTGGTGATTAGTACTATTACCATCAACACTAATAGATAAGTGTTCAATTTATTTTGCTAGCAACTATGCTAGTAAGTAAGCCCTTAGTATGTATAACCTCAATGTAATCCTCAATTGGGATTTTACCTATGAGAAACAGGGGCACAGAAAGCTTATAGAACTTGATCAAGGTCCTCAGCCAGTAAGTCAAGGAGTTCAGACTGAAACCCAGGTCTGGTTCTGAAGCCCAAACTGTTAACCATGATACCACCTTACCCAAAAAGGACCCTCTATACCTCCATCCCAACTCCAGAAATTCGAAGATCCCCAGAGATCAGAAGACCATCAACACTCACTATGTAAAAACCTTTATACCCACCCAAGGTTCCTCTCATCTTTTGTGTCTTTTCCTCACAGTGCCTATCAGGGGAAAAAGGAGGCGGCCTCCTCATCCTGTCCCAGGGTAGAGTGCTGTTCCACTTCTTTCTAATTATATCTGGCTGAGAGTGTGGGTTTAAGCTCTTATCTAGCACCATGGAACCTGCTCAGAGCCTTGATGAAGCCTGCTTCCCCCTCTCCGTCTCCACCTCACATCCTGGGTGAAGCCAATGGACCTGGAGGAGAGTCACACAGCAAGCCACAAAGCTCCAAGGTGAAACATGGCTCTTCCTCCGCATCTCCCCAAACCCCACGGGTGACATTCCTTTCCAAGGACCACCAAAATATCCTGTCACGGCTAGTTCTTCTCTTGTGTGGGAGAAAAAGATGGAGAAAATGAGTTACTGTGGATTAGCCATTAGAAAGTCCCTGCTGAGCTCATGCTTTATCTTAGTTAAGACTTAAATATGCACACCAGAGACTTCAAGCTCATATAGGGCTTTTGGAGGAGGGGAAAAAAGTACACAGAGGTAATCTTGTCATTTTTCTCAGCATGGAGCAGCCCGATAACAAATGCCTATTTTGTATTAAAAAGTAGATTCTGAAACCGAAAGCAAAAATAGATGACTAAAATACATTCTATCTTCCCGTATCTCTACAGAGGGAGAACCAAACAAACTCATACCAAGGGGCAAGTATGAAACATGAAGAATGATGACAGTTACTACAGACGGAGCAGTCTGTCTTGGTCAGACTCTGTGCTAGCTACTTTACAGACATTATCTCACCCAACCTTCATAATCCTGTGAAGCTCTTATTGTAAGGAGGACATGGAGGCTTAGGGACTCTACCCCCAAAGCAATTATATAGCACTTACTGTGTGCCAAACTCTGTTCTAAGCATTTTAAATATGTATATCTTGACTCATTTAATCCTCACAACAGCCCTGTGAAGTAGGTGATACTCTAACAGATGAGCAAACTCAGAGAGGGAGTCATTAAGTCATTTGCCCAAGGTCACACAGCTGATAAGTAACAGTAAGGATTTAAACCTAGGTACTAAGGCTCCAATATCTGTGTTCTTAGTCACTGAGCTTTACTACAAATATACTCCCTGGGTTTTTAATTAACCATTTTGGGGGGTGTTATTTCTCCAAGAAGAATGCAAGCCCTTGGAGGACAGGGAGCACGTTTCATATCCCACTCAGCAATCAGTACTGTGAACCAGCTAAGGCAGGGTCATCAGTAAATAACCGAGTCTGGTGCAATACATGGAAGATCTGACTGTTGGGAGCTCTCCCTGTCAGCTCCACTGCCCCTAGCCCCTCCCACCTCAGCAGTCCACAAAGTCTCCTGGCCAGCCTGTGTGGGTCCACTCTGGGGACATGTGAAAGCAGACTGGTACAGATTGAAAATGGTCTAACATCAAGACTGGCTTCTTTACTCCCCCCACTTCCAAACCACTAGAGAGCAAACTCAGCAACAAGACTGCCACATCCTGCTCCATTCCCCCATGCCCAACGTCCACACAGCTCAAAGCCCTACCTCCTGCTAGACCCAGGAGTGAGTGACCTCCGAAGCCACTGCTAACCAGAATGTCAGCTTGCAAGAGGGCATCTACCAACCACCCCTGCCTACAGCAGAAAGAACAAAGCCTCTGGTCTGACACTCCAGGCCTCTCCCAGGCTCCAGTTTACCTTTGGTTGATCGATCCCCTATCTTCCCACCACCTACCCTTACCAGGGAGTCCCACCATGCCATCATTTACTCCTTGGACAGCTATTCAGCGAGTAACCACCATACGCCAGGGTCTTGTTAGGAGCTGGAAATACAGGTGAACTAGAGATGCACAGGTCTTGCTTCATGGAGCTCATCCATCCTGTCCCACCCTAAAAAACCACAGCTGTCATTCAAGGTTCAGCTCCTACGCCACCTCCTATGTGAAAGCTTTGGAGATACCCCTAGTTTTAAGTATCTGTCTGAGAGCGAGTCATGCCAGAGTTTATAGTATATTTAAAAATCCTAGTAAAAATACTGGCATAGTCAGTGGAGGAACATAAAATTCCAGATTAAAGATTAGTAAGATTATCCTCACAGGATGTTTCACTCTGAAATATGCAGAACAGTAAAGGTTCAGATAAAAATCCATGAAATCAATGATGCCTGGGGGGAAAAATCTGAGAAGGCAGAGCACCCTAAACCACTGTAACTTATAAACTGAGTTTATCTTTCCCTCCCTGGCTATATAGCTGTTCTTCATCTCAACAAAATCAATGGCCTGCCTGTCTGTTTACCTCTGATCCATGTGCTCCAGTCATCAAGTAACCTAGGAAAACGGGTAACGTGGCCTTAGGGTAGTGGCACATATTCCAGGAAACAGGGACCACCTGTTGGGAGGACAAGGTGCTACAGGTATGTGAGCTGACCACACGACCCATGAGTTCCGACACCTGAGGAAAGAAAACCAGCATCCCTGGAGGTCACACTGGTAACCGTGATTCAAACTCTACGCAGGCCAACTGATACACCTTACTTATCTTGTACCACAGGAAAATAAGGGGATTACACATAAGTGAAATTTTCAAATAACGAATGCTTACTTTTCAATGCCAAAACATTAAAATATTAGTCATTTTAAAAGACTGTGGACAAAATTTAACATCTTCTGGATGTCTAGGGTCATACTAAAGTGTGCTTGACACTAAATAGCCTCAGACTACTTCCTCTCCTCAGCACCTGCTGTGAGCAGCTTCCTCTCCTCACCCTCAGCCCCACCTCCCTCTAACCAGCTGTGTACCTAGAAAGAACTGAAAGGAAAAGCAGATAACTAAGCTTATGCAACACACCAGCTGAATTGAGACACAACTGTAAGCAAACATGCTCTGGGCCCCTTACAAGGGGGTTGAAGGCAGGGAAAGAACCCTAAGACACTAAGCACCTGTGCCAGGGGGAGGCATCACCTCAGTATTCCATCCTCTCCAGTCGCTCCCTGACACAACCCAGCACATAGTAACGCTATTTCTACTTTAAAGATAAGGTCCTGGCAAAGTTGCTGGTTCACCCAACGCTGCACAGATGGTGGGTGGCAGGGTGGGGCAGGGTCCCAGCCTTCTGACTCCAAGGAGCATCATCCTTCCGTTAAGCCGAAGCTGAGTCACAGAGGCGTGAAGGCCTCACCAGAAGATCCTGACACAGTTTACAGGGCTCACCATGGTCTTCCAGAGTAAGGATTTCTTTAGTTTTAGAGAAATTCATTTCACTATTACATGGGGTTCCCCCCCATCTTATCTTTAGAACTAAAATTTATTGGGTAAGTGCAAATAATTACTCTAGTGAAGACAAGTATCTCACCCTAGACACACGGATGCACCTTTAACTGTGGTCCTGTGAACAACTTAGGTCTTCACTAGTTTTCATCAATAAACCTAAAGACTGAAGTAAACTGTTACGACTACCCAAAAGGGGAGACCATCCACCTAATGATCTAAAATCAGTTCTTTGCGGGGCGCCTGGGTGGCTCAGTCGGTTAAGCGTCTGCCTTCGGCTCAGGTCATGATCCCGGGGTCCTGGGATCGAGCCCCGCATCGGGCTCACTGCTCCGCGGGAAGCCTGCTTCTCCCTCTCCTTCTGCTGCTTCCCCCTGCTTGTGCTCTCTCACTCTCTCTGTCAAATAAATAAAATCTTTAAAAAAAAATAAAAATAAAAAAAAATAAATAAAATCAGTTCTTTGACCATTATTTTATGATTAAACAGTTGAGCAAACTTGCCAAAGAGCATAGAAGTGCTGAGAAATGGAACTTTTCACGAGAAACTAAATTACAATTGTAAGAAAACCGTAACTACAAGTTATGTTCACTATGTGTAGTTTTATCAGCACTCCAGCTTAAATTATAACAAATACCAGATAAAAAGTTTAATCCTATGCACATGGCATGTGTTCAGTGAATAAACTTTTTAAAAGTCTGATGCTCTACCGACTGAGCTATCCGGGCTCTCTGAATAAACTTTTTAATCTGAGCCTTTAAAAATGTCAAGTAACTACAAAAAAATTATGTATGTGAGAAACACCAGCACCCATCCCCACTCAGTTGAAGATGCTCTTATGATTTCTTCGACCTCTACTTTTATGCATAGGGGGGAAAAAGTTCATTTAAAGAAATATGAAATACATTTTTTAAAAAAGATTTCATTTATTTATTTGACAGAGACAGACAAAGCGAGAGAGGGAACACAAGCAGAGGGAGTGGGAGAGGGAGAAGCAGGCTTCCCACTGAGCAGGGAGCCCGATGTGGGGCTTGATCCCAGGACCCTGGGATCATGACCTGAGCCGAAGGCAGACGCTTAATGACTGAGCCACCCAGGCGCCCCAGAAATATGAAATACATTTAAAGCTTTACCAAAATGCAATACTAACTTTAATTTTTTACATTTTGATTATTCCCTGTGAAAATAAAGTGGCAACCTAAATTCTTCTTTCCAAGCCCACATAGGACATGCCCTACAAAAAACAAAAGATCTTTTCTAAAAAGTGCACTCATCCTGCACCCGTAGCTTTATTCTTTGCCACTATTTATTAAGCAAGCTACCTACTGGTCTGATAAGCTTGATAATTTCCCCCTTCTCATCTTGAAATAGAATTAGAAAACCTAATCCTCACTTGTACTTCCTTGGATTAGTGTCCAAGGAGCTATATCTTTCTAGAGTAAAAATCTAGAGTTTGTTTTTTACCATTAGTCTATCCTAAGAAATGTCTCATCAGAGCAAGGAAAGGAGATACACCCTAAATTCCATCATCCATGGGCTTCCAAGTCTTTGGCTCAACATAAATCCTTGGGGATCCCCAGGTATAATCTGATCTGGATTGAAATTCTTTTGCTTGCTCACCAAGCAAGTAAAAGAACTTCCCTCAGAACATTCCCACAATATCAAATGGGTTCATGGGAAGAATGATGGCTAATAATTTTTATTTAATTTTGCAAGCCTAAGGTAAAAAGCATAGGCAATAAGTTCTACTAGTCAATAAAAACCAATTCTACTAATCCCTGGTAACTGACATACTAAACAGAGTTGGAAAGCATTTTACTGAAAGCAAAATATTTAGAGAAAATAGGCATTTATACAAAATTATAAAATGCTTGTAATAAGAATAAGTGCATTTCAAGGAAAGCACAAACTTATCTTATAGAGCCAGTTAAAGCCTTAAAAAATTTAAGTGGAAATTGAAATATGCAAAAATGTATAAACATTCTACAAAAGATGGTCATTCTTTTCCTGAGTATACTAAAGCTATGAAACTTAAGGTGACACAGGAAGGTAGAGCTTTGCGAACTCTTTTCAAGAGCATATCCTTTCTACACACAGTTTCCCTCCTTCTTCATATTCTTGTTTGGAAATCCACATCTGTTGAAAGGTACCCAAAGATGCTAGAATTGAGCCTCCAATCCTTGTGGCCCCAACACTATCTTACAAAGTTTTTGTCACAGTCTGTATACAATCCAGATGTCCAAATTTTGGTGGCACGATGACTCCTACCTACACCCATTAATTGATACCTCTTTTTATTAAGGAATATACTTTTCTCCATTACTTTTAAATCCATTTAATGAGAGCACTAACACAACTTGCAGGTGGTTCTCTATTTTTTAGCTGAAAGGTAAAAACTCTTGATCAACTGTTCATAAAGGAAACATTAAGAACAGTTAGCATCATGAAAGAGGATGACTTTTCCTGTTAAGTCTACTTTATGAACCCATAGCCCAAGACCTGAATTTCTTTCCTTCCTACATCATTTTACTAGCTGCGATTCTTTACTCCCTAATCAAACAATATAAACTGGTATATACTTTGTTACACCTGTGTTTCTACAAAGGTTGGAGGCTCCAGAGGGATATATTCCTTTCCCTTCCCCAAAACAGACTGCATGATTTTGTATCATAATTAAAAAAAAAAAAACAACCCAGGAGCAAAAAGTCTGACAAGGCCTGCCCAGGGTAAAAAACAAGCTTTTCCACAACTGAAGGCCAGGCCTATAAGCCCACAGTGGGGCTGAGCCAGTGTCTGTCAATCCTGAACCTGTGACAGCGCTTAGTTATCCTTAGGAAGGAACCTGGAGGAGGTGAGACATTAATAAGGAAAGGTTTACATGTGCAGGTGGTTTCACTAAAACCTACCTGCCACAAGTATCTTCTACTCCACAAAATGTCCTACAACTACTACCCATACTCACCAAGGACCCAGATATCATGAAAGAAGGCCAGTTTCTAAGCTCATCGGAGAAAGGCTCCCAAGACATCAGGACTCAGGATGTCTGCCCTGACCCTTCCTGGGAGACAGCCCTTGAGAATCCACCCCCAAACCAGATGTGGAAGCCATGAGCACATTCTGGTAGGCTTCTGAGGCATGCTTTTGGTCCTATGACATGGCCAAGACAAGAAAGGGAACCGTGCCATAAAATGGAGTTGGACACAAAAGCATCTGCCCAGGCTTAGACCTTCTTCTATGTCCTCTCCTGTGCCTCTCCCACTGCCCTAGAAGTCGCTGACCCTCCTGCTGCTTCCACTGTAGCTCAGGAAAGGGAACATTTCCAACTTTTAAAAAAAGACCTTCTTACATACCATTCTAGAACTCTAGAGAAGCAAGTCCCTCAAAGAATGCCTGAATGGGAGACGCAGCACAAAGGAGGCCCCGGCTCTCAGAGACATCATGCAAGATGAGTCACTTCATCTATGTTAAGCCACTGCTGGTACCGTGGCCACCCTTGCTCAGAGTAAATGAGTAAGGCAGATGGATCCAAATGGATCTGCGGAAACTGGACATGGAAGATTATCACAGCAACAGGGAAGGAGGAGTCCGGTACGAATGCCTGCTGCTTCAACACATGCTGGCTCCTTCCCTACAGGAACAGAAAGGCTCCTCTCAGTGACTATCTGGTTATGGGGGAGGGGGGCAGGGGACATACTGGGAAGGGGAGAAAAGAGAGATGCTGAAAACAAAAAATACCCAAAAAAGTGCGTGTGTGTGTGTGTTCAAAAAAAAAAAAAAAATCTCAACCAGCTCCTCAATAATTCCCCAAAGGACAGGGACTCTGTCCTCTGATTTGATCCCAAGGGGAAATTACTCTGGACAAGATCCATCTTCCTTTCCTCCACTACCTACCTTCTCCTGGCTGATTCAAGTGGACTGTCAGGTACAAAGTAAACCTCAGGACAGAAAGCTTCCACTCTCCCTCATTCTCTTGCTCTCCAAGAGGAATTTAAGGAGAGATGCCTAACCAACCACTCCTCAAAGTTTCA
Organism: Halichoerus grypus; assembly: GCF_964656455.1. NCBI lineage: Eukaryota > Metazoa > Chordata > Mammalia > Carnivora > Phocidae > Halichoerus > Halichoerus grypus. The sequence goes on from NC_135720.1 coordinate 51,796,081, forward strand.
GATGCCTCTGCTTCTTTCTTCCCAACTCTGCAGACTGAACATGCAATTTCTTCCTCAGAGGCATCAGGCCCAGACCATCCCTAAAGTCACATAAACATGACTGCATGAGACTGAGGCCAAATTCAGGACTCCTTCTAGCATGCCCTGCCCTTGGGCACTGCCTACCTGGCAAGTACTGAAGTGGCCTGACTTAAGAGAACTAAATACCTGCTACCTCCCATTTTCTCCCCAACAAATTGTGAGATGACCTGTACCCATCACACTGAAGGCAAGGTTCCTCAGCCTTGGCATTACTGACATTTTGAGCTGGATAGATTTCTACTGTGGGGGTCCATCCTGTGTGGTGTACTATGTTTAGTCTAAACCTCCTAGATTCCAGCAGCAGCCATGGCCCCCACCTTGTGACAATCGAAAGTGTCTAAACGTCACCTGGGGGCAAACACACACACACACACACACACACACACACCCCTGCCCCACCCATGTTGATCACCACTGGCTTAAGGTATTGGCTCTGCATATTCTCTTTGTAAATTCGCATATTCTTAGAGGGAGAAGTAAGACATGAACAGCACTCCCAATGACTAAGACTTTGGTATGAATTAACCTATGTTCTGAGAGGAATACAGCCTGGTAAGGATATCACCACACCAAGCGGGCTCAGCCTCTGAGGCCGGGCTGAGGTGGGGGATGGGAACGGAGGATGTTGCCAATGGTACAAGAAGAAAGAGCTGACCCACCATTCACAGCACAGGACTTGAAGCTGCCTTTCCCCCTATTTATGAGGGAGTGGACCTTAATTCAAGTCTCTGTCTTATCCAAGGAATACAGATTCCACACTGTAAGAAGTTACAGAACCTCAGAAAGACTGAATTTCACAAACACCCATGACCAAAGGGTCAAACTCAACCTTGCCAATAAAATGAAGCCAAAAATTCCACCATTTCTGTCTGAGGAATGTCTCTAGGCGCACTTGACAAGTGCCCTGGTGCTCCACAGAGAAAAACTGGAATAGTTGAGACACATGCTTATGATGTGGAATGATTCAGGGACTCAGGACCACATTGAAAAAGCAACCAACAATTATTATTCTAGGCAATCTAGATGACACACAAAAGAATAAGGCATGGTTCCTGCCCTCACGTTGATGACAATCAAGTGGGGAAAAGAAAAGATTAATTACACATTCACCAACATCTACACCATCTAATAGCAGCAGCTACGGTTATGGGAAGCTCATAATGTGCCAAGTGGTATGCAAGGCACTTTATAACCATTATCTCTTTTAATTCTTAAAAAACCCTTCAACATAGGGAGTATTACTATCCCTATTCTACAGCTGAAAAAGAATTGAGGTTCAAAGAGATTAGGTGACTTGCCCAAAGTCACGCAGCTGATCCACAATGGAGTTGGAATTCAAATATAGATTCCTTTCATTCCAGACTCATTTAACTCAACGCTAAAGCCCGCAACACTGCAGGAGTATAAGAGGGCAGGGTACTTGCAGACCACTGGAATTCTCAAAGGAAAGCCAAGCCCTAGGGTCGGCAAAGGAGAAGAAATAGTACTTCCAGGGCAAAAAGTTCTTTAAAACTTAGCTCCATGTCTCACACAGCAGCCTACAGCTATTGCAAACACTACTGCCCACAAGGGAAATCAAAGTCTTTCCTTAAAAGGATTCGGCTTGGAGTGAGTGGAGTATTGCAGGCAGGAACAGATGAAGGTCAATAAATGTTCCTTTTTCTTCCAAGGATGAGTATTGCCGTTTCTACTGGGTTTAAAACTTTAACTTTCTTTTCACAACCATACCCATAGCTCTAGGTCAGTGAATCTTCATCCTGTGGATTCCTCTGGGAGTCCAGTGAATGCTATGCACCCACTTCCCAGAAAAACACCCATGCACACATCCTCCAGCATACCATTTTAAGAACACTTAAAAAACTTACACACATTACAAGGTCGGAAGGATATGAATACCTAATTTGGCCCTAGATGTGGATTTCATTTTTTCAGGCATTTTCATCCTGACAATCCATCTAGTCCTTCCAAAGCAGGTTTGTACTGGACTGATGAGGAGCTCCTCATCAGCCAATGTGGCGAGAGATTCATTCCAATGATTTTTCATTGAAGTAGCTGAGGTGCATCACGCACTACACATATAATTACTTTTTTCTTTGGGACATTGCCTTATTAATTACTTATATTTTGAATGTGACTCCCGTCGTGGCCTTAAAAATGACCAAGGAAGGTCCTGCTTTGGTTTGATGGCATCTGATGCCTTTGCGACTCACATCAGCAATCAGCCAGCAACGCAACCGGCTCATTCACACGAGCAGAGGCTCAACGCGTCACCCCAGTGACTACAGCCTGGATGAACTGCTGCTCCTCATAGGCAACTCCTAGCTTTTCAGGCAGAGCAAGAACATACAAGCCTGGTTTCCAAAATGCTTAATGGCAATTACACTGGGTTGGTGATTCACCAAGCAGTACAGGATGTGCCCAATTATACACTCTATTTTTTCCAATCTTATTTCATGAACTCCAATTTCACAAGAACATAGATTCTCCATCCAAACAAAATTATCCAACTTAAACAATTGAAATACCAGTTATCCTCAAAATTCTCTTTGGAAGCAAGGATGTGTAAGGCATAATTTGAATAGACATTCGAGTAGTTTTTGGTTGTGTCATTCATTTAAACATTTAAGTACCTACATTTTTGATATTGTGGGAGGTCGCAGGTACAGAGAGGGAATCATCTGCTGAGTGTCAGTAATAAAACAGTATATGATAAAGACACCAGCTGTATCAAATAAAGCAACTTTTATCAAGTAAAAATATTAACAGTATTAATTTTGTTCTCCCCTAATCCCATCCCAGATTAAATACTACAACTTGAAATCTTCAGTAATAAGCTGCCAAGAACAGCTGCTATTGAAAAATAAAATTCTTACTATAAACAAATTATTAGTTCTTTCCAAGAGTAAGTAACAATGTGGTGTCCTCATCCTCAGACGCAGAAACATGGCTTCATAATACAAATGATCCCAGCTCCTCCAGAAGAGCATCACACCTTGAAACACATACAACCCCTTCCATCTATAAAGTACTATGGGAGAAACACAGGGGTCCTGTCTGCAAAAAACAGTTAACTTTAGTTTTTAGGGGAAACATCTACATCCCACATGAAATAAACTGAGGCCACCTTACCATCATATATTTTCCTCCTAAAGAAACTGTCACCTTCCTATTTAAGGAAAAGGACAGACAAAAAATTATGTACTGTTAAATGTGTTAAGAAAAAATGTTTCACACATAAAAACAAATCAAAAGGCAGCATGAAACCATGTAAGACCTCTAAGAAAGTAATCAGTCATTGATGCTGTGTATTTCTAGGCTCCTGAGTACAAGCATGGTCTGTTTTTCTGACCCCAAAAAGATAATGAAAAGATTTAACTAACTTAAAGATTTAAAAGAGGACACTGTTAGAACTGGGTTTAGGAAATGAACCATGTTCCTAGGCAAAGAATGTTACTTAACTATTCTGCTCCAAGAATGATCTGTGGAGATTCCCTATGACTCCATGCAAGCTTGGTCCTGTAATTTAACCTCTATGGAACCCAGAAAGACTTAGGAAATGAGGCCCCAAGAAGGCAGTGACTTGTCTTAGCTTGGCAGGTACAGAGACTCATTTGTAAGGCTTTGCAACCAAGCTTAAGTGAGATTTAGGAGTAAGACACACCAAATTAAAACTGTTAAGGACCATTAATCACACCCTCATGACTCCAGATACAGCAATACAACATATGCTTATGTAGGTCTGGTCTTTATTCTTAATCAGAGGTATTAGCTTCCTACTGCAACAGCCTATAGGAGGAACTGTTTCAAAAGTGGGGCAAGCATGGTTCAGCCCATTCATTATTTTAAGTAATTAAATCATACAGATATGGCTATGAAATTTTTGTTATTCCTGGAGACAAACAAACAGATGGCCAGTGAGGAAATGAGATCAACTTTACAGCTGAGAATATACTATATTCCACTCCCAGTTTCTGAATGTCAAAGCCTGAGAGATAAATCCAAGAATCTAACTGGTAACCAGAATAGAAAAATTATTTTTATTTCATTTGTTTGGCATACCCCAACCATTAAGAAGTAGGAATAAGAAATAATGCCAAGCACAGCACCAAGTACTCTGTGGATATTTAATAAATATTACTTGGCTGACTAAAAGGGACAATCTTTCAAACAGTGACTAGTGTATTGAAAATTCAGGTATCTCTTCTTTAAATCATTATTGCCCTAAGTCAGAAAGTAAAGGTACCATTTCTGTAGTATATAGGCAGAATGTCTGCTGCCTTGGCCCCATAGTTAAGACTAATTCCTTCTTTTCTCCCTGTAACAGGCTCTACTTTAAATGGTTAATACAATAGTAGACTTTGGCACTGACATCACATTTATCATGGATTTCAGCCATGATGGAATAACAGCTAGAAAACCAGACAATATATGGAGCAATTATTTTCAGGCACTGGACAACAGGCAATGTAGGACTTAATTCCTGAGGAGAATGAAACAAATGAGCATGACCTATGATTGCCTGATTATTACCAGGAGGCAGTTTCCAAGCCATAGAACAGAGAAGGGAAAACTTAGAGCATGGCGGTCATATGGAGCTGAGGGGGCAGAGATCAGTATTCAGGGAGGCCAACCTGGCTAGAACTGGCAAGGCCGCACACCTGGAAAGAGGGGGCGGTGCAAAAGTCCCTTAGAATCTCAGCTTGAGTTCTGATCTGTATGAGAAGACCACCTAAAGTTGGGGAGAAAAGCACCAAAATCAGTTGGTCTAAATCCCAGAACTCACAAAGAGCTAGGAATAGTTCATGTTTCCACCAGTAAACGCAGAAATAATTCATAATACACACACCATCAGATAAAATCCTCAGAAGAGTATTGTTGTAGTATTGGAGCTAAATCATCCCTAAACCAACGGCTACTCTGGACGTACCCTAATAAAGCCTAACAGCTAGCTCCAAAAATAATACAACTTGTTTCCAGTAACTTAACTGCATGCCAGAACAAAGCCCAGTACTATCTAAGGGAATACAACAAAACCTAGCATCCAAAAACAGTATCCAAGTAAAAATCACCAGGCATGCAAAGGAAGAAGAAATTATGACCCATAATTAGGAGAAAAATCAAAAGAAACAGACCCAGAAATAATAAGAGATTATGGAATTAGTAGACAAGGGCATTAAACAAGTTATTATACTGGTATAGCTTCTCTGGAAAACAATTAGATAGTTCCTCAAAAGGTTAAACACAGAATTACCATATGACCCAGCAATCCCACTCCTATGCATATACCCGAGAGAAATGAAAATACATAAATGTTGTACATAAATATTCACAACAGTATTATTCATTATAGCCCCAAAACCGAAACAATCCAAATGTTCATCAACTGATGAATGAATGAACTGTGATAAATCCATACAAATGGGATAAAAAGGAATGAAGTACTGACACATGCTACAACATGGATAAGCCTTAAAGCCATTATGCTAAGTGAAAAGAAACAGTCACAAAAGACCACATATTATATGATTCCATTTATATGAAATGTGCTGATTAATCAGATCTACAGAGACAGAAAGTAGGTTAGTGGCTATGTGAGCTGGAGAGGAGTGAGGGGAGCTAATGGGTAAAGAGTTTCTTTATGGGGTGATGAAAATGTTCTAAAATTAGATTGTGATGATGATGATTGCACAACTCTGTTAATATACTAAAAGCACTGATTTATATACTTTAAATGGATAAATTATATACCAACATGAATTATGTCTCAATAAAGCTGTTAAAAAGTTATTCTAAATGTATTCCAGGTAGAAAAAGGAAGCAGAGAAGACAGATAAAGAACAAATCCAGTGGCACTTTCAGTGAAGAAAAATATAATATCTGAAATAAAAAAAATATACTGGATAGGATTAAAAGAAGATCAGACATTGCAGAAGATCAGTAAACTTTAAGACACAATAAAACTATGCAAAATGAAACAGAGAGAAAGAGACTGAAAAACAAATTAAGAGTATCAGTGAACTGTAGGACAACATTAAGTTGTCTAACATATGTGTAATTACGGTCAAGAAGGAGAGAGAGGAAGAGGACAGGAAAAATAATTGAAAAACAATGGCTAAATTTAAAACATTTCTGCAAAAAACTATACTCTCACAGATCCAAGAAAACTTAAACTCCAAATAAATTATAAAGAAAACTACACAAAGGCACATATCAAAACTAGTGATAAAGAAAAAAATAATAAAAGCAGCCAGAGAAAAAGACACATTGATAGGAATAAAGATAAAGAATACAAAAATACTAATTTAAAGGGATACATATGCACCCTTGTTTATAGCAGCATTATCTACAATAATATTATCTACAAATTATGGAAATAGCCCAAGTGTCCATAGATTGATGGGTGGATAAAGAAGATACGGGGTGTGTGAGAGTGTGTGTGTCAGCCATAAAAAAAAAAAAAAAGAATGAAATCTTGCCATTTGCAATGACATGGATGGAGCTAGAGAGTATTGTGCTAAGTGAAGTCAGTCAGTCAGACAAATACCATATGATTCCATTCATATGTGGAATTTAAGAGACAAAACAAATGAGCAAAGAGGAAAAAAAAAGAGAGAAAGGCAAACCAAGAAACAGACTCAACTATAGAGAACAAACTGATAGTTTTTACAAACTGAAGAAAGAGGGTGGAGGGATGGGTGAAACAGGTGACGGGGATTAAGGAGTGCACTTGTGATGAGCACAGGGTGATGCATGGAGGTGCTGAATCACTGTATTGTACACCTGAAACTAATATTACACTGTATGTTAACTAACTGGAAATTAAATAAAAACTTTTTAAAAAAAGAGAATGAGAGCGAAGTACTTTTCATAAACTATTAAGACAGAAGAAAATGGAGGAACACCTTTAATAAGGGAACTAAGGGAAGAGAAAAGCAGCAGCATCCTAGAATTCTATACCTAGTAAAAATGTCTTCCAAAAATGAAGATTTTAAAGACTTTCAGACGAACAAAAGCTGAGAGAATTCACTGCCAGCAGAGCTGCACTGTAAGAAATGTTAAAAGAAAGTTCATCAAGGGCGCCTGGGTGGCTCAGTCGGTTAAACTTCTGCCTTCGGCCCAGGTCATGATCCCGGGGTCCTGGGATCAAGTCCCATGTCGGGCTCCCTGCTCAGTGGGGAGTCGGCTTCTCCCTCTCCCCCTCCTCCCCGCTTGTGCTCTAATAAATAAAAACCTTTATTAAAAAAAGTTCATCAAGCAGAAAGAAAATGATACCAGATGGACATCTGAATTTAAACAAAGGAATGAAAAGCCAGAAATTATCAATGTATGGGTAAATATAGAGACTTTTTCCTCATTTTTAATCTTTTTAAAAGATAATGACTATTTAAAGCAACCCAGTAATATATTGTTTATAATGTGTTTATAATATGTAGAAGTAAAATAGAACTAAGAATAGTAAGGGAGAAATTGCAGCATACTGCTTCAAGGACCTTATATTCTATGTAAAGTCTTATCTGAAGACTGACTATAATTGGTTAAAGATATACAAACACTAGAACAACTTATAAAATTAAAGAGTGTGGCTACTAAGCTAAGAGTGGAGGTAAATGGGATTCATTGAAACAACAGAAACAAAAGAAAGCAGAAAAAGAGGAGAAAGAACACAACATATAGGACAAATAGAAAACTAATAATAAGATAGATTTGAACTTAAACAATTCATAATTACATTATGAAACCGTCTTTATAAAAAGCCTCCTAATAAGAGGCAGAAAAGCGTGAGATTGGATCAAACAACAGCAACAACAGTAAAAACAAACCCAACTATAAGCTGTCTACATACATACAAGACAAAGATAAGTTAAATCTAAAGATACAGGTTACAAGTACAAGGAAGGTAAAAGAGGTACCATACAAATACTAATAAAAGAAAGCTAGAGTAGCTTACTAATCAAAAGTAGCTAGAGCCGTAGTAGCATATGTTAGTTTTATTATATAGATTTTAACAAAGAATATTGCCAGGATAAAGAGGGACATTCCATAGTAGGAAAGGAACCAATATATCAAGAGGATATAGAACAACCTTAAATGTTTATCTGCCAATAACAGAATTTCAAAATACATGAAGCAAAAACAGAACTGAAAAGTAGAAAAATCCGCAATTACAGCTTGAATTTCAAAATGCATTTCACAGTAATTAATAAAACAAGTACTCACCAAATAAAGTTGACCACCTTGATCTAACTGGCATTTATAGATCACCCAAAACAGCATATAAATATTCTTTTCAAATACACGTTAAGACATTCACCAAGACAGACCATATTCTAGACCATAAAACAAGTCTCAATAAATTTTAAAAACACTGAATTCATACAAAATAGATTCTCTGACCACAAAAGGATTAATTTAGAAAATAGTAATAGGGGGCACCTCGCTGGCTTAGTCTGTAGAACCTGAGACTCCTGATCTTGGGGATCATGAGTTCAAGCCCCTCAATGGGTGTAGAGCTTACTTAAATAATAATAATAATAGGAAGATATCTGGAAAATCCTCCAAATACTTGGAAATTAAATAATTCATTTCTAAATAAACTATAGGTCAAAGAAGAAATCACAAGGTAAACTGGCAAGTATTTTGAACTGAATGTAAAACAAACATTGTTGGATATAGTTGAAGAAGTTTTTTGCAGGAAATTTATCTTTTTAATATCTGTATTAGGAAAGAAGAAAAGTCTCAAATTAATGACCTCAGATTCCATCTTAAGTTACCAGAAAAAAAAGCAAATTAAATCTGCAACAAGGAGAAAGAAATATTAAAGAGCAGAAATTAACAAAACTAAAAACATAAAAATAACACAGAAAAATCAATGATACCAAATGTTGATTCTTTGAAAAGATCAATAATAGCATATGGCTCTAGCCAGACTAATAAGGAAAAAGAGAGAAGACAAATTATCAATATTGAGAATGAAAGCAAAATCACTACAGGTCATACATGTATTAAAAGGAAAATAAGGGAATAATATAAACACCATTATGTTAAAAAATGTGACAACTTAGATGAAATGGACAAATTTCTAGAAAGACACAAACTATCCGAAGTCACTCAAGAAAAAATTTAAAAGCCAATAACAACACTTCATCTATTAAATAAATTGAATTAGTAATTAAAACCTCAAAAAGAAAATTCCAGGCTCTTAAGGATTAACTGTTGAGTTTTCATTTAAGTAAACATTTGAGAGATAATACAAATTCTACCAAAAAGCAGAAGAGAGAACAATTTCCAACTCATTTTGAGACTATCATTACCCTAACACCAAAACCAAACAAAATATTATAAGAAATTTATAGACTGGGACGCCTGAGTGGCTCAGTGGGTTAAACAGCTGCCTTCGGCCCAGGGTCCTGGAATCGAGTCCTGCATTGGGCTTCTTGCTCAACGGGGAGTCTGCTTCTCCCTCTGCCTGCTCTGCCTGCCGCTCCCCCTGCTTGTGCTCTCTCTCTCTGACCAATAAATAAATAAAATCTTTAAAAACAGAAATTTATAGATCAATATCCCTCATGAAGACAAACACAAAAATCCTTAACAAAATTTTAGCAACTTGAATCTAGCAACACAAAAGGTAACATATCATGACCAAGTGGGATATACTCCAGCAATGCAAGATTGGTTTAACACTGAAAAGCAATGTTTCTTCATATTAAAAGACTAAAAACAAAACAAAACCATACAATCTTGATAAATGTGGAAAAAGCATGTGATAAAATTCAGTAACTGTTCATGATTTTTAAAAAAGAAAAAAACACTCAACAAACTAGGAATAAAAGAAACTTCTTCAATCTGATAAAGGGCACATATGAAAAACTCACACCTAACATCATACATCATACTACAGTAAAAGACTGAATAAGTTTTCCCTTAAGACTGGGGACACAGCAAGGATCTCTGCTCTCACCACTTCTATTCAAGATGTGTTGGACATCTTGGCCAGTGAAATAAGGCAAGAAAAAGAATAAAAGGATCTCACACACACACACACACACACACACACACACACACACACACACACACGGTATATAATATACATAACATTATACAGTAAAATTATAATATTATATATAAGGAAAAGAGTATGTGTGTATGCATGTATGTAGGAAAGGAAGAGGAAAACCTCTCTATTCACAGATATGATCATCAAAGTAGAAAATTTTAAGGTAGCTACAAAAAGGTATTAGAACTAATTGGTGAGTTTAGCAAAGCTGCAAGAGGTAAGGTCAATATACAAAAACCAGTTGTATTTCTATATATCAAATGAACAACTGGAAGCTGTAATTTTAAAATACCATTTACAAAAGGAATCATTTTTACAAAAGATGTGCAAGACCTGTGCTCTGAAATATATATGTATAACACTGCTAGAGAAATTAAAGAAGACTGAATCTAATGATCTTAAAAAATAACTAAGTTGGAAGACTTGTATTATCTGATTTCCAGATTTACTATAAATTCAGAATAATAACAGCACAGTATTGGTAAAAGAAAAGATGCAGATCAATAGAATACATAGTCCAGAAATATACTAAGGTATCAAGACAGTTCAATGGATAAATGAATAATATACTAAAATTAACCCCAAATGGATCATACTTAAAATTAAGAGCTATGCAGCTTGTTATAGAAAAAAATTGGGAAAAAATAAATTGTCATGAACTTGAATTAGACAAAAATTTCTTAGGACAGAAAATGCATAAACGGGACTTGACCAAAATTAAAAAAGCTTGCTCTTCAAAAGATGCTGTTAAGAAAATAAGCAATAAGATGGGAAAAAAATATTTGCAAAATTTATTTCTGAAAAAAGATTTGTATTAAAAATATATAAAGAACTCTTATAACCGAATAGTATGAACACAAATATTCCTATTTTTTAAAAAGGCAGAAGATTTCAACACTTGACCAAAGATATACAAATCAGAAATAAGCACATAAAAAGATGCTTAATATTACTAATTAAACAAATGCAAAAAGAAGTACAAGATATCTACCACTACATAGTCAGTATATTCTACAGTGGATAAAAGTAAAATGACTAACATATCATTCAAATACTGGAGAGGATGGGGGCAACTAGAACTCTCCTACACTCTGATTTGGTGGTCTGGCAGTTTGGCAGTTTCTTATAGAATTAACATACACTGTACATATGACCCCGCAATCCTATTCCTAGGGATTTATCCCAAAGAAATGAAAAAATATATCCCAAAAAGACTTGAATGTGAATATTCCTAGCAACTTTATTCTTAATAGTTAAAAAAAAAAAAAAAAAAAAAAAAAACAGGAACCCAAAAGTCCATCTACTGGTAAATGGATAAAATACTGTGCTATATTTATATAATGGGATATTCACAAAATGGAATACTTCATAGCAATTAAAAGGAACGAACTACCAATAAAAGACAGGAATGAATCTTGTATGCACTGTGCTAAGTGAAAGGAACTAACATGAAAAGCTACATACAGTATGACTCCGTTTATATAAAATTCTAGAAAAGGCCAAAGCAGCTCAGATGTGGCCAGGGGCCAGGAGCAGGGGGAGGGGAATGACTGAAAAGAAGTATGAGGGCACTATTTGTGGTGATGAAAATGTCTGAAATGTTTTACGTGATTATGGTGTTACACCACTGTATATCTTTATCAAAACTCAAATTTTGCACATAAAACAGCAAACTTTATTGTATTCAAATTATACCATTCAATAAATTTAATTACTTTTTCCCCACAGGTGAATTTTGAAATAAATCACCATAGTTTTTGTGGTGTTTTGTTTTTGGTTTTTTTTGAGACAATTTCATTTCATTGTAAAATTATCCAAATGCTTCAAACAGCGGGACTGTAGGAAAAAAGTCTTCATCCTCCCTGGGTCACAAATCAGAGGTGGGGGACGGAGGGAGGAGCAGGAACAAAAATCCTAAGAAAAATAAGCACAAGAAAAATGTGGGGGTTGTCCTCTGAACTGTTTAAACTGCACTTACAGGCTCCGAATTTTGCCAACCCCTACCCCTATCACTCATATCTACTTGTAAAGGCCACAGAATGGAAATGTGTTGTCTCTCTCTCTTACAAAAACCAAACAGACACAGACACACACACCTCAGTCCTTTATACTTTCCTCCTCTTTGACTCAGAGCACAAAGGTGAAGAGGCTCAGCCTACTGGGCTGAGAGGTCCAGTCTCCTACTCATTTGTACACACTTAAGAACACTGAATCCTCTGCTCAATTCTATTCAGTTTCTTGTGGCCAAATCTCCCTACAGCTAGTTTACTGTGAGTTCCTGGTCAGGAGTCCACAGTTAGAATCTTAGCAATTTACGGGACTCTTAGATGCAGTCCTTTTATTTTAAAATTATAAAAAACAGTAACTATAATATTATAGAATATTAAAATAAAGGAAAAAATAACAAGTGCTCTCCAATGAAGAAATGTTAAATTATAAAAACATCCAATCTTCGTCCACTTAAAATAATAAATTATAAAGCCTATGCATGGATAAAAACAAAACACAGAAAACAAAGAACAGAAAATCTCTCAACGAACCTAAATAAATAGCTCATGTGCAAATGACTAAAACTGTAAGGAACTCATATAAATTAAGGATTATAACAGGTCTTCTCCACCTTTTTTCAAAACTCTGTGTGTGTGTGTGTGTGTGTGTGTGTATTTTTTAATCCAATATGCACGTCTCCTGAGTTTAATGAAAGGACTCTTGCCTAGGGAACAAGCAGCCCTGTGGTCAAGTTAAATCTTGTAGGCACATTGCCAGCATGTACGTATGTGTGCTGTCCGGTTCTAAGCAACAACAGAAGGACCGGTGATGATGCATACCACTAAAGGAGTGTGACATGAAGAAACAGGTAAGAACAACACTGCTTTCCAATTTAAGAGATCACTTTGTTGTCCTACGTGGCTGACCCAGAAACACAAATACATTCACCCTTAAAGGTGATCCATAGGGGAACAGCTTGGTGGCTCGGTCAGTTAGGCATCTGACTCTTGATCTCAGCTCAGGTCATGACCTCAGGGTCGTCAAATTGAGCCCCACGTCAGACTCTGCGCTCAGTGCAGAGTCTGCTTGTCCCTCTCCCTCTGTTCCTCCCCCGACTCATGCATGCACGTGCTCTCAAATACATAAAATAAAATCTTTTTTTAAAAAAAAGGTGATCCATAGCATTATATAGAGATACAGTGAGAAACAAATTCACTTGCCTATTATTTAGCCTTCTGTCCTCTCCCCCGTTCTTAATATACCATCTTTAATCTCAATACTGTATTGTCACCACCGCCTTGAAAGACAGGACAGATAGCATTTTGGCTAATTTTAAAACTAAAGAGGTCAAGACCCAGAGTTTACAACAATGCCCAAGGTCACTCAGCTACTAAGTGGCTAAACCTGGACTAGAACCTAGGCCCACAGGCACCTGGGTATGTAACTCCCAGTGCCTCTCTGTGAATGCTGGACGTTACCCCGAGTCAGCACAACCATTCCTTCCCACTGCTTTCTTCTAGGAGTAATGCTGGGGCTCCATCTTGTCTCTAATCACTCACTGAAACAAAAGCTTTTGGGAGAGACGTGACAATTCACCATTCATTTTTGGGGAAAGGCTAAAAATAGTAAGGCTTAGAGATAATCCATTTACTCAGCTTACCAGTTATAAACCACTGCTTTACTGAATGTAAATTACAGTAGGCTGATCTTAAGACACTTAAGAACTAACCTCCAATAACCTCTTCTGCATCATGTCCTCTGGTAACTGTCCATTTGGATTAAGGCAAAAGTCTTGAGGTCAGGCTAACAAACCTCTGCAGCTGGTAGAAGCACTCTGGCTACCTCTGTGTTAACAAAAGGAAACACGCTCTACACAGTTGAGCATTAACTGCCTAAGCAGCTCTCTTCAGAGTGAAACAAATCTGTCCAGGAAAGTTAGGGCCAGTTTTCTGACTATGGGAGGGTGGGGTAAAGAAAAAAAAGATTTTTTTTTTCTCTGTGATAACAGCATATTTCTCTTCAAACTTTGAAGAACTATTAGAAATGCTAAATGTATAAAAGTACCAAGGCCAAAAAGAAGGGCTTTTAAATTGTTTTTCACTTATGAGCACACTGGAGTTGTTTTCAAATAAACTTAAAGACAGCTAAAAGGGATCCTAAATGGTACACTCTGTTCAGAACCCATTGAGTTGGCTAGCAGGTAGGATATTTGGTTTCCTGATTTCTGTCAGAGTATTTCTGTTTTTGACAGAGAAATTACAGCAGCATCAGAAAAGGATTGGGGCTTGTTTTTGTTTTTGTTTTTTATTTTTATTTTTAATCCAACAAGTTCTGAAAAGTTCTTTGATCATCCTTCTACTTTGTTTGGACTGTGTCTCTAATCTACTCCGTGGTCTTCCCTGTTAGAATAAGCCTCTTTGGGAGGACTATTTGTAATACCAGAAAATACATCTGTGATAGCCAATTCTCAACAAGTAGGATTGTCAATTTAGACATCTTTTTCAAGGGGATGAACCAGAGATTTCACCCAACTCAAGCATTCTAAAAATGACACATTTAAATCAGAGAAACTCGAGGTGATCTTGAGACCAACTGGGAGTATACATATGAAGTACATTACTCCTAATGAATCAAATGAGGGAACTGGACTAGACTGTCTACCTACATATCTTTCAACTCTGGCATTCTATAATCCCAAGGTCCTTGGAAAACAGCAGCAGACGGGACAGGAATGAAGGTCAGACTTGCTATCAATGCTCAGAATGCTGCTATGCTAAACTAAGAAACTGATACTGATCAAGATTAGTTCTCCCAGGGTAATCAATCCACTGTTATGGAATACACATTTCAGTGCCTGGCACATAGTAGGCATCAATAAACATTTACTGAACAAATGAATAAATTTCTTCCTTAGCATTTGTGGCAAGGCATCCAAGAAATGTAATCTGTGAACCCCCACAAGGATGCTTATGTCTTATTAAGCATCAGGATTTTCAGAAAAATAAGAATATGAGGACTCCTTTGGGCTTTGGAGACTGAGCAGAATTTATCCATAATCAGCTAAGCATCTGAATAAAGAAAGATCAACAGGGTTAGAAACAAATACATCCATTTTCAAGACATGTAACCTTATCAGAATCAAAAAACACAAATTTAGTGAAGCAAGTTTCTGAAGAGAATGTAGGAAACATTATTCTTCTATAGTATTTCAATTTGTGATTTTAAAAAACCATCTTTCATCTCCTAAGTATGCCCTTTGGGGTATGCAAGACAAAATACACAAATTAGTAATTTAAAAGTCTAGTTATAAATTCTGTGAGTCTAAGAACCAATGACAACACCTTGCTCCTAAATATTCTAATATCCCAGGGATCTGTTTGTTTTTTAAACATAACAAAACAAAAAACATGGACACCTGCTGGTCAAACTGGCGCTGCCTCCTTCAACATACTCCGGCTGAGCTATCTTTATGGGACTTTTTCTTTTTTTTTTAAGATTTATTTATTTGAGAGAGAGAGAGCAGGGGAGAAGGGCAGACTGAGAGAGAGAATCCTAAAACAGACTCCCCACTGGACACAGAGCCCAACTCAGGGCTCGATCCCAGGACCCTGAGATCATGACCTGAGCCAAGACCGAGTCAGATGCTTACCCAACTGTGCCACCCAGCAGGTACCCCTCTTTATGGGACTCTTATCCCTCCCCGCTCTTGTCACGCAGGCAACAAAAATGAGAACTGCATACAACGGTGGCCAAAGAGCCAATTTTTAAAACAGTTATGCAGGGGCGCCTGGGTGTCTCAGTCAGTTAAGTGTCTGCCTTCAACTCAGGTCATGCTCCCAGGGTCCTGGGATTGAACCCCTGCATCGGGCTTCCCGCTCGGCAGGGAGTCTGCTTGTCCCTCTTTCTCTCTGCCCTTCCCCTACTAGTGCTCTAATAAATAAATAAGTAAAATCTTTGAAAAAAAAAAGTTATGCAAATTAGCACACACTAAAGTTGGTCAAAATACAAATTTTAACCATTTAAAATGCACACACTGATCACTAAATCCTTGGTGAAAGTAGGACAGGCTGGTAAATGCAACAGAAAAAGTTTGTCGGTTCCCTGGCTTTCTGAACCTGCCTATTCACAAGGCTGCTTCCTGGGAAGAAGACAAGAAAGTTTTTAATGGAGTTTCCTTAACCACAGCATGGGAGAACTATGCAGACAGATCAAATTCTAGAAGATTTTTTTTTTTCCTTTTCTCTTTTTGATTTTTGTTCCACCAGTGGCATTGCCACTGTGTGTCAAGAACCCGAAGAGTTTAGGGCGAGGGGGAGGAATGTCACAATTGCAGAGGCCTGATTACTATGCAGAAAACACCGCCCTTCCAGACAGACGTGCCAATGAACCGCCCTTGGGAAGAGGAGCCAGGGTGCAGTCTGTGGTGGTGAACAAAAGGGGTGATGTACTGTGGAATTAGTTTCAAAAAGAATTCCTCATCTCCAGAGTTTCTGGATTTCTGGGCAGGACCAGCAATTAGTCATTAACTGAGAACATTATTGACAACCAAGGAAGACGCTCTGATCAGCCTCCTGTCAAACTACACAGAACTCCGGTCTTCAAATTAATTATTTTCTGACCCTGTCCCACCTCTTTTAAATGCATAATTGTTCTGTTTCAGACCAAAGTTGTTTGGTGGCACAAACTGTCTTATTTTACTTGTAATTCTTACATTTAAAAAAAATCTAAAACTTTTATCAATGACAATTTGCAAAGCAATTAATTATTGCTCACATTACATGTTCACATTACAAGATTGTTTTTGTTTGTTTTCTGGTCTTTTTTTTTTTTTTTTTGAGTGATGTGAAAGCACCGTATTTTACAAAATAAATGCATCTTGTGACTTCTCCCCTTAATCGAATTTTCTTCTACTTTGCTGTCTTAACTTCAATCTCATGCTACATTTCCATGTTCACCACCCTGCCCTCACCCATCCCAGCCTGGTCCTTCATTTTATCTAAGCAGGTTATCAAAACAGGAACCATCCCAATATTCCCTGTGCTAAAACAAAAACAAACAAATCTTCTCTTTCTAGGGTAATTCCAATAATTCCCAAACCATCTGTGAAATTAAGATAATTTGATCTAAAATCCCCCCCCTTTTTTTACAAGGGCAAGCTTCTTGTTGGTCTAAGCTTCTGTTTACTTTTCTGAGAAATGAGTAACTTTTAGATTATGGATTAGAAGTATGTTTCTGATACATATTGTGTACACAAAAAAGCAGTAGTAAACAGAAGGACCCCCATAATGGAGAATATGACTATGAACTTCACTTATCTCAATTAAAAAGCTTATTTTGGCCTAAGGAACATCCTACGCTTAAAAATGAAATTAGTAAAGCCAAGAGGCCATGCCCACATGGAACAGTGTGAAGAGAATCTGCAAAACAGAAGCATTTGGCTTTAAACATATACCCTTTTCTGTCTTCTTATCGGGCTGTCATGATCCACAGGAGAGCGAGGCACAAGAAAATGGGAGAAGTCTCAAAATCACTACCCATTCATTACATTCTTTTTTTTTTTTTCATTCATTACATTCTGATATGGCCATGAGGGCATCTCCACAGGGATAAACTGGATTTAAGACAATTCTTCAGTTACTAAAAAAAGAGCCCAAATCAAATACACTTAAAAGCAAAAAAGGCAACAACAATAAAACAACAACAACAAACCAACCAACCCTCAAAAACTTAAGGGGTCCTGAAATATCCAGGCTAGCTGTTTTCTTTGGCTGAATTCATAGGCTGTTCAGTTCTAGCACAGACCCTACAACTGTAACATTTATTTGTGGTTTAAACACAATAATGAACAATGAATGTGAACTGAATATTCCTTGTTCACAAATAGGTCAACGTCAAACATAGTATTATGTACTAATAAATCATATGAAGCCTCCACACTTCAATACAGTTTTAGAATAGGACTATTCACTCACTTTAGGCAAAAGCAGGTCTCTGTTGAGTGTTATCCAAATCCAGAAAGAACACAAAATATGTTGGGAAGTTCTTCCACACAGTCACACAAAGGTATAATGATCCACAAAAGCTTAAGCTTCCCTGAAGACGGCAAAGGAACCCAGTGTTTTTTATTTCATTTATCCACCAAGAAATATAATGCTGTCTTTCAGTTCTCTTTATTACTTATTACATCCACTATCATTCTAGATTTTCATGAGCAAATCTTTCATGAAATATCGATGTAATAGGGGCGCCTGGGTGGCTCAGTTGGTTGGGCGACTGCCTTCGGCTCAGGTCATGATCCTGGAGTCCCGGGATCGAGTCCCGCATTGGGCTCCCTGCTCGGCAGGGAGTCTGCTTCTCCCTCTGACCCTCTCATGCTCTATCTCATTAAAAAAAAAAAAAAAAATCTATGTAATAAAACTTGTTTGCTTAAAATGTTTTTCTCTTTAGCATCTTCTGACCTCCTCAATAAACTAATTCTGCATGCTGCTGACCTGTCTCTCCTGACAATCACTCAGATCAGACTCGAACATCACCATTTTTGTCAAAGAAGTCTGAGGGTTTGATGCTGTTTGCATTTGATCATTCTCAACATCATGTTCTTTCATGTTGCTTAAGTCACCATTCTTGGTCAAATTCATAGTCAAAGATTCTTCTAGGAGTTTTCAGACCTGCAGATATTTCCATAATCATTATAAAAATACTTCTTTTTAAATAAAAATAATTGTCTAAATATACCATGTAGAGAAATTTTTATTTCAAAAATAAAACTAAACTCTGAGCTTCAATAAAGCTGACAGATTCCAGGGCCCTTCCACAGCCCTGAAGGAAAACTGTGATAGACAGTTGGGAAAATCTGTTCAGGCTGAGCTCAAAGAAAATGCTCCATCCAAAACTCCCCCAGTGATCTCTCCCCCATTAAGCAGAATTCCCTTCCTGCATGCTCTTTAAACCAAAAGTAACATTTTAGAAATATGCAACACCTGGATATAAGAATGACCAGCTTGATGTTCAATAATATACTCTCCTTCCTAGGCCAAAATAAGTGTGAATGTTCTAGATACTTAATGTTAAGATCATTGGTGCTGTAAGAATCATGATAAATTGGGCAAAATGAAGAGAGAAGGTTTTCTTTATCATACCTGAGAAAGTGAATAGTTTTCATGGATGATGCTTTACTTAATCCACATTTCATTATATTCATCATTAGTCTTCAGCTACAAACTTGCAGAAGGTATTTAAATGGGTGAATAAGAATTCTTATAACTTTAAAAAAAAAAGAAAAATACCAGATTCTGCCAGCCTCCTTAATTCATCTATTTGTTAAGAATCGGGTCTTTGTCACAGGATGCTTACTGAGCACCAAACAAGTTAGTGAGCACAATCTCTTCTGAAATCATCCAATCTTCTAGAAGAGTGATCTGCCATTCTAACAATAAAACAACTGAAATCAGCCTGATTCATCTTAAATATGGTACCCACATATAAAGAAAACAAATTACAGATCTCAAAGCACAAAGGGAAAAAATATCATACATTGAAAGGAATGTCAGTTTGCCATATCCTACCAGAAACTAATTTTCAAACCAAAGATTTCATTTATCTCAGAAGACCAATACATTTTTCAGGTTTGGGTAAATATATTCCTTCAAAATCACTGCCTAGCCACACTGAGAAAAACACTAAAACACTTTAGTGTAAGAAGGGAGAAGAAAAGCATTTACCACTCTACCTACTCTTAACAGTTCCATTAAAGGACTATACTTAACTCCCATCTCTAAGAGGTACAAATGGGCTGCTATACTGAACAAGACACAAACTTTCTCTCTCACACCTATATTGTTTATATTAATAAGTTTTTTAAAACAGTGATTCACATCTCAAAGGTTTGTCTGTCTTTAAGGCTGTTAAGTGTTGGCAGCACACCCTTAACTAATTCTTCTGGATGAACAGGTGGTACAAGAGGCAACACACAAAAACAGGAAGACTCAGAGTGATTTCTTATAATTCATTGTACCCATTTTTTTCCTGAAGATTTTATTTTTTTAGTAATTTCAGCACCCAATGTGGGGCTCAAACTTAAAACCCTGAGAACAAGAGCGGCATGCTCCACCAACTGAGCTAGCCAAGCACCCCTCTGTACCCATCTTATACCAAATCCTCTGAGGCTCTAAAAACACCACTTCAGCAGAGTCCCAAACTTCATATAAAAACAGGATCATAGTGGTACCTCTACTACTCTGAAAGATTTTCTTAGGCTAAGTGGGAATGGAAAACTAATAGTCAAGCTGTAAGTACATGTGGCTAGAGGGGGGGTTATGGTAGAGATTTACAAAGATTTTATAAAGTAATAATGCTCTGTATTGGCAAGGTATGAGAAATGGGTAAATGGGCACTTTCATACATTGCTGGTAGGATTTTAACAGGTTTTTGTAAAAGAAAAAGAGATACTACAGAAAAAAAAGCAAAGCTTTAAAAAATCTGCATCATCTGAGGCATCCATTCCACTATTTTAGAAATAAAAGCAGATGTGCATTAAGGCTTACCTTAAGATTCTCATCAGTGTATTTGTAACAGCAGAAAAACTAGAGGGATGGGGCGCCTGGGTGGTTCAGTGAGTTGAGCGTCCACTCTTGACTTCAGCTAAGGTCATGATGTCATTGGTGGTGAGATGGAGCCACTTTGGGCTCTGCACTCAGTGGGGAGTCTGCTTGAAGATTCTCTCCCTCTGCCCCTCC
Source organism: Halichoerus grypus (assembly GCF_964656455.1). NCBI lineage: Eukaryota > Metazoa > Chordata > Mammalia > Carnivora > Phocidae > Halichoerus > Halichoerus grypus. The sequence continues at coordinate 51,816,940 of NC_135720.1, forward strand.
CCCCACTTGTGCTCATGTGCACTAAAATAAATAAGTCTTAAGAAAGAAAGAAAAACTGAAGGGAAAAGAGCCTTAATCAATCTAGAAATAACCAGCTAAATAAATGACATATTTATTTTATACAATGAAAAACAATGTCACACAAATGAAATATTATGCCATCATTAAAATGAAGTAATTGGGCATTTATCCCAGAGAAAAACTTATGTTCACACAAAAACATGTATACAAATGTTGAAAAGTTTTATTCAATAGAGCCAAAAGCTGGAAAAACCCAAATATCCATCAACTGATAAACAGATGAATAAAATGTGATATATCCATACAGTAGAATACTAGGCAACAATAATCAGAACCTACTGATACATGTAGGAACTTGGATAAGTCTCCAGAGAATTAGGCTAAATGGAAAAGGCCAATCCCAAAGGTCACGTACTATATGACTGCACTTATATAACATTCTTGATATGACATCATAAAAATGGAGAACATATTAGTGGTTGCCAGGCGCCAGGATGGAGATGAGGGAAAGGAGGTGGCTACGGCTACAAAAGGGCAACAGGAAGAATCCTTGGAAATGTTCTATATCTTGACTGTGAGTGTTCCACAGTTTTGCAAGATACTATCACTGGGGGAAGCTGGGTAATGGTACATAGGACCTCTCTATTTTTTCTTACAACTGTACGTAAACTTACAATTATCTCAAAATAAGACATTTAAGTTTTAAAAATGAAATTAACAATTACCTAAAGACATGGAAAAGTATCTATAATCCTTCCTCCTTTATGAAAATTAGCCAAGATATCAAACTACCAAGTTCCTGAGGCTAAGGGAGAAACCAGATGTTAAAGTCACTAAATACATAACCCCAGTCAACCAAACAACCAAGATATAAGCACAAAGAAATGTTAACAATAAACTGCAGAACTACAGGTGATTTTTATTTTCCTCATTTTTGCAATCTGTAGTTTTCCAAATTTTTTCAACAAATACAGATACTTTAATAATAAAAGGAAATAAACTTTTAAAGGCTTATATCTATGGAACACCAACTTGTGTTAAGCTAGTCTTCCCAGATAACACAACTAGGTTTTGTCAGTACTCAGTGACTGGCTTAAACGGGAAAAAAAATGTAACTATGTGTGGTGATGGATATTAGCTAAACTTATCACAGTAATTATTTTGCAATCTACAAATATACCAAGTCATTATGCTGTACACCTAAAACTAATACAATATTATATGTCAATTATATCTCAATAAAAAATAAAGTAAGTGAATGGCTTACCCCTCAGAAGTCTTGAAAGACAGGAATATCTAAGGGCAAGTTGTGCTGGCCAGCAAATCAATCTTTTTTTTTTTTTAAGATTTTTATTTATTTATTTGACAGAGAGAGAGACAGTGAGAGGAGGAACACAAGCAGGGGGAGTGGGAGAGGGAGAAGCAGGCTTCCCGCCAAGCGGGGAGCCTGATGCGGGGCTCGATCCCAGGACCCTGGGATCATGACCTGAGCTGAAGGCAGTCGCTTAACCGACTGAGCCACCCAGGAGCCCTCAGCAAATTAATCTTGACCAAACAGAAGGCTGATACAGATTCTGATGGATCTTTAAAGAAAGAACTAGCCACCCAATATTTTCTTGCTGGAATATGGCTACATGCTATTATATGGAATATCTGTAATATCTGTATTCTATTCTGAAAGGAAAAGTGAAATGGGACAATCCACATCAACAGTCAGGAGTAAATGGAATGAAAAGAGGCTGGAATCTGTCTGAAGAAATGGGATAGCCCTTAACAGAAACAACTGTACATGACGGGTGTAGAGTGGGCTTGCTTCTCAGATACTTATTTTTAAAGCATTTCTAAGTTTGTGAGTCAGATTTTCACGGACTGAGTACTTTTTTTTTTTTTAAGGAAAGTGAGAGAAGAGTTTTAGAAAAGCAAATCCACTGAACTGTAAAACTTTCAAACCTGGGAAAGCCTTTTGTGGCTGAGGATGAGGGAAAAGACCAGAAGCAGAGGAAGACACATCCTGGGTGAAAGATCATTATGAGAAGCCTATAATCTTAAACTATGGTGCTCGATGATTAAATTGACTATTGAACACCATTCAAATAAGAGATAACTGTTCAAAGCATAAATCCAAAAACTATGGTTCTGATATGCGCACACACACACACACGTACACAATTCTAAGCATAGCTGAGAGCACACAGAAGTACAGAAATTAATATATTTTTGGTCCTAGAATAAGCAACAAAGTTAGTATACCCAGGAGGATTATATATTTCTCTTTTATATAAAATTGTCCTGTCTTAAAAGAAAACTCCAGTAAGAAAGGTTATGTTTTTAAAGAACATTCCTGAATCTGTTTCAGTTCAGAAGTGTCATTTACTTATTACCTGGAATAATAACAGGGGGAAAGGAAGATGGAGAACAGGAAATAAAAACAACTTGTTCTCGTAGTTATCCTGATCTAGGAATGAGCAGACGGCATTCATCCAAGTTTCTAATGAACTCAGTTTGCACCTCAAGTTTCTTCTATAGTCCCTGTTAGTAATCTTTTTATTAATTGCATCTAAAAAAGAAAAGGGAGAGAGAAAGAACGTGCACAGATGAGAACTTGAGAAATTCCTTCCTGGTTATCAGGAGAAGCTAAAAGTGAAGGAGGTGGAGGGTCATATGTGAAGAGAGAGGGCCCCTGCCCTAGGTTTGAAGTCCCCAACTACCCTACCAGCAGGTTGCAGTAACTGGAAAAGAGTCTATTCAACCATCCACATCTTGATACAGAATTCTGGTTGGCATTCCTGGAAGCCATTTATCTACCAAACCAATTCCATGAATGGGAGCCTTCCCAGGACATGTTTAGAATTCTTTCCCTAAATTTCTGTTTCCATGATGGTTAATTTCCAGTAAGTCAATCACCACAGAATGTGTAACACTTCTCCCTCCCTGCCCCCACCACCAAATCTGGACAGCCCCAAAACCTTTTGGAATTATGCTTCTGACTCATGTTGTACTTAACGTTCAAGAGAAAGCTCTCGATTTTTTCCCATTTCCCAGCAGGCTTCAGCACAGACAGCTGGTACAGAGCAATGGGTCAGTGCGTCCCAGTGACTCTTTTTTGAGTACCCTGCTTGCGGTTGCTTCAGCTCAGTTTATCACTCAGCAACTGCTTGGTAATCCCCTGTCATCCCCACCCTACAAATGTCCATATCAGCAGAGCTGGGTAGCAACAAGTCAGCAGAATTCAGCCAGTCAATCCATTCCTCCTCTGGAACTGAGGTGACTCAAGTGAAGATTAAGAAACTACTGAAGAAGTGCCTGGGTGGCTCAGTTGGTTCAGCGTCTGCCTTTGGCTCAGGTCAGGATCCCAGGGTCCTGGGATCGAGTCCCACATGGGGCTTCCCGCTCATCGGGGAGCCTGCTTCTCCCTCTGCCTGCCACCCCCCCCCCCCCCGCTTGTGCTCTCTTGCTCTCAACGAAATCTTAAAAAAAAAAAAAATACTGAAGAACATAATTTTGGGGCAAAAAGACTACTTCAGACTGAGAGAGGCACAGGGGTCTTTCCCTTCCCTAAATTGGGGGAGACAGAAGAAGGGGTAGGGTCAGGAGCAAGAAGGCAAGTATTAAAGTAGAAAAAACCTACAAAATGGTACATTATGAAGTGCATGTGAACTGAATCCTTAAAGGAAAATACATGCCCCACCAAATAATGGGGAACCTCAAAACTCCATGAGAGGAATTACGTTTTTATTTTTAAGTTTTTTTCTTGCTTTCTTTATGAGAAGGTTCAAAAATTCCAGCTTAGGATTTATGGGTTAGAAGAGGTTATTTAACAAATATGGCTGACTTTAAGTAGTTTCAGCAAAGGAAGAAGAATCACTAATTTTAAAAAACCAAAGCATAAATTCTAATTTTAGGACCTCATTAGTACTCTAGTAGGTGGCATATGATGGACTCTGTGATACATCTCAAGAGTCAGGCAGACCTAAGTGCTTATTAAAAATTAGAGGAAACATGAGGTTTGTTCCTGAAATAGCTCTCTGGCTACTGCACATGCTGCGGCTGGACTCAGCCACATAAAGGTCTACAGTATGAGCCACCAAAGCCTATTAATACTGCAGAGTATCTGTGTAAAAAATTCCTTGAAACATATTAAAACATGGAGTACCTACCAAGAGAATGCTGGGCTCTTTGCTCTGCACTGCTAGCTTAAATTTAGCCCAAGGAGACCCTAATTTCACATCGTCATTATCCAGAATGGGTATGAACACCACAAGGCAGCTCAGAGATGTCCTGATCCAATTAAAGACAGCACAATCATTTTGTTTAATAAGAAAGCAATTTTTCTTAAATAAGCATCCTCACAGCTAAAAAGAAAAATGCCTTCCACATTCAGAATCACAACCAATTTTTTTATGCCTAAACCCATTAACTATTCTCATTCTGGTGGGCTTCTGGACTTAATCGGGACAAAGAAGTTAAAAGAGTAAATCTCTAGGGTGACATTGTTTCTAACAGCTCCACAAACAGTCTCAGGTCTGCCTCTCTTTCTCATGTAGCCACCGTGAACTTACACAAGCTCTGAGCTGTGTGTCTCTCAACATAGCCCGACAGCATCACCCACATTCCAGCACGTCCCCCTTTGGGACAAGTGAAGGCACAACTGCATGGCCTAGTTATGTTGTCACTTAGCTGCTGCCATCTCCAGAGTGAAATTTTCTCTCCAGTCCTTTGGGATTCTCTCTGCTCATTGTGGTTCAGGCTATCATCCACACCTCAGACTCTAAAAAGTTAGAAAGGACTAATTTATCTAGTCCAAGCATTTCACTTCCCAAAGTGTGTTCTGCTGATAACTGTTTTCTGAGGGGGGAAAAAAAAAATCCTTTGGACCTAAAGCTGTTTGGGATATGCTGAGTTAAACTATGTAAAACAGGTTTTTTTTTTTACTGCAGGACTTCTCAGGAACTTCAACCTGCAGATATGTGTCCCAAAGCCCCTAAAGGGCAACAGCATATTAAGTATTTTCTGAACTCACTGAACCACAGATCTCTCTTTTAATAAAAATGTGGAAATGGTCTAAGGGTTCTAGATTCTCCCAAACTTCCTTTAATTTTGCCTATGAACAGGTGTACATTGACTTCTTTCCCCTAAACGTCCTTTCTCAGTACTCCTATCTTTGATTCCATTTCCTGCCTAAACTTTCCCACCCCTTCTCAAACATTTTCCTTCCCTGCTTACAAAATATATTTGAGATGTTCATCCTTCATCAACCTATAACTTTTCAAGTAATCTGGACTTTCCCCCCTATATCTCTGAGTCTACATTACTACTTTTATTTGAACAATTTTTTTTTAAATTAGGGAATTAACCAGGAGTCCATGGATGGGATTTAGAGGGTCCTAAGCCCCTGAAATCATATGCAAATCAGATGCAAAATGTCTTATGTAACCACATCTTTCTGGGGATACGCAGTACAACTGTTTCAAAGGGGTCAATTATTTCTCAAAATCGCATATAGCAAACATGGTTTTATAAAAATGTTTTTAATGCTAAAGGCATAATGGAATGGAGAGGAGAAATATAAAAAAAAAATCATGCATTTGACCTTTATGGTAAAATAATACATACTGACAGATTATAAATTTGGGGGGCATTCTTCAAAGTAAGGGAACATTTCAGGAAGAAAAAATTAGGATAAGTTTATATAAAAAGGACAAGAGGAAGGAAGCAGAGTCTAGGCAGGGTGTGACAGAATGATGGGGAACAGGGCTGCCACCATTATATTTCTTTAACTAGCATATAAAAAAACATCCTATATTTGGCTCATTAATGCAAAATCAATTTCTAGCAAAAATATGAAGCTCATACCAAAGTTTTTCTATATTGCTAGTTAAATTCAACTTAAGTTGAAGAGTTGGAGAGGTGAGTTATAATGAAAAGTATTTTCAGGGCGCCTGGCTGGCTCAGTCAGTAGAGCATGTGACTCTTGATCTCAGGGCTGTAAGTTTGAGCCCCATGTTGCGGAGATTACTTAAAAATAAAATCTTAAAAAAAAAAAAAAAAGCATTTTCACCCTACCTCCTTCTCCAGAAGTATTTCCAGTATTCCTGAAAACTCTATTTGCATTCCACATCACTACCTAGAAATACTATATGTTCACACCTCTCATAAACTCAACAAAAAAAAAGCAGGAGGCTTTTGGCCTCAACAACCTGTAGCCTGACAAGGGTTTGCAAAGCCCAGCTGTCTGGGGGAGGGGTGAGTGGGAAGTGTGGAAGACAGGCCCTGCTCTCCCCCACCCCTCGCCATCTCTCCTTGAGTACAACATTAAAATACCAGGAGGATAAACTCAACTCTTGGTTCTTGCTAGTGCTGTTACGGGAACCACTGTGAAAATACCTTGGATCACGAACGTCTCCACCAAAAATCACATACTTTCCCTGACACATACAGAACACTCACGTTCATTCTGAAGTGGCTTCTATAAACACACAAAGGAAGAGAGAGCCACCCACAAAACTGCTCAGGTGAAGCCCATTCTTATTTCACTGCATAGAGCTGGCCGGAGTCAGTTTGGAAAGAGCTGGACCTCTGCCAGATTCAACAAAGCCAGATTTGGGGATGAGAGGCCGGGCTGTCCTGAACTCTTACAATGGCTTAGTCACTGTGACATGCCACACCATGCCAGACCCAGAGGCCCATGGACTCAAGGTGGCACAGAAGCCGGGGCCACCACCACGGAGGCAGAATTCATATTTGCCATCTATATTCTTGGGAGTTTAGAAAGCAGAAATACAAAAACAATACGGCCAGAGCCAAAAGAAGAAGGGGGCCAGAGAGGGAGGCAAGAGCAAAGAGGGAAATGGGACTGAGGTGAGGCAGGAGGGAAGGAAGTACTGGATGCCTCTTATCTCACAGAAAATTTTGGGGAACATGGATAGTGCAATCTCACACCTTTATCCTATTAATAAGAAACCAAATCTCCAATTACTTAACAGCTTTGTTTTCTTTATTTGGCATCTAAACCTAAGGAGTATGAAACATGCTTTTGATATCCTACAACTCTCCTGAGAAGGAAAATGAGAAAAGGGACTCTCTTTTTTTTCTTCTCTAAAGCTCTAAAGCTCTAAATGTCACCTGTTTTCATTTTGTAAAAAAAAAACAAAAAACACACAGCTTAAATCAATCTAAATATCTCAAGTTCTCCTCTCCCCCCTTTTGAAATTAATTTGCCAACAACTGTTTGGGGACAGAGACAACAAGAAAGAGGGAAGAATATCAGCATATAGCTTTGTGCTCTCTCTCCTCTCTTTGCTTTTGCAGTTTTAAGAAAAGTCAAAGTTAAAAAACCACAACACAAACAAAACCAAAAGATGTCCAAAAGAAATACATAGCAAAGGAAAAAAATATTTACTTTTCCTTCCCTACACCCGCCCCCCTCAATTATTTAGCTTTCCTTAGGCACAGTTAACCTTCTGACAACACCTTTACTCAGTCTTTCAAGCTCATCTATTTAAAAACAGTAAGATCTAAAATATCTGCACACCCTATTTCACAATCAACATCTTTTGATAAACTAGGAAATAAAAGAACATCTTGTTACTATAATGTATAATCTTCCCTTCTAAGAAAAAAAAACTTGAATCAAATCCAACTAACATGATCCATTAAGAACAAGCTAGTTCTTAGAGGCTAACTTTGTACATGGAGGACATGAACTTTGAAAACAAACACTCAACAATTTTCCCAATAGCTCCATGTTCAAATAACCCACTAAATTATACATTCCTCAGCATGCATCCATTTCTCTGAAGATACACTCGAGAAATGCCCTCTCTAGTTTCTAATGGTGTTGAGATTGATACTAAAGACTGAAAAACAGTGAAAGCACTGAGACCCCCCTCCTCCCCTCACCCACTGAGATACTACCACACAGACCACTCTCAGTGCCCTCTCAACAAATGGCTTCTCCAACTCTGAACCCACAACAAATGTGCAACCTGAGGCCCCAGCTGTGGCAGACATATGCCAGAAGCCGAACTCAGGACACTTTTAGCATTCACATAGAAGCTCACACAGGTGTGAGGAACCACACCACCATGATCTGAGAAATGGACGCACCCCCTTCCACACACATACACACGCACTTCCACCCACCACCCTTCGATTCCAAAAGGCCACCAATGCTTATAGGACCTCCTACTTGAAAAATAATTTCAGGTGAATGTAAAATTCATTCTTGCTTGCTACTAACAAGGACTGTAAGTTCCTGAAAGGGAAGAATTTCTATTGCTCAAATCATGAGAGGAGGAGGAGGGAGACAGAAGAGAAGGAAAGACTCTTGAGTAAGCATGAATAGAGGAAGGACCGTGAAAGCAAAGGGCCTAGCTTACAGTGCTAAAAAACTGGCCAAAATATACTATTTGTTCTTCAAGAAATTCCAACCATAGCCTTTCCTCAACTTTTTTTCTTTTTAGATCAACTTTATTGAAGTATAATTTATGTACCAAAAAATGCACCCATTATGGGGCGCCTGGGTGGCTCAGTTGTTGGGCGATGTCTGCCTTCGGCTCAGGTCATGGTCCCAGGGTCCTGGGATGGAGCCCGGCATCGGGCTCCCTGCTCAGCGGGAAGCCTGCTTCTCCCTCTCCCCCTGCTTGTGTTCCCTCTCTCGCTGTCTCTCTCCCTGTCAAATAAATAAAATCTTAAAAAAAATTTCCTTTAAAAAAAAATGCACCCATTTTAAGCATACAGTTAGATGAATTTGGGCAACTGTATACACCAGTGTAACCACCACAATAATGATACAGAACATTTTCATATCCCTACAAAGTTAAAGTTTCCTTATGCCCTTTTTGCAGTCACTCTCCTCCTACCCCCATGGCCCCTGGCAGTCACTGATCTGCTTTCTGTCACCATGGGTTAGCGTGACCTTTTCTTAAACTTCATATAAATGGGAACAAATAGTATGTACTCTTCTGCACATACCCATGTTTTGTATCAGTGGCTTGTTCCTCTTTATTGCTGAGTAGTATTCCCTTTGTATCAGTATACCACAATTTTCCAAACTTTTTTTTAAACAAAAAGGCAGCAATGGTTAACTTTAAACACATACATAAAACTGGGGCACCTAGCTGGCTCAGTCAGAAGAGCGTGCGACCTCTGATCTCAGGGTCGTGAGTTCGAGCCCTACGTTAGTTGCAGAGATTACTTAAAATAAATAATTAAAAAATAAAACACATACATAAAACTTTTCAAGAATACCATTATTTCTTTTTCTCAAGGTAACTGGAACCCATAAGTAACTGTATAAAGTGCAGACCACAAAACCTTTGGCTTCACGAACATGAAGTTTTGTTTGTTTCACCTCCTGATACAATAAACTGTTCAATCCGATGGAAAGAAAAATGATAACCTGCGATTTTTGTTTACTGCCAGCTCAAGATGTCATTCCAAGCTGCTGAACAACTATGAGGAAACTGTCTCCAAGCAAATTTTCATGTGCTGCTTCCTGAATGCCTGACCGAAAAGTGAACTTCAGGGCTACAGTTTAATATGGTTCTGATCCTTCTGCTTTTGCCTGATTAGTGAGAATTTTGGATTTCATGCTGGCTCCTGAGTTACCCTACCACCAAAGGATGTCATGGGATTGCCCCAAGAAGTCCTGTTTAGAAAAGGAAATAAACATACCATTTAAAATTTGTGTAACCTAACCTAAAATCATGAAGACTACTAGTATTTTACAATTTGGGAAATATTGTTCTAACATATAATGTACATCCCACACGTGGCACTTGTTTAGGATGGTTGCCTATAACAGGCATGTTATACCCTGAATGTAAATGTACTACCCTTAACCAGTTGTTGGGTACAAAGATAAAACAGTCTCTCAAAGATCTCCCAATGAGCCCCAGCTATACCTGTGAAATGAGAAACTCTAATCCCCAGAAGCAAAAGGAAATCTCCATACCCTCAGCTCCCACTGCCCTACCCATGCCCAAGCAGGTCTTTATAACAGTTACAAAGGCAGGCAGCAGCATCTTCTAAGGGAGAGGTCCTAGACTGAGAAGACTATTTCCTGTCCACTCTGCCTAATCAACTAGTGGGTGCTTTGAGCTCACCACCAAGTTCTGGGCCTCAGTTTCTTTTTTCTATCGAATGAGGCCACTGACCTAGAATGGACTCTAATGTACCCTCTCTAGTCTGAAAGCTGTAATAGGAGTCTCATAAAAGAGCAATAATCCCAGGACTAAAAGGAGAAAAGTTGCATATTTTTTGAATCATAATAGAATTTGTGAGCATGACATCCAAAATTCTGACAGAAACATCAGTTGTAGGAGCCTGGGTGGCTCAGTTGGTTAAGCGTCTGCTTTCAGCTCAGGTTATGATTTCAGGGTCCTGGGATCGAGTCCCGCATCGGGCTCTCTGTTCAGCAGAGAGTCTGCTTCTCCCTCTCCCTTTGCGCCTCTGCCCTGCTCCTGCTCTCTCTCTTGCTCACGCTCTCTCTCAAAAAAATAAATAAAATCTTAAAAAAAAAAAAAAAGAAAGAAAGAAAAGAAACATTAGTCTCAATTCTCCATTTATAATTCTTGGCTGTTACAGTCTTTAAATAAATACTTTCATTTTGTCTACCATTACCTCTTGTTTTCCTCTAATTTGAGTATTATCCCTCAAAAAAAAAAGCACTGAAATTAAATCTTATTAATGAGTTGCAGTCTTCACATTTAACTTTACGTATCTGTGTGCCTGTTGTCTGAATACTGATGCTTAAGGGTTTTTATTATGACACTGTATAGAACCCGACATCTTTGATTAAATCTCTAGAGGGTGAAAAGTTTCCTTGGGGGGGAAAAATACCACTTCATTTTGCAATAGTTTTTTCCTGGGCAACATGCTTTTGATTTTTCATGAAACTGCAAAGGATCACTTAAAGCTTGACTAACATTCAGTATGAAAGGGTTTTTTTTTTTTTATACAGTCACAATTAGAAGGCTGTCTTAGAATCCGCATTAGGCAACCCTGTATAATCCAACAGCCCGTTCAATTTCCCATAAGCATCTAAAGCAAGCACTGCTTTCCCCAATATTAGTCACAGACTCTGGTTCAGGACAGGCAGCCACTCTGCTCCAGCACCATCCACCCCCTGCCTGCTTCTTCCTCTTGCTCTTCAAGTTAACAGCAGCTAAAGCTGAGCTTCCACCGCTGGACGAGAGTGCAGGGAGGGGGCCTGCAAGTCCACCCCGGAATCTGGAAAAGGATGGATGGCTGCACTCGAAGAACAAAAGCCTGCCTCATGGATGAAGCACTTTCCAAGACAGGAATGGCAGGCTGAGAAAACACTGGCCGGAGCACTTGTGCAGGCGCATGGTCCTTCTTAGTACTAAATGTACCCAGCACTTGGAGAGGAAGTAAACAAGGATCCGGGTTATGCAGGCGTCCGTGTGGCCCACGGCAGCCAAGGCCTGGTCGGTCAAGACTCCCGACTCCCAGTCAGGGGGCGCTGACGTCACAAAGCTCCAAAATGTGGGCTGCGTGTGACCAGGAAAAATTACAAAGGCCACTTTAAATACAGCCTGTATTTCTCTCTACCAGTTAGATATTTTTTTTATTTTTAAAAACAATAATTTTCTGAAAAAGTTAAGTAAAGCCAGAACATGGAAAACAGCTACATGGGGAATGGTCCACAGGAACAGCACACAGGTACCTTGATGCCACCCATTTTTCTCCTCAGGACACATTTGCATCAAACTTCCAACTCCACCAGACCAAAAACAGGTTTGGCTGTTCAGTCTTAGAAAACAGCCTCGGGAATGTCAATCTTTAAATGTCCTACTGCAGAATCTTCAACATTATCATTATGTTTACTTAATAAATGCTAAGCAACTAAGATACTATCATTACTTTCCATCAAAAACTGTTTAAACATTCCTTCAAGCTTTTCCATTTCCCAGTCACACCAGAACAAACTGTGGGTTTTTTTTTTTCTTTTCTTTTTTTCTTTTTTGCCTAGTTGCAGAAAATAATCCCAGCAGAGCCGAAAGCATCCTGCTGAGGTTTTGAGCTTGAGGGCAAGACCCAGTCAAGCTGTATTTCTCTGTTTCTCCCACCTACTATACTCTGGGAGGCCCAGACCATGGTTTCCCAGCCAGCAGGACACTGTATCTTGACTCACCACAAAGACAGTCTCAGTGTGTCTTGATATTCTAAGTTTCTTCTTAGCCTCTGTCTTTGGGGTGGGGGATGAGGGACTAGGGAATATAAAGAGATAAAATAGAAGCAGTGCTGACCAGAAGGAAGAAGGGAGAGAGCTTTTTCTGTATCAACACACATATATCTCATTTTGTATAACAAATGTATTCTCGTACAGTTGACCATAACTGAACTTCTGAAATCTGATTCTTTAAAATGTAACAGCTCATTAATTAAAGAAATGTGATTGTACAACCACCTCAGTTTGTATCTTTCTGTAAACCTTAATTTGTCATATAGTTTAGTTTAAAAAAGTAATACTATTATATCCAGGTAACGGTCCATGCAAATGAATCAGCACACTAGCAAAAGAATAAGTCCAAGTGCAGAGAGAAACAGGACTTCAATTTTTAAATATATTAAAAAATAGTTCAAAAGGAATTTACTCAAAAACCAGCTCACACATATCATCTCTACCTTTATTTATCAATTTGAAGATGATGAAATAAAACACATTTTTAAATGAGGTCACGAGCAATGCAACTGGTTAGCAGATCACCGCAACAACTAGAACTTTAAACTATGTTAACTATGTTAAAGTTGCCTTAAAAACTGTCTTTCTTGGGGCACCTGGGTGGCTCAGTTGGTTAAGCATCTGCCTTCAGCTCAGGTCATGATCCCAGAGTCCTGGGATCGAGCCCCGCGTCGGGCTCCCTGCTCAGCGGGAAGCCTGCTTCTCCCTCTCCCACTCCCCCAGCTTGTGTTCTCTCTCTGTCTCTCTCTGTCAAATGAATAAATAAAATCTGTAAAAAACAAACCGTCTTTCTTCATTTTAAGATGGAACCTCACACTTAGGAGGCAGGTCCCTTTTGCTTTATTGTACACTGGGGTCTTAGGAAGGGCAACACGAGCAAAAAGCTGCAGGGGTGGGAGGGGAAGCCCTTCTCCAGCATGTGTCCCAGTTAATGTTACTAGTTTGGAAACACTGGTCTGAGTCATCGCAAAATGCAGGAATCCTTAGTTTTTCTATAAAAATATTTGTGTCCTATGACAGACTTAATGCAACACAGGTGGGCAAAAGGAAAGTTCCAGGTTTCGGAACCAAATGTACCATCAGGCAAGTCAACTAAGCACAGATAACCTCAAAGAGAAATTAAACATTTTGTCAAGGGTTTCTGATGACAATGCAAAAGCAGGAGAGTACATTGTACTTTAAACAATGCCTCTTCTGTTTGCAGGAACGTGGACTGGCCTAAAATGGAGGGGAGAAAAACAGGGGCGGCACTGAGCCACAGCTCTCACTTCAAAGGCAAATGAGGAGTGTGTGTGTGTGTGTGTGTGTGTGTGTGTGTGTACACATACATATATATACACACATATATATATTTTTCTACAAATTGGCAAAATATATGTACCACAGGTGGGCACACAAAGCTCCTCGTGCTGCCTGACACCCCATCAATCCCTACATATAATGCCCCTCAACGGAACCACCTCATTCCCTTGAGCAGTTTGAGGGCCAATTAACTCTGCCCAAGGAGAAGCAGTCTCAGGATCCCTTCATCTGTCGAGTAGAGGTGTATTCAGCCCTGAGGAACTATTCTAAGTGACAGAGACCTCTGACAGAGGAGGGGGAAGTAGGAGGTGGAGTGGGCAGGCTCCACCTATATTCACTCTGCCCCCGGGAACCTGGGTGAGGAGTTTGATCCACTGGATGCACCAGACACCTGCCGAACCAATCAGGGGCCAGACCCAGCTCTTAGTCTCAGCTTCCTTAGCAACTGAAAAAAAAGATTTACCCTCAGGTTTATTGTGAGGATAGTGCTCAATAAATGTTATTACAGTTTCCTTACTGACCCCTGAGCCCTTTCCCTGAGAACCAGCCTTGTCTCGCACCCCAAGGCCTCCTGGAAGCTAGACTACGGCAATGCCCTTGTGCTGAGCACGAACTACATACCAGCTCCTTGGCAATGCCCTCAACCCCAGCCCCTTCTGCTGAGTCCCTGCTACTAATTCTTGGTAATAGGCAAGTCCTTATATCCAGACTTTTGCCTTCCGCCCACCTCTTCCGATTCCTGTTTTCCCACCTGCCTTGGTTTTCTCCATGGGCAGCTGTGACAACTTTCCCAAAGAGCTTCATCCATACTATTTCATGTGTAAGTTCCAGTCACTCCCTAAGTCTGGAGCCACACACACTCAACCAAACTCTTTTTGTAAACCTTAATTTGTCATATAGTCAAAAAACGATTTACAAGGCTAGACAGACAAATAAATAAACCACTGAGAAAGAACACTCAAACAGACTGGCTCATTACCCTAGAGAACCAAATTTCAAATATGAGAATGTCATCTATTAGATCAGTGTTCTGTTTATGATGGCCTAAGAGAAAAAGTTTCTCAGTAATAGAAAAAGCCGTGCTTCTTCTGTGAAACTGATCTGTTTTTATTAAAGGCAATTATAAAGTTGGAAGCCGAACTTATATCCTTTTTTGCTTCAGCTGCTATGAAACTCAAGCAAAATCTATGGTCTAACACCTGTCAAGCACTACATTGCCCTTTACCCTCAGATTCATCCTTTTATACAGCATATATTTTTGTATTATAAGGGGAGCATAAACAAACATCAATTTGAAATTAACATCTTTAGGCAAAGATGGTCTTTGCTTTTCTATTGGTTTGGGTCTATCCAGGAATAGCAAATCTGGGTCAATGTTTAAAGCCAATAATAAAGCAAGGAACCTGCTGACAAGGTGGGATGGGAACAAGGTGGAAGCAGAACTTAGACCTAGGCCCCTCGTCTCTCCCCCACGCACCTTGAAGGATGTGTCAGGAGAGCAGCCAGAATGAAGGGCGCAGCAGCACACTCCATCACTCTGTGGAAGCCAATTTTGGATGATACTGAGTCTAATGTGTATTTAAAGTGGTTTAGATTTTCCTTTGGCTAAAACCTTCGAGACTGTAGACTAATAGAACAATAATTATGATCACTTTTCCTAAGGTGCCCTGAATAGCCTTAGAAGCACTCTAATGGGAGGTAAAAGGCAACTCTAAATTACAGGAAAGCAAGGGCCACACCTTGCAGAGGTTCTCAGCTGTCTTGAGAAGAAGAGCCCAGCCTCATTCAGCTGAAGTGCTAAGGAAGTTCAGAGGGCCCTCCTAGAGGGCCAAAGAGCTATGGATGCACTGCCAACTGGGCTCCAAACTCAAGTCAGCAGCTGCTCCCCAGGCTAAGGGGCCTGTGAACCCCAACCAGCTTTGTGATCTATTCGACCTGGATTTAGACACCTTCAGCAGAATTTAAATTCCAGGTGGGGAACCTCTGCTCCCCAGGTGGAAAAATAAGATGACAAAGATTCTTCATGACTTGGAGACTTTGCAGTCAGCAATGATTATAGCAAAGCAAGAGCCAAAACCATAGACTGTGAATTCAACTTTTCATTTCAAAAGAGACAGCTCTATGACCCTGTGCAGGCTACCATGTTTCAATTTCATCGCTAGGAAATAGAATAAGATTCCTGCCTTTTATCTCTCATTAGAGTGCTTTTGAGGCTATTCAGGGCTCCTTAGGAAAAGCGATCACTATTATTATTCTATTAGTCTATAACCTCCTAAGTTTTAGCCAAATGAAAATCTAAACCACTTTAAATACACATTGGACTCAGTCTCATCCAAAATTGGCTCTGCATCCTAGTAAATGCAAGTTTCCAGATGGCAAGATTTTAGGTGAAATCATCAAAAGACTACATAAGTGCCACATATTATTACGTGCCTTCCACTCATTAATTCACCCAACACTCTGCATGTTAGGGATGAGCCAAGTTATCTCCTTTACAAAAAGCAGACTCAGTATTCTTTCATGGTTACACAAACAAATAGCAAAGCCAAAGTGAAAGGAAGGACAACTCCCTCCCCTCCCTGTACCCTGCAATTTATCAAGCAGGGTCTGTGTTTTATCACTTTTCCTTGAGGGTTGCAAAAGTTTTGCAAGGAATTCTTTGATTACTGTAATACTTTTATCAACAAAAGAAAATGGAACTCCAACGACATACTATACTGTCAGAAATTTCACTAAAAGAGGTGGAAACATGAAGGATGGGCAGAAATACGTGCCAGGACATACAGCTGAGCAAAACTTCCCTTCTTTCCAGGCAAGGTAGACTCTGGGACCACGGAGGCCTTCCTTAAGGCAGTCTCCCAGGAAACACTGCACACACTTTCTGTGTGCACTTCCCTATCGTTCATCGCACTGTCAACTCATCAAAGGCAACACCTACTTCTACATCCATCTTGATCCTCAACACATCAATACATTTGCTGAATGAAAGCAGATGAATAAGTCAGATGAATAAATAATCATGGCTGTGGCCCAGGCAGCACACTCCCATGCCCTGTCCCCAAATGACTATACCACGTGGGCCCTGGAGTTGGGCCTAGACCCTAGCCCAGGCTATAGAAGCCAGCAAACTGCCACCAACCCACTGCCGAAGGACAAGAAAACTGTTTACAGGAGTTTGACTCAGATAATTTGCCATATTTTTATTTCACCTTTAAAGGACATATAGATTAATTCACCGCAGCATCAGAAATCCCATCTGCCGTAAACCTTTCAATAATCAGTGTCAAGACTGCAATCTCCTTTAACAAAAGTGACCATAAGGGGCATTTTTGCTCTCAGTGCCAAGGAAATTGTTCATTCCAAAGACTACCAAATCTCTTCAATGCCTACAAAAGAGCTCAGCATATCAATCAGACTTTAAGAGTTACAGAAAGCTGCTTTGGGGACTTAACTTCCAACAAAAGATATCCAAGTCTACCAAACACCATTTAACGTATGGCCTGTCCAGCATCCCGAATGGTGCAATTGCAGATTTTCCTTGCAGCAAACTGCTGACAGTTAAAGCCACTGATCCAGCTAACTGTGCCCACTTCTCTGGCACAAAGTCACTTATTCTTAGAAATATATGCAATGGAACTCTTACCCCAAGACAACCCTCATACAACTACTTAGAAAATTCAGGCCCCATCACTCTGCTTTATAGGGGCTGCCACCAATCAGTCATGCTTCAAGGTTTGGAGACTGATAAGGCAACATCTGGCCACCTGAGAAAGTCTCTCACAGGTCCACTTCCAGAGGACGCTTCCACACTGGCCACAGTTAAATAAAAAGCCTTGTTCCTCCCTGGAGAATAATGTAGTGGTGTCTGAAGTGAGGAACATGTCCAGGCAGGCACAGGCATGCTCACAGACCCTCATGAGGCAGTCGGGCAGGTTGTCCTCCGTAAGAGTGGTGGTGACTATGGTGACCACTAGGCAGCTCAAAACTAAGAGTGGCCAAACTATGCACTTCAGGTAAGCTCCTTTACATCTCTTATCCTTAATTTCCTCATCTAGAAAATGAAGGGATAAACCAGATGACATCCAAAGCCTTTAGTTCTGGAACTCAGAGGTTCCATCATCAATTTAGCATTGGTTTGCTTCCAGTCCTTCAGGAAAATCCCTCAGGAAACAGGGCCCAGGTGAGATGGACAGAGCAATGTCAGGTACATAAAGGAGGGCTGCCAAGAAGGGTGGTCTAGGTACTGAGGGTCAGGAGTGAGGCCAGTTACACCTAATACAGGTAGTAAGTAACAATGGATTGACCAACTGCACTATCTTTTCTGGGTCAGACTTGGCTTTTCCACCTTGACGTACAGGAGGTAAGACAAACCCAACGTCAAGTCTGCCCTGAAAACGGTCTCCTCAAAAAAGAAAAGAACCTCACCCCTTAACATCTTCTAGAAGAGTCACTCACATCTACATGACAGAAACCTAACTGAAAAGTATTAAATAGGGTAAATGCATGACCTTACAAACAGCTCCTTTATTTTCTTTAAGGTCTTTCAGGGCATTTCTGTTTACATGCAGAATACAAAATGTTCATTTAAAAAAGTCCAATCACTTTTAAAAATATCAGTCAATGACTGAGAAAGAGATGTTTCTGAATTCTTACAATGAGATAAAAAGATTTCCACGCAACTTCTTAGATGAAAAGCTGTCTTTCACTAGAACACAGGACTGGGAATCCTGGACTTCTTAGCACATGCTTCACCTTCACTTCCACTCACTAGTTCTAGGGCAGGTCACAAGCCTGCTGGGCCTGCTTCCCACATCTGGAAAACAAGATGTTTAGGAGGGGTCCCTCTAATCTAAATGCAACTGGTAGGCACTTGCTTAAGCAGGTAGTAAATAAATGGTCTACACCAAACCAACAAAGGCTGATTTCTCCTTTTTTTCCATGGGGGTTAAAAGTGCAAGGAAAATATTTTGTCTCTATATGACAGTGAACACTGTTTGTATAATAAATATTCAAAAAATAGCCTCGATTGCTTTTAGGGCTTTTTCTTAGAGTGTGCGCAGCCTATATTTTAAAGTATTAAGAAACACTATCTTTATCATTAATCTCAGGAAAAAATAGAGACACTTTATTTTTCATGCAGATGAGAAATACCAGACAACCAAGTTCTTTTAACAAAGTCTTGGCAGCAAGTCGCAGATCATTTTTCATTGACAGGGTGATAATGGGAAAAAGATGGCACATACAGTTTCCTATTCCTCTCCTCTCATTCCTTTACCCCTCGAACATCAGGGACTTTGGGAGATTTGTTTACAGACAGAATGCCTCTCCCACTTTGACAAAGAAAAAAGTATTCAGAATTCTGAACTCCCTGAAAGACACTACCAAAACATAGAACATTATTACTTTTTTACCATCCCAGAATCACAAGTAACTTTGCTTTCCTCTTTTTCCTTCCAGAATAAGAACTGCTATGGTTCCCTTTTCTCCATGGTTCCATGCCAGACTGAAAGCAAATTGTTTACTTTTTTTTTTTAAAGATTTTATTTATTTATTTGAGAGAGAGAGAATGAGAGTGAGCGAGTACATGAGAGCGGGGAGGGTCAGAGGGAGAAGCAGACTCCCTGCCGAGCAAGGAGCCCGATGCGGGACTCGATCCAGAGACTCCATGATCATGACCTGGGCTGAAGGCAGTCGCTTAACGAACTGAGCCACCCAGGCGCCCCGCAAATTGTTTACATTTTAATCATAAAATGTATTCATTGATGATATCACTTAAGTGACAGTATGTATGTGCTGTTTGATAATGTTCTTTGCAGAAATTACATAATGGCTTAACTGTCCTAAACCCAGCCATTGCCCCTCATATTTCCTCTCAATCAACACAACTACTACCCTCCCTCCAGCTTCTGCCAAGGTATTTTTACTGGGCCATCACCCATTCTCCTAGATCCCTCTTTGCCAATCAAGTAATCACCCATGTCCACTACAACTTAGCCTCCTTCTCCTAATGCTTCCATCATCCAACACCTGCTTACTTCAGGTCACCTTCTTAAACCACCACACACAATATCCTGGGGCTCGAAGTGTGAAAAAGATCCAAGAAAAGAAGGAAAACTACACCTAAATGATCCACTGGCTTCTGAAGCCAGGCCATGCAGATGTAGCTGTTCACCAGGTGCTGGAACACAATTAGACTGCTTCCACTTGCCCCAGGGAGAGGGAGAGAAAAAGCAGTCCTCACAGGGAAGTTTAGATGTGGTCCAGAGTCAAAGCATCTCTGTGTCTCATTTCTTGATCTGCAAAATAGGACCTGGGTCACCCTTCTTGGAATATCACTTATATCTGCTTTGCAGCCTGGAGAAAATAGGCGGTTTGCAGAGTCCTATTCCTAAGAATAATTATACTTCACAGGAGTGCAAGTCTTAAAAAAAAAAAAAAAAGCCTGTTGGGTTCAATATGAATGCTTGTCTCCAACCTCACACTCAAGTCTGTTCTCCATGGGCTCTGAAAGAGTGACTGGCCAGGTAGAACACATCTGTCTTAATTTTAACACAAGATCATGCAAACTCCCCTCCTTTCTCTACTCTTAAGCCAATGAGAGATGTGATAAGGATGAACAGCCCAGTGAGGTCTCAGGCAGTATTACAAAATCAAGATTCCTAAGTGTAGCTAAATCACTGATTTTAGAATTTAGTCAAAGTAGAGACTTACTGATACAGGTATGTCACCTCTATCACTTGCCAACCATGTGGTCTTAGCCAAGTCACTTAACCATCCTATACCTAAGTTTCCTCCTCTGTAAAGAGGAAGAGCTAATATGCAGAAAGCTCTTAGCAACACCCGGCACTTAATAAATGTTCAATTAATAGTAGCTTTTAGTTACAGCCATGAAAATGATGGCTACACCTAAGGCCGAGACTGCACATATCACTCCAATTCGCACCAATTCAGACTGAAGATATAGTGGCTTTTGCCCTTTTTTGGGGGAGGGGATAAAAGCTTTCCAGCGTCAATGACAATTCTCCCCAGTTCAGCAGCATGTAGAAGTCAGGGCACAGGGACCTTCTTCTCAAAACCAAAGGCCTCCTCTATAGCCTCCTAGAGGGGATTTTAAAAGAGGAATCAAGCAGACAGATGTCCCTTATTACCATCTTCAGATCTGGGCCACAGGAGCCAAGGACTCAGATCCCTCTGATCCTTGGGCTAGGAGCCAAGACTTCTAGACTGCTGCCAGGCAGGCTTTTCCTTATGAGCCTGACTGCTCCTTAAGGCACTTTACTCCTCTGTAAATGCATTCTTAATGCCAGGTCTTTTTTCCAAGATACCCCCCTTGCCCTGCCCCCAAAACATGGAAACAATGACCCATCCTTTTGGAAAACCAAAATGGAAGTGAATTAACAACGTTTACACATTTCATCTGTGAGCAGTGACAGCTTTGGGAAACATTCCACCAGGTGCATCTGACTGAATTCTGATCTTAGAAGACCCTAGTAATCTCCTGGGGTCCAACTCTGCAGTCAAATGCTCTACCCCTGAGCTATCCCGCCTCCTGGGGTCCAACTCTGAATGCTGCTTACAGTGTTCATGGCACATTTAGGACGGCCTCCAAATGTTGGCCCCAGACATAAGGTCCTGAAATGAACTTCCAAGTCTGGCCAACTGACTGTTCTTTGCACTATTTATATTCCTAAAGCCATCAGCTATGTTTGATATGGCTGATCATGAGGCCCAGCTTAATGGACTACAGAATCCAGTGATACTGACAGCAGGAATAACTTGTTTTGCTGTTTACCTGGCTTCACCTTGTGGGAGAGGCTGTGTGCCTTTTAGGACTCTGAGCCAAGATGGATGCCATCTCCTCACCACAGCGTCGCCTCTGACCTCATCATGAGAGCTTCATCACTTTCCCCTTAGCTTCACTCACCCTCCACACCGATTACACCCAGCACATTTTAATCTTATCTTTCTCCCACATGTCCCACGTCTGTCTGTGGATGAGTCACTGCGACTACTCCCCTGTCTGATGCTAGTCTTAAAACTAAGAACATTCCCAAAAGACCAAAACAAACAAGGGGAAAAGATCACAAAACAACAAGAATCCAACCTCAATACAAATCCTTTGAACATAACATACGCACCAGGATGAACATTTGGCATTCTCTGTGTACCTCAGCAGATCCTTCATTATGGTCATCCAGGAAGAAGACTGGTGTCCTTGCCCTGTACAGAAAGCTACACAGCATCCAGGATCTGTGGCAAGTCTAGAATACCCAAGGGGCTAGGATCTTTGTTACATTTCAACAGTTCTCACCATGAGATGGCTGTTCATCTTTTCTCACTCTTGTCAGGATTCTGAAGCCAACGTGGCATGAGAATTTTGATTTTTGACTCCCAATCTGTCACCAGAGGAATTCCAGTCTTAGCAAATGACTTAAGCAGTGGTTCTCAAACTTCAGCTTGCAGAATTACCTGGAGGCCTTGTTACAAGAGAATGCTGGGCCCAGAGTTTCTGATTCAGTATGTCTGAGGTAGGCCCAAGAATCTGCATTTCCAAGTTCCTAGGTGATGCTGATGCTGATCTGGACACCCCACTTTCAGAACCACTAGCTTAATGCATCAGAATATGGTAGACCCCCCTCGGGGTATATCAGGTTAGGTTGCACAAAAGAAGGACAGTAAATTTATGTGTCTCAGTGTTCAAATCTCATGCAATGACTTGAACGATGACTCATGCACCATCTCTTTTTATAAATTCCTGAAAACTTTAAAATATGTTAACCCTATAGGGTCCAGTGGAAACTAGAAAAATATATGGAAGTTGGAAATGTTAAAGAAACCACATTCATTTATATAAAAGAAAGTAGAGGAGGAAATCCTAGTTAAACACAGTTAAAAAATGATGCCCTCGTCTTAGAAACCAACTGTTCTCTTAGAGCCCAGCTGGACAGCACTCCTTTTTTTTTATTTTTTTTAAGGGACAGTTACATTTTGGGGGGGGGTTAATTTTATTTTATTATGTTAGTCACCATACAGTACATCATTAGTTTTTGATGTAGTGATCCACAATTCATTGTTTTCATATAACACCCAGTGCTCCATGCAGTACGTGCCCTCCTTAATACCCATCACGGGGCTAACCCATCCCCCCACCTCCCTCCCCTCAGTTTGTTTCTCAGAGTCCATAGTCTCTCATGGTTCATCTCTCCCTCCGATTTCCCCTTCATTTTTCCCTTCCTTTTCTTAATGTCCTCCATGCTATTCCTTATGTTCCACAAATAAGTGAAACCATATGATAACTGACTTTTTCTGCTTGACTTATTTCACTTAGCATAATCTCCTCCAGTCCCATCCATGTTGATGTAAAAGTTGGGTATTCATCCTTTCTGATGGCTGAGTAATATTCCATTGTATATATGGACCACATCTTCTTTATCCATTCGTCTGTTGAAGGGCATCTTGGCTCTTTCCACAGTTTGGCTATTGTGGACATTGCTGCTATGAATACTGGGGTGCATATGGCCCTTCTTTTCACTGTATCTGTGTCTTTGGGGTAAATACCCAGTAGTGCAATTGCTGGGTCATAGGGTAGCTCTATTTTTAATTTTCTGAGGCACCTCCACACTGTTTTCCAAAGTGGCTGTACCAACTTGCATTCCCACCAACAGTGTAAGAGGGTTCCCCTTTGTCCATAACCTCCGAACATTTGTTGTTTCTTGCCTTGTCAATTTTTGCCATTCTAACTGGTGTAAGGTGGTATCTCAGTGTGGTTTTGATTTGAATTTCCCTGATGGCTAATGATGGTGAACATTTTTTCATGTGTCTGTTAGCCATTTGTACGTCTTCTTTGGAGAAGTTAGACAGCACTCCTTTTTATATGCAGCTTCCAGGGAGCAAATTCTCCTTGGTAATCTTCCCATGGAGGAGAGGGTAGAAGTAGGTCTAAAAGTCAATTCTAAAATAGTTGATAACTTCCACCGCCAAAATCTCATTTCTCTAAGACAATGGTTCTTAGCCCTAACTGTATACTATAACCTTCTGAGAGCTTCAAAACATATAGATCCCCAGGCCCCATACCTAGAGATTCTAATCTAATTGTTTTAGGATGGGACCTAGACACAGCTTTTTCAAAGCTCCCCAGGTGATTCTCAAATGTAGCCGAGGTTGAAAACCACTGATGTAGGAGAAAGATCAGAGATAGTAGATGGATAGGAAAAAGAGAAGGGCAGTGAGTCCCCTTTACATAATGTCTAATGACATAAAAGGAAAGAGAAAAGAATGGGAGAGCAGCTGGGGGGTGACAACAGGTAAAACTGAGGCTCTCAGATTCTGAGACTGATCTAAAAATCAACAGCGTTTTTGGCTGTTTCAGGTTCAAAAAATCAGAGATGGCTACATGATCAAGGAACTGCCCAGATTTGTCAAAGACTTGGTAACAGTACAAAGGAGACACCAGTAAACCCTTTTAACAAAATGTACTATTTTTTTTCAGAAGAGTTAGTAACTAGGGACTTGTGGCAAACAGCTTTAATTTCTCACAAACAAATTATCTAAAGGTTCAACTCTGAAATGTGCCAGAAAATTTACCACCCTGAACAAAATTTTTAAAAAAATTTTAAAGGAGAGGCAAAAGGAAGGAAATTGAAATAACTCAGAGCACTTGATAACTGAAATTATCTTCCCAGTAACCACACTGACAAAGGAGTTTTCAAAGTTGTAAAATCATGTGATTCAGATGATAAAACCAAGTTATTTTCTTCTCTTCCTTCTTGACTACCACAGATGCATGAGGTAACAAGCTGGAAAAAAAAAATGTTTGAAAGCTTTATGATCCTGTTTAAGGCAGAATGATGAACCCAAAACAGAACATAGTATTGGTAGTCAACGGACAGAGCAGAGCATCTCAGAGCAGGTAACACAGACAGACATCAGGTGAGAATTATCTCTGCTCACACCAACAGGTCAAACACTGGGAGCCCAGAGAGAAAAACTCAGCTGTATTTCCACTGTGTTAACAATTAAAACCAATTCATCAATCTACAGTTTTTGATTTGCTTAGAAAACTAAGATGTGGATAAATCTGTATCTTAAAAATGAAAACTATAATTTTTGATTAAAAACATCAATTTGTTAAGTAATTATTTTAAAATCAATTTAGAAGCCATAGTTCTCACTAACACCTCAGGTTAACTTTCCTAATTTAATATACTTCACCTATTCAGTACTGATTACCCACAAATTAACTCAAAGCAGCATTCCCTGCTTTTATGAGACTATCAGAATAAATCTCTCCCCTCCTCCCAAAGAACACCCTACGAAATGGTATCTATGGTCAAAGTGCCAAACTTCACCTTAGCAACTAACGTGAAGGTTGAATGTGGCAAAGCCAAAAGTATGGCCCAGAACACATAGACTTTCAGCCTGAAATAAAGCTCTTTCTTGGAAAGGGAAAAGACTAATAGGACTGCTTTAGATAATTCAGTTCAGCAGAGGACATGCATCTATTCAAACAGAAGGCTGTAAGCTTATCTTTATTGGACACGGTTGGAGATAGAAGGCCTGATCTAGGCCACTAATTTCAAGAAACAGTATACTAGCTCACCTAGGAAGTTATCTATCAGGAGCTTAAGAACCTAAGTGTGCCAAAGCAAGTACACTCACCCTGGAATCAGCTCAAAGATAACCTTAAAATAATCAGGCCCACAATTTTCATAAGCCCATTCTAGGCTTCTCAGGGTTACACAAATGGTACACCTAATCTAACTGCTCATTACCCTTTTAAACAAATTCAGAATGTTTGGGCTCAAAGTTTCAATGTTTCCTTTTTAAAAAGTTATCTTATTGAAACTTTAGTCTGTGGTCTGCCGTTTATTTGCAAGATGGGTATATGCATATATGATAAATTAACCCTGTTAATGAGACTGTACTGAAAACTAGTGAATAAAGATACATCCCTTCTCATTCTACCAACTGGGGGGTAAAAAAAAGAGGTACCCAATACAAAGATGCAAATGTATGGGGGTGCCTGCGTGGCTCAGTTGGTTGAGTATCAGACTCTTGATTTCAGGTCAGGTCAGGATCTCAGGGTCCTGAGATCAAGCTCTGGGTGGCTTGGGCTCCAAGTTCAGCAGGGAGTCCACTTGTATTCTCTCTCTCCCTCTGCCCCTCCCCCTGCTTGCATGCCCAGTTACACTTGTGCACTCCCTAAAAATAAATGAATAAATCTCAAAAAAAGAAAAGAAAAGGATGCAAATGGGGCGCCTGGGTTGCTCAGTCATTTAAGTGGCTGCCTTTGGCTGGGGTCATGATCCTGAGGTACTGGGATCAAGCCCCATGGCTCCCTGCTCAGCAGGGACTCTGCTTCTTCCTCTGCCCCTCCCCCTGGTTCCTGCTCTCTCTTTCTTACTCTCTCTCAAATAAATAAATAAAATCTTAAAAAAAAAAATAGATGCAAATGTATGAAGGGTGAAATTAAAACAAATCCTCGATTTGGAAATGAATGCTAGCAGGAAGTCCCAGGACAGCTATCCTGTAAGGTAAAAACTCTAGAAGATCTACACCAACCCTGAGTTTTAAATTAGGTAAAAAAATTTTTAAAGAATTTATGAGAAGGACAAGTTCTAATGGAGAGATCTAGAGAAAAAGTTTTACTTTATAAAACCATTACAGTATTAGAAAAAATTAAAATGTATCAAGCTTTTAAAAATATTAAAATTAAAACTTTAAAAAGAAAAGGAGAGGAATCGAGCAGGAAGCGTTAAACATCACTCAGCTGAGCTTAATATGAAATATGGAACTGAGGCAATTATCTAGATAATTTATGATGAAAGAAATA
Source organism: Halichoerus grypus (assembly GCF_964656455.1). Taxonomy (NCBI): domain Eukaryota; kingdom Metazoa; phylum Chordata; class Mammalia; order Carnivora; family Phocidae; genus Halichoerus; species Halichoerus grypus. The sequence continues at coordinate 51,843,303 of NC_135720.1, forward strand.
TCATTTTAAAAATCAATTATTAGGACATTTCAGCCTAAAAGCAGTTTGAGATTTGAATTATGTGAATTAATGACTCAACTATCCACTTGATCTTTCTAAAGTAGTACCAATTTTCAAGGAGACATCTAACAAGTTCTACTGGATATAATTTTATGCCCACCATAAACTTCAGGTTTATATCCAGAGTTATACCTTTAAAAGTCCACTTGGCCACTGCCACCTTCTACTGCAACTGCCTCCAGGCCCATCACCCTCCCTCCCCAGCACCCTGGCTATATTCAGTTATCAGGCAGAACCAGTTTGCCCGCTCCACATTTATCATAGTGTTTCAGTCTATCTTCTGGACACTATCCAGACACTACTCACCTATCTTTACCATGAAACTGAGAGTTCTTAAGTTTTTTCCAACACACACAGGAATTTTAAAGTATTCTGCTAGCCATGTTTTATCTTAGGGCGCATGAATACTGCATTCCTCGGGCCAATTAAAACCATCATTTTAGGTCCTACCCATACATAACTTTACCTTGAAGATAAAAGCAGTAAACTTTTCAGTAGAGATCAACACTTTAACCTGGCCAGCACCTTGCATTATGCTACATTTTCTGTCTCTGTCTTGGCAACCTGCCTTTAAACCCAACAGTAACTGCACTGCAAAGAGTCAATCACAAAATATTTTAATACCTTTAGTAATGAGATCTGATTTGGCAGCCAAACTTCTGCCAGGAACTTCTTATAAATTGTTTTCCCCCAAAATCCATTTTTCTTGGTGGTCTTGTCTCCATTCATCTACCTGCCTAAAGCCTACAGTATAGAAGCACAGATACCCTGTTCTCCCAAAGCAGAAATTTGCCAGAGATAACAGCCCAACCCAAAGTATTTGTACACACTACGTATCACACTCTATTAGTACTAAATAGTACACTTTGTATCTGACCCAGAGTAAACCATGGCCATGCAAGGAAGTGACCTATCAGAAATGAGAATCCCCGGGGCGCCTGGGTGGCTCAGTTGTTAAGCGTCTGCCTTCAGCTCAGATCATGGTCCCAGGGTCCTGGGATCGAGCCCCACATCGGGCTCCCTGCTCAGCGGGAAGCCTGCTTCTCCCTCGCCCTCTCCCCGTGCTTGTGTTCCTGCTCTCCCTCCCTGCTCTCTCTGTGTCAAATAAATAAATAAAATCTTAAAAAAAAAAAAAAAATGAGACTACCCAAACCAGCAGGTTTTTGACAGAATTCTCAAGCCTCTTCTACTCTCCCACTAAAAGCCAGGCATGGACTCAATTCTTAAGTTATTAGCTAATAAAAATCAAGGAAAGGAGCCTACATCCTGGGTCCAAGTCCACTCCCCTAGCAGCACACAAAGAGGTGCTACCTTAGTCAGCCAATGATCGGAAGACGAGCATTCAGAACAGTATTCCAGAGGATCACTATGAGGGTTAGTGGTAATATATGCAAAGATGTGGCACACAGCAACTTTTAAGATGGCAGCTGTTTTCTAAAAGTACAAACTTTCAGTTATAATAAAGTCACAGGAATGGAAAATACAGCATGGTGACTAGAGTTAATAATGCTGTACTGAAGGTTGAAAGTTGCCAGGAGAGTAAATCTTAAAAGTTCTCATCATAAGAAAAAAAAAATTCTGTAACTATGTGTGGTGACAGAGGTTAACTAGACTTTTTGTGGTGATCACTTTGCAATATATACAAGTACTGAATCATGTTATACACCTGAAGTTAATGTTATGTGTCAAATTTACCTAAATTAAAAAACACATAAAAACTTAACCCTCCCCACCAAATGAATAATGTAAATAAATGAAATGGCAGCTGTTTAATTTTATTGTTATACACCCCCCACCCAACCCAAAGTCCCACCTGCACTCCAGGAATCAGTAGAGTGTAGCAGAAAAGGCAAAAGTTCCAGAGTCAAAGAAACCTGAGTCTGATCCCAAATAAGTTCCTTGAACCATTTCCTGGTCTTTAAATTGGGATTTACATGAAATGCCTATCACACAAGATCAACATTAGATGTAAAAACCTAACTGATCATTTGGCGCTTAGTGTTCAATAAATCATAGCTACTATTATAATTATTATTATTATACCTAGGCCTGAAAATGTGGTTGTGTAGACTCCTTTTTATTATAAAAATCATCCTGGCTCCCCTTCCGAAAAATATCATTTTGAAATATAAAATTAAACAGTGCAATTCTGATTCCTAAATACTTCAGAACAATTCAACCCAAACACCTACTAGGTACCTAGAAAATATCTACTGCTATTTTTAGATTTTTTTTCTTTTCACAGTTATGTCTATGAACTAAGTTGTGTCACTTACACCAAACTGTGTAAGACAGGTATCAAGTTCATTTTTTTTCCATTATGGACATCAAATTACTTGACTCAATGTCTTTGATGTATTTCTTCAACATTATTTACTCTGTCTGATATAAATCAAGCAACCAAATATATGTCTCTATTTTTGGTACTATCTACATTGTTCATCTATTCTTATGCCTATACTCTAGGTCAGCTGCCACTTCTATGAGGACAACCACTCTGTGTTCTATGCTAGATCAGGATGACTGGTTTTTTGGACGTAAATGTACACAGAGGAGACATGAGCCTGAAGCCTCAGGTGTGAGAGACTTTGAAAGTCCCTGAACCAAGCACAGGAGGAGCTAAAGGGACTCCAGAGAGATTGTGGATTAGCCTTACTACCATAACCAATGACAATGAATCTGATAGGGTTCTACCCTCTCAAGCCATGACATGGAAGAAAGGATTCTTCTTCAACACTATCCTTCTGCTGAGGACCCTAGGCTCCTCTCTCCCCTCAAAGACTGGCTGTTCTAGACCAAAGCTCTCAGCCAGAACTCATGGGCTGCAGTGTAAACCTCAAGCCCACACTCCACAGGTACAGCAGGGTCAAGGTGTCAGCAGGGCCATGCTCCCTCTAAAGGCTGGGTGGGGGACCCCTTCCTGGCTTCTTCTTAGCTTCAGGTGGCTTCCAGAAATGCCTGGTGCCCTTGGCTAGTAACTGCATCACTCCAACCTTTGCCACAATCTTCATGCAGACCTCTCAGCATCTAGTGCATCTTAGTTGTCCTCTCCTCTCCTTATAAGGACGCTAGTCATTGGGTTTGGGGCCCACCCTAATCCAATATAACTTAATTTTAACTAATTACCCCTTAAAAGACCCTATTTTCAAACAAGGTCACATTTTGAGGTTCCAGATGGACATGAAGTTAGGAGGATACTATTCAACCCACTACAACTCCCAAATTAAAATAAACCACCACAATGTGGCGCCTGGGTGGCCAACTTGGTTAAGCTTCCAGCTCTTGGTATCGGCTCAGGTCGTGATCTCCTGGTCATGAGATGGGACTTCTCAATCGCCACGGAGTCTGCTTAGGTTTCTCTCTCCCTCTCCCTTTGCCCCTCCCCTCCATCACACACAGGCACATGGGCACACACAAGCTCTCTCACCCTCTCTCAAATAAATAAATAAATCTTTTTAAAAAATAAATAAACCACCACTACAAAATATGAGGCAAAGTGGCAGATGACAAATCACAGCATTACAGAAATATTAAAAAAAAAAATTGGGGGTGCCTGGGTGGCTCAGTCGTTAAGCATCTGCCTTCAGCTCGGGTCATGATCCCAGGGTCCTGAGATCAAGCCCCGCGTCAGGCTCCCCACTCAGCGGGAAGCCTGCTTCTCCCTCTCCCGCTCCCACTGCTTGTGTTCCCTCTCTTGCTGTGTCTCTCTGTCGAAAAATAAAATCTTAAAAAAAAAAAAATTCAAAGTTATAATCGCCAGTGGACTACTTCCAATCTCAATTAGAAATAATGTACCTTTTGCCTTTCTCTCACCTGTGGGAAACTGTGAAGGCTTAGAAAATATCAGAAATCCTATTCAAGGGGCACTTGGGTGGCTCAGTCAGTTGGGCGTCCAACTCTTGGTTTCGTCTTAGGTCATGATTTCATGGGTCTCGGGATGGAGAGTCTGCCTGAAAGATTCTCTCCCCCTGGCCCCCTAAATTCACATGCACGTGCTCTCTCAAATAAAGTCTTCACACACACACAAAAAGTCCCATTCAAAAAAGCACTAAAAAACAACATTCCATTGGCCCAGACTCTTGACACACTCTGAAAAATCTGTTATTAGGTATAAACACTCACACCAAAAAATATGAAAGACAGGGAAGGATGTTTTTCAGTTGAAAGTGCTTTCATTTAACTATTTGGGGATGGAAAGTAGACCATGGGTCTCAGAAGACCAAGGTTTCCTTTAAAAAAAAAAAAAATTACCTTAGGTTTTTAACAGCCCCCTCTCCAAATTATCCTTTTCTAATAAGGATATAAACCTACATGAAAGCACTATATTTCACAGTTCTTTTTATTTTAATCAAGGTATTATTTTAGCTTTCTGGGGAAAAAAATACTTGAGATGAGCTTAAAGACTTGTGTACTCCCTCTGCTGGCTCTGAATTTAAAGTAAATTATCAATGGCTTCAGGAGCCAAGTTATTAATTTCACTAGACATCTAAAACACAATGAAAGATATGATGTGGGGGCACCTGGGTGGCTCAGTCATTAAGTATCTGCCTTCGGCTCAGGTCATAATCCCAGGGTCCTGGGGTCAGGCTCCCTGCTCGGCGGGAAGCCTGCTTCTCCCTCTTCCCCTCCCCCTGCTTGTGTTCCCTCTCTTGCTGTCTCTCTCTCTGTCAAATAAATAAATAAAATCTTGGGACAAAAAAAAGAAAGAAAGCTATGTAGATTCTCTCCCAACACACACACGCAAAGGTCTTCAAAGAAGTAAGTAATTCCAAAACAACTACTAAAATCTGCCAAAGGCATCTCTGTTGGATTTAGTATAGATTTACTCCAAAGGAAAGCTAATGCATTCCATTTGTTTGGAGCAGAAGTCACTTCTTGCATCGGCCTTGCCCCTACAAGTGTACCACAACTCTTCCTTGCTCTTTTCCTTCGCACCTCTCCACTACAGGACTAGGGTGCATCTGGACACCCAGGCATGGTGAGCCCCTAGAAGATTACCTGGCTTCTTCATCATAGGCAATTACTAGAGTAGCAAATTACTGGAAGAGCCATGGCCCATAAGGGAAATTAGTCCATTTCACTTTATGTTATCCCATAATAGTAACTGACAAACTGCAAAGAAAAAGTCCCAAGATTAAAATCTAAAAAAAAAAAGTCTGAGTAGAAAGTGAAAGACACACTCTCTGGAAAAGCCCAGCTTGAAACATGCACCGATCATACACTTGTGTTTTATCAAGAAGGAGTGATACATCACAATATTCTATGGATGCCTGCTACTGTACTTTTTCCAATTGGGGAAATTGTGATACTAAGAAATGAAGGTTCTTTGGTTAAGAATTAAATGGTTAAAGATACTGAGTCTGTCAGTAATGACGCCATCAGAATTGGGGTCTTCTATCATAATCACAGCCTAACCACTTATTTAGAAAACTCTTAACTCGGAAGAGTTACAGACTGGCTTTGAAAAGATCCATCTCAGAGAGTGCTTGCTGTCTCTTCCTCCTTCATATGTGACTTCTATTTTCCAATTCATGGATATAAAACTTCAAGTACCTCTGGGACTTCTGCCTCCAAATGCAGAACATCACGGACAACTTAGTTTTACACAACAGCTTTGCTCCTGTAAGAAGTGGGTAAGTGAATTTTAGGCTGAACAACCCTATGATGAATCTTTCTAGACAGTGCATACTGATGCGGCATTGGTGGGGTACACACACAGAAAAGAGACTTGATTTCAACTGTCTCTAAATGAAGTCATTCCTAGATCAAGGTTTTCCTCAGTTTCTATGATGGGTAGCGACTGGCACTAATGAAGTTTTCAGGGACTGCTATCACTAGGAAACAAGACACTGCAAGAAATGCCTTGGATAGCAGAGCATCCTTTCGTAATTATACTATATCCTATCAACATTAATGCTAGGAGGTCCAAGACTTCATAGCTGTAAGTATTCAAAAGACTCTACACATGATGTCACTTCACTCCCGAATCACATCATCTCCTTTCAGTGTCAGAGTCCCAGAACAAGGCTATCTTTATGGGCTGAGGACATAATGATTCAAAGAATAGCTCCGAGTATCAGAAATGTTTTTGTCTGGTAGACACATTCCATGCTTTGGAGGCTCTTACACTGTCCTTGGGAATATACAGGAGTCACAGAAAAATGACAAAAAGAAATAGGAGGGAGTCACGGTTGGACATGGTAGGGTGGGGTGGGCTTAAGACAGATGGCTTTTTCAGCAAGGTTAGCTGAGAACACTGATGGAAATACTAAAAAACCAACGCAGCTACTCTAGCATGAGCCAGCCTAAAGGAGGGAGGAGGGGAAGCAGAGGCGAGCAAATGAAGTAAGAGTTTGCAGAAATGGAGGCACGGACACAAACAGCTGTGAAACCACAATGGTTAACAGCAGACAGTACAGAACAGTGCTGCCCAGGGCTCATGCGGACACACTCTTAGCTCCATCTCTGCTAGCTCGTAGGTTCCTGAGCCAGTCACTCACATGCTCTTGTCCTGCTTCCTCACCTGTAAAATGAAGTAGTTAGATGATCTCTAAAACGTCTTTTAGTTCTAAATTTGAGGCAAGAAGCAATGTGAATGAGTCAGCTGTATCAAGGCTCCACCTCCACTCCAGAGGGAGGCCAGTCCTATACCAGGCCCCACAAGACAGAACTGGAGACCCCAGATCAGGCTAGGACCACAGGTGTGCTCTAATCCAGATGGCCCTGGGAAAGCCCCAGCTTCTCCCCAACAGACCCAAACTACAAGAGCCATGTTATAGCGGCCCTGCATCTCCAAAGCAAGCTGAAAATGATCTGCAGAGAATTAAAGACCAGTTCCAACCAAAGTTCAACACCAACTTTGCCTTTTGCCAGTAATTTCTCTGCAGAGAGCTGAAATATCGAGGAAAGCAGAAGTACAGACATGAAAAAAGGCAAAGAGAATGACGACAATGACAAATTCACAGAACACAGATTTGCATGTTTATTTTCTGTCTTCCTCCAACAGAACCTGAATCCTGTGAGCTGGAACCTCATCTGCCTCGTGCTACTACTATATCCCTGAGACCCAGCAGAATGCCCTGTGAACCGTATCCCTTTGATAAGTATTTGTTGAATGAATAAAATGGCATGTGATGAAAATAGTTAAAAAGGTCTTCTCTTTCTAATCTGTAGTCACTTACTGTATACCAGCTATAATGTCCACTGATACTAATCCACATGTATCTATCTCTATATAGATACAGAGATAAAATCCACCTATATATGTCATTCTGAGCTCCTTCTATAGCAGCAAAAAGGCAAAGTGGCTCTTCAGGACTTGTGATACAGGAAAAGTTCAGGAGAAAAATGAGGAGTCAAGAATAGGACTGAGTCTGTTCCCCACAGGCAAGATGGGCAAGATATGAGAACAAAATAAATTCCATATTCTCTCTAGCCCTAGGAATCTAATGTGGTAAGCAATGGGTAAGCAGGGTGCCCTGCTAAAATGTACAGACTGAAACAGTCTTACCTTCGCATTTTTATGAAGATCTTTGGATGGACAGTATTTGCTAAACTTTTCCCAGGCCAAATAAATGACTTTTCAGTGAGACATGGACTCTTCATTAATTTTCCAAATAAAAATATCTTGCAGGTTTTAAGTAAGAATCATACGTATTAAAAAGTTTAACTACAAGATGTTCTTCTATGGTGTCATTCTCTTAAAATAGAACCCTCCTAAAATCTCCTAAAAATAAGTTTGCATTGTTTCATTTCATTTTCTAAGAAGGAGATAAACATATCAAAACAAACACTTAGCTTCTTTTTAAAAGAGTCTCTCTGCTACATAGGGCTCACAGATCAAAGTTTAAAAGGGCCAATTTCTTCACTTCATAGGTCGATGACACAGCTTTGAAAAAGAGGAAAAACAGTCCCCCTAGTGTACTGCTGCTGTAGGAAGAGGAAGTATACTCGTGGAGAATCACTGACGAAGACAGTACTGCCAAAGGAAATTACAAAACAGCATTTTGGCAACATGGGCCAAGCAGAAGGCGGATTCCTTACACACGACCATAACTGGCCCTTTGGTGAGTTACTCCAAAAGGTGACGGAGGCCAAAATTACAAGCCAACATGGAATTATCACAACTTTGTCATTTTGAAATTTTAAAAACATATTTTTAGACATGAAAGTTGCAGTTAAAATAACATTTTCTTAATACAGTATGTTGGGAAGGAACTGGATGCATTAATCTAAAGAATGAGAACAGTGAGAACATCAACAGGCATTATGTGGCAGGTGGGCCCTCATCTTTTTACCCTGGGAAGAAGCTGTAAGAGCACACATTCTCACATCAAAGAAGACATCCACAGCAGCAGGAGAAGTCGTCACATGCACAGGATCCTACATTTATGAAATTGTGAGAAACAGCATGGAAACGCATGGCTGCCTAATGTAATCATGTCCTAATCTCCTGGGAAATGCAGGTGTGTGGGTGTGAGAAGATGAATAGTGATACATAGGCCTTAACAGGTAAACCCTGGAATCCTAGACGTCTGTCCCACAACAGGAGGAACTGAGAGAACATAGCAGTTGGATTAGGGGTGGTGCGGTGCAAGTAAACTTAATCCGAATTAAAGGAAATATAACCTTTTCCCCTCTTAACCACATCTGACTATTCACATCTACTTTAATGCCTGAGGTAAGGGAACCTGTGAGATAGCCATCACCTTTCTCTCTGGCACAATATGTATCTGACAAACCTAAGTTAACCAAGAACTTCCTCCTTTTGTTAAAACGCTATCTTTTCTGCCACCTCTATCACTTCACAGTTCCTAAGTACCCGTACTGATAGACAGTGGATGACTATACAAATGTGATAAACTCATCAGCCTCCAGCAATATTCGTCTTTCTGACGCTGAACTAATAACCAAGACATTTTTAGACTGAGAGGCAAATATGCTTTTCAGGAAAGCATCTTCTACTTATGTAAGACTACTTGTTACTTAGTAAAAAAACCTTTAAAAAAATAGGTCAATTTAAAGAGGAAAACAGTGTGATAAAGAATAAAAATCTCCAAAACTGCAGCTACTAATTACCTAACTAGCTGTGTGATCTTAGAGAAGTCCTTAACTTGAAGAACCAGGATTTTCACCATTAAAATAAGGGAGTTGAACTACCTCAGCAAACCTCATCCTGGCTGTACATCAGAATATCCTAAGAAACTTAAAAAACAAAAATAAAACAAAAAAGAAACACCAATGCTAAGTCCCAGACCAACCCAATTAAAACCTATTCTCTAAGTATTGGTACTCTTTAAAAGCTCCAAGGTGATCCAAATATGCAACCAGGGCTTCAAACCACTAGTCCTAATTCTGATCTTCAAGGCCTCTTTTCTAATTCTTTTATTCTCTAGTCTTAGGGTGATAATTCTGGTGACAGGATCTCATAATGCAACAGTCCAAAAAGCCACAAAAGAAGTAAGGCCTAAACCCTGCATACTGTAGCTATGTGCACACAGGGCTAAGAGAGGTTAACCTGAATTCTAGACATTTTCAGAAGTCAAAAACCCTAATGCATAACTCAGAATGAAAGCAGTGTGGTTTAAATGCACACGCATGCTCTCAAAATGACTAATCATGGTAGGAATTGACTCCTGAAACTTGGACGCATGGAAATGGGTCACAATTAGCTCCTGACCTCTCCCTTCTCCCTCTTCTTCCACCGCTACTAAACCACAAACACAAAAAAAGGTTGGCTATTACTCATAATCGGAATATGAAACCAGCCCCAGTTTCAAAGGGCTTTCTCCATCATCAAAGATTTGGAAGTTCCTGCATGGGTGCATCTTTTGATGAAGGTCATCTTACAAAAACTCTTTAACTAAATTATATCCCCATAGTCTTCAAGGATTAGCTGCTATGTGATACTCAGAAACAGAACTGATGTAAAATCTTAAAGTAAAAATAATTCTACTTACATAAAATATAAAAATATTTTACTTCATGTCCTGTATTAAACATACTAAGGCTTGAGTTTCAATTTACAATTTTTCATAATTTTAGTTAAAAAGAAATGAAATGGAAACTAATTTAACATTGTGTGTTGACTATACCTCAACAAAAAAAAAGAAAAGAGAGAGAGAAATGAGATAGCAGAGAAGGAAAAAGAAACCATGAGACCAGAAAAAAAGGTTAAGGACAAAAACCCACAAAGTTTAGGACTAGGCCCAAAATCTCTACTCAAGTCCTGCAAGTTACATGAAAATATAATCAACCAAATCACAATTCATGGCTACTTTTGGTAATACCACTTTCTCACCTAGATCTTTAAAAAAAAAAAAATCAAATGCTATTAAACGGTTACTATCTTTAATTACAAAACGAGATGTTATTTGTGGGATTAAACTACTTGAATAAACTTAAAAAAAGGAAAAGTAAAAACCTTTCCAACATTAACTTTTAGCTAACTAACTTTTAACTAGCAGATTCTCTGCACCAAACTCTAAATATACAGGACTAACTTCAAGTTGAGAAATTTGAAAAATATTCCAAACCCCTATATCCATTTTCTTAGATCCTGAAACTCACCCCTTCCTGACACTGTACCCTGAGATTAACCCTCACTATTCACTTAGAAATTCAGTTTTAAAAGATATCACAGTAGCACTGCTTTGAAATGGAATTCACTCTCAAGCTTTCTGTAAATGGCCCTCATATCACACAACTGGCATTCCTTTGCAAAGCTGTAAAATTAAATCAAATGTAAGATTCATAATGTCGGCATTTGTTAAAGGAAATGAGACAGATAACTGGAATAATTTCAAAGCATACATTTTGCTTTTAAAGTATCTCAACAAGTCCTCTCCAATACTAGCCATAAAAAATTAAAAAAAAAAAAAGCAGATACTTTGTTTGCAAGGATTTTTTTTTTAAGCAAATTAAAACTCAACACACTAAATTCTTTAGTTTTTTTCACATACAGGTTTCCTCTCCAGTGCTCCAGTTCTCCACCAAGATTAAACTGTTCTTACTGTATACACCTCCTGGAACCCAGGAAGATACAGGGCTCCCCAAAGACACGGAATGAGGAAGGAACTACCTCATTAATTAAAAAAAAAAAAAAAGCTAACTTGCAAATAGAACCAACTGATAAGCCATATGTATCTCCAACTGTACAGGACTCCTCTGCCTGGTACTGACACATTCATGTCTTGGGGAAAGAGGCCAGGAGGATGAGGTGCCAGGAAGAGCAAAGCAGCTGGGTATCAGCAGCCCAGCAGGGGCATAGGAGTTAATCTGTTTGGATGCCCAACTGCAGGAAGTCATTACATCATAGGCCTTTCCACACCTCTCTCCCTACCACGTGTCCAGTGCCCCAAGAGGCTGAAAAGAACAGGAGAGAGCCTCTCTTCTGGTTCACTTATAGGTAGAAGCCATTATGGCCCAGCCCTGACACCACACCTCCCTCCCAAAGGCCTAGGTGAAGCTCCAGGCCTCAGTCCTCCACACCTGGACCCGGCCGCAAACAGCGCCAGAGTCCAGGCTTCAACGGGAGCAGCAGGTGTGGCTAATTCGCCTCGAGGTGGTAGGGCTGGCCCGGTCCAGGGCTCAGAACAACTCAAGTTCGGGGGCAGGTTTACCGTAGAAACATCTCTAAGGAAAAAAGGTGCCAACACAGGCAAGGAAAGACAGCCAGCCAGTAAAAGGTTTACAACCACTACTTTTTCTAATGGGATCCGAGTGCCTGTGGGAACTAACACCCACAAGCCAGAAACTTCGACGCAAGGGTTTTCATCCAGCTAGTGACAACGACCATGCTCCTGTGACTGACTGGAAACCACAAATCCAACCCCTCCTCGGGGCACCGAGTCCCAAACACTCCCCCACATCCTCTCACCCCACCCGCAGAACCCTCCCCGCATCCCCACTACAGTGATTTCTACTTCGAAGTTGGCCGCAGACCTACCTCCTCCGTGCAGTCCCGGGAATCCAGCAAATGCACTCCTGTCCGCCAGTCCTTCCCTCGCCGGTATCCCTTGCCCCCTCTCCTCACCTGGCCATGCCCGAGGCTTCCTCGGAAGCCTCCTTTCCCCGCCCCACCCTCCGCGGCCGACCCTAGGTTCCCCTCCTCTGGGGGTCACAGAGATCCCCCCGAAACCTCACAGCGGAGGCTCTCGGTGCCAACCCCTCTCCCCAGCGCCCGCAGGCGCGCTCCGATGAATCGAAGGCGCGTCTCGCACTGCGCAGGAGGCCCGGCGGGTCCGGCCGCCCGCCCGAGGTGGGTACGCACCTTCCACCCCGCAGAGCTGTTGCTGTCGCCCTTATCCTTGAAGTAGGGCACGCAGCGCACCATCCACTCGTAGATCTGGGACAGAGTGAGCCGTTTGTCCGGCGAGCTCTCGATGGCGCGAGTGATCAGGTCGGCGTAGGACAGGTTCCCCCAGGCGTTCCGCCGCGACGAGCATTTCCTCGGCTGCCCGGAGCCCCCAGCCGCCCCCGGCTGCGGCGGCGGCAGTGGCTGCTGAGGCTGCAGCGGCGTCTGCGTCCCCCCGTTCAGCGCGCCCGCCGCGGGGGCTGGCCCAGACCCGGAGTCCTGCCCTCCGGGAGCCAGCAGGCGGGCCGAGTCTTCAAGGAGCAGCCCGGAGCCCAGCGTGCGGCTCCCGCCGCCGCCGATCGCCATGGCCGAGACCGCCCTACCGCTGCCGTCCTCGTCGTCTTCATCGTCCTCCTCTTCGGGGATCATAGAATCGGCGGCCGTCTCCCCCGAGGGCTTGGCCGGGCTCCCCTGGAGCTCTGGCCTCTGCAGGGGCCATGTACAGGAGCGCGGCCGGCTCTGGGGCTCGAACTCCGGGTCCAGCTCCACTTCGAGCGGAGAGAGCGGGGCCGGGGAGGCCGGTGCCTCTGCCATCTTCGCCGCCCGCCCGCCCGCGGCTCGGGCTCTCGCGCTCTCCTCTCGCGCCGGGGCGGGGTGCGGCGGGGGAGGGACGGGGGCGCCGCGAAGACTCGGGCTCCGGGGAGCCGCTGCCGCTACTGCCGCCGCCTGGAGAAGCACGAAAGAGAGAAGAGAGAAGGAGAGTTGGTTATCCCGGGCTGGAGCCCAGTCCTCGGCGACTCCGCGCCCGCCGCCGCCGCTTCCCGGCCGCACGGCGCCCGCCTCCCAGAAACAGGCAGACCTGGAGACGTGCGTCCCGCGAACCTGGCGCAGCAGACACCGCCCCCTGGCCAGGCCGCGGGGGAGCCAGGAGCGAATCGACGGGCTCGCACGGGGCAGCCCCCTTCCCCCCGCCGCCGGGGCCGCCAGATCTGCAGGTCTCTCCTGGGCTAGGTGGCTGGGCGGGGAAGAAGGGGGAGGGGAGGGGAGGGGAGGACAGAGGAGGGGAGGGGAGGGGCGGGGAGGGGGCGGGGGGAGGGGCGCGGGCCGCGCCTTTAAAGCGGGCAGCGGCCAGGGCTGGCGCAGCCGAGCCGCGGTCGGAGCCTGAGCGGGCGTGCGTTTGTTTATGTTTCGCTCGGTCCCGCTCAAGTGCTTCCCGCGGCGCCGCAGTCAAAGTCGGTGGCGTCTTCCGCTCTTCTCGTCCCCGGCCCTGCCGCCTCCGCGCCCCCTTGTACTCCCTTCTCCCCGCCGAGGGGCCCGAGTCCGGGGACGGCGCGGGCAGCCGCCTTCTTCCCTCTTCGCCCGCGGGCCAGGAGGACGAACGCGGGTCCGAGCGCGGACGGGCTCTTGTCACTTCCAGAAAAAGGACAAGACGAGAAGCAGCGAGGCAAGCAGCTCGAGGGTGTTTGCCAAGGGTCGAGCCAAACAGGAACGACCACTTTGGGGTTTTGTGGGGTTTATTTGCTCGCGGGCGTTGTACCCTCCACCCCCTTCCCAGTAAAGAACGGGGGGGGGGAGGGGACAAGTCAGAACATAAATCTTCCAACAGGTCAGGAAGCGCCAAGTCTCCCGGACTGCCAGAAAACCCGGACCAGCACGTTCATCACCTCCTTGCTCCCGCTGCTGCCATCTTGACAGTTTTCCCCCTTTCACTCAAGTCCTTTAAAAAACACTAGCGGGAGGGAAGGGGGGCGCGCACACCGAGTCACGGGGAGGGAAAAGGGAAGCGCCTGGCCCAGCTCGGAAGCAGATCCGGAGTCACCGGGAAGGCGACCGCCCCGCTGCACAGCTCCGGCGCCTACCTCAGTTCCTTCCCTTCAGGGACGAGGGGGGAGGAAGCACAATTCCGCGCGGGCCCGGGGCACGGCGAGGAGGGGGCGCGCAACCTCGGCGAAGGAAAGGCGCTCCGGCCACCGCCGCAGCCCGCCTGAGGAAACGCCTGTCAGCCTGCGCGCCGTCGCCTTCCACATTCCTCCTCCTCCCTTCCACGAGCAGGGCGGCCGCGGCAGCAGCACAAAGTTATAGACACACGCAGGGTGCCTCAACCTAGGCTGACGGCGGGCGGGCGGGCGGGTCCCCGCCCAGGGGGAGGGCTGGGCGGCGGGCCCGGGTGTGCTGTGTGCGTGCGTGTGTGTGCGTGTGTGTGTGTGTGTTTGTGGGCTCGCGCACGCGCCCCTGCGCGGCCGCGCTCCGCGGGACTGCGGGCGTGGGTGTCAGGGAGCGCGCCGCGGGCCGGGACCAGGCGGGCTCCCGCAGCCGTCCCCGCTGGGCTCCTCCTCCCTCCGAGAGCCTCAACGACAACAAAGCGCGGCGCTGGCCCAGGAGAAGAGGGAGGGGGAGAGCAAAGCCCCAAACGCTCCACGAGCGCAGTCGCGTGGCCTCTCAGACTCAGGGCAGGGCGCCTGCTACCGGGGGTCCCCGGCGGGCGCGTTCGTCCGCCAGGCTCTGTGCCCGCCCTGGTGTCCGGTTCCCTGTTAGAATCGGACACCAGGTAACACCCGAGATAAGATGCTGACCGCAGATTCCAAGGATTACCACGGCGTGGAAATACTGACAAGCAAAGATGTTGGTGCCTTACAGGACTTCGATAAACTGATGCCTTCAGATTTGATCAGGCACCGAGAGGTTTGCAGCCGAGTCTCTTACGTAGGACGCCCGACGCAGTGGTGTTTCACTTTTCATGGATTTTCATGGCAAATGAGGGGAGAAGTGCAACTAACTCAGGAGAAATGCAAATTATTCCCCATTCCTAAAGGCAAGAACAGATCTTGAACAATTATGAATGGAAAATAATTTGATTCTAACTTGTAAATGACTCCAGAACGGCTACTTGTGCATTTTTTAGTTTTTTAAAAAGATATTTCTTTAGGTTTAGAAAAACATCTTCACAAGTCCTTATCCTACTATCAGCATCTAAATTGTTCATTTGTGCACTACGAATGCACTACATGCGACACGCACACCAAAACCCTATTCACTTTGGTTCATAAATATCTTTCTTCTCCCCCTTTTTCTTAAATCCTCCTAAGTCACTGGAAATAGCTCAGAGTCTAGAGCTAGCTCCTCACAATCCAATACACAAAAAGGTCCAACCCAGGGTACTCAGGAGCCCGCCCGCCCAGCGGACTCCAGGCTCCGGGCTTTGCGCAGGGCCCGTCACTCAAGTGACGTACGGCCCCGCCCCTGCACCAAGCTAGTTCGACGCGTACAAACAGATGATGTCATTGTATCCACACGCGCGTGACCGGGGAGCTCTGCGCCGCGTCCCCATTCGCTGCGCCGCCTACTCGTCAAACCACGCCGCGCGCTGACTGGCCGCGGCCACCAGTCTCCAGGCCCCAGACACCCCTCTCCGCCTCCCGCCCCCGCCCCCCGGCAAATAATAAACAATCGAGTAAAATTCTAAGGAAGAAAGGAGGGGAGGGAGGAGAGGAGAAAGAGAGGGCGACCCAGAAGCCAGTCCTTCGCGCGCTGAGGGAGAGTTCAAAGGAGGGGGGCTTAAGACAGGGGAGGGGAGAAGGGGAGCAGACCTGGGGCGATGGGTCCTGCCGCGTTGTGGCGGTGTCGGGGGAGGAAAGTTGGAGAGCACCCACCGGGGCGCGCCTGGCAGCATGGGAGGAAGCTAGGGCCCTGGAGCGGCAGGACTCGGGGCTTCGGGGCGGTGCGCGGCCGTCGGAGGGGAGGAGAGTGAGCAACGCAGGAGCGGCGCGGGCGGAGCCGGCAGACACGTGCGGGAGGAGGGCGGGCGCGCGCCGTACTGGCTCGCCTGGGGCGCGCGGCACAGTAGCCGCGCGCGCTTGTTTACCAGCGCACGTGGGTGTTATTTTTAAATGGAATGTTGTGCTGGCCGCGCGGCTGAGTGGCGGACGCGTGGGGCCGCCCGCGCTGGCTGGGGGGACGCGGCAGGCCCGCGCCACGGCCTCTCCGGGCTCTGTTCACCGACCAGCGAGGCTGTCCCCCCTTCGGGCTTCCAGCGCAGCGGCTGGCGCGGGCCGGGGAGCCTGATGGCGAGTTTCGCGCGCTGCCAAAGCCTCTACGGAGACGTCGAGTTCCCGCCGCAGAAAGCTGCCTTCTTTAAGCCCGGCTTCGGCTCCCTCATTCACATTCCGGGAACAAAGCCACCTACTTCTTCTCGCCCTGGAGGCCGCACAAGGCCGGGCTCCGCGGCCACAGGTTCCAGAGCCAATTTCACACGCTCACATACTCCCTGGCACACTACACCCTGGCCGCGAGGTAGACTGTTACCATCTTGCGTAGTTTGTGACCTCGCTACCTAGCTCAGAATGTCCCCAGCCCTTTATGCACCCGTCACTGGGGCTTACAGCTCTGCCAAGTACAACGCTTTTGCTACCTCCGCTTGTCTTTGGAAGGGGACTCTGGGAAAGGGGGCTTTGACTGCTTCCTGAGGTTGCTTCTGTGCTTGCTGCTCCTCTCCTCATTGTGGGCCTGACCTGAGAAGCCCTGAGTTTGCGTTTGGTTTATAGCATGGCAATGTGGACGTTGAAACAGGACCACAACACTCAACTGCAGGTGTCCGTAGGGGGTGGGAGGGGTGGATCGGGGCTTCAGAGTGGGGCTTCAAAGTGCACATGGAAGGGGGGGTGCTTTTGCGCATATTACTGGGAGTCGTGTTCAGCTTTGCGGGAGGAACCCGGAGGCCAGATCACCCAGTGCTTTGCACCGTGATACAGCATAAAATCCAGAGAACTTTCAGTTGCTCCTTCTTAATATTTATAACACACTGTAAAAGAAATGCACGCTTTCCCCTCTCTGAATCTAAGCAATCTTTTGTCGTTAAAATACATGCAGATTTAGAAAGAATGTGTTTACACTGGCTGGGATCTCCGCCATTAGATTTTCACTATAAACCTGTTGAGTGTCCATTTACAGAATGCATAACCCAAGGGCATTCAAAGAAATGGAAGAGTTAAAGATTCAGTAGATTGAGCTCTTTGTGACCCTATTGGTGAGGAATGGGGGTTGGGGACATGATATATCTATGTACCTCAAAGAGCTTACAGTCGTGGGGGGAGAGAGACATTAAAAAGTTCAGTATTTCAAGAGTTGAAAAACAGTACAAGACAAAAACACAAGAGGTCATGCATAGTGTTGGGCAAATTTCAAATGGATTGAGGATCAAAACTTCAAATGGAAAAACAACAACAACAACAAAAACTTCAAAAGGCAGCAACTATAAACATTCAGCTTGGTAAATGTGCATCATACCCAGAGAGTTTACCCTTGTAATTTGTCCCCTGTGGGCAAACCTTTGAAAACTAAGAGGCTGAACCTCAGTAATTGTTGTATTTTCGCAGGAAATTGCTTTGACCTTTACTTTCCCCTCCAAGGCCTCCTTGGTCCTTCATTTCTTCTGTCCACCTTTTTTTTCCCTCAACTTTTTAGTACATATAATCCCTACCTTATGATTTTTCAATTTAGGATTTTAGGATTTTTCAACTTTACAGTGGTGCACAAGGGATTCACATTCAGTAGAAACCCTATTTCAATTTTGAATGTTAATCTATGCTCCCCCACTACCCACCCCCACAGCTACACGTGGTGCTGGGCAGCCCCAGGGAGCCACAGCTCCCCGTCAGCCCCCTGATCACGGGGGTTAACAACAGATATACTTATAACCATTCTGTACCCATGCAGTCATTCTGTGTTTACTTTCAGTACACTCTTCAATAAATTACATGAGATAGTCAACACCTGATTATAAAATAGGGTTTGTGTTAGATGATTTGGCCCAACTGTAGGCTAATGTTAAGTGTTCTGAGCGTGTTTAAGGTAGGCTAGGCCAAGCTATGATGTTTGGTAGGTTAGGTAGGTGTGTTAAATACATTTTCAACTTAACAATATTTTCAGGACATAGCCCTATCATCATAAGTCAAGGAAGATCTGTATAGGAAAGCTGAGTAAGTTATGGCTGTTGATCGAGAAGGAGTGCCAACATTACCTTGGTGGTAGAATTTTTGGTCAAAACTTTCCTCACTTCTTGTTAATTTTTACAAATGACTTAAGGTGGTCATTGTCCACTTCATTTTGTTTTGTTTTGTTTAAAATTTTATTTACGTGGGGGAGCCTGGGTGGCTCAGTCGATTAGTCTGCCTTCAGCTTGGGTCATGATCCCAGCATCCTGAGATGGAGCCCTAAGTCGGGCAGTATGGTTCTCCCTCTGCACCTCCCCCTACTCGTGCACTTGCACTCTCTCTCAAATAAATGCAATCTTTAGAACAAATTTTTTTTTTTACCTGAATAAGCTAAGTAAATTCACCATTTCCAACATCTAATTGTGAGGCAGTTGGTGGTAGATACCAGAGCTCTGCCTCTAAGGGGGCCACCACTAAGCACCTGTGTCCTTGCCCTATCCTCCCCTCACCTAGGTCAGCTACACACTCCCTGACCCCAGACCCTAAATACTGGGGACTGAGCATGCTGCCTGTCAACAAAGTGCTCATTTCCCTCTATGACTGGCTTCTACATCCATCTCAACAATGAAGAGTGAAAACAAATACCTTCAAACAAGTTCGTGAGCCAGCTGGAAAGAAAGAAGGATCCCCAATATTCAGGTCTATAGCTGCTCCCCACCCTTTGTCTGACACCCCCATTAGTCCCTTCCTCTGCCTCCCCATTCTTCTGCAAACTACTCACGGGAAAAACATATTGAATACCATATACTGAAGAGCTTGAACTCTGGCTTGTCTTTCAGGGTGTTACGGAGACAGCAGGCCCCAAATGGAGTTACTTATGCCAAGTCCCACATCAACAAACCAAGACTTCATACCTAACCTAATTGCAGTTTCAACACCCACCCCATCCCACCCCCAGGAATGTAACCCTTAACCAGTCAGTCAACATGGAATTACCTGGTCAGCACTAATGAGATAACCAACCTGATAGACTCTGTCTAGTCCCCTTAGGAAGGCAACCTTGACTGAAACAATGCATTCTTTTCTAATAATTTCCTTTGTCCACCCCCCTTCCACCTTTAAAAACCTTTCCTTCTGTACAGCTTGGTGGAGCTCCTTTCTATTGCTAGATGGGATGCTGCTCAATTCACGAATGGGTTAACGAAGCCAATTTGATCTTCAAATTTACCAGTTGAATTTTTGTTATTTAGCAGGACATCATTTGAGGCAGGTTTCATCACCGTCCTCTCCAAGAATCTCTGGGGCTCCTGTCCTCTCTCCTCCTCTTTACCTTCTTCAGGCATGACCCACCCTGGCACAGAGCTTCCCCAGTCATTACAGTGACTGTCCTAGGATTCATCTGGAGGACAACTATGTGTGTTTACAGCAGGGAAGAAGCAGGGGATCCAAAAAAGATGGAAGATTTACCTGAAAGGGAATTGCATAGAGAAGAGAAAATGGAAAGGATTCTCTGTTTTGGTGTTATAAGGTAATGATGATAGCTCACCTTTGTTTGTTGCTTCCAGACCCTGAACTAAGCACTTTATTTGCAGTACTTAAGTCCTCCCAAAGGCCTTCCGAGGTGGATACAGTGATGCTAAATGGCATAGGGTTTAAGAAGTCAGTCTCTGAGGTCAAGTCTGATCCCCTCACTTACCAGCTATGTGACCGTGGGCTGTTATTTAACAGTTGGCCTCAGTTCCTCATTCATGAAATGAGAATAATACTTTTTGGGGTTGTTGGAAAGATTATGTTAAAGGAGATGAATCTAAAGCATTAGGCTTAGAATACTGGGAGGGGTTGGCTTTTAATATAGTGATGCCCAGTCTCCATCTTGCACCAACTGAATCAGAATCTTTAAGGGTGTGGTCTGGTGTTAATTTTTTTTTTTTTTAATATTTACCAAGTGAATCTAAGGCAGTGAAAACTGAGAACACTGAATTAGAGGTCTCTCTTCTTTACACTCCAGTGTTTGCCCTCCGCTATAACTATTGACTTCTGCTCAAGAATGATGACACAATCGTTAAGTGGGCAGGTCCCATACCGAAATAGCTCAGTTTGTCTCTAGAACAACCTACCCCAGCAGGGACCATCCCTCTCATTTCACAGCATTTTGCCCTGGGTCACACAATGAGTGGCAGGCCCAGAATTTGAACCAAAGGCTGTATGAATCCGTGACATGTGCTCTTTCCCAAACCCTGCAATGCTTTTCCAACAGTATTTCCCTATGTGGGCCATTTAGCCTAGAGAAACAAAGCTGGAACCAGATACACAAACATAACCCCAAGCACTAACTCAGCCAAGCCAAAGCTGGTGTTTAGACAAATCTGCATCCATCAGGTTGTTTTCTTGGATCTCTTATGTGTTTTTAAAGTTTTTGAATCAATTGGCAATATTTGAAAAGGAGGATATTTCACTTGAAAGTCAGATTTCTCACTCCTCTTGAAAAATAAGATCTGGTAACATGTGGCAACAATGAGCTGGTATGTGCTCTCCAGTTCACCTCTTCATCATCAGGCCCTCTTCACTTATGTCTCCTGATGGACCACTAGACATTGGACTTAGCCACCCTAACTTCTATCTTCTACTTCTACAGGACTCAGTGGGGTTGGCTCATTGCAGCTCATGAGAAACAACTGTGTTCCTCCCTTCCCAGCTCTCTGTTCAATGAATCAAATTGGTTACTTGAAATGGACTGTTGTGGGAGTTGTTACCCCACAGAAATTGGCAAATGCTAACAATCAAGTCTCTTGTGGGTTTTGTTTTGTTTTCTTTTTCCTGAGAGTCAGTTTGCTAGCACACCATTGCCCCCGCTCCACTCAGCCACTGTTTGGTGTTCTGAAGACAAAGATTTGTTCTGAATAGAAAGTGAAGGGAATGGAAGCATTTGAGAAACTACTTCAATCCTGCTAAGCAATTGCTTATACATTGTCTAACCTTTTCTCTTTTGTTAAGATTTATTTATTTTAGGGAGAGAGAGAGAGCACTGGAGCAAAAGGAGGGGCAGAGGGAGAGAATCTTAAGCAGACTCCCCACTGAGAGAGGAGCCTGACACAGGGCTGGACCCTGACATCATGACCTGAGCCTAAATCAACAGTCAGATGCCTAACTGATTGAGTCACCCAGGCACCCACTAACCTTATTTTTAAAGTACTTCAATTTAATGTGTGGAATAGATACTCAGAACAAACCTTTTGATGAAAACCAAAGTTGGATAAGATTTTTTACTATTTTTTTTAAATGAATCATTGAGCTGGCAAGAAATCAAGGAAAAAACAAAGTTAAGGTAGGACCCCTGCTAAGTGAGCAAGCTCCTAGAAAATCTGTCAAACTGCAGTGTCCTTGAACTTCCACATTGACAGGCGTGCAGTGATGGAGACACAGAAGATAAACCCTCAAGCCTATCCAAGATCATAAGCAAAGTAAGAACCTATCCCAGTTTAAATTGGCACAATCACTATGGAAAACAGTAAGGAGGTTCCTCAAAACATTAAAAATAGAACAACCATATGATCGAGCAATCTCACTTCTAGAGATCCAAAGGAAATGAAATCACTATCTCAAAAAGATATCTGCACCCCCAATATTCATTGCAGCATAATTCACAATACCTAAGGCCTGTTTCCCGAGGCATATAAACAACCTAAGTGTCCACTGAAAGATAAATGAATAAAGAAGATGTGGCATATATGCAATGGAATATTACTCAGCCATAAAAAGAAGGAAATCCTGCCATTTGTGACAACATGGATGAAACTTGAGGGCACTATGCTAAGTGACGTAAGTCAGACAGAGAAAGACTGTATTATCTCACATATATGTAGAATCTAAAAAAGCCAAATTCACAGAAACAGAGAGTAGATTTGTGGTTGCCAGGGGCTTTTTGTGAGGGAAATGGAGAGCTGTTGGTCAAAGGATACAGACTTTCAGTTACAAGATAAATAAGTTCTGGGGATCTAATGCAGAGCATGGTGTCTATAGTTAACAACACTGTATTTTATACCTGAAAATTGTTAAAAGAGTAAATCTTAAATGTTCTCACCACACACACACAGAAGGGTAACTATGTGAGGTGATGGATGTGTTAACTAACCTAATGGTGATAATCATGGTACAATATATGCACATATCAAATAATCATGCTATACACCTTTTTTTTAAAAAAAAATATGGAATGCTTCACAAACTTGCATGTCACCTTTGCACAGTATCTTTCCAATTTTAGTACGTGTGCTGCCAAAGCAAGCACCCACTGTAGATCTTAAACTTACACAATGTTACATGTCAATTATACCTCAATAAAGTTGGGAGAAAATAATTTCATTTAAAATAAAACACACATATTTTTTAAAAAAGAACCTCTTTCGGGGCGCCTGGGTGGCTCAGTCAGTTAAGCATCTGCCTTCCGCTCAGGCCATGATCTCGGAGTCCTTGGTTCGAGCCCCATGTCGGGCTCCCTGCTCAGCGCGGAGTCTGCTTCTCCCTCTCCCTCTGCCCCTCTCCCCTGCTAGTGCTCTCTCTCTCTCTCTCAAATAAATAAATAAAATCTTTAAAAGAAATAAAAAATAAAATATTGATGCGGTACTTTAAAGAAATCAAGGCCATATGGAACCATTCATTACTCTTCAGACTGTATTACATCTACCTGGTGCAATTTGGCATGTCCACTAGTGTGTCAAGTTTTCCAGGAGGACTCTAATACTAAAACCCCAACAGGGTTCAAGAGACATTAGATCTGATTTTTGCCTCTCCTATATCCCCAGCTGGAAATGGAGTAAACCTGTGGAACAGGAAGATGACAGAGGAAACATATAAAAGTTTGACAGATTTTGCAGGTCTGATGTAGACAGCTTAAAATTCTCAAACTAGCCATGTCTGAGGCCTGCCCATATGTTACAGCAAACCCCGGCATAGAAGAGTACCAAGTAAGCTACCACAGTTGCTTGATAAGGATGGTGTATTTGAGTTTGAATGTTATCCATTAGTGACGGTTCAAATGTCTTAGAAGAAAGCTTATCCTTTGTTGGAGGAACATTTCTCTCGGTTCAGGTGCTGGTAGACCCCTTCTTGGTGGCCTGTCTGAGCAGGTGTCCTAGTGGTGTTAGTGGGACCTGCTTTCTGAGTCCGCTCCAAGAAACATTCCGGGTGTCTGGCCTGAGCACCTGGCTTGTCACCAGAGAGGAAATTCCGGTTGGTGGTTCCATCCACTCTTCTCCACATGTTGGAAAGGTCTCACCTTCACTCCTTTGCCCTTCTGGATATTTCTCCTCTAATATCACATATCTGTGCCCTCCTCGGGGCTACTCGTGCTCATTTCTGGAGAGACAGCTGATGCCAACAAAATGGGTGACAGAACCGCTGAGGAGACATATGTGAGGAAGAGGTGTCCAGGCCTCCAAACACAAGTCCCCGTATGAAAGCACAACATCCGAACCTCAAACATTTGCACAGCGTTGAGAGCCCTTTTACAACTCCAGTTCTCAAATGTATAATGTGAGGGCCTTTTTTTTTTTTTTTTACTCTTAAAACGACTTTTATAAAATCTGTATTTTGGAAACAAATAATGAATCCAAGTGAATTATTCCATAAAAAACCACAATCCCTAGGGTACCTGTCCTGTGTAGGAAACTAACCAAATTGCACCACTTTGGGTCAGGCTTTCCTATTCACTATGGAGAGTGAAACTCCCTGTGGAGTTTGTAGGAATTTTGCCCACCAATAAGAAGATGAGGGTTGAGCCAATCCCCCCCTTTTTTTTTCACTTGTTGTGCTATGAAACTATGTTGTTGGAGAGCGCATCGGTTGTCATGACAACCAACTGGAAGGGCTGTGACCCACAGGGAGCCTAGAGAAGGGAGAAACTGTGGCCTGCACCTCCAGGGCACAGGGGGCAGAGCGGAGAGTCCAACAGCCAAGGGAAGGTCAGTGGCCTCAGAAACCCTTCTCAGCTGTCCCCCCAGACCTGACAACTCTTCGGGAAGTGGTGAAATCAAGTTTCTTCACCTGCTGAATCAAGAATCAGAGCCCGTCTTGGGAAACCACAGGTGGAGGAACTCCATGAGGCCCAATCTGGAAATGGTCATTTTGACCTTCCCCCCAAAACACAGTATTATCAAGAAGTTGTTCTTTTTAAATGATTTGACCCCCAAGTGAACAATTAGAATTGCATTCCTTTCTCAAAAGTATAAGAACTAGGGATGCCTGGGGACACCTGGGTGGCTCAGTTGGTTAAGCGTCTGCCTTCGGCTCAGGTCATGATCCCAGGGTCCTGGGAACGAGTCCCGCATCGGGCTCCTTGCTCAGCGAAGAGCCTGCTTCTCTCCCTGCCTGCCACTCCCCCTGCTTGTGCATACTCTCTCTCTCTATGACAAATAAATAAATAAAATCTTTAAAAAAAAAAAAAAAAGAACTAGGGATGCCTGGGTGGCTCAGTCAGTTAAGCAGCTGCCTTCAGCTCATGTCATGATCCTAGGGTCCTGGGATCGAGTCCCCCGCATCGGGCTCCTTGGGGAGCCTGCTTCTCCCTCTCCCACTCCCCCTGCTTGTGTTCCCTCTCTCGCTATGTCTCTATCTGTCAAATAAATAAATAAAATCTTTTTTAAAAAAATAAGTGTAAGAACTAGTTTATCTGGGTATGTTTTAAGTTAGTTCCCTCCCCTTTTCCACAGTTGTAGTCTATTAATACTGAAATCAGGCCAGTCAGAATTCTTACGTCATTGTTGCTCAACTTCTGGATTCAAGAAATACTCAGAAGATGAGAATGCTTGGAAAATCCCTTCTAGAAGTCCTTCATGTGGTCCTGCCTAATGCTTTCATTCTCTCAGATATTAAAAAAAGAAAAGCTTATTAACCTCGAATCTTTCAATTTATCCAGTATGAAACAAAGGCACTTAAAATATTTTAGATACATCTATATTTTGTACTTGTCCTGTATCTATAAGGATGATATGCCTATCTCCTCTTTCAACATATACTTTCTTTTTTTTCCACTTTTTTATTGAGAAATATAACATGCCTACAGAAAATAACAGAAGAGTTTAGTTTATGTGACAGTACAGTTTAATGAATGCTTGTTAAGAGAACATCATATAACTAACACACAGGTCAAGAAATAGAACATTACCAGCACCCTACAAATCCCTGGGATGCTCTTCCCCATCAAAGCCCTCCTCTCTCTCCCTAGAAGTAATCACTTCTAATTTTTGTCGTATTCCTTTGCTTTTCTTTATAGCTTTCCACCTATGTTTGCATCCCTAAACATAATCCTTTAGTTTTGCCTGTTTTTGATCTTCATATGAATAGAATCACACCTCTTATGTGATCTTTTCTTCTTTTTTTTTTTTAAGTAGGCTCCACAACCATCTGTGGGGCTCGAACTCACAACCCTGAGATCAAGCGTCGTTTGCTCTACGACTGAGCCACCCAGGTGCCCCATATGTGGTCTTTTCCATGTGTTCTTTTGGATCTTGCTGCTCTCTCTTGATACTATGTTTGTGAGGTTCACCTATGTTGCTGTGTGCTGCTGACCTTCATTTTCATTGCCATAGCGTCCATTGCATGAAGAGCTCTCCATCTAGCTATAATCTATAGTCAGTTTATCTGTTCTAATGTTGATGGCTACCTGGGTTGTTTCCAGTCTAGTGCGACTGCGAATGTTGTTCTGACATACCTAGGCATGTGTGCATGAGTTTAGTGTATACTTAATAGAGGACTTTCTGGGTCATAGGCAGGTCATGGGCATGTGCATCTTCCACCTCACTGAATGCTAGACAGTTCTCTGAAGTGGTTGTACCATTTACACTCTCACCAGCACTGCTGAGTGGGCTCCTTGTCCACATTCTCACTAGCAATTGAAATTGTTGAGCTGCTTAATTTTTCTATTTTCTTCTTTTAGTGATGATGGATTTAAACGATTTAGATTTAATTGAGATTCCTGAGCACCTGCTAAGAAGCAGTGTACTAGGAGCTTCTCTATGTATTTGATCATTATTAAGTCGCAACAGCCCTAGAAAGGAGATGATGTTCTCCCCATTTCATAAATGAGGAAAATGAAAGCCACAAGCTGGAAGTTTCCCAGCAGAGGCCATGACAGAGCTGGGACTAGAACCCAGGTCTGGCTGACTTACGAAGACCACACTCTCTCCACGTTCCTTTGCATTTCCATCTCCGCCCTCTGCTTCCTCTCATCAGAATCTGGAAGACAGATGCCTGGGTTGGGAGTATGTTGCCTCGAGCCCACCCAAGGCCCTGGCTCTGTACCTGCTTCAGCTCACAGAGTCCACCACCTGAAGGGAACATTACAGAAGCTCATGTTGCACTGACCCAGCTGAACCACATTCCTCTTGTTATAAAGGATTCCTCTTAAACACTCTTTTAACTAGTTTACTCTGTTTTTTTTAATGCCCAGAAACCCACTTCCTTCTCCTTCAGCTCAGCCTTAGTCCTTTTGCAGTAGCATTTTCCCTCCCAGACTCTGAGCTACTTGAAGACAAAGACTATGTTTTAATCCCTTTAAAAAAAAAAATCACATGTCGTGGGGGAGGTGTCAGTCAAAGGGGATAAAATTTTAGTTATGCAAGATGAATAAATTCTGGAGAGCTGTACAACCATAGGACCTATAGCGAACAATTCTGTATCATATACTTAAAATTTTGCTAAGAGGGTAGATCTTATGTGAAGTACTCTTACGACAAAAGAAAAAAAATAATAAAAAAAAGAAAGAGAGAAACGGGGCAGAAATAAACTTTTAGCGGTGATAATGAATAAGTTTATGGCCTTGATGGTCTCAGGGGCATATACTTATCTCTAAACTCATCAACTTGTATACCTTAAATATGTACAGCTTTTTGTACATCAATCCTCATACCTCAGTAAAGTGGTTAAAGCAAAATAAAATAAGATAAAATAAGCGAACAAAACAAAAAATTGTATGTTGAATGCCCAGACAAGGAGCAACACAGCAGAAAAAGCACAAGGGCCAGGAGACATGGCTGCCGTTCCCTGCTTCATCCTCAGCTCACCCAGGCCATTTGACCTTCCCATGTCTCAATGTCCTCTTCTATAAAATGAAAACGTTGGCCTAGAGAATCTCAGAGGCATTTGGTGGTGCTAGCATCTGTGACTGTGTTAATTAATTTCTTCAAAAAGCACTTATCTAACACCTTCTGTTTGTACCCTTTAACAAACAAAACCTGTGGCCCGTACCATTGATACTCAGATAAAATGCTGCAGAGCTGGTTTGTTTTCCCTTCTTTACATGTTCGTGGACATTTGTTATTTCTTCATGGCTTACCTATTTCTAACCATTAGATTTAGTTCTTTTTTAGCAAGAGCCATCTTTGCTATTTCCCAACTGGCCTGGAAGCTCAATGAGGCAAGAGATTGTGTCTAATTTGTATCTTCAGCACAGAGCAGACATTCAATAAATGTAGAAGGAAGAAAGGAAGGAAGGGCAAGAGGGAGAAAAGAAGGAATCTTCCCATACTTGTGATAATCACTGAGCACAGAGCGAGTCGATATTTAAACCACAGTCCCTGTCCATGGAGAGCGCCTTTGGCAGCAAGCTCTGATATTTTACTGAACCAGTAGGTCATCAGAGCTGTACGAAATTACATTTTTTTACTGAAGCATTTTGCAGGTACCTAATGTTATCAATGCCTTGATAAAGGATGCCAAGTGTTCCTGAGGGCAAAGGAGAAGGGAAAAGTATTATAATAAAATTACCAGACTCATTTGGCTTTTAACCATAGAAAGTTGACGGCTCTGGGAGATCCTTTATTTCTGCTGAATTGGCATTAATATAAGGCAACCTGCTTTCTGTTAGTTTTTGATAGTGTGGTTTAGAGGTGCTCTTTAGGAAGGTCTAATTTTCTTTACCTGGGTCTAGCTCTGGGCTCTGCCAAACTTCCTGGTGACCTGTGACTTACTATGAATATGCCCCAGTTCCATTTCCGGCCCATAGTTACCACCATGTCCCTAACTCAAGTGTAAAACACAAAATTTTAGTTTGCTCAACCGAGTTCTCCTGTGCTTAGCCAGGGTGCTCTCCTGCACTCACAGGACAACCCCTTGCCCTCTGAGAAAGAAGTCTTTGGACTTCCACTTCCAGACCTCTCCCTGGGGGGCAGGGAGGTGCGAAACAGACTTGCCACCTTCCACCCTCCTCCACCCACCCCCAAAAGTCTGACCACTGGCTGGTCTTGGAGGATCAGGCTGCTGATTTATTTTTTCTTTACCACTTCCCTCTAAGGTATCCAAGGGAAGAGGACGAATCTCTAGGTAGAAAGGTGAAGTCTATTTTTCAAAGCACCACAGTGAGCCTGGAATAGAGACAGGCTGACTTCAGGCTGTTTCTGTCTGTAAGGTCCACAGTTCTCAAGCCAGTGGAGACGTGGTCGTTCTGAAGGAAGGCCCCAGGTGTGGAGCCCCTAGACAGCCACTTGCCTCTCTCCTGCGTGGAGCTCGGTCCTGGGACAGCCTCTGACCACAGGTGATCCCTCCCCTCTGCTTCCCTCTCAGTAATCCCCCGCAGCACTTCCGGAGGAACTCTGTGGGTGAAAGGTACTGTGTCAAGTACCAAGTAAGTCCCTGACTTGTCCCATAGCTCTCAGTCTCCCAGGGCTACGCTAATCCCATTGCTGTGAGGTCACTTTTAAAACTAGATGATAGATTTCTTTTTTTTTTTTAAGATTTTATTTATTTGACAGAGAGAAAAAGAGCACAAGTAAGCAGAGTGGCAGGCAAAGGGAGAAGCAGGCTCCCCGCTGAGCAATGAGCCCGACGTGGGACTCGATCCTAGGACCCCAGGATCATGACCTGAGCCGAAGGCAGATGCTTAACCGACTGAGCCACC
Source organism: Halichoerus grypus (assembly GCF_964656455.1). Classification (NCBI taxonomy): domain Eukaryota; kingdom Metazoa; phylum Chordata; class Mammalia; order Carnivora; family Phocidae; genus Halichoerus; species Halichoerus grypus. The sequence goes on from NC_135720.1 coordinate 51,872,479, forward strand.
CAGGCACCTCTAGATGATAGATTTCTTAAGGGTAAGATTATGTCTTAGCTTTTTCTCCTCCTGCGTTTCCAGGAGCTGTTACAACGGCTTTGCCAATATCTTCCAACCGTTGCCTGAGATTGAAAAACAGCATCTTACCCATCCATGTGTTACTATTTTCGAATGGTATTTGGGCACTGTTATAAACACTTGTCATTATTAATTTTTTCTCAATTAATGGACAATAAAGTAGAGCCACAATCATGAGAGAGGCTTTAGTTCCTTTTAACACTAAAAGGAAGCCTTCATCTACAGAAAGGTTGGGCAAAAGATAGCAATAGATATTTCTTATCTGACTGACGGCCCTTTAGCCCCATTCCTGATCCCTGACTTCCTGTTCTTTTGGGATTAGGCGAAGGAAAGATGCCAACACTTTCTCATCAGCAAGGGGATTCTGCGTCAGTGGATGACGGATGGGCTTGATGTCTTTATGCTCCTGCCTTACTTGGCCTGTGACTGTCGCCATAGGAAAGATTCAGCTCGGGAAAAAGAAAAAAAAAAATCCCTTTTTAAAAAGAGATGAGCTACGTAAGAAAGCCCCTAACATTTATTCTGGGTTTGATAACCACCACCACCACCCTCATTCTAATCTTGCATATCTTTAAAAAATTGAATTATTGCTGAACAGTGATTCAATCACTTGGGGGATGAGACCCAAGTCTGGAGCATTTTTCTCCCGAAAGGGTAATTTTTCAGACTCATCTTGAAAGCTGAAACTGGGGCTTGCCAACGGAGGCCTCCATCAGTATTTGCGCCATTGTTTGCCTGCTCGAACCCTGCGTGAGCCAGGGTGGATTGGGCTACTCTGCGTCCTAAGCCAAGTGCTGTTCCAATAGTCCCCATACCCCTTGCCGCTGCCATCCTTGCTGGAAGCATCCGCGTGGTGCTGTTTGACATCAGTCTCTCTGCGGGGGTCGCTGTGGATTGTCATTAACCCGCTAGCTGTGGGCTCCCCACTCTTGCTGCCACCAGCTGCCATGGTCCCCTACCTCCGTGCAGGAGGGCCCCTATCAGGGAGCCCCCTGCCCCCCCGGGGGGGGGGGGGGCAATGAGCAGCACAGCAGGCCTCTCAGGTGAGGCCGAGGAGCTCAGCACTTGTTCCAGCCCCACGGCGCTTCCAGAGCCTACCTCCATCTAAGCCTGCCTGTTCCCGAGTTGTTTTGTACCAGTGACATGTCTTCACTTTAGTTCTAGTTCTCAAGTGCCTTTCGTTCCAGCCACCAGACTTTCTCCTGATACCCATTCTAGAAACACTCTGATGGAAAAAGAAAGGCTTGAGGGGAGGGGGTGGGAGGATGGGTTAGCCTGGTGATGGGTATTAAAGAGGGCATGTTCTACATGGAGCACTGGGTGTTATGCATAAACAATGAATCATGGAACACTACATCTATAACTAATGATGTAATGTATGGTGATTAACATAACAATAAAAATTTAAAAAAATAAATAAATATACAAACAAAAGCCTAAAAAAAAAAAAAGAAAAAGAAAGGCTTGTTCCTAGGCCAGGTTTTTCAGCTTCCCCAAGAGCCAGTAGGGCTTCTCCAGCTACATTTGGAGAAAACCCAATCGCGTGAGGGAACCTACTGGCCAAGGTCTGAGCACACACACACACCCCCCACCAGCGCTTTTGTCCCAAGAACGCCAGAGTCTCCTGCAGTTAATTTTAATGTTCACCTGCCAGCTACCACGTGTAACACATTTGGAGGGTCAGGATGGGAACAGAAAGACCTTTAGTAGAAGTCTCAAGAAGAATCTCCTGACCAAAGTGAAAATATACAGCAATCCCAGTTACACCAGAATACCAGGCCACACTAGACATAGTTATGTTGTTCACCTCCCAGCTTAAGATGCCAAGAAATAACAAAGATATTTATGAAATAGGATGAAGTTACTCAGTAGAAGAAGAAAGAAAACCCAAACTGGCTGACCAGAGGACCACAGATGATGCCCTTCCTACCACTTCTAATACCATGAGGTACCTGGACTCTGAGTTTCCCTGATAAGGACAATCAGATCTTCTCAGTAAAGGGCAAAATTCAACACAAAGGACCAGGAAGAGACGGTCTCTAACTGCCACACCTGATTATGTACAAAGTTTATTCAGATCATAACTAATGTTTCTTGTCATCTCCCCTGGGCCCTGTGAAGGGCTCACAGGGTAGGCACTCCTTCATTTCCAGGGGGAAGCCTTGGGGCCGAGAACACGGCTCGGTCGGAACAAAGCTGGGGACTCACCACAGCACCTGACTCCAAATCCATCCTTCCCATAATCCTCCCCATGAAGAAAACGTCTCTCCCTCTGCCCCTGGCGTCCCCTTCAAGAGGCAACTCCCTCCCACGAGTGTCTGTAACTCAGTGGGTGGCAGTGTCTTAGGTGGAGAATGAGGTCAAAATGGGAGGCACATTTAGAGACCATCCACGGTCCACAGCCACCAGAACACCAGGCCACACTAGACATGCCCAGAAGGTTCCGGGAGGGTCAGACACACATGCTGCCCTGACACCAGTCTTTCTGGAAGAACATCTTCCCTCTGTGGCTCGCAGGGCACTTTGTGCATCTTACACCTGCTTTCATCACAGGGAATGAGGTCACAACCAGAACCCCGATTCTGCACATGGAGAAAGAGGCAGATGGAGAGAGAAAGCAGAAACACGCGTCCCTCCCTCTGGTTACCGTCACTATCAAACTTCACAGCCTCTGCTTGCTTTCCTCAGCGCCTCTCACTGTTTTACAGAGAACTCCAGATTTAAAAAAATGATTTCTGTCCTTTCTAACTTACCGAGTCCGGCGAGCCGGCGCTGGCCAGCTGCGGTTTTATCAAGGTAGAGCGGCGTTCTCAGGGCCAGTCTCTGCAGAGCCCGAAGACACGGGGCTTTGCCTGTGTTTCCTGGTCTCCTCCTGCCATCTTGTGGCTGTGAGCCAAGCATACATACAAATTCCAGTCTTCATCTCCCGAGCTCTCTGAAGAATGAGACTGAGTTTCCATCTCTTGCAGTCCACACCATGAGAGGAAGAATCCACCAGACCCATAATTCATTTACCCCTTAGTCTGAAACAGGGGAAAAGAAACTGATTGTTTGAGAGCATGGCAAAGTTATCAAAAAAGGAGGCAGAAAACATCAGATGCCAACTTTTACCAAGTTGAACTTTTGCTGAAATTGGGTAGATGAGGTGCCCTGAGAATTGGGGCCTTCCCATCAGCCCAACTTTGTTCTAAAGTGCAGAGCTAACTATGCTTGAGGACAGGCTTTGCGAACAAGTCTTAACTTAACCAGCATTGCACCCTCCCGTTGGTGATATTCCGGAACATTTACGATGTCTCTGTTCCATAGTTCAGCTAAATGTACTACTCTCTACATGTTTTAATGGGGACTTTCCATATTTTGAGTAACATAAAATACCAACAGAATAAAAGGAATTTCTTGGCTCATATAACTGAAAAAAAGCAAAGGGAGGGAAAACTTCAGGCATGGATTGACCCAGAGGTTCATGTTGCCTTCAGGGTTCTGGGTCTGTCTGTGTGAGTCTTTCTATCCCGACCCTTCTGTATGCTGGCCTCAGCCACAGGCCGCAGAACTCACTGTAGCAGCACCAGACGACGCCTCGTATCTGCACGCGGCACAGTCCAGGGACAGACAAGCTGTCTCTGCTGGTAGGGCCTGGAAGATCAAGGAAGCTTCCCGGTCAGAAGCCCTTGGTAAGTATTTTCCTCTATCTCTGTGAGGACCAGAATGGGTCCTGCTCTTATCCGTAGGCCAATCACAATGAGTGGGTGGGATCCTCTAATTAACTTAAGCCAAACAGGGTCCACTCTGGAGTTAGGGTGGAATCGGTCTCACACAGCACAGTCTCACAGGGCCACAAAGTGGGGTGGGAGCATTCTCCAAAGAAAGCTGGACCCTGAATTTTGATGGAAGAAAAGGGATAGATGCTAGGGAGGCAGCCAATAAAGGTGTATCACACTTTCTTGCACTGTTGGTGGGAATGCAAACTGGTGCAGCCACTGTGGAAAACAGTATGGAGGGGCACCTGGGTGGCTCAGTTGGTTAAGCGTCTGCCTTCAGCTCGGGTCATGATCCCAGGGTCCTGGGATCGAGCCCCGCATCGGGCTCCCTGCTCCGCGGGAAGCCTGCTTCTCCCTCTCCCACTCCCCCTGCTTGTGTTCCCTCTCTCACTGTCTCTCTCTCTCTGTCAAATAAATAAATAAAATATTTTTAAAAAAAAAGAAAAAGAAAACAGTATGGAGTTTCCTCAAACAGTTAAAAAATAGAACTACCCTATGATCCAGCAATTGCACTACTAGGTATTTACCCAAAGAATACAAAAATCCTCATTCAAAGGGATATATGCAACCCAATGTTTATAGCAGCATTATTTACTGTAGCCAAGACATGGAAGCAGCCCAAGTGTCCCTTGATTGATGACTGGACAAAGAAGATGTGGTATATACCATGGAATATTACTCAGCCACAATAAAGAATGAAATCTTGCCATTTGCAACGACATGGATGGAGCTAGAGAGCATTACGCTAAGTGAAATAAGTCAGTCAGAGAAAGATGAATACCATATGACTTCACTCATGTGTGGAATTTAAGAAACAAATGAGCAAAGGGGGAAAAAAGAGACAAACCAAGAAACAGACTCATAACTATAGAGAACAAACTGACGGTTACCAGAGGGGAGGCCAGAGTTTGGAGGATGGGGGAGATGGGTGAAGGTGGTCAAAAGGTACAAACTTCCAGTTACGAAATACATAAGCCCTGGGGATGTAATGTCCAGGCTCCGTGCCTAGAGTTAATGACACTGTGTTGCATATTTGATAGTTGCTATAAGAGTCGTAGATCTTAAATGTTCTCATCACAAGAAAAATATTTTTGTAACTATATTTGGTGACGGATATTAACTAGACTTATTATGGTGATCATTTCACAATACAGTATATACACATGTCATTATATTGTACACCAAAAACTAACATAATGTTGGATGTCAATTATACATCAATTAAAAATATATATATACCTCAAAGATATCTCAATTAAAAAAAAAATTGGAAGTGCTTTATTCTCTTTTAAAAATCATAGTTTAATACTTTAGGATTCAAAAGCCCAGTCTTAGGTTTATTTCCACACTTGGTTTTAAAGGCTGTTGTCGCAGAACAAGAGATTGTTTGTAGATTCAAATTAGGAAAATTGTATTAATGGCTGCACTTACTAATTCATGACACCAGTATTTCAGTTCTATCCACCACTTATGAGGTTTTTTCCACCTTCTTGACACCAAAGGGTATTTTATTTTGTGTTTTTTTAAATAAATGAACCCTTAATTTGGAAGACTTTGTTTCTTTAAGTGTGCAGATGTGAGAGTTCTTACTAATGACACTTAACATCATTTTTGGCCACAAATCCTGTCATGATGCAATATTCCCAGACATGTTCAAAATGCTCTCTTTGTACAGCGACAGCTGTGGGAAGGCTGCTTCTTTCTCACACTTACTCAAAAATCTCACCCGTGCCTTGAAGGGACTGAACTAAAGCACACTCACTGGCAGCATGCTACTAAACTACTTCCCAGGAAAGGCGGGCACAGTTAGAAGGTACATTTTCTTCTTCTATCTTTTTTTTTTTTAATTTTTTTAAAGATTGTTTATTTGTTTGACAGAGAGACACAGCGAGAGAGGGAACACAAGCGGGGGGAGTGGGAGAGGGAGAAGCAGGCTTCCTGCCGAGCAGGGAGCCTGATGTGGGACTTGATCCCAGGACCCTGGGATCATGACCTGAGCTGAAGGCAGACGCTTAACGGACTGAGCCACCCAGGCACCCCCATTTTCTTCTTCTATTTGTCTGTCAAGGAAAAATGTGTCATTCATCTTTAAGTCCAGCAATTCTTTTAAACCCTTTGCCAGGAGCAGTCCAAAACCTCTACATGGCACAAGAGATTTTCATGACCAACTCCTCTTCCCCACCATTTCACGTACAAAATACCATAAAGTTCCTATTATTTAAAGGTCTTGCCTTTATAAAAGTAGCCATGCCAACGGCCTTGTGCGGCCCCTAGACAGGGGTATGAGGTGATGCGTCTCTAGCAGCTGGGGGAGGGGAAGGAGGGGGGCCAATCTCCTCAAGCCACTACCACCTCCCCCCTGAGGAGTCACACGGCTGTGGCTGGCTTGTCAAGGGCAAGGCAGATAGCGAAAATCAGTACCACAATTTTTATTTCTAAGTGTTTAATTTATTTCTAAATCTGCAATCATCAATACAGCATAATTGCTCGTGCTTTCCTCCTGCATCCTGGTGCCGTCAAGTGCTGCTGGGGTGTGCACGCCCCCTCATCTGGAGACCACTGCCCCTGAGAGTGCTTCCAGTGGGCCAGTCTTGCCTGTCCCCCCACCACCCCAACTATAGATTTCTAAGCTTCTTAAGAGCAAGGGTTCCGCCTTGTCCTTCCCGTCCCTCCCAAGAATCTAGCACAGGGAGAGCAGAGCTCAGGGGCTCCATGACCTTGGAATGAGTGGGCTCCACCAACAATAAGCCCTCTGATGTACAGATGCCCATCAACCCGGTGGGGGGCAGGGCTCAGATGAAGAAAGCCTAGACCCCTTTCTTGAGGCTTCCTCATGCACTGGGCTGAGAGATGTGTAAATGAGGAATGACATACAATCCAAGGCGGAATGAAGTAGGAGCTGTGGGAGAAGGAAGCTAAAGACTCTTGGTTCTGGTTCATTCTCCCTAGAAGGATTGAGAAAGGCTTCCTGGAGGAGGTGGTGTGCTGTTCCGTGGTACTGGTTTGTGTACCATTGCAACAAGGGGAAAGGATGGAAAGAAGATGAGGAAGTGGCCTATCAGAGATGTCATCAAGGAGAAGAACCTGTCAGGGGAAAGTGTGGATGGAAAAGGAAGAGCTCACCATGTCAGTCTCAAGGACAAATTAAAACAATCCACAGGTCACGGGCTGGAACAATACAGTAGCCTTGCCTACAGTATTTCAGATACAATGGGTTTCGAGTACAAATTTTTCTCTAGTGAGTAAAAAAAAAGGTCTTTAGGGGCAGACTCACAGATGTTCTTTCTGTTTCCCCCACACTCCTAACATGGTCCTGCCTTAGGGTGCTTGCAGTAGCTTCCCTCTGTCTTGAACACCCCCCAGAGCGTCACAGTGTTGGTCCCCTATGTCGTTCGGGGCTGCACTCAGATGCGACCTCCTCAAGGGCCTCTCTGACCTAACAGAGGGAAGCTGGGCCTTCTCTGTCCTACCACTCTCTTCACTTTCATCCCAGCTCCAAGCACACCCTGATGTTTTCTGGTTTATTTATGGTGGTTTGTTAACTGTCTGTCCCCCTCCTCCCCAACACACACACACTAACATAAGGGTCAGGGCTGCTGAGCATGAACACTGAGCAAGAGACTTCACTCAGGTCCTCTTAAAATACTTGTTATAGGTCAGTTTGATGAAACAGTCTCACTTGAGATGACCCCAAATCCACTTATGGGGGAAAAGAGAGAGAGAGAGAGAGAGGAATATAAAAAAGCAGAAATTGCTCCGGTGAAATCTGATGTATGCGGTTACCAGGCAGCTTTAGTATAACTTCTTTTTAAATCTGATTTGTTTCATTTCTCTTCCTTCAGTTAAAAAACAAAACAAAAAAATACCTCACTGTGTTTCTATGCACCTCTCAAAGGCACCTTACTTTGGTCATAGACAAAAGTTGGTAGAACTAATAAATACATACTTCGGGGATATAACTTTGAGTATTTGATTTGTCCACAGATTTCTCTAGAAATGTTAGGTGTCCTAAGTCCTTGTTTCCCCGTCTCAATCAATCCTCAGGTTCTCTGAGGGCACTTATTTAAAATACAGATTTCCAGGCCCCTCCACAGAGGGACGTCTGAGGGGGGCTCCTCTACTCTGCGTTAGGCTTCGCAGGTGGTTGTGTGGCTCCCCAGGTTTGGGGACAGGACAGTAACTTAGCCTGCCCCGGTCGTCAGCAAACAGTGTCAAGGCCTCGTTGTACTGCTTGAGGGCTCATTGAGGGAAATAGTGGGAAAACAGTGAATGATTTTGCTTCAGACTTGCTGATTATAACGTTGACATGGGGCCAGACTCTCCCCGAATGTTGCAGACACCTTCGGGTGGCCCGTCGGGGCCCCGGGCCTGCCTCGCAGGAGGGCAGCGCACACTCCTCCGCGCGGGGCGCCTCGCGAGCAGCACCCGGGCCGCCGCGAACGCCGCACCCTCCAGAGAGCAGGCGGCCCCGGGGCCCCTTCCCTTCCTGGGAGAGGCTGGGCACGCAGCCGCGGAGGGGCTGGCCCCGGGGGCTTCCCACGCAAAGGCCTCAGAGGATCCGTGTACGGCGTGGGCCGTGCTGCCCTTACTCCGAGAAGCCCTTTCTGCGCATTCGTGCTCAGCTCTCGAGGAGGCCCAGCGGTGGGGAGAGCCTGAGCCCGCTCCCCAGGGCCTCGCCGCGCCCGCCGCCCAGGCTCCCCTGCAGGCCCGTCCCGCCGGGCCTCGGCCCTGGCGGCGCTTCCCAGGCCGGCCCTCCCCCAGCTCACCGGGGCCGCCGCGCGGGAAGCAGGGGCCGGGCCGGCAGCCGCGAGCCCGGCCGGAGGAAGCCCGAGGGTGGCAGCCCGCTGCCCCAGGCCCGGGTCTGCGGCCGTCCAGTCGCCCTCTGCGCCTCCGAGTTCCTGGGGCAGGTTCCTCAGGAGCGCCTCAGGTCCTCCAGATGGAACTGAAACGCTGGCCTTGGGAAACGGGGCAGAGCGGGTGTGTGCCCGGCACGTGCCTCGGGGAGGGAGTCCGGGATGACGCTGACCGGGAACGCAGGCTGCCGCGCCGCGGCCTCGTCCTGGAACGGGCGGCAAGGTGGGCGTGCTCTGCCCCGCGGCGCGCCGCGGTAACACCGCCGAGAGGCCGAGCGGGCATTTAACCGCGGGTCCGACTCCAAACAGAGTGAAGACGCCGAGGTCCGTCCGCAGGGACCGGGCTTTGCCTGCCCCCACCTCCTGCGCAGAGCTGCCCTCCCCGCCAGCTGATGTCACGTGGTCCCCGTTCCACGCGTGCCGCCACCAATGGAAGCTAAGCTCTGCCTAGGACTTCCGCCGGGCAAATGCGGGCTGTGAGGTAGGGAACAGGGGTGAGCACAACCCCTCCGCACCCACGCAACCCTGGGGCGCGATTTCTGGCCTTGAGACAGAGTTGATGGGGCTGTAACTCAGTGGCCCGAACTGGGGCAGCCCAGAGCCTTGGAGGAGAAAGCCCTTTCTGAGCCAAGGAGGTAGGAGGGCCCGGAGAGGCCACACACAGGCTGCAGATGCCCGTCAGCCCCGCGTAGGGAGCCGTGCCCTGGGCCTCTCCGGGCGCTCGTCACACCAGCGCGGGCAGGAAGAAGGAGCTGCACCCCCGCTGGCATCAGAAGGCCGCCCTGGGACGCTCTGCCTTGTGCTACAGCAGCTCTGGGCGTTCATAGCCTGTCCGTCCTCCTCCGTGCTCCCCGAAGGAGTCCTTTGTCGGTCCGCCACAGGTTGGGGTGCTCGGTCACGGGCGTCCTAACACGACAGTGGCGCTCACCCAAGCTCTGGGTGTCTCCCAAACCTAACGCTACCTTATCGTGGTTACAGGATTATTTTTGTGCCATTGAATCTGATTCTGTCAGTACCCAACAGAGGTGTAAGCAATTATTTTTAGTTCTACAGACCAGGTTACTCTAATCAGCAGAAATCAACTGCTACTTTTTTAGCAATTGAACGTAATACTCTGCATGTTACAGAATCTGGTTAAAAATATGAGAGGTTATTAGTGCAAAATGTGGGCATGTTTTAATGACAGCAGCAGTTTTTAACACTCTGCACCCTAAATTTGGGGTTCTAAAAATGAATTAAGTCTGGGAGGACCAAATTATATCCCATTTCTCTCAACATTCAGAAGAATAACATTCAAGTCATTATTTCTCCCTCTTCTGAATTTCCAAAACACTGAGTAATTTCTCGTGGTATTTATCACGCCTGCCCTCTGTTAGTACTGCCTCTGCCCCAGGTTCATCTCCTGGAGAGGAGGAACGAGTCTTGCCACTCTGCACCTCTCCCTCAGCACACAGTGTCTGTCACTCTGTCCCTTCTCCACATTTTACTAAACTTCCTGGCGGACTTGAGTGCCCTCTGTGTTCCCAGGACCCCTGGGCAAGCTGCCCTCTTGGCATTTACTACGTGATGTCCCTGTGTTGTCCCTGAAAGATCATGTGCACATCATGGCTAGGGACTCTGTCTCCTTCACCTCGGTGTGCCTAGCTCCTGGCGCCGAGTAGAGAGCAAGTAAATGATGAATGAATGAATAAATGGTTAGTGAATACCTGCACACTATTTTAACAGCTTTATTGAGATAGAATTCACATACCATAAAATTCGACCATTCAAAGTATACAGTTCAGTAGTTTTTAGTATATTGAAAGAATGGCGCAGTCACGACCACAATTGAATTTCAGACATCTAATAATTCAGACATCTAATAGTCAGCTCCCCTGAAACCATCCCTAGGGAAGATTCTGTATCCATCATCAATTATTTCTCATTCCTGCCACTACCCCTGGGACCTACTTTCTGTCTCCATGGATCTGCTGATTCTGAACATTTCATATACATGGAATCATATAATAGACGGCCATTGTGACTGGCTTCTTTCCTTTGGCCTCCTGTACTCAAGGTTCATCCATCCGTGTTGCAGCAGGTATCAAGACTTCATTTTTTAAAGGCTGGATAATAATCCCTTGTCTGGATGTACCACGTAATGTGTATGCATTCATCAGTTGGATATTTGTGTTTCCACTTTCTGGCTAATACGAATGAGACTATCTATAAACATTCATGTGCAAGTTGTTGTGGGGACATATATTTTCATTTCTCTTGGGTAGATACAAAGGGGAGTAGAATTGCTGGGTTCTGGGGTAACTTCATGTTTAACATTTTGTGGCACTGCCGGACTATTTTCGAAAGCTGCACCATTTTACATTTTCACCAGTGATGTATGAGGGTTCCACTTTCTCTGCATCCTGCTCAACACTTGTTATTTTGTTTTTCTCTTTGATTCTAGCCATCGCACTGGTGTGGAGTGGTATCGTTGTGATCTTGATTTGCATTTCCTTAATGAGTTATCGAGCATTTTTTCATGAGCTTATTGGCCACTTATATCTATACACTACTGAACCAAATGATAAAATGTCAGAGCTTCACAGGAAAACATCACAGATGAGTCCCAAAGAGTAATGTTAAATGACGTACCCAAGTTGAGGCATGCCCAGTAGCAGTACAGGGTCTCAGATAGATCCTGACTCCTAACCACGTGCTCAGTTCTTCCCACCTGGCCCTTCTGTCAGGTCGCCTCTGGATTCCTACCCCACTGGATGAATGAAGTGATTGGATTCCATATGAATCAGCATAAGCATGTGCTCTAGTGCTTTTTGATTTTATGCCATATCTTTTCTTCTTTGGTTGGATGGGTTTCATCTCTGAAAATGGTTCTCCCTGGGTACAGACTTTGTACTTGAGCAGATAGTTTTTATAACTTGCAGCTACTTAAAGTTTTAAGCAACTGGTGACTGAACTCCAAGCATTAAATAACTTGAAGAAGCTTTCTTAGCCACGAGAGTGCAAGTGAGGATGGGTTTAAAGTCATAGGATAAATTTGAACCTGTCCACCTAATGTGTTCACTGTGGCCATGAACACACACAAGAAGAAAGTATTAAAAGATAGCAAGTATTTTAAAAAGTACTTAAGGAATGAGGTGGGGCTGGTGAGGACAGTTATAGCATATGTACGAATGTTGGAGTTTGGGAGAATATAGAGAGAAGCTGACATTGCTCTGCCCTCCCAGGGGAACAGCAGGTGGATCTGGAGATAGAGCTGAAGAGAGAAGCCATTCTTAGTATGAATTCTCAGGGAAGAGTGCAGTCCTCAGACAATTAACAAAAATGAAAAGAGGTGGCCTGGGGGATGGCTGGTACCTCGTCAAAAGAGGCTAGTTTATGCTGCAATACACAAGCAGCACAAAAATCTCCATGGGTTATCAGAATGTAATTGTATTCCTTGCTCATGCAACATTCACCATGGGTTTCCATGTGGTGGCTCAGCATTCCAAGCTACTTTCTTTTTCTCTTTCTTTCTTCCTTTCTTTCTTCCTTCCTTCCTCCCTTCCTTTCTTTCTTTCTTGATTTATTTGAGAGAGAGAGAGCAAGAGAAGAGGGAGAGGGAGAGAATCCCAAGCAGACTCTATGCTGAATACAGAGCCCAACACGGGGCTCGATCTCACAACCCTTAGATCATGAACTGAGTGGAAATCAAGAGTCCGACGCTTAACCGACTGAGCGACCCAGGTGCCCCCAGGCTACTTTCATCTTGGCTATATCCGTCTTAATGTATTTCTATGTTTTCCATGGCAAGAGAAGAGCAATCTAGAAGATTTCAAACCAACTAATGAGTGCTTCACCTTGGAAGCGACATGGCACATCATTTCTGCTCACAACTGATTGTTTAGAACTTAGTCACATGGCCTTGCCTAACTGTGGAGGGGCCGGGAGGTGTGATCCTCCCATAAGCTTGGAGGGAAAGGCGAACTGGACAATGGGCAAGTTCTAGTAACATCTGCCAAAGCTGGAGAAGGAGGTTCTTTTTGGTCTTCCCTGGGGGAGTTCTTGGAGGAATCTTTGTGTCTATTAGAGTATCCCTTTCTGGCAGGGGATGGAGGAAGGTGTCTGGACTGTGGAGGCAGAGCTGAAGCAGAGGGGAGATGCAGGCTAAAGATAAGAACATGAAGTGTGACAAGCCAGATCATCTAGATTCCAAGCATTTTCTGAGTTTATTATCCGAATCCCCAAATATGAATCAAGTCTTTGTCTTAGCTAAGATTTGAGGACACTCAACAAGTATGGCTCATCCCTGCCCAATTCTAGTTTTTATTTTGATTTTAATTGGAGAGATTTCCTTAAGGAACAGTTGAGTCAACACACAGACTCCCTTATCAAAATAACCACAATTTTGTAAGCATTTACATCATCATATCCCACATAGCACCTGGCAGAGGGCCTCACCATAAGAAACTCTTCATTCCTTCAGTTAGAGACTGAATAAGAGGGATGAGAACTATCAACTATCTATTGTACTCCTGAAGGCCAGCGTCCTTCTGTAAGACTCCAAACTCTCCTCAGCCCCAGGGTGAATAAGGACGATGGGGGAGACACCAGACCTAACTCAGTTCCTGTGGAAACTCAGGACAGGCCCAGAGGGCTTGGGATCATGTTTGCTCAAACCGCTCCTATCTTCAGATTGTTCATTTGCTACTCATTCCAATAATTAGCCACCTATCAGGTCTGGTCCTGTACAAATACTTGCTTGAACCATTTCTCAAGCAGGTATCAACATGCTTCTAATGTCTATTACTTCTTTTCCCAGCATCACTGGCCCTTGCCAATTCATCGAGTACTGCGGCTGCATGAGTGCCTGGGATGATATCATTGCAAGAAGATATTATGGACTTGGAAGACTGGGTTGACATACCGAATTGACAGAACATTCAGGAGGAGAGATCCAGTAGGCAGCCGGCAATACAGAGCAGAAGGTTGGGGAAAGTCAGGGATGGGGATACACACTTGGGATTTATCGGCATTGCGTGGTATTTGTAGCTGTGGGAATCAGGAAGAGAATATGGAGATGATAGGTGTGAAAGCATTTTGTATAATATTGGGTCTTTTTATAATCACCATTTTTAATGGGTTCAAGAAAGAACTTAGGGGGTGAGAAAAAGGAAAAGGAGCCAGAAGCATTCAGAGAAGGAGGACATAAGAGGCAGGAGGAGAACCAAGTATTGGTTCAGGGCAGCTCAAGGAGAGAGAGCTGTAAGGGTGGGGCTGGGGTGGCGAAGTGCCAAGTGCTTGAGAACAGCAGGAGCTACTGGCAACTAAAGCCAGGGCTCTGCCCTTGGTGATGAGGAAGTTAGGGCTGGCTGGAGAGAGAGAGAGAGAGAGAGAGAGAGAGAGAGAGAGGTTTCATTAGGTAGACTGGCCACCATCTTCTCCTGTATTCAAATTCCCATCTGGCTTAGCCCCACCCCGTCTCCATGCTCGGTGCCCTCTCCCCAGTCCAGTTCCCTACACCAGCTTTTGGGCACTGGGCCCCACTGGGCTCCCAGGAATCCTTTATCCCTTTAGCAATAAACTCAACCTTGTCCAAGTGTAGTCCAAAGTTTCTTCCAGTGAGACTGTTGAGGGTAAAACTATTTTTCATAATATCACTGATTCACTCTGGACCTTTCTCACTCTCCCTCACAAGTATACAGTTGACTTTTCTGGAAGCTACATGATGTATCACATCACAATGGAAGGAGTGCATAAAAGCTGATAGGAGGAAGGAGGAGAGCAGGCCCTGGGAGGCAGCAGAGAGGCCCCGAGATACCCTCGTACGCCATGACCTGGGCTCAAAGGCCTCTGAGCCGCAGGGTTTGCTCCCTGGGAAGTGGCTGGGTATGGGAGTCCGGAGACCCAGCTATAGGCTCAACGCCATGTTCTTCCTGGCCGTGCGGTCATGAGCACAAGCTCCTGACGGGCAGTTGTCAACCCTCGCTGGCCATCAGAATCCCATGGGAGCATTAACAGATACTGAGCCTGAGACCCCACTCTGACCAAGTGCATCAGGCTCTCCCCGGGTGGGACCTAGGTCTAGGAACATGCGGCTTGGAGAGCCCCCGTTCTCCAACCCTGTGGGATTCTTGGACTTTTTTTCTGTCAGTTCATCCCACTGACCACAAGATGGAGCTCTCTTTCCGGGAAATGTTCGATGTTCGCCGAACAAGCAAGTCTATTTTCTCTCTAGTCCTGAAAGAATACATTTGAATTTGACAATCTTCACAGCATCTCATTAAGCCAGAATTCTGTGCCCTTGGGTCTAGCCATTTAATGCGTCTCTTTTCCCTTCTGCTAGAAACCGTATTGGGTCGGGATGTGTCATCTACTGTTTTGTATTCCTCAAAGGCTATAATGCAAAGCAGAGTTGGCATTTATTATTGCTTTATGATTCTCATTATTAGTATCAATAACAGCTACTCTTCACTTAACCTTTTACCATTTGCAAAGTACTCTTCACCAGATAGTCTCAGAATAACTAGGAAATGGGTATTACTGTTCTCATTTATAGACAAGAAAACTGAGGCTCAGAGATCAAAAGTTGGCAGAACCAGATCCTGCACCCTTCCCATTATGCTCAGATGAGAAGAACAGGCAGAGCATAGAGACCAGCAGTCAACCCCTGGGGACCCAAAAAGTACAGCCCAGAGGCAGGAAAATTCTCAGGACAACCTCTGGAAGACTTCGTAAGCAAGCAGGAAAGACAGATATCCTCTGGAGTTTCACACTGTCACAGACAACAGGTCAGTAGACATGTTCGACCGGGCCGAGTGGCCGGCTGAGGTGACAGATGAGAAGTTTCCAGTGCAAAGCTGGACAGTCAGCAGACATTCAACAAGAGGACAGATTTTATTAGTTTTAATTTTATGTTCCAGGAAAATGAACTGCTATGCCAATGGGAAAAACAAATCTCAATTCTGCCTTAAGAAAAAGGTATAAACTCCATCTCCAAAGAAAATCTTTTTCTACCAGCAAGGGATGTCTGACAGGTTAGCAGATCTGATGATGATAATTTCCAAGATCACAACATCACTCGTTACAGACTTGCTGCCAGGTTCTGGCAATCAGTCAGGAACCCAAATGTCAGGGCCCCAGGACCCCAATGTCTCTGGGTGCTTCTATTCCAGATGAAGGGGCTACAAGTGTAGGTTCAAGTACTTGGACTAGGGAGACTGTTTTCAGGACCGAAGCAGTTACATGGAAAGCTTCATAAATTAGTATGTGGGTAATTTTACGGCTCCCATGTACATGTTAGCAATTCAGTATGTTGTTTTACCATTTTCTGTGCCTCGGCTTCCCTGTGTGTAAAGTGGTAAGAGCAGTACCTAGCTCACAGGACTGTTATGAGGATCAAAAGAGTTTATGTACAAAGCATTAGAACCATGCCCAGCACACAGTAAGCACTATGTGTTTCTTAAATAATGTTAAATAAATAAATGGATCTGAGCACATCCATTTATGTATTTTACAAGTGAAATCTTAATTTTTTTCAGTAATTTAAATATGTTATTTGTACACTTACGGGTACAAAAAAATGTACTTTAGGAAGATTAAAATATTTCCTTATGACTAAAATTTGAAATCCCACTGAAAATGCATAAATTTGATTAGAATGGTACTAGAGTCTTTTACATTTTATAAACATAAGAAATAGGTTAAAAATTCTTTAAGTCCACCATGTTTTTCTTTTCATTATTACCGGTGTTGGCACATAAGCCTGTCCGGCAAGAATAATGCAGTGATCAGATTTTTCTTTCTCCTTTTTAAAGAAAAGCTTTCCTTTTTCTCCATTTAATTTCTTCCAAGTTTGGAAATTAGGGATCATTCGGAGGGTGCCCTGGGCATTTTCCCGACTCTAAAGATTTCCTCGGTCTGAGTTTCTAGGCGATTGGGAATATTCCACAGCAACACTCAGCTCAAACGCCTGTCTTCAAGTATCAATTTAAAGCATTAAAAAAAGAGAGAGAAAGAGAGAGAGCATTTGCTCTGAGAGATTTCATGCAACCCCAGGGAGAAAGACTGGAATGTTGAGAATGTAATAGGGACAGGACTTGGAAGAAAAACACATGAATTGAAACACTGCTTTCCAATCTAAAAGTTGTTTTTCATGTCTCATTTTGGCATTAATTTTCTTTTAGTACCATATTGTTTCCTGGTAACAGTTTTTTTGTTTTTGTTTTTGTTTTGTTTTTGTGATAGCTATTCTTTAAGACTTTTGTTTCTCTTTCTTGCAGGCTGTTTTATGAAACAGACTTTGTGGAGAAGAGATGGGGATAAAGATGTACCATTTCCAGCCACCATGGAGCTCCCCTCCCCCACTCCCAGCTCAGACAGCCCCTTCACTACAGCCTATCCTACCAGGCCCAGGAGAACGTGGGGCATAGGGGATGGGACAGAAGCAGGGACATGATCCAGGTACTCAGGTGAAACCGGAACTATAGTTTTGCCCTACAGAAACAATATTTAAAAGTTTAAGTTCTTTAGTACCAAAATTTGGGGCAGTTACCCTGAGAATCGTGTGGGCTTCTGTGCATTGAGCCAGGGCCCTAATATCACATCATTGTTTCCATGGAAAAGTTAAAACCTAGGTCCAAATACCTCAACTGAACTTTTACAACAGAACTTGAGTGGGGACTATTTCACATACACCCAGCACACTCAGAGACAGTTCCTCTTTCTATCCATCAGCCTGTCCATCTGTTTGTCCATCCATTCATACTGTCTTTTTATTAAGATACAGCATAATTGCCAAAGAAATGTAAAAAGCAAAAACAAAAAACAAAAAACAAAAAAAAGTGAAAAGCAAAAAGCTACGACTGATAGAAATGAGTTACACATTTTATATTTATAGAGTTCAAAGCAATGGTTCTGTTGTAAATTCATCTTCACTGAATTTTTAAAAAAATCACTATTTAAAATAATCTCTTCTTCACAGAGGTGGTGTGGTATAGTCCGTGAGTTTTATAGTTGTGAATCTTAGGTCCAGCTACTTAACTTTTCCAAGCCTTGGTTCCTTATCGATAAACAGGGATGATTATATAACTCTCAGGGATAAATTTTTTTTTTCTGAGATCATGTAAATGTCTAGCAATAAATGTGGCTCTTTTGAACTCTTTTTTATCTCACCTCAGTAAAGGTATTTTTATACTGAGCCATAAAAGGGGATGAGATCTTGCCATGTGCGACAAATGGATGAACCTGGAGGATATCATGCTAGTGAAATAAGTCAGGCCACGTGATTTCACTTATATGTGAAACAAGCAAAAAGCAGAAACAAATCCATAAATATAGAGAACAAACTGATGGCTGCCAGAGGGGAGGGGGGCAGAACGGGTGAAGGGGAAGGGGAGGTACAGGTTTCTAGTTAGGGAATGAGTAAGTCACAGGATGAAAAGGCACAGCGCAGGGCCCACAGTCAATGGTACTGTGACAGCGCCGGGTGCGGAGCGGCAGGAGCTACACCTGTGGTGAGCACAGCAGAATGTATGGACTTGTTGAATCATGCCATACGCTTGAAACTAAAGTAATATTGTGTCAACTGTACTTCAATTTTAGAAAATTTTAATGTTTTTAAACCCCCATTTAATTTTCAGAAGCCATGATTTAAACTTTTCTCTATACTTGGGTACCCTATCCAATAATCTGCTTGACTTCGGTTAATGTCCAAAATAGACTAATGCGGATAGATTATTCACTTACAAATTAAATAGATTCAAAGAGCTTACTTATGTTGACAGCTGTAACCATTTTATTTGAACTGGGCCTACCCCCAAAAAATATGTGATTTTCACAACACTTTATAAGATGTCACATTCTTCCTTTTTTCTTTTTTTCTTGAAGAGGGACTCAGACTCTCGTAACAGCCTCAACTAAGACACCTTCTGTGGTAAGAGTGAGCAAAGTCAGGTGGCACTCGAATGAATCATGGAATGGCCTCAATGAAGGACAAGTCAGATTTTATTTAAGTAGGTTCATCAAGTGTTCTTCCCTATTTACTATTAAATTCATCTCATCACAGAAGCAGAGGCAAGGGTGGACGGTGGGGTTCTGCCAGCACAGCAGATGCGTCTGAGCCGTGGGAAGGAGGCTCCCGTCCACCGGGGTCCTGCCGGCCTCAGATGAACTGGAATCCACTCTGCTGCTGGTGTGTCCAGGACTCTGTCTCCTCCTGACTCGCTTTCACTGGCCCCTTTTCCTGGGATCTGTCCTCCTACTGTCAGTCAGGATTGCGGGCTCTGCCTGTCGGTTAGAATTTGACACCCGTGCCGTTTATTCTACTGGTGTCATAATCCTCAATGTTTTCAGGCAACTCTGTGTCCGCTGAAGATCTGGTCCTGCCTGCCAAGCTTGATCTCAGGGTAAAAGACATACTCTCAGTTGTGAGGAAACCTGAGGCCCAGGAGATTTAGTATAATTTATGGCCCCCCAAAAATCACATGGATAGGACCATATTCTAAAATGGTGTTCTCTTTAGTTTATAATAGAATCAGAAAGTTCCTCTGCTTTGTATTGAAATGTAGGGTTTTTCTCCCTCTCATAAAAGGCATGTTTGTATCATATGGCTACCATGTAGCCAAAGCTTGGAGATGTCCAGAACGACACTGCATTTAGCCACGCGCGTGCGTGTGTGTGTGTGTGTGCGTGTGTGTGTGTGTGTGTGTTGTGTTATTCAGGTGGCTTAATATGAAGCCAAAATGTCTGGTCCTACATTAATCTTCAGGAGTGATGATTTTAATTTTGTAGTGCAGAAATAAAGCCAAATAAACAGGCAAAAAGTAAACCTATAAAAATGGCTTTAACTTACTAATCCAGTCCATCTTTGAGAGCACTTTGAGATAAAAATGGTCCAGAGGACAAAGTGCATAATTAATTATGAGAAAAATGATTCCGTCAAGTCCCATAAAAAAAAGAGTTCTCCCTGCCATAATCATGTGTCCAGAGTTCTATTCATGCAGAAGCAATGGTTACTTCTTGCTTCTGTCCCCTTCATTCCAGTACTGCTCAGTCTGCATTTCCGTAAGTCGGGAAAGCGTGCGCTGAAATGCAAAGATCTCCTCTTCTCCAGTAAACATAGAGAGTCCTTCTGCTGAGTCCTGGTACCAAAATACAATTAAAAAGACAAAACAAAACAAAACAACCCAGCACTAATTAAAACTACCACAAATAAAAATTTACAGAACTAAGTACAGGTTTAAAACAACTTCTTAGGTTTAGATTATAAAATGTTCTATACACTTTTTCCATATACGATCTCTTAAACTAGACTGGAGAATTAACTAATTTAAACCAATAATCAATAGTCAGAACAAATTACCAGGGAGAAAGCAATAGGGAAAACAAGAATAATTAAAGCTGAACCAATGCCCCAAAATCCAAATATGAAGATTTTTGCATGAAGAAAGTTTTTGCAGGATGGAAATTTTCTGCAAAACCTAAAGGAAAGACAATGTCAGAAAAAGAATTCTTTCTCCAAAAATGTACGCCAGAAATAAGTAACACCAAAAAAACCCCAGCAGTTCAGGCAAGTTAGGAAGAGGCTGACACCCTCCTCCAGAGCACCATGGGCGGTGCCATGTGCCCCACAGGAGGCCCTGAGGACAAGCCTCCGCAGAGCCTTTTCTGCACCGGCTGACAGAGAGGTCTCCTGTGGACCTAGAGATCTGGCCTGCGAGCCTACTTTGGGAAGGCAGAGCTGCCTTGGGTCTTGAGCTACTTAACCAGGGTTAAGTTTGGGAATCCCTCTGTGAGGCCAGCAAACAGCCTGGGACTGGTGACACCAACATGGGCTTGTGGCCAGTAAAAATTGTGTCTCTTTCCTTAGGGGTTTGCTATCACACTTCCTCAGAGAAAACTTCTGGACTCCTTAGTCCATGCATTCCCGCTGACCCACTGCAAAACCACATGACCCTGTGGTCATGAGCCCTCATTTCTTCATATAATGTTAGCCCCGCATGCTGAGCTTGCTTGACCCTATATCTGAACCCTGATCTTATGGAGAAAAATTGAAGAACCAATGATTTAAGGAACTTTAGAAACAAATGATATAGCCCCTCAAGTATATTTTTTCAAACAGTAAAATACATTATTTGGACAGATGTATTGCTCTTAGAGAAACCACCATTTTGAAGGTTCCCAGCATATGAGTTTATAAGCAACTATTTATTTCTACACATAGGTTTAAGTAGTCATATTTGGAAAGTTCACTTTCTAATGTATTATAGGCCTCATTTCCCCCAAACTCCTAAGAATGCATAATTTCTACTCGGGTCACTAAGGAACTATTTCCTCATTCCAAATGGCCTTTCATTTCTGGGGTTGGAAGAATGGGGCTCCCCTCATTCTGGAGGTAAGTGTTTATGGATAGCTTTAAAATTTTGACTAATATTTCAACTGTTGAGCAATATATCCTGCCATGTTCATACAGAAGAAGGAAATGTAAAATCACTTCCAGTTGGCCTGGAGCAAATCACCAGACCCCAAGCTCCAGGAGAACTGGGCCAGCACTGGCTCGTTTTCCAGTGTCCCTAGAGCACTGCACCACAGGTGCTCCTGAAATGTTTATAGAATGGGGCTGGCAGATGAATAATGGATTCCTTTGTAAGCCAAGGGCCCCAGGCACTCCCTGGTCCTGGGATAGCCAGCCCACATGCTTGGATACTGTATCTCACGCTCTACAAATCCAGGAGACATGAAGAGTACCTAGAACAGGCAGCATGGTGTAGCAGAATGAGCCCAGAACCAGACACGG
Organism: Halichoerus grypus; assembly: GCF_964656455.1. Taxonomy (NCBI): domain Eukaryota; kingdom Metazoa; phylum Chordata; class Mammalia; order Carnivora; family Phocidae; genus Halichoerus; species Halichoerus grypus. The sequence continues at coordinate 51,893,931 of NC_135720.1, forward strand.
GTGTCCTGGTGTCCAGCTCTGGCCTGCCATTAGTCAGCTGTGTGACCACAGGCCCACTGGTCCACCCCTCTGGTTTTTGTTTTCATTATATGCAAAAACAGATCATGAAGATTCCTTCTACCCTAAGACTATATTCTTTACATTTAGTGATACAGAGAAAAAGGCTGCTCTCTTGGCTTTAAAAGGAGCAGCAAATCAATGGTTAAATACATACTGCATTCCTTCTTCAAAATGTAGCCACGTATAAAACCAAAAACAATTAGGCCGTTTTATAATAAAAAGAGATTATGTTAATATTGCCTACCTGGCTCAGCCCCAAATCATCCATCAGTATTCTGCTTTGCTCCAACTCACTGTCATGATGTTGATGCAAAAATAAGCTTGCTAGAGGAGTCGATGCTGAGCAAATGATGCGCACCTGAAAGAGGAAGATGAGTGAATGGTAGTACTCCTTACATTTCACAAGTTCAAGGTGGAACAAATATCGCACAAAATAAAATCTGTTTGTCATCACAGGGAGCTAGTTTGTGTGATATTTTTAAGCTGCAGAGTGCTTTTCAAAATATTTCCACACAGCTTGTAACATCCTATAAAGTAGGGAGCAAAGGTTTTATTGGGTGACTTTAGGCCTGGAGAGGTCTCAGTTCATGAGGCCAGCTCAGGTCTCCCAGTTCGAAGTCCAGTGGTCTTTCCATTACACCCCGAGGCTGACATTTACACCTGGCTGTTTTGGGCCCGTGCATGCGGGGGTACTTTTCATGCACTGCAAAGAGGTTACCACCTCTGGTAAGTTCAGTGCATCACTACTCTAATTAGACCCTGAATTTCTAGAACCCACATTTATATCAGCATCCTACCAAGGCATTCTTCAAAAAGACTAAGCTTGACATTAATATTTCTTGATTACACAAGTGTTTGAGTGAATGTGCATATGTGATCATATACTGGAAATACCTTTTATAAAAATCTTTATAAATTTTATGTCCACCAGTTTAAATACAAAACATACTCTTCTTGTTGTTTAAAAAGTCCTGAATTTGTTTTCAGGATTCACAGCTACCCTTTAAACATCATTAAACAACGATGCCAATACCTTAAAATAATGTATGACATCTGGGAATAGTTTTTCCATATCTGAATGGCCTTCTACCTCCTCTTATACATTTCTTTTAATCACAAATGACACTTTTTTCATTATTTAGATATGAATACTCTGATTTCACCAATTTCCATGAATACATTCTAGACTAATGCCTGTTTAATGCTCCCAATTTCTGAAATAAGATAATTTCAACTAGTCTTTAAACAAAGAACACAAACTCTAAATGTGTGATATAGTTAAAGCAAATGTTAGGAGAGTGGTTCTGGTATTCCATCATATCGCCACAGAACTCTTCCTTCCCATTAACTAAGAAGTGAAACAGTGGGGATAAGATAGGACTGGGGGTAGGACAGAGGGCTGGGGACCGTATGTTTTCTTTAAGGTATTCCTAGCTGCCATGTAGACAAGTAAGAGTTTATCAATCCTCCCACTCTAAGAACCACCTACTAAAGCCCCTCTACCACTTTTTTCTTGAAGCATTAGCCCTCTAAAAACAGAGGGCCACCTCCAGGCTCATTCCCTTCATTCCGGACCCAACATGAGTATTTCAGAGCAGTGTCTGGTAAGTGACGGGACTTGATCCCCTTGCTCTGGTGTTCTCAGCTCCCTGCCATCCAGAGGCCGGCACATGAACGCTGGCCCCCTGGGAGCATGTGCCACATTTGGATGTCACTCACTATGGCAGGTTCCTCTCAGCACTGCACCTGAGCCAAGCCAGCTGCCCTTTGCGCTCAGGCCCGCCCCAGGGCCTTTGCTACAAACGTCCCCCCTGCATTGGCGTTTAGGCATCACTTCTCAACGCTTACAAGCAACAGTTGAGTGGCTTGCAAACATGCAGGTTTTCACGTCCATCCTCTAGGATGAGGGTTCATTTACTGGGCTGGGGTGGGGTGGGCTCTGGAACATGGATCTTAGGTAGCCCAGGGGATTCTGATGTAGGCCGTCCTCAGCAGGACTTCCCTAGGCCCACCCCCACCCCCACAGAGATCAATCTACTCTCCCCCAGACCCTCATGGCACCATACTCCTCTCTCAAGCCTTCCAAGAGACCAGCGCTGAGGGGCGACTTTACATTCAGTTCTGTGGATATTTGATTAGTGCTTCTCTGACACCAGACTCTAAGTTCTATGAAGGCTGGCACCAGATCTGGCTTTGCCTGTCGTTGAATTTCTAATATTTAGCACTGCACTTGGTATGAGAAAGGTTGTTGAATGAATGAAAAAAAGAAACATTAAAATTTCATCTCTTCCTCCCAGTGGATTCTGGTACTTTCCTCCTCCCCTCAAGATCCCTTCAATTTTAGAATCACTGCTCTATTTCTGTACAATAAGGAGAAAAATTATATCTAACAGTAAAATGATACTTAACTCTATTTTGAAGTTGTACTTATGCTTTTACTATAAATATGTATTTACAGATATATACTATTTTTTTAAAAGATTTATTGATTTATGAGAGAGAGAGCTTGAGCACGGGGGGGAGGGGCAGAGGGAGAGGGAGGACCTCAAGCAGACTCCGTGCTGAAGCTGGTGCCTGATGTGGGGCTTGATCTCTCGACCCTGAGATCACGACCTGAACCGAAACCAAGAATTTGATGCTCAACCAACTGAGCCACCCAAGCACCCCACAGATATATACTATAAATAGTGGCTCACCTTCACTGAAATCTGACTCTATGCCGCACAATGTTCTAAGTGCCTTATGTGTTCATTTAATCCTTGCAACAACCATATAGAATAAGTACCATTATTCCCCCCTCTTTTTTCTACAGAAGGCAACTGCAGCTCGAGAGATTAAGCTGGTCCTCAAGGCGGACAGCCTGGCCCCGAGGCCCACTCTTTAATCAGTGGGCTGTTCTGCCTTTGATGAATGGACACGGGCTCCGTAACTCACCCTAAAACACATGGGTAAAACCAACAAACAATGATGCAATGCTAGTTACGAGGGTTTCTGGGTCACAGGGAGAGAGAGCTCCAATACTGAGGAGGGTCTCTAGTCACTCATTCATTTGTTCATTCATTATTTTTTCCATCCAATCATGCATTCATGCAACTCATGAATTGACTGAGCACTCAGTGTGGGTAAGGCGTTCCGCTGTACATCATCATAGTGCACACACGCTAGGTCTGGTGATGGCGTGGTTGATATCGCAAGGTCTTCTGATGGAAGCCTTACAATACTACGATTTTACTGCTATCACTGATACTATGTATACAGCATTTGGCTTGTGCCAAGCTTCACTTTCAGTGCTTTTCATGGATTAGCTTATTTTGCCCTCAACAATGCTCTGAAGGAAATACTATTTTCCCCAATTTGTAGATGAGGACACTGAGGCCCAGAGAATAAACCAGGATTCCAGCCCAGGCAATCTGACTCCACAGTCCAAAATGTTTAGTCTTGAGAAAACACACTACATCCTTACCTTGAAATCATAGAAGTTATCAATGAGGGTTATGAATCTTCGAGCTTGCGTCCTCTTTGCAAGCGTAAATTGTGGAATGTTTCGTAGGAATATTGTATCAAAATTCTTTGACAGTTCCAGATAGTCACTGGCTCCAAGTGGCTGTAATTAAAATGAAAATAAAGACTAGAAAACTGAAGCCAATTCCGGTGGCCCTGAATTTGAAAACACCTCTTTTTCTGGTCATGGTCTGATCTAGGTGGCAGCTTTGGGGTAACTTGACCAAATGGAGCAGTGTTTTCACTGTGGGCTAAGGATGGTGTCTACTGTAATTGTAATAGTGATGTAGAAAAGGGACAAGAGAGAAGACGAGGGGTGCCTAGGTGGCTCAGGCAGTTAAGCATCTGCCTTCAGCTCAGGTCATGATCCCAGGGTCCTGGGATCAAGCCCCACATCAGGCTCATTGCTCAGCGGGGAGCCTGCTTCTCCCTCTCCCTCTGCCCTGCTTGTGCTCTCTCTCGTGCTCTCACTCTCTCTCACTCTCTCAAATAAATAAATCTAAAAAAAAATAATAATAATGTTAAAAAAAAGAGAGAGAGAAGACGAGTGTGGTGGGGAGTGACAGAGTATCTCGAGCCACTTCAGTTGATACCTTGTAGGTCCCTGTAGGTCCCTGTCCTAAACCCAGACATTTTTTAATTTATATGACATAACTGTAAACATTTCCCCAATCCTTCCTATGGCTCAACTGCAAACTGTCACTACTGTTAAATGGAGCCATCTTATAATGGCATGCCAACTCTCCTGTCACCATTTTGAAATAAAGACTATGTTTCAGTATGAACTCATCAGAAAATCTTTTTCATTCAATGTGAACTACAGTTGTTCAGGTACAATGTAGTGAACATGGATGGCTAACTTCTGTAGGAAATACCAGAGGGTTTAATGACCAGAAGCAGACAGAGACCTGAGCATAATTTGGTGCAGCATTCTCCCTCTTGATGTGAGGAGGGTACAACACTCAAGGTTCACAAAACTATCCACAAAGGTGCCACCTACGATGTAAGGCACTTGTCCCTGAAACATGAATTTAACTCATGAAAATTATGAAAACTATCTGCAAACACATTCTTTGGGGTTAGGAACATTCCCAGCAAGCATTACCTCTCTTCATTTTAAGTTGCATGTGGATGATGTTTCTGGCCCTGCTAGAGTGTGGACGAGACCGGGGCCTGAGTGGGCCAGGAGCTACTCTGAGGTACCTCTGAAAGCTCCTGGATCACCAGGACCCATCCCTGGGACACAGATGGCTGAGCCTCCTCAATTTCTGGCAGAATCTGTCAATACTCCTCCCTGTCCAGAAATGTCTCCCTCACCTGGGGAGTCATTTGCATCAAAACTTCTTCCAGAAATGTAGATATGGCTAAGTTCCTGGGAGAATTAGGGATTTGTGAGGAAGGGAGACCATCATCCCCACTTCAGAGCCCATCCATTTAAGCCTACAGTCTCCTAACAACCAGCTGAAACCAGTCACACTCAGGAAAAGAGACTTCTCATGGAGGTGTGGGGAGGTGAGTAAATCAGAGAGTGAAGCTCTGGGGGAGTGGTTCCCTCAAGGGAGAGCAGCTCTAAGAAGGATGCAGCAGTTATGCGACCCTGGGCAAAGGGTAGGAAACGGGAGCGAGCACAAAGAATAACCCAGCTTCTTTGTACATCTGCTTAGAGATGTCCCTTCCTCCCATCTCCTCTCACCCACCAGGTAACAAATGGGGCTGGAAGAGGGGACTCTTGCTTTCCCCCTTCCCTCCCCTGGCTGGTCAGCCTTTACCTCCAGACCCGGTGCCTGGCCTTACCTGAGACTCTCCCACTCACTGGGCCACACAGGGACTGGAGTGTGGGGTTTGTTGGTTTGTCTGTTTAACCTTGGCTCTCTTACGAGGGAACGCTCCTGTTAGGCCTGTTACGGACCAGGAGTGAATCCTCAGTCTGTTACTTATTAATGGTACCTTTGGCAAGTCACATCATCTTTCTTTTTTTTTTTTTTTTTTTTTTTTTAAAGATTTTATTTATTTATTTGACAGAGAGAGACACAGTGAGAGCAGGATCACAAGCAGGGGGAGAGGGAGAGGGAGAAACAGGCTTCCCACGGAGCAGGGAGCCCGATGCGGGGCTCGATCCCAGGACCCTGGGATCATGACCTGAGCCGAAGGCAGACGCTTAACGACTGAGCCACCCAGGCGCCCCTCACATCATCTTTCTCTTCCTTTAGTTTCCCTATCTATAAAACGGGAGTTTGATTCCTAGCTCACAGGATGGTGACGATTACACGAAAGAATATGTGTAAAGCCTTTAGCACAGTGCCTAGGGCACACATTACACCCATATCACTTTGGCTGCTTTTTATTTAGATTATTTTGAGCCCAAAGGATTAGGATTAGGCTCAATACTGACAAGTTGAGAACGTAAAGAAGTGTCATTCTCAATAGGACCAGTTAGTTTTGTTCCACCACCGGCTATATCCAAAACCCTGAATCAGTCTTTGTGCATCTGCCAGTCCTCAGGGTCACAGCAGGGACCAACGGAGACTGTGGGATCCCACGTAAAGAAGACAACTCCCTACGGCGGGGGGGGGGGGGGGGCAAGATACAGCCTCTTTGGATAAAAAGCAAAACTCCTACAATAAGACACTCAGGCTCTGAGGGTGACACACACCATGTTTTTGAGATCAGTTAGAATTTAGTGTCTCATCTTTTGTAAATCATAAAGTATATGTAAAAAAAATGTAAAAGCTCATCTTAGGTATGTAGTTATGTATAATTAAACTCGTTCTTTATGCACGGATGTGATTTCTATCAGTATAACTACATGCCCAAGGAAAATCATCATCAGGAGCGCCCTGAAGTGCCTGGGGCAACTGAAAATCAGGATTCTGCCCACTCAGCTATTTTTACAAATTATATACCTTTGTCAGTAGGTTCTGCATTTGCCGTTATATTAGCAAATATCCCCTTCCTTCGCATCCCTAAAACAATTATGTGCTCATTCACGTAAAGAAAATTAAGCTTTATATAGTTATCTATCTCCTTTAAAAACAATGGTGATGGGAGGCAATGAGGGGTTACTGTTCTTAATGGATCCCGAGTTTCACTTTGGGATGAAGAGATTTCTAGAAATGGACAGTGGTGATGGTTGCACAACAATGTGAATGTACTTAATGCCACAGAACTGTACACTTAAAAATGGTTAAAATGGCAAATTTTACATCATGTATTATTTTACCACCACAAAAAAAAAGGCCATTAAAACTAAGAAATGTTATTCATTGCCAAAGAAATCCCAATTTAAGCCACAAAAAAAGATAACGATATTACTTTTTTCTTTAAAAACATAAGAAGAATGGGGGCAACTGGGTGGTGCAGTCAGTTAAGCATCCGATTCTTGATTTCAGCTCAGTCGTGATCTCAAGGTCATGAGATCGAGCCCCTGCTGGGGCTCCGTACTCAGCAAGGAGTTTGCTTAAGACTCTCTCCCTCTCCCTCTGCCCCTTACACTCCTAGAATAAATAAATCTTTTAAAAAAACATAGGAAGAATGAAGTGTATTAATTGAAGGACATCTTCAAGGAAATCAGCTCCAATAAGATTGTATTAATTTAAAATATGAAGTTTTTAGAAGGTATCTAAAAGAGTGTTTTCTTATACTGGCTTTGATGTTGAAGTATCCAAGAAGTGACAAATTTTCAGGACTGATTCTGGTGAGAGATTGGGGGTTTCCTTATTACTCAGAAGTGCTATTTTTCATTACATAAATAAGTCAAACAACTGTGGGCAAAAACCATGTTAAGACACTTTGGACTCATTGGTCTGTCACTTCCAGTCATGTGACCTTGAGCAATCCCTCTGAACCTCCATTTCCTCATCTGTAAACGGGGGATCATGGCAGGACATGTCTCAGGTTTGTCCTGAGGCCTCGCTGTACTGACTGCATGTAAAATCTTATAGTAGTGGCCGTCACACAGTAAGGGCTCAATAAATGCTATTTACAGAGTTTACGTGAAAAGCAAATGAAATGATATATGCATAGTACCTATTTGGCATACAACAGATAGATACTTAATGAACAGTAGCTATTTTTTTATTAACTATCAAATAACCTTTTGCTGAGCTCATGAGGCCAGGCAGCCTAAACAAGTGAACGATTTGGCTGACTCCAGTCTGCTTCTGCCTTTGAACTCAGGAGGTAAAAGCTGTTTCCTCTGCTCCTTCCTGCTGTCTCCGGTCCACCAAAATATCTGCCAGCCAGGCACCTTAGCCCTCCATGAAGTCATTTATAGATGACAAAAACAGCGTCTGTCTCAGGCCCTCCCCCTCCCACTTTTTTGGTAATACCATTAGCACCACATGTGGGGGAGGGCCCCAGGCCCACAGAACGAACAGCCCCTACCCCAGCACATGGCACATTGGAAGGGCTTCATCTTTACGGAATGAATTAGTGAATGAATGATGCATAAAATACAACATAGCCCGAGGAGCAGGCTTATTCCTTCTTTTATATCCATTTGTCTCCAAAAACAATTGAACCACCTACCAAAAAAAAAAAAAAAAAAAATCCCACTCTTTCTTAGTTGGCTCAAACTCCCCACTCCCAAGGCAAGCCTTTGTTGTATAACCTAGTATGTACGTAGGAAAAGTCTAGGAAGATATAGACCAAAATGTTAACAGCAGTTACCTTTAGGTGGTGGAATAAAAGATGAATTTTGGTTTTTTGTTGTACTTTTTTGATTCCCCACTGCTCCCCGCCCCATGAACTTGTGTTACTTACTTTTAAGCAGCAAAAACAATAATGCTTTTTTGGGCGGGTCATTTTTATAATGGGCATCTTATCACTTACCTCACATGTATGAGATCATAACATGAGTTGTGTCATGGACATTTTTTCCCCCAAGGTTTTCTTAAGCTATAGAAGTGGAATTTTTTCAGGGACATTTAAAAAGAAAATAAAACCTAAGGCTGAACATATATTTTCTCCTTTACAGTGTGACAAAAGCAAAAAGGATTTCATATTTGGGGTAAAATTTGACTTCAGTTACACAGTTATGTTCAGCTCATGCTGCTCCACACTAGGGGAGCAAGAGAGAGAGGGGATGAGGTGGATGGCAGCATCCTCCAGTAGTTCACGGTTAGCTCTTACAGCCAAGCACCAGACTTCCCCAGATCAAAGGCGTAGTGACGTCACAGGCAGGTAGATATACTCCCATTTATATCATGTCTTAACCTGAGCACATTTTCCCCATGCAAGCCGGATGACTAACTAGTGTGCTGTCCGTATCCTTTTCTCCACAATGTCGGACAGTCCCCAGGCTGTCTGTATATGTACACTGCCTCTGCTCCATTCTCCGTCTCTCTCCCCCTTCCGGCTCTCTGAGGGAACCTAGGTTAAGCTGCATATTCTCCATTGCTTTTATCCTTTATTTCCTATTTTCCTTTTTTCACTTCTTCACGATTCATTGTGGACACTTTCCTCTGACCTATATTCTAAAGTCCACTGTATTTCTCCTTAGCTGTGGTTTATCTGCTCTTAAACTCATCCATTGAGTTATTTTGGTTATTGTGCTTTACAGGTCTAGAATTTCTATTGATTCTTTTCCAAAGCTGATATATCTCACTTTATAGTCTCTAGACCCCTACACTTAAATTTCCAAGCCTGTCTTTAAAACAAAAAACAAAAAAACAAAAAACAAAACCCTCTCTGAATATGTAAGCTTAGTTGTTTAAAATATGGACTCATAATTCCAATACCTGGAGTTCCTAATTTTATCGTTTGTTCTTTTTGCTTGTTCACATCCACAGTGTCTTGTCTCCTCATATGTTTGGTTATCTTTGTGTATTGGATTTTATCTTTGAAAAAAAGAATACTTGTAGAAAAAAATTCAAGTTCAAGGCTTGAAGTACTCTAAGTTACTCAGCTCACTGAATTTGACTGAAGTCCATTAGAGAGCTGGTTGACTTCTGGCTCACACTTATTCCTAGCATGCAGTCCTTCGGGGCTCCATCCAAAGTGGGGGACAGTTTACTGGGTTCCCATCCTGGACTGGCCCTAAACTCTGACTTTTGTCCCACTGACCCAGTGAGGCTGCTAAAGGCTCATTTTTTTAAAGATTGCTAGCACTCACCACTATCCATGTCTTCCTCACCTTCCTGGGCACACAGCTAGACTATATTCCTCATACTCTTGTGTTTAGTTGTGGCCATGTGATCAGGTGCAGGCCAGTGGAATGTGAGAAAAAGTGAACAGCATGGCTTCCTGATCTGGCCCACAGAATCCTCACTTCCTTTACTCATCTGCAGGCTGAACAGATGGGCTCTGAAGACTTGAAAGAGGGCTAGAAGCACAACAGGTACAAAGCCTGGTTCTAAGAAGGACGGCATAAGCAGTGACCTGGCCAACCTATACTGGACGGTGATATGAGCGAGAAATACATATTAGCCTACACTAATTTTGATTTCATCCATCTTCCTTCATTGTCCTAATGATGGAGTTCACCATTATTGGACATGGAAGACCTTCTGACATTCCTATGTGTATAGGATTCTTGTTCACACAAGACGGTAACTATCAAAAATTTCTCTTCAAATTTTCTTCAGATTATCATTAAAAATTTTTATTATCATATTCCTTTGGCCGCAGCAACTTCTTGCTAGACACATCTCCAAAGGCAAGGGAAACAAAAGCAAAAATAAACTATTGAGACTTCATCGAGATAAAAAGCTTTTGGGGTGCCTGTGTGGCTCAGTTGGTTAAGTGACTGCCGGGAGTCCCAGGATCGAGTCCCGCATCGGGCTCCCTGCTCAGCGGGGAGTCTGCTTCTCCCTCTGACCCTACCCCGTCTTGTGCTCTCTCTCTCACTCTCTCTCTCAAATAAATAAAATAAAATCTTAAAAAAAAAAAGATAAAAAGTTTTGCACAGCAAAGGAAACAGTCAACAAAACTAAAAGACAATCTACGGAATGGGAGAAGATATTTGTAAATGATATATCAGATAAGGATCTATAAAGATCTATAAGGAACTTATTAAACTCAACACCCCAAAAACAAAAAACCCAATCAAGAAATGGGCAGAAGACATGAACAGACATTTCTCCAAAGAAAACATACAAATGGCCTACAGACACATGAAATAATGCTCCACATCACTCGGCATCAGGGAAATACAAATCAAAACCACAATGAGATACTAACTCACACCAGTCAGAATGGCTAAAATTAACAAGTCAGGAAACGACAAATGTTGGCAAGGATGCAGGGAAAGGGGAACCCTCTTACACTGTTGGTGGGAATGCACTCTGGAAAACAGTGTGGAGGTTCCTCAAGAAGTTAAAAATAGAGCTACCCTATGACCCAGCAATTACACTACTAGGTATTTATCCCAAAGATAAAATGTAGCGATCTGAAGGGGCACCAGCACCCCAATGTTTAGAGCAGCAATGTCCACAATAGCCAAACTATGGAAAGAGCCGAGATGTTCTTCAACAGATGAATGGATAAAGAAGATGTGGTATATATATACAATGGAATATGACTCAGTCATCAGAAAGGATGAAATCTCACCATTTACATCGACATGGATGGGACTGGAGGGTATTATGCTGAGCAAAATAAGTCAGTCAGAGAAGGACAATTACATCGTTTCACTCCTTATATGTGGAATATAAGAAACAGCACAGAGGATCATAGGGGAAGGGAGGGAAAACTGAATGGGAAGAAATCAGAGAGGGAGAAAAACCATGAGAGACTCTTAACTATAGGAAACAAACTGAGGGTTGCTGGAGGGGAGGTGGAGAGGGGGAGGGGTAACTGGGTGATGGGCATTAAGGAGGACACGTGATGTGGTAAGCACTGGGTGTTATATGCAACTGATGAATTACTGAACTCTACATCTGAAATTAATGATGTACTATATGTTGGCTAATTGAATTTAAATTAAAAAATTTTATTATCATTGGGCGCCTGGATGGCTCAGTTGGTTGAGCGACTGCCTTCGGCTCAGGTCATGATCCTGGAGTCCCGGGATCGAGTCTCACATCAGGCTCCCTGCTCAATGGGGAGTCTGCTTCTCCCTCTGGCCCTCCCCCCTCTCATGCTCTCTCTCTCTCTTTCTCATTCTCTCTCTCAAATAAATAAACAAATAAAACCCTTAAAAAAAAAAAGAGCTTACTGCTCATATTTAAAAAAAAAATTTTATCATTGAAGATTTTTAATCAGAAACTGCACCTAGCCATTTCAAATCAAAGCTGATTTTTAGGGCGCCTGGGTGGCTCAGTTGGTTAAGTGACTGCCTTCGGCTCAGGTCATGATCCTGGAGTCCCGGGATGGAGTCCCACATTGGGCTCCCTGCTCAGCAGGGAGTTTGCTTCTCCCTCTGACCCTCTTCCCTCTTGTGCTATCTCTCATTCTCTCTCTCTCAAATAAATAAATAAATAAAATAAAATAAATCAAAGCTGATTTTTAAAAAGTTATGTTCACGGAGCCAACTTTTCTTATTACAAATTTGAAAAGATTTTATTTAAAAGTTTTGTTCAAATTTAGTATTTGATATATTTGAAGTATTTTTGTAAATTTATTTTTCTTCTGATTATATCATAGAAATAAGGTGCTGACAAATTGTCTTATCTAGCCCTGTGCACCACCCAAATGGTATGTTGCCACAGGACTACTGATCCCCTTTCCCTCGTATTCAGTATTTAAGTGTGCTTGGCGCATTCAAGTGCATTAAGTTAAAAATTCTCTAAAAAATTACGATAATTTTAAACCCATTTAAAATATTTTTGGAGAAATGAAGAATGCCTATGTGGGGCAGTCTGATTATAATAATGGCTCCATTTGTTTTTGCCTCCTTGTTGACATGCTTTGGATTGTGTCTTTCCATCTCTCCCATTAAGACATGGAGTCTGCCCAACTCTTCAATCTGGGCTGGACTTGTAATTTACCACGGTCAACAGAATGAGGCAAAAGTCACAATTTTCCAGTTCTGAGCTTAGGTCTCAAGAAGCTTTGCTTGCTTCTGCTCACTGTGTTGTAACAGCTAGGCTGGCCGGCTGATGAAGGAGAGAACATAAGGAGAGCCAGTTGTCTAAGCTGAGAAAGCATCTTAGGCCAGCCTACATCCAGCCCTCCCCACCCGCCCACAGTGGATGAGAGAACCCAACCAAGATGAGCAAAGCTGACTGCATATGTTTAAGTGAATCCAAAATATACCAAAAAAAACTTCCCAGTTGACCTGTAGATTAGAGAGCAATAATAAAATGCTTATTTTTTTAAGTCACTGAATTTTGGGGGTGGTTTGTTATGTAGCAATAGCTAACTGAAACACTATACTTTCTACAGTGAGATTTACTAGGAAAAGCCCATATTCTAAAAGTCCTTAGCAAATTCAGCACATGTAGAAAAATTTGTCTAGCTTTTGTAGCAAGACTGGTTTTACATAATTGATAAAGATACGTAACAACACATATTGTCATTTTTTTTATGTTCATTTCTTTTTTAAGATTTTATTTATTTGAGAGAGAGAGAGAGCATGAGCAGGGGGAGTGGCAGAGGGAGAGGGAGAAGCAGACTCCCCACTGAGCAGAGAGCCCGATGCAGGGCTCAATCCCAGGACCCTAAGATCATGACCTGAGTTGAAGGCAGACGTTTAACCAACTAAGCCACCCAGGCACCCCAATGTTCATTTATTTTTCTTAATCAGTTTTGGAATTTTTATGGTATAGTATAAAACTTATTTCTAAAAATAAAACTTGTAATTTACTGTATACAAAAACTAGAAGAAAATTATGTGGCATCCCTCTAGAAGAAAGAAGACATGGACCCAGTCAAATAAAAACAGAAAGTCAGGGAGAGAAAACAAGTTGACATGAAAAAGGAAACTGGGAGAGACAAGGACTGACTGCAATGAAACAAATTGTAAGAGCATTCCAACAGAAAAATGGATAAAGAATATGAATAGATAATTCATGGAACAAAAAGTATAAAAAGTCTAAGAGGCTAATAAACAAATGAAAAATATGGTCAAGCTCATTAGTAACCAGAGAAAGACAAAATAAGAATATCATTTTTCATATAGCAATTTTGCGAAGAAAAATAAATTATACTACTCAATGCTGGCAAGCAGGTAATGAGACATCCATTGCTGCTAAAAGAGTAAATTAGTTCAGTGGCTCCAAAAAAAATTTGTTGGATTGTATTAAGAGCCCTAGGAGAAGTCATAAACTTGACCCAGTTGTTCTGTTTCTAGAAATCAATTTATAGGAAACGATCAGAAATTCAACCAAAGGCTATATACAGGATTATTTATAACTATGTGAACCAAAAACAACTTTAAAATATAACAACAGAGGAATGGCTCAATAAATTATGGCACACTGATATAATGGAATATATTACCAACATATATCGATGTTCATGAAACATTTTATGACATGGAAACATGCTTATGATAAAAAGCTCAGTGAAAAAAAGCATAATTCAAAATTATAATTGTACTACGGTATCTATTTTGCTTAAAATATATATGTAGGAAAAAGGCCAAGTAAATATGTAAAAATGCTAACAATTATTATCTCTAAGTGATATCTCTATCTCTAAGTGATATCTCTGAGTGATAGAGGACTATATTTTATAATATTTAATCATCTTTTTTAGATTTTTCTGTATTTTTCAAAAGAGAAACAAAATATGACAAAAGACATCACAGAATGATGTGGCAAAACAATGCTGAAGATCTTTACTGAGTCCAAAGTATACTCTTTGTTTTTGTTTTTCAGCTATTTGATCCCCTGCATCTCCCCTAATAAGGAAGAGTGTGTAAAACAGTCACCGTACGTGCATATACTAAAGAGCTCGAGGCACTACAAATCTATTCAAAATTACCCTTGCCACCCTCATTTACTCCACTGTATGAGACGGGGAGTCCCCAAAGGGTCAGTACTCTCTTGTCCACCCAAGTGTCCGTAGCGCCAAGCAGACCAGGGAACAGGATCTTGCACAATACAAGACGAGTAAACAAGCGAACACATTCTCACCAAGTCTTCAGAATCAAAGATAACTCCTGACTGCTTAAAAAATACAAGTTTTGTACTAAATCTTACAAGAACTTGGCAAAACATAAAGACACATTTCTCCACTCTTTCGACCTAACACACCACTAAATTGCATGCACAGGATATCTACAGCAGTTGCAAGTATTTATACTTTTGTTTGCATTAGTTGATCCTTTTCCGTAAGTAAACCATAGCATAAGACACCTTCTGAAACCGTAATTAGTATTGTAAATTCATGCATTGTGTCCTATGAATAATTAACGCATGTGATTATTTTCGAGTACTAAATGCCACTTGAGTTGGTAGCATCCGTGAGTACGTTATTCTAGCTCAAAATTCAAGTAGCATTATCTAATGCAGATTCTTCTTATGATAGATAATGATGACATTCTCCATCTTTCTACCTGAGCAATTAAAAAGTTTCATAGTCTTTGATGTGGCTGGTTATCTGAATAATTTTCTAAACAGAAACAATTAAAATCCACTTATTCGATGGTTTGTGCATTCTCGACTATTGTTTCAAGCTCTTTGTTTCTGTGGAAACCTGATGAAAACTTAAAGAACTTTAAATCTATAATGAGTTTGCAAAGAGCATTTGTTTTCCTTAATTACCGTGAGTATACAGCTGGATTGTATGTGGCACAGTTTCTCTACCAAACTTTGAGGAATAAAGAGCTTGCCTGTGGTCTTCTTTCTCCCGCATGAGAACCAGCACAGCTGTCCGCTGTGGTTTGACCCTGGTGCCGGGAGTGGGGATTTTCTCAAAGCCACACCAGTGAAATGCACGAGCCTTACCACCGGGCTGCCTTCTGCCCTGCAAGGAGCGGTTGATCCACTCCAGCACACACGAATGAGCTGTCAGCTTGAGTTTCTTTTTTCTCTGCCTGGCTAATGCTTGTCCTGCCACCATTATTTCAGCTCAAGTAGGATGATTATTATTTCAAGCGCTGTCTAGATTATATTGTCCTAAGGGTTACTCTTTATCTCTATAGACTCCTCTTTATAAATTCCTCGCAGTGTTACCCTGATAACTCCTCATTAAACAAGTATGTGTGGCATCTTGCTTTGTGTACACAGAAATGACAATACCTCGTATCTTAAAGAAAAGTACTCTTTAATAGAAAAAAGCACTTTAACAGCATTAGGATGAATGCGTTCTTTTCAAAACAAACTAAGAATATCATATGAATTTGTTAAAACAACTATGTGCACCAAATCAGTAAAGATAATAATTGGAAAAACAAAGCACTGAATGGTGTGTATTTGTAGAGTACATAATTTCCCAAGATTGGTAATAAGGCCCCTTACTATGAGAAATCTCATTAATATGAAGTCTGTAACATCCAACTGGGAAATATCTCACCATTCCAGAAAATACTACCATCTCTTACACATTCTACTTCAGAAGGTGTTCTCTGGTGTGCTGAAGAAAAGTTTTACTGCTTGACTTACGGAGTCTCAATGGCAGGAGGCTAGTTCTACCCAAAACTACCAGATCTTTACTAAACTCTCTGTCCCCTCTATGGCCAAATACAGTACTCTTTTGGGGTGTGTCTTATTTTTAACAGAGTTTATAGAAACAACGACTAAACAAACAAACAAACAAAATCAATGTGGCAAACCAGAGGCGATTGCACTCTTTCCTCACCCTGACTTGACTAGCTTTGTGTATGTAATAAATCTCCAAATTCTGAAGATATCTAATTCTGGAGATTCCAGAACTGACAGCTTTCTTAAAACACAAACCACATCAAATCAGATCTATTAAGTGCCTGCTATATGAAAAGCACTGTGCTGGGTTTATTCCTGGGAATACTTCCAGTTCATTTGGGAAATAGAAACCCCAACAATTGGCACAAAGACATTTGATTTATTGCCTATAGCACAGAAAACCAAAATGAAAAATGTGGAGATAAGTTAAAAACACAACATTAGAAGAATATGAAGAAGTAGGAAATTATTAGCATCATCATTATTACTAACAAGCACCATTGAATGTAAGCACCAATAAAGTTCCAAGGAAACAACATAAAAACTACAAAAGAATCTCCATGAGATGGTAGGAATTATTGAAATGGATTATACTAACAACCTGGGCTAGAGTAAACCAGATTATAATTTGTTAAATGATGAGCTGGCAGCTGACTAGGATGGAGTGTTCAATTGTTTAATAGACATCTAAAACTTCAGTGGACTGAGGAGTTGCTCCTTTTGGAAGTGGGATAAACTGGGTTCAACCATGCCAAAGGAATTAACAACAATGAATGAATTAGTGTAGCTTAGATCCCTCCACTCAGAAAGACCCTCGATACTTCTGGAATTAAAAAGTCCTGCCCAAGTATTTTATTCTGCTCGTTTTCAATGAGAAAGCACCCTAGAGTCTATGAAGAACAGGTCTGCTTCTTTGATTTTTAAGGCCGAGGAAAATGAACCTTTACAGCCTCCCTCACAGACCTTGGCTAACCTCATCCTAGAACCTGGCTTTCCCATGAGATTATTCAACCTGGCTAGACTCTCCTACTAGTTCTCAAGGTACCTAAAATCTCTGAATTAAGGTAACAAGAGGTTTACACTTTAGATTTTTTAAAAAAGCTTATTATTATTTTTTTTAGTAATCTCACAACTCCAAGATCTCACATGGGGCTCGAACTCACAACCCCAAGATCAAGAGTCACATGCTCCACCAACTGAGCCAGCCAGGTGACCTTAAGCTTTAGGTTTTATAAGAAGCCATGGGCACACTTCGGATTATGAGGTTTTATTTCTCGTGGCTCCTAAAATTTGTTTAGCTTCAAGCCAACCCTAAGCAAATCAGGTTCTAGAAAAATGGGAACTAAACAAGTTAGTTGAACAATGTGTTATATCAAGCATTTAGCATAATAAGAGAACCCATATTCTTCATATCCAGAACACAGATAACATAACACTTTTCAAAAACATTCCATATACAAATGTATGTGAGTGTGTTGTAACTATTTCATTGGTTAGTTTTTTTAAAGGAGTTTTTGGTCAGAAGGTATTTAATGTGATCCTCTACTGATAATTAGCCATATATAATTAACCCATTAAAGTCATAAAGAATGAGAGAAAACTTCTTTCAGCTGCACAAACAGCTAGTTCTTTGAAATGACTAATCTAGACATTAGCAATCTAGCAGACACTGAAAAAAATATTGATGGGGGAAGAAAAATAGCCCAACTATTACTAGAATTATTTTACAAACTCATTTATTAAAACAATGCTATAACAACCCCCTTCTAATTTCCCACTGGCAAAAAAGATTTTATTAGCTAGTTTAAAACAAATGGAAATTTAAACATTATTATTAATGCCTCAGACATTATAATATCTGATTGTACAGACTACAGAAGGTAATAAATGTATGTGGCCAAGGCTGAAATATGTTTCCATCCTGTTGTCTATTTTTGAATATAATGATTTTAATAAGAATATATACAGTAATGATGAAGTAATTAGTAACAACATGATTCTACCAAATTCACTGAAATCAGTAGCTGAAGACTAGCACTTGATTATTAACATAATCAAGCTATCCTGAGCATCCCCTCGGTAGCTACATCTCTGTTGGAGGAAACTGTTATAAATTAGCCTGGCTTTGAGATCCAGAAGAAATTTGAAAGATTACTCCCAAAGGAGGTTCTACACCTTTGCTACTGGTCCTACATGTGCATTTGAAAAGGAAGGTCCATCGATGCAAACTTCTTCCTTTGGAAATCAAAATGAAGAGGCACAAAAAGTAACAACACACTATAATGCAAGAAGAGGCTTTAGAATAGCAAGTTAACTTATTTTAGACACTTTTTTTTTTAAAGACTTTATTCATTTATTTGACAGAGAGAGATAGCAAGAGAGGGAACACAAGTAGGGGGAGTGGGAGAGAGAGAAGCAGGCTTCCCGCTGAGCAGGGAGCCCAACGCGGGGCTTGATCCCAGGACCCTGGGATCATGACCTGAGCCGAAGGCACACGCTTAACAACTGAGCCACCCAGGCGCCCCGCAAGTAACTTATTTTAAATTTGAGGATGATGGCTTCTGAAAATGTTAAAGTCTTATAAATGCAGAGATTTTGTTATTTTTGTTTTGCTTTCCTTGTGAGAGTTCACTGGGTCTCCCCAATCCTCTTAGACTTGGATATTTAAAAAGCCTAATCAGAGTTGGAAAAGAAATGGCTATCAAAGAATTATTCTTCCTCCCACTCTTCTGCTTCCCAAATCATGGAAATACTTGGCGAAAAATGCTAATTCATATTCTAAAGATATTAAAAGTTAATCAGAGCAAGGTTGAATGCTTCTCTGTGCTGCTGGATACACAAAGGGCTGAACCCCTCAAACTGAATAGACCAACAGAATTTTTCATTCCACCTTCTTACCAAAAAGATAACCTTGAATTATCTGCTGCTCAAGTTTTATTAAAATATACAACATTCATGAGAGGCTTGAACATGAGTCTATCCAATCTCTAAGCATTTATCCAATCTCTAAACAATTTCTCTGGGTCAAGCCTGATAATACATAGAAAAGCTTACTCATAAAGTGCTTTTTTAACCTCTATAGCACTAGTTTCATTGAAACGTGCTTTTTCATTATGCCTCCCACTTGACTATAAGAATCTGTGCAATACAAACTTGTATTGGCAGCAGGGATAGTGCTGAGAAAGCCATGTGCTGGCATCTTTCAGAAGTCCCTATATGAAAGGTCCAAGTGCCAGAAAGACCTTCACTTCTAACTAATTTTCTGTCTTCTAACTTAATGAACATCTTTCCCCCTATTTGAGAGAAGGCTGAGAGCTGATATAATTGTTCAGTTTAAGAACCTCACAGAAGTTTATGACATAGATTTACATATACTAACTTTTCCTTTCAACTTATTGTTTTCTCTTTGCCCTGTTTTAAAAAAAATCTACGTAATTCTATTTGTGAGTACATGTGTATCTGTAATACTTTTTGGAACCAAGTAAGGTATAAATAAATACATGCCTGAATTATTCTTTTTCTATTTCTTTTTTTGGGGGGGGAGGGGGAGAGGGAGAGAGAGAATTTTAAGCAGGCTCCACGCCCAGCATGGAGCTCGACAGCAGGCTCGATCTCACGACCCTGAGATCATGACCTGAGCTGAAATCAAGAGTCAGATGCTTAACTGACTGAGCCATCCAGGCGCCCCTCTTTTTCTATTTGTTTTTAAAGCTTATTTTGTTTTTAGTTAGCTTTTAAATAGGAAGCAAAAGGGCATCCAGGGAAATAAAATGTAAGAACTTCAGATACCAAACAGCAAGACCTCTTTTTTTTTTAAAAAGATTTTATTTATTTATTTATTTATTTGAGAGAGAGAGAGAGAGAGAGAAACAGCATAAGAGGGGAGAGGGTCAGAGGGAGAAGCAGGCTCCTGCTGAGCCGGGAGTCCAATGTGGGACTCCATCCCAGGACTCCAGGATCATGACCTGAGCAGAAGGCAGACGCTTAACCGACTGAGCCACCCAGGCGCCCTGCAAAACCTCTTTTAAGTGTGTTACTTAACTTAAACTCACTTATATGTGGAACACCACCAAACTCATAGAATAAAAGAACAGCTCTGTGGTTACAGAGGCTGGGAGGAGGGGAAATGGAGGAAGGTGGTCAAAAGGTACAAACTTTCAGTTATGAGACGATTACTCTTCTTTTTATCTATGTGAGACAATGGATGTTAACTAAACCTATTGTGGTAATCATTTCACAATATATGTAAATCAAACCATCATGCTGTACACCTTAAACCTTATAACGGTGATGTATGTCAATAATTTCTCAGTAACACTGGGGGAAAAGGTATGCAGAATAATTTTTTTAACTCCATGTAAATGTGAATAAGAATTTACATTTTACAGAGTTTTTCCATGTATATTAAGGCTGGAAAACAGTAAGATTAGGTTATTAAGAGCAGAGGCTTATTATATACGTCTACTAAGACCTTCTACAAAGTAACCTCCAAATCCCAAGATGTTACCAATCTAGTAAATTACTTCCATTTTTAAAAAATCCAAGGAGGCACCTGGGTGGCTCAGTTGGTTAAGCATCTGCCTTCTGCTTAGGTCATGATCTCAGAGTCCTGGGATCTGGCCCCGCGTCAGGCTCCCTGCTTGGTGTGGAGCCTGTTTCTCCCTCTCCTCCCTGCTCGTGCACTCTCTCTCTCAAATAAATAAATAAAAATTTTTTTAAAAATTCAAGAAAACAGTGGGAAATTTTAGTTGTTTCTAATGTAACTTTGATTCAGATGTACTAGGACCCTAACTGTTTCCTTCCACTAAATCCCATGACGAGATTTTCCAATCCCACCCACACCCTTCATCTCTTCCATTTTCAATGTTAGTTCAGGTGATTTCATTGACTCCTTTCAACTTCAAAAGAACACATCTCTATAAATGACTTCCAGATCTGGATCTTCAGTCTTAGATTCCCAGTTGTTTGTAAGTCCCCTTCTCCTACCTCAGTTATCTGTTAAGGGTCCTGCCATCCCTCTGGTCATCCAAACTAAGAACGTCAGAGCTCTAGGTGGCTCGTCCTTGGCCCTGGTACCTCTCTACATCCAATCTTACAGATTTCCCTCATATTCACCTTGTTCTTTCCAATCTATCATGTATACCTGTTTTAGGGGGCAATTGGGACAGAGATTCAGTCCATGCTCTGTTTGCCAAGCCATGGACCCTGGTTGAGGGACAGCATCCATCTAGAGGAAGGACCACATAAAGGCATGATGTGCTCACTTAGCTCCATGCCCATCTTGGGGAGCTTTATCTAGTGCACAAAAAGCCTCCATATATGGTAGCAGTGCCAAAGTCTTATACAACTTTGCCAGATTATCCAATATAGATCTGTTAAAAAATAATGACTAGTTTGTTTTATGCTGATGAAGGTTCTAATTTAAACTCTACCGCCTGATATGCAAGCCCCTTTATATTGACTTCAACCCATCTATCCTGCCTGAGTGCATACCACTCTCCTACATACAAACTAAATTCCACCCGTGACCCTTAAATTCTTTGGAAAAAGAATTCTGGATTGTTGGGTGTTCTTTTCCTTTCAGCAGTTTAAAGATGATATTGCATTGTCTTCAGGTGTTCACTGCCTCTGATGAGAGGTCTTTAATCATACTATTGTTCTCCTGGCTGCATCTTTGGTTTTCAACAGTTTGACTATGATGTGCCTCAGAGTGATTTTCTTTGTATCTGCTAGGGGTTCATTGAGCTTCTGGGGTCTGTAAATTTCTATCTTTTCTTAAACTTGGAAAAGCTTCAGCCATTATTTCTCCCCAAATTTTTTTCTACCCCATTCTCTCTTTTCCTTCTAGGACTCTAATGATATAGTTTGATTTTTGATATGGTTTCTTAAGCAATGAGGCTTTACTTTTTTTTCCCCCTCTGTTTTTCAGATTACTGCATAATTTCTATTGATCTATATTCAAGTTCACTGACTCTCCTGTTTTCTGCAATTTGGTATTAAGTACATATAGTAAACTTCAAAATTTTTAGGTCTAGAATTATCAACTTTTAGTTTGAGAATTTCCATTTGGTTCCTTTTATAGTTTTAATTTCTCTGCTAAGATTTCCTATTTGTTTATTCATTATCAGTACATTTTCCTTTATCCTTGAGTATAGATATAAAAGCTACTTTAAAATCCTTCCCTCTAATGTCAACATCTGTATCATCTCAGGGTTAGTTTCTGTGATCATTTCTCTCTTAAAAGTGGATCAGATTTTCCTGTATCTGCATACATCTAGTAATTTTGGATTATATTCTAGATATTGTGAAGGATATATTATTGGAGACTTGGAATTCTTTTATATTCCACCAAAATATACTGATTTTCTGTTGTTGCTATTTTAGCAGGTAATTAACTTGGCTAGTCTCAAACTCCAAACTCTGTCTCCTCTGTGATGGGCAGCAACTGAAATCTCTGTTCAGTATTTTTAGTCTTAGTTGTACATGTGTAGTTCACAGGTTGGCCCAAGATCTGGGCAGTCTCTGTGAAGAGTTTTGGGCTCTTCCTCTGTGGTTCTCTCCTTTCCACAATTTTCTTATTTTCCAGCTGCTATAGTCAATCTCTTCTCATTCCTCAGGCCAGGAATATTGCAGGTTTCTACTAAGTTTTAGATGGTCCATATGAGAACAACTGTGATCTGTCCTCTGGCAAAAAATTATAAAAATAAGAAATTCACCAGCATCAATCCTCTCTTCCAGTGTGGTCTGTGCTCCACTTTCTCCCTGTTTTGGTTGCTCAACAGTGCCTTCCAGAGTTATTTCTTAGATTTTGCCCAGAGTTACAGTTACAATCTAAAGGTGGGTTGGAGACACCTCAGTGGCTCAGTGGGTTAAGCATCCAACTCTTGATCTCAGCTCAGGTCTTGATCTCAGGGTCATGAGTTCAAGCCCCACATTGGGGCTTGAAAAATAATAATAAATAAAAGTGGGTTGGTCAAATAGGTGTTACTCTATCATTAATGGAAGTAGAACCCTCCTGAGTCTTCAACTCTCTGAATATACTCTGTAATTTCCTACGTCTGTATTTTTCAGAAAAACACAAAACCTCAGAGGAGGAAAAGATCAAAGGTTGCCTTCATAATCCGTTATTCTTAGAAACAACCAAAGAGCCACCCTAACACTCTCCCCGACTTCTCCCACACCAGCAGAATCTTCAGCCCTCTAGCCCTTAAGGCCTAGTTCCTTTTTAATTACCCAAAGCATTCTGCTCTTACTGATCCTGCAGTACTAATTATAATCTACCTCACATTCTAGTGGTCTATGTACTGATGGTATTTTCCCTAAATTAAGACTGCATGAGTGTAGAGACTAATTCTTATTCATCTTGGTACCCCGTGCAGCACCTAGAATGATGTCAGCCTTCCATTAAGTACTCAGTAAATATCTGCTGAATGACTAGAAAGAAGTACCATAAAATATAAAAAGGGTAGGCCTCTCTCTGTTACCTTGCATAAAAGGTAACAATTATCTAGCATGTTGGTTTATTTAACAAAGTTTTCCTTCTTGAAAGGAGGGCATTCCCAAGAGGAGATACTATTTGCTGACTCACTGGAACATGGTGGTAAAAGCTACAAACTTTCCTAGAGTATACCGCCCCATTAGTCATCCTATTACTTTATGTACCATAGTCCTGCTCAATCTAAAATGACTTTCTGTGGATCATGGTAAGAAGTCTAAATTTCATGTGCTCTGGTAAGCGCTGTGAATTGTGCAAGACTGTTGAATCTCAGATCTGTACCTCTGAAACAAATAATGCAATATATGTTAAGAAAGAAAAAAAGAAGAAGAAGAATGTAGCAGGAGGGGAAGAATGAAGGGGGGGAAATCGGAGGGGGAGAAGAACCATGAGAGACGATGGAGACGATGGACTCTGAAAAACAAACTGAGGGTTCTAGAGGGGAGGGGGGTGAGAGGATGGGTTAGCCTGGTGATGGGTATTGAGGAGGGCACGTTCTGCATGGAGCACTGGGTGTTATGCACAAACAATGAATCATGGAACACTATACCTAAAACTAATGATGTAATGTATGGGGATTAACATAACAATAAAAAATTTTAAAAAAACAAAAAAAAACAAAACAAAACAAAAAAAGAAGTCTAAATTTCTCTGCCTGATTTTTATGGAGGATCTGTCTGAGATTTTCATTCTTATTTCCCTTTTCTAACATGTACCCTGCTCTCATTAGGCAAGTATCTTCTATTCCTCCTGAAACATTCAGTGCTTGGCTTCAGCTCATGGTTGAAATACTTTCACTCTACTCATCTAAATTCTTTTCACCTATCAAGGTCAAGATGAAGTTCCTCCTTAAATCTCATGTCTCCTCAGAGTCTTCCCAATCCTTACTACCCTTACTTTTAACTCCTGATGTACTCATTATATGTACTAATGAGCACAAATCCTCAAAATAGACTGTTATAGCTCAAACAAAGGGAAGAAGTTAGTTGATCACATCCCACATTTTGCAGATGAGGTACTTGGACCCAGAGAGGTTAAGTGATCTGCCCAAGGCCACTCAGCTACAAAGTATCTGGATAAGGATTGGAATTCCTATCTCCTGATTCATTTGGACCTCTTTCCACTCTACAACATTGTCTGATATTTGTTCATGTTATTTCCTTTACTAAATTATAAACTCCTTGAAAGAAACTTCTTATACTTCTTTTATATTCCTCATAACATAGTGGCATACCAATATGGAAGCACTTAAGAAATAGTTGCTGATGGGGCGTTTGGGTGGCTGTCGTTAAGAGTCTGCCTTCGGCTCAGGTCATGATTTCAGGGTCCTAGGATCAAGCCCCACATCAGGGTCCCTGCTCCGCAGGAAGCCTGCTTTTCCCTCTCCCACTCACCCTGCTTGTGTTCCCTCTCTCGCTGTGTCTCTCTCTGTCAAATAAATAAATAAAATCTTAAAAAAAAAAAAAAAAGAAATAGTTGCTGGCCACTGAATCAATGTAACAATCTTGGGAAAGGGGGAGTCTTACACAACATATATTTCTTGATTAACAATAAAAGATAAAAGAGCTAAGTAATATTTGATCCTAAAATTCACAGAAATCTTACAATTTTTTTAAGAAATCTTTTTTTTTCAAAGATTTTATTTATTTATTTGAGAGAGAGACAGAGAGAGAGCACGAGCGGGGTGAGGGGCAGAGGAAGAAGCAGACTCCCTCCTGAGGAGGGAGCCCGATGCGGGACTCGATCCTGGGACTCTGGGATCATGACCTGAGCTGAAGGCAGATGCTTAACCGATTGAGCTACCCAGGCACCCCAATCCTACAATTTTTTGATACTACAACTCATTTCTAGTTTTTTCTCAAAATCTTTGCCTGACTTAATATCTTCACCGAGTTATTTTAAGAGACAAAAATCGTGTATCCTAACAATTCTCAAACTTTTTTTCTATAAAATACATTTCAGGGGCGCCTGGGTGGCTCAGTTGGTTAAGCGACTGCCTTCAGCTCAGGTCATGATCCTGGAGTCCCAGGATCGAGTCCCACATCGGGCTCCCTGCTCAGCTGGGGGTCTGCTTCTCCCTCTGACCCTCTTCCCTCTCATGCTCTCTGTCTCTCATTCTCTCTCTCTCAAATAAATAAATAAAATCTTTAAAAAATAAAAAATAAAAAATAAAAAAAATAAAATACATTTCAAAGTCATAATATATCTAACGGGATATAGGATATATCTTACTAAATGTCTAATTAGCATTGAACTGAGTAATCACTAATTCTGAGTCAACTGACCTAATCCAGGGAAAACTACTACAGAGTATATCAAATCATGTGTTTTGAGGTGGGAAATAGAAAAACCTGAAAATCAAAAATCAAAGAATTACTTGATATATAAAACTTTTTCTTAAAAAACGAAAGAGCCAGTTGGTAGGTAAGCATTAGAAAAACCAGTGTTAAAACTTCAAAAAAACATCAAAAAAGTACCTTTAAAGTACCTATAGAGTCTTTTACAGTCTTATTAATTGGTTGATCTGTGTTTCCTCAACACTTTCCAGTGTTTTCATTGATTAGATCTTCTGTTTTGAGAACTATTCCTTTTATTGTCTGCATTTTGTAGGGGGAGAAATTGAGGCAGTGGGATGCTGAGTTACTTTCCCAAGCTCACATAGCTCGTAGGTGGCAGAGTCAGGGCTTGAACTCCTCGGTACTCTGGGAATCAGATTCTGTAGTTTAGGGTTGTGATATATTTATTATTAAATCCAAGTCAGATCACTTTAAAATTAAACACAAGTTCTAATTTTAAAAAGCTAAGGACCACTTTAATTTTTAAAATTTTAATTCATATTTCTTAATCATTGAGCAGGAAAATGACACATTCCTCTCAAAGACAAAAGCAAATATTAAATATTAGTTTGTCATACTTTCTTACAGAAGTGATCTTAAAGGGAACATGAGGAGCTGTGTCTACTACTAAATCTGATCCTCAAAATAATTCTACTCCTAAGACAGAGGAATATATTGAAGGTGTACAGTTCTCAGCACATTCATTCGTCCCTCGAGACACTCAGGGAATCCCTAGGGGCTTTCTCCCCATTACAGGGACCAGACACATTTTCATAGAAAATGAAAGCCAGCTTTCTCCCTCGGAGAAGCTTCGGGCAGCTGAGTCTAAGTCGTCAAAAGCTTGCAGAGTTTAAAATCTACAGCCATATACTGCATCACCTAAGGAGCTGTTCTTGCCCTAGCTTGGGAACAGAAGGTGAGCAAGACTGCTTGGCTTCACAATGTGCCCTGTGATAGAACATTTGTCATGTGAAGAAAGTAGGAAGGTGTTCACTCAACCCAGTTTTTCTTCATTCCTTCTGATGCTTCTCCCCTCACCCCCACCTTGACATCATGGAAATGGCCACATTCCAAGCGGCTATAGTTCCCAAATTTCTAATCCAGCCTTCTTTTATGGGCATTTCTGTAAAGGTCTTTTTTTCTTTTTCTTTTTAAACCAGCAAAATACAAAAACAAACCCATAACAACTTATAACCCAATATACAGTTATTTCCTTGGAAGATACAAATCACCATCTACAATTAGTAAAAATTGATCCTTCAATTCAACCTCCAATCTTGCTTTATCTTGAAAAATGCAAATAACACATAAAAATGTCATTTTAGCTTATTTAACAAAAATATGGGGGATAGTAACTATGAACTAAATTCCTAGGATAATGAACAAATTGCTATTAATTTTCAGCATAACTTTCTTGACTAAATTGTAGGTTCATAAAATAGTACCTCTTGCATTTCACAATTTGGTTGTTCAACTACACAGAAAAATATTTTTACAAAAATATCTTTTGTAATATTTTATAAATATTTTTACAAAAATATTTAAGGATTTCATCAGGTTTTTCAAAATTCTCTTTTAATTCATAAATATTTCAATTATTTTCTTTTAAAGCTTTTTTTTTTTTTTTTTTTAAAGATTTTATTTATTTATTTGACAGAGAGAGACATAGCGAGAGAGGGAACACAAGCAGGGGGAGTGGGAGAGGGAGAAGCAGGCTCCCCGCAGAGCAGGGAGCCCGATGTGGGACTCGATCCTAGGACCCTGGGATCATGACCTGAGCCGAAGGCAGTCGCTTAACCAACTGAGCCACCCAGGCGCCCTTCTTTTAAAGCTTTTATGGTGTCATTATCCTTCTTTTTTTTTTCTTTCATCAAGTCGGCCAATTTTCACTTGTCAGTGGCTTTGCATGGATAGGTTTACTTTTATCTATATTGTTATGGTGGGATGTTTACTACATCAGACAAGCACTGAATAACTGGCAAAAGACTGACATGATGGGTGGGGCTAGGTACTAGTATTAAGCTGTGAAAGATGTCTGAGGAAGGGCTACTTTTTTTTTTTTTTTAAGATTTTATTTATTTGACAGAGACACAGTGAGAGAGGGAACACAAGCAGGGAGAGTGAGAGAGGGAGAAGCAGGCTTCCCGCAGAGCAGGGAGCCCGATGTGGGGCTCAATCCCAGGACCCTGGGATCATGACCCAAGCCAAAGGCAGACACTTAACGACTGAGCCACCTAGGAACCCCAGGAAGGGCTACATTTTTAAGTGGTCAGTTCATTTATGACTATTATCTTGTTACAATAATTTTGCATTTCTTTTTTTTTTCTTTTTAGAGAGAAAGAGCGTGTGTGCACAGGGGGAGAAAGGACAGAGGGAGAGGGAGAGAGAGAATCTTAAGCAGGCTCCACGCCCAGTGTGGAGCCCATTGTAGGGCTGAATCTTAGGACCCTAAGATCATGACCTGAGCCGAAATCAAGAGTCGGACACTTAACCGACTGAGCCACCCAGGCGCCCTAATAATTTTGCATTACTTTGCAAACTTATAACTGTGGCAATTCAGATACTGAATACTTGCATGAAGAGGACTCTTGCAATCATTCAGTTTCAGATGTAACCTAAAATTCTTAATTAATTAAAATGATCTTCTGAATCAGGCTAAATAGTTCAGTAAACAAAAATCATTCAATAAAAAAAAAAGACACATCTAACCCCAAGTGAAAAAGCAGGCATCTGGTATGTCTCAGACAGTCCCAGCTTTAGATGGCTTGGTTTTCTGGGAATCTCTTAAAGCTTGAGACTCACCCAACCACCACACCTGACACCACCATGAAACAAAACCTTTGGCAAGGAGTGAATGGGTTGACGGTCTGTAAAGATTATTTTTGAGCCATGGCCCCTTCCAAGAAAAAAATGATATATTTATAGATTTATATAGTAGGTAGAAATTTGTCTATTAGTGCCATCATAGATAAAAGAAGGTTTTGACTGTAAGCCATTGATGTATGCCATAAGTAAAACTTAAAAAGTCCAGATCATTCTCCTCTTCTCACACCTCTCTCCCTCCCTGCTCCAAGGTTAACATCTAGCTTCTTGGTATCTCTGGGATTCTCTTTCTTTGCAAGTCTACAATTCAATATTGTCATGCCCAGAAAAGGAAACCCAATTAGGAGAGCCCCATAGCACCTGCAAAATAATAAAGCACACATTGCCATGTATTAAGCATTATTCTAGGCACTTTATATGTCTTAACTCATTTAATATTTACAATAGATAGGCACTATTATTGTGCCCATTTTATAGGTGGAGAAATTGAGGCACTGAGATGTTAAGTTACTTTCACAAGATCATATGGTTAGCAAGTGGCAGAACCGGGCCTTGAACTCCTTGCTAGTCTGGGAATTAGATTCTGTGCTCTTAATCACTACACTCCATCTGAAAATGTTCTGGACAAGTTACATCAAATCTTCAATTCTGGTTCGACCATGAAATACAATCAGATACTTCTGAGTTCCCATATCTGAGCTAACCTTTGAGCTTTTTATGGAGCATGAAGCTTGCTGGGAAACAGACATCCTCCAGTGTGAGAGCCCCCTCTGTGCTGAGACCCTTAGTACAGGACTGTCCAACTCATGTGCCTTGGCAGATCCACACTATCCAGTAGCTGTGCTACTGACCCCTGTGTCTTCCTGAAAGCTGGAAAGGACCTATACCTCCAGGCTAGTGACCTTAGGCAGCCTCATTCCTTCACTGTTTAATAAAAATATTATCATTTTCTCTCCCTGTCATGATATGAAAAAGGTTGGGAAGCCCTGCTTTAGGGAACTGTGGAAGGGTAAAAGAGAAAATATTTGGGTGGTCTTTGTTCCCTGTCATCCCTGTCACTCTCTCCATATCAAAGCTATAGCAAGGGAAAGTGAGGCAGATTCATCTCTGTGGACATGACTTGTTCAGGTTTCCTTGACATAGTTACTTGGCTCAAGTAGAGGGCAGTGGAGAAGTCAGAAATACTGTTACTTAAGTCAGTGGCTCTCAAAATACAGTTCTTAGATCTCTAGAGGTCCCTGAGACACTTTCAGGGGTCCTTGAGGTCAAAACTTTCGATAATAACACTAGGACACTATTTACCTTTTCCACTCTGGTGGGACATTTGCAGTAATGGGGCAAAAGCAATGGTGGGTAAAACTGCTGGCACTTAAGCATGAATCAAAGCAGTGGCACCAAACCACATTGTATTCTTCACTGCCCATGTACTCACAGTAAAAAATAAAATAAAATAAATTAATAAATTCAGTTCTACTTAAGAACATCCTTAGGGGAAAAAAAAAAAAGAACATCCTTAGAGAATCAGTAAAAAGGATTTTGTTAAATCTCAACCCTTGAGAACACATCTTTTTAGTACTCTTTGTGGTGAAGGAAGTACACATAAAGTACTTCTGCTATACACCAAATATAATGGTTGTCTTGAGGAAAAGCATGTGTCCAGTTGCTTGAGTTGCTAGCTGAACTAGCCACTTTCATCATGGAACATCATTTTTATTTGAAAGACTAAGTTACAGGTAAACTATGGTTATTCAGACTGGGCAGACATTTTCTTACAATGTTCCATAGACAGTTTCTTGAAAATGAACCAAGTAAGACTTTCACTTCAAGGAAAACAACTAAAAGTAATTTGTTGCTAGTGATAAGATTTGAGCAAATAAGTGAAAATTAGAATTTTGGAAAACTTGTTGCTGCCATCATGAACTTGACAGCTTTCCAATTCTTAAACATTTTTTTCTGATGAGACTGGTGATATTAAGGAATCTAATGCTTTGATATTATATAATTAAATGTGGCAACATTTGGAAGATCTATATAACTCAATCAACCAATATTTTCCAATAACCACTGCATAAAGATCCATTTAAAGTTCAAGAAGGAGGGGTGCCTGGGTGGCTCAGTCAGTTAAATATCTGCCTTCGGCTCAGGTCATGATTTTGGGGTCCTGGGATTGAGCCCTGCGTCAGGCTCCCTGCTCAGTGGGGAGTCCACTACTCCCTCTCCCTTTCCCCTCCCCCTGCTCACACTCTCTCTCTCAAATAAATAAAAAATCTTTAAAAGAAAAATAAAGTTCAAGAAGGATTAATGGAAGGGCGCCTGGGTGGCTCAGTCGGTTAAGCATCTGCCTTCGGCTCAGGTCATGATCCCAGGGTCCTGGGATGGAGCCCCATGTCAGGCTCCCTGCTCAGCGGGAGTCTACTTCTCCCTCTCCCTCTGCTGCTCCCCCGGCTTGTGCTCTCTTGTTCATGCTCTCTCTCTCTCAAATAAATAATACAATCTTTTAAAAAAAAGGATTAGTGGATTTTAATATAATAGTATGTCAAAAATACACTGATACTGTCTCAGATTCTTGTAACTAACAGTTTAAAATCTACTTCTTGGGGTGCCTGGGTGGCTCAGTCAGTTAAACGTCTGCCTTCAGCTCAGGTCATGATCCCAGAGTCCCAGGATAGAGCGCTATGGCTGGCTCCCTGCTCAGTGGGGATCTGCTTCTCCCTTGCCCTCTGCCCCTCCCCCTGCTCCTTCTCTCTCTGTCTCTCTCTCACTCTCTCTCATCTCAAATAAATAAATAAATAAATAAAAATAAACTTTGGAAATAAAATCTACTTGTCAAATTTTTTAAAAAAAATTTTTAAATAGACTTTTTAAAAATAGTTTTTGATTTACAGAAAAATGGAAAAGATAGTACAGAGTTTTCATACACTTCCAAATCCAGTTTCCCCTATTATTAACATCTTACATTAGCATGGCACATTTGTTACAATTAATGAACCAATATTGATACACTATTAACTGAAGACCATATTTTGTTCAGATTTCCTTACTTTTTACTTAAGGTTCTTTTTCTGTTCCAGGATCCCATCAAGGATACCATATTACCTCTTAGTGATCATGGCTCTTAGGCTCCCCTCTGCTGTGACAGTTTCTCATACTTTCCTTATTTTTGATGATCTTGACAGTTTTGAAGAGTACTGCCCAGTTATTTTGTAGAATGTCCCTCAGCTAGAATTTGCCTGATATTTTTCTCATGATTAGAGTGGAATTATGGGTAATGGGAGAAAGACCACAGAGGTCAAGTGCTATTTTCATCACATCATATCAAGGGCATAAACTATCAACATGAATCATTGCTGTTGATGTTAATGTTGATCACACTCGCCTGAGGTAGTGTTTGTCAGGTGTCTCTGATATAAAGTTACTCTTTTCCCCCTTTCCATACTGTGCTTTTTGGAAGGAAGTTCTTATTGAATTTTCATGTAGCATCAAAAAGGAGCATCCACAATTATCTGATAAGGCTATTAAAATATTTTTCCCATTTCGAACTACGTATCTGTATGAGACCAGATTTTCTTATATACTCCAACCAAAACAACGTATCATAATAGATTGAATGTAGAAGCAGATATGAGGATGTCCCTATCTCCTATTAAGCCAGATATTAAAGAGCTTTGCAAAAAATATAATATATTGTCACTCTTCTTACTAAATTACTTTCACTTTGGAATATATTTTTCATAAAAGCAATATTTACGTTTATTTGATGGGCTGAATATAATGGGTTTTATCATTGTTATTTTAAATCAATTATAAATACTTTAAAATTTTATCAGTTTTAATTTCTAAAACATAGAGTAAATATTAAGAGAGACAACCCATATAAACAAAAGCTCTTTGGGTTCCTCAATAATTTTTAAGAGTGTAAAGGTGTCCTGAAACCAAATAGTTTGAGAACCACTTGCTTTAGGGTTAAGCTTTTGTAGACCAAAAATGAAAGAACACTGTTCAAAGAAAGTGAGCCAAAACTGAATTCTAAAGGCTTAATGAGTAAACTGACTATACCTAAATTTTCCTTATTGAAAAATGTAATTTTTACACCTGCAGAAAATTGTTTCCTCAACTCATAACTGTGCTCACAAGTAACTATTTGCAAGAGTAGTTTGTTATTTGTGTCTTAAAAATAATGACAGGTAGCCAGGTGTGTTTGTAAAAAGTCTAAGCAGAGAAATATATCAGTTGATGCATATGCATGGGTATACACATGTTCACTGTCAACTTCTTGTTTATTAGCTTTTTTCTTCTTTGGTTTTTAGTATTCAAGGAATGGAGATCCATCAGATACATGTTTTGGCCTTCATCTATCTATTAATCTTGATTATATCAAATTAGTTTATATGTGGTTAGACTTATAACTGTACCTAACAGTATCTCTTGGGGAATTGTTAAAAAACATTTCACTTCTCTATCTCTATTTTATGCTTTATTTCATTTCATGTATTCCAAATGAAACCACCAGATGGGAACTACTTCTGGTTTGTGTCCCGTGCTTGGTACACTCTCAGTAAATACTAAAGGATGAATAGCTTTTATCTCTACTACTTGGCCAAGAGTCAAGGCTGATGGTGTTGGATGTCAACAGTGGTGATTAGCATCAGGGAATAAGGGCATTAATCACCAGAACTGAGGCAGCCCAGGAATCTCCCTGGCCTTTTACCTTCCCAGCAGCAAAACCATTCCTGCAGCATTGCTGATCTGTGTGTGCCATTTCCCAAATATGCTGAGCTCGGGCAATACCATGTCCAAATAAGCAGGCAGACAGCCTGGCTAAAGCATGGGGGGTGGGGGTGGGGGGACAGGTATGGCAGAAGTGAGATTACAAAGAGCTTAGTAGAGAATGGGTCAGATCCTTATAAGGAGGATGTGAATCCAATGTCAAAAATTATCCCTAAATCTTTTTGTCCTCTCTCCATCCTCACGTTCCTCATCAACCCTTAAGTTAAACATTCATAATCTTGGTGTTGAAAGACACCTTGAAAGTTATCTTATCCATCTGTTCAACCAATCCTGAATCCTCCCTACAAACTCTAGTCCTTTAGCTGCCTTGCAATGTCAATTTGCAGGATGCAGTTAGAATGCAGTTAGACTGGGTGGCTCAGTCATTAAGCATCTGCCTTCAGCTCAGGTCATGATCCCAGGGTCCTGGGATCGAGCCCCGCATTGGGCTCCCTGCTCAGCAGGAAGCCTGCTTCTCCATCTCCCACTTCCCCTGCTTGTGTTCCCTCTCTTGCTGTCTCTTTCTGTCAAATAAATAAATAAATTCTTAAAAAAAAAAAAAAAAAGAATGTGTGAGAAGGAATTTAGGACACATGCCATTAAATGTAAAATTTCAACACACATACCTGGACCTAGCCTGTTTCACATGGGCCCCGAGAATTATATAAAAAGGGTGGAATAATATCTTGTGATTGACTTATACCATAATTTGATTTAAAAAGGTAAGATATACATTAGTAACATTTTACCTGAATTTATTTAATTGTTCTGAAACTTTGTAAATAAAGGAAAAAGAATTCTCTGCAACAACCTTCTTCCCCACCACTTCCCCAGAGTAGACTATGAAGATTTGGGCCCCTGAGTAGTGGCCTTTTCCTGGCACTAAGTGTCTCCTGAAATAACACATAAAAAATATAAATACTCAGTGTCTGCTCCAAGAGACCATCTTTGCCCAAGATACAACAGGTCTGTCCTTCCCCTTTCCTCACTAGGTCCCCTTTTGTGGAAGAAAGAGGAGCTTCATCTTTTCAATATACAAGATTTTTCTCTTTGCCCAAGATACAACAGGTCTGTCCTTCCCCTTTCCTCACTAGGTCCCCTTTTGTGGAAGGAAGAGGAGCTTCATCTTTTCAATGTACAAGATTTTTCTCAAGTTTATTTCTCTAGCAGAGTAAGTAAATCTTAAATGGAAGCCTTAAGAGAATTTTGTCTAGAGATAATAGGTTATTAGGACCTTGACGAAACTGACCCCATAGAAATGTGAAGGGTCCATACGACCTAGGATGACTTTCCATACCACCAAGGATGATATTTTTGCCCTGTCAGAGGATCTTACTTGATCTTAAATCTTATCGATTTGAAGTGCTTTATTTCTCTGATAATAATTGCATATTAGATTCATCTCTCTGGTTTAAAAATTACAAATTTACACTGGTTAAAGGTAAATAAGTCATTAGCTTTTGAGAAAAGTACTCACAAAATGGCTGGCAGCTACAAAGACTTTCTCTTCTTCACTGAAAAACAATTCTTTTTTAGTTATCTTAAAACTTGAGATAAGTCAGAGACCACTTACAGGACAATTGAGAAATTATGCTTAAAGTTATGTATAATTTGGATTTGTTTTTCTCAAGATATACAGTCAATAAATATATTGAATATCCACTGAGTAGAGCTTTTAAAAGACAGAATTCATATCAATAATGAATTTGCAATCAAGGTCTTTCTCATTTATATGAATGTGCGTGTTACAAACATTTTTTCCTCTGTTGAATATATTATTATATAATATAGATGTCACAGAAATAGGAATTCACTCTCTTTGTAGCCCAAACAGATCAGAAATGGCAATCACAGGTGGGCATTGAGAATGAGGGCTAGAAATTCTCTCATGTCATACTTCCTTGGATCATGGTAGTATTACTTCATCTTCCTCGCCCCAATACTAACCTCACCACAATTACAAAAAACATAATTCTCTTATGTTTTACTTTCACAAAACATCCCTGAAACTGGTTTCTGTTTACTTCCAGCAACAGTTGATAGTTCTCTCCGTATTTCCAATTTTGCTTTAGCGTCCTTCTTAAGTGCAAATTTTGAGCCAACGTCTATAAAAGGCACATGACATAGACGGATGAGTATTTCCCTTCATGAGACTGTTAAATCAGTTCCGACTCTGGGAACAGTATTTTAAAATGTGAACCAGGCAGAGAGGAAAATATGAGGTATTTTAACAAGTGAAAAGGCCAATGAGTCTGGATGTGTCTGGATACTTACTCTCTCACACAGCTCTTCAAATGTGCAGTCGGCGACAGTTCCACACGCTTTATGCAGCCGCAGCTCTCTGCCTTGCACTTTTAGAATCCTTGGTCTAGTTACTATGGGAACATGAACAAAGACTCAATCTTGTCTGGATAATTACTATAAAATTCATCTCTTACAGATAGGAAATGCATAGCTTGATGAATAATAGCACATGATTCAACACATAAATTAGACAAAATGCTGATACAATGACTGCCACTTGAGCGTGGCATCAACCCATATACAGCAATGGAACTTATTAATTGGTCAGTGGAGATTGGGCATTGTGTTCTAAATGTATTCTCTTTCAAGAGAAATTAACTTACGTACAATCATTTTGTTTCTGAGCCAGCTCATCAAACAACTTATCCATGACAGCCTCCACATCAGCTTCACTTGTGCTACAGTGAAAAGAATAATAGAATATGAAATTAATAACACTTGAAGCCAACATCAAACAGCTGCCTGAGCCTGCTTAGCTTTTTGCCCACAAAAAAAGAGAACAGGATGTTATGCTCTAAATACAAACATTAGATTTAGAATACACTTAAAAGCAGAGAATATTAACTCTCAGGTAGATGATTCTGCCTTATTTGCATACACTGAAAGACTTCTGTGCTTCTGGCTGTTTCCAGTAATGAGACGATACAGGCAGAGTAAATCCATTAATACTATGTGTACACAATGAGAAGAAAGGCTTCTGGCTCTCTCTTGCATGCAAAACAAGAGCAAATAGACAAGGCAGTCAAGCATCCAGCAAAGTATCCTTTGAAATCTCAACTGAGAGGGTACATGTGAAATTAAATATTGAAGCTGCTTAAAAAAAAAAAAAATCAAGTCAAGCCACTGACTGAGAGGATCAAACATCCAGAATTAAATTACCAGCTTCGAAATACCAACTTGATCTGCACATCAATAACTTTATCGGACTTCGAATAGAAGGACAATTATAGACCACACAGTTTCTCTCAAAAATGTCCTTGTCAGAAATTCAAGAAAACTCTTTCCTTCTGTGATGCCTACCATTGCGGCTCCTACGGAAGTTAGTCTCATCAAAGAATCCTTTGTATTCTAATTACAAATCGCCATATGGTTTAGGGAACCCACATACACAAATGTGATAACACTATGCCCTTTCTTCCTGTCACTTTTTTTAAAGAGGGGTTTGTAAATTAACTGTCAATAAAATAAAATATCTGGCAGAAGAAATAAATGCTGTTAAAAAAAACAACTTCAAGTGTAAATGTAAGTTTACTTCAACTCTACATATAAACTTATACAGGATGACCTGCCGATATGCTTAATTTTGCTTATCTAGGTGTGGAAGCAATTAAACTCAATTCTGGACATTCATCTTAATAAAGTCTTTTTGAAAACTAATATGACAAATTATTTTTTAAGTTTAAAAGAAACCAAACTCAGTTCTCCCTTGAGATATTACCAGGTGGCAGGCATTTAACAAGCACCTAATTCTTCAAGTGTTGTACAGCAAATGCTTTTAAAATGCAGGACAGCACACGGTCATTATGAAGGGTTTTGGAATTGTACCCTCCAAGTGATAACCATTCCACCTCAAAGGATATTAAAAACATCATCTGCAATGGTTAACTTTGCAGGGGAAATGCTATTTGACTTAAGTAAAGGCTTTATGATATTTGAATAGGGTAGTATTACATAATAAAATGACACTACAGAAAGGGATTATAGAGACAAAAAACAATTTCAAAGGTACAAAGAAATCGCACAAGCCAATATAAATGTCAGTGTCTACACCAAGCACATGTATGTTTATATGGCTTTGCCAACATTATGCTTGGGAATTCATTTGGAATTGTCCCCACCTTGTAATAGTGGCATAAACACACTCAACTATTGGAAAAGAAGCAAAGGTACTTTTTAAGGGCTATAAAACGGAAGGAGCAAAACCAGCCACCCAGGGTTTCTGCTGGCTTGCAGAAAGTTAACTTCTTCTTAGGATAGGCATGTTACCCAACAGAGGGGGAGAAATGACTTCTGAAAAATAACCAAGACAGTCACATTTCTAAGAGCATATTTAGCGAATAAACAATTGCTTACAAATTTCCTCAGTAGTGATTTCTCGTTTACTCAGGGCTCTAATATACTATAATATTAAAATGTGGCTCACAGGACTTCAGTCAGGCCACATCTCCTGCATCATCAATGAAATTACTATATACGATTCACTTACAGTGAAATTATATGTGAAATGGCATAATTATTTTATTATAGCAGTATCTTATAAAAAATTCTATATGGGGCACCAGGGTGGCTCAGTCGGTTAAGTGTCTGACTCTTGGTTTTGGCTCAGTCATGATCTCAGGGTCGTGTGATTGAGCCCTGTGTGGAGCTCTACACTGAGCATGGAGCCTGCTTAAGATTCTCTTTCTCTCTCCCTCTGCCCCTCCACCCCCATCCCTGCTTGCGCGTGCACACTCTCTTTCAAAAATAGATAGATAGATAGATAGATAGATAAAATTTTATTAAATTATCGTAAAAAGTTACTCAGAAGTTACAACATGCAAAATAAAAATTTTTACTGGTGTTAAGCGGCCTAAAAATAAATGTTCACAAAAGTAGTTCATGTAACTTAAAATTGAACAGCCTGTTATCCATCTAAGCCAAATTGTACTTGACCTCAGGGAGTGAGTTCTATTGACCAGTTGAAGGGCAGAAACCTCAGCTTCATATTGTTTTAAAAGCGGGAGGGGCTAGTATGTGTTTTGGTTTTATTAGATATATCTCTGTATTGACATGAAATAAATGAGGATGCTGTGGAAGAAATCCTTACCAGAAATGAACTTATTCATAATCCCTTAACAGATAATTTACAAGAAAACACTAGTCTTCTCACACTCCACTCAGACCAGATTTCCCCTACTTAAAAGGATGCATCAATCAGAGCTCATTAACTTTTTTGAAGGATGAGAATTAGGAAAGTAAAAAGAGAAATTAAAACTTACCTGTCCATATCAGCTTAAAAGATTCAGAGTTTTACTCATTATCCAGGTTCATATCTGGTTTATACATCTTTGAATATGTTTTGTAATTCTAGTAAAAAATTTAGATGGTTCTGAACTATTTCAATGTGTCACACAAAGAATAACAAAGGCTGTATTTATCAAGCAACTATTATGTAACAGTTAGTTTACCTATACTACCCCCACCTGTCCATGTAGTATTTGCTATTATCCTATTTTTACAGAAGAGAAAACTGAGACTCAGAGAATTCAGCCCTCACTTACCTAAGATCTGAATATATAAAAATTTAAAATTTTGTATAACCAAGTATCATAAATAAAATATACAGGCAGAGCAACCAGGAAACACAGTAGCAACATGTATGGCATATTATTATCAATGTATTAAAAATTAATACAATTTTTTTTTTTTTTAAAGATTTTTTATTTATTTATTTGAGAGAGAGAGAATGAGAGAGAGCAAGCACATGAGAGGGGGGAGGGTCAGAGGGAGAAGCAGACTCCCTGCCGAGCAGGGAGCCCGATGTGGGACTCGATCCAGGGACTCCAGGACCATGACCCGAGCCGAAGGCAGTCGCTTAACCAACTGAGCCACCCAGGCGCCCAAAAATTAATACAATTTTAATACCACAAATAGAGAAACTGACAAAGGATCTGGAAAGGAAAATTGCATTAAAAAAAGCTCGATGGGCAAGAAGCCTATGTAAGATCATTCATTTACTAGTGATAACAAATGCAAAGTAAAATCATGCAATACTATTCTTTTATCTAAACTAGCAGAGATGAGAAAAAAGCTAGAGCAAGCCTAGGTAAGGAGAAAATGGACCCTCTTCACATACTGCTGGGAGTGGTATAAAATTGGTACAAGATTTCAGGGCAACCAGATAATTTGTGATAAAAGCGTTAAAAACATGCATACCACATCACCCAGCTATTCCACTCATAAGAATTTCACCTATGGAAATAATAATGGTTAACAACTACAAGGATGTTCATTGTGACACCTCTAACATCAAAAAAGTGAGGAAAAAAACAACCCTGGGGCGCCTGGGTGGCTCAGTCATTAAGCATCTGCCTTCGGCTCAGGTCGTGGTCCCAGGGTCCTGGGATCCAGCCCCGAGTCGGGCTCCCTGCTCAGCGGGGAGTCTGCTTCTCCCTCTCCCACTCCCCCTGCTTGTGTTCCCTCTCTCACTGTGTCTCTGTCAAATAAATAAATAAAATCTTAAAAAAAAATAAAACTCTAATGTCCCTCAATGGGGACTATGAAGGACATTTGAATACACTCACACAATGAAATAGTATGCAGTTTTCAAGTACAACTCTTCCCCCTAGTCCTGGAACTGCAGTTAAGGTCCAAGTTGATAGCTAGAAGTGCTTAGTGCCCCCAAGTTTCTAAAGAGAACCACCAATGTGCCACCAAAGGCTGGATCCAGACTCCTGCCCCCATGGCTAAATCATGAAGAGAACCAGCCCTATTCCAAATGCCTCCTCCTCCTCCTCCTCCTCCTCCTCCTCCTCCACCATTCCCTACTCTCCACCACACCACAGTGTCTTTATGAGGAGGGGAGAAGGGGTCAGGAATCTTTATGTCTAGTATTTGTGATAAGAGCCTTTTTCTTCTCTTCTTCCCCTTAGGAATTTTTCTTCAGGTTGACTTCTAGTTCCATAGTGTTGTGGTCAGAAAAGATGCATGGTATGACTTCAATCTTTGTGAATTTTTTGAGGCTTGTTTTGTGACCTAATATGTGATCTCTTCTGGAGAATGTTCCATGTGCACTTGAAAAGAATGTGTATCTGCTGTTTTAGGATGGAATGTCCTGAATATATCTGTTAAATTCATCTGGTCCAGTGTGTCATTCGAAGCCATTGTTTCCTGGTTGATTTTCTGTTTAGATGATCTGTATGATCGATATAAGTGCCTTCCCCTTAGGAAAGAAGAGGGTGACTTACCCTCCCCCAAAGACAAGTGATGGGAGGGAAAGGTTCTCTACACAAGTCACCTGGAAAGATTAGGGGAGCCTGAAAGAAGAAAAATCTGGCATTGTCCTTAGCTGGATGAGTAGGACCTTGGTAGATTGAGAAATCAGAAGGTGGGAGGTGGGGTGCTAAGCCAACATGAAGCAAGCCAGTTCTCACTAAAAACACTCCAAAGGCTTAGCACTACTACATATACTTGAAGTTACAGGTGAGAGGGCAGGCTGGAAATAGGGGCACTCTTGGAAAATAAGACAAAGACAGTTCTTTAGATGCCCTGCCTTTACCTGGTCAGCAAGAGTCCTGTACACCTCCTCCACTCCAGCTGAAACTAATAAGTTTACCATCTGGGTCATCTTTAACAATGAAGAAAGTGGGAGAGACCCCATACTCAAATCCTACATATTAAACAGTGAAACCAACAGTACTTCCCTCTTCAGCATCCAGAACCCTACCAGCAAAACTTCTACCGAAGGAAGTAGAAAGATTGAAGGAAACATTCTGGAGGAAACTGAATAGCCAAAAGAAAGACTTGCAGATACTGACATTGGGGGGTTCTTCAATGGAAAACCTGACCTGCCACCTTATCTACCATCCTCCAATCAATAAAACCCTATCCATGCACACAGAACTTCTAATCAGCTTTTTAATGCCTCAATCTTGTGAATGGACAACCAAATATTTCTAGGCACTTAAGGAAAGCCTCTAAGATATAAAATAAAGACTAAAAGAGATAGAAAACGAGGATCTTGGAGGAAGCAAAGAGAAATACACTCTAATACACCTAAAGAGAAGAAGATATTACATGCATAAACAAAGAAGGATGCTATAAACTAAAAGAACAATTAGTGCATAAGAAAGAGCTCTAAATATGACTGTTAAATAAAAAATTCAGGAAAAGAATTAGAAGAAAAAGTTGAAGTAATCTTTCAGAAAATAGAACAAAAAGAACAAAAACTGGAAAACAGAAGGGAAAATAAAAGAATCAGAAAATAAATCCAGAAGGCCCAATATCTAACCAGGAGAAGCTCCAAAGGCTATGGAGAAAAAAATAAAAGCAGCAGCAATCAAAAAATTAAATTAACTTTCCTAGAACTGAAGAGCATGAATGTCTAAGTTGAAAGACTCCAGTGAACACCCATGACAAAGACTGGGGGCAAAGGCTCCATTCCAAGGCATATTATCTGGAAACTTCAGAAACCAGGAATAAAGAAAGAATATCCTAAAAACTTCAAGAGGAAAAACAGGTTAAATATAAAAAGGTCAACAAACTGATTTGTGTCAGTTCTCATGAAACTTTGCAGCTGTAATAATGGAAGCACGAAGAGAATGGTATGCGTCTAAAATTTTCTAAAGGGAAGTTATTGTCAAACAAACCATGCCCAAACTATTAATCAAGAAAAATAAAGACATTTTTGGACAGGTGAGTTCTCAAAAAAGCTATCTCCTGCGCAGCCTTCTTCATAAGATACTAGGTAGGCTGGGCTCTCTCAGACCAGGGAGAAGAGTTCTGGGTCCAGTAGGACCAAATACGCTCTATTCCCATTGGCCCTCCGGCCCATGGCAGCTGTCAACTCCGGACAAAATACAAAAATAGGTGACCTGAAGGCACTGGGCAGTGAAGAGAAGCAGGCAGATTCTGGAGGGAGCAGACACTTGGGAAAAGGGAAAAACATGGGTGAATTACCCATTTTACAGCTTTCAGACTGAAGACAATAAAATCAGGACTGCTCAGGGCAACTCCAACTCCAACAGAAAACCTGCAGTCCTGGCCTGAAGAACCAGAGGACAGTTGGGGGCAACCACGCAAGGTGGGAAATCTGGGGGAATCCCCACAAGTGTTTCCAAAGTCCCTGAAGATATTAATCTTGAAAATTCCTGAAATCATAAGTTATTCTGTATTTATCACAATACTAATAAACAGTGAATTATTTTTCTGTTACTGGGTTATACTAAAAGCTTTGGTGGTTTTCTATGAAAAATATGGCATAAAAATAAACTCATGGCTTATCACTATTACAAATCAATATACTAGGACATATATTTCTATATTATATTATGTATATTGTGATATATTTCAATAACATAAAAATGATCTCTACCAGATACAGACTTGATAGTAGGAAATATTAAAAGGAAACTTTAACACACAATAAATGCAAATAAGATTATTTTAAAATTTAAGTATCTCCAATATTTAGTATGTAAAAGTTATTTTCTAAATTAAAGGTTTTTAAAACACAAAGCATAATCACCGTATCTGATAGTCCTGATCTTTGCTGGTTGACAACTATTCCAGACATAGGAAAATGTCATTTGGCACTGACATTGATCAAATCATTAAGAGTGTGTCCTAAATCATTTTCAAGTTGGGCATTAGGGTACATACTGCTTTATATAAACTCGTTTCCCTTATTAACATGTGTCTAGCTGCATTTACTCACTATTATCTACTTAAAGGCCCTATCCCTAAATACAGTCACACTGGGGGTTTGGACTTTGCCTATGAATTTTGGGGGGACATAATTCAGTCCTTAATAATGAGCATTTGTGTACTTTACAGTTCAGGGTTACTATTCAGAGTGCTATGTGAACATTCTAGCACACGCCTTTTGGTAACCTTTTATATACATGTATGTTGGGTGTATAACTAGGAGCCAAATTACTGCTCATAGGGTATACCAACGTTCAGCTTAGTAAATATTGCCAAACAGTTTTCCTGAGTGGTTGTAGTAGTTTACTCTCTTACCGGCATGTACAAAAAGTTCTACTTGTTCCACAGCCTTGCCTACACTTGTTTTTCCATTTCTTCCATTTTAGTAATTTTAGTGGACATATTATAAATGATTTTAAGGTAAGTTGCTTCAAATTATTTTTAGAGATGGGTGGGGCATAAAAATACAAATATAATTAATGCAATAGTTAATCCAGAAGCATTTTCTTAGTAACATGTCATTATGGCATACATAACATTAAATTAAAAACACTAAGATCTCTTGACTTTTTAGGTAGGAAATTTCAAGAACATAACATTATTGTAAAATTTTCAGCCACAGAAAATGACTTTAGTCTCAAAATAGGAAAAGAATTTATAATGGAGAAAAACAGGAGTAATGGGAAAGAGTCTATGACTCCAGGGCCCCACTAGTCAGTTTTCCAGGGAAACTATTTTAAAAGGTAGCAGCATTACCTTATACTAAAAATCTATACTCAAAAATACAACCATGCTTGTGAAGCTCCAAAGAAGGACCAGGGTTAGGGGCGCCTGGGTGGCTCAGTTGGTTAAGCGTCTGCCTTCAGCTCAGGTCATGATCTCAGGGTCCTGGGATTGAGCCCCGCATCGGGCTCCCTGCTCGGCGGGAAGCCTGCTTCTCCCTCTCCCACTCCCCCTGCCTGTGTTCCCTCTCTTGCTGTGTCTCTCTCTCTGTCAAATAAATAAATAAAATCTTAAAAAAAAAAAAAAACTAGTGTCAGATGGTTTTAAAGAAAAACCAAGTGTTTGGGACACAAGACCCACAGTTGGCCAAAGGCATATTCAGAAAACAAATGTACAAAAAACACTCAAGGATATAGATTATACAAAAATACAAATAGTGATTAAAATTAGACCCAAGTTATAAACATAATTTAAAATTATTCCAGCCTAACCAGTAAAATTCGAGGAAAGCGCAATAGCTAGTAGTCAAGAGCAGTTGCATGGGAAAGCGGCAGCCTGAAGACGGCACTAAATTAAACGGTTTTTTCAGTGTAGAAGGGAAGCTAAATTCAGAGCTTTCTTTCAGGGCTACAAGAATATCATGTCACACAGCAAGGAAGAAAATGTTCTGTTCCGCTCTGTCAAGTTCAGTGTTAACCACAAAGTGGCATATCTTAAGAAAGAGTGATTTGGGTAACATC
The DNA here is from genome assembly GCF_964656455.1 of Halichoerus grypus. Classification (NCBI taxonomy): domain Eukaryota; kingdom Metazoa; phylum Chordata; class Mammalia; order Carnivora; family Phocidae; genus Halichoerus; species Halichoerus grypus. The sequence goes on from NC_135720.1 coordinate 51,938,611, forward strand.
AATATGATCAGGAGAAAAAACTGGAATTAAGCTCAGATGCTATGAATTGTAGCCCCTTTCCTCTCGGGGAAACAGAAACATAAGCTCCTACAAATGAGTAGGGATAAAGAATTTAAGTGACTTCCTTCAATTCTGGGTCACTGCCCCACCATTGGGATGCTACTGTATGGCAGTGTTTGGGGCAGATAAGATGTGAAACAGAAAATCTGCCCACAAATAATCAAAAGTAAGAGAATTAAAGTCATTTCTGAAGAAAAAGTAAAGTCACTCTTTTCAAATGATTTTTGTTTGGAGGGTGGATGGTATAGGGCCCAAGTAGAGTGCAGACTATTTTTCCTTTGTTCTATAATGCCCTGGTAAAATCCACCCATTTCATTGCTTCTGTCACTTTTTGCTAAGCTCAGAAACTGCAGTGGAGGGGCAGGTTTCTATTTTCTGTTAAGTAGTACCACTGTGTCTTTAAGTCAGAAAAGCCCTGGAATCAACCACTGTTTCGTTGCCAGGAAATTTGGCATCAACTCCTACAGGAAACCTGTGAGTACAGTACCCTGGATTAAAAGCCTGATTGCTTTGGAAGTATGAGAATCATGATTTATTTTTCCATATCAAATTAGTAAACAGAGAGGAAAGTAATCAGTCATTCCAATTTTAAGAAAATTTCTATAGCCGAAATCAGGCATTCAACACAAAACTTAGACAGAGAAATAGAACATGTCAAAAAAGACCTTATTATTGCTGGATCATTTGAAATTCTCAACAAAATTCCAAAAGAAGTGGAGGTTTCTAGAAGAGGGTCACACATGAATTTAAATGGAAATTAATTTCTTCAAGAACCTCCCACTTCATTAGGATTGACTCAGAGGAACAGAATGCTACCCACACTTTGCCCCTTTATCCCCTTTTTAAAATCAACAGCTTGTTAGGGTATCAACAAGTAGAATAGGGTTGGCTTTCCTTGGTCCCTCTCTCTCCATGTTCTCTATTCCAGAGAGCCAAAGTTGATTCAACGAGGGAGAAATTTCCCCTTCCTCTTAGAGTCCTTGTGCCAAACTTCCCTGGCAGGGAGCCTTCTCACTCTACTGATTCCTTGTGCATTCATGCTGTACAGCTCTTTGTGCTCTTACCAAACATAATCTGGGGCTGGAGGCAGGTCTAAGATTAAGTTGGTTTATATTTGCCTTAATATAAAACAGACTTGGTTCCATTTCAAATCCTGTAGGTTTGTTTTACATAACGAAATCAGTTGTTAGAATGGATTTTGTCCTACTATTTATCTTCTCAGTCATTCAAAGGCTTAATTGACTGTTCAGAGATCCATTTCAATCTCTAAATTTCCCACCGTTCTCAATCACCTGGAGAGTAACTTACCTGGTTCCATTAATCTTGACCTGTGTATAATGCAGAAAGTGGGACCTAGCACCTTTTGCTCTCAAATTCCAGACCTTCACCCCCACTTCTCAGCCCCAAACTCCATATAAAATTTCTACCAAATCTAAATATAGCATTTTCCCCCAAATAAGTCAGTGGTGTAACACGCAGAGTTACCACATGGTAGATACAATAATATTTCCTTTTCATAAAACTTAAGAAAAGCTAGAATGGACTGAAGATGATGAAAATAAATAAATAAAAACGAGGAAGAAGGTAGAGAGTTAGAAGATCTGACTCCTTTTCAGAAGAAAAAAATGGTCACATCCACCTCGGAAAAAGAGGCCAAGGGAGTTTTAATAGTTAAAAGAGGTACACAGCAAGGAACTAAAGACCTTAGGCGTTTGCCAGATCAGCTTTTCTAATGTTGAAGATTGTCCTTTATTTATAAATTCATAAATGACCTTTATTTCAAATGTGATCTATTTGAAGATGAAATAAAAGATAAGAATTCTAAGGAAATCTAAAAACTTTATTAACTGTACTTTTATATCTATAAGCATACATATCATTTACTCATGTACATATTGTGTATATAGCTTATTTACACTTTACTAGATGAGGACAGCCATACAGTTGAATACTTTGTCAATGTGTTCAGCAGGAAATGGTGGGCCAGCTCTATTCTGGTCCTGTCTGGCCTGCTGGAAATAAACACTGTGATATGCTATTGTCAAATTACTGTTCAATAAAGGAATGGAAGATAAAAGGTATGCTGAGCTGACTGATGGGATCTGATACTGAAGTTTATACAAGATGCACTTCTTTTGCTGCTGTATCACTTCTTAGGCGGTATTTCAAATAGTTTCAAACCCTTGAAATTTTTAATTCAGTACTCCCTAAGTTAATACAGGATTAATAAATATTTAAATGTGCATCTAAATTATGTGATTTTAAGACATGATAAACAGCCTACCTGACTATGCCCTACAAGATATAAAGCAGAAAGTTGTTGTTGTCTACTAATATAAAATTATAAGTTTGTAATGTCACAGAGCCTTACTCATTCATAAAATATCAATAGGGGTTCTTATAAGAAAGATACTGTGCATCTGCTTTTGAGAACCAACTACATTCTTCCACCATAGAGCCCTTTTTCCTACAGGTGGGCTTAGAGTACAGATTCATACCATTACTGACCTTTTAATTCTCAAAACATACAGCAACATACAACGCTTCATTATAAATTTGAGACATTTCAGTTTGATGAAACTTTATACTTATCAGAGATAAATAGTTCTTCACTTAAAAAAATACAAAAATAGGGGAGCCTGGGTGGCTCAGTCAGTTATGCGGCTGCCTTCAGCTCAGGTCATGATCCCAGGGTCCTGGGATCAAGCCCTGCATCGGGCTCCCTGCTCAGCGGGAAGCCTGCTTCTCCCTCTCCCACTCCCCCTACTTGTGTTCCCTCTGTCACTGTCTCTCTCTCTGTCAAATAAATAAGTAAAATCTTAAAAAAAAAAAAATACAAAAAATAGTAAAAAAAAATTAAAAGACTAAAATTTACACTAAAAATATTCACTTAATGTAAAGACAGTAAAAGGAGAACCGAGGAACAAAAAAGGCATGAAACATAAAGTAAAAGAGCAGGTGTGACTCCAGCTACATCAATAATAATATAATTTGTGAATGTATTAAACAATTCAATCAAAAGCAGAGATTGGGGGGCGCCTGGGTGGCTCAGTCAGTTAAGCGTCTGCCTTCAGCTCAGGTCATGGTGCTGGAGTCCCGGGATCGAGCCCCACATCGGGCTCCCTGCTCAGCAGGGAGTCTCCTTCTCCCTCTGCCCCTCACCCTGCTCTCTTATGCTCTCTCTCACTCACTGTTTCAAATAAATAAATAAAATCTTAAAAAAAAAAAAAAAAGCAGAGATTGTTTTGACTGAATAAAAAAGCAAGATCCAACAATATATTGTCCATAGGAGATATCTTTTAGGTTCCAAGACACAACTAGGTTGAAAGTAAAAGGACAAGAAGAAAGACATATTAACGCAAACAGCAACCACTACTAACATCAGACAACATAGACTTTAATACAAAAAATGTGGTTAGAGATTAAAAGGGACATTTCATAATGATAAAGTTTAATCCATCAGGATAATATAACAATTACAAACATAGGCCCCTAACAACAGAGTCCCAAAATACATGAGGCAAAAACTGACATAAGTGAAGGGAGAAACAATAATAGTTGGAGACTTTAATATCCAACTTTTTTTTAAATGATTTTATTTTTAAATCAATCTCTACACCCAATGTGGGGCTCAAACTTACAACCTCAAGATCAAGAGTCGCATGGTCTACCAACTGAGCCAGCCTGGTGCCCCCCAACTTTCAGTAAGGGCAACTAGGGAGAAGACCAACAGGCCATATAAAACTTGGACTGCAATATACACTAACTAGACCTAACAGACATCTATATAAACACTCCACCCAATTATAGCAGAATACACATTATTCTCAAGTGTATATGGAACATTCTCAAGGAAAGAGCATATCCTAGGTCATAAAGCAAGCCTAAATAATTAAAAGGATTAAATTATATGAATCACAATGGAGTGAAATTAGAAAATAGTAACAGAAAGATATTTTGGAAATTCACAAATATATGAAAATTAAACAACATCCTCCTAAACGATCAATGGGAGAAAGAAAGAAAGAAGGAAAGAAAGAAAGAAAGAAAGAAAGAAAGAAAGAAAGAAAGAAAGAAAGGAAGGAAGGAAGGAAGGAAGGAAGGAAGGAAGGAAGGAAGGAAGAAAGAAAGAAAGAAATCAAGAGGAAATTAGAAAATACTTTGAGATAACAAAAGTGAAGACACAACATTCCAAAAATTATGGGATACAGCTAAAGTAGTGCTTAGAAGGAAAAGTATAATTTGAATACCTACATTAAAAAAAAAAGAAGAAGAAGAAAAATCTCAAACTAATAACCTAACCTTCCACCATCAGATTCTGGACAAAGAAGAAAAAGCTAAACCTATAATAAGTGGAAGGAGGGAAATAATAAAGATTAGAGTGGAAAACAATGAAATAGAGAATAGAAAAATAATATAGCAAATAAAAAAAAAAAGTCGGTGGGGCGCCTGGGTGGCTCAGTCGTTAAGAATCTGCCTTCGGCTCAGGTCATGATCCCAGGGTCCTGGGATAGAGCCCCACATCAGGCTCCCTGCTCAGTGGGAAGCCTGCTTCTCCCTCTCTGTCTCCCACTCCCCCTGCTTGTGTTCCTACTCTTGCTAACTCTCTCTCTGTCAAAAAAAGAAAAAAAAAAGTTGGTTCTTTGAAAAAGTGAACAAAATTGACAAACCTTTACCTAGACAGACTAAGGATAGAAGACAAAAGTCATCAAAATCAGGAATGGAAGAGAGAATATTAGAAATAAAAAAGGATTATAAGGGAATACTATTAACAATTATATACCAACAAATTAGATCACCTAAATGAAACGGACAAATTCCTAGAAAGATATAAACTACCGAGACTGACTCAAGAAGAAAGAGAAAAATCTAAATAGAAGAGGGAAACTCTCCAATTCATTCTATTAGGCAAATATTACCTTGATAGCAAAACCTGACAGACATCATGAAAACTATTGACCAATATCTCTTATGAATATAAACACAAAAATCCTTAACAAAATACTAGCAAACGAAATCAAGCAACATATAAAAAGGATTATATACCATGACCAAATAGGATTTATCTCAGAAATGCAAGGTTAACTTAAAATCCAAAAATCAATTAATGAAATATACCGTATCAGTAGAATGTACAAGAAAAACAATCATCTCAATAGACACAGAAAACGCATTCAACCAAATCCAACACCCTAATGCAAGGTTAACTTAAAATCCAAAAATCAATTAATGAAATATACTATATCAATAGAATGGACAAGAAAAATACGATCATCTCAATAGACACAGAAAACGCATTCAACAAAATCCAACACCCTTTCATGATAAAAATACTCAATAACTAACAATAGAAGGGAATGTCTTAAACCTAATAAAGGGCATCTATGAAAAACCCAGAGATAACATCATAATTAATGGTGAAAGAATAAAGTCTTCCCTACTAAGCTCAGAAACAAGACAAGGGTGTCCACTCTATAGTGGAATATACCATTTCTATTTAACATTGCACCAGATGTTCTACGCAAGAAAAGTAGACAAGGGAAGTAAATAATAAGCATCCAGATTGGAAAGGAAGAACTAAACTACCTCTATTTGCAGATGACATGATCTTATATTTAGAAAATCCTAAGGAATTAGAAACTATCAGAAACAAACTATTAGAAATAATTAGAACAAATACACAATTTCAGCAAGGTTGCAGGTTACAAGATCAATATGCAAAAATCAATTGTATTTCTACATAGTAGCAATAAAGAAACCAAAAGTGAAATCAGAAAAACAATTCCACTTACACTAGTTTCCAAAAGAATAAAATATTTATGAATAAAATTAACAAAAGAATTATAAAACTTTATACATTGAAGACTATAAAACTTTGTTCAAAGGAATTACAGAAGACCAAAATAAATGAAAAGATATCTGTTATGGGTTGAATTGTGTCCTCAATAAATGTTAAACTCCTAACCTCTAATATCTGTGAATGTGACCTTATTTTGAAATAGGATCTTTGCAGATATAATCAAGTTAAGATGAGGTCATACTGGTTTAGGGTAGTCTCTAATGCAATGACTGGTATCCTTATATGAAGAAGAAATTTAGTCAGAAAGACACATAGGGAGAATGCCATATGAAGATAGAGGCAGATATTGGAGTGATGCACCTATAAGCCAAGGAATCACTAGAACCTACAAGAGAAGCATGGAACAGATTCTCTTTCAGAGTACCCAATGGGAACTAACCTGCCAACATCTTGATTTTGGACTGCCAGCCTCAAGAACAATGATAGAATAAGTTTCTGCTATTCCAAGACACTCAGTTTGTGGCACTTTGTATGGTAGCCCTAGGAAACTAGTAAAACACTTCATGTTCATGACTTAGAATATTTGATATTGTATTTCCCAATGTGATTTACAGATTCAATACAATCCTTATCAAAATTCCAGCTGGCTTTGCTGTAGAAATTGACAAGATGATCCTACCAGTCTTATGGAAATTCAAAGGACCCAGAATAAGTCAACCAATCTTGGGGAGAAAAAAAGAACAAAGTTGTAGGGCTCATACTTCCTGATTTCAAAACTTACTACAAAGCTATCGCAATCAAGACAGCGTGACATTGACATAAATATAGACAAACAGATTGATGGGATATAATTAAGACCAGAAATAAACGCTTACATTTACAGTCAATTAATTTTCAACAATGGTGTCGATATAATTCAATACGGAAAGGATAGTCTTTCCAACAAATGATGCTGGGACAACTAGATATCCACATGCAAAAGAATGAAGATGGACCACTATCTCATATCATATATAAAAATTAACTCAAAATTAATCAAATACCTAAATATGAGAGCTATAACTATAAAACTCATAGAAGAAAAATAGGCATAAATCGTCACAACCTTGGATTAGACAATTGTTTCTTAAATATGACGCCAAAAGTATAAGCAATGAAAGAAAAAAATAAATTGGACGGCATCAAAATTTAAAACTTGTGTGCTTCTAAGGACATCATCAACAAAATAAAAAGATAAACCACAGAATATGAAAATATTTTTGTAAATCATATAAACGACAAGGGATCTGTATCTAGAATGTATAAAGAACACTTAAGATTCAATACTAAAAAGACAAATGACACAATTTTAAAATGGGTAAAGTATCTGAATAGACTTTTCTCCTGAGAAGATAGACAATGGTCACAAGCAAATGAAACAATGCTCAATGTCATTAGCCATCAGAGAAATGCAAATGGAAACCATAATGAGATACCATTTGACACTCACTAGGATTATATTTGGGTTGGATTGTGTTTCCCCAAAAGGATATGAAGTCCTAAGTCCCAGTGCCTTAATATGTGCCCTTATTTGTAAATAGGGTCTTTATAGATGTAATTGGTAAAGTGGGAGAACCTTAATCTTCTATGATTAATACCCTTATAAGGAGACACAGAGCAGGACCATGTGACAACAGAGGCAGAGACTGGATTGACACATTTATAAGCTGAGGAACACCAAGTACTGACGGCAAACAATATAAACGAGAAGAGGTAAGGGCAAGATTCTCTCCTAGAGGTTTCAGAGGAGGCAAGGCCCTGCCAAAAACTTGATTTTGGATTTTTTGCCTCCAGAACTGCAAGACAATAAATTCCTGGTGTTTTAAGCCACCTGGATCATGGTACTTTGTAAGAACATTCCTAGGAAACTAATACAGGTGGCTACAATAACAGAGGTATTGACCAGTGATGTCACAGATGTGAAGAAATTGAAGCCCTCAGACATTACTGGTGGAGATATAAAATGGTACAGCTACTTTGGAAGACAGTCTGGAAGTTCCTCAAAAGACTAAATGTAGAACTAACCACACCCAGAAATTCCACTCCTAGGTATACACAAAAGAAATAAAAATGTAAGTCCACAAAAAAAAAAAAAAAAAAAACTTGTACATGAATGTTCACAGCAGCATTATTCACAATAGCCAAAAAGCAGAAACAACCCAAATATCCATCAACTAATGAGTGGATAAATAAAAGTTCTATATTTAATGGAATATTGTTTGGCAATAATAATATGAATCCTGAAAAAATTATGCTAAGTGAAAGAAGGCAATCACAAAGGAATGGGCAAATACAGAGAGGCAAAAAGTAGATTAGTGGTTGCCTGGGCTGGTCGGTGGTTGGTTGAGTGATAAAAATATTCTACAATAGACTGTGGTTCTGGTTGCATAATTCCATGAATATACTAAAAGTCATTAATTATACACTTTAAATGGGTGAACTGTATGGCATGTGAATTCTGTTTCAATAAAGCTGTTAAAAAATAAGTATAATCTCCTTATCACACCTAACAAAGCTAACACTAATTCTTCAATGTCATGACATATGCAGTTAGTGTGTGAATTTCTCTGATTGTTGTTGCATAGTGTTTTTATTTTTTGCTTTTGTTCTTACAGTTTGTTTGATTCAGGATCTAAGTAAGGTCTACACACAGCAATTGGTTGATATGTTCCTTAAGTCTCTCTCTCTTTTTTTTAAATTTTTTATTGTTATGTTAATCACCATACATTACATCATTAGTTTTTGATGTAGTGTTCCATGATTCATTGTTTGTGTATAATACCCAGTGCTCCATGCAGAACATGCCCTCTTTAATACCCATCACCAGGCTAACCCATCCTCCCACACCCCTCCCCTCTAGAACCCTCAGTTTGTTTTTCAGAGTCCATCATCTCTCATGGTTCATCTCCCCCTCCGGTTTCCCCCCCTTCATTCTTCTCCTCCTGCTATCTTCTTCTTTTTTTTTTTAACATATATTGTATTATTTGTTTCAGAGATACAGATCTGTGTCTTGCACAATTCACAGCACTCACCATAGCACATACCCTCCCCAATGTCTATCACCCAGCCACCCCATCCCTCCCACCCCCCACCACTCCAGTGTTTGTTTCCTGAGATTAAGAATTCCTCATATCAGTGAGGTCATATGATACATGTCTTCCTCTGACTGACTTATTTCGCTCAGCATAACACCCTCCAGTTCCATCCACGTCGTTGCAAATGGCAAGATCTCATTCCTTTTGATGGCTGCATAATATTCCATTGTATATATATACCACCTCTTCTTTATCCATTCATCTGTCGATGGACATCTTGGCTCTTTCCACAGTTTGGCTATTGTGGACATTGCTGCTATAAACATCAGGGTGCATGTACCCCTTCAGATCCCTACATTTGTATCTTTGGGGTAAATACCCAGTAGTGCAATTGCTGGGTCGTAGGGTAGCTCTATTTTCAACTTTTTGAGGAACCTCCATACTGTTTTCCAGAGTGGCTGCACCAGCTTGCATTCCCACCAACAGTGTAGGAGGGTTCCCCTTTCTCCGCATCCCGGCCAACATCTGTCGTTTCCTGACTTGTTAATTTTAGCCATTCTGACTGGTGTGAGGTGATATCTCACTGAGGGTTTGATTTGGATTTCCCTGATGCTGAGCGATGTTGAGCACTTTTTCATGTGTCTGCTGGCCATTTGGATGTCTTCTTTGGAAAAATGTCTGTTCATGTCTTCTGCCCATTTCTTGATCGGATCATTTGTTCTTTGGGTGTTGAGTTTGATAAGTTCTTTATAAATTTTGGATACTAGCCCTTTATCTGATATGTCATTTACAAATATCTTCTCCCATTCTGTTGGTTGTCTTTTGGTTTTGTTGACTGTTTCCTTTGCTGTGCAAAAGCTTTTAATCTTGATGAATTCCCAATAGTTCATTTCTGCCCTTGCTTCCCTTGCCTTTGGCGATGTTTCTAAGAAGAAGTTGCTGTGGCTGAGGTCGAAGAGGTTGCTGCCTGTGTTCTCCTTTAGGATTTTGATGGACTCCTGTCTCACATTTAGGTCTTTCAACCATTTTGAGTCTGTTTTTGTGTGTGGTGTAAGGAAATGGTCCAGTTTCATTCTTCTGCATGTGGCTGTCCAATTTTCCCAACACCATTTGTTGAAGAGACTGTCTTTTTTCCATTGGACATTCTTTCCTGCTCTGTCAAAGATTAGTTGACCATAGAGTTGAGGGTCTATTTCTGGGCTCTCTATTCTGTTCCATTGATCTATGTGTCTGTTTTTGTGCCAGTACCATACTGTCTTGATGATGACAGCTTTGTAATAGAGCTTGAAGTCTGGAATTGTGATGCCACCAGCTTTGCTTTTCTTTTTCAACATTCCTCTGGCTATTCGGGGTCTTTTCTGGTTCCATACAAATTTTAGGATTATTTGTTCCATTTCTTTGAAAAAAGTGGATGGTATTTTGATGGGGATTGCATTGAATGTGTAGATTGCTCTGGGTAGCACTGACATCTTCACAATATTTGTCCTTCCAATCCATGAGCATGGAATGTTTTTCCATTTCTTTGTGTCTTCCTCAATTTCTTTCATGAGTATTTTATAGTTTTCTGAGTACAGATCCTTTGCCTCTTTGGTTAGATTTATTCCTAGGTATCTTATGGTTTTGGGTGCAATTGTAAATGGAATCGACTCCTTCATTTCTCTTTCTTCTGTCTTGTTGTTGGTGTATAGGAATGCCACTGATTTCTGTGCATTGATTTTATATCCTGCCACTTTACTGAATTCCTGTGAGTTCTAGTCCTTAAGTCTCTTTTAAACTATAGGTTCTCTTTTTTTATTTGCTGAAGAAGCAAGTTATTTATGTCATTAAAAAAATCTGCAGTCTACATTTTGGTGAATATACTCCCATGATGTTATTTAACATATTCCATTGCTCCTAATATTTCCTGTAAATTGAATTCCTGTAAATCAAATTCAGGTTCCATTTCTATTGCAATTATTACAGAACTTAAGATCATTAACTAGTTCCATTATATTATGTGGGTTTTACAAAATGGTGATATTCTAATTTTCATTCTTTTTTCTTCTGTTATCTATAAAACTCCTATAAAGATAAGCATCCCCCATCAACTATTTTGTTATACTAAAAATCAGTTCTTTTAAAACAGGCAGGAAAAATACTTGATTCTTTTATTTACCTGTTTTCAGGATAATGGATTGGAAACTTCCACTTCTGGCCATAATGAAGTAACAAAGCCCAGATTATCCTCCTACCTTAAATAACTACAGACTGTCTAAACTATATGAAACAATGTTTTTCAGACTCTGGAGCACAGAAAGCACAGGACAGTGACCCCTGAGGGAAAGAAAACAAATGAGGTGACCTTCCAGGCTTCAGAAGAGGAAACTTGATCAGATCCCAATGGTCTTTGAGTTGAGAAAACAGATTTCAGAATTTGGGGAGGCCACGGCAACTAGAATTTGCAAGGTAGAATACTGAAGAGAGCGCTACACACCCAAAGACAAAGTTTCCATGATCTGCAAAGGGTCCCTTTCAGGTCTTTGAACTGAATACTAATCTGTGCATGCATGAGAAGAAATGACTCAAGGCTGGGGGTGGGATATGCTACTGGTGAAGCAGAGCAAAGAATAGGAAGTGGATGACTTCAGACCAAGAGGCTGTAGTTGTCACCAGGAGGCCTGGCATTTGAGCATCGGAGTCCTCAAAATTGCCCAACAACAGGACTCTTGGCTTTAATGTCTCCTGTACCCCCAGGCCTCCGGAGTGGGGTGGCGGTGAGGGGGCAGGGAGGGAGGTTGGGCCAAACAGACAAACAACAGAATGCCAACAAATCACACAGCATTACCCATGGAGCTCATAATGGCCAGAAATAGTTCATATTTCCTCCAATCAGAGTAGATTGCCCTACTAATACATGGAGTATCAAGTAGAGTCCTCAGAAGAGTGTTACTTCACTGGTGAGAATAATTAGCTGTAGAATAAAAGTTACTCTGCTCCCACTTTACAAAGCTCAGCCTTGAAAGGATACAATTATTTCCAAATAACTTAATTGTGTCCTAGAACAAAGCCCAAAATATAAAATCACAATATTTGACCTTCAATAAAAATTAACAGGCATGCAAAGAAGCAGGAGAATATAACTTCTAAAAAGGATAAAAATCCAGGGACCTGTGTGGCTCAGTCAGTTAGGCATCTGACTCTCGATTTCTGTTCAGGTGGTCATCTTGGGGTCCTGGGGTCAAGTCCCATACTGGGCTCCACACTCAGTGGGGAGTCTCCTTGAGGATTTTTTTCTCTCTCCCTTTGCCCCTCCTCCCGCTTGTGTGCTCTCTCCAAAATAAAATAAATAAATCTTTAAAAATAAAAAGGATAAAAATCAATCAGTAGAAATAGACCCCAAAATGACATATGCGGTAGAATTACTGGACAAAGACATTTGAAACGGTGACTATAAATATTCTCTGTATGTTCAATAAGGTAGAAGGAGGCATGAGGATATTTTTTTTAAAGATTTTATTTATTTATTTGAGAGAGAGGGAGAGAGAGAAAGCAGAGGGAGGGGCAGAGGGAGAAGGACAAGCAGCCTGCTCGATCCCGGGATTCCGGGATCCTGACATGAGCCCAAGGCAAACCCTTAACCAACTGAGCCACCGAGGTGCCCTGGCAGGCATGAGGATATTAAGAACAGAGAAAGAAGATATAAAGTCTTCTGGAAGTTGAACTTCTAGAAAGAAAAAAATACCATGTCTGACATGAACAATACCTTGGATAGGATTAATAACAGATTACACAATGCCAAAGAAACTACCCAAAATGAAACAAGATTGAAAAAAAGATTGGAAAAAAAAAAGAACAGAGAATCAGGAAGCTGTGAGACAACATAAAGAGGTCTCATATAGGTGTAACTGGAGTCCCAGAAATTGGAGAAGGGGAGAAAGGGACAAAGTATGTGAAGAAATAAGGAATAAAAATTCTCCAAATTAAAATTATAAACTCACAGATCCAAGAAGTACAACCAATCTTGGGAAAAAGAAACAAACAAAAAGTCACACCAAGGCACATCATAAACAAAGAGCTTAAAACCAATAACAAAAAGAAAACTGTAGAAGCAGCTAGTGAAAAGACATCTTATGTAAAGAAGGACAAAGAATGATAGATTTCTCATTAGAAACAATACAAGTCACAAGATAATCAAGCAACAACATTTAATGTACTGAAAGGAAAAAAAAAATCTGTCAACCACAAATTCTCTAGCTAGCAAAAATGTCCTTCAGAAATAAAAACAAAAGACTTTAGAGACATATGAGACACACAAAAGATGAGAAAATTCACCACTACCAGAATACCACTGCAAAAAATGTTAAAGACCTTCAAAAAGAAGTAAAATGAAACCAAATGGAAATTTCAATCTATATAACAGAATGAAGAGCATAAGAAATGGTATTCATGTAAGTAAATGTAAAAGAATTTTTTCTTATTTAAAAAATCTCTTTAAAAGATTATTGACTGTTTAAGCAAAAATAATGACATTGTACTGTGCAGTATATAATATAAAATACATATAATTATTTTACATAATAAAATACATTACACAATAAAATATAGGACTAAATAGCACAAAGGTCAGGATAGTGAAAATGGAAGTATACTGTTGTAGAATTTTTATATTTTACATCAAGAGGTAAATTGTTATTTGAAAGCAGACTATTATAAGTTAAAGATGCTTACTCTAAACTCTGTAGCAACCACAAAAACAAAAACAAGAAAGTATAGCAAATAAGCTAATGTAAGAGAGAAAATGGAATCTTAAAAATGAAATAAGTCAGAGAGAGAGGTAATGGGAAGAACAGAAAAAAACAAATGGCATATTAAAATACAACCATATCAATAAACACATTAAATGTAAATGGTTTAAACACTCCCATTAAAGAAACAGAATGTCAGATTGCATAAAAAATAAATTCCCGACTATGTGTTACTCACAAGAAACCATTTTAAGTAGGACACAGATAAGTTGAAAGCAAAAAGACAGATCATGCGAATGCTAATTTTTAAAAAGCTGATGTGGCTACATTAATACTAAGCATAGATTTCAGAGCCAGATGTATAGAAAAAGCAATCAAAGTATGTATAGAAAAATCATCAAATGTTTGGAAGTTAGACAACATACTTTTAAATAACCCATAGGTCAAAGAATAAATCACAAGGGAAAACAGGACATACTGAAATGTATGAGATGCAATTCATATGGTACTTAGAAGAAAATTTATAGCATTAAAATGCTTATATAAAAAGAACAGAAAGGTTTCAAATCAAGGACTTAAATTTCTATCTTTAGGGGCGCCTGGGTGGCTCAGTCATTAAGCGTCTGCCTTCGGCTCAGGTCATGATCCCAGGGACTTGGGATCGAGCCCCGCGTCAGGCTCCCTGCTCCGCGGGAAGCCTGCTTCTCCCTCTCCCACTTCACCCGCTTGTGTTCACTCTCTCGCTGTCTCTCTCTCTCTGTCAAAATGAATAAATACAATCTTTAAAAAAAAAAATTTCTATCTTTAAAAACTAGAAAAACAAGAGCCAATTAAATCCAAACTAAGCAGAATAAAATTAATAATAAAGAGAAGTATACAAATCAATGAAATAGAAAACACAAAGCAATGGAGAAAATCAAATAACAAAAGCTATTTCTTTAGAATCATCAATATTAATAAAATTCCTGCTAGTATGATCAGAAAAAAAAAAGATTCTGTATCTTTTAAAAAATTTTTTATTATGGAAAATTTCACACATACATACATGTAGAGAGAATAGTATAAAAAACTCAACACAATCACCCACTTAATTTGTGGCCAATGTTGTTTCATCTAAACGACCTCCCTCCCGCAATTCCCTCACCCTGGATTATTTTGAAGCAAATCTCACACACTGTATTATTTTATCTGTAAATATTTTGGTTTATGAATATGATTATCTCTTAAGTATATAAACCTATATGTTCTGTGTTATGATGCTAAGAAGGAATAAAATTTAATCTGTAAACATCAAAAATGTCCCCAACCATCTTCTCTTCCCCAGGCTTAAGGATTGGCCAGATCAACAGTCTTTTTTTTTTTTTTTAATATTTTATTTATTTGACAGAGAGAGACACAGCGGGAGAGGGAACACAAGCAGGGGGAGTGGGAGAGGGAGAAGCAGGCTTCCCACGGAGCAGGGAGCCCGATGTGGGACTCGATCCCAGGACCCTGGGATCATGACCTGAGCCGAAGGCAGACGCTTAACGGCTGAGCCACCCAGGCGCCCCCAGATCAACAGTCTTAACCCATGAAAGTAGTTTCTCTAACTGCCAGAGGCAGAAATTCTTTCCCTTATCCTTTAAGGAACAGACTTCAGGAATGCGTTGTGTCTGGTCTTGATGAAGGATTGGAAACTGAGCTTTGATTCACACTGATTGACAGTGAACACTCAGGCATATCCTAGAGTTTGCACTTGGTAACTGTACCTGGTGAGTAGTCATGTACAATAGCCAAAGTCTCCACAGCAGTCAAGACTTACCAGAGGGTATAAGCCTCCCTTCTCCCCCACCCACCTATCAACCCAAGAATGACAAAGGTGACCTGATGGGATCCTTATCCTGATCAGGTGCTACTTTTGTCAGCTAATGGGCCCTGAAATGCCAGAAAACTTACAACATCAAATATGCTATGTCATCCTCTGTTTTTGTGCAACTATCACCATATGGATATATTTCTGTATCCTTTGCTGCTAAACAAATTTTATATTCTGTCACTTATGTGGTATTTTCCCTTCAATACTATCACCACTCCATTGTGACACCATGAAAACTAGTGTCAGATAGGATGAATATGAATGTACAAGAATCTAAAAAGATACATGAGGGAATTCAGGGAATTAAAGGGAAAAGAATATAGGTGACATATTTGGCATTCGACCCCAAAAACTTTGTTATAGATGATGAGAGAAAAAATTGTTTCAATGGGGTATGCACACAGCCTGCTACAGTTCTCTGGATGGTCAGGAACATGGAACTGAAACAAATTATGGTCTAAAAGGAAAGGAACTAGACTTAACAATTTTCAAGTTGCTTCTATTGGCAGATGTTTCAGAAGTTCTTCAGTGGGAACTGGAACAGGAAATGACTGACTGGGTTGGCACTCTAACTGGTAAGAAAAACTAAGACACTGTAAATTCCAATGTCTAAGACAGAAACACCTGGAATGGTAAAGATGGGGGATGGAGAGAAGGTCCCAAGATGTCCTAGAGACTCTGGTGAACTACAAGGTGGCAACCTTCCAGGCAGAAGACAGAACTCTGCCGATGTTTTAGGTATGAAAAGATGTGACAAATGAGCTAAGAAATGTTTTAAATTTTCATTGATCTGATTCTCTCAGTTGAGGGAAGAGGAGTGTGTATAGGGACTATCATAGACAAGAAACACGAAGTTTTTAATTGTGGGGATGTTTTAACATGTTTGAGCTCCAGTCTTTGTTTTCACAGACCTTTCTTCTAAAACAGAGCTGTGTGGTTTTTGCCAGCCACCTTTTCTTTTAATTTTCGAAGATATATTCTCAAAAATTATTTTCTATATGGAATAGATATCTCCCAAGTGGGAGATTAGGAGTACTTGAGACATGAAACTTCTATTGGTAAAAGTAAGAAGAAACTTCTTTTTGAGATTGGCTAGAAAGATAGATGACTATATGTACTGTATTAAACCAGGTAAAAATATTTGAATATTTGGGCTTTGTCTGAAAGTTGTAAAATATTTTTCATCATTTCAGTATGAGCAATAGTCCCCATATACATGAAAGTGAAATGATCTTTAGACAATTTAACTGAAATATTAAATAACTGAATAACAGGTTCAGATATAATTTGGTAGAAGTAATGGATGACTCGGTGGATAGGAGCCAAAAGAAATAAAGGGAGAAAGCCCAGCTTCTTTAAGGTTAAAAGTCTGGTCAATGTCCGCTATTGGGAGAAACAGTCCTCCATGGGTCTCTCACTCTTCTGCTCATCTTGCTGAGCATGCCAGGAATACATGGCCCTAACCATTTCTCAAGGTTGTGTTTGGCACAAGAAACCTTGAGGGACGAGGCAATGTCTCCCTTGAAACAAAAAACAGGCCTGCATACTTCTGGCTATAAAATGGTGTAGATTTCCCAAGCTCAGAGTTCCTGTGCTATAATACAACTCACTGCCTATGCAGGTATTCATCTGGGCCCTTGGCAAAACTCTCTGTGCACCCCACAATGGGACCACAGGGCAAGGAGGGCACAGACACAATATGCTCTCTACACCAAGGGTCATAAAATCCTTTGTCTCTGACCCAGATCTCTCGTGTCTTCTGCCAGCATCCATGAAACAGTAACAGGCAAACCTATTAGCTGGTAAGTTGGGTAAAATCAAATCCCAGGCCCAATACCTTCCCTGCCCATCCCTTCTGGTTCAGTTTAAAGTCTTCCATTGAGGCCATGACCTCTCTGCTACGGGTGGGGTGTTTTTATGTGAGCATGAAGATATAGTATTTGAATAGGAACCCTCTCCCCACCCCCAACCCCTGGTTCCTTTAACAGACTTAGAAAAAAGAACCTGTACTACTCAGTTCCTGAATGAAAAAGAAAAAGAGAAAAGAACAAGGGAGCGTCTGAACAAGGTGAAGAAGAACAAGGTGTTGCCTGTCTGAAAAGAGACCTCATTGCATATATAAAATGGTAACCTCCACTGTCACCAGCCCCCAAGCAGAGAACTAATTTGAAGCAGTGAAATTCTCTGGAAGGTATGGGATAGGGCCACCCTTGGCAAACACCAGGCAGTTAAAAAAAATTACAAGTCCAAATACACCAAATACACCCAAATACAAACAGGAAGCCCAATGCTTAGTCGACCTGTTTGGATTTCGGCAAACCATATTCCCCACATGGGATTCCTATTGAGTCCAATCCACCAAGCAACAAGGAAGAGAATGACTTTGTGCTCATATCTGGGGTGACCATGCAGTTACCACAGAATGAAAAATTGGACAACCATGGGGTGTTTTAATTTCTGCAAAAGTTCAGATGTCTGGGCTCAAGCTTTCTGTCATCTGTAACTTGCTAAATTTAAAGTTTCAGAGTTTGTTTTATATGAGATTAAAAACGTCGTTGGATGGGCCAAAAACATCTGGAACTTATTTATAAAGGTACTGTAAGATTTCTATATCTATTATGATGTAAAACTACAACTGAAATAGATTACATACAAACACATAATGTCGTATACGAATTACTTCTTGTGTAACCTGGATGATATTAAGAACCATAGAAAGTGTTCCCGAGTCAACTTTTTGGGTACTTTTAAAAATCTCTGATAATTCTTGATATTATTTGGATTATGTTTTGGGACATTTTGAATTAGCTTTTGGAAAGTTAGACTAATAAAACACTGAATTAATGAATATTTCTATTTCATTAAAGATCAGATGTAGGATTCTGCTTGTATGAAATCCTGAGTTATTGCTTCATGTTCCCCTGGAGGGAGGCTAGAATTTTGTTTTTCTTTTCAGGCAGCTGAGGGGGCCAATGAGATTGACAAAGGGGGAATCTGAACTTGTATGTTCAGGAACGAATGCCAGATGTTTAGGCATAGGGTAATAAAGAGAAACACAGGCTGTAATAGGGCAATATATAACATGGTACATTAAAATCTGTTATGGGGGAAATTAGTAAGTTTCCCTAAAAGAACAAGAGCAAAAGAAACCTAATTAAATCAGAAATGTTAACATGACCCTAGGAAATTTTCTTTGTCATGAAAGAAGTTCTCGCTAAGGGCTCATGTGAAACAATATAAATTACATCCCTAGCACCGTGTCTCTATATCTAATATTATTCTCCCACTCCCGAGAGGATTTTAATTCCTGATTCTCCTCAGGGACACATATCTGCCTTACCCTCTGAGTGAGGTGTGCCTTTAGGCTCTCTACTTTGGGTTATCAGATTATAGTGAAGCCCTTTTTGATGTTAAATACAGGAACAAAATCTACCTTCCTTGAGGATTAAATGAATTTATACATTTTTAAGAAAGTTGATCCAAAGTTTCATTCCTGGACTCTGGGTTGTTGTTAGATATTGTTTTCCTCCAGTGCATATTTTAAGTACAAACCTGAATTTCATTGTGTTAAAATTGTACTTCAGAGGAAAAGGAAGAGGCAGCCTCAGGTCAGAGAGAAAATGGCTATCCTCCCAACAAAAGCGGCTTTCCATGACCTGTAAATTCTACTGAGACCTCTCTAGCAGTATGAAACAAATTTCATGATTTAGATCCAGACTACCATCGACTGAAGGAACTTCCCATTAGGAAAATGTTTTAATTCTTCCACATAAGGATACATTTTGTGGGAAAACAGGGAACAAGAATTGCCCCCTTTGAAAAAGAATGCAGAGAATAATAAGAAGCTAATTTCTAGGTACCACACATCTGGAATATCACGAAATTGGTAGCAAAGAATTGGGAAAAGATTGCAAATACCAGAAAAATATAAAAACCAGAAAACACAAACATAAAAGAAACAGAAGGGAAAAAGTCCAAGCTAAAGCAGAAAGAAGTGCTATAAGAATTTTTAAAAATTATAAAATACTTTAAAGACAAAGTACTTAAGGGCACATGAAGAACCTTCTATAATAATCATCAGAATCTGAATAATAAACTGAAATAGTCCCCCTTGGTACATTGTAAAGCATCCAATTTTAATTATGTGATTTTTCTAGCTAATTTCTGCTTCAAAAACAGTAAAGTACTTCTGCTTACAAGGTGGCAGAGACAAGAACTTTTCTGAACCTCTCATACACACATTATCAAAATTTAAATTAGCAGAAACACGCCTTTGAGTTAAATCACAATTAGCCCTTAGATCTATTTATTGAGAACCCACTATGTGCCCAACGCTGGTGGCGTATGCTAAACAGCAGTTTACATTTGTAAAGCACTTGTCCCTTTTCAGGTTCGCACAAATGACATTTTAAAACCAACTATTTGTTTTTCAGCATTAACTGCACGGGCTGAATACATCTATTATTAGAAATGGCTCCTACTCAGGAGAGTCTTTGTTTTTAAAAGATAAAATATATCCAGTTGTACTTGTGTATATATATTTTACATGGTTATATATGGAAGTCAATCAACAATGATAAATACAGACTGTGTAACAAAATAAAACAACAATTTTTGGGGAACAGAAATGGCACATTTGTCAGGAGATGTCCACAAATAATTAATTACTTTCACACAATAAAGATATTCTCTTAATCCTAGAGTCTCATAAGAGGATCTCATTACTTTCTAACCATCTGTCATCACTCCTCCCCAAAAAACTAATTAGGGTTTCATCCAATCACACATTATAAATCATGCAAATGTGGATGGCAAAAAACACAGTTTAAAGAAGTTAACATTATAACATTTTGTATTCTAAAAGTCACAGGCTTCAGAACTAGCCTTTCCTGCTCTAATAATTACCCTGCTTATTTTTCTCATCTTTTCCTGATTATTTGATATTAAACTTAGAAAATTAAATTTAAAAAAAGAAAAACTTACAGATAGTAGAGTTTTCCTGCAGCAGGAAGTTCCCTTTTCCGGTAGTCAATCCCAGAATCTAGCTGGACCGTACTACAGTATTTCTGCAATCCAAACACACAAACAAGTGGTGGCTTAGAATTATGATCTGTCTGCTATCCTTTTTCTTTCTTTAATCTTTGAAATTTTTCCTTAGTAAAATAATGAGTTTAGGACAAAACAAGAGTAGTCACATAAGAATCATAAAAGTTGAACATTAAATATATATCAAGCCCAAAGAAATCAGTTCAAAGAAGTTAAGATTAGCAGCATGCCTTTCTGACACTTTGCTAAAACAATGCTAATCAGCAAATTCCCACATAATGTGCATTACATTAAAAATTTTTTAAATGCCAATTTCTGTTAACCATTAAGTAAGAAGCTATCAGAAAGAATAACTCATGGGTCTTCAGCATCACAATGGGAGAGAGCTAGGCCAGAACATTAGTATCCACATTTTAAACCAAATGCTCTTACTAAAGCTACGCTATATGTATACCTGCCCTTCATTTGTAAATGACCGCCACTGCCCTTGTCCCTTATAGTCCCCTTTCCAGCCATCAATGTCTTTAGCGTTCTTTCCTGCTGCAGACACCTCCCTTCAGCCTGAGTCCTATGCCACTGATGTCCTTCTATTCTCCCAATTACTCTTTCCTTTCCATCCCCCTCCTCCCCGCCGCCCCCCCCCCGCACATGTGCGTGGAAACTCACACCACACACACACACACACACACACACACACACACACACTGAAACTCCTCCTGTAGAAGCTTATGAACTTTTGCTACACCTATCTTGGTCAGCTGGCTTTCTTTTTAGGGGTAAGGGGGGGGGTATATATATTATATATTATAGACACATATTCATTCCAGTAGAACAATGGTGAGCAAGGGTTTTCAGAACAATTCAAGAAACATTTACAGGCTGATCTTTTTGTTTTCAACCTAAATGAAAATTGCTTTATGAAAATTCATGAGGAAAAAATTGTATTTTAACAACTTCATTACCTTTATTAGTGAAAAACTGCTTTTTTGGGCCAAGGTAATCGTGGCAAACTGTATTTTCCAAAGATGGCTGCAATAATCTCCCCACGCCAACATGTTATGATGTTGATATTCCATCCATCGGGAAGTGGGGTCTATGTTCCCCCTCCCCTGAATCTTGTGACTAGGACAAGATGACGCTATGCAACAGCATCCTACGTTACACAGCCAAGGCAGCTTCTTACTCGCTAGCTGGAACACTTGCTCTGGACCCTGAACTGCTAGGTGAGCATCAAACTGCCTGGAGAGAGCTTAAAGCAGCCCAGACAGAGACACGGCCTGGAGGGGCCCTGAGATGACATGAAGACAGAGGTCTGACCAGGCCCCAGCTGTTCCAGTTGTTGCCACTATGGTACTAAGGGAGCCAGAATTGCCCGCTGAGGCTTTCTCAAATCCCTGACCCACAGAAAACAGGGAGAGAGAATGAAGCAATGTTGTTTTAAGCCTCTAATTTTTTCAGTCATTTGTTATGCAGCAATAGATAATCAGAACAGTCGTATCTGGGCACACTTGAAATGTAGCTACATTCTTCCGCTCGGAAACTGCATCCTGGGTTGAACTGCTACCCAAGAGCTGAGGGCTGTTTATCATCTGCACTGCAGGGAAGAGACTGTACACAGTGGCAGGGAGAATACACTTCCCCTTCTCCCATGCTGCAGCTGCCAAGTGGCTCAAGAAAGTAAAATAGGGCGATCAACCATCCCCCTGGGACTGAGGGGTTTCCCCGGATGCAGGACTTTTGGTGCTCACATCAGGACAGTCCTGGGCAAACTGGGACAGTGGATCACCTTAGGAATAACCCAGAAATCAGGGCTGGAAGGCTGGAGTATTTTGATCCCAGGGTCCTGGGATCGAGTCTTGCGTTGGGCTCCCTGCTCAGCGGGGAGTCTGCTTCTCCTTCTCCGTCCCCCAACTCGTGCTCGCTCTCAAGCTCTCTCTCTCTCTCACTCATTCTCTCTCTCAAATAAATAAGTAAAATCTTTTAAAAAATAAAATAAAATAACCCCCAAGAAGAAGCTGGTCCTCTGAGGAAGTCTACAAAACACAGCTTTTGAACCCTACCTGTGACAAACAACCCCTGAACTTAACAGAGTCATGCCGCCCTACAATGCTAGACCTGAGCAGCTGGTGGGCCTCCCCATATAGACCTCCACAGCTCACCATTCCAAGTGACTCATACCCACTCCCCAGGCCTCACTCTTGGGACTCGGGGCCTGTAACCCATCTCACCAGAAAGGAATATGGTGTTGCCTAAATACATGCATTCCACTCTCCTCTTGCCTCAGATGATCTGTTTTTTGAAGAAAGGGTATAGCCATATACCTCTCTTCTTCTCAACTTTGAGTAATGTACTAAAATTGGGAAAAGAGGTACCTCCTCCCCCTTGCCCAGGCTGTCATTGTGGGGGCCCAGCTACCCAGTACGAAGAGGAGATGGACTTTTTTAGCTAGCACTTCACACTCTATCTCTCTGAGGGAAATCTGTCCTGCTGTGGTAAGGGCCAGTTTTTCATAAGCTAGCTGTACCACAGACAATATAATAAATAGCACAGCAATATATTCATGTAAGCATATTTACCCAGGCTCTCTATTTCTTTTAAACCACAATTTATCTTATATGACCCAATATTCCTAATTTAGCCAAAATTTTTTCTTCTTTATTTTTTTGCTATTAAAAAATAAGACTAATGGAAGTTATACAAGCTTCAATTTCTCTTTCTGGGTAACTAACTTCTCTCTCATAGGAGTGATTAAGCCCTACTGAATGATTGCATTTGTACATTCACTAATCACCACTGAGGAATACCTAATCAGCAGCAAAAGAACTACAACCAAAGCCCTCAGATTTTAGCTCTTGTCTGAAAAATACTAACACTCCATTTATATTTTTAAAGAAAAATAAACCTCAAATTTTCAGATTTTATTCACTTAAGCTAACTTCTTCAAAACACTTTGCAGAAGGATGGAGGAGGGTGAAAGCTAAACTAATTCCAAGTTGATGATTCTAGTCAAAAGGGCATGGTTTAATTTCCTAATTTCCAGAGATAGTTACAAGACCTGTGACCTCTTATCACCATCCAATTGCAGTGAATAAAACTAATCAGCTACCAAAAGAAAGTTATTTTAAAATAGTTTGTATATTTACATATACAAAGGACAAATACAATTACACAATCTAAAAATGCAATTAGGAAATTTGGGGAGGAAGCGGAGGGAGGTGAACGCATACGTGGGAGCATATGCATGAGTGAAAGGCCTTGACTTTGCAAAGAAAAATGTACTACTAAAAGAACCATATTCTAGCAGTTTGCATTCTCCTCAAGAGCTATTGTGTGTATTTTTAGCAACTTTGAATAATACCATCAGAAAAATAGCCATCTCACAAAATAACTTTATATAGCTCCTACTCTGGCTTTTTCCTTCCAAGTTGGAACAAAAGAACAATAAATATTGTGGAGAAAATCCTTTAAAACCACAATATATTAACCTTGTAAGCAAAGACTGAAATAATAAAGATTTGCCTACCTTAAATACTCTTTATTATAAAAGTAATATTGCTTACAATGGAAAAAGAGAAAAAAACACATAACAAAGTTTTATGTCTTATCTAAGTGATTATATTAAATAGGAACTTAAAAGATATACACTATTGAAGTTTTTGACAATATTTAACTGATCAGTTTTATACATTTTTAATAAGTAAGCATAAGAGGAAAATATGGCTGAGGCCTTTCTAGTTCCAGGAAATAAAATACTTAAATAACTAAAATCTGTCTTTTAACTTAAGTGCTTTAAAACTGTATGTTTTTAAGCTAAAAAAAAAGTGATCCAGGCTCATTGTAAAAAATTCAAATATTAAAAGTGCAAAGGTAGAAATGAAAGTCTATCCCCTTCTCAGAAAAAAAAGTTTGCTTATAGTTGATATCCTTCAAGTTTTTTCTACATGTACAGAGATGATGACAGAGAAAGTGGGATCATATTTATACACACAGTTCTAAGCTTAATTCTTTCCAAGATCTTAAAAGTTCTATGAGAGAAATAACTACATTTAAATACAGGAAAGCCACAGTGTATACTGTACTATTTTGTTTGCTGAGAATATAATTCTGTAAGTAAATGACAAGTAAGAATACAAGAAAGATATTGAGCCAAAAAAAAGGAGACTGGGTGGGGGTCTCTTTTTTTTTTTGAGACGGGACATACATCCAGATATACATGCGGAAGCAGGTGTACACTCTAAGAAACCTGCTTCAATCTCATTTCAAACAATCATGTGCTACCACTTTTAAGCTTAAGCAATGATATATAAAAATTCAACACATGATAAGCTTGGACATATTTTTAAGCTTCTTATGATGTAAGTATAACATAAATACAGAGAAATACACAAGTCATAAATGTCCAGCTCAGTCAAGAAACAGAACATTACTAGCACCTGTGAAGTCCCCCTAGTACCCTCTTCTACCTCTTCAAAGGTAACCAGTATGCTGATTCTAGCAACATAGAATTTTGCCTGTTTTGGGAGTTTTATATAAGTAGAACTACCCAGTATGTATTCTTTTGTGATTGGGCTCCTTTATGTTTGTGAGATTCATCCATTCTCATGTTGTGTATAGTTAGTTTGATTGGTGTGTCATATCCACTATGTGAATAGGCCACAATTTATCGACTCATTCTACTGTTGATGGACATTTGGGCTGTTTCTAGTTACTTGCTCTTTCAAATAATGCAGCCACGAACATTTCTGCATGTGAGTCTTGGCGCACACATGCACATGCTCTTGTTGGATATATACCTAGAAGAGTAACTGCTTGGCCATAGGATAAGAGTCTGCTTAGCTTTAGCCAACGCTGTCAGGGTTCCAAGGCGATGCACAACCTACACTCCCAAGAGTGGTGTATGAGCATTCCTAAGTATGTGTTTGCTACTGGTATAAAGAAATACAATTGATTTTTGAATGCTCACCTTATATCCAGCAGTCTTAGAAATTATTAATGTAATATTTTTGTATGTTAATTTTTCAGGATGATACTAAAGATGTCCCATATTTTTTGTAAATATGCTACATTGTTTTATATCACAAAAACTATACACTTACGGTTTAACAAGTCCCCTGCAAATTCAATATTTACTTTGGATTAACTTAACAAACACTGAACACTATATACTGGGTACTTCCCTGTTTCCTAGAAATACAATAATGAATAAGCTTTTGCTCTGACAGCCTGGTAGAATTCAGATATCTGCCTCAAAGTTACCATTTTCTTCTTCTCCCAATCATGGACATCATTTTTCAAAGTTGCTAAGTCCTTTGCCAATTTCCCAGAAATTGCAATTTTAGCCTGTTACTTAACTTCCCCCTCAGTTTTCTCTCTTATAAAATAAAGGAATTGAATTATGATCTCTTTCAGTCTAAAATTCGTCTTTTTTAAGATTTTATTTATTGGGGTGCCTGGGTGGCTCAGTTGGTTAAGCAGCCCACTCTTGATTTCTGCTCAGGTCATGATCTCAGGATTGTGAAACAGAGCCCCCACTTGGGCTCCATACTCAGTGGGGAGTCTGCTTGAGATTCTCTCTCTCCCTCTGCTCCTCCCTGTGCTCGTGCACTCTCTCTCTCTCAAATAAATAAATTAAAAAAAAAAAGATTTTATTTATTACTGGAGAGAGAATGCACAGGCATGCACACAGGCAGGGAGAGGAGCAGAGGGGAAAGGAGAGAGAATCTCGAGCAGACTCTGCACCAACTGTAGACCTGTTGAGGGGCTTGATCTCATAGCCCTGATCATGACCTGAGCTGGAACCAAGAGTCCAACACTTAACCGACTGAGCCACCCAGGCACTCCTCGATCTAAAATTCTTAATACAATCCTGAAGTTCTCACACTTCACAGCTAAGTTCTTGTTCAGAACTTTTTAGTTCTGAAGTAGACCCAAGGCTCAGAGTCTACCACCAATCACTTTGCCTCCTTTGCTTTCTTGCTCATCTATTCCAAAATACATTAAAAAAAAATTTTCCCACTGCCCCACTCCCTGGCTACCCCACTTATCTCTTGCTTAAAATATCCACACCCTACCACCTTACTTGGTAAGGTTTACATCTCTTCTTTCTATCAAGCAGTTTCAAAATTTCTCTTCCCTTCCAAAAAGCAGGAAATAAGACACTTTAGCCACTGCCAAGTGCTCTTATGTCTCACTTGTGATAATGCATAATAACTTGAACTTACCTCATATAATCCTCACAATAATCATACACAGAGTAATTTTTTTATCCTCATTTTACAGTTGAGGAAATTTAAGGAGGAGATTACTTTTTTAAAATCACTGCAATGGGCTAAACTGTGTTCCCTGCAAATTTGTATGTTGAAGTCCTAACCCCCAGTACTGCAGAATGTGACTGTACTTGGAGATTGAGCCTTTAAAGAGGTGATTACATTAAAATGAGGTGTTTTTTTGTTTTTTTTTTTTAGGGTAGGCCCTAATCCAATATGACTGGTGTACTCATGAGAGGAGGAAATTAGACACAGACATGCAAAAGAGGAAGGACCATGTGAAGGCAGAGGGAAAAGACAGCCATCTCCAAGTCAAGGAGAGATGCCTCAGGAGAAACCAACCCTGCCAACACCTTGATCTTGGACTTCTAGCCTCCAGAACTGTGAGAAAATACATTTCTGTTGTTTAAGCCACCAGTCTGTGGTATTTTGTTATGGGAGCCCAAGCAAACTAATACATTACTAACACTCTTGTCCCATTAATAAGCATACAGGAAGACATTTTTTAAAGACCGTAAAAAAGGAAAGAACAATTGTGACATAAAAAAAAAAAAAGTGCCAGGACTGAAGCTAAAAAGCACAGCTGTACACACTTGCTTGTAAGGTGAGCCAAAATCTGCCTCTTTCTGCAGCCACAATTGGAAGGGAAAATACAGTAATTTCACAATTCAAAGAGCTCTAGAGAGGCCACATAGTTGGTAGGTGGCTGAGCCATGATTTGCCCGGGTCACTCATGCCCCCAAATCTATGATCTTCTCACCATGCCACACTGCTTTATTACACAGTAGTTACAGGATCATTTGTCTTTAGCCTTATACAATTTACATGATTATTTTTTGTTTCCCGATTCCTCCCTCCCTGTCCCAAATCAATTACCTCTGCACAGCATAAATATGCTAATTGGTCTTCTAGAGGTCCATACTGTATGATTCCATTATAATTTCCTTTAACTATTTAGTTCAAAACTGTGTATGAGATATGTTCATCCTATACTAAATTCTATACTATACTGGATTGTATTATAGCAATCTTCCATTATATAGGACGTTTTCTATGTTTAAAGTGTCTGGTCAACTCATGGCCCACTATTTTTGTGACCTGCACCTGATCATCTAAACTGATGTTGTCAGTCTTGGAAGGTGAACTCCAAGAGAGCAAGAATTGCCTGCTTAACTCACTACATGGCACCATCTACTCACAGGCCCTACGAAGCAGGACTGGAGTCCAATGATGAGGATGATTTATTTCCCTCTCTCATAGGTGCAAAAAGGGGAAGTACAAACTAATCTCAGACAATTACTCTCTCCTACAAAATACATATGAAGTTTCTGCTCATATTTTAAAAGATCTCATAATAAAACTGCCATAAACTTGGTAATTTGAGGTGTAAATAAATGGGTCCATCTTCATCATCAATATCATTAAATAGCAAACACTAATGTAAGGGTTTACCATGTGCCATATATAAAGGGTAAACCATTTTTTAAGGGTTTTAAAGGCATACCCTTTAAATATATGCCTCTCACACTCTATAAAATTGGTGGAATTATTATTATTCCCACTTTACAGATAGATAAGGACACTAAAGTACAAGAGCAGTAACGTGTCCATTATAAAAAACCTCAAAAGTGGTAGAACTGTAACAGCATTCCAGCTGATCTTAAGTGTTAACTTGCTTCAAGTTGACACACTCCCTTGCCTGCTGCCTTAAGGTCCTTGATCTGTAACAGAACTACTTTACTTTACTTTCTTTGAGACTGGCAGAACACTGGCCTTGGGGAATGAAGGACCAGAACATTCCTAGGCCACAGAGGCCAGCAAGTCTGCTTAAAGCCACCTTGGCTTTCTGATTAGGCCAGCAATCTTTTAGTAAAACGTTTTTTTTTTTTTCTTTTTAAGGTCACACAATGACTTTACTGACCTCCCTTTGCACATCTGTAGATCTTGCCCTCCTTTGCAGAAAGAACAGAGTACTCTTGCTCAACCACCCCCAGGTACCAAGGAACCAGACCTTCTTGCCCAATCACCCCTGGGCACCAAGGAACCATAACTTCTTGCACAACCTCCGAGCACCAAGATAACCCTGTAGCTGGCATCATCAAATCTGCACATAATCCAGAAATGTCAGACCACTGTACTCCCTTACCTGATCAAACCCCTTTAAAAATCAAGAGTCCACCTTCTACCCAGCTGGCCAGCCTCCTGAATAAAGTTCATATTCTTTTCCAGTCAAAACTCATCTCTTGGTATTGGCCTTTTGAGCAAGGGGCAGCTGAACTTGGGTTTCGATAAGAGAACCAGGATTCCAACCCAAGCATTTTGGTTCCAATGTTCATATTCTTAATTACTTTGCTATATTGCCTCCACACCCAGGAAATGTTCAAGCAACCAGGTCTCTTAGTTGGATATAAAGGCAATGCAAAATTCATATGGGTTTATTGCAAGTCCTTGCAGAACTCTGTCAGCCTGCTTGGGACAGTCCTACCTCTGCTGCCTTCTGATCATATGCTAACCAGGTAAGGCCTAGTCCTGATGGTTATTTTGAGAAGCAGCTGTGTTGCAATGAATAGATTCATTTACTTATTGTAACCATACCCCATACAAAAATGATATGGAGCAACTTTTCAGAAACTCTATCCAGTTACATTACACTGCACATAAAAAATTGGAAGCTTTCTGGGGCACCCGGGTGGCTCAGATGGTTAAGCGTCTGCCTTTGGCTCAGGTCATGATCCCAGGGTCCTGGGATCGAGTCCCGCATCAGGCTCCCTGCTCCTTGGGAGCCTGCTTCTCCCTCTGCCTCTCTCTCTCTCTCTGTCTCTCATGAATAAATAAATAAAATCTTTAAAAAAAAAAAAATTGGAAGCTTTCTTGTAATCACTAAGATAACAGAAACAGATTTGGGTTTCAAGCTTGTATGTTCTGAGATAAGGATCATGTTTATGTTGTTCATCATTGTGTCCCTAGCACCTAGCACAATATCCAGTACATAATATATAGTAAATGCTCAGTAAATACTGATCAACTGAACAAATCATTAGCAAACTCATCCATGTGCGAAGCTTAGGTGCAAGTCAATATGTCAGAAACTACAGGAAAAAGCCAACCAGTACAGTCCCTTTCCCAAGGAGCTTTTATGATAAAATGGGAACTGACTTAGCAGGATTCTTGCTAAAACTAGACTCAGCAAAGACTGACAAGGACATGGTAGGCCAAGGTTGAGGCCTAGTAGAGAAGAGGGCTTCAAGGAGGCTAACTAAAGTACAGTCAAAGAGAAAGTCTTTGTCAGAACTCAGCTGAGACAGAAAATTCAGACAAGGAATTCTATCTTCCTCCAAGTAAGAGCTTCATCCCAAGGCAGGGTTTCTTCAATGACAAAGAGATGAAACTGAGAACATATCCACATTCATAAAACAAAAGTCGTGAGCTATGCTGATTTGGCTGCTTACACCCACCACAATCAACTCATGTAGCTTAGAAAAAGACA
This sequence comes from Halichoerus grypus, assembly GCF_964656455.1. Lineage (NCBI taxonomy): Eukaryota > Metazoa > Chordata > Mammalia > Carnivora > Phocidae > Halichoerus > Halichoerus grypus. Next base: position 51,968,923 of record NC_135720.1, read on the forward strand.
CAAGCTAACTCTGAGTTTCCTAAACCAATGCAAGTGGCAGGGAAGATGGAAATACCCTGGTTGGTAGACCAGTGGTTCTCAACACTGACTGCATGTTAGCATTAACTGGCAATTATTTAGAAAGTACCAATGCCCAGGTCATTTTTGTAGAGGAGGACTTATGTTGGCTGATTTTTGTCTGTTTTATTTTAAGCTCCTGAGGCCATTCTAATGAGCAATCAGTGTTGAGAGCCACGGGCTTAGCCTAATCTAGCCCCACCTCCAGTTGGTCCCATCCAAATTACATGACTACTCCATAGTAGAAGGAAGATGGAATGAATTTTGGAGAAAACAACCACAATGTCCATCATAGGTGGTAATTAAAGCCATAGGACCACCCAGGGTTGGTGTTTATGGTCCTAGAATCAAAGAGTCAGAGATTGGTAGCATTGATTCCTTTCTTGTTTGGATAAAATGAGATGAAAAAGAAATCACCATGACTTTGCAATGGGGGTAAAGACATAAAAGCATATGAGTTGTCAAGATCTATTTGAATGAACAAAGGAAATAAACAGAATACTAAGTAAACAAAGGACTGATAACGCTTAACATGGGTTGGAGAAATATTCTATAATTGGAGTAGTTTGATTAGATGAAGAGGACTTGGAATAAATTTCCTTAGGGAAAATAAAAATATGAGAATGTATAGAAAGGACAGAAGGACACTTGAGTGACTGGTCCAGCAGAGGATTCCAACATCCCAAACTAGATGACCCTAAGTTTATAGAGTTAGGTTTTCAACTCACATCTCATATTGTTAATGAGGCTACATTCTTATCTTTTTTGAGCACCACTGTGATTTGGAGCATTCCAATGTGCCTCTGAAATAATGAGTTCCTGGATGTCACCAAAAATATTTTCAAAAAAAAAAAAGAGGCAAAGCACCAGCATCTGGTGGCATACCTGATCAAACTTAGTAGGTGTGGCACTGAAGCCCAGCACAACAGTTGTAGAATCTCTCTGTCAGTGTTTGGAACTCTGAGAGGAAACCATGGCCCTTCAAAAACACACCTCCACTCTCACCATCTATAAAAGGAAAGGTGAAACATCTGACTGTGGCAACTGCTACTGTAACCAGAGACCTTGTTCAAAAGGCCAATGACTTACTTTCCCTTCTAAATTCTTCATCTTAGACATATTGATTCTTAGAAAATATTTGGACTCTAGTATACTAAAGTATGGTATTTATCATCTTTAGACCATCAAGAAGTAGGAACTTGTAAAGAACAAGAATCTATACCGCCTCTGTCAACTTGGTCAAGACCTTAGGTGCTGTTAGTAGACTGGTGTCCTGATAAGACTTAATTAATTTGGATGATCAAGATACCAATTTGTATCTTAAACAGCTATGTGCCAGGATGGGGAACACGTCAGAATTGATGAAGGTCTTGTCCTTACATGATCAAATTATTTTGACATAGGGGTGGAAAATAAAAAATCCTAATGTTTATATGAAGAGATGCTTCTGTTCATCAGAAAAATGGTAACCTTTGAGACATAGGATGCTACATAGAGTTTATGTGTTTTCCTCTTGTTATAAATAGAAGACACTCTGCTGCCATATATATGTTTAATCATATATATGTTATATAGAAATGTTTAATCATGGTTATCTTTATAAAACTGTCACAAAAGAATAAAAATAACTACAGCCACCATTTATTGAGCACTTAATTTTACAACAACCTTTAAAAATAGGATTATCAGCCTCGATTTACCAATGCAGTACTTAAAGTTCAAAAAGAGTAAATATTCTGCTCTCTACTTGTCCAGAATTATTTGTCTCCTAGGGGACAGAGACTAAACTCTGCAGACCATGTGCTCGTCACCACTACATATATCTGCTATATTCAGAAAAAGACATGGAATAAAAGTTCAAAAATTCGGTGGCGCCTGGGTGGCTCAGTCGTTAAGCGTCTGCCTTCGGCTCAGGTCATGATCCCGGGTCCTGGGATCGAGCCCCGCATCGGGCTCCCTGCTCCGCGGGGAGCCTGCTTCTCCCTCTCCCACTCCCCCTGCTTGTGTTCCCTCTCTCGCTGTGTCTCTCTCTGTCAAATAAATAAATAAAATCTTTAAAAAAAAAAAAAAAAAAAGTTCAAAAATTCCACCACCTTAAATATTCTGGCCACTATCACTTTGCAATAACATGATACTAACTCGATATGTCCAAGCAACATCCAGTAAAATTCCTAGAGTACCACACATTAATTCCACATGATTTGTTGTCATTTATTTATTTATACCCTACTGTGTTCTGAAAGGATTAATGTGGCTTCTTTAAAAAAATCATCATACTATTTGTATATTCAGTTTCACCATTTAATTTTCAATATTATCTAACATACAAGTTAAGTGTAATTTGACAAAACCTAGTAAAGCTTTAATTGCACAGAACCTTTGACCTAGAAATTCCATTTCCAGGAACCTATCCTACAAAAACATTGACTCCTGTGACTAAAAATGCATTTGTAAACAGCTTTTTTTAAAGCATTATTTGAAAAGAAACACAGTAAACCTAAGTATACAAAAATTGCAGATTAGTTTAAAAATACTAGTGCAGCCATTAGTAGAAATACAAAACATCCATTTAAAAGAAAGAGCTAGAGTTATATCTGATATAACAAGATCTCCAGGGTCTCTCCAAGGTATAAAAGCACAAGTCAGATATAGATGTAACTATTACCCTGTTAATTTACAACAAAACTATATGCTTAGGCATATATAGAGATATGTAATGCATATAAATGTACGAAAAATGCTTGAAAAGATACAGATTTTCTTTCAGCTTTATTGAGGTATAACTGACATATAACATTTGTAAGGTTAAGGTGTACAACTGATAAACTTAACATATTGCAAAATGATTATCACAGTAGCATTGGTTAATACGCTATCACCTCACATAATTACCATTTTTTTATGGCAAGAATTTAGCAACTTTCAAGCATAAAATACAGTATTGTTAACTATACTCACCATGCTGTGCATTAGATCCCAAAAACTTAGCCATTTACAACTAAAAGTTTGTGCCCATCTCCCCATTTCCCCCACTCCCCAGCTCCTGGCAACGACCAACCTATTCTCTGTCTCTATGAGTTCAGCTTTTTTAGATTCCACATATAAGTAATATCATATTGTATTTGTCTCTCTCTGACTTATTTCACTTAGCATAATGCTCTCAAGGTCCATCTATTTTGTCACAAATGGCAGTGTTTCCTTCTTATGGCTGAAGAATATTCCATTGTATATATATATACTACATCTTTATCCATTCATCCATTGATGGACACTTAGGTTGTTTCTGTATCTTGGCTATTAGAAATAATGCTGCAAAGAACCCAGAAGTACAGATGTCTGTTCAAGATAGTGATTTCATTTCCTTTGGATATATACTCAGAAGTGGAATTGCTGAATCATAGGCTAACTCTACTTTTAATGTTTTGAGGAGCTTCTATACTGTTTTTCCTAGGGGCAGCATCAATTTATAGCCCCACAAATAGTGCACAAGGGTTTCTTTTTCTCCATATCCTCCCCAACACTTATCTCTTGTGGTTTTGAGGGTAGCCATTCTAACAGATGTGAGGTGATATCTCATTGTGGTTTTGATTTGCATTTTCCTGATGATTAGTGATGCTGAACATCTTTTCATGTACCCATGGCCATTTGTAGGTCTTCTTTGGAAAAATGTCTATACGGTTCCTCTGCCCATTTTTTGAAGCCCTCTACTATTATTGTACTGTTTGTACATTTCTCTCTTCAGATGTGAGTATTTTCTTAATATATTTAGGTGCTCTGATGTTGGGTGCACATATGATTGTTATGCCTTCTTGATAAATTGACCCCTTTATTATTATATAGTGGTGTTCTTTGACTCATTGCAGTTTTTGACTTAAAGTCTATCTTCTCTCTTCTCTGATGTAGGTATAGCTATTCCTGCTCACTTTTGGTTTCTACTTCCACAGAATCTTTTTTCATCCCTTCACTTTGAGCCTACATGTCTTTAAAGCTATGTTTCCTTACAGGCACCATATAGTTAGGTCTTCCTTTTTTGTTTTTAATCCATCCAGACAATCTATACGTTTTGATTTGAGAATTTAATCCACTTATATTTAGAGTAATTATCAATAGCATCTTATTAGTTATACTCTGGCTGTTTCCTTGTTCCTTTCTCTCTTGCTGCCTTCCTCTGTGAACAGATCATTTTCCATAGGGGTAGGCTTTGATTCCCTTCTCTTTATCTTTAGTGTATTTACGGCAGTCTTTGTTTTGTGGTTACCATGAGGCTTACATAAAATACCTTATGAATATAACAGAATATTTTATATGGGTAACAACCTCAATCTCATACAAAAACTGTACCCTCTTACTACCCTTCCTTTTTTGTTTTTGATGTCACAATTTAGCCATTTTCATATTATGTATTAAATAAATTATTGTAGCTATAGTTATTTTTAATACTCTTGTTCTTTAACCTTTGTACTAGATTTAAGTGGCTTACATACCACCATATTACAAAATTAGACTATTCTGAATTTGACTGTATACCTTTACCAGTGTATTGTATATTTTCATATTTTCATGTTACTAATTACTATTCTCTCATTTCAGTTTGAAGAACTTCTTATAAAGCAGGTCTAGTGATGATGAACTCCCTCAGCTTTTGTTTGTCTGGATAAGTCTTTGCCTATATGTTATTTCTGAAGGATAACTTTGCTGAAGAGAGTATTCTTGACTGGTAGGTTTTTTTTTAAATTTTAGTTATATTTGAATATATCATTCCACTGTCTTCTGGCTTGTAAGATTTCTCCTGAGAAATCTGATAGCCTTGTGGTGTGCTAGTAACAAATTTCCTTTCTCTTGTTGCTCTTAAGATTCTTTGTCTCTGCGGGGCGCCTGGGTGGCTTAGTCGTTAAGTGTCTGTCTTCGGCTCAGGTCATGATCCCAGGATCCTGGGATCGAGCCCCGCATTGGGCTCCCTGCTTGGCGGGAAGCCTGCTTCTCCCTCTCCCACTCCCCCTGCTTGTGTTCCCTCTCTCACGCTCTCTCTCTGTCAAATAAATAAATAAAATCTTAAAAAAAAAAAAAAAAAAGATTCTTTGTCTCTGACTTTTGAGTTTTATTATAATGTTTTATTATAATGTACCTTGGAAAAGACTCTTGAGTTTTTTTGATGACCTATAAGCTTTGTGAACTTGGATATCCAAATCTCTCCCCATATTTGGGAAGTTCTCTGCCATTATTTCTTTAAATAAACTTTCTGCCCCCTTTCCCTCTCCTCTCTTTCTGGAACCCCAATAATTCACAGATTGTTTCTTCTGATGGTATCCCATAGTTTATGTAGAGTTTCTTCATTCTTTATCAGTCTTTTTTCTTTATTCTGCTCTGACTGGATAATTTTAAAGTCCCTGTCTTCGATCTCACTGATTCTTTCTTCTACTTGATCAAGCCTAATGTTGATTGCTTTCTATTGCCTTTATTTTTTTTTTTCATTTCATTAATTGTATTCTTCAGCTTCAGAATTTCTATTTGGTTCTTTTTTATTATTTCTCTTTGTTAAATTTCTCATTTTGTTTGTGTATGGTTTTCCTGATTTTGTTGCATTGCTTTTGTGTGTTTTCCTGTAGCCATTAAGTTTCCTTAAAACAGCTATTTTGAATTCTTTTTTTTTAAAGGAATTGTTTTTCTTTTTTTTTTTTTCTTTTTTTTAAGATTTTATTTATTTATTTGACAGAGAGCAAGAGAGAGCACAGGCAGGGGGAGTGTCAGGGAGAGGGAGAAGCAGGCTCCCCACTGAGCAGGGGGAGCCCGATGCGGGACTCGATCCCAGGACCTGGGGATCATGGCCCGAGCCGAAGGCAGTCACCCAACCAACTGAGCCACCCAGGTGTCCAACTATTTTGAATTCTTTATGGGGTAAATCCCAGATGTCCATGTCTTTGGGATCAGTTATTGGAAGACTATTGTGATCCTTAGGTGGTGTCATGTTTCCATGATTTTTCATATTCTTTGAAGTTTTGTACTACTGTCTTCACATTTGAAGTAGCAATCCTCCTCCTCCTGTCTTCACTAATACTTTCAAGAGAGAAATACCTTCCATCAGCCTGCTAGGAATTCTGAGGCTTTTTCAGACCTTCTATGGATACATGTGCTCCACAATTATTGCTCTTTCTTGAATTCTTAAGGCTATATGCCTTCTCTCAATCCTGCAACATCCTGAGTGCTGACAACCTTCCTTTTATTTTCCCAAAGGGAGCACTAAAGCTCAAGTTTGTGATCTCTCCCTGGTGTGCAGATTCAGGCTGGCTTTCTGAACATGCTCACTAGCCATCTGCCAAAGCTCACTCTTACCATGGCCATTGGGAGCATACACAGGGCATCAGCCATGAAGGAGGGTGTGTGTGTGTGTGTGTGTGTGTGTGTGTGTGTGTGTGTGATATGCAAAGCACTGGGGATGCCCTTGAGCCAACGAAGGGGATCTGGGCGAGGGTCCCCAGCAGCTTGTTAATGTATGTGAAGCAGTTAGTAGGATCCAACTCTCTTTAATGCCTTCAAAGAGTTCTATCTGCTCCTCTCCTAGCCTCTTCCTGCCCTCCAGTCATGCAGCTCATAACTCAGTACTCTGGATGGGGCAAAAGAGAAATGAGCCTCTTAGGCAGCATCCCACACAGCTGCGGAAGCAGGGTGATCACTCACATCCTCTTACGATCCCCTGCAGGAGAAATCACAGGCCAAGAAGTTCTCTCTTGGCCCTAAGCTGCACTGCCTTGGGGGAGGGGTGATGCAGGTAAAGTCAAACCGTTCTTCTTACCCTCTCCAATGTGTCCAAACTCAGGTTTTGTTTGTTTTTTGCTCCAAGAGTATGCTGGAAGTCTTCCACTAGAAACCTGGACATCTACAAAGGCTCTCTCATCCTCGGGTGACTGTTTAAGATAGTGTTTCCAGGGGCTCCCAAACCACAACTGAGAGGTGCTAGAGATGGTTCACAGACCACTGTAAGGTCCACAGCCAAGACCAAGGTCTATATTCCTATTACCTGACATATGGGTAGGCAAGCCTCCTCCCAGGTGCCTCGGCATATGGTGCTAAATCCAACACCGCCCACAAAGGCACTTTTGTCTGTGAATAGACGCCAAATTACTGTTGGTTGGTGGCTGGGGGGGGAGGGGGGCGTGGGAGCATGAACAAGAGATGTCTTATTCAATCCTGATACTGATGTCACTCCTCCACATTAAATTTTTAACAGCAACTACTCCTGAGGAGGGAAGTAGGAATGAAATAGGGGTGGAGGAGGGGAAGAAATGGGGAGAGGAGAGAGTAGTGAAGGAGGGAGCATTTGATATTTAGTAAATATACACTTATGTGTTCAGATTTTTTAATATAGCATGCATTCATTTCTCTTTCATGAAATTTTATAAAAGGAAAGATCTTAGAGAACTCCTTGTATTGTCCCCAAATAGTGGTACTTGGAAAAAGCTGATAGCTGTCTTATTGAAATCACAGCCATTATACATTTCCAGCTCTGTCATAACCAACAGAATTTTAATTAATATTCCATTTCTTCTCCCACTGTTTACTTTATCCAAGAAAACCAGAGTCCTCATTCCTGAGGTAAAAAAAGAAAAACATAAGAATGACATCAGAGACTGGAAAGAAGTTGATGTATATGCTTTTTGAGAATCTTTTTTATAACCATGCTACCAACCCATAACTGCAGCACCTGTAAGCTTTCTTTCTCTCCCACAAAAAGGAACTGTGCAATATACCCTCAGGCCAAGAGGAATTTCTCACTACATCTGCGGCTTTGCAAAATCTATTTTTTGAAAATCCAGTAAATTTACTCGTAAGTTTTTTCCTTCTTCTATACAAATAATCAGGGGTAAACAATAACTTCTCTACCTTAATAAAACCATATGAATACACGAAGTACATAATGCATGTGATTCATTTATACTATAATCACTTCTAGAATGATAAAAACTAAATCTCAAAATATTTAGCTTAAAAAATAATTTTCAGAGACTTCGTTAAGATTTTTAGTGTCCAGGACAGCATTTAGAAATATTCTCAACTCTGGTTCTGCTCTTCCTGCCTTGTATCTGCTTGGCTTTTTGTCATTTCACTGTTCATTAGCACTTTTATTTAAAGATGAAAGAGGAAGAGAAAGAAGATGAATTCAGTCAATCTCATAACTTATTCTAATCTCTGATAAAAGATCTGAAGAATAAATTTTAAGCTATTAGCTGAAACAAGACTGAACATCACTATATTTATCATTGTGTACAACTAAAGGTAGATTAATAAAGTAGATTATACTTTTATAAAAGAAAAAGAATTCCTTTTTGAAAAAAGCAAATGAGAATATAATTTATAATTATAATATAATATAAAATATAATTAATTCTACCCAAAGACAACATGTAAATATAACAAATATATAATGTTAAGACACACACACATGCGCACACACATATTAAGCAACGTGGTTTGTGGAAAGAACGCTCAGTAAAAAAGCAGGAAATCTGGGTTCTAGTTTTGGCTCTGCCACTAGCTGGGCAATCTTAGGCATGAGCCTCAATTGGCTCATACTGTATAAAGTGATGGTATAAATGTTTCTTTTTTTTTTCTTTTATTTTATTATGTTATGTGAATCACCATATATTACATCATTAGTTTTTGTTGTAGTGTTCCATGATTCATTGTTTGCGTATAACACCCAGTGCTTCGTTCAGTATGTGCCCTCTTTAATACCCATCACCAGGCTAACCCATCCCCCCACCCCCCTCCCCTCTAGAACCCTGTTTGTTTCTCAGAGTCCATAGTCTCTCATGGTTCGTCTCCCCCTCTGATTTCCCAACATACTCCTTGCTCTGTATTTCTCAGCTCTCACTATTCATAACTTATTTAGTGCCACATCAAGTATCTTCTCCCACATACTCTGAAACTATTTTTTTGCTTTCTCCCTCTGCCCTTACCTTTCCCTTCTAAGCCTAGTCCAGCTTTCTCAGGAAAATCTTGACTTAATTCCAATTGGAGCAAAGGAAACCATAAGCATGACTATTAAACCAAGAGTGATGGCAGGGATAAACCTAAGTGAAGAAAACAAAAGGCCTAACAAACAAACAAAAGGCTCAGTTTCATCAACCTCTGAAATTTGCAGACATACACAGGAGTCCATTCAGAATTCACATAAATTTCCATTTCATTCACTTATCCTCCACAATCACCAGCATTACAGAAAGGAGAAAATTTATTTAAAATTTGTGGGTTTATCACTGTTTTTTATAATTGTTAGTGCTGTAATCTTCTAATACACAGTTAATCATTCCTAACTCATTCTATATTGAAGTATAATATTTTCCTATACTATAATTATTTGTTAGTGTGCCTATTTCCTCTACCAGAACATCCTGATTTCCTTGATGGCAGGATTCATTTCAGGACAATTTCATGACTGTAATCCCAGTAGCTAAGCACTGAATAAATGCATGTTGAAATCTGAATATTGTTTTTCTTCTATTTTATCTTACAAAGGTGTTGTATTTGAGCTACTTGGGCAATAAGGCTTTCATAGACTAGCTAGCCTAGGACTATAACACTGCATTTAGAACAATGTTTGGAGGAGAAATCTATCACAATTCAAAAGAAATAATTTATAAATAAACCTCTGAAACTTTATCTTTTTGAAAATTTGTAGCACGATATATCAGGGCCTTTGCAATCTTGCAGTCTAACCCCAACATTTACAGATGAAAAAAATGTAAACTCAAGTGGATTCAAGAGACTTGCGCAAAGTCAGGAACAGAGCTAGGCTCAGAAAGAACTGTCTTCTTAAACCACTGTTTTTCTGCTTTATCATGGACACCACATAAATATGTGTGATATGACTGTATGGTTTCTTCTGCTTTCAGCTGTTAAAAATTTTAAAGATTTTATGGCAGAGTTCATTCAGCTAATCAACCGTATCTTTATAATATATGAATCCTAATGATCATTATTGACTGAGGAATACACTATAAGGACTTGCACATGTCTTCAGAGACAAATTACAAAGTGCACCTTTAATAAAAAACAAAAATAAGTTGAAACACTACTGAAAGTACATTCCAATTACATTAAGAAGTCCTTTCTATTAATTCTAATTTTAGTGTCAATCTACATTTTGTTATTTATTTTCTGTTTGTGTATATTCAGAGAGGACATTGTCTCAATAAGCTGTATATTATTTAACACCAACTTGAGACTGGGAAGTGTAGATACAATCAATAGTAAAAGAATAGATAAAGTATTTTATACCAAGCCCCTCTAATGTGCTATAATTTTGAGAGAGAAAAGCTAAATTCACTAAAGCAGAAAAAGGTTTCTTGGATATCTTGAAGCCTCAAAAACTTGGCCAAACTATTGTTCAGTGTGCACACAGTTTGTGTCTTCATGCTCAGATGTTGTTGAAACAGCAGACTTAAAAGAAATAATGTCAATGAATCCTACCAAGCACTATACATGACCTCTGGGGTAATTAGCAATCATTCAAAAGCAACAAGACTAAAATGTTCTATTCTTTATTACTGTCAGCTCTTATCTTGATCAGCATTTTAATAAAGATGCTTCGTTTCTGAGACAGTTTCATGAATCAGTCATAATTACATTCTGACATGCAGTGAATAGTAAAGCAAAACTAAATATCACTTCATCAACCTTTCTAACCTTTATGCAAGTATTAACTGTAAATAATTTTTACACAATCCTACAACAGAAAATCTGCATATTTCTTAGCTTTGTACATACTTTACCCCAAATGAATTTCCTGTGACCTATACCTGAAAAACACAATCAGCCATAATTATCCAGTTTTGTGAGATGTTCAGGTGTTGCCTTTCAGAGTTCAAATCAACTTCAAGTATAAAAGGCTACTTTATTCTACAAATGGCACAATATGCAAAATGGGTTAAGTAGCCAAAAGCATCTCAGAGCATTGTGGCTTGAAAGAAGTCTATCCAGAATCAAAACGTCAGAACAAAAATAACGCTAAAGCAAAGTGACACTTAGAAAATAGATTCATAGATTACACATTAAGAAATGGATCCTGATGACTACTGCAGAAAGTCTTATCATTAAAATATGTTAAAAGAAGAATATTAATTAGAAGGAAATCTGAGCAGTTAAAGGGTAGATTTTTTTTTTAATGTAAGACCATAATAGTTGATGGAAGAGGATCGAAATTTATCAGAAATATAAACTTACTTAGATACTAGTCTGATATTGAGGATAATAATGCAAACTCTTTTAACACCAGCAACTCCCCTCCGCCTCCCCCTAAAGATTTACTTTAGAGTTTTGAAATAGCTAATTTCTCTTTTTGCTGAAGACTTTTAGAAATATTTTTGATAGTCAAGGTGAACATAATTCAAATACCAGAACAAACTGATACTGCATTTTAGGTGATTTATTGTTTTAGGTCTTAGAAGATTTCAAAATAAATGCAATGTTTCTCAAGAATAATTCCTGTCTTCTCAGTAGTAGATACAGAACATCTACACAGAGCTAGGTTCCCAAACCTATATTTTCACGATGTCCCTCAAATAAGTAAAGTTTACAGTAAATCTACTGAGTGATATTTTTAACCAAGATGACTGCCATTTAAAAACTGAACTACAGTGAAAAAGGAACATATTTACCATTTTACTTTGTGTAATTTCAATTTGAAAAATAAGGTCCTTCTAAAACCAATCTAAAATCATTCCCTATATGTTTTCGTATACATTTTATTATAAAATGATCTTCCTAGAATGTTACCAATCTGAGGCAAAATGGCATTAGCAAGCATCTTTTTCATATGGGACTAAAACCATAAAAATGTAAAAAAAAAAAAAAGCACGACATAAAAATGTATGTCTTTTATGTGATAATTTTTGTTTAACTCTTCCATTTAGCTTTCTTGATCATTATTCCTTCCTCTTATTGGAGGTGCAAGCAAAGAAGGGAAAAGAAGTGTTGATTTAAGAAAACAGATTTCCCAGAAAGAAAAAAAACTGTGATTAAGATTTAAACAAAAGCTAAAGATGGCTTCCTCTGAGCACTGATGAGGTCCGCTACCTCATTACTAACAACTGAAAACTTGTGATGCATTTTGTTTCAAGAGAATCCAAAAGTCCTTGCTATAAAGCAGACAGGGGGGTGCAGAGTCCATTCACTCTTTCTGTATCACGACCATTATGTAAGAAGTATAAAACACTGCCTTTATGCTGCCAAGCCACAATGACTCTTCCTACATCAAAGGATTTTCACCACCAGGGTTTTTTCTTCAAAATTTATTCAAGCTAAGGGCAGAGAGACAACAATTCATACACGCTAATTACGTCTAATTATCTATTCCCTTTTCTGACCGGCTTCGGCCAGTGTTATTTGCTATCTGGATTTCTCACAACCTCCCTCTGCCCTGTCCATCCAGCCCAACAGTGAAGGCTTTGAAGAAAACAGTTGTGGCTTTTTAGAGTTTTCTCAATATAAAGTTCAAGCAAATTAAATAATTATTCTGTTAGTTTTGACACATTTATGCGTTAAATATGAGGACCTCTTGGTTAATTTGGCAAATTCCTCACATCTCTTCATGGTTGGAATCATAGTAACACCCTCTCTTATAGGAGCTTCTCCTCATGCTTTCTTTTCATGATCTAAATGAAATGTTTATTGGATTAAAGTTCTTCTCTGCAGACCTCCATGGTGGCCTATGACAAAGAGCTTAAAAGTTCTATTAATTGGCTTGAGTTTTCAGGGAGGGGAAAGGGAGAATTTGATTTCACATTACATCACTAGCCAAGAAAATTGCCACGTGTAATTAAACTAATTTATCTCATGAGTCAAAGAAACAACTAATTCATATTTAAGACACACTTCCTTTCAACCATTTTCACCATTAAAGAACTGATTTCTTCTAATTTAACCAAAAATATTTATTTAAGAAAAGAGAATTCAAGACCTAACAGTACATATTTCATATATATAATACATATAAGCAATAGCTTGCTGTAGTCCAGTTTGATACAAACATACCACTTTTATATTTTATATATTACATAAATACAAATGTATAATTTATATATTTCATGGAAAATCTTTGTTTTCATTTTATGTAAGACTATTACAGAAAATATTATTTTAAAAAGCATACACCCGAAATGACTTTTCCATAGGCAGGCCCTGACTAATATGTGTACATTCTGGTATGAAGACAGACAAGAATTACATTTTAAATCCACGTTACAACAACTTTTATTCTAGATATTTATTCATTTCAAGGACATGGCACAAAAACACCATCACAAATAAAGTTTAATGCCTGCTGTTATAGCCAATTTGCTTAAATATATTTTCTCAAACATTTATTAAATAGGTTTATGAAAATATCTTAAGTAGATTTCCTTAGGGGTGCCTGGGTGGCTCAGTCGTTAAGCGTCTGCCTTTTGGCTCAGGTCATGGTCCCAGGGTCCTGGGATCGAGCCCCACATCGGGCTCCCTGCTCGGCAGGAAGCCTGCTTCTCCCTCTCCCACTCCCCCTGCTTCCTTCTCTCACTGTGTCTCTCTCTGTCAAATAAATAAATAAAATCTTTTTAAAAAATTTCCTTAATTTCTTTAGCCTAAAATGGCAAAATATAGGAATGTTCTGCAAGTCAAACAGTCATTTTTGTATCTTAAAACATTAAATACTAAGGTTCAAATGAACACTTTAGCAGTTTGGGGGGAAAGCCAGAACTCTTTTCAATTCCAGACTACTACTTTACTATATTTTGTTTCTTCCAATCTTAAGTGATAAAAAGTTAACTCATAAGTAAAGATATTATCATATCACACTAACGAACGAAGGGTTAATCCTTACTACATTGACTCAGTGGGGCTGACACTGACCTCAAAAGCTGCTTCTGATTATTTAGCCATCTGAAAGCTTCAGTATTGCAAGTTATAATGAACAAACTGACAAATCAATTTCAACAATAAAATGAAAATTGTGGCAGGAAGAAATGGCAAATATATATTTAGCAAGTCTATAAATCCCAATGCAGGTAGCTGGGCAGTCTGAGCATTAAAGTGTTTTACCTAAGGGTTATAAACAATTTTTCTCAAGTTTATAACTAGAAATCACAATATGGGAATATTCTCAGAGTTCACTATAGATATAAGATTTCTTAGAAAAAAAAAAAATCCCTCAGGAAACAAAACCAAAAGCTAATACATGGCTTTTTGTGTGTGTAAGTTTTAGATAAAGGATGCATAACAAATGAGAAACATTAACAACCAAGTAGAAGAAATGAAGTTATTACCTGAACATTACACAAATACTATAAAAATGGTAATAATAACAAAGCTACTACTACTTTAGGTTATAAAGCATTTTTATGTGTTGCATATTTATACCCAACAAATGTTAAACCAAATCAGATTATGATGCTTTCCAAATGGACAACTCTTTATCAGGAAAAGGAAAATTCATATTTATAAGACTTAATGCAGTACCTTATTTTTCTCTAATTTTATCATCTACAATTCATCAAAGAGAAAATTATACTGTAGAATGCCTTGTTGGTTATTTCTGACCAGCTTATAGTTGCGATTTTGGTATTCTATTAATCACCTAATTCATTTAATTTAATTTTTTAAACTCATTTAATTTTAAATAGAAAATTTAAAACTTAATAAAGAAGATCGTTTGCTAAAATGTTAGTGTGAATGAAAGTTAAAATGCCACATTACTGATAATAGAATCTATTACTTTGTGGCAAAACACTACATATAATATTGCCCAGGAACATTTCCCATGGGGGGATTATTATAGATCTGTCCATACTACTAAGAAAAGGGGCACCTGGGTGGCTCAGTCGTTGGGCGTCTGCCTTCAGCTCAGGTCATGATCCCGGTGTCCTGGGATCGAGCCCCGCATCGGGCTCCCTGCTCAGCGGGAAGCCTGCTTCTCCCTCTCCCACTCACCCTGCTTGTGTTCCCTCTCTCGCTGTGTTTCTCTCTATCAAATAAATAAATAAAATCTTTAAAAAAAAAAAAAAAGAAAAGAAAAGGGGTGCCTGGCTGGCTGAGTCGGTGGAGCATGAGACTCTTGATCTCGGGGTTTTTAGTTCCAGCCCCATGTTAGGTGCAGAGATTACTTAAACATAAAATCTTTAAAAAAAAAAAATCATAAAAAGTTAAAAAAAATTCTCCATATGAATTTTGGAATTCTCCAAATTCTTTTAACTCTAAAATTATGAATAGTATTTATCTCTTTAAGGGTTCATTATGGAATGCATCAGACACAATGGTTTATTTAAGCATGATGGAATAAAGACACAGATTTTTACCCAAATATAAAACAGCTGTCCAAAACACCATGGATTGCTGGAATTTGATCAGATGAGAAGAGCAATGCTTGCCAGCAATCCATGTATCAAGAAAGCCAATAAGAGTAGTCCGGTTGAAATTAACCTAAGAAACTATTCTTCTGTTCAAAATACCAATTGGTCCTCCTTTCCTTTCAACCACAATGATTTTAAATAATGTTTAGAATGGAACGAGATTATGTTCAATGTATTTTATACAATGAACACACATTTAAGATGTTATTTTCTTTCTTTTTTTAAAAAAGATTTTATTTATTTATTTGTCAGAGAGAGAGAACACAAACAGGGGGAGTGGGAGAGGGAGAACCAGGCTCTCTGCTGAGCAGGGAGCCTGACACGGGACTCGATCCCAGGACCCCGGGATCATGACCTGAGCCGAAGGCAGACGCTTAATGACTGAGCCACCCAGGCGTTTCCTAAGATGTTATTTTCTTAAATGTATAAAACTGAAGATATTTCTAAGAAAGTTGATCCTAACAAAGCTGATATTTCTCAACTTACCAGAGTATTTGAGACTGATACTGAACCACCCCTACCTTTTGGTTCCCCAAGCTTCACCCCTCCTATCAACCATTTATATAGCAAGCTCTTAAAATGCCACTTTCTGCAAGACCTACTAATGTAATGAATCTATGCTGACACATGATTTCCATCACATAAAACAAGTCATACTTTATAGAAAAAAGTGCTATATACATATGTTCTTTCTAAACACTTGTCTCTCTTTCCTTTGCATGTTGTATAAATCAGGGATAAGAAAACTTTTTATAAAAAGCCAGACAGTAAATATTTTAGGATTTGAAGGCTGTAAGGGCCACCGCTACTTGACTCTGCTGCTGCAGCATGAAAACAGCCACAGACAATACATAAATGAATAAGCATGAAGTTTTTCAATATAATTTTATTTACAAAAACAGGTGGCTGCCCAGATTTGGCCACTGGCTACAGTTTATCAACTCCTGGTATAGATTATCACAGAACTGAGACGGATGTACTTAACTTTAGAGAATAGTGCTACGTAGACACCAACACATGCTTTCACAATTATATCTGTTCATATACTTAGAAGAACTGCCTAAGTTTTATTAAAATCACAACAAAGATTCTTTAAGAATAAATCAGCAAAATCAGGACATTGTGTCACATGGTCAGCAAGGAGTTTCAAGTTTGAAGCAGGCACAATAATCATAGTATCAACCATCTTTTTTATAGACATAAGGTAATGTTAAGTACTATATTTTTAAAATATATTTCAAGTCCCCCCGCCTTATCTGTGAGGGATACAATCCAAGATACCTCAAACCGCAGATAGTACTGAACCCTATAC
The DNA here is from genome assembly GCF_964656455.1 of Halichoerus grypus. Classification (NCBI taxonomy): domain Eukaryota; kingdom Metazoa; phylum Chordata; class Mammalia; order Carnivora; family Phocidae; genus Halichoerus; species Halichoerus grypus. Next base: position 51,985,669 of record NC_135720.1, read on the forward strand.
ATACTAGGTTTTTCTTATATATACATACCTAAGATAAAGTTTAAATTATAAATAAGGCACAGTCAGAGATTAACAACAATAACTAATAATAAAATGGGACAATTACAACAATATACTGTAATGAACGTTATGTGAATATGGTTTCTCCCTCTCCCAAAATATCTTACTGTACTGTACTCACCCTTCTTGTGATGAGGTGAGATGATAAAATGCCTACGTGGTTAGATGAAGAGAAGTGAGTGGCACAGACACTGTGATGTAGTGTTGGGCTACCACTGACCCTCTGACAATAGGTCAGAAGGAGGATCACTTGCTTCCAGGCCATGGGGGATCCTCAGGTAATTGAAACCATAGCAAGTGAAACTGTGGATAACAAGGAACTACTGTACATATGATATAAACATATTCTTTTATTTTGGGGGGAAAATCTGACTTGTTTTAAAAAAGATTTTATTTGTCAGAGAGAGAGAGAGCACTAGTAGGGGAAGGGCAGGGGGAGAGAAGCAGGTTCCCCACTGAGCAGGGGCCCAAGGCGGGACTCGATCCCAAGACCCTGGGATCATGACCTGAGCCAAAGGCAGATGCTTAACCAAATGAGCCACCCAGGTGTCCCAAAAATCTGACTCTTAAATAAATTCCCAAGTTTCAAGCAAACAGAAGGATAGTGATAGTTATTATTTTATGAACATCTCAAAGAATTACTAATCACAAAATTTTAAATTGGTAATTCTAATGCTTCTGTCTTTTCCATGTGTTTTCTCCTCTATGATGAATGCCCTTTCCTACTTTGCCTGGTAACTTTTATTTTATTTTTTTAAAGATTTTATTTATTTATTTGACAGAGAGAGACACAGCGAGAGAGGGAACACAAGCAGGGGGAGTGGGAGAGGGAGAAGCAGGCTTCCCGCAGAGCAGGGAGCCTGATGTGGGGCTCGATCCCGGTCATGACCTGAGCCGAAGGCAGGTGCTTAACGATTGAGACACCCAGGCGCCCACCTGGAAACTTTTATTATATGCTTATTTAATTTAAGCATTTGTTCTTTGGAAATACTCCTGACATGTACCATCTACTCCACTCAAACCACTAGTGTTGGTTGGGGCCCCTTTTCTATATTCTTTAGCATTCTGTAGTTAATTCAATTACAGAAGTTCCCACCTGGTTATGAAAAAATTTTACTCACTTCCAGACCAGAGTAAGACAATATTTAATAAATTCCATGATCATCACCAATGTTTTCTTACCATAATATCTCCATTTACAAGTTATTAATTTTGACTTAATCTTAGTTTGTTCAAGAATTTTCATAAGTTCTACACTCCTTTGACATCACATATCCAAAAATATGTATCTGCAGGCTTAGATTTTCATGTCAGCTTAGCTAACAAGAGGGCACAAATTTATTTTTAATAAAGTAAAAACTATTTTATTCTACTATCTACTTGTAGCAAATAAGTCTCAATCCAGCTTGATTTTTTCTCACTGAATTTTCTTCTGTTTAATTGTAGGACTCTTTCTTTATCCTTGAAGTTCAGTTATGCACCAGAAAAATGTATTATTCCTCTATTTCATTTTTCTCTTTTAGAAATATGAATTATGTGAATGTTTGATCTCTGTTGTCCGCTTTCCATAGCTAGCATTTTCACAATAGTTTTCTCTCTGACTCTTCTAGCTTCCTTTTGTATGATTTCTTCATAAGTTGGGTCCCTTTATCACTAATTTTATTTTTAGCAGTTTTGATTCTTTAACTTGCTTTTTCTAAGATGATCTTCACTTTTTTAATGGGTCTCCCCTCACTCTCTTTTCTTGGCTCTGCCGCCTCAGTTTCCATCTAATCTTACAGTTACTTCATCTCTGTTCTCATATTTCATTGGTATCCATAACTTCTTTCATTTCTTTTAAAATACAGAAAAGTTTTATCTGAAAAAGTCTCCCGTTTCTTGGGGTAGTTCTTCCAAAGTACACCCTTCATGTACGTTTACTTGTTAGTGCGTATCTACCTCTCCTGTCTGCGCCTGCTGCTTCCTTCCTGTGCCCGCCATTCCACTCTTTTCATGATAGCCTCTGTACAGAGGACCTATGCTCATTCCATTTTGTTTTTTGCTAATTTCTCAACTTCTAATGTGAGTAGTCCCATCCATGTCTGCTGATTTCCTAAGAAGGGTAGGCAAAAATTTACCTGCTAAAAAAATGGGTCTTAGTATAAAGAATAACACAAGATCATTCCAGAAAAGTCTAATGTTAGAAATCTTAGAAAAGTCTAACAGAGAAAATGTAAATCATCTATAATCTTATTATCCAGAAATAAGTTCTAGTTACATTTTGATGGTACTTATTACCAGTATTTTCCTATGCATGTATATCACCTCCATAATTAAGAGAGTTATAGATATACCCTTGCATCACATTTTTTCACTCACATTACCTGTGAGCATTATTATACATTATCAAAAGCTTTTTGAAAATATCACTCCAAGTAAGTATACTATATCCCTTCATGTGATTGTACCATCATTTAAAGATTCCTCTAAACATAGGAAAGATGTTCCCATCACTGCTTTTTTAAAATAGTTATCCTATTTATATTTTTGAAGTATCTGTAAAAAAAAATGGTTCTGAGTTCCTAAATTACAAAATATCCTGTCTTCTTCTTTACAATTAAAAGCCAAGATAATGGAAACCATTAACAAGACGAAAAGGCAACCTACTGAATGGGAGAAGATATTTGCAAATGATATATCCAATAAGGCGTTAATATCTAAAATACATAAAGAACTTATACAACCCCACACCAAAAAAAGCCCCAAGTAATCAGATTAAAAGATGGGGAGAGAACCTGAACAGACAGCCAAGAGATACTTGAAAAGGTGCTCACCATTGCTAATCATCAGAAAAATGTAAATCAAAACCACAATGAGATATCACCTTACATCTTGTCAGAATGGCTAGAATCAAAAAGACAAGAAATAACAAGTATTGGGACGTCTGGCTGGTTCAGTTGGTAGAGCATGTGACTCTTAATCTCAGTGTTGTGAATTCAAGTCCCACACTGGGCATGGCGTCTACAAAAGCAAAGAGAGAAAGAGAGGGAGGGAAGGAGAGAGGGAAAGAGAGAGAGAGAAAGAAAGAAAGAGTGAATGAACAAACGGACAAGTATTGACAAGGATGCAGAGAAAGGAATCCTGGTGCACTGCTGTGGAAATGTAAATTGGCACAGCCACTGTGGAAAACAGTATGGAGGTTCCTCAAAAAATTAAAAATAGAAATAGCATATCCAGTAATTCCACTACTGGGTATTTACCCAAAGAGAACAAAAACACTCGTTCAAAAAGATATATGTAATCAAGTGTTCACTGCAGCATTATTTACAATAGCCAAGATAATGGAAACAATCCAAGGGTCCCTCAAGAGATGGATGGATAAAGAAGATGTGGTATAGACACAATGGAATATTATTCATCCATAAAAAAGAATGAGATCCTTCCATTTACAACAATATGGATGGACCTCGAGGGTATTATCTAAGTGAAATAAGTCAGACAGAGAAAGACAAATGCCATATGATTTCACTGATACGTGGAATCTAAAAAACGAATAAAAAAACGAAAAAAACAGACTCTTAAAAGTAGAGAACAAACTGATGGTTGCTGGCAGGTGGGGGGATGGGTGAAATAGATAAGGAGGATTAAGAGGTACAAATTTCCAGTTATAAAATAAATAAGTCATGAAGATGAGAAGTATAGCTTAGGGAACATAGTCAATAATACTGTAATAACACTGTTTGGTTACAGATGGTGACTACACTTATCGTGGTGAGCACTGAGTAATGTACAGAATTGTTGAATCAATATGTTGTACACCTGAGGCTAATACATGTTAATTATACTCCAATTAAAAGAATGTATGTTAATTACACTTAAAAAAAAAAACAACTAAGCGACTTACACTTTTGGCCAAGGCAGACTACTTAGAACTCAATTTTACCTTCCTGCCATTACACACTAAAACACTGGACAAAACATGTAAAACATCAGACATAATACATTGGGTAGCAGAGGATAGCAATCCCTGAGTTATGGGAAATAAGCCAGGCAAGCAAGCATTAGATTTCCCATGGCTTTCTGTCAGAGGCAATTTCTAGACTGTAGCACAGCAGTCTAAATGAGTTGAAGAGACAGTGACCAGAGTTTAGGGAAATTGAGGCAGTTGGGATTTGTATGAACGAGTTCAGTAAAGAAGGAAGTACGCAGAGAAAAAGCTCTAGATAGCTGCATAAAGAATGTCTGTAATGTTTGGCTGAATATTAAATTGCACATGCATAAGGTGAAACTCACAAGACTGGGAAAAGAATAATCCACACAAAGCTGGAAGATATGAGCATTCTGAACAGCCAGAGTAGAGAGATTTCAGTGACACTAAGGGGATTCAGTAGAGAGTCTAGAAGGGTCACATGTAAAAGAAAGGCTAAAATAGTCTTGGAGTAAAGGCTACTTGAGACACACTACCGAAGATTAAAAACAAGCCTCAAAAGGATAAAGCTGATCTGCAAGAAACATAACCACTTGCCAAAATAAAATTCAACAGCCTTAAAGGAAGTAACACTCAATATAATCACCACAATGTCCAGCATCCAATCACAAATTGTTAAACTTGCCAAGAAGGAAGTAACACTCAATATAATCATCATAATGTCCAGCATCCAATCACAAATTATTAAATTTGCCAAGAAGCAGGAAAGTAGGGCTCAGAACCAGGGGAAAAAAAATCAGACCAGAAATGATGGAATTAGTAGACAAGGACATTTAATAAACTGACTTCTACTTTTGGGAAGATGGAGTAGATGTCCCTTCCCTATGCCTCATGCTATGTACAACTGAAAATCCTGGAGATTATATATAAAATAAACATAAGAATATACTAAAAAGTGGAAAGAAGAAAGAACAGCTAGGGATCTCAAGACCTGAGAAACAAAAGAATGGTGAGTTCTCCGCTTTTCTTCTCAATTCAGATTTTTCAGACTTGGAGCTGAAGAAGCCAGCATCTCAGAAATGTCAATGGACATAGACAAATGAGGACCCAACAAAAGTCTGCTCTCTTTAGCCAAAGGACTGGGAAAATGGCAGCATAACAAAAAAGACAACTTTCCGAAAATAACTTTTACTGCAGCAAACACCACAGGGAAAACAAACTGTGGTACCACCTCCACCCATTCCAGTCAAGAGAGGAGTCTAGATGTATATTCTCAGAAGGCTGTTATGAGGCACTCTAACCCTCCTGCCAGTAATGTCAGAGAAGAGCAAGTAGGGAACTGAAACTTTCATCCTTGCCAGTCAAAAATGAGCACCGCTTCCCTCCCCTGATGACATCAATGGAACCTCTCCACCAGCAGAAACAAGGAGCATCTGCTCAATAGATACTGAACAAAGAACCTGGACTTCTACCTATAGCTGGCAATAATGAGACAGGACCTAACCTTCTGTCAGAATAGTGTCCAAAAAAGCCATCTAAAACTAAAGTTTAAAGATGACAAACAGGGGCACCTGGGTGGCTCAGTCATTAAGCATCTGCCTTTGGCTCAGGTCATGATCCCAGAGTCCTGGGATGGAGCCACGCATAGGGCTCCCTGCTCGGCAGGAGGCCTGATTCTCCCTCTTCCACTCTCCCTGCTTGTGTTCCCTCTCTCGCTGTCTCTCTCTGTCAAATAAATAATAAATAAATAAAATCTTAGAAAAATAAAGATGACAAACAGGGGTTCCTAGGTGGCACATTTGGCTGAGTGAACAACTCTGGGTTTTGGCTTAGATCATGATTTTAGGGTCGTGGGATCCAGCCGTGCATAGGGCTCTGCACTCAGCATGAAGTCTGCTTGAGATTGTCTCTCCTCCTCCCACTCGTGCTCTCTCTAAAACAAATAAATTTATCTCTAAAATAAATAAATAAATCTTAAAAAAAATAAAAGTGAAATAAAGATGACAAACAAATGGCCAATAAGCACATGAAAAGATGCTACACATCACTAATCACTTGAGAAATATGAATCAAAACTACAATGAGCTACCACTTTATACCTGTTAGGGTGGCTATTATCCAAAAAATAAGAAGAAGAAGAACAACAACAACGACGACGACAAGTGTTGGCAAGGATGTAAAGAAACTGAAAACCTTGTGTATTGCTGGTGGGAATATAAAATGGTGCAGCTGCTAAGGAAAACAGCATGGCAGTTCCTCAAAAACTTCAATATAGATTTACATATGACCTAGAAATTCCACTCCTGGGTATATACACAGAAGAATTAAAAAGACTCAACCAATATTTGCACACAAGTGTTCAGAGCAGCATTATTCACAAGAGCCAAAAGGTAGAATTAACCCAATGTCCATCAACAGATGAATGGACAAATTGTGGTATATACATAAAATGGAATCTTATTTCTTAAAAAGGGATGGAATTCGACACATGCTACAGCATGGATGAACCTTGAAGACATTATGCTAAGTGAAAAAAAGCCAGAAACAAAAGGACAAATATTTTATGATTCCATTTATATAAGGTATCTAAAAATGGCAAATTCACAGAGATAGAAAGTAGAATGGTGGCGACCAGGAGCTGGGAGTAGAGGAGAATGGGGAGTTATTATTTAATGAGTACAGAATTTCAGTTTGGAAAGATGAAAAAGTTCTAGAGATGGATGGTGGTGATGGTTACCCAACAATGTGAATGTACTTAATGCCACTGAACTGTATACTTAAAAATGGTTAAAATGGTAAATTTCATGTTGTATGTACTTTACCACAAAAAAAAATGATTTAAAAAAATAAGATCGAAAGTCTCATGACAAATTATGAAAATGTCCAAGATTCCAATGAAATTCATTCATACCAAAAATCAGGAAGATCTCACACTGAATGTAAAAAGACAATCAATAGATGCCAACATCAAGGTGACAGAGATGTTAAAATTATCCAATAAAAATACCCTATGCATGTGCAATTTAAAGCAGAAATGACAAAAATGCTTCAACAGGCAATTATGACTATGCTTGAAACAAAGGAGCTTATATTACTACTTAGTAAAAAATTTCATTAAGGAAGTTCTGTTCACAAGCAATATTTAATAATTTTAAATCTGAATGCAACTTATAACATAGCCTCCAAATAGGTAAGGTCAATGACAGAACTAGCAGAGAAACAGACAAATTCACAATCATAATGAGTGATATTTTCCATGAGCTTCATAGTAATTGATGGGAAAAAATAATAAAAATTGGAAAAGCATAATTAAAAATTCTAATTTAATGGGTGTACTGTGTTATATATACTATCACAAACAACTGCAGTTGAATACTCATTATTTTTAAGAATACAGAGAATATATGGGGTTCCTGGCTGGCTCAGTCGGAAGAGCATGTGACTCTTGATCTTGGGGTCATGAGTTCAAGCCCCACATGGGGTGTAAAAATTACTTAAATAAATAAAAAAACTTAAAAAAATATTTTAAAAAAGAAGAATACAGAGAATATTTTTACAAAAATTGCCCACATATTAGGCCATAAAGCAAGTTTCAACAAATTCCAAAGGATTTAAGTTGCACAGAGCATATCGTCTAACCACAATGCAATCAAGCACTTAAGAAAATAATAACAAAAGTATAACTAGAAAATTTCTTATGTTTGTTTGGAAATTAAGAAACATACTTCCGGGTGATTCATGGGTTAAAGAAGAAATCACAATAGAAATGAGAAAATACTTTGAACTTAACAGTGAAAATACTAAATATCAAAACTTAATGAATGTAGCTATTTAAAGGAAAATAAATAGCCTTAAATGCATTTAGGAATGAAGGTTGAAATGAGATTTTTTAAAAATTAATCTCAGGAAATTAGAAAAAGAACAGCAAAATAAACTCAAAGAAAGTGCAAGTAAGAGCGAAACAGGAGCCTCCGTACTTAAAAGGCAGTGGAAATAATATGCAAGTTTCTGCTTTTTTTTGTTTTGTTTTGCCTTGCTTTGTTTGAAGGGGTTATTCTAGGAGGACTTCCTAAGGAAATGTACCTGAACATTTTATAAATCCTTGCCAGCACAATGACTTTTTTCTTTTTGTAATAAATTGTGGTGTAAAACATACACAACATAAAATTTATTATTTTAACCCTTTTAAGTGTGCAATTCAATGCCATTAAGTACATTGACAATGTTATGCAATCATTACCACTGTCTATTTCTAGAACTTTTTTATCATCTCAAAGAGACTCTACCCATGAAACAATAACCACTCAATCCCCTCTCCTCTCAGCCCCTGTTAACCTCTATTTTACTTTCTGTTTCTCTGAATATGCTTTTTCCAGGTACCTCATATAAGTGGAATCATATAATATTTGTCCTTTTGTTTCTGGCTTCTCTCAGTATGTTTTCAAGGTTTGTCCATAATGTAGCATATGTCAGAATTTCATTCCTTTTTTATGGCAGAACAATAATTCATTGTATGAACATACCACATTTTGTTTTTTAATAGCATATTAGTCCTCCTCATCATTTCTACTATCTTATAACAATATTATTGTTTACTAAGAGCTTATATAAGCTCTTGGGTGTTTTTTGTTTTTTTGTGTTTTTTTTTTTGCAATACTCCAAGCAATAAATCACAAGTTCTTGTAGTGAATTAGACCTGTTATCACTTGGTTTATAGAGAACATAAAGGAAAAAATGGATTTTACACTGTAGTTTTTCCCCAAATAAATTTCTATCCGGTTTATATTCTCTCTCTTTTTTTTTTTAACGATTTTATTTATTTATTGTCAGAGAGAGCACAAGCAGGAGGATTGGCAGGGAGAGATATGCTGAGCAAGGAGCCGGATGCAGGACTCAATCCCAAGACCTTGGGATCGTGACCTGAGCTGAAGGCAGCCACTTAACCAACTGAGCCACCCAGGGATCCCTATAATCTCTTTTCATTAAACCAAGATTCTCTATTTGTTTTAAGATTGACTTCTACTATATATTTCTCTCAGCCGGGCCAATATGCAAGAGTAATGCGAGCATATGTGAATAGGCAAATATCATTTAAATAAATATGAAACAACCTTTCCTTACAAGGGAAACTTCATATGCCCACCAAAAAAGTTCCAGGGAAACCAGCCACAGCATATATTTATCGGGCTGATGTTTTGTTACATGTGAAAAGTCTTTTGAATAAATGAGACATTTTAAATATTTTCTCATCCAATCTGGTATTTAGTTCCCTATGAATTTTCGTTTATGTTCAATTTCAAATTTATCTGTTCTTGTTCAATTTCAAATTTGGATTATTTATCTCTTTGGTGTTCCTTCCTCTCCAAGAAAAATAAAATTAAGGGTGAGAAAGGGAAAAAAATTAAATTAAATCTGGCCAATTTAGTTGCTTATTAATAATGCTATTACATATTAAAGTATGATAAATTACTGGCCAAAAAATAAGGTTTGTGGTTTAAAAAAAAGTGTACCTACAAAGTTCCCTGAGAACCTTTAACTTGTTTCATTATGTGAGCCTTCACTCTTTGTATTTTGTATATTTTCTGCTACATGAAGATACTATTTTTAGCACCGATTTTTCTCAGCTTCCCTATTTATATTTTGGTATCTACATATACCAAATCACTTTGGATTCCCAGCATGGAGAAAACACTGTAGATTTACCTTCTCCCCAAATGTAAAACATGAATATAAAAGGGAAAAAATACCAACAGCATAAATCCTCAAAGAGTACTTTTCCTTACATCTATAAATATCTCACAGAAATTAAAAACTTCTGGGAACTTAAAATTGGTCAAGGAAATAGATGTTTTAATTCTCCTAAGTATAGCACAGAGAATAAAGTTTGGTACCAACAACAACTTCAAAAAGGTTATCTGACTATATCGTTAGAATATTTGAAGAAAAAATATTCTTCTCTTTTAAATATTTATTTATTTGAGAGAGAGAGAGAACACACAAGTGTGAGCTGGGAGGAGTTGCAAAGGGAGAGGGAGAGAATTTCCAGCAACTTTCCACTGAGTGCAGCGCTGGCGGGGGCTCAATCCCAGGACCCTGAGATCATGACCTGAGCTGAGTCCACACTCAACCGACTAGGCCACCCAGAGCATCCCATTACTACTTCTTCATAAGAATTTTTTTTTTTTTTTTTTTTAAGATTTTATTTATTTATTTGACAGAGAGAGACACAGCGAGAGAGGGAACACAAGCAGGGAGAGTGGGAGAGGGAGAAGCAGGCTTCCTGCCGAGCAGGGAGCCTGATGTGGGGCTCGATCCCAGGACCCTGGGATCATGACCTGAGCCGAAGGCAGACGCTTAACCGACTGAGCCACCCAGGTGCCCCTCTTCATAAGAATTTTTGAGGTTTTTAGGTATTAAAAAATAATACAACTTTATCCCTTCTTCAGTTATATTGTTATTGACTGGGAAAAATTATGTAACTAAGAATTATGAGAATTATATTTTGGCACATACGCTTCTTTTTGGTACTTCATTTTCCTTTGTGTTATAGGTATTTGTGTATGTACTATATGCCCAACTAGATTATAAATGACTTATAAGCAAGAAACATAGCCTATTTCATGACTTCATTACCCATCATGCCTAATGTAGCACTTTGCACATAGTAGGTCTCAAATATTGGTAGAATATAGAATTACGGAATAATTGTGTAAAAAATTATTTAAATTAACAGTGAAAAAGGTTACTTTATTCTCAGACTGTAATGAAGACTATTTCAAACTCTATGCAGTGATGATACACACAAATATTTAAACTATTTATGTGCCTCAACTTGACATAATTTTATGATAACTTGATGGCAATCACATTTAAATATATTAGAATATTTTTGTAATAATGCTACTCTAGAATAACAACTTTAATAGCTGAGAAAACATGTTAAAGACCATTAACCTGAAAGAAACAGGAACATTAAACATTTTTTTCAGAAATCAATGTATAAGGTTAAACATTCCACTATAATATTTATGAGCAAATCTCAAATTATAATTTATAAATGCAAACTATCAAATGTTTCAGCTAGACAATAATTTAGACTATATTTTATTATTTCTCCTGTGTACACATTGCTGAATACTATGTAAAAAACATTCTTTTCTTCTTTAGTGTCTTTGACTGTAACTATCTAATATCAAAATGAATTTTGCTTGAATGCAAGACCATGGCAATGCTATAAAAGCCCTTAATTATCAATCAATATGATATTAATCAGTAAACACAAGTAAGTGATTTTCTTTACCTTTAGGACAGCAATGAATGGTACGAAGTTAGCTCTTTGGAGTCCATTTTTATAGAGATCTGAAAGAAAAAATTGCTATTAGCTTTTTACTTAGCCTAAATCTAATGTTAGCTCATATCTCAGTCTGGAAAATAAAGCTTTCTATTTATAAAAAAGATAAACACGCAAAAGAAAAATAACCAAAGTTGATTTCTATTCTGGTACTACACAAAATTCATTATATTCTTAATAAGAGGAAGAATTGACAAAATTATGAAAGAAAATCAAAAGACATCCAATCAAATTGGCTTTACACTATAGTAAAAAGCAATAAAAGAATTTGGAAGATATCACAAATAATCCTAAGTCAATAACTCAACATATATATTTTTTAAAGTATTTAATATTTCAACATACAGAATTTTACTGGGAAAGGGATTATATTGCCCTTTATCTCAATCTATAGTAAAAATTGTCAGTACAGAATTAAAAGTGTGTAACAAGATTAGCCTTTTAAGAAAACACATCGAAAGACAGAACTGTGCATGTATTTGTATCAAGACTACATATTTAACATTAAGGTAAATGACACTAAGGCCACTTTACTTTAAAAGAAATTACCTAAGCTTTGCAACAGTGGCAGTATCATAGCCAATGAGGTTTATCCGAGGCGCGATTATTGCTAATTAAAAGAAATTACCACAAAATTAAAATTCCATTCTCAAAAGACTATAAATTTAATGCAGTTATAAAATAATAAACAGCTAGTATTTTTGGCCTTAGAATGGTGGTTTTTATATATGCACGTGTCACAGTGCATGTATGTTCAGACATATCCACACACATGAAACTGTCCAGGGCAAATAAGTGGAAAGGGGTAACAAATTTTAAGCTTTGCGTATTTTTCTTTATTCTTCCTTTTTTCTTTCTTTCTAAAAAAAGAAGACTTGGAACTTTATTAAAGAGAATGAAATGTTATTGCATATAAAGCATTCCTTTTAAAAGTAAAATCTAAAGTAATGAGATTTTTTTAAAAGTATAAAAATGGGAACAGTAAAAAGTTTTTTCAATAATAAAACCCATGAATTAGGTTATGTGTCTTAATTTTCCTTTAAATATGCTTTATAGGGTCCTTTCTATACTTCCTTGTTTAGAGAAAATTTGGTAACTGAGATAGACTTCAACTGTCACTTTTACTTATGGAAATAAAATATGGTCATTAGGAAACATTTATTCTCTTTAGAAAAATATTCATCATAACGTCATTATAGTGTAGAAAGTATTTGCAAAGCTCTTTGGTTAATTAAGGATAAGAGGCTTTAATTCAGTTACATTTAATATTCTTATTTAAGGATATTATAAAAGGTAAGATAATATTGGCCAGGCTGTTGGAATCTTCAAATTCAAAGTGAGATCCTTCCTTTCCTATAATCAATACCTCAAATGAGTAAAATAGGTAAAATGCAGGAAATGGGTTATTAAGTTAGGTATTTCAGAATCTTCCCTAATTATCAAGTTGTTGGGGAAGGTGCATAAAAACACTGCTGTATGATAAGAGTTGACAGCCATGATTACCAATAAGTGGTAAAATTTGAAAATAAAATAATCTTATTTTATTTATTTATTTTTTAAGTAGGCTCCACGCCCAATGTGGGGCTTGAACTCATGACCCCAAGATCAACAGTCACATGCTTCACTGACTGAGCTCCACTGACTGAGCCAGGTGTCCCAAAAAATAAGATAATTTAAATACACTCAATGTTTACAGCAGCTTTATCTGGAATAGCCAAAAACTGGAAGCAATCCAAATGTCCATCATTAGGTGAGTGGATAAGCAAACTGTGATATTTCTGTACAATGAAATAAATACTACTTAGCAATAAAAAGTAGAAACCATACACACAACAAAATAAATGAATCTCAAAATAATTACGCAGAGTAAGAGGCCAGACCAAAAAAAAAAAAGGTATATACTGTGTGATTCCATTTATATAAAACTCTAAAAAAAGCAAATTAAAGCTACAGTAATAGAAAGCTAATCAGTGGTTGCCTAGAGAAGGGGCCAGCAGGACAACAATGACCGGGAGAGATGAAAACAGGGAAAGAGGAGTTTTAAGTGTGACAGAAATATTCATTATATTGATTGCAGTCGTAATTTCACAGATGTATGCACATGCCAATATTTTGTAAACTGTACCCTTTAAATATGTGTCATTTATTGTATATCAATTATAACTCAATAAGTTCTTTTAAAATTTATTGGGAAAAATACCAAAGTGAATATTGAAGAACACAATGTTATAGAACTAACACTGAGATATTACACAAATGAAAGTTTATCTATGTTAAGGTAACTTTTTGGTCTCACTTACAGAATAGTATCTTTGTTATGAACACAAAAGGCTCTGAGACGTAACTTAACAAGTGTGTACCTTTCAGTAGGTTCATGACAATGAAAGGTATAAAAAGGCCCACTTGTAATATTCTTGATTGAAAGTTTCCACTCGTCAGCAAAGGTAAAATCAAATAATACCTTTCAGTCTTCAAGAGTTAAATTTTTAAAGGGTTAACTTTAAAAACACTCTGCCTTTATAAGGATATATAATCCAAACTTTATGCTCTGAAAAGTATTTTCTAAATAGAATTCCAAACAAAATTCATTTGGCTTGAAAACCTTTAGGTTTTTATAGGACACTTAAGTGAAAAAGAACTGTACTCATTAAATTGAAGAGTTTTTTGCAATTCAAATATTATGCTAATTATCAATGCAATAGATCTATCTCCTGAAATGTTACTTAGCTACCATTTTTTTCATACTAGTTGTTTAATATTATTTCTCTCAGACATAAAGATTTTATAATACATTTGTATCAACATTTGTCATTGTTTACTAAATACTATTTAAAAATTCAGCAGAAGTTCTTGCCTACAATTTTTTAATGATCTCTAAACAGAGTTAAATGAGCACTTGGTCATATAAGAGAGAGTACTGAAATTATGGCACATTCATTTTTCAAGACTGGTAATAAGGACCTCTACATTCTCCACAGTGAATAACTATAATAATACTTACAGACAAAATACATGCAAAGAGGATTTTTAAAGCAATTACAAGGATCTAAATACTTTGGAGATGTACATGGATATACAGATTTTTTCCTTAAAAATCCAAGCATCGCAGAAGAGGTTATATAAAAACCTAATGGTAACCATATATCAAAAACCACTAATAAATATGCAAAGAATAAAGAGAAAGAAATCCAAACATATCACTAAACAATTCAGCAAAACATGAAAGAAAGACAAGTAAGGATCAGAGAACGAACATCTTTAGAAACAACCACAAAAAAAATAATAAATTGACAATAAATACATATCTATCAATAATTACTTTGAATGTAAATGGACTAAATGCTCCAATCAAAAGACATAGGGTGACAGAGTGGATAAAAAAATAAGACCCATCTATACGCTGCCTACAAGAGACTCATTTCAGACCAAAAGACACTTGCAGATTGGAAGTGAGGGGATGGAGAAACATCTATCATGCAAATGGTTGGCAAAAGAAAGCCAGAGTAAAAATACTTATACTGCACAAAATAGGCTTTAAAACAAAGACTGTAACAAAGACAAAGAAGGACACTATATACTAATAAAGGGGACAATCCAACAAGAAGATATAACAATTGTAAATATTTATGCACCCAACATAGGAGCACCCAAATACATAAAACAGTTAATAATAAATATAATAATAATAACAAAAATAAAGGGGGGCACCTGGGTGGCTCAGTCGTTAAGCGTCTGCCTTCGGCTCAGGTCATGATCCCAGGGTCCTGGGATCGAGCCCTGCATCGGGCTCCCTGCTCAGCAGGAAGCCTGCTTCTCCCTCTCCCACTCCCCCTGCTTGTGTTCCCTCTCTCGCTGTCTCTCTCTGTCAAATAAATAAATAAAATCTTAGAAAAACAATAACAAAAATAAAGGAACTAATTGATAATACAGTAACAGTAGGGAACCTTAACACCCCACTTATATCAATGGACAGATCTTCTAAACAAAAAATCAACAAGGAAACAATGGCTTTGAATGACACACTGGACCAGATGGATTTACCAGATATATTCAGAAGATTCCATTCTAAAACAACAGAATATACATTCTTCTCAAGCGCACATGGAACATTCTCCAAAACAGATCACATTTTAGCCCACAAAACAAGCCTCAACAAATTCAAGAAGACTGAACTCATACCATGAATCTTTTTGGACCACAAGGCTATAAAACTAGAAGTCAACAACAAGGAAAAATCTGGAAAGACCACAAATACATGGAGGTTAGATAATCTGCTACGAAACAATGAAGGGGTAAACCAGGAAATAAAAGAAGAAATAAAAAGTACTTGGAAGCAAATGAAATGAAAATACAATGGCCCAAAACCTTTAGGATGCAGCAAAAGTGGTCATAAGAGGGAAATTTATAGCAACACAGGCCTACCTCAAGAAGAAAATTCTCAAATAAACAACCTAACTTTACATCCAAAGGAGCTATAAAAAGAAAACAAACAAAATCTAAAACCAGCAGAAGGAAGGAAATAATAAAGATTAAAGCAGAAATAAATGATAGAAAAACTAAAAAACAAAACACAATAGATCAACGAAACCAGAAGTTGGTTCTTTGTAAAAAAAAATCAATGAAATTGAGAAGCCTCTAGCCAGACCTACCAAGAAAAAAAAGAGAAAGGACTCAAATAAAATCACAAATGACAAAGGAAAAATAACAACCAACGCCACAGAAACACAAACAATTATAAGAGAATATTATGAAAAACTACATGCCGACAAATTAGCCATCCTAGAAGAAACAGATAAATTCCTAGAAACATATAAACTACCAAAACTGAAACAGGAAGAAATAGACAATTTGAATAGACTGATAACCAGCAAAGAAATTGAATCAGTAATCAAAAAACTCCCAAAAAACAAAAGTCCAGGACCAGATGGCTTCACAGGCAAATTCTACCTGTGAAGGTAGAATGATGAGTTAATACCTATAATTCTCAAACTATTCCAAAAAATATAAAAGGAAGGAAAACTTCCAAATTCATTCTATGAGACCAGCATTACCCTGATAACAAAACCAAATAAAAACATCACAAAAAAAGAGAACTATAAGCCAATATATTTGATGAACACAGGTGCAAAAATCCGCAATAAAATACTAGCAAACTGAATTCAACAACACATTAAAAAAATCATTCACAATGATCAAGTGGGATTTATTGCTAGGTTGTAAGGGTGGTTCAATATTCACAAATCAATCAACGTGATACATCACATCAATAAGAGAAAGGATAAGAACTATATGATCATTTCAGTAGATGTAGAAAAAGTGTTTGACAAAGTAGCACATCCATTCATGATAAAAACTCTCAACAAAAATAGGTTTAGAGGAACATACCTCAACATAATAAAGCCCTTATATGAAGGGCTTATTTATGAAAAACCCCACAGCAAACATCATCCTCAATCAGGAAAAACTGAGAGCTTTTCCCCTAAGGTCAAGAACAAGACAAGGATGTCCACTCTTACCATTTTTATTCAACAGAGTCCTGGAAGTCCTAGCAATAATAAAACAAAAAGAAATAAAAGGCATCCAAATTGGTAAGAAAGAAGTAAAACATTCATTATTTGCAGATGACATGATACTCTATATAGAAACCCCAAAAGACTCCACCCAAAACCTGCTAAAACCGATAAATAAATTCAGTAAGGTTGCAGGATCTACAGAAATCTGTTGCATTTCTATACACCAATAATGAAGCAGCAGAAAGAGAAATTAAGAAAACAATCCCATTTACAGTTGCACCAAAAATAATAAAATACCTAGGAATAAACCTAACCAAAAAGCTAAAAGACCTGTTGAAATAAATTGAAGATGACACAAAGAAATGGAAAGACATTCCATGCTCATGGATTGGAAGAAAAAGTATTGTTAAAATGTCTATACTACCCAAAACAATCTAGATATTTAATGCAATCCCTATCAAAATACCAACAGCATTTTTCACAGAACTAGAACAAACAATTCTAAAATTTGTATGGAACCACAAAAGACCCCAAATAGCCAAAGCAATCTTGAAAAAGAAAAGCAAAGCTAGCGGCATCACAATTTCAGACGTCAAGTTATAGTACAAAGCTGTAGTAGTCAAAACAGTATGGTACTGGCACAAAAATAGACATACAGATCAATAGAAGAGAATAGAAAACCCAGAAAGGAACCCACAACTATATGGTCAAATATTCTTTGACAAAGCAGGAAAGAATATTCAGTGGGAAAAAGACAGTCTCTTCAACAAATGGTGTTGGGAAAACTGGGTAGCAACATGCAAAAGAATGAAAATGGACCACTTTCTTATACCATTCACAAAAATAATTTCAAAATGGATTAAAGACCTAAATGTGAGACCTGAAACCATAAAAATCCTAGCAAAGAACACAGACAGTAACTTCTTTGACACCTGCCTTAGCAACTTTTTTCTACATATGTCTCCTGAGGCAAGGGAAACAAAAACAAAAATAAACTGTTGGTACTACATCAAAATAAAAAGCTTCTGCACAGCAAAGGAAACAACCAACAAAACTAAAAGACAACCTATGGAATAGGAGAAGATATTTGCAAATGACATATCTGATAAAGAGTTAATACCCAAAATATATAAAGAACTGATACAACTCAACACCCAAAAAACAAATAATCCAATAAATGGGCAGAAGACATGAACAGACATTTCTCCAAAAAAATATCCGATGGCCAACACACATGAAAAATTGTTCAACATCACCCATCATAAGGGATGTACAAATCAAAACTACAATATGATATCACCTCACATCTGTCAGAATGGCTAAAATCAACAACACAAGAAACAACAGGTGTTGGTAAGAATGTGGAGAAAAAGGAACCCTCATGCACTGTTGGTGGGAATGCAAACTGGTGCAACCACTGTGGAAAAGAGTATGGAGGTTCTTCAAAAAATTAAAAATAGAACTACCCTACAATCCAGCAATCACACTACTGGGTATTTACCCAAGGAATATAAAAACACTAATTCAAAGGGATACATGCACCCCTATGTTTATAGCAGCATTATTTACAATAGCCAACATTTGGAAGCAGCCCAAGTGTCCATCGATTGATAAATGGATAAAGAAGATGTGGCATATATACACAATGGAATATTATTCAGCCATAAAAAAAAATAACGAAGTTGTGCCATTTGCAACAGCATGGATGGAGTCAGTGAGTATAATGTTAAACGAAATAAGTCAGAGAAAGATAAATACCCTATGATTTCATATATATGTAGAATTTAAGAAACAAAACAAACAAGCAAAGGGAAAAGAGACAAATCAAGAAACAGACCCTTAAGGGGCGCCTGGGTGGCTCAGTCGTTAAGCGTCTGCCTTCGGCTCAGGTCACAATCCCGGGATCCTGGGATTGAGCCCCGCATCGGGCTCCCTGCTCCGCGGGAAGCCTGCTTCTCCCTCTCCCACTCCCCCTGCTTGTGTTCCCTCTTTTGCTGTGTCTCTCTCTGTCAAATAAATAAATAAAATCTTAAAAAAAAAAAAAAAGAAACAGACCCTTAATTACACAGAACAAACTGATGGTTACCAGAGAGGAGGTAGTTGGGGGGATGGGTTAAATAAGTGATGGGGATTAAAGAGTACACTTGTCATGATGAGCACCTGAGCACCGGGTGATGTATGGAATTGTTGAATCACTACATTGTACACCTGAAACTAATGTAACACTATATGTTAATAAATTGGAATTAAAATAAAAACTTATAAAACAAATCCAAGTGTCAAAACCAACAAGGTGTAATGCTTATTTATATAAGTACATAACTGTTGAGAGTAAGAAAACTTTTAAGATCAATAATTAAAAGGAATTTTCCCTTTAACACAATGAGATACCACCGCACACCAGTCAGAATGGCTAAAATTAACAAGTCAACAACAAATGTTGGTGAGGATGCAGAAAAAGGGGAACCCTCTTACACTGTTGGTGGGAATGCAAGCTGGTATAGCCACTCTGGAAAACAGTATGGAGGTTCCTCAAAAAGTTAAAAATATTATCATTTTATATTCATTTCAACATACGTTCATTAATTTCTACTGAATAGTTATGCTGAAATGAGTGAAGACAAAAGATAAATAAAAAGAGGAACTAGGATTTACAGAATACTGACTAGGAGCCAGGCAATTCACTAGGCAATGTATACAAGTCACAGGAACACTACAAAGCAGATATTTTTACCTCCCTTTTACAGAGAAAGAAACTGATAGTCATAGTTTGAGATAATCTGCTGAATTTCCAGCCAGTAAGAGGTATATCTAGGAGTCAAGGTCTTGAATGATGTTAAAACTTGTGGACTTCCTCAGAACCATGTTGTGACCAGTCTGGCTTATCACAGCTGACAGACACAACCAGACTATAACCATGATTCAAGGTAAAAAGGGACAGAGGTATAAATATAATACACAGAGCAAGAAGCTATTCATTTTATCATGGTTCAAAAGCAGCTTTACAGAGGGGACAGTGGCACTAGACCACCTTGGAAAAATAAGCAGATTGCCACCCAGCAGAGAGGAATGAAGGGCGCAAGAGTCAGTATGAGCTCATGACTCTTATCTTCTTTTCTAATAGTAAACAATCTATCGTTCAAATAACCACATTCTGAATTGAACTTTCTTGAATCCACTATGGTGGACAAACTTTTAGAGTGGCCCTTCCTAATCCCCAGACCTGGTATTGTACCTTGGTGTAAACATCAGACACCAGGATCCTTCAGTTACCCCAAGAATAGGAAGCAAGTGCAGTGAGTTCCACAACTGCCCCAGCTTAGTGCCTGGGGAAAGTTTATAGGACTCTGCTCAGAGAGGGGGAATCCAGGCTGTGCCTGGCAGCCTCCCTGAATTGAGAAGGATGAGAGTCCTGGGAGGACAAGGCAAGCAGAGTTCCCAGGGCAGAGTACCAGAGAAAAGAAAGCTGCCCAGTGAAAAAGCTCTGGAGATCTGCTAAAGGTCCCTACTGAGTCCTCAGTGAAATACTGATCAGACATGTGTGGGAGGAAACTACCCAAAGCCGGGCAAAAAAAATATCTGAAAGTATTAGAGAATACCATCATTGGAGCTCCCACATGGCTGGGAATGGTGCCTGTCTCCACCAGTCAGACTGGAAAACCTCATAATTCATGGGGTACTGGGTACCATTTCTAAGAATGGGAATAAAGCTCAAGAGTATTTATAGGAATACAAAAATCTCCAGCACTCAACATGGTACAATTTACATTGTCTGACATCCAATAAGAAAATGACCAAGGCATGCAAAGAAAAAGAAAAATATGGCCCATAATGAGGAGAAAAATCAATCAACAGAAACAGACCTAGGATTGACACAGATAATGAATTTAGAAGACAAGTACATTACAGTTATTGCTGTATTCCATGTGTTCAAGCACCATGAATAAAGATTGTCCCAATCAAATAGAGACATGGAAAATATAAAAAAGGCTTAAGATGAAGTTTTAGAGATGAAAACAGTATGTGGGATGAATAATATGCTGGATGGGAATAACAGTAGATTAGACAGTGCAGAAGAAAAATATCAGTGAACTTGAAGATACTACAATAGAAGCCAGCCAAAATGAAGCACTGAGGGGAAGAAAAAGTACGAAACCAGGACAGAATAAGTGAGCTGTGGTGCAACTTTAAGCAACCTGATAGATGTATAACTACAGTACCCAAAGGGGAGAAGAGGAGAGGATATTAAAAAAACTAAAGAAATAATGGTCAAAATATTTCCAAACGATGAAAACTATAAACCCACAGATCTAATTTGCTCTATGAGGCCCAAGCACAACACCAAGGCATATTATAATCATTATAATCATTATAATTTATTATTTTTTTTGTGGTTGTTTCTAAAGATGTTCGTTCTCGGATCCTTACTTGCCTTTTAAAGGACAATGGAAAAAACAAACAAAACTGTCAACAAAGAATTCTACCCTGAGCAAAAGCATCTTTAAAAATACAGACTTTTGGGGCGCCTGAGCAGCTCAGTCAGTTAAGTGTCTGACTCTTGCTCTCAGCTCAGGTCTTGATCTTAGGGTCATGAGTTCAAGCTCCGAGTTGGGCTCCACGCTGGCCATGGAGCCTACTTTAAAAAACAAAACAAAACAAACAAACAAAAAGACTTTTTGTGACATTGAAAGGCTGAAAGAATTCATCACCAGAATACCAGAACTACAAAAAAAATCTTAAAAAGAAGTCCCCTGGCAAAAAAATATTAGATGGAACCCATAATACACAGAGGAATTAAGAGCACCAGAAATGGTAATTATGGGTAAATAGGAAACTTTATTATTATCTAAATCCTTTTTTTAAAAAGATTTTATTTATTTATTTATTTGAAAGAGAGAACATGGGAAGGGGGGCAGGGGAAGAGAGAAGAGAGGGAGAAATAGACTCCCTGTTGAGCAGGGAGCCTGATGCGGGTTCAATCCCAGGACCCTGCGATCATGACCTGAGTCAAAGGCAGACACTTAACCAACTGAGCAACTCAGGTGCCCCTAAGTCCTTTTCTTTTTTTTTTAAAGATTTTTATTTTTAAGTAATCTTTACACCCAACGTGGGGCTCAAACTCACAACCCTGGGATCACGAGTCCCATGCTCTTTCGAATGAGCCAGCCAGGTGCCCCTCATCTAAATCCTTTTAAAAGATAACTATTTAGGGGCACCTGGGTGGCTCAACTGGTTAAGAGGCAGACTCTTGATTCGTTTCAGGTCATGATCTCAGGGTCATGAGATAGAGGAGCCCCCACAAGGCTTCATACTCAGTGCGGAGTCTGCTTATCCCTCTCCCTCCTCCTCTGCCCCTCCAACCCCCGCCTCCCCCGCCATTTGTGCTCTCTCTCAAATTACTAAAATCTTTTTAAAAAATTAAAAAAAAAAGGGGCACCTGGGTGGCTCAGTCAGTTAATCGTCTGTCTTTGGCTCAGATCATGATCCCAGGGTCCTGGGATAGAGCCCCGCATTGGGCTCCCTGCTCAGCAGGGAGCCTGCTTCTCCCTCTCCCTCTGCCCCTCCCCACTGCTCATGCTCACACACGCTCTAACTCTATCTCTCTCTCTCAAATAAAAACAAATATTTAAAAATTTAAAAAATGAAAGATAAGTATTTAAAGCAAATATAACAGTATACTTTGGCATGTATAACATTGGTGTATAAAAAAATGGGTGTATACTGTTTAAAGTAAGGTTCTTACACTATACTAGAAGTAGTATAACATCACTTAAAGGTAGACTGATTTAAGTTAAAGTTTTATACTATAATCTCCAGAGCAAACCATAAAACCTTTTCTAAAACCTCATAAAAGTGAAATTATAGAGTATATATTATTTTGTATAAGGCTTCTTTAACTCAGCCTCTTTCTGAAATTTACCCATGTTGTTATGTGTTTATTCCTTTTTATTCCTTTTATTCATATGCTACAGTTTCTTTATCCATCCTCTGGTTGATGAAAACCTGATCAGTTTCCAGTTATTGACTATTACAAATAAAGCAGCTAGAACCTTTTTTTTTTTATGTTCAATTAGCTTATATGTTGGCTAATAGAACCATTCTTGCACAAATTATTTTGTCAACTTTTTTTCTTCCCATTTCTATGGGTAAATATCTAGGAGTTTAACTGTTGGATCATAGGGTTAGAAGTATGTTTAATTTCATAAGAAAATGTCAAACCTTTTTTCACAGTATCTTATACTCTACATTCCAGACAACAGTGTAGGAGAGTTTTAGTTGCCCCACATCTTCATAAGTAGTTGGTTTTGCAAGTCTTTTTAATTTGAGTCATTGTTGTGGGTACGTATTATGATGTTTCACTGTGCTATTAATTTGCATTTGCCTGATGACTATTTAAGTTGGCATTTTTGCATATGTCTCCTCAAAAGAAGTGCCTATTCAAAAATTGGGCCCAATTCTTATCAGGCGGTTTATTATTGGCTTTTAAGAATTCTTTGTATATTCTAGATTCTATTCCTTTGTCAAATACATGATTTACAAATATTTTTTCCCAGTCTGTGGCTTGTCCATTCATTTTCCTAAAGTGCTTTTGAAGGAGCAGCAGTTTTTAATTTTGTTGAAATCTAATTTATCATATTTTTATACTATTGTTTTCTAGGACTTAAGAAATCTTTGCCTACCCCCAAATCATGACGACATACTTCAAATGTTTTCCTCAAAAAGCTTTATAGTTTGTTTTTTTGACTTAGGTCTATGATCCATCTCAAATTAATTTTTATGATATATGAGGTAGGGGTCAAGGTTCATTTTTTTCCCATAATGATATGCAGCTACTCCAGCATCATCTCTTTCCCCAATAGACTGTTCACTGCCTTTGTCAAAAGTCAAATGATCATAAGTAGGTAGGTATCTGTTTCTGAGCTCTCCATTCTCCATGCCAATCATTAATTTCCACTGATTAATTTTTCTATCCTATGCCAATACCACACACCTTAATTTTTTGTAGATTTCTAGTAAGTCTTAAAACTGCTTGTCCTTCAGCTTTGTTGTTCTTTAAGAAAAAAACTGCGGGGGGGATGCCTGGGTGGCTCAGTCAGTTAAGCATCTGCCTTTGGCTCAGGTCATGATCCCAGGGTCCTGAGATCAAGTCCCCCATCAGGCTCCTTGCTCAGCGGGGAACCTGTTTCTCCTTCTGCCTGCTGCTCCCCCTGCTTCTACCCTTTCTCTCTCTGACAAATAAATAAAATCTTTAAAAAATATATTTTTTAAGTAGACTCCATACTCAACATGAGGCTTGAACTCACAGCCCTGAGATTAAGAGTCATGTGTTCTACCAACTGAGCCAGCCAGGTGCCCCAACTTTATGCTTTTTAGACTGTTTTGCTTACTCAAGGTATTTTTTTTTTCATTGCCATATAAAACTTGTCAATTTCTACCCCCCCTCCAAAAAAAAGCATGCTGGGGTTATGATTATCATTGTACTGAATCTACATATCAATTTAAGAAGTGACATTTTTTCTAATATTGAATGCTCCAATCCAAGAAAATAGTATATCATTCCATTTATTTAGGTCTTTAATTTCTCCCAGCAATGTTTTCTAGTTTTCAGTGTGGAGAGGTATTGCAGGTTTTCTGTTAAACCTATTTCTAATTACTTTATGCTTTTGATGATATTATTAAAATTGGGGGTTTTATTTCATTTTCCAATTACTTGCTGCAAGTATATAAAAATATCATTGATTTTTGCACACTAACCATGTAACCTGTGACTGTGCTAAATTCACACAGCAGCTCTATGAGCTTATTTGAAGATTTTAAAGATACCTTTATGTAAATAGTGCCTTCTGTAAAAATAGATCATTTTAGCTCTTCTTTTCCATTCCATGTTTTCTTTTTCTTGCCTTACTTCAGTTACTAGGGCCTCTGATATTATGTTGACTAGAAGTGGGAAGAGTAAGCATCCTTGTCTTGTTCCCAGTGTGAGAGGGAGAATGTCCAATATTTCACCATTAAATACGCTCACTGGTTTTGGTGGATGGTTCTGGTAGATGTTCTTTATCAAATTAAGGAAGATTTTTACTAT
The DNA here is from genome assembly GCF_964656455.1 of Halichoerus grypus. Taxonomy (NCBI): domain Eukaryota; kingdom Metazoa; phylum Chordata; class Mammalia; order Carnivora; family Phocidae; genus Halichoerus; species Halichoerus grypus. The sequence continues at coordinate 52,010,583 of NC_135720.1, forward strand.
TCCCAGTTCATTGGTTGGTTGTTTTTTTTGTTTGTTTGTTTTGGGTTTTTTTTAAGATTTTATTTATTTATTTGAGAGAGAGAGAAAGAGAGAGAGCACATGAGAGGGGGGAGGGTCAGAGGGAGAAGCAGACTCCCTGCCGAGCAGGGAGACTGATGCGGGACTCGATCCAGGGACTCCAGGATCATGACCTGTGCTGAAGGCAGTCGCTTAACCAACTGAGCCACCCAGGCGCCCCATGGTTGGTTGTTTTTTTTTAACAAAATGCTAGCCCTAGCATTTAATAATGAATGTGAGCTAAAGCTTGTCAAATGTTTTTTCCATATTTGTTAAAAGTATTATTTTTCTCCTTTATTCTGTTAATATAGATGACACTGATTGATTCTCAAATTTTAAATTAATCTTGCATTCATAGAATAAACCCCAAATAGTCATGATGTATTATTATCCTCTTTTTATATGCCGCTGAATTTGCTTTGCTAATATTTTGTTAATTATTTTTATGTCTATGTTCTTGAGAAATATTATCTTGTTAGTTTTCTTTCTTTGGAATGCCTTAGTTGAGTTTTGCTGTTATGGCTACACTGGACACGTAACAGGAGTTGAGAAATGTTTCCCATTCTTCTGTTTTCTGAAAGAGTTTGTGTAAGACGGCATAAGTAAGATTCTTCCTTAAATGTTTGATAGAATTCATCAGTGAAACCATCTGGGTCTAGACTTTTTGGTGGGAAAGTTTTTGATAACAAATTAGATTTCATTAGCAACTATATAGATATTCAGATTTTCTGTTTCATTTTGTGTCAGTTTTGGCAAATTTTATTTTTTAATAATTTTGTCCATTTCATCTAAGTTGTGACATTTGTGGTCATGAAGTTGCTCACAATATTCTTCTGATTATCCTTTTAATATTTATAATTCTTCTTTCATTCTTAATATTGGTCATTTGTGTGGTTTTTTTTTTTCTTGATCGCTGTAGTTAAAGGTTTTACAATTTTGTTCATCTCAGAAAACTCAGTTTGGGGTTTGTTAATTTTACTATTGTTTGTTTTCTAATTTCATTGGTTTCTACTCTTTGTATTTCCTTCCTTCTTTCTACTTAGTTTTAATTTACCCTTCTAGGTTCTTTTTTCTCCTTTTTTAAAACTGATAATTGACATATAACATTATATACTAGCTTCAAGTGTACAACATAATGATCTGATATTTGTATATATTGCAAAATAATCACTCACAATAAGTCTAGTTACTATCCAACACCAGCTACAATTTTTTTCCTATGATAAGAACTTTAAGATCTACTTTCTTGGCAACTTTCAAATACACAATACAGTATTATTAACTGGAGTCATCATGCTCTACATTACATCCCCAGAACTTATTTATTTTATAACTGGAAGTTTGTACCTTTTGACCACCTTCACCCATTTTGTCCACCCTCCACCCTCCACCTGTGGCAACCATCAATCCCTTCTCTGCATCTATGAGTTCAGTTTCCAGTAGTGCAATTGCTGGAGCATATGGTAGTCTATTTTTAATTTTTTGAGGAACCTCCATGTTTTTCCATCGTGGCTGCAACAATTTACATTCCTATGAACAGCACACAAGGGTTCCCTTTTATCCACTTCCTCACCAACACTTGCTATTTTTTGTCTTTCTGATAGTAACCATTCTAAGAGGTGTGAGGTGATAACTCATTGTGGTTCTGATTTTAATTTCCCTGACAATTAGTGATGTTGAGCTCCTTTTCATATACCTGTTGGCCAGCTGTATGTCTTCCTTGGAAAAATGTCTATTTAGATCCTCCTGCCCACTTTTAATCAGACTGTGGTTTTTTGCTATTGAGTTGTAGGAGTTCTTTTTATATTTTGGATATTAAACCCTTATCAAATATATGATTTGCAAAGATTTTATCCAATTTGGTAGGTTGCCTCTTAGCTTCTTAAGGTAAAATCTTAGGTCACTGACTTTAGAGACTTTTTTTCCTCTAAAAAACATTTAAACTACAAATTTTCCTCTAAGAACTGTTTTATTTAGCAACATCCTAAAAATTTCAATGTTACATTTTCATTTTATTTTGCTTGAAAACATTTTCTAATTTTCATTGTGATTTCTTATTTAATCCATGGATTAGTTAAATATATTATTTAATTTGCAAATATTTGAGAGTTTCCTGGATATCTTATTGTTGTTGACATTTAATTTAATTCTACTATGGTGAGAATACATTCTATATGATTTCAAACTTTATAAATTTGTTGAGACTTGGTTTACGGCCCAGCATATGTTCAATCTTGGTGAACATACAATGTGCACTTAAAAAGACTGAATTCTGCAGTTATTAGGTTTAATGTTCAATAAGTACTAATCAGGTCAAAACAAATGATTATCTATATCTTTACAAATTTTTGTTCATTCAACTGCTTTAGGAGGGATGTTCAAATTTCCAACTACGATTATTCAACTGTCTAGTTCACTCATTAAATCTATTTTTGCTTTGTGTAATTTGAAGATGTGTTATTAGGTGCATACATTTAAGATTGTCATGGCTTTCTAATAAATAGACTTTTATCATTATGAAATGTCACTCTTAATCTCTAGTAATATTTGTTTTGACATTTACATTTTTGGAGTTTTGGATGAAACTTAGAATTTATAGATTTAAAAAAGTATTCATATAATTTATAAAACCGTAAGTACCGATCTCACATAGACTTTATGCATATTAGATAATGCTTAACTATCTCTTCTTCACAAAACATTTGAGTTAAATATAAAATTAACATTTACATTATTTAATTTACTCTTTCTTCCTTTCTTAGTTCTTTCCTTCTATTTTTTTCCTTCCTTTTTAATCATTGCCAATCAGTTTAAAGCAACAAAAAAACTAAATTTATTTTAGAGAGGTTTTGTACCACCACTATCTTGACCATAAGGGCTTATTTTTTTTAAATGCCAATAATGTGTTTGGTGATACACAAATTAAAAAATCAGAAAGAAAAGTTAGGGTGATCTACATATCTATTATTACTGATGTTGTGTTACTGCATATATCCTTAGCTAATATTTTCAATGAAAACTGCTACAGAGATGATGGCAGGAAGATGAAATCCTTCCCATCAATCCTACAAATAGTCCTGTAAATTAAATCCATTTTTTATTTAAATAATTGCCAGCCCTTCACTTTAGATATCCTACCACATTTTTTTTTTTTTTATCTGAGAGAGAGAGAATGAGAGACAGAGAGCATGAGAGGGAAGAGGGTCAGAGGGAGAAGCAGACTCCCTGCTGAGCAGGGAGCCCGATGCGGGACTCGATCCTGGAACTCCAGGATCATGACCCGAGCCGAAGGCAGTCGCTAAACCAACTGAGCCACCCAGGCGCCCCTATCCTACAACATTTTTTTTTTTTTAAAGATTTTATTTATTTGACAGAGAGAGAGACAGCGAGAGAGGGAACACAAGCAGGGGGAGTGGGAGAGGGAGAAGCAGGCTTCCCCGCAGAGCAGGGAGCCCGATGCGGGGCTCGATCCCAGGACCCTGGGATCATGGCCTGAGCTGAAGGCAGACGCTTAACGACTGAGCCACCCAGGCGCCCCTATCCTACAACATTTTAAAGGACACGATCCCCTGTAAGAATAATAATGGGAATCCAAGGAAATTATAGGCTCCAGAGGGTATTGTTTTTAAGAACCATGAAAGAGAAACTTCACAAAATGTCACAAAATCTTGATTACAAAAATACTACCATCCATATACTTACATATTTATTTTTAGTAAAGTTAAACATCAATGAAGTAGTTTTTCACACTAGGGCTTCTTTTCATAATGGAAGTCAATGGATTTAAATATCATGACTTAAGTGTTCAATGAGAGAACAGAACCTCTGTATTTCTGGGAATCTTTCATGCATGAAGATGATCCAAAACCAGCCAGGCAAAAATTAGTGGCAGAGACTCCTACTCTCCTGTTAACTTTTAGAACCATCTATTTCATTATCAAGTGTGAGTGGCTGAGGCTTAGTTAACAACAGCTTTCACATGGACTCTAAATAAAAGTTGTCTTTGTACTCTGAGGTCCTTACTACCAGATGGAGTATTAGTGTGAATGAATGGAATTCTTTGACAAATTTCTTTAGAGTTCATTTAAGTTCATTGTGGTTTTTGTACTGATCTCTACAAAAACTGTATGGATGAGTCAGTGGAGTCCTTAGCATCTCTCTCCACGACTTCCCTTTTATGATAATATCACACTTATTTCCTGCAATGTCAACTACATAATTAGATGGGCCTTGCTGTCAAAGATCTCTTAATGGATTCCTTAATGTTGAAAATATTTCCTCTTTTTGGTATCATAAATCATTATAGCTGAAGGTAACTATAAGAGTATATTCTGGTAAAGCAGAAAATCATTCTTGTGCAGCTATATTCCGGATTAGGAATTTACATGCTCATTTTAGTACTAGACAAAAGATGTCCTCTTATTGAAATGATCTTAGGCTCAAAACTATTTTCTACAAACTTGATTTACCTACAACTGAAATCCCTAGCAGACAAACTCCAGCACGATGGCCCAGGAGTCAAGGGCACAGGCCCCCTGCTGCCATGAACTGAAGAAGGAGAAGCTGAGCCCAGCATAAGCATCCTCTAGTGGGGCCACAGGGACCAGCAGGGCCTGCCATAGTAAATTCAATCTGACATTAATAAACTCATGCCAGCCTTCATATTGTTACTATTTGTATGGTATATCTTTTTGCAACCACTTACTTTCAATCTATCTATCTTTACAGTTAAATTATATCTTCTGAAATTTTTAATCCATTCTGTACCTCTCAATCCCTTTCAACCATTTTGCCCATCCTCCCCTCTGACAACCACCAGTTTGTTCTCTGTATTTACGGGTCTGTTCAGTTTTTTTGTCTGTTTTCTTTTTTAGATTCCACATATATGTGGAATCATAGAATATTTGTCTTTCTATGTCTGACTTATTTCACTTAGTATAACACCCTCTAGGTCCATCCATGTTGTCACAAATAGCAAGATCTCATTCTTTTTATGGCTATGTAATAATCCATTGTATGTATGTGTATGGATGTGTGCGTTTGTGTGTGTATATATATATATATATATATACACACACATATATACCAAATCTTCTTTATCCATTCATCTATCAATGGACACTCAGGTTGCTTCCATATTTTGGCTATTGTAAATAATGCTGCAATGAACATAAGGGTGCATTTATCTTCTCAAATTAGCTTTTTCATTTCCTTTGAGTAAATACCCAGGAATTAAATTACTGGATCATACGCCATTTTTATTTTTAATTTTTTGAGAAACCTCCATACTGTTTTTCACAATGGCTGCATGAATTTTCATTCCCACCAACAATGCACAAGGGGGCACAACCTTGCCAATACTTGCTATTTCTTGTCTTCTTGATACTAGCCACTCTGACAAGTGTAAGATGATATCTCATTGTGGTTTTGATTTGCATTTCCCTGATGATTAATGATGTTGAGCACATTTTCATGTCTCTATTGGCGATCTGTAGGTCTTCCCTGGAAAAATGTCTATCAGGTCCTCTGCTCATTTTTAAATTGGATTATCTGGGGGGTTTTGGTGTTGAGTTCTATATGTTCTTTATAGATTTTGGATATTAACCCCTTATTGGACATATCATTGTAAATATCTTCTCCTATTCAGGAGACTTTCTCATTTTGTTGATGGTTTCCTTTGCTATGCAGAAATTTTTTATTTTGGTGAAGTCCCAGTATTTTGTCTTTATTCTTGAAGGAAATTGTTTCATATCTAGGTTGACGGGGTTTTTTTCCCCCAGTATAAAGATGTAGTTCCATGGTTGCTGGCCTCCATAGTTCCTAATGGAAGTCATCAGAAGCTAATCATTGTTCCCCTGTATTTAACATGCTCTTTTTCTCTAGATGCTTTCTAGATTTTCCTTTCACATTAGGTTTTTAGCAGTTTGACTATAATATGCCTAGCAGTGTTTTCTTGTATTTGCTCTGCTTGACTTTCACTGAGCTTCTTGAACCTGTAAATTTATGTCTGCCCCAGATTAAGAAATTTTCAGTCATTATTTCTTCAAAAGTTTTTCTGCCTCATTCTCTCTTCTTGCCTTCTGGGATTCCAATTAGAAATATGTTAGGAAGCTTGTAATGGTTCTACAAATTCTTAAGGCTTTCTTTTCTTCTCTCATTTACTCTCCATTCTTCACACTGAGTAATTTCAAGTTCTCTGGCTCTTTGCTTCGTTATCTCCATTCTGCTAGTAAGCTCATCAAGTGAATTTTTACTTAAGATACTGTCTTTTTTCATTCTAAAATTTAAACTTGGTACTTTTTTATGATTTCTCTCGCTCTGCTGAGATTTCCTATCTCTTCATTCATTATGAATATATTTTCTTTACCTCATTTCTCTAACAATTATTGTTTTAATTGTTGCTTTAAAGTCTAATGCCAATATCTGGGTCATATCGGGGTTGATCTCTGTTGACTGTTTTTTTCTCTTGAGGATGGGTCACTTTTTCTTCATTCTTCATTTTGAGATTGTTTCCTGGACCTTGTGGATTCATTTCATTTTCTGGAGGGTGTCAATATCTTTTTTTAGCAAGAAATTACCTTGGATGATTCTAACTACAAACTGAAATCTCAGATCAGTACCCTACCCTACCTTTAGTTAGGAAGTTTGTGATCTACCCCGCAAATGTATGATTCAGAGGTCAGTCAGAGGTTTGGGCAAGATTTATACACAGAACTTGGGGCTACATCCATCTAGTTCACTCTGGGGTTCACTTCTCATTTTCCTGTAGCAATGCCTGCCCCACACTCCACCATCTGGTTCTTCAGGCCAGAAAGACTGTGAGTTTTGTATCAGAATTTCAGTCACTCAATGTAGCACTGACTTTATCTGCCCTAAAGGTGATAGCTATTTTTTTTAAAAAGAAAAAGAAATTATCTCCAAATTTGGACTTTTTTTTTTTTTTTAAAGATTTTATTTATTTATTCATGAGAGAGAGAGAGAGAGAGAGGCAGAGGGAGAAGCAGGCTCCCAAGGAGCAGAGAGCCCTATGCGGGACTCAATCCCAGGACCCTGGGATCATGACCTGAGCCGAAGGCAGACGCTTAACCATCTGAGCCACCCAGGCGCCCAAATTTGGACTTTCTTCCAAGTCTTACCTCCCTTCTAGAATCTGCCTGACATTTTTTACTCTTCAAGACCTTCAGATAGTTGTGTTATATATTTTTTCCAAATTTATCATTATTATCTGTAAGACATTTGGCTAGGAGCTTACTCAGCCATATCAGAAGTTTAGTTTTTAATAGAGAAATGTAACCCATTTATACTTCAGGTCAACATGCCTGATCTTGTTTTATGTTCTTTACCCATACTTTTTGCTGCTTCTCCTGCTTTCTAGTTTTTGCTCTAAGAAATATTTTTTCCTTTTATTCTTTTATTTATTCTTTTATCTTTTTTCTAGTTATTTGAAAACTAGAAGGTATACTTTAAATTCTAAAAAACTTGACTGTGGGGCACCTGGATGGCTTAGTCGGTTAAGCATCTGCCTTTGGCTCAGATCATGATCCCAGGGTCTTGGAATCAAGCCCCACATGGGGCTCCCTGCTCAGCGGGGAGTCTGCTTCTCCCTCTGCTGTTCACTCTCTCACTCTCTCTGTCAAATAAATAAATAAAACCTAAAAAATAATAATAATAGTAAATAAAATAAAATAAAATACTTGACTGTGTATTTCCCTAGTTATAAGTACAACAAATGATGATACTGTCACTCAGGATCAGCAAACACTCTCTCCAAGGGGAACACAATTTACAAATATCTAAGCAAGCAGTAACTACAAATACTCATTTACACTCAATTCATTGGTATCATCAATTTTCTTATTTCAAGTATTTCTTTTTTTTTTTTTTTTTAATTTAATTTTATTTATTTGACAGAGAGAGACACAGCGAGAGAGGGAACACAAGCAGGGGGAGTGGGAGAGGGAGAAGCAGGCTTCCCGCTGAGCAGGGATCCGATGCGGGGCTCGATCCCAGGACCCTGGGATCATGACCTGAGCCGAAGGCAGACGCTTAACGGCTGAGCCACCCAGGCACCCCTCAAGTATTTCTTTTTAATAAGTTCACATTAAGACCTCTTTCCTCCAGGACACTTATTTTTTTTTCATCATTTTATTTTCTTTATTCTATTTCTACATACCTCTTAAGTTGTTTTCCTACATCACTGATTTCATTTTCTGTAGTTTCAATTCTGTATTTCAGTGCTTCTAATGCTTTTACTAATTTAATTTAATTAACTTAATCTTTATTTCATTTAGCTTTCTTTTATTTCAGCCAATCTCTTAGTAAAAAGGTTTTCAACTCAATCTGTCTTTTCTCTGCTTAGATCTTCTGTATCATACAGTTTATGTTTTCTTGATTTTTAAAGAATATAAAACAAATTTTCTAATACTTACTTCTCTTTTCTACTTATTGTTCCCATATTATGGTATTTTCTTTTTTATAACCTTGAAAAAGGAGTGGTATGACTAATCTTGGAGAATCCCTATAATGAAGATATGTGGTTCCCCTCCCTAACCTCCTAGTTGTTCTTATAATGTCTCTATCTCTACTGTCGTTCAATGTTAAAAAGTGATAGTTGGCATCCTTCCTTTGTTCACACTTATAATAGAAATGCCAGTGTCCCCACTAAGCATAATTCTGACCTTTGAGCTGCTATACACATATTTGATATCATATTAAGAAACTACCCATCTGTTTATATTTTAGGGAGTGATTCTATCAAGAATGATGCTGAATTTTGCCAAAATGTTTGTAGCTTTGATGGTGAACACAACTGGATTTTTTTCTCCCTAGAAATATTAATATAATAATAATATAATATTAATAATAATTACATTTGTTGTATGTGTGTACATAATTGTTACCCAACTTTCTAGTGATATCCAGCTTTTTATTTACTGTGGATGTGTTGCTTGAGGAAGAATCACATAGTGTTGTTGCCTGATAATCTAAGTAATACAGGATTATTCTTGGGCATTCTAATGCTGCCTGCAGCCTTTTCATTGTAATAAACAGTAAATTTAAAACTAGAAAGACCAGAATGCACTGTTCTCACAGTTCTAACTTAAGTCAGTAGGGGACTTTTTTCTTTTTATCACTCTGTGTTTTACTATCAAAGAAGCACAGTTGAAATGAATTTACATATTCTATTTCCCCATAAAAATGTATTCTTATTTTTTGATTGAATAAGTTCTTAAACTTATTTATTAATTTCACATATTAATTAATTTAATTTACTTGCCTATTATCAATTTGTTGCTGGGTCTCCATGCTCTTAAATATTTTTTTTCTCTATTAGAATATCACATACGGGCACCTGGGTGGCTCAGTCGTTAAGCGACTGACTTCAGCTCAGGTCGTGATCCTAGGGTCCTGGGATCGAGCTCCACATTGGGCACCCTGCTCCACGGGAGGCCTGCTTCTCCCTCTTCCACTCCCCCTGCTTGTGTTCCCTCTCTCACTGTGTCTCTCTCTGTCAAATAAATAAAATCTTTAAAAAAAATAGAATACCATGTAATTAACAAAGTTTTATTTCAGAACCTAAAAACTGAGTAGCACATATATGAAATTTTAATTGTAGATTTTTGTTTTAGGCTTTTCTAATGACCTGACAGCATAATCTTTGAAAAGTAAAACTGTGGCTATTTGTATATGGGCCACATAAACTATTTCCCTAAATGACAAAAATCACAAATAAATCATCTAATTGAGGCTTTACAAAAATAAGAAATTAAATACAAACTATATCTAGATCTAATTTATCTGAAAATTTGCTAGCAATTTCCTATTCCTATGGATCTGATCCAATATCCTCTCTGTTTCACTTAAAAAAAAAAAAAAAAAAGCCCTAACCACATTATCCTACAAAATATAAAATAGTAGCACTACAAATATTACACTACAACTGTTGCTTAAAATATACTAAACATACATTGAGCTTGCAAGAAGTTAGGAAAACCCCTACAGACCAGCAAATAGGAGGCTAAAAGCTCCTTTACAAACCTCCTTTTGGGGTTTTTTGGGGGGGGATTTGCATAAAAAGATACAAGCTTCATTGAAATACATTTGTTTATGAACTTTATATTTGTTGTATCCCAATGTTCCAAAAAAGACTTAAGGATGACTTATAAGATTATATAAAATGCAACAAAGGAACATAGATTAAAAGTAGGATGAAAGAAGAAAAAAATGAAAGGATACTAAATGAAGCTGGGAACAAAGCCCAAATCACATACTATAATGACCTAAATATTTCCTCTGGGTCATCTACAAGTTTGAATCTAAGCTTCCTAGCAGTAAAAGTGAAAAGCAAAACATAACCAAATACTCTACTGACAATGTTTGTGAGATAAATATAAACTGGTGTTGAGAAATACAAATATTGAACCACCCTTGCAGCCCAGGAATAAGTCCCACTTGAGGGTGAATGATTCTTTAAAAGTACTGTTGGATTCGATTTGCTAGTATTTTATTGAAAAATTTTGCACCCATGCTCATCAGGGATATTGGCCTGTAGTTCTTTTTTTAGTGGACTCTTTTTTTTTTTTTTTAAGATTTTATTTATTTATTTGACAGAGAGAGAGAGAGACAGCGAGAGAGGGAACACAAGTAGGGGGAGTGGAAGAGGGAGAAGCAGGCTTCCCGCGGAGCAGGGAGCCCGCTGTGAGGCTCGATCCCAGGACTCTGAGATCATGACCTGAGCAGAAGGCAGACACTTAACGACTGAGCCACCCAGGCGCCCCTTTAGTGGAGTCTACCTGGTTTTGGTATCTGGGTAATGCTGGCCTCAGAATGGATTTGGAAGTTTTCCTTCTATTTCTTTTTCTTTTTTTTTGGAATAGCTTGGGTTTTTTTTTTATTATTATTACTGTGTTCAGTTAGCCAACATATAGTACATCATTAGTTTTCAAAGATTCATTAGTTGCATATAACACCCAGTGCTCATCACAACACATGCCCTGGTTTGGGGTTTTAACAACTACATGGGGTACAGAGGGTGAGGGCTTGGACCCAAGACAGGAATTCAAATGCAGGACTAGAGAAAAGTAACATACAGGCAGTCACTCATTGATACCTTATTCCCCTCACCCCCCCTCCCCAAGTATTGCATCCCTTTCTTCTCTTCTACAGGATTTTTCTCTTTTAGGTTCCTAAACTCTGGTGTTGCTTTCACTTGGTTATCAACTATTTCCCATTAAAATTATTAATTGCTTATTAAATGTTTCTGATCATTTTCTACTAAAATTAATAATCTATTAATTGACAATTAAGTTATAAGCTGTTAAAAGATTAGGGTATGATAGTAGCTTCCATCCACAACAATAATTCCCATTCTTATTCATGAAGTTGAAGCTTTACAACTAGAAATGGAGGGAATGAAATGAATGAAGTGGAAGAAAATTAAACAGAGGCTAAAAAAATTAATGAAGGGAAAAAATATTTTTCTCCACTGAGCACTATCTTCTGGACCTTTAACCTCCAGATTATACTGTCTTTATTGAATGACAGGAATCACCACCTAGTTGTACAGGCCTGAAATTTTAAAACAATTTCTACATTTGCCTTTCTCTTTTCCTCAATATTCAACCTACAGCCAGGTGCTATCCATTTTACTTCTTGAATATCTTTCAGATCTATCCTCTCCATATCCATAGGTGATACCTATGAGTTTTTCAGCCTCAGGACTACAGACATTTTTGGCTAGATAATTCCTTGTTGTGGGGGGTAGCCGTGCATATTATAGGATGTTTGGGCAGAATTCCTGGCTTCTACAGAATGACTAGAGGCCAGTAGCAGTACCCATCTCCACCCTGCCTAGTTGTGAGAAACAAAAATGCCTCAAACATTGCCAAATAGTCCCCTAGCTGATAATCACTGCCTTATACCAAGCTAACACCATTTCTTACCCAGGGTACTGCAAGAGTCTCCTAATATGTCTTCACTGAATCCACCATATTACTGCACCCCCCCACACACACACATACACACATAACCACTCTCCACACTACACCCAGTGATATTCCAACTCTGGTCTTGTCAGTCCCTACTTAAAGTACTTCAGTATCTTCCCATTTCTCTTAGACTAAAATCCAAAATCCTTTTTATTGCTTTAGAAGGTCTAGCTCTCACTTCTCCAGATTCATGTTGGACCTCACTGCATCCTACTTCCCCTCCTTCATTGTACTCCAGCCACACTGGCTACCTTTCAATTCCTCACATGGGTCATTCTCTCTCCAGCTATTGGGAGAACCCTCTGACAAGAAGATTCTTCCCCCACCTCTTGTAACGCTCTGAGAATTAGTAGATGCTATTTAAAAACAGTAACAACCAATGTTGGGGCTCTAGATTAAAAGCTGTGACCTAAAGAAAAAGCTGAATGCATTTTGATGGTTGGAAAACAGAACATGCCGCTTTTTCTAGCACAGGGTAGACAAAGATCAGTGATGACCAACAAGGAGAAATGATAGAGGACAACGTGTTAAGAGTCACAAAACCTAGGTTCTAATCTCTTTTCTGCATTGATTATCCATGTGATTTGTTCTTAGTTTTAATTAACTTTTCTGGTGTACAGTTCTATCAGTTTGAATACATGTAACCATAACCACAATCGGGATACAAAACAGTTCCATCACCCCCAAAAATTCTCTCATGTTGCCCCTTTGCTGTCAAATGCCTTCCCACTGTAGTCTCTGGCAACCACTGACCTATATAGTCTTTGTCCTATACTTTTATCTTTTCCTGGCATATATATACATGCCATCTTCTCTATAGTAAAATATTAAGCCATTTATGATGATCATTTGTCTGCCATGGCCAAAAACTAAATGTATGACAGTATCCCTTCTATGGTTCATATTTTAAAAAAGGATTTAAGTTTGTGGTTAATGCCCAATTTTTTCAATTTCACATCTTAAATTTTCAGTCTTCTCTGGAAAAGTGGCTCCACTTTGAATTTCTACATGCTATCTTGGTGGGCCTATAACTTTGCTCACTCTACAAAGCTATGAGCTCCAGACTGTTCCTTAGCCTTTCCTTGTAGTGGTCCTTCCTCAGTTTACCACAGCCAACTGAGCAGCCAACTGCAGTTTTCTTTTCAGCAGTCTTTACTGATGGTGAGGGAGGGGGCAGTGTTCCAAGCTTATTCTAGCACCATGTTACTTATGAACATAGCTTGTCACTGAATGTCTAAAGATAATACTGATGATACTGTTTAGTCAACAGTCAGCTAAAGGAGAGTCTTGTTAATGATATAATATGAAAAAACTCACTGTGTTATCTCATAGGGTTGCCACCCTGGTAAATCATAAGAATGCTATCCATAACATTATATAAATTTTAATAAGCACATCTGACAGAATCATTCATAATTCTCTTGTAGTGTATCAGATTAGGTGTAATTACACTGGATTCAAAAGAATAACTGGATTCAGAAGTATTAAGTAATTGGGGTGCCCGGGTGGCTCAGTCGGTTAAGCATCCGACTCGGTTTCGGCTCAGGTCATGATCTCATGGGCCATGGGATTGAGCCCTGCATTGGGCTCCACGCTCAGTGGGGAGTCTGCTTAAGATTCTCTCCCTCTGCCCCCCCCACTCATACTCTCTCTCTCTAAAACAAATAAATCTTTTAAAAAAAAAGTATTAAGTAATTGATGTCTCCCACAAGTGCTTCCTTAGAGATAAATTAAGTATTAGAAACCACTTATATGTAAGCAAGACTTAAGTCTTTTTCTAAGATTCAATTAGGAGTTTTCTTTCATTTCATTGAGTTTCTTTTATGGCCCGTAAAAAGCAATTAGAAAGGCTTGTATTTCTGAGACACAGAAACTGAAGAATTCCATAAAAATCTGCTTTTTGCTCCTTTTCCTGCTTCTATTCTTGCTAGGACCTGTACCCCCACCCCACTTTACACATGCCTCAGAAGGCAAATAGTGTATGCCCTCCTTCTAAGGCACAAGGAGTTCATGATTTCTTCAGAATAAATAACATCTAAGGAAGGACGAGGTGATAATGACTGAACAAAGCTGTCGTATGCATATTCCAGACCACCAGTGCTAGACATCTCAACACCAAGATGTCCTGGCTCCAAGGAATAACACCTGGGTCTCATCTTCGTTCTAACCAGTTCCTGGATGCCTGAGAGGACACATACACCATACCATCATCCTTAATAAAAAACCCCAGACCCTGAACAAAGACGAAACTCATGCTCCTTTCCTTTCCAAGTCTCCCAGTCGCTTCTCTGTATCTGCTCTCTCTATATCTTCAATAAACTCTGCTCTCACTTCCTGCTGGCTTGCATTTGATTTCCATCCTGCGCAAAAGCCATGGACCCTCTTGGCTGGTTCTATAGGACCCCCTCCGGGTCCTCAGACCCGGCCTGCCAGCATCATTTTTTGATATGAACATATATCAAATACTCAGAGAAAAACAGCAAGTTGGTCAAACACAGGAGATCACACGAATTTACCTTGCTAAGAATATAAACATTTTTCAAATACAAGTACCAACTGATTTTCTAGATTAAGTCCTTTATAAAACTAATGATAAGCAAAGTCATCAGATTTTATTAACACAATAAGATGAATATAAAAATTATAGATTTTTCAAAGCTTGTTAGTTTCCACCTAATTGGATGAGACTAGCACAATGTTTGTTTTTACCTTCCGGTGGCCTGTTGGATGTTGCCACAACGACGACCCCATTTTTGAACAGATTTTCAAAAAGCTGTTTCAGAATCATGGCATCAGCAATGTCAGTGACCTATGGACAACAACACATTTGTTTTATTTTAATTTCACTTCTGCTCTAACAAATTTGCTAATGGCTCATCTTTTTTTTTTTTTTTTTTAAGGATGGAAGTGAATTCCAAGAGAAAAATTCTAATTATCATCATGAAGAAAAGAGTAGATAATTAAAAGCATGAAAGACTGTATGGTAGTCTTTTAAACTTGACTCTTTTTTGCAAGCCTATCATTTCTACGCAAATTATCAAATGGTTCTATGTTAACTTCTTTTATAAACTACAGGTGGAAAGTACAGATAATT
Organism: Halichoerus grypus; assembly: GCF_964656455.1. NCBI lineage: Eukaryota > Metazoa > Chordata > Mammalia > Carnivora > Phocidae > Halichoerus > Halichoerus grypus. The sequence continues at coordinate 52,025,721 of NC_135720.1, forward strand.
GTCTTAAACATTTAGGAAGTCTAATTAATTAGAAATAACATGACCAAATCCCTCCTCCGATGCCCATCACAGACTCCGTCCACCCCACCCCACCCCACCCTGGCAAAAAGAGGAGAGAGAGAGAGAGAGAGAAAAAAAAAAAAGAAGAATAAACAAGCTGATTGAGATTTCTAATACCTTTCTGGCAAAGGTCCCTGAAAAGGTGACTTTAAATGGTCATGGGACTTTAGAAATAAGGACAAATAGCCAGTGAGACATAATCAGCTGCTGTTGAAAATAGAATGATATGACATAGATACTATTGTGCAATTGTTGCACAAAACAATTCAACAGATGGCCCATCACAAAAATAAGCAATTTCATTGTTCTTTTTAAGTGCCTTCTATTACTGTCCATGAATAATCAAAAGGCACTGCAGTCACTTCCAGCACAGCCAGCCTCTGCTAACCTTCGCAAACACAAATATTCCTTCTATTAAAAAAAAAAAAGAAAGAAAAGAAAAACCTTACAAGAATGGTTCATGCAGTGCTTTAAAAAATTACTTCTGACAAAAGCAGAAATACGTAATATAGATAAAACTATTCCATCTAAGTTACAGAGACACATATAACTATCTTTTCTAAAATTTTTAAAAATCCACAATTAACAAGCTTATTAACTTTTAAAAAAGCTTTTTAAAATCACAAGGAAATAGAGAAATTAAGGAGGGAAGGAAGTTGAGTTCAAAAACAAATGTATAGTGAAGATAGATATTAATCATTGTACCTTCCCTTTTAAATGTAATAATATGGGTTTTAGATACTTCTTATGTAAAAATATTTTGATCTTTAATAGCATTTTAGATCATCTTAATAAAATTGGTTTTATATTCACAAAACATACATTAAATATCACATTGTTATTTTTAAACTCTGTTAGAGCATAGAAACTGGGGTAATTCTTTCAAATTAGATCAAAATACTGAAAGTTACCCACTAAATGGTTGTATAAGACAACAACCACCTGACTTACACAGGTTGATGTCACTTTTCTCTTTTACGCAAAAGTTTCATTATTTCCTTCCCAACTGAACAAAAACCAAACCAAACCAGGAAACAGGGATGTGCAGAGCTTTTTTCTTTTTTTTTTTTTTTTCTGCCTCAGGTTATAACTTTAAAACATTAACTAGAAAACTACTGAAGATTCCTTAAATTAAAAAGACTTCAGAAACTTACAGAGTGGTGATTAAAATGAAAAGGAAAGTCGAACTATTTAATTATTTAGGAAAGTGATAGTTAATTTGGAGCTTAGGATCACTGTCAAATTTTGCTTCCGCAAAAATACTCACAGAGAAGGCCCTTTTCAAATGCTTAGACACCAGTGGCATTTCTGATGAGAGAGCAAACAAGCTTGCAAATTTTAGAAGCAAGTGCACTTTTAAATTGGATTCCCAATACACTGACTTTGAAAGAGAATGATATCAATGAAAAGTTGCCCAATTTTAGAAAATAAAAATGGTTATTTGACTATCTCACCAATGTTTTTGAAAAAAAATTAAAAATAGCTTTTCATGCCCTACGGTTTAGAAAAGTAAAGAGACATTTAGCTTGTAACAGTGCAAAGGTTTAAGCTGGGAGTTGAAGAAAAGCAAACAATAAAGACTTGTGGTTGAATCATAATTTGTTGTTTTTGTATTACAAAATGTTTTTGCTCTATCAGAGTAAATTAACTTGGAGAAGCTATGGCTAATTAATAAAGCAGGAGTCACTTGGGGTAGCTGGGTGCCAATGTATACTCTTTTGAACTTGTCCCCGCACTTGTTCAGCTTTGCTGGGGAACAGTAATTTTACAGTATAAGTGAACAGAAGACAATTGGCCACACATTCTTGGAGAGCGGGCTTTTTTAGCACCCAGCATTTCATTACCACCAAGAACAAAAGAGAAGGCTACAGATTACCAATAAGGGTAGTCCGCTAATACAGAGAGGGGGAGACATTTCATTAGCATTAAAGAGAAAAGATTTTTTATGACCTAGAGTTGCTTTCCATTATGACTCACTTAAGTAAAAAAGAAAAAAAAAAAATCTAATGGTTAATTTACATATGTAAGTGCTTGAGTCTCAGTCACCCACTGATTGGTACAGTGCCATGTAATGAGTGACAAACATAAGCATGCATTATCAGTAATTAGTATTAGCACAAAAATAAGCACCTATTTTTTATTAGCAGTTTTTAATAGCTTTCCTGTTTTACAAAAACGGTCAAAACTATTTTTTAAATGATATTGATAGCTTATAGAGGAGAATTTTGCATGATATTCTGCTCATCAGAATTCTTTTTTTTTTTTTAGACCATATTAGTAAAACATCTATCCAGTGTCCCTAAAAGAGATAGGAAAAAATAACTTTTTTTTTTAAAATCAGTTTCCTTCAGTATTATACCTTCAGAATCATAAATGGTTTAACAAAAAAATGTAAATATTCAAAGTCAACATAATGAAGACCCTAAAGAAAACTTTGAGGAAAATCTGCTCTTTTATTTCAGCAACTAAAACATATAAAAGCAACCTACCTAGACAAATTTCTCAAACAAAATAATAGTATATTCGACAGCACAGGCAAAACTGAAATGCTATACTTTACTAAAGATGACCAAGCTAATGAGGAACACATTCTGCAAATCTAATCTGAATACTGCCAAAACATAATTTAAAAATTCCCCAAATCCAAGAGTACATATAGTCTTGTTTTTAAGCAGCAATAATTCTCATTCAGCTCCCTAGTAAAATAAATATTATATTAATTAACACCAAGTAAAGGCCAATAATAACTAGTTAAAAATCAAGACTACTAATAGGATTCAATTTTTAAAAGTGAAGTGGTGATTGTAGACATATACGACTGTTAAGAATAAAGTGCCTAAAAAATTCTTTTCTAGTAAATCAGCAATGTATCGTACTAGGATTAATAGGCTTAAGGATAATTTTTAGGTTCTATCATTAAAACATCTACTAAAAGCCTATCCAGCTCCAGATCTGTATATTTAAATACATAATGTAAGACATCATATACCAAAGAGAACATATAACATAGCTGTTACTACTAGTGAATTAGAGCACTAATGATGAATTCAAACGGAGTTACCGGCTGTGTAACCTTGATGAGTTAGTTAACTTCTCTGACCCTTAATTTCCTCATCAGTACAATGAAGGTAGTAATAATACCTACATGAAGGTAGTAATAATACCTACCTTGCAAAATTATTATGATCCTTATATTAACTCCTCAAGAAATGTTAGCTAGGACTATTATCTGTGTATGGTATATGTGCTAGTATAATTGCATGTTATTTATATGTAGCTGTATCGAACTTCAGCTGTAGATGGAATGGTATATACCACGGTACAGTAGTTAAGAACAAAGGCACATAGTACTCAATAAACAGAATATACATAATAGATGGAATGTAACCATTCCAATAAATGGCATTGTCTCAAACAGATAGTTCATAAAAGATGAATTTTAACTAGTTAATAAACAAATGTAGAAAAAATTCAACTATATTATTACTTAAGGAATATATATTAAAACAATAAGATACCATTTTTCATCTATTAGACAAAAAATGTTAAGATAATTCATAATGTTGACAGGAAAAATTGTGGGTTGTTATTATAAATAAGGGAAGTGGGACTTAGTTGGGACACTACCTCAATATTTATCATTTGGTACTAGGATTTATTCATTCATTCTTTCACTCGTTATTAGGCATTCACTCATCCTCAAACACAGTTCTAGACATTTGAGATACATCAATTACCAAAACAAAGATTCCTACCTTCAAGATTATGGAGGAATATATATATAATAAGCAGTAAACATAATAAATAATATATATATGCCAGAAGGTGATATACGTTATTTTTAAAAAGAATGGTTTTTAAAAAGACAGTAAGGGACATTGGTTAATGGCAAACCACAGTTTTGTAAGAATAGGCCTTTGTTAAGGAGATAACTGAGCAAAGATCTGAAGAAGTGAGAGACTCTTTGGAGTATCTGGGGGAGACTGCCCCAGGCAGAAAGTTCAGTGCAAAGGCTCTGCTTGTTTGTTCTAAGTTGTGTGGATGTTGGGAATCAGAGCGCTGCTGTAACACTATTTTGGGGGTATCCTTTTACCCCCAAATTTTAGAAAAAGGGGACAAGGAGAGATCTGGACTAGCAATAATCCAGTTTTGGTATGCTAGAGGAGCTTTTCTAAAACCAGCAGAAGACAGTCCAGATACTGAAACTAGGAGATCCAGGTTCTGCCCAGTGATCACCTCTGCCCTTAGAGGCCATATTCTTGCCCTTATACTCTTGCTTTCTCTGGTTCTTCTCAAAAGTGGGTATATAGAGATAACTGGCCTTTTCTCGCATACAGTGGTAAACTCCAGGCTCAAGTCTGGAATCGCAGAGGAAATAAAAGCAAAACTACTAACACTTTTCATCCTAGGACATGCAGGGCAACTTTGTTCAAAAGCAGAGGGTTCTCCCTCCTGCACTGTTGGTGGGAATGCAAGCTGGTGCAGCCACTCTGGAAAACAGTATGGAGGTTCCTCAAAAAGGTGAAAATAGAGCTACCCTACGACCCAGCAATTGCACTACTGGGCATTTATCCCAAAGATACAAATGTAGCGATCCGAAGGGGCATGTGCACCCCAATGTTTATAGCAGCAATGTCTACAACAGCCGAACTATGGAAAGAGCCTAGATGTCCATCGACAGATGAATGGATAAAGATGTGGTATATATATATATATATATATATATATATACAATGGAATATTATGCAGCCATCAAAAAAATGAAATCTTGCCATTTGCAACGACGTGGATGGAACTAGAGGGTATTATGCTAAGCGAAATAAGTCAATCAGAGAAAGACAATTATCATATGATCTCACTGATATGAGGAATTTGAGAAACAAGACAGAGGATCATAGGGGAAGGGAGGGAAAAATGAAACAAGATGAAACCAGAGAGGGAGACAAACCATAATAGACTCTTAACCTCAGGAAACAAACTGAGGGTTGCTGGAGTGGAGGGGGGTGGGGGGGATGGGGTGGCTGGGTGATGGACACTGGGGAGGGTATGTTCTATGGTGAGCGCTGTGAATTGTGTAAGACTGATGAATCCCAGACCTGTACCCCTGAAACAAATAATACATTATATGTTAATAATAATAATAATTTAAAAAAAGAAAAAAGCAGAGGGTTCTCTCACGTTGTCAACTCTAACATAATAGAATGCTACATTCCAGTAGCATTTGCGATCAAATAAAAGCAATCAATTTGATATTCAGTCTTGTTTTATCATCTCTGAGCATATGTTCTTCAGAGCTCTGGTGGGAAAGAAGCATTTGGTATAACACCCACTATTAGCTATGGTTCCCTAATTTTTGAGGAAAATAGGGTTGGAAAATATTTGCAAGGAGCAAGGAGATAGGATCAGAGAGAAAGCAGGAAGGCTTGAATAAAAGAAATGACACTATCTTATTGTATTCCCCCCACACACACCCACTTAGAGTTTAAGCTTTTTTAAGTTGGGTTTTCTGTTACCTATAGTAGAAAGCATCCTAGGAGATACCTCATCTCTTTGCTCTTTGGTCTTTAGTTCATCAGCTAATTCTCCTTGCACTGGAGATACTGGATTCTATATGAAGGAAGGTGACATTTCCTCACAGTACTCCTATTTATGCTATCTTTTACAGGCCATAAGGAAACCCCTCCTATACAGCAGAGAGGAGCAAAACATGAGCTGAACAGATCCATCCCCAAGACTGTTTGCAAGCAACAGGCACAGGAGATTCAGCTAAAGAAAAGGAGTTTACTTGAGACTCCAGGATGCAAACAGCACTGATAGCACCTGCTGGGAACTGGAGCTGAGGTAGCTCTGGAGAACTCAGCAGCTGTCCAGGGAGCAGCCCTGTAGTCCTCCCCTAATGTGATTCAGTTATTTCCTACGTCTCTTTGTTCCTGCTTCATTATTGTGCGGGAACTGCCCTCAGTGCCTTTTAGTTGAAAGACATGAGACAGAGGACATGATTGGCCCAATCCCCAGGGTACACCACACAAGTGCAATGTTGCTGGCAAGCTTCTGGGCTTGGTACTCATAGATCAGATGTCCAGACATGGTCCATTTGACTGTGGGTCAGATCGGGTCCTGTAGTTTGGGATAAGGCTCTTTATTTAAGGCAACTGGATGGATGAGTAAACGAATGAATGAACATCAAACCAACTCTGGACGGGGCAGGCGATGACCACTCCGTCATATCCACTCTCTCTTTGTTAGCAAGCGACATTTTACAAGTGAGGGGCCTATCTCCCCCTTGATCTCCTTTATACTTAATACGTAATTTGAAAAATCATTTTTATTGCCTGCCTTTCTTTTGCAAGACTCACTCATTTGGAACACCAGCATCCTGAGAGTTGCTTTTGTTTCTTTCTTCCCAACCACGCATCAACATTCTGAAGTCTGAACTCAATGGAGAATGCCCAGTGTAACCAGAGAGGTTTCTGTTAGGGCCTCACTATTAGGGTGGTATTATGACATTAATGGGTCCTAGGCACTTTTACCTTCATGAGCCCCTTCCTCAATTAGAAAATGCATTTGAGGGGTGCCTGGGTGATTCAGTCGGTTAAGTGTCTGACTTCGGTTCAGGTGATGATCCCAGGGTCCTCGGATTGAGCCCCTCATCAAGCCCCGCACTGAGCATCATGCTCAACAGGGAGTCTGCTTCTCCCTCTCCCTCTCCATCTGACCCTCCCCTGCTCACGTACACGGGCACACTCTCTCTCAAATAAATAAATAAATGAAATCTTAAAAAAAAAGAAAATGCATTTGAAAATACGTGTGTTTACATACATAAATAGTATTTTATGACTGAGTTGGTATAAAATATATATAGATACAGGCTGAATTCATTATGATATGTTCATTTCTTTCTGCAAATTTTAAAAGAAATTAAAATATTTTTATGGGCCCCTGAAAGTATAATGGACCCTAAGTACTGTGCCTACTACACCTAATGGGTAATTTGGCCCTGCTTGCTATTAATCCTCTGAGGATCTCTTTGTACCACCAAATTGTCATTGCTTCCTAACCTTCTTAAATAGTCTTGCCAACAATGGTCTTTGTGTCACAGCAACAGACCAATCTTTTCTCTGAATGTTTTAAAATTCACATTTTTTAAGTTAAAGGTCATGATTTTTATATGATACCAAGGAAATTCTGATGCCTCTCTATTCCTCATCTACATGATGACTATAATAACTATTTTTCAGAATTAAATGAATAACTGTGTTAGAGATATAAAAACACTTTGTAAACCATGAATCATTTTACAAAGGTTAGGTATTAATATACTTTTTTAAAAAATTTAACTTCAATGCCCTAATCAAAAATTTAACTGTGCTAATTCAATTTTATTGGTGATAATGTGATTAAGAGATCATAATGAGAAAACAAGAGATGGTCTTCACTGATTTATCACTGACTTTTGTTGTCGACAACAAACTCAGTACTATTTTTAGAACTAAACTAGGCCCATCTCTTTCTGCAACACATTTATACACTTAGTACACTTTTTCAGAGTAAAACATTTCTTCCCCACAAGCCTTCTTCTGAAGACCTTTGTAGTTCCACAATACAAAAGGTGATGAGATGCCTGGGTGGCTCAGTCAGTTAAGATTCTGCCTTCAGCTCAGGTCATGATCCCAGGGTCCTGGGATTGGGCCCCCCACATCAGGGCTCTGTGCTCAGCGGGAAGCCTGCTTCTCCCTCTGCCTGCCACTCCCCCTGTTTGTGTTCTATCTCTCTCTCTGACAAATAAATAAATAAAATCTTAAAAAAAAAGAAGGTCAATGCCAGGCTGTCTTAATATGACTGAAAGGAGAAAGAAAGATTCCTTTCCAGATGGCCCAGTGTAACACCATTCTTGGTGAAAATTCTTCTTTCTCATTTATCATAAATCGAGACCATTGTTAGATAAGTGTATCAAGTTGCTAAAGGAGACCTATCTGCCTCATTTGGGATAAAGGCAACCTGGCCATCTTATCTTCCCACCAATGCAGGTTTTTAAAACACAGAAGAACAAAAAATAACTCGCTACCAATTTAAATGCATAATTTCAGAGAATCTTAAAACTGTAAGAAGCTTTAGAATTCAACTAGGACAGCTCCCTCACTTCATCACAAATCTGTTGTGAGGCTTAAATAAGATGTGTGACTCACCCAGGGCCCACCTCAGAGTAGGCACAAAACAAATGTTAGCTTCCTACCCCTTCGAAGTTCTCTGGGCCTTTATTCTAGGCAGTCAGACACAGGAGTTTATGCACTCAGCTCCAGAGATATTATTCAAAAGCTCTGGGTGTGAAGCCCTATTTTTAAGCTTATATTCAGTATTTGTGGATTTTTCTATTTTCATTCCAATAATCAATTGCTCTTACAGTAAGCATTATAGAAAAATAAACTATTACATTTCAGAACCACTGAAGAAAGCAAATAAAGAGGAAGTAATTCTTAACCTAGAGCATCTATTATTATTATTATTATTATCATTATTAAACACCGGGATACAGAAAAAGCATAAGACATGGCATTTGCCTGCATGCTATCTTTGCTCTCGTAAGAAATAAAGATCAGAAAATAACTTATTACCAATTTAAATGCACAATTTCAGAGACTCCTAAAACTACAAGAACTTTGAAAGTTCAAGTAGGGCCAACTCCCCCTGTCATCACAAACAAGTTGTGAGGCTTAAATGAGATGTGTTAATCACTTGTATTTTATATAACACTTTTAAAAAAACCCACAAACATCTTTAAAGACATTATTTTGTAATCATGACATTATCTCCACCATGGTACAGGTGAAATGTAAATCCATGACCCTAATATAGGGATGGGCAAACTTTTCCTATAAAAGGCTGAGTAGTATATATTTTAGGCTTTGCAAACCACATGTGGTCTCTGTTGCATTTTCTTCTTCTTTTTTAAAAGACCCTTTAAAGGGGCGCCTGGGTGGCTCAGTCGTTAAGTGACTGCCTTCGGCTCAGGTCATGATCCCAGGGTCCTGGGCTGGAGCCCCGCATCGGGCTCCCTGCTCGGCGGGAAGCCTGCTTCTCCCTCTCCCACTCCCCCTGCTTGTGTTCCCTCTCTCGCTGTGTCTCTCTCTGTCAAATAAATAAATAAAATCTTTAAAAAATAAAAAATAAAAAATAAATAAAAGACCCTTTAAAAATATAAAAATCATTCTTTTCTCACCGGCCATACAAAAGCAGATGGGCCAGATTTGCTCTGTGTGAGCCATAGTTTGCTAATCCCTGGACTAGATGGTGAAATAAACTCATAAGAGGTAATGTGTCAAATCAATTTATAAAACAATGATAAAATCAGGAACAGAATTTAAATCTTCACATGTCATTCAGGATACCATTCCACATCTATGAAAATCTCTACCTTACCTGAAATTCATCGAAACATAAGAGACATGCTTCTTCACTGATCTCTTCAGCTATGGGAGCTATTGGATCATATGATTTAGCCATGAATCCTGGTTTTCTTTTTGGCAAACTCTGTTTAAGGCGGTGTATTCCTTTAATGGATGAAATTAAACACAAATCAAATACTGTATTAACTGTTCATTTTAAATAACTATAATGTATCTTTTAAATCTCTAAATGAAACCTCAGTGTGAACATAAAAACTAAGTTTAAATGCCACATAAAATCAAATGCGATTATTGAAAAATTGGTTGCATTTTCTCTACCTCAAAATAAGTTGTTCACATCTTAATACATTCCCATGGCTGTAAGGACACTTTGTAGTCATTCCATCCCTACCCTTCAATCACTTCAGAGGTGACAAAGTGATAGCCTAGATGACAAGATGGTAACTAGATGGATCAACAGATCAATCTTGTTGCTGAGGATTTCAGAGATGCGGGTAGAGGAGGTGATCCTGCCCTATGTCTAGCATACATAATCAGATGTTCCCTTATCTCTAGGCAATCCCACTTCACTCCTTAAAAGTGTATTGAATATTGGAAGTATTAGAAGAAAAATGCAATGTTCCTGCCCTGGTGAGGTTACGGTATAGCTGGTAGACAAATAATGCACAACAGAAATGATCTAAGAACACTGACAAAGCAGTAAGGCATACATACAAGCACATGAATGCCTACCTGCTAAGGTGACACAGAGGAAATGACCTAGTCAAGAACAACTTCTTGAAATAAGCGAGTTTTTAACATTTCTTATTGATCCTTAGTAGAAAGAGGAAATACCCGACCTTCATATAGTAACCTCTTTTCTCCTAATGGGAAGTACTGAATTTGTCTTTAGGACCAACTCTAAATACATCACGAGTTGTTTCAATATAGCACAAAACAAGTGAAACCAAATAAAATCTCACTTTAAGCAAACTAATTTTTTAAAAGATTAAGAATTTTTAAAAGATGGTAAGAACTATTCTGTAGTGTTTGCCCACTTAAAAATCCCTTCTTTTAGACCATTTAACTTACTTTCATGAACATCTAGCATGAACCCATGAAAATGAACCCGTTTCTTCCTCTTCATCTCCACATAAGCATAAAACATGTCCATCACCATTGTTTTCCCTGTACCTTAAAAAAAAAAACAAAAAAAACTATTAAACAGTATGTACTGATCGCTCTAATGATTGTTCATTAGCTTTGGGATAATGAAACCGTACTCTTCTACTGGAAAGCTTAAGACTATGTTACTTTTTTGGAAAGGAGTGTTTATTTTGTATGTTAAATGAGCTAAAAATAAAATGTTGATATTGCTCTTTTTTGTTAAAATCCTGTTATTAGGAAATACAACATTTAATTAACATTACAGGGGCTATTTCCCCCAGAGAACTATGTAAACTGGTAAGATCTGCAGATTATTCATTCTTCAGTTTCTCTTCCAAAAGACATCAATATGAATAAAATAACTTAATTAAGTAAATATTTATTGGGCCATAAGCAAGAGGAGTGGTCTTAGGGAAATTGAAAGATGAAAAATAAAAAAATAAAGACTAGTATCTAACATAAATGCTGAAAGTAAATAATAGATGTACATTAGAACTGCAGAATTGCCAATTTTAACAATTTTTTTGGTAGGTTTATCTTTATTTCTCTTTGCATATCCTACAGTATTTTTTTTATACATGTTGATACTATGCTCTTTTTCTGTTAAGTTTTTTATTTTAATTGCAGTATAGTTAACACACAGTATAATATTACTTTTTAGGTGTACAATGTAGTGATTCAACACTTCTATACAACATGTGGTGCTCATCACAGTAAGTGTACTCCTTAATCCCCATCATCTATTTCACCCATCCCCCCCAGCCACCTCCCCTCTGATAACCATCAGTTTGTTCTCAATAGTTAAAAGTCTGTTTCTTGCTGTCTCTTTTTTTCTTTGCTTGTTTTGTTTTAGCTTTTGAAGAAAGTGTTCTTAAGATACAACACTTTCTTAAAAAGCTGAGAACATAAATCTTTCAAAATGAGGCTTACTTGAAGAAACTGAAACCGTTAACCCTTCAACACTGAAACTTTGAACCACTGTGATTGCTTTAGTAATCGAAGAGTCATATTTAACAAAGTATGCACGGAAAGTCTTATTCCCTCGCAGAAAGCCCAGAGCTTTGGGGACATTGGCAGTACTCAGGCTCAGGTCAGATCCAGCATTCTTCAGCAGGCCAGGCCAGGGCATGCTGGTGCTGTCCCTCATGCTCACCACTTCCTCTGGCACGACCCCACCACAGTGCCCATCCTCTCCTCCCAGGAGCTACGAGTATACATAGGCGGCTCAGGATGTGAGATCTAAGTCTTAAATCTATTTGGCTTTCCTCCATTCCATATGGCTTTGAGCCCATGCCATCTGAATCACCAGAAAGTTTTTTGTATGTGAAAATACAATTCACCAAACACATCTGGTCATTAATGAAGAAACCAATTCGATTTAAAAGTAATTTTTTTGCAAAAAATATTTAGTATAATATTTCCTGATACAGTGTGTAGCAGCAGATTTGAATCATTACATTTATGCAAAATAATAAAATTTTAAATTCTGCTGCATGAAACAGTACGCTTGTAGATCCAGAAAAAAGTCAGGAACTCACAAAAAATGTGAATAATATATATTTGAATGTAATCTTTGTGCTGAGTCTTTAAAAAACAGGCTTAAAATATAACAAGACCATCATATAAAAAGCTTCTGGAGATAAAAGCAAAAAAAAAATCATAAAGGAAAAAATGGCTACCTGAAATTTAACCTTCTGGGGGCGCCTGGATGGTTCAGTAGGTTAAGTGTCTGCCTTCGGCTCAGGTCATGATCCCGGGGTCCTGGGATCGAGTCCTGCATCAGGCTCCCTGCTCAGCAGGGATCTGCTTCTCCCTCTCCCTCTGCCCCACGCCCCTGCTCATGCTCACTTGCGTGTGCGCGCGCTCTCTCTCTAATAAATAAATAAAACCTTAAAAAAATTAACCTTCTGAATATCAAAATCACTATAAATAAAGTTAATATCCTTATTTATTTAATCAATATATTGTTACTGAATAACACATGTGAGGCCCTATTCTGGGTGCTCGGGATCTGGTAGTAAACAAAACAGAGAAAAATCCCTGTCTTCATGAAACCTGAAAGATTAACCTTACATATCTTTAAATATGAAGAGCTCTTAGAAACTACAGTGGTGTTTTGGGGTTTTTTTTGTTTTTGTTTTTGGTCTGTCCTAAATCTCTTACTTTTGAAAACTTCCCTACTTAGCATAATTCCATGAGGGCATCAATCACAGGATGAGCCAATCAAAATACTCCTTTATCATATACACTGTGGTTGGCCCTGTAATGAGCACATGACCCAGTTAGGTCAGTGTTCTCTAGAGGCAGTTAATGTGGATCCTGAAAATAAGAATCATCTCTTCTCTTTTTAAAGGAACAACCTAGAAAATTCCAGAAATACTTTTTATAACAGCAAAAAATTGTGACCAAGAATGAAGCCAACAACAAAACTATGAACAAGAATGAAGCCAAAAAGGAAAGCAGAACCAAAAGATGAAGGAAAAGGGAAATGGAGGGAAGGGGAGAGAGATCCCAAAAATATCACTTAAGATATTAAATATAGATCTACCCACAGCTGAATCAGACCATTATTCAACTTAATAATTAAACCAGCCATTAAATTCCTCCCCTGGTTCAGCCAATTCAACTGGCTTTTTTTTTTTTTTTTTTTCCACTACAACTGAAAGAATACTAAACAGGACAGATTTAACAGGGGAAAGAAAAAAAGATGATCAATGTACAAAAAAAACATGAGTATTCAAATGACACAAAAAATATAAATAGCTTTAAACATATTTTTAAAAGTTTAATTCTACCAGGAATAAAAGGAATACAAGGAAAAACACCCATGATATACCATTTTTATGTTCGTTAAGATGTAGGAAAACAAGCACTCTAATATACTTCTGGAGACAGTATAAAACCAACCCTTCTGGAAGTCAGTTTGGCAATGTCAATCAAAAGGTAGACAAGTATTTAAAAATACTCAGAACCAAAATCAATACTGTAAAGATATTTTTGCTCCCTAAATTATTTCAAAGCTCAATGGAATCCCAATCAAAATCAATTTAGAAATAACTTGACAACATGATCCTAAAGTCAATCTCCTGATAAAAAATAAATAAATAAAGGTCTATCAACAGGAAACTGATTAAGTGAATTGTGGAACATTCATATAATAAAATAGTATATACCCAGTAAAATGAATGAGGTAGATCAATACGTTCTGATATGACATGATATCTAAGACCCACAATTAACTGGAAAAAAAATAAAGTACTTAATATTTGAATAAAATAAAAACACCCACACTTTTAAAAATTCTCCTGAGTGGCTAATTTCTTTAAAAAGTGTGAAAAAGGGACATCTGGGTGGCTCAGTTGGTTAAGTGTCTGCCTTCGGTCCGGTCATGATCCCAAAGTCCTGGGATCAAATTCCGCATCAGGTTCCTTGCTCAGCAGGGAGCCTGCTTCTCCCTCTGCCTGCTCCTCTCCCTGCTTGTGCTTGCTCGCTCTCTCTCTCTCACAAATACATAAAAATCTTTAAAAAATTACAATTAAAAAATTTTTAAAGTGCCGAAAATACTCTAAAACAAGATCAAGTAGCAAGTAATAGAGGTTGGGGGAGGCAAAGAGGAAAAGAAGAGAAACTATACAATAAAAATGTATCATGAAATTAGAAAATTATATTTGAGTGGTACCGGACTGTTTAAAAAAATCAACTAAACCAATTAAGCAGACGTAAGGATATATAATAACAGTGTATATGAAAAAAATAATTGTTAAAGACAAATGCTCAGCCATTTGCAGAAAATAAAACTAGATTCCTACTCACATTTCACACCAAAATTAATTCCAGATGAATCCAAGGTGCTAAAAAATATGAAAAACCCGGAAGATAATATGTGTGAACATTTGTATCACCTTGGAGTAAGAAAAGTTTAACAATGTGTATCAAGAAAAGGAAAACTTCTGAGAGATCATGTGAGAGTAACTGGTTCCAGATTTGCCATCCCAACATAAACACCTTGAAAATTGGATGAAATATATGAAACTAATATTTTCAGACACTGGAAAATAAAAATACAAGACTCTGATTCCCGACAGAAGGGAAAAACAAGATGAGCCCTATATCACTGCAGCTTTTGGTTTGGAGGCACCCTCCAGACTGCTGCACAGAAAGGAGGAATCCAAGCAAAACACCCAGGGCAGGCTGAGTTGGGTTAAGAGAGATCAGAATTATGGGAGTCCAATGCCAGTGAAATTTGCAAGGCAAAATGCCAGGGAGGAGGAAGCTATCTATGAAAGAGCTCCAGAAATTAACATGTGGGTACTCTTAAGTCTTTGGCTGAATACTAGCTGCTCATGTGTAGGGTGATACTCCATGATGTGAGGCAAAGAATGGCCATCAGGAAACTGTAAAATGAACAATTTCCAGAGATACTGTACTCATGCAACAACTTGGATGAATCTCTAAGAAATTACACTGGGGTGGGGGCAGAAAGCCAATCTCAAAGGTTATGTACTTTTCCATTTATATAACATTTTTGAAATGACGGAATTTTAGAAATGGAGAACAGATTGATGGCTGCCAGGACTTAACAAAGAGAGGGTGAGTAGGTACGGTTACAAAATTATGAGCAACACAAGGGACTCGTGGTGATAGAATTGTTCAGTACCTTGACTGTGGCAGTAAATACATGAACCTACACAGTTGACAAATTGTACAGAACTAAATACAGACACAGAAATGAGTACAAGTAAAACAAGAAATTTGAATAAGATCAGTGAATTATATCAATGTCATTCTGTTTGTGATATTTATACTATAGTTTTGCAAAATGTTACCTTTGGGGGGAAATGAGTAAAGTGTACACAGATATCTCCATATTACTTCTTACAAGTGTGAATCTATAATTATCTCAATAAAAATTTCAATTAAAAAAATACTTCACGGGCCCCAGGATGGTTCAGTCCGTTAAACACACTACTCTAGATCTCAGCTCAGGTCTTGATCTCAGGGTCGTGAGTTCAAGCCCCAGACTGGGCTCCATGCCCAGCATGGAGCCTACTTAAAAAAAAAAAATACTTCAAATGAATCAAGCTGGCATGCAAGTAACTTAACTCCCTATCAAAATAAAATTCAATATATAAAAACCATATAATCATCACATTTGAAAAAATGTTTCACAAAAGTCAGCACACATTCATGACCAAATCTCTCAGCAGACTAGGAAAAGAAGCATACTTTTCAAACTCATAAAGGACAAATACAAAAAGAAACATACAATGAAAAGATGCTCAACATCACTAATCATTTGAGAAATGCAAATCAAAACTACAATGAGATACCACTTCAACACCCATTAGGATGGCTATTATTTTTTTAAGAAGAAAATAACAAATATTGGTAAGGATGTGGAAAAATGAGGACCCTTGTACATTGCTGGTGGGAATGTAAAATAGTGCAGCTGCTGTGGAAAACAGTATAGAAGTTGCTCCAAAAATTAAACACAGAGTGACCATATGATCCACCAACTCCACTTCTGGGTATATACACAAAAGAACTGACAGCAGGGATTCAAACAGATATTGTTCACCACAGTCAAAAGATGGAAATAACCCAAACACCCATCAACAGATGAACAGATAAAAATTGGACACATATGCTGGAATACTATTCTGCCTTAAAAAGTAATGGAATTCTGATACAGTCTACAACATAAATGAACCCTGAATAAAACTATGGTAGGTGAAATAAGCTAGACACAAAAATTTAAATAATATATGATTCCACTATATATGACATACCTGGAGTAGTCAAATTTACAGGGACAGAAAATCGAATGGTGGTTGCCAGGGCCTGGGACGGAGGGGCATATGGAATGGGGAATTATTGTTTATAGGTAGAGAGTTTCAGTTTGGGAAGATGAAAAATGTTCTGGAGATGGATGGTATAATGGCTGCAAAAGATTTAAAGATCTTTAAAAATGAAGATGAAAATGTTCTGGAGATGGATGGTGTGATGGTTGCAAAACAATGTCAATGTACTTACCGCCACTGAACTTTACAAGTAAAAGTAGTTAAAATGGTAAATTTTATGTTATGTATATTTTGCCACATTAAGAAAAATAATACATTAAAAAAAATACCCTACAATTAACATCATACTTATTAGTGAAAGACTGAACACTTTTCCCCTAAAATTTCACACAAGGCAAGGACATTCACTCTCACTACTTCTATTCAGCATTATACCGGAGTTCCTAGCTAGTGCAATAAGGCAAGAAAAAGAATCAGAAGACATACAAATTGTAAAGGAAAAATTTTCTTTATTTGCAACAGCATGATTGTATACATAAAAATTCCTAAAGAATCTATCAAATAACCACTAGAGTTTATAACTGAATGTAGCAAGGTCACCAAAAAAATCAATTGATTCTATACACTAGCAGCGATCAGTTGGAAATTAAAATTTTAAAACACAATACCATTTGCAGTGGCATCAGAAAACATAAAATACATAGGAATAAATTTATCAAAAAATATGGCAGAACTCTGCATTACAACCTATAAAACAGCACTGAGAGAAATTAAAGATCTTTAAAAATGAAGAAACATACCATGCCCATAGATTGGAAGACTCAATTTTTATCAAAAAATCAGTATTTATCAAAAACATCAATATTTTAAGTTATCAATTCTTTCCAAATTGATATATAGATTGAATGTAATCCCAATCAAAATCCCAGGAGGATTTTTTTTAAAAGAAATTAACCAGCCAATTCTAAAATGTATGTGGAAATGCAAAGGTCATAGAATGGCCGAAACGATCTTGAAAAAGACAGAGTTGAAAGACTCCCATTACACCACAGGGATGCATCAGCAAAACCCACGTTGTAGGAAATCCTACAGGACAAATTAATTTATATATGTATGTGTATATATATATATGTGTAACAGTGTGAATTTTGCTGATGCATCTCTGTGGTATGATGTCACACACACACACATACATACACACACCCACACACACAAAGAGACTAAAGACTTAATAATTAATAGCACACTGGGCACCTGGGTGGCTCAGTTGGTTAAGCGACTGCCTTCAGCTCAGGTCATGATCCTCGAGTCCCTGGATCGAGTCCTGCATTGGGCTCCCTGCTCGGCAGGGAGCCTGCTTGTCCCTCTGACCCTCTCCCCTTTCATGTGCTCTCTTTCTCATTCTCTCTCAAATAAATGAATAAAATCTTTAAAAAAAAATTAATAGCACACTGAAAACAAACATTTACGACAATTAGAAATCTAAGTAACTGAGTATTTAATGAAATTACAAATAATGTTAATTTTTAGAGTGTGAAAATGGTATATACTTAAATCTCTACTTATTTTGTATTCATTCTTTATCTTATTTCTACCAACATCTAATTTTTTTTCCTACTTCTAACACAGACTAGTAGATATACCCCCAAAATTATTAATATTTGACTTTCCTCAACACCAAACAGTGCTTAGGGAGAATATGAGGGAAATGTTAAGTTCATGACACTACCAAAAAAGGGAGGAAAAAGGTAACAAAGGTCTTTCTAAAATGTAAAATTCTTTCAATGTGGCTATGATAAACACCATTAGATTTAGTATGGTGGGCAAGAGCCCTGTGTGTGGTGGAATTTCAGAGATGCTAAAAGATCTCTCTGCCCAAAATCACCAAGTGATCAGCTGGATCACTACAGTTCTATTTCATATACCAAGTGCCAGTGAAATTCTAACTCTTAGAAGCTCTTTTTATTTTTTTTTTTAATTTTTTTAAAATTTAAAATCTATTTATTTATTTGAGAGAGAGAGAGAGCAAGCACGAGTGGGGAGGGGCAGAGGCAGAGAGAGAAGCAGGCTCCCCACTAAGCAGGGAGCCTGATGTGGGGCTCCATCCCACGACACTGAGATCATGACCTGAGCCAAAAGCAGACGCTTAACAAGCTGAGCCACCCAGGCACCCCTAGAAGACTCTTTTTAAATGCAAATGTTCTGGTGAGGTAACCTACTCATCCAATGGAACCCATTAAAATTTTAGCAAGTAGTTTAGAATAGTTTAGATTAGAAACAGCTTAGAAGTAGTTCAGATATTTAGCTAGAAGGCAGATCCTGGGATAATATGAGTCCAACCAGTTTAAGTAGTAGAGGAGAAAGCTGTGTCCTGTGGAAGGTCCAGCATGAGAAATCCTAATGCCCAAAAAGATGAAACAGCAGGAAAAAACCCTAGCACACCAACATGTAGTAATGGATATTAGAGACACTAGACCAGTGTTTTTCAAACTGCCTCTACAACCAGAATTATCTTTTCATAGACTAGAACAGAATAGAAAATATCCAAATGTATCACACGTCAGAGTAAGTTTTCTTTCATAAAACTATTTTTCAGGGGTGTGTGTGTGCGTGTGTGCACATGTACACACACATACATACATAGGTCAGAATGTAAAAATATGTTTTACTGTGGGTCATGTTCAAAAATATTTCAGAGCCATCACAAGAGTCTATAAGCTTTGGGTGAGCAAAGGCTGTGTCTGCTTTTATTCACCATTACATCTGCAGAAACAACACACTGCCTGGCACACAGCAAATGTTCAATAAAATTTGTCAAGTGAACACAAGAATGAGGACAGATGTTGAAAAAATATGGGGAAGAAACCAACACTAAATTTTACCTACTTCACAATTTTGCTTTGGTCTCTATAGTATCCTAAATAAAACCTTGTGTTTTTCTCAAGAGCAGATTTTTACGAGGAAGAGTAATTTATAAAAGCTAAAACTCTTCTAACTTTCAAGCCTATATAGTTATGAAGCCAAAAATAACTACTTGAGCGTCCCCCTCCCAGTGTTGCCCTTTTCACAGCCAAGCCCCCTGCTGAAGGAGCTGGAAGTGCTGTCCTCCATCACCCAAGCCCAGAATTTAACCAGGAGGCAGCAGAAAAGGGACTGATAAACAAAAATGTACTTTGATCCTCTCCAAATGTACAGGAGGAATCATTAACCCTGCCATCACCACCACAGCCTGCTAGTCAAGAGCTGAAACCTTGTTGTAAGAAAGCCAACTATACTGGGGAGCCTGGGTGGCTCAGTCCGTTAAGCGTCTGCCTTTGGCTCAGGTCATGATCCCAGGGTCCTGGGATCGAGTCCTGCATTGCATCGGGCTCCTTGATCAGCGGGGAGCCTGCTTCTCCCTCTGCCTGCCGCCCGCCCTGCTTGTGCACATGCTCTCTCTCTCCCCCTCTCTGACAAATAAATAAAATTTAAAAAAAAAAAAAAAGGAGAAAGCCAACTATACGGGTAAGAATGAAGCCACAAAACATTCCTACTGCAGCATTTGGCTTCTGCATGAGATATGCTAAGCATTTTATTAATGAAAACATTTCAAGGTTGAATCATGATGATAAGGTCTCCAGTTTACATATCAACTCTACTGGAGTTCCCTGGATTGAGGGTCCATCTGAGTCAATCATCTCAACACAAGTAGAATGGAGTGTTCGTGTCAGAGCCCAGGGCAAGTACAGGAATAAGGAGCAGAAGGGGGTGCTATGAAACAGACATCTTTCCCATTGAATCTCTTCAAAATTGAACACCTGTTTCCCAAGTCTAAAAAAGGAAAATAGTAACGAAAAAGAGCTTGTGAGAGCATTCTGAGGCTATTCTCCCAGATAGCAACCCCCCTCCATGCAAAATAAGAATCTGACCTATCTTTTATTACCTGTTTTGTATTTTTTTTAAGATTTTATTTATTTATTTGACAGAGAGAGAGAGCACATAAGCAAGGGGAGGGGCAGAGGGAGAGGGAGAAGCAGACTCCCTGCTGAGCAGGGAACCCAACGTGGGGCTCAATCCAGGACTCTGGGATCATGACCTGAGCCGAAGGCAGACGCTTAACCGACTGAGCCACTCAGGTGCCCTGTTTTGTAAATATTCTAAACTAAACTGAGTACAGTCATAAAAAATGTTCATTTCCCTTCCTACTGTAGAATTCCTTTCTCTTCCCCTCTCTGCATTATAAAGATGTTCTTA
This sequence comes from Halichoerus grypus, assembly GCF_964656455.1. Taxonomy (NCBI): domain Eukaryota; kingdom Metazoa; phylum Chordata; class Mammalia; order Carnivora; family Phocidae; genus Halichoerus; species Halichoerus grypus. Next base: position 52,046,365 of record NC_135720.1, read on the forward strand.
ACCAAATGTTGCCACACACCCAGCTCTGTGAACAACCACAGATGTTACCATATCCTCTCTAACTCTTTCAAGCACTCAGATGAATTATATTTATCATACCTCCCTTCAATTTATTAGCATATGGCTGTATTTTCCAAACTAAAATCCATTAACTTTTATAGGTTTGGGGTATTATTATTATTTTTTAAGTCCTTTTGCAGAAGTGGAAACAGTTGGGTTTTACTAACCATCTCCATGTATGGTTAAGTGGTTGAAGTAACAGGAGAAACAAAGATATTGATTTTAGCAATGACTAAACATGAAAGTGAAGGTATAGAAAGTAACTGTTCTCCAAAGAGGCAAAGAATGAGAGACAACAGAATGAGACCTGCTAGCAGTACCCAAAGGTGTGGACACATAAAACTGCTCAAACACCTGGCATAAATTGCTTTCTAAATAAGAAGTAAGCCTGCACTGTTCTCAAAAATACCAATTAGCCAATGAACTAAGAAAAAGAACAGCTTGAGCTTCTTTAACAGTTTTCAAATCTGTAAGCTCCAAGAACATAAAGAATCTTAAGGGGCAAGCTCTCTCACTCACTTGTTTATGAATTCACCAATTCTTTTTATTAGACTTGCTAAATAAATCTATAAATGTAAAACAGGCATTCAAAAACAAATAAGAGGGAGGACCCAGAAAAGAACAGTTGGATCTTTAAGGCACTATAACTACTTATTTGGCTCCTATTATTTTTCTTGTCCTAAAATTCTTACTAAGATAAGAAACTTTGCCTCTACTTCCTCATAATGCAAATTTGTTATGGCTATAGGGGAGCCTGAGATTTATCAGTTGAGCAGCAAAACTGATTTTGCTATATGTAAATGTGCATTTTTAGTTAGCCAATAAAAGAAATGATTGATAAGCAATAAGACCAGATAAAGTAAGAGCCACCTTCATGACGTCGGTGAAGGTGGGTAAATAGGGAGAGGTTTAGAACTAGGAGAGAAGAATTTGTTTGAAGGAAACTGAAGCCAAAAAACAGACAAGTTCACCAAGAATGAAGTCAGAAAAGAAGCAAGACATTCTTTGATTAGGAAAATCTAAAAAGTAAGCAATAGCTCATAAGGTTTCCAAGAAAACTGTACCCAATATATGGATGTGGGAGACCAAGGAAACATAACCACTCATTCATTAAGAATATCCACTAATAACTCAATGAAAGATAATAGTAACTAAATTGAGGACAAGGGTTTAGATTATGAGTAAAAATATAAGCGGAAATTAAAAGTAAAAAAGAACAGCTTATTTTTTTTAAGTATTAGCTGAGTCAAATAGCTTTGAGAAATGAGATTCTTATTTACCTCATAACCTATTTACAAATGATTACCTTCCCTGAGATGAACTCAGTTTATACACTAAGCAATGCGTGCAGCCGACCATGCTAACCAATCCTAAACTACAGTCGCACCCTGAGAAGAAAAAGAAAAGAAAACTAAGATAACGGCCCTCCTCTCCCCACCCCCCCATTTTACTTTGCCTCATCCTATTCCCTGGCTGGCAATGGACTGAGGGGTGGAAATGGAAATATCCCTGAGTGAAAGCTGGGAGCCTCCTGTTTAGACCACTCGAAACTTACTTTAACATACTTACCAACGTCTCCATAAACATATAGGCCTCTTGGAGGTCTGCTCCTTGAAAAAAGCTGCAAATTAAGAACAAATTATAAATCTCTTACACGGAAATAATTAAATATCATCACATACAGAGTGTTCCTAACTGTCAGATACAGGACTAAAATGGGCTATTGTACACAATAAGTTAAAATATTTGATGTAAAAGGCTATGAAGCCCAAGTTACATTTTAACGCAGGAGGCAAGAATCATAAAGCCCAGAGCAAGGGCTCTGAAGGGACACAACTTGAGTTTGCATCCCCTACATCATTTAGTAACTAGGTAATCTTCCCCCTCTTTCCTAAATGGGCTCCCCAAACAATAATAGCCTAGACCATTCCCAGCAAGCAAGAGATCAGAAGAATTTTTCTAGAGACACTGAATAGTCTCCAGAAAAAAAGGAAAACAAACAAACAAAAACCTGAAGGTACTTATGTGCAGACTTCTCTTAAAGAAATAACTGGTCCCTATTAGATCACCTTACAGTAGAGCACACCAGTCAACCAGCCTCTTACGGATAGAGCCTTCAGTTGGCTTGTTAGTATCTGAAAAGATTCTAAAATGAACTGACACACAACAATCAATAGAAACTTGAAAAGGAAAATGTTCAAGATGAAAGCTGGAGACCAGAACAAGGGTACAGAAGGGAGAAAAACTCAGAGGAAACAGGGGCACCTGGGTGGTTCAGTCGGTTAAGCATCCACCTCTTGATCTCAGCTCAGGTCATGATCTCAGGGTCTGGGATCGAGGCCCACGTGGGGCTCCACAATCAGTGCAGAGTCTGCTTGTCCCTCTCCCTCTGCTCCTCTCCCACCCTTGTTCATGCACATGCACTCTCTCTCTCAAATAAATAAAGAAAATCTTTTAAAAATAAAACTGCAATCAACATAATTAACATGCTGGGGAAAATAAGAGAAGCTATTAAAACTGTAAAGCAAGAACAAAATGCAATTTTGAAAAAGGAACATCAAGAACAAAAGAACATTTTGAAATTTAAAATATGTTAGCAGGGGGGCACCTGGCTGGCTCAGTCAGTAGAGCATGTGACTCTTGATCTCAGGGTTATGAGTTCAAACCCCACGTTGAGTGTAGAGATTACTTAAAAATAAAAAAATCTTTTTTTTTTTAAGATATTACTTATTTATTTGACAGAGACAGACACAGCGAGAGAGGGAACACAAGCAGGGGGAGTAGGAGAGGGAGAAGCAGGCTTCCTGCTGAGCAGGGAGCCCGATGTGGGGCTCGATCCCAGGACCCTGGGATCATAACCTGAGCCAAAGGCAGACGCTTAACGAATGAGCCACCCAGGCGCCCCAAAATAAAAAAATCTTAAAAAAAAAAAGTATGGTAGCAGAAATACAATTTCAGAAAAAGGATTAGAAGATAAACTTGAAGAGCTGTCTCAAAAAAATACAACAAATAAACAGCAACAAGAATACATGGAAAAATATAAGAAAATTACTGGATTAATTCATCAGGAGGTCCAATATCTGACAAAAAAGGAATTCCAGAAAGAGAAAATAGAAGAAAAAGGAGAGGAGGAAGTTATCTAAGAAAGAATGCAAAGATTTTTTCTCAAATCTGAAGGACTTCATTTCTAGATTGGGAGGAAAGAGTAAGTACCCAGCACAGGAAGGGAAATAAAACCTATACCAAGTCACAATCCTGAAATTTCAGATACCAGGGATATAAAGAACACCCTACAAACATCCTAGGTGGCTTTTCGGGAGGATAACAAAGGGGCAAGGGAACAGGTCACAAACAACAGATAAAGATTTGAATAAGATTTGAGGGACAATGATTTCCAATCTAATCCATCCAATCTATCCATCAAGTACAAAAACGGAAAATTGGCATTCCATCCATAGAGGGTCTTAAAAACACCTCCCCATCAGAAATAGGAACACCTTGACTCCAGAAAAGACAGATGAGCCTGAGAAGGAAGCCCTGGTAAGATGGAGGGTTGCTCTAGAAGCAAAGAGGCACAAGCAGATAAAGAAAGCAATCACGTCCGGACGGAAACAGGAGGATGGAGGGCTCCAAAGGAAGAAACAAAATGGAACTTCTCTTTGCCTGATATTATTATCAACCCTAATAACCATCCTAAATTTTGTTCCACTTAGAAGAGTAATCTTCAAACTCTGCAACAGCTTCTAGACACCTGTGCAAAAGCCAAGGTAAGCCAGGGCAGAGAGAATTCAGACAGGGTAAAAGCAGAAAGAAGTGAAGGTTATGCCACTTAGCACAAACCAGAGCAGTCAGGATTTCGGCAGAGAACATTCTCAAAGGCTATGTTATCATCTAGTGTTGATTATACAAAATGCTTTTGTTTTTTAATCTGTGGGTTCACTCCAACATACCTCAGAAACCTCTCTAGTTTTCCTGCTCCTCTTGGCTTTCTCTGAGAACCCAGCCCCTGACTCCAGCACACCCCTTCCAGAAGAACCTTCCCCATGGTTTAGGCAAAAGGATCTTCTTTGCTTTGATTCTGCCAGCTGGATGCCTTCCCTGTGTTCTTCTGCACATTAACTCTCCATCTATTCTTAAACTTCAACGGAAAACAGATTCTACTCCTGCCAAAACCTCTTAATTTGTTTTGTTTTAAAATTTTATATGTGCCATTCTTGTACACTGGTTATTCTATTTTCAACTTGTCAGAAAAAAGCATTATGCTCTTAAATAATTTTAGAACAGCTTCAAATTGGAAAACTTGCATACAACCTCATAATCTCTAAGTATATTCTATGTATTAGAAATCTTTTGAAAGCAACATTCTGGGGGTGCCTGGGTGGCTCAGTCGTTAAGCGTCCGCCTTCAGCTCAGGTCATGATCCCAGGGTCCTGGGATTGGGTCCCACATCGGGCTCCCTGCTCAGCGGGAAGCCTGCTTCTCCCTCTCCCACTCCCCCTGCTTGTGTTCCCTCCCTCGCTGTGTCTCTCTCTGTCAAATAAATAAATAAAATCTTTAAAAAAAAAAAAAAAGAAAACAACATTCTGTATTCTGTGAAGTGTCACAGCAATTCATAATTCTTCACAACACATTTTGCAGGAATAGTCCCGGGTCTACCCTAGTACTATTCACATGATACCATCAATATATGCTAAATAAATGAAGTTCGAGGCAAAAATTTAACAAAGATTGGGGAAAAAAGATGACATGGAGAGAACTCAATCAAGGCTGTCCAAAAAAATAGCATTTGGTTCTATCTTCTGTTTTACCCACTCAAACTCAACATATTTTGGAAAGAACATTTTAACAAATATGTTACACTATATATTACACACATATTTTCTAATTACGTAACTATAATATATAACTATAACATGTTAGATACCATCTACCTAAACAATATATACTCCAAGTATTTCCACTTTGAGAGGTAAGCTAATTTTCTCCTAATATATTTTCAGTCTACCAAAAACTACTGAAATTATTTCAAGGGATTTAAAAATCTGTATGTTGGGGCGCCTGGGTGGCTCAGATGGTTAAGCGTCTGCCTTCGGCTCAGGTCATGATCCTAGGGTCCTGGGATCGAGCCCCGCATTGGGCTCCCTGCTCAGCAGGAAGCCTGCTTCTCCCTCTCCCACTCCCCCTGCTTGTGTTCCCTCTCTTGCTGTGTCTCTCTCTGTCAAATAAATAAATAAAGTCTTTAAAAAAAAAGAAAAGAAATTGCAATCTCACCCATATCTGCACTCATTTTTTCCTCTCTCTCTCCTACGACAAAGTAAGATGATTCTTCTTCCTATGTAACTTTTTATCAATTTCTGGATCTCAGTCCTCACCCCCACCACTTTCCCAGGAACCATGCCCATCAAATTAAATGTTTCACTTCTCTTGTAATCCTTTTCAGCAACAGCTTTATAAATGTGTTCCTGTGAATTTATTTTTATAATCTATTAAGTGTAATGTCTTGTAAGCAAGACATAAACCCAAAAGCTATAATGGAAAAGACAGAAACATTAAAAGCAATGAAATTAAACATATCTGTTTGGGGAAAAAATGCTAAGAACAGTAAAAAGGCAAGAAAAAAAATCTGGCAATATTACAGACAAGAATTTGTTTCCTTAGTAAGCATAGTTTTTATAAACCGATAAGAAAACAAATACAAATGGCTTAAACATTTGAAAGAATACTTATTCTCCTTCACAATAAAAGAGGTATGTTTTAAAATAACAATGAAATACTGCCATGACAAAAATCTAAAAGTCTGAGAGAATACAGTACTGTCAAAAATGTAAGGAGACATGCAGGCTCATAAATTAGTAAGAATATGAACTGCTGCAATCTTTTTTTTTTCATAGCACAGTGAATTTTAATGTCCTCCCCTTTGGGAAGGTCACACTGTACACTTTTGGAGATACCCCTAAAGTTGTCCAGTAATTCCACTTCTGGGTATTTATCCAAAGGAAATGAAAACACTAAGAAAGATATCTGCACCCCCATGTTATTGCTGCACAACCAAGACATGAAAATAACAAAAGTGTCCAAAAATTGAAAATGGATAAAGAAAATATATACATTGGGATATTATTCAGGTATAAAAAAAAAGGAAATCTTGCCATTTGTAACAACATGGACGAACCTTGAGGGCATTATACTAAGTAAAGTAAATCTGGCAGAAAAAGACATATACTGGGGTGCCTGGCTGGCTCAGTTGGAAGACCCTGTGACTGTTGATCTTGGGGTTGTGAGATCAAGCCCCACATTGGTGTAGAGATTACTTAAAATAAATAAACTTAAAAAAAAAAAAAAGAAAAACACATATAATGAATAATATCACTTATCTCTGGAATCCCCAAAACAAAAACCAAAAAGTAAAACTCCTAGAACTCTCTAGTCAGACAGCCTTCTCAAGTTTAGGAGACTTACTGTAATAACCTAAATCAGAAGGGAGGATAAGAAAAGCAGGTGTCAAAAGAATGTCATTAAAATTGTTTTAAACAATATGGCTAAACTAACAATTGTACAATAAAGAAATGTGCTGTGGGGCACCTGGGTGGCGCAGTCAGTTAGGCGTCCAAACCCTGGCTTTGGCTCAGGTCATGGTCTCAGGGTCATGAGACCAGGCTCTCCACTCAACACAGTCTGCTTGGGACTCTCTCTCTGTCCCTCCCCAACATGCTCGGTGTCCTTCTCTCTTTCTCTCTCAAATAAATAAATGAATAAATCTTTAAAAAAAAAAAAAAAAAAGAACTGTGCTGATATCACCAGTGTTTGGGGTCCTGGCTGTTATGCATTTGGTGATACACTCCAAACCACTAAGTTTAGTAAAATTTATGTTTTGAAGTTTATATACAGTATATAAAAGCTGATTTCCACCCAAAGAATCTTTTGAACATGGGGTTTACATTTTAAAAAGTAAACATCCAATCATTCTATCAAAATTTTATGAGACATAACCAATGCAAAGTGTGAATCCAAACACACACACACAGAGACACACACAGTTAAAGGGATATTTAGGGAACAACTGAAGAAATTTAAATGTGGGCTTCATATTTAGGGTTGCGAGATGAAATACACAATGTCCAGTTAAATGGGAATTTCAGATTAACATCAAATAATTTTTTAGTATGTATGTATGTGTGTGTGTGTGTGTGTGTGTGTGTGTATCTCCCAAATATTGCAAGAGATATACATACACTAAAAAAGTATTATTTATCTGAATAACTTACCTGGACATCCTGTATTTTTCTTTGGTAAAATCAAGCAACTCTATTTTAGATAATATTATCATATCAATGTTAAATTTCTTGGGTGTGATAATGGTAATACAGTTATGCAGGAGGATGTCCTTGTTAGGAAATACATAATGATGTTTTAAAGGGTCGAGTGTTATTATGTTGCAACTTTCAGCTCATTAAAGAAAATTATATATATATTTTGAGAGAAAAACCAAATGGGGCAAAATGTTAACCATTCATGGATTTAAGTGTATTGTTGAAATTTTTCAAAATAAAACGTTGTGGGGGAGGGAATTTGATGAGTCCAATATGGCGGAGGAGTAGGAGACCTTAGCTTCCTCTGGTCCCAGGAATTCAGCTAGGTAGCTATCAAATCATTCTGAACACCTGTGAATTTAACTGGGAAATCGAAGAATAGCTGCAACTCTACAAATAAAAAAGCAACCACTTTCTGCAAGGTAGGAGGTACAGAGAAGTGAATCTGAGGCAATAAATGGATAGATAAACGGGGAAGGGGGGTAAACCTCCATCAGCCAGCACTGGAAAGTGATATAGCAGCTGAGCACAAAATCAAAACTTTAAAAACTCTGCTCCCGTGAGGGACATCCCTGCCGGAAAGATGCTCAGGTGGTGAAGCAGGGCAGAATCCTAGGTGGGACAGTATGGTCTCAGGATCCCCAGGGACACAGGAAGACCGGGGATGCCTGAGTGCGGCAGAGTCCCCAGGCATCTGAGCAAGAAAGCCAGCGGCAATCAGTGAGCCCAGGAGTGGGATCTCAGTTTATTCCATAAACCAGCATGTTAGCACGACCACTCTCCAAGCAGGGGCCCAGCAAGCAGCAGAACTACCATGAGATCCTCCCACTTCCTCACCCAGGGAGGAAAGGTGCAGGTGTGCGCGGCAGGAGTTTGCTGGGTTTGGAGGCTCCAAACAGGATCCCATGCCTGAGATAGAAACGCTTGGTCACAGGCTGGGTGAACACAGAGTGCAGAAAGAGACCAGGAAGACAGGAGTGATTGACAGTTTTTCCCTGAGAATGCACTGAGGAGTGGGGCTCCGAGATTTCAGCTCTGGGGCTGCAGATTGGGAGGCTGCCATTTTCATTCTCATCCCCTAAAGAGGCTCAGAAAGCCTTCAGGGAACAAAAGCCACATAGAGGAATCCAGAACAGCATACTTAGCCTGGCCCCCCTGGCAAGGGTGGTGCAATTCCACCTGGGGCAAAGGCACCTGAGATTCAGCACAACAGGCCCCTCCCTCAGAAGATCAGCAAGAATATCCGGCCAAGACCAAGTTTACTGATCACACAGAACTGCAAAACTCCAGCACTAGGGGAAAAAATTATATAAAATTCATGGGGTTTTCCCCATGATTCTTTAGTCCTTCAATTTTAATTTTTTTTCTCTTTCCTTTTTTTTTTTCTCTAAGATTTTATTTATTTATTTGACAGACAGAGAAAGAGCGAGAGCAGGAACACAAGCAGGGGGAGTGGAAGAGGGAGAAGCAGGCTTCCCGCTGAGCAGGGAGCCCGATGTGGGACTCGATCCCAGGACCCTGGGATCATGACCTGAGCTGAAGGCAGATGCTTAACGACTGAGCCCCCTAGGCGCCCTCTCTTTCCTTTTTCAACCAATTTATTTTATCAACTCTTTTTTTTAAATCTTTTTTAATTTTCTTTTTTACACTTACATCCTATCCTTTTGTTGTATTTAATTTTATTTTTGTATATATAAGTTTTTCTTTCTTTACAATTTTTGGATGCAGTTTCTTCTGACAAAGAGACCAAAATACATCCAGAATCTAGTGTATTGCTCTGTTCTCTTCACCTGTCTGATCATATTCTCTTTTCTTTTTGTTAAAGTCTTCTTTAATTTCCATCTTTACACTTACATTCTACCCTTTTGATGTAATTAATTTTATTTTTGTGTGTATATATATGTGTATATATATATGTGTGTGTATATATATATATATATATATGTTTTTCTTTCTTTACAATTTTAGGATGTAGTTTCTTCTAACAGAACAAAATACACCCAGGATATAATGTACTGCTCTGTTCTGTTCCCCTGTTTATACCCCTTTTTTTTTGTCTTTTAATTTTCATTTTTACAGTTACATGCTATCCTTCCAATGTATTTAATTTTATTTTTCTACACACATAAGTTTTTCTTTCTTTACAATTTTGGGATGTAGTTTTCTAACAAACAGACCAAAATACACACAGGATCCAGTGTATTACTCTGTTCTATTCACTTGTGTGATTATATTCTTTTTTTTTTTAAATCTTTTTTTCAGTTTCAGGTCTCTTCTGATTTGTTTCATGTATATTTCTTTGGGGTCATTGTTGCCATTTTAATATTCTGTTCTCTCCTTCATCTATTCTTCTCTGGACAGAATGACAAGTTGGAAAAACTCACCTCAGAAAAGAGAACAAGAGGCAGTACTGACTGCCAGGGACCTAATCCATATGGATGTAAGTAAGATGTTGGAACTAGAGATCAGAATAACGATTAAAAAGATACTAGCTGGGCTTGAAAAAAAGCATAGAAGACACTAGACAATCCCTTTCTGCAGAAATAAAAGAACTAAAATCTAATCAAGTTGAAACAAAAAGGCTATTAATAAGATACAATAAAAAATGGAGGCTCTAACTGCTAGAATAAGTGAGGCAGAAGAAAGAATTAGTGATATAGAAGACAAAATGATGGAGAATAAAGAAGCTGAGAAAAAGAGAGATAAACAACTACTGGATCACGAGGGGATAATTCAAGAGATAAGTGATACCATAAAGCGAAACAATATTAGGATAACTGGGATTCCACAAGAAGTGGAAAGGGGGGCAGGCAGAAGGTATATTGGAGCAAATTATAGCAAAGAACTTCCCTAAACTGGGGAAGGAAACAGGCATTCAGGTCCAGGAGGCACAGAGAACCCCCTTCAAAATCAATAAAAATAGGTCAACACCTTGACATAGAATAGTGAAACTTGCAAATCTCAGAGACAAAGAGAAAATCCTAAAAGCAGCTTGGGACAAGAGGTCCATAACCTACAAGGACTATCAGCAGACCTATCCACAGAGACCTGGCAGGCCAGAAAGGATTGGCATGATATATATTCAGAGTGCTAAATGAGAAAAATATGTAGCCAAGAATACTCTATCCAGTAAAGATGTCATTCAAAATAGAAGGAGAGATAAAAAGCTTCCAGGACATACAAACTAAAAGAATGTGATCACTAAACCAGCCCTGCAAGAAATATTAAAGGAGATCCTTTAAGCGAAGAGAGAGCTCAAAAGTAACATAGACCAGAAAGGAACAGAGACAATATACAGAAATAGTGACTTTACGGGTAATACAATAGCACTAAATTCATATCTTTCAATAGTTATTCTGAATGTGAATTGGCTAAATGCCCCCAGTCAAAAGACACAGGTATCAGCTTGGATAAAAAAGCAAGACCCATCAATCTGCTGGCTGCAAGAGACTCATTTTAGACCAAAGACACTTCCAGATTGAAAGTGAGGGTGTGGAAAAATCATTTATCATGCTAATGGACAGCAAAAGAAAGCTGGGGTAGTAATCTTTATATCAGACAAATTAGATTTTAAACCAAAGACTGTAATAAAAGATGAGGAGGGACACTATATCATAATTAAAGGGTCTCTCCAACAAGATGTAACAATTATAAATATTTATACCCCTAACATGGGGCAGCCAATTATATAAACCAATTAATAACAAAATTAAAGAAACACATTGATAATAATACAAAAATTGTAGGGGGCGTTAACAACCCACTCACACCAATGGACAGATTATCTACGTAGAAGATCAACAAGGAAACAAGGGCTTTAAATGACTCACTGGATCAGATGGACTTAACAAATATATTCAGAGCATTTCATCCTAAAGCAGCAGAATACATATGCTTTTTGAGTGCATATGGAACATTCTCCAGAATAGATCACATACTAGGTCACAAATCAGACCTGAACCAGTATGAAAAGACTGAGATCATACCATTCATATTTTCAAACCACAATGCTATGAAACTTGAAGTCAACCACAAGAAAAAATTTGGAAGGACCACAAATGCAGGTTAAAGAACATCCTACTAAAGAATGCATGGGTCAACCAGGACATTAAAGAAGAGTTTTAAATATTCATGGAAACAAATGAAAATGAAAACACAACTGTTCAAAACCTTTGGGATGCAGCAAAGGTGGTCCTAAGACGGAAGTATATAGCAATACAAGTCTTTCTCAAGAAACAAGAAAGGTCTCAAATACACACCCTAACCTTACACCTAAAGGAGCTGGAGAAAGAACAGCAAATAAAGCCTAAACCCAGCACAGAAGAGAATTAATAAAGATTAGAGCAAAAACAAATGAAATAGAAACCAAAAGAGCAGAACACATCAACAAAATTAGGAGCTGGTTCTTTTAAAGAATTAATTAAGATTGATACACCCCTGGCCAGACTTATCAAAAAGAAAAGAGAAAGGACCCAAATAAATAAAATCATGAATGAAAGAGGAGAGATCACAACCAACACTGAAGAAATACAAACAATTATAAGAACATATTATGAGTAACTATATGCCAACAAATCAGGCAATCTGGAAGAACTGGATGTATGCCTAGGGATGTATAAACTACCAAAACTGAAACAGGAAGAAATAGGAAACCTGAACAGACCCCAAACCAGCAAGAAAATTGAAGCAATAATCAAAAATCTCCCAACAAACAAGAGCCCAGGGCCAGATGGCTTCCCAGGGGAATTCTACCAAACATTTAAAGAAGAATACATACCTATTCTTCTGAAGCTGTTCCAAAAAATAGAAATGGAAGGAGAACTTCCAAAGTCATTTTATGAGGCCAGCATTACCTTGATCCCAAAACCAGACAAAGACCCGACCGAAAAGGAGAATTGGAGACCAATATTCCTGATGAACATGGATGCCAAAATTCTCACCAAGATACTAGCCAACAGGATTCACCACGACCAAATGGGATTTATTCCTGGGCTGCAAGGTGGTTCAACATCTGCAAATCAATCAATGTGATACACTACATTAACAAAACAAAGGACAAGAACCATATGATCCTCTCAATACACGCAGAAAAAGCACTTGACAAAGTACAGCATCCTTTCTTGATCAAAACTCTTCACAGTGTAGGGATAGAGGAAAATACCTCAATAACATAAAAGCCATAATACGAAAAGCCCACAGCAAATATCATTCTCAGTGGGGAAAAACTGAGAGCTTTTCCCCTAAGATCAGGAACAATGGCAGGGATGTCCACTCTCACCACTGTTGTTCAACATAGTAATAGAAGTCCTAGCCTCAGACAACAAAAGGAAATAAAAGGCATCTGAATCAGCAAGAAGAAGTCAAATTCTCACTCTTTACTGATGACATGATACTCTATCTGGAAAACCCAAAAGACTCTACCCCAAAATGGCTAGAACTCACAGGAATTCAGCAAAGTGGCAGGATATAAAATCAATGCACAGAAATCAGTTGCATTTCTATACACTAACAATGAGACAGAAGAAAGAGAAATTAAGGAATCGATCCCATTTAAAATCGCATCAAAAACCATAAGATACCTAGCAATAAACCTAACCAAAGAGGCAACGGATCTGTACTCAGAAAACTATAGAACACTCATGAAAGAAATTGAGGAAGACACAAAGAAATGGAAAAACATTCCATACTCATGGATTAAAAGAACAAATATTGTTAAAATGTCTATGCTACCTAGAGCAATCTACACATTCAATGCAATCCCCATCAAAATACCATCAACTTTTTTCACAGAGCTGGAACAAATAATCCTAAAATTTGTATGGAACCAGAAAAGACCCCAAATAGTCAAAGGAATGTTGAAAAAGAAAACCAAAGCTGGTGGCATCACAGTTCCAGACTTCAAGCTCTATTACAAAGCTGTAATCATCAAGGCAGTATGGGACTGGCACAAAAACAGACACATAGATGAATGAAACAGAATAGAGAGCCCAGAAATGGACCCTCAACTCTATGGTCAACTAATCTTTGACAAAGCAGGAAAGGATATTCAATGGAAAAAAGACAATCTCTTCAACAAATAGTGTTGGGAAAATTGGACAGCCACTTGCAGAAGAATGAAACTGGACTATTTCCTTACACAATACACAAAAACAGACTCAAAATGGATGAAAGACCTAAATGTGAGACAGGAATCCATCAAAATCCTAGAGGAGAACACGGGCAGCAACCTCTTTGACCTCAGCAGCAGCAACTTCTTGCTAGACACGTCTCCAAAGGCAAGGGAAGCAAAGGCAAAAATGAACTACTGGGACTTCATCAAGATAAAAAGCTTTTGAACAGAAAAGGAAACAGTCGACAAAACCAAAAGACAACCGACAGAATGGGAGAAGATATTTGCAAATGTCTTATCAGATAAAGGGCTAATATCCAAGATTTATAAAGAACTTATCAAACTCAACACCCAAAAGACAAATAATCCAATCAAGAAATAGGCAGAAGACATGAACAGACATTTCTCCAAAGAAGACATACAAATTACCAACAGACACATGAAAAAATGTTCAACATTACTCGGCATCAGGGAGATACAAATCAAAACCACAATGAAGTACCACCTCACACAGGTCAGAATGGCTAAAATTAACCACTCAGGAAACGATAGATGTTGGTGAGGATGCAGAGAAAGGGAAACCCTCCAACACTGTTGGTGGGAATGCAAGCTGGTGCAGCCACTCTGAAAAACAGTATGGACGTTCTTCAGAAAGTTGAAAATAGAGCTACCCTACAACCCTTTCATCCATTTTGCACTACTGGGTATTTACCCCAAAGACACAAATGTAGTGATCCAAAGGGTTACGTGCTACCCAATGTTTATAGCAGCAATGTCCACAATAGCTAAAATATGGAAAGAGCCCAGATGTCCATCAACAGAGGGACAGATAAAGATGTGGTGTGTGTGTGTGTGTGTGTGTGTGTGTGTGTATATGTGTATATATATATACATATATATATTTTTGGAATATTAGTCATCAAAAGAAGTGATATCTTGCCATTTGCAATGATGTGGATGGAACTAGAGGGTATTATGCTAAGCGAAATAAGTCAGAGAAAGACAATTATCATATGATCTCACTCATATGTGGAATTTAAGAAACAAAACAGAGGATCATAGGGGAAGAGAGGAAAAAATAAAACAAGACAAAATCAGAGAGGGAGACAAACCATAAGAGAACTCTTAATCATAGGAAACAAACTGAGGGTCGCTAGAGGGGAGGGGGGTTGAGGGATGGGGTAACTGGGTGATGGACATTAAGGAGGGTATGTGACAGGGGCACCTGGGTGGCTCAGTTGGTTAAGGAGGGCATGTGATATAATAAGCACTGGGTATTATATAAGACTGATGAATCACTGACCTCTACCTCTGAAACTAATACATTTTATGTTATAATTAATAAATTTAGATTAAAAAAATATATATATATTAAAAAATAAGAGGGGTGCCTGGGTGGCTCAGTCAGTTAAGCGTCTGCCTTCGGCTCAGGTCATGATCCCAGGGTCCTGGGATCGAGCCCCACATCGGGCTCCTGGCTCAGCGGGGAGCCTGCTTCTCCCTCTCCCCCAGCTCATGCCCTCTCTATCTCTGTGTCTCAAATGAATGAATAAAATCTTTAAAAAATAAAATAAAAAATAAAAAAGTTGGGGGGAAACGTGGTGATTAATTACTAAATTGCTTTTACTTTCTTTTGGTGAATTGCTTTCACTTTTGAATTAAGTCTAGAATTATTCTAAAAGTATCTGCATATTTACATTTTAGATGAGTGTTTTCACAACTATTGCCAAAAGTATTCCTTTAACTGCTACAAAGTAAACATTTGTCATCTTCATTCCGAATATTTTTATTTAATCATTTTAACTTATGTTTTGTTCCTTATATTAAAATTTTAGCATTAAAAAGTAATCCAAGGTGACTCCCATCAAACTTACAAATTGAAATAGCATGTCCTCCACCTTTCTGGGTTACTATCCACCTGCTACTCCAGCATAATTTCCATTAGGACAATTAGATAATAAGGGTGGTGCTTTAAAATAAAAAGGGTTGTTTTCAATTTGTTTAAAATGCAGGAATACTACTTTTCCTGTTTCTCCCCACTCCCCTCATCATTCCATTATCTCCAAAAATGATAGAATCAGAGACAATGATTCCAGCTGGAATGCTGAGCATAATTACATCTTTTAAAAACTAGCATTATATCATTCTCAACATAGACCACGTTCTGATAAAAGTAGATCACTTCAGGTTTCTAAGAAGATCTTTAAAAACTAAAAAACTGAACTATATGTTAGCACCCATAAATTCTCTTCAAATAAAAATCTTTTTTTAAATGCCTTCAGCTGAATTGCAAAAGAACCCTTGACCTTAAGTACACCAATTTGTTCAGTTTGCTAGTAGAATTAAGACTATTTAAGTATCAGGGCGCCTGGGTGCTCAGTCGTTAAGCATCTGCCTTTGGCTCGGGTCACGATCCCAGGGTCCTGGGATCAAGCCCCGCATCAGGCTCCCTGCTCTGCGGGGGGCCTGCTTCTCCCTCTCCCACTCCCCCTGCTTGTGTTCCCTCTCTGGCTGTGTCTCTCTCTGTCAAATAAATAAATAAAATCTTAAAAAAAAAAAAAAAAGACTAAGTATCTAAATAACTAGCAAGTGTGTATAGTGGGTGAGCTTAAACCTCTTGAACGACTAGCATAAGAAATGGCTCAATTTCTGATTATAACAGAGTTTGAAGATGCAAATGACTTTTTAATGCCTCATGCATTCAAGCAACAAGCATTTATAAGTGTCTATATGTGCCACTAGGAGGCAAATGACAGGAGGCAATTCTTCAGCAAATCATTCATGTTAACTCACTCCTACCTGATAATCTGAGTCTGGACTGGCTTAGACAACTTTATGCTAGGTGTGATCTATTCCAGGCCACTACTAGTTCAGATGGATGTCCAAGACATAAGCATAATTCTCAAACCAATCTGGAATTCATTAAAAAAAAAAAAAAGATGTGAAAAATATCCCTCATTCTGAACCTGGTTGAGGTTCTGAATTTGAGGAATTAAAGTGAGCTTCCAGGCTTCTCCTGGATTATCAAAGAACTGATGCTACAGAGGGAATGAGAACACAAACACATCCACAGAGAGGCAAATGGATATAGAAACTCATAGATATGACACCAACACTCACACACAGACAACACAGATAGGCTGACAGCAGAGACTGACAGCTTCAGACAGCCTTCAGAGTCAGCAGAGATTGTTTTGTGAATCTTCAGTGATGGCTTTGTTACTCATTTTTCATTTATTCTGCAAACATGGATTGAGGACTGAGCACCTACTTTGTACCAGGCAATAAGCTGGGCTCTGCAGACCTAAAAGACCCAGAAAACAAAGTATTTCCTTAAGGAGTATGTGGTCACCAGGTGGGCAATATGAAATAAATGATATCAAAGGATGGAGTGAGGGGTAGCCTTGGCAGACCCAGAGGCAAGAGAAGGTCCTGGTCTTGTCAAGGATCTTCAAGTAGTCTGTCACAGCTGGTACTTTGATTAACAGCAGAAAACTAAGATGAAGCTGGCAAGAGGCAGGGACCAGGTTCTCAAGGACCTTCGAGAACACACTAATGAGTTTGTACTTCCCTCCTGAGGGTACTGAGAAGTCTTAAGCAGGAGAATGGAACAATCAGATTATGTGTTGGAAACACTGGTCTTGATACACTGGAGAATACATTGAATGGGAGAAAATTAGAGGCAAGGACACCGCCACTCACATCTGCTCCACGGACAAGGCATTCTGGTTGCCAGGTAAAAGTGTGGTCCAGGAAGAAGTACTTGTGGGGGCATTTGTGTGGTTCACTGGGGCAAAGGCAACTGAAGGCAGCCCTGTGGTGGTTTCCATTGCCATGAAGGAGGTACGGATTGCCTTAGAGCTGTGCTTTAGGCTACTCTTAGAGAAACTGTACATGGCATGGCAGTGTGGCTTGAAACATGTGTTCAGATCCTAGTATCTGCACATTTCCATGAGAGATGAGGGCATGGGTTGCAATTGCTCAGTTTTTCTTCTATCACCTCTTGTTTCAGAATAAAGGCTTTCACTCAGTTAAAAAATGTGTAAGGCAAAATTCACTTACAATTCAACTTAAGAAACTAAATGAAGGCAAATATCTAATTCTTAAAAGGCTTAATATTGTTAAAAGGGAGTAACTTCTTAGGTTATCCTTCAAAGATGCTGCCTTCATAGAGAATCTTCAGGAACAGCAAATGTGAATGCAACTAGTAAAGAGCTTCAGAGGGACAACTCTGAACTTCAGGCTGAAATAGATTGTTAGGGGAAAACAACTGAAAATAAAAGGAAAATCTAAACAATTCAGAACCAGATTGATGACTTTACAGGAAGAATGAAATTCTAGAACACAAATCAAAATCTATCACATCACATGGCTTTCCCGGTTAGAGTGTGCCCTTCACCCAAAGGTCGGCCTTCATCTGCAAAGAGATCTCTCACCACTGCTCAGACTCTCACCCTTGCTACCATGCTTCCTTACCCACTGCTTCCTCCAAATCAAAGGCCTTGTTGCCACTGCATCTAAGTGAACAATTCTTAAAATGAAGACTTCGGTTTTCTTACTCCATGAATACTTTCTGCCAAGGGATCTTTCTAACCTACCATCTATCCATCCTGATTTTCCTTTTCTATGTGCTGAATTTTCCCCTACAATCCCCACATCCTGAAAATGATAGGATTGCCTTTAGGTTTCATTCAGTCTTCACACAAACCTACTGAACATTCTGAATCTGAGAAGAACCCTGAGACTTTTGTCTCTCTTCAAATGTAATTTTGAATTCTCAATTTTAGTTTCAAAAATTGCTATTATTTAATAGCACAAATGATAGCTTTACAGAATGGTTCTCAGAAGTGTTTTATAAAGTATTTAATTATTAATCTTATCAAGTGCATTATTTATATTTTATTCTCTGTAGACAGTAAATATTGCATTTAATGGTAATATTTAATAATTATTATAGGAATACTACTAAATTTATTTAATACTGAAAGTCATATGACCAATTCAGAAACTGGAAACATTTAATATGGTAAAGCCAATACCATATGCCTACAGCAGTATCTTCATTTATTTTAATAACACAAATGTGAAAGTAATTTGAATATATTTTTAATTGGCACATTTTTAAACATGTTGTATACAGTATTTTAAATATAGTAATATTGATCCTACTCAGGAGTACACAGTTAATACATATAAATAAATATATAAATTTGTACCATATATTTTTTGTGGGTTTTAATGCTGTTGATTTTAATGTATATATCCACATTTGGAATCTGGTCCTTCAAGAGTAAATCAATAGTACTTTGATTCATAAAATTTCTTTATAATTGAGTTAGAATTTTAAGTCCCAAGTGAAGCAATAATATAGAATAAATTTAAAATCCTTTTATTTAGTCAGCTCTCAAAAACTGTTCCCGTATGCATTTCATACCCACCTGAATTTTTATTTAATTCACTGAGTTGTAACTGTTTATGGATCATCTCCTCTATTGAACAAGGTATGACTGAAATCAGAAACCATTACTCTTATTCACATTTGTATCCTTGGCTTCCAGCATGAAGCCTAGCGCGTAGTAAGGACCAACTCTCTTTTTGTTGAATTGAATTCATGTATAACAATTCAGGGTCCTCCGATAAGCAAAAAGATATATTCTAGCTAAGCATGATAGACTTTTCCATAAAACTAAAAATCATTTGCTTTTCCCAGCTACACAAAAGAACTACTTTCCCCGGTGTCCACTGTGGAGATTTATTAATTCTCCTTTAGAAGACAAGAAAACACATGGCCCATTATTTCCCCAGTACTTGAAATGAGCACATTACTCGAAAAAGACAAAACATTACTGAACGTGAGGTCAGATTAAATCCAATATTAAATGAACACATAACTACACATATAGAACTCAGAAACATCTGTCATCATGAAAAAGATTTAAGGCCAAGAAAATTCAGCTTATGAAATTTCAGAAAAACATTTCCATTGCTAAAAAGTCTAAGGGACTTTCTACGCCTTCCTGAGCTCTGTGCTCACAGTTCCCCTTCCTCAATCTTTTTGGAAGAAGCAAATGATGAACAAGTCTAAAATTACATTATCTAGTTATAATTCCCTCAAAATGAATTAAAATAACCTGTTGAAATATCTAACAATTACATTCAAAAATATTTTTACTATAAAATACAATAGACACGGTAAATTGGACAGAATATTGAGTAACTGGTTACCTACCACCCAGCTTTATTAATCTTTATATTTTGACATACTTATCCCAAAATTTAAGTAGTAAAACATTAGATACAGCTGAAGTCTCCCTTTGTGTCCTATTTCCTCGGAGTTAACAATCCTGATTTTGAAATCATTCCATGCTATGCAACATTCCATTTTAGAAATACATTCTGATTTATTTATCCATTTTTGTGGCATCTGCTAGTTATCCTCCCAAAACAGACTCTTCATCCATTCTTCTACTGGGTTTTTACATTCCAGGTAACAATCCATAGTCAATTATTTCTGATGCAAATATTTTCTCCTGGTCTGTTCTGCCTTTTCACTTTTCCTATGATGCTTTTTCCTGGATAGAAGTTTTAAATTTTAGTATAACCACATGTATCCATCTTTACCTTCATAATTTAGACTTTTGTGTCTTTTTTTTTTTTTTTTTGAGAGAGAGAGAGAGAGAGAGAAAGAGAGCAAGTGAGTGTGTAAGCAGGAGCTGGGGAAGGAGCAGAGGGAGAGGAACAAGCAGACTCCGCACTGAGCATGGAGCCCAACAGAGGGCTCAATCCCACAACCCTGAGATCATGACCTGAGCTGAAATCAAGAGTAAGATGCTTAACTGACTAAGCCACCCAAGTGCTCCTAGGTTTTCATATCTTGTATAAGAAATTCTTCCTTTTCCCAGGTTCATAAAGATATTCCTCCAGATTTTCTTCAAGAAGTTTAAGTATAGGACATTAATTCTATGTAATTTATGTTTAGAGAAAAAAGTACCTGATTTTATTTTACTTTTCACATAATCAATTGTCTCATCCCTGTTTATTGACTAGACCATCTTTTTCCCCACTGATTTTCAGTGCTACTTCAATGGTGTATTAAGTTTTCATGCAAGTTCCAAACTTTGTACTTTGTCTTATTTGTCTGTCTATATAATGCAACACTGAGTGGTTCTGTTGACTAGAGGCAGGGATATATAAAGACAAGTAATGGGAAAATAGATTAGAAGGCTAGACTAAGTACAGTTCAAGTAGAGTCGTGAATATAATTAATGGTCTCCCACCAGCCTTCAAAATCTGGTCAGACAGCAGTCATCTAGAGCAGAGTCAGCAAATCATGGCCTGTGGGCCAAACTCAGACTCACACCTGTTTTTGTAAATAAGTATTTGTTGGAGTACATTTATTTATGTATTTCTGTGGCTGTTTTGACTACAATGGTAGAATTGAGTAGTTGGGACAGAGATCATATGGCCCCCTAAGCCTAAAAGGTTTCCTACATGGTCCTTTAAAGAAAATATTGACCAACCCCTGATCTAGAGATCTGACTATAATCTCAGCATGATGCCTCTTTACAGCCTATATAATTTTGCTTTCATAACCAAAGTAGTCAGTTTTGGTTGATAAAGACAAAAAATTCCAATCCTAAACATTATGAAATAGGGCTACAGCCTTTCCTTTAAATTCATTTCAAAGGACTTATTAAAGACATTCTCATCTATGTTCATGGCATAATTTCACCTTAGGAATTATGATAAAACTTAAAATGTAATTGAATACATTGGTTAATTATTCTAGAGACAGAAACAGGCCTATTACACTCTGTTTCTCAAATTTCAGACTTTAAATGAGTCTGGGATGTGTTAGTTCTCAAAAACCAAGGTAGTTTGACTCCTGATCTCACTTCTTACAGACAATGCCATCATTGGGTTAGGACATAATGCTTCTGCTTCAGTTGTCATAAAAATTTGATAAAAGAAACATTCATTTAAAAATATTCCTGGTCTTGGGGTGCCTGGGTGGCTCAGGTGGTGGAGCATGTGACTCTTGAACTCATGACCCTGAGATCAAGCCCCACACTGGATGTAAATAAAAAAAACTCCTGGTCTTTAATAAAACTGTAGCTATAGATATTGTCCACTGTATATTCAATGTTGCTTATGATTTTCTAATGGATAAAGGAATCAGGGAAACTTTACCCAAATCATGCTGCTCAACCTACTTTACCTATAGGAAAGGCCAGTTCTAAGAAGAGGAATGTAGAGAGTAAGTGCTCAGTCCTTTAGGTGGAAGAAAGAAGGGGAGAACTGAGGAAAAACAGCAAATAGCTTAGTCTTGGATTAATAACTAAAGGGATTCAGATTAGGCCTCCCACATCTCCTAAAAGGCCACAGCTAGCATTCCAGGTATTCCACTCATAGCCTCCATGGGCTAGAAGCCAGAACAAGGAAAGCATCAAGACCTTAGATTAGATGGCTTTAAAGGCAAGGCAGGTCTTTTCTATGTGATATACACATTGTTCTTGGGAGGGTAAGAAGAGGTATCCAAACAAAAGATGATAGGATGTAGAGGGAAGTTGGAAATAATTTCTCATTATGGAAAAACTTAAAATTATTTTGTACAGAGCAGGAGGAAAAGGA
The DNA here is from genome assembly GCF_964656455.1 of Halichoerus grypus. NCBI lineage: Eukaryota > Metazoa > Chordata > Mammalia > Carnivora > Phocidae > Halichoerus > Halichoerus grypus. Next base: position 52,068,475 of record NC_135720.1, read on the forward strand.
AAGGAATATTGTTCCTTCCACTCCTGTTCCCAAGTCTCTTGGGCTATGATGTCGCCTCCCAAGAGATGGAAAACCTGGCTGCCTGTATAGCCCTGATTAATGGAAACAGAGACTTGCAGAGTAGCTCCACACTCTAATTCTCTCCCTCCCTGACTCTAGAAATGCTTGATTTGGCTATGTAAAAGTAATTCTAATTATAGTGATTTACATGAACTACTTACCATTTATGCCTAATTACCTCATAGCACAATAACAATTATGCATACATTATATGTGTCAGATTAACCTGGTTGTTAAGTTTTATTTGTTAACAAAGATAAAGTGTTCATAAATGCTCATTCCTCATAGTTTGTTGCTTCTAAAGCATGGTCATCTGCTAATTTTTTCCAATTTTTATTAGAGGAAACACTGTTAAACTCATACATAAAAGCAGCCTAATAGACTGGTACCAGTTTTATTCTCATCGATAATTCAGACATTTTGTGAAGGTGCATTTTATTTTAATATTATACCTTAGCCTTACAGCAAGTTTCTTAGAAGTACAATAAAAAAAAAAGGACATTCACTATATTGAATGTTTATGTTTAAATATCTGCATGAAAAACAAATGCACAAGGGGCACCTGGGTGGCTCAGTCAGTTAGGTGCCCGACTCTTGGTTTTTGCTAGGGTTGAGACTGAGTCCTGCATCGGGCTCTGTACTTAGCAGAGTCTGCTTAAGATTCTCTCTCCTTCATCTCCTGCCCTTCCCACATGTGTGTGCTCTCTCTCTCTAAAATAAATAAATCTTTTTTTAAAAAAATGCTCAAGGGCCCCTAAATAGCTCAGCCAGTAGAACATGCGACTCTTGATCTCAGGGTCATGAGTTCGAGCCCCACAGTGAGCATAAAGCGTACACTGAACACACACACACACACGCCCATATTGCTAAGTGAAATATGTCAGACAAAAAAAAAGACAAATGCTGTATTTTCTCACTTTTATGCAGAATTCTAAAAAAGTCAAATTTGTAGAATGGTGATTACTGGGGGCTGGGGGCAATGGCAAGATATTGGTCAAAGAATACAAACTGCCAGCTATAGGATGAATAAGTTCTGGAGATCTAATGCACAGCATGAGGACTAAAATTAACCATATTGTGGGGCGCCTGGGTGGCTCGGTCGGTTAAGTGGCTGCCTTCAGCTCAGGTCATGATCTCCGGGTACTGGGATTGACGCCCCCATCAGGCTTCCTGCTCAGTGGGGAGTCTGCTTCTCTCTCTCTCTCTGTCCCTCTGCCCCTCCCCCCACTGCTCACTCTAATAAATAAATAAAATCTTAAAAAAATAAAAAATAAAAAATAAAATTAACAGTATTGTATTATAAACAGTATGGAGGATCCTCAAAAAGTTAAAAATAGAGGTACCCTATAACCCAGTAATTGCACTATTAGGTATTTATCCAAAGGTTACAAACATAGTGATTCAAAGGGGCACATGTACCCCAATGTTTATAGCCCCAATGTCCACAATAGCCAAACTATGGAAAGAACCAGATGTCCATCAACAGATGAATGGATAAAGAAGATGTGGTGTATATATACAATGGAATATTACTCAGCCATCAAAAAGAATGAAATCTTGGCATTTACAATGACATAGATGGAATTAGAGGGTATTATGCTAAGTGAAACAAGTCAGAGAAAGGCAATTATCATATGATTTCATTCATATGTAGAATTTAAGAAATAAAACTGATGAATATAGCATAAGGAAAGGAAAAATAAGACAGAAACAGAGCGGGTGACAAACCATAAGAGACTTTTTTTTTTAATTTTATTTTATTATGTTGTTAATCACCATACATTACATCATTAGTTTTTGATGTAGTGTTCCATGATTCACTGTTTGCGTATAACACCCGGTGCTCCATTCACTACAGGCCCTCTTTAATACCCATCACCAGGCTAACCCATCCCCCCACCCCCTTCCCCTCTAGAACCCTCAGTTTGTTTCTGAGTCCATCGTCTCTCATGGTTTGTCTCCCCGTCCAATTCCCCCCCTTCATTTTTCCCTTCCTACTATCTTCTTTTTTTTTTTTTTTTAACATATATTGTATTATATGTTTCAGAGGTACAGGTCTGTGATTCAACAGTCTTACACAACTCAAAGGCTCACCATAGCACATATCCTCCCCAATGTCTATCACCCAGCCACCCCATCCCTCCCACCCCCCACCACTCCAGCAACCCTCAGTTTGTTTCCTGAGATTAAGAATTCCTCATATCAGTGAGAACGTATGATACATGTCTTTCTATGAGTGACTTATTTCGCTCAGCATAATACCCTCCAGTTCCATCCACATCGTTGCAAATGGCAAGATTTCAGTCCTTTTGATGGCTGCATTTTATTCCATTGTATATATATACCATCTCTTCTTTATCCATTCATCTGTCGATGGACATCTTGGCTTTTTCCATAGTTTGGCTATTGTGGACATTGCTGCTATGAACATTGGGGTGCACGTACCCCTTCAGATCACTACATTTGTATCTTTGGGGTAAATACCCAGTAATGCAATTGCTGGGTCGTAGGGTAGCTCTATTTTCAACTTTTTGAGGAAACTCCATACTGTTTTCCAGAGTGGCTGCACCAGCTTGCATTCCCACCAACAGTGTAGGAGGGTTCCCCTTTCTCCGCATCCTCGCCAACATCTGTCGTTTCCTGACTTGTTAATTTTAGCCATTCTGACTGGTGTGAGGTGGTATCTCATCAAGGTTTTGATTTGGATTTCCCTGATGCCGAGTGATGTTGAGCACTTTTTCATGTGTCTGTTGGCCATTTGGATGTCTTCTTTGCAAAAATGTCTGTTCATGTCTTCTGCCCATTTCTTGATCAGATCATTTGTTCTTTGGGTGTTGAGTTTGATAAGTTCTTTATAGATTTTGGATACTAGCCCTTTATCTGATATGTCATCTGCAAATATCTTCTCCCATTCTGTTGGTTGTCTTTTGGTTTTGTCGACTATTTCCTTTGCTGTGCAAAAGCTTTTTATCTTGATGAAGTCCCAATAGTTCATTTCTGCCCTTGCTTCCCTTGCCTTTGGCGATGTTTCTAGGAAGAAGTTGCTGTGGCTGAGGTCGAAGAGGTTGATGCCTGTGTTCTCCTCTAGGATTTTGATGGATTCCTGTCTCACATTTAGGTCTTTCAACCATCTGAGTCTATTTTTGTGTGTGGTGTAAGGAAATGGTCCAGTTTCATTCTTCTGCATGTGGCTGTCCCATTTTCCCAACACCATTTGTGGAAGAGACTGTCTTTTTTCCATTGGACATTCTTTCCTGCTTTGTCGAAGATTAGTTGACCATAGAGTTGAGGGTCCATTTCTGGGCTCTCTATTCGGTTCCATTGATCTATGTGTCTGTTCTTGTGCCAGTACCGTACTCTCTTGATGATGACAGCTTTGTAATAGAGCTTGAAGTCTGGAATTGTGATGCCACCAGCTTTGCTTTTCTTTTTCAACATTCCTCTGGCTATTCGGGTTCTTTTCTAGTTCCATACAAATTTTAGGATTATTTGTTTCATTTCTTTGAAAAAAGTGGATGGTATTTTGATAGGGATTGCATTAAATGTGTAGCTTTCTCTGGGTAGCATTGACATCTTCACAATACTTGTTCTTCCAATCCATGAGCATGGAACTTTTTTCCATTTCTTTGTGTCTTCCTTGATTTCTTTCATGACTATTTTATAGTTTTCTGAGTAGAGATTCTTTGCCTCTTTGGTTAGATTTATTCCTAGGTATCTTATGGTTTTGGGTGCAATTGTAAATGGGATTGACTCTTTAATTTCTCTTTCTTCTGTCTTGTTGTTGGTGTATAGAAATGCCACTGACTTCTGTGCATTGATTTTATATCCTGCCACTTTACTGAATTCCTGTATGAGTTCTAGCAGTTTTGGGGTGGAGTCTTTTGGGTTTTCCACATAAACTATCATATCATCTGCAAAGAGTGAGAGTTTGACTTCTCTTTGCCAATTCAGATGCCTTTTATTTCTTTCTGTTGTCTGATAGCTGAGGCTAGGACTTCTAGTACTATGTTGAATACCAGTGGTGATAATGGACATCCCTGCTGTGTTCCTGACCTTAGGGGGAAAGCTCTCAGTTTTTCCCCATTGAGAATGATATTCGCTGTGGGTTTTTCATAAATGGCTTTTATGATATTGAGGTATGTACCCTCTATCCCTATACTCTTAAGAGTTTTGATCAAGAAAGGATGCTGTACTTTGTCAAATGCTTTTTATGCATCTATTGAGAGGATCATATGGTTCTTGTTCTTTCTTTTATTAATGTATTGTATCACATTGATTGATTTGCGGATATTGAACCAACCTTGCAGCCCAGGAATAAATCCCACTTGGCTGTGGTGAATAATCCTTTTAATGTACTGCTGGATCCTATTGGCTAGTATTTTGGTGAGAATTTTTGCATCCATGTTCATCAGGGATATTGGCCTGTAATTCTCCTTTTTGATGGGGTCTTTGTCGGATTTTGGGATCAAGGTAATGCTGGCCTCATAAAATGAGTTTGGAAGTTTTCCTTCCATTTCTATTTTTTGGAACAGTTTCAGAAGAATAGGTATTAGTTCTTCTTTAAATGTTTGGTAGAATTCCCCTGGGAAGCCATCTTGCCCTGGGCTCTTGTTTGTTGGGAGATTTTTGATGACTGCTTCAATTTCCTTAGTGGTTATAGGTCTGTTCAGGTTTTCTATTTCTTCCTGGTTCAGTTTTGGTAGTTGATACATCTCTGGGAATGCATCCATTTCTTCCAGATTATCTAATTTCCTGGCATAGAGTTGCTCGTAATATGTTCTTATAATTGTTTGTATTTCTTTGGTGTTGGTTGTGATCTCTCCTCTTTCATTCATGATTTCATTTATTTGCGTCATTTCTCTTTTCTTTTTGATAAGTCTGGCCAGGGGTTTATCAATCTTATTCATTCTTTCAAAGAACCAGCTCCTAGTTTCGTTGATCTGTTCTACTGTTCTTTTGGTTTCTATTTCATTGATTTCTGCTCTGACCTTTATTATTTCTCTTCTCCTGCTGGGTTTAGGCTTTATTTGCTGTTCTTTCTACAGCTCCTTTAGGTGTAGGGTTAGGTTGTATATTTGAGACCTTTCTTGTTTCTTGAGAAAGGCTTCTATTGCTATATACTTTCCTCTTAGGACCGCCTTTGCTGCATCCCAAAGATTTTGAACAGTTGTGTTTTCATTTTCATTGGTTTCCATGAATTTTTTTAATTCTTTAATTTCCTGGTTGACCCATTCATTCTTTAGTAGGATGCTCTTTAGCCTCCATGTATTTGAGTTCTTTCTGACTTTCCTCTTGTGATTGAGTTCTAGTTTCAAAGCATTGTGGTCCAAAAATATGCAGGGAATGATCCCAATCTTTTGGTACTGGTTGAGACCTGATTTGTGACCTAGGATGTGATCTATTCTGGAGAATGTTCCATGGGCACTAGAGAAGAATGTGTATTCTGTTGCTTTGGGATGGAATGTTCTGAATATATCTGTGAAGTCCATTTGGTCCAGTGTGTCATTTAAAGTCTTTATTTCCAGGTGCCTGGGTGGCTCAGTTGGTTAAGCGACTGCCTTCAGCTCAGGTTATGATCCTGGAGTCCCAGGATCAAGTCCCACATCAGGCCCCCTGGTCAGCGGGGAGTCTGCTTCTCCCTCTGACCTTCCCCCCTCTCCTGCTCTCTCTCTCTCTCACTCTCTCTCTCAAATAAATAAATAAAATATTTTTTTAAAAAAAGTATTTATTTCCTTGCTGATCTTTTGCTTAGATGATCTGTCCATTTCAGTGAGGGGGTTGTTAAAGTCCCCTACTATTATTGTATTGTTGTCGATGTGTTTCTTTGCTTTTGTTATTAATTGGCTTATATAATTGGCTGCTCCCATGTTAGGGGCATAGATATTTACAATTGTTAGATCTTCTTGTTGGATAGACCCTTTAAGTATGATATAGTGTCCTTCCTCATCTCTTATTATAGTCTTTGGTTTAAAATCTAATTTGTCTGATATAAGGATTGCCACCCCAGCTTTCTTTTGCTGTCCATTAGCATGGTAAATGGTTTTCCACCCCCTCACTTTCAATCTGGAGGTGTCTTTGGGTCTAAAATGAGTCTATCGCAGACAGCATATCAGTGGGGCTTGTTTTTTTTATCCAATCTGATACCCTGTGTCTTTTGACTGGGGCATTTGGCCCATTTACATTCAGGATAACTTTTTTTTTTTTTTTAATTTTTTTTTTTTTTTTTAAGATTTTATTTATTTGCGAGAGAGAGAATGAGAGACAGAGAGCATGAGAGGGAGGAGGGTCAGAGGGAGAAGCAGACTCCCTGCCGAACAGGGAGCCCGATGCGGGACTCGATCCCGGGACTCCAGGATCATGACCTGAGCTGAAGGCAGTCGCTTAACCAACTGAGCCACCCAGGCACCCCAGGATAACTATTGAAAGATATGAATTTAGTGCCACTGTATTGCCTATAAGGTGACTGTTACTGTATACTGTCTCTGTTTCCTTCTGGTCTATGTTACTTTTAGCCTCTCTCTTTGCTTAGAGGACCCCTTTCAATATTTCTTGTAGGGCTGGTTTCATGTTTGCAAATTCCTTTAGTTTTTGTTTGTCCTGGAAGCTTTTTATCTCTCCTTCTATTTTCAATGACAGCCTAGCTGGATATAGTATTCTTGGCTGCATATTTTTCTCATTTAGTGCTCTGAATATATCATGCCAGTCCTTTCTGGCCTGCCAGGTCTCTGTGGATAGGTCTGTTGCCAATCTAATGTTTCTACCATTGTAGGTTACAGACCTCTTGTCCCAAGCTGCTTTCAGGATTTTCTCTTTGTCTCTGAGACTCGTAAGTTTTACTATTAGATGTTGGGGTGTTGACCTATTTTTATTGATTTTGAGGGGGGTTCTCTGTGCCTCCTGGATTTTGATGCTTGTTTCCTTCCCTAAATTAGGGAAGTTCTCCGTTATAATTTGCTCCAATATACCTTCTGCCCCCCTCTCTCTTTCTTCTTCTTCTGGGATCCCAATTATTCTAATATTGTTTTGTCTTATGGTATCACTTATCTCTCGAATTCTGCCCTTGTGATCCAGTAGTTGTTTATCTCTCTTTTTCTCAGCTTCTTTATTTTCCAACATTTGGTCTTCTTTATCACTAATTCTCTCTTCTGCCTCATTTATCCTAGCAGTTAGAGCCTCCATTTTTTATTGCACCTCATTAATAGCCTTTTTGATTTCGACCTGGTTAGATTTTAGTTCTTTTATTTCTCCAGAAAGGGTTTCTTCCATGCTTTTTTCAAGCCCAGCTAGTATCTTTATAATCATCATTCTGAACTCTAGTTCCGACATCTTACTAATGTCCATATTGATTAGGTCCCTGGCAGTCGGTACTGCCTCTTGTTCTTTTTTTTGAGGTGATTTTTTCTGTCTTGTCATTTTGTCCAGAGGAGAATAGATGAATGAGAGAACAAAATGCTAACAGGGTAACAATGACCCCAGAAAAATATACACTAAACAAATCAGAAGAGACCTGAAACCAGGGGAAAGGAAAGGGAAAGAAAGAAAAAAGAAAAAAAAAGAAAAAGATTAAAAAAAAGAATATGATCAAATATGATCAGGCTGGTGAATAGATCAGTGCCACACACTAGATTTTGGGCGTATTTTGGTCTGTTAGAAGAAAGCGCCTCCCAAAATTTTAAAGAAAGAAAAACTTATATATGTACAAAAATAAGGGTAAATACAATGAAGGGATAGAATACGACTGTAAAGATGAAAATTATAAAAGATTTTATAAAAGGAATTGATATGGTAAGAAGCTGGTTGAAAAAAGAAAGAAGAGAAATTTAAAAAAGGGGGGGGTAGAGAATGTGATCAGGCAGGAGACTAGAACAAAGCCATACACTAGAGATTTAGGGTATATTTTGGTCTGTTAGAAGCAACTGTATCCCAAAATTTTAAAGAGAGAACAACTTATATATATACCAAAAATAAGGTTAACTACTATGAAGGGATAGAATATGACAATTCCAGAAAGTGGTCGCTTTTCTGTTCAGAGAGCTGCTGCTATTCTTTTCTTCGATCTCCTGTTGAGTTCATAGGTGTTCAGAATGGTTTGATACCTATCTAGCTGAATTCCTGGGACCAGACGAAATTTAGGTCTCCTACTCCTCTGCCATCTTGCTCCTCCTCAAGAGACTTTTAATCATAGGAAACAAACTGAGGGTTGCTGGAGGGGAGTGGGGTGGGAGTATGGGGTAACTGGGTGATGGGCATTAAGGAGGGCACTTGATGGAATGAGCACTGGGTGTTATATGCAACTGATGAATCTCTAAATTCTACTTCTGAAACTAATATACTATATGTTAATTAAATTGAATTTAAATAAAAATTTTTTAAAATACTGTATTATATACTCAAAAGTAGTTAAGACAGTAGATCTTAAATGTTTTCACCACAAAAAAAAAATGGTAATTATGTGAGGGGATAGAGATATTAACTAACCTTATTGTGGTAATCATTTTGTAATACATGAGTATCAAATTATCACATTGTATCCCTTGAATTATAATTTCTCAGTAAGCTTAGAGAAAAAATAAAATCATAAATCTTACTTTCCAAAATCAACAAACCTAAAAATAAAGTTCTGCTTTCACTAAAAAAAAAAAAAAACAAAAACTAGTAGCCCAAGTTTTCCTTCTCTGATACTTGGCATATCAGTGTTTATTTTTAGAAGAAATAGGTCTCACAACTACATGGTCAATTAATCTTTGACAAAGCAGGAAAGAATATCCAGTCTCTCCTAAAGACAGTCTCTTCAACAAATGGTTTTGGGAAAACTGGACAGCTACATGCAAAAGAATGAAACTGGACCACTTTCTTACACCATAAACAAAACTAAATTCAAAATGGATGAAAGACCTAAATGTGAGACAGGAAGCCATTAAAATCCTAGAGGAGAACACAGGCAGTAACCTCTTTGACAACAGCCGTAGCAACTTCTTTCTAGACAGGTCTCCTAAGGTAAGGGAAACAAAAGCAAAAATAAACTATTGGGACTTCATCAAAATAAAAAGCTTCTTCTGCACAGTGAAGGAAACAATCAACAAAACTAAAAGGCAACCTACAGAATGGGAGAAGATATTTGCAAATGATATATCTAATAAAGGGTTGGTATCCAAAATATATTAAGAACTTATCAAACAACACCCAAAATACAAAATAATACAGTTTAAAAAAATGGGCAGAAGACATGAACAGACATTTTTCCAAAGAAGACATCCAGATGGCCAACAGACACATGAAAAGATGCTCAACATCACTCAGCATCAGGGAAATACAAATCAACACTACAATGAGATAGCACCCTCACACCTGTCAGAATGGCTAAAATTAACAACACAGGAAACAACAGGTGTTGGTGAGGATGTGGAGAAAGGGGAACCCTCTTGTACTGTGGGTGGGAATTCAAACCGGTGCAGCCATTCTGAAAAACAGTATAGAGGTTCCTCAAAAAGTTAAAAACAGAACTACCTTATGATCCAGCAATAGCACTATTAGGTATTTACCCAACAATACTAATCCAAAGGGATACGTGCACCCTGATGTCTACAGCAATACTATCAACAATAGCCAAATTATGGAAAGAGTCCAAATGTCCATGGACTGATGAAGAGGTAAAGAACAGTGGTATGTACCCACATACACACACACACACACACACACACACACACACACACACACTGGAATGTCACTCAGCCATAAAAAAATAATGAAATCTTGCCACTTGCAATGAGGTGGATGGAACTAGAGAGTATAATGCTAAGCAAAATAAGTCAGAGAAAGACAAATACCATATGATTTCACTCATATGTGGAATTTAAGAAACAAAAGAACATAGGGGGGAAAAAAAAGAGGCAAACCAAGAAAAAGGCTCTTAACTATAGAGAACAACTGATAGTTACCAGAGGGTACGGAGAGGGTGATGAGTTAAATAGGAGATGAGGATTAAGGAAGGTATGTGTTGAGACACCTGGGTGGCTCAGTCGGTTAAGCATCTGCCTTCGGCTCAGGTCATGATCCCAGGGTCCTGGGATTGAGTCCTGCATCAGGCTCCCTACTCAGGGGGGAGCCTGCCTCTCCCTCTGCCTGCTGTTCCCCCTTCTTGTGCACTCTCTCTCTAACAAATAAATAAAATCTTAAAAAAAAAAAAAAAAAAAAAGGAGGGCAAGTGCTGTGATGAACACCAGATATTGCATGTAAGTACTGAATCACTAAATTCTACACCTGAAACTAGTATTACACTGTATGTTAACTAACTGGAATTTAAATAAAAACTTGAAAAAAAAAAAAAGAAAGAAATAGGTCTGTGGCATCTTTTCAATCTGCAAAAACTAAAGCTTTTAGGCAGACAGTCTCTGCTTTGCTATGCTGCCCACCACTTCCTTGCGGTGTTTTCAATAAACTTCTATCTCCTTTGTTCTGCCTCAGGTGACTTCTTTCACCGCCCACACTGCCAGTTTCCACTTGATAGGGAGAGACACCACATTTGGTGCCCCCACCTCCTGGCCGAGGTTACTCCTAGATGAGGATCCAAAGCCCCAGGGGGGACCAGCTAGACTGCCCTTGCCCAAAATGGTGAGGGATTTCCCCTCTTGCCCTTGGAAGGGATTCTTCCTTCCCTTTCCTTTCTCTCTTCGGGCTTCCAGCAGTCTAACCCAAGTACTCCTCAGACAACTGAAGGTCTCCAGCCAGGGTGGCTCCCTGGTGTGGTCTGAAGGTCTGAGGGCAAACAGGTCAGACTGCCCAAAGGACCCCTTTGTCTATCTCCTTAAAAAACAAAGAAGTAAACAAAAACTAAAGCTTTTATATATGTTTTACTCAGATTACATTAGATGTTTGGGTCTTTTTCAATGTTGAAGATTTGGCAAGCTTAAGAAACTACAGGACAAATACTACCACAAAGAAATGCTGATCTATCTACAAAAGACTTATTCACATATGCATTAGGATTAAACAAATACAAGCTTTCATTAGACACATTTAAAACTACCTGAGAGGTCAAATCTCTTACTTACATAAGATTACAGCTACACATTAAAACTAGGGACTCTAGGTAGTAAACATTACATTTACTTACTGCTAAATAACTGTCAATTTATCAGGCAGACCCATCACTGCCAGTTCAGAAATCAAAGGAGGAAGTGTGGGAGAATACCCCTGAGAAGAGCCAAATAATTACTTAAGAGAAAAAAAAAAATGTTGTTGAATTGGCAACCAGATACATTAATGATTAAAGGATACTTTTCACTGGATGTAAGTTCACCAATCACAGTAAGATGAGCCCTAGGGATGATACAGAGTGGGGAGGAGGGGGAAAAAAAGGACTGTATTTCTAAAAGGGAAAGGACTACAAAGAGAACAAAATAGAAAATTCATGAAAGCAATTTCATTCTGATAACCAAAAACCCAGTTAAGTAAAACATCCTGCTTGCTGGCTATGACATATAACCAAGCCCACATTTTATTTGGAAGACCATCTGTATACAAACTACAATTAGGTACACAGTACATAAGCAGTCTACGTTTTCCAAACTTTTTAGTTCTTTACTCACCTATAAACTTTTGGAAATACTGGAAGATGAAGAAAGGGTGGCCATCAAAAGGGATAATTCCTTATTAGTTCCTATAACCATTACACTGGGCCGGCCAATCACAGTGGCCACCACAGTCACAGTCTACTTCTGAGGGAACCAGCAGAATCATGGGAGCCCTGAATGGTACCTTAGGCAGAGATCAGATCTTTACACTGGCTAGTGCCCTCCAAAAAACCTGGTATGAAAGCTCTGCTCAAACAGGGATAAAGTGATTGGGTTTCCTATCAGATTCTTACTGAGGAATTTAAACCACAGATACAGGAAGAGAATTAATAAATTGGCAGGACAAACCGAAGTGGAAACAGACGTGGGGGAAGGAAGAACAGAGTAAGCAAATTACATGAATGGCAGAGCACTGGAGCAAGAATCGGCAGGTACCTGCGCCTCCTGCCAGTCAAGTCATCAACACTTTCAAAACCACTGATGCAAAGCCTCAGGCTCTGGCTCTGGGAGGCCTGGCTGTGTAACAGAGATGCCCTTCACTGTTATTTGCATATGCAGTCTTATTCTAAATCTCTATTTCTTTCCGTAATCTAAATGAATCCCTAGTCCATTTAACCAAAAGATGTTAATGTGATGACAGCATTTTTCTTTCTATAAAAATAAAACTATGTAAGTATAATCTAAAGTGCTTTTTGAAAAGTAAAATTACTTCGATTAGAGTTTTTATTTTTTTTTTATTTTTTTTTTTTATTTTTAAAGATTTTTTATTTATTTATTTGAGAGAGAGCGAATGAGAGAGAGCAAGCACATGAGAGGGGGAGGGTCAGAGGGAGAAGCAGACTCCCTGCCGAGCAGGGAGCCCGATGCGGGACTCGATCCCGGGACTCCAGGATCATGACCTGAGCCGAAGGCAGTCGCTTAACCAACTGAGCCACCCAGGCGCCCTCGATTAGAGTTTTTAAGTCAAGCACTACTAACATATGTTATATATTACCTTTCCTCTAAAGACCTCCTAATAATAGAACATTTGTACGTGGGGGAGGATGGTTGGCCAGTCAATTAAAGGAAAACTAGTTTCTTTGGTTGAATCATATTCCAACTTTTCTTACTATTAACATCCCTCATAATTTGAAGAGGACACTACTGATGGCAATAGCTTCTATAATGGGATAAGGAATGGGAGTTTTCCTGTTCTCTCAAAATTTCAGCAAAAGCTCAAAGCTAAGGACAGGAGAAACAAGTTCCCCTCCATTCTAAAAAGAGGTATTAGTCACATCCATGCAGGAAGTACTTTAAGAAAAAAAAAGAAGCAAAAACAGCCCTAAAAAAAAAGTGGAACTGAAGAAAGCGATCAAGATAGAAAGCTGTTAGGTAAGTAAGGAATGTTGTGGCATCCCCCCAGATAAACCTCATGCCAAGAGCAGGTGGCTCCCAAGGGAAGCGTCCAAAGAGATTCGGATTGAGTGTATGACGAGATGGGCATCCCCCTCTCCAGCGGGATGCTTGTTTAGGTGAGGAAACCCCACAGGCAGTAACCAAAGCCGGCGATGGAAATGTCCCTGGAAGGACTTGCCACAGGTCTCCAGGAGGCTGACTGAAGCTGGAGCAGGGATTGGAGAGAGGAGATGTTATGCTTCCTGTGGCCTAAGGAGACACCATAAAAGGCGTACTGGGTAGAGCTGTCCTGACAGGAGTCCACCCAAGAAGGTTAAGTGCAAGGGCAAGGGGGACCGGCAGAATGCGGTGGTGCAAGGTGTTCAACCAGAGTCATAAGAGGTCCAAAAGTGGAGCAGTGGGGAGGTCCCCAGGGGAGTCCAAAAGAACCCACCAGTGTGCCCCTTCAACAAAGCACTAGCATATCAGTGTCTACCACACAAAAGGCCCTTAACTGTTCACTTAAGACTTTGCTGTTTTGCTCTAATTTCCATCTTCTCATCCTGACCCTAGAGAAGGCAGGCAAGCAGACACAGGAGGAGGAGGGAGAGGGGAAGAACAAATCACTCCACCTTCTGCACTGCTGATCCTGGGACAGGCCTGAGCTAGAGGGAGGGGAAATTTTTAAATTGTACAATTTCCATTTAGACTAGATAGCATCAATCATTACCTAAATATGAAGCTATTTGAATCCCCCCAAAGGTAAAAGAAAGCTATGGAGCATCAAGAGGTCAGGAATAGGGATCCAACACAGCTTCTTTAAAGGAACTCGTGAGAGGGACACCTGGGTGGCTCAGTTGGTTAAGCGTCTGCCTTCGGCTCAGGTCATGATCTCAGGGTCCTGGGATGGAGCTCCACATCGGGCTCCCTGCTCAGCGGGGAGTCTGCTTTTCCCTCTGCCTCTCCCTCTCCCGCCTACTCGTGCTCTAATAAATAAATAAAATCTTAAAAAAAAAAGAAAGGAACTGGTGAGGAATTTCAAGCAGTTTCATGATTGTACCAACTGCATTTAATCCATTTTATAAAATGCTTACTTTTAACTATTCCATCTTTAATATCACACAAAACTCACCTTTGAAAAAAGGCCTCCTGCCTCTATACTGTATCCTTTAAGGTCCTCATGTAATTTCTGCAAACACTGTATGACTCTTCTTTGATTCTCATCATTCTTTAGCTCATGAGCGTTGATCAGAAAGTCATAGTGGTCCAGTGGTCCATGGCAAACAGCCAAAGCTTTTGAATAAACCTCTGTAGCCGCAGTTGGAGATATAATCTCAGGGGTCTGAACTGTATAGGCTATAAACAAAAATATATATAAAATTTTAGAGTTCCTTAAATGAAGATATTTCGTAGTACTCCACATGTTTCTTAATGATCACATTAAAACCTTTCAGGTAAAAGTATATATATGTGAACAGTTATTGTAAATCTCATTTTGATAAAAATAAAACACACTTTGGGGCACCTGGCTGGCTCAGTCGGTGGAGTGTGAGACTCTTGATCTCAGGGTCATGAGTTCGAGCCCCACCTTGGGCGTGGAGCCTACTTAAAAAAAATAATAGAAAGATAAAACACATTTTGTTCAATGAATATAATCATCTCATTTTAACAAAAGAGAGTAAACCCCAAACCCATAAGCTATCATTGTAACTCCACTTCTAGAAAACCTAACCTGCCATAGAGTCTCTGCTTTGCCTCCACTCCATTAAATGGGCCACCTGGATTCATCAGATCCTTCCCCACAGCAGGGCTGGCACCTTTGAGGTAAGCCTAATTCTGGTTTTTGAGTACCAAGGCAGAGACAGAGATTAATCACAAAGGGTTTTCTACTGCCCCCTTATTCCCTATCCAAAACCACACAGCATTCAGATATTACCACACTGATTTCAATGCTTGTAAGATTCCTTTCCTTTTCCATAACTTTTAAGTTGAACACAAAGAGTTGAAACACAGCAGAGTGTCTGTTTCAAAGCAGTGAGGTTTTCTGATCCTTTTTTTAGCCTCTCCTGGGAGAGAAATGATTGGCCATGGCAAGATCAATCATAACTATTCCTTATCTGGGCCAGGTGCAATGAGCAAGTAACTCCCGTTCTATTTTTATTTTATTTATTCTTTTATATATATATTTATTTTTTTAAATTTTATTATTTTATGTTAGTCATCACACATCATTAGTTTTTGATGTGGTGATCCACAATCCATTGTTTTCGTATAACACCCAGTGCTCCATGCAGTACGTGCCCTCCTTAATACCCATCACCAGGCTAACCAATCCCCCCTCCCCCCTCCCCTCTAAAACCCTGTTTGTCTCTCAGAGTCCATAGTCTCTCATGGTTCATCTTTTATAGAAGTATAATTGATATACAATGTTATATTAGTTTCGAGGGGACAACACAGTGATTCAGCAATTCTATACCTTACACAATTCTCACCACAGTAAGTGTAGTTACCACCTGTCACCATACAGAGTTATTACAATATTACTATCTTTCTCTGTATTTTTTAGAATCAACAATAAATAGCAGCAAACTGGCACATTTTTTAGACAGGGCTGGCGCCCTTCTTTGAGTCAAAGATTTTGCAAAGATACATTGCCACCATTATCATTGTTTCATTGAATACCTCCTTTGTTTCAGTAATATAAAAATTACATACCCTGGGGAAAAAATTAAGAGTCAATATTATTTCCATCTTTTTCCCAAGAAAGGAAAGAAAATCCTAAATAAGCCATGAGTGTTGGGGAGCGGGCAGGGCTGTCTTCTAATAGCTATTCTTCCTGTCTGAATAGAAGTTTTAGCTGGGTACTAGGCTGCCCAGTTAAATAATCCACTTCTGGCCTCTCAAGCAGCCAGGCACAGCCATATGACCAGTTCTAACCAATGGGATGGGAGCAGAAACCTGTGCAGCTCTGCTACATGCCCTTAAAGAGAAAGGCATGCCCTCCTCCCCTCCCTCCCCTTCTTCTAACTGGAATGTAAGTGTGATGCCTGCAGCTGGAAGAGCCAACCTGGCAAGGCGAGGCCCACAGAATGCTGAACAAAGCAGAGCAAAGCTCTCCAACATTGCTGAGCTGCCGAACCAGCCCTGGGCCACCTACCGGATTTTTATGTAAAAAAATAAACTTCTATCTCACTCTTCAACCAGGTCCTCAGCCAATCATCCATCACAATACTACTCACTTTGTAGAGCAAATACTCTAATCCATCCCCTCCCACTCTTCCTCATGCTACCACGCTACCTGGGGCTCTCATGATCTCTGGCTTGGGCTCCCTGCCTCTGATCACCTCCATTGCCCCAAATTTACCACTACCACAATCTGGAAAATACTTCCCATCAACTACAGAGATGATCTTGCTAAAATCCAAACTGTGATTTTATTAATATTTTTCTTAAAATTCATCTCATTGTTTAAAGGAGTGGTTTTCAAACATCAAACATAATTTTAACAGCAGCACTTTTTTTTTTTTTTACATACAAAACCTTCCATGCAATCCTAAATTTATGGAAGAGAAAAATGGGAGAGGGGGCACAAAGTCCCACCCTCCTCACATCTCCCTCATTTCTATAACTGTACCACCCCCATTTCCAAAGAAGCCCCTGAAGCCACTTTTTCACTTGATAGAAGCACATTAAGTACAGTGTACAGAAAAGAGTTAGCATAGCAGGCCTGAGATTAGTGTCCTTAGAAAGGTCTGCTTGCAAGGTGGGCTCTTGGCTGAGAACTTGGATTCCAAGAGGGTTCCCACCATTCCCAGAAATGGAAAGGGTGACTTACTGTGCCTAAACTGTTTGTACCATGTACAAGCTATGTGGTTTATGCTGAACACCTAGTTTCCTTCTACGTGGCCAGAATTTTGGTACATGCTATGCAGAGTAGCTATGTACCCACCACGACCCCCCACCACCCTAGGCATTGAGTCTCTAATGAGCTTCCCTAATAGACATTTCACATCTGTTGTCACAGTTCATTGCTGGAGAAATTAAGTATTTCTTATGTGACTCCACTAGGAGAAGACTCTTGGAAGCTTGCACCTAATTTCTTCCAGACCTTGCCCCACAGGCCTTTCCCTTTGGCTGACTGTGTTTATATCCTTTTGATGTAATAAACCATAGCCATGAGTACAACTATATGCTAAGTCTTGTGAATCCTCCTAGCAAATCATCAAACCTGGAGGTAGTTTTGGGGATCTCCAAAAAGAGTGTCCTCATTCTAGGGTTTAAGAAATTTGTAATAGGGGCGCCTGGGTGGCTCAGTTGGTTAAGCGACTGCCTTCGGCTCAGGTCATGATCCTGGAGTCCCTGGATCGAGTCCCGCATCGGGCTCCCTGCTCAGCAGGGAGTCTGCTTCTCCCTCTGACCCTCCCCCCTCTCATGTACTCGCTCTCTCTCATTCTCTCTCTCTCAAATAAATAAATAAAATCTTTAAAAAAAAAAAAAAAAAGAAATTTGTAATAGGGCCCCAGCCTGCATTTCCAGACAACTTTCCCTCTACTCTCCAAAAAGCAGTCACATATACAAAAAATGATTGTCTACCACATGTAATGTATAATGGGGTAATAGAGAATATCAGGGGTTTTTTAATTATTATTTTAAGTGGGGGTGGCGGGGAAAAATTGCAGTAGTAACGTATCAAGATTAACTGGCATTAGCAAGTAAAATGAATTTGGATACAGAGAAACTGGTTATGAAACTATTCTAAGTGGGAAATAATCAAGGCCCAAATTAGGACGGGCAATAGCAGAAATGTCATGAAGCTAGTTAGAATGGAAAATGCAAAGGTAGATTCAATAATGTGAACTGCCTTCTAGTCAAGTGGATTACTTACTGTGTCCGAAACACTTTCAGTTACTTCACTTCATGGTCATGCCTTTGTTCGTAGATTCCCTGACTTGGACATCCTCCTCTTCCAATCTCTGCCAGCCTAATTTCTCCTCACAAAATCTTACCATCCTTCAAAGTCCCTCAGCTCCCTACCACCAAACCTCCAAACTCGCCTGTATTTACCCCATCATTTTCTCTTTCCTTAGCCTAGGTGTTATTGCTCATTCCAACAAGGATATTAATGCCTTCTTGTCCTCTATCAGTGGCTTTCAAATTTTGGAACCCTCCTGAATATCGTGAACCAATATTCACACACATATATACAACTGAAAAACTTCATGAAATAAGAGATTTAGTAAGAGTATGAAATGGTTAAAAAAAAAAAAAACAACTATGTATTATATACTCTGGTATTTTTAATATATATTTTACTATATATATACTTATATATATATGACATATATATGTGCCAAGAACCACTAGATTTAGTTATATTAAATGCCATATATTATACTTATTTACCTTTTTGTTTTCTGTCTATCCCCACCAGAGTAGATGTTTGTTTTCCCCAGAGTATATGCTCTCTGAGGACAGGAATTTTTGTCTGCTTTGTTCAATGCTGTATTCCCCAGTGAATAGTGCCTGGTACATAACTGGTGCTTATTAAAAATAATCTTGAATCTCCTCCCTTCCTACCTTTCCAGAGATGTCATTCTCTTCACTAACCAGCCCTGTATTATATCATCAACCTTCCCCTCTCTATCCACTTTTTCATACCAGCTCAACCCTTTCCTATCTTAAAATTATAATAACAAAACCTCCTTGACCCACAGTCATGAGACATCTGCTCTACCTCTTTTCCTTCACAGCCAAACCACTTGAAAAAGTTACCTTTATTTTTTCTGGCGACTCTCTCACATCCTGCTCAATTCTCAACCCACTGTGGTCAAGCTTCTACTGAGATAGCTTCTGCCAAGTCCACCCAAGACCTATTGTTGCCAAACCCAGAAGCTACTCCTCAGTCTTCATATTCCTTTTTACAATCATCAAATATGTCATTTTTAAAATTAGTCATTGGAAAGATCAGGACTGCGGGGAAAGTACATTGTTTCTCTTGGCATCTGCCTTTAGAGAGGCTTAACGCTATTTGCTTCTACTTTAATTTTTTACTGGCCTAACATCTTTATTTAGTAGTATATACTTCATTTGCATTTTTTAAAAAAGAAAACCAAGCCACACTGAAGACATCACTTGAGCTAGTCAGCAGACATAAAAAGGGAAACAGCGGTTATCCAGTTCCACATGTAAGAAGCCTGAAAGTTGCCACCCCATCCTAACCACGAAAAA
Source organism: Halichoerus grypus (assembly GCF_964656455.1). NCBI lineage: Eukaryota > Metazoa > Chordata > Mammalia > Carnivora > Phocidae > Halichoerus > Halichoerus grypus. The sequence goes on from NC_135720.1 coordinate 52,087,710, forward strand.
GCTGAACAGACTGAAAAGCCAACATCTCTTCTCAGATCCATAAGACAAGGGAGGATGCAAGGCAAACCACTGCCCCCACGATTAAAGAAAAAGACAGGCAAATACAGAGAATAATGGCTTATAAGAGCAGAGACTCACAAGTCGAAACCAGACAGGAAAACCTAAACTTAGTTGACAAATTGCTGGAAGCTCAATATGGACAACTCAGAGTTAAAAACTCCAGGGGTATCCAGTCATAGAGGGGCCCTCACACTTTTCTGAATTTTCCTACAGGAGTTCAATCAAGTTCTTAGTGTTAATATGGGGAAAATCCCCTTATGCTTCTGGCATGTGGAATGAAAAGAAACCTTTTTTTTTTTTTTAAGATTTTGTTTTTTTTAATAAAGATTTTATTTATTTATATGTCGGAGAAAGAGAGAGCACAAGCAGGGGGAGCAGCAGGCAGAGGCAGAAGCAGGCTCCCTGCTGAACAAGGAGCCTGATACAGGACTCAATCTCAGGACCCTGAGATCATGACCTTAGCTGAAGGCAGACGCTTAATGGACTGAGCCACCCAGGAGTCCCTAAGATTTTATTTTTAAGTAATCTCCACACCCAGTGTGGGGCTCAAACTCACAACCCTGAGATCAAGAGCCACACACTCCACCAACTGAGCCAGCCAGGTACCCCAAGAAACCATTTTAAAATACACCAGAACACTTTGTTATTCCTAACAAGGCCTGTCCTTGGGGGAAGCTAGTTAAGGATCCTAACCTGCTAGGTATTAGCAGAGCCTAAATGACCTGGGGGAAAGGAAAATACCCAACTCCACTCAACTCTAGCCTTCCATGTGGGAGAAGGAAAATACTCAACTCCAGCCCACTCAACCATCCTCTCCCACCTAAGAGGGAAGAAAAAACATTTCTGAAGCTCATAATCCAGACACGTAGGCTCCCTAAAACATGGAGACCTAATTATAGGACCATAAAATACTTCCTCTCCCCAGATAGCTCACCATATTACCAAAGGCCAATTTATAGTAGTATCTTTTACCTGGTATATCACGTCCAAGAAAAAATTACAAGATATACTAAAAGGCAAACAACAATTTGGAGAGATGAAACAAGCATCAGAACCAGACATGGCAGGGATGTTGGAATTATAGGACCAGAAATTTAAAACAACTATGGTTAACACGCTAAGGGCTCTAATGTATAAAGTAAACAGCATACAAGAACATATGAGCAATATAAGGAGAGAGATGGAAATCCTAAAAAAAGAACCAAAAAGAAATGCTAGAGATTGAAAACACTGTTAACAGAAATTAAGAATGCTTTTGATGAGATTAGTAAACTAGACACAGCTGAGGAAAGAATCTCTGCACTTGAGGATGAATCAATAGAACTCTTCAGAACTCTAAGGCAAAGAAAGGCTGGGGGGACAAAAAAAAAACAATATCCAAGGACTGTGGGACAACTGCAAAAGGTGTAGCATACACATCATGGGAATACCAGAAGAAGAAGAAAGAGAAAGAAACAGAAAAAATATTGGAAACAATAATAACAGAGAAGTTTCCCAAATAAATGACAGACACCAAACCACAGATCCAGGAAGCTCAGAGAACACCGAGCAGAATAAATGCCATGAAAATTACACCTAGACATATAACTTTTAAACTACAGAAAAATCAAAGATAAAGAAAAAATCCTGGGGCACTGGAGTGGCTCAGTCAGTTAAGTGTCTGACTCTTGATTTCAGCTCAGGTCATGATCTCAGAGTCATGAGATCAAGCCCCACATAGGATTCCATGCTGGGAATGGAGCCTGCTTAAGATTCTTGCTCTCCCTTTTCTTCTTCCCCTCACCCCTCTAAAAAAAAAAAAAGAATGAAAGAAAAAAATCCTTAAAGAAGCCAGAAGAAAAATACACCAAACCTATACTTCTCCTCAGAAACCATTCAAGCCAGAGGAGAGTAGAGTGAAATATTAAAAGTACTGAGAAAAAAACCTACCAAACTAGAATTCTGAATCCTGCAAAGTTACCTTTCAAGAATAAAGGAGAAATAAAGACTTTCTCAGACAAATAAAAAATTAAAGTAATTTGTTGCCAGTAGACATGCCTTGCAAGAAATGTTAAATGAAGTTCTTTAGAGAAAATGAAAATAATACAGGTCAGAAACTCAGATCCATAAAGAAAAAATGTCTAAGAAGAAAAAAATGAAAGTAAAAGAAAAACTTTTACTTTCCTTATTCTTAACTGATTTAACACGTAACAGTTTGTTCAAAATAAGAGTAGCAACAATGTATTCAATCATGTATGTTTAGACATGTGTCATACATATGTTTATGCATGCTTATACACAAGTGAAATAAATGACATAATAATCCAAGGGAGGGGAGGGAGGAGTTGGGATTAATTTTGTTATTATAAGGTACTCACACCACCCCTGAAGTGGTGTAGTGTTATTTGAAAGTGGAATTGGATCAGTTATAAATGTATATCGAAAAAAGTCAAAAGAAGTATAACTGACATGCCAAGAAAGGCGAGAAAATGAAATCATAAAATACTCAAAACCACAAAACAGAGAAAAAGAGAACCAAAAACAAGAATAATAAGGGCAACAAATAGAAAACAGTAACAAATATAGTAGATATTAATCCAACTAAATCAATAATCACTTTAAATATCAATGATATAAATGCACCAATTGAGAGATAGAGATGGTCAGAGTGGAGGGCGCCTGGGTGGCTCAGTCGTTAAGCGTCTGCCTTCAGCTCAGGTCATGATCCCAGGGTCCTGGGATCGAGCCCCGCATAGGGCTCCCTGCTCGGTGAGAAGCCTGCTTCTCTCTCTCTCCCACTTGCCCTGCTCGCGTTCCCTCTCTCACTGTGTCTTTGTCAAATAAATAAAATCTTTTTAAAAAAAGAAAGATTTAAAGGGATGGTCAGAGTGGATCAAAACATACAAGACCCAACTACATGTTGTCTACAGGAAACCCACTTTAAATATAAAGACATGGGACGCCTGGGTGGCTCAGTCGTTAAGCATCTACCTTCGGCTCGGGTCATGGTCCCAGGGTCCTGGGGTCAAGCCCCACATCAGGCTCTCTGCTCAGCGGAAGGCCTGTTTCTCCCTCTCCCACTCCCCCTGCTTGCGTTCCCTCTCTCGCTGTGTCTCTTTCTGTCAAATAAATAAATAAAATCTTTAAATATATATATATATATATATATATATATATATATATATATATATATATAAAGACATATGGATTAACAGTAAATGGATGGCAAAAAATATACATGCTAACACTAAAGAAAGCATGTGGAGCTGTATTAATTTCAGACACAGAAGACTTCAAAGAAAAGTTATCAGAGATTAAGAAGGGCATTACATAATGATAAAGGAGTCAATTCTCCAAGAAGAATCAATCCTTAATGCATGTGCACCTAACAACGGAATATCAAACTAAACTACATGATACTAAAATTGACAGAAATATAAAGAGAAATAGATGAATCCACTATCATAGTTGGAGACTCTAATATCCCCTTAACAGAAATGGACAGATCCAGCAGGCAGAAAAATCAGTAACGGCATATTGAACTCAACACTAACAATCAACTAGCCATAACTGACATTTATAGAATACTTCATCCAACAGTGGAATGCACTTTCTTGTCAGGTTCACATGGAACATTCACCAAAACAGACCACATTCCAGGCCATTAGACACATCTTAACAAAGTTAAAAGAAATCATACAATGTCTGCTCTAGACAACAACAGAATTTAACTAGAAATCAGTAGCAGAAAAATAATAGGAAAATTCTAAAATACACGGAGATTAAGCAATACATTTCTAACATATGGGTCAAAGGAGAAATCTGAAGAAAAATGTAAAAGACCTTACACCCTTCCAACTCAAAATGGATCAGTTGTAAATGTAAAACACAAAACTATCAAACTCCTAGAAGGTAACATAGAAGAAACATAAAAGATATAGAAGAAAACCTACATAATCTTGTGTATGGTGATGACTTTTTAGATACAACACCAAAAGAACAATCTGTGAAAGAAATAACTGATAAGCTGGACTTCATTAAAATTTAAAACTTTTGCTCTGTGAAAGCCAATGCCATGGCATCATTAGAAGACAAGACACAGAATGGGAGAAAATATTTGCAAAAGACCCATCTGATAAAGGACTGTTGTACAAAATATACAAAGAACTCTTAAAACCCATAACAAGATAACAAACAATCCAATTTAAAAATGGGCCAAAGACTTTAACAGACACCTCAGCAAAGAAATATACAGATGGCAAAGAAGCATATGAAAAAATCTCTATATCGTATGTCATCAGGTAAAACAATAATGGCATACCACTATACACCTATTAGAATGGCCAAAATTCAGAGCACCAAGAATGCTGACCAGAATGTGGAGCAACAGGAACTCTCATTCATTCCTGGTGGGAATGTAAAATGGTAAAACCACTCTGGAAGATAGTTTGGCAGTTTCTTACAAAACTAAGCATACTGTTACTATATATCCAGGAATCATGCTCCCTGGTATTTACCCAAAGGAGTTGAAAACTTAAATCCACAAAAAAACCCTGCACTCAGATGTTTACAGGAGCTGTATTCATAATAGCCAAAACTTGAAAGCCATCAAGACATCCTTCAGTAGGCAAATGGACAAATAAATTGGTATATCTAGACAATGGAATATTATTCAGCACTAAAAAGAAATGAGCTATCAAGCCATGAAAACACATGGAGAAAATTTAAATGCATGTAACTAAGTGAAAGAGCCAATTTGAAAAAGCTGCATATTATAATGTCAGACATTCTAACTATATGACATTCTGGAAAGGGCAAAACTATGGAAACAGTAAAAAGATCAGCAGTAGACAAAGGGTGGGGAGGCAGGGAGGAGGGAATAGACAGAGCACAGAGGATTTTTAGGGTAGTGAAAATACTCTGTATGATACTATAATGATGGATACACGTCATTCATTATACATACATACCCATAGTTCAAGAGTGAACCCAAATGTAAAGCATGGACTTTAGGTAATTATAATGAGTCCACATAGGTTCATCAGTTCTAACAAATGTACCACTCTGGTGGGGGATACTGAAAACAAGGGAATCCATGCATGTGCGGGGGAGGGGGAGTAGGGAGAATATGGGAAATCTCTGTACCTTCCTCTCAATTTTGCTATGAATCTAAAACTGATATTGAATAAAAAAAGAAAGTCTAAAAAAGAGAGAGAATCAGTCAGACAAGACACTCAAGGCTGAGAGATTGGCCAGCTTAGGCCTGGATAGCAGCTGTATAAATTGAAACACAAAAGACTTCTCAAAAGCTGCACTAAATTAAATCTGTTACTACATCAGTGTACACAAATTATGGGATGCTGCTGCCATATTATTTTGATTTGTATTAATTTGTCTTATTGTACTCCAAATGGACAGTGGGAAAATGCCATTCTGAAGATCCACACACTGATCTACAAACATAAATGGAAGATTTTAAGGCCCATAAAGCCTGCATTATCTCAATTTTGTACTTTATTTTACTACTTTCTCCTAAATAAGTTTTAGGAAGATCCCACTGACCTCCATAGCCCATGTGCCACAAGACTTAGTCAAGATGTCCTCCTGTCTGAATGATTATAACTTCCTAGATAGTATTTTGACAATTATTTCTATCCACATATACCCACCCCCAGAAAAAATAATTTCTCCAGCCTTTGACTGCATTTGTGATTACTTCAATTTCCTTTTTTTTTTTTTTGAAGTGAACATAACCTCAAGATTTTATTGTCTTCATATTAAACAAGAGATGAGGCTTAGAACTGGATCAGTTGACCCTTTTTCTACTTGCCACCTCCCAGTTTAAAATGTCTTAATGGCCAGCACTGTCTAGATCTGCAGTTGGGCTCAATGCATTCAGGCATCAGCACCATCTCCTTTGTAGTTTTAGCTTTTTCCCAGAAAATATGCTTAGTCTGCCACCATAACCTCTCTGCTTCCTGTAATAAGGCTGATGTAGGGAACAAAGGCAGAAGAAAAAAAATTAAATTTCCTTATAACTTACAACCCACTGACAAGTCCTTGAGACAGGCAGAGTGACCTTCATCTAGGAACTCAACTGCCTTAGTGTTAATACTTTGCTAAGGGCAAAAGGCAATCTTAGCTTAACATTATCCTGACCTCCAGGATCCTAAAAGTCTACTTGAACATACAAAAACCCCTTTGGAAACTTCCGTTATCTCTACCCCCCAAGATATATGTTAGCAATCATCCTCCAAGCATATGCCCCACTGATATACATCTGAAGGGTCTCATGACTAAGACTTTACTAGACAGTAGTAAAGGACGCCTCAAGGTCCTGGAATCCTCACTTCCAAATTCCTTAGAGACTTACACTATCCCTAACCCCTACCCCCAACTTGAAAGTATATAATCGGCCACTCCTCACAACCCCAATGCAGCTCTTTTTGCCCATGGGTCCTGTCCCTGTGCTTTAATAAAACCACCTTTTTGCACAGAAGACATCTCAAGAATTCTTTCTGGACTGTTTGCTCCAAACCCCAACATTTCCACATCAAAGGCCACTTTCCCTGGGCATACAAAGAATCTTTGCCCTTTTTGTCACTCTGTGCCCCACTTCTTATAAGAAACACCACAGTTTTGGGGAATGTTCACCATGTTTGTCTGCTGGGGCACTATTAGCAGGGAAAGTGATTGCTCCCAATTTTTTTCATTGGTTATAGCTCTGCTTTGATAGAGTAACACTTGAAAATATACAGATATCCAGGAAAAAAATAAAGCAGTATGAAGTACTGAAAGCATAACTGCGCTTTAGTTGGGTCTTAAGTTTCTAATTGTAACAGCAATCATACTTCTCAACAATGTCCACCAGCTCTACAAGCAATGGTAACATTAGAGCATTTTACACTGGACTTGTCAAATACCCACTCTATAAATTCACCCTGTGTTGCATCTGGGTTTTTCAAAAGAATTGAGGCATATCTATAATTCACAATTAGAGTCAAGTTTCTGAAGACTGAGATATGAAACACTGCCAAAATACTGTCAATTTGCTTCTCAAACATTTTTTTTAAAAAAACAGCATAATTTATTCTTTAAAGCAATTTTATCGATATGGGCAGTCTAGTTAATTTCATAGTGATGTTGGCTGAATATGATACAAAGGAAACAGGTATTTTCCAGGACAATGGGATAGGTAAAGGAAGCTTTAAGAATTCATGGGGGGAAAAAAAAGATAAAACCTAAACTTGTTTTTCAGATGTTTTAAAATTTCCACAAAACCTTTTGTTCCAAAGTTAATTATTTAACTGTGGTACATAAAATATATTGAATGCATTGCCAGGCATCAAGATGGGAAACCCTCTCTCTTATATAATAAAATCATCTTTTCTGGTCCATCTTGGCCCAAGTCCTGGTTGTCTGAGGGCAGACTTCTCTTGAGAGGGCTGAAGTTGTAATAAAAAGCATTGTTTTCATCTACTGGTTTGTATCCTTGTTCAATTTCAGTTAGGAAGCCACTTCCAGAGCCACTTCCACATCCTGATCCAGAGCCAGATCCAAAATAGTCCTCAGAAAGAGGAAAGACATCATTCAAGTTCCGGAATCTTGTCATTGAGGAAGCGTTGAGTGCTTGGAGGGAAGATTCTGCTGGATTCACCCGAAGTAGGTTGAATATCGGTCCCTTTTCAACAGTGCAGTTTGCAGAATTACTTCCAGGATTGCAACATACTCACTGGTACCTGGCTCTCTGCACAGGAGAACCTCTCTCTGGCTCCTGTCCCTGTCTGTGTCTTGGACCAAACTGTGTTCCCAAGGACTGGAGCTGAGCAAGAGTTGCGTTTCTTCTCCCCCAATTCTTAAGTTTTCATCTTAAGACAGAAATTTGGAAGAAAAAAATTCTTCTTTAGTTCTGCAGTGAACAAGCTAATATGCCCCACTTAACTAATCTCACTACATTAATAAATAATAAACCACAGTTACGCTTGTCTTAATGACACATAGGTAGCCTATAATGCAGAAAGAAAAGGCAACTGAACAGCACAATTATAAAAGAAATTAGAAAAAGGCAAATTGTCACCAATAGCCCTGACAAAAGTTGTTATACAACACACAGTTCTTTTTTTAAAAAGGTCTTAACTTATGGTCCATGACGGGGGTCGGGGAGGAGAGGTCTGGGAGCCTACTAAAAGAAAATTATGTGTATGTATGTGTGTTATTGTGTATTTTTTCTGAGGCAAGATCTCTAAATATACTATAGCCTCCTTCAAATTTTCAAACAAGTTTGTGAACAAAAACTGGTCAAGAACCACTGTTTTAAAGAACTGCCAAAACTCAGAATTTTAGAAGGAAAGTCTATTAATAGCAGCTCATTTTTATTGAGCACTCACTTTGTGCCAGGGACTAGGGTAAGTAACAACATAATTATTTTTATTAATCCTCATAATAATCGTATTATACAAATAACTAAAAAAATCCATGGATAAATTTGTTCATTCATTCACTGTTTACTGAAAACCAACTACATCTGAGGTACTATCAGTGGAAAAAAACACTAAAAACAAATTCCTTTCCTTGTGGAACCTTCACTCCAGTCAAGGGGAAAAGAAACAAAAAATTAAAGAAAGGAACAGACAGTGATCAGTACACTGATGAAAATAAAAGTGATATCCTAGGGTCTCTGAACAACAGCATGGGCATCCCCAGGGAGTTTCACAGAAAAACAGAATCTTGGGCCCCACACCAGGGGTCTGAATCAAAATGTGCAGTATAACAAAATACCTGGGCATTTCATATGCACATTAAAGTTTAAAAAGCACAATGCTAGGAAATGACTGGGGACTCCTAAGAGTTGTAAGAAAAAGCCTTCCTATGAAAGGGACATTTAAGTTGACACCTGAATGCCAAAAGGAGTCAGCCCTGAGGAAGATTTGGGAGAACACCCCAGGTAGAGAAGAGCTCTTGCAAAAACCCTCAAATGAAAATGGAAATAAGCTTTACATTTTTGAGGGAGAAAACATAAGTTTATGTGGCCGATTTACATAAACAAAATAGAGTACATCATAAGATGAAGTTGGGAAGAAGAGGAAGAACCAGATCCTTTAGAGTCTTATAAACCATAGTAAACAGTGTAGACTTACAAATAGGATTAAGAACAAGTAGGTGTTGATCAATAGCATGACATGATTTTTTAAAAGATTACTTCTATAGAAAATAAGATGGTAGGAATGCAAAATAGAAGCAGAAATGAATGGATTGTATGGTATGTGAGTTACAGCTCAATAAAGTTATTACATATATATTTTTTAAGTAGAAGCAGAGAGACCAGTTAGGAAACTATAACAACAGTCTAGTTCAAAGATGTCCATAATTTGGACCAGAGTTAGCACTGCAAGTTAAGTAAACTGACCAAGATCATGTGGCCAATAATAGTAGCAGCAACAACTGCTAACCTTTACTAAGTACCTACTAGGTGCCAGGTACTTTTCTAAGTACTTTCCACACATTAACTCATTTACTCTTCACAACCACTCTATGACATAGGTACTACCATTATCTTTAAAGGTGAAGAAACTGAGGCAGAGAGGGGCTAAGTAGGTAACCGGTCTGGGTTCCAATAGTCAGGTAGTGGCAGAGCAAGCATCTGTCCCAACAGGTACAGCAGGGAGGCAGGATGGGCTCTGGAGTCAACTCTCAGTCATGGTAATATTCTCCATGGCAGATTGGGCAGGTGATCACCATCCTAGCCAATGATGCCTGATGCCTAGGGGGAAGTCAGCTTCTGCCAAAGTTTCCCCCAGTGCTCTTTAAAAGGAGACCAGAACAAGAACTCATTCGTTTCTGCCTTTGTACTTTTTTAAAGATTTATTAGAGGGACAGAGAGAAAGAATGCGTGAGCGAGTGCAGGGAGGGGGTGTGTGTAAAAGAGAGGGAGAGACAGTCCTAAGCAGACTCTGCAGTGAGCATGGAGCCCAATGGAGGGGCTCAATTACACAACCCTGAGATCAGGACCTGACACGAAACCAAGAGTCAGATGCTTAACCGGCAGCGCCCCCCAGGTGCCCCCTGCCTTTGTACTTGAATCTGTCAAATGGTGATACCCGTACTGCTACAAGCATCTTAAGAACGTGAGGGAAAATGGTGATACGTGGAGGACAATCATAGTCTTGATATATGTTGTGATGATTAAGTTTATGTGTCGAGGCGACTGGACCATGAGATGCCCATACATTTAGTCAAACATTATTCTAGATGTGTCTGTGACGGTATTTCTGGATGAGATGAGCATTTGAATCAGTAGACTGAGTAACGCAAACTGCTCTCCCTAATGTGGATGGGCTTCGTCCAATCAGCTAAAGGCCTGAATAGAAGCAAAGGCTGACCCTCCCTGAGTCAGAGAGAATTACTGTCTGCCTTTAAGCTGGGACATCGGTTTTCTCCTGTCTTTGCTCTCCAACTGAAACACAGGCTCTTCCTGAGCATTAAGCCTGCTAGTCTTTAGACTAAAACTACACTATCCGCTCTCCTGGTTCACAGGCCTTCAGACTTGGACTGGAATTACACCACTGACTCTCCTGGGACTCTTGGTCTCCAACTTGCTGACTGCAGATGTTGGGACTTATCAGCCTCCATAATCGTATGAACCAATTCCTTACAATAAACCTCTTTCTCTTTCTAAATGTATATATATTCTACTTGCTGTGTTTTTTTAGAGAACCCTGACTAATAAAGCTTAATTGTATTAACACAGTTTCTATAGAGCTGGAGTGATAATAGCAAAGGGAATATGTGAACTTTGTATTCTTTGGTGCTTTAAATTGGAACAGATTTCTAATTCTACATGTAGGTAGACAGTTGAGAATATTTTGAAGATACTCTTTAGAGACTTAAGCAAAATGGTAGACCAGACTAATTAAGCAGAAGGTAAGCATTTTTCCATTAAGAAATGTTATTTCCAGGGCGCCTGGATGGATCAGTCATGGAGCATATAACTCTTGATCTTGGGGTCATGGGTTCGAGTCCCATGCTGGGTGGAGAGATCACTTAAAATAAAAAATTTTTCTAAAAATGTTACTTTAAAGGTCTGCTTCATCCTTAAGGTTTTCTAATACTTTAAATATTTTTTAAACATTTTATTTATTTGACAGAGAGAGAGAGGACAATCAGGGGGAGCGGCAGGTAGAGGGAGAGGGAAAAGCAGGCTTCCCACTGAGCAGGAAGCCTGACACAGGGTTCAATCCCAAGACCCTGGGATCATGACCTGAGCTGAAGGCAGACACCTAACCGACTGAGCCACCCAGGTGCCCGAAGTTAAATATTTTTTGAGAACCTATCTCTAACTTTATACTCAAAATCAGTAAAGATGTGGCTTAATGTGCAGAAACTTTACATATAACTTGTCAGTAAAGTGGGGTTCAGTTCAAAAATCTTCTATAAAGATCTCTCAGCTCAAAAATATCTATGATTAAAGGAAAGAACTAAAGATATGCAACACAACACACAACCATACAAATATAAAGAGTTTCCAAGGTAACTATCTTTTTGCATTATTCATTCCTGAACAATTGTATATCCAGAATACTCAATACAATGTGATGAATCTGACCACTTCAAGGCAGTATGTGTGTTTACTGCAGTAGAATAATCAAAGAAGTTACACAAAATCAACAGACTACAAGAGGTATTTATATAACCCAGAAAGCTATATGCTTTATGTTCATTTTAACAGCTTCAAGTTTTCTTTGTAAAACTTGGATTCATTTGAAAATTCATGAGTGGAAAAAAAAAAAAAAGAAAATTCATGAGTGACAGAATTCTGAAAGGTAAAGAAAACTAACACTATGAAGTGCCTACTATGTACTTAGCACACAGCACTTTCTGTACATTATCTTCTCTCAAAAAAATCTGAGGTAGCTATTGTTATTCCTTATAAATGAGGGAACTAAAATAACTTAAAAGGTTAGAAAACTTAAGTGAATGACCAAGCCATGATCTGAAGCTAAGTGACCCAAACCACCAGAATGTCACTCTCATTAAAACAACCATAATGCTATCGCTAAGTGAGGGCTGTGCTCCCACTTGTCGTAGCCAGGCAACAGAAAATCAAAACACGAACCTCTCTCAGGCCCTCTAATCTGAAGTACTCAAGCCTCTTGGAGCAACCACCAACCCCTTCTTCTCCTGGATCTCCATCCTCCTCAAGCCCTGCCAGAGCTCTGCCCTGCCTGCACGCTAGGGTCAGCCTGCCTCTGCTAAGAAACAGCACTTCCAAAACACACCAGCAGCAGCTTTTTCTATTAAAAGCCCCAAACCGAAGTGCTAGAGGAAAGAACTCCTCTCCCTCTATAAATCAAAAAGCCCTTATATTTCACATTGTTGGCTTTTAGGGTTTCGACAAACCAAACTTATGTATACCTTTTTGAGTTTTGATGATAAAATAACTAATATATTTGGCACTAAATAAGACAATGACCTAGCCCTCAAACATGAAGAGGACACAAAGTTGGGAGACAAATCAATGCTGGATCACAATCCTGATTCAAGAGGATGTTAACATGCTATAAAAATTGGATGAAACTCCCAACATAAAATTTAACTAAGGTGCATTTAAGTTCAAAAGCTTAATTAGACTGAAAAGAATCAATTGAAAACCTATGAAATAAAAGAACTGAATTCAGTCAGCAGCTAAACAATATTTATAAAGTATCTATAAAGTGCAAAGTTCTGTGCTAAAAACTTCTAATACAATCGGGTGTGAGTTGGAAAGACAGTAACTGCACTCAAAATACTGACTGTGTACTGGGAGAGATACAAACAAGTGGATCAACAACTCTAATGAAGTATAGGAAGTAGTAAAGGAAAGATGAGGATGCTCCGAGATCACAGAACCAAAGCTAGTAACCTAGCCTAGGGAGTTAAGGAAGCGTACTCAGAGGAAATGATGTTTCAGTTGAGAGCAAAAGGACAAACGGATGTTAGCCAGTGAAGGGAGGGAGGGACAGAGGAAGAGAATGAGATGCATCAGCCTGAGAGAAGGCTCTAAAACACAAGAGTATGGCACACACTAAAGAAAATGAAACAAGTTCAGCACGGCTGAGATATAAAGTGGAAGGGAATGGGTCAAAAGATGAGATACTAGAGAATTATAAAGGAACCAGGTGACACAGGGCCTTGCAATGATAAGCAAGTGGAATTCAACCTTGAAGACAATAGGAAGCCACTTACGAGTTTTTAAGAATGCAGTAGCTTGATTATGTCCCCTCTTAAGCAAAAAAGAAGGTTACTGGAAAAATATCTTAACAGTTATCTTTCTAATATGCTAGCAATAACCAGTTGGAAAATACAATAGGAAAAAAAAAAAGGATCCTACGTACAATTACAATAAAAGGTCTAGAATAAAGATGAACAATATTATCTTTGTAAGACTTATATAAAAAATCTCAAAGGCATAAATGAAAATTTGGAAAAAGAGATATAATATTAGAAACACACACAACTTTACCAACACTGCCAATTCTTCAATTCTTCAGTTTACAGATTAAATACAGTTCCACCAAAAATCCTTAGAAAATTGCAAAGAAGTAATGAGAGGGGCCCTTGCCTACCAGATGTGAAAATAAAGCATTATGATCAAAACATCAATGAATAAGGGCACCTGAGTGGCTCAGTCGGTTAAGCATCCAACTCTTGGTTTCAGCTCAGGTCCTGATCTAGGGGTCCTAAGATCAAGCCCCACCTCAGGCTCTGCACTCAGGGCTGTCGGCTAGGGAGTCTCTCTCCCTCTCCCTCTGCCCTTTCCCCTCTCGCATGTGCAGACACACACATGCGCGTGCTTGCTCGCTCTCTCTCTCTCTCTCTCTCTCACACTCTCAATCTCAAATAAATCTTAAAAAAAAAATAGAATACTAAAAAAAAGTCTTCATGGCATAATTTAATATATAATAAAAGAGAGAGGCATATTAAATCTTATCACTGTTCTTTTGTCACCTAACTTACATTTTTGTTATTCATCTTGTCTGTTCCTCTCAACTAGACTACAGGCTACAAGAGGATAGGTTGTCTGTTCAATTCACTATATACCTAACACATACAATGCCTGACATATGATAGGCACACAGTAAGTATTTGTTGAATAAATAAATTAAGCAATGGGAGACAACAGATTATTGAACAAGCAACATTTGGACCACTTGGAGACAATAGAAAAAATTAGATTATCCCTTCATAGTACATACCTAAATAAATTCCAGGTGGTTTTAAAATATAAATATTAAATACAAACAAGAAACTACACAAGAATATTTATTTAGTATATTAGTCTGCAAACTATGGCCTACAGGCCAAATTCAGCCATATTCATTAGTTTATGTATTGTCTATGACAGTTTTCACACTACAATACCAGAGTTGAGTAGTTGCAACAAAGACCATATGGCCTGCAAGGTCAAAAATATTTGTTATCTACTCCTTTACAAAAAGAAAAAAAAAAGTTTGCCAATGTCTGATCTGTTCTCCTAATAGGTGTGGACTTTCTAAGCCCAATCCTGTCTGGACATCACAATCACCTGTGAAACTCAGACTTTATGAATCCCAATTAAATGCCAGTAGGAATGGATCAAAAACCTAAATGTAAAGAACTATAAAATGCTTAGAAGAAAACATAATTATAAATCTTTATGACTTTATATTAGGCAATGATTCCTAGAAATGACACCAAAAAGCAACTGAAGATAAAATAAATTGGACTTCATCAAAATTAAAACTTTTATACAAAGAATATTATCAAGAAAGTGAAAAAACCACCCACAGAATGAGGAAAATATTTGCAAATCACATATCTGCTATGGAACTTGGCTCCAGAATATATAAATTCTTACAACTCAATTTTATAACCCAATTTTTTAAATAGGCAAAGGATTTGAATAGACACAGATATATGAATGGTCTGTAAATACATGAAAAGATGTTCAGTATGAGTAGTCGATAGGGAAATGCAAATCAAAACCACAATACGATACCACTTCACACCCACTAGGAGAGTGAAGATCAAAATGACAATAATAAGTGTTGAAGAGGATATGGAGAAATTTGAACCTTCAGATATTACTGGTGGGAATGTAAAATAGTGCAGGTACTTTGGAAAACAGTAACAGTTCCTCAAAAAGTTAGAGTTAGGACATGACCCAGCAATTCTACTCCTAAGTATACACCCAGGAGAAATGAAAACACACGTCCACACAAAAATGTATACACATATGTTCATGGCAGCATTATTCGTATTAGCCAAAACGTGGAAACAAGCCAAAAGTCCATCAACTGATGAATAAAATACGGTATATCCATCAATACAGCTATAAGAAGGAATGAAGTACTGATACATACTACAACTTGGATAAACCTCAAAAACATTATGCTAAGTGAAAGAAGTCAAGAGAAGACCACGTGTTTTATGGTTCCATTTATATGAAATGTCAGTACGCAAATCCATATAGACATAAAGTGAATTAGTGGTTGCCAAGGGCTGGGGGCGTGGAGAAGGGGGTAGGAGGGGAATAGGTAGTGACTGCTAACAAGTATTAGATAGTGGTGATAGCTCCACAATTTTGTAAATATGCTAAATATACTGAATTGTATACTTTAACAGGGTGAATTTTATGGAATATGAATTGTATAATTTTTTAATTAAAAAGTTCTAAAAAAATTCCAACAGGAATATTCCCAATACATACATATTAAAAAAAAAAACAAAAAAACTTGTATCCAGTGTAATGTAAAGAACATCTTCCAATAAGCCCCACAACCCAATTTTAAAAGGGACAGAAGTGGGGCACCTGGGTGGCTCAGTCGTTAAGCGTCTGCCTTTGGCTCAGGTCGTGATCCCAGGGTCCTGGGATCGAGCCCCGCATCGAGCCCCGCATCGGGCTCCTGCTCCGCGGGAGGCCTGCTTCTCCCTCTCCCACTCCCCCTGCTTGTGTTCCCTCTCTCTCCGTGTCTCTCTCTGTCAAATAAATAAAATCTTAAAAAAAAAAAAAAAAGGGGACAGAAGTGGGGCACCTGGGTGGCTCAGCTGGTGAAGCGGCTGACTTGATTTCAGCTCAGGCCATGATCTCAGGGTCATGAGCTCAAGCCCCACATCAGGCTCCATACTCACTGCAGAGTCTGCTTGAGATTCTCTCTCCCTCTGCCCCTCCCTCAACCCGCGCTCTCACTCTCTCTAATAAATAAAAGCTTTAAAATAAATAAGTAAATAAATAATAAAAAGGACAGAAGAGTATCAACAGGTACTTGACAAAAGAAGATATATGAACGGTAATAAACACATGAAAAATTGCTCAACATCTTTAGACATTAGGTAGATGTAAATTTTTTTTAAGTTCTTTTTTTTTTTTAAGCTAGCTCTACACCCAACATGGGGCTCAAACTTACAACCCCAAGATCAAGAGTCGCATGGTCTACCAACTGAGCTAGCCAGGTGCCCCAGTATATGCAATTTTAAGCCACAATAAGATACCATTTCCATTCACTCAAATGGTTAAAATTTAAAACCTTGACAACCCCAATTGTTGGTAAAGATGCATAGCACATAGAACATTCATACATTATTGAGAGTATGAAGAAATAAGATCACTTTAGACAACAGTTTGGCAGTTTCTTATAAAGTTAAGCTACACTCTCTATATGAACTAGAAATGCCATTCCTAGGTATATACCCAAGAGAAATGAAAACATATCCAAAAATAATTAATATAAGATTGTAGCAGCTGGAAACAACTCAAATGTCTATTGAAAGGAGAATGGATAAACAAATTGTGGTATATGCATATAAAGGAATACTACTCAACAAAAATTAACTCATGTGATTTCATATTTTAGCAGTTTATCTGAAAAACATGTAAAGTCAAGGAAACTAGACACAAACAAATATATACTATATAATTCCATTTATGAATTCCAAGAACAGATAAAAGCACTGTGATAGAAAAATTAATCTATGGCAAAATTAATCTATGGTGATAGAAATCAGAACACAGATCACCTTTATATGATATAAAAATGAATAAAAGGGCAGAATGAACTTTCTAGGGTGATGGAAACGTTCTTTATCAGAAGTCGGCAAGCTATAGACCATGGGCGAAATCCAGCTCATTGCCTGTTTTTATAAATAAAAGTTTTACTGGAACACAGCCATGTTCATTTATATATTATCTATGGCTGCTTTTGCACAACAAGGGCAAGAAAAAAATGTGATAGAAACCCTACAGCCCACAAAGCATAAAATATTTACTATCTGACCCTTTACCGGGTAAGTATGTCAACCCCTGTTCTGTATCTTCACTGAGTACAAGTAACAGTGAATACATTTACTAAAACTCATTGAATACATGTAAGATCTGTGCATTTCACTCTAGGTAAATTTTACTTCACTTTTTTAAAAATCCCAACATATTTTTTTGAGGAAATTCCTAAACTGATTCTCAAATTTATATAGCAATGCACAGGACCTAGAATAGCCTACACCAGTGCTATACAAAAGAAATATAATGTGAACATATATAATTTAAATTTTTCTAAGAGCTACATTTTTTAAAAAGTTTTTTAAGGGTGTCTGGGTGGCCTAGTCGGTTAAGCATCTGCCTTCAGCTCAGGTCATGATCCCGGGGTCCTGGGATCCAGTCCCACACCAGGCTCTCTGCTCAGTGGGGAGTCAGCTTCTCCCTCTGCCCCTCCCCCTGCTCTGTGCTCTCTCCCTCTCATTCTCTCTCTCAAAACTAAATTTTAAAAATCTTCAAAAAAATAAAATAAAAAGGTTTTTCAAAAACGTGAAATTAATTTTAATCATGTATTTTATTTAATCCAACATATCCAAAATATTATTTCAACTGTTAGATAATTTTTCATAGATCTTTTGCATTTCTGCACACCTGTGAGTAGAGGCAGACAGCTTTTGTTCTAGAGAGTCTTTTAACAATAGTTGTTACTGTCTAGTATAATAATGTCTCCCTACAGGTCAAAAGCTAAGATTTGCTTGCAATACCCTTATAAAAGATAGGGTTTCCTAAGCTCAGGATTCCTCAATTGTGAAACAAAATCACGGAGTATGCCAGCATCCACCTGGGCCAACCTCTGCATCACCCCCATGGGGCTTGAGGGGCAAGGGGAATGGAGGCAGACATGATACATCACCTGCTAGGCCATGAGTAATAAAATTCTTTGTCTCTGACCCAGGGTTTCACATCTTCTGCCAACATTCATGAAATCCTGACAAGCTAACATGATTCTTGCAAGCAGGATAAAATCTCAGATCCTTCACAGTTCCTGACATCAAGAACTGTAATCAACATGTACTCAGATTTTTACATTTTTAAATATATTATCTTTTTCATATTTTTTTCAGTATGTATTTTGCACTTAGACTATATCTCAATTTGGAGGCTCAATTTTCACTGGAAATATTTAATATGTACTTAGGCTTCACAAAATCTACAGTCGAGAAAGTAGATTCATATTCCTGAGTTGTTCCAAGAATATTTATGTTAATAAAGAGGAAAGCTATGTAAGTATGAAGGCAGGAGATATCTGAGAAATCTCAGTACCTTCTGCTCAATTTTGCTGTGAACCTAAAATTGCTCTAAAAATAAAGTCTTTTTGGGCGCCTGGGTAGCTCAGTTGTTAGGCGTCTGCCTTCAGCTCGGGTCATGATCCCAGGGTCCTGGGATTGAGCCCCACATCGGGCTCCCTGCTCAGCGGGGAGCCTGCTTCTCCTTTTCCCACTCCCCCTTCTTGTGTTCCCTCTCTTCCTGTTTCTCTCTCTGTCAAATAAATAAATAAAATCTTTATTTTTATTTTATTTTTTTTAAGTCTTTAAAAAAAAACATTTTCCAATATCTGAATCAGGTATCCTTTTTAAAATTTGTATTTAACTAAAATTAAATAAAATTTAAGATTTACTGCCCCAGTCACATTAGCCATGTTTCAAGCACTCAATGTCCACGTGTGGCTAGTGGCTGTGATACCAGACAGCTCACTTAGGTCTAGTCAATCTTGAAAAAGTGTGAAGTTGGAGGACTCAAACAGATAGATATTAAAATTATAAAGCTAAAGAATTAGGGTACTGTGATATTAGCACAAAAATAGACCAAAGGAAAAAAAACAGAAACCCATATATATATATATAGAGAGCAACTATTTTATATATTTATATATGTTATTATATTTTATATATTTATATATAAATACATAAATATATATTTTTTATATATTTTTATATATCTATATATAGAGAGAGAGCAACTATTACTTAATAGTTGTCTCTTCTGTATTTTCTACTATACACATGTACTATTTTTATAATATTTATTTTTAAAAAGAAAAAATTAATCAAATACAAACTGGAGATATACATACAGTCACTGGATTTATGTCAAAGGTAATGCTGCAGTAGCCCGGTAAAAGATACTCTATTCAAAAAACGTTCCAGGATAATGAATATCCACATGAAAAGAAAAAAATGAATCTTGACCCCAGTTTAACATAACATACAAGTATTCCAGATGAACCATGGATCTAAGTGTGAAAAGAAAAATAATAAAACTTCTAAAAGGTATCAGAATACCTTCATGACCTTAAGGTAAGCAAAGATTTCTTAAACAGGATACAAAAAAAAAAAAAAAAAGGTTGATAAATGGACATTACAATTAAGTACTTCTGTTCATAAACAAAAAAAAACAACCTAAAAAAAAAAACTAAAGTGCAAGCCACAGACCAGGAGAAAATACTTGCAATTTATACTCTGACAAAGGACTAATATCCAGAATATATAAAGAACTACAATTATTAATAGACCAAAAAAATGCATTAGGAAAATGGGCAGAACATTTGAAAAGGTGTGTCACAAAAGATTCTATCCAAGTGTCCTATAAATATGTAAAAAAAAAAAAAAGGTAGTCAACCTCAAAAGTCATCAGAGAAAAGCAAAATAAAACCACAATGAGATACCACTACACATTTAGTAGAGTGACTACGATTAAAAAGAATACAAGTTTTTTTTTTTTAAAGATTTTATTTATTTTTTTGACAGAGAGAGATATAGCGAGAGCAGGAACACAAGCAGGGGGAGTGGGAGAGAGAGAAGCAGGCTTCCCGCAGAGCAGGGAGCCCAATGTGGGACTTGATCCCAGGACCCTGGGATCATGACCTGAGCCGAAGGCAGACGCTTAACGACTGAGCCACCCAGGCGCCCAGAATACAAGTATTGATGAGGACACATGGCGGCTGAAATCTCATACACTGCTAGTAGAAATATATTTTGATGTAATCATTTTGGAAAACTGGCCTTATCTACTAAAGATGAACATATATTGTATGATCCAGCAATTCTCAGGTATCTGCCCACCAGAAAGCATTTATGTATGCACACCAAAATATATGTACAAACTTTCATAGCAGTAGCCAAAACTTGAAAAACAACCTCAACACCTAAAACTGTAGAATGGATTTAAAAATCTGGTAGAATCCTTACATCAGTCAGAATGGCTAGCATCAAAACGACAGGAAATAAGCGTTGGCGAGGATGTGGAGAAAAAGGCACCCTCATGCACTGTTGGTGGGAATGTAAATTTGTGCGCCCACTGTGGGAAACATGGAGATAACGCAAAAGATTAAAAATAGAAATGCATACAATCCAGTAATTCCACTAGTGAATATTTACCCAAAGAAAACAAAAACACTAATTTGAAAAAATATATGCACCCCTAGTTTATTGCAGCATTATTTACAATAGCCAAGATATGGAGCAACCTAAGTGTCCATCAATAAATGAATGGATAAAAAAGATATGGTATTTATATACAATGGAATATTACTCAGCTATAAAAAAAGAATGAGATCTTGCCATTTGCAACAATATGGATGGACCTCAAGAGTATTATGCTAAGTGAAACAAGACAGAAAGACGAATACCACAGGATTTCACACATAAGTGAAATGAACCAAATGAACAACAACAACAAAAAAGCAGAAACAGACCCATAAACACAGAACAAACTGGTGGTTTCCAAAGGAAAGGGAGGTGGGCGACGGGCAAAATGGGTGAAGGGGATTGGGAGGTACAAGCTTCCAGTTACAGAACACAGAAATCATGGAAATGAAAGAGCACAGGGAATATAATCAACGGTACTATAATAGCATTGTCTGGTGACCAGTAGCAGCTACGCTTGTGGTGAGCACACATAACACATAGAGTTGTCCAATCACTATGGTGTACACCTGGAACCACTGTGACATTGTATGCCAACCATACTGCAATTAAAAAAATAAAAGACCTTTAAGAAAATTGTGGTATAATTATATAATGTCATATTATAGTCAGCAAATGAATTAACTGTTGCTATATGGAAAACATTGATGACCCTCACAAACATAATGTTAAGTGAAATAAGCCAGAATCATGATTCTATTTATATAAAATTTAAAAACAGGCAAAATAAATTAATAGTAATATATATCAGGATGTTGATTACCATTGCAAGTAAAGGGCTAGCGACTCAGAGGGTGCACAACAGTTGCCTCCGGCACTAAAAATGTTCTATTTCTTGATTTAGGTTGTATTTACACAGATCTATTCTCTTTACAAAAATTCAGCAGGCTTTACAATTATCATGTGTACTTTCCTAAATGAATATTATACCTCAATAACTTTTTAATTTTTTTAAAAAAGATTTTATTTATTTATTTGGGGGAGAGAGAGAGACATAGACGAGAGCATGAGTGGGGGGAGGGGCAGAGGGAGAGAGAGAAGCAGGCTCCCCACTGAGCAGGGAGCCCAATGTGGGGCTCAATCCCAGGACCCTGGGGATCATGACCTGAGCCAAAGGCAGGCAACCCACAACATTTTAATTTTTTGAGTATACTTAATAGTTGTCTCTTCTGTATTTTCTACTATGCACATGTACTATTTTTATAATATTTATTTTTAAAAAGAAAAAAATTAATCAAATACAAATTGGAGAGATCTGTCTTAACAGCCCTAGGAGTCTTAAGGTGAGACATGAATATAATAGGACACAGGAAAGGTAACCTACAACACTCCTCTAGCCAGATATATCTGAAGGAATATATTGAGATATGGGGGCCATATTTTCAGAGCGACATTCAGAAAGTAGATTGTAATCTCAAGAAGGGAAGTAGTTCTAGGGATCTAGAAACCACGTCATGAGATTTCACTAACAGGACAGGGATAGCCGACACTGAGAAGAGACATAGTAACAATATCCCAGCACCCTATGTCTAGCATATAGATGGCACCAAGAAACATTTGGGGAATAAATGAATGAATGGAAGAAATCTAAGTCTTTAATGTTTGAAAGGTTGTCAAATGGAATTAGGACAAGGATGATGAATTAATGAATAAATGAGTAAATAAGTAAATGATATTATCAGTCTTGATATGTTTAAAGAACTGTCATGTGCAGTCAGGACTAGAGTTATATATGCTGTGCCTGAGCAAAGTTTCAAGATGAATGGAAAGAACGTAAAAAAAAGCTCGAATTTCTTTCTACTTAAGAATATTCTAGGGGCACCCGGCTGCTCAGTCTGAAGAGCACGAGACTCTTAATCTCAGGGTCGTGAGTTCAAGCCCCATGCTGGGTGTAGAGATTATTTAAAATAAGTAAATAAAATTTAAAAAAAATAATAATAATTTTCTAACCTATAGGGCACCCAAAAATGGAAGAAACAGGTAAGGCAGAAAGTACATGCCTTTCTAACATCGTCTGACTACATGACCCAGAGGTCCTCTTCAGTTCTAATATTCTTTGATTCTATAAAATATTATCTTTATATCTTTCTGCACAGCAAATAATTCACATATACTTGAGTTACTTTTGAAAAAGTATCAATTTCTTACTATATGAAGATATTTTACTTGCGTACTATAAATCAAAGTTCAACAGCTTTCTTTGAAACATCATGACAAAGAACCTCTAGGTATTCAGAATATCTAGAGAAAAGGTAGTTAAATCCAGGAGAACAAAAACCATCACTGGTTACCTACAGAGGCCCTCTGCACAATCTTAAAGAAAAAAATCAAAACTGCATTTTCTAGAATTCAAAGCACTGAAATCAGACTGGGTCCTTTGCCATTAATTTAATGAATCCTCCCCAAAGTTAAAATTACTTCAGTAATTCTGTATAGAGTTGAATTCATTCCATTTCTACTCACTGACTAGAATCTACCAACTCTGGCATTTTAATAATATTTCAATTACTCCTAGCATAGCTCCACACTTATATGACAATTCTTATAGTTTTCAAAGTGCTTTCTCACATAATAACTTATTTGAGCCTCATAAATGACCTGCAAGGA
Source organism: Halichoerus grypus (assembly GCF_964656455.1). Taxonomy (NCBI): domain Eukaryota; kingdom Metazoa; phylum Chordata; class Mammalia; order Carnivora; family Phocidae; genus Halichoerus; species Halichoerus grypus. The sequence continues at coordinate 52,111,107 of NC_135720.1, forward strand.
AGGTAGAGTTAGGATAATTAATCCCATTTCTACAGATGAGCAAATGGAAAATGCCAAATTAAATGACTGTCCCAATACGATCAATGAAACCAAAATCATAATCTAGTCTTTGCAGGTCACATTTCATTATTCATCTGGTATCCCATATGTTCATCAGTCTTAAGATAGAACTGATCAAAATTCTTCAAAGTAACAGTTATGGAATAAAAGGAGGTTCACTTCTTCACAAAGAGGAAGAAGATTGTTGCCAAAAAGAACACATGCTTAGTTAAATGAAATCAAAACTATATAAGGAATTTAGATTTCCAGTTTAAAGTGTTTACCCAACTGCTGTGAGAAAAATGCACAATCAGGAAAAGCACATTTAATATTTCTAAAGGGCTGGATTAAAATTTCAGCTGTAAACTTCATTACTGTAATTAGATTTTTAATGCATATTTATTAAACATCCATTCAAATACTGTGTTCACAATTATTCATGAGTTATTTGTACATTTGTGTTGATTTTAACAATCTGTAAACAGTGGCCACTGACCAGAAATGTTCTCCTACAATGACAGTAGCCCATACTAAGGTCATAGGCAGCCCATTTATGCTCTATTATGTTCTAATCATATCCCAAATATAAATATTCAGCTGTTTTTTTGAAAACTGCAATGGTCATCAATGACCCAAAAAGTCAGACTTACCAGTGACATTAAAGACCTATGTTTGATTCAGTGATGAATAAACAAAGTGCAGAATAGAAGAAAATCAAATCTTAATTAAACTCTTTCTTTAGAAAAACAACATAAGCCATCATCAAGGAATGCATCACAAGATGATTTACTTTATTTATAAAAGGCTGATTTGGGGGCTTTAAAAGGGTGCTTTTGATTTAAATAGAAAAATTATGAAAATTAAAACTAAATGCTTGCTGGTTATCATTCTTTTCCTTTAGAAGCTGGTTAATCTTAATGTGCCAGTGTATAACTTTACAAAAGGAAAAAACAGTACTTTAAATTTCATGATAACAAATCAGTAAAATACCGCCTAAAAATCTGAATAAAGCTATTCTGAAGTAATTATAGGCATGGCCTAGCATACTGAGTAACTCCTTAATATTCACCCTGTTCATTCACTATTTAATAATGAGATCTAAGGAATCTATTTTCTTTCAAGTGCTAAAGAAAAATAACATTTTTAAGGTTCATTTACTTAAATTTTATATACTCATACACATAAGAATTTTTTAATGGAATCTACGTGGTTTACATTTGAGATATAGTTGCATTATGAAGCTATGAAGGAACTACTCTAAGAATTACATATTCAGGCTTTAAAAGTTGTTGAAAACTGCTACCCGGTCAAGAATATGGATAGATACGTTGAAAAGTAACTCCTAGAATAGGCTCAATGAAGAGAAGAAATAAGGGAGCACGAGCAGGACACTGAACAAAAGCTATGAAAAAGATTCTGGAGATTAAAGCATCAAGAACCTCCAGGACAGTAGATGCAGAAATGGGACCTCAATCGAGGACCTTAGGTAAGGAAGACATAACGTAGCAGGAAGAACAGACGTATCGAAAAGGCTTTTTAAGAGAGAAATTAGAACAAATCTTAGTTACAGGTCAGTGAAAAATATGAGTGACCTAGGAAAACAAGTGTTAGATATATTCAAGCAGAGGCTAGATCACTTGTCAGAGAATTTATAGATGGAACATATTACTACACTGGGCCCAAGGCTGAACTTCCAGTTTCTAGAATCTTAACACCTACTATTTCTGTGGTATTTTTAGTAAAAAGACAAATCAAAAGAATAGTTATACACCCATTTAAATACTATTTTCTTAAACAAAGAAAATGAAGCTCTTGAGGTGTAAAGCAGTGCTAATCTACAGATCAATCACCCATTTCTGGACCTCTTACATTCCTTCCTATCAGTTCTATTCTTAGACCCACCCTTTGTTATCTGCCCCTCCCTCCCCTAGAACTATGTCTAGGGCACCAGCTTTGCCTATGTAATAAGCTGTGCTTTTCAAAAACTAATTGGAAAAAAACATTATCATGAAGTTATCAGTCTCAGGAGTAGGCATGAACATTCTTTTCTAATATAATAGATGTTAATGAAAATCCAAGAAACATGAAGTTTCACATAAGGGTATTCATCTAATTGGGTAGTAAAGTCCAAAGCCCATTTTCTTAATCACTAATATATACTACCAATAAATTATATGAATTCATATGGCTGAGGTACATTAGTTCTCATATTAATGCCTAATTGAGATCTCCTGTATACACATAGTAAAGAGGTTGTGGAACCAAGGGTAAACATGAGTCATCATTTAATAAAGACACCTAAAAATACAACATTGAGATACAAAAAGAAACTATGGGGAAAAAAATCACGAGATGTGGCTCTCACAGTACCTTGTCTCCATGAAACAATTTATTTAAGGCTAGCTTAAATAAAATAGAATTTTCATATACACTAATGTTCAGTTTCAGAAAACCTAGAAACATTCTCCTCTTTGGTTTCTCTTCTAGTTTTCCTATGACCTCTCTTAATGCTCTCCGACAAGGTCATGTTCTTATCATAAAATGTCAATTTTCCCAAGGACTCACTGTCAGTGTCTTCTTTTCTCTCTACAAATATTCCCAGGCTAGTTCTTTCATTCTCATGGCTCTCAACATCTCATATTTCCTTTCTTAATCTCAGACCCACGTATTTCCTACAACTAATTAAATTTATTTATCCAGAACTGTCATAACCACCTCAAATTTAACAAGTCCAAAAAGGAATCGCTCCCTAAAATGCCTCTGGCCCTACTTTCTGTGTGTTTGTTTACCCTGACGGATGGTGATGCCATCAAATTACCCAAACTAGGAAACCTAAGTTGATCCTAACTCTTCTCTTTCCTTGTCTCACCCAAAGCCTGGCAATTCCACCAAAGAACTGTCTCTGAATCCCCTCCCTTGCTGCCCTACTTCCCACCTTACCACAGCAGTAATTCAGGCTATGAACCGTTCTCTCCAGAACTACAACTTCCTCCTAAATCACCACTGAGCTTCCAGTATTCCCCACCCACGGCATTTCCAATCTGCTCTTCAGGCAGCAATAAGAATAATCATGCTAAAACCGATACAACTTTTCTTCTTATAAAACCTCCACCAGCATCCTGCTGAGCCTAGATGTCTTCGCACACTATACAGGACTTTTAACCAGATCCAGGCCACCTTCCCAGCTTCATTTCTAGCTGCTCTCCCTGAGGGCCCATAATCCAATAAGGGCCATGTACAACCCACTTCAACACTTGTGCTACAACACCGTCCCCTCTCCAGAGCTGCTTTCACCTCCACAGTCCTGCAACACTTAAGATGAGCCTAAATGATGGGTTATTAATGTCTATTGTTATTATTAGCCTGGGTGGCTCAGTCAGTTAAGCTTCTGCCTTCGGCTGGGGATGTGATCCCAGGGTCCTGGGATCGAGCGCCGCACCGGGCTCCCTGCTCAACTGAGAGCCTGCTTCTCCCTCTCCCTCTACCTGCTGCTCTGCCTACTTGTGCTCTCTTGCTCTGTCAAATAAATAAAATCTTTAACCTAAAAAAAAAAAAAGGAGCCAGAAGACAATGGTTAAGTTTGTGGTTCTGGAGCAAAAAGTGCCTGGGTTCACATCCCAGTTGGGTGGCCATGCCCATTTATCCATCTATGAGATAGAGTTAACAAGTAATTTTACAGGGTTTTTATGAAGATTAAATTATGAGAGAAAGAAACTGCTAGCAGATCGCTTGGAACATAGAAAAGGCTCGATAAATGTTAGCTATTATAATATCATGGCTCTTCCAAGACTGTGAGCTATTCAAGGGCTGGGACTCAATTTCATTCACTTCCCCTACCACCACCACCACCACCACCACCCCCACCACCCCTGCCCACCCACACACTTAATACAAGGCTTCAACTGAATTAGCAAATTTGAGGCATTTTCCACCCACACCATGGCCATTCTGATCTCTAAAAAAATGTTTCCCCTTAACTATTTGGAGGTTGAACAACCATTACATTAAACAAAGATACACTTAGACCTAAAAGAAAACAGGCAATAAAATAAAAATTGAGCATCTATACTTAAATTACAATATGATATCAAATTTTCAATTTAAGTATTTTTTCAAAAGATTTTACTTCTCTATTTGACAGCACGTGTGCTTTGCGCACAAGCAGGCACAGCGGCAGCAGAGGCAGAGGGAGAAGCAGGCTCCCCCCTGAGCAAGGAGCCCAACTGGGGCCAGCCCCACCGACTGAGCCATCCAGGTGCCCCTCAATTCAAATTTTAATAAACTAATGGAAATACACATCCCAAAAAGGAATTCATAATGTTCTATCTCCTAAGGAATTTAAAGTTAGGCAATCAGGTAGGCTGATTTGGATGAAGAGCATTTTAGGACCCCTAAATTCTTCATAGCTCAGCTTCCCAAACATCTTGGAGCCAGGGCTGGCACTAAAGCTTAGATGAGACATAAAAACAAAGAACATGCTCTTCCTTTCCCTTCATTCCTTTCCTTGGTCTATTTCCTTCTTCTATTTAACATTAAGTCAATACTTCCAGCACATTACAGGGTAGTAAAAAGTAGACTTGAAAAGGTGAAAAAAATGCAAATATAAATGTAAACAGTAAATACCCCCTGCCCAAAATTGAGGGATACAAGACCCATTTTAAAATCGGACTCCTGGGTGGCTCAGTCGTTAAGCGCCTGCCTTCGGCTCAGGTCATGATCCCAGGGTCTTGGGATCGAGCCCCACATGGGGCTCCCTGCTCCGCGGGAAGCCTGCTTCTCCCTCTCCCGCTCCCCCTGCTTGTGTTCCCTCTCTTGCTGTGTCTCTCTCGGTCAAATAAATACATAAAATCTAAAAAAATAAAATAAAATCGGACTCTAAATACGGAAAAGCATTTCAACTCAAATTTTCTTTTCATTTAAAGAGAGGGAGGGAGCACCTTTAGTTACAATTAAATCGACCTCTACCTTAACTGTATTTTCATTAAATCTCTACCCACAAAACCGGCTAAATGTTGAGTATAGGAGGCAGTATTATAACAAGCCAAGTTCACCTGTCCAATGCTCGGCAAAGACCACCACTGAGATACCAAGTATGTAGCAAGGAAAGGGTTTATTAGAGATGTGGCCAAACAAGGAGATAGGATGGCAAGCCACCTCTCCGGAGGAGGAAAAACAGGGAAATTTAAAGGCAAAGGAAAAAAGGTCTGGATAAAAAGTTGCACCTGCACTTTTTAGTCTACAACTGCAATTAGTCCCATTAACCCGTTGGTTACTGGTTTCAATCTCCACTGTCTTTTGATCATTCCTCATTCCTGAGAGAATTGGGACGATGACCACTCTAGTTACTTCCTGCTGACATGGGAATAAAGATCAGGGTTAGAGGAATGGAACCTTCTGTAGTCATCTAGAAATATTCTTTAGCTCCAGGTTGAAACCCAGCATTCTGCATTGCCAAGATTTGTGTACTTTGGTTATTAGTTCTTGTACTATATTTTACTGAGGTCTTAGTGGAGAATTGTTGTAACCAACTAGTTTGTTGTACTTATGGATTTCTTCAGACCAGCTCCCCTAAAAAGTAGTTTCAGGTCCATCAAAGGCTTGCCAGTCCAAGCAGGGCTCTTTTTGATGTTCTCCTTGTGACAGGGTATAGGGAACCTGTGAATTCTTATAATTCAAGTGTAATGAATCCACGGCTTAATTCCCTTTAGTTTCACTAAAGAATGGGTGGTCAACAGTACCTCATAAGGTCCTGTCTAATGAGGATGGAACTGGCCCTCCAAGTGCTTTTCTTCCAGGTCCTTAGTAACATCAAGTCTCCAGGATTCAGGCAGTGTAAGGGTACAACAACCTGCTAGAAGCAAACTTACATAGCGAACATAGCTGATAGTATTCAATTCCCTTACGTAAGCCCCATCAGGAACTCTAAAGTCATGAAAAGAGTGTAGAGAGAGTTTTCCATATAACATCTCATAGGGGCTTAAACCAAGCCTACTTCTAGGGGCCACTCTTACCCAAAGGAGAGAAGCCAGCAAAGCTTCTTCTCAAGTTAAGTTGGTTTCTTGGCGTATTTTTGCCAAACTTCATTTTTTCTGTTTTTCCTATCAGCTTCTCCAGAAAGCATGTCATTTCCATTGAATGGCCAAGGCACTGAACACTGCTTGTGTGATTTTTGCCACAAATGCTGCTCCATTGTTGCTCTGGTGAATTATTAGTGACCATCCAAACCTAGCAATAATTTTGCTTAAAAGTGTTTTTGACAGGGTGTCTGGGTGGCTCAGTCGGTTAAGCGTCTGCCTTCGGTTCAGGTCATGGTCCCAGGATCCTGGGATGGAGCCCCGCATCGGGCTCCCTGCTCTGCAGGAAATCTGCTTCTCCCTCTGCTCCTCCTCCCACTCGTTCTCTCAATCTCTCAATTTCTCTCTCAAATAAATACATAAATCTTTTTTTTTAAGTGTTTTTGACAACTTCTGAGGCCTTCTCTGAATGGCATGGAAAAGCTTCAACACAATTTGTAAAGGTGTCTACAAATACTAAGAAATATTGAAAATTACCTGTTGTTTTTGGCATAATAGTAAAGTCTACCTACTGGTTTTCTCCAAGTTCGGTACCTCTAAGTTGTATACCTTTTAGAGCTGGTGGGGGCCAGTCTTAGGATGGCTTTTAGCACAAACGTCACATTTTTGAACAGTGCTCTAAAAATTGGGACCCACAATATACTTCTGGATCCACTTAAGAGTAGTATCTTAATCATAAGGGGTGCTTTGGTGAATATGGTTAATCATTTCTTCCATAAGATGTTCTGGGGTAAGGATTCATCTTAGTTCCAACCAGCTTTAGTGCTAACATGGTGCCCAAATTCCTGTTCCAAAAAAAAAAAAAAAAAAAATTCCCATTTCTTAGCTATTTTGAGGTCCTCCCAGGAATACTAGGTTGATATTTAGTTAAGCCCATGTCTGGCATTAAAGTCATATAGAAGATTTTTGGAGTCTTTGCCAAATTGGCAGCTTAATCTGCCCATTGTTCCCTTGACCAATCAGTCCAATTTCTCAGCAATGGACAATAGCTGATGGTCACCATTGCATCCAGCTCTTCATTGTCTTCAATCCGTAAAACTGTTCCCATCCATAAACATATCTCCATTAGGAGTGAAAGACTCTCAGCTGTAGGAATGCTCCCAACAGTCCTCAACTCTCAGACACTATCAGGATTGTCTTGACTGAAGACAGCTGCCTTGCCAAGGGTATGCCCTCTTTCCAAGTGGTCATGTCCAATCACTATTATAAAAGTCCAGCCCTTTTGTCTCAATTTAGGATGGTTCTGAAGGATAATTCAATTTTTGAAACTCCTCAAGAGAATCAGTTGAGGCTTCTGTTGATATTATATCACTGCTCAACTTCTGCCTCTTTTATGCTCCCTTCTCTTCTTCCGGTGTTGATCACTAATAAACTTCTTTATATACTAATCTCCATAATTTTAGTCTCCACAAAATTCCCTTCCAAAAATTCCCTTCTCACAAACCTTCTAAAACTTTACTTCTCACAACAACTTCTCAAACAATTTTACTTTTCACATTCAGATTTTGTCCTGAGTTTTCCCTCTTTAGGTAACCCAGCTAACTTTCCTTGCATATATAGTTGTTACCCTTATTATTTCCAGTAGTCTTAATTACCTTTATTAAAATTATTTACATCCGTCTATTTGTTCTTAGACTGCCCATAAAACTTAATAAGAAAGTTCTAAGGTTTTTTTTTTTCTTTTCTAACAAATTTTGCAATGGAGATAACATGAATTTATTTGACTTTCAATAAAGACAGGCAGAATAAAACCTTTACATTTAATGTTGCTAATTCTAAAGACATGTCCATTTTAATTAAACCAATAACCTTGAATTAGCCTTAATACTGAATATTTTCCAAGATCATGTGAACTTAAAAAACAGCTGGGTTAGTTTCCATCTTTCTCAGTTTTAGAATGCCCAGTTCTTACAAGTTCTTGCCTTTAAACCAACTAAATAGAGTTCTTTTACAAAATTAATTTTAGCAATAACATCCAGAGGTAGAGAAAATATCTCACATTTACAACATACATGGACACACAAATACACAAGATGCAAACAAAATCTTAACGGCCCAATTTCCAAATATCTGCCTTTCCCAACACAAATCTAATGGCAAGATGGTATTATAATTAATGGATGTGGCCAAGCAGTGTTGCCAAAAAAGACTGCCCAATTTTGAAGAATACAGCCCAAAGGCTTCATGTGGGGATGAAATTGTCATTTCCCATTTTCCAATTAGAACACAGCTTGTTTTATTCAAAAACACCAAAAGCTGCAGCAACAACAACAACAAAAAAATGAAGCCCAGAGTACCTCCGTGAACATCAGTTCCTCCCCAAAAGTTGGGGCTTCACAGACTGAACCAAATGGCTTCCTAGTCAAGCCTTTTCTTAGGAAAAGGAGGCTAAGAGAACCAAACCGCACTATTTGGAGGCAACCGAATGGGAGGAAGAAATCTGAGAGCCAAACCAAACAGAAGGAAGAAATAAGCTCACATGCCATCACACATGAAATACTACTCACCAAGAGACATCTGTCCAAACTGAATCCAAGAAAACATTTCCTTGCCACAAAGGTTAAATTAGGTGCCGAAAGTCAAAGGTACCCAGTTGGGCTGGGGACCCAGGGACAGTCCCTAGGGCAAAGAACCTCGGCAGCTGCTTCGACTTGTCACCAGGCCCCCATCACCAACTGGGGGCCAACAAACCACCCACAGGCAGGCAAAGGACTCCTAGCTAGCTTGCCAAAACTGTAACAAAACCCAAGTTTGGCTGTCCAATGTGCAGCAAAGACAATCAATGAGAATCAAGTAAGCAGCAGGAAAAGGGTTTACTAGAGAGGCAGCCAAATGAGAAGATGGGAGAACAAGCCTCAAATCCACCTCTCCGAAGGAGGAGAAAAATTTAAAGGCAAATGAAAAAGGTCTGGAGGGAAAGTTGCAGCTGTGCTTATTAGTCTGCAGCTGCAATTAGTCCCATTAACCCTTTGGTTTCTGGTGAGTTTTGAAATTCTAAGAGATAATTCTGAATGCAATAATATCTTGATTTAATTTTTAAAAAATATGAGTACAGGTTAATAGCAAAGCTTCTATGCTCAGATGTAAATCCAAGTATAGCCTTTACTTGAAACCAAAAGTTCTGACACTTAACTAGCTGTATAACTTCTGCAACCTTGGATTCATCAACCCCAAAATGAGGATAGTAAGAATTAAATAAGATAAAGTATGTAGAAAGCACTTAGCATACTGCATGGCACAGAATAAGCATTCAGTAAATCTTATGTTATTACGATGATGTTCCTTAAATCTTAAATTTTCATAAATTATCGTACATGCATTGAATAAAATTCTATTTTAACCATTTAGAATGAGGTAGTTCTGGGTGCCTGGGTGGCTCAGTTGGTTAAGCGACTGCCTTTGGCTCAGGTCATGATCCTGGAGTCCCTGGATTGAGTCCCGCATCGGACTCCCTGCTCGGCAGGGAGTCTGCTTCTCCCTCTGACCCTCCCCCTTCTCACGCCCTCTCTCTCTTTCTCTCTCAAATAAATAAATAAAATCTTTTAATAAAATAAAATAAAATAAAATGAGGTAGTTCTAGAGGCGCCTGGGTGGCTCAGTTGGTTAAGCAACTGCCTTTGGCTCAGGTCATGATCCTGGGGTCCTGGGATGGAGCCCGGCATCAGACTCCCTGCTCTGCAGAGAGCCTACTTCTCCTTCTCCCTCTGCCTGCCACTCCCCCTGCTTGTGCTCTTTCTCTATCAAATTAATTAATTTATTTATTTTTAAAAAATAAAATAAGGCAGTTCTATATGTATTAATATGTAATGACTTCCAAAATACACTAAACAAAACAAAAAAAAAGGTACAGGAGGATATGTATGTTACCACATTTTTTTTAAATATAGACGCTTATATATACACATACATGTTTTTTCATACACATAATGTCCCGAAGAATACATAAGAAACTAGTATTAGAGGTTGCCTCTAGGGAGGAAAACTAAGTGGCTAAGGGATAGGGGGTGGAACATTTTACCATATTTTTTCTTGTATCATTTGCTTTTATTACCTATTTCATAAATCAAAAAAAATAAAATATATATTATGACCCAACCCTTACACTACCAAAATATTCCATTATATAGTAAGTGAATTATGCTAAACTTTGCAGAAGAACCTAAGGTGACTTAATCAGAGTTCTAGTATTAATTTCAACTCTATTGGTGGTAATAATTAAAGACTGATAAAGTTTTAGCTAGATAAGCCAATGAGAATCAATTTATTAAGACACAGAAGAAGGGGTGCTTGGAGATAAGAAAAAAAAACAAGTATGTGGAGGGAAAAGACAGTAAGAATAACATCATTCATTCATTCAGGAAATATACCTTAACCATCAGGCACCAAACACTGTGCCAAGTGCTGAGGAAACAAGACACCTGGTCCTTGCTTTTGAGTAGCCCGCAGTTTAATGGGAGTATATGAATATAGCAGCAAAATCAGCACTCCTGAAGACTTAGTTACTCATAATATATGATCATTCACTCACGAACATGTAACGATTTGAATGAACGAATGGAGCAAGCCCAGTGACAAAATACACCCCACTGAAGCCTCTAGTGACTTGAACAAGAATTGTTTCCTCAGTCTGAGAATACTTGCACACTTGGGTTCCCAGAATCCCGAGAGCCAGCTTGGCCCGCAGAAGTCCGAGGTTTGGCTTTTAGATGCAGTTCCGGGTCACCGGTCTAGAAAGCAAGGAAGGCGCAAGTATAAGGGTCCCCAGTCCCCTATCCCACATTTGCATCCCTTCAGCCAGGCACTCCTACACCTGGGCTCACCTGGTGTTAACTCTAACAGCCTGAAGGGAACAAACTCTTAGTCGACCTCTGACCTCAAAATTAAAGTCGCCCTGGGTCAGCTGCCTCAAGGCTCAGGGCTCCTTCATGAGCAGCCAGACAAGGACAAGAGAGGCTGAAACTCCTCTCCAAGGGCCCCTAGCTCCTTAAATCGTGAAACCAGGAGGCAACTGGGAGAAACAGAGTAGGGAGGGTGACTGACCGGAGACTTCCCCGGTCAGATGCAGTCGGCTCGGCCTACTCATGGCACAGTCACTGACCTTTCCAAAAGGTGTTTCCTGGGGCGGTGGCCGGAGGGGCGAGAGCAGCAGCCCAGGCCCCGCACCCAACACATCTCCCTCTCAGCCGGCTCTGCACTAAGCGCAGGGTAACCAAGGGCGACCAGGAGGCCGCCATCTTGAGCTCTGTACAAGGGAAGAAGAAAACTTTATTGAAACCCAAAAGAGAAACGGTGGCACAGACAAATGAAGCGGTGCTCACAGAAGGCTACGCCGGAGAGAACGAAAGAGAGCCAGAGGAAGAACGCGACCTCCACTAGCGACAGAGCTGGCTAGACTCCGGGGCCCTTCCGTCCTTCCGGGTGCCTACAGCCGGAACTACGACTCCCGGCATGCAGTGCGGCAGCGCCGGGGCGCCGGAGGCGAAGGATGGGCACGGGAGGAGCGCAATCCTGCGCCGAGTGCCGGCCCACTTTCGCTGCACAGGATCCCGAAACGATTCGGGGAATTGTAACGTGATTATGATATGTAGTCACGTAACCACCCCTGAGTCTTCTCGGTTTAAGTACCTGACCGAGATTTCGAGACCTAAATAAAATGCAGGTGACCCAGTGGGCACTCATTTTTTAACGAAATATTGACGTTACCTACCTGGTCACACTCCCTAAATGGTAGCCCTAATTGTTTTGCCTCCAGCGTCCAACTCATCTTTGGCAGAGTACCTGAAATGTGCTCCTTCCACTTTTACTTTCTATATTTGAATAGCATAAATCATTTCCAATATGGCATACATTCAAATGTTTTGAAAGAATTTGTAACTGTCATGGGAAAACCAATGACCCAAGATGGACAATTAGTGGATGGAGTGGCCATGGGATAGTGTATCCAAAAACGAATTTCTAAGTGGTTGCCCTAATTTGATTAAACAAAAAATGTTTGAGTTATTATAGGTGCATTAAGAATACAAACTGCTGTCCAGAAGAGGCGGGCAATCCCCAGGAGGGATGAAAAAAGCAACAAAAGATTCTACCAGATGTTGTGGAATCAATGAAAGGAGAGCACTTTGGCTGGGAAATCAGGAAGGCCTTCTGGAAGCTTTACTTTTAACAGGAGATGAAGACCTTCCAAGAACAGGAAATAGAACTAAGGCAGGCAGGAAGAAAGTCTGAATTACAGGAAGGACAAAGCCACATTTCAGATGAGTGAAAATTAAAACAACTACCCTAGAAAGCATTCCAGGAAGTTAAGCAGTTCGTCCACAATAGAAAATTCCAAAGAAACAGAAAAAGAGAGCATAGCATGGTATAATTTGGAGACTCTCTACTGTCAAATTATTTATGAAAAATTTTTTTGATTGTATCTGTCAAAATAAGTCAATTTACACTATTTTCTATCTTTAATTCTATTGTCTGACATGACTATTCCTCCATACTACAGTGAATGTTTATTTCATTTAATGTTATTAATTTGGGGTGTGACACCTTAAGAAAAACCTTTTGAAAAGATTGAACTATTCTTCCTTGACGTATATATTTATCACACTCAAGACTTTCAGAGATTATCTATGTGTCATTTTGTTTGCTTTGGGAAAATAGTTGCTTGCCTTGGTCAATGAAATTACTTTTTATTAGAGATTCCAACAGCTTAACAATTATGGAAGTGAAACAGCACTCAGACAGTTTAATGACAAATTGGCGGGAACATCTACAAGAAATTTTCACATGGCTGTGCAAGTAAACAGAAACATGGCAAATGAACTTTATTGCGTGCCAGTATGAGGTAACTTAGATTACATTTGTTGTATTCAAGAGAATTCATTATGACCAGAAGACTAATTAAGTAGCCATTGTAAACCATTTTATTAAAACATTAATCCTGTGTTCCTGCAGTTCCTGTAATTGCTAAAACAAATGAAAAAGCAAAAATAACCCTGAAAGTAATTTTTTAACATTATCAGAAAAAGTAATAGAAGTAAATCAGAAAACCAGAAAGCATTATCTTGTCCTTATTTTAAATACCTCCCTAGAGAAAATGCCAAGTACTTTTGGCATCTAATCTCAAGGACAAAACCAAATTGAAAGTATCAAGAGAAGGACAAATAAAGTAATGAAGGAAATGGGAAAGAAAGTGGTTTGGTCCATAGAAAACATACTATGGCAGAAGTCAGAAGTTATATTTGGGTTCTGATTTTGTCACTAAATTAACCTCTCCCTTTGTTTTCCTTTTCTATAAAATTAAGATAATGTCTATCCTGACTACCTTCCAAAGGTTTTGTGAGAATTAAATGAGATAATGTATATACACAAAGGGTTAATCAAATATACTTACAAACGGAAACTGAAAGGGGATAAGGTCAAAATCTAAAATAATGGGTCTAGGACAGCATGGATTCATGATATCCAAGAATTGTAAAAATAAGGGATGTACTCTAAAGCTTGTAAAACGTAGGGAGAAATTTTAATAAATAAAAGTTCTATCCATCAACAGATGAATGGGTAAAGAAGATGTGGTGTATATATATATATATATATATATATATATATATATATATATGTAATGGAATATTATGCAGCCATCAAAAAAAGAAATCTTGCCATTTGCAACAACATGGATGGAACTAGAGGGTATGGTATTATGCTAAGTGAAATAAGTCAATCAGAGAAAGACAATTATCATATGATCTCACTGATATGAGGAATTTAAGACACAAGACAGAGAATCATAGGGGAAGGGAGGGAAAAATGAAACAAGATGAAACCAGAGAGGGAGACAAACCATAAGAGATTCTTAATCTCAGGAAACAAACTGAGGGTTGCTGGAGTGGAGGGGGGTGGGAGGGATGGGGTGGCTGGTTGATGGACATTGGGGAGGGTATGTGCTATGGTGAGCACTTTGTATTGTGTAAGACTGATGAATCACAGACCTGTACCCCTGAAACAAATAATACATTATATGTTAATTTAAAAAATTTTTTTAAAATTAAAAAAATGAAATACTCAGATAAATAAATAAATAAATAAATAAATACATACATACCTACCTTTGGTAGACCAAAAAAAAAGTTCTACTGAAACTTAATACTTCAAGTGGCAAATTTATGACACTCATTAAAAGCAAAAAAAAAAAAATTAAATAGGATTTAAATAAATGAGATGATAATTCACAATAAATTTGGGTGATTTGGAATATCTAATTTTTTTCCAGCTCTAATACACTATAATTTTCCAACCCTAGGTTCATGAGGTTGCCATTTTAGAAAGTGCTTTTTAACCATGCAGAGACAGACTAGACTGCAGAGGAGCAGATAGAATAGGCCATTGGCATGAACAAGCCAGGATACCATTTGCTAATACTGTTATTATTGTTCTTCTTTGACCATTTCCTTTGGGGGAACAGGATACCCTAATCCCTCATTCCCACTTCCACTACCCTATCTGTAGACCCTCCGTCATAGTAGATGGCAACTGGCCTTCCAGTTGTTCAGGCCATCTATCATAAGACAGTCATCCTCTTTCTCTCTCATCCCACATCCAGTCCAACAGTGAATTTGTTGGCTTCACCTTAGAAAGTATTCAGAATCCCATCACTTTACACCATCAACATTGCCACCACCAATACTGGTCTAAGTCACCATCATCTCCCTGCTGGGTTGTTGCAGATGCCTTCCAACTTGTCTCTCTGCTTCCACTCTTGTCCCCTACAGTCCATTCTCCACACAGCAGCCAGATTTATGTTTTAAATGTTAAATTGAGGGGCGTCTGGGTAACACAAAGTCAGTTAAGCGTCCAACTCTTGGTTTCGGCTCAGGTAGTGATCTCAGGGTCCTGAGTCCAAGCCCCTCATTGGGGTCCACACTCTGCAAGGAATCTGCTTGAGATTCTCTCTTTCTCTCCCTCTGCTCCTCACCCCAAATAAATAAATAAATCTCTAAAATAAAATAAAATGTTAAGTTGAATCATGCCATTCCTGTGTTTAACATCCACTAGTGTCTTCCCCTGTCACTCAATTATTAAAACATCCTACAAGGTGTCATGACTTGGCCCACAACTGGCTTTGTGATCTCATCTCATGCCACTCTTCCTTATCTTCCCTCAGTCCATCTACATTGGTTTTTTTGCTACTCCTGGAACTCACAAGTCTGCTTACCACCCCAAAGCTTTTGCAGTTCTTATGCCTTCTGCCTAGAATGCTGTCCTCCAAGAGATCTACTTAGTTCACGTTCGCATGTCCATACTTCCTTATATCTTCTCAGTTAAGGCCTTCCCTGGCTACCTATATAAAATTAGTCTCACCCAGCACTCCTTTTCCTCCCTCCCAGCTTTATTTTCTCCACAACAGTTACCATCATGGCATAATACATATTTCACTAATTTATTAGTTGATTATCTGCTCTTCCCAGAATTTAAGCGCCATGTGGACAGGGATTTATGTCTGTTTTGTTTACTGCTGTAAAACCAAGGTTTAGGATAACACCTAGGTTAGTAAACAAGGTTTGTTGAATGACTGAATGAGAAGTCTTAGTAAAACTACAAAATGTATTGTTTCAGTCTCTACAAAAAAGCAAATAACGGGCTCCTGGGTGGCTCAGTTGGTTAAGCGACTGCCTTCGGCTCAGGTCATGATCCCGGAGTCCCGCATTGGGCTCCCTGCTCAGCAGGAGTCTGCTACTCCCTCTGACCCTCCCCCCACTCATGCTCTCTTACTCTTTCTCTCTCAAATAAATTAATAAAATCTTTTTTTTTAAAAAAAGCAAATAACTTGTTTCATGAAATCAGTTATATTCCTAATATTTCAAGCCCATTTTATTTTGTTTTTAAAGATTTATCCATTTATTTTAGAGAAAGAGAGAGAGAGTGCGCAAGCAGGAAGGGGGCAGAGGGAGAGGAAGAGAGAATCTCAAGCAGACTCCCTGCTGAGAGTGGAGCCCAAGGCAGGGCTCGATCTCATGACTCTGAGATCACGACCTGAGCTGAAATCAAGATTCAGATGCTTAACCAAAGGAGCCACCCAATTGGCCCATTTTAAAGATTAAAAACACCATCAAACTCAGTATCACAGAAGTGGAATACAATCAAAGGGCACTTATTTTCCACTTATTTATTCATTGACTTGTCATTACACATGACTCCTCATAATTACTGTGCCTCATAATTATAGGTTCTTCTAATTTAACAAAGAAATACTTCAGAGCTACAAGAAACAATATGGTTCATTCAAAGACACATAAGGTACGATTTAAAACTATAACAATTCATTTTGTAAAGTAAAATCAAATATCTAGCTTTTAAATTCCAACATTTGTATTTAAAGATTCTGAACCAAAAATATAATTTAAGTTACTTAATTTCCACAAACTAATTAAAAATGGTTAAGTGCCTCATTAACTATGGAAACTTCTAAAGATTTTATTTATTTATTTGACAGAGAGAGACACAACCAGAGAGGGAACACAAGCAGGGGGAGTGGGAGAGGGAGAGGTGGCTTCCCACTGAGCGGGGAGCCGGATGGGGGGCTTGATCCCAGGACCCTGGGATCATGACCTGAGCCGAAGGCAGATACTTAATGACTGAGCCACCCAGGCGCCCCACTATGGAAACTTCTAAACAAGATACACCTACTTCAGTAACATGAATTTACATGAAGTATAAATTTTGTTGCAAGAAGTGTATTCCTTCTAATAAGTAAGAATTATATATTTGCTAACTTTCCAACTAAAGTTACCATTTTTTTCCTTTACTGAAACATTGTTTAACCTGTAACTAGGGACTGCCCAAAGACAAAATATTTGGAAGTCAAGTCCCATGCTCAAATCTTTATTTACTTTCACCTTATTCTCAACAACAGATTAAAAATAACTGGTTGTGTTTGTCTTTCAGTTTTTAATATCCTTTACTGGGCTATTCTTTCTTTTCTTTTCTTTTTTAATTTGAACCACATTGGTTATCATTGCTTATATCAAGAGTTTATAACTTTTTATTGCTAAAGAGTATTACATTGCATGAATGTAAAAAAATAATAATAATAATTTGAACCACAGGACAACACGTCTGTATTTACCTGTATTTTTCCTCCTTAAATGTTCTTTACCCAACCTTTGGGGGGGGGGGTGGGGGAGTTGAAGCTTTCCTTATATAATTTCTCCACATGCCCTCTCTGCCATCTTCTTTTTTAAAAGAGCAGTGACCCCCAACCAATTCTAACCCCCCAACCTCATATGCAAATTTGTAATCTGGCAGCCACCTTCAATTAGTTTCTGTTACTCATCACTCACATCCAGTCTTTCACCAGATACACCTGAATCCTATCATCTCAATATGGCATAAACCCATCCATTATCATTGGGTCTTCCTCCTGTCTTTCCAAGGCTAAATGTAGTCACCTCCTAACTGGCTACATCTCTCTCCTCCACTCCAACCTGCTGTCAGATTTGTTTCCAAAAATATGACCTATCTGACCACATCCCATTACAGATTCTAAATTTGCTATGCCTTCTTACTGTCTACAGAATTAAATACAATTTCTTTATTATAAGCCTTTAGAAAATCAAGCTCTGGCTCCTACCTATCATTTTCTCCTATCAGTCAAATGATTTAGATTCAGAAAACCAGAAAACAGGTCGTGAGTGATTTACCAAATATCTTATTTATTTTCACGAAACTTTATATACATATTATTTTGGAAAAACTGGAAAACTGATCCCATCCCCCAACTCCCTACCCCCTTTATTTCCTAAGTGCGTTCTGGTGCTTTTTGTAATTAGAAAAAAAAATCATATTAATAAAAATAATTACAAAAATAATTTACCAAAAAAATTTGAAGTTGAATACTTCCAGGGCAACTCCAAGGATGTTCCAGATTTAATACTGCATATATACTCAGTATTCATCATTACAAACACACACACACACACACAAAAAAAAAACAAAACCAAAACTTCATATAAATGGATATCCAGACTTAATGAGAAAAAAAAAAAACGACTTATCCACAATGACACAGGTACTACTCCTTTTTGAAGTAAATTGAGTAGTAATAGGAGCTAATACCTTGTCTATTCAATGAGATAGTTCTTCAAATAGCCCTTAAATCGGATCATGCTACATAGAATTTTGATTCACACTTAGTGATGGTCAAAACAATCTAGTTTTGTCAGTTGGTTAGTTGGTTGATGCAATGCATCCAGGCAATCAAATAGACTGGATGTTTTTCAGTTCTATAGACCGCTTATTCAGAGGAATTTAAGTTGGCCGAAAATGCAACCAGCGTTTGAAACTCAAAGATGCAATCATAAAACTGTATGAACTCATTTGTTTAAATCAGTATTTGTACTTGCACCAGGTGATTAGTCTCAAAATTGGCCATGATTTGGCCTAGACTTCAAAAGAATCAGCTGGGTTTGGTTTTGTTTTCAACTGGACATCTTGGGGAGATTACTTGGATAAGTTTTAAATCAAGGTGAGTTTTATTTATCCAACTTTACTGACAACAGAGAAGTTGGTTTTTTTTTTTTTAAGGATTTTATTTACTTATTTATTTGAAAGAGACATAAAGAGAGCAGGGGAAGGGGCAAAGGGAGAGGGACATGCAGACCGTGCACTGAGCGTGGAGCCTGAACATGGGGCTCAATCTCACAACCCGGAGATCACTACCTGAGCCGAAATCAAGAGTCAGGCGCTTAACCAACTGAATCAGCCAGGCGCCCCAACAACAGAGACATTCTTAATCTAGACTCTCTAGATGATAAAACCTGAATACGTTTTAGTCATGGGACATATCTAATTCAAGAAGGGTTCATTCCAAAGTTGAGTGTCTTCTGCCAAAACCAAGAATGTGTGCGGGAAACTAAGGGAACAGATAAGGAAAACGTCATGAGACCTCTAATGTCTATACACACCAATTGTAAGGACCCAATTTTCCCAGCATGTATCTCACTTAGGCCAAGCAATTCTCATCAACTTCAAAGGGAGAGATGTGCATCCACAGATCCAAGTTTGCAGTATCCAGGGCTTACTCAGCAGGAATACATACTATAATTTCTGGTACCAGGCTTCATTTTTTAGTCCAAATCAACTCAGCTGGATTTTGAAGCTTTAGTTCTTGCAAATAATCAACTATCCCTTAAAATATCAAATCCACTTGGCTTTATTTTACACATCAATCCTGTTGATTACTTAGGAGCCATAGTTTGGGTTTGTACATTGATATGCAAGACTTGTAATACCGAGCTATATGCTATACTACTATGTAGCATTATAGTATCAAATTACCAGAATTTTTTCTGGAGGTAATTTTATGCATAGCAAAGAGAGAAGAAGCGGGAGATATAATTTTCCATGTCTGCTGTTCAACAATTTTTTTTAAATATAATTCTGTTTACAAGTACTGTTTTCAGCTTTAATTTGATACTTTACTACCAAGTAAATTATCTTCTAATGTAATTACTTTTATATAATAATTATGATCTTGAAAGTCTACAAAGTAATTAAAGGGCATTTTCTAAGAAATAGATTTCTAGATTTAAATTATGCAGTTTTTCTGCTTATAGTTTTGGTGTTATCTAATTTATTACTATCATTATTATTACTATTATTAAATAGTTATGAAGTGGCAAGTATAGAGATAACCTTTACAAATACCTGAGACTTTAGGTCTAAACTATTTTTAATTGCAAATTTCAAAAGTTGACACAAGTATATCCCTGTTATCTTTTTTTTTAGCATTAGTTTTGACTCACTCTAGCATGTTATACACATCCGCACCTGTGCCCATTTAGCAAAGAATTTCAGTACAAATCATTCCTGAATTGAATAGACATCTCTAAGAAGCATTACAATTGTTGCAATATTTTTAGAAACTGAAACAAGGAAATAAACAACTTCAGTAAAAGTGATTTAAATAACAAATAACGTATCTTTATAAACAGCTTATCTCCTTGAGAACAAAGAATAAACAAGGAGACAAGGTTTTTTTTTTCTTTCCACTATTAAAGCAGATCACAATATGAATGGGTGAAATGTCATGAATAATTGGAGAAAATCACAGAGTAATCTTCTGCAAAAACATCTGATAACATCCAAAACCATAAACATAGACTGTAATACCCCCTCAAGGACTTGTCCCTCTTGGCCTTAGTCCTTTCTATTCCCTTTTCATTCCAGTAGTACTGAACTATGTGGAGCTCCCTAGCTATGTCATGTTCTTTCTTTCGTCTGGGCCCCTGCATGTGTTTATCTCTATCTCCAGAGTGCACCTCCTACACACATGCACACCCAATCACAGGCATCTTGCCTCTCAAACACCAACTCTATGTCTTAGTTTTGTTGCTGCTTTCTTCTGGAATTCTCCCCATACTACCCTCAAGACTGTGCTAAGTGGCTCTCATCCCACTCTATTGATGTGGCTTATTCATTTTTATGTCTCCATGACCAGTCTGAAAGATCCTGGAAGCAAAAACTGTATCTTGTTTACCATCTTCCCACTTCTCCATACTCTCCCTTCCCCCAGCACCGAGCACATTGGTTTATTGTAGGTGCTCAGTACATAGTTGTCACATGGATGGCCAGAGGGCCTAAAAGTCCTGAGAGGGACATATCTGTTCAGCTGAAGAGACCATATGATGCCACTGGTTCTGGAATGGGACTCTCTCCCCACCCCACCAATTAATTAATGTATCTCACATTCCTGAGATTTCTAGATCTTCACTACTCATTGTGGTCTGGAGACCAGTAGTATTGGCATTCCCTCAGACTTTATCCTGGAACTCCTGGATCAGAATCTGCATTTTTGCAAGATCCCCTGTTAATTTGTATGCACAGTAATATTTGAGAAACACTGCTCGAGATAACATTGGTGGTTCTTTACTCAGAAAGCTGGTAATCCATTTCCTTGAGAGAAGGAATGCAAATGCCTGGTTTCCAGTGCTCCCACCGCTGAGGACTTATTTTTGCCCTGATCCAGGTATATACCAATCTTGCCTGTCCTTACATGTTTGAAGTAAGTCACTCTGCATGTCAGGGGCCCTTCTATCTCAAAAGGAATCCTGTGCCTGCCTCCCACTCCCCCACCCTGGAAATCAACCTCTCAACTGGAAACAGGAATTTCTCCTTGTCATGGCTGCTTTTGACTTCTAGACAGTGAATTCAATGTTATCTATCAGAAGAGTCTTTCCTCTCCCAGGAATGGGCCTTATATCCCTGATGTCTGAGCGATCCTCAGCCATTGGCTGGGAGCAGCCTGTGGGAAATAAGGCCTTGGAGCAAATGCAGTAATAAATTTCAGAGTACAGCAGCTGAGGTCATAGGTTAATTATGTTTCCTGAGGCTGGAGATCTGAGAGGCACATTCTCATGGCTACCACAAAGAGTAAGGAGAAGATACAGGAAAAAAGGAATAATTAGTGGAGAAGAACTTGGAAAAAGCAAGAGAGAGTGGTTTTGATATTAATACAACCAGCTGGGCACTGCCTGATTTACCAATACAGAAGAGGGACTAAATCACACACAAAAAATAACAAAATGCAGAATTGTTTGTGTTTTGGAGGAGATGTTTTATAGAGGATCTCAGAGTGGGGATTAAGACCCCTCAAAGGGCATGCCTAAAACACAACAGGTGGTTATTAACCTGCCGGCTGAGAGTGAGAGTCGTCTTACCAGCAGGTTTTCTTTGCTGAGTGGGGTATGCAACCTGGGCCTGACTAGCTCCAGCTCCTAGCCTCTTTAAATAAAACTGTAAACAAATATACAAAGAAAATCAGTGTGAAGATGTATTCAGCTGAAGTATAAGCCTCCCAGAGGTTCCAAACACTGAGACTGTCTAAGAGGAAACCCCATGCTGATCTCCCTGACTGTGGAAGTAGAGCAGTTAACCTTTGAGAAAAGAGGGACTGTGTGATGTGCTACTAGAACAGATTAATACCATCTCCAAAGCCTCTGATTCCCCAACACCAACTCGGTGTCCAACAATTCAAATCAATCCTGACACCACTTACCTGAAGTGGGCACAGACCCTACAGGTTAAGGACTCAGTCCCACAAGACTGTCCCCACAGCCGCAAATGGGGTGCCAAAGCTATCCACGTCTGCTCAGCCAACTACAGATTTGGCCAGGGGTTCTCATAATCTCCCCCTCAGTTTTGATAATTCGACTCACAGATATCAGAAAAATATTTTACTTATGCTTGCTGGTTTGTCTCTTTCATTTGGTTCAAAAAGAGCCAAGTGGAAGAGATGCATAGGGCAAGGTCTGGGGAGGGGGTGTGTGGAACTTTTATTTCTTCTCCTAACTGCCACCTTCCAGGACGTTGAAATTTCCCACCCTCTCCTCAAGTATTAGGCCTTTCTGGTGACCAGCTCCCAACCCAAAGCTACCTAGGGGCCCTGCCTGGGAGTCACCTCATTAGCATAAACTCAGGTGTAGTCAAAAGGGGCCCCTTAAGAATAACAAAAGACACTCCTACTACTCAGAAAATTCCAAAGGTTTTATGAACTCAGTGCTGGGATCCAGGGACAAAAATTATATATTTTTTATTACACCAGATACAGTCACAGATACAGGACTGAAAGAGAAATACAATTCTCATGTGACTTCAAGTATAATACAACCATCTCAAATCACTGAGTAAAGAATAGATTTTTATTTTTATTTATTTTTTTTAAAGATTTTATTTATTTATTCATGAGAGACAGAGGGAGAGAGAGAGAGAGAGGCAGAGGGAGAAGCAGGCTCCCAAGGAGCAGGCAGCGATGCAGAACTCGATCCCAGGACCCTGGGATCATGACCTGAGCCGAAGGCAGACGCTCAACCATCCAAGCCACCCAGGCACCCAAGAATAGATTTTTGAAAAATAGATTGTTTAGGGGCACCTGGGTGGCTCAGTTGTTAAGCGTCTGCCTTCGGCTCAGGTCATGAGTCCTGGGATCGAGCCCCACATTGGGCTCCCTGCTCTGCGGGAAGCCTGCTTCTCCCTCTCCCACTCCCCTTGCTTGTGTTCCCTCTCTCTGTCAAATAAATAAAGAAAAATCTTAAAAAAATAAAATAATAATAAAAAAATAGATTGTTTAATAAATGGTGTTGCAACACCTAGATAGTCAAATGGGGTGGGGGGATTTAGATCCATATTTCTCTTATGCCAAAAGAAATTCTAGATGGATCAAATGTTTTTTTAAAAACCCCTATAAATAGGGGTGACTGGGTGGCTCAGTCTGGTAAGCCTCTGCTTTCAGCTCAGGTCATGATGTCCAGGTCCTGGGATAGAGCCCTGCATTGGGCTTCCTGCTTAGTGGGGAGTCTGCTTCTCTCTCTTTCTCTCTCTCTCTCTCCCCCTCTGCGCCCCCCCGTTCTCTCTCTCTCTCAAATATAAATAATCTTTAAAAAATAAATTAAAAAAATTAAAAACCTATAGTCTAGAAAAAAATGGATTCTTTATAAGAGGAGGAAGGCTTTCTAAGCATGCTTCAAAACTCACAAGCCATAAAAGAAAAAAGACTGATAAATTCAACTACATAAATTAAATTACAGGGGTACCTGGATGGCTCAGTTGTTAAGCATCTGCCTTCGGCTCAGGTCATGATCCCAGGGTCCTGGGATCGAGCCCGGCATCGGGCTCCCTGCTCAGCCAGGAGTCTGCTTCTCCCTCTCCCACTCCCCCTGCTTGTGTTCCCTCTCTTGCTGTGTCTCTCTCTGTCAAATAAATAAAATCTTAAAAAAAAAATTAAATTACAAAATACATGGTAAAAACCATCATTGGCAGAGTCAAAAGTTAAACTGGGGGAGATATTTGCAATTTATATCACAGAAAATGGTTACCTTTTAATATTTAATAAATTCCAACATATCAAGAAAAAGAGCAAGTCAAAAGAAAAATGGGCAAAGAATTTGAACAAATAAATATATCACCAAAAAAGGGAAATATGAATGACTTGTAAACATATGAAAAGATGGTCAACTGTGCTCAGTTGAATAAGGAACATGCAAATAAAGATACCGTTTAGATTAGTGAAGATTAAAAAGTTTGATACCACTTCATGCTGGTGAAGCTATGGACAAACAGGCACTTTCATACATTGCTGAACAGGGTGTAAACTGGTTAAACCTGTACAGAAGACATTTTGCAATACCTTTCATAAATATATATATCCTTTGACCCCTAGTAATTCCATTTACAGAAATTTATCCTACAAATATAATCCTGTGTGTGTGATGATAGCATATTCAGGCTATTCATTGCAACACTGTAATAGTGAAAGTTTGAGATCCCATATATATTTGTTAATAGGGGGACAAGTTAAATTATGGCACATCATGTCATGGAATACTTTGCTGCAGTACAAATATGGAACTATCTTCAAGATACATTGTTAAGTGAAACAAGATACAAAAGTATATGTGTATATATATATATATATATTGTAGTATACTACTTAAGGGACACAACTCTCATCTCTCATGGTCCCATAGTAATACAGGTATACTAACAAATTATTTTTCTAGAATTAGGCCGTTTAGGAAAACATAAAGCTGGTAATAGTTTTCTAACATCTTAGTCTATCCCTAGAACACGGTGATGTCTTCCCATTCCTTTCCCAACTGCAATTGCCACTCTCTCTTGAGTTACCAGTGTTGACAGCCTGGTTATATATCTTTCCATACTTTTTCCCATGCACATATAAAAATCTGCAATATAGATGTACATATCTTTATATATTATTTTTGTTCTGTTTGTTTACCCAAATGACATCATACTGGACAGATTTTTCTGTGATCCTCACCAATACATCATGAATATTCCTCTTCTAATTCCAATAATTAAAAATAGATATAGTCTCCATTCTGACTCCATTTCTCTGCTGCGACAGAGAAAAACTATAAATAGGGTCTGTACTTTCATTCAGCCACTATATTCTCATGTTAATTCTAGTAGCTTACTCTTTGGGGATTTTTCTAGGACTACAATCATATATTCTGAAAAATAATGTTCCTCCCAACGTTTATACCAGGAAGCTCTTCTTAGCTGTCTGGCTGCTATGTTGCTGTGCTGGATCCTCTGTAGCTGCTTCCCACCGCAGGCAATTGTTGCTGCTGCCCAAAGCTGCTCTGCATGGCCTCCAAGGAATGAGACAGAAGCTTCCTATGAGAATATCCCATGAGGGCTTTGTTCAAGAGTCACAGATGATAGCACAATACAGTGGTTCCTGGTCTCTTAGCTCACATATATTCTAATTCAAAGTGTCATCTCATAGGGGCCAAAGGCAGGCTCTCCCAAAAAGTGCCACTGTGGCGTATTATTTTAAGTAAAAGTTACTTGGGAAACAGTTGGTGCAAGCACACTCAGACCCTCCTCTCTCCCCTCTGAAAGCAGGAAATAAATCTCCCACATAGAAGGTATCCTTCCTGCACTAAGAAATAAATAAAATAATAAAAAAAATTCCTTATCACCAGAGATTGGGACTTTAAAGTCTAGAAAGTTATAGAAAAAAACCTTGTTAATTTTTACTACTCTATTATCCCAGCCCAAATTCTTCTCAGATTTACTAATCAAAGCTCCCAAACTTCTGTTTTCTGTATCCTATTAATTCCTCACAGATTTATTGTCTCATTGTCTAAAAAGTATAAAAATTGCCTGCCTTGGTCATTTCTTTGGATCTCAATTTCATTATTGGGCCTCCATGAGCATGTAATTAAACTTTGGATTTTTTCTCCTGTTAATCTGTCTCATATCAATTTGATTCTTAAACCAGCTGGATGATCTTGAAAGATAGAAGGAAATTTTTTTCCTCCCCTACAATCTATATTCAATTCTTGAGCTCACTGCTGTAATCGTACCAGCCAAGTTCCCATTTGGTCTCTGGCAACAGCAGGCAGGCCCAGCAGGAAGTGCTGTCTAAACATACTTATTCTGACATTACCCTTACTCTTTTGAAAGAGATACTCAGAGAGGGCTTCTTTGACCACCCTGTCTAATGAGCTTGTCTCATTCTCTATCACATTATCCCAGCTTTATTTTCTTTATAGCACCAGTCATATTATTTATTGACTTATTATGTCTCCCCAAGATAGACTCTATAGCAGACCTGATGAATTCAGAGAATTTCCATGTCTTATTTACCCTTAACTCTCTCGTACTACAGTTGAAAAACACCTACTAGACCTTCAATAAATATTTGTTGAATTAATGAATGTTAATTTTCTGGAAAATAGTCTGTATCATATTTAAGTAATTCCTTTGTTCCAACTGTTCTTAAGTGTTATTAGGAATATTTGCTAATGATCTGGGCAATTTTTCATCTTAAGGGTCAGATTATTTAAAGTGAATGAGGTTTCTAAAACTCAACATACTTTTAAAAATGCAGACATAGTTGCAGAACTATGATATAAACAGAGATAACTCTCTAGGCAGGGATAGAAATTTATCCTTCTACCTCAAAGTTCGAAATCTGCATTTGCTACAGATGAACTACCATCTACTTGTTATCTTTTTTTCCCCATTTTTTATAAAGGCTTGAGTTTCATTTCGAATGCTGTAGAAATACGTTTACCACTTTTTTTTTTAACTTACTGGAACTTTGTGGGAAATGAGGGAAGAAAGTTGCAGGTTACCCAAACATAGGTCATTAAAGGCAGGTTTCAGCCCACTTACTACGTTAGTTTTAGAGAGCCCAACAGTCTCCAAACGATTTGACCTTAGTGGGGTGATTTGGCAAGGTCTTTGTATTCCACTCTCCTACTTTATCTCCTTCCATTTATCAATCCAGACACGCGAATGGTCAAACTGTCACGTTGATGTCAAACTCATCATGTGAGGCACGTTAATGGTTACCTAGAAAGGCATTTTCAGTGGTTCACGGTGAGACATTTGGTAGGTTGACGCAGAGTTAGCGGGAGTTTTTTTTCGATTGCGGGCAAATCCCCCAAATCTCGCCGTTTAACTTTTGTTTCCGCAGCCCCCAAGGCCACAAAACCCATTTCCGTGTTTCCTCCCACCGCTCCAGGCCAAGGCGGCGGCAGAAAGACAGGAAGCGCCCACCCCCAGACCCCTAGGTCCCGAAGCACTTCGGCCTCAGCCAGGCGGCGATGGGCTCGCCCGGTGCATTGTGGGCGCTGTAGTCTGGCCGGAACCTGTTCACGACTACAACTCCCGTGACCGCCGCTGCTCCTCTACCGCCTAACCCGCAGTCCCCCTCCGCGGCCTCAGCTGGGCCTCCCAGGCCCAGGGCGCGGCGTCCCGGCGAGTCAGCTGTTTCTCGCCTAGGCACAAGAGGCGGAAGCTGGAGAGACGCAGGGAGGAGCTTCGCTCGGGGGAGAACGCCCGTCCTACGTGCTCGTTCGCCTCGACCGCTGTGCGCGAGCCCGGTGTCCCCGCGGCGGGCAGCAGCGGCGGCGTCGGTGGAACGCGGAGGGGGCGGAGGGAGTCCGCGGCGGCGGCGGCGGCGGCTGCAGTAGAGAAATGGCGGAGACCGTGGCGGACACCCGGCGGCTGATCACCAAGCCGCAGAACCTGAATGATGCCTACGGGCCACCCAGCAACTTCCTCGAGATCGATGTGAGCAACCCGCAGACGGTGGGGGTCGGCCGGGGCCGCTTCACCACCTACGAAATCAGGGTCAAGGTGAGGCCGTCTTTCTCCCCTTCAGAGAGACCCCTCCCGCCGTCCGTGGTCTCCCCCAGCCGACCCACGAGTTGATCCCCTCCGGCGGCTACAGCCGCCCGGGTCAGGAGCCGCGGGCTGACTCGGTCGGGCAGCCTTGTCCACGGGCGGGGTCTTGGGCCAGGGCCCTTCTTCCTCTAGGGCTTGGAAGGGGGCTGCAGAGTGAGCTGAGCCCAGCACTGGTACTTGGAGAAGGTGCTCGAAGAAGAGGGCGTGGGATGAGCGCCGCTTGCCCCTCAAGCAGCTGATCTGGGAATGACATTTGAGTTGGAAAGGTGTAGATCTTTCGAGAACACAGTGCTTCCAATGGGAGGGGAGCTAGATGTGACTGAGGAAGGGGGTTTGCGCAAAGTTGAAGTTTTCCCAGTTTTCTTGAACTGGAGACTTTCCCCAGAGGTGGCCGAGCCAAGCTGGATGGTTGGTCCAGGCCCTTCCCGAGCTACCAAACTGACCTAGGTTGTACATTTTTCGGAACAGAATCTAGTGGGTGTTCATAAAAGCCTGACGAATTTGGTAGGGCTGAGCCTGGAGAGACCAGTGATTGACCTTAGCATTCTGGGCCACCATCGTGCTAAAGCCTGAGGTGTGGCGAGTGTTGTCTACCTCACAATCCAAAACTACAACTGCTTTAAGAAAGCCTATTCATTTAGGGATCTTGCTCTCTTAATTTCGAGATTTGCACTTAACTGAATGAAGGAATCAGCTGAAGTAGAAAAGTAGAAACACTTATAATTTCGTAACTAGTATTTGATAGCAATAAGTAATTCAGATGATTTGAAAGATGCTAATTGAGAATAGTACTTCACTTTCACTGTAGTTCAGGATTAAAGAACTTTCTCATGTATGGAAGTATCTTTAAAAATTAATCACATGAAACGAATCTAGCTGTTAAAAACGACAACAAATTTTACTAAAAATTAAGTGTAATAATTTCACTTTACAGTAATTGAACTTTATGTAAGAAGTTAGTATTAATTTTTAAATGGAGTAATTTCTCATTAACTTGTGCATCTTTTGTGTGTATGGTTAAAAAACAACCTATAATTTACCATCAACCATTTTTTTTTTTTTAAAGATTTTTATTATTTGAGAGAGAATGAGAGAGCGAGAGCACATTGGGGGGGGAGGGTCAGAGGGAGAAGCAGGCTCCCTGCTGAGCAGGGAGACCGATGCGGGGGGATGCGGGGGACTTGATCTTGGGACTCCAGGATCATGACCTGAGCCGAAGGCAGTCGCTTAACCAGCTGAGCCACCCAGGCGCCCCTACCATCAACTATTTTTAAGTGTACAGTTCAGTAGTGTTAAGTATATTGAAATTGTGAAATTTATGCATTTAAAAAATGTATCATGTATTGCTAAAAGATTTTTAATAATCAAACTTTAAGATGTGAAACTAAAGTTTATGTTCCAGGTCACCCTAGTGTCCCTATGGATGTGTAACATGTGAGCCATAAGCAGTTTTGTTATAGTGAAATTGCAAAATCCAGGCTCCAGCATACTTACGGAAGTACTTTACCACATAAGCCTAGTAAAAAAGTAAGGCCTTTTTTTTTTTTTTTTAACTTTTGGAATGATTTTAAAATATATGGCAGATTTTTCACTGAAAAGAACTTCCTCTTTTACCCTAATTCACCACCATGTTTTCCTTTATTTCTTGTGCTAAAACAGAACTTGGTATTCCTGTTTCTAAACTTCCATAGCTAGTACTTCCTGTCATACAACTGAAGCAAAATCTCCTGCTTCCACTTCCTCCATTTAATAACTTTGTGTTTATCTTGCTGGGTGCATTGTATTAAATGCATTCTAGTATAATTATTTAAAAAATACATCTGATACTTTATTACTGCATAGCTGATGTGACACTTTAAAAATAGTGTTTATGGTATGATCATTTACATTTTTAAGAATCCTTTTTAAGAGTGGTTAATAAGTTATGGAATTAACAAAGTATGCACCTGCATTGGTTTGTGTTATATAAACCAGTTTTTTTGTGTGTTAATGATGTTTATAGTCATAAATGCAGGTATCCTAAAAAAGTGTAATTGAGTTTCTAATGGTCGTGAAATGCCATTGGGGTTTTTCTTAATATGTAATGTGTTAATTTAAAAGTCAGGACACCATATAGTAGGACAATAGGTCTTATTTAAGTAGCATATGATTTTTGAGTGTAATGACAATCTTGTGTTAAGGTAAAATGGCCAGCAAGATGAATAGGTGAGTCATTTTGTAATTTTATTTATTACTACTTTCTAAACTGTTGCTTCTCTCCCTAGCCCCTATTGCCTGCCTTTGGCTATTGAAATGCCATGTGGAGTTTGGGCCCTTAAACTATCTTATAGTTACTTTCTAATTCTGGTCTTGAGAAAAATGTTCAATTTTTATAGAATCTGATTGAAATTACTCTAATTCAGAGAGTAATTTTATCTAGATAGTGGCACTTTAGAATGCAAGTTTCCCAATCTCCACTTATCTTTTGGTTTGAGGGTAGTGTTTAAGACTATTAGGATCACTTGATTAGTATCTCTGGGCTTTTGAAAATAATTGGTACAGTGTTAATGTTTTTAAAAATTGTTCTAATGGCTAGGTGCAGCAGAGAGCACCATAAATGATGAAAGGTTTAGGAAAGCTCAGGGTCTAGAATTATTTTTGCATATTAAAGAGAAGTTTAAAGGAGAAATTCAGTCACTGTTTATGAAGTTTGTACTCTAATGTAACCTTAATTTTCTGGGGATTTTAAGTTAGTTAAGATCTATTGTAACTAGAGACAATTGTTTCAAACAGGAGTGAAGTTAAGGATCTTTCTTGAGCTCTGAATTCAATGAATAGGTTTATCATTTATAAGCAGAGTAAGGTACACAATCTAAACTCCACTTCCCCTCTGTAAAATAGGTATGCTAACAATAGCACCTACGTCATAGGACTAAATGAGATAATGTACATAAATCTCTTTAGCTAATTGACTGGTACATACTGAGCTTTCAAAAGTTACCTCTTTCTAAAAGCAATATGTTCTAATTTAAAAGACAGTGATCAACTAACTACATTTTCTGTATTACTATGCAGTTGAGTTACTGAAATTGTTAGATTTTCTTGGCATGGAAGTATACATTCATTGAGGCAGATGTAGTATAAAAGAAGCCATCTTGTTTAGTATTTAACCAAGGAACTTGTTTGTTTTCAGTTTTTATTATTTTGTATGATTCCATGTAGAAAGTTGTGATGTCATTTGGAAGGTGGTAAATTTCATATTAAGCCCAAAAATACTTAATAGAATACTTCATATTTTAAGGTAGCACATTTCCTGTGATGATTATACTAGTATTTTTTCCAGTTTTTTTTTTTTTAAGATTTTATTTGTTCATTTGACAGAGTGAGACACAGTGAGAGAGGGAACACAAGCAGGGGGAGTGGGAGAGGGAGAAGCAGGCTTCCCGCGGAGCAGGGAGCCCGGTGCAGGGCTTGATCCCACTGGGATCATGATCTGAGCCAAAGGCAAATGCTTAATGACTGAGCCACCCAGGCACCCCTATTTTTTCCAGTTTTATTGAGATATGACTGATATATAATGTATTTAAGGTGTACAGCATAATGATTTTTTATGTGCATATATTGTGAAATGATTACCTAATAAGATTAGCCAACATTCAACTCCTCACATAGTTACAGAAGTAGCCTTTTAAAATTGAGGCTTATTAAAACATAAAGCTGAATACTGAAGTTTGATAAACATTTTTTTTAAAGATTTTATTTATTTGAGAGAGGGAGCATGAGCAGGGGAAGGGACAGAGGGAGAAAGGAGAGGGAAAAGCAGAATCCTCACTGAGCAGAGAGCCCTATGTGGGACTCAATCCCAGGACCCTGAGATCATGACCTGAGCCGAAGATAGATGCTTAACCACTGAGCCACCCAGACGTCCCGATAAACTTTTTTTTTAAAGATTGTATTTATTTATTTTAGTGAGAGTGCGTGCGTGTTGGCGGGGGGTTGGGGGGTGGAAGCAGAGGGAGAAGAGAATCTCAGGTAGACTCCACACTGAACCCAGAGCCTGACGCAGGGCTCCATCCCAGGACCCTGAAATCAGGACCTGAGCCGAAATCAAAAGTGGATGCTTAACTGACTGTGCCATCCAGGTGCCCCAAGTTTGATAAACATTTTGACAGGAAAGATCATCAGTAAAAGTAGCATCTTAACCGTTTTCCATTCTAAACCTGTATTGGTGATTTTACTCTGGGAGAGTCCTCTCATTTTAAATTGGAAGTTATTAATACCCAGATTGGAAACTGAGAAATAAATTAATTCTTAGACTTGCTTTCAGGATTTATAAGAACATATTATTAAAGGGCCCAAATATATTTTTTCAAAATAATATTTTAAAGAATCAAGGTGTTTTCGTGCCAAAGGACATGTCGCAGAATCGAGGTAGCTTTATCAGCTGGCCATGAGATGTTGTCTGATACACATCTTTGCTGGTAGCTACAGCTGACTTCCCGGATCTCCCTGAAGGATGGGCATGTTACTACCTTTGAAGGTTCTGTTCTTACCTCATCCATGCCTTAAGATTGGGGAGGGAGGCAGTGACAGTTAAAAAGTAGTCCTGCTGTATTGGGTTATTAGGGACTGTTCTATATTGTTCTGCACAGACGATTGTCTCTCACCCAAAGTAAATTATCTGACTAGTGTTAGAGCTAGGGTTAGATTTGAAGTAGTCTGGTCCTGGTTCAGAATGGCTTCACAGCTGCAGTTCACTTAATTTAAAACAGGACATTAAAACCTTTGTTGTCTACAGCCTAGTTTGGTGGCACCCTCAGGTGTCTGAACATTTGAAGGAAATCCCAAGTTGGTACTCTTGAGACCTGAGTTGACTCTTCAGTAATGCACAGTGGGTAAGATGCACCCAGGAGAGATGAACAGCTGCAAAGAGCTTGCTATTAAATTCTGTGCTCTGATGAAATGACCTGAAGAGAACGTGTTGTTGAGTGGCTGGCTAGTGATGTTATAAAAGGCAAACTTTTTTTTCTTTGCGTGTTGAAGCTAAAGAGGGGATTTTTCACTTCAGTACTACTTCTATTCAAGGCACTGTGCTTTATATATAAAAAATATGGAACGCTTCATGAATTTGCATGTCATCCTTGTGCAGGGGCCATGCTAATCTCTGTATCATTCCAATTTTAGTGTATGTGCTGCTGAAGCGAGCACTGCTATATATATAATATGATCTTTGAGGTAACTGAAGAGAATAGATAATATTCCTGTTTTGCTTTTGTAAAAGCTGGGGTCCCTGTTGATCTGATCCTCATCTCTTGTCTCTCCCTCATTTTTACTTTATGTGCCAGTTCTCTTAAACTACTTGTATCTCCTGAATAAGCTGAATTCTCTTTTATCCAGGCGTCTTGTGTCTACATACTTCCTCCGCCATTAAAAACAGTCTTCCTGGGGTGCCTGGCTAGCTTGGTTGGTGGAGAGTATGACTCTTGATCTTGGGGTTGTGAGTTTGAGCCCCACGTTGGGTATGGAGATTACTTAAAAACAGAAAGTCTTTCATTTATTTTTTTTTAAGATTTTTATTTATTTGTCAAGAGAGAGAGCAAGAGAGCACAAGCAGGAGGAGTGGCAGGCAGAGGGAGAAGCAGGCTCCCCACTGAGCAAGGAGCCCGATGGAGGACTCAATCCCTGAGCCGAAGGTAGATGCTTAACAGACTGAGCCACCCAAACGTCCCCAAAAAATAAAATCTTTAAAAAAAATAAAACGGTCTTCCTTTAGTGGCCTCATCTGGCTACTGTTACTTGTCCTGCAGGACTCAGCCTTACTATCATCTTTTTTTTTTTTTTTTAAAGATTTTATTTATTTATTAGAGAGAGAGAACGAGTGTGGAGAGGGGCAGAGGGAGAAGCAGACTCCCAGCTGAGCAGGGAGCCCTACCCGGGGCTTAATCCCAGGACCCTGAGATCATGACCTGCGCTATACGCAGATGTGTAACTGGCTGAGCCACCCAGGCGCCCCCTTACTATCATCTTTTTAGAGATTTTGCTGATCCATGGAATTTAGACTGGATTTCCTTCCTGTGTACCCTTGTAGCCCTATAAGGATTAAATTTATTTGCTTGTTTGTGGCTTCCTTTAGTTCCTGTATCTTCCACTATAAATTCCTAGAGGACAGGGACTGTCATAATCACTCTTACTCAACACCTGGCGCTGCACTTGGTACGTAGTGGACAGTATGAATGAATGAAGTTTAGGAAGGTTAAGTAATTTGCCCAAAGTCGTGGGTATTAAATGGCAAAACTGGGATTTGAATCTACATTTTCTGACCTTCAGAGCCTGTCCTGAACATTCTCCTCGAGAGCTTTTGAAACTATTTTGATTCTTACTTCATTGGGTAGGGTTGGGATTTGGGAAATGGTAGTTTATTTATTTTTAAGATTTTATTTATTTTATTTTGAGAGAGCGAGTGAGGGAGAGAGCACAAGCAGGGGAAGGGGCAGAGGGAGAAGCTGACTCCCTGCTGAGCAGGGAGCCTGATGCGGGGCTCAATCCCAGGACCCTGGGATCATGACCTGAGCCGAAGGCAGACGCTTAACCAACTGAGCCACTCAGGTGACCCGGGAGAGAGAGAATCTTAAGCAGGCCTCCATACCCAGGGCGGAGCCTGATGTGGGGCTCATCTCACAACCCTGAGATCATGACCCGGCTGAAATCAAGAGTTGGACGCTTAACTGACTGAGCCACCCAGGTGCCCCAAGAAAGAAATTCTTGTGTTTTGTTAATATTGCCACTCTGTACCTTTTAAGTGGAAAAGTCTAAAATGTTTAACTTTTAGCAGTCTTGGTGATTCTTTGTAGTAGAAATTTTCCGTCTTCACCTTCATAATCATGCTTACCAAAAAAGAAAAAAAAAAAATTGAACTGTTTTTAGGTACTTTGATGTTTTACCATATTGTGCTGCTTTCATGTAAGCAGAGCCAGCAATTTTTTTTTAAAGATTTTATTTTTTTATTTTTTTTATTTTTTAAAGATTTTGTTTATTTATTTGACAGAGAGAGATACACAGTGAGAGAGAGAACACAAGCAGGGGGAGTGGGAGAGGGAGAAGCAGGCTTCCCGCAGAGCAGGGAGCCCGACGCGGGGCTCGATCCCAGGACTCTGGGATCATGACCTGAGCCGAAGGCAGACGCATAACAACTGAGCCACCCAGGCGCCCCAGAGCCAGCAGTTTTTTTAACATCAAATAAGAAAGATGGTGTCCAAGAAAAGCAATACTGTAATCTTGGTACTGCTTTTTACTGATTTCTTAGTTAAATGACTTAATGCTTTCAACTAGAATTTTACTTCCTTAAGGAAATATTTAGAACCTAGGAATTTTGACATGGCGGTAAAATGTGACATTTGATGTAACTTTCAGGAAAGGTGGTATCCATTAGGATACAGTTTGGGCTGTTCTCACAGAGACTTCAAGAATAGAGTTTAATTTTTCACATGAGAGGTCTCAGAGGCAGGCCTGGGCTGGTATCATGGCTTGACTCTCAGCTGCCAGCATCACATCCATCTTCTAGCCAAGGGGAAAACATATTCCTGCCCCATTGCCCTTTTCCTCAAAGGAAGCTGGGAAATCTAGTCACATCTTCAACCATGTGAAGAAAGGAAGGACAGGCACAGTTCTTTGCTTTACCACAATAGCAAAGAAGTAATTGGGATCAGCCCTTCTAGGGTGTGTGGCTTTAGCAACATTCTGATCATCTCTCTTAATTCTTTACTTTTTGCTGATGCCTGATATTTCAAAGTTTAGAAAAAGGTCATTTGATTTGTAAGAAATGAAATTGAGTTCTCATTAGTTCTGACAGTCTTTTTTTTTTAAAGGTTTTTTATTTGAAAGAGTGAGCATGGGGTGGGGAAGGAGCAGTGCGAGAGGGGGAGGGATAAGCCGACTCCCCCCTGAGCAGGGAGCCTTACACGGGGCTCAATCCCAGGACCCCGACCTGAGCCAAAGGCAGACACTTAACCAACTGAGCCACCCAGATGCCCCAGTTTTGACAATTTTAAATATGAATGAGTTTTGATTTCTTTGATTTCTTCCTGAAAATTAATTTTGGTGAGTTGAGAAAGGAGACAATCATGAAGACATGGCATATCTGATAGGGTATGGGGTTGGATTAGAGGTGTTGAAAATACATGATTAATCTTTTATTTTTTTCTTTTTCAATGGCGGTTTAAAACTATGGAGGCAGTTTTACTTAGGACCAGCATTTTAGTTGATGGTATCGAATGAAGGAGTATATAATTTGAGCCACCAAAATAAGTGAGCTCAGTGTCTCTTACCAGAGAATCATAGAAGACTTAAAATAATTTTTATCACTGATATAGCATCTCTGTTTGCTTGGCTTTCCTTAAATTATTTCCACACCTGCTACCTATAGATTGTTTGCTTTATGTTTTTTCCCACTCTTGCCTTGTGGGATGAGTTTCTCTGTTCCATAGTAAATTTGGGAATTCTAATCCATACAGAGGAAGAAACGAGTCTCAAAGCTCCCCTCCTTATGTCCAGTTCTTTGCATCTCACTCCTCTCTTGCCTTGACATTATTCATTATCTTTTTTTTTTTTTAAGATTTTTTTTTTTTTTAAATTTATTTATTTGAGAGAGAGAGAATGAGAGAGAGCAAGCACATGAGGGGGGGAGGGTCAGAGGGAGAAGCAGACTCCCTGCCGAGCAGGGAGCCCGATGCGGGACTCGATCCAGGGACTCCAGGATCATGACCTGAGCCGAAGGCAGTCGCTTAACCAACTGAGCCACCCAGGCGCCCGACATTATTCATTATCTTGAAGTAGAAACAGAAGTAGATAAAAGTCTTGTTGGCTAGGCATATATTATGTATTGTCAGGCCTTTATTTAAATTTACACCCAGGGGTGCCTGGGTAGCTCAGTTTGTTGAGCATCCGACCCTTGCTTTCAGCTCAGATCATGATCTCAGGGTTGTGGGATCAAGCCCTGTGTCCAGCCCTGTGCTCAGTGCAGAGTCTGCTGAAGATTTTCTCCCTCTCTCCCTTGAGCTCTCTCTTGTGTGAGTGCACTCTCTCAAATAAATAAATAAAATCTTAAATAGATAAATTTACACCCAGAGATCCCCCCATATTGTGTAACTGAGAACATTCATTTATTTGAGAGAGGGAGCATGAGCGGGTGAAGGGGCAAAGGGAGAGAGAAAGGAAGAGGCAGACTCCCTACTGAGTGCGGAACCAGACACGGGGCTTGATCTCACCGCCCTGAGATCATGACCTGAGCTGAAATCAAGAGTCAGAAGCCCAACTGACTGACCACCCAGGCACCCCACTGAGAACATTATTAATAATACACTGATAGATCTAGAGCAGGAGTGAGCAAGCTGTGGGCTTTCCTGCTTTTGTAGTTTTATTGGAAGACTTCCAAAACTTAAGGCAATAAATTTGTGTTTTAAGCTACTAAGTTTGTGATAATTTGTTACAGCAGCAATAGGAAATTAATAAGAATGACCATACCCCTGTACTAAAAATCATTTCCCGGGCACTTGAGTGGCTCAGATGGTTGAGCATCTGCCTTCGGCTCAGATCCCAGGGTCCTGGGATTGAGCTCCATGTTGGGCTCCCTGCTCAGCGGGGAGTCTTCTTCTCCCTCCCCCTGCTCTTGTGCTCTTGCTTGCTCTCTCCCTCTCAAATAAATAAATACAATCTTTTTAAAAAACTGAGTATAGGAGAAAGAATCACATAATCTCTGATACAGTCGTTTATCCTTGCTGTTGTACTCTGGTGCTCTTGTATGAGAGGGAGCCAACTTCTGAGACTAGGCAGATGTAAAATTATGAGTACTGTGTGATGAATACTGTGGGTTATTGGCTCTTGGTTAAAATTTAACTTAGAAAAGGTGTTATTCTTTATTATTAGGCCTCTGACCCTCCATAATTCCAGGCAAGGTCTTGGAAGCAATAGTATCTTCCATTCATTGCACACATTAGGAGAAAAGTACTTTGAATTCTGCATCTTGTGATTCTAGGTCTCAAAGTCTAAAATATATTTAAGTATTTCAGGCAGTAAATGTATAACTACACAATTTCTTTTGATGTTACAATTTTTTTTTCTTGGTTTCTATTTTGGAAAGAAACCTGCAGTTAGCTTCAGGCATTTATTTATAGTGAGCAGGAACGGTCTGTTCTTTTAAAATATCCAGATCCATTTGTGACAGGATAGATTTTAAAAATGCAACCTATAAGGCTATGAGGTATATAAAATATATGTATCAAATACGTAAGGCACCCAGAACTTCTGTATGAAGAAAGTTCAAGAATGTTAAAACTAAGGAAGCATTGTAGAAGAAGGATTCTAATTATAAAATCTGGTGAAACTTTCATAAATTAAGAAAGGATTTATAGGTTAGAGTAGGCTATTAGTTATGAATACTGTTCAGTGGATTATTTAGAAGGAATATGTTCTTTGATTTGCTTTTCTCTAGAACTTCTGATATGCCTTTGTCTAAAACTGTTCTAATATAGTAGTCATTAGCCATATGAGTCTATTTAAATTGAAGTGTTAGATTCAAACTATCAGACATCTATTTGTTTCCTTAGAATTAGAGTTGACTTGTTTGACTTGTCTTTAATTCATTATAAGTGATAGTTGGGCTTGAATTACAGGATGTGTCATATATAAAGGGACCATTGTATATAGGGCTTTTTCTCTTGAGTTTCTGTAACCTTTTTGCCCCATCTCACTGTGTTTCCAGTCATTGATCACTCACAGTCTGTTCACTGTTACCTCTGGGCCAAACTCCCATGCACTGACACACAGCCTGTTCTCTGCTGATTAAGATAGAGAAAATTTCTTAATCCAGTCAAAGGTTAGCGACGTATTTCCTTTATAGGATAATTTTATTATATTGGGAAATTGAGCACAAGTTTGTAAACTATAGTTAAACTATAGCTTAACCAAAGAGAACTGGGATGAGAGTAAATGGTGCCTTTCAGAGTGTATAGAATCTTATTTCTCTTCAGTCCTATACGGGTAGATGTAAAATATGTGTGGTTCCGACAGATTTCAGTTATAGCTGCTTTCAGGTCTGTTTAGAGCACTGGGCCTTCCCATGGTATTTAGCTCAGGCCCCTGAAGTAATTTCCTGTTTTCCAATGAAGTTGGGTCTCTTATAGGTCTTGCTGTGGCCAGTAGAAGAGGAAATGCTTCCCAAAATCCTTTTCTGCCCCACTTCCTCAAGGATTCTTTTTAAAGGCCTCAGAAAAATCTGTTAGATTAAAATGTTGAAGTCTTAGTCTAAATTCTCATGTAGGCAAACTAAAAGCAACTCAGCAGTGGATATTAAATTTAGATTGTAAAGCACTTTGATAAATCGGTTTTGTCCCTCAGTTTACACGTTAATATATTCTTTTCGTAAACACCTGAAGTTGGTGAGGAGTCACAGTTGGCTGCAAAGGGTTGAATAAGCTGCAAAACAAAAACAGCTTCAGTTATAAATTCATTGAAATGTCCTAGAGCACTTCCATTTTTATAACTTCCTAACTTAAGTTCTTGGTTGTTGAACAAGTCACCTTGTTATAAAGATGGTTTAAATTGTTACAACACTTTCTTTGGCAATTTTTGATGGCTTGTGTTTCTGATTAGTGTTTGTCCTAGTTTCACCAGACTTTATTGAAAGAGCACAGTTTATCAGTATCATGTGGTTTCAGAGACATCTTGGCAGTTTTTTGCTATCAGTATTGCCAGAAATTCTATATCCTGTGTCAATGTGCAGAGAAATTTTGTTCTTTTAATTTATAGTTGCTATTATTTATTACTATTAATTCATACACTTGCCCTGATACTGCATTTTGTTTCTCTCCTCTATCAGTCCCTGTGTAGGGCTCCTTACCCCTACCCAATGACAGACTTCATTTTCTTGTTGGGTTTTGACTGCTGTGTTTATCATATTCAAGTTTCATTCTCAAGGAAGCTAAACTTCTCTTTAAATTGGCCGAAGCATCTGGGGCAGTCTTTCCCTACCCAGGGACGGTAGAAAAGAACTGGCAGCAGACTTGAGTATTGTTATGTGTGAGGGCGCGCTGGGCGGAGGTTGTAGCAGAGGGGCAAAACTATTGACCGCTTACATAGCGTGGATCTCCATTCTTTTAGAACCTCCATTAAGTTTTTGTTCTTTGGGAGATAGTTTAACATAGTCTAAGAACACATAGATTATGAACTTGAATTCATATCCCAGTTTGCCCAGCCTATTAATTGAGTGCCCTTGGACAATTAACCCCTCTGAACCTTTTGTCTATCCTAAAGATGACAGTGTTAACTGTTTTCCTTAGGATTACATGAGAATTAAATGATGTTAAGTGTTATGGACTTTAAATACTATTTCATTTGGGATGCCTGGGTGGCTCAGTCAGTTAAGTGTCTGACTCTTGATCCCAGCTCAGATCTCAGGGTTGTGAGTTCAGGCCCCTCATTAGGCTCCATACTGGGCCTGGAGCCTACTTAAAAAAAAAAAAAAATTCTATCTCATTTATATAATATTAGCTGTTGCTATTATTTAATTACTGAGTTGCCTCTAGCTTTCTCTTGCACTATCAGAAAAGAGAAGGAGGTGCCTGACTGGCTCAGTCGATAGAGCATGTGACTCTTGATCTCAGGATTGTGAGTTTGAGCCCCACATTGGGGGTACAGGTTACTTTAAAAAAAGAGAAAAGAAAGTACTGATTTCAGTAAATGGTTTTCTGACATACATTACCAGACTTGCATTTTTTTCTCCCAAACTCTCTTGATATGTCATTGAAACGTTCTTTTTTTTTAAAGATTTTTTTTTTTTTTTTATTTATTTGACAGAGAGAGACACAGCAAGAGAGAGAACACAAGCAGGGGGAGTGGGAGAGGGAGAAGCAGGCTTCCCGTGGAGCAGGGAGCCCGATGCGGGGCTCAATCCCAGGAGCCTGGAATCATGACCTGAGCCGAAGGCAGGCGCTTAACGACTGAGCCACCCAGGCGCCCCTGTCATTGAAACGTTCTTAAGGAAAAGTCAAAACTCTATAGAATCTCTTATATTATTTAAACATGACAATGGATGGTAGTGATGGTTGCACAACAGTATAAATGTACTTAATACTTCAGAGTTCTGTACACTTAAAAATGTATACTCCGTAACATAAAATGGTAAATTTTCTGTTAATGTGTGTTGTATCACTATAAAAAAACATGGAAACACAAATAATGGAAGAGGAGCAGTTAAGTTAATATAATCTTTTCTTTCAAGTTAACCAAAGCAGGGGAGGAAAGCAGTTCTTCATGACCTTTTAACAAGAATCTCAGTCCTTACCCATTTATCTTGTCTTAAAGTCTGTTTTAGAGGTGTCAGGGTGGCTCAGTTGGTTAAGCAACTGACTCTTGGTTTCATCTCAGGTTATGATCTCCAGGTTGTGGGATCGAGCCCTATGCTTAGCACAGAGTCCGCTTCGGATTCTCTCTCCCGCTCCCTTTTTCCCCCTCTGCCCCTCCCCCTACTTGCACATGCCCTCTCTCACTCTCCAAAAATAAAATCTTTTTAAAAAAAATTTTTAAAGTCTTTTATCTATTATTAATATAGTCACTCCAGCATTTTTGTGGTTACTTGTAGGCTATATCATTTTCCATCCTTTCACTTTTAACCTGTTTTTGTTTTTGAATGTTAAATGTGTGTCTTGTGGACAGGATGTAATGAATGGTACCTTTTTTTTAAATCCAGGCTGACAAGCTCTGTCTTTTGATTGAAGGTTTGTTTTATATTTAATGAAATTATTGGTGTGATGGATTTATTTCTGCCATTTGATACTTTTTTCTTTTTTTAAGTTTTTATTTTAATTTCAGTTAATATACAGTGTTATATTAGTTTCAGGTGTACAGTATTGTGATTCAGCAATTCCATACATCATCCAGTGCTCATCACAAGTGCACTTCTTTTTAATTTTACTTCACTTATTTATTTTAAAGATTTACTTATTTATTTATTTTACTTATTTATTTTAGAGCGAGAGTGCACACAAGCAGAATGGGAATAGGGAGAGGGAAGGAGACTCTCAAGCTGACTCCATGCTGAGTGCAGAGCCCAACACAGGGCTTGATCTCACAACCGTGAGATCACGAACTGAGCCAAAACCAGGAGTCAGATTTTTAACTGTGTTACCCAGGTGCCCCTTTTTATTTTTTTGCTTTTTTGAGAGAGAGAAAGCATGAGCTGGGCAGGAGGGGCAGAGGGGGAGAGGGAGAGTGAATCTCAGACAGGCTCCATGCCAAGGGCAGGGCTCAGTCTCACAACCCTGAGATCATCACCTGAGCCAAAATCAAGAGTCGGATGCTTAACCAGCTGAGCCACCCAGGTGCCCCACAAGTGCATTTTTTTTTTTTAAGATTTTATTTATTTATTTGACACAGAGAGATATAGCGAGAGAGGGAACACAAGCAGGTGGAGTGGGAGAGGGAGAAGCAGGCTTCTCGCTGACCAGGGAGCCCGATGGGGGGCTCGGCCTGAGCCGAAGGCAGACGCTTAACGACTGAGCCACCCAGGCACCCCCCCACAAGTGCACTTCTTAATATTTATTTATTATATCTCATTTTTGTTTTTCTATTCCTCCTTTATTGCTTTTTTCATTAAATAGATATTTTTTAGCATACCATTTTAATTCCTAAGACCTTTTAAAATTCTTCTTAAGATTATTAGTGTTTGATCTAGGAATGACGATGACTCAGCCTTTCACGGTGTAATTCACTTTAATGCTAACTTAATTCTAGTAAAATATATAAGCTTTGCTCCAAATACATCCAGTTCCTCCCCCTTCCTTTGTTTTATATTGTCATGTGTATTATATCTTTACATCGTACAGAGGTAACAGTAGAGGTTTATTTCTTCATGTGGATCCCAGTAACCATCTGTTGTTATTTCTTTTGAGCCTGAAGGGCTTTCTTTCCCTCCCTCCCTCCCTCCCTGCCTGCCTTCCTTCCTTCCTTCTCTCCCTTTCCTTCTTTTCTTTCTCTTAATCTTTCTTTCTTTTTTCTTAAAGATTTTCATTTATTTGAGAGAGAAAGGCAGAGTTAGAGCACGAGCAGGGACGAGAGGGAGAAGCAGCCTCCCCACTGAGCAGGGAGCCCAACGTGGGGCTTGATCTCAGGACCCTAGGATCATGGCCTTCAGCTTAACCGACTGAGCCATGCAGGCACCCCTGAAGGGCTTTCTTTAGTATTTCTTGTAAGGCAGATCTGCTTACTATAAATTCTTATAGTCTTTGTTCATCTGGGAATGGCTTATTTCATACACACACACACACACACACACACACACACACACACGCACGCGCATATATATGTATGTATTTATTAAGTAGGGTCCATACCCAGTCTGGAGCCCAGTGTGGGGCTTGAACTCACAGCCCTGAGATCAATACCTGAGCTGAGATCAAGAGTTGGACGCTTAACTGACTGAGCCACCCAGGTGCCCCTTCTCTTTATTTTTGAAGGATGGTTTTGCTGGATATATTAGTTTTCTGTTACTGCATTAAAAATTATCATAAATATAGCACCTTAAAGTACTGCCTCACCAGTTTCTTTAAGTCAGAAACCTGGGTTTGGCTTAGCTTGGCCCTTTGCTTGGATCTTAAGATCTACAGTCAAGGTTTGATCAGTGTTGTGGTCTCATGTGAGGCCTGGGATTCTTTTCAGGCTTACATGGTTGTTGGGAGAATTCATTTTCTTTTTCTTTTTTTTTTTTAATATTTTATTTATTTACTTGATAGAGACATAGTGAGAGAGGGAACACAAGCAGGGGGAGTGGGAGAGGGAGAAGCAGGCTTCCCGCAGAGCAGGGAGCCTGATGTGGGGCTCGATCCCAGGACCCTGGGACCATGACCTGAGCCGAAGGCAGACGCTTAACAACTGAGCCACCCAGGTGCCCCCGAATTCATTTTCTTATAGCTGTAAAATTTATAGTGGCCTGAAGTCCTCTTTTTAAGGGACTCACCTGATTAAGTCAAGTCCACTAAAAAATCTCTTTTGATGAACTCTAAAGACTGATTAACCTTATCTGCAGAAGTCCTTCATCTTTGCCATATAATGTGACTCAGTCATGAAAGTGACATCCATCGTATTCGTAGGCCTCTCCCACACTCATATGGGAGGTGTGTATACCAGGGATGGGAATTGGGGGGGAGGTGCATATCAGATTTCTCTCTACCACTGAATATAGACTTTGTTGTATCTTCTTTCAGCCTTCTGAATATTCCAATGCTT
Organism: Halichoerus grypus; assembly: GCF_964656455.1. Lineage (NCBI taxonomy): Eukaryota > Metazoa > Chordata > Mammalia > Carnivora > Phocidae > Halichoerus > Halichoerus grypus. Next base: position 52,155,179 of record NC_135720.1, read on the forward strand.
CCTAGTGTCTGTTGTTTAAGGGGAGGAGTCAGCTGTTAATTTTATTGTGTGTCTCCCTATATGTGATGAGTCATTTGTCTCTTACCATTTTCAAGATTTTCTGGTTGTCTTTGGCTTTTAATAGTTTGACCATGATGTTTGTAGGTATGGATCTCTTTATGTTTCTCCTACTTGGAATTCATGGAGTTTCTTGGATGTGTAGTATAAAGATTTTAATCAAACTTGGGAAGTCTTCAGCCATTATTTATTCTTTTTTTTCTTCTTATTGTGAGTCTCCCATTACTTGTATGTTGGTACCTGTGGTGGAGTCTCACAGGTTTTTGAGGCTGTTTGTTCTATTCTCTTTTTGTTCTTCAGAATGAACAATTTCTATTGATCTGTCGTCATTTGCTGATTCCTCTTGTCTGCCCCTCAAATCTGTTGAGCCCGTCCAGTGAATTTTTCATTGCAGTTATTGTACTTCTCTCTCTCTCTCTTTTTTAAGATTTTATTTTTAAGTAATCTCCACACTCAACCTGGGGCTTGAACTCAACAACCCTGAGATCACGAGTTGCATGCTCTACTGACTGAACCAGCCAGGCGCCCCAGTTATTACACTTTTCAACTCCAGAAGACTTGGGTCTTCTTTATAATCTCTTTTGTTGAGATGCTCTATTCATTGAGTCATTGTCATCATACTTTCCTTGAGTGGTTTTCTTCAAGCCATACTTTCCTTTAAGCGTGGTTTCTTTTAGTTACTTGAACATATTTATTATAATAGCTGCTTTGAAATCCTTGTCAGCTAAGTTCAGCAGCTGAACCTCTTCAGAGATAGTTTCTATTGAAAACAGTTGTTTTTTCCCTGTGTATAGAATACGCTTTCCTGTTTCTCTGCGTGTTTCGTAATACTTTTTTTTAAGCTGAACCTTTTATTTTGTTTGAACATTTTAGACAATATATTTTTATTTATTTTTTAAATATTTATTTGAGAGCGTGAGCAAGCACAAACAGGGGGGAGGGGCAGAGGGAGAGGGAGAAGCAGACTCCCCTCTGAGCACAGAGCCCAAGTCAGGGCTCAATCCCGGGACCCTGAGATCATGACCCAAGCAGAAGTCAGACACTTAACCAACTGAGCCACCTAGGCGCCCCTTAGATAATATATTTTATTTTATTTTATTATTATTTTTTAAAGATTTTATTTATTTGACAGAGAGAGACATAACGAGAGAGGAAACACAAGCAGGGGGAGTGGGAGAGGGAGAAGCAGGCCTCCCACGGAGCAGGGAGCCTGATGCGGGGCTCGATCCCAGGACCCTGGGATCATGACCTGAGCCGAAGGCAGACGCTTAACAACTGAGCCACCCAGGCGCCCCTAGATAATATATTTTAGAGACTCATGAATTATATCATCTCCCACCTCTCCCACACGGGAGGGGGTCTATTTCTATATTTTTTTTTAAGGACCTGCCTGCACAAAGTCTGTAGTGTGCTGTTGCCAGTATCTCTGATTTTTTTCCCCCCAATTCTTGTTTGTTTTTTAAGCCTGGTTTCCTAGGGGTCAGCCTTGGATCAGCATAGCTTAGTGGTTAGTTTGTGCCAAGTCTTCTCATGTCCATGATTCTTCTGTATCTGTGAAAGACCTCACAGCCAGAGATAAGTAGGGTCCTTGCCAGTCTTTCCTAAGCCTGCATGCCGCTTTGTGCAAGCACAGAGCCTTTCAGACCACCAGGATAACGTATTAAGGTCCGTCATGGTTGTGCCATTCTCGGGACATCTCTGCTAAATTTCCGTCAAGTATATTCATTTGTTTCTTGCCCTAGTCAATCTTGGAACCATTGGCTGATGCAATATTGGCCTTCCCCATTGTTTGCCACCAAGATCACTGTTCTTCTCAACAGTACCCCCTGCATATGGAATTTTTCTGCATTCTTCTCTTAATCAGTTATCCCCCTCTAGCAGTGATGGTGCTGGTTTTGCCCCACACTGGTAAAACTACCATTGATGGAGCTGGTGGGTGATGGTTAAAACACCACAGACTTGCGCTCTTACCTGAGGTTCATGATTTTTTCTTAAATAAATGCTTTTCGATTTGTTATATGTCTTCAGCCAATTTTCAGAATCCTGATACGGTTGTTTTTGAAATGTTTGTCTAGTTTTATCATTGATTTGGGGGGAGAGGTGGGAGAGGTTTTGCTTAGCTCTTCACCATTCCAGCAGCTCCCACTGCTCAGCGGGAGGCCTGCTTCTCCCTCTTCTCACTCCCCCCAAAACTTATCGTTTTGCATTCTACCTTTTTTTGAGGTTTTATATTTTGAAGAGATCTTACTAATATTACTGTGCTTTTAATGTTAATTTATGTGTGCTCAGAAGCACTTTTTATGCAATGTTTAAAGGTTTTTTAAGGCCTCTTGATCAAATATTACTTAGCTTCTTGCACATAGTAGTTGTTTCTAGATATGTCTCCTGAGGCAAGGGAAACAAAAGCAAAAATGAACTGTTGGGACTTCATCAAGATAAAAGCTTCTGCACAGTGAAGGAAGCAATCAACAAAACTAAAAGCTAGCCTATGGAATGGGAGAAGACACTTGCAAATGACATGTCTGATAAGGGTTAGTATCCAAAATATATAAAGAACTTACCAAACTCAACACCCAAAAAACACAAATAATCCAGTTAAGAAATGGGCAGAAGACATGAATAGACACTTTTCCAAAGAAGACATCCAGATGGCTAACAGACACATGAAAAGATGGTGAACATCACTCATCATCAGGGAAATACAAATCAAAACCACGTTGAGATGCCACCTAACACCTGTCAGAATGGCTAAAATTAACAACACAGGAAACAATAGGTACTGGCAAAGATGCAGAGAAAGGGGAACCCTCTTGCACTGTTGGTGGGAATGCAAGCTGGTGCAGCCACTCTGGAGAACAGTATGGAGGTTCCTCAAAAAGTTAAAAATAGAAACTACTCTATGACCTAGTAAACGCACTACTAGGTATTTACCCAAAGGATACAAAAATACTGATTTGAAGGGGTACATGTATCCCGATGTTTATAACAGCATTATCAGCAACAGCCAAACTATGGAGAGAGCCCAAATATCCATCGACTGATGACTGGATAAAGAAGTGGTGTGTGTGTGTATGTGTGTGTTTGTGTGTGTGCACATGCGCGCACAAGCGAACACGCATACACACTGGAATATTACTTAGCCATCAAAAAGAATGAAATCTTGCCATTTGCTGTTATGTGGATGGAGCTAGAATGTATTATGCTAAACAAAATAAGTCAGATAGAAGAAGACAAATACCATGTGATTTCACTCATGTGGAATTTAAGAAACAAAGCAGATGAACATACGGGAAGGGGACAAAAAAAAGAGAGAGGGAAACAAACCATAAGAGACTCTTTTTTTAAAGATTTTATTTATTTATTTGGCAGAGAGACAGCGAGAGAAGGAACACAAGCAGGGGGAGTGAGAGAGGGAGGAGCAGGCCTCCCGCTGAGCAGGGAGCCTGATGTGGGGCTCGATCCCAGGACCCTGGGATCATGACCTGAGCCGAAGGCAGATGCCTAACAACTGAGCCACCCAGGCGCCCCCCATAAGAGACTCTTAAAAATAGAGAACAAACTGAGGGTTGTTGGAGGGAGGTGGGTGGGGGATGGGCTAAATGTTGATGGGTATTAAGGAGGGCACTTGTTATGATGAGCACTGGGTGTTGTATGTAAATGATGAATCACTGAATTCTACTCCTGAAACCAATATTGCACTGTATGTTACCTAACTAGAATTTAACTAAAAATTTGAAAAAAAAGATAAATGTGGCATGGTATTTGCCCTACACTCGATACCCAGGAAGTGATAATATGTGTGAAGTAATAATAGTTCCTCTTTAATTATTGATGTAAATGGTAGTATCTTCATTTTAAAGATGATGTAACTGAGATTTAGAGAAGGAAAGTAACATTTTTTAAAAGATTTATTTATTTGTTTTATAGAGACAGCGAGAGCCGAGGAAGGGCAGAGGGAGAGAGAGAGAGAAGCAGACTCCCCGCTTAGCACAGAGCCTGATGCAGGGCTTGATCCCAGCACCCTGAGATTAGGACCTGAGCAGAACCCAAGAGTCGAATGCTCAACCTACTGAGCCACCCAGGTGCCTCAGAAAAATTTTTAGTCCTAAAGCCTCTAAGCCTAAAAGGTTGTACATACATGTCTTTATCATAATAATGTACTCCCAAGATTGTGTAGTCTTACAGAAACTTGCCCCATGGTATTCTAGTATCCTTAATTTCTTTCTCCTTATCCTTATCTATCCTTGTCTATATAAAGTCTGCTAATCAGGGGCCATGTCCATGTATTTAGTCAGTGTTTGTGGTAGATTCTCAATTAATACTTTTATTCTGTATAGTTCTTCACATTATAAGTAACATCAGTGGCTTATGAGACTCCATAATTAATATTTATAAGTGTCATGACTTAAAATATTTACCACACTTCCAAATAGTTTGGGGGCTAGAGGTGAAGGATCTGGAATGATTTCCTTTTCTTACAAACTTTACAACTCAGAGGAGAGAGCAAGAGAAGGAAAGTATGAGGAGAAAAGAGGCTAGATTAAGTACTCAGAAATGAACTTAAATTTTGAGGGACAGAACCCAGCCCCACCACAAACACTGATAATACCTAACAGTTAAAGAGAGTATGCTGGCAAGAAATTTTTTGGCTTATACTGACTTAATTATTAATGTATTGAAATCTTCTTTTTTTTTTTTTAAGATTTTATTTATTTGAGAGAGAGAAAGAGAGAATGAGCGATGTGGGACCTGATCCTGGAACTCCGGGATCATGACCTGAGCCGAAGGCAGACACTTAACTGACTGAGCCACCCAGGCGCCCTGTATTGAAATCTTTGATGACAAGTTACAACTCTTGTGACCTGTGCTTTTTCCAATGATGTATTATGAGGGTTCTTAAGAGAGTTAACTGTTTCTAATAAAAGGATTTTGTGTTAGTGATTTGAGTACTTTTGGGTTATAAGAACAATAATCACTCTTTGTGGGGCTTTATGGAAGGAATAAAGTATTATAATGATACTGCTGTCAGTCTCTAAATTTAAAGCATGCATGTATATAGTATTTAATATCATTGTCTAGTTGGTCTTATTATAGCTAATCACTCTTCACAAGAGAAAGGGTTTATTAACATAAGCATCACTCGTGTCTTCAAGAATTAAGACTCATTAAATACCTGTTTTCATGTTCCAGGTAATATTTCATTCTTTGAAGAAATACCTCAGTGTAATTCTTTTATAATGTAGGTGGCAAATTATTTCATACTCTGTTCTTAGAGGTTTATCAAGTTAATGCAGAGAAAGCAACTTAATCTTAAATTACAACTTATTTTAGGACCTTGCTTTTGTTTAGAGTAGAAGAATTTCAGTTTGGGTGCCTGGGTGGCTCAGTTGGTTAAACAACTGCCTTTGGCTCGGGTCATGATCCTGGAGTCCCGGGATCAAGTACCACATTGGGCTCCCTGCTCGGCGGGGAGTCTGCTTCTCCCTCTGACCCTCCCCCCTCTCATGCGCTCTCTCTCTCTCTCTCTCTCTCTCATTCTCTCTCAAATAAATAAATAAAATCTTTAAAAAAAAGAAAAAAAATTCAGTTCATCTTATCACCTGCTTAAATTATGGAAGAACACTTCCGTAATTGAATAATCTATAATCAATGAACTTTTTAAAGATTTTTCTGGGAACCTCACCTGCTCAGAACATAGTCAAGAGCTAATAAGCAAAAAAGTTAACAGCAAAGGGTTAAAAAAAAAGAAGTCTATATACTTACTAGGTACCACGTTTTTATATATGAAATACTGTCCTCTCAGTATGCTTCTTGTTTAGCATAATTCTACCAAAGTCAGGTTACTGATTCAGTTACCTGTTACTGTGTAATAGACAACCCCAAAAGTTGGTGGCTTAAAACAGCTGACATTCACTTTATCACAATTCTGCAGTTTGGTCAGGTCTTAGAAGGAACAGCTTCTCTCTGTTTCCCTGATCTCTGCTGGAGCACCTTGACGGGCTGGAGGATTTATTTCCAAGATGATTCAGTCATATGGCTGGCTGGCAAGTTGGTGCTGGCACCAACTGGGAGTTCAGCTGGGGCTGTTGATCAAGTCCTGAGTTTTCTTTCATGTGGATAGCTAGACTTCTAACAGAATAGTGTCTGGGTTCCAAGAGAGAGTGTCTTTCTGTGAACAGATGTTCCAAGAGGACAAGCCTCAGTTCACAAATACTTAACTGATATGCCATTCATCAGAGGCGGTTACATGGCCAAGTCGATGAGGGAAAGGATACAGAAAGCATGATTTATTGCAGGTAACCAAAGTTAATAGCCTACTACAGTTATGTGCCTCCTCAGTGTGTAGTGAAATAGCCTCCCTGGAGGCCGTTTTGAAGCCTTAACATTCATAGCCTTTGGCTCAGTAATTTCACCTCTAGCGGTTTGTCTTAAGGAAAGTATATAAATTTCCTGGATCTGTATCAAGGTTTCATCTAACTCTCATCCATAGCATTTTGCCGAGGGTGAGGTAGCTAGTTAATGCAGGAGTTGGGATTAAAACCAGATTGTCTGGTTCCAGAGCTGTGTCCTTAATCATTGTATTATACCACCTGTTATGTAGATAATGTCTGTATATAATCATGTTAATGATATAAATGAGAAGCTTATAACATATTTAATAAAAATAGAAGTATATATAAAAATCTGAAAGGATATATATCAAAATATCTACAAAGGAATGTGTATTACTGTTCTAATTTTTTTAATTATAAAGATACTTTTTATGAGCCTGCCATGCAAACTTAATATGTTCTTCATATGTATATGGGTTTTTTTTTAAAAGAATTTTTAATTTTTAAGTAATCTGCACCCAACGTGGGGCTTGAGCTCACAACCCCAAGATCAAGAGTTGCATGCTTCACCGAATGAGCCAACCAGGCACCCCTTAGATCTATTTTAATTCTGCTCTATTTCTTTAATCCCTCCCCACCCTCCCGAGTTCATGCTATACATATCTCTTGAGGAGGAGATCCTTTTTAGATCCCTGTAGTCCGTATGTGCATATATAGAAGTTTAGAATCCACTTACTGAATAGAGTTTCTTAACTAATATTCTTCCGCTGGTTTCCACATTATCGTTTTACCTACAATGACTTTGCATCCCATTTCCAGTTATCCTCATAATGGTTAGTTCCAAATCACTATACTTGAGGAGGTAAAATATTATTGCCTATGATTATTTTGGCTAAACTAAAATGACTTGGTGATCATACAGATTCCTTAGCTCCCATACCCTGTTTCACAGTTAGTAGGTCTAGGACAGTGGTTCTAGGGCACTGATTCTCAACCCTGGCTGCACCTTAGAATTGCCTAAAAACACTGATGTTAGAGTTCCACCTCAGGCTAATTTGAATGAGATTCTGTAGGTGGTGGCACTTCGGATGTGTGGGAATGGGTGGCTGTTTACAACTCTTGAGACAATTCTCACCATGAGGCAAGTAGGGAAGATAGAGAAAATAGTTCTGCACTTTTCAAATAGTTCAAAAAAGGTCGTAGACTATTAATAAGCAGTTTTCTTTCAGAAGCCTATATGGGATTGTATAAATATTCATGAACTATTGGGAACAAATTTTTCTTTACAGTGGAATTATTACTGCAGTTTCCTTAAAGGTTTAAAGGTGAAAACCTTGCATGAGCTCACAAATGAGTCTTGTTGCCAATTCGCAGATGAAGAATATGGTCAAAGTAGGAAGAGTAGGGGCACCTGGGTGGCTCAGTCGTTAAGCGTCTGTCTTCGGCTCAGGTCATGATCCCAGAGTCCTGGGATCGAGCTCCGCATCGGGCTCCCTGCTCAGCGGGGAGCCTGCTTCTCCCTCTCCCACTCCCCCTGCTTGTGTTCCCTCTCTCACTGTCAAATAAATAAATAAAATCTTTAAAAAAAAAAAAAAAAGGAAGAGTATATGGAATTACTTGATTTATGCATTAAAGCAGTCTAGATTATTTCTTCTCTACTGTTTTGGATATTATGCTGTAAAGGATACTTCTTTCATGTTGTACACCTGAAACTAATATCATATTGTATGTCAACTATACTTCAATTTAAAAAAAAAAAAGAATACTTCTTTTAAAATAATGGGAAATTGTATCACTGGAAGGCCATGTCCTTATTTTATTTATTTATTTTTTTTTAAAGAAAGAAACTAAACTAAATACCTTGGCTTACTGACAATCTACATTTCAAAGGTTCTCTGGACTAAAAGCTTATTCTTCACTTAAATGACTTCTCCCCAGCCATATTTAGAGTTCATCTAGGTTATAAACCATATCTCCAGTTATTCATGCTGTTCCAGATTGGGTAAAACAAGTATCAAAAGTACTGACGGGCCAGATAATAGCTTAAGCACTTCTCAGCTTATCCTTTATCTCTAGATGTAGATATTTGGAGAAATGCAGCCCTTTAATGAGAACCGGAGTGAGGCATCCATTTACATCTCTTAGGATTGGTTAAATAGAGTAAGGTCTATTGAGTATACTTTTGATGTTGTTGCCAGTCTCTTTTTTCAAATGTATACGTGACACTATCTGAAGAAATACTAGAAACACCTAGTAAACATTTTTCTAATATCTATTGTTAAGCTATATTCAGGTGATCACATTTTGAGGCTTGGTTTTCTATTTGGCTATCAGTGATAATCAGGTTACATATAGGGTATCTGTGAGCTTCTGACTTTAATAGGTCGGCCTGTGTAAGTGTGCAAGACCCAGCTTTTTGGAGACCAGTGTGACAGTTTCCTCTGCTTAAATGTGAAGGGAGCACTTTTTTTAGAGGTCTGTACCATGGTTTCAAAAATCTGCTCTATAGTATATGGTATCTATTTGGGTTCCTGATGATTTTACTCTTTGTCATTAGTAATACCTTTTGGGAAATGGCTGGTTTCTCTTTTATATAAATGGTAGGGTTTAAAAAAATTTTCTATTTGTGTATAGTTGACACAGTGTTATATTAGTTTCAGGTGTACATCATGATTCAGAGTGTCTGTAGGTTATGCCATGCTCACCACTAAATAGCAGTTTTAGAGTACAGGCGTACAGACGTCTCATAACCTTTCATCCCTTTGGAGTTTTGTTTCTGGTACATTATTATCTAACAGATAATACTGAATAGTTTCCTTCAAGTTTTTAGTCTTACTCTTCTGGCATTGTCTGAATGTCCCAGGTATCTTGTGTAATTAGTCCATTACCTTTTCATGTGCTCTGCAAAATATATTTTCCTCTTGCAAATGAAAAGGCAAGATACACAGAAGCTTGAGAATTGCCCTGAATTTTTCCTAAGGCAAGTACAAATATCCAGGGCTTCATTTTAGCCAAATAGACTATAAATCCTCTTCTCAATCTGTTTAGTAAATCAAATTGTGAACAAAATATACTTAACATATCTGTATGTTGACACTATTATTTGGTAGTGCAGTAAGCTAGTCTCCGCATGGTTGAAGTGAGGCAAATAACTTTACCTAAAAATGTGAATTTCTCCAAGAAGCAGGATTCATTCTGTGCTCTGACGGTTCTATAAGCTTTAAATTTAAGTGGATAAATTCCAAATGGCACTAAATTTTATTAGACAGCAAGTGCAAGAATAAGGAAAAAAAACTTACTGTAAAGAGGAAAAAAAGGTAACTTTACAGTTGGATAAATCTGGCTGACTTAACCTTAATCAGGTGATCCAATAATAGGACAAACTGACATCATGTCTTTCTGATGTGATGTACTGAGAAGGCTTCAACATTCCTTCCATTAGGAACATTCCTGACAGAAATGCAGGACATGAAACTGGTCAGGAGGAAACAGACAAACTCAAATGTATAATGTATCTCAAATATCTGCCCTTCAGTGTTTAAAATTGTCAGTGTCAGGGCGCCTGGGTGGCTCAGTCGTTAAGCGTCTGTCTTCGGCTCAGGTCATGATCCCAGGGTCCTGGGATCAAGCCCCGCATCGGGCTCCCTGCTCAGCGGGAAGCCTGCTTCTCCCTCTCCCACTCCCCTGCTTGTGTTCCCTCTCTTACTGTCTCTCTCTGTCTCTCTGTCAAATAAATAAATAAAATCTTAAAAAATAAAATAAAATTGTCAGTGTCTTGAATGGCAAAGCATCAGGAAGACTGTTCTAAATTGAAAGAGATTAAAGATACAACAAGGCAGAGCTTGATTCTTAATTGGATTCCGATTTTTAAGAAGTTTTAAAGGGACAACTGTAAGATTTGAATATGGACTGTATATCAATGTTAATGTGCTGTATTTGGTCCTTGTTCTGTGGTTATATAAAAGAATGTTCTTAGGAAATGCACACCGAAGTGCTTGGTGGTAAAGGGTTATGATGTCTGCAGTTAGCTCTCAAATGGTTCAGCAAAAATAACTGCGTGTAGAAGATTGAGAAAGCAAATGTAACAATAATAACAATTGGTTAAAGGTAAAGGAGAGTATTATGAGAACTTTTTGCTGAGTGTTAAAAGATACAGAAGCGGTAATGTAAGAATAAAAACTTAGACTTACTGTGCAGTTGTTGGGTGTATGATTCTAGCATGTTTATATATATTACCCCATTTTATCATTACAACATCATTTTTTTTTTTTTTTTTTTTTTAAGATTTTATTTGTTTGACAGAGAGAGACACAGCGAGAGAGGGAACACAAGCAGGGAGAGTGGGAGAGGGAGAAGCAGGCCTCCCACGGAGCAGGGAGCCCGATGCGGGGCTCGATCCCAGGACCCTGGGATCATGACCTGAGCTGAAGGCAGACACTTAACGACTGAGCCACCCAGGTGCCCCTACAACATCATTCTTATGATTATAAGAACATGGCCTTCCAGAACCACACATCTAATTTATTTCAAAATATTTATCCCTTGAATGATTTCCCAAGCAGTAGAAAAGAAATTGTCTGGGCTCGTTCAACTTCTAAACCATCTATTTTGATATACTTTCACACTATTATCCCCAGTTTATAGATGAGCAAATTGAAAAATAGATTAACTAGCCCAAGTCATACAGCTATGTGACAGTGCTGGAATTTGAACCTAGACAGAGACTGAGCTCTTAACCACTGTTGTAACATAGAATATTACAAAGTGTATACTTTTACACTGAATGAATCTCTAAGATTTGATGGTTAGAATGAGAAAGGGTAAGGTTACTGACTTTAATTTTCTTTGACTGCAGAAGGAATAGTATGACTACTATAAAGTTTTGTAAAACAAGATATTAAAAATCTTAAATTTGACTAAAATCTCATTTCTTTATCTGAAGCATTGAATGCTTTTTTTTTTTTTTTTTTAGGTTTTATTTATTTATTTGAGAGAGAGCACGAGCAGGGTGAGGGGCAGAGGGAGAAGCCGACTCCCTGCCAAGCAGGGAGCCTGACGCGGGGCTCCATCTTGGGACTCTGGGATCATGACCTGAGCCCAAGGCAGATGCCAAACCAACTGAGCCACCCAGGCGCCCCACATTGAATGCTTTTCATTTGTATTTTCTCTATTTTTCTATTCTCTTTTTCATTTATTTCCACTCTGATCTGTATTATTTCCTTTCTTCTGCTTGTTTTGTGTTTAGTTTGTTCTTCTAGTTTCCTAAGGTGGAAGTTTATTCATTTGAGATACTCATCTTTTTTAATGCAGACGTTTACAGCTATAAATTTCCATCTAAGCACTGGTTTAGCTGCTTGTTGGATGATCGTTTGAACCAATCAGACATGTTACAGTAATATTTTCCAAACTTGTGTGTTAATCACCTGGGGAACTTTTTTAAAAGGTTCATTCCCGGGGTGCTGGGTAGCTCAGTCATTTGAGCGTTGGATTCTTGATTCCAGCTCAGGTCATGATCTTGTGGTTGTGGAACTGAGCCCTGCGTCCTGCATCTGCACTGAGTGCAGAGTCTGCTTGTCCCTCTCCCTCCCCTCTACCTCTCCTTGAGCTTGCCCTCTCTCTTTTTCTCTAAAATAAGTAAAATATTGGGGTGCCTGGGTGGCTCAGTCGATTAAGCATTTGCCTTTGGCTCAGGTCATGATCCCAGAGTCCTGGAAATGAGCCCTGCATTGGGCTCCCCGCTCAGTGGGGAGTCTGCTTCTCCCTCTCCCTCTACCTGCCACTCCCCCTGCTTGTGGTCACGCAAGCTCGCGCTCTCTCTCTTTCTGTCAAATAAAATCTTTAACAAACTATAGAAATGATCCCTGAAAGTATAGTCTTCAAATAAAATCTTTAAAAAAAATAAGTAAAATCTTTAAAGGGTTCATTCCCCTAAAAACTGATTTAGTTGCTCTGAGGCAGGCCTCAAGACTGGTTTTTTTGTTTGTTTTTAAAGACTACCCAGATGGCTACCATCTGAAAACTTACCAAGCTATACCCTCGATGTTATTTGTTCACTTTTCTATGCTTATGTTATACTTCTATTTAAGAAATTGTTTCAAAGTACCTAGGTAATTCTGAAGCATCACTTGATTTAAGAACCACTCATATCTTTAATTTTAGTAGTGGGGGTAGGATATAGAGTAGAGATTTTGGTTTGTTTCTTTTTCTCTGACTTCTTAACATTGTGCCATGTATTTATTGATTTGATTTATTTGATCTGTTTGTTTATTTTAGAGAGAGTAGGGGGAAGGGGCACAGGGAGAGTTTTAAGAAGACTCTGCACTAAGCACCGAGCCCCACTAGGGGCTTGATCTCGTGACTCTGAGGTCACGATCTGAGCCAAAACCGAGAGTCAGATACTTAACCATCTGAGCCACCCAGGCATCCCCCCAAAAATGTTAATAAGTAGTGGTGACATATTAACTAGTATTTGGGTTGTAATAATTAAAAAGGCATATTTTGGAATGGTGAATAAAATCAGGTTTGTTTTTGTTGTTTTTTTTTTTAATTTTATTTATTTATTTGAGAGAGAGAGCATGAACAGGGGCAGAGGGAGAAGGAGAAGCAGACTCCCCGTGGAGCAGGGAGCCCGACTCAGGGCTTGATCCCAGGACCCTGGGATCATGACCTGAGCTGAAAGCAGATGCTTAACCGACTGAGCTACCCTGGTTCCCCAGTGGATAAAATGGTTTTTACAGACTTTATGAATTCTTGGCAACCTTCTTATCTTTTTTAGAGGCAGATAATTATAATTCTTTGCTTTTTAAATGTTAGTTTGAGCCATAGCCCTGACATAATTTTAAATTACTGTTAATACGGGATTTCTTATGTAGATCCTATGAATAGTTGATGTGTTTGTAGGAGCCTGTGTCTTTGCTTCAGATTTATAATGAAACATAGGTTGTACAACTTTCACAGTTACATGAATGCAATTGAAAAGACCAAGGTTACTCAAACTCACCTTCGGCATTTACTAATAATAGGTACCTATACAGATAGGTAAAGATTATGGCTTAGTTTATGGTTCTTGCCTGATGGACTTTAGTTTTACTTGTCTCTGATCTTGCCTGTCTCTGATCGCTGTTCCTCCAAATAAAAAATTGTCATTTTATACAAATGGCTGAGTTTGACACTTTTACCTATTAGGTAAAATAACAGTAGCTAGGCAGAAAATAGTGGCTTCTAGTTTATGCTCAGTCTGAGCAATTTAGAACAACTTCTAAAATTAAGGGGAAAATACTAATGTCAGGATGAGAGAATACTAAATGTTGCCTTTTAAAAGTTTCCAAAGTTTTGGTCATCTTAAATAAGTTAACCATATTTAAGTCTGATTTACATTTACTTTCAGAATTCACCACTTTATTTCTCTCTGGATAAGTCTATAAAGCAGTTTAAATGAAATCCAAAGTAAAACCTATAAGGAATTTTTGCTTTAATTTGCCTCAGTAGTCTGGCTCTTGTGCATATTCTTCAAGCGGATAAACCTTAGAAATGGCTAGAACCAACTGTTCTTTTTTTTTTTTTTTTAAGATATAATTGACATGGGACACCTGGCTGGCTCAGTCGGAAGAGTTAGTGACTCTTGATCTCCGGTTTGTGAGTTTGGGCCCCATGGTGGGTGTAGAGTTTATTTAACTAAATAAAACGTAAAAAAAAAAAAAAAAAGATATAATTGACATGTTACATTAGTTTCAGGTGTACAACATAATGATCCCATATTTGCATACTTTGTGAAATGATCACAGTAAGTCTAGTTAACATCTCCCACCATACATAGTTACAAAAAATTTTTCTTTCTTGTGATGAGAACAGAACCAACTGTACTTAATGCCCCTCATGCACAAACATATAGCTAATCTGTCCAGTTCTGTGGCTTCAACTTTTGTGGTAATTTCTCTGTGCTGTTTTTCTGTTTCAGAGTTTTTTTCCTGTTCAGAGATGTTTATTAACTCCTGGTGCTAACAGATACATACCTTAACCAGATACTCAGGGCACAGTTTAACCTTTTCAGTTTTCCCATGATCTGTGCTTTAGAATACTCAGCATGTAGCTCACACTATTCTCAACTATCTTCCTACAGTATGGCTTACTCCACGTGTTAAAAGAATACTGGCCAAATCCAGTATCAATTCCTTTGTGCTTTTATTACACAAATGGTATCATACTGTATATACTGTTCTGAAACTTTTTTTTTAAGATTTTATTTTTTTATGCAATCTCTACCCCCAACATGGGACTTGAATTCATTACCCTGAGATCAAGAGTCACATGCTCAAAAAAAAAAAGGTCACATGCTCTGAAACTTCTATTTAACACATCTCAGGCAGGCTTTCTGATCAGCCTATGGCTGAATTTTAGTTTGTAAAAGCTGTATGTTTCATTTTATGTTTGTAACAGTTTGTAGATTTTGTTTGTTTTATTATTACATGAACAATGCTTAAGTAAACTACATACCGATATATTTTTGTATATGTGGAAATATTTGTAGGATTAATTCCTAGTGGAATTGTTGGCTTAAAAGATAAATGCCTTTATTTATTGTTGTTATTACTATTTTTAGTTTCAGAGGTAGAATTTAATGATTCATCAGTTGCATATAACACCCAGTGCTCGGGGCGCCTGGGTGGCTCGGTCATTGGGCGTCTGCTTTTGGCTTGGGTCATAATCCTGGGGTCCTGGGATCGAGCCCCGCATCAGGCTCCTTGCTCAGCGGGAAGCCTGCTCCTCCCTCTCCCACTCCCCCTGCTTGTGTTCCCTCTCACTGTGTCTCTATCTGTCAAATAAATAAATAAATCTTCAAAAAAATAATAAAAAAATAAAAAAGTCATTTAAAACAAACAAAAAAACCACCCAGTGCTCATTCCATCAAGTGCCCTCCTTAATGCCCATCACCCAGTTACCCCATCCCCCACCCACCTCCCTCAAGCAACCCTCAGTTTGTTTCCTACAGTTAAGAGTCTCTTATGGTTTGCCTCCCTGTTTTCATCTTATTTTTAAGATACACACATTTAAAAGAGTGATAGATGTCACCAAAATGCCCTCCTTACAGGTTGTACCAGTTTTTACTACCATCAGCAGATTTTTCAAGTGTCTGTCTCTCTCTCTCCTCATCATCACTAGGTATTAAAATGTAATACCTGCCTGTCTGAGTGAAAATGGGATCTTACTGTTTTAACTAGCATTTCTTGTGTGAGTGAAGTTGAACATTATTGGCCGTTAGTCTTTCTGTGGTCTGCCTGTTTTGTCAGGTTATTCATCTTTATCCTTAATTGGTCTCGAAGTAAACATTTTAATAAAATTATCCCTTTGTTTTATGTTGCAAATATTTTGTCTACAATTTGTTCTTGGTCTTTCAACTTTTTTTTGGTTTATGGTATATGGTAGTTTTAACCACGTAAATTTAAATTTTTTGTATATTTATCCTTTAACCTCCCTAATATATTGTAAATTTCAAAAGGGTTAGGGCTCCATCTCAGGCATTATATTCCCCAACTTACCTAGTAGCACTAGCCCTTTTATAAATGTTCCCAAATTGTAAAAATAGTTGAATCCTCCTAAAACTGTAGTAAAAAAGTAATCATCCTTACTCTTCTCTATTTAGAAAACCAAAATGGAACATTTTATGAGGGTTAAATAAGTTGAAAGTGACCGATCAAGAGTTTATAATCAACAGAGCTTAAAGAAAACACCTCCACATTTTTTCATTTTTATTTTGATCAAGTTGAGTTGAAAGATGTTGGTGTTGATCAGGAGGAAGTTAACTGGCAAACTTGCCACTCCAAATGTAATGGGCAAATAATATTAAGAATTGCATGATGTGACTTTATCAAAACTTTAAAGCAGTCATCATGTAAAGAAAAATCATAGAGAGCAAACTAAATATAAGAATTTTCTTTAACTGTGACCCTTTTTTATATATAATCTATCATTATTAGCCAGTCATGGACTTTTTCTCCTTCCCACTCCCCTCTTATTAAAGTGAATCAGATATAATCATGATTGTGTCAAAAGTTCAAAAGGGAAAATGGAAGGTAAAATGAGCTGAATTGGCACTCTTCCCTCAACATTGTACCCGTAAGCTTGATATGTTGTTTCAGAGATTAACTTTATGGACTTCCGTACCCAGAAGTATGAAAATTCTTAGGGAACTCTTTTCACAAGCTTGATCTTAACATATTGAATAAAGAGAGCAGCTAATCCCTTTTGTAAAGTAATTTGAGAGGAGGGAATTCAAAATGTAAAATCTCACCTGCAGAAAACACTCAATTCTATAAAAGCCTTTCTATCTTTAGACACTTAGAAAGACTTAATATTTTAATGCGGAAGGGTGAACTTGGTTAAAAAGCCAATGGGTGAAATTAGAGAGAAATAATCCAGTGCTTTCTTTCTGGGAGTTATCATCCTGCTCCCCAGGGGACCTAATTTTATTCCCTGTGGGGAATGAGAATACCCTTCCGTACAGCAAGCCAGCATCTCTAAATATAAGCTTGACTTTTAGTATAATAAGAGTCTTGTTATGTGCAGTTTTGCTCTTAGTCATTAATACAATGAACAAATGTTGTGGTTACCTGGGAAAGAAAATTCAAGTGCTTTTAAACCTCTTGTGAGATTTGGTTTCATGCTTGAAACCTATTCAGTGTTATGCCCAATAGCATCTGTAGATTCCAAGCTATAAGGTATACAACACGGAGAAGTTAATACACTTTGGAAAAAATTGAGACCTACTACAAAATGGGTTTAAGACCCTGAATAAAAAGCTTTTCTTTTGCTGAATGACAATAACTTATCAGTGGCATTAAGTTTAACAAATGATTGATATTTTCTTAAGAGTAAGGTTTACGTGGTAGATGATGTCTCTTCTGGTGACGCTTACCTTTTTTCTTTTCAGCTGTAAAACAGTTTGCTGTTCTACAAGTGCAAAGACCAAATTAAAAACAAAATATAATCTAAGAGTATATAATATTAAATAACATTTTCAGTATGGTATGTATGGTATTAATTGCCATATAAACTTTGTGATATGTGCGCTTTAAATTCTATTCTTGATAATAAAATCATGGTGGTATACTGCTTCTGCTAATAGTCCTTAATCATAAACCATTTTAAAATGGGTTTGGTGGTGTATTTTCTCTTTTTATAGGGATCAGTAAAAGACAATAAAAATCTTTCTTGTTACTTTTAGAAGTTGACATAAGTGGTCCTTGCAGTCTTATAAAGAACAGTCTCCATTCCAACGTAACCCCAAAGTACTGGGCATTACGTTTTCAATTCTTAAAGTTGCCCTCAGCCTATAAAGCTGTGGATCTCTGAACCTGATCTAACGTGTATGACTGCTCATTTCCTGCTAGTAGTAACAGTGCAGACATTACACACTCTCCCTGCTAGTTTCTGGCATTTTTAGAAGAATATTAAGCATAATCCTTTATTCATTTCTTTCATTGTGAAACGTCTAATCTAGTCATAATAATAAAGTATTTTGTATATCATGTCAAAGTAGTTAAGGTCTCTTTCCCCTGTGAGCATTGTATGGTAAGGTGCTATCTCACCTGGATAGCAGTCAGAGCTAGCTTTATCTCACCCCTGTTCAGTTGACATTTCTACGGCTCACTGAAATGGAAAAAAATGGCCTTTATTTATGTAACTGACCACAGGCAGAATGACCTTACCTAAAGCCTATGTGCAGACATGCATTTTAAAAGTTGTACTCCAGTGTAAATAATATATTTGTTTAACGTTTAGCCAAGTTTTATTTTGTTAGAGGTAAAATGTCATCATAATAACTTTATGATTTTCTTATCTTAAGGTAACCAGACTTGCCATATTATCAGTTTGACAAACAGATTCCCCACCCCAGCCCTGTTTTTGAAGTCCCTGTCCCATGCTTCAACTTAGGAGTGATTTTTTTTTTTTTTAATTTCAGACAAATCTGCCTATTTTCAAGCTGAAGGAATCTACTGTTAGAAGAAGATACAGTGACTTTGAATGGCTGCGAAGTGAATTAGAAAGAGAGAGCAAGGTAAGAATTATTTGTAATGGGATTTTAAAGCCAAACACTCTGAATTTTATTTAATTAATTTATTTTTTAAAAGATTTATTTGTTTGACAGAGAGACACAGTGAGAGAGGGAACACAAGCAGGGGGAGTGGGAGAGGGAGAAGCAGGCTTCCCGTGGAGCAGGGAGCCCAATGCGGGGCTCAATCCCAGGACCCTGGGATCATGACCTGAGCCGAAGGCAGACGCTTAACGACTGAACCACCCAGGCGCCCCTAAACACTCTGGATTTTAATGTTTTAAGGACCTTTCAGAAGACTTATCTTGAATGAAGGGGGTAAAAGCAAGTATAATTTCTTTTTTCTAGTAGCTCAATTTTGTCTCACTTTATGGGAGATGGATGAAGTCTGTAATTTTTCCTTAGAACTTGTTCTTCTCTTGTCTACTTTAATGGCTCAATTGAGGCCTTTGCTGACTCACACTTGGATAACGCTTACTTCTCAGAAGTCTTTTGCTATTACTTCCTTTCCCTCATCTTCCTCTTCAGTCTTGCCCCCCCAACCCCACACCTTGCCAAGTTTCTCTTCCTCAGTACATCTCATATATCATTGTATTTGCAGTTTTTTTCTTTTACTGACTCATAATACATTTTTTCATCATCACACATGTATATATAACAAAAGCTTCGTAAACCAGTACTTACTCTGTGATAGTGCTGATACTCTTCAGCTTAGCTTTTTTAAATGATGGCCATGGTCTAATAGGTTACTACATGCAATTTAAAAACACTGTTGTATACCTTGGTGTAAGAGTCTTCTCTTAAAATTTAGTGGCTTTGGCTGCAAAAAAAAAAATCAAGGCAAGGCAAGGTCTCATTCTAATGTCCCTAATTTCAGCACTGTTTCAGAAGGACATCAGAAGTTGATATGTAGGAGCCCTGAAGTAAGTTAAGGCTAGCTTATGCTCATTTCTAAAGTCTGATAAGTTGAAATGGAAGGAAAACTTCCTTAACCAGATACTTGTGGCTGTATACAAGAGCAATATATTACACAAATCATAGTATTCCATTGAAATGTAAAGGAGTTTTGCTCAAAAGAATATAAAAGTATAGGGGTGCCTGGGTGGCTCAGGCGTTAAGCGTCTGCCTTCGGCTCGGGTTGTGATCCCAGGGTCCTGGGATCGAGCCCCACATCGGGCTCCCTGCTCCGCGGGATGCCTGCTTCTCCCTCTCCCACTCCCCCTTCTTGTGTTCCAGCTCTCGCTGTGTCTCTCTCTGTCAGATAACTAAATAAAATCTTTAAAAAAAAAAAAAATATTTTCAGCATGTACTGAGCACCTGCAGGCATCAGAGTTTGTCTTAAGGCTATAGTAATTAAAACAGTCAGGTATTGCTTTAGGGATAAGCAGATAGATTTAGCAGAATGTAATAGAACTTAGAAGCCTACTTGCATGTTTATTGGAAATTTAGTTTGTAACACAGATAACATAGTCAGTAGGGAGAATAATTTATATTCAGTAAATGGGGTTGAAACATTTGGCTGTCTATTTAGGAATAAAAATTTATAACTCACTGTGTATAAATTATAGATGGTTTGAAGTTGTAAATGTACAAAACTAGTTAGGAAAGTTTTGGGTAACGAAATTATTTATGATGGCAGGGAAGAAGTCCCAGCTTTATTGAGATATAATTGACAAATAACACTGTGTAAGTTTACGGCATTTGTTATATGTATATATTGTGAAATGATGACCACAATAAGCTTAGTTAATATATCCATCACCTCACGTAGGTTTGTTTTTGTTTTTGGTGGTGGTGAGAACATTTAAGATCTACTGTCTTAGCAACTTTTAAGTGTATAGTACAGTATTGTTAGCTATAGTCACCATGCTCTACATTAGATCCCCAGAACATTTTGTAACTGGAAGTTTGTGGCCTTTGACCAGCATCCTCCATTTCTCCCATCCCCCAACCCCTGGCAACCACTGATCTGCTACTCTCTGTTGCTAGGAGTTAGATTTTTTTAGGTCCCACACATAAGTGAGATCATACAGTATTTGTCTTTCTCTAACTTATGGGAAGAAGTGTCTTGATAGGTTTTGGGCTTTGCTTAACATAGCATGTGGTGCACACTAAACATTTGGGACATGTAGACATCACTTATGGAAAAAATAACGGCTTCATTGACATATATATAATTCACATGCCATAGAGTTCACCCATTTAAAGTAAAATTCATTGGTTCTTAGTATATTCACAAAGTTGTACAACAATCTCTACATTCAGTTTTAGAACATCTTAATCATTCCATAAAAGAAATCCCATACCCATTAGTAGTTACTACCAGTTTCTCCCTCAACCCCTCCTCACCCAGCCCTATACAACCACTAATTGACTTCTCTATGGATTTGCCTTTTCTGGACATTTCATTAAATAGCATAGAATATGTAGTCTTTTGTGTCTGGCTTCTTTCACTGAGGGTGTTTTTAACATTAATCACTAATTCATTTTTTTTTTCCTAATTCATTTCTTTTTGTTGCCAAATAATATTCTGTTGTATGGATATACATTTTATTTATCCATTCATCAGTTGTTAGACATTTGGGTTGTTTCTACTTTTTTACTATTGCAAATAATGCTGCTGTGAACATTTGTGTATAGGTTTGGTTTTTTTTTTTTGACATATGTTTTTATTTCTCTTGAGTATATATGTAGGAGTAGATTTCCTGGGTTCTCTATAACTGTTAAACTTTGAGGAACTCCCAGACTGTTTTCCAAAGCAGCTGTACCATTTTTACAGTCCCACCAATGGCTGAGAGTTCCACTTTTCTCCATATCCTTACCAACACTTACTATTATCTGTCTTTTTTTTTCTTTTAAGATTTATGTATGTATTTGAGAGAGCGAGTGTGTGCACACACAGCGGGGGAGGGTGCGTGGGGGGAGAGAGAATCTCAAGCAGGGTCCCTGCTGAGTGCAGAGCCCCACTCGGGGCTCAGTCCCACAACCCTGAGATCATGACCTGCCAACTGAGCCACCCAGGTGCCCCTACAATTATCTGTCTTTATTATAGCTGTCCTAGTATGTGTGAAGTGCAGTGTCATTGTGGTTTTGATTTTCATTTCCCTGAGGGCTGGTGATGTTGATCATCTTTCCAGGTACTTACTGGTCATTTATAGATCTTCTGTGGAGAAATACTTTTTTCAGATCCTTTGCCCCTTTAATAGAGTGTTTTGTCTTTTTATTTTTATTTATTTATTTATTTATTTATTTTTAAAGATTTTATTTATTTATTTGACAGAGAGAGACAGCGAGAGAGGGAACACAAGCAGGGGGAGTGGGAGAGGGAGAATCAGGCTTCCCGCTGAGCAGGGAGCCCGATGCGGGGCTCGATCCCAGGACCCTGGGATCATGACCTGAGCCGAAGGCAGATGCTTAACGACTGAGCCACCCAGGCGCCCTTGTCTTTTTATTATTGAGTTGTATCTAGAATATATAAAAACTCTTACAAGTCCCTTATCAGATACGTGATTTGCAAAAATCTCCCATTTGATGGATTGTTTTCACATAATGCTGTCCTTTGAAGCACAATACTTCACTTTTAGTAATAGACCAGTTAAATATCTGAAGGGTTTAACCTGTGTGAAAGTTGTACTTTATTACAGTATTGCTAAGAACAATCAAATATTTTTGTTTATATATTAATACTTTTAACCAAAATCTGTTATATGAGGCTAGAAAGTAGGTGGTATTTAGTGTTTACTGGTCATTATGGTGAAATCTTTTAGCTTTTAGTTTAGTATGCTTTTCTTTATTATGCTGGCCCAAATACCTTCCTGTCTACTTCTCACCCCCCATGTACACAAACATCTTTGGATTAATGACTGTTAAATTGGTAAGAACTCTAACTAGATCTTTTCAGACTGCTTAAGCAAAAGTAATTTGATGTTGGAGAGGATCTTTGGAATTGTAGCGGAACAAGCCACTCATGACTTTTGTTAGCTACGACCTGTTACCTACAACCTCACCATCCATTTCAGTGACTGTTTTGAATATTACGTTAGGAAGAATGTAACTCTGAAGATAACACGTAGTAATCTTAAGTTTCATGCTAAATTATGCCCTGAATTAATGGTGGTTATTTGTTTAGTACATTGGTTCTAGCTTCTTTTTTAATAATAGCTTTATACATACAGATGTTTTTCCCTGCCCATCAGATAGCCATTCTACTGGAGCTCAGTTAGTGGTCCTGATCTCTGCTTCTCAGTTGTAAGGTCCCTGCATGTTTTAACACTCAACTTCACAAATGCTAATGGAGGGTTTCGAAAATGCTAAGGCAGAGTTATGGAGATAAATCTTTAGATGTCTTAATCATTGGTCATCTGGGGAGAAGAGTAGATCTAGGAAGGATTTAGGAAGTTCATGTCTGGCATTTGGTTTTGTGTTTCTTTTTTGCTCTTATTTTGTTCTTTGCTATTCTGTATGAAGTTGTGTTGATCTTTCCTTTTTTTACCCGCTGGATTATTGTTTTAGGATAGAAACTGCATCAAGAGTTTAAAATTTTCAGAATACGTACAATTTTATTACTTGTGTTTACTATTTATATTTCTTCTTGTCTGAATTGTTTGCTTACACCTTTTCTCTGTTTTGTGTAAGATATGGGTCCAGCTAAGTGGTTAGTCATTTAACAGATATTTGAGCTTCTGTTGTGTGCCCAGCCTTTCTTAAAATAACCATAGGAAGCCTGACACAGGATCCTTATTTGAAGGCATTAATAGGATAAATTGGTGGCTTTCCACCAGGGGCAGTTTTGTCCCTCAGGAGACATTTGACAATGTCTGGAGAGTTTTTATTGTCACAACAAGGGGGTGCTCCTGGGTGCTACCCAGTCTAGTGGGTAGAGGCCTGGGATGCTGCTAAACATTCTACAGTGCACAAGAAAGCCCTCCCCACCCCACCCCTAAAGAATTATCTGGTTCAAAATGTTAATAGTGCCATGGTTGAGAAACCAAACTAACCTGTGAAATAAACAGCTATGTGCTATTTAACTCAAACAGATATTTGAGCTCCAGGTAATTCCTAGAAGAGAGATCAGTGTAAGTGGGCACTAGAGGACAGTTAGACTTTGAAGGGGAAAATTGGGATATTCCTATGTAGGAAGAAAGAAATGACAGGTCCTTGGGGAGAGAGAGGGTAATGGATGTGGGAGAAAGTTGACATGTTTCTTAGCCTAGAAAATGGAAGAGTGGTGACAGAATTGTTGATTATTTTATTCTTTAAATGCTGCTCGAACACAAGTAGGGAAGACTATATGCAGATGGTATGAGGTGGAGGAAATAGACCACAGAATTCTTATCTGCCCATGCTGGAGAGAATTTGTTAATACTTCATTTCTTGGTGTGATTGAAAGTTGATCTTGATCTCTGCAGTCTCCACCGTGAGAAAGCATTGTCTCCCCTAAGTGGCCTCCGGATTGTCTGGAGGCACCGCAGCCTTTATGGTTGCTCGAGTGTTCTCTTTGTACACTTGTGCCTCGACACGTTCAGCAGAAATGGTAATTAAGTTATGGGCCATGCCCTTGAGGAGCCTTGGTCTGCTGGGCTCTTCTGCATTTTGGTTATCTTGCCTCCAAACACTGAATCTTTTTTCAGTGTGTTTTTACTGATTTTCTTTTATATTTAGACTGGTTTACAGTTTAAATATAAAAGAGTGGCTGTCCTAGGGAACACATACTTTGTTTTCACGTTGTGCTGTCTAATTTTCACAGCCCAGTCAGCATCTTCAAGAACTTTCTTTCCTGTATTTTTTCAGGTTGTAGTCCCCCCGCTCCCTGGAAAAGCATTTTTGCGTCAGCTTCCTTTTAGAGGAGATGATGGAATATTTGATGACAATTTTATTGAAGAAAGGAAGCAAGGGCTGGAGCAGTTTATAAACAAGTAAGTACTTTCTGTACCTCGAGGTGTAAGAGGGAATAGTGTTCCGAGACGACTTCAGGTGAATACTAGTAATTTAGGTATTAAGCTAAATGGTAACACTACTTTTCTTTTTGGCCATTTCCTAACTAACTTTTTGTACCATTTAAATAAAGTAGAAGTATATAACAAGTTGAAGATCATGTGATAAATATTAACACACTTGAGTGATTAAAATGAGTATCTTTGTGTTGACCTAAGTTTTGTATTTGTTTTTCATGGTTAATTTATGCAAATTACATTTAAAATTGCAGCATTTAAAAAATACAGTTTTACTTATGATTTTTTCTCATTTAAGGTATGTTCTAGCGTGAACAATAAAACTTACAGTACACTTGCAATCATTTTGTTTGATTGCAGATGGAGGTTATTATCAGCATGTCTTGTGTAAAGGTACACATTTAAAATTTTCATGGCAAAATGTATTTTTTCAACATGTAAGAAGACCTGAGATTGTTTTACTTTAGAAACTCTTAAAGCAAAATTTCTAGCTTTTAATTTTACTCCTTTTGAAATATAGCCATTTTTAGAAACCAAAGTAATAGAATTATGCCAGGAAAAGGGGTCGCTATAATTCTGCATTGGCCTTAAATTTAACCAAATAAGGTCAAATACTGGAGAATAATGGTTGTGTGAGCTTAGTATTACTCAACACTTCAGTTTTTATCTAGTAATAAAGACTGAAGATCTGTGAGTGGTTAAACAGGAGGGAAAGTTGTACAAAGCCTTTAACTTTTAGTTATCTGCTATAGCACGTTAACCTTCGTTGTCTTACGAACATGTTTTCCTTTGGGAGAAAGCCGTGCCGGCAGAGGTGTTTTTTAAATTCAGAAATAGAAGTCTGGTTACCCATTTTCATCTTATGTTTAGTCTGCAATGGAAACCTTTAAAGCAAGCAAAAAGAAGAAGAAAATGGACACTTACGCCTCTTTCTTAGTATTTTGAGCTTTTATTGAACTTCAGTATATTTCTAATTCTGATCCTGTGTCTTTTCCTTCTTTAAAATGGGTTCTTAGAATTAATGACAGGTTTCACTTTGAACATTAAAATTCATTTAGGTTTCTTGTGAATATACCAGTTAATATATAAAGAAGTTAATTGGGTACATTTTCTAGAAGCAGTGCAAAGCTAGCGATTAAATGTTTTCTAAATGACCTAGTGAGCCAAAGGAAAGGAAATATCTACCATTCGTTGATAGAGCATAGCCTCGTGAGCAGTCCAGAATAACACTTACTATGATGCTAAATCGTACGTGCTTTTTAACCTTAGAATATATGTGTTTGACCCCCAGCCCCACTTTTGAAAAATACTGTTGGACTAAGTTTGTATTTTTTAATTCCTAGGGTCGCTGGTCATCCTCTGGCACAGAATGAACGTTGTCTTCACATGTTTTTACAGGATGAAATCATAGATAAAAGCTATACTCCATCTAAAATAAGACATGCCTGAAATTTGGTGAGAAGGGGCAAAAACAAAACAAAAAACAAAAAAAACCCTTTCCGTGACTATTATTCATATGCACCAGTGAAGAAGTTCTAACTTTTAGCATGCTGCACAGAAACTGGTATAACATGCCTTCAGTATACTAACATTCATATGCTCGGTTTTGTTTTGTTTTGTTTTGGCAGTTGACAAGAAGTTAATTTGCTTTAGTGAAAATCCCTCATTCCAGCCTTTCTATATAAATAGCTCTTCCTTGCTGTTTTATTGTGGTACCCACCATCGCCTCACAGACCTGTTACTCCAGCATAACCCACAGTGTCCTAACTAAAGTTACTGACTTGGTCTTATCTGCACAGTTTTTGTGTCCTGTTTGCTTCTTGAATCTGATTAACTAGAATATTTCTCTTACTCCTTTTTAATATGTGATGTCCCTTGACCTAATTTATGTGTAGAAGCACTACACCATTGGTTTCCAGTCCCCCATGTGTTAAGATACACACTTGTGTGCAGAAAGTCTCTCCCTTCAGGCTTGTAATACCTTTCACGTGGAAGATCAATGAGGGAAATCTTTATATTCTGTATAAAAACAAAATCAAATTTATATACTAAAATCATTTGTCTAAAAATTTAAGTTGTTTTCAAATAAAAATAAAAAAGCATTTCTGATGTGCACTAATTGTGTTGTCCCCGGCTGCTTTTCCCCCTTTCTGGCTGTCCTGCTTAACTCACTGTTGAGAGGGATTATTTACGAATTATATACTTCTCATTCCTGTAACTCCATTCCTCTTAAACAGTGGTGCTATCAAATAGGCTACCACCCTTTGAATTGGGGTATTTTCTTTTATACAACAAAAAAAGTGATGTACTAAAAGAAGCATTCCTTAAAGCTTACTGAGTTGTTATGAAGCACTTTGTGTATTTGAAAAATGCTTTATAATCTCAAGTCATTCTTAAAAGGCCTTTTAAGATAAGTCAGTACCGTGACTCCTGTTTTGCAGAGGAATTTTTTTCCTAGTTCATCTGAGTGACTTGTTTAAACACACTTAGGAAGGGTATAATAACCCTTTTCTGGGTCAGCAGATTCATGCTTTCTCTTTAATTTGGTTTGGGATCGTGGCACACTGTATCCCCTTTGACCAAGGGAGAAGGGCACAGTGTTCTAGCCCGTGACTTGTGTAAGTGGTAAGAAACCAAAACATGCAGGACTCCTTGCTGCCTAACTTGTGGTGCAGCCGGACCTTTGCAGCCAGAATGCGGTCTCTGATTTGAATCTGTACAACATCTGGTGGCATGGGGGGACCTCTTGTGACCCAGAGTTAAACCCCAAGGTAAGGAAAGTTTATCCTCCCACTCCAGAGCTGTCTCCTCTGGAAACACGTCCGTCCGTTTGAGAGGAAACCAGCTTAGGTCTGGGCCAAACTAGGATATCCGCCAAGCAGGTTGGAAGTCCTAGGAATTAGAGCTGCCCTGTAAGGCCTTTTGTTGCTTAAATAATATTTCACAATCCCATATCCGGACATTTCCGTTACTATAAATTAAGAAGGCACAAAGCTAAACAACAGGTGAACTTTATTTCAGTGCGCTAGAGAAGTAACATCAAAGGCTGTGAGTTTTTGGTATGCAGAACGGAGTAATGGTGGCTCTGAATTAACTCCTCTCGAGCAGTGGTTTTCAAGCAGGGATGGTTTTGCCCCCAAGTCACATGTAGCAATATCCCAAGACATCTTTGGTTGTCACACTGGGGAACACTACTGACTCCAGTGGGCAGAAGTTAGAGATGCTGCTGAGCCTCCTGCCACGCACCGGCCAGCCCTCCTACGGCAGAAAAACGCCAGGAGTGCAGAGGCTTCCACTCCTTGTGGAATTCTTTTGATTTTGGTCATTTATAGACAAGGGAATAAAGTGGTTTTGAAGGGGTTGTACTGGCCTGTTTACTTTTAACCT
This sequence comes from Halichoerus grypus, assembly GCF_964656455.1. Taxonomy (NCBI): domain Eukaryota; kingdom Metazoa; phylum Chordata; class Mammalia; order Carnivora; family Phocidae; genus Halichoerus; species Halichoerus grypus. The sequence continues at coordinate 52,182,955 of NC_135720.1, forward strand.
CTACAATTGCGTAAGGGCAGGGATGCTCTTAGAAAGTTGAAGGTTTCAAGTCAGGTGAAAAGGTGCTTACTTCAGGTGGTGATATGTTTTTGCCAGATGTGGGAAAGTACTTCTCAGTGTTGTCTCTTAGAGAATTGAAACCATGGTCCATATTAAAATGACACCTTTGGGGCGCCTGGGTGGCTCAGTTGGTTAAGTGTCCCACTCTTGATTGTGGCTCAGGTCATGATCTCAGGGTCCTGGGATGGAGCCCCCAGTCAAGCTGAGTCAGGCTCCTTGCTCAGCAGGGAGTCTGCTAATCCCTCTCCCTCTGCCCCTCCCCCCGTACATGGGCACACGCTCTCGCTCAAGTAAATTTTTTAAAAAATAAAAATGACATCTTTAACCCTGTGAAGTAAAAATGCAGGTGCTATTAACTCTAACCATATAGGTGGAGGTTCTAGAAGCCCTTAAGGGTCTTCCTAAAAGTAGAAGTTAATTTGGCAGTGAGTTGTGCTACAAGAGTCTCAGGCTCTGTGTCCTCTCGGTTAATAATTGCCTTGTCTCAGCTGTTGTGAAGGGTCAGCATCAGTGATAAAGGCTTTAGTAACTTAGAGTTGTGGAGAACTAAATGTAAAATCCTTAGAACAGCAGTATCTGGGACATGTAAAGACTTAATAATAGTTATCTGATGGCGGTGGTAGTCACTGATACAGTAGCAGCAGCAAAGGGTATCATTAAACCCATGGCAGTTCTTAGATAGGTTTATCTGGTATTTGCCTTCGTTCTTGGAGGTTCTGCCATCATGACCCTCAGTTGTGGTGAGGACCTCTGGGGGGCGGTGGGACGCAGGGGAGGATCTCCTTTTTATTACATCCTGTGGCTTTTGAGCTCAGCCCTCTTGTAGATAAAAAGTCCTTGTCCTGTTGCTTCAGCTTGCTTTGCCAGTATTTTGGTTACAGGAGTGAGGATAAACACAGCCCATGGAAGGGGGAGGCTGCGTGCCTCTAGACCTTCACAGATAAAATTTGACATCTGGATGGACAGATAGCGCGGCGCACTGCCTGGCACGTGGATGAACTGCTCGGTGGGTGCTAGCTGTGAAGATTACAGCGTGCCAGTGTTTGGGCTGAGAAATGAGTTAGAAACTGTTCTGGGAGGATGAAGTATAAGTCTTCCTCAGTACTTCCTTTGTGATCTCTGTCACGGAGCTTCCCGGGGAAGTGAATGATACTGTCTCTCACACGTGAGAAGACTGAGGCCATGCAAGCGTAAGTGACACGCTCGTGGTTACCCGGGATGTGACAGCTCTGGATGAAGACTAGGATGTCTGACTCTAAAGCCCTGCGTTAGTGCACTTGCTTCTTTTGGACCGGGCGCAAGACCTGTAACCAGCCTTTACTTGGTGCTCAGTACATTTATTGAATGCATGAAAGGGTGAATTTTCAATAACATTTCCTGTGTCCTCTAGGCTGAACATGAATGAATGAATGGATAGGTTTTGTTTTGTTTTGTGGTTAGATTTTTTAAGTGTGGGTATAAAAAACATTTTTGGACATGAATACCTTGCTGATCAGAAGGATCTTTTTTTCCTACACTTAGCTGTGTACCATAATTGCTCCCTAAGACTGAGTCCAAGAATTTTTTTTTTTTTAAGCTTCCTAGATAATTCTGAAACAACCAGTTTGGACACTTACCTAGAAGGCCCTTTTCCGAGAATTTGGTCAGATTTTATCTTAACCTAGCTACTTAAGTCATTACAAAACAAAGTCAAGAATCAAAGAAAGACAAATACCATATGATTTCACTCATATGTGGAATTTAAGGAAACAAGCAAAGGGGGAGAAAAAGGCAAACCAAGAAACAGACTCTGAACTATAGAGAATAAACTGATGGTTACCAGAGGGGAGGGGGGAAACAGGTGATGGAGATGAAGGAGGGCACTTGTGATGAGCACCAGGTCCTGTGTGGTGTTGCATCACTATATTGTGCATCTGAAACTAGTATTACAATGGATGGTAACTAACTGGAATTTATTTGTTTTTATTTATTTGTTAGGCTCCACACCCAACATGGGGCTTAAACTCACGACCCCGAGATTAAGAGTGGTGTGCTCTACAGCCTGAGCCAGCCAGGTGCCCCTAACTAACTGGAATTTTAGTAAAAACTTAAAAATTAAAAAAAGAAATCAAGGGAGTCAGGACTTATCAGATCTTGAGAAGTTACTTTTGCAACTCAATTTACAGTAAGTGAAATTCGCGCTATTCCAACCTTGTTAAGAAAATAAGACCTTGATTCAGAGGCTAGGATAATTCATTTAACAGCACAAAAGGAAGTTTAGAGGATGCTGGTTAACAGCTCACCAGAGGCTTTCTCCTGTTAGAATAAAGGTCATAAATGGAAACGATGCAATAAAATCAAACAGCAACACCAAGCATTTTATATGTACAAAGTGTTAACGTAGGCAAGGGGCTAACCAGGGCCCCTTTTCTCAAGAAACTCAGTCTTGTTAGGACATCATCATGAAAAGAGTCACTGAGAGTCTAGCCGGAGAGAAGATATGGCAGATATGAGGACAAGAAGGGCTGTGGGAGTTCAGATGGAGGCAAGGGAATGGCTATTCAAAATAAAGGGGATAGGGGCGCCTGGGTGGCTCAGTCGGTTAAGCGTCTGCCTTCGGCTCAGGTCATGATCCCAGGGTCCTGGGATCAAGCCCCGCATCGGGCGCCCTGCTCCATTGGAAGCCTGCTTCTCCCTCTCCCACTCCCCCTGCTTGTGTTCCCTCTCTCGTTGTCTCTCTCTCTCTCTGTCAAATAAATAAAATCTTTTCAATAAATAAAGGGGACTTCCAGTTCCAACTCTGATGTGAAAGGAGATGAAAGTTGTCACTCTTGTCCTTACGAGAAAAAGCCAGACGGGTGCCTGGGTGGCTCAGTCAGTTAGGCGTCCAATTCTTGATTTTGGCTCAGGTCATGATCCCAGGTGGTGAGATGGAGCCCTGCACTGGGCTCTGCACTGGGCGTGGAGCCTGCTTAAGATTCTCTCTCTCCCTGTGCCCACAGTCCCCTGCCCCACACGTACACGTGCACTCTTCTCTCAGAAAAGCTGGACAAACTGAAAATCAGTGTCTTTCCTTGGACCCAACCCATTAGAATTGAGGTTGCAGGGCAAACCATCACCCCAAAATCTGGAGAGAGAGAGCTCCTCTAGAATTGACAGTCCAAATCTGTTTACCTGGAGCAGAAACTGCTGGAGCCATAAACTGGCAGGAACACTTAAACACAGTAATACTGGGTTGCTGGAAGTTGAGTGTGGCCTAGCATGAGAGTGAGAAGCTCCTGGAGACTGCAGTTTTGAGGGGCTGCATATGTTCCTAGGCTTTTTACCTCCAGGCACCCCACCAGATAGCCACAGTGAAGATCAAGGAAGATCTCCTTTTGGCTCTGGCAGGGAGAGGAGATGAATAATCATTGTGAAGTACCCCCAGAACCTTCTCTATTACAAAGGCCTACCGGAATCCCTGTTGGGGGAAAGGCATTCTTTGCACACCAGCCCCTCTAGCCTTCCTGTCTCACCTAAGGGGGGAAATACATACATAGTCAACAAGGTTGTCAAGACTGAAAGCAAACAGATTGGGAATGCTGCAGCCAGAGAAGTGAGGCGGGGGGGGGGGGGGGGGGGGGGGGCAAGGCTCTACCACTGGGGGAACACTGGTGAGGGTCACAGGCCCACTACAACATGGACATTTAACCTGGGCACAGTAGAATGCATACATTCCACCTACTTCACCACCACACCCCCAGAGCTCCAGTGGAGTCCCGGTGGATCACAGCTGAGTGCTGTTAAGACAGACTCTGAGGAGGGAAACCCAAAGTTAAGAGAGACAAAAGCAGACCTAAAGGAATCTGAAGCCTCCGGTACGTATAACCACAGCAAAAACCGAACACATCCACTCCCTAGCCAGATTACCATAAGTCTTCACAGAGGCCTGTTGACCTCCCTTTCTGTGATCCAGTGCAACATGTCTGGCTTTCAAGGAGAAATTTACAAGGCATGTCACAAGGCAGAAAGTCTGGAGAGAGAAAGCAGTCATCAATACCAGAGCCAGACATGACACAGATTTTGGAATTGTCAGGCAGGGAATTTAAAATAACTATATTTAAAATAACTATGTAACATGTTAAAGGTTTTAATAGAAGACCACATGCAAAAACAGAAGGGTAATATAATCAGAGAAATGGAACTCTTAAAAACCAAAGGGTGTGCTAGAAATCAAAGTCACTGTAATAGAAATGAAGAATCTTCCAGGGGCTCATGAGTAGGTTTGACATAGTTTAGGAAGAATCTGTGCATCTGACGATAGGTCAATAGAAACATCTCAAACTGAAATGCAAAGAAAAACTAAAAACAAAACAAAACAAAAAACCTAGAACTTCCAAAAACGGTGGGATCCTTTCAAAAGGTGTAAGTATTGAACACCGGGCACGAAAGAGAACAGAGCAAAAGAAATACTGAAGTAATAATGGCTGAGAACCTTCCAAAATTAAAGATACCAAACCACAGGACCAGGAAGCTGAGAGGGTAGCAAGCAGGACTGATTTAAAACAAAACAGCGCGTAGGCATATCATTTTCTAATTGCAGAAAATCCCAGACCAACAGAAAAATCTTGAGAGAAGCTAGAGTGAAAGAGTGAAAGGAATGCTGGTTTGACAGTTTTTAAATGCTTTTCATCAGCAGTCTGGAGGCCAGAGGTGGTGTCGTGGTTTAATCTGGAATCTGGATTTGGATGGGGGAAAAAGTCGCATGTCTATACTCCATATTCTCTGACTGGGATTTAGCGTTTCTTCCATTATGACGGTAGGAGCAAACCGGGGTAGTAGTAGTATACAAGTGTGTATGTCACATGTGTTGTTGCAGATCTGGAAATACACTGATCACCACTTGAAAATGATTGCAGTTATTAGACCTGCCCCTGAATCTTATTTAATGTGTTTAAGAGAGGCGCACATATTATTTTATCACAAGTTTTAAAAAACACTTTAATGGGGCACCTGGGTGGCTCCATCAGTTAAGCATCCAACTTTTGGTTTCGGCTCAGGTCCTGATCTCAGGGTTGTGAGATCGAACCCCACATCGGGCTCCGTGCTCAGTGGGGAGTCTGCTGGAGAGTCTCTCCCTCTGCCCCTCCCCCGACTCTGTGCGTGTGTGCGCGCGCGCACGCGCGCACGTGCACTCTCCCAAAAAAAGTAAAAAAAATAAAAAACACTTTAATAAATGATTTCAACAAATTAGTTTTATTCATAATCCGGTGTGTTTTATGCTTTTATAAACATCTGAATAGGGATCTTTGGTACAAATCGGGTGAGGAGCCGGTGACGTCACAACCCCCGAAGGCTCCCACCCCAGAGTGAGACCTGGACGTGCCCTGAGTCTGCGCGAAGTGGCGTGGCTTCGCTTGCTGTTCGGGTGCGTGTGCCTGAGAAGAGAGAGGGTGAAGGAGATTGGAAGACAACCAACCTATTGTCTGTCGAGTGCTGAGGTTTCAGCCTGGGCTTTCACCTGTATTATCTCATTTAATCTTCAAAAAACCTATTGGGTGGGTGTTATCCTCATGTTACCAAGAGAAGAGCTGAGACGGTGTAAGTTATTTGTCCAAGGTCACACAGCCAGTAAAAAGTGAAACTGGCATACAAACCCCGGTCTTTGTAATTCTGGAACCAGTACCGGGGCGATGCTGACCCCAATATGGATTGCACCGGCCCTTGGCCGTGAGGTTGGGACCCACGGTGAGCATCCACCCTGAGAGCCGGGGCCTCCAGACCCCGGGGCCGGGGCCTGTGGCCTCCTGGGCACGCATGTCCCCAGCGCTCCCACAGTTGCCTTGACAGCAGTGTTGTTATCAAAGAGGCCAATGCAAGCCGAGACTCGTTATCTTCTTCTAAAGGAAAGTGAAACATTGAAGAGAACCTGGTTATAAAACTGGAATGTCCATCCATGCTTGGCACCTATAAACACTGCAGCTTTGTCATTACTTAGCTTTCTCGGTACATTTCCTTTCCTTTCTAGCTAGATTATACTTTAATCCAGTTGTTTTCATGTTCGGTAAATCCAAACCATGTTTAACCGGTTTATTCACTGGAGAATCTCAGAGGTGAAGAAAGTTTTGTCCTTTCAACTGCACTGGGGATTTGCTGTCTTCTTTCTGTAAAGGGATTTTCTTGGACCTGTAATCTGAACATTCTGGCCCGTGGGGTGTTTTCCCCCCACAATGAGCAAATTTGTGAGGCTTGACCCTTTGTGTGCCGTGGAGCCGAGACAATGCCCTTCTGTGAATGGCTTCCCCGGAGGACAGTAGTAATTGATGTGGGGAATATAAACCACCCGGCTATCACTCCCCAAGCCTCGCTGCCCCTGGCCACGCACGGCCACCCCCCCGCTCGCCTCGGCTGCGTGCTTCAGAAGGGACCCACCATTCTGGGACAGCATTCTGGAGCGGTCTGCTCAGCAGCATTTTGAGAGCTGGTGGTCTGACATAAACGGAGGTGAATCGGTCTCTCGGACGAGTCTGTTGGTGAAACAGCGGGTCCTTATACACATTGTCTGCCCGAGGGATAAATTGGCCCAAATTTCATGGAAGGCAGTTTGGCAATAACAACACTATAAGCCCAGGAATTCTACTTTGAGGAATTTATCTCACAGACATACTTTCTGTTTTGAGAAATGATATTTATACAATATGGATACTTTCTTTGATTGTCGGTTGAGTATCTCTGAAAGGTTATGAAAGAAACAAGTACCATTGGGTGCCTGGTTGGGGGGCAGACTGGGCGGCCCAAGGGCAGGGGCGAGAGGACAATGTCTCACTGGACACTCAAACCAAACCACTTCTTATTTTGAAATCATTTAGATATACTGAAAAGTTGTAAAGATAACACAAAGAGTTCCCCTATATGCCCCCCCCCCAGTTGCCCTCGTGTTGACATCTTGTATGATCATGCTATTTTTGGCAACTCTAAGAAACCAGCATCGGTACATCACTATTCACTAAACTCCAAACTTCAACTTCCATCAGCTTTTCCACTAATATCCTCTTTCTGTTCCAGGATCCAGTCCAGGAGACCACGTGGCAGTTAGTGGTGACATCTCTAGCCTCTCTGGTCTGTGACATGTATACCTTTGGAAATTTTTGAATTGTGTCTCATGTGACTATTAAGTATTCCAAAAAAAACAAGTAAATTTTTTAAAAGAAAGAGACGGACTCATAGGATGTTAGAACTGGAAGGAATCTCGGGATCAGTCCAGTCCAAGCCTCTCATTATTCAGACACAGGAAGGGACTTGTCCAAGGCCCTCCCCTAACAGCAGACCCAGAGCCCAGACCAGAAGCCAAGAGGCGGGGCCAGGGAGTAGTAGAAAGAGGATAAGCTTCAAAGTCACCTACACTTGGGTTCAAATCCCAGCTCTGTGTCCTTGGGCCAGTAGGTATCTTAAAAAAAAAAAAAAAACAAAAACATTTATTCATTTATCCGAGAGAGAGAGGGAGGGGCAGAAGCAGAGGGAGAGAGAATTCTCAAGCAGACTCCCCGCTGAGCCTGATGCCCATCTCGGGGCTCCATCCCAGGATCCCGATATCATGACCTGAGCCAAAACCGAGAGTTGGGTGCTCAACCGACTGAGCCACCCAGGCGCCCCAGTAGGTATTTTTTTGTCTGGATTCTTTCACTCAACATGTTTTAAGATTCAGCTATGTTGTTGCATGTGTCCAGTAATTTGTTTAAAGACCAAACAAACAATAGTTCTTTGAGGAAGTAGTCATGATTTCTAAGAATTTATTGAGAAAAGAAAGTATTCTTTCATCTTTGATTTCTACTTGTGCATAAATGTGACACCACAGACCGAACTCTCTTCCCTTCCTGGAAACACTCGAGCACAGTGAGTGGTCAGGCCCCGCACTGCTGAAGGGGGAGCAGTGGGAAAGAACGCTGGGAGGTGAAAGCCCCAGGGATACCTTCACTCCCCTGTGCGAAGAGTTTCCCTGAACCTGCCTAAGAAGTCCCAGGAAGGCAGGCACCTCCTTATTACCTCCACAGACCCTCCAGCACCCTGCATCCACCACAGCCAGGATTAAGGCAGGCAGTGCTCCGGCTTCGGAAAATTTAAAGATTTATTTATCCATTTTAGAAAGAGAGAGGGAGAGGGCGTGAGAGCAGGGGGAGAGGCAGAGGGAGAGAGAGAATCTCAAGCAGACTCCCAGATGAGCGAGAAGCCCGCCGCGGGGCTTGATCTCACGACCCTGAGATCATGACCTGGGCCAAAATCAAGAGTCGGAGGCTTAACCAGCTGAGCTACCCAGGCACCTCTCTGGCTTTGGAAATTTTAAATAAATTTGTCAACGAAAAAAATAAATCTAAATAATGCAAAAACTAATACAGATATAAATATAAGAAATATGTCAATCTATTAAAAATAATAAAACCACCTGATTGATTGTTCAGAAAGTAGTTTAAAAAACTTACCCATAATCCCACCATCTTTTCTGTGCAAATTTCATATACTAATACCTCCACATAATTTTGCAGATCCAACAATAAATGTGGAGGGTACACAAGATGTATTTGTGCTACCTTCTATTATTGGACGTTTTTATTATTTTCATTACTATAAATAACAGTATGGTGAGCGTCTCCATGCATAAAGCTCTTGCTATGTTTCAGGGGTTTTTTTTTGAGCCAGAGTTCCAGAAGTATATCTAAAGATATGAGTGAATATCTTTGGCCTGTGATATAAGTTGCTAAGTTGTGTACTAACTTACTGTTAAGAGCATTTTGTAGGGGCGCCTGGGTGGCTCAGCGGTTAAGCATCTGCCTCCAGCTCAGGTCCCAGGGTCCTGGGATCCAAGCCCTGCGTTGGGCTCCCTGCTCAGCAGGGAGCCTGCTTCTCCCTCTGCCTGCCACTCCCCCTGCTTGTGCTCATTCTCCGTCAAGTAAGTAAATAAAATCTTTTTAAAAAAAAAAGAGTAGTAGAAAATTTTTTTAAAAAGAGCATTTTGTAAAAATGCCTAATTCACGGTGGCACCTTTTCCTTTGGGGAAGGTGCCCTCCTTGTCGGTGTATTCACTCAGCTAGGAGGTGAAGTTGGCACTCCAAGTCCTCTGCTGGCTTGCTCTCTGGAAGAGAGGGGCCATTTCCAGGCCTCGGCCAGCTGTTGGGCGACAGAGGCTGCTGACCTCATCCCGTCTGGTGCTGACGGCTTACGTTTCTCAACTCTCACGGAGGCAGCGTTATAGAGTGGGCTGGAGCACTACCATTTTCTTTCTTCAGCAATGTCTGAGTTTCACTTGCAGGTCAGATGGATTTTAAAAAAAGAAATAAGGTGAGGGGCCCCTGGGTGGCTCAGCTGGCTGAGCCTCCAACTCTTGATTTTGGCTCAGGTTGCGATCTCGGGATGGTGGGACTGAGCCCCACATCGGGCTCTGTGCTCAGCGGGGAGCCTGCTGGAGAGTCTCTCCCTCCCTCTGCCTCTCCCCCTGCTCTCTCTCTCTCTCTAAAATAAATCTTTAAAAAAAGAAGAAGAAGGGGCGCCTGGGTGGCTCAGTCGTTAAGCGTCTGCCTTCGCTCAGGTCATGATCTCAGGGTCCTGGGATCGAGCCCCGCATCGGGCTCCCTGCTCAGTCAGGAGCCTGCTTCTCCCTCTCCCACTCCCCCTGCTTGTGTTTCCTCTCTAGCTGTCTCTCTCTCTGTGTCAAATAAATAAATCTTTAAAAAAAAAAAAAAAAAAAAAAAGAAGAAGAAGAAGAAGAAGAAATAAGGTGAAGGACTTTGGGCCAGTGCAATATAAAGGGATCCCTGAACAGACGTCAAATGTTGGGTTAGGCTGAAGGGCTTGCTGGAAAACACGGGAGTCATTAATTCCAAAAGGGATTCAAGGTGACCACAGAAGTTTACTGATTGCTGTTAGAGAAAGTCCCTCAGCCCCTCATTATTTTCGTCTTGACTCTTGTCAAATGGATCAGTAGAACCTATGTCCTCAGTGTAACTGACCCCATACACTCCACAGTAACACACTGAAGAAATACTGGCTGCTTTCTAAGTACGGCCCACGGAACTGGCATCCCCGTCTAGTCGGGGACTGAGGGTGTGTATGGACCTAACAACTCAAGGCAGAAAGTGATGCCTGAAGCAAGGAGTACACACCCTTCAGAACCTGAGTCCAGTCTTGTTTCAAATGTATCTCCTACCTCCAGCCTCTGAAGCTGTGACCTAAAAATGCCAGCCGAGCAGGCATCTGCACATGCTGTTCCAGCTAAGCTGCCGTTCCCGGCTGCTCGGCACCCGGGTCACCCCTGCTCATCCTTCAGGACGCAGCGTAACTGTCACCAGCTCAGCGAAGACTCACGGCACGTCCCAGGGAAGAGGGTATTCCGCTCTCATGGCGCCTTAGCAAGGTGGCCAGGGCTCCACGTATGGTGGCCCTCGTCCCCTTCCCAGACCACGAGTGAGGGCTTTACCGCTCCTCTCTGTGTCCCGGCCCCGGAGCTCGGGCTGCTGTACAGGAGACCCTCACTCAGCCTCACTGGGTGAAGAAATGAATGACCGAATGATGACTATCATACCCGTGGGGTTATGGTGTCTCATTCCCTTCCGCCAATCAGAATCCTTATTTTGGATGACGGCGCCGGAATGCCAGAGTTGGACAGGAGTTTGGAGATCTATTTTCACCCATTGCATGGTTCAATTGACTCACCCAGCTCCTTAGAGCCAATGTAGGAGGCCCAAATGAAACTCCCATTACAATTCAAATTGCAGAGATATGCAATTTCTTTAGTTTATCTACAATTCACCTGGTCTTCACAAACTCACACCTGCTGCTTCGAGATAAAAATTCACTTTGCATCTTACCTTGCGGGGGGGTGATTTATTTATTTATTTTTTAAAGATTTTATTTATTCATCAGACAGAGAGGGAGAGAGAAAGCACAGGCAGAGGGAGAGGGAGAAGCAGGCTCCCCGCGGAGCAGGGAGCCCGATGTGGGGCTCGATCCCAGGACCCTGGGATCATGACCTGAACCGAAGGCAGACGCTTAACGACTGAGCCACCCTGGCGTCCCAAGCAGGGAGTGATTTAAATAGCCCTTTGGGTATTTTGCAGTCTCCCAGAGAGTGAGCCCTTCTCCCTGCTTTTCTCCCCAAGAAGGTGTCCCCATGTAATGGGGGCTAGTGCAGCAGAAATGTGCCAGAACTGGGGTCCTAAGGAACAGTGCCCTTGCCCCACTGGTCTCTGGAAAGGTCTCTGCTGAGGGGTTGCCCACCCGTAGGTATTTGCACCAAGCACTGCAGTAGCTCTACATCGTGGTCTGGGCTCCGGGTTTGTCAGAGACTGTGGTGGTTCCTGGAGGACAGGGCCCCCCTTCAGGTCTTGGTGGCTGCTGACTCCTGGACCTCTGCCAAGTTCTCCAGACAGTCCTAGACCCAGGGATCCACCCCGACCCTCCGCGGGCTGGTCTGTCACCTTGCCCTGCCATAGCCAGCCCCTACTTCTTGGGTCAGCTTCCACATAACAGGAAAACTGAGAGACACTGAAACCTTAGGACCTCGCTTTTCTTTCCACACGCTGGGCCAGGTTGCTATGGCCACCCCAAGACTATTGTGGAAGCAGCCTCAGAGTACTGTGGCCCACCAGAATCCAGGTGTGGAAGCAGGAAGCTCCTTCTTCCCCGGAAGCTATCCTAACTTCTCTATGTCCCTCCCCAACACCAAGTCAAAAGTCTGGAAGTTAGGACACAGACATGGGCTTGGTTCACTCTGTTTCACTCTCTGGTTTCCTTCTCCTCTCAAACTCAAGAAGTAGGAAGGAAGGAGCTTTTCTTTTACTTCCTCCCTTTACTTCAACCATCAAGCAGCACGCCCCATGGCTTCACTGTCATAAGCCAAAGCAGAATTTTCTCTATACTACAGAACTCGGTGAACTTGGTTCTCTAGCTTTTGCCTTTGAAAAAGGAAAGAATGGGGCCCCTGGGTGGCTCAGTTGGTTAAGTGTCTGACTCTTAATTTCGACTCAGGTCATGGTCTCAGGGTCGTGAGATCGAGCCCCACGTCCGGCTCTGCTGGGTGTGGAGCCTGCTTGGGACTCTCTCTCTCCCTCTGGCCCTCCCCACCCTGCTCACGTGTGCTCTCTCTCACTCTCAAAAAAAAAAAAAGAAGAAGAAGAAGAAAAGAGAAAGGAGAGAATGAAAGATTTGGGAAACTCAAAATAATAAGCCTGGTTTGTAATGTTATTGTATTGTTGTTTAAACTTATTTTTCAGATAAGAAGCAGAATCCTCCTCCTCCTCCCCCTCCTCCTCTCCTTTCATTCTTTTTATATCAAATCCCAGTATTTCTCTCAGCCAAATGGATATCTCAGCCAGACAAAGGCAAGGGTGAAATGCTCCGAAAGGTATGCAAACAACATATTAAATCATTTTCAAAATTATTCAAATGTACAGGTACATGGGGAGGAACCAGAAAAAATAGGCAAACATGGAAATAGTTGTGGGAGGGAGGTGCAATTTTCCCCCTCCAGATGTTCCTATGTTATTATCTAATAAAAGAAAGTCACTTTTAATGTTGTTATAATGTTTTATTTAAAATAAAAATAACTACCCTGTCACCTCTGGTCCACAATCCACCTCCTGTGTATGTGTGAGATAATGCACCAAGCACTCTGTGTGCTCGAAGCGGAATCAGCCAAGCCAACCCTCCCTGGAGCGGGGACACAGCTGCTGTCCCCGGGCCACTCTGATCACAGCCCCCTGCATGCAGGAGGAAGCCTGGAGGTACTCTGGGCTGGGGAAGGGGGCACAGGGCGTGCACTGCTCCCCGCTTAGCTGCTGTTTATGGGGTTCCGAAGGATCTCTGAACAAAGGGATTGGGGAAGAGGGCTCCTCCTTAGGCCTGACAGCCTCAACCCCCGCTTCTGAACTACAGATAATCTGGACCCACTGCCCTCGCCTGACACGACTCTGAGTTGCCCAGTGTCTAAAGAATCCATTGCTCTTTCCTATTCCTGAGTCCTGAAGAGGTCTTCCTTCCCCTTGCAGAGAGTGTGGGGTGGGCAAGGGGTAGCCTGAAGTGTTGGCAAGAACTGTTCGCCCTTTTGACGTGTAGGGCTGATGCAGCTGGGAGCTCGCTGGGCCCTGGGGGAGCAGGCCGCAAGGAGCCTGGGGAGTCAGTTCAACGGGGCACAGCCCCTCCCTGCACACCAGGCCCGCCCCTGCTTCAGCCTCCCCACAGCCCCTGGATGCTCTTCTCTGAATCACAGGCTGCTGCCAATTACAAAAGGACTCTTAACTCTGTTTCGCAACCCCTTGATTGATAGCACTGGTGAGTGAAATTATAAGCCTTAATGATCACGTTAATTTCTGGGGAAAGGGAAGCGGTCAGAAGAGGTTCTCAATCACAAGCGCCACAATCAGCTGGGTGAGTTCAATGACAGGCCGGAGCAGGGAAAGAGGAGGAAGAATTAACTTTTTTAAAGGTCATCAGAGAGTAGTGGGAGAGTAACCAGGCATCAGAGATTCGGGGCACAGACGATCCTGGAGCCTGGACGCGAACCCCCGACCCAGGGCTCCTGACTGAGGGCGGGCATCGGTGCTTCTCCTCCTTAGCCCTGCTCCCAGGCAGATGCCCCAGAGATTCTGCTGTCACCGTGCTTGGGATATGGCTCGGAGGCTGGCAGCTGTGACAGCCCCCCACATGATCCTCTGAGCAGCCAAGATGGAGAACGACTCGCCTAAATGAAAGGATCTGGGGGCAAGTAGTTAGGATTGAGCGCATTTGGGAATCCACTTAACCTGATTGGCTCTTGCCACCAAGGGGAGTTGCTTCTGCTGGTCTCCTGGCCCCGCCTGAAGACAAGAGTGAGAATAAGGCCACCTGGCTCTCCTGAGAATCAAACCTAGGACTTCGGCCTCCTCAAAGCATTGACCCTACTCACAGTTTCCCAGCAGAGCATTGCAATCCCGGGGTAGGTCAGGAAGCTGCGCAGTTGATGTGGCAACATCCTGGTTACCGTATTAGGGAGACTGCCCTCTGCACGTGGCCGGGGAGGCCAGCTCAGCAGCGGCAAGAGCTCTGATGGCCCTCCCGGACGGGCTCTGTGCTGGTCAGCTGTATTCGGAGCAAACAGCCACTTCGTGTTCCAAAACAGGCTTCACAAACCTAAAAAGATGATTTAAAAATACAGACTAAATAAAATAAATCATGCATCATTTGTGGTAAAGGCATTGGAGTTAATCAAAGAGAGTTATTGTTCTTCAATTTTTCCTAAGTGATTATAAAAAATGTTACTGTAGAATGAGTGGCTTGAGATTCTTAGAGCAGCGTTCTAGCCGCAGAAAGTGGCTGCCAAGCTGCTTCTACATTATCAGTTATCCAAAAAAAAAAAAAAAATACATCATCATTTATCTACTTTCTCTCAACCTTCCTCGTGACATGGATGCACTCAAACGTTCACAGGAGAGGCCTGGACGGAAAAATCGGGGGCAGCGGGCTCTAGGGTGGGCAGGCTGAGACCTACCCGGCCAGCCCGGGGAGCAGCACAGCAGAGGCGTGTCCCTGACAGAAACAGGCAGCCTCTGTATTTTTTTAACAGCATCTGAAGTGTTCATCAAGCCCGTGTCTGATTAAGCACTTTTAAATTCTGAGCAATGAAATGGGCCCTCTCATCCCCTCTTGGCAGGAGTGCAAACTGATCCAACCATTTTGGAGAGCCATTTGGTTGTATGTATCAAAATTCAAAATGCATATAACCTTTGACCCAGAAATGCCACTTCTAAGAATTTTTTCCTACAGAAAGACCCCATGTCCATGGGAGTGTACATGGAAAGATGGTTCTTTGCCGTTTGTTACAGTAAACAACAGCAAGTAACTTAAAGTCTATCAGTGAGGAATTAGTTGGATCAACTACAGTTAATCCATAAAATGGAATACTAGGCAGATGTTAAGAAGAATGAAGTAGAGCCACATGTACCCGCAGAAGAGACAGCCATACACACAAAAATAATTTGCAGAAACGTAGAAGGTTTCCATTTTTCTAAGGATCATGGACAGCAACCACAGTGCACGTCTCTGGTCAAGGGGTTCAATTCCTGGGCTCCTAAATTGGACTAAAACCCCTAAACTACAAGTGAAATAATTTGGGAGCCTTAATTCAGCTCCTGAACTCACCTCCTGTTCTTTCTTTTCGCTAACATCAAAGGACAACTAAAAGTGATTCAAACGCAAAGGTAAGACTCCTCACCTAATTGTCTCAGTATGTAAATAATACTTTTGAAAAGCAATGCTCCCAGATTTAGAAAAACCATTTGTCAAAAGAGCACCAAAGACTAGTTTTTGGCTGCAGTAATCACTTGGCTAGGCCCACCTTCTCTTGTTTGTTTATTCAAATTGCATATATGGGAATGGTATAACTTGAATTCGTATATCCAAAGACTACTATGGCACAAGCCCCAGCCCCCCAACGCCAGCCATAGAGGGTATCTGCCTTAAAATCCATGCAAGCACAAAGGTTAGAGCACCCAAGCTGCAGCCAGCAGAGATCCCCAAATCCCAGAAGAGAGTGCTGCGGAGTTTTTAATCCTGGGCTTTTTCAAATGTTGAAAGCCAGCCTTGATTCATGCTTATCATGGCAGAGATGCCCCCGAACAGGCAGTTCCAATGGGAATCTCTTCTAGGACAGGTCACAGGAAACTTACTCCCTCTTAACTTTACTGAGACTATTTTCAATGGATTAAAATAGATTCTATGGGGCCGTCTGGGTGGCTCAGTTGTTACGCGTCTGCCTTCGGCTCAGGTCATGATCCCAGGGTCCTGGGATCGAGCCCCACATCGGGGTTCCTGCCCTGCCGGAGGCCTGCTTCTCCCTCTCCCACTCCCCCTGCTTGTGTTCCCTCTCTCGCTGTCTCTCTCTCTCTCTGCCAAATAAATAAATAAAATCTTTAAAAATAAATAAATAGATTCTATGATTGTGATAGATTTTATTATAGGTTGACAATACCCTTCCGTCCCTCTCCTCCACGAGAGGAGTACACTTCCCTGCCCCGGGGGAGGTTGGGTTTGGCCAGGCGTGTCTGGCTTTGGCCAGTGGAAAGTGACCAAATGTGACATGAGCAGCAGCTTCAAAAGTGTTTGTGTGGTTTGGCTCAGACCCTCGCACTTCTGCGCTCTGCCACGCAAAGAAGGAGCTTTCGGGAAGCCGCTAGTCCAGAGTGAGGAAACACCGGAACACGCTTGAACCCAAAATCCAGCCTGGAGCCAGGCCCAGCTGAGCCTCCAGGGACCCGCAGTGCCCAGAGCAGGAAATTCAAGTTCGCTGGTGTAAGCTTTGGGGGTTATTTAGCATCCTTGAAGCAGAACTTGACCAAGACGGGGAGGAATAGCCTTAGACCCTTTGCTCAGCTTTACCAAATCTTGTCACTGATCGCATATTTGTTTCCAGTTCTTTTTTTGTCTTATGAAATAAGCCATTTTAGCATCTTCTTGGTACCTTTCACTAATCCCATACGTTCCCAAAGGTAACCACTATTATGCAGTTAGTGTTTATCTTACTCATGTTTGTTTTAAATATTTGTGATATATTTATACCTCTATAAACATAATCTGGTCTTGTTTTATAAGCTGTAAAGCTTTACATAAACACGAAGCTCTATGCATCCTCTGTGATTCACTTCCCACCCACTCGCACACTGTATTTCACAACATGGACCCTTACACTGGCTCGAGTCTACTCGCTCTAACTGTTGGCTTTATGTATAATACTGTATATACCACAGGGTACCTATTCTCCACTGGTGGACATTTTCACTGTCAAACATGAACAGTGTTGCAAGGAACGTTCTTGCACACATCTTTGAGTACCTTGCTTTTCTCTAAGCCTCACTTCTCCTCTGTGTGGATTCAGCAGAGGAGTGCCTGCCTGCTCGACCTTGCACACATGCAATCTCTAAGGTCAAATTAGCCAAGAGTTGCTAGGAGCTCTGCTCCGGACTCTTGCTGGAGCTGCTTCCCAGGGTGAACCCACGGCACCCCTGGCCTTGGGCACCTCTGATTTCCGCCACTGGCCTCTGGCAATGGGGCCGGTGCCCTGAGATTCACTGGGAACCTCTGAAAGCACTTTCTACTGCTCCTTCCACATCTTACTCACCAATGCAAATCCTCACACTTTATCTTTTTGATCATTAAATGATTTCAAGTTCCTGGTCAGGACTGAAATGGTGGCGAGAGAGTTAGAGGAGTGAGTGAATGAAGACTCTGTTAATTGGCGTCTTTCTTCTTCACACAGCAATTTTTCTAACAGATGCAATTACATTTGAGAACTGCAGAGAACGGAATCTTATGTTTTATTTCTTTATTCATCATTTTACAAATGGGATTCACTGTAAAAAGGAAATTGCCTTTGTGGTTCAGTTCTTCAGGCTGGAGTGCTCTGAGTTTCAGTTTCTACACCAGCTGACACGGCCATCTCGTAGCTGGCGGGGCAAGAGCCAGCCAGGGAGGGAGGCTAAGAAATCAGGTAGAGTTCCTTTAAATCCAATATATTTTTATTCTTTGTAAATACAATGAGTACAACCTTTTAACTTCACAAATCAGTTAATTCACTTTGTACAAGAAAAGTTTTACTCATCCTATGATAGTCCAAGTGCTGAATATTTTTCCTCAGTGCTAGTACCTAATAAATCAAAATGTGAAAAGTACAGCAGCTATTTTAAAATGGTTGTTTCTACATTTCCATAAGTATAGATTCATACCAAAGGAGCAGCTTATAGTGTAGGACGGAGTGTGTGTGTGTGTGTGTGTGTGTGTGCATGCGTGCATTCAAGGCTTTACTAGAAACCGGTTTTCTGAAAGGCATTGAAGAGTCTCAGGCTGTTAGCAATGGATCAATCAAGAAACCTTTTAGCCTTCATCTCCTTGTGGTTCCTTCTGACATCATGTCTCTGTTCATTTACTCTGGTGTGACTCGCTGAAACACGAGTTTGGACCCCCATCGCCTTTGGTTTCAGCACTTTGTTAACGGGACAGCGATCTGCCTCATCCTTCACCTCCACTTTATTTGGTTTTGCTGTTTTTATTCATCCTCCCTCAACTTGTGTTCTTTTAGTAAAGCTCTTCTATTTTTGAGATGTTATCCAACCTGAAGTCCTGGTGAGAATCTCATTTTCGTCTACCAGTTCCTTGGACAAGGTTGCCTGGCCTATAGTATTGAAGAGAAGGAGGAGGAGGAGGGGAAGAAGGAGAAGAACAAAAGAAAGAGAAAGGAGAGAAAACAGAGAAAAAGCAAGTCTCACGGCATAAGCTACCTTTCATTTACTAACTCAGTCCTGAAGGCCACTTCATGATGTATTACGATAGAAGAAAAACTTTTGATAAAACTTTTGCTTTAAAACCTAACCATTATTTTTTAAAATAAATTCTCCAACGTAAAATAGTTCTGAAGGCTGCCGTATGATGTTATACACAGAGCTCTATTTGGTTACCCAACTTCATATGCTAAAAAGGAAAAGAAAGTTCTACTGATGGTTCAGCTTTTGAGAGTTCAGCCCGATATTCCAGGGAGGAGGCAGGATGGCACGGCCCGTGGCAACCCCTGAATCGGGGGCCCCTTCCCAGGGCGTGGCGGCAGGGAGTTCTCTCTGTTCAGGTGGTCCTGTGATGCCCCCTTTCCTTCCCCACTGCCCCACCCTGGGGGAGGCAGCACGTCAAAGCAACTGGAACTGTTTTGTGTCCATTGGCATGTTTTTCTGAAGGCTACACATTCCCAGGTTTATGCTTCCTGAAGGGTTTGTTAGTTGAGGCTTGTTCTCCGTGGGTCGAAGTTCATCAGATACTGTCCCATCCTGAAAAGCGGGGACTCGGAGCTTAGATATCACTGGATTTGTACATATCTGAAAGCAGTCTTGTAATTGGCACGTTGCCGATGGTTTTTTTGAAAAACACTTCTTCTATGGTTGATGGACTAATAGATCGTAAAGCTGGCAAAAGCAACAGGAGTTTTCCAAAGCGACAGGGTTGCGTGGGATATCTGGAAGAGGAGAAGCCACGAAAGCAAGGTAAGATCCATTACTCTTGTTAAGTCATAGCCCGTACTTGAAGGCACACCCTCTTCCCGGCTGGGCCTCTTTACTACCCCACCCGCCCTGCCACAGAGGCCCTCACACGCGCTTCTGGCCCTGCTCTGCAGGGTGAACAGTCGAGGCATGAAGAGCCTAAATGATGCTGCCAAAATCACGTGGTGACTGTCTCTACATTGGCAAAGGGCTTGCATTTTGTTTGGAGGAAAAGTAATTTTAATTTTTTTTAAAGATTTTATTTGTTTGAGAGAGAGAGAGGTGAGAGAGAGAGAGCACAAGCAGGGGGAGCTGCAGGCAGGGGGAGAAGCAGACTCCCCCCTGAGCAGGGAGCCCGATGTGGGGACTCCATCCCAGGACCCTGGGATCATGACCTGAGCCAAAGGCAGACGCTTAACCGACTGAGCCACCCAGGCGCCCCGGAAAAATAATTTTAAGAAACATGGTACTAAGTTCGGGTCAGATAATATACTGAAGGCTGCCAGGGTAGGAAATCACCACGCTGCTGAGGATAAAGGTAGTGCTAACATCCACGTTTTCTGATTCACAAGGCTCCTTCCTCAGGCTCGTTCCCTCAAATAAAATGGATTCCTTTTCTAAGCCATTCTCCAAATTATTATTCAGGCATTATACTTAGTCACTCTCAGGAATAATTCCGTCCTTATTACACTGCAAATTAAAGACTAAGTTCTGTTGGGTGCTAGTGCCATCCAACTTTCATGTCAATGAAATTGGCATGTAATTAAAGATGTGAGAAATTGCTTAACAATTTCCTCTCCTGATGTCCAACATACGTCTGTGCTCAGATGGGCAAGTTCAATTTTCTGCTGCCCTGAGATGCCTGTAACCTCACTGTGGCCCGGATGCTCCCTCCATCAATTTTTTACAATCAGCTACCTATGTATTTCACAAGGAGGGCTCCTGCCTCTACAGCACACCACCCAGAAGACTGCGCTCCTGGAGCACCTGTCTGTAAGTAAGCCAGGTTTAACCCCTCCCTGGCCACAGCGTGCTAGAAACTGACAGACATCAAAACTCCTTCAGAGGAGTTAGGTAGCTGAACGCCGAGTTTAACTGACCAGTAACTTCACACTGCAAATAGAATCCAGGGGAACCATTGTCACGGTTGTCTCTTGGCTTTGGGCACCTGGGAGTCCCTCTCTTCAACCTGATACTAGGCTGGTAAGTCTTTCTGGGCCTCTGAGGACCTCGTTTGGCTCTTTTGCTGCCCCGCTTCATTACCACCCATGGACAAGGACCACCAGACCTTGTAATCCCAAGACCCACGTCTCCCTTCTACTTTACTCTCTTCAACAGCTCTGTTTCCCTTCCCAGGGTCAGGCCGAGGAGCAAGCACCCTGCAGTGGGTGGGAGGCTGTGGCTGCCTAGAGAGGCCTCCACTGTGTCTACACAACTCACCCAACATTCTGGAAGTTTCCCACAGTGAGGAAATACTGTGGGAAATAGTAACTTCCAGAAAGGATGGATTTTGGAGAAACCATAGACCATGAACTCTTGATTTTCTGCATGTAGATTATCCACTCACCTACTCACCCACTTCTTTTATTTCCTAGTTGGGAAGGGGCTGGTTAGTCAACAAGAATGAATTGTCTGTTCTTTGTGGAGTCCTGTACTACCGAGAAACAGTAACAGTGTGTCTGTGTGTGTGCGTGTGTGTGAGGCAGAGAGAGAGAGAGAGAGTCTAACTACTCAGTATTATTTTTTAGAATACCTATGTCCCGTGGGGCACCTGGGTGGCTCAGCCGTTAAGCGTCTGCCTTCAGCTCAGGTCATGATCCCAGGGTCCTGGGATCGAGCCCCGCATCGGGCTCCCTGCTCTGTGGGAAGCCTGCTTCTCCCTCTCTCGCTCCCCCTGCTTGTGTTCCCTCTCTCGCTGTGTCTCTCTCTGTCAAGTAAATAAATAAAATCTTTAAAAAAAAAAAAGAATATCTATGTCCCTGATTTCATCCATTAGCATAAATAACTGGAAGTTTTCTTTTCAGGCGTAAGTGTTCTGTGTCTGTCACAGATCCGTGTATTTGATCTTCAGTTATAATATACAGTTTGTGTGAGACGCCAATTCCTAGCTTTTTCCTTATGTCCTAGATAATTAGAGAAGTAGCCTACAGAGCTGAGTTTGCGATTTTAACAATTAACGCATAATTAGCTCAGTTTGCAATACTGACTTTTCATTTCAATTTCGGATCTTATTTATCTAGACAGGAAAGTGCTAGAGGAGAATGTTCTCTGATTGAAGGAGCTAAGAAATAAGGCATATGCCGTTTTGTCCTATGTACAACTCTAGGTATTAATATTAATTATAGGGGCACCTGGGTGGCTCAGTCAGTTGAGCGTCCAACTCTTGGTTTCAGCTCAGGCCATGATCTTGGGGTCTTGGGATGGAGAATGGAGACTGCTTGGGATTCTCTCTCTCCCTCTCTCTCTGCCCCTCCCCCCTTCTCTAAAAAAATTAAATTATAACTATAGCTCATATCATGAAATAAAAATTCCTTGTCAAAGCAAGTGTGTTCCTTCAATGAATAACTTCCTTGTTTTGAGGCTGGGGAGAAGTAGTATACTTGCTATTTTCCTAAAATAGACTCCTGTTAATTTGTGGTTGAGCTCTCTCAGGTCACCCTAGAAGAAGTTTCTGGTGGGCCCTGCCCTCTCAGACTCCCCTTCTTGGACTCTGGCATTCCAGTGCCCCTACCACAGTCCCTGTGCCGGCTCTCCTCGCAGCCCTTCTCCCCTGCGGAAGGCCTGCCATTCAAGGATCGGCTCACATGTTATCTCCTCCATCACCCAGCCTTTCCAGACTTTCCCTCACCAACTAGAATTCATCTCTCCCACTCCCCACTTTGCTTTTTCTCTCTTCGCTGGTCTGAACTGAATGAACACTTCTGTCTACTTCATGCAGTGATAAGGGGGAAGTGTCTTGTTCTGTCTGGTGTCCCACAATTCTCACCAGGAGCCCTGCATGGAGCGAGTACTCAGCAAGGCTTGACTGAAGCAGTAAGTGGATATCGTATTCTTCTCAGTGTGATGTTCTTTATACCTTAATGACTTCAAATGTCAGAGTCAGTCATGATATACAAGTTAGTTTTTAGTGGGCAAAAAGTGCCCAAATTATGTACTGCTCCATTTTTATAATTTTGAGCAAATATTAAGTGCTTACTACACATTCTGAAATTTAACATGGGTTTAAAATTTTAAAACCATAGCACTTTAATTTGAAGGCCGTGTGCACAGGCCCTGTCACTCACCGCAGTTTCAGTGATATTCCACGGGCAGGGGACGGTTTTATTCATTAGTTTTCAAAAGAGGATTTACAACAGAAATAAGCAGATTCATAGCAGAAGCAGTATCACCCCCAGTGAATACGACTGACTTGGGATTTCTCCCACCCCTTAGGGGAGGAAGGCATGAACTGCCTCTAGCCACTCAATTTAGTTACTCCCAGCACAGTGTCTGTGGGTGATGTTGAGATGATGGAGGCAGGTTTCCATGGGCTTCCTTTCAAGGTCAATCTAAGAATAAACAATACTAAGCAACTCTGTTCTAACCTCAGATCTACTGCAACCCTAACTTGGGAAGCTAGCAGGGCTCCACTACTCTTTAAGAGCCTTGCTTTTTTTCATCTGAAAATGAGATCACAAAGTCTATACCTCTTGGTGGACTTGTCCATTGGTGGGCCAGGAGGAGCATTCCTGGAGCCCCAGGGGCTGAGCGTTTCTACAACGAGCCAAGAACAGCCCCTTCCAATGGGCTCTGCTTGGGCCAGAAGATGCCTGATGGATGCTATGACTCAAAATAACTCAATGGATACCAGTCACCAAAGCCAAACAGCAGTCACGATGGGGTTAAAGATGGCCTCTCAAGGATGATGCAAATGTGTCCACATGTTTTGATGGATCTGCTTGTTCAGCCAGGCCAGCCATACGGGGTCTGGCAATGCTTTCACTCGGATAATCTAATCTGATCTGCTCCTCTCACCCACCCTGCGAGATAAGTGAGATTCTAACTGTATTAACTGGTGGGCAACAGGATAATTAGTCACAGGATTTGAACTGGCTTATTACTGCCTGCTCACACATTCACAATGGAAGCAATTTTTTTTAAGTACACAGTCAAGGCAAACAAGAGTCACCTGGTATGGATGTAGCTGTTGAGGGTTAGCTGGGCCTCATCTTGAAGGGCTGCGATGGCAGCAGCATTCCGGAAACTTCTCAGCTCAGAACCACTGTGTGTAGGAACTAGAAACGAAGACGGGGGAAACTATGATAAGCAGCACAGAAATGCAGATGGGAAGGCACCTCTCTGGAAATGGGATGGCCAGCAGGAGAACGGGTAGCGCCCCCACCATGGAAAACGGGGCCAGCCCCAGAGTATCAGCTCCCTTAAAAAACATCCCCTCTTTTTGCAATTATCGGTCTGGACTCTGAGGTGGCTGAGTGAGTGAGGTGGCAAAGCTGGGGAAGGAGAGGAGGTGCGGGTTTGCATGAGCTTACCAGCTTTGAAAGTGACGATGCATTTCAGACAGGCAAATTCAGTAGCATCTAACCGGAGTTGTCTAAATCGGGCCACCACCTCTTGTAAAGCTTGTATTTCAGATATGATCTTGTTCAGCTTCTGGGAATCTGTGTTGTCACCGTTCATGCCTAGAATAGAAATAGGGAATAAATGCTCTAATATGAGGGCATTTTCACGATTTAATATTGATTTTTGACAGAATTCTGCATATCAATATCTATTCAATTGTCACTCTAAGATATCTGATTCCCTGTAAACTGGCTATATTGTATGAAAGTTAATGTAAAATCTTCTCTTGGATGATGACAAACACAGTAATTTGCATTTAAATAACAATGCAAGCAGTCATGAATACAACAAAACAACATTATTTGCATTTAAATATAGATTTATAAGTGACAGGTATACTCTATTGTTCAGCAGGAATTTGTTATTCTTTACATGTTGTTCTTTTTTCAGTAATGTATTTTTATGGTAATTTCTACAACAAAGTCATTAAATTGTGCAATTCTTACCAGATACAGCCAGTAGAGTGTTAGCATCAACCGGAATGGCCCATTGTGCTATTCCTAGAACAAACAGTTCTCTCCAAGCATCTTCCAAAAGCATCAGCTGTCGTACAATAGATGTATAATATAATATAGTGTGTAATTTATAAATTTACAAACAATTTCAATATGTAAATTTCCATTATTTTAAAAAGTGCTTTAAATGCCTGTCTTGGTAATTTTTCCTCTGAATATTCCAGCTTTTCCTTTATTTTCCATATTTTCCTTTTTGAAAAGGTGCCTAGAGATAAGCACAGGCATCTGAGAGTCAGCCATTCCAATTCCCCAAACTTTGCTTCCTTTGAAAAGGGTTTACCCTTCTTGGCCTTGCATCTATTCATTCCCGACCACCTAGAAACTTCTCCAGAGACCCAGGCTCTATGAAATGCCACCAGCAGCTCAGCAGGCAGATCCCCTTCATATAAAATGCTGGTATTATCAGGGTTGAGGATTACAGACTAAGCGTGCAGATCTGGGCCCCCATCTTCCTAGAGGGTTGGGGGGCTGGGCTGGGAGAGAGAGAGAGAGAGAGAAAGAGAGATCACTAATTCCCAAGAGGCATGCAGGGAAATCAGGGTGTAATTATGTTAATCGGGTTTTGCTGAGTTTACCTCATCTCACTCCCTGATTTTTCTGAGACTCATAAGTGGACAGCATCAAGGTGCTTGTCATTTTCACTCTAATAAAATGTGCTACTGAATATTTAAAATGAAAATCTGGCTCCTTTTCCAAATTAATATACTGGATTCCACTTCATTGCAGTTTGCTTGTTGTTGAAGGGTTTCCACTGAAGGGCTAAGTGGCAGACAGTAAGTAAATTTTGTTTGTATTAAAGAGTATACAAATACCGGTTTTCAGAGAAAGTAGCCAGCACACACACTCGTGTGTGTACACGCGCGCGCGCACGCACAAACACACACACACACACACACACACACACACACAGCAAATGGTTAGAGTCAACCAGCAAACCTGGTCAAAGATAGAACCTAACTATTTTGAAAAAAAGCTGTTTTTGAAAAATCTCTCAAAAACCAGTCAATTCTGGATGATTTATGTGAAGGTATTTCCTTTTGGGAGCTAAGAGCTGAATTGTGAAGGCTTGTAACCAAAATCACAATCAGACCAAAAAGGTTTAATTTTGAAAATGCTTTATTTTTAGTTTTATTGCATTAGGTACAGAAAATAATACTTTAAAATGCAAGGTAAACAATATCTAATTCTGATCATGTCTGAAAGTCCAGGCTATGGAAAAAAGAACATCCCATGCTAGAAGATTAAATGTTTTGAGCACATTGCTAGGTCTCTCTGTAGGAAACATACTTCAATATTAAAGGGCACCATTATGCTTTAATTAGGTATAAAATGAACTAAAGAAATAAGCCACTTGCTTTGAAAACTACTTATTAGCCTTTTGAGAAATTTGTCATTAATTTCCACGAATGTACTGGTAACGGCCAATGGTTATGAACACTTCATTTTCTTTCTTTCCCTTAAGATTAGAAAAATTCTGGCAGAGGCTATTTCTGAGATCCCTAACAACAAAATTTCTGGCCTTTGGTACCATGTAATTTTAAGCAGCATATACTTTTTCTCCCTCTGACTGTCATTTACAACCACAGAATTATGCACAATGCCCATTTGTTTACAAAATCTCTAAAAGTACTTCAAGAATTAAGGGAGATCCTAGCCTGGAGGAGGTGTGCAATGCACCCCATAACCGAACATGCTCATCAATTAGTGGTCAAGGTCGTGAGTATCACAATGGAAAATATAAAGCTGTGAACATAAAATAATGAGACTAGCTCTGAAAATCTTACAGGCGAATACTCTCATCACCTATTTCTCTCAGGTCCAATATTCTTAAGAAACATTGTTTTATTAACAATTTTAAATGTCATTAAGATTTTTTAAATTTGTGATTAAATTTGATGTTTCAATTAAACTTAAAAAAAAAGAGAGAGAGAATGTTCTTCTATATTTGTTTTTCAGAGACCAGATCCAACTTTCCTGAAATAACATAATTACCTTTCTTAGTAAGGATTCCATAGCTAGGTATTTTGAACCCATCATAGGAAGCTAATAAAAATTGTTTCCTCATTGCTGTTAAAAACGGATGCCTGGCCTTCAGGATTTATCCAGGTGACCTCCAGTTTCATAAGGCTGACCACTGTTGTTTTTTGGGTTTTTTTCCCCCAGGCCCCTTCCCCAAGAGCTCAGTGCCCTCTTGGTCATACCTGGTCCTGCAAAGATAGCGTGGAGAAAGCTGGTACACTCTTAGCCCACTTGATGCTCATAAACAGAAGCCTGGCGGCTGATTCACACACGGACTCTGTGGCCACTTCATACAGATACATTGGGGTCCCATTCACTTCATGGGGGTACTGAGCAGGGAAGAAAGAGAAACACCAGGGAGTGAGGAAACCACAGCTTTGCAGGAAGAGCCAAACTTTTAATTTCCTAATTAGAATAGGGAAGGAGATAGGCATTTGGATGTTCTGCTTAAACATGCAGTTGCCACTGGTAGACAAAAAACAAACATCTATATCTATAGAATTTGAGAAATAATAACCACTGGGAAAGGCCCATTTCCAGTCTTTGGGGGCCTGTTCCTTCCAGAGGGGCATCTGGCTTTTCTATCCCCTGCAGCAAATTTTCCTCCGACTGAGCCAAGTGCCAGGCCTGTCTCCCAATTTAGACAAGAGCTGCTTGCATTTGTGTAAATAAAAATAGATGTGAAAAAAGTATAAATTAATAGGCATCCCAAACACAAATATGCATATGAGTATTTTTAGAAAGGATTAGTATATTATGGAAATATTTCAATTAGACATCTTAATCATTCACAGAGCATTCCCATTCATAACTGACAACATATTCATAACACTACTTTCCCAAGCTTATTATACACATCAGGGGTAAGAAAGCAATATTAAATATTGTGCTTGTGTGTGTGCCCAGGTGTTTGGCTTCCCTGCAGCTTGGGGCTGCAGCTGGCCCTCCCCTTCGCGGCCCGGAGTGGGTGCTTTGGGTAGGTCCCAGCTGGAAGCCTGGAAGGTAGTCCCTAGGTGGCAGCCTTTTGAAGTGGTTCAGGCTGTGGCCCTGCTCAATAGAGACTCAATCCTGGTATAAATACATGCACCTCAGAAGGCAGTGAAGGGAGAGCGGAAGACCAAGCCAGCTTCCTCAAACTGTCCTAACAGGACACCTGTTGTTGCTGCATTAGGGACCCACAGCCTTGCCCCAGAAAAACAGATCCCTGCGATCTGCCGCACAGGGACTCTTCTCTGCTGGCTGCAGCCAACTCCTTTCTCCCAAAAACAGAAGTGCTCTTCTGGTCTCTGGAAATACCGAGGTTGCCCCTCAGTTCAGCCGGGACTCCACACCAGGGCATTGTTTAAAGGTGCGAATTCCTGGGCCCCACCTCACACTTGCTGAAAGGGACTCTATGGGGGATGGGCCAGGGAGTCCACACTGTAGCCAGCTCAGAGAGTGACTCTACTGTCCACTAAAATTTGAACACTCCTGGCTTAACAGGGGAGAGTGGGCGGCCGACAACTCCCTGCAGAGCCCGACCCCGAGCACCACGCGAGGTCGCTCTGTCTTTGGCTTGACCCCATCCTAGCTCCGGAGAGATGGGAGCCCCGCGCCCCCGCCCTCAGTTGGCCACCAGACTCCCTAGAGTCCAGCAAGGGCACGGACCTTGGGCGTGGGCTGAGCCAGGCTCACGAGAGTCTGCCGCTCCGGGGTGGCGGACACGGCGGCCAGCTCCAAGCCATGGGGCTCGAGCTGCGTGACTGCGGTGAAGAACGCCGGCGCGGGCAGCGCGGCCGACGGGAAGTGCGCAGCCGCCCCGTTCTCTTCCTTATGTCCACGGAAGTAGAGGGCCACCTGCTTGCGAATGGTGGACGTCCGAGGCCCCCGCTCGTGCTGCACGGCTGCAGAGACAGACAGATGGACGAATGCCCAGGATCAGAGACTCGACAACACTTAGCCGCTGCCGAGCTCCCGGACCAAACGCCCCGTCTGGGCAGGCAAGGTCACTCAGAGGTGAAGAGAGGGAGGGGCAGGGATGGGCGGGCGGAGGACGCTCTGCGATCTCACTCTTACACTGCAGGCATGAGAGAGCTGAGGCTGAGAAGGGGAGATTGACCCCAAGTGTCACGATAATGGCCAAGCCTCCAGCAAGACTAGGTGTGTTCTCTCGTGCGTTCAGGGCTCTTCCCCACCCAAGAGAGGTCGCGGAGAAACCAGAGACCCTGGAGTGGGGGGGAGGGGAGTAGTTGGGTATCCTTGTCCCCGACAAAGGGGAAAGGGAGCACTGTGCCCAGCCAGGCACTGCGTCCCTACATAGACTTTTCCCGCTCAGCCCAACCACGGCTCCCCCCACCTCCACCCCCGCGGAAAGGGTGTTTGGCCTCCGAGGGCCTCCGGAGAAAAGGACCCTAGCCGGTGACACACTGGGGGATGGAACGAGGGAGAGCCCGTCTTGGAGTGTGCTGGAGGAAGGCAGGGGAGATGTGACAATTACCGCCAACAGTTTAAACAAACAAATTAATTCAGGGCAATCTTCTGCTCGCAGAGCTTGACAACTTGTCAATACACAAGTTCAACAGGTTGGACGTTCCCTCCTGCTTCCTGCGCGGCTAAAGAAGGAGCTCTCCCCAATGGGCGCTGTGCCTCCTGGAGCTGCCACCCGGCCCGGACCGTGGCCAAGGCAAACCGTCTCAGCATCCTGTCCTGAGGCCCCATTCCTCCCTCCCGGCCATGACCCCGGCCCCCGGCCTCCGGCCAGGCCTGGGGCGCCCTCACCAGGCCACCACTGGGCACGCACTCAGCCTGCGCTCTCCGCCCGAGAAGCATCTGATGCCCTAGTTCTTGCTGCGCGAGTTTAACAGCCTTCTGAAAGTCGTGTGTCCGAGGCACCCACAGACGTCACCCTGCCTCTCCATCCCCTTTTTGTAGAACCGAGAGAAAAAGCCCAGATCGCCACAGTGGCTGTTCTGGTTTGGAAATCTTGATGAATTAACAAACACGGGCTCGAAATTCCGCGTGTTTGTGTCTCTGCCCTTCCTCCTCCAACACAGTCTCCCAGTCCCCACAGTCTCCAACCTCGGAGACTATCCAGACTGCGAGATCCTGCGGAAGGCTAACAGGCTTAGAGGTGGCCACAAAAGAGCTGCAAGGAGAGGTGAGAAGAGGTATTAGGACGTGAAGCAGGAAATACCGCGCATGTGTGTGCCCAGCAGAGTGGGGTCCCGAGAGCGCTATCTTCATGGGGGTGGTTGTGGGGCACAAGTTTCCTATGTGCGTGTGGGCCATACCTCCAGAGTTCAGTGGGGTGGGGGTGGGGGTGGGGGCTCATGCAGAGAGACGGAAGGATAAGACTGAAAGTCCAAGGCCAATTCCCAGCATCTGGAAAGAAGTGCTCCAGAGATGATTTACATGCATTGGAGTGCCATGTATTTTCTGTACATATAATTTACTTACTAGTCAACCAACATTAGAGAAATAAAAAGCTGTACTGATTACCATCTTTGTTCATGTTGACTTCCAAACACTTCTTCAGCCGACACGCCCTGCACTGGTTTCTGTGCGTCTTGTCCACCGGGCAGCCTCCCTGGAACAGAGCGCAGGCGGTCAGCGGGCCCCAGGGCCTTTAGACTGGAGACGCGAAGCCGGCGCCAGGTCGGGGGAAACATGGAGGCGGGAATGGACCCCGCCACCGATCTCAGAGCTGCAAGCCTGGGTCCGCGAAACTTGGAGGCCTTGGGCACGAGCAGGGCTAGGTTGGGAGAGGGCCAGGATTCCCCGGGGCTCCTTCAAAAGGAACAGCCCCTGACCCTGTGAAAGTGGATAAGGAGGAAAAGTCCTTCGCCATGCAGGTGAAGGGTCAACGCGCCTGGTTTGCCTGACTCTGCCGTGTTGGGAGGAGAAGCTCTGGAGGGAAGCTTCCTCCAGGCTCGGAGGTCGTGGAACAGGGGCGAGACTTTTCAGGACCGAAGACAGCGACCTGGCCCCCAGGAGGAGGCTTCGGAGCTCAGTTGGGAGCGGGCTTGTCAGCCAGGATCCCCACCACGCCCCCCTCCTGCCAACTATTCTTTCCGCCTTCAGGTCTCGAATCTACTTCTTTCTGTCACTTGGGGGGTGGGCATTTATTTGTCGGATACATATTTCCCATTTATTCTTCACTCTCTTGTTTCCTCACTCCTGGGGTTGTACTTGAAGCCACCCTTATAACTAGCATGTTAAAGATGTCTTAAAGACTGGCCTTAGCCCAGATTCATGGAAACACAGCCATTCCTGGAAGGTGAGGCAGAAGCCAGAGTGGTTAGCAGGGCAAGGCCTACAGAGGTGAGGATAGGAAGGGAAGAGCCCAAGGCCTGGGCAAAATCTAGAAATGCCCATTATGTAAATATGACCAGGAAGATAATGTGATGGACTGTCTCACAAAATGATAATATGGACTGAGAATATTGGCATGATAACTAGAAAAGAAGAGCTAATTACTGCCTTAGAAATATTTGAGATGCACGAGAAAAAATGTTCTACCTAATGCAATTTTCTGGAAAAATATTGGCTATTAGAAGAAGAAATTTACAGAGAAAATTTCTTATGGAATTCATTCAGTGTTAGGTGTTATTCCTGAAGGAACATATACATAGATACATAAAGAGTCATATCTACATATGCATTTTATACACCAAAAATATATAAGAAGTTTCGTGCTCTCCTATATTTATATGACTTGCAACTGTTACAAGTACTGTAGGGATAAAGAGAATAAAATAAATGTATTTTTATTTTCCTTCATAATCTAAAAAATTCATATACTGTGAATTTGGGGTAGGCACATTTTCTGAAACAGCCTTTAAGAAAAGATTACACACTTGAATACATTTTTTTAATGAGATCCCACCCTTCTGATTTAAAATATGTTGAGGTATTTAAAATAAAGGCAGGGCAGAGGTTTGTAACAATTTCTATATGTCCTCATTACTGTTAATAATAAATTGGAATATTGTTTATCTAGAAATAATTTTTGCTTTCTAAGTGAATTCTTCAGGGCATCTTTGCTGGCCAGTGTAATAGCTCAATGTAAAGAGGGTTAAAGAACTTGTTATTAAATGCAATCATATGTCTATCTTCATATGTTATCTTCCTTGTATTCTGATAAACAAGCTAATGCAAAATGGAAGCCTTCACTTGTTCTTAAGAGTGTCTTCAAATCAGATCACATGTATATAAATATCTGAAGCTTGAGAGAAAGATGAGTGCTTGAGCTCAGCCCATTTATTCTCTTTGCAAGGAGAGGACACCAAGCCTGATGAGTCTATTATCAGTCCTTTACAAGGACTTGGACTGACATCAATATGTTCGAATTGATAGCCAACCCCTTTGAAAATATCAAGCATCACATCTGAGATTTTGATTCCCTAATTCTGTGCATTGCATAAAATTAAAAGGTAATTTAAGTAGAAGCCTGCTCAAATCTGATGACCCACAGTAATACTCCATTCCTGCGGGGCTATGGGGATACAGTCCTGCATGTGTATGATGTGATGTGTCCATATGGTGATCTAGAAACTGATACAGAGCTGTGTACCCAATTAAACGGGTACCAGGGCTGGAGTTCAAAATAACTTATCCAAATGTAAGTATCTTCTTATTTTTGTTGATAATCCAAATCTATTGGAAATTGATATGAGCAGACATAGCTTTAGAAAAAGAATAATTCGCTAGCTCCAGACAATATGTGTGTGTGTGTGTATATATATGTATATCATATATAAATATTAATTAATGAAGATGTTTTACCATTTTGGTTACCAAGGGATGACTTCTGACTAACACACTCTCCAGGGTCTTCTTGGGAGTCAAGGTGGTAGCTCTGTGCTGAGAGTCTGTGTGCCTGGCCTAGGAAAAGGCAGTGTGGAACCAAAAGACTGATCTCCCTAAAATGATCCTATTACTGAGCTGGAAACTGAGTCAGGGGGTCCTCCTTTTTCTTTCTGGAAGCTTTGGCTCACTCTCAGCCCATGCTCTAACTCCCTTGTCTTTTTGAGACCGTTCTGCCTGCTCAAGACCAAAACACAACCAACCAGGCACATCTTCTAAACAGAGAAAGAAAAGATATGGGAGCCTTGGAGAGGATCCCAGTCGCCCCTTCCTTGAGAGCCTTCTCTTCTTGCCCACTCTGCCCTTTCCTGACAAGGCCTAGCTAAAGTCTCATGGGTGCCAAAGCCCCACTGCTCACTTCCAGTGCAGTCCTGCTTCTCCGAAGTTGAAAGGACAAAGCCCTTCACACAGCAAGTCCTGTGTTCCAGATGGCCACACTCACCTCGGGTGGCAGCCTTGCCTGGGATGCCCTGTGCTTTTTACTTCTGCCACGGCAGGCAGGGGTCAGCGCACTGAGCTGGGGCTGCTGCTAGGAATGGGGGAGCGGGGGTGGGGTGCGGGCAACGCAACACAGCCTTCCCTCCAGCTTGCAACGTGTGGTTTAGACTCTAAAGTTCCTTAGGCCCCCTGGGCTGGCTCTAAAGCGGCTGGGTGAGGGCCATACCCAGTGTCAAAGTCTGGGAGAGAATTACAAAAAGCGGGGTGGGGGGTGTGTGTGCAGGGAGGAGCCCGGATTTCAGATTTCCCCCGGCACACTCCTGTATCTTCCCTTACCTCTTCCCGCCTTTCCCACGCGGAAGGGCCTCTGAGAGCTGAGGCGGGAAGGAGGGGAGAGGAAGGGAGAGGTCAGGGCTCGGTCTCTCCTCAGCAGCTTGGAAACTCGGAGGAGGCCTGGGCACAAACAAAGGAGGGGGAGGCGGCGGAGGGGAGCCGGGCAGCGCAGCCCTGGCCGAGGTACCTGGTTTCCAGATTTGCAGACATACGTCCTATTCCTTCGGATACTCCGTTTGAAAAACCCCGAGCAGCCGTCGCAGGCGTAGACCCCGTAGTGTTTCCCCGAGCTGCGGTCGCCACACACTTTACAGGGGATATCTAAAATACGGCCTGCAATGGCAGGAAAGACAGGCAGGGGGGGAAGGGAAGAGAGGGAGAGGAGGGCGGAGAAGAGGGAGGCAAGGGGGAGCGGGAGAGAGAGATGCTAAGCAATCTGACCTCTGAAGGGATTAGCACCGAAGCTGCGGTAAAAGCAAATAATGAAGTGATTTTATAGCCAAACTTTTTTTCCTTGAGCAAGTGTCAGTTTCCTACAATGAGCATTATTCATGCACCGCTACATGTATTTGGGTCTCTTCTAATCGCCGAGACCCATTTTGGAATAAAAGATTACAGCAGGCCGGGGCGGCAGCACGGCCCGCCGCTGCCTTTCTGCTCCGCGGAAAGTTTGGCCGCCTCCCTCCCCCGCTCTCGCATTTAACAGAGAAAGTTGTTAGCGCGCGAGGAGACAAACTTGAAATGTAAAAGGGGAAAGAAGAAAAACAAACACGGCTGGAACCGGGGATGGCAGCTGGAAGGCAATCGAGTTTTCTCTGAGCTGCCGGGCGGTTGTTATTATTAGGATTATTATTGTAATGCTAATACCAGGATTATTAATGATAATAAGGGTAGTGGTAATTGCCCAACTTTCGCTTTACCTATTTTAAAAAATGCTTAGTGGATCGCTTTTGAGAAATTATTTCTTTTAGGAAAAAAAAACATTTTCCCCCCAAAGTAACTAGCACCGGGCTGGGCAAAGGAGAGAGCGGCGCGTGCGCGGTTCCTTCGCAGGTTAGCGCGGGACAGCCACCCGGCCCTTCTCCCTCCAGTTCCCAAGTTCTTCCTGAGAGACCTACCTCCTCACACTAGATCGCGGGTCGGGTGGGTCCCTTCCTGCCTGTTTTTCCTCCGCTGTGGGAGGCTGATATTTTAAAGGAGCTAGCTGGTTTCCCTAGACTGCCCTCCACCCCTATTGGCCTCGACAGTCGCCTGGCCTTAGAGAACTTTTCTTGGAATCCCCTCAAGCCTGGGTGGCTTCGGACCTCCGAGGAACGTTAGGGAGAGGGTGGTATTCCAAAATTCAGGAGGGAGGGAACTCTTTTCTCTAAAGTTCAAGAGTCCAACCAGCCTGAAGCGATAGGGACTTAGAAATCTTTCCTCTCGCAAACAAAGTATTAAAAGTGGCCACACTTTGATAATAGTAATGATGGTAGTAATAATTAACTTCTTTACATTAAATTTTCCCGTTGCGACTCCACCCAAGGCCTCCAGTCTGGGCCCGCGAGCCCTCCGCCTCGGTGAAACTGGACTGTTGCTGCCCGGACCACTCAGGTTGGGGAGCGCTATCAGGCTGGGGTGCAGGGAGGCGAGTCAGAACCACCCGGCCAGGGGAATAGAGGAGGCCAGGGCGCCACGTGGGGAGGGCCCCGAGGTCTCAGAAGTGGAAACTTGCTCGTGGATTCCGAGGCGTCCTGGCGGGCGCGAATCCTTGAGCAAGGCCCTGGACGAGCTGCTGGGGGCCGGGAAGGAGGGGGGCGTGGAGAGCCCAGCGGCCTGGGTGGGGGTGGGGGTTCGGTAACGACCAAGCTCGGCCGGGGTAATTACAACCCCGCCATAGCACCTGCCTATAGAGCCACCAGTGACCCGTCAAAAAGAGTAGCATGGGAATTCAGACGGCGACAAAGGCCGGTGGGGGAGGCGCGCGGCGCGCCGACCACCGCCTCGGCGCCCCCTTTCCTGCACGGTGGGAGGAAAGGTTATGCTGGGGGGGGGGGAGGAAGTGGCTGGAGAGAGCCAGGCGAAGCCACAGCGGGGCTTGTCCCTCACCCCTTTGGGCTTGTCGCTGCACCCATGGGAACTCACAGGCGCCCAGCAGCCGGGGACTTGAGCGCTGCTGCATCGCACTCACGCTGCAAACAGTAAACTTGGTTTCCTTATTTTGCAACCATCCTTCCCAGCATGACACGCGCCCTCTGGCTGAGCTGGGGTCCATGTTTGGGATTCAACAATCCTGTCGCCCCAGCTGTCCTCTTCCCGGTGGCACTTTTGATGATGCCAAGATGAGGGCGCAGAAGCAGCAGTTGTGGTGTTTCTCCCTCACCCCGCCCTTCCCAACCAGACAGGAGGACAGGGACACAGCACATCTCTGGAGCACCCCATGGGGCGCAGGGAGGACCGGTGCGGGGTGGGTGACCCCTCTCCAGCTGGGGGCGGGGGTCCGGGCTCCTCGACAGTCGCCCGCGGGCTGCCACAGCTGCGGGTGGGTCCTGCCTCGGCGCAGACATCCGGGCCTCGGCTCCCGGGGCAGATTAGAGGCCGGCCGACTCGCCCGGGGCGGGGCACAGGAGGGAGGGACGCGAAAATTCCGGGGCAGAGCGGGTCTGCGCCTCAGACTCCGCCACCCAGCCACGTTAAGGTGACTTGGGGTCACGAGACAAGCTGGTTGACCCCGTTGCAAAGCTCCTCTCATTTAGCAAACCGAGCGAGCTCCGACGTGAGGCAAGCGGGAGTTTCCTGAGGCTGGAAAACCGTTCTTAACTTCCCTCGCCAGGGGGTCCCCTCGGGGCTTTTTGTGTGTCATAATTGCCTAAAGATATATGGCAGCTTCGATTACTGTAATTACCATCAGAGGCTGTTGAAAGAAGTTAGTCTGGGCTGCAGGGGTGACTGGCCGGGGTCTTGTTACCACCCAGGCGGGGCTCCCGGGTGACATCGCTCTGCCCTCCAGCTGTGCGAAACCGAGCGAGGCGGGGGCTGCAGACCTCGCCGCCCGGCTCGGTCCTGACCTCGCCCGCTGCGCGCCGACCTCCTCGCCGCCCGGGGCCCGAGGGCCGCAGTTTTCGGCCCGGCTGCCGCCACCTGTCTGGAGAAGGCCGGGATGCAGCGGCGCCGCGGGCGGGGGCTGCCTTTCTGCGGGCCTGAGGCACTTCCCCGGCGGCGGCCGAACCTGCCGCGGGTCTCAGGCTTCCGCGGCCAAACTCAGGCTCTTGGGAAGTTGGAGAGCTCCCAAGTTTCCCCAGCATGTCACTCAGCCTTTTTTTTTTTCCTGAGTCGGGACGGTTCGCCTGAGTCCCAGTCCACCAGACGCGGGTGCGGCCCCCAGCGAAGGGAGCTGCGCGCCTGTCCCTTCCCTCTATTCCGAGGCCTCGTCTTTTCAAGCTCCCCCCAACACACACCAACCCCGGCGACTCCACACCGCAAGTGGACGAACAAGTCCGAGGCTCCTTACTTCTAGGGAAGAAGGCGAGGGCCTGTCACAGGGCGAGGTAGCAAGGAGGCCTGCCGAAGCCTGCGGGCTCTGGTTTTTGCAATAGAGGCTCGGAATGCAGCAGAAAAGGTTTCCTTCTGCGCCTCTAGGAAGGACCTCCCACGCCAGACATGGGCCACAAAAAGCGAGCCCACCTCGCTTCCCCGAGTCGAGAGCAGCCAGGGCCAGCGTAGGCCCGAGGCTAACTGGAAACGCCAGGCCTCCGCAAGGCTCCGCTCGGATTTGGGCGTCTGCAAAGTTTCCTTCTCTCTTCCCCCTGCCCTAGTTTAAATATTTCTCCTTTTCTCTTTTTGTTCACGTTCACTTTACTTGAATTTTTAAAATGGTAACACCCAAACCAAAGCAAACGTTTAAATTGCTTCCCACTTAAGTGGGACTTCATCATCAGTCCTCAGAAGTATCTTGGATTCTCCCAACTTTCAAAGACTCAGGACAATGAGGGCGAGTGAGGGGAGGGGGCGTTTGAGGAAAGCACGGAGCGCCCAAAATGCTATGGGGGAAGGCAACAAGGGCGGTTTGAGAACTCCAGGACGTGGGGACTGCGACAGGGGCCACCCCCAGCCTTGGGCCCCGGAAAAGGCAGCTCCGGGCTACCGGAAGGCGGGAACTGCCATGCCCCGGGGAGATCCGAGCCTTGCGACAACGCCCGCCCTACGCGGGCTCGGGCCTCCACATTCTCGGGTTCCGCAGGCACTGGGCCCGAAGATGCCCTCGCACACACACTTAGCCCCCCACTCTGGCGTCTAGGGGCAGTTAGACATCAGCCGCGGCTCGGCATCCTGAAGGGAAGCCCCCAGCTAGGCAAGTTTGAGGAAGGAGAGGAGCGCGCGAAGGGAACAGGCCGCACACTCCTGCCTCCGCCGAGCTCCCGCTCGAAAAATCCTTGGGATTAGGGATTTGGTCCCCTCTTTGCTACAGCGGTTCGCCATACTTTAAATTCCCCAGTTATGACCTACGCGGATTTAGGATTAAGGAAAATGTGACTTTTAAATTGTTTCTGCTTCCCAGTTTGCAGGATTATTTGAAATAGCTAGAAACGGGGTGCAAAGCATTCCATTCAAATCCGCTTTGCGCAGAGTTGCTTTTGCGCGCTGGAGCTCGGAGTTTAGAGCGAGCGTGTTATTGTGCTGCCGCCTGGAGCTGCGGCCTAGTTCCCGCCCCCGTCGCCCCCCCCCCCCCCCGCACCTGGCGGCCAAGCGGAGACAACTCGCGGGACTGGTGGGCAGCATGGGTCTCAACCTTCCCACCATACCAGGGCGGGCGGGGGGGGGGGCAGGGGGAATCAAGCAATCCAGAGGTAACGAAATTCTTCTTCCCTCACCACGAAACATCCCGACTCACGGTCTATGAGGAGCTGGGTCAAAGCGCACTCGCCGCCGGAGTCCCTTTCCCGGGCTCGGAGCTGCCGCGCTCTGGGCAGGACCTCCCTCGCCTCCCCTCCCGCCCACCCCAGGCTGCGCTCCTGAGCCCCGCGGCGGCCCCAAAGGTACCCACTTGTTGATCCGGCCGGCTTGCTCATGCTGGCTGTCCCGGGCCGGAGCGGTTGGTGGGCGCTGCCCGAGTCCCGGCCGGCAGCGCCCGCCTCGCCGCCGGGCGCCGCCGCTCTCCAGCCGCCCTCCAGCCTGCAGGCTCCCGGGCCGGGCAGGTGGGTGTCGGTTGCGCGCTGCGCTGCTCCCCGGGCGCTCAGAATTCGTTCCACGGTGGGAATTTAAGCATCCTCAAGTTTCTCCCCGGCTCTTGCAAAACCGCTGCTGCTGGGAATGTTGCTTGGTACCGACACACGCATGGACAGACAAACGGAGAGAGGACAGGCGGATCGAAGAAGAAGGGAAGAGGACAGCAAGAGGGGAATAGTGAAGGACAGAGATGGAGACACGAAAATGGTCTTCCTACGGAGCAAAAAGGACAAAATCCCTCTCTTTTCCCATTCCTGTCTCTCAGTCTTCAATTTCTCCTTCTACGTTAGGCATGCGGAGTGTGGCCAGATCTCTACAGACCGCTGCTCTTTTAAGGAAAGAGGGAAAACACAACTGCGGTCTCAGGCAGATGGGCTCCGCGCTGCCCAAACCTGAGAGCGGAGTGGGAAACTAGATTGCCGGGAAGTCTTCCGAGGGAACAGGCGGCCAGGTCCCAGTTTCCGGGGAAAGCCGCGCACAGAGCGGCAAAGGGTCCCCGAAGTTCATTACCCCGTGACTTTGTGCTTGTCGCTGCGGGCTGGGTCCCCAGTAATATCTCCAGAAGCGCTCTGACAGGCAGCCGCGGGGAGGGGAATAGGGCGTCCCTGGCCCACTTAGCTTTTCCCCCAACTCCTGGCGGGGTCTGACGTCAGCCATGTGCGGGGAGGGGATGGGAAGAGGGAGGGGGTTAAATGCTAATGATATTAATGAACCTCCAAGCGGCTCCGAAAGAAAATGCAGGCGCTGCCGGAGCTGACGACTTAGAGTGTGAATATGGGAGTGTGGATCTGTGCGTGCGTGATGGTGAGGACGGTGCTGCTCTTGTAATAAAAATGAATTATTATATTTCATGGCAAGGAGGAAGGGGAGGGGAGATGGAGCATTCTCAAAACGCTCTCCCCCTTTTCTCCAGAGCGCCAGACAGATTCGTGGAAGAAACTGGGTGGCTGTGTGTTTGTGTGTGATTGTGCGCACCGGATATGGCCATGTGAGTTGGTTCATTCTTGGTCCCGTGCCCCTTCTGTTGGGTAAAACTTGGATCTGGTCCGAGGTGAGTAATTATTCATTTTGCAACTACCTACGGAAAGTTGTAGCTGAGGACGCTGTGTGCGGACTTGGGGCCTGGGATGGGGTCTGCGGGAGGCTCCGCGTTCCTGCGGCCTTCGCGGAGTCCGCTTGGGCACCAGCTGCGGGGAGGGTGCCGCCCGCTCCCCAAAGCAAAGCCCATCCGGAGCAGAGCGAAGCTCCGGTCGCCTCCATTATCTGCCCTGGAGCGACTGGAGGGCAGAACTTTCCCTCCTGCAGCTCCTCCCCAGAAGGCTTCGCCGGCTCCCCCTCTCCAGGGAGCGTCCGGGATTCTGGAGAGCTTCCTCCGCCTTAGGCCCCCACCCCTCCCGCCAGCCTTCCCCCGATTCCTATGCTCTCGCGCGCCCTGGTCCCTGCGCCGCGCTGAGAGAGCGCACGCCGAGGGAGCGGCGATCCCCGATCTCTAAGAGATTAATTCTTATTTAAGCTCTCCCAGCAGCTTGAACTTGTCGAACAAGAGCTTGCCAGGCTGTCCTCCGGGCGGGGGCCGGCTAGAGGTCAGGGGTCACACCTCCTGCGCTCCCGCCCTCCGCGGCGCGTTTGGGGAGGGGGGGCGGGGAGGAGAACTGAGATCCGTGCTCCGCAATTCTACCCGCCCTCCCCTAGCCCCACTTTCTCCAGACTCAGGGTCAACCCGGGCTTTCGTTGAGAGTTTGAGTGTGCAAAGTGAGTGCCTGCGTCCCCCGAGCCCTCGGAGGGCGCAGCAGCTCCTCCAGCCGGCGTCTCCGGGGCGCAGGCTGTGCGCTCCTGTAGGCGGCCTCAGCACGTGACTGCAACTTTCCGCAGCAGCCTCCGCAGGGCCTGGAGCTCCGGCCTGCGCACACCACACACTTGAGAGCCCGCGTCCTCGCCAGGGTCCTAGGGACACCCGGAAAAAGCAAGAAAGGGGACGGCTATTTCCCAAGTCAGCCCTCCTCGGTCTTTCGTATTGGGACCAGACTGGGGAATTGTGGGACAAAACCATAAACCTGAGGGTATTTTTTTAGGAGACAGGACAAGAAATCAAAAATTTTGACAGCTAAGTTGGGCAGTGTACTGGCCGCACACGCGAAATAGTACAAACTTGAACTCCGCGCCCAGAAAGGGAACTGATTTCCCGGGCGTCATTTGAGAAACACAGTTACTGTGCCAGGCTCGCTTTTGGAGCCTGGGGTTCTGGCTCCCACCAGAAACCCACTTGCCCCCCCCCCCCCCCCCCGCCGCCGCCACCATCACCATCACCACCATCACCACCATCACCATCACGTGGTCTCAGAGTGGGGCGCTTAAGAACAAAGAACAAGATCCAAGTATAGTAATGTTTTTCGTGCAAAAATGAAAGCCAATGTCAAAGACTAGACCTAGGCCTGTCTCCAGGGGAAAAGTTTAGGAGTCTGTGGCAAGAAGGAGACCTAGAAGCCGCTTTTGGGAGGGATGGGGGGCTTGGAGGTGGGACGACTATGGTTCTCGAGGGGTCCAAACTACCTCTTCCCCTATTCCCCGACATTTTTGCCCTGCTGGCTCATTTGTGGGCACCAAAACTTGTGGAAAATACTCCTGAGGCTCACCAAATTGTCTCAAAATCAAAATGGGAATGCCTCCCTCTTTTTCCTGTCACCAGTCCCTAATCAAGCAGGGTATCCATCCAGAAGGCCACTGAATAGAAACACACACACACACACACACACACACACACACACACACACACCCCATCCCCACCACCACACCATCCAGCCCTGGCAAAAGGCACAACACGCGCACACACACCCGCAGCATGTTCGTCCTGTGTTCTGCGCGCCCGGCTGTAATTATCCGCGCGCTTTGCATAAATCACAATGCAATTCTGAAATCATCATGATGACTTTCTGGCATGATTGGTTCGGTGGCAACGGCAGCTACAAGATCCAGGGTTGGCGGGAGGGGCTGGGGCGCGGCCGCCCACCACGTCCAGGAGGAGCGTAGAGCCCAAGTGCCTGCAGGCTCATTGGAAGCTGCTGCAGGCCACAGGGACCTCGGATCTAAGGTGTAGAAACTTGGGACTCTCAGTGGGTGCAGCTCAGAGAAGAAAGCCTCGACAAGACAGAGACTGTTACTTTCCATCTTCCTATCAATGCGCTTCATAGCTGAATTATAGCTGCATAAATGTTGGGTGAATAAATAAAGGAGGAAAGTCTCCTGCAGAATTCCCAAGAAGCCCCTCGAGGCACGATAAGGCTAACCACTGGAAGCCAGGAGGTGGGAGTTCAGGCTCTGTCCAACTAGCTGTGTAACCTTGGGCAAGAGACGACCTCTCTGGGCTCCAACCATCTGCAAATGATTCAACCTTAATTTTCAAAGATTCTTCCTGTGAGTCCAGGATGGGAAATAATTGCTAAGGGGCAACTGTCACCTATCTCAGAAATATTTTTTTAACAGAGACAAGTTCAAGGATGAGTTTATAGCAGTCATCTTGGGGAGGGAGTGAAGCCACATCCCAGAGGTTCTGAAGCCCTTCTGACCAGGTCTAAACAAAGCCAGCCCCTAACTTCTGCTTTAGCCTTGTGTGAGTATGGGACTCTCCACCAAACCAAGACCGAAAACACAAGGAAGGCATCTTTTATTACAGGATGTTTATATTTTGGCTGAGGAGATAAGAAATAAAATCACGAGAAGGACCATGGACTCTAGGGGTCTCTCTGCCAATCCATCAATCATCACCCCCTTCATCACATACTGAGTACCCACTATGTGTCAAAGATTAAGGACATGATCCCTTTCTCAAGGAGTCTACAGAGAGAGCAGACACATAAAAGGTGCTAAAAACACTGGCGTAGACTGAAACACTGGACCTTCTGGAAAAATACACCAGGGGCCCTAAACCAGTGTGGAGTGGAGTAGGCTGTCAAGGGATGCCTGGGAAGCTGGTCTTGTGGTAGGAGAATACACTGCTTCTGAAAATAGTCTTATAACTTACTCTCCCTTACTCCATTACTCTTCCTAATGCCTCTTCCCATCCATTTAAAAAGGGAAGTAGAGTCCTGTTAACTAAATGGCATAAGAGAGGCAGGGGTGCAAGGCGTCCCTCTAGCATCAGGTTATCTGGGTCTCACCCCTAGCTCTCTATTCACTAGCATCGCTAAAAATGGTGCCATTTTCTCCATTAACTGTCCCTCCATCCATTCTTCTACATTAAACAGCAAAGGAAAAAAAATCTTTTCCATCAGCAAAAAGAGTTGAAGTTGGTGTGGAACAGAGAGATAGATGTCCTCCCCATTCTCAGAGGCCATTTTACCCGTAGAGATTCATTCCTTTGAAATGCCCTTCACCTCACTGACAAGCAGAGTTGAGAAATGCCCAGACCAAGAAAATGTCTGAGAAAACCTA
Organism: Halichoerus grypus; assembly: GCF_964656455.1. Lineage (NCBI taxonomy): Eukaryota > Metazoa > Chordata > Mammalia > Carnivora > Phocidae > Halichoerus > Halichoerus grypus. The sequence goes on from NC_135720.1 coordinate 52,225,418, forward strand.
CCAGTTAAGCTTGGCTGAGGTTTGATATTCAGTCTCCAAAAGATGCTCAGACACAACTTTTGTTTATTTATCTGTTTGTTTACATGAGGAAAAAGTTGATTTTCATTGCTTCCAAATTCTAAGTCAACCTATGGTTGGTTGTTGCTTTCCCAGTGGATGGGGACGATTGTCAGCACAAAGTATGTGCTCAGTGAGGGCTTGCTAAGTGACAGAATGAAAGAAACCATCTCGTCAAGCTTGCTCCTGATTTTGCTGTGGGCCTCTCTATAAGTTATTTGGGTCCTATCTAATTCTACTCAGAAAAGACACGCCGAGAACAATCCAGAATAGAGACACAGATGCTCTAGAACCCAACTGGCGCTGAATTGTGGAGTTTTTTCCTTGACGTTTTCCAGGACTGTGTTGGCTAAGAATTGTCTCTTACTCCCTACCAGATGGGAAGATGAACACTGTTAACAGTAACAGGATTAAGACAATGCTCGGTGTGACGGGTTTCTCTTTTTTCCCCCTTCACAAATAACATTGTCTCTGCGTTCATTCACACCCTCCCTCCCTTGGAGCCACAGCTGCTGAAGAAATTCAGGTCTACAGACAGGCTGAGGATTAGAGGTTTCTGCTTCTGAGTCTTCCTGTACTTGGATATTCTTCTTGCCTCTTCCAAGAATAATCAAATAGAAACACTTTTCCCCCATCTCGTCTTTTATTTCCTACATAAAATATCTTATTCATTGACATCCTGCCTTGGTGCCAGAAGAATTTATCATGGCTCTCTTGTCAAATTGCTTTAATTTGGGACCTGGGCTCCCTCCCTAAAAAAGGACTCACTTGAGATGTATTTAAAACAAAAGCAACCAAAGATCGTGAACAGAAACATAGGAGCAAGAAAATATTGTGGTCTCCTTCTCCTCCCCCCAGGAAGATGGGTCAACAGAGGCAAAGCTGTCTGTTTCTTATTTCCTAAGGGCAAGAGTAAGAGGTTTAGAGGAGACATAAGAGACCAGCTCTCCAACTAGCCAGGGAGCTCCTTGAAGTAGAGACTACCTGATTCATCTCTGGATCGCCCGTGCTCACACTCTGGGACATAGTGGTGTTTTATAAATGTGGACTGTGTAAGTGACCATGCCTCGTGGTACTCACAGTGAAAGGTGAGCATTGAGGTGGGGGGCTTGCTTTTGCTCTGCCCCAGCAACCCAGCAACGGGAAGGGTAGGGAGTAGAGAGAGGTCCTCTAGACCTCCAAACCATGGGAAGCAATGCAGGTAATTTTTTGGCTTTCTAAAACAAAAGAATGAGTAGAGAGATGAGAAAGCAGACTATATCCAGGGAGAGATTGGCCACTGAGGCTTCTTCAACCTCTTCATTTCCTGTCAATTACACAGTCTGACTTGGTTTCCATTTAGCCCAAAATTACAGAGCACACAAGTCAGAAGGGACCTTGGAGATCAGTACTCATCTAATTCCATCATTTCACAGATGAGAAAACTGAGATCCTTAGAGACAAAGCTTGTCCTAGGTCACTCACGTAGAGACAGAGGCTATTGCCAGAACCCAGATCTCTTGATGCTGAGTCTAATGTTCTTTGAAATATTAATTCCACTGCATTGAGCTACCTCCCTTTTCCTAGAAGGGCTTCTAGAAACCTCCAATTAAGGCAATTTCACTCACTTACAAGTGAAGTGATCAGAATTAAGAGAAGTGTTGTGTGCATCTCGAAGCAATAGTTCGGTATTTCTAGAACTTCAAACTCCTCAACCTCACAAGGTTTTCTTGAAATTCCCTCTCTGGCGGTCGTTAAAATTTGCTGTGTCCCAATGGAGAGCAAACTTGTGAGGTCTTTTTCTGTTTTGTAGACGGAATGATATGAGCTACAAGAGGAACTACTTAGAGATACTAATTGTAGATGCTGAGAAAAAGTCAATGATTAGACTGAACAATTAATTACTAAATTTGATCGGTGTAGATTGCCAATCCGGGCCTTTCAGATTTTAAAAACATCCCTCTATTCCCTCCACAGCAGGGACCTGCTTTATCCAGATTACTGTTTCAACACTAGTAGAAACAATTGTTATGTAAAACGGGGTAGCCCGTTTTAAATGTGGCTAACATATTTGAGAATAAGCTACGATTCTTTATTCCATGAATAAGGATATCAGGATCACATATTTGATCTCTGCCAATGCAATGAAAAACATCATACATTCTAGTATGCTTTGTTTCCAAATGATCTAGTTCACACAGTACCCTGTTGTCCTCCTATTCTAGTAAGTAATTTCAGAATTCACATCACTTACAAAGATGCCGAGTGGCTATTTAGGGAAGTCTGATTCAAAAAAAAAAAAAAAAAAACCCTCCAAAACAAAACAAACCTCCCCCTCTCTTCTCCCTCCCCCAAACCCCACGCGCTTTGTGTAAGACGGAGTCAACCAGTGGGATTCACAGGAGGTCCCCAAGTCAAATGCTGCAGCTGCGTTTTTAAAAAGGGTTGGATAAACTACAGCCGTTAATAACATCTGTATCTATGCAAGCTAAGATGATGATAGGGGTAATCAGATCTCATGCTTCAGGGCATAAGATGATTGCCTGCTGGGAGGGGGAGGATTTGGCCTTTCAGGTAAAGCAGTTCACATCTCAGGAGGTAGGTTGCAGACATTTCTCCCGGTTTCTAAAATTTCAGGTGTAATTGACATGATTTTGGAGTAGATGAAACAGTGATTTGAAATCAGATTAGGATGTTGAATAATGAGATATTTGAAATACCCACATACATCACACGTAACATATGTGTATCTTTCTATAGATAAGATACAAATATTTGGATGCCTTTTTCGTTTTTGAAGGCTGAGGTTGCTTGATATGTTTTGACCATCTTTTAGTGCAAAGCGGATGCTTAATAAATGTTAGCAACAATGAAAACAGTGGAAGTAAGTCAACTTTAGTCCATGCATTTATGATTATCTAAAATAATATATAATTACCCAAGTGTTCATAACTGCACCTAGTTGGATCCCAAAATATATCTATTTCCAGTTGCCTTAGCTAAATAATGATTGACTTGCATGTTTGGAGTGTACAAGGAATGCATTCATTTTAATGTCCTGGTCGCTAAAGTAATTTTTAAAAACTTAGTATTTGTCTGGAAGTGAGAAGGGAATTATGCAAGATAATCTTACCTTCTCTTTTGATTTCTGTAACATTTTCAAACCCCAGGAGGGGTACACTTTAGTACAGTTGCACAATTTAACCAGTTTTGAAAACACTTCTGCAAGTGTGAGCAGGGTTAAAGAACTCCCTTTATTTAGACATGTCAACCCATACTGCAGGGCATACAACGTCAGACAGCTGTCCACATTTCAGAGAGGTGTAGAAGCTTTTGAAGGAGTAGGTTTCTAGCAGAGTGGTTAGAGCCCTTTTGGCATGAAAGACATGCTTGCTACTGGCTTCGTCATTATTACTAAGCCACTCACTTCTGTTCCACACAGAGGGACTGTTCTGAAGGATATGGCTGTTAAATGCAATTTTTAAAATGATGCACATAAACAGTTTTAAAGGGGGAAAATCCTGCAGCTGTTTGGCTGCAGACAGGCATGGGAAATTAGTCAGAAGCCCAAAGCATCATAGTTAATAACCATTATTCTGTTGTCTGGGATGTTTGTTTAAATACTATTGACACTGTGTATGTATTGTCATCTTCTCTAAATTGTAGCTCTTAGCCACTGAAATCTTGTTAAAGACCACCTAGGGTTTCCTCTGTATGATGCTGAATTGTGTATTCACCTGATGGATAAACAAAAACCAGATTTTTTTTTTGTTTCAATTTTTCTCTCATGTACAACTAGCAGGAAATTTTCTGGAGTAAAGAAAGAGATTGCCTGAGTACAGTAGAAATAGCCGCTGTGGGGTCCCAACCTTCGTATTTCTCCTCTAGTGATAGAAAATGAACAAACCCATCAACTGATTAATACAATTCAGTTCTGCTTAAAATTCACAGATCTGTTTGGTATGAGGCTGTATTTTAAAAGACTCATACTTGCCATTAAGTGTGAAGAAATCAGTAACTATTCTTTTCATCAACAGCATGTTGGTTTTTTTTTTTTTTCCCCCTCCCCATTTCGATTTTGCTTATTAAGTGAGGTCATTTGAGAGAAGAGCGGCTCTGGTGGTGGGTGGGAAAAAAAATTTAACAGCCTGACTCCCAAGTTGAGAGCTTCAGATCATGGGCCATTCAGTACAAAGCGTTTTATATCTTGACTTATGAGGGGACAATAGCCGGTCTTACAAAGGCACCACCTGTGATTTAGCACGGTTGACATCTTTGTTAAGGAGGAGCCGGAGGGCAGAAGAGAAAACAGCACGTGCACAATCCGGAACTTGTTACCAAGACCCACCTTCAAGGCCTTTTCACAACGTCGCCGAGGCCGCGTCCGCGTCGGGTTTTTTGTTTTTGTTTTTGTTTTTGTTTTTTGCTTAGAGTTTTTAAAAAAGGAAGTGGGGAGAGAGAAAGGAACGTTATCCACGCGAATTGACCCAAAGCTCTGGACTTACGGCTTGCCAGCGCCAAGCGGTCCCATTTTACAGATGGGTAAATGGAGGTCAGGTCCGCGGAGTATCTGGCTCAGCAGGTGCCGGGGGGCTGGGGACCCCCGCCGGGCTTTGGGGCGGCCCGGCTCGGGGCGCGGAGGGCAGCGCGGCCGCGGGAGGGACGTCCAGTCCCCGTCTCCGGCCCAACCTTCGGGCCGGTGGCTTTTTGCTTCCTTCCCGAAGGTCGTTTCTGACAAATCTATCTATTTGGGGCAAATTGTCAGTGAGAAACTTCCGCTCGAACTGCCCTGGACAAAACCGGCTGTTTGAAAAGGGTAAATCCCGCGGCCCGGCGAGGCGAACAATGGGCCGCTGGTGCTGCGGCGGCGGGGGCGGCCGGGCGGGCCGCACAAAGGGCGGATTAATTGGGGCCGCGGCTGAGCGGTTCGCGCTAGCTCCACTCAGCCCGCGCTGCGGGGCGCCCCATTGACTGGGCCCCGAGCCCCACTTTTCACAAACTCCAAACAAAAGTCAATTTCTTTTTTATAAGGCGGGGGAGGGGGCCGCAGCCAAGATCCTCCACTTTCTCCTCCGCCACATTCTTGCAGCATGGGGGTGAGGGGGGTGCTGGAGGGAGAGGGGTGAAGGGGAGCGGAGGGGATTGGAAAGGGACGCGGGTGTGGCTACCGTGCGTCCCCGTTCCCGCCTCCGCTGTCCCCCGTCTGGACCCGAGTCGTGCCCTCCCGGTCGCGCCTAACTTCCAGGCAGGAGCTTAGAACCTTGCGGGAGGCCTAGTAGCCGCCGAGAAACACGGATGGGGTGGTGGCAAGGGCGGAGGTGAGGGCTGGGCCACCGAATTGGGGGAAGGATAAGCAGGTGATTTAGGAGGAGGGGAAAGAGACGCCCGCTAGGTATTCTAGACCTCGGGAGGTGTGACCATTCATCAGATATTTATTGAGCAACTACTTTGTTCCTAATGCGGCGGGGGGGGGGGGGGCGGGAGACAAAAGCGAGTTTGCCTTCAGTTTATACACAATTGGGAAGGCTGACTCCCAAATCAATTAGCAGGTGGGGAAGGGGCGTGCCCCAGCCAGGCCCCAAAAGAAGGCTTCACCACCATCCTTCTGTAAAGTTATGCCCGTGTAACATCTGGAAGAAGAGATCTAATTACTTTGTAGACACACCCTACTATGAGAAGTGGCAGTAACTAAAAACTGTAGGGTTAATATTGTGACGGCCTGAAGACCAAGTATGGAGGGACCAGGAGTTCATCTCCTCTGTTTCTCTCCTTTCAAGATAGGAGAATGAGTGCAGAGGGCTCTTCAACGGACACTGAGAGGGGAAGGAAATCCCGTTAACAATAAAGCTCGATGCATTCCCCAGCCTGCAAGCCTCTGTTGTGAGCTGGGTAGGCAATGGTTGCATACCGGACACCCCAGTCCTTGTGGTTAGTGCAAAGGCCACATTCTTCTTGGAGGACCGGCTTTCCAAGTGAATCAACAGAGAGGGGGGACCACGTGCAGGTGCAAGGGAAGCCATTTGTTGATGGAGGGCTTGAGCATGTGCTAACAGATTATATTACAAGGTTTTTATTTTATGGGAGATACTTCTGCTCTGGGATCAGCAAGCACTTGTGTGCTCTAAGGCTGGTGAATTGAAGTCTTCAACAGCTAGGCTTTAATATAGAGACCCTTCGAAGGCATCAGGCCAGGGTATTGGCACGCCTCTAGGCGGGCGCGGAGAAAGGGAGCTCTGAGGGCAGGTACTGAATCTGTGGTGGGCTCAGGAAGGGGTGAAAACAAGCCTTCGAGGCCTGGCTGAAACATGGCTGGAGGCAGGGAGGGCTAGGCACTGAGATCCAGAAGCAACAGCGGCAGAGGGACCTGCTGGCGGAATTCAGCCTGGGCTCCTTTTTACCCATGGTGTAAACTTGGAGATTTAAAATGATCCTTTCTGGGCCAGAGTGTGAACCCTTCCAGATTTCCGTTGAGTCAGAGGCTGTGAAAATCAAGGGCAAATATTTATCTAAAGATGTCACAACTTTGAATCTCAATAATAATTTATCGGCTAAGCTCTGATGGAAATCTAGAACAGCTGTTACTCCATTGTGTATTTTGAATTTCCAAAAGATAAATTGGGGTATCAGTATTTTTCTTCCACCAGTTCTCAGTATGCTTTCTTTTAGTTGACTGACGCCTTTGCAAGTTCAAAGCGAAGAAACGATAGGACCTTTTGCTTATTATGAAAGTTATTAAAGCCTACCAAAAATATATTTAATGTTCAACTTTTATTGGCAAGTGTGACAATGCTGAGTGTGTCCATGCCAGCGAAAGCTGAGTGAGCGTGGAAAGATTGAGATGTTGCATTATTAGGAAGAAAAAAAGAAAATACAAGTATGAATCAGAGTGATGAAACTTCCAACATCAATGTGTGGGTTTAGACAGAACTGATGACAGGCTCTGCTGTCTATTCATGGAAAGCTTATGACCACAGCTTCTAGGAACCCCCAGCACGGTTGCTTATCATTTCTGTTTTACAGAAGAAATTCTTCAGGGAGGGGGACACAAGGTGATTTAATAAGGTCCACCCATGAAAGGGGTGACATACTGGCATCAGGCCATTCCATCAATCTGGTTAGCATTGAAGGCTTTGAATTACTCTCTGTCTTTTAGAAAGAATCATTTTGGAGTCATTCGATGTGAACATCATTAGAGGAAAAAAGCTCCTGGAGATCTGATTATAATTAAACCTCTTTTTTTTTTTTTTTTTTTCACTTATACTTGCTGGCTGAGCAAACACTGCTGGAAAGAAAGGATGATCTTGGTATCCCCAGTCTTAGGTTGCAGAAAAGTACAGGAATCTGAGCTCTGATAATGGCAGAGCAGGGGCAAATATAGCACTAGACCTAGAATATGGTAGTCATGAGCCAAAAAGAAGGAGCACTCAATTTGGGAGTGGACTAGATTTAAATCAGTAAGAGAATGGCATTTTCCTTGAAGAGGGAAATGGCTCCAATGGCTTTTCCTTGAAGAGGGAAATGGCTCCAATGGCTTTTCCTTGAAGAGGGAAAGCAAAGGAGACATAGTCCTTGAGCCTTGGTATGGTAGCCAAGATTCTGGAAATAAAAGAGCTAACATTTGATTGTGAGATGTATCATACATATAAAATACTATATGAATGTATCTGTACAATTTAAAGCATGAAATAAAATAAATGCTCATATCCTAGCAGCTACATTTTAAAAATAGAATCTCAGTAGTATCTGAAAGGAGACTCCTTTGTGCCCTCTTGGATTGCATGTCTTTTCCCCACCAACACATACCAGAAGTCATCACCACCTTGAATTGTGTTTTGCTCATTTGTTTAATGTCTTTACAAGTTTACTACTCATGTGTGTATCCCTAAATAATATAGTGTAGAGTTTTGCTTTTTTAAAACTTTATATAAACAGAAGCATACATTATATTGTCTGTGGTGAAATGTTTTTTTCTCCCAACACTATGTTTAATGTTGGCATTAAATTAATTGTGGTACGTTCATACAATGTGGTTTCTTCATTCTCTCTGTCGTATGGTAGTCCCTTGTGTGAGCATGCCACAAGCAATTGGTCCTCACTGCTATGAAGAAACATTTGGGTTCTTCCCTTCCTTTCCCTTTCTTTCTCTCTCTCTCTCCTCCTTTCTTTCTTTTGTAATTATAACAGATGCTTCTATGTCTTTCTCTTGTGCATGCTTCCTGGTATGCACATATGCCAGAGTTTCTCTAGTATATAAACCTAGGTATAGAATTGCTTTCTTCTTCTTTTTTTTTTTTTATTAGAGAGAGGGGGAGGGAGGGGGAGAGGGAGAGAGAGAGAGAGAGAGAGAATCTCCAGCAGACTCCCCGCTGACCTTGGAGCCCAACGGGAGCCTCCATCCCAAGATCGTGAGACCATGACCTGAGCCAAAATCAAGAGTCTGGTTGCTTAACCGACTGAGCCACCCGGGCACCCCTGGAATTGCTTTCTTTTTTTTTTTTTTTTAAGATTTTATTTATTTATTTGAGAGAGAGAGAATGAGAGAGAGAGCACATGAGAGGGGGGAGGGTCAGAGGGCGAAGCAGACTCCCTGCTGAGCAGGGAGCCCGATGCGGGACTTGATCCAGGGACTCCAGGATCATGACCTGAGCTGAAGGCAGTCGCTTAACCAACTGAGCCACCCAGGCGCCCTGGAATTGCTTTCTTATTCAATTTTACTAGGTACTATCAAACTGTTTCCCTTAATGGTTGTATTAATTTACACTCCTACCAGGAAGTGATATGAATTATTGTTGCTTCCCATCCTTGTCAACACTTATTATTGACTTATTTTAAAATTTTTGTTATACATATGGGAGGAATATCTCTTTGTATTTTTAATTTGCATTTCTCTGACTCTTAATAGGGTTGAGTATTTTTCAGGTGTCTGTGGGCCATTTTTATTTTTTCTTTTGTGAACTATGTTTTTAAGTTTTGCTATTTTCCCATTAGGTTGTTTTTCTCATAGGAGCTTTAAAAAAATCTATTTTGGCTAATAATCCTTTGTCTTGATTATATGTATGGCAAATATTTTCTTCCCTTTAGTGACTGTCTTTTCACTCTCCTTCTAATGTCGGTGAACCAAAGTTTTAATTTTATGTGGTAGAATTTATCAGTATTTTCCTTCATAAGTTGGTAATTCTTGTTTTAGAAAGCTTTCCCTTTTGTGAGGTTGTAATGGAATTCCCCTAAATTGTTTTCTAAAAGTTTTATAATTTTGTCCTCCATGTCTAAGTCGTTAATCCAACTGAAATTGATTTTTGTGTATGGTGTGAGGTAGGGTTCCAATTCAGTTTTTTTCAAAGTTGTTTAATACATTTTCCTAGTATCATTGACTGAATCTTCTATCTCTAGTGCCCACTACATTATAAAAATAAGTCTCTATATATGCATTGATTTGTTTCCAGGTTCTCTATCATATTGCTTTGGCCCCTTTGTCTAGCCTTCTGCCAGTATCCCATTTTCTTACTGTAGCTTACATACTAAGTTTTGATATCTGGGAGGGCAATTCTCCTTATCTTATACTTTTTTCTTAGGGAGTCTTGACAATTTTGGACCCTTTCCTCTTCCATTTCAATTTTAGAATTAGTTTGTCAGGGGCGCCTGGGTGGCTCAGTCGTTAAGCGCCTGCCTTCGGCTCAGGTCATGATCCCAGGGTCCTGGGATAGAGCCCGCATAGGGCTCCCTGCTCGGCGGGAAGCCTGCTTCCTCCTCTCCCCCTCCCCCTGCTTGTGTTCCCTCTCTTGCTGTGTCTCTCTCTGTCAAATAAATAAAATCTTAAAAAAAAAAAAAAGAATTAGTTTGTCAGGTTCCATAAAAAATATTGCTGGGGTTTTTCATTGGAATTGGATTTAGTCAACATGGGGAGAATTGACATCTTCATGCTATTGAAGTTTCCTACTAACAACTTGATATTTCTCCATTTATTTAAGTCTTCTTTAATGTTTTTTCAATAAGGTATAATTTGGGGCACCAGGGTCGCTCAGATGGTTAAGCATCTGCCTTCAGCTTAGGTCATGATCTCTGGGTCCTGGGTCCTGGGATCAAGCCCCGAGTGGGGCTCCCTGCTCAGTGGGGAGTGTGCTTCTCCCTCTCACTCTGCCTCTCCCCCAACCCCCTCCCCCGCTCATGTGTGAACTTTCTTTCTCTCAAATGAATAAATAAAAAATCTTTAAAAAAATAAGGTATATTTTTTCTCTGTAAATGAGGTACACACCTTTGATTAGATTTATACCTAGATTTTTTATATATTTTTGCTCTTATAATGGCACTCTTTTAAAATATTTTCTTATATTCTATAGTGATTGGAAAAACTCTTGTATGAATTCTAATAATTTACCTATAGTTTCTTTTGAGTTCTCTGTGTGACCAATAATATGTGCAAATATGACAGTTTTTTTTACCTTTCTTTTTTCACCCTTAAATCTATAATTTAGTTTCTGTTCTTGTCATACTTGTATAGTTTAGGACCACAAATACAATATTGAATAGTGGTGGTGGTGGCAGTAACTTTGCATTTTTCCTGATATTCAAGAGAAGTATATAATTGTTGGTGCATATGGGATATGAGTGTAGAATTGGCATATCTCCTGGTGAATTCAGTAGTAATTAAGTTCATTTCTAGTAATGTTTTGGCTGTGGTCTATTCTCTCTGACATTAATTTAGGCATACTAGGTTGCTTCTTTGGTTTTCCATCCTTTGACTTTCAACCTTTATTGTATTTATATTTTAAGTCTTTTGTAAATAGTATATAACTGTTTTTTTAATTCAATCTAACAATCTTTGTCATTTAACTGGAGCCTTTAGTATATTTATATTATTGTACATACTGATATACTTGGATTTATTACTACCTTTTTTTTGCGCTTTGTATTTCTACTTTTCTCTCCTTTCCTTTTTGCTTCTTTTGTATCAGTTGAGGATTCCTCCCCCCACCCCCCACCCCCTTAGTACAGTTTCCTCCCATTCTTGTTTGGAAGTTATATTTTTAAGTGTCTATTATTTTAGTGGTTGCCTAACTATTTTAATATTTTCACTTAACACAGTTAATCATTATCTTCCTGCCTCCTGAACAGTATGAGAACCTTAGAAATCTTTTCATTTTATCCTTTTCTAGTTCTGGGATCCAGTTCTAGCTTAATCCTTTCCCTCCCACAGATTAGATTATTGTTACTATAAACAAATTTATGTAGATGTACCCACATATTTACCTATATATTTGCTCATTATTTCCTTCTTTCTGAAGTACATCCTTTATAATTTTCTTTAGTGCTGGTCTGTCAGTGTTAAAGTCTCTCAGTTTTTGGTTGACTGAAAAATATCTATATCTTATACTCATTCTTAGGTATTTCACTGCGGATATAATTCTTGATTTGAAGTTATATCAGCACACTGATGATATGATTCAACTATCTTTGGGGGTTTGGGTTTTTTTGTTTGTTTGTTTTTACTGCTGTTGAAAAGCACATTTATAGGTGATCTTTCTTCTCTGTTTTTAAAGTTTTCCCTTGCCTTTGGAGTTCTGCATTTTTACAATCATAGTTCTACATGTTGATTTCTTTTATTTATCCTGCTTGGGATGCACTTGGCTTCCTGTATCTGAGCACTGCCATCTTTAACAAAATTCTCAGCTATTATCTCTTTGGAAATTGTCCTCTCCTTGCTCTATTATTTTCTTCATGAATTCTCATTAGGAATCATAAAACTCTTAACATTTCTTTCATAATTTTTGCCTCTTTCTGGACTGTATTTTGGAAAATGTGTTTAAATCTATTTTCCAGTTCAGTGATTTTTTCTATTGGGTCTAAGCAGTTGTTTAGACCCCTCATTTAAAAAGTAATTGTTTTATTTTTCATTTCTTGAAGTACTTTTGGTTCCATTTCAGATCTGCTTGGATGTTCCTCACTGTCTCTTGTTCCATGCTAATATTTACAAACTCCTTTTTAAAAATTTCATTAACCATATAAAATTTGTATTTGGTCACTCATAACGTCAATATTTGACGTCTGTGAGGCGCTGCTTTTGGTGTCTGCTGCTCGCCTTTTCCGGGTTTCCCTTCATGTTTCTTCCTAGGCTTTGGGATGTTTTTCTCCTTTGAGCTTCTCATTGTCTTCATGCTTTCTTTCTGGGGATTCTTAGAGGCCAAAGTTGAAGATGAATTTGTGCAGGGAAGATTTGCATTTGCTCTTTCTAGTCAAGTCACCTGCTTGTACTACCAACTTGGGATCCTTTTATTTTGAAATACTCTATTATTAGAGTTTAACTTTTTTTTTTTTTTTGACCACACAAGTGGTATGAATCCAGATAGAAACCTGTGTGAGACCTATCTGTGCTTCCTGATTCTTAGGGAAATTTTGTTTTCTTTCTGTCTTCCCAGTATCAACCATAAGATAGCCAATGTCCTTGCTGTGGCACCCCTCTTTGAATAAAAACTTAAATTTATCTTTACAGTGAGGATATAACCCCTTGGATTTTTAGTTTTATGCAAGGATTCTCCTAACAGATTCCCTACCTTGGGCATTCCCTGAGCATTATCTCAGAGTTGAGATTCAGGGTCTCCAGAGTCTGACAGAAACTCTCAGCGTAAAAGCTGGCTTTGGAACTTGCTTAACCTACCAGGGTTCCTGTTTTCACTTACTTTTTTTAAAAAAAGATTTTATTTATTTATTTGAGAGAGAGAGAGAGCATGAGAGGGGGGAGGGTCAGAGGGAGAAGCAGACTCCCCGCTGAGCAGGGAGCCCGATGCGGGACTCGATCCCGGGACTCCAGGATCATGATCTGAGCCGAAGGCAGTCGCCTAACCAACTGAGCCACCCAGGTGCCCCTTCACTTACTTTTTGAGATCTGAAAATCCCTCCTGTTTGTGTTGGCTCATTGATCCATTTAAAAAGATGGGGTTTTTTTTTGTTGGTTTAAATTAAGAAAAAAATTTTTTAAATAATCTCTATGCCCAAAATGGGGCTCGAACTCACAACCCTGAGATCAAGAGTCTCAGGTTCCACTGACAGAGCCAGCCAAGTGCCCCTAAAAAGATATTTTAAAAATATTTTAATCAGGGGTCACCTGGCTGGCTCAGTCCATAGAGCATGTGACTCTTGATCTCAGGGCCATGAGTTTGAGCCCCATGTTGGGCTTAGAGATTACTTAAGGAAATAAAAGAAAGAAAAAAAAACTTCAAAAAAACTTTATCAAGCATTTTAGTTATTTTAATTGAGACTGTCATTCAGGGTATCTGTATTAGTTGGGTTCTCCATATAAAGAGATTATATTATAGGGGCGCCTGGGTGGCTCAGTCGTTAAGCCTCTGCCTTCGGCTCAGGTCATGATCCCGGGTTCCTGGGATCAAGCCCCGCATCAGGCTCCCTGCTCGGCAGGAGGCCTACTTCTCCCTCTCCCACTCCCCCTGCTTGTGTTCCCTCTCTCGCTGTGTCTCTAATCTGTCAAATAAATAAATAAAATCTTTAAAATAAAAAAAAGAGAGATTATATCATATGTAAGAGGCAGAGAGAAAGAGAGAAAGATTTTAAGGAATTGGCTCACAAGATTGGGGGGGGGCGCAGCGGCTGTAAGTCCAAAATCCATGGAACAGGCTGGGAGGCTGGAAACTCCAGTGAGAGTTGATGTTGCAGTCTGGAGTCCAAAGGCAAGTCTAAAGGCAGAATTCCTTCCTCCTAGGGGACCTCAGTCTTTTCTCTTAAGGCCTTCAACCGAGTGTTTGAGGCCCACCCACATTATGGAGGGTAATCTGCTTTACTCAAAATCTGCTTTCACCACATCTAAGAAATACCTTCACAGCAACGTCTAGACTGGTGTTTGACCAAACACTGGGCACCATAACCTAGCCAAGTTGCCACATAAAATTAACCATAGCAGCATCTAATTTACCAAAGTGCTGGAAACAGAAACCGGAGGTATAATTTTTCATGATGAATTGATAGCACAATGAAAGGGCACAATAATGTCATGCTTAGAGGCTTCCATGCAGATAGGTCTAAGGCGACAGTGGGCATTTTCTTAGGAGGCTGACAGACTTCTGTTTTCACAGTCTAGTGCTTACCATAGACTTGTAATGCTTACTATGGGTGGTGGCAAATGTGCTCTTCCATATAAAATTATAGGAAAAGGAGGATACACTTAATTGCCTCAAGTTATAGGCCACAATGATGCAGTCTAGCTTGGAAAAGTATATTATTTACTCAAACTTGCCAAAATTCAGTAAGTATCTTATAAAAATACAAAGAAAGCCAAACTGAGGAGAATACTGCATTGCAGGGTATCAGAATAATGATCATCCTTGTTTTAGAATCTAAAAGGTGTTTTCAGGTGATTAAAAAAATTCTTTTTCTTCTCCTCCTCCTTCTAGACATTCATGATTTCTTAGAAGCCTAAAACAGATGACAATCAAAAATTTAAAATCCACAAATTACCTAGCTATCCACATACAGAATGTTGGTACTTTCTTCACAGTGAATAACAGTAGGCTCACTTATAATGCTTTTCAGGTTTGGAAAAGCTTTTTTTTTTTTTTTTTTTTCTATTTGATTTGGGGGAATGCCTCTGGGGAGGAACATGTGGGGAAATAGTGTCAGCCGTCAGGAGGAAGGGAGGCAAGAGAATCTTGCAGCCTTGCTGTTCTTCTATCTTGCTTTCTCCCCCTTTTTCCCTCCCTGTCATGAAAAATTGAGCAATGCCTTAGCACGAAGCATTATTGCATAAAACAAAACAGTGAAAGTCTAAAAAAGGAATTTCAAAAGAGATGCCTAGCCTTGACAGAGACTGGAAGAAAATATGAATGGATGGTAGAATTATCAGTTATTGTCTTCTTTATATTCTTCCCTATTTTTTCAAAGGTTTCTACAACAAACACAACTTTATACGAAGAACATAAATTGCCCTTCCGTTTATTTTACAGAGCAAGAACCTAAAATATCTTGAGGATTTTTTTAGAGACAAATGGGTTTTCCCTATGCACAGTGTATAAGACTAAGTTTTTATACAGTATAAAACCATTTCCAAATAACCAGTCCAGTGTCAGAAAACTTGTTTTCATGCTAGCAAAATTGAAACTCACCAAATGGTAATACATTAAGTTCATTTGCTAAGTTTGCATGGAAACTTTTAATATTTTAGATTAATCCTCAAGAATTTATGAACTTCTCATTTTATTAGCAAATTTCAATAATCTGCTTTGCTAAAACTAAAATATTTTTTCCAGCTTCTCATTTAAGCTGGTATTTTGTTTTTGAAATGTATAGCTGTCTCTAAAATTTGTTACCTCTTTCAAATCCTTACAGTCTATATATAGGCTAACTGTATTTAGAACTCTTAGAATTCCAAATCAGGAGGCAAGTTGATTTGTAAAAGCTATGATTCTTTGGACTGCATAATTATGGAAAGACCAGAAAAATCAGTTTAGAGGCAGAGAGGCTCAAGGTAGTTCCTTCTGGGGAGTAATCACATAAAACAGGAAATGCGCAAATCTGTGAACACAGATACATTCTTAAGTTTCTCTGTAGAGGGTAACTACTGGCTGAGTTAGAGAGGAATTAGTATCATTGGTAAGACCTCCTACGACTTGACTGGCTTTTCTTGAAAGGAGAAAAAGAATACGAAAAGGTTAGGTAATAAAAAAAAAGTAGTTCTGCACTGGCATTTCATTGTTCTTCTCTGGAAAGTTATAAGGATAGTGCTCAGTGACCTCTCTGAAATGTCACAAAGAGCAGTGGCATCTGGATTAGTAGAGAAATTAACATGCAGAAGAGACTTCAAAGGCTGCTACACAGATCCAGAAAATTCTTTAATGTATCTGTATACATAAATTGCATGTATACTAAATTAAGCTCTATAAAATAACTCTAGATAGACACAGAGCCGCCTTGTTTGGTGGGTGGATATGAGAAGGGATGCTGGACCACCTGTAGTTCTTAAAGTTAAACCGATCTTTCACCCGGCAAAGCAAAATTCAGAATGAAGACTTTAGAATTTCGGAATCTAGACTCTGTCGCTTTGCTGAAAAACATTAAATATACTAACTACAGATTGATGTACTAAAAGAGAAGGGAAGGAGAGTTGAGAGAAATAAAATGGAGGTGCAAAACAGGAAGAGAGAAGGGAAGAGAATAAGAAAGGGTGAAGGGGGACAGGAAAAGAAAACATGAATTGAATGAAGGGATTAAATTGGGGGGAATAGGGAATAATGCATCTCCCCAGGGCCCCTCTTCCCATGAACTTTTAAAATAGAGAACCCAACCCATAAACAAGATGTAACCTTTCAGCAGAGAAAACATCCAACTTTCTTAGTTGTTAGGAAGTCTCTTCACACTGGGAGGAAATCTTCCCCCTTGTGGGTGGGTCTCACTGATGTTGAGAACAAAGAAAAAGGAATTGATACTAGGGGTTGTGTACAACGGTGAGGTTGCCATCCATTATTTCTGGCCCAGTTTGGTGATATCTAATCCTATTAATGCCTGGTATTAGAAGACTCTATTTCTATCCTACCCTCTGTTCTCTCTATTTTTGTGGGGTGAGGTGAGGCATGGTTAGGGAGTTGGCGTGAATACATAGAATTGATCCTAACGAGATTTTCTAATCTCTCTAGCAAATCACGTACTTGCTCATCTCCTCTCCACTTTTTCCTGGCCCTTGTATTTTTCTCACAAGAGCGAACAGGGAGACTAATGAAGCATATTGATCTAATGGAAACTTGTGACCAGATACATGATCGAAACCTGAAGAAAGCACTTGAAAACTGCGCACTTTTCATTTTCCCCATGCTTGTCCTTTCTCATCATGTTTAATGTCTTGGCTAGTGGGAAATATTTCGCTGCTTGTCCATTGTTTGTCATGTGTTATGTGATGGAGGGGTCTTGTGTGCTGTAGCAGCAGAAGAAAAGAGCAGCCTGTCCCGGGGGGCTTTCCTTTCAAAGTCCCATTAACAGGTTATGCGATGCTGGATAAATCACTTAACTAAGGAGGGCTGAAGTCTGGCCCGTAGCATAACCCTACCTACCCCCAAACAATTGGTAGCTCAATTTGTATCCTATCAGTATCAGTATATGTTAAATTTCAGGCAAAATGAAAAATATTGCACTCAAGTAAGGTGTGCGTTATAAATTGATAAGTGGAAAGAAGAGGTGAAGGAGACGATTAAAAAACTTGTAACATAGGCTGAAAGCTGACTACTTAACTAAAAGGCCTTTGGTATTATAAACTTAATGGAGTAACTGAAAAAATAGCAAAAGTTTAGAAAAAAAAATATTGTTCCAGTCTAAGCCACTTACAGTATTTTAAATCTATTATATTTTAGTAGATTTTTTTTCAGGTACTCATAGCCTTGAAAAATCTTATGATTGCTGAATCTGAAATTTTTTTAAAAGATTTTATTTATTTATTTGAGAGAGAGAGAGTTAGAGAGAGCATGAATGGTGGGAAGAGGCAGATGGAGAGGGAGAAGCAGACTCCCTGCTGAGCAGGGAGCCCGATGTGGGGCTCGACCCCAGGACCCCGAGATCATGACCTGAGCTGAAGGCAGACGCTTAACGGACTGAACCACCCAGGCGCCCCTAAATCTGAATTTCTAATTATTTTTTGTTTCAGAATCTGAAAGTTGTGAATCCTTTCTTATTTAATTTTACAACAAGAACAAAAACATATTTGAGACATAATTACTCAACATTTGCTCATGCCAACTGGTAAGAAATTTCTATCTCTTGTGATGAATGGAAATAATGTCCCCAAATACAATAATGGTAATAACAACCACCACCACCACCACAAAACAGCAATAACTACCTGTTATTGACTCTTATTATGTCCCAGGGACTTTGCAAAATTTTAGTTCTCTTATCTCATTTAATCCTAACATACATCCATAAGGTAGCTTCTGCTTCAGCCTCATTTTGCAGGTAAGTAAACAGAGGCCTATTTTAGGGACTAAACCCACAATTGCTCATGAGAAAATGCACCCTGATCCATTCATTCATTTATTCTGTAATATGTGTGGTCCATCTGGACATGTTGGCACTGAGACATAGATGTGGACACTGGCCTCATAAAGTTTACAGTCTACTGGAAGATAAAATCTCCACTCATTTTTGCTGAAATAACTGCAAAAATGCAGATCTAATTAGACTAAAAATTCTCTTTCTTTTAACGAATTGCCCATATGTATTTTTGAAGGTTGGCTCTTGGTTGTACGGTAATCCTAGGATTTTTTTTTTTTTAATTCTAGGATCTTTTAAAACATTTATAATTATGGGAGGCATTTTTTTAATGTTTCATAACAACTTTTTGAGATATAATGGACATACTGTTAAGTTCACCTTTTTGAAGTGTACAATTCAGTAGTTTTTAGTATATTCCCAGAGTTGTGTGCCAATATTCTCAAATTCCAGAGCATTTTTTTTTTAAAAGATTTTATTTATTTATTTGACAGAGAGAGACACAGTGAGAGAGGGAACACAAGCAGGGGGAGTGGGAGAGGGAGAAGCAGGCTTCCCGCCGAGCAGGGAGCCCGATGCGGGGCTCGATCCCAGGACCCTGAGATCACGACCTGAGCCAAAGGCAGACGCTTAACGGCTGAGCCACCCAGGTGCCCCTCCAGAGCATTTTTATCACCCCCAAAAAGAAAATGTATTTCCATTAGCAGCCACTTCCCATTTCCCCCTCCCACTCGTCCTCAGAAACCACTAATTTATTTTCTGCCTCTGTGGTGCCTGTCCTGGATATTTCATATAAGTGAAATCGTATGCTGTGCAGCTTTTTGTGTCTGGCTTCTGTCACTTAGCATGATGTTTTCAAGGTTCATCCTATTGTAGCATGAATCAGGACTTCATTCCTTTTTATTGCCAAGTAATATTCCATTGTACGGATGTGCCACATTTAATTTACCCATTTATCAATGGATAGACATCTGTGTCATTTCTGCTTTTTGGTTATCATGAGTAATGCTGCTCTGAACATTCCTGTGTGTTTCTGTGTGGATGAATGTTTTTACTGCCCTTGTATATATGTCTAGAAGTGGAATCACCAGGTTATATGGTAACTCTATGACTAACTTTTTGAGGAGCTGACAAACAGTTGTCCAAAGTGGCTGCCACATTTTACATTTTCATCAGCAATGCATGAGGACTCCAGTTTTTTCGCATCATCGCCAACACTCGTTATTGTCCATCCGTTTGATTATAGCCATTCTAGTGGGTGTGAAATGGTAGGTATCTCATTGTGGTTTTCATTTGCATTCCCCTAATGACTAAAGACATTGAGGAGACATTTATTTTTATGATTTTAAAAAATCTTGACTAGAGGAGTGCAACAGAACTATCCGAGGAGTTTTACAAGACACTATCTGGGCTTCACATCACTTCAAGTGGTAAAAATATATGCCAGGATGGCCTATCGATGTTTGGAATGTAATAGAAAACCAATTCAAAATGGCTTAAGCAATGAGGAAAATCATCATTTCACATAACAAGAAGTACAAGGTCAGGGGATTACAGAGCTGTTCTCTACAACCACTCAGTACTATCATGGGGATCCAGCTTCCTTCCTGTTTTTCTACCGTGTGACCCTACCATGCCCATTTTCTCTGCAGGCTTGCTGCCTTTGGAGTAGCAAGATGGCTGCTGGAATTCTGGGCAGGCTCCCTGGACCTGAAAATGTCCAGTGGAAGAGAAATCTTTCTCAGAACCTCTAGCTATCCTTTCTTATATCTCATTGGCCTAGATCTGTATCACATGCTCAAATCTAAACCAATCACAGATAAGAGAAATGGGAATTCCATGTATATGGTTTAGTTGAGGTGGGATTTACTCTCTTCCTAAATGGGAACTATATGGGAGTTCTGCTAACAGGGAAAAAGGGAGAAATGGATGTTGGATGGGCAACTAACAATGTCTCTGTTATGTAGGCTACAACATCATGATGATGGAAAATATTAGGTTAGATCTTGAAATTGCTGCTATTGGATCATTGACAACACTAATTTTATATGATTCAGCCTAATCATTTCCAATGCCATTTGACAGATTGGGCTGAAGCGTGGGGAGAGGATAATATTGGCTCCAGGTTTTAGTTCAATCACTTAGAATGGCTCATAAAGCATGAATCACTTAAATTGATTGATACAAGTAAATCAGACTCTTGTGAGCAAAAAGATTTTGTGTAATACAAGATCTTATTTGATTTCTTTATCTCTTCCTTGGCACATCTCAAATGTTAGGAAATCTATCCATAATCCCAAAGCATCTGTCCCGATGCATGTGCTGACGAAGTCTGTGAATGTTTTATTTATACAGACTTAACGGTTTGTTGAATTTTAATTTTGAACCGTTAAATCACAGAATGCATTATTCTGTTTTCATTAAAAAACATTTGAAGATTTCAAAGAGAAAGTGACCGTGTACCTTCCATTTTAGGGGTCTTTTAAACGAGGCGGACTTTGAGAAATCTAAAATAAGTTATTTAGGATGTAGAAATGAACAGAAAGCTTTTAAGATGGGGCTACCCTTGAATTGCACAGAGATGTACACAGAGCAGATTAGAAAATGGCAACCTTTCCCCTTTTAAATTCTTAAATTCACGTATTTATTTTTTTTAATAGGCAACATATTCACATAGTATAAATTCAAAAGTACAAAAGTTATGCAGATGGCTCCTTCCCACAGCTGCTCCTCAGCCACTCAGTTCTCTCTTCCCAAGACAACTGCTACCAGAAGGAAATTTTTAGGAGTATTCAGACCACGCCTTTCCCGCCACATAGTAACATAGCGTACATACGGTTCTGCTCCCTTTTGTTGTTTGTCGTTTACCTAACAGGTTATTTCGGAGACCATGCCAAATTGTTATATAATGAGCATCCTCATCTCTGTTTTTATGGCTGCGTAATGTTCCACGGAATGGATGTACCATATTTCTTTAACCAGTCCCCAACCGATGGACATTTGGAGTGCTTTCAACTTATTATAAGCAGTGCTGCAAAGAATAACTTTATACATATGTATTTTGCACATGTGCAAGTGTATCTTAGGGAAAGTTCCTACAGAGGAATTGCTGTATCAAAGGATGTATGTTTTTGTAATTTTGATAAATGATGACAAATTACCCTCTTGTCCAGGGGGTTGCAGCAATTTAAAATTCCCACAGCAATGCATGAGAGCACTGGTTTTTCCTACGGGTGGCAGCTTTCCAGAAGAGAGGTCATAAAGATGCTCCCTGCACCTTCATTCTAGGTGTGTGGGCAGGACCCCAAAAGGATCTTTTTCCCATTTTTAATAACACAGAAAAATGCTCACGATATGGTATTAAAGGACCAAAAAAGGATACAAATCTGAACTGTGTGAAAATTTGGGGGTGCGTAGAAAAAGGAATGGAAAGACAGAATTAAAATATTGACAGTGTTTAAAGTCTTTGTATTTTTCTACAATTAGCTCTCGTTCTGTTTATAATCAGAAACAATGCTCAAGTCACTGCTGCTGTTGTCCTTGGGTTAGGAATCTCATTCCCTTGCAAGATAACTCAGAGGAGTTCCCTTTCAGTAAAGCTCTCTAACGAAGCCTCCAGCTTGGTTCCATTTTAGGCTGCGCACCTACCTGCTCTTCCCTCAGTGTCTCCTTTGCTTGGTCAGAGATGCTAAGGAACAGCAGCTACAGCTCATCTGCATAGTCTGGCAAATCCACCAACGCTAAAATTCCAACAGGTATATGTCTTACTTAAAAAAAAAAAAATTGTTCTCATTTGTCAATTTCACTGATCACGGTGGGGTTTCATCTTGCTTTTCGGCTTTTCCACCACCATGATTTCCGTTTTTCACTAAGATCATTAAAATATTTCTGAACCCCCCCCCAAAACCCTTCTATCCAGAAAAAGATCTGCTCATTTGAGAGCAGTCTTTGGATCCCCCAGGCAGTTCATCCCCCAGCCCCGGCAAGAGGATTTCCTGAGGGAGGAGACTCAGAGAATCCAAGCCTCTGGCCCTGTCCTGCACTCCCGCTGCATAAAGGCCCATAGCTGTTGCAGTTGCAATTTTCTCTCTAAACCCCACTCCTTTTGTTGACTTGCAGAGGCTTACATTCCAAAAAAGGTAATTTGAAAGTGCTGCTGAATTTAGATGCATTTTGCTAATTTGTTTTTATTATGCATAGAAATATTGGTATAAAAGGTGTTTCAATTATTTTCTAAGGGAGGGACCTACGCATTCTCCGCAGCCACAAAGCTTTTAAATGGAGTTATTTTTCTCGGCTTATAATCGTTCTCCCTTTTAAGTACTCCAGCAGAAAAAGTAAGTTTACTGCTCCTCGCACAATGGGCCTCTTCACTTTTTAGGTTTGGGAGACCTGGGTGACCTACGAAAGTTAATTAGAAGGTTAACAAAGACGAAGACAGAGTCGAATCCATCGCCTCTCCTTCAGCCAAAGATGTCATCCATTAATTAGGGAAATCGTTAAGGTGGCCTTTATAGAATCCATAGAAAATCTGCCGTTGGCGGTCGACAGTTTTGATCAGATTTTCCTCTCCCCAATAATACTATGCTTAATAGTACGAAAAGCAGAGGGCTGGGGTGGGGAGAGGGGAGAGGGGAGGGGGTGGGAAGGATGTGTTTCAGCAACATTACAGTTAACCAGCCTCTGATTGTGACGGCTTTGATTCTCAGGCTGCCCCGCATACTTGCTCCATGATGTAATCCTTATTGAACCTGGAAGCCGGGCGAGCGGCAGGGAGGCGGGAGAAGCTGCCGCTCCCGCCTGGCAGCCGCAGGAGGCCCTGGGAGTTCGGAGCGCGGCCCCACTGGGCCGCAGACGCTCTCTCCGCCGCGCCGAGTCCGCCGCGGCCCCGCTGGCTCCCGCCGCCCCGAGGGCGAGGGCAGCCCGGGAGCCGGGTGGCCGCTTCGGGTGGGGGTAGCTGTCCGGCCCCGGTGGGCAGCCGGCCTCTCTTCGTTGGTTGGAGGAGGAAGATCTCTCCCCGTCTTCCTCCCATCCTGTTGCTTCTCCGCCACCAACACACCAGCTCAACTAAGGAAACGCTTCGGTCTGACTAGCTCTTTGCCATCTTGAGAACCACACGGCTCTTAGAAAGTCTGGGTATTTGTTGGTGGTTGCATAGACGTGACCTCCCTGCATCCCAGTTTCTTGCCTCCTCTCAAACGTCTTGAACCTAGAATTTCTGATTTAGGCAGTAAAACCTTCAGGATTTTTGTTTTGGTATTACGTATTTAAAGATGGTGTTAATTCTGAACATGAGATGCCTTTAATTTTTTAATGTGGAACTTTTTTTTTTTTTTTGGACACCATTTAAACCATTCTTAAGTGTAGCCCTTGCCCATTGGTGTATAGCCATCACCACCGTCCATCTTCCTAAACTGAAACTCTGCCTGCATTGTGAGGCTTAGTTTTGAAACAACATTGCAGGGTTGGTTCCATGGTTTTTTAAGTTATCAATAAATTCTCTTTCAGGGATTAGCATCTTTGAAGGAGTTGAGAGTTTTTGCATAGTTCTTCACGCCAAAAGCTGGAGCAATGTAATGCAGCCCTTGTTTACCATGCAAAACATTTCCATGTACTTTTGCCTCTTTCTGGATTGATACTGAGCAAATGCTGCATGAAATCTCACCCAGACAGTAGTAAATGGCCATTGTGGTTTGCCTTATTAGCCCCGTAGCAGAGTGAGAAAGAATTGCTGTCCCTCAGAGAAGAGGGAAGTGTCACTCTTAGCTCTTAGCATTACCGAGGAAAGGACCAGAACTACTATAAATCTACAGAATCATATCTGATGATCACCTACACCCAGGCCTTAGTCTCTTCTTCAGCTAGGGTGGAGAGGAGTGTCGTCCCCACATTCATCCTCCCAGCCTCTTCCTCCTCCTCACCCACCGCACAAGAGGCCAAACTCAGGGCCCAGACCAGGGCGCTGGGACAGCCCTGGGGAAAAATAAGGGTGATGTGCCCCCAACTTCCCAGAAGAAAAAGTAGTAATTATGAAAAATCAGCTAAATGATAAAAAGTGCATGGAATCAAAAGCCCATGAGTTATGAAACATAAGCCATAGATTCGTCACCAACACCAAAGCTTAAAACAAAACCCGACCATTCCCATATCCAGAGCATCTCCATTTCCCCCAAATGCTTTGATCTCAGTTTTACCATGTGTGTACTTAGCACGTATATTGTTGAATTGCTGGCTATTCCTTTGGTGTTACAGCTAGCAGTGTATAAAGGGCCCTCAAATAATTGAATTAAGAGACTGTTAGTTGTTAGTTGGTGGTAGCTTTAGGCTGAGTCACATAAAGCGCTCCCGAGTGGCTGCTTTGCTCCAGTAAGTTTGCTTGCTGAAGGACATCTGGCCACCTTGACCGCATGTTAGAGTGCACCAGCAGCTTAAAATTCCCAAGACAGGGCGCCTGGGTGGATCAGTTGGTTGGGCATCTGCCTTTGGCTTGGATCATGATCTCAGGGTCCTGGGATGGAGCCCCACATCCTGCGGGGGGCCTGCTTCTGCCTCTCCCTCTTCTCCTCCCCCTGCTTGTGCTCTCTCTCTCTCAAACAAGTAAATAAAATCTTAAAAAATATATATATATAACTCCCAAGACAAGAGCTGCACCTCAGACCAACTACATAAGAATTTCTGGGGGTGGGATTAGCGTATGGTACGTTTTCCAAGCTCCCCAGGGCATTTCAATTTGCACTTATGAATCCAAGGTAATTTATGAGGTTGAGAACTGTGATGGTTTATGTGTCAACTTGCCTGGGCCACAGGGTGCCCAGACATTTGGTCAGACATTATCTTGGATGTGTCTGGGAGGTGAACATTTGAATTGGTAGACTGAGCAAAGCAGATTGCCCTCCCTAATGTGCGTCTCATGAATCCGTTAAAGGACTGAATAAAATTTAAAAAGCTGAGTAAGAGGGAACTCCTCCTGCCTGACCGCCTTTGAGCTGAGACATCAGTTTTTTCCCTGCCTTTGGACTTAATCTGAAACACTGATTCTTCCTGGATCTTGAGCCCACCAGTGGTTGACCAAAACTACATCACTGACTCTCCTGGGTCTGGCTTGCTGACTGAAGATCTTGGGACTTGTCAGCCTCCGTAATCGCTTGAACCAATTCCTTATAATAAATCTTTCTGTATAGATACACATCTTATTGGTTTTGATTGTTTGGAGAACCCTGACAAATACAGATTTTGGTACCATGAAGTGGGGTGCTGCTGTAACAGATACTTAAAAATGTGGCAGCAGCTTTGGAACTAGGGAGTGAGAGGAGGCTGGAGAAGTCTGAGGTGCATGCTAGAAAGATGGATGTTAAAGGCAATTCTAGTGAAGCCTTCGAAAGAAAAGAGGAGAGGGCGCCTGGGTGGCTCAGTCGGTTAAGCGTCTGCCTTTGGCTCAGGTCATGATCCCAGAGTCCTGGGATCGAGTCACGCACTGCATCGGACTCCCTGCTCGGCGGGGAGTCTTCTTCTCCCTGAGGGGGCCCTCCCCTGCTTGTGTGCTCTCTCTCTCTCAAATAACTAACTAACTAAATAATCTTAAAAAAAAAAAAAAAAGGAGAGCTGGAGAGAAAATTTCCATCTTTTTAGGGAACACATCAATAATTGTGAACAGAATGGTGGTAGAAATGTGGATGTTAAAGGCCATTCTGGTAAGGTCTCAAGTTAAAATGACAAACAGGTTATTGGAAACTGGAGGAAAGATGATCCTTGTTACAAAGTGGCAAAGAACTTGGCTCAACTGTGTTCTACTGTTCTGTGGAAAGTTGAATTTGTGAGTAGTGAAATTGGATATATAGCAGAGGCGATTTCTAAGCAAAGTACTGAAGATGAGAGGAGAGAAATGTGTTGAAGAAGGAATCCTTAAGCAAAAATAAAACCAGAACTTAAAGATTTGGAAAATTTTCAGCCTATCCACATTGAAAAATGAAGAAGGTGTTCTGACAAGAACCGAAAGGGTGTGGCTGAACAACCCTTTGATAAAGAGATTAATGTGGTGTGAACCGTGGAACTCATCAGCCATCTCACAGAAGCCAGAAATAGAGATGGGATTATACCATCCGAAACACTGACAGCTTCAAGAAAATGAGACCGAATGAAGGAAGACTGCTAACATAGGTTATCCTTCAAGAAAAGGGAAGAACAAGCCAGAAGGTGGTTTATAGTTCACGAGGGCTACTACTCCCATCACAGGGCCAGGGGGCAAGGCTATTTCCTCTTTGGTTTCAGAGGGCAGGGTCCTTGAAAAGAGCCATCCATGGTGGGGGCCCTCAGCAGAGAGCTAAAGGGGTGGGGCTCCCCAGAGACTTGAGGGTGACACTGTCACCCCAGTGAGCCTGGAGGGCAGTGCATCATACCAGAGGATTATTCTTTTTTTTTTTTTTTAAGATTTTATTTATTTATTTGACAGAGAGAGACACAGCGAGAGAGGGAACACAAGCAGGGGGAGTGGGAGAGGGAGAAGCAGACTCCGCGCTGAGCAGGGAGCCCGATGCGGGGCTCGATCCCAGGACCCCGGGATCATGACCTGAGCCGAAGGCAGATGCTCAATGACTGAGCCACCCAGGTGCCCCCAAAGAGGATTATTCTTAACCATTAAGAGCTAATGGAATTTGTCTTGCTAGGTTTTGGGCTTACTTGGGACTCACCACCCTTTCCTTCTCTCTGGTTCTTTCTTTTGGGGTGAGAATGTCTGTTCTACACCTGTCCCACCATTGTATTTTGGAATCACATAACTTGTCTGGTTTCACAGATTCACATCTGGAGAGGAAGGTTCAAGTGTCACTCATGTCTGATTTAGATGACACTTTGGACCTTGGACTTTAGAGTCGATGCCGGAATGAGTTAAGACTGAGGGTTGTTGGAATAAAGTGCATGTATTTGCATGTGAGAAGGACACGAATCTGGGGGGGCCAGGGGTGAAATGTTATGGACTAAATATTAGTGTCCCCCCTCCATTCATATGTTGAAGCCCTAACCCCCAATGTAACTATATTTGGAGATAGGGCCTGTGAAGGGGTAATAAAAATTAAACGAAGTCATGAAGGTGGGTCCCTAATTCAATGGGGCTGATGCCCTTATAAAAAGAGGAAGACACTCCAGAGCTTTCTCTTCCTAATGTGAGAGGACACAGAGAGAAGGCAGTTATCTTTAAGCCAGGAAGAGAGCTCTCACCAGAAACCAAACTGACCAGCACCTTTAACTTGGGCTTGCCAGCTTCCACAACTATGAGAAAATGATTTTCTGTTGTTTAAGCTACACAGTCTGTGGCATTTTGTTATGGCAGCCAGAACAGATTACTAAAAGAACCATATAAAGTAGACACCAATCACTGCCATAACCCATATCCCCCTCTAGAATTGTCTGCTGTAGGACGCCTGACTGGTTCGGTCGGTATAGTAGGCAACTCTTTTTTTTTTTTTTAAAGTAGGCTGGTGCTCCGCATGGGGCTTCAACTCTTAATCTTGGGGTCATGAGTTCGAGCCCTGCCGTGGATGTAGAGATTACTGAAAAAATAAAATTGTCCACCGTGGCTTGCCCTGCAGGCCACATGCCCCCCTGTCCTCTGCTTAATGGCCAGGGGTGAGCACATGGCCCAGGATAGTCCATTCTTGGGCTCCTGAAACATTTCTGGCATAAACCCCACAAATCAGAGCTTCGTTTTGGTTTGTAAGATCTTATTTTGCATTCTCTGGGGATAACTTTTAATTCTCTGGGGATAACTCAAGTTAGGGTGAGTTAGCTTGGTCAGATAATCTTAATACCTACCCAAGAAGCTTGAGGCACTTTCCAAAAAGGATGGGCCTAAGAAGAGTATAGCAGTGAGAACTTTTCAGAAGCAAAGGTCACTGTGGGAGTGTAGGCCACCCATGGTGGGGGTTTGGCTTAGAAGTAGGTGAGAGTGGAGGGATTGAAGGATGCTAGACACACTTGGCTTGCATGGCAATTTCCCTCAGGACTTGTGATTGATTCTCCACCCTTTCCCATCCAATTCATCTTGAGGGCAGCCTTTGTCATACTGTCCTAATCCAAGTAAATTTGAATGTAAGGATAAAAGACCCATTCAAACTTACTTATGCTGGGGAAGGGGTGGTGGTTATTGGATGGATACAGAAAAAGTGTAGCTGGACTTCTTGGGAAATTGCAACTATTCCCTACTCATTCTCTCTGTCTCTGTCTCTCTCTGCGGCCCAGTGGCTTCTTGTGCTAGTTCCCCATGAAGGATGGCCCACCACCCCCTTTACTACTACAAGGTGGGATGGGCCTGGCAGGGGGTGTAAGTCACCAAGCATCTACTGAGGAAATGCATGCTGAAAATTTCTCTTCAGATTGTTAGAACTATCCAAAAATGCCTTATTTTTTCTATTTTGAATCTTAGATAATTACATTTAAATTTGGATTAATGGGTAGATTGGGGAGTGAAGTATTCTGACTCATTTTCTGATAAAACCTTTGTGTTAACCAGAAAATGTTTTATTAAAAAAAAACAACAAAATTTTACTGGATGGTATTTCTAAAATATTTACTTTCCTCTCCTTGTAAGATCATGACAATATTTGCTCCCTCTTGGTGACATGTGAGTTTAAATAGCAGTTCCTGTGGAAGAGATCCCAAGGAGAAATGGAAAGAGTACTGCATTTAGGGGGTCAGAACATCCCCGTTCATCTCTGCTGTACCATCAGAGGAACCTCAGGCCCATCACGGAGACTCTCTGAGCCCGACTTCCCTCATATGAGAAAGAGAACATGGAGCTGGTAATATTTGTCTTTTCTTTTTATCTCAGGGTAATTATTTTAAATTTAAATGTGAAATTAATTAGTAAATTAAAAGCACAAGTCACTATTTCAGTCTTTGGCATATAGGACTTGCTCTATAAATGTTGGCTGAGTGACTTCTGCGATGTGAGCAATCTCCACGTATGAGGGATAGGAAATTGGCTGAATCTGGGCAAGTCCCAGATCATATTCTGAAAAATTATTAGTTTTTTTAATATACTAAATTCCTCATAGGAGCTAGTTCTATTAGCTTTTCCTTTCACAAAGTGAGAATGTAGGGCATCTCATACCTGTCAGAACAGCCAGAATAAAAAAGACAAGAAATAACAAGTGTTGGCGAGGATGTGGAGAAAAAGGAACCTTGTGCACTGTTACATTGCACTGTTGGAGGGAATGCAAACTGTGGAAACAGTATGGAGTTCCTCAAAAAATTAAAAATAGAAATGCCATATGATCCAGTAATTCCAATCCTGGGTTTTTACCTAAAGAAAAAGAAAATATTCATTTGAAAAGATATGTGTATCCCTAGGTTCATTGCAGCATTATTTACAATAGTCAAGATATGGAAGCAACCCAAGTGTCTATTGATAGGTGAATGGATAGTGAAGATGTGGTGTGTATATACAATGGAATATTACTCAGCCATAAAAGAGGATGAGATCTTGACTTATTTGACAACATGGATGGACCTCGAGGGTATTATGCTAAGTGAAATAAGTCAGATAGAGAAAGACAAATACCACATGATTTCACTTATATATAGAATCTAAAAAACAAAACAAATGAATAAACAAACAAAAAGCAGAATCAGACCCATGAATACAGAGAACAAACTGATGATTGCTAGAGGGGTGGGGGGGATGGGCAAAATAGATGAAGGGGAGTGGGAGATACAGGCTTCCAGTTAAGGAATGAATAAGTCCCAGGATTAAAAGGTACAGCACAGGGAATATAATCAATGATATTGTAATAGCATTTTATGGTGACAGATGGTAGCCACCCTTGTGGTGAGCATAGCGTAATGTATAGAGAGGTTGAATCACTGTGTTGTACACCTGAAACTAAAGTAACATTGTGTGTCAACCATATTCAAATAAAAAAAAGTGAGATGTAGAAAAAATATCAGATAAATTGAGGGTTCCTTTCACCGAGTTCAGATTCAACTGCTACTGTACAAGAAAGTCATTAATAATATATTTTGAGAGCTTATCCAACAAATATTAACCAAGGAAAGTCATTAATAATATATTTTGAGAGCTTATCCAACAAATATTAACCAAGGACCCTGGGAATATATTGTTGAACAGAAACAGACAAGAACCCTGCCCTCATAGAGCTGATGAGCTGGTACTCAAAACACCCTCACACACACACACACACACACACACACACACACGCGAAAGGCACTGGGGAGATGCTCCACCTCACCTGACCAGTTTTCTCAGTCCCTGCCAATGTTACTTTTGACCAAGGTCTAGGAGGAGGTGGAGGAAGCAGATCAAACACCAAGGTCCAGTGGACCAGAAGAGGACTGGGGCCTGAACATAAATCCCAAATAAAGATGTTTAGATCACTGCCCTTAGCTGGGGAAGGGGGGGGGTCTTCTTTTCACTGGGGCTGGAACACCCTCAGTGACTCTGTATATAATGGTATCCAAATGTCATGTCTTGGCTTAACTTCAATTTGACAATAGCCAACACTTCTTGAGAGCCTATTAAAGGTCAGGCACTGTGCTGGACCCTTTCCAGGTTTTGTCTTTAATCCTCATATCTATCTTGCAGGGTAGATACTCTTATCATCCTCAATTTGCTTATGTGGGACTGCAGCTGTAGGGGACACAGGCAAGGTCACAATAGGTGGTTACAACAGAACTAAACCTGTCCTATCTTACTTGAGTGCCTTCCCTCTTCCTGCCAAGCCACACAAGGTCTTTACTCCTTTCTAAACAGAATAGTGGGAACCTTGTGTTTCTACGCTTTGCCACAATGGAGGAAAAGTACACGTTTTTCAACATATAAAAGGATAATGGTAACAATAGCCAATATTAATCGAGCAATTACAATGTACCAAACAGGATTCTAAGCTTTTTACATGTATTAATTCATTTAACCCTCACAAACCTATGATGTGGTTACTCTTGTTACATAATATTATTTATCTATTTATAGATGAGGAATTGAGACACAGAGAGGTTAAGTAATCTGTCCAAGGAGACTCAGCTTGTGTATGGTAGAGGCAGTTTAGACCCAAGTTGTCTGGGTCTAGACCTTACATTTTGTCATTTCATCCAAAAGCAACACCCTATTTTCAACATCTTTTGCAGTTGTCTTAAGTTGGTGAAATAAAGATCACAAGCATGGGAGGGAATCCCCTGCCCCCACCCCAACACCCATGAGCAGAAGACCCAATCCCGTCCATAGTCTGCTGAATGCTTCCCTCTATCCCTCTGTCCCTCTATCATTGTGCAGTATACAGCCTTTGTAACTGTATATGTACCAGCCCTGAGTTCCATCCACCATGAAATGGCCCATGACACCAAAAAAAAAAAAAAAAAAAAAGCCCCATGTATTCTAAATCTGAGCTTTCTCTCTACTTTATGCTCCCAAATGCATAACATTTTCCATAGATATGAGAGTTCTCTCAAAGAGTTAACAGCATTACTTGACAAGAGGAATTGAAGAAACCTGGGAGCATTTTCTTTACCAGCTCAGGCAAGTGACTGGAAAGTCAAAACTAAATTTTACAAAAAATATTAGGCTTTGGATCTTCACTCCCACTGTCTGGCTATTTGAGTAAATTGGGCAGTGGTATCACTGATCGGGCACCAACCTCACTGGCCCAGCTCGGGGCAAGGCAGAGGCAGAAGGCAGCAGGAAATGATGGGGCATCCTGGTGAATTCTAACCTCATTCCACTAAGAACCCTCTCCCACTTTCTGCATCACAGAGACACACATGAGAGATCTCTGAAGCAGGCTGATATCCTCAGATATAAACCATTTAGGATGCTTGATAACTACTAATTAAATGAATTAGGTGCATAGTATATAATTATCGGTGCTCTACATTCCCTTGTCTTTGCTGCACCACAGGAGAAAGTTTCCACAGCACTTGGTTTGTAGCAAAAACCAAAATTAAATTAAGAGGTCACACGCCAGTAGCAAAGACAAAATCAGGAAAACATTTTCCAATCAGAAACTGCAAAGAAATTGGGGCTTTTATATAATAGCGAAATTAGGGTTTGGATGGTGGTATTCTTTCAACCAACTTTTCACAAATATTTTCTGGAACAGGCCCAAGGACTGAATCCTAATTTAGCCCATTCTTGTTCAGATGTAATTGAATTCACTTGTTTAGGTTTCTGCCTCCCCCACCTTCCATCCATGGCAAGGGGAATACTGCTCAGCTCTCTCACGCGGCACCAGTGAGTCTGTAGACCGTGTTTGGAGGACTGTCCTCCAGGAATCGGAGGCTCCTAGTTCCTTCCTCCACAGCTACTATCTTCCCCCCACTATCTTTCCCCAAGAGGAAATTCCTCTCTATGTTTTGCTCCCTTGGCGCTGCTTACCAATTTCCCCCTCTGCTGCCCTTCACCTCCCAGCCCCCAAAGTTACTCTCTCCCGAAAACAAATGACTCTATCAGCTGGGGAGGAGTTCATCTGAAAAATATCCTCTGGAGGGGTCCGGTGCACAAAAATATTCAGGTCTGGAATCCTTGGCTGAAGTCA
This sequence comes from Halichoerus grypus, assembly GCF_964656455.1. Lineage (NCBI taxonomy): Eukaryota > Metazoa > Chordata > Mammalia > Carnivora > Phocidae > Halichoerus > Halichoerus grypus. The sequence goes on from NC_135720.1 coordinate 52,257,970, forward strand.
CTTATGGTTGCAAGAACTGACACTGAGCTGAGGCAACACGTGTTCCTTGTGGTTGAGTGATTCGTGCATCAGTAAAAGAGGAAAGATAGCTTTTGTTGTTTTCTGGGGCCCGGGGAGAGGATTTAGCTGTACACCCATCAGGTTGGAGTGAAAAGCTGCTAAGGGCGCAATGGTTCCCATGTTACCTCCGATGATGGCAGGGATGATGGCAGGCCCCTGGTTTGGCGTATACTTAGCCTGCAGACACGAAAGCCATCTCCATGGGGAGGACGTGAATTGCCAAGCGATTCCCACCACCCGCCTGGACTATCCCCTCATGCTCCAGGAGTTCTCCCTGGCAGGTTGGCTGGTTGATTTGGCCTCAGAGCTTTACAAACATTAGCTTCTACGCCTGCTCCTTGAGGTTAAAAAATGTTCAGATGAAGGCACAACAGGGAGAGGTAAGAAGCCCATGTGTCTCTCCTTTCTGTTCTTAAATGGAAATTAAGATGTAGGGTTTTTTTTTTTAATTTGATTTGGATGTAGAAACTTAAAAAAACCTCCCCTTTCCTCTTTGGAGATTCTTTTCCCACTATGTTTGGCAGAGGCTAACTATGATGGTTTGGAACACACACACACACACACACACACACACACACTCACACCACACGTAAGCAGGCACACCCCAGCATGCTGGCAGTCTCTGCTCTCGTACTCACATCTCATCCCCAAGGATGTGCGGGCCTCCAGGATAAGAACTCCACAGTAACTGGGCAGTAGAGTTTGGTGAGCAACCAGGGGGCTGGTGGGCTCCGTCTGCTCTTGCCACGAGTGGTTCTTTTGCCTGCGTTAGCAGGAATGAGAGTCTGCGTGATTTCTGCCATGGCATCCCAGAATCCAGTTGCCCCATATCCAAGTGCAGCCTTCTACATGCAACAAGGGAATTCAGGCTTCTATGAAACAGGCTTCTTAGAGCAGAAGCCTAGGGAGCCAAGTGTGAAGGGTGTCAGCAGCTGAGATACCCCTGGGGGAAGATGTGAAACCAGCTGGGCTCTGAGCCAACTGCTGGGTGTCAGAGGAGTCCTTCCAGGAGCCTGCTTGCTCCTGGACCACCTTTTGTCATTTTAAAGTGGTGCCTACACCACTGGTCTTGCCCTGGCCCCAGGACGTGCACTAATTTTCATTCATTAATGTATCCCTTCACAATCAAGTTATTCTCATACAAAGGGTATTGGTTAGTCCTCATAACCCATGAAATAAGTAGCATTGTTCCCATTTTATTGATGAAGAAACCAAGGCTTCAGAGTGGTTTAAGTAATGTGTTCCCCAAGGAGGTAAGGCAATTAATACCAGCAAAGAGAAGTCTCAGACCTCCTGATTTTATGTTCTTTCCTTTGCACACCTTAGTCAATGGGCAAGTGTGTACTGTATTGCTAGCATGGAACTAGTATCATTTAGGTTCTGTGGAGACTCCAAAGACACCATGACTTGGTCCCTACCATCCTGGCACTTGTAAGCTGGTTAGCCAGAATTAAGAGATAAGGAAGGGCTGGATGGTATACATTTAATGAGTTATTAGTTTGTTTACACACTTAGCAAATAGTTCTTGAGCATTATGTGCCAGACACTGGGATAGGAGTAGAGGGACACAGAGAGGAAAAGTACACCGTCTCTAATTCCCAAGAAGTTCAATCTAGACAAGGGACCTTCACTGCTCAAAACCATTCAATGGCTTCCCGTTGCTTGTGGGGTACAATCCATAATCCCTGATGTGGCCCACAAGGCTGTAGGAGATGTGACCTTTGTGCCTCTTTCCAGCCTCACTCTGTTCTACCCACACTGGGCTTCAAAGAGCTCTTTCGTTGGGCTAAGCCTCCTTCCTTCCTTCCTTGGGATCTTTGCACCCTGGGATGGCTTCACAGAAGTGTCATTTGAGCAGGGTCTTGAAGCCTGCCTAGGAGATTTCCAGGCTGAAAGTGATGGGGACTAGTGGAATTCCAGGTAGAGGAATTTGAGTGAGGAAGGGACTTAGTGAAGAAGAGAGGCTCGGGAAAGTTTCATAGAGAAAGCAAAGCGTTCTTAGTATTAACTGATATTCAATAACTATCTGTTGAATGGAGCTGGGCTGGGAAGGCTGGGGATGGGCAGAATGTGGCAGGATGGAGAGCAGGGCAGTGAGAGCAGGAACATGCAGGCAAAGTCTCAGGAACTGGGGTTGCCTGAGCTTGAGGAAGGGTGGAGAAGCCCTTTCAGAGGTAGGTTGGGGGAGCAGTGATTGTGTGGGAGAGTGGGTGTTTTATGGGATGGGCTGGGATGAGAGATCTGAACTCCAGTTGCAGCTCAGCTATATGCTCTGTGACCTTGGACAAGTTACTTCTCTGGGCCTCAGAATTTGTGAGGAAGATGAAGTAGGTAATCTCTAAACCTCTCCTTTCCAGGTGACATGTGCTGTTTAATTTTCTGGTGATGACAGAGAATTGCAAAAGCCAGGATGGATGCAGACGCTAGAAGAGATGAGGGAATCCCAAGAGGATAGAGAGTGCCCAGGCAGAGTGCTGGCATCAGGGGCCTCTTGCAGCTTGCTGGGTTGTGGAGAAAGAGGCTAGAGGGGAAGCCAGGGCAAGGGATGCGCGAGGCCCGCTGCTGCCTGGAACTCATCACTGTCCCACTAGGACCAGATCAAACCTCAATGGGATTTTCTAAGACAACCCGACTTTTCTTCACTGCTACCGTGATCTCAAGTCTAATGTGGGGGGACTAGGCCCACCCTCAGGGGAGAAGACTGCTGTGGCCAGTAAAACTGAGTGTAGATTCAAAGGAGTAACGAAGGAGGGGAAAGAACTGGAGGGGCTTTTTGGACAGTTCGAAGGACAGGACAAGCCCCTCACTGTTTTTTTTTTTTTCTTCCCTCTAGTGACCCCATTCTGCCCCATGGATGTCACTTTTCTCTCTTTCTCCCTCTCTCTCTCTCTCCCCCCTTCTTTTTTGGAGGTTTTGGGGAGGGGAAGCAAGCTGAGGGAGGTGGGAAGAGACTTTTTTTCACATGAGTCCTCAGAATTACAGTTCACAAACTATTCAGTAAACTGACCGGCCTCAACCTCCCCTTCAACGGCCTAATCTAAGGGGTGGATCTATGTGTTTTGTTGCTTGTCAGAAACAATCGCTGAGCGGCCCATTACATTTACAGCACGTCGCCCTTTAATTGGTGTAACACGCTGAGGCCTGAAAGGAGGAGAGGCCCACAAAAGCGCCCGTGAATGAGCCTTGACTCACACAAAAACACTCTGCAGAAGTTCAGAGCTGGCCACTAACAAGGAGGTAGGGAGTTAGTTTGAAAAGGGGGTGAAGTTCAGAAATGTGTCACCTTGAGGAGCCTCCCATCAAAGCAATGGTCGCATTGACAAGCTGCAAAGAAAAAAAGTTAAACCTTCAGGGCTGTGGACTTGCCTGCTGGATTTATTCTTTTTAAACTTGAGGAGGGGGGTAGGAGAGGGGAGAGTCTTTTTCTTCTTCTCTTCCCCACCGTTGTCTCTCTGCTCCCTTATTTACTTCAGAGAGCCTTAAAGAAGTCGGTTTGAAAAAACATACCTCCCACCCTCCTGCTAAGATACACTATTAAAAAAAATAAATGTATAAAAAGTCAGGCTGAATGCGGCTGCCTTAGGCCGCTGCAGCTGATTTCAGAATAGCGTTTTGTCTCTGCGCTCTCCTCCCCTCCCCCCATTTTCTAAGGCGACTCCCCGAGTCCTGGGGCTTGGAGCCGGTGGCCTACGCCCGGGCGTAATGCGGGCCTGGAGGCTGTGCCCTCGGGTTCTGTGAGAGCTACGGCGTGCGTTCGGTTTCCACGGTGTCAGAGGGGACTGGTGTGAGCTCGACCAAAGTGTGTGGGAGTAGGGATCAGCCCGCGTGGATCCAGCTCTGTGGGGTTCTGCTCGCGGCCATCCTGCCCCCGTCCAGGGGAGGAGACACAACTTTCCCTCCTCCTGCCCGGAACACCTGGGTAAGATCCTACCTACCCTGGCCTAGCAGGTCTCCACGCTACGGTTCCTGTTTGCAAAATAAGGCGTCCCTAAAAGAAGAAACTAGCCTGCGCAGGTCCGGCGTGGAGGTGGAGGAACCAGCTCGCACCTTCCGCTCCTCCGCCCCACGGTCACCTGCTAGGTCCTTCTCGCGCACCTTCCTCGCTCCTGATGCCCGGAATCTACCCAGTGGCCGTGATGGGGCCGACCTCTCTAGACACCTTCCCCAGCACCCTGCCGCTCGCGTTCTTGGGCGGGGGGAGGTTCTCCGCCACACCTGCGCCGGGTTGAGGACACCTCGTTCGGTTCCCGGATGCGCGCCGGAGCGCTCGGAGGCACCCTACAAGACTTGCCCCCTCTCGCCTTTGTCTGGTGACGGGGACCCCCGCCCCTCGCGCTGCTCCTGTGAACCGGCTGCCCCGTGCGAAGGCGGGGGCGCTTTTCAATGCAGCGCCGCAGCTCCCTCCAGATTTGTAATCCGCCAAAAAGCCGCTGATTGCTGCAATCGTTACTTTTCATTAAAAAAACTTAGAAGCAATTTGGGAGAACTCTCCTCAATGAATACATTTACCCCTGAACGGTCTTTATTCTCCGCCTCCACTTGATGAGTTTCTCTGGCACGAATCCGTTCTTACAGGCACAGAATGGGCAATCCCTTGATCCCCGTCAATTGTCATCCCGAGTCGGGGCCACTTTGACCGCCAATAGTGGGGAAGTCAGAGCTAATCCTCAGAAGGAATCACGGGAAAAGAAAAGCAACAATAACCAAGTCAAGCGTAAAAAATGAAAGAGAAATCTCTATTATCACTCACTACATTTCCCAGCTATGTACTGAAAAAATCAGCTCGCTTGTCATTCGAGTCAGACACCCGCACAAGAATATGGGGTCGTGGTGGGTTGGTAGACTCACACGACGTAAGGAGCGATATTTCAGAGCGAAAGGCCTCTCTTCTGCCTCTGCCAAATCCGCCTCACATCCGCCATAACCATTAAATACAGACTGACTTTATTCTGTATGGGGAGGCCCAGGGGTGGGTGGTGAGGGAGCCCCCAGCTGTGCACAGATACAAAAAGTCCCTGGAGAGAGGGACGGGGGGCGGGGTGTCGATGCTAAGGAAACGCGCCCCTCGCGGGCACCTCCGGCTCTGGCCCCGGCGGGCGCGAGGCCTCGGCGCCTCGGTGCTCGCGCGGGCGCAGGTGCGCGGCGCACGCGCGCACAGGGTCCGTGGGCTGCCGGCTCCGCGCAGCCCCAGTCCTGTTAGGAAGCAGCGGCCCCCGCGCCGTGGGCGGGGGGCGGGGCGTGAGAGGCCCGCGGAGCTGCGGGAGTAGACGCAGCGAGACCTGTGAGAGTGTGCAAACACTGCCACTTTCCACGCTGACACCTACAATTATCTGACATAGGCCTTGATTCTTTTATGCCGCAGCCAAGTGAGGGGCAAAGTTAGTTCTAAAGAGGCCGATGTAAAGCGGGATGCTGGGCCGGATTCCAGGCGCAGACGCGGCCTCTCCGGGAGGGGTTGCCCCAGCAGCCGCGCGCCTCTCTTTCCCTCCCTCCCGAGAAGGAACTTTGAGAGCTGGGATTGCCCCAGTGCCCGTGGATTTGGGATCGACAGCCCGAGTCTCCCGCAGCACTGGACTGGGAGGACCGCAGAGGACATGAATTCCAAACTACCTTGGGCCGAGAAAGGGCTGGGGCCTGGGTGTGAACGCGCAGGCGTTGCTCGTCCGGCGGCCTCTCTGTGTCCACTTCTCTCATTACGTTACAAAACTTGTCTTGGGGTGCCTTTTTGTCTACTTTCATTTCCCCCGAGTGGGTCGAGCGAACCTCCCGCGGCCGAGAGGTGAAGCTGCTTTTCCTGATCACTCGAGGGGCGGTGAGGGAGGGCCAAGTGCGGCAGGAAGGCGTTTTCTCTCCTCGCCTCCAAGGGGCCTCAGAGGCGCCCCTGCCTCGGGTGATTCCTGCTCCTGCCCCGGCCTCACGCGCATCTTCCGCAGCGTTCAACTCCCATTTTATCCCTGGGCACCCAAACACCCCTGAAGCCTGTTGCGCTTTTCCCTCTGGGGAACCTCTCCAGGCTGTCACTTCCTCCCCCACTTTGCGCCACACACACAGTACACACCACATACACAATATCGCATATGTTCACATGACATGCACTGCATACGAACGTTCTCACTTGGGTACGAACATGCAGAAAAAAACGTTCACACCGCAACAAGCTTCTGAAACATATTCACATTTACACAAGACTTGGACTCACCTGCATACACATAATCACACAGACATGCACACACGCCTGAACATCCAGGCACACAACGCACATGCACGCAGTCTCAATTGCTCTCACGGTGTGCAAGCACGCGCCCTTGGGCGCCCACGGACTGGCTCCGTCTGGTATGGTAGGTCAATCAGGGGAGACTAGAGTTAGCCATCCGGGTGGGGGTCCCCGACTTTGGTCCTGAGACCCGGGGCCTCCTTTGGGGATCCTTGCCCTAGCAAATGCCCTGAGCTTCCCGCCGGGCCTGTGCTCTGGGCCTGTGCGGCGCACCACCCCTCAGCTCGCGGGCGTTGCACCAGAGCTGGGGCTTCCTCAGACTGCCACCCCAACCAGGCCCGTGGCGAAGACTTGCTAGCGGGACTTGTTCACTGTGGCACCAAACACTCGCCCACTTGCCTCCTTAAAGAAGTGGACGAGCTGCGGCCCGGCGGCCCGCGGGGGTGGGGAGTGGGATGGGCAGTGAAGGAGAGGATCTGATCTAACTGACCCGCATCCCCACCCTGGTCTGGCAGCCCGGAGGATGGTGTAGAGAGCGGGGGTGATATTCGCCGTCTATAATGAGTGAGAGCGTTCTGCCCTGCCCGAGATTTACATAAACGTGGATCTCCGCTTCGTCCGCTATCTGGAAAGGGTGCTTGCAGAGAGGGCGACATTCTGCAATCCTAATTAGTGATTTTTGTCCCCTTGTTACTGGGCTCAGCATCTCATGCAAATGAACTCTTCATTTCAGCCACATTACCCCAGCTCCAGAATTAACTGACTCTTATCTTTAATGATATGCTGCTGAAGTTCTCCAAGCCCCGCTAGCTTTTTATCTTGATTACGCTAATCAATAAGAAATGATAGAGTAGAATTATAAACTCTATTGGCTTTTAAATGTTGCCGACAAGCCCTCTAGATGCCATTCCAGTTCATTGTTACTTATTAAAATGATCCTCAGCCTAACAGCGATTGCAAATAGAGAGGCGAACAAGAATTAGCCTTGGGACTCATCCCAGTCCCTCGCTGACACCTTCGCCCTCCATTCCCGAGGGAAGATTCATCAATTTGGGGGCTTGAAACGGTGGAAACATTAAAAGAAAAAAAAAAAAACCGCTAAAAGAAAATTGCTCTTTCGGAGGCGCAAAAGAGCCAAAACAAACGCCCCCAAACAAAACAAAAAACCCTAGATTGTGACACCAGATTCCCCACCCCAACCAGATAGTCTTAAACGTAGAAGCTTTGAAAAAGGCACTTTGAGGGGCGCCTGGGTGGCTCAGTCGTTAAGCGTCTGCCTTCGGCTGGGGTCATGATCCCAGTGGCCTGGGATGGAGCCCCGCATCTGGCTCCCCGCTCTGCGGGAAGCCTGCTTCTGCCTCTCCCACTCCCCCTGCTTGTGTTCCGTCGCTCGCTGTGTCTCTTTCTGTCAAATAAATAAAAAAAAAAATATATATATATTTAAAGGCACCTTGAGCCACAGAGCCTCCTGCTCTAGGAATGAATCAGACCTGTAACACATGCGCACACCTCACTGACCCCCCCCGCCCATCTCACATACTTTTGCGTATCAATATCTGTAAACTTCTCTCTATATATGTATATATAATTCCAGGCAGTTACAATTCGAGAAATGCAATTTCCCTCGCTTAATTCTGTTGGGAGAAAAATGGAGCTTGAATCCCTTCCTGTCTGCAGACGACACCTTCAATCTAGCTGGATGGCGGATGGTTGTTGGCCCAGGTGTCAAAGCACCTGGAATGGGTAGCTTTGGGTTCCTCAGACTCCAGCGCCAGGTGAGCTGAGACCACCGGGAGCCCATTCCTTCCGCCTCAGGCAACCCATCGCCCACATCCATCCAAAGTCCAGGACCCCACAACCCTCCGAGTCACACCTCCCTCACAAGCCCAATTTGCACAGCACTGTTTCCCAAGAAGCCAACAACAACAACAAAGGGCATAGGGCATTTGGGGCATTTTTTTCTTTCCTTCAGCTCACAGAGAATGTAAAGTCTTTTTATGTTGTACGTGGAAACATCCCTCCTCATCCTGGATCCACGTATCAACCCTCTTCTCACTCCCATCCTCTGCTCTAAGTTTGGTCCTGGGTGGGGTGGGAGCCTTCTGGGCGCTCCAGGAGGGCCACCGGCCGTCGTTACTCATCAGAATCATGTATAGATTTACTAACTTTCATTTAGATCCAATAAAAACCTATTAAGAGCCTACTCTGCTTTAGGCACTTTGTCAGGAGCCCGACCCTGGCTCTGAGGCGTGGGGAACCTCTCCCTAGCTCGCTTGACCCTCTGCCCCCTCCGCGCTTTGGTTGGGTTCTCAAGATTCGCGGCATTCAAAGCTCCAAAAGCGCACGAGCAGGAGGCACACACACAAACACACACGCGCCACAACTCGGCCTGCCTTGCCCAGCAATCCTGCGGGGTGCACCATGACTGGACGCGTTTACGCACAGTCCTACTCGCCCGCCGCTTGGCTACCGGTTCACAAACAGCCGCGAGGCCCCCTCCAGCCCCTGTAGCTGCGAATTCTGTCCTTTTTCTCCCCGTCCTTCACCCCCAGCACAGTCCCCCGGCGCGGCACGGCGCGGCGCTCTGACCCCGCCAGGAGGGGAAGCTGCGCAGAAGGTCTGGAAAAGGCGCACCCAGCCGCTGAACCGGGAACCAGCAACCGGCAACCAGCGGACGCACCTGTGTGGGGCTGCGCGTGGGGAGCGAAAGGGGCCTGATCACAAACTCAAGTCCGCCAAGGCCGCGGTGGATCCGTGGAGTTGGAAATCGCAGGCAGGCTAAGCCTTTTTTTTTTTTTAATGACACATGGGGGAAGGGCTGAATGTATCAAAATCATGTAAAATTTCTGTTCTTAGCAACATCCTTGTTATTAGGAATGATGACTAAACCGCCAGGATTATTCTGGACTGTAAGTTATCAAGAGCCCACTAATTTCACATTAAAGCCCATTGACTGCAACGTCGTGATTGAAGGGTTTTTAACAATTAACATAATCAGAAAATGAGCTGAGATAATTTTTATTCAACTCATTACTTTTTAATCATGTATTTCTTTTAATTAATATCTTCTCCGTGAACATAACACAAAGCGGAGCCCCAGTGCTGGCCCAACCAGCCTTCGGGACTGAATTTGACACAGCCAAACATTTCACCAGCGGCATTCGTTGCATCTTTATTGTGGTGTGGGTGAAACAGAAAAATTTTGTCCAAAAGTCACCATGTTGTTTTGAAACACAATTTAAGGGGTGGGGGTGGGGGAGAGCTGGGAGCAAACAGCCATTCGTTTTTAATTCGACTTGACTTTTATATTTGGGCACCTCTCTTAGTTTGCAGCCAGAGGTATACAAATGGGAAGTAAGAAACAGGAGGAAGAAGAAAAGCCTTTTGGAGATGAATGTCCCATCCTGGGTTCGAAGAGAAATGGGCTTTGGCGGCTCACGCCTACTACGCAGGCCAGCTGGGGAGACGTTCGAAGGCACAGAGCTTGCCTGCAGCATGCCTGCCCTTGGCCTCCAAGTCTCAGTCCCGGCTTAGGGGCGCTCAGCCCCCAGTCCCTCCGCCCCTCCGCCCCCATCCTCCCCACCGCACGCTGGGCTCAGACCCACGCGGGACTAAGTCCCTCCGCTCCTTTCGCCCAACGGGAAGTGGCGGTGACCCGCAGGCCTTTCTTTGGCCAGGATCCCACCACAGCCACCGTGGGCACAGGTCCCACCTTGTCCCCCACCACTTCCTGGTATTCCCAACCCTAGAGATTTGATCCAACTCAAATGCCTCAAATGGGGCAGAGAAAGGGCATTTTTGGTGGTGGAGAGGACTACGCTCTCCGCCCCTCCCCCCCCCCCCTTGGCGAGCTCGCTCCTCACGAGAGTAACTGCGACCCAGGGGCGCATCTCTCCTGTAGCGTGATCTGTGCCTCCAATACTTCCAAAAGAAGGGGACTGTTTTTGGATTAAGATCTCTCGCGCAGTGGGAGCCGCATCAGCCTCAGAAAAAAAGAAACAAAGCCGACCCCTGGTGGAAGAAAATGAAAGTTTAAGAATAAATATAAGGAAGGTTTGGAAGAGCCTCTTGCCCAAATGTCTGTAACACTGGAGAGGGAGAGGGAGAAGGATGGGAGAGAGGCCGAGAAAAGATATATAGTAAAAGGAAAATCGGAAGAGGCAGGAAACAGGAGAGATCACATAGCAGCAGGTAGAATTCAGGTGGAGAGAGCTGGGAAGAATGAGACCCAGAGGAGAGATCCTTTTGAGCCCTTCAGTCAAGTATGCTTGTAGCCTGGGCAGTGTCAGGGGGTAAGGGGGGGGGGGGAGTGGCTTCTTTCTCTCTCTCTCTCTTTTAAAGTAGCTCTAGGCCAAATGTACGGTTTGAACTCAGCCTCAAGATCAAGAGTCCCATGCTCTACCAACTGAGCCAGCCAGGTGTCCCTCTTCTCTTTCTTTTCAGTGGAGGTTTCATGTTCTGTGGCTGCAGAGGGCAGATGGAGGTTTCTGTTGGACACTGGCAGCCACTGCCTGCCTGCCCCAGAGAGCATTCAGGTTCCAGAATCTTCTTTCTCTTTCCTCTAAACGAACCTCTGCCTCCCACCATCCTAACCTCTCTGCATTAGCAAGGTGATAGTAACTAAGGCAAAAATCCAACCTATCAAGGGGGAAAACAGCTTAGAATGCAAGGCCCACTCCTCTCTGGTATTTATTTGTTCTTGAATTTTAATGGAGAACATCTGGGGCACGAGGTTTGTGCCCAAGGGATGGTGGTATTTCAGGCACTAGAGCAAAAGTGAAGGGAGAACTACTGTACTGAAGCCGCTGCTGATGTCCAGGGCCAAACAGTTAAAAATAAAAGAAGAAAGAAAAGATGACATCAAAGATAAAGATCTCCCTAATGAGCAAGTCACTGTTTACTTGGAGTGAGCACTCCAGGTTAATCAAGGACGTACAAAGAGTGGCACTTGTGTCTTTGAGCTCTTTTTGAAAGCCTTTCTTGAATCCACTGTCAAGATGTGCCTCCATTTTGCTCCCTCCTCAGCTTTCTACCTTATCTTCCATACTCTTCTATATGTCCTGATATCATACAGGGATTTCTTTCACACACCCTATCTCTCCTAACACCTAGGAAATGCCAGAAGCATTTTCTTCTCCCCAACCTCCACCACCATCTATTTATCCAGAACTTTGCCCTGGGTGAATTTCCAGGAAATTAGCTGACTTGTTGACTATCCTCTGAGAGTCAGAGTTTGGGCTCATAAACCACGCCTAGAAGGAGGGTGGTTCTGGGCTAGTCTTTCTAGAATCTAGTGTGAACAGGTTCACAGCCACTCCCTGGCAACTGAGAACAGCCCTTGCTGAGGAGTGTGATGAGACTATTGCTGGAGGCTGTGTCTGAGTATATAATAGGAAGGAAAACCCATATGCTGTGGTTGTGACTCTCCAATGCAAGTGTCAAACACTGGAGGGGGGACAGACATGCAGAGCTCAGTTGTTCTGAAATCTGCTTTGAGAGAAGCAGGTCAGGAGGATCAGTTTGGTGTCCTGGATAGAGGGTAGTCTCTCTTGACAGAAATGAATGAAATAGTTGTAGCACATCTGAGGGAAATACTAATAAGAGGTGAATACGTGTTCCAGTGAGAGTAGATAGCATTATGTCTCACAACTTTTGTCAGTGACAGTATATGCTTGTTTTGGAGTTTCTCCACTTTGCCCCCTGGTAGAGACTTACTGGCTCCAGTAGAACCTTGACCCAAATCTGACCCAAATGATGACTTAGGCTTGAAATGAGGGATGCCAAGTCAACAAAGGGAGCCCTGGCAGATGAATCATAATTCCTGTGGCCACTGTCAGAGCCAGAGGCAGAGCTGTGGTGACCCCACTTTGGCACAGGGCACTCTCCTCAGACCACCCCATCTCATCTTTAAAGCTTTCATGAACTCTCAGCTGTGTCCTCTTCAGTCTTTCCTCTTTATCAGAGTATCATGACCCACACAGCTCATCTTAGTGTTGTAACCAGTGTCCTGAAAACAGCTGGAATGTCTCATGGCTGCTCTAGCCAATTTCAATTTGGACCGAGTCTAAATGGTATAAAGCAAATAGAAGAATGTACAATTATTAAAGCACTGTAAGTTTTGAGTTAACCAAACTGCACAATTCAGGTCAGAATATACATGTAAAGACTGAATTATCTGAATTGTGTACTCTACTCTCTGTCATCAGGTGATTATGATTTTGCTTTACTTTGTGCTCTGTAGACACAAGCTTGCTCTTTAGAAGAAGCTTCTTGGGCATTCTCAGGGTTTGTGAAGAAAGAGCTTAGTGCTTTGGATGGTTTGTTGGAACTCCATCATCCCTTTAGTGCAAATCTGAAAATTTACTTATACTATATATATTTTTTGAGAGGGATGGAGGGAAGGAAAGAAAAGGAAAGAGAGGGACGAGAGAGAGAGAAAAAGAGGGAGAGAAGGGGTGAGGGGCAGAGGGAGAGAGAGAATCTTAAGCAGGCTCCATGCTCAGTGCAGAGCCTGAGGTGGGACTGGATCTCACAACCCTGAGATCATGATCTGAGATCAAGAGTTGGATGTTTAACCTACTGAGCCACCCAGGCGCCCCTATACTATATCTAAATAAAAAGAAAAATGAACACAAATTAGCATTTAGTGGAAAATACCAAGCCTGAATAAGTCACATTCTACATCATGTTATACTTTTCTTTTTTATAGCTTTTATTGTGAAAATTTCCCACTGTACACAAATGTCCAGTATAATAATCCCCCATGAATCTATCACCTAACTCCAATAAGCATCACATTTTGCCTTCTTGTTTCCTATCTCCCTTTTGGTTTGGCTAGGATATTTTAAAGTGGATCCTAGACATTAGATGTCATTTCATCCCTAAATACTTCATTATACATCTCAAAACTGACATTCCATAGTCACAATGGCAATGTCACACCTAATAAAAATAATTCTCTAATATCATATAACATCTAGTCCATATTAAAATTTCTCTAATTGTCTATTTTTTTAAAAAAGATTTTTTTAATTTTTTTTTTTTTTAAGATTTTATTTATTTGCGAGAGAGACAATGAGAGACAGAGAGCATGAGAGGGAGGAGGGTCAGAGGGAGAAGCAGACTCCCTGCCGAGCAGGGAGCCCGATGTGGGACTCGATCCCGGGACTCCAGGATCATGACCCGAGCCGAAGGCAGTCGCTTAACCAACTGAGCCACCCAGGCGCCCAAAAAAGATTTTATTTATTTATTTGACAGAGAGATAGCGTGCACAAGCAGGGTGAGTGGCAGGCAGAGGCAGAGGGAGAAGCAGGCTCCCCACAGAGCAGGGGGAGCCTGATATGGGACTCCATCCCAGGACCCCGGGATCATGACCTGAGCAGAAGACAGTCACTTAACCAACTGAGCCACCCAGGCGCCCTCTATTTTTTTAAACAATTAATTTGTTTGAATCAGGATCCAAATAAGATACACTTGTATTTGGTTGTGTGGCTCTTAAATCTTAAAAAAAATTTTGTTGTTTTTGTTATGGCTTTTAAGTCTTTTAAAATCTTTTACTGTAGTCTCTCTTTTCTCTCCATCTTTCTTTTTACATGTTGTCCTGAGGAATGTTCCACATTCTGGATTTGCTTGCTTGTTTCTTCATTGTATCATTTAGCAGAGATTTCATGTGTCAGTGAGCAGAGATTTGACTTGTTTTTCTTTCTCCTACATTTCCTGAAGACAAGGAGCAGCAAGGTTTAAAGATTTGACTAAATTCAGGTTCTTGTTTTGTTTTGTATTTTTTGGGCAAGAATACATCAGAGGTAATTTTCATATTGCACCAAACCAGGAGATTCACAATGTCCTGTCCTGTTTTGGGTGAAACTCAGATCGATTAATCAGTGGGTTCAGGTGATGTCAGCTCAGTTCTTCATTGTAAAGTTCCCATCACCCTCTGACCATTGTTTGAATCAGGCATTTCTTTAGGAGATAGCATATCATCCTTTTCAAAGCAGATCTTCATGTAACTTCTTTCTTCTTACCAGTGATACTTAATTGTATAGAGGAGTAATAGAGAAGTCACTTAGGGGATCACACAGTGACTTGGGGCCAATGCATAACCGAAATCCAAGTCAGCTGAATTTCCTGAGTTCAAATTCCTTTTTATGACAGGAAACATGATAGGTGGCATCTTGCCATTTGGAATCCAAAGGAATATTTTAAAACAGAGCTCAAAGGTTCAAAGTCTTTTGACTTAAAAATCTTAATTGAGAATTAATCAGTTTGGGTCTCTTTGGTCTGGATATCAGATATAAAAAATTTGATTTGCTTGGTTATGAACATCTAAAAGCCCAAACCATCTTTTTTTTTTTTTTTTTTTAAGTAGTTTCCTTGCCCAATGTGGGGCTTGAACTCAAGACTCTGAGACCAAGAATCACGTGCTCCACCAATTGAGCCAGCCAGGTGCCCCAAATCTTCACTCTCTGAGCCAATTTTTCATTTGTGTGACTTTGGCCAGATAAACCAAAGAGGACACTTCTCTCACTCGGGGAATGTTCTAATCCCTAGGCCTGGTCTATAGTAATGGTTGTGTTCAGCTCAAAGTATCAGAAATGCCAATTTCAGTAGCTTAACAATTAGGATTTAGTTTTTCACATAACAAGAAGACCTGAGGTTAGCAGTTGTTGGCTTTGTTTTAGTGGTTTGATGATGACATGCAGATGTTATCTCTTAGTCTTTTCCCTTTGGTCTCAAGATGGCTCCTGCATTACCAATCTTCATGTCTTCATTCAAGGCAGAAGAAGGGGGCTCAAGAAAAGGCTTATGCCAGCCACATCTATCAATAAGGAAAACATATGCTTTATCAGAAGCCCCCTAGCAGTATTCTCTTGGGTCAGAACTGGGATATTACGGCATCCTGAACTGCTAAAGATCTGGGAAAGCAGTATTTGGCTTTCAAACCTCTATAGTATAGACAGCAAAGGAGATGGGGGTTGGGCATAAATGAAATGCTGATCCACCTACACCAGCCCCATCCTTCTTTGCTCTCTGACACATACCACCTTCTATACTTTCATAAAACCAAGTTCCTCAGCCATTCTTTCTGAGGGACAAATGGTAAGGAATAAGCATATTCATAAACCCCTTTGACCACAAGGATGGTAGTCAGACAAAGATTGGCTCCAACTTCCAGGAGGGAATGAGTACCTTGGATGGTCACTAACGTAAATGAAGTTGAATTTCACTAATCTGTGGGTTCCACGGTTGGTGTAAGGGTATTAGAGGATATAAGGCTATTAAACTGGGGTTGGAGTGAGAGTGAGGAGTAGGGAAAGATCTGCAGAACACAATTGGTGGGCTAGGGTACTATGGGTCAAAAAGCAGCCCTGACATCAGGAGATTTCCACCACAGATAGATTTCTAGTCACCTCTCTCCAAAAATGTCTGTAGCATATGATTTGTCAATGCTTGAAATCTCCTTTAACAGTGGACAAAATCTGTATCACAGTTAGTGATAATGTTAAAATTCAAATAGTTCTGGAAAGGTAACATTAACTAATTTACATTTTTTCAAAATATTAAGGGCCTCAAGGAAAAATAATGTCCTTCTTATTTAATTTAAATAAAGTCCAGATTCTTCACCTCCAGGGGCCAAGAGTGAGAAATCAATCCTCTTATTTCCCAATAGCACAGCAGAGATCTGGTTAGAACATTAAAAAAGACGTTACTCAAGACTAAATAGCAAAAGGGAAGGTAAAAAGGAAATAAGCACAGTTTCTGAGACACAGCTTGCACCCATGATAAAGACTCATGTCAGAAAACCCAGGAAAAGAAATCTTTTGAAGGTTATCCTCCCTCCACAAGGTGGATGCCATTTTTACCTCCATGAGCCAAGCATGCACTTAGTGCTATTTACAGACCCAGGCATCTACATTGAGACAGAGGGGCTGGGTCTCCCTCCTTAGATTCTGGCCAGAGTTCTAGTTTCCTGTCTGAACCCTCATACTCACTCAAATGACTCACCCTTAAAATGATCTCCCTCTTCAGGTGAGAAGTGTATTTATAAGATTGGGGTCTGACCCTAACCCTTGCAGGCCCCAACAGGATATTCATATTAGAATAGAAGACATCAGCCCCACAGCCCCAACATTCATACACAACTGAGAAACAGAATCTTGGCCGGGGGTGGGGGGTGCGGGGGGGAGTGGTACAGTGGAAATGTAATGCCCATACAAGGGCCAGTATTAGCTCCTCTGAATGGAGAAGGATTGTCTAAAGAAGCCAGGGGGAATTCCAAAATGTGGAAATGAGCAGAAGGGTAAGTCTAGGGTCAGAAAAATATAACTCATATTTTCCAAACAGGTAGTAAGAAGTGTATCACAATAATGGTCACAGTCACCATTTCTTTGTCAGAGCTCCAGGCCCTCTGCCTCTAAAAGACACCACGGAGTATTGCATGTTGCCCCTAGAACTGGTCCTGGGGCCATCCTGGGGCATTGATCCTTTCCCCCTGATGCACTCTGGCAATATATCCCATGGCCTCCTGCCAAAGTCTCCACCACTAGCCTCTGTACCAGCTTGGCTGTGTAAGTTCCCTGGTGCCATCATTAGGACATACTCCTGGCCCATCTGTCACTGGCAAGTCCCTGATGCTGCCTGTAGAGTCACTGATATCTGTGTCTCAGGGGACTCAGGCTCTTAACTTCTCAAAGACAGCATAACTTTAAAAACAAAACTATAGGGTGCCTGGGTAGCTCAGTCGGTTGAGTGTCTCAGGTCATGATCTCAGGGTCCTGGGATTGAGTCCCATGTTGGGCTCGCTGCTCTTCTGGGAGTCGGCTTCTCCCTCTGCCCCTCCCCCCACTCGTTCTTTTTCTCTCTCTCAAATAAATAAATAAAATCTAAAAAAAAAACCTTTTATTTTTATTTTTTTTAACAGAGAAGTGACATGACCTGGCTTCCTTTCTTTTTTCTTTCTTTCTTTCTTTTTTTTAAAGATTTTACTTATTTATTTGACAGGGACACAGCGGGAGAGGGAACACAAGCAGGGGGAGTGGGAGAGGGAGAAGCAGGCTTCCCGCGGAGCAGGGAGCCCGATGCGGGGCTTGATCCCAGGACCCTGGGATCATGACCTGAGCCGAAGGCAGGCGCTTAACGACTGAGCCACCCAGGCGCCCTAAAAAAAAAAAAAAAAACCTTTAAAAACAAAACTACATCTTTTAGTTTTTTCTGGTTTAGTTCTTGCAGCCCTTTTGCTCAGAAGATGAGGAGTCTAAGGGGCTGGACTAGGCAAGGGAGTCCATTCCAGGCTTCTAAGTACGTTCAAAATAATATCTCTCCTATACCCATCCCTTTATCCTGGAACCAAATGTCAAGTCCCTGACTCTGGGAATCCATTATTTCCCACCAAGCCTCTGGGTTTCTCAAGCTCCAAAGCTCCAGCAGGCTGTCTCCCCACCATTACCTCCAGTATGGTGGGACCTCTGCTATGTATATTTACTTTTCTATTTTCCTGCTACTAGGTAGGTCCACCAGAAAAAGTTAATACTAAGCATGACAAATATAGTGCCATATAGGTAAAAATACAAAAATAAGAAAAAAAGTGAAATAATATGAAAATACTCATCAAAACTGTAAGTAACAGCATTTACAATTTTTAAAAAATATCACCGAATCACTGAAAAATTATAGAACCAATAGAACATTATATTTTGAAATTGCCTTAAAATCATTTGACTCTTGTTTGGATAAATAAACTGAGACTCAGAGGGATTAAATAATTAGAGTCATACAGTTGATGATAGGGCTAAATTAAATAAAACTGGTTACAAAGTGGAATAGGTGTATAGGAATTTGCCTATCTATATTGATAGCATCAGTTCACATGCTCTGTTTTGAAGAACGTTTTGTTAGTCATCTTGGGTTTTAGTTTTTACCTATCAATGAGAAACTGTTGAATTTGAGTTTGAATATTTCCCTCCACCCCAACCCTTAATACATCAGCACAATGTTCTCAGCAGAGTAAAAAAAAAAATAAATAATTCTTTAAAGGTCAAATAAATGATAATCACAAAGAAATGGAGTGCTTCCAATTTTACTCTAGCAGACAATGCAATTTCAATTCATTAGCTTATGTGGTTTATATACAACTTTATATAAAGCTACTGTACTTTATCATGTGTCTCTGGAATGTGAGTGCTGGATTTGAGACTTTGGAACACAGAGATGTGTATAACCAAATAATAATCAATGAAGCGGAGATTTGCAATTATTTGGTTCATTTGAACTGTTAGATAGCTTATCTGGGTAACTGAGAACTCAAGGTCTATATTTTCTCAAGTTAATTTCTCTAGTTCTCAGCATAGGTACACAGTGGGTACTTAATGCTTAACGATGAGGGTGACAATTAACATTTATAAAGCATGGTACACTCCATCAAATCTTTTCACACATAAAGTACTGATAGTTATAAAAGCTTCTCTATATGTTGTGTAATCCAGCCTGAATAAAAGTACTGTGAGACTTGGGGTGCCTGGGTGGCTCTGTTCATTGAGCATCCAACTCTTTTTTTTTTTTTTTTTAAAGATTCTATTTATTTATTTGACAGAGAGAGAGAGCTCAAGTAGGCAGAGAGGCAGGCAGAGGGAGAGGGAGAAGCAGGCTCCTCGCTGAGCAGGGAGCCCGATGCGCGGCTCGATCCCAGGACCCTGGGATCATGACCTGAGCCGAAGGCAGAGGCTTAACGGACTGAGCCACCCAGGCGCCCTGAGCACCCAACTCTTGATTTTGGCTCAGGTCATGATCTCAGGGTCATGACGGGCTTTGGTCTTTGATGGGCTCCACGCTCAGTGGGGAGTCTGCTTGAGATTCACTTTCTCCCTCTCCCTCAGCCCCTCCCCTGGCATGCATGATTTCTCTCTCTCAAATAAATAAATAAACCTTAAAAAAAAAATACTGTGAGACCACTATGAGCATTATATCTCTGTCTCAATCATCAATTTTTTGGTGAAAACGGACACATTAAGCTATTTGGCCTATGAAGAGAAGGATAGGAAAGTTCTGTGTCTTTTCAGGAAATACAAATATGTTGTGATAACTTTTCTTCTTGCAAATATTAGAACAGGTATCAAGAGGGAATGGACATATGCCCACATAGGGTCAACTTGGGATCTCCTGGGATTAGACTTCCTAGTCTATAGCAATGAATGTGCATAGACCTGGTGACATAGGATGCAGGACCTCAGTGACAATAAATGTAAGGAATGTTGGACATATAAAAAAAATTAACACTGGCCTACAAGTCAACAAAAAGAAAGTGAATTTTTTTTTTACTTTTTATTATGAGAAAAAAAAAAGGGGGGTGGGGTGCCTGGATGGCTCAGTCGGTTAAGTGACTGACTCTTGGTTTCAGCTCATGTGATGATCTCAGGGTTGTGTGATCGAGGCCCCTGTCTGGCTCCACACTCAGTGCAGAGTCTGCCTAGGATTTTTTCCCCAACTCCCTCTCCCTCCCCCTCTGCTCCTTCCCCTGCTTTCTCTCTCTAAAATCAATCAATCAATCAGTCTAAAAATAAATTTTAAAAATAAATAAATATTTTTAAAAGATAAAATAAGGGGTAGGGAAAATAATATAATGAACACCCATATATTCATCACTTATATGTAACAATTGCTAATATTTTGCCATATTTGCTTCATATATTTTGTGAAGTGTTTTGAAGGAAATACATGCAGTGTACATTCCTAAAAATTAAGGACCATTTTTATGTATGACCTCAATGCCTTTCTCACACCTAACAAAATTAGCAAGTATTTCTTAATATTATCTAGTATCCACTTT
The DNA here is from genome assembly GCF_964656455.1 of Halichoerus grypus. Taxonomy (NCBI): domain Eukaryota; kingdom Metazoa; phylum Chordata; class Mammalia; order Carnivora; family Phocidae; genus Halichoerus; species Halichoerus grypus. The sequence goes on from NC_135720.1 coordinate 52,278,066, forward strand.
ATAAAATACACTTCATAGTATCATTTCATGGGCAAATGAAATTATGACCAGTAAGTGAGAAAAAACATTCTTTAGCTTCTGATATTCATCTTTATTGCTCACAAATGTAGCTTGGTGTTGTGAATAGCACCCTTGGACTGAGGATATCTGGGTTCCATTTTTGGGTCTGCTACTGATTTGTGGTGAGATCACAAACAAGTTGCTTAATTTCTCTTTGTCTCAGGTTCTTTGCTTATAAACAGAGGACAGAATAGATTATTTCTACTTGGGTTTATTTGAAGAGCCGATAACCTGTAGGCCTAAAGATTATTTGGCTATATTTCCACACACTGTTGAGATAGTTCAGGGATAATGCAGAAACAAGTTGTTTTACTGTCTTAGTCCATTCAGGCTGCTCTAACAAAATACCACAGGTTGGGGCGCCTGGGTGGCTCAGTCGTTAAGTGTCTGCCTTTGGCTCAGGTCATGATCCTGGGGTCCTGGGATCGAGGCCTGCATCGGGCTCCCCGCTCCACGGGAAGCCTGCTTCTCCCTCTCCCACTCCCCCGGCTTGTGTTCCCTCTCTCACTATCTCTCTCTCTGTCAAATAAATAAATTAAAAAAAAAAAAAAATACCACAGGTTGGGTAGTTTATCAGCAACCGAAATCTGGAAGTCCCAGTTAGGGTTCCAGCATGGTCAGGTGAGGGCCCTCTTCTCAGTCACAGACTTCTTGTATCCTAACATGATGAAAGGGGCTAGGGAACTCTTTGAGATCTTTTTTATAAGAGCACTATTGCTGGGGTGCCTGGGTAGCTCAGTCGGTTAAGCATCTGCCTTCGGCTCAGATCATGATCCCAGGGTCCTGGGATAGAGGCCCGTGTCGGGCTCCCAGCTTAGGAGGGAGTCTGTTTCTCCTGTGGCCCTGCTCATGCTCGCTCTCTCTCTAAAATAAATAAATAAACAAACAAATAAATAAATAAATAAGTAAAAATTTTTTTTTTTTTAAGATTTCATTTGAGAGAGAGAGAGAGAAAAGACAAGCAGGGGGGAGAGGTAGAGGGAGACGGAGAGGCAGACTCCCTACTGAGCAGAGAGCCTGCACAGGGCTCCATCCCAGGACCCTGGGATCGTGACCTGATCCGAAGGCAGACGCCCAACCAACTGAGCCACCCAGGTGCACCAAATGGAATCTTAAAAAAAGGGCGCCTGGGTGGCTCAGTCGTTAAGCATCCGCCTTCGGCTCAGGTCATGATCCCAGGGTCCTGGGATCAAGCCCCTAATCGGGCTTCCTGCTCAGTGGGAAGCCTGCTTCTCCCTCTCCCACTCCCCCTGCTTGTGTTCCTGCTCTTGCTGTCTCTCTCTCTGTCAAATAAATATGTAAAATCTTTAAAAAAAAAAATTAAGAAAAAAAAGAGCACTAATCCCATTCATGAAGGGTCCATCCTCATGACCTAATCACCTTCTAAAGAACCCACCTCTTTTTAAAATTTTTTTTTATTATGTTATGTTAATCACCATACATTACATCATTAGTTTTTGATGTAGTGTTCCATGATTCATTGTTTGCATATAACACCCAGTGCTCCATGCAGAACGTGCCCTCTTTAATACCCATCACCAGGCTAACCCATCCTCCCACCCCCCTCCCCTCTAGAACCCTGTTTGTTTTTCAGAGTCCATAGTCTCTCATGGTTCGTCTCCCCCTCTGATTTCCCCCGCTTCATTCTTCCCCTCCTGCTATCTTCTTCTTCTTCTTCTTCTTCTTTTTTTTTTAACATATAATGTATTATTTGCTTCAGAGGTACAGATCTGTGATTCAACAGTCTTGCACGCTTCACAGCGCTCACCATAGCACATACCCTCCCCAATGTAAAGAACCCACCTCCTAACACCATCACCTTGGGTATTACAATTCTAACATGTGAATTTGGAGGGGACACAAGCATTCAGACCATAGCATCTACCATAGTCATAAACACTATTATTATTATTTTTTAAAGATTTTATTTATTTATTTGAGAGTGAGCAAGAGAGCAAAAGCAGGGGGAGTAGCAGAGGGAGAGGGAGAAGCAGACTCCCTGCTGAGCAGGGAGCCCGATGTGGGGCTTGATCCTAGGACCCTGGGATCATGACCTGAGCCGAAGGCAGATGCTTAACCGACTAAGCCACCCAGGCACCCCAAAACATTATTATTTTTTTATGCCATAAGTTTTTTTATTAGTTTCAGAGTAGAATTTAATGATTCATCAGTTGCATATAACACCCGGTGCACATCACATCAAGTGTCCTCCTTAATGTCCATCACCCAGTTACCCCATCCCCGGCCCACCTCCCCTCCAGGAACCCTGTTTGTTTCCTAGAGTTCAGCATCTTTTATGGTTTGCCTCCCTCTCAATTTTCATCTTATTTTATTTTTCCTTCCCTTCCTCTATGTTCATCTGTTTTGTTTCTTAAATTCTACATATGAGTGAAATCATATGGTATTTGTCTTTCTCTGATGGATGTATTTCGCTTAGCTTAATACCTTTTCCATCCATCCATTGTTCCATCCACATCACTGCAAATAGCAAGATTTCATTCTTGTTGATGGCTGAGTAATATTCCATTTTATATACCACCTCTTCTTTATCCATTCATCTGTCGATGGACATCTGGGCTCTTTCCATAGTTTGGCTATTGTGGACATTGCTGCTATAAACATTGGGGTGCAGGTGCCCCTTGGATTACTATGTTTGTATCCTTCGGGTAAATACCTAGCAGTGCAATTGCTGGGTTGTAAGGCAGCTCTATTTTTAACTTTTTTTTTTTTTTAAATCAAAGCAGTTTTATTTGTTTTTTTTTTTTTAAGATTTTATTTATATATTTGAGAGAGAGAGAATGAGAGACAGATAGCAAGAGAGGGAAGAGGGTCAGAGGGAGAAGCAGACCCCCCGCTGAGCAGGGAGCCCGATGTGGGACTCGATCCCGGGACTCCAGGATCATGACCTGAGCTGAAGGCAGTCGCTTAACCAACTGAGCCACCCAGGCGCCCATCTATTTTTAACTTTTTGAGGAACCTCCATACTGTTTTCCAGAGTGGCTGCACCAGCTTGCATTCCCACCAGCAGTGTAAGAGGGTTCCCCTTTCTCCACATCCTCACCAACATCTGTTGTTTCCTGAGTTGTTCATTTTAACCATTCTGACCTGTGTGAGGTGGTATCTTATTGTGGTTTTGATTTGTATCTCCCTGATGCTGAGTGATGTTGAACATTTTTTCATGTGTCTGTTGGCTATGTGTATGTCTTTGGAGAAATGTTTGTTCCTGTCTTCTACCCATTTCTTGACTGGATTATTTGTCTTTTGGGTGTTGAGTTTGATAAGTTCTTTATCAATCTTCGATATTAGACCTTTATCTGATAAGACATTTGCAAGTATCTTCTCCCATTCTGTCGGTTGTCTTTTGGTTTTGTCAACTGTTTCCTTTGCTGTGCAGAAGCTTTTTATCCTGATGAAGTCCCAATAGTTCATTTTTGCTTTTGTTTCCTTTGCCTTTGAAGATGTGTCTAGCAAGAATTTGCTGTGGCCGAGGTCAAAGAGGTTGCTGCCTGTGTTCTCCTCTAGGATTTTGATGGATTCCTGTCTCACATTTAGGTCTTTCATCCATTTTGAGTTGATTTTTGTGTATGGTGTAATAAAATGGTCCAGTTTCATTCTTCTGCATGTGGCTGCTCAATTTTCCCAACACCATTTGTTGAAGAGACTATCTTTTTTCCATTGGAAATTCTTTTCTGTTTTGTCAAAAGATTAGTTGACCACAGAGTTGAGGGTCCATTTTTGGGCTCTCTATTCTGTTCCATTGATCTATGTGTCAGTTTTTGTGCCCGTGCCATACTGTCTTGATGATTACAGCTTTGTAATAGAACTTGAAGTCTGGAATTGTGATGCCACTAGCTTTGGGTTTTCTTTTTCAACATTCCTTTGACTATGTGGGGTCTTTTCTGGTTCTATACAAATTTTAGGATTATTTGTTCCAGCTCTGTGAAAGATGTTGATGGTATTTTGATAGGGATTGCATTGAATGTGTAGATTGCTCTGGGTGGCATAGACATTTTAATGATATTTGTTCTTCCAATCCATAAGCATGGAATGTTTTTCCATTTCTTGTGTCTTCCTCAATTTTTTTCATGAGTGTTCTACAGTTTTCAGAGTATAGATCCTTTACCTCTTTGGTTAGGTTTATTCCTAGGTATCTTATGGTTTTGATGCAATTGTAAATGGGATTGATTCTTTAATTTCTCTTTGTTCTGTCTCATTGTTAGTGTATAGAAATGCAACTGATTTCTGTGCATTGGTTTTATTTTTATTTTTATTTTTTTTTAAAGATTTTATTTATTTATTTGAGACAGAGAGAATGAGAGAGAGAGAGAGAGCACATGAGAGGGGGGAGGGTCAGAGGGAGAAGCAGGCTCCCCGCCGAGCAGGGAGCCCGACGCGGGACTTGATCCAGGGACTCCAGGATCATGACCTGAGCCGAAGGCAGTCGCCCAACCAACTGAGCCACCCAGGCGCCCCTGTGCATTGGTTTTATATCCTACCACTTTGCTAAACTCCTGTACGAGTTCTAGCAATTTTGGGTGGAATTTTTTGGGTTTTCAACATGGAGTATCATGTCATCTGTGAAGAGAGAGAGTTTGACTTCTTTGCCAATTTGGATGCCTTTTATTTCCTTTTGTGTCTGATTGCTGAGGCTAGGACTTCTAGTACTGTGTTGAACAACAGTGGTGAGAGTGGACATCTCTGTCGTGTTCCTGACCTTAGCATAAAAGCTCTCAGTTTTTCCCCCTTGAGAATGATATCCTCTGTGGGCTTTTCGTATATGGCTTTTATGATATTGAGGTTTGTTCTTTCTATCCCCACACTGTGGAGAGTTTTAACAAGAAAGGATGTTGTATTTTGTCAAATGCTTTTTCTGCATCTATTGAGAGGATTGCATGGGTTCTTACCCTTTCTTTTTATTAATGTGGTGTATCACATTGATTGATTTATGGATACTGAACTACCCTTGTAGCCCACGAATAAATCCCACCCCATCCCATTATCTTGGTGAATAATCCTTTTAATGTACTGTTGGATTCTATTGGCTAGTATCTTGGTGAGAATTTTTGCATCCATGTTCATCGGGAATATTGGTCTGTAATCCTCCTTTTTGGTGGGGTCTTTGTCTGGTTTTGGGATTAAGGTAATGCTGGCCTCATAGAATGAGTTTGGAAGTTTTCCTTCCATTTCTATTTTTTGAAACAGCTTCAGAAGAATAGGTATTAATTCTTCTTTAAATGTTTGGCAGAATTCCTCTGGGAGGCCGTCTGGTCCTGGACTCTTGTTTGTTGGGAGATTTTTGATTACTGAGGAAGACAATAATCTTAAAAGCACAGGTAGCTTTCATGGAATAACAGTAACAAACAGGACTCATGAAGGTGGTACATAGGTCTAGAACTGAGAGTTTATATACAGGGACACTGGATGTGGGCAGGCCTCCCCACAAGGGATCCTATCTACATGAGAGTTACATCACAGAATAGCAGAAGGGAACTCATGCTCTTTGCTGGTCATTTACTCTCAAAAGGAAGGGAAGAAGAGTTGAGCCAAATGTTCTTAGTTCTTAAAAGAATTCAGAATTCTTCTAAAATTTACCAATCAAATAAGTCTCCTTCCTGGTCTTGCGTGCAGTAAGGGTAGACAGAGGTCAGGAGTATTACACTGAGTTCTTTCAACATGGAAGGAAATTTGGGGAGTGGATAATTTATTTGAAAATAAGAAAAACTGAAAATAAATGAACTAAGCATTTAATTCTAGAAGCTACAATAAATTCATAGGAAGTAGAGTAAAAGAAAAAATAAATATAAAATCAGAAATTAATATGAAAACAAACAGAAAAATAAAAGAGATGACCAATAAAACCAAATGCAGCTTGTTTGAAAAGACCAATAAAACAGACCCACCTTTCACAAAGTAATCGAGAAAATAAGAGAATGGCATTATGTGAACAATATTAGAAATTTTAAAGGGCGACATTACTATAGAAGTTGTAACTATTTAAAAATCAGGATCATTTTATTAATTTTACCAGTATGTTTGAAAACAGAATAGCCAATTTTCTTAAAAAAAAAATCACCAACTCATTCAAGAAGAAACAGAAAAACTACCTAGAACAATAACTGTTAAGAAAATTTTATTGGCATGGTGCATCCACTCTGGAAAACAGTATGGAGGTTCCTCAAAAAGTTAAAAATAGACCCAGCAATTGCATGACTAGGTATTTATCCAAAGGATGCAAAAATACTGATTTGAGGGGGCACATGCAACCCAATGTTTATAGCAGCACTATCAACAATAGCCAAATTATGGAAAGAGCCCAAATGTCCATTGAATGATGAATGGATAAAGAAGATGTGGGATATATATACACACACACACACACATATGTGTATACATACTATGGAATATTACTCAGCCATCAAAAAGAATGAAATCTTGTCATTTGCAACAACATGGATGGAGCTAGAGAGTATTATGCTGAGTGAAATAAGTCAGTCAGACAGAGACAAATATCATATGATTTCACTCATATGTGCAATTTAAGAACAAAACAGATGAACCCAGGAGAAGAGGAAGAAAAATAAGATAAGAGAGGCAAACCATAAGAGACTTTTTTTTTTTAAGATTTTATTTATTTGAGAGAGAGAGAGAGAGAGCTTGAGAGAGAGAGATCACAAGCAGGGGGGAGGGGTAGAGGGAGAAGCAGACTGAAAGAGAGAGAGAGAGCTTGAGAGAGAGAGAAATCACAAGCAGGGGGGAGGGGTAGAGGGAGAAGCAGACTTCCTGCTGAGCAGGGAGCCTGATGTGGGACTCGATCCCAGGACTCTGGGATCATGACCTGAGCTGAAGGCAGATGCTTAACTGACTGAGCCACCCAGGCACCCAAGAGACTCTTAATATAGAGAACAAACTGAGGGTTGCTGGAGGGAAGGTGGGTGGGTAGGGAAGGGCTAAATGGGAAATGGACACATATTGTGATGAGCAGTGGGTATTATATGTAAGTGATGAATCACTAAATTCTACTCTTGAAACCAATACTACACTATATGTTAACTAACTTGAACTTAAAATCTTGGAAGAAAATAAATAAATAAATAAATAAATAAACAAACATATTGGATGAAAAGTCATAAAAAAAGTACTTTACAGAAGATATGGATAATAATATAAAAAATAAAAATAATAATTACATTTAAAAAAAGAAAATTTTATTGGCATAATAAAACTCTTACTGTGGTAGAACTCTAATAAAAACTCTGGTACCATAAAAAGTACTAGGCTGTTTTAAAATAATGTACCCAGGATTTGTCTTAATCAGATACGATAAGATATAAAGACAGAGAAATTACTGTCATGAAGGAAGAAAGGTTTTTATAATTACAGATCCGTTAAAAAGGAAGCATGGCACACCACACGGGACCACATAGGAAAGCACCCGGGATAATCAAGAGGCAGACAGAGCAAAGGGGAAAGAAAGCATGGGCCAGAAAGAATGGATGAGGCATGGTAGGCAAATTGAGCACATTCAGGATTGGATAGTTTGAATAATTTTTGCAGGCTCTGGGCTATAAGGGGTAGTCTATAGTTGTCCAGTACCTGGCACTAAAGTGATTTATGGCAGGGGGAAAATATCCTTGCAGGCACCTGATAAAAGGAGGGGGTTAAAGACTCTTGATTGTTTCGTTTGCATATCAAAGACATGTTCCAAGGCAAATTGTTATCTCTAGGAATTAGCTAATCCTGGTAGGGGCAGTCCCTCCCCAGGTCTGTAGGCCCCAAGATATCACAGCATCATAAAATACAGAAAACAGAAAACATGATTAATAAACAGTCCAGGTCAGTTTTACCAACAAAGAAAGAAAAAGTCTATCTTTACAAATTGTCCCAGAGAACAGGAAAGAGGGAAAGCTACCAAATTCTTTTTCTGAGGCTAGACTAACCCTGACACCCAAAGCAGAGTAGAAGAAAATAAAAGTTTAGGTAATTTCACTTATGAACACAAATACAAAATATTACACATTAGAAAATTGAATCTAACATTGTATAAAAATGATCAAATAGGATTTATAAGAATGCAAAATAACTTTAGAAAACTATTAATTTAATTCACCATATTAACCTATTAAAGAAGAAATATCATGATTACCTCAAAAGATACATTTAAAAGCATTTGGTAAAATGTAATCCTAATTCATGTTTGTTTGTTTTTTTCAGATTTTTCATTGATTAAAAAAAGTTTTTTAGGGGCACCTGGGTGGCTCAGTTGGTTAAGCAGCTGCCTTCAGTTCAGGTCATGATCCTGGGGTCCTGGGATTGAGCCCCACATCAGGCTCCCTGATCAATCTGCTTCTCCCTCTCCCTCTGCTCCCTGTTCGTGCTATCTCAAATAAATTAATGAAATCTTATTTTTAAATTATCTTTAAGTTTTTATTTAAATTCCAGTTAATTAACATACAGTATAATATTAGTTTCAGGTGTACAATATAGAGATTCAACACTTCCATACATCACCCAGTGCTCATCACAGCAAGTGCACTCCTTAATCCCCATCACCTATTTAACCCATCCTCCCTCCCCTCTCCACTCTGGTAACCATCAGTTTGTTCTCTATAGTTAAGAGTCTGTTTCTGGGTTTGCCTCTCTCTCTTTTTTCCCTCTGCTCATTTGTTTCTTAAATTCCACATGAGTGAAATCATATGGTATTTTCTTTCTCTGACTTATTTTACTTAGCATTCTAGTCTCTAGCTCCACCTATGTTGTTGCAAGTGGCAAGATTTCATTCTTTTTGATGGCTGAGTAATATTCCACTGTGTGTGTGTGTGTGTGTGTGTGTGTGTGTGTGTGTGTGTGTGTGTATGTGTGTGTATACCACATCTTCTTCATCCACTTGTCAATCGATGGACACTAGGGCTATTTCCATAGTTTGGCTATTGTAGATAATGCTGCTATAAATATCGGGATGCTACATCAAAAACTAATAATGTAATGTATGGTGATTAACATAATAAAAAATAATAAAAATAAAAAAATAAATATCGGGATGCTTTTGAATTAGTATTTTTGTATTCTTTGGGTAAATACCTAGTGGTGCAATTGCTGGATCATAAGGTAGTTCTCTTTTTAACTTTTTGAGGAACCTCCATACTATTTTCCTGCCACACCAGTTTGCATGCCCACCAACAATGCAAGAGGGTTCCTCTTTCTCCACATCCTCACTAATACCTGTTGTTTCTTGTGTTGTTGATTTTAGCTATTCTGACAGGTGTGAGGTGGTATCTCATTGTAGTTTTGATTTGTATTTCCCTGAAGATCAGTGATGTTCAGCATCTTTTCATGTGTCTGCTGGCCATCTGTGTGCCTTCTTTGGAGAAATGTCTATTCAAGTCTTCTGCCCATTTTTAAATTGGATTGTTCATTTTTTGGATGTTGAGTTTCTTAAGTTCTTTATATATTCTGGATACTAACCCTTTATCAGATATGTCATTTGCAAACACTTCTCCCATTCTGTAGGTTGCCTTTTAGTTTTGTTGATTGTTTCCTTCACTGTGCAGAAGAAGCTTTTTATTTTGATGAAGTCCCAATAGTTTATCTTTGCTTTTGTTTCCCTTGCCTCAGGAGACATATCTAGAAAGAAATTGCTATGACTGATATCAAAGAGGGTATTGCCTATGTTCTCCTCTAGGATTTTTATGGTTTCATGTCTCCCATTTAGGTCTTTGATCCATTTTGAATGTGAGAGCTTTTCCTCTATGGTCAGGAACAAGACAGCAACGTCCACTCTCACCACTGTTATTTAACATAGCACTGGAAGTCCTAGCCACAGCAATCAGACAACAAAAGGAAATAAAAGGCATCCAAATTGGCAAAGAAGAAGTCAAATTCTCACTATTTGCAGATGACATGATACTATATATAGAAAACCTGAAAGACTCTACCAAAAAATTGCTAGAACTGATACATGAATTTAGTAAAGTTGCAGGATACAAAATCAACATACAGAAATCTGTTGCATTTATATACACCAATAATGAAGCAGCAGAAAGAGAAATCAAGTTAAATCAATCCCATTTACAATTGCACCCCAAACAGTAAGATACCTAGGAATAAACCTAACCAAAGAGGTGAAAGACCTATACTCTGAATACTATAAAACACTGATGAAAGAAATTGGAGAAGACACAAAGAAATGGAAAGACATTCCATGCTCATGGATTGGAAGAATAAGTATTGTTAAAATGTCCGTACTACCCAAAGAAATCTACACATTTAATGCAATCCTTATCAAAATATCAACAGCATTTTTCACAGAGCTAGAACAAAAATTCTAAAATTTGTATGGAACCACAAAAGATCCTGAAGAGCCAAAGCACCTTGGAAAAGCAAAGCAAAGCTGGAGGCATCACAATTCTGGACTTCAAGTTATATTACAAAGCTGTAGTGATCAAAACAGTATGGTACTAGCACAAATACAGACACATAGAACAATGGAACAGAATAGAAAACCCAGAAATGAACCCACAATTATATGGTCAATGAATCTTCGACAAAACAGGAAAGAATATCCAATGGGAAAAAGAGTCTCTTTAAGAAATGGTGTCGGGAAAACTGGACAGCAACATGCAAAAGAATGAAATTGGACCACTTTCTTACACCATACACAAAAATAAATTCAAAATGGATTAAAGACCTAAATGTGATCCATTCATGATTTTTAAAAACTTCTCAGCAAAATATTAATGAAGAGAATTTCCCTAACCTGATTATTTGATATCTGCTAAAAAATACACACAAACAGCATGCTGAGTGGTGAAACTTCAGAAACATTCCTTCTTTTTTAATAAGTAATATCCATACCCAATGTGGGGCTCTGACTCATGACCCCCAGATCAAGAGTCACATGCTCTACCAACTAAGCTAGCCAGGTCCCCAGAAACATTCCTTTTAAAGTTAAGAGCAAGGCAATACTAAATCCTACCATTCCTACTTTTAAAAAATATATATTTTATTTATTTATTTAAAATAGAGTGAGAGAGAGAGAGAGAGAGAGCATGAGCCAGGGGACAGAGGGAGAGGGAGAAGCAGGCTCCCCACTGAGCAGGGACCCTGACAGGGGGCTCAATTCCAGGACCCTGGGATCATGACCTGAGCAGAAAGTGACGCTCAACCGACTGAGCCACCCAGGCGCCCCACACTCCTACTTTTTAACACTGTACTGGAGATCCTTGACAACCCACGGAGATTAAAAAAAAAAAAAAATAGAATAAAAGTTCAAAGACCCAAAATATATCCCTTAGAGTTCTTAGTTAAGAGCAATAGATGCTGACTCTGGTTGACCAAGCAAAAAGAGTTTATTACCAGAATATTTGACAGTTCACAGAATCATTGGGATAGCTGAGAAACTAGGCTTAACGCTGAGTTTCCAGAAGTGCCTATAACATGCTGTAGGAATGTCTGACAAGGAATCCTTTGCTGTCACCACTGAGGCCTATACATTATTGATAGACCATTATCACTTCTGTTCCTGCAACTTGACTTCAACTGCTACCCCTGCTAACACTGATGTCAGCTCTGCTCCATCACTGCTCTTACTGTCACTGCTGTCACCACTACAGTATCAGTAATTGCTTGTTCCTCAGCTGCAAGGAAGGCTGGGAAAGAAGTTTGGAATATTTTAAGCTCCTAAAGAGGGAGCAGTCTTTGTCCTACAACCAGACTCATAAAGTGGGAAATTCCTCAAACATAGAAAGGAGTTTAGATGCTGGGTGGTCAAAACAAAGGATAAATGTCCACTCAGGAAAAGAAAAAATAAAAAGTGTTATTTGCAGATGCTATAATAATCTACATGGAAAATCTAAGGTAATTTATAGTCAAAATTGTAAAATTAGTGAAGAAGTTTAATTTCCTTGACATAATACTAACACAAAAATCAATGGCCTTTCTATAAATCAGCATTATGTAAATAATTAAAAAACTAATTGAAAAAGGAGATCATTCACTATAGTAAATATACTATAAGGTACCTGGGAATGAATCTAACAAAAGATGTATACATTCTTTAAGGAGAAAACTGTAACATATTATGAAGGACATAAGGACTTTTCTGGAAAAAAAATAGAGGTACATACCATGTTCTTCTTTGGGAAGACTTGATTTCAAAACATACGAATTTGATGTATAAATTTACCATAATTCCAGGTGCGATTTTTTTATGCAATTTGAGAAAGTGATTAAAATGCAAATGGAAGAGTAAATATCTAAAAATATCCCAAACAGTTCTGAAAGAAATGAACAAGAAGGTAGGACTTGCTCTTTAAAATATCAAGTCATAAAGCTTTAGCAATTAAAATAGTTTAATACTGGTTTAGAAATGTTCAAAGAGATCAGCTGAGGGGGATAGAAAGCCCAGAAACAGACCTATGCATTTAGGAAATCTTGATCTATAACAGAAGTGATACTGAAATCAGGGGTAAAAAGGATGAGCAATAAATGATGTTGGAACAATTCACTTTCCACATAGAAAAATAAAGATCTCAACTTCACAGACAACACAAAAGCAAATTTCAGATAGATTAAAGCTTGAAGTGTAAAAAAACAAAAACTTTTTTTTTTTTTTAAGATTTTATTTATTTATTTGACAGAGAAGGAGAGCACAAGCAGGGGGAGCAGCAGAGGGAGAGGGAAAAGCAGACTCCCCACTGAGCAGGAAGACTGATGCAGGGCTGGATCCCAGGACCATGACCTGAGCCAAAGGCAGACGTTTAACTGACTGAGCCACCCAGGTGCCCCATAAAAAAAAAAAAACTTTAAAACCATTTGAAGGAAATACGGAGAATATATTTAGGATCTTGGGTCACAGAAAGTGTCTTTTTTTTTTTTAGAGAGGGAGAGTGGGGAGGGGCAGAGGGAGAGAGAGAATCTTAAGCAGGCTCCAGCTCCTGGAGCCTAGAACCAAGGCTCGATCTCGTAACTCTGAGATCATGACCTGAACTGAAATCAAGAGTTGGACGCTTAACCAACTGAGTCAACCAGGTGCCCTTAAAATTTCTTAAACTAGACACAAAAAGTACAAACCATAAAGGTAAAGAACTGCTATTTGACTACATAAGATATAATCAAAGTAATGAAAACATACAATCAATGTAATGAAAAGCACAGACAACTTAATAGAAAGATGGCTGCAGTATGTGAACAGAAGTTGAAGGGATTAGGAAACCCAAATGATTCATCAACATATGAAAAGATGCTCAACCTTCCAGGTAATTAGGAAAAAACGAGTAAAACAACAACGAGATATTATGTATCACCAAATAAGGGTTGTCACGCAAGTCGGGGAAAGGCAAATCTATTAAATCTATAAAACTAAACAGATCTATTAAACATAAGTATAAATAGGTATAATCTCTCAGAAAAACAATCTGGAAGTATGTTATAATATTTAAATACTTCCAGGCTTACAGAAACTCCTGTATATGTACTCAAAGAGACATGTGCAAAGTTGCTCATTGTCACTTCATTAGTAACACCAAAAGAAACAAACAAACAAACAAGGAAACAAATGTCCATTAATAGGAAAATGAATGAATAGAATTTTAGGTAAAATGTGGTAATCTATAGATTGAGTACTGAATAGTGGTTAAAAGGAACTAACTAGAATCTAAACAGACCAACATGAATTGATGTCAAAAATACAATAATTGAGAGAAAAAAGACACATAATAATATACACATTACGAAATCATTTTTATAAATTGAAAACATATGAAACATTGCATATTTTTATGTTTATAAAGTGTTCATTTATAGATATTCCTAGAAAAGTATAAAATAATTAGCCAGAAAGACACATACTTTGGTAGCCAAACCATAAGATGATCCCCAATGAATTCTGCCCTTGTATAATCTCCTCCTCTTGAGTTTGACCAGGGTTTAGTGACTTGCTTGCAATGAATAGAAGTTATGGTGCCACTTTCAAGATTAGGTATAAAAAAACTCTGACTTTTCTCTTGTTGGCTCTGGTTCTTCCAGCTCTGATGAAACAAGTTGCATGTTGTGAGCTGTTCTATGGAAAAGTCCATGTTCCAAGGAATTGAGGGCAGCCTTTAGCTAAGATCCAGGAAGGAACTAAAGCCCTCAGTTTGACAATCTTAAGGAACTGAATCCTGCCCACAATCACTGAGAGAACTTGGAATTGGGTGGATTCTGCCCCAGTTGAACCTGCAGCCCCAGGTAACACCTTGATTGCAACCTTGTGAGAGATCCTGAGCCAGAGGGTCCAGGTAAACCACAAGGATTCCTGATCCACAGAAACTGTAAGAAAATAAATGTTGTTTTAAGCCATTAAGTTTTGGGGTAATTTGTTATGCAGCAATAGATACTAATAAAACACATTATGAGGGTCATAGTCTGGATTGGGGAGGGAGTAGGAGGGAATGGGATTAGAGTAAAAATGAAGGGGAATTTTAAAAATACTTTTATAGAAATGACTTTCAAAAAACATGACAAAATGTTAATAACTGTTAAAATCTGGGTTGAGGGAACATGGGTATTTATTTGGTACATTATCATATGTGCTTTTCCATATTTTCTTTATTTTTCAAAAAAAAAAAAAAAGAATAAATTCCCAATCCCACACTATGAGAAACACCTAGGACTGAGAGCTTATCTTCTAGCCCTCTAGACATGAGAAATACACTTTTTGTTTTCAGGTTTATGTAGTTGTTGGAGGCTTTCTTGGTATACTCTTCAAGTTATTATTTCATTTGTTCTCTATAGAACTAGTTAAAAGTGAGGTCATTTAAAACTCTAAATTCAAAAGCACCAGATTTTAGGAATAGTGACTCTATGGACAGGAAGAATTAAAAATGGAAGGGAAATTAATTTGTTTTTGAAAATTATGTCATGCTAAGTTGAAAATATAAAGTACCCCAGCACATACCAAAGAAGAGTAATGAGACAAGTGTAACCATTATCCTACAATTCAGACAAAAATCCTGAAAGTACCATTGGGCTACTTACATTTTTTGGTCCTTTCTTCTTTTGACTTTACGATAAATCAACTTTAAAAATGTTTATTTCAGGATATATTTAAAAATTGGCATATGATAAAGTAGCAACTTAAATTATTGGATATATCATTTTATTACATTTGCTACCTACTTACTACTCCTCATACATTCTGGTGATCTACTATAACTAATCATATATATTTAAATAATTTGGGTCTATCAAAAATATTACTTGTGATAATTTAATAATTATGAAACCTCAAATGTTAGGCTTTACTTTTGAGGCTCATTTCCACATTTTATTCCTTTTCTTTGGATTAGCCAGCCATTTTATGAGGGCCATCTTGACTTCCTCTTACATAAAATCCAGTATATCAGTTTCTTTCATTTCATAATGAATGGTACAATTAAGATTTAATTAGAAGCATACTAGGAGGGGCCCCCAGGTGGCGCAGTCAGTTGAGTGTGGACTCTTGGTTTCGGCTCAGGTCCTGATCTCAGGGTGGTTGGGTGGTTGGATCAATGCCCTGTGTCAGGCTCCAGGCTCAGCAAGGGGCGGGCGGGGGAGGGAGGATCCACTGTCTCTAAAAAGCAGCTGCCGGTAAACTTACAGATGGAGAGATGGAGCTCTTTAAAATAACATAATGGCTAAGATGCCTGGGTGGCTCAGTTGGTTAAACATCTGCTTTCGGCTCAGGTCATGATCCCAGGGTCCAGTCCCACATCAGGCTCCTTGCTCAGCAGGGAGCCTCCTTCTCCCTCTGCCTGCCGCTCCCCCTGCTTGTGCTAGTTCTTTCTCTCTCTCTCTCTCTCTGACAAATAAATAAAATCTTAAAAAAAAAATAACATGATTGCTTGTTACATTGACCTCCTTCCTTGTCATGTGTTCACAAAAGCTCATTTTATCTAAAGAAGAAAGACTCACAGAAGCTTCAAGGAAGAAAAGGGGAATTTTCACATTTGCTTTACAAAGAACATCCTGTCCAAGTTTTTAAGGGTGAGAAAACCTTAGTCATTAATGCATGTCCTACTTACTCTTCCCTTTTCATAGCCTTACAAAGAAGCACATTTGAGAAGTGATTAGTTCATCACAAAATATGAATTAATTTTGAATATGTAGCTTTATAATTTATTATAGTAATATAGTTGATATACATTAGTTTCAGATGTACATTATAATGATTCAATGAGTCTATACCTTATGCTATGCTCACCACAAGTGTAGGTAACTATCTGTCACCATAAAACGCTATTACAATATCATTGACTTTATTCCCTGTGCTGATACCTTTTAATCCTGTGACTTATTCATTTCAAAACTGGAAGCCTGTTTATCTCCCACTCCCCTTCACCCATTTTGCCTTCCCCATTATCAGTTTGTTCTCTGTATTTATGGGTCTGTTTCTGTGTAGCTTTATATTTAAAACAATGCTTTAAAAAACTAATACTTCCTATTAGAATTTGTGTCTTCATTATTCCTTCTAATCTTTAACTTTTTTTTTCAAACTTAGATATATCATTTCCAAGACTGAAGTAGAGGGTACACTTATTTATTTTTTCTTTTTTTCAAATTTAAATTCAATTAATTAACATACAATGTATTATTAGTTTCAGAGGTAGAGTTCAGTGATTCATCAGTCTTATATAACACTCAGTGTTCATTACCTCCTGTGCCCTCCTTAATGTCCATTAACTAGTTACCCCATTCCCACCCCCCTCCCCTCCAGCAACCCTCAATTTGTTTCCTATGATTAAGAGTTCTTATGGTTTGTCTCTAGAGGGTACATTTAAAGATGAAATTGCAATTATGGGCTTTCTTATTTGAACTGGGATTACAGCTGACCCTCGAACAATGCAGGGGTTATACACAGCAAGGGCTGACCCTTGCACAGTGGAAAATCTGTGTATAACTTTTGACTCCCCCATAACTTAACTACTAATAGCCTACTGTTGACTGGAAGCCTTACCAATAACATAAACAGTTGATTAACACATATTTTGTATATGTATTATATACTGTATTATTACAATAAAGCTAGAGAAAAAGAAAATGTTATTAAGACAATCATAAGATTAACATAACAGAATAAAATAAAATTAAAAAAAAAAGAATTGTAAGAGGAAATACATTTACAGTATTGTATTTATCGAAAAAATCTGTGTATATTTGGACCTGTACAGTTTAAACCTGAGATGTTCAAGGTCTACTGTAAATATTTTTCTGAAAGGCAGAATGGAAGAGCAACTTAGTGCAGAGGTCTGAGCCTTGGTGAGGTGAGAAAAGTGTTCAAGCTGCTCAAAATGACCTACTGACATATCTTGGCTATAGGAAGATGAGTGGCTTTGCTGCAAAGTGGATTTCAGGCAATTATGTGTACAACTGCTTAGGGCATGAAAGATTTCTAACAATTTGGACTACAAGTAGAGAATAAGTATCTTAGAAACCTTTCTTATCCATCTTGTTCTTTCCTTTTGGGTCCAGAGGGCCTAATCATGGAATGAAGCAGAGAAATAATCAAGTGCTTGTGATCATCATGGAGGTGAGGACTTGCAGAAAATCCTAAACATCCAAGGTCTTGACATTCACAGGATCCAAAATTAATGCTCTAAAGGCAGAACATTTCTGGAAACAACTTATCACCCACAGATCTCTGTCATTAAGGCATTATATTATCCTAATCAATACATCTTCTAATAATGAGCTAGATGATATTTTAATATATTTCAAGAGGAAAGCAGAAGGATTTTCCAGAGGTCATTATTTTAGACCTTATTATTTTAGAGATGCCTAGTTATCTCATGTCTATATATTTCTAGGAAAGTTGACTCTGGCAATCTTGAATTTTGTTTCTCTTTCTACAGTCTTTAGAATATAAACAGAATAATAGTGGCCACATATAAATTTATTAAAGTCAGATTTCTCCCAGGATGTAAGTCATTTACCCAGAATCTATTTAATGTACCACTGTACGTGTGTGTGTATGTGTGTATGTGTGTGTATATATATCCAACCAGAGCTTAAGATTAGCATGGAATAATAGGTTTACTGCCTGCCTTGATATAATTACATTCTAAAACAGAAAAATTTGATGTTTTTTAGGTGTCAAGTGTTTGATGTGTCAGGTAAGTTTATGATTTCTTTTAGACTTTATGAAATATTGGAAATAACTTATGGATCTTTAATTCTCTTCTTACGTACTCTTAGATGTCTAGGGATCTGAGGCTGGAACCCACTGGTTTATAGGATGGAAACAACTGAGTGACTATTTGTTCATTCTGGTCATTTCAGGCACTGTGATAACTGAATCTCTGCAAAGCTGATCTGGATAATTAACATATTTAAATTTGAAGATGGTTCAAAATCTAGTAATAAATTTGCCACAGTCAATTAAATCTCTTTGTGTGAGAATGGCCCAAATAATGAGCTATATTTTAAGAAACCACACTTATGGTATGCATTGAAGGGAGTCACTAAAAACCCAGTTGCCTCAAAATTTCTCCTTTCACCCAATCTACCTTTAATACCATCCACTTCCTTTTCCCCAGCATGGACTCCAGTAAGCTACTGTTTTCTGTTTTCTGTTTTTTGCTTTTGTTTTTTTTTAAGATTTTATTTATTTATTTGAAAGAGAGAGCACAAGCAGGGAGAATGGCAGAGGGAGAGGGAGAAACAGGCTCCCCTGCTGAGCAGGGAGCCTGATGCAGGGGTCAATCCCAGGACCCTGGGATCATGACCTGAGCTGAAGGCAGACGCTTAACTGACTGAGCCACCCAGGCGCCCCGCCGTAAGCTACTGTTTAATATCAATTTTCCATTAGGAGGGAAGTGAAGGGTCTTCCAATGGACACCTATTAAGTTTGACACCCAGCCTCCCCTCCCTGCAAACTTCTCCTTTTCCCCCTTATCTACATGGTCACAGGATAGCCTCCAACCAGCCATGGTTATAAATTACGTCCCCTAACTTTCATGTTAAATACAGTTTGGGCTGGGCAGAGACTTAGCCTTGGAAAATTTGGAATTGGGAGTAAGAGATCTGGTCTGTGTTTAAGTTGAAATCTTTAATGCAGGAGATATAAAATGGTTTGTCCAGCCATATTTTCTACCATGAGGACTAGGTAGTTAAAGAGATACATAGAGTGGAACAAAGAAAGTGTCTCATGCATAATTACAGTCCCACCCTGAGACATGGCCTTGGTTTCATCCTTATGTTTTCCACTTTTTGCTTACGTTAACTTGAATTGGTTTCTGATTCTTTTTTTTAATTAAAAGTTTCATTTATTTATTTGAGAGAAAGAGAGAGAGAGAGCATGAGCAGGGGGGAGGAGCAGAGGGAGAAGCAGGCTCCCAGCTGAGCAGGGAACCCGATGCAGGGCTCCATCCCAGGACCCTGGGATCATGACTTGAGCCAAAGGCAGATGCTTAACCAACTGAGCCACCCAGGTGCCCCTAGTTTTTGATTCTTGAAACCAAAAGTGATCAAGAGATAGACTGTCTTGATTGAAGATTACTGGTTAGTCCTACAGTCACATTATTGCCTCTATCACATCAGCCAGTAGTTATTATCAAATGCACAAAGAATCCAGTCTCTAAAGATCTAGGAATACAGTCAAAGTGCCCCAGAAAGAGTCAAAATGAGATCCAACAAGTCCAAGATTTATATGCACATATAAATATATGTATGTGTATATATATACATATATATTTTTCTTTACTACAAAGTAATTATTTTTGTTTTTTATTAATTTTATTTTATGTTATGTCAGTCACCATACATTACATCATTAGTTTTTGATGTAGAGTTCCATGATTCGTTGTTTGTGTATAACACCCAGTGCTCCATTCAATACGTGCCCTCCTTAATACCCATCACCAGGCTAACCTATCCCTCCACCCCCCTCCCCTCTAGAACCCTCAGTTTGTTTCTCAGAGTCCATAGTCTCTCATGGTTCGTCTCCCCCTCCGATTCCCCCCCTTCATTTTTCCCTTCCTACTATCTCTCTCTCTTTTTTTTAACATATAATGTATTATTTGTTTCAGAGGTACAGGTCTGTGATTCATCAGTCTTACACAATTCACAGCGCTCACCATAGCACATACCCTCCCCAATGTCTATCACCCAGCCACCCATCCCCCCCACCCCCCCACCACTCCAGCAACCCTCAGTTTGTTTCCTGAGATTAAGAATGCCTCATATCAGTGAGATCATATGATAATTGTCTTTCTCTGATTGACTTATTTCGTTTACCCTCTAGTTCCATCCAGTTGTTGCAAATGGCAAGATTTCAGTGTTTTTGATGGCTGCATAATATTCCAGTGTGTGTGTGTGTGTGTGTGTGTGTGTGTGTGTGTGTACCACATTTTTTTTATCCATTCATCTGTTGATGGACATCTAGGCTCTTTCCATAGTTTGGCTATTGTGGATATGGCTGCTATAAACATTGGGGTGCATGTACCCCTTCGGATCGCTACATTTGTATCTTTGGGGTAAACACCCAGTAGTGCAATTGCTGGGTCGTAGGGTAGCTCTATTTTCAACTTTTTGAGGAAACTCCATACTGTTTTCCAGAGTGGCTGCACCAGCTTGCATTCCCACCAACAGTGTAGGAGGGTTCCCCTTTCTCCACATCCTCGCCAACATCTGTTGTTTCCTGACTTGTTAATTTTAGCCATTCTGACTGGTGTGAGGTGGTATCTCATTGAGGTTTTGATTTGGATTTCCCTGACGCCGAGCGATGTTGAGCACTTTTTCATGTGTCTGTTGGCCATTTGGATGTCTTCTTTTTAATTTTTTAACTTTTATCATCACATAATCTTTTTTTGTTTTTAGTAATCTCAACACCCAACATGGGGCTCTAATTCACAACCCCAAGATTGAGAGTTGCATGCTCTCCCAACTGAGCCATCCAGGTACCCCTTAGATAATAGTTTAAATAGCTGTCACCGTCTTTAAAATGTTAAGAGACTAATAAAAGGGAATGGATAAGCAACTATCTCCCCCATGGTACTCAGAGCAGCAGAACAGTCTCTTTTCATGGGTAATTTCTTTCTCTAATTTTGGGGTAAAAATGACCCTCACCATAATTTCATTATTCAAATACAGAAAGCATAGTTCTTCATTCTTCATAAAATGCTGGGGTGGACACAGCTGGTAAAAACTGGATAATTAAAATATCAATCAGAACAGGAGAGATAAAATGACTTTACTTGAGTGGAACAGTTGGGCTGAATTAAAATTGGAAGAAAAATAAAATAGGTTACAAAAGAAACAAAGCAATTTGACATTGCCCAGGTCTTCAAGAAGCATAGTAGAAGGATGATAACAAGTAGTACTTGCTCCAAATGTTGCCATAAGTGAACTAGAGAACATGCACTTCCTGAGACATGGACTTTCATACACTTTACCTTATTTGTAACATTTTCTTCCTTCTGCTTCTGTTGTCATGTACACAGTGAATGTGACTTACTTACAAACAATACTTAAAATTTGATACTAAAAAAGGCATACTATTTCTATAGCATCTTGTTAATTTCTTTAGCAATCTATATATCCCAACAAATTAAATGGATAACAAACAATAAATAACAAAATATACTTTGAAACTATCAAGAGATACATAAAATTCATATATGGTTATTAATAAGCACTGAACAATTAAGATTTTTTAAATAGTACAATCACTTTTCTATTTATAATTAAGATATGTGTGTTGCCTGGGGTTCTCCAGAGAATAGAACCAATAGGATATATATATATGGAATGAGAGAGGGAGAGAGAGGGAACAGTAGCTAGCTAGCTGGCTAGATAGAGAGAGGGAGAGACTGAATAATTATAAGGAATTGCCTAACATGATTATGGAGGTTGAGAAGACCCAAGATCTGAAGTCAGCAAGCTGGAGACCTAGGAGAGCTGATGTGTAGTTATATTATGAGTCTGAAGGCCTGAGAACCAGGAGAGCCAACAGTTTAAGTTCTAGTCCAAAGCTGGCCGACTCAAGACCCAAGAAGAGCTGATATTTCAGTTCAAATCTGAAGGCAGGAAAAAAAAATCAATGTCCCAGCTCAAAGCAGTCAGGCAGGAGGAGTTTCCTCTTACTCAGTCTTTTTGTTCCATTTAGGTCATCAGTTGATTGACTAAGGCTTACCCACATTAGGGAGGGCAACCTGCTTTACTCAGTGTACTCATACAAATGTTAGCTTATCCAGAAACACCCTTAGAGACAAATCCAGAGTAATGTTTGACCAAATGTTCGGCACTCCATGGCCCAGTCAAGTTGTTATATAAAATTAACCATCAGAAGTCCACCCCTTATCAACTTGGACCCATATATGCAACTCCTTAAAACAACTTTAATCTCTAAATAATGACAATAACAAGGTCATAATTCTACCTAACATGATACAACTATCCTACATACAACCAAAAATATACTAACCCTTTCCCCAGAAGAGGAGGTAATATTGTTGAGTGATATTCCCTCTTCTTGATATCCCATAATCCAAATCTATAATGTAAAATTAACAATACTAAATATTATGATATAAATTCAGTATGTCTTACATTATATGATAAGGAAATAACGGGAGAAAACGAAGATATTTGTGACACACATACATGCATGCATAACAAAATAAGGAGAAATACTCATGACAATTATAGCCTTCATTTCTATAATTAGTCACATGGTCATCACTGGTATTTATAACTACCTTCTTCCACTATCCATTCTGCATTCCCTTTGTCTTTGGCACGCACCTCAGCTGGCCATGATTCTTTGCCTGGTGGGGTGACCCAAATCTTCATTCTTGAGGTGTGTGAGCCATTAGCAGTTCTGTCTGGATTGGGTTGTTGTAGTTTTCCATTGACCTTAATCACAGGGCATTGTAGTATTGAGGGATCCCCTGTATTTCGGACATACTCTTCTTTCCCTCTGTAGTGGATGAGTAGTCCAATTTCCCTTTGGTAGTCAGGATCAGCACAGTAACTCTTTTCTTTGCCTGTTGATTCAGACACATGAGAAACCCAAAGTGGGCAGGCAGCAGTCTTAACTTCCAGTTCAATGGAATCACTGTTGTATGGTCTGGTAGAAGCATTCCTCCCTTTGGAGCAAAGATCTCTAGGCCAGTGGAACATAAGGCCATGGGAACAGGAAGCAAAAATTTTGCTAGTGGATTATGAGGGGTACTAGTGAGTGCTACCACTCCCATTTCTACCCCTTGATTCCTGGACCATGACTTCTGGCTATGGGAGAAACAGCACCATATATTAGGTATCTAATTAACCACCAGCTTTTCCCATTATATTAGGAAATGGGTTCAGTGATCAGAATTTGGTGACTGATAATATACAAATGCTGGAGCACACATATTCATGTAAATTTCTATTCTTTATTGAGGAAATATTTATTTAAAAATATACTGATACAAACTTGAAGTTCTAATAAAATTCATGTAAGTATACATTTATAACCAGATAATCTGTCAGATAAATGTGATTAAACGTCATTGTTTTAAAAATATCCTCTAATGTGGATGACATAAAATACTCTATTTTATGGTGGGAGATTTGGAAATGAGATTGGCCACCAGAGTGAATACATGAGACTCTTGGCAAAGTGTAATGAATGAACAATATGATTTACATGTTCCATGTATTCAGGTCATTCTAGTCAGGCATGCAACGTTTATGGGCATTAGGAGTTAACTTACTGTGTTTTTTTGCATATTAGAGAATTTGGAAAATAAAACATATAAGTTTTACTGATCTATCAATGGAAAAAGCATTTAAAGCAGATGTACATTTGCATTATATAAACTCAGTGTAACAAATGTATTGAGTACCTACTAAGGCCAGGTTCTTAAGTATACAAATATAAACAGGACACAGTTCACATTCTCCATGAGGTTATCACCTAATCGGTGGGGGTGGGGGGCATAAGAGACACATTCTAATTAATAAAGAGTGAAGTAAAACAGAGGAAACTGCTATTTAAGACAGCAAGTTGAATGCATGATTAGATCTGCTTCTTCCTGAAATTCCACCAGAATGACAGTAAAAGGACTTTTTAAAAGACACACAAAGACATAGAGAACAGGAAGTGAGAAAACAAAATAAGAATACTGGGATCTGGAAAGCAAACGGGCTGGTGACAACTGACTTAGTGGAACCAGAAAAGTTGAATCCTAAGCCTAGAGTGGAAAAAAAGCGAGTGAATTACATTATAGAACTCTCAAGTAACCCAGGAAATACAGGACCTGAAGTACCTTTGAAAATGTAGGTAAGGAGGAGCTAAAAGTCTGAAAGTCTGTTTACAAGAAGCTCCGTACAACTTTGTCCCACCCAGCAGAATACTCCCAAAGTTTTCTAATCTCTGGAGAGTGAAGCAGGGGGAGTCTGGACCAAGAGGCATAAGTATATTTGAGGGCCGGGGCCTTTAACTGAGAATAGAGGTATTAAATAAATGTTTCCTAACTGAATGCAGACTCTACTAGTCTTTTTCTACTTTCAATTCTTTGTTTTGGGTGACCATTCTGTGCTTTGTAAGATTTTTAGCAGCATTCCTGGTCTCTATCCAGTAGATACCAGTAGCACCACTCCCCCAGTTGTTACAACAAAAAATGTCTCCAGACATTGTCAGTGTCCCTGGGGAAGGGGAGTAGATTGCTTTCAATTGAGAACCACTGGCCTACAGTGATGCCTATAGTCAAATACCTCTATCCATGAGCTTCCATTTAGCTTTATAGTGCCTCTCTCTTAACTATGAGCAGAGAGCCAAAGTTCACCAGACATTCAAGGAAAAATGAGAAAAAAAACCTTGGAGGAAATAGGCTATAAGAAAGAAGAAGACTTTTAAAAAAGATATAGCATCTATAAAACAAGAACTCTTAGAAATTAAGAATATGGTAGAAATGAAAAACTTAATAGAAGCACTGGAGAACAAAGTTGATGAAATCTCCAGAAAGTAAGGTAAAAAGACAAAGAGATGGAAAAATAGGAGAGGACACAGAGATAAGAAAATTGAAGTAACAGTCTAGGAGGACTGTATGAGGAAAAAGCTGAAGCTGCTGTAACAAAGAGACTCCAAAATACAGTGGTTTAAATAGCATAGAAGTTTATTTCTCTGTGGCCTAGGATAGATGGCTCTGCATTATGACCAGTTGGCTCTGTTGTGCTAAACGTGTTGCATCCATATCCATCCCTGTATGCAGGGCTGCTGTTTCAGTTAAACATGTTCTAACTAGCAGGAGGGAGGTCAATAAGAACCACAAACATAAAGATATGACTCATAAGGTATACGTAATACCTCTGTTCACATCTAGCTGCAAGGAAGGCTGGGGAATGTAGTCTTGCCTATGTGGTCATATGCTCTGCTAAAACTCAAGAGTTCTATTATGAAAAGGAAGGAGAGGGTAATAAAAAGGAAGGAGAGAATGGATATTGGAGGAAGTTGAGCACTATCTTCACTGTAAGGTCTAATATATAAAAGGAGATCCAAAGAGAGAACCAGAGAAAATAGTGGGGAGAGAATCAGCAAAGAAATATGTGAGTAGGTTTTGCTGTGGTAACAAACAACCCCTAAATCTTAATAGCTTATAAAAACAAAGGTTTGGGGCACCTCGGTGGCTCAGTCGGTTAAGGACTCTTAACTGACTCTTGATTTCGGCTCAGTCATGATCTCAGGGTTGTGGGATTGAGCCCCATGGTGGGTTCTGTGAGATTCTCTCTTTCCCTCCCCCTCTGCCACTCCACCTGCTCATGCTCTCTCTCTCTCTCTAAAATAAATAAATAAATCTTAAAAAACAAAAACAAAAAAAGCCAACAAAGTTTTATTTCTTTCTCAAGTTGCATGTCCATCACAGGTCAGCTGGAGTTTCTGTTCCATGCTTTCTCAAACAGGCTGACAGAACTTCCATCATCTAGAAAGGTGAGAGGAACTGAGGGAGGAGGGGAAACCTGGTGAATCATACACTGATTTCTAAAGCTTCAACTTGTCATTTTTGCTCACATTTCACTGGCCAAATTAAGTCAAATGGCTAACCTAAGGGTACAGCAAAGCGTAATCCTACTATGTGCCAGAAGGAGAAAAACTGGAAATGGTTAGTGAATGATTAATGACTACTACAGCTCATCTAAATATGTGATTGACTCTCCTTCCTGTGGGCAAAATACACTCATCCCCCCACTCCCTTCCAAGTGAGACAACCTAAAAGTCCCATCTTGTTATAGCACAGAGCTCAATGTCTAGAATCTTTAAGTGATACATTGTAGTCTCTACAACAGATTCAAATGGGTTCATCTTGGTTCAGAGATCTAACTAAAAGGCCACGTTATCTCTCCTCATAAACCAAAATATGACAGTGGAACAGAATCAGGATAATCTCAGAAATGGGATGATTGCAGATACATAGCAGATAGTGGCCCGCTGCAAAAATGTAATGAAACAGTGGTTTCCAAATTATTTTTCCCCTAGTGGAATTAAAAAAAATCTCACGTCGAATACCAATGTGTAAAATAGATCAAAGTAAACCACTCTGCTTGGGAATTGGAAAGCTGCCTGATCTCTACTTACCCTCAGCTTAGGGTTGCTTTTGAGGAAGTTCTATGAAATCTTTACAGGTCACAAAGCATAGAGGAAGTGAGGTCATCAAGGGATAGCCAGGTTTTGTTAGCGCAAAGAGGGTTAAGGGACTGTTTAGAGGAGATGTTGAGGAAATGGGAAATTATAGATGATAGATTGTGACTTCCAAAGGATCCAATGGAATGATGTGAGAGGGTGGAAGGGCATGGGAAACTGGGTCAGGTGAGGAGACATACAAAGTGGTATGGTGCTTTCTCCTTTCATCATACGGGCCTAGGCAATGTCCCAACAATTTTTAAGCTCAACTTTTGTGTTGCTCTATGCTTTTACTTGAACACCTGATCATTGCTGAAGAGAACAAATCATTAGGCTGACTGGTCAGACCTTAAAATTATGGCCACAAATCTCAAATAGATACTCAATAATGCCTGGCAATCTTATTACACTTATCAAATACGTTCACTTTTTCACTATCCAAAACAATTATTTCACCTTCTTTTCAAGTCTCAAACTTTTTATACTCCACACCTCTCTAAATGAAATAATCTTTCAATAAATATTCATGGAGCATCTATTAAGTGCCAAGCATTGTTCTAAGTACTAGAGACAGAGCAGTGGACAAAATTGTCAGTCTTTGCTCTCAAGGAGCTTAAATTTCAGTGGAAGGAGACAAAATAAATAACTGTATAGGATTAAATATGGTATTAAGTTCTAGGGAGAAAAATATAGCAGGTTAGGGAAAGGGCAGGCTGGTAGGAGTGGCAGATCATGTAGATCCTTCTAGGACATAGTAAAGGCTGCCTTTAACTTTGAGTGAGATGTGTAGCCACTGGTAGAGTCAGAGCATAAAGAGTGACATGATCCGGGCGCCTGGGTGGCTCAGTCGGTTAAACGACTGCCTTCGGCTCAGGTCATGATCCCAGGGTCCTGGGATCGAGTCCCACATCGGGCTCCCCGCTCTGCGGGGAGCCTGCTCTCCCACTCCCCCTGCTTGTGTTCCCTCTCTCGCTGTGTCTCTCTCTGTCAAATAAATAAAATAAAATCTTTAAAAAAAAAAAAAAAAAAAAGAGTGACATGATCCAACTTAGGTTTTGAAAGGATCACCGCCTCTAATGGTGAGAATAGACCATAGGGGAGAAAAGGTGTTAGCAGGGACACTGGTTATTGGCCTGGGTCTCTGGGCCTTGTCTGATCATCTTTGATTATCTTCTTGGCTTACATCCTTACTTTCCCCCAATTCCACATGTTCTTTTTTTTTTTTAAGACTTTATTTATTTATTTGACACAGTGAGAGAGGGAACACAAGCAGGGGGAGTGGGAGAGGAAGAAGCAGGCTTCCTGCTGAGCAGGGAGCTGATGTGGGACTTGATCCCAGGACCCTGGGATCACAACCTGAGCTGAAGGCAGATGCTTAATGACTGAGCCACCCAGGTGCCCCAATTCCACATGTTCTAAAGGAAATAACTATTAAAGTATAATTTTCAAAAACTTAAAAACTTGACTCTTATACAAATACAAAATAAAAATGTTTCAAATATTTATGAATTCATTAATGTCTCTCAAACTGGATATAGACATTGAAAAATGGAAAGAATATTAGAATCAGATTGCCAGGTTAGATATACACTTGTTAGTGATCCTCAGGGTAATCAAACCATAATCTGCAGGGTTATCTTTTCTAGCAGAGAGCAATCTACACATTAACATGTAACTTTATAGTGTTTGAGCTCTAATTAAATAGTAAAGAGCCAAACATACATTTATTCTCCTAGACTTGAAAATTAAATAATCCTTGCTTGAACCTGTTGAACAATATTCTAGCATACTGACTCTCTTTTGCTTTACTTCCAAATTTTGGGTAAATTAAAAAAATTTTTTTAAATTGGCATATAATATTGCTTTTTCTTCCTTTTTAATTGAAAAATAGTTGACATATAACGTTACATTAGTTTCAGGTGTACAACACAGTTATTTGACATGGGTAAATTATCTTTTCTTTTTTTTAATATTTTTCTTTTTTTTTAAGATTTTATTTATTTTATTTGACAGAAAGAGAGAGAGACAGCGAGAGAGGGAACACAAGCAGGGAGAGTGGGAGAGGGAGAAGCAGGCTCCCCACTGACCAGGGAGCCTGGTGTGGGGCTTGATCCCAGTTTCCTGGGATCATGACCTGAGCTGAAGGTAGCCACTTAATGACTGAGCCACCCAGGTGCCCTGACATGGGTAAATTTTCTTAACAACTTTCCATGAAAATTGATTCATGTTTTTAGTTTACTGGAGGAATTTGGGGTGGCAGTACAGGTAAATTTCTCTTCCTCTTCTCTGGGTTTCTTATATTTTCCTTTGATCTCTGTTCTTTGCTATTGCAATAATGTAGGCAAAAGATGCAAAGGACCTGAATTTAGGCAGTGGCATTACTTTGGTTATTAGGTTTACACTCGAAGTGAGACCTTTCCTTGATCTGATTCTTAAATTTTGGGGCTACTGTGTATATCGTCCATGAATATAATCTTCTTTAACAAGCATTAATTAATCCTAGTGTCTCAGTCTCTGGGTGATTCCTTTACCTTCAAGGACTCAACTGCCACATAAACCTCAGTAACTCCCAATTCTAAGTCTCTAGCCTAGGCCACTCTCCCATATACCAGATGTATGATTTAAAATGCTCCCTGGGTGTCTCTATCAAAAGCATCCTAAGCTAAAAATTCCAGTTGAATTCACTGTTTCTGTCACAGTCCAAATGTATCCCACTCTTCCTGTATTCTCTATGTCTGTCCATGGCACCACCATTCACCCAGTTGCCCAAATTTGTAACCTTGGAGCCATCACTGGTTCACATTCCAGAACTACATAATCATCAATTCTTGTTCCTTCTGTATCATAAATATCTCCTCAATCTAATCCCTCTTCTCTCCCACTCCCACCTCTGCCTCTTTTAGGCCTTTACCATCTTTTCCTTTAATTATGCATTAATCTCAGTATTGTAAAAAAATTTTCCACACTGTTGTGAGTGTTCCATTCCTAAAATGCCCATATGATTCTATTATTGTCCTGCTTAAATCTTCAAATGAATCCCCATTTCCTACAGGATAAAACTTAAGTTTTTTAGCACCGAAAGTAAGTAGGCAGATTGGCTTCATCACCATTCCCATAATTTCCAACAGTAACCCTAAGAAAACAAAATAGTGTGGGGCTCCTGGGTGGCTCAGTTGGTTGAGCAGCTGACTCTAGGTTTCAGCTCGGTCCTAAAATCCAGCTGCAGGGCTCTGCACTCAGCCTCAGTGGGGAGTCTGCTTGACATTCTCTCTCCCTCTCCTTCTGCCCCTCCCCCCGCTCGCTCTCCCTCTCTCTAAAATACATTTAAAAAACCTACACAAAACAATGTGTTTGCAATACCAATGCAGCTTTAAGACAGATTCTCTAGTCCTTGCTTCTATCTAAACTGCTGCCATTCACTCCTCCCTACAGAGACATTCTGAAGCTGCTACATGGTGAATTCCTACTCATTCTAGAAGATACTACTCAAAAATCACTTCCTCTTTGGAGACATTTCTGACTCTTCTCCAAACTCCTAGATGCAATTGGTTCCATCTTTAATGTTTCTAAAACACTTATGCATTATCTCCTTTAATATTTAATTTTATTGTACACATTTGACTTTATGTCTTATTCTTTGAGAGCACAATTGTGTCTAGTTATCTTCGCTTATTGTAGTACCTACCACAATGAATTACTGCTTTTGGTTTTGCTTTGTTGTTTGTGTCACATATTCTAAGATAGCTGAGATAAAAAGCAAATTTAATGTAACTCATACTTGAAGGAAGAAAAGTTATTGAGGTTTATTTTAAATCAATGGTTGTTAACCTTTTGGATTATAGACCCCTATAAAAAAGTATGATGACAGCTATGACTTTCTTCTCAGAAAAATATACATACATAGAAAATTCTGCAAACAAGTTTTGTGGCATTCATAAATGCCCTGAGCCCACTGATGGCTGACAAATTGAACTCTTTTAATTTTTATTAATTTATTTTAGTAAGAAGTACACTCCTATGGAACAAAATTTGTAAGTACTGAAGTTTACAATGAACAGTCTCTCTCCTAGCCCTGTTCCCACACTGCTCACCTCAATTCCTCTTTTACCAAAGTGACCAGTTTTTGTGTAACCTTCTGGAGACAGTCTGTGCACATGCATGCATGAGCATTAAAAATTCTTTTCTTTTTTTTTTTTTTAAAGATTTTATTTATTTATTTGACAGAGAGAAAGAGAGAAAGAGTTCACAAGCAGGGGGAGAGGCAGAGGAAGAGGGAGAAGCAGACTTCCCGCTAAGCAGGGAGCCCGATGTGGGGCTCCATCCCAGGACCCTGGGATCATGACCTGAGCCGAAGGCAGCCGCTTAACCAACTGAGCCACCCAAGCGCCCCAAAAATTCTTTTCTTCTGATACTTTTTTTCATTTATTTTGGCAATTGTTCCACATCAGTACATAAGATTTCAAATGCATAGAATTCTACTGCATTGCTGTACCTTAATTGTTTTTACAATATATTTTTTTAGAGTTTGAAAAACTTTCAAGCTTATAAAAAAGTTGTAAGCATAGTACAAATAATCTTTTTACAGAACCATGTGAAAGTAAGTTGTTAACTTGATATCCTATTACCCTTGAATGCTTTTCTATATATTTTCTACAAATAAAAATATTCACTTACATTGACCACAATATAATTATAAAATCAGGAAATTAACATTATACATTACTACCATCTAATTCTCAGACCCTATTCAAATTTCACTAGTTATCCCAATAATGTCCTTCATGTCAGATGCAGTTCCTTAATCTTTCCCTGACTCTTATAGCTATAACACTTTTGAAGATTATAGGCTAGCTATTTTTTAAAGTTTTTTTTTTTTTTTTAAATTGCATTTACTTATTTGGTAGAGTACAAGCAGGGGGAGCGGCAGGGAGAGGGAAAAGCAGGCTCCCGCTGAGCAGAGAGACCACTGCAGGGCTTGATCTCAGGACCCCGGGACCATGACCAGAGCTGAAGGCAGATGCTCAATGGACTGACCTAGGCACCCCAGGCTAACTATTTTTTAGAATGAACCTTAATTTCCTTTGATGCTTTCTCATATTAGCATCATGTTATGCATCTTTGGCAGGAATAGAACGGAAGTGATGCTGTGATCTTCTAACTGCGTTTTATCAGGTGGCATACAATTTCTATTTATCCCATTGTGATGATATTCATATTGACCATTTGATCAATGTTAGATTTCTCTACTGTAAATGTACTCATTTTTTCCATTTGTAATTAGTAAGTATTTTGGGGGGGTGACTTTGAAAATATGTAAATATCTTATTTCTCATGAAACATTCAATTTATTCATTTATTCCAATATATCAACATAGGCTCGTGATTTCCTGTTTTAGTCAATGGATTATGACATGTTAACCAACATTATTTTGATGCTCAGATTGTCTCAGATTTGGCCAGTGGGAGCCTATTCAAGCTGGCTTCTGTATGTTGTTGACATGTCCCCATTAATTCTTTCTTTTTTTTTTTTTTAAAGATTTTACTTATTTATTTATTTGACAGAGAGAGACAGCAAGAGAGGGAACACAAGCAGGGGGAGTGGGAGAGAGAGAAGCAGGCTTCCCGCTGAGGAGGGAGCCCAATGTGGGGCTCGATCCCAGGACTCTGGGATCATGACCTGAGCCGAAGGCAGACGCTTAACGACTGAGCCACCCAGGTGCCCCTGTCCCCATTAATTCTTTGAGTACTTTCTTACTTTCTGGTACAAGAAGATGATCCAGGCTAAACTTGTGCTTTTCCTGCCCTAGTGGTGGAATCAGTTACTTCTCCAAGGATTCTTGGTTCCCTTTAGTGGAGAATAATATCTAGAAGCCACCATCTGGGCCCTATATATACTCATTATTATTAATGGGGTGCCTCTGCTACTAGGCCTTCTCAGTGGACAAAGCCAAGGAAAACACAAACACACAAAGTGCATGCATGCATAAATATATAAAGATACATACATATACATTTACATCTATATTTATTTCTATATTTATACGTATTCCAGTCACTGATATTGCTAATTCTAAACCAACACTACAGAGTTCATTCTACTTTTCTCCATTTTTTTCTTTTTTTGGGGGGGTGCAGAGAGGGGGTGGAAAGAGAGAGAGAATCTTAAGCAGGTTCCATGCCCAGCGAGGAGCCTGAGGTGGGGCTCAATCTCACAACCTTGAGATCATGACCTGAGCCGAAATCAAGAGTCAGACGCTTAACTGAGCCACCCAGGCACCCCGACTTTTCTGTTTTCATATTTGTAACTCCTTTCTCTGACAGGAAGAAACTGGACTCCCATTATCCTTAATATAGTTTCTTATTTGATCAATCCTTCTGAATGTAAGCAAACTCCCACTCAGTGTTGCCCCCTCCCCTGCATAGAAACTCTTTTTACCCACCCACGATCCAATACTCTGCATCATGCTTTCCCCCATCCTCCAGTGTTCTCGAAGAGAAGGGAGAGGGGAAAGGGCCCATGATTTCTTTAACATTCTCTTTTCACCCATTCTTTTATTCTTACAAACAATACTGCAATTAATAATCATGTCTATACAAGGTTAGTATATGCTTAAAGTAAATTCCTAGAAGTGGACTTGCTGGGTCAGAGTATGGGCATTTGTAATGTTATTGACTGTGCCACATTACTTTTCATAGAGTTTGAACTATCTACTCATGATGATGCCTGAAATAACTCTTAAGAATGGTAATTCTAATGCATAGGAAGACCTAAAAGTTACAGGATAACATTAAGACATTATTGAGAAAAATTAAGACAACTTATTTTTTCTTCTCTGGAAATACATTTGTTATATAAGTCAAGTTTCCTACTAGTTCAGTTTCCTGGTAAAGAAAATGAAACAAAATTTAGCCATCCCAAGCAAATTTAGGAATACAAAACAATGACCAAACAGATTGGGTAACAAGTAACTTTAAGAACCCTCAGAAACATAAATTAGTACCATAAGCTGAATGGGAGTTAGTACAGTAGCTCTGCAATTTACAAGGCAAAAATGAAAGCAGGAACCCACAAAACAGCCGGGAAATATTTTTTCTACCAAACTTGTTCGTCAGATACCTGTTAGAAAACCGTTTTCCAGGTCATTAGCTTACATCCTACAGCCCAGCAATGGCATCCGGCACTTGTTAGAGAGTGTCCCCTGCCATTGCCTCGGGCATGTCAGAAATTGGGAGTCTGCAGTTACGCGGTTTGCCCAGGACTTTCCAGGGGTTTGCACGGGATGCAGGTTTGTGCTGCACCTCGAGAACCCCTTCAGTCCCAAGCAAACCTGGGTATTAGCCACCCGAGGACCAGGCTACACAGTGAGGGAACCTGCGCTGTCCAACACAGCACCACGAGCCCGATGGGGCTATCTGCAGTTAAATTAAGTACAATTAAAAATTAAGTTCCTCGGTCGCAGTAGCTACGTTACCACCGCTCAACAGCCACAAGTGGCTAGTGGCTACCGTATTAGAAAATGCAGATCTAGAATTCTTCCATTATCGTACAAGGACTATTGGACAACGCTGACGTTGACAGTTTCAAGTTAAAAGAAAAAAAAGCTGGGAAGCCACTAGGCTCCACCACCCAAAATAATCAACAGATGTTATTACTCTTTCCAAATAGGATGAAGGAGGAAATTATGCTAAGAAACCACCAAGCAAAAACCTGCAAAGGCACCTGCCCGCAGGCTTTCTCAAGGAACTCACTCGTAATTCCCACGGCGGAGGCCGTCCGGCTTTCTGCGGTGGGAAGTAACTCCTCAGACTTCTGGAACGCTGGGAACTCCCAAAGCGGTGGGCGACCGAGGGCCCAGATCCCCGAGATTCAATTGTCCGACGTGGTGGACGCCTGTAGTTACGGGGTGGGCGAGCCTCCGCTCGATGGTCCACAGCCTGACGCCGCTCTCGGTCTCGCATCCTTTCAGTCAGGTGCTTGTAGCCGGCTGGGAGCGCGAACCCGCCTGTGTGTGCGCGCTTCCGCACGCGCGCCGGCCCGAGGGCCGCGAGAAGCTCTCGGCAGCCAATGGGGCGGGGCGCCGCGCGCCGAAGGCGGGGCCATGACGCGCGCGCCTCGTGACCCTGCTCGCGGCCTGCGCCGAGGAAGCCGGAAGCGGCGGCGGTCACCGGCACCGGCTGGGGGTGGAGAGGCGGCAGTGAGTGCCTTGGGGTTTGTGAACCCCGCAATGGGTCCGGACGCGACAGTCGCATGGCGGAGGTCGTTGCTTCTGCCGCGGCTGCTGCTGGTGCCGCTGCTGTGGTCGGGGCTGGCTCTGGGCGCTCTCGCCTTGGTCAGCAGCCCCCACAGGGTCCTTCACGACCTCCTGTCGGAGCAGCAGTTGCTGGAGGTGGAGGACTTGTCCCTGACCCTGCTGCAGGGCGGAAGACTGGGGCCGCTGTCACTACCCCCGGACCTGCCGAATCTGGATCCCGAGTGTCGGGAGCTGTTACTGGACTTCGCCAACAGCAGCGCAGAGCTGACCGGGTGTCTAGTGCGCAGCGCCCGGCCGGTGCGCCTCTGTCAGACCTGCTACCCCCTCTTCCAACAGGTCGCCAACAAGATGGACAACATCAGTCGAGCAGTGGGGGTGGGTAGAGGAGCACACCCGGGACCTCCAGCGTGGAGGGTTGGGAAAGGAGGATGTAATGATGGTTTTTACTCTGGGGGCCTCAGTTTCCCTGTTTGTAAGGAAAAGGGATTGGACTGGGACTGTGCAGTTTGGGGCATCAGAAGAGTGGGTGGCTTTATAGGTCTTGGAGTTTGGAGTTTTGCCTCCATGGCTGCTGTTGGGCATCTTCTTGATACATGTTTGCAGATAGGTATGGCTGTTTTTCTTGGGGGTCCTGTGCCCTTAACCCTATCTTTCGTTTCCCTCTTTACTGTCTTCACCCCACTGTGACACAGCTTCTTCCCATCTGTACCTGGTGTTCCCAGGAAGGACCCTTTCCTGAAACTCCAAGTAGAGGGGGGAAACAATAGTGTGGTAGTGCTTAGGAAGCTTGAGCTTTGTAGCCAGATAATATCAGATCCACCACTTTATAGCAGCTTGGGCTTGGATTAATTATCTTATAGTCTTAGTTTACTCCTCTGCAAAATGGAGAAAAACAGCTGCCTGATGTGACTGTTACAAAGATTAAAAGAGATAACATGTGAGAGCTTATCTTAGTGATTAAGATAGTTTGTGGCTGGTCTGGCAGGAGTCCAGTTCCTATTAGCTGGCATATTCTGGGCAAGTTACTTACATCTCTATGCCTGTTTTCTTATCGATAAGATAAAAGGAGCCCTTAGAAAACTAGCACGTAGTAGTAGTTCTCAGTAAATGGGAGCTAAAATTTTAGGAAGTGGTATATCTGCCCTCCATTTTTGGTACTCTTAGCACTTTTCTGGTTATGTGGTAGGTCCTGTGAGGGGTTTAATAAAAAAGAGAAAGGGAGAGAATACATGTTCCTGCTAATAAGAAACTTATAGGGTCTAGAGCAGTAAAGGATAAGAGTGTCAGGGCTGGTAGGAGTCATGAGGTGTGGGCTGGATATGCCTTGTAAAGGAAAAACATGAAGAATGACATTGGGATTGTGGAGAGGGAAAGTTCCTCTTGTATTGAGAGGACAAGTAGTCTCACGAAAATCTGATTGGAATTATTTCATAAATCATAGTTGATCTGACAAAATACGAACTTATATAGAGTTGCATCCTGCTTTAAGTCAACCTGATATTACTTAACAAATCTATTTTTTTTTTACATAAATAGGAAATTTATTTGCATTAAATAAATTATGTGGGCAATCTTTCGGTAAAGAGCTAGTTTTCAAGTTTGGAAAAAACAAGTAAAACCAATGAATCACTGAAGTAGCAATTAGTAAAAGTTCATTGTGCACACACCAAAAAGACAGTTTGCAAACTGGGAGCACTCAAACCAAAACATGGAATGAGGCTCAGAGATGCATTGTTATAAAGCAATGTACATAGTATGCAAGAGTGACTGCACTAATTCTTCACAGATTTGGTTTCAATATAGGAATTTTCTTTTTACTTTTCATAGGAATTTTCTTAAAGAGAATTGGTTAGTAATTACCTCATATCAATTTTGGGGAACAGTATAAGTCTGGTTTATGATTTTCAAATAGATAAGCAAGAAGGGGCGCAGGTCATGTTAGCCTCACTTGTCTTGCAAAGTAAGCTAAATTAAGCTTTTGTTTGTATGACTAAACTGGTTTTGTCTGATCAGGGAATGTTTAAGTCTGGTCTCCATTTGCATTTGATTTTAACATGGTTTAAATAAATTTAGCTTACCTGCAATATTTTTCAGGCATACTTCTATTAGGTATAGCAAGGCAGATGTATATCCCTATCCATCTGTCTTTCTATGATTTAAAAATAAAGTACCCAAGACTTGTCCCTGTCACTATAGCAAGGTATGATATGACATCATATTCTATTTTGAGCAATTAGGTGAGTTGTTTTATGGCCAAGATAATGAATCATGATGCAAAGTTTGGATCTTTTGAGGGAGCATATGCTTTCCTCATTTGTATAGATACTGTGGAATTAAGAAGCGGTTAAAAAATAACCCCAAACTCTAGTGGTACAGTATTATGGTCATCACCCAATCTGTGCTTGAATTTCCACATGAATTCCTCATTGCCCAAGAGAGGCTTGGTGGGGGGTGGGGGTGGGGCAGAAACTTCCTTCCTCTTATTTGTGCCCGTCAGATTCCACCAGTGACCTGGGCACCAGGCTCACTTCATCTTTGTGTGAAAGGAAGAGAGTAAAGAGTTTAAAAAAAAAAAAGGGCAGAAAAACCCTTTACTCAATCTGGATTTCCTCTCCAATTCATCCTAGACCTTGATCTCTTTCCTTTCCTTTCCTCAGTAGAGGTGGGTGTGCTTTGTTGCTCAAAAGCATGATTTCTATGGTTCTGAGGTACTTCATGGATTTAATAGGCTTTCTTGGATTGGTTTGGGAATTGAATCATCGTGTGTAATAATGAACTTATGGGAAAAAAGTGTTCTGAGTTTCTTAGAAGTGAACTTGAAGGAATCAGTTGTTCTTTGTGTGTGTGTCGGGGGGGTTATTTCTAGGGAGTAATGTATTTGACTCACATAGGCTCAATCTTTCCTTTAAGTCAGTTTAATCAGCAAGCACATGCTATTCTTAAATATTGGGCTGGTAAAACGATACAGAGGGAAAAGGAGGATAAGGCCCAATGTTCAAACTATCAGCATAGTTGGGGAAATAAACCTATTTTGAGAAAGAGAAAAAGAAAAAAGGAAAAAATCATCAATGTGAATGTTATATTTTGTACAATAGCAATTTACAGCAAAAGGGTTAAGGGAGATGCTGAATTAAAGAAGGGGACAGAGCAAGGTGGGGTTAATCAAAGAAAACCTATAAGCTGAATTTTGAATAAGATATCCTTTATCATCTCTTCAGGGTGAATCCATTGTCCATGGATTGATTGAGACAGGAGGGAAGTGTAACAAGGAGAAAAAGAATCAAAGGTAGAAATTTGCAAGCTATTTCTCTGGTACAGCAAGCTAATTCATTTAATTTAACAGGATTGTCTGATGAGAATTGTATTTTCTTGTCACTTCCTCTTGGAATTACTGAGACAAGGACCACATATAGTTTTATTACCTGAAGGTGAAGAATACAGTGATTTGTGAAACTTGAATGGTACAACTGACTGATTCCTCTTCCTTAGAGTCATACTTTCTTCTTTTAGTATAAACCAATAGTGGTTTCATTGAGCTGTTCAACATCCTCAGAGAAGTTGCCAGGATGCTTTGACTCCCAAACTCTGAATTGCTTAGCTCTATCTCATTCTACTTGGTTTGTTTAAAATTTGTATAAATAGGTATAGATATACAAAGATATGTATATATATTTATGTAGGTGCTAGTGATTAGAGGTGTGTACCTGGAACTGTTCAACATACTTATTAACTATAGACTGATAAATAAAGTCTTAGGAATATAGGGAGAAACTCAGAACATAGAATAACATAATAATCTGTCTTTCATTAGTGATCAGAAAATAATGCTTCTTATGCATTCATTCAAGAAAATTATTGAGTACCTAGTATGTGCAGGCTAGTAGTAGTTACTAGGGATATAGCTGTGAATAAGCAGAGCTTGTTGTCTGGTAGGGAAAACAGATATTAAGCATATAATAATACAAGTAATTATTTAATTCAGGTGTGATAAGTGTTGCACAATAAAAAACCCCAGATGCTACCAAAGCATATAAGGGAGCTGATCTTGACTAGGGCTGGTGGTAGGTTGAGTGGTCAGTGGTTAAAGCTGATATTTAAAATCTGAGAGGGTGTGGGGCAGAGCTGAGAAGGTATACATGTAAAAAGTAGCAGGTGTGAAGACTCTGAGTCTGGTGTGTTTGAGCACTAGAAAGAACTCAAAGTACTATGAGCCAAGAGTAGACTAGTGATCTGAGCCTGAAGAAGTAGGCAGGTACCCGGTCATGTGGGCCTTATTAGGTATGTTAAGGGTTTTAGACTTTCATGTTGAAGCAGTGAGATGTTATTGACAGGTTTAATTCTGTAGAATGATGTGATCAGATTTGTACTTTAAACAATCATTCTGGTTACGTGAGAGAAAGTGGAGGGAACAGGGGATGGGGAGGGTAGGGGAAGAATACGTGTGGGAGATGAATTAAGAGACTTTGCCGTGTTGTAAGAAATGGTGGCTAGGCTACATGGGGACCATTGTGATGGAGGGAAATGGATAGATTTCAGAGATATGTAGGAGGTAGAGTTGACAAGACTTGGTAGTTAACCTCTGGGGAGGTTCTTGAAGTTCCAGTGTTTATGGCATTATACTTTCTGTATCCTCAAAACTCCAAGATTCTTAGAGTGCCTGGTAAGTAAGTAGTAGGAGTTAAATAACTTTGAAAGAATGAAGGGTCAGCACGACTTAATTCCTTGCTTGGGTCAAAAGGGAAAAGAAATCGATAAGGATCAAATAATTTAGGAACTTGGATTTACTTTTTTGCATAGTGTGCATTTCATTATTAAAATGATCTGTGGACAGCATATTCTATGTGGGTATAAACTATTTGGGTACAAATTTGTGTGTCCCATTTTTTTGTGATTTATAAGGTTTTGAACTAAAAATTTCCCAGAAGATGAAACTTAAATATTTTGTAATCATTTACTCACCAGATTAAAGAAATTATGTAAATAGTATATGTTCATTGTAGAAAAATTTAGACAGTGTAAAAGAGGCAAAAATGAAAATGAAAATCACCATATTTCTGTTATTCAGAGATAACCAGTGCTACATTTTGATGAAAGCTTTCCAGAATTTTTTCCTATGTATAAAAAGTAAGAAATATGATGCATGCGGTTTGGGCCTAAGTGGTTGAGATTGTTCTATAGAAGCAAGTATTTATTTAAGAAGCAAAGATTTTCTTCCCTTGCCAATGAACCTGGTATCAATAAATATTTAGCTGCTTTTGTTTTATTACAGTTGTTATTAATGACATTATTATTTGATTATATCAATCAAAATGTTAAAAAATGCTTTTAATAAATATTTTAGTTATTTTTATAAGGGTTTTTTTTTTTCCTAAAGCTTTTGTTTGGGAAGTCTAAAAATACTCAGATTGTATTTTTCTATCTTTTTGTTACAGAATACATCAGAGAGTCATAGTTGTGCCAAAAGTCTCTTAATGGCAGATAGAATGCAGATAGTTGTGATTCTGTCTGAGTTTTTTAATTCCACATGGCAGAAGGCAAATTGTGCAAGTAAGTAATTCTTTCATTTTCATGTTGCAGTTGTGGTTCAATAGTATAGATGTCAGATTTTAGTGAATTTTAAGATCTTTGAAGCTAGATAATACTTTTTATTACTAAATTTAAAGAACTACGATTAGCATCATGGTTTATTAGTGGGAATTACTTGGGCAAATATTGAAAGGCAGAAAGTGTAGCAGTTGACAGGATGAATTTTGCAGTCAGACAGATCTGGCCTTGATTCTGAGCTCTGGCACTTCCTAACCCTGACTCACTTGCAGTCAGACCTTGGGCTTGTAACTTCACCTCTTGGACCTTCAGTTTCCTCATCTGATTTGGGGATGAATTGGGGATAATAATGGAACCTATCTTATAAAATTGTTTTTAGGATTAAATGAAAAAAATTGTGTAAAGAACTTAGCTGAGTAGCTGGCACATAATGTTGAAGAAATGTTAACTGTTTAATATAATAATAATTATGTTTATAATCTGTCAAATGGTGGTAATGGGAGATGGTAACATCTGTTCTACCAGTTTCGCAAGTTTATATGTATTTGTATTTGTATAACACAATGAGATCTATTTTCAGGCACTCTTTGGAAAAATTAAAACTATTTCAGTTTGTGTTTTGAATACCAGCTGTGTACTAGGCAGTTCTTACTTTCCGTGCCTTATAATTTAGTGAGGGAGAAAGTTATGTTTATAGGATAATCTAAGGCAGACAAATAAATGCTTTAATAAAGTTATAGAATTGTTGGGGGAAGTAGAAAATAAGTTGGGGAGAATTTGAAATGACTTCCTGGTGGAGGTAGCTTTTGGTCCTATACCTTTATGGCTAGGCGTGATTTCAGTAAGTAGAGATGGGAGGAAGGACACTGCAGAGAACTAGGCATCGTGGACAGAGACACAGAGGTGTAAAAGAGTAGTAGGTGTTCCAGGGTCTGGAAGCACAGTGGGAGGTAAAATTGGAAAAGGAAAATAGGACCTTGACTGATACAGTAGTTTATCATAAGCATTTTATTAAGAAATGGTTGTATATTTTAGTATTTTGGACATTTACTATACACATGGACTATTAAAGGCAGTAAGAAGTACTACAGGTTAAAAAAATATTTTTTAACATTTAACCTAGCACTTTCCAAGCTTTTTATTTTTTTATGTATTTCATTAAAAAATTATTGAAGTATAGTTGACCTACAGTGTTATATTAGTTTCAGGGGTGCAACTTAGTGATTCGACAATTCTATACATTACTC
Source organism: Halichoerus grypus (assembly GCF_964656455.1). NCBI lineage: Eukaryota > Metazoa > Chordata > Mammalia > Carnivora > Phocidae > Halichoerus > Halichoerus grypus. The sequence continues at coordinate 52,319,783 of NC_135720.1, forward strand.
AGTGCTCACCATAGTAGCTACAGTCACCATCTATAGCTTTTTTTTTCTCTTTTTTTACCACAAGGACCCTTTATTTTTTCTTTTTATGGAATCCCATTGGAAGAGGAAGAGAGAGACCAGTGAGGAAGTTATTACAAAATAGTTTAGGCAAGAAGCAAAGAAAACATAAAGTAGGGCATGGGCAGGAGAAATCCGCAGGATTAAAAAATCTGTGTACCTGTCAGTCATTAATGAGTTTAACTTTTCTAAGGATTTGTCTTTTTGTTTAGTTCATATGAGAAAAACTAAATGGCAAAAAGACCCCTGCTAAGTTTCTTTTCTTTGTAGTACATCATGGTATATTGAATATTGACTCTTTTAATTTTGTCTCTATTCAGATTGTCTGGTAATTTCAACAGAGGCTTGGCTGACAGTTACTTTTTTTTTTTTTTTTTTAAGAGCAAAAGCTTTACTTTTCTGGTGTAGAAGTTTCTAGTATAAATATGATTGAACAGTTTGCTTACCCTATATAGGAGAGCTATTTTTAAGTATTCTTAAGCCCTTAAATCCATTGATATAGGAAAAATATATTAATTATAATTAATTTAAAATTAATTAGAATAAATGGGATATATATTGGGGTTCACTTCTTTTGACTGGTGTGAGTTAATTTTTTATACTTGAGAGGTAAAGCATCTTTTTTTTAATTAAAGATTTTATTTATTTATTTGACACAGAGAGAGTGGTAGAAAGAGAGCACAAGCAGGGGGAGCAGCAGAGGGAGAGGGAGAAGCAGACTCCCCGCTGAGCAGGGAGCCCGACGCGGGGCTTGATCCCAGGACCCCAGGACCGTGACCCGAGCTGAAGGCAGACACTTAACGACTGAGCCACCCAGGCGCCCCAAAGCATCTTTTCTTTAAAAGATGTTTTGTGACAAAGACTTCACTAATTCAAAGTAGCTTTCTTTTCAGTTAGTTAAAAAAAAGAAAGAAAACATTTTGCTGCATATTTACTTAATATGGTAGTTATAAAACTCTTTAGAATAAATTCTTAGGATAACTTTGCTTTTCTGTGAGCCGTCCTATCTTGAAAATATTCCTTGATTGAACTTCTTTTGAAGAACAAATGAAATACTTACTTCCTAATTAAAATTAATTTGGTCACCTGACGTGGTCAGGTGAAAGAAGCAGGGTGTTTTATGCTATATACATGCTTGATATTATGGAAAGCTTAATCTTTTACTAAAAATATAAATGTAAAATATTCTCTTTTTCCAAAGAACAATTAATACTACATAAAATTAAAACTAGATAATGTGAAAAAAAATTTTTAATAGAGTTGCACATTTTCTAGGAAAATGTAAATGCTCAGCAGTGATCTGGCATCAGGTTCTCATGAAATTGCATCTCTAGCAACCAGATCTATTATACACTAATTTCATGGGATCTTTACTCTCAATCTCTCTCTCTTTTTTTTTTTTTTTTAAGATTTATTTATTTATTTGAGGTGGGGAGGGGCAAAGAGAGAGGGAGAGAGAATCTTAATTCTCTCTGTGCTGAGTACAGAGCCAGACTCGGGGCTTGATCTCAGGACCATGAGATTACAACCTGAGCAGAAACCAAGAGCTGGATGCTTAACCAACGGAGCCACCCAGGCGCCCCCACTCTTTTATTTTCTTAATGAATGATAATAAAGGGTTCCACTTACTTGTGCACTTAAAAAGAAAATCTATTTCCTACCTATTCATTCATTGTTTTTTTAAATCATTGACCTTTAGAAATATGTAGAAGAATACAGGGATGTTTACTCTTTTAATAAATGGAAGACAACAGTCATGTTATAATTTTAAAGGAATTGTGCCTGGTCAGAAGTTTGCTTGGATGTTGTAATTTTGTACTGTAGGAAACTAGTAAATACTACTCTAAAATTGACTGTAGGAGACCAGAATATGCCACCCCAAAATATGCCTCTCTGGTATGAGGATAATTTTGAGCTGATTATTTTGATAAACAGCAGGCACAGGAGAAGCTCTGAACACAGAGTAGAAGTAACCATTTTATAAGGGAAATTTGTATTTATAAAGGAAATCTCCCATTTGTAAGAGTATTTCCTTCTCTGTACCAAGAAACGGATGACTCTAAATCACAGGTGAATCTTAAAAATAGAAAAAGCAGGGACATACATCTACATAACAAACCTTACATTCATTTACAATGCTTCTCCTGGTCACTTCTTCATAACCAGCCTCCCTCATACTCTTCTTTCTTTGTTTTTAGCTGAAGGTGGTATTTAAGCCTGAATTCTTAGCCATCTCTTTGAGGTACTCATTTTTCCTGTGTGTCTGCCATGTATATATGAGAGATACAAGTTAAACTATTGTTTGTCTTTCTCCTATTATCTGTTTTTTGTTATAGGAGCCCCAGCTGAGAACTTAGAAAGATAGAGGGAAAATTATTTTTCCTCTACAGTATATACATGAAAATCACAATACAGATTTTCAAAAAATTTTCTGGATTATTTGCCTTTTTATTTAAATACAAAGAAAAACAGTTTTCTCAGAATTTTTTATGAAATTATTAAACTCAAGCCACTAACCCATTTGTCTCCATTACCTTTTTGTGATGATCTAGTTATTAAATTTGCAAATACACCCTGATGGGTGAGGCCAGCAATAAGGATCTTTAATGGTGAATAATATGGAATCCATTCATTCTAGCACCTAAAAGATAAAATGGGAAGGGAAAAAATGGCAAAGTATGAACAAAAACTACTGATATGTTTAAAAAATTGTTTTTTTTTCTTTTAAGATTTTATTTATTTATTTTGACAGAGAGAGACACAGCGAGAGAGGGAACACAAGCAGGGGGAGTGGGAGAGGGAGAACAGGCTTCCTGCTAAGTGGGGAAGCCAGATGCGGGGCTCGATCCCAGGATCCTGGGATCATGACCTGAGCTGAAGGCAGATGCTTAACAATTGAGCCACCCAGGTGCCCCTTAAAAAATTGTTTTTAATAGAGAGTTAAACCAATATGTGATCCATTTTGTAAGAATGTATCTTTTGATATAAAATGACTATTTTTTTCATCCTCTCTGCTAGCAAATGCAGAACTGTAATTATATTGGTAAAAATCTTTTTAAGTGAATTTAAGAGGCTATTTTTTAAAAAAGACTATTACTTAAAATATGAAAATACAAAAAAAATTTAAAAAGATTATTAAAGGGGCACCTGGGTGGTTCAGTTGGTTGAACGCCTGACTCTTGGTATTGGCTCAGGTCATGGTCTCAGGGTTGTAAGATTGAGACCAGTGTTGTGCTGCATACTCAGTGTGGAGTCTTCTTGTCCCTCTCTGTCCCCATCTGCCCCTTCCCTCTCTCTCTCTCTCTCTCTCTTTCTCTAAAATAAATAAATAAATAAAATCTTAAAAAAGATTATTAAAAATGTAAAAATATAAAAGCTAAAATATTGTTTAAAAGAATATTATTAAAATGAATGCACTGCCAAAAACCACCTTTCCTTTCTACTTGATCTAGCTGTGGGTTGACACCTTGTCTCTGCAGTTATTAGTTGATGAAAGGAAGGCTAGAAACCCAATAAAAAAGAGAGTGTCATCCATGTACCACTCCCATCTCTTTTATCTTTAGAATTCCTATGTCTTTGAATGATATTAGTCTTCGCAGGAAAGAAGGTTCTGGAGATTGATGGAGGCTTAAAAGAAATGTTAACAGCTCAGCTTTTCCAATTCACATTACAAATAACATGGAAACTAGTTCTTGTGGAGACTTCTAAGTAGTAAAGGAAATATATCAATATTTCTCCTGCACAGAATTTTAAAGCTATTATCAAAAGTGTATTGTTGACACAGGGATAGCCTTATTGACATGCTTCTAAGTTATCCTTTGCATCTGACAGTTGAATAATTAGCAGGCTCACAAGCTTTGATGAGACCATGGATTGTTTTATGGTAAAATGTTTTGGTTCTCTTTTTTCTCTTACTATAATAGACATAAGTTTAAGGTGTACAGTGTATTGATTTGATCTATTTTGTAAAATGATTATCACCATGGTGTGAGGTGTAATGTGTCACATAATTACCATTTCTTTTTTGTGGTGAGAATGTTTAAGATTTACTCTCTTAGCAACTTTCAAATATATAAGTATATAAGACAGTAAGTATTGCTAACTATAATTACCATGTTGTACATTAGATTCCTAGGACTTATCTTAAAACTGGAGGTTTGTATCCTTTGACCAACATCTCCCCATTTCCTCCAGCCCCTGGCAATCACCATTCTTCTCTTTCTATGAATTCAGCTCATAGTTGACTGTATATGCTGGGGTTTATTCCTGGACTCTGGATTCTGTTCCATTGGTCTCCTTTCCTGTGATAAGAGTCAATCTTACTGGGGCGCCTGGGTGGCTCAGTCGTTAAGTATCTGCCTTCGGCTCAGGTCATGATCCCAGGGTCCTGGGATCGAGCCCCACATCGAGCCCCACATTGGGCTCCCTGCTCAGCTGGGAGCCTGCTTCTCCCTTTCCCACTCCCCCTGCTTGTGTTCCCTTTCTAGCTGTCTCTCTCTCTGTGTCAAAAAAATAAATAAAATCTTAAAAAAAAAAAAAAAGAGTTAATCTTACCTAGTTGATGAAACTCCCAGGGAAGGGATTTATGATGATTGAGTTTCTTTTGGAACATCTGTCTTTAGGTAGATAAGGGCGATTCACAGAAAGCTATCTGTGTTTGCTATTTTTCAAGTGACTTTAGCTCAAAATAATCCTTAAGGCAAAGAGGCATATTTTAGGAAAGACATATTCTATCACCCTTCACTTACTGTGTCTTAATTCTTTAAAAGTCACTATTAAGGAACACCTGAGTGGCTCAGTCGGTTAAACCAGCTCAGGTCCTGATTCTGGAGTCTGGGGATCGAGCCCACATTGGACTCTCCCCTTGGCAGGGAGTCTGCTTCTCCCTCTGCCCTTCCCCCTGCTGGTGCTCTCTCTCTCTCTCTCTCTCTCTCTCTCTCTGACACTCTCTCTCACTCACTCTCTCTCTCCAAATAAATGAAAACTTAAAAAAAAAAGTCAATAATAAAACTTCATGGTTAACCAAAAGTTCAGTTAAGCAGAACCCCTCTTTCTCATTTTATCTATGTGGTAATTTACTAAGCATTAGACTCACTTATTTGTATCTTATAATTTAAAAAAGTCTTTGTTTTTGTACTCATTAAACTTAATTATGTTCTTCAGGTACAAAGTTCTCACAGTTTATACTATATTTTCTGAAGCTTGCCCTATTTTTCAGAAATTGGTGATTGTTGTTTTCTATAAAACTAATTTTGTAAAACAGCAGAGATCTTGATACAAACTCCTAATGGATGCCAAATACTTTATCTAAAGATGCTAATAATTTCTGTCATGATATCAACTTGAATCCTCCACACCTTTAAGAATGCTTCTTGAGCTGATGCTTGAGCCCTCACTGAGAAAGAAGCTATGCTAATCTGTCCTTGATGAGGCTGCATTGATTATCTGAGATGTGGAAAATTCATAATAACCACTTCACTTAGTGCTTATAGGAAGCTTTATTATTACTAATATTCCTTAACTTACTAATTTCTAAAATATATAGCTTCTCACTGCTTATAACATTATGCTCCCAATTCCTACAAAAGCATAAAAGAGGAATTTTAGTGGACTTCCTTTATTTTAAATCAGAAAGTCAGGGCTCTTTAATAATGAAGACATTTTAAATCGTATTGTATAAATGAACTCCTTTGTGCTTTATAATACCACTCTCTAATGATCATTGAACAAATTTGATGGTACTGCATTAATGTGGTACTTAACAGGATGACCAGTCTATATTAGCGTTTAGTTTAATTTTCAAATTATTTTAAATGAAAAGGAATGGTTGTCAGTAAAATAGAAGAGATTAAGTTCTTTTGTTCAGAGGAAGCTTCCTTTATAAATTATTTTTTTATTTGTTTTTATTTTCCATAATTATCCTATAAATTACTTCTTTATAAAGAAATTATTTCAGTTACATACTGTAGAGAAGAAATTGCCACTGTTCTCTCACATTCATGTGCTTTATACTGCTGCTGTAGGCAGTCCAGGGACCCACACACACCCAGCTATCCCTATACTGTGTGTCAGTTGCCATGACATGGCTCATTAACATAGATGTGCAATTGCTATGGATGAAATTGTATTCCCACTACTCCCTGCAAAATGTCAACTACAAAAATAGAAAACCTGATTAATCTTTTAGGCCAGTATACTAATACTGTGCATATTTGTAGTTGTATTTGTTTTTATATATTATATACTGCTTCATGTGTGAAAGGATTCAGTTCTACTTTGTGGTGACATTAAACCAGGATTAAGAGGGGTTTATGTTATTTTTTTTAAAAAAAGAATTTAGTGTGTGAACTTTTTGAAAGCTGACAGATGGAGTAACGTTTTCAAATAGTAAAGAAAAAGTGGTATAATGAAGAGACTACTTAATGGAAAGTCTGAAAGTATATTTTGTATTTCAGTGCCTTACTAACTTGATGTATGATCTTCATTATATTACTTTATTTCTCTAAATGGGACTTACATCCTTGAGAAGATAAAGATGTGGAGAATGCAGGGTATGGGAGTTCAGAGAGGGAAAGACTCTAGGAATAGGTTCATCAGCAGGGCCCCATGCATACCAGGTATATATCAAGCCCTGCACTAGGGCATAAAGGGGTGAATGGGGCTGAAATTCCAGCTCAGCTTCTGGAGGCAGGAGTGCCTTTTTGTGATTAATCTACCCAGAGAAGATGTCTTTTTCTAATTATCACAAAGGAGTTTTAATGTGCTAGTTGCTGCCCTCCTGCTCACCAGGTTTAAGGTTCATGTCAGTTGCCAATACCGATCAGTTGGTAGTGACTGCCTGAATCCCCTGAATCCCTGCGTGATGTAAGATAGCTACAGGTAGTGGAAGGAGGAGTGGTGGCATGTATTTGTTGATTCCCAGGAGTGAACTTTAATGGTTTAGAATATAGATGTGAGAGGCACCTGGCTGGCTCAGCCCGAAGAGCATGCAACTCTTGATCTCGGGGTGGTGAGTTTGAGCCCCACGTTGAATGTAGGGATTACTTAAAATCTTAAGAAAAAGAATATAGATGTGAATATTTTATTTATTTCACAGTGTTTGAAAATGCAGGCTCAGGAATCAAACTGAATAGGAATTTCAGGTTTTCACTTACCAGTTTTGTGGCCACAGGCAACTTCCTTAATTGCTCTAAGCCTCTGTTCCTTATTTAGCGAATGGGGATAATGATCGTGCCTACCTCTTAATATTATGAGAGAGCACGTGCATATCTCACAGTGTGTCATAGCCTAGTGTCTCCTGTAGGGGAGGGGAAAAACCTTTCCTCTACCCATTTAAGTTCTCTGGCTGGAACTCTGTAAATTAGACTGGCCAAAAACATTAAGAAGAGGAAAAACAGAATTTTATTAACATGTGCGATGTGCATGGATATATTAGAGTACCCAGTGATGGGAGTTACATATGGGAGTAATCCAAAGGGATGGTTAGAATTTGGACTTATACATCATCTTAGGCTAATCAAAAGAAAAGGGGTTTGGGACTTCTGGATGGAGGAGGCAAGTTTTGAGAAGGTAACCGGGAAAAGTATGGTAAACCAGGGTTGTTTAGGCAGGTTGGTTATGCAGATTTAAGTTAGAGCCTTTCCATTGGTTCGAATTGTTAGAGTCATCCTCTTCCTTTCACCTGGAAGGAGACATCTTTAGAAATGGAAATTTCCTTTATAAATGTAAATTTTACTTACAAAACATAATGTGTTCCCTGTTTT